>NW_026692912.1:18992500-21392500 GCF_021218885.2 Marmota monax
GGGCCGCGCGCCCGGGAGGTGGGGACGGCCAGCCCTGCCCTCCTGGCTTCTCCAGCCGCGTCGGGCTCCTTGTCCCCAGCACTGTTCTGGCTTGGAGCATCCTGTCGTCTGGCTGCTTGGGGGTGGGTGGAAGCCAGAGCCTGGAGCAGGCGGGTGAAGTCAGGAGAGGACAGGGTCCCCAAGGCGGACCACCCCCACGGCCCACGGGGCGGCCTCACCTGCCTGCTGGGGGATGGCTGAAATGGGCCCAAGTGAGGGACTCCGCAGAGCCAAGAGGGCTGGCTTTCAAAACAATTAGTGCCAACATCTGCCCAGGCACCCATGCTGGTTTTCTATAATTAAAACAAGGCTCCGAGTCCCCCTGGACACTCTTTAAAAACTACTCATTTTCGGCATTATTTACAACGAGGCAAGGGCGCAGGGGACGCGCCTGACACCTCGGACGTCCCCAAGGACGGGCCTGCAGCCTCCATCGCCGGCTGGGCCTCCTGGCCTCAGCCCTCCTCCTGAGTGGACATGGGGCTCCAGGTCCGAGGGGCCTGGGGCGACCCACTGCTGGGGTGGGGAAGCGGGGTGAGCGGCATGTGGGAGGGGCGGGCCTGGAGGGCGGGAGGTGGGTGACGGCCAGGGTGCCTCTGTGGTGGGACTGCTTGAATTCCAGAGGGGACCCATTTATCCAGCTGGGCTGCCGGGAGAAAGGGGGGGAGGGGGAGAGGGGGAGGGGGAGGGGAGGGGGGAGAGGGAGAGGAAGAAGAGGAGAGGGGGAGGGGAAGAGTGGGAGGGGGAGAGGGGGGAGTGGGAGGGGGGATAGGGGAAGGGGGCAGCCCTTAAATCAAAAAGTGAAAAATAAACGAAAAGAATTGAAAACAGTAAGGAGCAGAGGAAGCTTGGAACTGGGAGGCAGGAGGATCAGGCACCCGGACACGGGGCCAGGAGAGCACACACCTGTCCTGTTGGCCCCTGTGCGCCCAGGCCCAGGCAAGCACACGGCTGTGAACACAGCGCACACCCGCAGGGACGCCCAGGCAGGATGTGGGCAGTGCTGGCTGAGGGTCCCCTGCCGCTGCCCACATTGCTCTTGGGCCAGGTCTCCCTTGGGGCCTCCCTCTCGTGGGCTGGGGCAGGAGGGGGACTTGCTGGCCCTGGCTACCCGCCCCGATCCTGGCCATGCTGGGCGTTTCTCCAGCCAGGAGGGGGGGTCCTGGGCTGAGGTTCCTCCGCCCCACAGCTGAGAGGTCCCAGCCACCTCTGCCACCCCTGTCCTGCCGCCCCCTGCCCCCTCCCCCTCAGGGCGGCCAGCAGAGAAGTGCCGCTGGAAAGAGGAAGTCCAGGCGCCCCCAGCTCCTCAGAGTGGAGGCTGGCCTTCCGGTTGTTACCCTGTGTGGGGGCCATCCTGGGTGCCCAGCCACCTGGTCCCTCCCGATGGCTGTCAGGGAGGGAGGGGCTGCTCAGGGAGCAGGAGCCTCTGAGCGGAGTCCCCTGGGGAGGTGGCCTCCAGAGGGGACCCACAGACCTTGCAGGGCAGGGAAAGCAGGGGACGCCGTGCCCACACCCCAGGGGGACCCTATGGGAGTTATTTCATGTCTGTGTAATGAGGGTCCTGGACAAGTGCCCACGGGCAAGGCCTTTCAGGGTTTGTGCAGTGCTTCCTCACCTGCCCTCCCCAGGGGGGTGGACAAGCTTAGGGCCAGAAAAGGGAGCACAGCCGTGTGTGAAAAGGCCACCTGCAGAGGCTCTGGGATCCCAGCACTGTGTGACCTGCAACAAGTGGCTTGCCCTCTCTGTGCCCCAGTTCCCTTCTCTGCGAAGTGGCAGCAATTGATGTCCCACCCACAAGGGTTTGTTCTGAGGATGAGTCTGGTCATGCAGGGATGGGACCTGGTGCTGTCCCTGGCACGGGACAGGCTCCGTACTGGGAGCTTCTGTAGCAGGGTTTTAAACGTTTATAGCAACCTTAGGAAGCGACACGGTTGTTTCCTCTTCACCAGGAGGACACTGAAGCCAGAGGAGGGGTGCCACCTTTGGGCGTCTGTTAAGCGCTCACCCCTTTGATGTCTGTCTCCTCAGCCCAGCTGACCCTGGGCAGCCAGGGCCAACAGCAGCCTCTTCTCTGGGAACCAGGACTCGGCATCTGCACCCCAGAGCCTCTGTCTGGTGTGGGGCTGGGTGGGCCGCGCTGTGGGCGGGGAGAGGAGAGTGAGCCGAGTCCCTCGAGGCCGGGGAGGCGTGCCATCTGGGACGATGGCTTCCCAGGCTCCACTGCTCGTGGAGACAGGCCTTCTGCCCTGTGTTAGGCTTTTCACGACTTCACCAGAGCCCCCCAGGGACTGTGTTTTCCTGTCCTCTTGACGTGGAGCTTGGCCGTGGAACGTGGTTTGGCCAGTGGGATGCTCCGGAGGTGACCTCAGTAGTGGCCCTCAGTGTGCTCCTGTGCTGTCTCTGGTTATCACTCTCCTGTCCTGTCCACGGGTCCACCCTGGACAGCCACCGTTCAGAATGAGAAAATCCCCACATAGAAGCCTGACCCTGACCCTCAGCTTGAAGCAGAGTCCTTTACCCCTGCAGGTCTGCACAGGTGACACTCAGCGTTGGTTGTCAGTTACTGAGTTGAGATGCTTTGTTACCCAGCGTTGCCGTGGCGTAGCTGACAGGTACACTTGCATCACTAGGAGTGACAGAGCTGGGACTCAGACTGGTTCTGCCTGGAGCCTGTGCTACACGGTCTATCAGATCAGATGGTGTGGCGAGCTCTCCAGCAGGCCACAGGGCCCCTCAGCAACCTGTGATGTGTCACTGTGATTCTTTGTATTGTCATCACGGTCGTCTCTAAAGAGCAGAGGAAAACCAAATGTCCCTGGAGAGGCAGTGTCACTGGATGAGGTGCCTCCGTGTGGGTGGCCACTTCCTACCTGGATGGGTGGCCTGGCCCCACCCAGTGTGACAGCAAGGTCACCGTTGTCTGTTGGTGGCTGAGCTGCCATGAGCTGGCACCGTCCCTTTGGTATCCTGTGGGGCTGGAAGCAGAGACACAGGGACAGATCAGATCTGGGTTCAAGTTCCGGCTGGCCACCTGCTGGCTGTGTCCTGGAATAGTGCCTCTTCTCTGAGCCCCAGCCTCAGTTTTCTCCTCTGTAAAATGGGGTTGCTGGTCAGAGCTGCCTTGTGGAGCTGTGGGAGGATCCAACGTGGTCATTAACTGAGGAGCCCAGCAACCAGACCACCAGACACACGGACATCACCTTGGCGGACTCCAGGGAGCCTCGGGGCTGCTCCTCAGAGGGCCATGGGCTGGGGTCAGGGGCGTTGGCCTCCGGTCCCGGGGAGTTGGCCAAAGCTGCTGAATTGGGCCCTTGCAGGTGGAGCTGGGTGGCTCCTCCCGGCATCCTGGTCACTGTGCTCGGCCTCGGCTGCCTGGCCGCGGGGTCACCCGAGGCACCTGCTTACCCCAGACTCCCACACCAGCACCCAGTCCAACCTTTGCAGGCCCCGTGAGGTTTCTCCAATAGATTTGCTTTTTCTTATTTGAAAATTAAGAAGGGCAGGTGGCCAGCACCACACCACACCCCAGTCTTTCGCTCCTTTCCTGACTTTCAGGTATTGGCTCTAAGTCACCCCGGGGTCTGCCCAGGTCCCCCTCAGACTCTTCAACCCCAAGGTGGCTCCTTGTCTTTATCACTGTGGTCTCCCCCCCCCCCCCCCGTGGCCCTCCCTGTCACCAGCCGTGCCTCTTCTTACTGTACTGGGTGTGACTTGCGCTTGGCCCAGCTGGGACGGGGACAGAGGGAGGAGGAGACATTTCTTGGGACCTACTACTGCCAGGCGCCGGGTACACAAACCTTGCTTAATCCTCACCCAACTTTGACTGTTGGGATGATTCTCCCCATTTAGCAGATGAGGAAACTGAGGCCTAGACAGAGGAACCAGGCCCGCCCGACTCTGGAGTCCAGCCTCCCTACCCCTCTCCCTTCTGGGCCTCACACTCTGCCCGGAGGCAGGACTCACCCCTCCCTTAATTGTAATTCAACTACTTGTGATATTTTGGTACCAATTAATATTGATTTTACAATTGGTTTACGGAGATGTTGTTTTATTACTAATATATTTAATGTGCAAATCAATAAGAACACTTGCTTGGCCCTCTCCCTGGAAGGTAATAAAATCAGATATCTCAGGGGTAAAATGCTGTCCGATCTGTGAATGGCAAAGCAGATGCTTAATGTAATAGTTAAAGACTCGGCCGGGGCTTGGCAAGGCCGCCTGTGTCCTGGGCCTGGCCTCCAAGGCTGCCAGCCAGCCCAGATGCGCCTCCCGGGAGGGGCAAGGGGACCCCACCCTTTGGGCGGGGGGAGGGGGATGGAGGGGCCCGGCCGCCTTGGGGGTGCCCAGGGCCGCTGTCTGCGTCCTCCCTGGTCCCTCTCCACCCTCCCCTCGCCCCTCCCCTCCCTCTCCACAGTTTCTCTGATCTTTTGCTCTTGTCCTTTCCGGTCCAGCCGATGGTCTGCTCACGGGTTCATTCAATGACACGTTTGTTCCGGGGTCAGCCACCCAGTCTCGTGCGTCCTCCGCTGGCCCTGGTCCCCCACCCACACATTTTTGCGCACCGCCATTCGTTCACCCTGACCTGGTGACTATCTCATTCCCCGGGGTCCGGTGTCCAGCAGCCTGGAGCTCGGCACGCCCTCGGGTCTGGCCAGGTGCTGGGGACGGGCAAAGGAGTCCTGGACCTAGCGCCTGGTCCCTGCCGCCTCCTGGAGCCCAGGTCCCTGGGGGAGCCGGCTCCTTGCGGCCGTAGTTGCTTGTCCCCCTTCTGTTTGTCTGGGGTCCAGTGGCAAGGGCCAGCGCTGAGGAACACTGCGACACCCTTGTCCCTTGGGCTCTTCCTGGACTCAGGACTTTCAGAGTCCCCCTCTTCCCCGGTGCTGGTGACCAGGACTGAGGGCATCCGGGGCTCTTCTTGGACCTGGGTGGCAGCTTTGCAGGGGGCACCAGCTGGGACCAAGTAGGCACTTGGCAGGCACAGAGTGGGGACTCCCCGAGACCTCCCAGCCTCTGAATGCCACTCCGCCTGGGCCCCAGGTGAGAAAGGGTCCCCGCCTAGTCCTGGGCCGGGACGTAGCCGGTCTCCAGTCTGCTGTTGTCCCAGGCTCCTCACGTGTCATGCCACAGCCTTTGGCAAGGGTGATATTACTGTCCCCACCCGACTGCTGAAGAAAGCAGGCACAAGGTCTTGCTCAAGGTCACACAGTGCAAGACACCAGAACTGGCTGTGGGGTGGCCGGGTTGCCTGGCCCTGTGCCCTGTGTCTGTGCCCTGGTGGTGGCAGTGGGCCGGGCACACAGTAGGGCTGCTGAGGCCCCGGTGCTGTCCCCGCCTGGCGGTCTGCCCTGAGCTAAGGCAGTCCCTTGGAGACTCCAGCTGGGCGCTGAGCAGGTCCTGCCGGTGCGGGGCTCCGGGAGCCTGTGGGCGGCTCTCCAGGACAGGAAATGTCACAATCCCACGGCTCCGGGCCCCTCCAAGGCCCAGCTCTGCGGGGGTACCAGGCTTCTGCCTGGAGCGGGCACGGAGGGGGTCTGCTGGAGCCAGGCTCCCCGCTGTGATTTATGGGGGCGCTGGTAATGAAGCCGCCTGGCAGTTAATAATCAGACATGAAAATCTTACCATTTAATTAACCAAAAACAAATGACCAAGGGCCCTGGGAAGAGGGGAGTCCTGGCCACCCGGAGTCAGCTGCCGTCTGGGCTCAGGCTGGAACTGCTCACTCGCCGTCTCCTTCGGTCCTGTTGGCACGACCCTTGCAGTCACACGGGGGGTTTCATCCCCCCGTTTCATGGAGGGGGAAGCTGAGGCCCAGAGAGGGCAAGGCACCGACACCCCAGGACTCAGTCAGCAACCTGGGACACCGTGCTGTGCTCTCAGCCCCTGAGCCTCCTTCCGCCCAGGGGCCTCCGCCCCCCAGGAGCGGTCAGGGCAGAGCCAGGCCCCAAGCTCAGTTACTAGGGTTCAAAGGAAGCCTCGCCCTCATCTGCTGGGTGCACTTTCCATTTCAACCGACTCTACTGGGAATGAGAGGTCCACGGGGCCAGGTTTGGGCTCAGGGGCTCTGTGGGAAGACCCACTGACTCTCAGTCACTGTTTCCTGTCAGTCTGTACACTGCTGGGTCCAGGGCGGCCGGGTCCAGGGCAGGGAGAGCAGCTCTGTGGCCGAGTTTTGCTTTAGGTGTTGTGATGTTTTTTGGGAAACTTCTGGGTGTCTCATTCTTTTCTTCCCCTAGTGCTGGGAACTGAACCCAGGGCCTCACGCTCGCTAGGCAAACACACACTCCACACTCTACCACCGAGCCACGCTCCCAGCCCTGGGCGTCTTGCTCTTAATTTAAGACAGTCGGCATCGCGGAGCCCTTAGCGTGTGCTGATGCTGGCTAAGTGCTTCGTGTAATCACTCCATTTGTTGTTCACAAGAGCCCTGTGGAGTGTTCTTGTTATTTCCACTTTTAAGTTAAAGAGTATGAGGCCCAGAGAGGGGCAGTGACTTCCCCAAGGGCACACAGCTAGGAAGAGGCAGAGGTGGGACTGAAGCCACCTCTGAGCTCAAACCTCTACTCTGCCGGTTTTCTTCCTCCTTGCTCATGAACTGGCAGGGCAGGGTCAGGGCTCGATAGAAACTCCAGCCCTAGACCATGAGGAATGGACAGATTTCTATAGGCCCAAGAAGGATGCTGGTGCAAGTGGGAGAGAAGACGTTGGGTCCGGACGCATCCCCAGGGCCCACGGAGGCTGCCGGGGGCTGAGTATGGTGGTTCATCCTCGAGGGGCAGGGGTGGGGGTGCCTGGGAGCATTAGACAACCTGCCCCTGACTCTGTCCTGCTCATGATCCTCACAGCCTGGGGAAGTTCTTGTTGGAAGAACAACAGCGGCTCTCCCTTGATGACAGCGGCTCTCCCTTGATGACAGCGGCTCTCCCTTGATGACAGCGGCTCTCCCTTGATGACAGCGGCTCTCCCTTGATGACAGCGGCTCTCCCTTGATGACAGCCGCTCTCCCTTGATGACAGTGGCTCTCCCTCGCCAGGGTGCAGAGGGGAGGCCCAAGATCATGCAAATTTGTGTCAAGTGAACTGTGCCAGCTCGGCATGGAGCTGGCCGTCCCTCTCAGCGCAGGGCTCAGGGCGTGGGATGCGGTGTTTCTTCTCAGGCTCATTGTAAGATTCAGGGGCGATACATTCCAAATGCCTCGAGCAGGACCTGGTACGTGTTGGGCGCTTCATAAATGCAGGCATTACTTCTGTTTTGGACACTGGGTGTTTCCGTGCAGATCCACACTGAAGAAGTCTGGCAGGAAAACGTCCAAAGCGTCAGCGGTGTTTTTTGGTGGGTGTCATTGTTTTGTTTTTAGGGTGATGAGGTAGGTGGCTGGGGACATCTTTCTTTGTGATTTTTCTGTGTTTTCCACATCTTTGGTGTGAAGTCAAAGGTGTTTCAAAAGAAAACCAGAAGCAGTGGAGTCCGCTGTGAGGGGCCAGCAAGGCCTCCCTGTTGTCCCCAGCTGTCCCCCGGGGAAGGGTGCCGTTTTCCCAAGGAGGGGGACCCAGACAGCCAAGGATGCCCTGCTCCCCTGGGTCTCGGGTTTTGGTGTTTGGGAGTTTCAGTGGGCATCTTGCCTTGGGGATCCCTGAGGGTGTCCAGGCCCCGACCCCACGATCCTCCCGACACTTCTGAAAGCAGGGGACACCTGCAGCCAACCACCAGGTCCCCATCCCCCAGACCTCAGGTAGGCCACCATCTCTTGCGGCCGGGACCCTGCCAGGCCTGGCCGATTGGCATATGGAACACGGAGACAATAGAAGCCGAGTGTAACCACTGTTTACAGAAAAAAATGGTACAAGATTTATTTATTGGAAGGTGACTGAGGAATATGAATTCTACACTCCATTTAAAATGCTTTTTATTTCTCTCAGCCTTGGGGCTCAGAGTACATCTAATTTCACCCACAGCTATAATTCTCCACCAAACAGTTCCTGCTGTTCCTCTGGGGTCCCCAGGAACCGAGTTAGTTTATGTCTGCCACTGATGAGGCTCGGGCAGGGCAGCGCGGCTCCATGCCAGCGCGTTGGGAGGCCTCCCGCGCCCTCCCCGCGTGGCCCGTGTGTGCCCGATGGGCTGGAGCTGCCTGGGCCCGCCGGTGCCCACGCGCCAGGCCCCAGGGCCCTGGGACGGCCTGGACCTGGCCTGCAGTGGCCATAGCTCACGCTGGACGTGTTGATCGCTCCAACCTCAGAGCTAACAGACAATTAGTTTGTTAGTCTATTTATCCCGTGAACATTGGAGCCTGTGATTACAAATCCAATAGCGGGATCGCAGCGGCATTTGGAAATAAATCTGTGCTCCAGGCCCAGAGGTGGCAGCGGTGGGGGTGGGGCACCCGGGCGGGAGGGGCAGGCATCTCGGTGGCCTTGACCGCCTGGCTGTCCCTGTGGCTGTTTTCCCAGCTGCTGGCCTGCGTGCTGTCTGTCTGGATGTGTCTGTCGGCCGGTCAGTCTTCTTGCTAACCTCCCCGCCTGGCTCTCCGCCGTTCCCTCCCCACAAGCCCCAGAGCTGCAGAGACGTGAGAAGGCCTGGGCCCTGGGGGGTCAGCACTGGGCCCCGGGAGGACGGAGCCCTGGCTCTGGAGCTGGGGGAGGCCCCGAGGGTCCTCAGCAGCGGCCACCCCCCTTTTTCTCTTTGGCTTTGCAGCATCTCTCTCGGGCCCCCCTCGCCCCTCGCCCTGTCTCCCACCAGGCAGGCCCGACCCACGCCCGCAGCGGCCCTCCACAGCCCAGGACGACCCGTGGGCCCCGTCTCCTCCAGCTCCTTCCAGGCCCTGCCCTCTGCAGGCTTCCGACCCTCGGTGTCCCGGCCAGTCTCTGCCCTCCGCCTGCTCTTGCTGCAGGACCTCACCCCTCCTCCATCCCAGCGGTTCCCATATCTGCAGCCGCGCCCCCCTGTGATCCTGGGGCCCCAGGCTCTTCTTCCTGTGCCCCTGAATCCAGGGCTCAGCCAGTGCCACCCCCGCCACCCCCTCCTCCGCCAATCCTGGGAGGGCCAGTGCCCTGCACCAGTCCTTCTCCTCTGTCCCACCAGGCAGTGACCAGGCCTGTCGGGCCTTCCTCCTGAGCGCTGCTCAGTTCTGCTCCCTCTGTTCCTAGGGCCTTGCCTGGGCCCAGCCCCAGCCTCTCATGGCCTGTCTACAGCAGCCTCCTGACTGGCCCCAAAGCCCCAAATGACCCACCATAATCCTCCCTACTTCATCCCGGTCCAGGCCCCTGGAGCACGGGTGGGGGACAGAGGTAGAATCTGTGGAGTGTAGTCCCGCCCCTCAGGGATGGTGGTGGGACTGAATGAGAGCCCGAGGCTCTTAGTGGGCCACATGTTTATCGCGCCACACGGGGCAGTTGAGCTGATGGTCAATTTCACCACCACCTGGTGGAGGAGATGCTGTTGCTGTCTCCACTTTACAGACTAAGATGCCCGGGGTCTGAAGATCCTGACACCGAAGCTGGCTGGCGCTCACCCACGGAGCTGTTTGACTCAGGGGCACCCGTCCACCGAGCCACACCCCCAGCCCTGTTTTGTATTTAGAGACAGGGTCTCGTTGACTTGCTTAGGGCCTCACTGAGTTGCTGAGTCTGGCTTTGAACTCATGATCCTCCTGCCTCAGCCCTCTCCAGCCGCTGGGATTACAGGCGTGTGCCACGGTGCCCGGCTCATCAGTCCTCTTTATTGCCCAATAATATCCCGCTGCACAGAGACCACATTTTGGCTCTGCCTTCATCAGCTAGTGGACATTTGGGTTGTTTCCACTTATTGTGCCCGACATTGCACATTTGTGCACAGGTATTTGTGTTTGAATTGTGCACAAGGACACAAGTGTTTTCAGTTCTCTTGGCACACCTCGGAGTGCAATTGCTGAGCCATTTGGTAAGTCTAGGTTAAAAACTTTCCTACGCCATCTTGTAAAGGGGCGTCCATTGTCCACAGCTTTCTGGGGGGAACTCGGGGGGCCCTGCGTTGAGCAGTCTTGTAGGGTGGGGTCCTGGTCAGGACGTCCTGAGCTCACTGTTTTTCTCACCATTTCCTCCAAAAGCGTGGTGACCGGGGTGCCGCAGTCTGGCTGGGCACACAATCACGAGCCACCACACAGCTTGTAGATTCAAACAGCAACTCTTTATTCCCGAACTCACACCAGCCGTCTACAATCACGTTCTGGGGAAATCCACGTTCTCTGCCCAAATCACTCCCACTAGGCTTCTGTCTCCCAAAAAATACTGTCTGAATCCCGTGAGAACTCAAGGGGAACTCAGGCAGCAGGATACGCCCTATTCCCAGCAGGAATAATCTTAAACCTTAAACCTGGAACCTAAACCGGGAACGCCCTAAACCCGATTATCTTAAACCGGGAACACCCTAATCCGCCTTGGTCCTTGAGCAAGGTCACCTACATTCAATGTCACTGCAACATGGGGTACGCTGGCAAGGAAATTGTCATACCTACTTGGCTAATGGCTCCCAGCACCAGGGCTTTGACCTTGCCATTGGTGATCTCAGAGAATCCCCAGAGGATCCCAGGAAGGGAGGTGACGCTCACCTCACTTTATAATTACAAAGGCTCTGGGAGGTCAGGTCATTTGGTGGTGGCAACAGAGTTGAGGCTTGAGGGCCTCCATCTGATTCCGGGAAGCTCTGTGTTTAGCCCCCGAACTGCACTGCCTCTCAGTGGGCCCACAAACGCTCAGGGTGGAGGAGGAGACAGGAGAGGAGGGGCTCGGTAAGGGGGTGGTTTCTCCAGCAGTTCGTAAGCCTCTTGCTCCTCTTGTCCCTTTAGCTGTGGGGGCTACCTCTGGGAGGGTGGGGGTGGGGCAGTACCAGACCCTGGTCCTTCTAGGAGGCCAGGCGTGTTGGATGAGGAGATGGAGCCCCTCCTCAATTGTAGGATTGTAGGTGGGAAAACTGAGGACAAGACGGACAGGTGCCAGGCCCAAGTGGGAGAGCTAGGGTCCAAATCCAGCTCCATGTGCATCTGAAGTCGAGTGTGTGTGTGTGTGTGTGTGTGTGTGTGTGTGTGTGTTGGGTGACTGTGTGTCCTGGCTGAGAAAGCATGCTGTGTGCCTACTGGGAAAGGTGATTTAAGCCGGAATGGCAGGGTTCCCATCTGGATGACATTGTCCCACCCAGGGAACGAGGGTAGCAATAGACCCAAATGAGGGCATGCCTACTTTAGGGATTGTTTGAGGCAGTACCCCCAGGGAATGGCCCTGCAGGGTCCCTCAGATGGATACCCACCGCAGATAAGGGGGAAGCTGCATTCTGATGACCTTTCAGGAAGAAGGAGTCAGGCTAAGAGAGAGGAGGGCCTGAAGGAGGATGCTGGGCGCTGTCCCCTCAGTGACACTAGATGAGACGGAAGTCCAGGACCAGTCTTGAGGGAGATTCAAGAGCATGGTCCAAGGTGCTCAAACCTGCCCCTTTGTAACTGGGACAGCCGGGGCTCCAGATGGGTCAACAGCCAGATAGTAAGGTGAGCAGGGTCCTGGGGGTGGTGGGAAGGAGAAACCTGGGCTTTGTGTTCCACCCTGCAGCAGGGCGGGGGTTGAGGAGACTGAAATTGGGGTTCAGTGGGGAAGACCACCCCACATCCTTTGTGCATGGAGGTAGTATGGCTTCATAGCTCAGAGCTTGTGCTCTGCAGTCACCCTGCCTGGATTTAAGCCTTGCTGACCCTCAGTATTCTCTTCTGGAAAATGGATTTCATAATAGTGCTCACCTCAGATGGGACACTGTGGGGAGCTGGCTGGCACCATGCTTGCCAGGTGCTTGGCAGGCGAGTGCCCAATTAACGGTGGGTGCAGTAGTCAACACAGGAGGCAGGGAAAGAGGCTCAGGGGAGCAGCCTGCATGCCTGAGATGGAGGTAGGGCTGGGATCAGGCTCTGCCCTTGGAGCCGTGACCTTGGACAGGGGGCCAGCAATTCAGATAGGAAGTCAGCCTGGGTCGCATGCAGTGCCACCCCCAACTTGGCACCAGCCTCTGGTGGACTTGTGTGCTGGGACGAGGCTAACCTCCCACCCAGTTCTCTACAGCATTCGCTGTGTGCCCAGCCCTGGTCTGAGCTCTTTATAACCACTCATTCATTTAGTCCGTACAATACCCGCTGAGATGGGTTAGATTGTATTATTCCATTTGACAACTGAGGATTTTGGGGTCTAGAGAAATTAAAACCTGGGCCAAGGCACACAGATAGTAAGTGGAAAAACTGGGATTTGAATAAAAGCTTTCTACCCTTGAATCTGTGCCTTTAAGAATCATCAGGTTTTGCCAGAAATGGGGACGCATGCCTGTAATTCCAGCAACTTGGGAGGCTGAGGCAGGAGGAGTGCAGGTTGGAGGCTAGACTGGGCAACTTAGTAAGACCCCGCTCAGAATCTAAAAACAAACAAGCAAACAAACAAACAAAAATCACAAAGGGCTGGGGCTGTGGCTCAGTGGCAGAGCGCTTGCCTAGCACCATATGCCTTTAAAATAAAGGCACTCTGTCCATCTACAACTACAAAAAACTTAAGAAAACAACAACAAATAAATAGAAGGGGCTGGAGATGTGGCTCAGTGGCAGAGTGCCCCTGAGTCCAGTCCCCAGTACTGAAAAAGAAAAAAAGGATTCACTAGGCTTTATTGCTCCTACCTGGCCACGCTGCGTGGAGCAGGGACAATTGGTGAGTGGAACCCTGGGGCCCTGGGGAAGGCTGTCATGGGGCCAGGCTCTGTCAGCTAACATGGCCCCGGAGGAGCCCCCACTCTTTTCTTCTTCAGTCATCTTTGACAAAGAATTATCTGGCACAAACCATTTGTTCATTTGTATTTCTTTTCTGTCAATCACGGGGCCTCCTGAGGACAAGGGCTTTGCTTGGCTAACCTTGTGTCCCTCTTCCTGGCACACTGCGGGGCTCATAGTAGGCACTAAACTAAAGGAACTTGTTACTCTTTGGTTGCTGACGCCTGGACTTTCGTTCGCCACCTTCTTTGGGGTTTGACTTTGCCTTGCCTCTGGAGAATGGCACACAGGGCTCCAGGAAGGATGGGTCATGAGCCACGTGTCCGGTCCCAGGCCTGTAGATCATGTCTGAGCTCCCATGCTGCAGGGCGGAGACTTCTGCGAGTCTTTCCCACTCTGCAAGTCAGGGAAGGGAGGCGGGGTGCACCCAGGGCAGACACGGAGGGAGGCTGCCGCTGGACCCAACGGTGCTCCTAAGGAGTTCCTTCAGACCAAGAATTTCCCACAAAATGAATAACCCTGAACTTCCTGGGCTCTCAGTCTTCAGATACGTGTCCTCCTGGACCCCTTGGTTGGAATCGAGAGGGGCGAGTGTGTGGCATGGACCATCGTGGAGACGGAGAAGGGAGAGGCCTTGGCAGCACCATGGACAGAGGTGGCCGCTGTCCGTGGTCCTGATGTCCATGACCCGGTCTCTCAGCTGGGAGGAAGTCAGACTTACATGTGGCTAACTTGAAGACCACAGGGAGGAGTCTGAAGCCTGTGTGTGTGTGTGTGTGTGTGTGTGTGTGTGTGTGTCTGTCTGTCTGTCTATCTGTCTGTCTTAGGCCCAGATTAGACAATAAGCAACCATAGAAAGGAAATCTACTGACTCCTCCCTCAATCCCGTAGGCACCAGGGATCCCAAGCCAGGCAGGAAAGGAGAATCTAGGTAATGAGTGGCACTGGAGGACCCCCATAGCTTTCAAAATTTCCCCTCCATCCTCAGAGAACCCAGGAAAATCCAATTCCACCCCCTTCAGAAGAAACTGGAAGAAAATTATAGCAGTTAAAATCCTTTTTTAGACCAGGATATTTCACTCAATTATTACGGGTCTTGAGAGGCAGGACTTACTATTGGTGTTCTTGGTGGAGGAAGCAGGCACAGAGAGGTTAAGTGGCTTCCCAAGATCACAAAGCTGGTGGGTTGGTGGGAGGGGCTTTCAGCACAGGTAGTCTGAGTGTGGAGTGTTCTCGCTTAGCCTCTATGTGACAGTGGCTCTCTCAGCACCAGACCAAGAGAACAGGATGCTGGGAGTTCCCTGGCAAGAGGTCCGTGGGTAGGTTTGTGACCGGGGTGTACAGCACCTGGCCACGGCCAGTTGTGGTGGGCGCTGCTCCACTCTCCATCTCGAGGGGCCCAGGAAGGGAGGGGCTCTGCACTCTTCAGCTTCCCCCAGGCCTGTGTGACAGTGGGGCTGGTCTCACCTGCCCCTGGTGATGTGGCAACAGGTGCCAAGCCCACTCTGGCTTCCTGTGGCTGCGGCCTTTCGCTGGGGCTTCAGACACAGTCTCAGCTGCAGAGTTGGGTCGCCCTGGCTCCTGCAGGCCAGCCTCCCCCTCCCCTCTCCTTCATCTTGAACTAGGCATGTTGACGGCACCGTCCTCGGCTCACCCTGCATTTCTCCCAAACCCAGGCACGTGACTTCTCGGCTGTGTCCTCTCTCAAGAGAAGATGTCCCAGCGTGTTCCCTGGAGGTTCCTGTGCAGGTGTGCCCAGCGCTCAGGGGCCTGTCTTTGACTCGTGGCATCACTTGGGGTCTCTGCGGGGGTGTGAATCTGACATCGAGCCAGAAACCAGCTCCCCCCCGACAGCCAAGTTCCCCGCTCCCCCCTCCCAACAGCCAAGTTGCTTCTTTGAAACGCTTCCAGCACCTGGCTTAATAGACCTTCTGTGAGCATATTCCCAGTTCCGCACTGCTCCCCAGTGACTGGGGACCTTTTGTCAAGCACATATGAAATTAAGTGAAATAAAAATCATATTAAAAATTATTACCATCTAACAGCCATTAGTCTGCACACCGCTGTCAGCCTGTGATGGATTCCTCACTTACTTCAATGAATGTTCTAACGACAGTGATAAAATCACTCAGAAAAAATAGAATAAACTGTTAACCCTCTCCCCATCGACACTTGTTTTTCTTTGGGAAAAATACAATAAAGGATCTTGTGGAAGGAGTTGAGCCGGATGTGACTCCTAGGACTGAAGGAAGAGTGGGGTTCAGGATCCAGGGTTCCATCCTCTGAGGTTGGGGAGACAGCTTTGCTCTGGACCCAGATATGAGCTCTGGTTTCTGAGCTGTGATTTGGATTCTGGGTTAGACTCGGAGCTGTTTCTGAGTCAGGTCAGGTTGGGTCCTGTTTTAGACTTTAAATGAGGTTTATTTATTGAAAAAGATTTATTGATCATCTACATCTGCTAGGAAGGCCCAGGTGAACCATAACGTTTCTCTGGGCTGCAGCAGTGGCCAGGGGCTGGGAGAGGGTCAGATTAGGAAGATGCACAAAAGGTAGCGAGACGGGACTGACTGACAGGTGAGTTTGCGGGAGAGCGTCAGCTTCCGCAGGTGTTCAGCACAGAAGGAGACGGAGCTGCAGGACTTACTCATGGAGTAGGAGCAGCCAGCCTTCCTTCCCGGGAGGGGGGCTCAGCATTGAGCTGCTGAGTTTGGGGAAGACGTGGACACCCCAGGTGACCGGGAGAAGGCTCCTGGGTTCCTGTGTCTGCAGCACCACAGGGGGACAGAGTGGTGCCCTTGGCCCTCAGTGGGGGGATGAGACTGTGGGGGGAGCATATAGAGAAAGGAGTCACAAGGACAGTGCCTGAGGACAGCTGGCCATGGAGAAAGTCCCAGGAGGGAAGGAGTGGCCAGGAGGAGAAGGAGTTCAGGAAGGGGAAATGGCACCAAGATGAGGGAGGAGGGAGAGTGATTCTGGAGGAGGGGAGTGGCCAGCCACGGGAGAAGTTGCCGTCAATCAGGTCTGGGCTGAGCAGGATCTTGCTGGGTGACCTGTGCAGGGTGCAGGCCTGGGGCCACTATTGGAGGCTGGACCATCCCTGGCCCACGCTTCGCCCTCCTGAACACTGACCTGCTGTCCCCACCTCGTCCCGAGTTCCTGACGCTCAGTTGTGTCTTCAGGGGGATGTCCTCTGTGCTTTGGGCATCTACGTCCAAAACATCCCTCTGAGGATGTCCTCTCCTCCCTGGGGATGCAGGACCCTGGGGAAGTTTTAGGAGGCCCTGTGGGTCCCTGTATGAAGTGGGTGTTGCTTCCCCTCCTCCATGAGAGGCCGAGCTTGCACAGCGCCCGCCCGGGAGCAGCCATAGAGCAGGGGTGGCCTGTATCACTGGAATCATTCACCTTCCCAAAGCTTGAGCCTCCCCCTAGTTTCAGAACGTCTCCTGGTGATTCCTCTGCTCTGGGTGGATGGTAGCGTGGCGGCGGGGGCGGGGGTGGTGTTGTCTTCCAGGAGATGCTAAGCCAAGAGGCTCTGCTGGGAGAAGCTGGAGTCCCTTCGACACAGGGTGGCCTTGACACACAGACGTGTGGCGTCAGCTCTGGGCGGCTTCCTCCCACATGGGCTGCTGGCCTCAGCGGCTGTGCCCACCCACATCAGCCCCACAGCACCTGGCCATTCCTTGGTGGAGAGCAGCGGGCTCACCCAGCTCCTGGAACAAAATAAAGAATGGCGCCTTTGTCTTTGCAGCTTCTGGCTCGAGGACACAGGGACAGGAAGGCTTCTGTGTTAATTTCCTAGAGCTGCTGTCACAAAGTACCACAAACTTGGTGACTTAAAGACAACAGAAGTTTAGCCAGGTGCAGCGGCACATGCCTGTAATCCCAGTGACTTGGGAGCCAAGTTCAAGGCCAGCCTGGGCAACCTTAGCAAGACCCTGTCCCAAAATAAAATAGATAGATAAATAGATAAAAGGGGCTGGGGATGTGGCTCAGGGGTAGATTGTTCCTGAGTTCAGTCTCCAGTGACAACAACCAAACCAGAAACCCACCCACCCAATAAACAACAGAAATCTAAGCTGAGAAGAGGCTGGCAGGGCTGGGTTCCTCCCAAGGCTCTGGGCAGGGGGCCCTGGCCTCCTCAGGTTCCTGCGTGGTGCCCTCCTGACGTGCCCTGGCCTGCACCCCTGCCTCTGGGGCCTCTGCCTTTGTTGTCACATGGCCTTGCCGTCACATGGCCTTGCCCCTGTTCACTTTTCTTTCCTATTTTTATGAGGACACCCGTCCAATTGGGTTTCAGGTCCAGGCTATCCCAGTGTGACCTCATCTTAACTTGATACCTGCAAAGACTATTTCCAAATGAGGTCACATTCACAAGCATCAAGGGTTGACACTTGAACTTTTAAAAAAATTAGATGGACACCATATCTTTATTTGATTTATTTATTTTTATGCGGTGCTGGGGCCTCACACACGTGAAGCAAGCGCTCTTCCACCGAGCTGCAACCCCAGGCCCGGAGCGTGTCTTTTTGAGGGACAAATATCAACACATAGCAGCTCCTAAGAGTCTCCGAGACCCTGACATTGGCCTGCTGAGGACAGGAGGCTGTGGCCAGGGGGAGGGAGGGAGGGACTTGGGAGGCAAGAACCCGGGGTTCCACTGGGAAGAAGTCACTGGGCCCACAGAGCGCCTGCGCTAGTGCAGAGGGTGATCACTACCCCAACCATCTGGGCCCTGGGACCCGAGTCCAATCCCTGGAGTCATGGACAGGCCCGTGAGCCCTGGGGCTGCCCCTTCTGGACCAGAAAGTCACCACACAGAGGAGAGGTCTCACCTGAGACTTTGGCCCACATTCCTGGTGTGTCCTCTGGGTGATTTTAGGGTCTGGCCACTCAGAGGCTGTTTCCAGGAGGAGGGCCTCGTGGGCAGCTGCCCCCTCACTCGTGTGCTGCAGGTCTCAGACATGCCAGGGGATGCAGGTGGCATGGGGGAGCCTCACGCAGTGGGACATGGTCAAAGAACCTCTCCAGGAGCCACTGGAAACACTGACCGCTGCATTTTCAGAAGCCCAAGGGACAGCAAGAATATACAGGAGGAAGTCCAGATTTTGAGTGCAGGGTCACACACGTAGAAGAGTCCCAAGGGGACGGAAAGCCGGGCGGATGGGAGAGGGCATGTGGCCAGGCGTTCAGGGTGGGGGAACCGCAGGTGCCAGGCCTCCAGGTGGACGAGGGGGGCTGATTCTCTGCTGGGGCTGGGGCTGGGGAGCTGGCAGTGAGAGTCGGGAGAGCCCGCAGGTGTGACCAGGGACAGAAAGGTGGGGCCGCCCTGTGCCAGGCCAGCGTCACCACCTGAAGAGGAAGGGAACACCGGGTGGGCTGGAGCCTCAGGTCCCTTCCTTCTTTTCCACAAAGGTCTGCTGAGCGCCTCCTGGGCCAGAGCTCCCCGCCTCCCACGGAGAGGACAGGTGTCCTTCCCAACAGAACGCTGGACCTGCACCCTGATGGGCCCACCCAGCGGGGGAGGGAAGCTCCATGAGGCCCCCACCCCCGCAAGACCCCACTGATGGTGATCCAGGTACCTCTGACCCTGGGCCCCAGGTCCACTTCGTCCCTGTCCAGGGTTGGTTCAGAGACCATGTGGCTGATTTCAAAGAGCCCCTGAGGAGGAGGGATGGCACATGGCATGGCAGTGGGCTGGTGACCTGTTCTGGGGTCCCAGCCTGGGCTCCTCATCCCGCTGTAGTAAAGGTGTGAGGACTTGGGCCAGGGAGGAGAATGGACCCGGGGGTACAAGGCAGTAGCCGGCAGAGCCTGCTGCGAGGGGACGGAGAGGTGTGCCGAGGGGTCTGGGCACTCGCGGGAGGGCGTGAAGCACCGGCTGTGTCCGTGGCCTTGAGGGGAAGGAGGAGGCTGTGAGGAAAGAGCCACCTGTCCTCCCTGGCCCCAGGGACCTGCATCTGAGTCCTGGCAGGCGCTGAGCACTGTTTCCCATGGGGATGCTGGTGGCTTGGGACAGTGGCTGGGCTGCCCCTTCTTCCCAGTAGCCCTACGTGGCATCTGCTCACCAAGAGCTGCGGGAGAGGCAGGGGCCCTCTGGGGCTGGGAAGGCTTCAGCCTTGCTGGCATCACAGGTAACCCTTTGGCAGGGACACAAACCTCACCAGGGCGGGACAGGGGAGGGCTGGGATGATGTCACTCATGTGACAGGAGGAGGTCCCCTGCCGGTGTGCTCACGTGTGTGTGTGCGCGTGCACGCGCAGTGGCGTGTCGGGGGAATGACCCACTAGTGCCCACCACCGTCGAGGTCTGGGGTGGCAGGTTACAGGCATGCCCTCCGGGTCAGGCGCCCAGGGACCCAGAGACCAGGATGACCTGGGCACGTGTCCATGTAGCAGGGCTGAAGCTGGTGGGGGCTGCAGAGTCCCGTGGGCACGGTCAGGGCTGGGGCAAGCGCCCCTCCTCACTCGCCTGCGTTCCAACTGACACGCTGCTCCCTCACCTGTCACCTGGGGACAATCTTGGGCTGAGCTCCTGCAGAATCGACTCGGCCCTTCTCCAGCTCTCCCCTCCAGGGGGTCCCGCGGTCGGCCCGTTTCTCCCAGGTTGGGGGAACAGGGGGCTCGCGGGCTGGAATGCAGGAAGCCGGAGCTCTCCGGCTGCAGGCGCCGCTGTGTTCAGGGCTCGGGCGATGCTGCTGCCGATGACTTGGGCCATGTAGCTCAGCGGTCAAGCACTGAGCCAAGTTTCACATCTGGCCTCGCGTCCTGCCGGCCACTGACAGAGGCAGAGGTCCCTGGGGACAAGGACAGCAGCTACCTGGGGAGCCGTGAGGAGACGGGGACACGGTGCCTCTCAGGGGCCCCTTGCCTCTGCAGAGGGACTCGGGACAGCCGACCACTCCCTGGCCCTCCGAGGGAAAACCGTGTCCCCTACCAGGCACCTTTGTCAATGGCTCCCAGCCTGGGGCGGGGCCCATGCTGCAGTCCCACCTAGGGCTTTGCTGGCATTGGCCCTGTGCCCAGGGGATGGGGCCAGGGGCCGCTGACGTCATGCCTGTGGCCGGGAAGGCCAGTCACTTAATAGTTCAGTATTCATAGCCTCTGTGCTCCTGTGACAACTTCATAATTTTTTGGCACATTTGTGCGCTTCCCACATGATTATTTTCTCTTTTTTTCCCCCACATGATTGTTTTCTTAGTCTCTACTGCAGATGGAAGCTTTACAAGAATGTATTTTAAAAGGAAAACTTATCTCAGTGTCGGAGACACTGATTGTGAAGGATTCAAACGGTGGCTCTGGCACTTACTAGCTGTGTGACCTTGGGGTCAGTACTAACCTCTCTGTGCTTCTGTGTCTTCCTCTCTGGCACTGGGATAATGATAATGATCCTACCCTCCAGAGTTTTGAGGATTAGATGGTTATAATATGTGAAGCTCAGAGCAATGCCCGACCTCGTGCGAGGGCCAGGATGCCTCCGCCGAGTTGTTCTTATCATTAGCATTATTAAGGAGAAACCAGCATCACTTGCTATCGGTGGAAGCAACTATAAACATAGAAGCAACTATAAACAAAGCTGCACTGGGCTGTTAGGTTCCAGCTGGTGTCTGCTGCCTGCAGAGGCTCCGAGCTGGGGACCTGCTTGGGTATTTAAAAGGACTGTTTGGGGGTGTCAGAGAGGCCTTCGTGAGCCAGCGCCAGACACCTTCCTCTTGGCCTGAGCAGGAGGTCTGAAGACAGGGAGAAAAGGAAACAACTCTCCACTCAGTGGCCGCGACAGTGCCACCAGCAGCTCAGGCTGGCCCTGTGGGAAGTGCCGGGCCAGCAGTCATGGCCTGGGCAGGGTCACACTGGTATTCCCACCTGGGCCAGCTGCTGGCCTGTGGCCTGGGCTGGTTTCTCCACCTCCGAGTCTCCGGTCCTTACTTGAAAGAGGCACATCAGGTCCCTCCCCGGGCTGTTTGCGGGAACGCTGCGACGGCAGGTCAAGTCCTAAGGCAGCTTGGGCAGGCTCCCAGCCTCCACGCCATCTCCATGGGAGGAATGGAGACAACGTGTGGGGACAGGGCTGGGCGGAGCAGGGGAGCTGGAGGACCCCGGGGGCGCGGTGTGGCCACAGAGGACCAGGCCGGTAGCTCTGGGCTCATGTGTGCTTTTTCTGTTCTCAAAGGCCGAGGAAGGCAGTGGAGGGAGCCGGGTGCCCGCGACGACGGTCAGGGAGCCGCGGTGGCCTCTGTGCACCGCTGTCATCGAGGGGCCAGGGGGGCTCGGGCGGAAGCTGTCTAACGAGCAGCCAAGGTGGCAGGGGTGGCCTGCGCGGCCCACGCTGGCTGAGCAGAGCAGTGAGACGTGACAGGAGGGACGAGGGGCCTGCCCGGGCCTCCCCACACGCCCGCGCCGCCAATTTGCCGGTGACCCTGTGCCGGCTCTTAACCTCCATCCTCAGGGCTCCTGTCTGCCGAGCGGGGAGGGCAGAGCTGTTGCCAGTGGCTTCAGAGGGTCCCGGCAGAGGCGGCTCAGGGCTTGGAGGGAAGCCAAGGTCTGTTGGGATTCGCAGTCTGGCCTTGGGCACATCCTGGTGCCCGTCTGGGTCTTGGTTTGCTCCTGGGTTCCTAGGGCTTGGTTTGGGTGATCCTGGTGGCCTCAGCCTTGGGGACAGATTTTGCTGGCTGCAGAGAGACTCTGGCTGATGTGGCTGAGGATAACGGAGCCGGGGAGGACTCCTGCCAAGGGCACCCTCTAAGCACCTCCTGCCTGACCTG
Source organism: Marmota monax (assembly GCF_021218885.2). NCBI lineage: Eukaryota > Metazoa > Chordata > Mammalia > Rodentia > Sciuridae > Marmota > Marmota monax. Next base: position 19,014,061 of record NW_026692912.1, read on the forward strand.
GGGAGAGGCCTTGAGTGGGCAGAGGAGAGGGGACATGGAGTCTCAAGGACGGTTTTGGTGCCAATCACAACAGGTATAAATCCCGGCTCCATCAGTGTCCCTCCTCCCTGAGCTTCAGTCTTCTCATCTGTAAAACGGGGACAGTGGCAATATGCATGACAATGGCTGGACCCAGCGTCTGGCTCCCAAGGTTCCCGAGGAATGGAAATGGTAGCATCGATCGCGATGAGGTCTGGCGCCTGGTCTTATTGGGCAGACTCGGACCTGGGCAGCCGCAAGGTAACACAAAGGTGGGGAGGCCAGGGCAGGCCAGCGCTCTGGGAGCGGAAGGGTTAAGTCTCCATGGAAACAGGCATGCATTATTTACATGGCCTAATGAATAAAACATTTATGTGGTCGGCTAATAAATTCCCTCGCACAAAGCAAAGTAAGCTATGATTTAAATATTGGCCTCCGCTGGCTGGCTGAGTTATGGAGCCTGCTCAGGGGGACCCTCTTGGTTTTATACCTCCATCCGCTGGAGGGAGGGGAAGGGGGAGAGGAGCGGGGGAGGGAGAGACCCTCCCTGTCGAGTGGCTTTCTGGGCCTGTCTGACTCAAGGCCTGCGCCTCTGCTGCTCCGTGCCGGCCTCTGTCCCTCCCAGCCCAACGCTGTGCACCCCCAGGGTCCTTTTCCCGGAGCCAGAGCTGTGGGGGGTGGATTCTGTGACAGGTGGGGTGGTCCTTGCCGCTGGGATGGGCTTTTGTAGGACCGTTGGCACGGGGGGGGACGGCCTGCTAGGGTTTCTCAGGGGTTTCCTGGGGAGGGGGGCCACACCTCTGGGGTGTGAAGGGCTGGAAACCTGCACCAGGTCCTGTGAGCTCCAGGCCGGGAGCTGGCCTCCTGGGGACGTCTGGGTCAAAGGTAGAGGGAAAGAGGGGCCAGCCTGGAGCGAGAGGGTGGCCATGGGACAGGAACGAGAGTGTGTGGAGAGCGGGCAGGAGGTGAGTTGGGTGCTCGGGGAGAATGGAGCCACTCCCCCCGGCCACCTGCCCTTGTGGGTGTCACCTGTCTGGGTTACCTCTTGTCCCCTCTTGTCACTTCTTGACGTGCTTTTCTTTTTCTGCCCCTTCTCTTTTCCGTCCCCGTCCTCCTTTCTCTGTTGCGTCCTGTCTCTGGCTCCCTGTTTCTCTTTCCGTCCCTTTCTGCAGACCTCTTTGCTCGGTCCCTCCCTCTTTCTCCGCTTCGACGTCTTGGTCCAGGTCAGATTCTCTCTTTGTCTCTGTCTCTGGGAGTCTCTGCCTAACTCTTTCTCTCTCTGGAGACCCTCACTGGCAGGGGCATGTGGCTGTGCCTGGACCCAGCTGTGGACCCCACTGGGCTCTGAGGAAGGGGTTTGTGGAGGAGGGTGGGGCTGGCTTCCTCAGGCCTGGGAGATTGAGTATGTGTCTGAGGGGTGGCGTGGGCTACAATGGCCCTGGGAAAGTGGGCTCAAGCACCCGCCACACCAACGCTTGGGGTATCCTTGGGTTCCGTCAGCCAGGAGGCTCAATTCTGTCCTCAGGAAAGTCGCAGCCACAAAGTGACACATGAAGTGGTCTCTGGGGAAACCTGAAAAGAGGGATTTAAACTTTGAGCAAATTTACACTGAATGAGGTCCCACTGGCTGCTACCCTGGAAACAGAGCAAGGCAGTGGTCCAGGCCCCAAGTAACAAAGGCACACACTCAGCACAATCCTGCTCCTCTCCAGCCACTGGGGCCTCGGCGAGGGGCCCATCCCACTGGAGATGGCAGGAAAGGCTGACTAGGACCATCACCTGAGGCTGGGGGTCTTCTCTGAATGGCATCTGTAGGGGTTGAAATGTCCAAGGAGATGGCTTTGCTCACATGTCTGGCACCTGAACTGGGATGGGAGACTGAGGCTGGACAGGCATTACTGTCTCCCTCTTTTGCATCTCTCTGAAGGGCCAGCTTGGGCTTCCTCCAAACATGGCGGTCTTGGAGTATGTAGCTGGGTTTCCTGTGTTCGGCCGGCTTCCCAGATGTGAGCATTCCATCATAAACTGTGGGTCCTCTCAAAGGTCAGGCCTGGAAGTGGCCAGGAAGCACCTTTGCTAAATTCCTTGGGCAAATCTGTGATAGACCCATCCATACTTAAAGGAGGTGGAAGAATAGACTCCACCCTTGCTGGGAGAACGGCATGCACATCCAGGGCGGGAGTCAGTGACAAAGGACCACATCCACCCCGTGTCATGGTAGAAGGGAAAACCTGTTTTCTTCTCCCTGAGCCGGGGTCCGATATAGACTCATAGGCCACAGTCTTGGGGTTCACATTCCAGTCAATTCTCACTAGCTGTGTTCCTTGAGCAGGAGATTCAGTGACTCAGTGTCCTACTCCCACCTCTGTAACGTGGGAATCGTCATGGTAACGGCCTCACGGTGCTGTTTTGAGGGCTGTGGGATTCAGCATGTGTCTATGTCCCTGGCCATCTCCAGTCTTAACTATTCTTTTTTTTCTTGCCTTTCTCCGGCCCACAGGGGCCAGCCAAGTCCCGCAGTAACTCCCATGGACCCTCCTACCTCTGAGTTCCTTCTCATACCCACCAAGGCCTGGAGAGCTGGCTTCTCCTGCCCCCTCAACTCCCAGGGTGACAGCATTAGCCTTTCAAGCCTTTCAAAACCAACTGGAAGGTGAAGCAGCCGCCACAGGGGAGACAGCAGGCCATCCTCCCTGTCCCCACTGTGGGCTCCAGGACAGTGCTTGCATCTTGGAGGCTTCCGTGCAGAGGTGCTGTGCCCCAGAGGACTGACCTCACCCCAGAGGTGAGGACAGCTGCAGCAGAGACCGTAGGCATGGGCACCTCCCTACTGCAGGAGAGGCGAGGAGGCTGAATTCTGGAGAGGACTGGCTCCCACGTTGCGGGAGCATCCATGGGCGGCCGCCAGCCAGGCAGGCCAATCTGGCCTTCGGGTCTGTGGGCCGTGGAACCAGCCTGCTGGGACTCCTCCTGTGGATCTGCCATGACCCAGCTCTGCAGAGTCACATAAGTCATTTCACCGTTCTGTACCTCATTTCCCCTTCGGCAAAGGTGGGATGTCAAGAGGACCTACCTCATGGGGCTGCTGTGAGCATTACATTAGCCAACGTCTGGGTGGTGCCCAAGGGCACCTGGTACACAGAGGCCTGCACTCTGGGTTGCACACTCTAGTGGGCACTGTGTTTGGGAGGATCCTGCAAGGGCAGGGGGGTGCTCAATGTCACTCTAACCAGGAATGTGTGTTGAGAGAACTAAATTTGCCCTTGACTGGTGGCATCTAGGTGTTGGGAACATTGCTTAACCCTCCTACCAACCCTGCCAGAGAATTCCTTTCATCTCCATTTTATAGCAGAAAAAGAGGCTCTGGGAGCTGAGATGATGTGCTGAAGGTCCAGAGTGGGACCTCCCTGCTGGCATTTCCTGTCCAGTACACCACACTGCCCAGGCCCTTGGCTGAAGGGTGCTGTTTGGAGATTTTGGTGAATTCCTGACCTGCTGTAAGCTTGAGGGAGTCAACGGAGCTGTAGAGGTTTGGAGCGGGGCAGACCTTCAGGGCGGCTGTCTTTGCATCCTTGTTTACCCTACAGGCAGCGAGAACAGAGAGAAGAACCACCCTGCCTGCCTCCTCCTCCTCCTCCCCAGAGCCTCCACACACACGAAGCCCGGGGAAGGGTCTCTGGCAGGTCTCTGGAAGGGTCTCTCACACTGAGGCTGGGCCCCCACACTCTGAGAATTTGGTATCACAAACGCAGTTCAAGATCCTCCCTGGAAAACTTCACAAAGACAGAAGTTAACAGGGTTCCTTCCCTTCAGCAGGATGGACACCCATGACCAAGAGCAGTGGCTTCTGTCCAGCTTCAAATACTGGCCACCCCACCACTTGCTCAGTGAAGGACATCCACCACTCAAGGGAAAACTGTGGCATCCCAATAAAGCCATGCATCTAGACAGCAGGCCACCTAGTAGCAGTACCAGGGATTGCAGACGGATCATGGACCAAAAGCTCTGAAACTGTGAACCAAAATAAATCTCTTAGACTTTTCCCCAGTATTTTGTATTTTTTCGCAGTGATGGAAAGCACTAATGCAACCTGCCAATGGCTCACTCAACCTCCTCTATAAAATAAAGGGTAACAATACTTGCCTCTTAGAGTTAAACATATAGGGGACAGAAAAGAGAAATTAAACTGCTTTGCATATGCCTTGTTAAATTGATTTTATTTTGGATACATGTAAATATTTTGCATAAGTATAAAACTGCAATCTCTTAAAAGTTGGAAGTGAAATAAGACAAATGTCTCTAAAAGGGTGACCAGTTATTGGGTGGAATAATCACAAAAAGAAACTAACCCAAGTGAGTTTCAAGATGCAGGAATTTGGCCATTCGTCAGCAATGAGATATACACTAAGGGCAAAAGAAACTATAAAAACAATCCTAAACTAATTTCAATAATCACATTATTGTTGAAATGTTGGTTTTGTTATTTTAGGACTGTTGTGTGCATGGAGTGAGATGAAGCAAGTGAGTGTGTTAGTCAGCTTCCTGTTACTGTGACAAAATACCTGAGATTATCAACTTAAAAGGAGGAAAGGTTTATTTTGGATCATGATTTCAGAGGTTTCAGTCCATGGTTGCTTAGCCCCATCACTTTGGGCCTGTGATGGCACAATACATGATGGTGGGAGCATGTGGCAGAGGAGGCCTGTTTGCCTCATGGTGGCCAAGAAGCAATCAGTGACAAGAAGGGGATAACCCCTTTAAGGCCATGTCCCCCAATGACTTAACTTCCAGGCCCATATCTTTAACGGTTCCACCTCCTCCCATAGTGCTATGTGCTGGGGATCAAGCCTGTAACTCATGGACCTTTGGGAGACATTTCAGATCCAAACTAAAGCAGTAACTGTGTTCGTGTCATTGAGGACTGGGGTCTTTCACATGGAAGAAAGGAGGTATAGCTGTGTGACACATGAAGTCAAATAAAAACACTGCAGTCCTGTATTTGAGTTGGAAGTAGTATAAATTAGTGATGTATTTAATCTAAAATGTTCGAAAGAAAATCCGGATTGCCCATCTCTGCTAATTGAAAAATACTGAACACAGTGAACAACCCGGGAGCTCTGAGCACCCCTAGTACTCAGATTAAGTTCTCCCAGTGCCATTTCCCCTAGTAGCTAAGAAAATGGATGATTCCATGTCTGGAGTAGGAAATGCACAAGATAAGCCTGGAATATTGTCTTACCATAGGTCAAAGGCACGATCTTCTAGGGTTGTATCAGAAGGACTCAGAATCAAACCTGAGAAAAGATGTGAACTTGCGATACCTTCCTGCCTCAGCCTCCTGAGCTGCTGGGATTACAAGTACGTGCCACATGTGCCCAGATGAGGGCACAACTTGAACACACACAAGGATAACAGCTGCAGGGCATTAAGGCTCATCAAATGTCTAAATTTATGTCTAAATTCCTGAGCTCAGAATGATGCTACCAAACCAAAACACACACACACGCACACACACACACACACATACACACACGTGAATAAATAAAGAAAACAAGCCAACATTCAGGTCAAATTGGAGAATGTTAGAGAGCTATCACTTTATTTTGAAAACCTGTACATAAAGGGAAAGAATGAAGTACTTATGTTACCACAGCAAACGAACATTGAGTGAACATTACCTCAGACAGCCACTCAATTGATGAAGGGAAATTTCTCTTTATAGATGTTATCCAGCTAATAAATGAGAAGGGAGTGATAATTGGAATATAACTATTTTTCAACCTCTAATGAAATAAAGGATGTAGACAATGGGCTTCAATGCACATAAACATCTCCAAAAGTACAATAAAATAAAATAAAATAAACCAGACATTTTGTGTCTTTTGATTGGAGTGTGCCATGATACTTACAGGGTAATGTTGACAAAAAAAAAAAAATCAAATATGTTCAAGTCTTTAGATCAACTATCAACTTACAGGAAATATAGAGAATTGAAGAACATGGCAAATACTACCAAAAGATGCAATTAGCAAAATCTAGACTCATGAATATTCTTCGGGACAAATTACCTGATTTCTTTATTTATATATTTGGTACTGGGGATTTAACCCAGAAATGCTTAACCACTGAGCCACATCCCCAGCCTTTTTTATTTTGAACAAGTTCTCACTAAGTTGCTTTGGACCTCACTGAGTTGCTGAGGCTAGTCTTGAACGTGTGATCCTCCTGCCTCAGCCCCCCGAGTCATTATAGGCATTATAGTTGGGTTATAGGCGTGCACCACCATGCCTGCCTATGATCTGATTTCTTATACAAAACATTACAAAGAAAACAAAAGAGGTGGAACAAAATCTGTGGATTAAAAGAGACCAAAGAGATACGTGAATCAACCATACTATATAGACCTGATTTGTTTTTTAATTCAAAGTATAAGAAAATTTTATAAGGTGATTTGTTAAATATGTCTTAACTGGATTTTATGATAGTAAAGAATTACTAACTTTTTAGTTTTGGCATTTTAAGAGAATACCCGGAAGAGACACAACTGAAATAACAAATGATCTGATGGGATGTCCGATATTTGATTCAGAGTTACCCAGGAGACAGGAGGGGGGTCATGGCTCACGCGAGACTCTGTGAGTTGAGAATTGTTGACCCCGGTGAGGGCCGTGCTGCATTCTCCACTTTCATTTTGAACAGTGAAATTCTGTATCATAAACATGGAAATTTGAAATCTTATGTAACGAATGAGTTTAAATTTAAAAGAAAATAAGAAGCAAGTCAGTAACTCCTGGCCCCTCATGTCATCCGGGCGGGGACCGCTTGGGATCCCTAGGCTGCCCCGGCTCTGCCTTCCACTGAAAGGGCTCTGTGCGTTTCTGAGATCTCCGTTCACTGTTTTCTTCATGACCACCCCTGTTCCAGGGAGACACCGTGCCGTGGACTTTCTACCAACTTTTCTAGGCAGTCCTTACTGAACCAAGAGGGAGGTGTCCCGGGGGAATGGGTGGCATCTGTCGAGTGCTCTCACCCTCTGCCGGGGACCTTGCTGTGCATGGGCTGTGCGCTCCCTTCTTTCCGCGGCCCCGTGCACAGACGGGGAAGCAGAGCAGGAGAAGATGAGCCATTTGCAGAGGATGATCTGGAATTCCAACCCAGGTCTACCGACACCCACAGCCACACTCAAAAATCACCACGATTCCACCCCAGGTGTGGGCAGGGAGATGGGTTACCATGGAGTGTGTGTTGGGGGGAGCTGGGCAGTGGTTGGTGGGGGCAGTTGATGATGAGACCACAGGGCCACAGTCAGGCCGTGGGAGAGGTCAGGAAGTCAGGAGTCAGGAATCCAAATGGCAAGAATCTGGGGCCTTGAGGGGGTCTGAGGTTCTGGAAAACCAAAGCGAAAAGGACCGCGGTTGAGGGTGGACATAGGCGGCTATTGGTGACTCCAGGGAGAGCAGCTGGGCGAGAGGGATGTCCTGGGGGTGTGCGTGAGTGGAACACGGGGAAGGGAGGTCTGGGATTTCGCCCGCTGGCTGGGGCCTGCTTCTCTAGGCTGAGGTTTCCCTTCTACCCTTAATTCCCCAAGTTTTAAAAGCTCAGATGTGGTTTGGACACAGTGGGTGCTTCTGGATTCGGGGTCCTGCTCTCCATCTCAGCCTGTCATTCCACAAGTGGGGAACGTCGGGCCCAGGAGCTTTGTATTGAGGGATGGAGCGAGTTCAGGTGGAGATGATTGTGTCCAACCACATTTTAATGCAGAAGTCATGGAAGGGTTAAGTGTTAAGAAGGCCCCCCTTGGGGAACACAGTGGCCCATCTAATCATTGTGTTCTGGGGTCCACTTTGCAATTCAAAGCCCAGTTTCCTACCGGGCACCCTCTACTGTCTTCTCAGGGACCCTGATGCCAACTTAACTTGGCAGTTTGAACCTGTTCCCACCCTCTCTGTCCCTTGGGGCCTCTCTCTCTCTCTCAGGACCTGGACATCGTATCTCCAAGTGTCCTTTTCTTAATTGCTCCAAAAAGAAACTCCTACACTGTTTTGACCCTCCATGTTTTCTTCTTGATTTTTGTGGGGAACTCAAGTTTCCAGAATCCTCTAGGCCTCCTGCTGGTGGCTCCTGTCTCCCTCTCTGAGGTGGTCCTCAGACTTCTGCTCACCTCTGGAGTCCTGGGAGAGGAACTCAGTACACGGCCCGTCCACACCCCACCCCAGCCTTCCTCAGTGTGCTTGGGACTCTTCCTCCAGGACATTTCTCTACCCAACAGGTTGGTGAATTGTTTGGCCTGGTGCTCAGAGAGTCGGCAAGGATAGGCTGGGCCAGGGTGGCCCAGCGACTAGTACTGTGCCCTCTGTCTGCCGAGATGGCTGCCAACAGCTCCTCCCAGCACCAGGCACCTGTTTTCATCCCACTAAACGTGGGGCCTATGTTCCCGTGTCCTGGAGCCTGGGCTGCCGACCTGATTGACCACAGCATATGGCAGAAGGGAAGTTTCGAGGTCCCTGAGCTCAGACCTGAGAGGCCCCGTAGCTTACACATCAGCTCTGAGGGGAGCCAGTGGCCTTATAAGTAAGTCCATGGCATCTTGCAGGAAGGCGAGTGCCATGTGCAGAGGCCAAGTGGAGTTAAAACTGAGGCCCAGTCAGCCCCGTGGGACCCACTGCCCCAGTAGCACCTGGCCACTTGGGCCACCCCAGTGACCCCAGCTGTGTGAGGGAGGACCCTGGCTTAGTCAGCCTCTACGGAGCCACACATGCCAATGCCCTAATTGCTGACCCACTGGATCCTGCGAAATGAAAGGACTACTGTTTTCAGCCACCAAATTTGGGGCCGTTTGCAATGTAGCATTAGATCAGTGAGACAGTTTCTGCCACATATCTAGGCTGCGTGGGGGGGTCAGATGTCCTAATCAGTTGAGGTCAGAGGTCACCTGCCCAGCACCTGGGGCCCTGGGGGACCCAGACCGGAAACCAGGGATTTCAGAACACTATACAGCTAAGAATGTGGGCAGTCACCCAGGTTCCTGGATCTGCCACTGACCAGCAGGGTCACCTAGGGCCTCACTGGGTTGCTTTCTACGTTGGAAAATGGAGATAATAATTCAATCTATCTTCTCCAGATAGTTCACTCTCCAATTGAACTTTCTCCAGTGATGGAACTGCTCTCCACCAGTGCTGACAAATAGAGCAATCGCCGCCCTCGTGAGGCTGCCGAGCACTTGAAACGTGGTGAGGCGGAATCAGGATGCCGTCAGCTCAACATGCACACATTTGTATTTTTACAAAAAAGGAATGTTAAATACCTCGTTGGTGCTTTTAATACCAATTCCATCCCGATGCAGTATTTTGTAATATTGGGTGAAGTGAAATATACAGTAGCCTTCCACATCTGCAGATTGTGTGTCTGTGAATTCAACCCATTTTTGATAAAACATATTCAGAAAAAAATGTTGCATTGTTGCTGAGATGCACTCCACAGTTGGGCTGGGCTGGTTGCATCCGCACGGTCATGTTCAGGGTTTTTTCTTCTCTACCTAATGCAATGTAACAGCGATTTCCACGGCGTTCACATTGTCTTAGGTACCGTCAGCACCTAGAGGTGATGTAACTTACAGGGGAATCTGTGCAGAGATGCTATGCAAATATTGCATGTTTCAGAGAAGGGCCTTGAGCATCTGCAGTTATCCTCAGGGGGCCCTGGAGCCAATTCCCCATGGATACTGAGAGATGACTGTGTTATTAAAGGCAATTTCACTTACTTTTACTTTTTAAAAATTACACAAGTGGCTTACGTTGTATTTCTTTGGGACAATGCTGATACAGTCTTAGAAGATTAAATAATGTGTGTTAAGTGCTTAGCAAAGCACCCGGCCCGGGGAAAACCCTCAGTAAATGGTAGCTATTACTTTTGTAAATATTGTCCTGAGTAGTAGATGGGAGAACTCAGGTATTCACAGATTGGTGTCTGGGTTCCTGCCAGATGGGTCCCATTTAAGGGACAGGAAGGGAACTAACATTCGTTTAAGTTCCAGCTGTGTGCCGGTGACCATGAGAAGCTATATTAGGGTCCCACCGCATCCTCACAGTGGCCCTTGGAGAAGATGTCCTTCTCTTTATTGGACAGATGGGGAAACTGAGGCTCAGGAAGGTGACGTGACTGACCCAAGTTTGCACATCTGGTCTTATGCAGGGCGGGAGTTCTTCTCTGGTGCAAGTCATTTTGTCTCAGTGCTCTGCGTGCCCTGCAGGTCATATCCAGGCTCGGTTCTCACCTCTGCCTTTCCCTCTTCCTCTCGCCTCCTCCAACCTGCTCCATCTCCTCTCTGAAGCCCGCGGGCTGTCTCCTTGTCCGTTGCTCCCTTCCTACCAAGGCTTCCAAAGGCGTGCATTTCTTTCTCCCAGTGTAAGTTGACTCTTTCCCACAAAGACACCACATTCGTGGTTTCAAATGTTATTTTTTAACTTCATCAAACAGTGCAGTGCTCTGGTGCTAATGTCGATCTCTACAGCTCATTGGGTTTTTTAAAAGAATGGAGACGCAGTTCTCCTCTCCCGGCCTCAGCGAGGAAGACCGCGCTCCAGCCGGTGCCCGGAACCCTTTCGTCTCACCCCAGAAAGAGCCATAAAACACGCTCAGCGCGGAGCACGCGCCCATTTGACAAAGACAATTTGATTTGTCCACGGCTTCTAAAATATTCATCCCACTTTGATGGACTATCGTTTTATAAATATAGATTATCATTAACCGACACCGGCGGCGCACTGCTGGCCGACCCAGCGCCACGCCACTGGTTTGGGATGAAGACGTCCAATAAAAAAAATCATTATCTCTGTCTGCGAACCCTGATCTGTATCGTTTGCCTCATTTGCAGTGCAAGGGTCAGTAACTCACGCTAACTGCATCTGTTTGTGCATTTCACGGCCCGGCCACCCCCGCTGGGGAGATTGGCAGGATGTATCTCTAGTTTGGACCTGGGGAAGAAAACAGGGTGTGGGGAGGGCAGAAAAGAAGGCTCCAGGGCTCTGGTAGGGACATGCTAGGGGGACTGGGGCAATGGTTTCTGGAGGTGTGGAGTGCGTGGGCATGGGGCTTTGGGGCATGGCGCCCACCTCGTCTGCTTACTGGATATAAGACGTTGGGCAAGTGAGTTAAACTCTGTTTTCTCAACTATGAAATGGGAATTATAATCATACCTATCTCCTACGAGACTGAGCTCAAAAAGTGTTTCCACCCTGGCCAGGCAACTGGGCACAGAGTGGACACTGGTTGTGAGGATCATGGTGGTGGTGGTGGTGGTGGTGATTGCTGCTGTTTGTCAACCTTGAACACCCTAACGAGTTGTTGACCTCCCGAACCTCAGGTTCTTCATGGGTAGAGCAGTCTCAATACTATCTATGTCCAACAGTGCACCCCAAGAGCTCAGCACCTTGGGTGGTACCCTCTAAGCACCCAAGAGGGCCATTTGGTTTGAGCTCTGTGGAATCCAGATGGAGAAAACGGTAACGCAATTGCCCCTAAGAGCCCCATCCCCTGCACTCTTGCCCTTTGAGGACTCGGATCGAGAACCCAGGGCAAAAGTTTGGTGGAGGTGTCACGTCAAGGTGGAGGCCAACTTGCCCCCTCCTCCTGAGCATTCTGGGTCTTGGTGAGACTGAGGAAGACATGGAGGTGGGGGTGGGAGGGTCCATCAGACATTCCCCGGTGCGCCATGCGCCAGGGCATGCAATTCAAAGTGGAATAAAAGATTCGCCTCAGCCCTGAAACAAAACCCATTGGCAGCATTTCCTCTTACATTTAGCTGTTTGAATGAAATATACAGCCAGCTACGGGGAGGAAGCACTTACAGAGGAATCTCGGGTAGAAGGTCGGGAGAAGAGAAATAGCAGGGTAAGTGGGGAGCTAGGCGCCCATCGGTGAACCTCTCTCCACCCGGAGAGGAGCAGAATGGAGACGGGGACATCAGCTGTCATGCTGAAGCTCCGCCAGGGTCACCGGTGAAGCAGGTGGCCTAGAACCTTCCAGGGGGGCTCTGGTGTTGGATGCCTTGCTGCTCCTGGATCATGCCCACAAGTCCTGCTCCCAGAACTCATCCTGGCGGGGAGACAGCCCGGGGGCACACCGCCCCAAAGTTTATTTAAGTGAAAAAAAAAAAACAACACCCAATCCGGAGACAAGAAGGAGTGTTACACCACTGTCAAGTGTTAGACGTTGCCATCAAGCAAAAAAAATTACATCCCGTCCTGACGAGCGACTAATCAAGGCATGGCGAACGGTCCTGCAATAAATTACTCCGGCGCGAAATAAACCACACAAACAGACCGATGATAATAAATGTAAATTATTTCTCTGAAGAAATTTTCTTGGTATATGAGTAATACGAACCATCAGGAAGGCGTCTTCCTTAACATTAATTACAGAAAATGACAAGTGAGCTGATGACTGGGAAGGCTCATTATCTGAGAACATATTCACAACTTTGCAATTTGCGCGAGATGTACTCCGGCTAAATTAATCTCCCTTCTTTGCATGAGCCTCTTCTAATTTTCATGTTATTAACAGGTTTGCAGTATCAGTCAGTGCTTGTCACTCTAATCAGGTTTCAGCATGTTCGCAAAAGCGAAGCGTCATTTATAAGGATAAGCCCTCATAATGGTGCTTGCTTTCATGTGGAGAATTCTACAAGGCTTCTTTTAATAAGGTACTTTAATCATCTCCTTTGCTCAACTTTTGGCCCCACTGTTCCTTTATGAAGAGTCATTAAAAGACTTTGAAGTTCATCAAGGAGGAAAAATTCATGACATTGTTCGGGGAAGGTTGGGGCTGGTTCCAAGGGGAAGCCTGGAGGCACCCGGGGCAAGAGGACAACTGTGGGTGACTAGGGACAACCTGTGCCCCTTGTCTCCACCAATCAATAACCCCCTGCGTTCACATTCCTGGCTCTCTGCTGAACCGAGACCCCCCTGTGGGTAGTCCAGACCATAGGGCGAGATTTGGGGCTGTGATGGTTAGAGGAGGGGCCGCTAGGTCAGAACTCTGGACAGCTCCCAGCAGGCGCCCCCCCCCCCCAGTTTTAGATCTGTGGCTGGTCTGCTTTTGCTTTGGCGCTTGGAGTGCAGACTGATTTCTCTGAATGCAGAAAGTCGTTCTTCTTCTCAGCTCAGAGGGAAGGCTAAGTTTTCCGTCCTAACTGGACTGTCTGCTGGGTGCTCTCGACCTTGGTGGCTTGTAGCACAGTTACCCATGTGCCCTCTTTCTTTGCTCCATTGGGTGGGAGGGGTGGAGCTCATTCTAGAGTCAACACTGGCAAAGGTCCCCGTGCTCTGCTCAATTCCCTCAACCCTCTAGGGTCAGAAATGTCCCCACGTGTTTCCATCAACAGAGATGCATGGCGTTAGTTTGCCTCCAACGATCCTTGGTGGCCTCTGACAAACATTCTTAACTCACTGTTGTCACAGAGAATCGTTCTTGCTGGGGTGGCTCATCTATTAGTGGGAAGAGTACAGACGGAGGGACAAAGGCACGTCCCAGTCTGACTTAGTCACTGAACCATTCTGTGACCTTGGATGGGTCCCCTCTCTGTCTCTCTTCTGGTACCAGCTTTTAAAGGTTCTCCAGCTAGGATCTCTGCGGCGGTGTTTCTGATGTTTAATAAAGGCCCATCTTTCCACTCCCACCAAATGTTGGAGAGGGTGGCCTTGTGTCCCAAGGTGGCCACAAAATCAGTGTTCACAAGGCAAAAGTCTTTTTGTTCCCATAAGAATGCTTTTTCTCCCTGGAGGTGTGGGTGGGCTGTGTGGAGACCTGGGCTCTGTCCTGGCTGGACCAACATGGGGTCACTTCTGTGGCTAAACCTTTTGCTCAGATCTCGGTAGCGGGACCTTCTCTGAGTAACTGATGCTACTTGGCTCTGGCCCTGGCCCGAGCTGATGGGGCCAGCTCAGCTCCTCAGAGTCTTCCTTGGAGAATCGGGAGTGGACCAAGGCACGTCAGGCAGTGCTGGTGGGTGCTGGGTCTGGGTGACGACCCAGAGGAGCAGAGAGGTAGGGAGGAGGCGCAGGAGCAGAGACAGGAGGCTCACGAAGCCTTGTCTCCGGCACCAGGTCCTTCTGGGAACCCTGGGGTTCCAGGAGATATCTCTGCATCTCAAAGCCATCTTTCTTTTTCTGACTTAAGCTTGCTTAGGTGTGTTTCTGTTACTTTCAACTAAAAAGACTCAACAGCCCGGCTTCCCTGGATATGGGAGGCCCTGGCCTGAGGACCTCACAGCTGGCACCACGCACAGTGTGTGGGCTTGTGTTGGAAGGGTACGCAGCAGATGGCCCTCCGTGTCAGGGGCGGCAGGAAGGACCCGTCAGCATTGGGTGGGTTTAGTTTAGGACCAGAAATCTGGTACTTAGAAATTGGTTCTTTTCCTGAACCCTTGCTTATTTATTAGTGACCATGTCTCCAAGTCCCTTTAGAGGGGTGTCCTGGCTCCGTTCTGTTGTGGGGCCCTGTGGGGCCACAGCCTCACAGGAGGGACACCTCATCGGGGTGGTAGCAGACCTACAGAAGGGACCTCAGAACACAGCCAGACACTTGCCTCCGTGCTCCTCCCACCAGGAGGGTCCTGCTGGCCCCCCATCTCTGCCTGGGCTTCCCTGAGCCTCCTTTCCCAACCCACCAAGTCCATTCCAGTTCTTCCAAACAGGCATCAGAATGAGGTGTCTGGGCTCAACTTAGTGAGTCCTGACAGTCACCTCCAAGGTCGGGGTGCAAAATCACGTCTCAGTGTGATAAATCCATGTGCGCTCTCTTCAGAGGTGCCAGCTGCACCTTCAGGTCAGGTGGCTCTGGTGGAGGGAGGACCCCTGGGAGCACATGGTGGGCCCATTCTGCAGACAGAGCCCCCTGGCTCAGCTGGAGCAGCCTGGGGGTTGAGGATGGAGAGGGAAGGGGGCCCTGGAGTGGGCTGGGGCATAGCTGGGTCCACTCAGCACTACGGACCTGCACAGGACTCAAAGAGGCCCCGAGCACCAAAAAGTTGGGGGGAGCAGCATGTAGGATACAAAACAAAAACACCCTTAAACCGTAAGACAAGGGCAAGAAGTCCGCCAAGCTCTGATTCCCCCGTGATGGCTGATTTGTTTACTTTTATTAAATATCCTTTCACTTCCCCTTCATTTGAAAATATCTCTGCTTTATCTCTACTTTGGCGGACACTTAGGCTTGAGCTCACTCCACCTGTGAGCCCGTCCCCAAGGCATGGCGTCCCACGTGGGTCTGCAGTTCTGTGTCCATGTGAGCATGACCATGAACTTGTGCATTTGTGTGTGCAGCGAGGTGGCCAGAGCCTTCCCTGGGGTGAAGCACACGTTCTCGCTCCTTCCCTCCAGGACACTAGGCAGGGGCCTGGCAGGGCAGGGCTTGGGGTGCAGCCAGAGGACGGGGTTTGAGTGGACTAGGCTGCAGCTCGCTCTGACCCCGCAGATCTGATCCCATGGCCCATGGTAACAACAGTTTCTCCAGATCCCTTTCTGGAATCCAGACCACATCAGAAGACGCAGCTCTCTTCCCCACCCCAGGGTCCTTCATCCACCCCTGGCTCTGCTCAGTAGGCCACGTGCAGGGATGAGGCTGTGAAGGCCACAGTCCTGGGATCAGAACAGAGCGGAGGAGGCACCAGACAGACAGGCAGTGCTGCTCCCTGCGCGGTGGTCCCTTGGGGGGGTCTTCTTCTAATGACATCGTCACTGCCCAGGGCTTCAGGGAATCACACGCCTCCCAGCTCACTGATGCTGTCCGCGTGGGATCCTGGAGGCCTTGCAGGAGCGGTGACTTGCCCTGGCTGTGCAGTGAGTTGGAGTCCCCGTCCAGCTCCTCGGATACCTGGCCTCCCTGTCCTGAGGCCTTCTCCCTCCTCGGGCTGTGTCCTTGTGAATTTTTCAAATAGTCAGTCATCACCCGGAAGGTCAAGCTGAGAGTGTGGCGGCCAGCCTCCAGAGGGCTCCCGGGACCTCCACCTCCTGGCACCCACAATCCTGTGGGTCCCCCTCATGTTGTGCCAGTAGAGTAGGGTGGAGGCAGCCCACGGGGAGGCCGGGTGAGGAACTGGGGCTGATGATGCCAGCAAGACTGGACAGAAGCCCTCCAGCTCCTCAGCTCCAGCCATACCTTGACGGTCACCTCCGGGGACCCGAGGCAGGACACCCAGCTAGCCACTCCAGACTCCTGGCCCTCAGAAATTGTGGGCTAACAGCTGCCTTTCAGTCCCTACGAGTTGGAGTCTTCAGTCACACAGCAAAGGACAACTAGCAACTGATAGGCTGGCCTTCTTTTGTTGGTTGTTCAAACAGTAAGAGTGGAGGGCGGGATCAGCCTCGGATTCCCCAGAGTGGCATGACTTTGAGGGAAGGGGACAGAGCCAGAAGGACTCCGAAATGTCTCCGACTGAGGCAGGAGACTTACCCTGGAGTAGGTGGGGATCCGGCCTTGAGAGGTGTCCTGGGGGAGGTCTAGACACAGAGATGGCCAAGTCCCACCCTCTGTTGGCACGCGAGGCAGGAGAGGAGTTCCTTCTCCCAGTGTGGGGGACCTGTCACCTGGGTGGCTGAGGAAGGGAACAGGGAATGTCAGGCCCACCACGTGTGTGCGCCAGGCCCTCCGTTGCTTTTTCCTGGCTCTTATCATAATGGCTGTCCCCATGTTCCTCATTCAGAAGGGACTAGTGTCTCTCCTCCAGGGGACACATGAGCTGGGTTTTGAAAAGATGACTGCTGCCATCAGGGAAGAGAATGAACTGGGGGACGGAGCGGGAGGCGGGACTCGCAGGGCCCAGTGGGAGAGCCTCCAGCTAGGCAGGGCGGGGGAGGGAGGGAAGGGGCAGGACACCCTGCTGGGGTCAGGGAGAGGAGCGGTCAGTCTGGACATGGGCGGGCGGAGGGAAGGTTCCAGGATGGCTCAGGGTTTTCTGGTGGGGGCCTGGGGGGACAGCGGCAGTGCTTTTCACCACGACGGGAAGCTCTGGGGGGGGGGGGGGGGGGGCGGGGCTCCAGGGGGAGTCGTGGTAAAAACTTCTGTTGAGGACACATCGAGTTTCAGGTGCCTGCTGGACGTCTAGATGTCCAGGTGATATGGCATTTAGGGCCCTGGATGGAGCTGAGAGGAGCCATCTGGGCTGGGTCCTCAACTCAGTGATGCTCAAGAGATGGTGGGTGTGGACCTGATTGCCTGGGTGGCCGGGGAGTGTGGCCAGGCCTGAGCAGGTGATGTCCCATGGTGGGTGTGGGAGATCACCCCTGAGCATGGGCCTGGGCCAGGGTGGCTCTGGACTTTGATCCAGCAAGTGGGTGACACCACCCTCACAGAGCCTGTGCTCTGACAGAGGCAGCCTCCAGGAGGGCCCTGCACCAGCAATGCCTGCCCCTGGGCCCGCCATTCCTCCTCACCAGGCCTCTGCAGCACCGGGCACCTCTCCTCCCCTTCCTCCTCCTCCCCTTCCTCCTCCTCCTCCTCCTCCGCCAGGGCCCCCAGACCTTCCCCACACCCCCCTCCAGTGGGGAGGTTCCAGGAAGGTCTAACAACCGCAGCTGGTGGACAGTGGAACGGGCTACAGAAGTGGGGACGTGAATGGGTCGTCAGGGATGTGGGGGGTGGGTAGAAAACGGGTCAGACAGCGCTGAGTGTTCCCTCTGGCTCTGAGCCCACGGAGCAGAACCTGCTCAGCCCATGTCTACTGAGCTCCCAGTGGATTCCAGGCCCCTCCCCCTCCCCTCCCGCCCAGTCTCCCCGCTTCCTCCCCTGCCCTCCCCTCCCCTGCCCGCCCCTCTCCTCTCCTTCCGCGTTCTTCCAGACACATGGAAAAAGGAGGAAAGAAAAGCAAATCAGAGCGGCGGGCAGTTGTCACTGGTGCTCGTCACACCCTGTGACTCACCACACGGTGGGCAGCGCGTGGGGCTCCCGGATGGACTGTGGGGACTGTCCTTTGAGGCGGCCCCTGCCGCTGTTGGCCTGGCCCCTGCCCCTGCCCTGCTGCCCCCTCTGACCCTGATGGACAGGGCTGGGCACCACCTCTCCCGGCACCCAGGTGGGCTGGAAGCAGGAGGGGAGCCCCCAGCCCAGACCCGAAGGTCCCCTCTCCAGGGGCCAGTGGGGGCCCTGGGCCTCCTGCAGGCGGGGTGGCCTCTCGGGGGCCTGGAGGGGCACCGCCATCAGAGCCCTGACAGCCAGCCGCCTCCCCTCGGCGCAGAGAAGTTCACCTGCAATAATGTCAGCGCGCGTTTCAGGCTGACAGAAATCCCACCGATAATTGGGAAGAAGGGAAAATGAAAACATTAAAATTTGCCATGTCATATGTTCACTTTTTCTGATTGCCTGATACCCACCGTCCACTGACAGATGCCTTATTATTAACACTTGATTAAAAATCACTTCAGGTTTGAACCAGCCCGTCGAGAAGGGAGCGTCTTGACAAGACTTGGGGTTGGTGATTGACAATTAGTAATATTCGGTGTGTCACAACACAGATAGTGTGACTTATTGGTGCCGGTGTAATGCAACACATTTCATCTGAGCTCCTCAAATTGGTACATAGGAATAAGAAAGAAAAGATGGAGTCTCATTCACCGACTTTGATTACCAACAAAGGAGAGGTGGCACGTCCGGTCCCGGCACGCCCGACCTGGGTTCCCATCCATCACGCCTCCCGCGCGCTCTGGGACGGAACCTCCGGAGCGGATCTCGCTGCAACCTCCACTTCCCCAGGCAGCCGAGGCCCCTCTGTCTGGAAATATGAAAGATCTTCACTCTGACGCTGCCTCCGCGCTCTAAATTACCAGCCTGCCCCTCTTAAAACAAAAGGCTTCTCATTTTTTAAAAATAAAACCATCATGTCTTGATTGACAGGCTACATCCTTTCCCCTGAGCTATTTTTTCTAACTTGGTGTCAGCGGGAGTTGGATTCACGGGCTTTTTTTTTTTGTCTCAGTTCTAATTCAATTCCTTTTAAGTGCTTTTAAGAACAGTGCAATTCAAGGTCTTTCCTTTTTTGGGTCTGACCTGGATTTCTTTCTTCTTCTTCTTCTTTTCTTCCTCTTGGTTTCCTTCTCTGCTAAGATGACCCAGGTGAAGAGCAGCCGTTTGCATTAGCGGGAGGTGATGGATTTCAGGAGATTAATCTCCGGGAACTTGGGCAGCAAAGGCCTTGGGTGGGATTTCCGTGTTTGCAAAGCCGGGCGCCTCAGAATAGGCTGAGAACCGTGTGGCAGGACGGTGCCACCTCCCTGCCCTGTGGAGTTGGCTTCTTGGGATTCACCACATCTCAACCGCACTTCCTCTTTCTTGTTGGCTTATCTTGGACTCTGCTCCCCGGCGCCCCCAGACCCCCCTGAACTCACAGGAGCAGCCCACACTGGTGGAATGAGTGAGGGAGGCTGAGGCCTCCGCGGGGCTGGTGCAGCCGGTGCTGGGAGACGGCTCACTAGACTGCAGCAGGGAGTCCATGCTTGGCTCCAGAGCTCCCGTTTCTCACCTCCCCTTGCCGCCCCCACTGAGCAGCGTGGCCCCTGCAGCTTGGGTTCCCTGGCTCTGTCCCCAAGGACCAGGCTTTGTGAGGGAAAGAGAAGTGACTTTTCTGCAGGAGGTGACAGTGGGAAGCCTGGCCAGGCCCTGCCACGAAGGCACAGAAAAGATGAGGTGACTTTCTGAGAGGGGTCATCATTCCTGCTCTCTCCGGACACTCCTGGCCAGTCCCGCCTTTGCTGGGCCCTTCATTCCCTCATTCAGTCAGTCAATGAACGTTCACTGGATCCCTAACAGCAGTGTTAAATGACTCCGGGGCAGGGCGGGGGCTTCGTCACCTGTTCTCTCCCAGGCCCCTCGGTCCTCAGCCCTGGACACGGCCTTGTCCTTTCTGGTCTGGCTCTTGGGGCTCTCTCTCGGCCTGTCTTCAGGGACTCACCCAGAGCTCACCTGCTGTTAGCTACCAAGGTTGGCACACCCCAGCCAGGTTCTAAGGCCTACCCCACCCGGCCGTGGCACATTTGGTGCTCCTCACTCCCCAAGGGGGACCAGACCAGAATATCTACTGTTGTGACCAACAGTTAAACAGGCTTCAGATCACGTGTTAGGGTGCAGAGGAGCCTGTCTGTCCACTGCTCCGGCCCTCTGGGGGGCAGGGGCCATGATGGAGCCATAGCTGTGTGCTCGGCCCCCAGGACAGGGCCTGCCACGAGGAGGGGGCAGGAGACGCAGGGGCAGCACTGGCCGTGAGGATGCCAAGGGCAAATGGGCACTTCGGCATTCATTAGCCAGTGCCCTCGGACGGTGACTTGACCCCCACAAAGCTTCCTCACCTGTGAAATGGGGAGAATAACGGAGCCTACCGCAGAAGTTCAAAGGCAAGGCTCCTAACACCGCGTCGGCCGTGGCCCCCTTCAGCACCGTGGGGAAGCCAGTGGGTCCTTTCCCAAAGCAGAGGTGTCCAAGTGCGTGAGACTGTGGACAGGATTTCAGGGAAGCCAAGGTCTTAAAGTATCACGATCTCGGCCTTGAAACCCGAGCCACGGCCACTTGTGTACTTCTCTATGAACACGCCAAATAGCAAGACCTGCTGGAAGCTCTGATCAGCGTCACGATTTCCAGGTGGGGACAAATGTGAAGGGCATTCTGGGAAATCCGGAGCAACTGTACCGTGATGTGCAAAGATCCGTGATGGGTGTCGCTACCCTTGAGCTCCCGACAGAAGGGAATGCTGAATTTTGTGGGAGGGGCACCGACCTTTCCCATTTAGGTTTGGGAGCCCTGTTCTGAGGCCACACGAGGAACGGGGACCAGAGGGAGGCAGCAATGGGGCCAGAGGTGAAGCGGGAGTGAAGGGGACAGCAGGTGGCAGGGTCCGATCTGGTGTGGGATTGTGGGGGCGAGGCCCTGGGTTCTGAGTGTGAGTCCTGGTTGTGATCTCCAGAAAAGGGCACGTGTTGTACAAACATCACAGTTAAGACCACAGCATTGTGTCACCAGCAGGGTCCACTTCCTAAGCGCCCGCCTTGGACCGAGGCCCATGCTCATCTCACTTGCTATCTTGATTAGTACAGCAGGCCTATGAGGTCATCTTTCAGATGCAAGAATTAGCGCTCAGAGGGGTCATGCCACCTGCCCAAGGCCACACAGTTGGGAGTGGGAGAAATCAGTGTCAAACTCAGGTAGGGCTAATTCTCAGGCCCATGTTTCTTTGGTGATGTTTAAAATGTTTATCTTATCATTTAGCAGGTTTGAAAAGCATCTCAGAGCCAGACACAGTGGCGCATTCCTGTAATCCCAGCGGCTAGGGAGGCTGAGGCAGGAGGATTGCAAGTTCAAAGCCAGCCTCAGCATAAAATACAAAATAGGGCTGGGGATGTGGCTCAGTGGTTGAGTGCCCCTGAGTTCTATCCCTAGTAGCCCCCACACCCCCCAAAAAAGCATCTCATTATTTGATCTAAATCATTTGTGAAGTTGTCCCCTTCCCATGCTCTGACTTACTAAAGGTTTGGCTCCTGGGTGAGTTCCTTGTTCAGGTCCTCGGTCTTGGTCTTGGTACCTGCCTTTCAGTAGCACTAGTAGGAATTGATGTTGCTCTCATCAGTTTAAATATTCTTTAAATTCTGTAGATATTTATGGAGTTCGAAACAGTGAATGATTTGGAATCTTCATTTAGAAATTCCTCCCCACTTGCCAAACATAAAAAATACACTAAGGATTATTTCTTGAGTCAGTTGCTTTATTTATACTAATATTTATTAATAGTGGGGGTGCAGTATAAAAAGCGACCAACGTCCGCATCATTAGGTGGCAAAGGATCCTTTCTTTGGAAGGGTCATTCTCAGACCTGGCTGATCACCAGACCCCAGGAGACATTCGTTAAAAACACAGGCCCTGGATGCCCCTTGGAGATGCTGATTCCTCAGTAGGGGGGGGGGGCGGGTCTAGGTCCCTGCAGTTTTATAAAACCTCTGCTTGTGCATATGGAGCAGCTTTGGTGGAACTTTGTAACATCACTGAAAACCGCAGGGAGTCCCAGAACAAAACATCAGAGCAGTTAGCAGAGTTCTGAACAAGCTTCCCAGCTTCAGATTCTGCCTCTACAACTCATGGGCTGAATGTCTTTAGACAAGTAGCTTTACCTCTCTGAACCTCAGTTTTCTCATCTATAAAATGGACATGAGAGCATCTAACTTATGGTGCTGTGATGGAGATAAATGAGATCATGTGCATAATGCCCCAAACAGTATCTGGCCCATGGTAAGAGCTAAGTAAATAGTAGGAGTCCATTTTTGGTTACTATAATAGAAATACCTGAGACTGGGTACTTCATAAATAAAAAATTCATTTAGCTCACAGTTCCGGAGGTTCAAGAGTAGGATGCTGGCAATCGCTTGGTTCTGGCAGGGGTCTCATGGAACGAGGCAATACAATGGCAGGAACATGGGAGAGAAGGAGAGATATGTGGTAAGACAGGGAGCCAGAGCGCAGCTGGGGTCCTGTGGTTACTCCCTTTCAAGTGCCTCCCAGTGACCTAAGGCCCTCCCAATAGGCCCCACCTCTTAAAGGTACATCACCTGCCAACATGGCCACACTGAAGACCACATCTCTTAA
Source organism: Marmota monax (assembly GCF_021218885.2). Taxonomy (NCBI): domain Eukaryota; kingdom Metazoa; phylum Chordata; class Mammalia; order Rodentia; family Sciuridae; genus Marmota; species Marmota monax. Next base: position 19,036,693 of record NW_026692912.1, read on the forward strand.
CACTTAAGCCTTTGGGGACAAACTGCATCTCAACCGTAGCTTAAGTGACCACTGTTATTGTTGTTAATGCTGCTGCTGCTACTGAAATTGCATTTGACAGGAGCAATATTCAATAAAGCATTTGCTCCCAAGAGCCTGGGACTTGGGTGCCCGTCGTGACTGTGTTCTTTCATAGGAAACGTGGCCATGTGGTCACCAAGCTAGCCGAACACCAGGGGTGTTGGTGGCAGGCAGAGGGGCCAACTCTGGAGCAGGCTGGACTGGACCGGGATGCCAGGGCAGAACCAGCTGGTTCCTGGGGGTCCCACTATCATGCCCCAGGTGAACCCTGCAGTGCCTGGGCTGGCGAGCATGGAGACTCTGGGGGCCCATCTGATGGGTAGGGGACAGTGACTGGGACATTACAGAGGGAAGTGACATGGCAGAGATGATAAGACAAATATTTTAATCCCAGATGTGTCATTTGATGGCTGGGCAATCTCAGAGAGTCCCTCTACCTCCCTGGTTGATCCTATATATGCTTCAGGGGTTTAAAAACTAAAGATTATAAGGAGAAGGCTGGGCCTAGGGACTGGATGATCCTGGGCATTTGGTGATTATTGCTTTGATTCACATAGTGACATAAAGTCTTAGGTCCAGAGCGTCCGTAGAGTTGGAAGGAAACCTTTGCCAGTGGCTGGAAGGGCCCTGCCAGGTTGAGGGAGGAACGGGAGGGCTCGAGGCCTTAGGTGAAGGGCAGGTTTAGTTTCAGCCAAGGGGAGGCTGCAGCTGAGTGGCAGGCCGTCTCTGGCCCCCCAAGACCTGTCAGGTGGCAGCCTTGGAGCCCTACTGAACGCCAACATGACGAAGAGTGTTTGCAGTCAATGTGATTTGGGGCTAAAGATCCAAAGGAAGCAACTTGGGTGTGTACCATCACGGAGCAACACGGCCAGGGGCGAGGCCTGTTTACCCCAGTCCACGTGCTCCTACGTCTAGCCACCCCCTGCCACAGCCTGGAGTGAAAACGGGGACGCAGCTCCCAGAAGCCATGGAAAAATACTTAGGAATAAACTTAATGAGAAACGCGTGTGACCTATATAAAGACAACTACAAAATTTTATTGGTGAAATAAAAGGAGACCAGAATACATGGAGAGCACACTACATTTCTTCATGGGAGAACCGAATATTGTAAAAACGTCAAACCACCTCCATGTTAATTTGCAGATTTAATGCAACACGCAGACGCCCTGCAGAAGGGACTTGATACAAGGCTTCTAAGATCCATCTGGAAGAAATATTGATCAGAAGAGCCAAGAATAGTCCGAAAAAGGAGATGGTTGATAGATCACCTTGCTGAGTATTGAAACATAGCTCAGAGGAGCATCAAAGAGGACGGTGAGCACGTTCCTGGGGGAAGAGGAACGGGTTTCAGTGGCTTAGAAGAGGGCGCCCACGGGGCTGGGATGGGGGCTCAGCGGTAGAGCCCTCACCTGGCACAAGGGAGGCACCGGGTTTGATCCTCAGCACCGCATAGAAATAAAATCAAGGTATTGTGTCCACCTACAACTAATATATATATATATATATATATATATATATATAATTTTTAAAATGAGAAAAATTAAATACAATAAAGAAACTGTCCCAAACGATGAGTGGGTGACGGGTTATTCTGGAAGCCCTGTTGAAATACACTGATTGGCCAACTTGAAAAAGAATTCATGATTTAGATTCACCTTATACTTCATCTCCAAATAACTCCAGCTGCATAAGAAATGAAGTCCAGAAAGGGCCAAATACTGGAAAATATGGCAGGGAATGGATTTGGGTGTTGATTAGATCTTCAGAAGACTAACTTTAAAAGAGAATAAATTATGTAGAATTTGAAATATACATCTAGAACAATGTGATAACTAAGTAGGATGTTTGCCTGGGGGACAGTAACCACAAGGGTAATGACATGTTTGGGAGACTTTTTTAAAAATAATATCTGTTCAGTAAGCAAACGTCAATGGTCAAAGTTCCATAAACTGTATTCTGGATGATTAAATATCACAAAAGCTTCCATATGTACTAACCTATCATCCCTTTATCTACTATTGCTTCTCTGTTTTTAAAGAGTTAGAAAAACGGATCTCCCAGGTACAATCTTTTTTTGAGGAGCTACAGATAATCATTCTCATGAATTTTTAAATTTCTACAAATCCCTGCTTTCCTTCACCTTCATTTCTCTCAGGCTGGGGTCAAGTGCTTTGTCAACCCTTAAAATGTTGTTATTTTTTTGCAGCGTTGGGGATGGAGCCCAGGGTCTGGCACTTGCTGGGTAAACGCTGTGCCACTGGGTGACACCCCAGCCAGCTAGTAATCATTGACCACAGTGGAGCTGTCAATCAAGTGACCAACTCAACAGATGTCTTGTCAGCACCTAGAACCTTCCCTCTGGAACACTGCCCCACTCCTTTCCTGGTTTCCACACAAATCAGGTCAGTGGCTCCTGTTCCTGAACATCATATAAATGGAGTCCCGCAGCCTGCCCTCCTTGTGTTGGCTGCTGAGGCACGGCACTGTGCCCATGAGCTTGACCCATGTGGCTGTGAGAAGTTCATTTTTCCCCTTGGGTTCTGGAGATTGAACCACTCAGCTACATCCTCAGTCCTTTTTCTTTTCCTTTTTTATTTTGAGACAGGGTCTCACCAAGTTGCTGAGGCTGGCCTCCAACCTGGGATCCTCCTGCCTCAGACTCTGGAGCTGCTGGATGCTCCCCCCAGGGTGCTCTTCCATGCTGTGAGGAGACCTCATCTGATCGGTCCCTGTGCTGCTGGCAGGTATGGAGACTGGTTTCGGGTCTTGGCTGCAGTGAACACCCTCGAGCGGGTCTTTTTGTGGACCTCAGTTCACGTCTCTTGGGTGCATCCTTAAGGGTTCAGGGGTGAGCCGGGAAGTAGACACACACGTGGCCTTGGACCATGCTGATGGGACGTTCTCCAATGTGGCTGCACTGTGTCACCCCCTACCAGCAGCATGTGACAGTGGCAGTGGCTCCGTCTTGCCCACCTTGGTATTGATGGTCTTTTGTTGTTTCGCTTCCTGGCGTCCCCCTAACTTTACTAAACCTGCTGTGGTTGGATACATGTTGAACATGTCCTCCGAGGGTTCATGACTGGGAGCTTGTCCTCAGCGTGGCGGGAGTGGGGGTGGTGCTGTGGTCTGATCTTGAATGTCCCCCAAGGCTCGTGTATGGAAGGCACGGTCCCCAGGCTCTGGTGAGACCTTTAGGAGGTGGGACCTAGTGCAGGGAAGTTAGGTCTTTCTTCTTTCCCTGCCTCCCCGTGACCAGGAGGTGAAGCGCCCTCCTTTGCCATATGAGCCATCTTGTGGCTGTTCCGCCAAGGTCTGGATCGACAGGCCAAGCCACCATGGGCTGAGGCCTCTGAACCGTGAGCCAATAAACCGACCCCCTGTGCGTTGGTTATCCCAGGCATTCTGTCACAGTGCAGGAGAGCTGACGGACACAGTGGGGTCTAGGAGGAAGCAGTCAGGTCCCCTTCTGCTTCCAGAGGGATGGAAGTGGTTCTGTGGAACTTCAGTGAGTTCTCTAGGGAGGGTTTTTATAGAATTGTAAACCCGGTCCCTCCCTGGTCTCTTCTGGCTTCCTGTCTTGCTGTGTGATCACAATGGAAGATGCCAGCCACCGAAAGCCTTCAACAGAGCTGAGCCAAGGCTGGCTTGACCTTTAGAACTTGGGAGTTAAACAAACCTCTTTTCTTTGTAAGTTACTTAGCCTCAGGTGTTTTGTTATGGTGACAGAAACTGACTAAGACAATCCAAACTTCCAGAGCCTTCCAAAGTTTCAGTGAGCTCAAGGCCTGCTGAGCCATGCTGAGGCTAGAGGATACCAGAGGGAAAGTTTGAACCAAGTGGGGCCAAGAGTCCAGTCCCAGGAAGTCAAATTCAGTGTGAGATCCACAGGGCTAGAAGTAAGGAAGATATCGGGAAATCTGACCAGGGGACAAGGACCCCTGGGGTCCAGGTGATGAAAGTGGACTCATGTCCCTTTGGACACCAAACCCAGGTGATTGTATTGGCCACAGGGCACCCCTGGTCCAAGGGCATGGAGTGATGGGAGAGGTCCGAGCGACAGTCTTATCCTCTCCAAGTTCACAGAGACCTTCTGGCTCCTTTTGACATCAAAGCCGTGTGCCTTCCTGACAGAGGAAAGGGGGAGCCAGGGGCCATCAGCAGGAGAGCTTGTGGCCTCTTCCCTCTGCCTCGTCAGGGACGTCCCCTTGCATATGGTGGCTGATGGTGCTCAGCACCCAGGCCTCACGGGACCCAGGGAACCAAAGCTCAGAACTCCCAGAGCCCCCGATCTTCCTCTAAGCCCGAGGGCCTGGACAACAGAGGAAAGAGAGGGGACGGCAACGCAGGCAGGTGGCCCCTCAGAGCCCCGGACTCAAGCAAAGGAGGCCGGACAGAAGGCTCACGTGGACTTCCTGGTCCCTTCGGGTATGTCCCCAGAGGGTCACGGCTGCCAGCTGTGCCTGGCTGGTGTCCTGGGGCGAGGCAGGGCCCTGGGGAAGGAAGCTGTGAGCTGAGGCCGGGAGGAGGCGGGGGGGACGCAGGAGTGAACAGAGGCTCGGACGAGGGAGCCCGCGGCCAGGTGGGCTGCCCAGCGCTGGGAAAGACTGCTGGGCAGGTGAGGAGGGTCAGGCCAGCCAAGGTCACGGCCAGGGAATGGGCCCCTCCTCAGAAAACGGGGTGATGATGCCAGCCCCGGGTGGGGAGCTTTGTGAAGTGCTGTGCTGTCCCCATGCCTCAGAGAGGGTGGGAGGGAGCCGGCTCCGGGCAGGCGGTGGGAAGTGGTTAGTGCAACCAGCTCATTAAGGGGTCACTGAGTCCTCAGCCCTGGGGGCTGCGGTGTCTCCGATAGCAATGAGGGCGCAGCCTCGGCCCCTTCCTGGAGCCCACCCAACAGCAAGGCCACCTGCAGCGCCCCTCCCCCACCTCCACGCCCCACTGTGGCCAGATCTCCCCACCTCTCACTTGGACCCTGCAGCTCAAGGACGCTCACCGCGCAGGGGTCTCGCTGCTACCTTACAGGTCCCTTGACCTCTTCTCCACCCGCAGGCAGTGGAGTGTTCCTGGTGTAAACCAACGCCACTGCTCCCCTCTGACACCCCTAACCACTTCTCCACTCAGGGAGGCCAAGGCACCCACCCCCTACCAGTTTCAGCTCCTGCCTTGCTTCTGGCACCCTGCTCCATCAAAGTCAGTACCCCTTCCCAAACCCCTCCCTGACTCAGGGCCTTTGCACTTTCTGTTCATGCCACACAGAAAGCTCCATCTCTGTATCTTTCCCAGGGCTGCATCCTCTGTATCATTCAGCTCAAATGCCATTTTCATGACCTACCCTGAGATGCTAAGGACAGGTGACAGTGGAGGTGGCAGTGGTGCTAAGGAGGAGGAAGAAGGTGGCAAGAGATTGTAGCTAGGCCCCAGGTGCCCTTGGCTGAGGCTCGCTGGCGCCCTGCCTGTCCAGGGCTGCACGCTGCTCTCTGAGCATCCTCCAGTACCCAGAAACCCCCGGGGCCCGGCCACAGAGCCCAGCCCTCCCCTTGTTCAATATTCAGCTTAAACTTTACACTCCCTGAGTAAACATTTCAGCACCTTCTCATCCAGGCTGGATCTCACCAAAAATAAAAATATTTTGGTTCTGCAAATAAAAGCAAATATTTGACACCACTTGGCATTTTTCAGTGCATTAATTAGCAATTTGCTGGATAAATACTGCTGTGTAAACCGACAATCACTTCCCAATGATTAAAAGTCAGGTGTTATGGGAAAAGGCCCCCCACCTGTGTCCCAGCTCTGGAAACGCTGTCCCTGCAGCAGAGGCCGCAGTGAAGGAGCCAGACAAGCATGCGGTGGTCCCGGCCGGTCATTCCAGCTCTGGCTTTGGAGTGGGAGAGGGAGCTAGAGGTGCTGGCCATGGGCTGGCAGGTGACGGTCACCCTCCCTGGGTGCCCTGCAAGTCACTGGGGCAGATACGGGAGACAGGTTCTGCCAGGGCTTTGTGGTTAGAATAGGAGTCCGACTAGATTCGCGGCTCTCTGGGTGGACTTGGCCATCCATCGGGCTCAGGGGAGAAGCCCCCGATCAGCCGCTTACTGGCTGCGCTTCTCTCTGAGTCTCAGGCCCTGCATCTGCAAGGTGGGTATAAGGAAAGTCACTCGTTCCAAGGATAAAAGGTGCCCTGCGGCTCAGTTCACGGGGCACCCGCCACATGCTCTGCCCTCGCTCTGGGTCTTCTCTCTCAGCCCCCTGCCTCTGACCTTTAGCTTCTTACCACAGTGGGCTGATCTAAGCCATCACCTCTGTGCTCAGCCTGTCTCCAAAATATCTTCGTGGTCTATGAAGCAGAATTCTACTGGAAGAATGCAGTCCCCAGCTTGGCCAGGATGGAAGGAGGGACGGGGAGGTCCAGCTGCCCGGATGCACAGGGCCAGGCCTGCAAGAGGCTGGTCCTGGCCCAGAAGCACCCACAGGAGCCCCCGCACTTGTGGCTGAGCGGCCTGAGCGAGCTGACGGGGTGGGCAGGGCAGGCAGCGTGGGGAGACGCTGAACGGGCCTTTTTATTTAACTGCTTCCCCTCCTTTTTCCTCTGAAATTACTACAGGGCTATAAAAATAGGGGAGCATGGAGGACACGCACCACAGGAACACCGGAGGGTGACATTGATGCATTGGAAACTGGGACAATTTCTGCCGCAGCTGGAGGTGCTGCCTGGGGACAGGGCCACGTGTTGGGGTGATGTCTGGTGAGGGGGGAGGAGCCTTGCTGGATCCGTGGAGCTTCCCGTGAGTTTTGGAGCTTCTGTGTGCCAGTCCCTGGGAGCAGACAGTCACATGCGTTGTCTGCCAGAGAGCCCTCTTCACAGCGCCCAGATGAGGGGCTGTCCTTGACCCGGCTTTGCTCAAGAGGAAGCCTCAGCCCGTCACTCACAGCTGTTCAAACAGTAAGTGGCTGAGCTGGAATCTGAAGCCAAGTCCATCTAACTCCGGAGTCCACAGTCATTACACCCAGGTCAGGTGATGTCCCTAAGCATAAGAGATCCCCGTTAGAGCTCAATGAGCCATTGAAGCACAGGGAGCCGAACCTGAGCGTGATGTGGACTGCGGGGCAGCAGGTGCAATTTCCAATAAAGGGAAGGACACAGTGGCACCTACCTGTAATCCCAATGGCTCCGGAGGCTGAGGCAGGAGGACCATAAATTTGAGGCCAGCCTCAGCAATTTAGCAAACTCCTAAGCAACTTACTGAGTTGCTCAAAATAAAAAATAAAAAACTAGGGCTGGGGAATGTGGCTCGGTGGTTAAGTGCCCCTAGATTCCATACCTAGGTCAATTCTATGTGAAAAACATTAGGAAGCCCAGGTGAATTTGGCGATTTTTTTCCCCAAAATATAAATGATCAAGTCTGATTATGGAAGAGATAGAAAACCTAAATATTTCCAGACAGACGTTATTAGAGTAGTTAGAAGAGCCAACTACCTGCAAAGTACCAGACCCAGGAAATTCTACCAAATTGCTAATGAGCAGATAATCCCAACATCACTTAAATAGTTTTGGAGCCTCAAAAGTGTGTGTGTGTGTGTGTGTGTGTATGTGTGTGATCTTTCTAATTACAACATTGATACTCAAATGTAAGAAAAATGGCATTAAAAGAAAGAAACCATAGTCACTTACAAGAAGCAATGCAATAATCGTGACTAAAACTTAAGTAAACCAAATCTAACAGAACATTACAGTAAAAACACATCACGACCCAATGAGGTTTACTCCATGAATGCACACATTGTTCATTAAGGAATGTACTAATACAATTCATAAATTCATAGTACAAATAGATCTAAGGAGAAAACTTATTTCATCTTCTTCATCAATAGCAAAAATGTATTTAAAATAAATTCAACATTCATTTTTGATAGAAACAGTTAACAAAACAGGAATATGTGAATTCTTCCCCACTATGATGGGACACATCTCTCTCATCCCAAAAGGCTACATCATGCTTCATGAGAAAACACCAGGAGAATTTCCACTAAACCAGGAGCAAGACAAGAATGCCTGCTTCAACCTGGGCCCCGTGGCTCGGGAGGCTGAGGCAAGAGAACCACGAGTTCAAAGCCAGCCTCAGCAAAATCGAGGCCCTAAGCAACTCAGGGAGACCCTGTCTCTAAGTAAAATACAAAATAGGGCTGGGCATGTGGCTCAGTGGTCGGGTGCCCCCAAGTTCCATCCCTGGCACCCCCACCAAAAGAAAACAAAAAAGAATATGTGCTTCCCACTAGCGTTGTTCTCTGAGCAGAAGACACTAGCTAAAGAAGGAAATTAAGGGGATTAAAAAATCAGAAATGGAAGCCAAGCAATACTGTTCACAAATAATATGGTCATAGAGCCAGAAAACACATATGAGAATCCATTTTAGAGCTTCCATAAACAGCAGGAGGGCTCGGCCAGGTAGAGGGGTGCAAATCGATATGTGGATGTTAGCAGTTTTCATGGGTAAAAACAACCAGTTAGAGATAGAATGAAAGAAAAGACCTCATTTATAGTAGAAGGGAAATCCTGGAATGAATTCATCAGGAAGTTGCATGACCTGTAAGAAAAAGCTGAAGAAGCTTCTGGAGACGACGTGAGCAAACGGATACACAGCTGATTGGCAGGAGGACCAGCCAGAGGAGAGGGATTCTCCCCAGGTAGAGTTTAATGTGACCCCAATTAAAGTGTCGATTTGTCTTTTTAAGAAAGAAAAGCTAGACAGTTTGATTCTAAAATCCACATTAAATATATACAAATGAGTAACCTAAAAAATTTAAAACTGAAAAAACAATTGCTGGGAGAGGTACTAACCCTATAGCAATTAAATTCCCCATAAACTGAAAAGATGTTGTCTGGTGCTTGGCAGGTACCAAATAAGAGGCAGGTCGGCCCATAGATGAGGAAACAAGCTGAGAACTGGGGACAAATACATGTAGGACTTTCATGAAGTTAAAATTCTGGGCTGGGGATGTACCTCAATGTGGAGCGTGTGCTTGGCCTGCACAAGGCCCAGGGTTCAATACACACGTGCGCACACATGCACACACACCCCCACAAACAAATAAATAAAATGAAAAAAGTAAAAAGTGCTATGTAGACAAGAAATACATGGTGTTCTCAAATGCCCTTCATCGGCATTTAGAGAAGTGGATCATTAACCAAGCAGAAAGAAGACCCAGTACAAACCAAAGTGGAAAACACCAGCCACATTATTCTGACCTCAGTGTAATGGAACTAGGAGCTGATTACAAAGAGAATATGAGTAACATCTTCTTGGAAGTGGAAAATGACTCTGCTTAATAATCATTTTGTGAACTAGGAAACCAGACTCTGGTTGCAGAATATTTAGAAAAGAAGACCATGGCAAAAACCACGCATAGCACTTACGGGGAGCAGCTCTTCCTGTCCTCCGAGGACAATTCAAAGCTTAATGGGCTTTTGTTATTAAGGGATCAAAAATGAATAGAAATGAGCTCAGCATCCAAGGCAAGATATTGAAAAACAAAAACCAACAAATAAACAGAACAGAAAACAGAAGAAACTAACAAAGAAAATAGAGAACATGTAATGGTAAAGAGACATTTAAAAGTAGACACGATTTAAAAACCCAAATGCTGCTTCTTTAGATAATCGTCTGGTGTGATGAACCAAGAAGAATATAAAAGAGAAAGATGTCTGATAAAGGAGAGAGCAGACGAAACCATAGATTCAGAGATTTTAAGACTACAAAAGAGTAAACATGAATACATTTGCAAATCTCAAAATGAACAGAATCATCCAATTGAAAATAACAAGCACAAACAAGGGTGTAGAGAAAGTGAAACAGTGTGCACTATTGATGGGAATGTAAAGTGGTCTGGCTGCTACAAAGAACAGTATGAGGAGTCTCAAAAAACTAAAAACGGAACTGTGATAGCAAACACTCTGCTAAGTGTATGTCCAGAAGGATGGAAAGCAGGGTCTCGAGGAGATATTTCCCTGTTCTCACCAGCACTGTTCACATTAGAAGGAACCCAAATATTCTTTGACAGATGAACGGATAAACAAAGTGTGACGTATGCATACATACAGTGGAATATTATTCAGCTCGAAAAACAAAGAAAATTCTTTTTTTTTTAGAATTGATATAAGTTTGCCTTTATTATTTATTGTACTACCAACAAAAAATATTCCTACATGAGTATTTTGGCAAAAAGGTCCATTACTGTGGATACATTTATCTTATTCTCCTAACACTATTCTTACTAGGTATCCTGAGGCTGTAGGACAATTAATACTCAAAGGAATAAAAGCAGCAAAGGGAGTGTTTGGAATTTCTCCCAATAAAATCATTACTCCATATACTATGGATCAAATTGATGAGTTAGCTAATGAGTTAAATACTTGGGAAATAATCATGTGTAAATCTAATGTTTCATTTGATGATCACTTACCATCTAATCCTTTGTTGTCTTTTTGGTCCTCGCATCCTGTAGTTTTTCCAAAAATGACAAGAAAAACACCTATCATGAATGCTCCAAATATATTCACTGATGGGTCAAATAATGGTACAGCAGCAGTAGTTACCCCTGATCAAACTTTTACATTTTTAGTACCCAAACAATCAGCTCAAAAGGTAGAGCTTAATTCAGTTTTACAAGCTTTTGTGATGTTTAAAGATTCTGTATTTAATTTATTTTCTGATAGTCAGTATATAGTTAATGGTATAGTATCCCTTGAAGATGCTGGTAGGATTTCTCCTTCCTCTACTTTTTTCTCTTTGTTTTCCAAAGAAAATTCTTATCCCTGCCACGTCATACATGAACCTTGAGGATATTAGGCTAAGGGAAACAAGCCAGTCACACAATGGAAAACACTGTGTGAGTCCAGTTGCACGAGGCATCAAAAGTAGTCAGATTCATAGAGACCCAAGGTAGAGTGGTTGCCATGGTCCGGGGGAGGGGGTAAGTGGGGAGTTATTGTTCAATGGTTATGGCGCTCCAGTTTTACATGGTAAAAAAGTTCTGGAGATCTATTGCTCAATACTATGAATGTGCTTGACATATTGAACTGTATATATTTTTAAAAAATATTCTTTTGTTGTCAATGGGTATTTTATTTAATTTGATTAATTAATTAATTAATTTATTTATTTATTATATGCAGTGCTGAGGATTAAACCCAGGGCCTCGCACATGCCAGGCAAGTGCTCTACCACTGAGCCACAGTTCCATGCCTGAACTGTATATTTTAAAAGGGTTAAGATGATTAATTTTTGATACTTTTTACCACAATTAAATGATTTTTAATTATAAAAAAATGTGAACTGTTGTTATTGACTCATAGACATTAAATACAGTTGTGTTCACTTAAGTATGCTAGTCTTATATCTAGTAACTTTGCTCAACCTTTCTGTATGTTCTAATAATTTATGTACAGATTTGGTTGGATGTTTAAATATAAACTACCACATCACCTGCAAATAATAACATTTTTGTTCCTGTCTTATCAATTCTTGTATTTCTTTTATTTTTGGCGGGGCAGGGGAACCAAGGATTAAACTCAGGGGCACTCAGCCACTGAGCCACATCCCAGCCCTGTTCTGTATTTTATTTAGAGACAGGGTCTCACTGAGTTGCTTAGTGCCTTGCTTTTTGCTGAGGCTGGCTTTGAACTTGTGATCCTCCTGCTTCAGTCTCCTGAGCTAATCCTTATATTTCTTTTTCTTGTCTTATCCTGTGATCCAAAATTTCTAGTATACTGTTAAATACAATTATAGTAAAGACATCCTTATCTTATTTTTGATTTTAAAGAGAAAAATCTCTGACATTTCACCATTAAGTAAAATGTTTGCCACAGTGTTTAAAAATTCTCTATATCTTCTCCATCCCTTTTTTTGTTAAGAATATTTCTCCTCATGAATAGATATTGGGATTTATTATGTGTTTTTTCTAGGTAGATTAAAAAATATCTATGCTTTTTTTTTTGTTTCTTTAATGTAGTGAATTACACAAATTTTCTTGTAGAAAATCATCCTTGCATTCCTAGGATAAATCCAACTGTTTATTTATATACAAAGCTGGGTTTTGTTTATTCCTGTTTCATCCAGGATTCTTGCTTCTATGTTCATGGGATAATGCCCTATTTACCTTTATATTACTACTATCTTTGTCTGATTTTTGAATGAAGGTATTTCCAGTCTCCTAGAAGTTGAGATACAACACCTCTTCTACTCTTTGAGATAGCTTAAGTTTATATAAAGCTTATTTTTGTCAACTTGATTGGGCAATAGGCTGCCCAGATATTTGGCCACTTATTCTGAATATGTTTTCAGGGGTGCTTGGATGCAAATAACATTTGCATCAGTGGACTGAAAGAGGCAGTTTCCCTCCCTGATGTGGGTGGACCCAATCCCACCAACTGAATGTCTGCATAGAACAACAGAGGCCGGCCCTCCTCAAGTAAGAAGACACATCTCCTGCTTGAACTGGTTTGAGAGTGGAAACATCAGTGTTTTCCTGCCTTTGGTCTCAAACTGAAACTTTGGCTCTTTCTGGGTCTCAAGAGAACGAGCATTCAGACTAGAACTCACCATTGGACATATTGGTTCTCGGGCCTTTGGATTCAGAATTGATTTATGCCATGCCATTGGCTCTGCTGGGTCTCCAGCTTAACAATTGTAGATATTGGGACTTGTCAGCCTCCATAACTGCTTTGCATGAGCCAATTATTTCTCTCTCAAGATAGATGTAGATAGAGATAGAGATATAGATAGAGACAGAGACAGAGATAGAGATAGAGACAGAGACAGAGATAGAGACAGAGACAGAGACAGAGATAGATAGAGATAGAGATAGACATAGAGACAGAGACAGAGATAGAGACAGAGACAGAGATAGATAGAGATAGATAGAAATAGAGATAGAGATAGAGACAGAGACAGAGATAGAGATAGAGACAGAGACAGAGATAGAAACAGAGACAGATAGAGATAGAGATAGAGATAGAGACAGAGACAGAGACAGAGACCGACTCTGTGTGTTCTGTTTCTCTGGACAACCCTGACTGGTACCATTGGGATTATATGTTCATTGAATGGCAGAAGCAGACTTTTGCCATCTAGAACTGGTGGGGTTTTTTTGGTAGGGGAAGGGGGAGGGATTCAATTTTATAGTAATGATTCGATTCTTTAATGATTTTGGGTCTTCTCAGAGTTTCTAATTCTTCCTGAAACAGTTTAACAAGGTACATTTTTTCAGGAAACTGGACATTTTGAACCAGATTTTCAATTTTACTGGTATAAAGTTGTTCAAAACTTTCTTTCCTTACATAAAAAAATACTACTTTCTGTGTATTTACTTCCTTTATTAGTTCCTAATGCCATTTATTTTTGTCTTCTCTTTTTTCTTAACCAGCTTTTGGTTTGCTGATTTTAGTCACTGTTTGATTTTTGAATTTAATTATTTTCTGCTCCTGTTTATCACCTGAACTATGTGTTTGACTCCTATCTCCTTGGATTTCAGTTAATGTTCTCTTTCTGTTCCTTCGTTTTCATTTCTCTGGATCACTCTGTTCTTTTTCTGATTCCTTGAGCAGCTTCTTCACTTTTCATTTCTTTTCTTCTCCAATGTAAATCAGAACCTTTGCTTTCTGCATTTTACGTTAGCTGCATCTCCCAAGTTTTGACATGGGCTACTTGAATTATCCATAATTATTCTTTCTGCGTCATTTATAAATGTGCGATAGCTTGCAGTTTAGCTGCTTATCTTTTTATTAAAGCTAATTTAATTGCATTGTGGTCAGAGAGAATTATCTGCATACTAACAAACCTTTGGAATTTGTCGAGATCTGCTTTACGAGTTTGTATCTGTCAATTTTTGCAAACATTCTTACATACTGGAAAAGAATGGGGTTTCTATCATTGTTGGCTGCAGGATTCTGTGCTTGCTTATTTTATCAAAGTATTTTAGTTGCCTTAAAAAAAAAACCTCTATATTCTTACCAATCTTTTTGTCACCATGACCTGGAAACTATTGATTAAATATGTTTGCAATTTTTCACTATGATGAAGAATTTTTTTTCAGTTTTAAAAATAACTTAGCAAATTTTCATTTTATGTATTTTTGAGACTGAGATTTTAGGAACATACACAATAGTAGCTTAGCTGTTATACATTGTGGTTGGGACATTCCTTTTTCCATTGTGTATTGACACTCTGGGGAATGATGGCTTTACCTTACTTTCCCCCCTTCTATTGATGTAGTCACAAGGTTTATTTGGTTATTATTTGTCTTATATAATTTTTCTATCCTTTTGCCGTCAGCCAACCTGACCATCTGACTTTTAAATGGCTGGTCGTGTATTGTGATCCCGTTGCCCACATCCGTTCTCTGTGTTATTTTGCACTTGTCTGTTGACCACTTTTTAAATTTGTACCTTTTCCTGTCTTCTTTTGGGTTGGTTGAATGGATACTTCCTTTCCTTCCATGACATTCAATATCTAGTTCTATAGTGGTTTCCTTTACATTCTCAAAAATAAACTTTTTAGCTTTAGGATGCAGAGCATTGTGAAGATAGGGCGGAAGTTCTTGTGCACCCACACGCAGGGTTCCCTGTTACTACATCTTGGATCAGTGGAGCACGTATGCCATAATTAGTGACCCCCGTCTTGATCCACTAAAGCACCCGAATCCATACATTTTCTTTGTATCTCCTTGGATCTCAGCCAATGCTCTTCTTTTGATCCCAGCACCATTTGGGACACCTCGTTACACTGATGTCTGCCGGGGCCTCTCCAGGCTGTGGACAGTGTCTCCGACTTTCTTCCCTTTGGTTAGGACGTCAGTCCTCTTGTAGACCATCCCTCACCTGGAATGCATTTAGAGAGGGCATTCTAAATCTGTCTGATTTATTAAGGCAAATCAATAATAATGATCCTCGTTCTTCAAAACCTTAAACATTTTAACTCTGAATACCCTCTGTAGGCTTACATGATATACTTGCTCAGTATTTTAGTCTTATTTTAATACTTCTAAAATCCATCATTATTGTTGATCTCTACAGTCCAAATCTTCTTTTCAACATTTTTTTGCTCACTATCTGCTATAGCTTGACGTATGTGTTAAGGCTTGGTCCCCAGAGGTGATGCTATTGGGAGGTGGTGGAACCTTTAAGAGGCGGGGCCTAGTGGGAGGGTTTTAGATCATCAGGAGTGTGCCCTGGAGGGAAATTGTGGGATTCCAGCCCCTCCTCTCTCTGTGCATCCTGGCCATGTGGTGAGTGTTTTCATTCCACCAGAACTGCCTGGAAAGGGGTATATATCCCCCAAAGATAAACTTAAAATAACCCTTTTTACTCCAAACTTTTTAAATTTGGATTCATCAGGGCTTAGTGCTGCGGAAAGACATTTGTATCCAAAAAATGTACATAAGCCTAAGGTACTTTGGAAAGATATTCTAACAGGACAATGGAAAGGTCCTGACCCAGTGATAGTCTGGAGTCGGGGCTCTGTTTGTGTTTTTCCTAGGTGAACAGCAGGAGTCCAATATCCATATGAATGCAAATCTTAACATAATCATATCATCTCAATGGCTAGCTGGCTCACCTTTCAACCAAAAATGCCATGCATCGTATACTTGGCTCTTAGCAACTGCCCACCATCATATGCTGCCTCACCTCAGGCCCAAAGCAATGAGGCCAATCATGGACTGAAACCTCCAAAACTGTGAGCTAAAACAAACCTTTTCTCTTTATAAATTAACTATCTCAGTTATTTTGTTATAGTGACGGAAAGCTAGCACACCATTGCTCTTTCCTTCTGTGTTTAATTTCATTCACCTGAAATACATCTTCCAGTAGTTCTTCATGAAGAAATCTGAGAATTGCCTTTATTTCTTGCTCATTCTTGACTCATAGTTTAGTTATACAGTTGGCCTTCTGCAGCCACAAGTTTACATCTGTGGATTCAATTCATCAGATTGAAGATATTTTTTTATAAAGTTCCAGAAAGTTCCCAAAAGTTAAAATCTGAATTTTTCCCATACCAGCCATGACGCTGAATCCACATGAGTGAAGTGATGTGTGGGCACAGCCTGCCGTAGCCTCTTCCAATCTACAGAGCCTGTCTCTCCAGCTCTTGTTCAAACATGGGTTGCTTTGCGTCTTGCTTGTATGTTATGTAGTTAGGCCTATGATTGTTGGCACTGCACTGAACATGTGCAGATTTTTTTCTTGTCATTTCCCCCCAAATAATGCAGTATAACAACTACTTATATACCATTTACATTGTCTTAGATATTATAAGTAATCTAGAGATGATTTAAGGTATGCAGGAGGATGTGTATAGGTTATATGCAAATGTTACACCATTTGTATGAGAGACATGAGCATCTTCAGCTGTTGCTATTCACAGGGGACCTAGAACCAGCCCCTGCGGATACCAAGGGACAACCATTTAGGATTCTAAGTTGACAGTCACTTTCCTTTATCACTTTGAAAATATTATTCCATTGTCTCCTGGCTTCTGTTGTTGCCAGACATCTGCTGTCAGTCTAATTTCCATTTCCTATTGATCTTTCTTCTCTGTCTTATTATTTTCTAAAATCCTTTGCTCTTCTGCTTTAGTGTCCTACAATTTCATTATGGTGTGTCAGGATGCGGACTTATTTGTATTTATGCTTCTTATGACACATTGGGGTTGCGAATATTTAAAATTTTGTACAGTTGTTTTCAGTCGTGCTAAAATATGCTATCAGGAAATTGGTCACCCTGCCCCGTCACCACCGTAGTCGTCTCCGTCTCTCTGTCTGCATTAAACTACTCCCTCTTTCCTCCTCCCCCTCCGCCTCTGGGAACCACCACTTCCTTCCTGTCAGAGCCTTGTGATCACTCTACCTCCTCACAGGTGAAACCACACGGCGTCCGCCCTTTTTGGGGACCATCTGATTTCGCTTAGCGAAATGTCCTCCGAGTTCACACGTGGGTCATAGCATGTTTCAGAATTTCCTTTCATTTTAAGGTTGAATAATCCACCGTGTGTGTGTGTGTGTGTGTGTGTGTGTGTGTGTGTGTGTGTCTGCTCACCTGTGGGTGAGCGCTTGGGTTGTGAACAGTGAGGTTACAAGATGGTGTGCAAGTGTCTCTTCCTGTTTCCCATCCTCTGGGCACATCCCCAGAAGGGGCATCACCGGGTGACAGGGCGATTATATTTTTAATGTTGGGCAGCTCCCCAGTGCTGCCCCACCAGCGTCCCCACCAGCAGGGCCAGTGTTCCGGCTTCCCTGCCTCTGCCATGGCCTGTTATTTTCTTTCTCGTTTGGACGGTGGCTGTCCTCATGGGGCACAGTGCTACCTCACTGTGGTTTGAGTTTGCATTTTCCTAGTGATTAGTGGATTCTGCACTTATTGGTGCATGGTGAATATTTTAGGTCCGTTCTAGAACATTCTCAACCATTCTCTCCTTGAAGGCTAGTTCTTTCACGCTCTTACTTCCTCTCTTCCCTTTCTGAACCCAAAGACAGAACTTTTTTCCCCAAGTCTTCCCTTCTCTGACAGTACACCTTCCAGACTGTGGAACCTCTTCCCCAACTCCTGCCCAAAGCCCTGCCTCCTGTCCCAACAGGGCAGAACTCCCTCTCTCCCCTTTCCTGGGAAGCACAGTGACAGTTCATGTGCTTTTCTCTGGTTTTTCAGTTCTCACTTTATTTCTTGTCACTGGGAAGTTCTTCCACTTTCCTGGAAGCCCAAGTGCTCACCACAGCACATTGAGCGTCTCTAGGTATCCATGGCAGGAAGATTTTGGGGATATCTGATCCACAGCATTTCTAGAACCAGGAGCCCTTCCAGCTCATTTACAAAGCTAAATAAACCTGACAAAAGAGAGCACTGAGAAGAAGGCTGCAGGCTAATCTCATTTACAAATGTAGATGCAAACATCTTAAATAAAAGATTAGCAAATTGAATCTAGCAATATATTAAATGAATATCCCACAATGACCAGGTAGGGTATATTATTGGAAAGCAAGGACAGTTCTATTTTCGGAACTCTATTAATATAATTCATCATATTAATAGGCCAAAAGGGAAAAGCCACGGATGATAAAAAGGCATTTGATAACATTCTGCATTCATTTTGTAGAAAAACCTCTCTTGGCAAAATAAAAATAGAAAGATTCTCCTTTAGCCTGATAAGAAAGACACAGGAACATCCCATCCTTGAGGGGAAGGATGCACCTGGGGACTTCTGAAGTTAGAGAGGGCCCCTCTGGTCCTGCTCGGCCGGCGTTGAGCTAAACCCCCACGTCCTGCTTCTTTGGCTCACGGGGGGCACAGGTGGCCTCCACCGGAAGAGCTGGGTTTTGCTTTCCAAGAACCCAGTTAGGCCCCACCGAGGCTCACCTGCTGTGTTCTGCTGGGCATGCAGCTGTCACGTGTCAGGTCTCTCACGTGTGAAAGGGACTAAGATAATGTGAAGCCCCTGGCCCATGGGAAGGGCTCAGAAATACTGGTATTTGGCACTTCCCTCCTCTTGCTCATTTCCTCACCTCCCTCTCTGAGTCTCCCTCTCTGCTTTGGCAGAGACCACTGTGAAGTCCCTTGCCAATGTCTCTCCTCACCCCCTTCACTTCCTCCCTGATTCTGGTGCCAAGGTGCAATGAGTCCCCTCCCCTTGGGATCTGAGAGTATAACGAGCTACCTTTCTGATGGCCATCTGCTAATTGTGTCCTGATGGTTGGCCTCACTGTAATAATAAAGCCCACAATCAAAAACAGTCAGGGCAGGCTCAGTTATGCTGAAGTAACAAAACGGACTCCGAGTCCCAGGAATTTAGTGTGTGAAGCTTGTTGTCGATCTTGGTGACTCTCCAGATGCAGATCCAGGCAGCGACTCCATGATCCAGCCTGCAAGAGGCTCGGCAGCTGCAGCCAGCCACAGCTATGAGCACACACCTGAGTGGCCACAGAGTGTAAGAGAGCGCAGGGGTGTTTGAGACCAGCACTTAGATGCTTGGACTCAGAATGCCACTTACTCCATGGCAGAGCAAGTCACCCCTCCCTCACCACAGGCTGTGGTGTCCAGGGTGCTCAGGAGGAGATGAGTGTAGGTGATCTTCAGAAGCTTCTGTAACACCCTCTCTTCCACGCACAGGGTCAGGAGAAGGCACCCTCCCCTGGTTTGGGATGCTTCACTCCAGTGCTCACCCCAAAATGCACTGGTTGGGAGGGGCCATGTCATCTGCTGGGATCGGGGGACTGGCTGGGGGCTGGCCAGAGTATTGGTGGAGACGGAGGGCTAGGGGTGCCCTTATTTTTTCATCTCTCCCAGACAAAGTAGACTGGCTTATGGGTGCCTTCATGCGGAAACTTAAAAAAAATTAAAAGATTGAAAGAGAGAGAGAGAGAGAGAAGGAGAGAGGGAGAGAGAGAGGAAGACAAACAAGCAACTCCAATCCCAACCGGGCAGACACAAATAGCGACTTTTAATTATATAATCTGCTTTTGATGAATTTATTTCTGACAGTTTTATAGGTTGACGAGAGAGTGCATTTTAGATGCAAAAAAACCCATTATTCATTCCAGGCTCTTTGAGCATAAAAATTGTCAAATGATTTTAATACAGTTTTAAGTTTTATGTTTATTGTCAAGGAAAAAAAAAGTCCACAGCAATTACCAAGTCACATGCCCCTTAAATCTTTATGTTTCTGACAGCAAGAACAATAAAATATGTTTTTGCCCAAACCTTTTACCGCTCAGATTGACGTGGCTTCAGCAACAGCTGCTTTTCTTCCATCTGAGAACCGTTTATGAGAAACCTAACTTAGAACCACTTCCTCCGGGAGGTGCGGGGTTGGGGGGAGTCCCTGCGGCTCTGCAGAGCAGATGTTCCTGGCAGGAAGGTCCAGACCCCAAGATCTGGACCCAGAGAGGGAAGTGGGAAACCAAATTGGGGAAACCTGCACTTTTACATCACCTTTGGGCCACCTTCTTGATTTGCAGGGGACACAGGTGAGCTTCCTTGGCCATGGAGAGTCCTCTCACCGGGGAACCACCGAGGACAGCTCACCAGTCATAGGACCTGCTGAGCGCTGGGCATTCCGTCTTGGTTTGAGTTCCTCCACAAGCGGAACCTGGGAGAAGAACTTCAGAGCAAGGAGACGACTGTGACTTGCAATTCCAGGAAGTGGAATGTGACCTCGGGAAATACCAGGAAGAGAGTGGGGGAGGGGGCGGGAGGTCAGCTGACTGAGGGCGAGTTGTCCTGCAGGTTCCCTTGCTGGGCAGCTGAGCATATCGCCCAGAGTTTCAGGGACACTGCAGAATACACCCCCCACTGGCCCAGCGGAAGGCCAGGACAGTGGAGGTGGGGTGGGGTGGGGATTTAGCCATTGGTGCCTGGTGGTCATCTATCCAGAGCTGCTTCTAGAGGCTTGAAATCTGGACCTCTGACTTACTTGGGCCAAGTGTAATTATACAGGCAGAAGGAAGCCCCCAGGCCCAGCAGACAGCAGGCAGCCTTCAGCTGGAGAGGTGGAGTCTCAGGTGTGTGGGTGAGGCACACACATCTGCCAACCAATAACTCTCCAAAAACAGCTGGTCACTCAGAGCCCAGAGCCCTCAGGTCCTGCAATGAAAGGCCTGCTGTCCAGCATACAAAATCAACATACAAAAATCAACAGCTTCCCTCTCTACCATTAACGAATCTGCTGAGAAAGAAATCAGGAAAACAATCCTATTCACAATAGCTTCAACCAACCAACCCTAGGAATAAATCTAGCCAAGGAGGTGAAAGACCTCTACAGTGAAAACCCTAGAACACTGAAGAGAGGAACTGAGCAGGACACTGGAAGATGGCAAGGTGTCCCATGTTCATGGATAGCAGAATTAACATTGTTAAGATGGCCATACTACCAAAAGCAATGGACGGATTCAGTGAAGTCCCCATCAAAATGCCCA
Organism: Marmota monax; assembly: GCF_021218885.2. Lineage (NCBI taxonomy): Eukaryota > Metazoa > Chordata > Mammalia > Rodentia > Sciuridae > Marmota > Marmota monax. The sequence goes on from NW_026692912.1 coordinate 19,057,704, forward strand.
TGATAGTCTTCACAGAAGTAGAAAGAACAGTCCTAAAATTTATTTGGAAGAATAAGAGACCCAGAATAGTCAAAACACTTCTAAGCCAAAAAAGCCATGCTGCAGGCATCACAATACCTGACTTCAAATTACACTACAGCGCTACAGTAACAAAAACCACACGTGCTGGGACAAAACCAGGCACACAGACCAATGATGCAGAGTAGAAGACACAGAGGAAAACCCATACCTCCACAGTCACCTGTCCTTGACAAAGGAACCAGAACACATTGGAGAATAGACAGCCTTTTAACAAATGGTGCTGGGAAAGCTGAATATCCAGTGTGAAGAATGAGACTAGACCCCATCTGTCACCCTGCACAAAAATCACCTCAAAATGGATCAGACCAGAAACTATGCAACTCCTAGAAGAAAATGTAGGCTCAACACTCCGACATGTAGATGAGGCAACAACTTTCTCCATAGGACTTGTAAAAGTCAGGAAATAATACAGAGAATTAATAAATGGAATGGCATCAAATTGAAAAGCTTCTACACAGCAAAGAAAACAAGAATGTGAAGAGAGAGCCGATGGAATGGGAGGAGACTTTTGTTAGTTATTCTTTTGGCAGAAGATTAATATCCAGAATACATAAAGAACTCAAAAGCTTACCACCCAAAACCCAAATAACCCAATTAACAAATGAGTAAATGAACTAAACAGATACTTCTCAAAAGAAGAGATAAATGACCAGCAAATAAACAAAAAATGTTCAATATCTTTGCAATTAGGGCAATGAGAATCAAAACTACACTGAGATTTCATATCACTCCAGTCCCAATGCCAGCCATCAAGAATACAAAAAAACAACAGGTGCTGGAGAGGATGTGGAGAAAAAGAGACATGTTCACACTGCTGCTAGGACAACCACCTTGGAAATCAGTTCGGAGGCTCCTCAAAGGACTTGGCATGGAACCACCATGTGGCCCAGCCGTACCGCTTCTCGGCATTTATCCCAGAGAATTAAAGTGCTCATAGTAAGGGGTACATGCACACCATGTTGACAGCAGCACGACTCACAACAGCCAAACTGTGGAACCAGGCTAGGTGTCTGTCAGTGGATGAAGGGATGAAGACATATGTCTTGTACACACAATGGAGCTCTATCATCCATAAAGCAGAATGAAATGATGTCATTTGCTGGGTAGAACTGGAGAAAACAAGCTGAGTGAAATAAGTCAGACGCAGAAGGTCATGTGGTTCTCCCATATATGGAAACTGGGGAGGAAAAAGGGGGCGTGGCAAGATGTCATGAAAATAGAAGGGAGATCAGCAGAGTAGAGGAAAGGGACCAGGAGGAGGGAGGAGGGGAGGGAAGTGGGAAGTGCTGGGGAGTGATGTTGACCAAATGATATTGTTAGAGCATGTGCATACACAGATAGGTAGCAATGAATTATATATAGCTATAATGTATCAATAAAAATACAAGAATGTAAAAGGAAAGGACTGCTGTCAGGCAGGTGACAGATCTGTTTCTTTGTTTTCTAGTGCTGTGCACTTTAAGTTGCATCTCTGCTTTGTGCCCCATAACACCCTGAGAGCCCAGCCCTGCCCTACCCTATCCCTTTACCAGAGTGGGAAATCCACCTCTACTGCATTAAGCTCCTGAGGTTTAGGAGTTTATTTGTTACAGCGGCAAGAACAACTTAGCCTGACTAATACAGCCCCCTTGGCAGATGGCCCAGTGGGGAGCAGATCTGATGGCATCTTTGCTTTCAGTGTCACTGTCTGACAGCCATCAGAATGGGCTGGATGACTTTCTGGGAAAGAGGGAGGAGGTCATTTGCAAAGCATTTGTTCCCCAGACCCACCACCTGTCCTGGAAGGGGCAGGAGACAGCAGTGAAGAACGCAGGGTGGGGTGTTGATTGAAAAGTCAGATGCTATGTGTTCAAATCCAGGCTCCATCTGTGACTCTGGGCAGTCGCTTGCCATTTCCATAATCACACCTACCTCACCGACATATTGTGACCCTCAAAGAGCCCCGAAGTGAAGCGCTCAGCAGCGTGCTTGGTACCCGGGAAGCACTCCATAAAGGGAGCTATCAATAATGATTATTATTTTTCTCAGGTCCCGTTTCTCAGTTGCAGGAAACCCTTGCACTAAAAGCCTTTTGTCTTGTTCCATTTCCAAGCCCGACGGCCCCATTTTTCTCCTGGTTTCCGCGGTCCTTGAGCGGCCCCGGTGCCTATTACACAAACCCCAATGCATCTTTGAAGTTAGCAGCTAATTATGTTCCAGGAAGTTATAGATCTGGAGTTTCCCGTGTGCCAGAGGCAATTGGCTGCTCGGCCCTCATTTCACAGTGCAGCTTCCAAGGCCTGATTGAGGTTATAATTGGGAGCCCCGTCCTGGGTCCCAGGGGCCTGCCGGGGCCTTCCCCTCCTGGCCTCGGGGAGTCAGGCTGGCCTTCCCTTACCGCCTCGCAGCCTCTGCAAGCCCCGAGCCTCCCTCTGCAGCCCATTCCAAGATGGGGGAGGGTTGGGATGGTCTGTTCTGGGGTGGGAGGTGGGGGCAAAATCTCAGATGTCCCATGCCAGTGAGACCATGAGAAATGTCCTCGCGTCCTGACAAGGACCTGGTTGGTCTTTCATTATTAGGAGTAATAGTTCTTGCTGTTTTGAGGGACAGAGACACTAGTATCTATTTAATGCATAAGGGATCTCCCCTCGCCTCACTCCCCACCCCCCACCCCCGCCCTGCAGCCAGACCACACCCCTCCCAGGGCGGGCCCCCGACACTGGGATGTCCCCCCGGGGAGCCAGTTCCTGCCTCCATAGCCACATTGCCCAACCCAGTGTGCAGAGCAGGGCTGGGCTAGGGTCAGGGAGCAGGGACCTAAACCTCTGCTCAGGGACTCGTGTCCCGCGAAAATGAGCCTCTTCCTAACCCAGATACTTCACTGGCCTCCGCCTCGACCACGCCCCACCCCATGGAGACCCCGCCCCGTCGGTCTGGGAGATGAGCTCCTCCCACCAAGCCGCCTGGCAAAGGCTGCGGACTTCAGCCGAGCTGTGGGCATCACGAGGGTGGGAACGAAGGCTGGCCTGCTCCGTGCCATGTCCCCTCCTCAGCACCAGCCGAGCACACAGTGGGCGCCACTCTGCTCCCAAGTGCCGAGATGAAGGAGGTCAAGGACGGTTTCCACTGAGCTGGGGTCTGAGCATGCAGTAGGAGCTCCCGACATGGGCGGCCACTTAAATCTGCTGCCCTTTGCCAGCAGGCTAGGAGTGCGGCGCTGGGCTGTCTGGGAAGCCCATTCTTGCGACCAAGATTTGAATGTTAAAGTGGAACCAAATCCAGCACCTGCCTGAAGTGTGTCACACCTCAGAAGACACACCTCGTCCCCAATACAGGCCAGACGCTGTGCGGGGCATTCCTTCCCCATGGCCCCATCTGACACTTTCATTCTATTAACAGTCATTTCTGCAGCATGAATAGCCAGTGCTCATTGTGTCCGATCTTGTTTGGTTTAATTACGTCTGAATGGTTCTTGAAACTCCCGGTGCAATTTGACATAGTACTGAGCACCTCCACATGTTAGGTCATTTGACCTCTGATCTTAGGCTGTAAAGATATGGAGTCCAGAATGAAGGAGGTGATAGTTCTGATAATTTCTGAATGAGTGGGAATTTGCCCAGAGTGTTCCCTCCTCAGGGAGGCTCATATCATGGACTATCTTGACAATTCCAAGTGAACTCAGAGCCACAAGATGCAGAGGTGATAGGGAGAACAGATGAAGGCTGTGGGGACTTCGCATATGAATGAGAAGAGTCACTGCCTTCAACTGTGTGATTTAACTTATTTCCTGAAGGGTTAAAATGCATAGTGGGGGTAGCTCCCCAGTCCCAGCTTAGTGCAGGCTGGTGCTATCCAGTGGCAGCCATCTGGCCATGGAGGGGCCTGCTGGGCTGGGTCACAATCTCCCTTCACCAGAAAGAAGCAAATAAAATGGGATACCCATGCGGCAGGAGCAACTGTGCGGGAGGAAGGTGAGCTTTCAACTCCTACATGTGAGACTGGGGGCCTCTCGGAGCCATAAGTGGTCCAGTTGTCTCTGCATCCATCCATCCACTCCCCACCCACTCACCCACCTATCCATCCACCCATCTATCCACCCATCCCCCCACCTGTCTATCCATCCAACCATCCATCCACCCACCCATCCACCCACCCATCCACCCATCCATCCATCCACCCACCAATCTATCCATCATTCCAACCATCAATCCACCCACCCACCTATCCATCCACCCACTCACCTATCTATCCATCCATCCAATCATCAATCCACCCACCCATCCACCCATCCACCCACCCACCTATCCATCCATCCACCCATCCATCCATCCATCCACCCACCCATCCACCCACCCACCCACCCATCCATCCACCCATTCACCCATCCACCCACCCACCTCTCCACTCATCCATCCATCCACCCACCTATCCATCCATCCACTCATCCACCCATCCACCTATCCATCAATCCATCCACCCACCCATCCACTCATCCACCCACCCACCTATCCATCCATCCATCCATCCATCCACTCACCTATTCATACATCCATTCATCCATCTATCCACCCACCCATCCACCCACCCACCTATCCACCCACCCACTCATCCACCCACCAATCTATCCACCCATCCATCCACCCACCTACCCATCCATCCACCCACCCACCTATCCACCCACACACATATCCACCCACCCACCCGTCCCTCCAAGGCCCCCAGCCCCAGCCTTGTGCAGGCACCATGCGGAGCATGGCACAGCAGTGTGAGAAGCACAACCACAGTCCCTGCCCTCAACGAGCTTTTGTTCTAAGGGAAGAGATGGGGAAGGACCCACTTCTAGGAGGAGTTGAACACTGGATCCTTTTGTGTCCCGGAGCTGGGTGGTTGCCAGGTCCTGTGTGGGCTGTCAGTTCACGGACAAAAACATGGAACAGGACGAATTGCAACATGTCCCTTTGCTCTGACTGTGGGCATCTTGAGGTCCCCTCTGTGCTTGGCACAGAGGAAAAACTCAGAGAAAGTTAGATGACCAAGGAGGTAGGAGGGAGGGGGAGGGGTAGACAGATGGAGGCCAAGGGACAGACTGCACGATCCAGGCCAGGTGGCCCGTCCCGACAGCCATGTGCTGGAAATGGGGTTCAGAGCCCACCTCTCGGGCACCTGTGCATGCTCCTGGTGCGAGAGTTCTGGGCCCGGTCCCTCCCGTCATCCACCCGTGGCCATGACCCAGACAGCGCAGACAGACACCCCGAGCTCAGACAGGGCAGTGTCTGTGGCTGCCAAGCTCTCTCTGAGCTGGGTCTCCAAGCCCCCATTGACATCTTCCCGCCCCTTTCTGATGGAAAGATCAATCTCCTCGATGGGAAGCTGGAATCAATAGAGGGGTTGATTAGTTCTGTCTTCTCCCTGCCATCTGTTACCAGTGAGCTGGTGTCATGGGGAGGGCACAGGTCGGGCTGGCAGGCCGGGATGAGTCCTGCCTCACCCCGCGCCTGTCACAGGTCAGAGCCGTCTCAGAGTGCGGCTGTCCCACCTGGAAGACGGGCCAGTCCCACCGCTCATGGCTTCTCTGAGAGCAGGCGAGTGCCAGGCAGTTGGGATGAAAGGTGAAGGCAGGGAGGTCTGGCTGGGGCCCGCTGTGACCATGAGCTGCCTGCCAGTGTCCTGGGACCCAGGACACTGTGTCCCCCCACCTCCCGCTGGTGTCAGTGAACCTCGAAAACATCTCAGGCTCGGTGTGCAGGCTTCGTGGGCTTGCTTGGCAGGAAGCTGAGCTGGGGTCTCCCCAACCTTCGGAAGACACAGGACTGGGGCCCACTTGCATCCCGGTGGCTCTGAGTCCTGAGGCACAAACTCTCCTCAGGATGCAGAGGTGGGGTGCGGGCATTCCCATGCTCAGCAGCAGCGGGGGGCATCCTGGGTGAATCTGCCCTCCTGAGAACTTGATGATGCACTTTCTTGTTTATTTTAAGTAAATGTAGGGCTCCCCAGTCCCCAAAGATAAAGCCAGATAAGATGAACAACAACAAAAACAAGAACAAAATCAATTAGAATCTCTCTTAATTTTGTCACTTGAAGATAGCTACCCTGAACACAGACTCTTCTCTTTTTTCCTATCATAATATTAAAAACAGCCTCCCTCCTTTGTTTCTTGCTCATCAGATGGCTGCATGTGCCTTATCTCATCCAGGTCTCCCTGTGGCTCCCCAGGAGCTCTTGGGATGAGGATAAAGCAAGGATCGAAAAGGTGACGTGTCTTGCCCAGGGTCACACCTTTGAGAGTGGGAAACATTTATTCACTCAATGACCACTGGAGGGGCAGCAGGCCACACAGCATCTCTACCTGGTGAGTTCATGTCCAGATGGTGCTTCTCAGCCCAGCCCTGGCTCCACCTCTCTGAGATGTCCTGCCTATCTTTTGAGGTACAGAGTGGGGACTTGACTGTGTCTTCCACTTGACAAGCAAGGGGGTTGGTTTTAAGGCCACAGATAGCCTGTCAGGTGACTGAGTCTAAGGGCTTCTGTCCCAGACACCCCATGGATGGAGGCACAGCTGCCTGGTCCCCCCACAGGCCTGTGACCAGGCCCAGGAAGGTTGGCCAGGTCTTTGGGATGCCCTGACAGTGTCACCCTCCCCAGTAGGGGGCCCACCCCAGCCTGCAATCCCTCCCCGTGGCCGTGTCCTGCCCATTCTCCCTGCTGGAGAGCCGGGCCAGGTGAGGCTGTCCTGTCCCCACGCGGCCCTCCCCCTGCTGGGAAAGGTGCGTCTCCCCTCCGCGCGGCCCTGCAGCGTGGGTGCTGGGGATTTCATCTGCCTTTGGATATGAAGCTCAAATTGCACATCAAAAAGGATAATGCATCTTTAAGCTGTTACAACGACTTCTCAATTTTTCATTTCCTGTCAGGGTGGGAGCTGCAGGAGGCAGGGGCGGCCTCGGAGCCTGTCTCCTGCCAGCCAAGTGTCTGCCTGGATTTGAGCAGTAGGAAACCCAGGGGTGATAAATCGCTATTTCTAAGTAAATTTCATGCATTTGCCCTTTGGTTAAAGTCTCCCCTCTCAGCACTTTCCCGGTGCACACAGCCCGACTAATGACGCGCCGTGCTAGCTCTCTCCGCTGTGACAACTGATTGCACTTTGAAGTAATAATGGCTGATTTAATAATTGGTATAATTTTTCACTAGTACCTGAATGTCATCGACGCACAAAATAAGCTACCTGGACCCACGGCTGCAGCACTTTTCCTTCTTGGGAAAATCAATAATGCATTAAACCCCCAACCTAGGACCCCGAGAGGCCAGGCCCTGGTGGAGGCTGTTATGGGAGGGTTGGGGTCACCCTGGGGGGACTTGAGGGCAAGAAGGCTGGACAGAGACTCTGCATGGGCTGGCTGGAGGAGCACAGGCAAAGCCAGGAGCCCCCAAGACTGTGCCCACCCTCCAGGTTCCACTGGGCCATCCGTCCCCCACCCTGAAGGTCCAGCCCTCTATACGGGGGCTGCAGAGACAGAAGCACTTGTCCCCCAGCACCAGCTGCTGAGCCCGGAGTCACGTGTGCCGTGTCTGCCTTTGCTCCCGCGTGGGGACGGAGCTCAACGTCATCGTTACTGATAGGGGACCGTTATGAGCCAGGGACCGTGCTGAGGACACCGCGCCGGGCCAGGTCCGCACTAAAGAGGCCACAATTCTTAGACGCTGTGAGCGCGCGCACGCCCCAGGGAGCGAGCACGCTGCGTGAACTGTGCGCGGCTGCGGAGGGGGGGGGCGCTTGCGTCAGGTGCGTGCACGTGCGTGGGAAGATGGGGGTGCCCTGCTGCCCGTCTTGGCTTCGCGAGCGTGTCCCTTTTCAGACCCCAGGCCAGGCTCCTCCTCCACGTTGGGGAGCAGGGAACCTCCGTCCCGGAGTGCACACAGCCCACGCCTCCTCAAGGCCCCTTCGTGCTGTTTGCACCTCCCTGCCCCCTGCCTGAGTGGCACACTCCCCCCATGCAGTGGGCACAGACTGCAGTCGCCTCTGGTCCCCATCCTGGGATGAGGCATGTACTCCAATCTCTGAGCCCATTTCCCATCTGCAAAGAGGGCAGGAGAATCCCGGAGTCAGGTCTTTCGAAGACAAGTGGGATGATGGGATGCAGCATCCCTAGCCTGCACATAGTAGGTCCTCTGCAGACATCAACTCCTAATGCTCCTTCCTGGCTCCAGGTAACCCACGTGTGTTCCTTAAGGACAGGGAGTATATTTAACTCAGGTCTGGAGGTCTGGTGACTAGATCATTTACAGCACATAGTAGGTGCATAGTTAAATTTGTAAGAAGCCTGGGTTGGTTCCGTCAACCGTTAATATTAAACACAGTGTATGGAGAAACCAACGTGCTCTGATATGCCCGCTTTGGGCCTCTCTCCCACCCACTGTGTAGTTTGCGGAGCTTTGTAGGGACCGGAGGGCATTCCCTGGGCCAGGCAGATAGAGGGCTCTCATCCTGGCCAGAGCTGGGGCCAGGGAGGCCTGGACAACCCCACCTACAAGCCCTCTCCCCTCCCACCCTCTGCTATCTGGCTGTGAACCGGGAAATCGATTTCAACTTCATCTCATCTCAAGATCAAACATCTTAAGTGAGATTATTCACGTCCCTCCATTGTTTCTAACTCATTTCCTATTTTCCAGTTGAAGAACCCTGCCAGAAGCACTCTGTGGCAGAGATTAAAACAATTTCGGAAGCAGGCACCCAATTCTTCTCTTTGGATGGTAAGCAAATTGGATGTCTGTGAGAAGCAGGCAAATTTTATTATGAACACATAGTTTGCTACTTAACTATCCTTAAGTCTCCGGGTGCTGTGAGTCCTCGGCAGGAGGCCTCCGGAGGGGGCCAGATGAAGGGCAGAGAAGAACAGACCCCCAGCTGGGCCTCAGCCTTTCCTGCACTGTGGGGAGCAGTCAGAGCCTCATCCTCTGCCCAGGCAGGCCCAGTGCCCTGTCTCCCAGGACAAAGGGTTGGGGGGGGAACCCACACTGCTGGCCCCTGCTAAGCCCAAAAGTCCTCTGCACCACAAATGCCTGATTTCTCCTAATCCTTGCAAAACTCTTAGGGAGGAGAAATTGCTTTAACTAGTTTTTAGATGAGATAACTGAGACTCAGAAAAGGGAGGTAAACTTCCTGAGGTCACACAGCAGGCTGATGGTCAGAATTAGAGGTCCAGCCCATGTCCTTCATTAACACTGTGGTAGATCAATTGCAATAAAGGCTGAAATTCACCACCTCTCCCTGTAGCCCAAGAGAAGAAGGTCTAGTTCCTCTCCCTTGAATCTGGGCTGGCCTTATGACCTGTTTTGGGCAATAGATTTTATACAAGAGTCGGGTGCTGATTTCAATTCTCCCATGCCTTTGTGCTCCATCAGTCTATCTGTCTGTCTCCTCTCCATGTTCTGCGGTGTGAACAAGCTCAGGCTAGCCTCAGGGGAAGAGGCACCACTGGAGGAGAGCTTGGTTGTCCAAGGACACCCTTGACCAACCCACAGCCAGCCAATCCCCAGAAACATGCAAGAGAAGAGATTTGGCCAACAGAAACCCATCAGAGAAACGCTGTGTTAAGAGGCCAAGAAGCCGAGCTCTCCAGCGGTTTGTTATGCAGCTGTGGCTAACTGATGTAGCCATCTACCGGAGCCCAAGGGGCTGGAGACAGAGCCTTGGATTTTCTGTCTCTGTCCCCCAGGCTCACACTGAAGGCTGCCTTGCAGAAAGGGACCTAGGGGCCCCAGTTGTGGCTCTCATTGCTTGGAGCTGTAGAGTGATGAAGATGGGCCATGTCACTCTCAGACCCTGTGCCTCCCGGGCCTGCTGTGCACGGTGCTCTCTCCCATCAGATTCCTTGATGCTGACCATGGGGCCATTCATCCTGCCATCTTCTCTGCCCAGCACTTGATTGTACATCTCCCTGTATCCTCAGCACACTCCTAGGAGGTAGGTATGGTCACTTTCCATTTTATAGATCAAGAAATCGATGCTCAGACAGTGAAGTTCCACTCTGTCTGCCTGACAGCTTGCTCACCAAAAGCCTCTGCCTAGGCCCTGGGGCCTTCCCTGCTCAGTCCCAGGGTCATAGAGGACCTCAAATGGGACCTTCGCAATGGCAGCATTTCTTAGACCATGTCAGAGCCAACATCTGTAGCTCCTTGTCTGACCAGCAGGGCATGCCTGTGTCCAGGGTCCCCAACCAGGAGTGCTGGGTTCTGATTCTACCATAACCTCAGGGAAATCTCTTCATTCCCTGGGGCCTCTGCTTCCAAGTCCACACACTAGGCTGAGAATGGCGGCCTCGGGGGTCTGCATCTGCATTATAAGTGGATGAGAGGGTCACCCGGATGCTTGGACACGTGACTGAGGTGGCCCTGCAGTAAGGTGGACTGAGGAGAGTCCCCTACTCACAGGACTGCTGGTGACAAGACGCCCAAGGCCAAGACAGTGATGCCCGTGGGGGCCGAGCCGGGGGCCGAGCCTGGAGCTCGGGTGTGTGCTTGTCCCTTGGTGCGTGTTGCCACCAGAGTACACTTCCAGGAGCGGAAGCTCAGGGGTGGAGTGTTATCGCCAGGAGGGTCTGGGCCATCCAGGCTCCAGGGACAGGCAGGTGGGAGCTGGGGGCCTGCTGCATGGGCCTGGTCTGCTCTGATGGGTGCCCTAGCCCCTGGCACAGCCCTAAGTGTTTATGGTGTCCTTGAGGAGCACCAGGGACACACTGCAGAATTCAGAGCTGGCATGTGACGGCAGGAACAGACTCCTCTGAGGGGCATGAACTCAAGGTCATGGTATGATGACTATTTAAGGAGTCCTAACTCCATGCCATGAGTGAGGCCTCAGGGTCACTGTCCCAGGAACCCACCCCCTAGGCTGATGCCCCTATTTTGTGATAAGGCACTGAGGCTCTGGGAGGGTGAGCGGCTCACCCAAGGTCACCCCAGGAGTGAGTGGCAGAGGTGCATCTTGACCTCAGTCGGCCCGGCCCCAACAATGGCTCCTTCCTCTCTTCAGTATGGCCCCATCCAGTGAATGGGTCCCCTCAGCCCAGATAAAAGTCTGACACCCCCATGGCCACTATGCGAGACTGGACAGCCCTTTATTTTTGTCTATAATCCTTTTAGTAGAGTCCCAACACACGGGGTAGGTCTTTGTGTCTGGCTGGTTCTTGACCCCGAAGCCTGTGAGCATCATGTTCACCAGCACCGGTGCCCAGGCCTCAGCCCTGCCCACAAGTGACTCCCTGGGGGAGGCCGGGCCTCCGAGTGACCCTCTTGGCAGCCAGGGCTGGGAACCACCGGACCATCCAAACCAGATGAGCTCTTCTTGCTCAGCCAAATGGCTTCTCATTACCTTGCATCACTACTGTAGCCCTCAGTGGAGTCCCAGAGGTCCTCCTGTGGGAGGGGGACTGGGGTTCCTTTGCACCAGGTCATCCTCCCACAGGTGGGCTTGACGTCCTCTCCCAAGCCCCTGCACTCCAGGGACCCTTACCAACCTTTCCCTGATGCCCCTTTCTTTGCGAGGTCCTCAGCTGGGCCCCTCCTGCTAATGAGTGGCCTGGGGTGGGTACCGCGGGAGGAGGCGCCTGGGAGGGAGCCGAGCAGCCCTGGTTGAGGCGGCTGGCTGCGGGGAGGTGGGGTGATTTCATTGGCGGCTCTTCCCGGCGGTTCCCTTAGCAACGGGGCCGCTTTGACAGCGCGCAGACGGCTGCGTTCCGGGGGCTCTGCGCTCACCCGGCCCCTCTTCAAGTGCAAAGCTTTGCGGGGCTTTGAAGCAGTCTGTCCTGACCCTCAGGGAGCCCAAGCTGCCCCCAGGCCCTGGAGCCTTCCCTGGTTGTCACCGCTGTGATGTGACGTCCCACTGATTGGTCCTGCCCACTCCTCGGCCTCCGTGTCCTCCTGCGGGTCCTGATTAATTTCACGTGGCTCCCCCCCCTCGCTGTTCCTGCCTGTGACTTCCCTCTTCCCCGACACACCTGCGCCCCACCTGTCTTTCACCTGCACATTAGCAGTTAAAACGTCTGCGCTGACATTTAATGTTCTTAATATAGGCCTTGGTGACAGAGGATGGGGCAACGAGTTCCCGCTGTGCCGGGAGGGGCTCTGCTTGGTCCGCCCCCCGCGGCCGCCGACGGATCCCTGTGGACTCGCCGGGCCCCTTCACTGAAGCCTTTTCTAGACACCAGGGATAAAGATCCAAACCCCTGGGCACGTGTCACATTCTATCGGGGTGTGCGAGTGGCGGGTGTCCCCCGATGGATACGGTGCGGGGGCTCAGCAGCCCATTTTGCAGTTTGGAAAACAGCTTCAGAGAGGGCGGCCAACGTGCAGGAAGGGGGTGTCCACGGCCTCGGGAGATGGGGTCCTGTTGTCTGGGAGTCCCTGCCCTCCGCGGTGGGATCCCTGGCTTGGTCCACTGCTGGCACCCACCCTGCAGCTCGCAGTCCGTACTGCTGGCCTCTTGGGTGCTGTCACTGATGTGGTGGGAGAAGATCCCCTAAGACATGGCCGGTGTCAGCAGGGATAAGGGTGAGCTAGGGAAGACCCAGGACAGCTCCGCCTTGGTTCACTCCCCAAAGACCTCCTGCCTCTCACCCAGTGTCTCAGGGCTGATGCCAGGAGAGACGCAGGGGTCCCACCAGTCCCAGAGCCATCATGGCATCACTGTAGATCTTGGTGACAATCCCAGAGCCCTGTCATTGTCACTTTTACAAGTGCTTCTCCCCAAAGGGAATCCCCATGCAGGGCTTGCAGAGGCCGGGAGTGGAGGGTGTGGAGGTGCCAAGGAAGGGAGGCCAGGGCACAACCCAGGGACACTTTGAGGGCTGGGGAGGAAGAGGACAGAGCAGCTGGGGAGGGGAGGGGAAGGCGGGAGAACACTGTGCTGTCCCCAAAGTGGGCCGCGGCCTCCTGGAGTCAAAGCCACCTTGAGGTCAGGAAGCAAAGACCACGGGCACCGTTGGGCTTGGTGTCAGCAGTGCCATCGGTGAGCACTTGGACATGGTCTCTGTAAATAGGTGGGAGAAGAAGCTGGATCAGGGTGGTCAGGCATCACAGGGAGAAGAGAGAGCCCAGCGGACGATTCTCTTGGGAATACTGGTCCTGAGGGCCCGAGGAGAGAGACCCGCAGAAGAAGAGGAAGAACTGCTTTAGGACTGGGACGTGCTGACACGTGGGCGAGAAGGCTCCAGGAGGGGCGGGAGGCAGCTGGTGGGTGGACCTTGGTCCCAGAGACCGTGGTGGTGCTGGCAGGGCATCAGTGTGGGCAGGAGAGAGTCCCCACCCCTCCACTCCCCAGGACAAAAGGAGGCGGAGGTGGGGGAGGGGGAGGCCAGTGCATAGATTCAAAGGGAAGGACTGCAATGTCACTGTTAAGGGGAAGGAGAGGAAGAAGAGGCAGGAGGCTCCAGGAGAGCAGAGATGGCTGGCAGGAGCCAGGAATAGGCGAGAGAGTGAGCGGGCTGGGGAGCGTGGAGAACGCTGAGGCCATGATGGGACCCGGGCTCCTTTGTGCTGTCCAGCACTTCCCACGCCCCCATGGGACGAATCTCCTTGGGAAGAACGTTGCAGGATTCCTCAGAGCCTTTGATATGCTCACGTCCATCGTGACCTGCCAGACATGCAGATAAATAGGGTGGGTCTGGTTTTATTTTGTCTCATAGTATTTTCCCCCACAGACCATCTCTTGGTCTGGAAGGTGCACCTCTTTCTAACGCCACATGCAGAAGCATCATATCAGAAGCCTGAAATCGGCTGCGGTGGGTGTGTTTACACCACGGTCATTGGCAAATGCTACTGATGAGGGTTATTTCCCTGAATTGTTCAATATTTACCCTCATGTCCCAGAGATCTTGCACTGGTCAGTACAGTAAGAAAAGAATAATAAGTAATAAAATCACAAGAAAGAAAGGGGGAAATATCACATATTATATGATTATTTACCTAGGTATCCAAGAGAGCAACTAGGAACTATTACAATTAATCAGGGAATTCAGTAAGATGCTGACTTAAAAGAAATATTCAAAAATCAATGCCTCTCCTATGTACCAGCATAAATCATCTAGAATTTATGATGGGGAAAAAGATAACATTCACAATAACAACAGAGATGGAAACTATCTAGCAACAAACTTGGTCATAAATGTATGAGGCCAAACAACATAAAAATAAGAATTGACTCTATGGGAACACCTGCTGGGTTCATGGGAGAGAAGATTAAAAATGATCAATTCCATTAAGATTAATCCATACATTTAATTCAGTTCCAATTAAATCCCAAATGTGTTTTCTTAGCTGCACATTAGTCCATTGGGAGTTATAAATAGACAAGAACACCTAGGAACATCTTCATAAATAAAATCAATCAGGGCAGGAGAAACTTCTAAGGTCAAATACTAAAATGTAGGTTGCAAGAGGTGATGTGCTCACTGCTCTATCACCCTCTGTCACATCTTAGTTTCTATGTATTTGTTAAACAAGTTAGTGAATGAATGAGTGAATCAAAATGCACTATAAATACCTAACAATTCAAAGCAGCACAGTTTGGCACAATTAAACAAATGAGTCCGAGTAAGGAAATAACTCAGGTATATATAACTCTCACATGATAAAGGTGGCATTTCAAATCAGTAAGAAAAAACATAAATTATTTAATACATAATGTTGGGATAATTGGTTAACCATTTGAAAAATATAAAGCAGACAATTGGACACATACAAATAACAGGATCAGTTAAGCAAATTATGAGGCCTCAATATGATGGAATGCTGTGAGCCGGTAAAAACCATGTTATGGATGATATTTGTTGGCATGGGTCACTAAATTGCTAAGTGGGAAAGCAAACAGGAAACAAAGTAGCAACTTCCTTAAAAGGACAACTGATGGAGTCGGAGCTTTGGTTCTCATTTCAGTTCCGTGATTGCTAAGCTGTGTGACCTCAAGCAAGTGACTTAATCTCTCTGTGCTTCCATTCCCTCATGGGCAAAACAGTAATAATAAAAGTACCTACTCTTATTTGCTCTTCTGAATGATAAATATGAGAAAATTCATACAGTAGGCATTTGATAAATGTTCACTGTGATCACAGCATTTTTTTTTGAGCACCTCTGGCAGCCCTGAAGGTGCACAGAGGTGTGGGATACAGCCTTCACCACGGAGGTTGCCCCAGGCTGGGAGGCCCCTGGCCCAGCCAGCAGGTCAGGGAAGAGTCCCAGAAGAGCTGCCCCTCCCCTGAGCCCTGAAGGACCACCAGGGAATAGAGGACAAGAGCATTCCATGTGGGGGCCACAGCATGGGCAAGGGACAAGTGACCATGTGCTGGAGTCAGATGACATGGCGGTAACAGGCAGGAGGCAAGAGTGAAGAGTGGGGGGGCCTCACTGAGACACTTGAGGCCCCCGAGTATTGTAGGCAGATGGCCACAGGGTCAGGTGGACCGTCACCACTCTGGCTGCCATGCCGAGAACACGTTGAATGGCGGCATGTCACTGAGAGGGAAGTCATGCAGGTGGCAACACTCCGAAGGTGACCCGGGGATGCCTGAGTCCCCAAAGCCAGTGTTAAGGGCCTGGCTTCTGAACAGTCGGCGTAGATGGGATGCTGCAGACGGGGGTAGGAGGTGCCCAGGACCCGCGCAGGTCTCAGCTTGGGGAGGAGGGTGGTGGACTGAGGAGGGGCCGGCTTGGGGACGATGACACGCGTCAGCTCTGCACAGTTGACCAGAAGCACATCTGACCTCACAGGAGACAGCTCAGAACCAGGAGATGGATGCGTGGCTGTGAGTCACCAAGAAGCCACCTGTGCTGGTAGGTGGAGCTGGGACACCAGAGGACGCTCGGCAGGGCAGTGTGAGAGGAGGGAGGCCAGCCGCTGACCCTGGAGGACGCAGGGACAGGCAGGACACAGCAGCCGGAGGAGAAGCTCAGAATGGGCCAGGAGGACCAGGAGGGCCCCGGACATGCCGAGTCCAGGAGCAAGGGAGCTGGGCAGGGCCACACCACCTCGTGGAGCAGAGGCCCGGGCTGCGGCCAGGGTGTGGTGAGGCTGGTGGATACCTCCAGGGAGCTGGGGAGCACGGGGTGGACGCAGGAGAGCAGCCGCTTCCAGATTCACAGAGGAAAACTGAGAAGCAGCGTCGCGAGGTCACTCCCCGCACACAGAACCCCGTGATCCATTCATTTGGCCCATTCCTCCCCCTCTTTCTGCCTGGTGCCCTCTCTGTCCCCAGGATGCCATCCCAGAGGCTGTTACACTAGTCATCCACCTCCTTAGGCTCCTCCCGGCTGTGACAGTTGCTCAGACTTTCCTTGGTTTGGGTGACCTTGACAGTTCTGAGGAGCACTCGTCGGAATGCCCTCTTTGGGGACCTGTCGGATGTTTTCCTCATAATTAGACGGGAGTTGCCGGTTTTAGGGACCAAGACCCCGGAGGCAAAGCTCCCTTGCATCTCGGCACCTGCAGGCGACCTGCCGTCACTGCCAATGCCCCTCACCGCTGTTGACGGTGACCTTGGTCACCTGGCTGAGGGGTGTCTGGCAGGTTTCCTGGCAGTAGAGGGATCCCCAGCCCCTGCGCCACAGTGGCTCTCGGGAAGGAGGTCGCAGTGTGCAGCGCAGGCTCAGGGTGGGAATCCTGTTGTGAGCAGAGTCTGCACCAGCCACTGGGAATCCTGCCTGGTGGGTCTGTGTCTTTTCCCGATTTGTTGATTAATGCGGTCGTTGGTTGCGTCAGCATGGGCTCTTGGATTCTTACCCCTTGGGCTGGAGTCCACTGCTCTTTCATTTATTTTGTTGCTCCGGTCACTCCTGCTCTGGCCAGTGAGAGCTCCCTCCACCCACCCGGGAGCCAATCTGGAATGGGCTTCTGTGACACTAGGCCACCAGCAGATGTGGCGTCTGGTGCTTGCTTCTGGGGTCTGGCTGGAAAGGGCAGAGGAGGATTTCAGGACTCTGGGTTAAGACCCTGAGCCCTGGCTGCAGCTGGGGGAGGCGCAGCGGAAACACCAGCAAATCCACGGGATGGTGAATTGTCTGGGCTGCTCGGAGGACACCAAAGCACTGTGTTGGGGGGCTGTCCTCAGAACGGAGATGGGCATGAGACCTCACACACAGGGCCAGTGGGTCCTATGGTAGGTACCAAGCCTGAGAACCAACCAACAAGACTGGGAGTGGGATCGTGGGGCGCCCAGCGCTCTGCAGGTGAATGACTGACCTGGAGCAGCACAGTTGGGACTTTGAGGGGCACAAAGGCCCTTGACCTTGGCCTTAGGCCCGCACATCTGCTAAAGGTGTCAGGGACTGTGTCAGGCAGGGGCCAGCAAAGGCAGGGGTGGCTAGGGGGCAGTGCAGGAGGGGCTCTCCTGCAGAGGCCATGTCCGGGACCACAGCTTAAAGATGGCAGGGGGCCACCAGCCAGGGCAGTGAGGAGCGGGTGTGGCCGCCGCCCACCCTCCCGCACCTCTCCTCGGGGCTGCGCGCCGCTTTTGTCTACCTAAGTGTTATTTCTGCAAATGTAATGAACCCCTGTGTGCCAGGCGCACTCCCGCTCCCCAGAACCATGCCGCTAAAATGAGAGCTTAATGGAGCTAATGAGGTGCCTGCGGTTCCAGGCCGCTGATTAGGGACCGGGCGGGGCGGCTGCAACTGCTACCTGAGCCCCAGCAGGGCTCCCCCACCCCACCTCCCACCCTGCCAGCCGTCCAGAGCGGGATGGCTTTGGCCTCGCCCTCAAGCCTCGCGCCCTCTGTGGCTGCTTCAAGGGAAGGGCCCTGGGCTGACTCAAACACTGTCGACTAGTGGCTGGTGGGTCATCTGTGCTGGACAGGCAGGGAAGCAGGGTGGAGACTGGAGCCCCGGGGTCCCACTCAGCCGCCTGGGTGCCAGGTGACCTGGGCAAGCCAGGCAAACTCCCTGAGCCTCAATTTCCTCACTTGTAAAGTGGACATAGTGATGCCTACCCCAAAGGGTTGTTCAGAGATTAAATACAACAGTGCAAGGAACGCCCTCCACCCAGAGCTGGGCACTAAGTAAATGCTCAGTAAACGGTCACTGAGGTTTTAAAGGCATTTATGTTCAGACTGTGGCAGCCCTTGACCTCCAGCCAGCCAGCCACAGGGAGGCCTGCCTCACCCAGCCCACCCCTTACACTGTCCTACTCAGGCTGGTGAAGAATGACCACCCCGTGACCTTGGATGCCCTACTAACCTCTCCATGCCTCTCTATACCCTCATCATAATATGGGGATGGGGATATAGTAGTGTCTCCTCAGAAGCCTGTTTTTTGGTGAGGATTAAGTAAATCAAGCCTTGTAAAATTCTTGGAACAGTGCTGGGTGTGCTACCTAAATGTTATGTAACTGTCATAATCACCTTTTTAAATAGAACTGTCATAATAAAAGCATTTATTGAGCTCTTAACCACACGCTGGGACCGGCCTTGTTCTGCATCTGAGGTAGCTCACCGAATCCTCCCAAGAGCACCAGGGTGTACATCTGTGTCCCCATTTCACAGAGGAGCACACGACCGGGTTCAGGCTGTTCTTCCCCTACCCGCCAGGCTCCCCTGGGCTCCGGCGTCTTTCAGCCCAGAGACACCAAACATGTGTTTCCCAGGCCCCGGCTCCTCTGGAAAGTCACTTGTTTATTTATTTGCATACTTGTTTATTATTTATGCCTTTATTTAAAATGCAATTTCACATTTATAGAAAAATGGCAAGAATAGTACAATAGATATGTAGATAGTTTTACTTCGATTTCCCCAGTCATAATTTACGTCGGTTGCTCATTCTCTCTCTGTACCTCTACATGCACTCACTCACCCCGATGTGTTTCTACACGTATACCTACACACATGCATTGTACATATATTTGCCTTCTAAATAATTTTTAGAGTTATTTGAAGATGTGATAGCCCTTTGTTTACAAGTATCAGGTTTTCATTCCTACGAACAAGGACTTTCTCTTACACAATCAAAGTACATTTACCAAAAATAGAAAATGTAGCCAGGTGTGTGGTGGTGCACACCTGTAATCCCAGCAATTTGGGAGGCTTATGCAGGAGGATTGCAAGTTTGAGGCCAGCCTCAACACTTAGTGAGATCCTGTCTCAAAAAATTAAAAGGACTGGAGATGTGGCTCAGCAGTAAAAGAAAATTATTACTACACTCTTATTTATTCCCCCATTTATATTCAGATCTCTCCAATTGTCCCAATAATGTCACTTAAAGCTATGTTCTTTGTGGCCTGGGCTCTAGCCCCCGTTTACTCATTGTATTCTATTATCATCTGGCTACTTCACTTTACCAAAGTAACAAAGCTTGTCAGTGGTAGAGCAGAACTTGACCTCCTCTTTGCTCTTTAATTGAAATCATTTTTAATGAGATAAAATGCATATAACAAACTTTAAATTAAAATGGTGTCAGCAACCATTTAAACGTATACAATTCTGTTCTTTGCAGTGTATTCACACTGCTGTACAGTCCACACTAATTCCAGAACATTTTCAAAATCCCCCATAAAAGCCCCATATCTTCAAGCAGTGACTCCCACTCTCCTACCCCCAGGTCCTGGCCACAGCCGTCTGCTCTCCATCTCGATGAATTTGCTTACTCTGGACACTGCATATAAATGGGATCATGAAACACGTGGCCATTGGTTCAGGGTGCTTCCATACAGCAGGTTTTGAGGTCCATCCGTGTCGTAGCATGTATCCGAGCTTTGCTCCCTTTCATGGCTGGACGACATGTTTGTGTGGATGACAGTTTGTCCCTGTATTCGTCAGCTGTTGACCGTGGCACTGTTCACTCTTTCTGGCTCCTGCCGCTGCGGAGCGTTTGCAGACAAGTTGTGTGTAAATGAATATTTTTAGTTCTCTTTGCTATTTAAAATGGGGCCAGTCTGCTGGGTCACAGGCCAACTCTATATTGAACCTTTTGAGGAGCTTTCAAACTCTCCATCACCGGGACTGCACCTTTCCACATGGCGATATCAGAGCCCCTGTGTGCATTTTCACCAACACTTGCCATGGCCACCCGAGTGTGTGTGAGCGGGCATCTTGTGGTAGGTTTTGACTTTGATGGTGCACTGTATCTTCTATGGACAAAGGTCTGTTTGAATCCTTTGCCCACTTTTCAATTGTTGACCTTTTTGTTGTTGAGTGGTGAGGTTGGTTTGGTTTTTTTTCCTACATTCTAGATGCCAGAAGCTTTTTAGATATGCAATTTGCAAATATTTTCTCCCATTCTATAGGTTTCCTTCTCACTTACTTGACAGTGTCCTTTTAATGCATACAACTTTTTATTTTAATAAAGTCCAAATTGTATAAGTTCTCTTCTGTTTCTTTGAGTTTTTTGGTGTCATATTTAAGAAATCTTTATCTAATCCATGGAATCATGAAGATTTACATCTGTTTTCTTCTAAGTTTTATAATTTTGTATTTATACGTTTAGTTCTCTAGCCCATTTTGAATTAAAGTTTACATGTAAGGTGAGATAGTAATCGTTTCATTCTTCTGCATATGGGGAAGGAACTGTCTTTTGAAGGGACTCCCCTGCCCCCATTGAATGCCCTTGGCCTCCCTGTTGAAGATCATAAATGTATGGATTTATTTCTGGGCTCTTAATTCTGTTCCATTGATCTATACATCTGTACTTCTGCTTTCTGATTTCACATTGCTTTGATTCCTGTAGTTTTATAAATTTTTGGAATAAGAAAGTGGGCATACTTCAATTTTGCTCTTCCTTTTGGAAACTGACTAGTCAGGGCTCCTTGGAACCCCATATGAATTTTAGAATCAACATGTTCATTTCTGAAAAAAACGTCACCTGGGATTTTGATAGGAATTGCAATGAAACTGTAGGTCAATTTGGAGTTAATTGTCATCTTAACCACATTAAGTCCAATCCATAAACATGGCCTTGTCTTTCCCTTTATTAAGGCTATATTTAATTATTTAAGCTGTGTGGTATAGTTTTCAGTGTACAAGTCCTGCATTTCCTTGGTTAAATTCATTTCTAAATATTTTATTCTTTTTGATGCTATTGTAATGAATTAGAATTGTTTTCTGGGTTTCATTCTTTGCATTATTCATTGTTCCATTTAGAAATGCAACTGATTTTTACATATTTATCATGTATTTTGCATCTTTGCCGAGTTCATTTGTTAGCTCTAATAGTTTTTTGGAGGAGTTTTGTTTTGTAGATCTTTCAGGGTTTTCTATGTGTAAGACATATCTGTGAATATCTGTGATATCTGTGAATAAGGACAGTTTTACTTGTTCCTTTTCATCTGAGTGTCCATTAATTTTTTTTCTTATCTTATTGCCTTGGCTAGAAGCTCCAGCACAATGTTGAATAGAAATGATGAGGAAAGACATCCTGTCTTGTTTCTGCCTTTAGAGGTCACCACTAAATACTATGTTAGTTGTGTGATTTTTATAGATGTCTTTATCAAGTTGAGAAATTTCTCTTTGGTTCATAGTTCGGTTGTTTTTTAATCATTTGAGTGTGTTGAATTTTATTAACTTTTTTTATCTATTCAGATGATCATAGGAGTTTCCCTTCATTCTTGCTAAATTGGGATATGACCTTGATTGGTTTCAACTCACACTTGTGTTCCTGTGATAAATTCACCTTGCATTATGGTGCACAATCCTTGTGATATGCTGCTGGATTCTGTTTGCTAGTATTTTATCAAAGACTTTTGCATCCATATTCATAATGGATATTGGTCTCTGGTTTCCTGTATCTAGCTTCAGTGTCAGGATAACACTGAACTCATATGACAAGCAAGGAAGTGTTCCCTTCTCTTCTACTTTTTTGGAAGAGTTTGAGAAGAACTTGTGTTAATTATTCTTTGAACAGTCAGAAGAAATCATCTTTCATTTTTCTACTTTATTAATATCCACTCTAATATGGTTACTTTCTTCATATGGCATGCTTTGGTTGAGTTTGCTTTTCTGTTCTAGTTTTTTAAAGTGGGAGGTCATTTTATTGACTTAATATTTTCTTCCAAAGTAACAAAGGTATAAATAGCTACAAATTTCTCCCTGGGTATTTCTCCCTGGGTACTGCACCCTATAAATTTGGGTATGTTGTATTTTTATTATCTTTCATCTCAAGATATTTTCTAATTTTTCTTGTAATTTCCTCCTTGACCCTTTAGTTATTTAATTTCTAAATATTTAAGAGTTTTTGTCCATCTATCCATCCTTCCTTCCTTCCTTCCTTCCTTCCTTTCTTTTTCTTTTTGGTACTGGGGATGAATCCAGGGGCACTTAATCACTGAGCTACATCCCCAGCCCTTTTGACTTTTATTTTGAGACAGGGTCTAGCTAAGTTGCTAGGGTTGCCCTTGAATTTGTGATCCTCTTGACTCAGCCTTCCCAGTTGCTGGGATTATAGGCGTGTACCACCATGCCTGACTAAGAGTTTTACAAACAAATCTTCTTCTGTTATTGGGTGTTTTTTATTTGTTTGTTTGTTTGTTTGTTTTGTTTTGTTTTTTTTGGTACTGGGGATTGAACCTAGGAGCACTTAACCACTGAGCCACATTACCAGCTCTTTTTTGTATTTTATTTAGAGACAGGTTCTCACTGAATTGCTTAGTGCCTTCCTAAGTTGCTGAGGCTTTGAACTTGAGATCTTCTTGTCTCAGCTTCCTGAGCTGCTGGGATTACAGGTGTGTGCTACCATGCCCAGCGGTTATTGATTTTTAATTTCATTCCATTGTGATTGAAGAAGACACTTTGTGCAATTTCTATCTTTTAAATGTATTAATACTTGGTTTATCCTGGAGAATGTCCCATATGTAATTGAGAAGAATGTTTATTCTGTAGTTGTTGGATGGTGTGTTATATGAGTGTCTGGCAGGTCTGGTTTTGTTCTAGATTTGTCCAAGTCCCCTATTTCCTTTCTGATTTTCTGTCTGTTTGTTCAGCCATTATTGACAGTAGGGTATTGAAGTCTCCAGTCGTCTTTGGGAAACTGTCTATTTTCCTTTCATTTCTGTTAGTATCCACTTCATGTATTTTAGGGCTGTGTTGTTAGGTGCATATATGTGCATAATTGAAATATCTTTTTGATGAAATATCTTTTTACCATTATATAATATTCTTTGTGACTTGTGCCAGGTATCACAACAGTAACAGAATGCTGCTGTTGTCTTGGGTTTTTTTTTTTTTTTTTACCACTCCCTGCCTTTTTTAATGGAGTATGCTGGATGTCTCCATAATTTTGTTCAGATGACTGAAGAACCTGGAAAAGCTGTCACTGCTATGGATGCATAACAATTACTAGTGTTGTTTTTTAATATAAATATAAATATATACATATAAAAGTAATTTGAATTTTTGGAAACTTTAGCTGTGCTGTCAACTTTGGAAAAAAATATCCCAGTTTACCATGTTGAGTTGACATTGTACAGAAATTAATAGCCATATTGGTCTAGAAACACTAAACTTATTTTCTTCCATTTGTACATGGGTAACACACTATATTAAATATGTAAGGTCTTATCTATGTGGGTTTGATTACAGAAACCAATGTTCTCTAAATAATGAAAAAAAATTCTTTGTGTCCCACAAACATTTCTTAAGGTCAGTATTTTTCCATTAGTATATTGTCACTCCAGCTCTCTTTGATTATCTTGCATATAATATCTTTTCACGTCATTTTACTTTCAACTTACTTGCATCTTTTAATCTAAAATGAGTCTCTTATACATAGTACATAGTTGGATTACTTTTTAAAAGTCCATTCTGCAACCACTTAATTGGAGAGTTTAACCCATTTACATTTAATGTGATTATTAACAAGGAATGACTTAATTATATGACTTGGATACCAGGTGACTTCTTTCCTTGTTAATAATTACATTAAATGTAATTGTAAATGCATTAATTGGGGATTTTAATTATTAATAAAATGACTTATACTGCCTTAATTCACATTAAATAAATATTTTCTAATACATAATTCTCATTCATTTGTAATTTCTTTGACAATATATTTTAAAACTTATTTTCTTAGAATTTGCCCAGAGGATTACAATTAATATCTTAATTTGTAACACTCTATCTTGCATTAATACCAGCTTCATTTCAGTATTATTCAAAAACTTTGCTTCCCCACTTTATATTGTCATGATCACAAATTATGTCTTTCTACAATATGTACCCATTAAAATGTGTATTATAATGAGCAATTTATAATTATTAATGCATTTGTCTTTTAAAACTTATAGAAAAAAAGAAGTTACAAACCAACATCCAGAACAAACACTAACACTGGATTTCATATTTATGTAGCTACCTTTACCAGTGTTCAATATTTCTTGATATGGCTTTGAGTTACTGTCTAGTGTGCTTCCATTTCAGACCAAAGTACTCCTTTTCATATTCCTCACAGGGTACATCTACCAGAAATGAACTCATTTGGCTTTTTTTTTTAAATCTTGGTATGTTTGGTTTCTCCATCATTTATAAGGTAATTGTTTATTGAATATAGAATCTTGAATGAGAGATGTTTCTTCTTAGAACTTTAACAGTTTTACATTTTGACCTCTGACTTTTTGATGAGAAATTGACTGTTAACATTACTGAAGCTTATTTGTAGGTGACTAGTCTAGTCACTTCTCTCATACTGCTTTCAGGATTTTCTTTTCAGCTTTTGATAGTGTGATTATAATGTGTCTCCGTGTGGATTTCTTTGTGTTTATCCTACTTTAAGTTCAGTGAGCTTTTTAAACGTGTAGATTCGTGTTTTATACCAAATGTGGGAAGTTTATTGCCATTATTTCTTCAAATGGCCCTTCTCTCCCTTTCTCTCCCACTTCTCCTCCTAAAATTTCCATTATGCACATGCGGCTGTGACTGATGGTGTCCTGCAGATCTTTTAGGTTCTGTTCATTTATCTTCATTCTTTTCCTTTTCAGTTTCTCAGACTGAATAATCTCAATTGACCTATCCTCACATTTGCTGATTCTTTTTTCTGCCTGTTCAAAACAGCTGTTGATGCCCTTTGGTGAATTTTTCATTTCATTTACTATATTTTTCAGCTCTAGAATTTCTGTTGGTTTCTTCTTTATAACTCTTACCTCTTCATTGATATTTTCTGTTTGGAGAGACATTATTCTCATGGTTTTCTTTCTCTCTTTTGTCATATCTAAAATAGTTGATTATGTCTGGTAAGTTCATTGTCTGAGGCTCCACAGGGACAGTTTCTCTTAATTACTTTCTCCCCTATGTATGAACCACACTCTATTATTTCTTTATATTGCTCCCCCTTTGCTTTCTGTGCTCTGGATGCCCAGCCTTCTTTTAGGTATCCAGTAAGCCACATGTCTCCTCTCCTCAGAACTTCTGTTGCCTGATCCCTTTGCTGAGCGACCACCCCTTTGTACTTAATGCCCTGTCAGCCCTAAGTCTCACATTAAAAAATTACTTGTTTTTTTGTGGGTATGATTCTAAAACAGTCAACAAAACGATTTCCCTGCATTTCAGCATCATTTCGGAGCTCTTTCCCCATTAGTTATTGGGGACAAGTTTCCATCTTTCCATGGCTTCTACCCCTACTCTTGCCCCCTTTGGGATTGTACATGGGATGTGGCATCTCACCTGTCCCACCCAGCTGCCTCCCTCTGGACTCACTATTTTTCTCTGCTGTCTGTGAGAACTAGCCCCTTCCATTCTAGTCCCAGAGACCTCTGTCTCTCTCTGGTCTCTTCTGGTTACTTGGGAATCTCTTTTTCAGGTGGGAAAGCTGGTTCTTCCTCCTTATTTCTGACCAGGACCCTCTGTGGGTGCCTCCTGTCTGTGCTTCAAGATCAGTGAATGGGTTAGAGAGTTGGTGGGTGAGGTGTGGCCGTTGTTCCTTCAGGTGAACAAAATCGACACAGAGTTCCTGGACCCTCACAGGAAAGGAAGATGAGGGACATTCTCAGGGCTTCCCTTGGGGTTTTGAGGTTCTGGGGCCAGTCTGATGGACTGGGGTGAATTGAGAGAGGGCAGATGGCAGACAAGGAAAAGAGTCTTGAAGGGAGGCTTGTCCTGGGGCTAGAATCAGACAACCTGTTTGGTAGCCAAGACTCAGGTCCAGGGTTGGGCAGCTAGAGGGGACAGGGCCTCTGGGCAGGGATCCTTGACACCAGTATCTTCAGACACAATCATCCCAATGCTGTTTGAGGTGAGAGAGAATGAAGGAAGGTGTGAATGAAGTAAAGGAACCCTTGGGGCTCAGGACACATTGGGGTGCAGTAGCAATGTCTGGTATGGCCTTCCTGAGGCACTGTGGACATTCGTGGTGATGGAGGAAGTCATGGTGGAGGACTGGGGGGTTGGGTGGGTGGTGACTTGAACAGAAACAAAACATCCTGAGACCTGCAGCTGGGGCTGGGTGCCTTTGTTTACAGGAGGATCACAGAAACTTGACTTTGTTTCATGGCTAATGGCTGGTGAGGATGAGGGCATTTGCACTCCTTCTAGCAAAAACAAATAAATAAAAAACAAGGGTGAAGGAGAAAGAGAGAGAGAGAGAGACAGCCCTCCACAAGATGAGGCCAGAGAGGAGGTGTGGGGGAAGGGACAGGGCTGGACAAAGACTGAGAGGAGAAGGGACGGAGGAGAGAGAGAACAGGAAAACACAGTTAGCAGGGGATACAAGTTGGAAGTGAAAGGCATCTGGCAACCTTGCATTGCCTATGAAATGATATTAACATTTTATTATTGTAAGGTGAGCTTTTTAAAACGGAATTTTAAATGTTACCCTGCTGTTCGGGAACACAAAAACCTTTAATTTTATGCAAATGAACAGCGAGGAGCTGAGCGCTTAATGTAAACGAACACTTTCTTTGTAGGAGAGGTTGGAAGGGAGGGAAAAAAAAATTCCCCAGGATTCTTTAATTGCTGTCTGAAATTATGTAAATCCCAGCACCAGGCAGAACACAATTACCCCGCGGCCCTCCCTGCCAGCGCTGCTAATGTCTAACAAAATATCGGTGGGTGACATTTAGACGAGGTAATGCAAATGAGAATTAATTTTTTTCCAAGACAAAGGGCAGCTGAAAGATCACCTCATTCATATACAGGAGCCGGAAAGCTCAAGAACGCTGGGGGTGGCGCGGTGGACGGGGGCCTGGGGCAGGAGTCCCCTCCTGGGACGGGTCCCTGGAATTCTGGCCTCTGGGAGCCATAGGTCACTAACCCTCCAGCTGCATTCCCAAGCAGTTCTTCTTGGAAATCGTGTTAACAAATGTAAATGGCCATTTTAAAAAATATATTCCTGCGCACGGAGGTGACCCCTTCCCTGCTCTAAGGTCCTGGGGCAAAGTCGCTGCTGTTCTGCGCCTCCCGGTCCTGCAGGCTGCTACCGCCGCTTACCTGGAGGGGACAATGGACACTCAGGAAGACTGGTTACCCAGCCAAGTCACAGGGCGCACAGTGAACTCCAGCGGCGGCGGGACTGTGTCAACTATGGAGAGGGGGTGCTGCATTTGCTACCCCCTTCCCGTAGGGTCCCTTCCCCTCCCTCCCAACCTCTCTTTTTCCTTCTTGGTCCTTCCACTTAAGAAAATATTTTTCATTTTTAAAAAATTGCTTTTAGGGCTCGGGTTGTGGCTCAGCGGTAGAGCGCTCGCCTAGCAAGGGCGAGGCCCTGGGTTCGATCCTCAGCACCACATAAAAAACAAACAAACAAACAACAACAAAAAAACCACCAACTACACCTAAAAAATAAATATTTTTTAAAAAAATTGCTTTTAGTAAAGGGGCTTGTTAGGAAAAAACCAGGGCCCCTACTTAGGCTCATCTCCAGCCCAGGTTCTTTGGGGTATACCCTCCACTTACAAACCCAGCTCCTGCCCACCCTTTAAGTCTCCTAGTGAAGGTCGCTTCCTGGGCAGGGCCTTCCCTGACCCACTCCCCATCCCAGCGCCCAGTGCTACCAAAACCGCAGTCAAACTCTCTCCTCTATGTGAGATCGAAAATCCCACCAGGGAAGGGACAGCGTCTCTCCGGTTGTCCCCCCTAACTGTCTACAACTCTGCCTGGCACTGCCTTGCTCAGTGAATTGTTAATGACTTCATGAATAGATTAATGATCTAAGAGGAGAGTGTATATTGGTCAAGGTGATCAGAATGGTTTATGCTTGTGAAATGTGAAGTCAGAAGTAGTAATAATTCTCTTAATTACTCCTGGAATCTTGGATATTCATTTGGCAGTCGGAGGGGTGGTGGATAAATGTTTTGCAGAGAAGAGCACAGGGATCTTGTAGATCAGGGAACCCTCTCCCCCTAACTGATTCTCCATGCCAACCCCACTCACATCTTCAAAGCCATGTATGGTACAGGATGAGTCACCTCCTGATAGATCATGAGTTTTTTTTTTCTGTCAGTGTGTAATCCTGAGACAGTCCCTTTCTCTCTGTCTCTGAAGGACACTTGGGACTTCTCCAAATCTGGTGGCATGCAGATGTGCCACTCAAAGCACAACCAAACAACATTCTGCATACATTTTAAAGACCTACTTTTAAAAAACGATGTGATCTGTACCTATAGCTTTGAAAGAGCTATCTGATACTTAGTCTGTCCTTCTTCTGTTTACAGGTATGATGGCACATACCTGTAATCCCAGCAGCTCAGGAGGCTGAGGCAGGAGGATCATGAGTTCAAAGGCAGCCTCAGCAACTCAGCGAGGCCCTAAGCAACTCAGTGAGACCCTGTCTCAAAAAAAAAAAAAAAAAAAAAAAAAAAGCTGGGGATATGGTGCAGTGGTTAAGTGCCCCTCATTTCAATCCCCAATATTAAAAAAAAAATAATGTAACCTAAAACCTATGTAGATCCACAACCACAGGAGAAATGGAGAAATGGTCTAGTTCCCCACTTCAAAAATTTGAGATCCAGACTGAAAGGTGAGCTCCCTTGAACCTCCAAGGCCAGATTATATCAATGTTTTGAGATTCTTCTGGAGCACAGAGAAGGAAGAACTTCCTTTTTATCTTTTTATAAAGAACAACAGCCACATAATCCCTCCCAAGGTCCAGGAGAGAACAAGAAGTCACTCTGGGTGTGTCAAGCCGGGGGAATTACTCCAACACAGGAACTGCCCACCAGCTAGGAGAGCTGAGAAGTCAGCTGGACGGGGTCATCCAGATATGGGCAAGTCCAGGGAGCTGCCATCATGGACAGGACAAAGGGAAAGTGTGTTGGCAGAGACCAGAGGCAGAGGTCACCAGGCAGAGGCTGGGGCCAGGGAAGGCAGGCAGCCAGTGATGGGGACAGTCCTGTAGGGGCGGGGCCTGGAGGAGACTTTCCCTCCCTCAGCCCTCCGGTCCCCACCAGGGTATCTAGAAGTTATTGTATTTTCAGGTGTCCTGGTGGTATTGTGACAATGTTTTGCTCTTTCCAAGGAATCCTCTGCTTTTAGAAATATGTATTGAACACTGTCTGATGAAATGATTTGCCATCAGGGATTTGCTTCAAATAATTCAGTGGGGACCTCAAGGGCGGGTGCACAGAGAAAAAATTGGACATGAGTTGATAATTGTAGAAATTAGGTGGTAATTGTAGGGAGGTGCCCTGCGTGAATGTCTTCACTCTTGTATACAGTTACAGTTTTTCTGAGATAAAAGGTTTTATTTAAATAATTGAAAAAGAATAATAGATCAAGCTAATAGCAATTTTTAGCCAAGAAAGTGAATGAAATATACATATATATTTGACCAATGAACATAGATAAGTAAATAAAATGAGAGGTGCAGATATTAAAAATGAACCAAATTATAATTATTTGCAGATGATGTGCTTTTATATTAGAAAACCCCTTTACAACACCTTGGCTCTATTAGAAACAGTGAGTTAATATAGTAGTTAGCTACAAAATTAACATATGAAAACAAATAGTGTTCCTATATGCAAAATAATAACCAAATAGAAAATTTAATGAAGACTCATCCATAAAAATCACAAGGAAGACACAATAACTGGAAATAAATTTTAAAGGAAAGAAATTAAAAAGAAAAATGTGGAATCTGTACAAAGAAAATGCTCCAGTTTATGAGGTATAAAAAGAACGGACTAAATGAAAATCTATTTCCTGCTCTTTGATAGGTAGCTTAATATCATAGAAATATCCATTCTCCATTCATTCATCTATATATTACATGCAATCCTAATCAAAATCCTGGGAGAAATTTTTTGAACTTGACAAATTCTAAACTTCATTTGGAATGATAAACATGAGAAACCAGGGAAATACGGAGACAGAAGAATCTCAAGGTGAGATTTCTAATTATGGCTCTAGGTACCCTGAGAAAGTCTCCTGGCCTACGCATCTAAAAATCCTATATGAAACCTTAAAAGCATCATTTTAAGTCTCCCTCTGACAAGAAATGGAGCCCAAAGACTATGGACGGCACAATCCTAGAAAGATAGATGACCTGGGGCTGAAAGCACCTGCTGATCTCATGCAAGGAGAGAAACTGCAGGATGAACTTCCATCCTTCTATCCCATGAGAGAGGAAAGCATCAGTGACAGGGTATATTAGCAAAGAAATACCACCACCATCCATAACAACTCCCCTCCCCAGGGGGTCACTGGCTATCTTGGCCTTGCTCTGATAAGTGGGGGAAAAAAAAAGAAAAGAAAAGTTTTCCCAGAAAATTCCAACCCCAAGCAGGTCATCATGTGGGTTGGGAGGTGGAGTCGTGCTGTCTGTCCAGCCCACTCTCCACTCTACTAGCACAAAGAGCTGGGGATTGGTTTGAAGCGTTCCTGGGTGTCAGTGCCTCCAGACGCCTGGCCAAAGCCAATGAAAGGTCTCTAGAGGAACACATGTTCAATCTCAGCTCAAAAGATGCCACGAGATAAAGATCAAGGGGTTGAGTTCACCATGAAAACTCACCAGACACACAAAGAAAATACCATGCATGGGAGTTTCAGAAACACCAGACTGTGCAATCAGGCTCGCAGAGATGGTGGACACTGGCCCTGTTGGATGCAGAACATACAATGGCTTCATCTCACATTTTTTTATATTTATGTTTTTAGTTGTAGGTGGACACAATATCTTTATTTTATCTTTATGTAGTGTTGAGGATCGAACCCAGTGCCTTGCACATGCCAGGCAAGCGCACTGCCACTGAGCCACATCCTCAGCCCCATCTCACATATTTTGAGGAATAAAACTCTATTGAAACATAAAAGGTAGGGGCTGGGGATGTAGCTCAAGCAGTAGCGTGCTCACCTGGCATGCGTGCGGCCCGGGTTCGATCCTCAGCACCACATACAAACAAAGATGTTGTGTCCGCCAAAAACTAAAAAAATAAATATTAAAAAAATTCTCTCTCTCTCTCTCTCTCTCTCTCTCTGTCTCTTTAAAAAAAAAGAAACATAAAAGGCAGATGAAAGGAATCATAAAGAACTTAGGAAATACAAATGCAATAACTAACCTGAGGAGTTCAACGACTAGACTAAATTCAGATGAGACATGACCAAAGTAGAGAAAACCTGGGCGAGAACTGAACGAATTACTCAGGACAAGGCAGGTAGTGGCAGGAGACGGAAAACATGAATTAGACATTTTGACACATTGAGGGCAGAGA
This sequence comes from Marmota monax, assembly GCF_021218885.2. NCBI lineage: Eukaryota > Metazoa > Chordata > Mammalia > Rodentia > Sciuridae > Marmota > Marmota monax. Next base: position 19,089,364 of record NW_026692912.1, read on the forward strand.
TATTACAGCTAAGCACGTATGTTTTCAAAGTACCAGAAGGACGTAGTCAAGAGAATGGGCGGGGAGCAAAGACAAAGAGACAATGTAAAAGGAGCCACAGGAAAAAAGCACATCATGATGCCACGTGGCAGTGACTACAGTCATCTCCATGGCAACATGGGGTTCGATGACAGTAGGACCTTTCCCCAAGTATATGTCCAATGACTTTCATTCAAGAAGAATTATAAAATAAAGGCACATTAAAGCAAACGAAAACCCAGAGAGTTTATATTAACAGGCTCTCACTCATTTTTTAGTAGTGAAAATGTACTTCAAAAATGAAGGAAAAGGAACCTAACAGGAATGTTTGAGACATAGACAGACATGACGAGCAAAGACACTAGTGAATATATCAGTGTGTCTAAGTAGACATTGATTACGTAAAACAATAAAAGTGATGTCAAATTTAGGGTGTGCAAAACAAAATACTAGACAGCGAGAGCATGTCAATTACGTGGGATTATCAACGGTCTTGAAAAGTTTTAAGGTCCTTGCCTTGTTTGGAAGAAGGGTAAAGATATTGCTGAATCTCAAAATTTATTAAGCAAAACATTCCTGTCAATTTTATAGTCAGAAGCCTATAAGTTAGTGTTTATTTTAAGCCTTTAGGTTTGGGGTTTTTTGTTACACACCCATAGATAACTAATACATTTGCCTTTCCAGATATTTTTTAAATGCATTTTAAGCCAGGAGCAGGGGTGCACACCTATAATCCCAGCGGCTCGGGAGGCTCAGACAGGAGAATTGCAAGTTCAAATCCAGCCTCAGCAGTTATTAAGAATACGAGCAAAAATACATGTTGACAAGGATATGGGGGGAAAGGCACACTCTTACATTGCTGGTAGGATTGCAAATTGGTGCAACTAATCTGGAAAGTAGTATGGAGATTCCTTAGAAAACTTGGAATGGAACTACCTATGGAATGACCCAGCTGTTCTGCTCCTCGGTTTATACCCAAAGGACTTAAAAACAGCATATTACAGTGATGCAGTCACATCAATGTTTATAGCAGCTCAATTTACAATAGATAAATTGTGGAACCAACCCAGGTGCCCTTCAGTAGATGAATGGATAGGGAAACTTTGAGATATATACACAATGGAATATTACTCAGCATTAAAAGAGAATATAATCATGGCATTTGCAGGTAAATGGATGGAGTTGGAGAATATCGGGATAAGTGAAGCAAGCCAATCTCAAAAAACCAAAGGCTGAATGTTTTCTCTGATAAGTGAATGCTGATCCATAATGGGGGTGGGGAAGAGCATGGGAGGAATGGAGGAACTTTGGATAGGGCAAAGGGGAGGGAGGAAAAGGGAGGGGGCATGGGAGAAGGAAAGACAGTGGAAAGAGATGGACATCAGTATCCTAGGTACATGTATGAAGACACAAATGGTGTGACTCTACTTTGTGTACAATCAGAGACATAAAAAATTGCATTCCATATGAGTACTGTGGATTGAAATGCATTCTGCTGTCATGTATAACAAATTTAGAACAATAAAATAAATAAATTAATTAAAAAAAAAAAAAAAGCCAGCCTCAGCAATGGTGAGGTGCTAAGCAACTCAGTGAGACCCTGACTCTAAATAAAAAATACAAAATAGGCTGAGGATATGGCTCAGTGGTTGAGGGCCCCTGAGTTCAATCCTCTGTGCCTACCCCACCCCCACCAAAATGCATTTTAAATCTATGGCCATAAAGCAATTCGGTGCTTGTCTGCAAGTAGACACATAAAATAGCAGATTAGAATAGGATTTCAAAATAGACAAATAGGTGAAAAATCATTCAACAAGTGGTGTTGGGATGATTAGCCATTTGGAAAAATAAAGCCAAAACTGTTCGCTTTCCAGAGCCACCAGGTGGTTGATCTTAAAGTTCTGCCCCAAATTCACAGCTGTCACCCTGAATGGATAAGTCCAGCAGGAACAGAGGAGGGTCTTCCTTTTACCACGTACCATTCACCATGCATGAAAACTAGCAGGCAGAAGATACAAAGTGCTAGTTTAAGCATCGTTGGGTGGCAGTGGCAAGTGACTATCAAGGGTCACGTGCCTGGTGACACTGCAGAGGCTACTCTGAGGTTAGGTAAGAGCCAGATAAGGCTTCCCACGGAAAACACTGTCAGCTGTTTACCCACCATCTAACCTTCTCGTGTCCCCAGTGGAAGGTGGATGCTGAGGGAAGAACCACGAGCCACCTAGTGTGTCAATCACCTAGTGATTGACAGCAGTACAATGAAGCTCAGGGCAATCAGAAGTGGAAAGAGATGAAAGGAAAGACACCAGAGAAAGCCAACTAATGAAAAGGTGTCCGTGAGTGGAAAAAAAGAAAAAAATCATTCCTCAGCCATTGGAGTGTAGTGATTTGTGTTTTCATCTTCATATTATTCTGCATTTTCCAAGTTTTCATGCAAGGATGAGCTACAAACCATATGGATTCCTTCGATGTTTGAATTGTTATCAATTTATTCAAAACGCTCCTGTGTTTTTGCGATGGTGTCTCCTCCTGCATGATCTGTTGGCTGTGGCCCTTTGCCAAGGTGTTTGACTGGCGTCTTAGTTTCCCCCTGTGGTTGTGTATCATAATATGGAATGGAGGTGGTAACCTTTCTGATTTTTTTCCTTAGTTTGCTGTTGCCTTTCAATTTTTCCAATGGGATTTTCTACTTACAGAGTCAATTTTTTTGAATCTAGGGAAATTTATCAGTGTGTTCCTTGTGTGCCTATGATGCTCAGTCCTGGGCTTACGCACCTGGACAGCCCTTCTCCCTTCAGTGGCTTAAATATGCTCTTTATTTGCATATATATTCCTGTATTTTCCCTACCATACTTCTAATCTATATATCCCACGGACACTATATTGGTATTTCATATTAGATACAAATTTTGCTTGAGTTTTTTTTTTTTCCCAACCAAAACATTTTGGCTTTGCTCCTTTCCATTCCTCTGTCTCCCAATGGTTTGGGTGTTTTCTGTGGTAGACATATCTGGTTACCTATAAACTGTTAACCTCTCTTGACAACAGAGTCTAAATTCTGTTGGGGAAAGTACCATGTCCACATTTTTTAATAAGTATTTTTCTGGCTTCCCTTCTAGCCCAGGAGGCTAGTGACTCAATGAGATACAGGTGGGTGTCTGCTTGGGATTTAGGTGGGAGCTCTGCTACCCAAGTGATCCATAGACATGTAAACAAAAATAACCATGCAGTTTGGAGCTAGTTTGTTATGCAGCATCATTGTGGCAATAACTGACTGATACACTAGGTAGTGCTCCACCTTTTCCTATGTCCTGGATCAGTTTGTTGTAGTACAGAATAGATATTGGTATAGATTTTGCTCTTTCTTCCTCTCCTCCCTCTTTTTCATCACTTTCTTCTTTCTTCATACATCATAAAGTGGATGGGCTGTCTCAAGGTGGAGTAGCCTATTTTGTGACCTCAGGATGAAAGACGTACACCCAGCACTGTGGAGGAGGAAGGAGAAACTCTACTCCTAAAGGAGCTGTGTTGTCCTTGTTTCAGAAGGGACACCATGCTCTCATGTAGTGACTGAACACAATGGCCAGGATGCCACTGGTGCAACCGTATGCAACCAAGTCCAACGCACATGGTAATGGGACTTAAATGCTAATGTCACATCTTCTACATAAGACCTCATAACTAGAGTCTGTTTCCAAGCTGTTGATCATGTTTCATTTAGGAGCTTGTCAAAGATAGCAACAATGGAACTCTTTTTAAAATTTATCACACTGCTGTGCAAGAATTTTGATTATTGATGAGTCTAAGGTCCTCTCTTTATCTCCCTTTTTGCAAAAGAGAAAAAATCATTCTTCCTTATGACCTTTATCAGTTGACCCAACCCATTTTGTCTTTTGAATGGAATGTCATGAAGCCTATAAACCAGTTTGGGAAGAAGTCATGTCTCAATGGTGTTTCATCTCCCTGTCCTTGAACATGCCAGGCATTTCCATTTTTTTTAAGTCCTCTACATCTCTGAACAAAAGTGTGTGGCATTCTTCACCTAGAATTTCTGCACACTTCTTTTGATGGTTCCTGCTGAATATTTTATGTTTCTATTGCAATTGTAAATTTATCTTATAATTCATTATCACTGGCAATAGAAAAACATTGATTTTTCTAATAGTTACCTTTTATTGGACTAGTAATTTATCCTAGGAGTTTTTTAGTTAGTTTGTTTATGTTCTGTAAGTAAATGGTTTTACCATCTGTAAATGATGATCTTGTTCTGACACTGTCAGACCCCTTCTCTGTATGTTCATTTCATTGAGCAGAACAATGTTAAATAAAAATAAAAGTGGTCATATTTATTTTGCTGTTGATTTTAGAGCAAATGTCCCTATTGTGTTCCCATAAGTACAATTCTATTGTTCTTTTCATGTAAGTATTCTTTATTATGTTAATGAATATTCTCCTATTCCTGGTTTTTAAAGAGGTTTTAAAAATAGTGAGTGTAGAATTTTATTCTATGCTTTTTCTGCTTCCATCAAGTTTAACTCTTGTCTTTTTTTTTTTTTTCCTTATTGGTCTTTCTGTGAAGATGTATTATGTCATTGAGTGTATTGCATATAAGCAATCCTTAAAGTTCTGGAATACATCATAATCAATTGTGATGGATGACTTCATGAATGCCATTATTTATTTTAATTTACTAATTTTTGAAATGATTTTCACTTTTTAATTCATACTGTAGAGTGTGTGCTCTGCCCCATGACATTGGATTCAACCATGTGACTTACTTTGAAACAACAGAATTTAAGTGTATGTTTTAAGAGTAGGAGTTAAAAAATGGGCTCTGGTGGTGTGATTCTGCAAACACCATGCGAAGAAATGCCTCAGCCAGACTCCAGGTCCAAATGATGAGAGATATATGGAGACACTTGAATCCTCCCTGTAGCTTGGAACAAAATCGAGTCAAGCCAGTATGAGATCAGCCAACACCCAAGTGATCCATGGGCATGTGAGAATAAGTGATTGTTGTTTTAAACCATGAGTTTGGAGGTAGTTTGTTATGAAGCATCATTCTAGCAATAGCTGACTGATACACTAAGTAACTTTCCACCTTTTCCTATGTCCTAAAACATTTGTTATAGCATAGAATTACTTTTTGGTCACAAATTTAAAAGAACTTACCAGCAAAACCAACTTTTAAAAATGTGTTTCTTGCTTTTGTTAGATTGTTTGTTTTTCCTTCAAATCTTTTAAAATGAAATAAGATATTACAGATGGTTGAATGTTCCTCTAAATCCTTCTAGGGTCATATCCTTCTTCCATCCTCACAGATAATCACATTCTGGACACCAAGTCTATTCTTTCCTCCCAGTTTCTAAATTTTTACTACATAAAGTGTGTATCTATAAAATGTATGTAATGTTGTTTTACCTATTTAAAAATTTTGCATAAATAGTATCTTAGTATAGGTATCATGCTGTAATACAAATTTCCACTATCTTGATGACTCTCTGTTTCCCTTTTGTCTGCAATTACAATGTTTTAATAAGCACCCTTGTACCTGTTTCCCTGCATACCCAGTCTGAGTCTTCTTCTTTTTTTTTTTTTTTTGGTACCAAGGATTGAACCCATGAGTGCTTAACTACTGGGCCACATCCCCAACCCTTTCTTGTATTTTATTTAGAGACAGGAACTCACTGAATTGCTTAGGGCCTTCCTAAGTTGCTGAGGTTGGCCCTGCACTTACAATCTTCCTACCTCAGTCTCCCAAACTGCTGGGATTACAAGCACTTACCCCCATACCTGGCTCAGTCTGAGTCTTTCTAAGTAGAGCCCTTCAGAAGGTTTTTAAACTTCAACTCACATTTACAAGTGCATTTTACATCACAATGCAGTGCACATATGGAAAAGTTTCGTGGAATAATATTTATCCTTATAAGTGATGCAATCTGATATTATCTATCCTATTCTGTTTATTGCATTGCTGTTTGAACTCCCCAGGTCTAGTTCACAACTTTTTAGCAGATCACGATACCCTCAATTTACTATGAGGCATGTGCCTAAATATAGAAATTCTTAGTCATTGGATGCGAGCATCTTCAGCTTTGTTAGGTATTTTAAGTTGCTCTTCAAAGTGACAATGACTGTTTTGCTCCTACTAGCAGTGCATAAGTTGCATGACTTCTCATTTCTCCACATTCCCATCAACAGTATTGTTAGGCATCTACATTTTTGTCAATTTAATGGGTAGTTGAAATGGTTTCTCATTATTGTTTTTTTTTAATATTTATTTTTTAGATTTTGGCGGACACAACATCTTTGTTTGTATGTGGTGCTGAGGATCGAACCCAGGCCGCACACATGCCAGGCGAGCACGCTACCGCTTGAGCCACATCCCCAGCCCTCTCATTATTGTTTTATTTTTCAATATTTTATTCTATTTTGGTTAATGTGTATTAATTGTATGTTTGAGTAGGTTCACTGTGACATTTCTCCACATGCATACAGCATACACTGATCTAATCCAGTCTTCTGTTATGTACCAACCCCCTGCCCAACCTCTAGTAATCACTATTCCACATTCAGGTGAATTTTTTTTAAAGCTTCCACATAAGAAAGGAACATGTGGTATTTGCCTTTCCGTATCTGGTTTATTTCACTTAACATAATATCTTCTAGTTTCATTCATTCTGTTTCAAATAACAGGATTTCATTCTTTATGGCTAAATAATATCTCATTGTATATACCAGCCTAACAAAACATATTCAAAAGAGTCCTACATCCAGGAGTGAAATAAAGATAACTGCCATCATCAAAACATGTGAAAGTGTGACATCCATTGGTAAAGTAGACACACAAAAGAGAAATAGAAAAAAATCAAACCTTATCAATTCAATTAAAAAACCACTGAACCACAAAGATGAACAACAGGAGAGGAAGAAAAAATAAAACTATCAAAACAAGCTGAAGAAATCTAACAAAATGACAAAGAGTAAGCCCTTACACATCAATACTAAGTTTAAATGTAAATAGACTAAATTTCCCGATTAAAACATACAAGCTGGCTAAATGGATACAAAAGGTAAGACCCAGCTATTTGCTGTCTACAAGAAACTCACTTATCTAGTAAAGACACATGCAGACTGAATGTGGAATGATGAAAAAAGATATTGCAAGCAAATAGAAACCAAAAGTGAGCGGCAGTAGCTATGCTTATATCATATAAAAATAATGATCAAGAGATCAATTCAACAAGAAGATACAACTATTGTAAATGTATACGCATCAAATGCCAGAGTACCTAATTTTTAAAAAACAAACATTTTAGACCTAAAGGGAGAGATAGAATCTGATACAATAGGGGGACAGTCCAACACCACCACTTCATTATCATTGTTTTAATCCACACTTTCTGGCACTACTGAGATTAAATATTGTCACCTGGTGTTCCTCATCACTGATTAACTTCCTATTCATATACTTTGCTCATTTCTTTTTAGATTGCCTAGGTGGGTTTTTGTTGTTGTTATTTTGCAGGATTGATTATATATTCTAAATACTAATATCTCAGTTATGTATAGTGACAAATATCTTCTCTTAGGGATGTGTCACATCATTTTACTCTCTTCAGATAAACAGTTCTCAATCTTAATAATTCAGATTGTCAATTATTTCATTTATAGTTTGTGCTTGTTGTTACTTAGAAAGATTTTCCTACCATGTGTTCATAGAATTATTTCCCTAAAATTTCTTCAAATATTTTAATGTTTTGCTTTTCACATTTACTTCTTCAATTCATCTGTAATCTGTACCTTATAATTGATTATAATGTGAAATTGCATCCATTTCTTTCATTTACATGAACCAACTGTTCTAATCCATTCTTTCCTCAAAGACCTGTGATCCCACTGTGTTATGTACCACATTTCTTTAAATGCAAAAGATTGATTTCTGGGGACTCTGTTTTGTTCCCTTTGTCTACGTGGTATCCCATTCTACATTGCCTTACTTGCTTTAGCAATATGTTCCTAATGATTGGATCTATTTTGCTTTAGAGGATAGATTTTCTTTTTTTTTTTTTCAATTTTATATCATTATTAGTTCATTTAGATTAAAAAAAAATAAACTCCAAGTCAGTTTTGGTAATTTGTCTTAGAGAATTGCCTATTTTATTGAGATTTTCCACAAATAAGAACAGAGATCTTTACAATGTTATTTTTAATCATTCCTTAAGCTGTTGTTTTATTTCCTTTCTTTTTTGTAACTGGATGTATTCATACTTCATCTTATAGTTTTTGTCATAGGTTTGCCTATTTTTTTTCAATGACATGCCTTTCTTTATTCATGCAGTTGGATGTTTCGTTTGTCTACAGATTTCTGTTAACCTTTAGTTTTACTAATTGTATTCAGAAAAGAGGCTTAGACATTTCAGCATGTTAAATAGATTGAGATTATTTTTCTAGCCTGATATATGAATAGTTTTTATATTTTTCTAAGAATACTTTAAATGCTAGTATCAAGGCACAAAATCAAATGTATATGTTAATTTGGCCACTTTTTTACATAATTTAAAATTAGGTCAACAAATGACATTCTGTATACTTGTTGTGTGAAAGAATGCAATAGTGTCTCTAAAGTCTCCCCCAACAATTATTTATGTTCATTCCTTATGTTTCTAACTACTTTCGCTTTGTTATGTTTTGATACTCTATTAGTAAGCACACAAATGTTAATTCTGTGTTTGTATTTATTGTAGGTTGTAATATTGATCAGTATAAAATGAACTAATATTACCAATGTCTTTTTCTTTTCATTTGCTTGATGAAATTATTGCCCATCATTAATTTTCTGTGCTATTTTTCCTCTTATTTTTTCCTTTTACGTAGAGAATCATTGAAAATTTGAAAGTTTAAAATTCTCCCAAATAATATATATTTAATAAGATCACAATAAGCATACAAACAAGATTTTTAAAAATAGACAAGTCAATGTGTGCATCACTGCGACCAAAATGCCTGACAAGAACAATTTAGAGGAGGAAAAGTTGTGGGGCAGAGGCTCACAGTCCCAGAGGCTCTGTCCACGGTCAGCCGACTCCATTGCTCTAGGGCCTGAGGTGAGGCAGAGCATAAGGCACAAGGGCTTGGTGGAGGACAGTAGCTCAGCTCAAAGCAGTCGGAAAACAGGGAGAGAGAGAGAGAGAGAGAGAGAGAGAGAGAGGAGCCAGGGACAAGGGTACAGCCTCAGCAACCTACTTCCTCAGGCCACGTCCCATCTGCCTACAGTTACCTCCCAGCAGTTCATTCAAATTATTAATCCATCAAGCGGATTAACCCAGTGATGAGGTTACAGCTCTCATAATCAAATCATTTCACTTCTGAACATCTCTGCATTAGCACAGGAGTTCTTCATATCCAAACCATGACACAGTTATAAAGCATATTTGGAAAACTAAATATTTAGTAGCCAGCAACATTCCAAAAAAAAAAAAAAAAGAAAAGAGCATGAGGGGGCCCTAGCTCTACCATCAATTATGATAAGTTATTAAACTTCCACAATTAAAATGCTGTGATATATGCTAACAGTAGCATTTCTTATCAAAAAGCAAAGGTGGGCTATTTAACAAGTGGTATTGGGACATGTGGATAATCACATGGGAGAAAGTTAACTTGGATCCCTACCTCACTCCTTACATCAGAATCATTCCACGCAACATAAGTGTTTAAACATAAAAAAAATTAGAAAATATAAAAGGTATTGTTAAAATGAAAATCAAAAATAATAATTTTAAGGAAAGTCTTTCTAAGTAAGACACAAAACCCAGAAGCTATGTAAAAAGATTGTTAAATTCAAATAAAGAAAAATAAAAAAGCTTAATGTGCAAGAAAGCAGACTGAGAAGACAAATAACACACTAGGAGAGGTGTTTGCAACAGCTAGATCAATAAATGACTGGTTTCTTTAGTATAAAGAGTGCCTACATATAGCTTCTTAAGAATCCCCCAAAATAATCCATCAGCAGGATTAAGAACAAAGGGCCAAAGAGGCAGCTTCTGAAGAAGAAGAAGAAGAAGAAGAAGAAGAAGAAGAAGAAGAAGAAGAAGAAGAAGAAGGAGTTGTTAGAATGTCTCTTGAACAAATGAAAAGATGCTCAACCCTATTTATTATAACAGAAATGAAAATCTATGGCAAAAATACTCTTTCTCATCTATCAGATTGACAAACATCAACACCTCAATAACAATGTTAAGATGAATGTAAAAAAAAAACATGAAGATGCATAAATCATCTGTAGGAGGTAATTGGGCAAAAGCTTTCCAAGTTAAAGATGTACAAAGCCGTTGACCCATCAGTTTCACTTTTTAGGAGATTTATTTTACAGAGATGCCAGCCATATTTCAACTGCACTTTATTCTACGGCTGCTGATGGAGCACCAATTGTGCACCAGGCAACACAGAACCACCTTAGAGTCACGTTGTAGTTAAGCGTTTCATTCAACAGATGAAAGCAATAAGGTTCAGAGAGGTGAGGTCTTTTCTGGAAGTGGCTGAGCAGCATCATGAACCCAGGTCTGCCTGACTTGAACGAAACGCTAGTCCAGTTTGGATTCAACGTCTCCATACAAGTGGCCCTTGACCACTGGGTGGTAGAAAATATTCCCCAAAGATCTGGGAAACAGCCTAGAGTGTCCTGTTCTAAGTAAAGCAATATTTATTGCCTATTTCTATTAGACCATGTACATTATGCATTTTATTCCATCTAGTTGGACACATACATAAATGTTGAATATAAAGTGATAATTTAAAAAAATATTTCTTTACATGGCTGGGGACATAGCTCAGTGGTACAGTGGTTGCTTAGCATGCACAAGACCCTAGGTTCAATTCCCAGCACCACACAAAAAGAAAAGTCTAACTTACCAATTAAATTATAACTATCTCTTTCCCCATGAAAAAAATCTGAGCATAACAGCTACATGAGAAGAAAAAGTCCACGCTGATCTGTGACTCTTCCCTCTCCCTACCACACCCCAAACATATCCAGGAAGCCCAGTTGTCTCTTAAATCTATGGCTAAGGAGCTACTGTCTTAAAATTCTCTTTGTTCTTGGTCTCACTGCCCTGGAGATGGAACCCAGGGCCTCTTGCATATGCGCAGCCGGTCCTCTGCTGCTGAGCTACACCCTCAGTCTTGCTGTCTTGACATTTTTAATAATTTTACCTTGGCACCTAGGTTTTGTGAGTGAGATCTAATGGGATAATGGGGTGCACTGCACTGGGGCTTAGTGTCCGGGCTCATGCCTGGTCTCATCAGGAAGAGCTAAGGGGTGGGCACACCTGGGGTGGGCCAAGGTGGTGTCTGTAACCACCCTAGCTGATATTCTATGGCACAGTGAGCAGGTGTGTATTGTCAGGGGTTTCTCATCCATCCCTGATCCAAATTCCCAGTGTGCCTGACACAGGAGCTGCAATCCCTTGAGGGGTTTCCTGACTGCCACAGGTAGGAGCTGTGGGTGACAGGGAGAGATCAATGTCCCTGTCCTGGCTGGGTCCAGCACTGAACATTGCTACTAGCACCCTCCTGTCTACCTTGGGACCATGTGGCAGCTCTGAGGAGTCCCTGAGGTGGGGCAATAATGTAATGGGTGATGTGGGATGAGCCTGGGAGGGAGAGGGGAATGGGAGCAGAGGTGTTGTAGGGACCGTGACAGGTCAAATGTGGGGGCATGGTCGCTCTGTTGGACTAAGATCTAGTGCACAAAGTTCTCAGGACAGGCTTGAGTCTGGGAAGTCTAAAGGCTCAGAGGGTGCAGTAAAGAGATGGTAAAAATGCCCCCTGTCCCTCATTCTCTCTCCCCTTGTGACTTGATAGCTACCTCTGGCAGAAAGTGGCCCTACTTGCCCACCCTTCAAATCCTTTGGCTAATAGAACACCGTGGTTCTGCATGGTATGCCGCCTCAAAGCCTGGCAGAGAGAGGCCTTGACCTTTCCTGTTTGCTCTCCTGCAACCACCCATAACTGAACAGTCACACTGAGAGCCAGCTGATGGTCACTACACCAGGTACAGGTATGAGGCCGATCCTAGACATGAGAGACCCAGCTGACTCTCCATCAGCCTGAGACACGCATGGAGACCAGCCTACACCAGCCCTGTCTGGCCCAGGGGAGCAGCCCACCCACACAGAGTACCCCAGTCGCCTTCCCCATAGATCACTAGAGGTTGGCCAGTGCTTGGTGCTAGAAGAGGTGGCGGGGAGTAGTCTGTGGATCAGAGCTGCCTTACAACAAGGCCCGGCCCCAGCTCTGGGACTGGCATTCAGGTGGTTATTCACAGAGTCTGAAGTCCAGCTTGACCAGGGCCACCAGAGGAAGCTGCAAGGGGTTGGTGCAAGTCCAGGGTGAAGTCCACATCCAGATGGATCCAGAAACAAGGGCACCCTCTCTCTGTCTGTGGATAAGGAAGAAAAATGAGAGCCAAGGACATTCCCTTCCAGAGCAGGAGACCAGGACCATGGACATGAGAAGGGAGAGGAGACAGCAGAGAGGCTGGGTGGGAACTGGGCTGGGGGTAGCTGGGGCCGTGAACCTTAGGAGCAGACTGATCTGCTCCCTTCTGTGCCCTCCCCACAAAAGGGGCATGACTCTCAGATAGTTACCCCTTCTAGGTCTGGGGTTCTCCATGCCCTGGGGTCTGGCCTGGTGATGGTGGGGGCTTATATATCCAAGGTCAGCGGTTCTTAAGACTTGAGGAAGCACCAGAATCACCATAAGAGTCCTTGATCCAGTTGGTCTGGGGAGGAACACAAGATTGTGCATTTCTAACAAGTTCCCAGTTGGTGCCCATGATGGCCTGAGGCCACTGTCATTGAGGACCTGGACCTGGGGGTAGTATGTAGGGACCTGGCCTCACAGACCCCATTACTTGTGTCTGTGTGACTCTGGGAAAGTCATATAACATCTCTGAGCCTCAACTTTGTCATCACTTCCTTTCCCAGGCTTGTTCAGGGAACGACATAAAAGGACACTTTGGTGGGCCCGGCATTTAAGGAGTCCTTGAAAATTTGTGAGCACACCAGTTCCCACAGGTTACTCGGCTGGCGCTGGCTCCTGCCTGACTTTTTGCACAGAGACCCCAAATCACCATAAGTAATGACTGAGGGGGTGGCAATAAATGCTCCGGTGACCTTGCTCTGACCAGGACACCAGATGTGAACTGCACTGTCCCCAGAGCTCCCCTGCAGTTAGAGCCAAAGGTAGCTCTGATATTTAATTTTATGTGTCAACTTGACTAAGCCACAGGGTGTCCAGACGTTTGGTCAAGCCTTCTAACCAGGCTGTCATAGAGGGGACCCCCTCCTGCCTGGCTGCTTGAGGCGGGATGGCTTTCCTGCCCTCAGACGGGGGCTGAAACATGGGCACTTTCTGGGTCTCCAGCCTGCCAGCTGTCAGACTTACAATCCAGGCATTGTGGTGTCCGTCTGTAATCGCAGATACTCAGAAGGCAGAGGCAGGAGGATTGCAAGTTCAAGGGCAGCTTTGGCAAGAGACTTAGTCCAAGAAATAAATAAATGAATGAATAAAAATTTCCAGACTGGAACACATACCATCGGCTCCCTTGGGACCTCTCAGCCTCCATAATCAACTGAGTCATTTCCTTATAAGAAGTCTCTTTCCATGTACAGATGTGCACACATATGCACGTGCACACATATGCATGTGTGCGCGCGCACACACACTACTAACTTCACTCCCAGGCCTCCTGACCCAGTCCCAGGAGTGCTGCCCCATCCCCCTCACCCACCCCCCCTCACTAACTGTCACAGGGGGAAGGGCAAGGCTGGCTGAGGGGAGCCCTGCCCCAAACCCCAGCCTGACCAGAGGGTAAGAAGGGGCTGTCTCTCCTTCCCTGCCCTCTGGCCAAGTGGCCAAGTGTCTGGCAGGGACTCCCAACACCTGCCCCAGGTAGGTGCTATCAGACCCTGTGTGTGTGTGTGTGTGTGTGTGTGTAGGGGAAGCTGCACCCTCCCCACCCCCAGCCTGTCCTCAGCTCCTCCAGCCCACTGGTGCAGGCTGCAGGAGCCCACTGCAGGCCGCCCTCATTAATATTTATGACAGGGAGAGGAAGTTGCATAAATCTTCCCTGATACTTAATTAAACCAAACTTCTTTTGATTTCCCCTCTTTCTGCCTCACCGAGTGTGGCCAGCATGACTATTAGATGTTCATCCTCTCCCAGTGGCCGAGCTGGACAGACTCCGCCACTGCTCCGCGCGTCCTGGTTACGCCAGCCAGCCACTGAGTCTAGGGAAGCCGGTGACCCCTACCCCACCCGGGGCAGACTCTGGGCATGGCTTTAGGCAGAGGTGCCCTGCAGCCTCTGGGGAGCAGCAAGGACTCAGCAAGAGGCTGACTGCCACCCCCACCCCCAACAGAGGCCCCTCTGGACCTGAAAGATGAAGGCATTGAAGAACACCTGGGGGATCTGTGACCTCCAGTCCTCCCTCGGAGGAGTAGCTGAGCCCCGTGGAGAAGCTGGTTTGGGCTGTGTTCCCTTCACCCCTCCCCACCTACCACTCTGGCGCCCCAGAGGAGGACCTAGTGCAAGCCCAGTGGAGCTGGGTGTCTCCCGCGCGGCAGGAGCTGGTTAGCACCCGGCTGACATATCTTTGATATGGAATCATATACAGGAAGCAGCTTGACCCCTGAAGGCCCCTCTTAGCGTGGGATTGACACCGAGCATTGACTTTGCTTCAGGCTTATCCACAAATCTCAGCCAATTTTATTAAAGAGCCGCGTGTGGTGTGGAACATGCCAAGGAGACAACTTTATTTATAGATCTTGATCGGCAGAGAGGAGCCCACGCTGCAGGCCGTTGGCGCCCTGGCCTGCCTCGCTCCACCTCAGGTGGGAGGGGGTGATTGGCAGGTGCAGCTTCTCACGGTCCCCCTCCCAGCCTGGCTGCTCTGAGACACACAGACCCGAGTGCGGACGCACACCGCATTAACATGCACATCAGCAGACGCGCACACACACGCGCGCACGAGTCCCACTTTATCATAAACTGTCTGTGCCCCTTCGGTGTAACCTAACCCCCGATGTAACTGTATCTGAAGATAGGGCCTTCTGGAAGTAATTAAGGCTAAATGAGGTCATAAGGGTGGAGCCCTAATCTTATAGGACTAGTGTCCTTTTAAGAAGATGACAAGACGCCAGTGCATATTCGCTCTCAAATGCAGCTGGCATTTATTGAGCCTTTACTAGGCACCAGGCGCCTCGCACATGTCATCTCATTTTTACCTTCACGACGCTGAAACACAGGACACTGTACAGAGAACAGAGACGTCCTGTGCTGCGCTCAGGTTGACCCAGCCCCTAGGAACCCGGATGCCCCAGCCAGGTCTGAGCAGAGCTGAGCCCCGCCCCTGAGGTCTAGTGGGCCACGCCCACGGCAGGGGGCATGCGCAGTAAGGTCCAGGTGTTCCCTTTCCTACCTGCAGCCTACCTGAGCGGGCATCGCTGACCCTACACAAACCAGAAGGGAACGTAGAGAGCCCCGCGGCCTGCTGCCATGAAGCCAGCTAGCAGAGAGCTCTTGGGACCTCCTCATTGATTTCAGGCCTCCCTGTGGCCATGAACGAGGACTGAATCTGGACACAGCAGGTGACCTGTCTGGGGACTGTCAGACAGGGTTCCTCTCTGGTCGGTCAGGGTCTGTCGGGAAATGTTTCGGGTCCAGAAGCTGCTCTCTGTGGAGGCACCGGATTCTGAAGGGACAGTGGACTCCTGCCAAGTGTGCGCAGAGGCCGAAATGCCTTTGGACCAAATGCCTCTGGCGCCCTGTGCTGAGCCCTGGACACGAGGCTCCAGGAGTCACTCAGGGCCAACCCTGAGGAGCTCTGACAATAGGAGGTTATGGTGGGGCGGAGACTTGTCCCCCACTCTGGGGCCTTCGCAGGACAAGACCGAGAGGAGAGGACAGGAGGCTGGATGTAGGACGGGGACTGCGAGAGTGGCCTGTGGAAACCGAGCTACTTGCCTTTGGGGCCTCAGAGTCCGCATTTGAACTCTGGAGTTAGGAGGCTGAACCCCGGGGTCAGCTGAAAGGGCTCAGGGGGCTCCCCTCCCAGAGAGGGGAGACACGGAGGACCCTGATACCATGCTGCAGGACCCTGAAGCCAGGAGCTCAGCTGGCCTGAGGGGGAGTGAGGGCCGTGGAAGGTCCTCAGATCAGGAGCAGGAACCGGACTCCGTCCCTGGGCCTGGGAAGAGCTGCTGAGGAAGGGCTGAGAGCCTGGAACCCAGAGCGATGCCCGACCTGGAGGGGAGACAGAGGCAGCCATCTAGCAGGACAGGCACGGGAGAAGGGCTCTAGGTAGGTGTAGGGACATTGTGTGGGGCCAGGCCCCAGGGCTCCTGCAGCCAGCAGGGGTGACTGGGGCAGGGATTCTTCTCCCCTCCCGGGGAGGTCAAGGTGAGAGGCCTGGGCTAGGCTTGCAGGCATGGGAAAAGGCCTGAGGCAAGCAGAGGTAAGAGGTCTCCCTGCCCCATGGCTGCAGGGCTGTCAGTAAAGATGGAGTGTCCAGTGTGGCTGAGAGGGAAGGTCAAGAGCGTGGGCAGCAGGGATGCAAAGTGGTGGTGGGGGGTTTGGGGTTCTGCTTAGGGTCTGAGAGCTGGGTGTGATTGCGCGGTGTTGTGAATTGATTGTTTGCTTTTAAATAGTTAATTCTATGTTACGAAAATTTCACTTCAATTTAAGAAAAAGAGAAAGAGAAAGGGCATCAATTGAGCTCTGAGCCCCTGCCTGAGTCCCAGCTGTGACCTATTAGCTGGGTGATCTTGGTAAGATATTTATAACCTGAGTTCACTGTCTTCATCTGTACAATGGGCTGATATTAGTACCTATCTAACAAAAATTATCATGGCTAAAATGATGGGATGGATCTGAATGGACCTAGAACATAACAGGAACTGTGCCAATTTGTAGAATGGGCCCGAAGACTTTCTAGATGCACCTTAGGCCCCCCGACTGTTCCAAGCCTGACACACAAAAGGAACACTGGTTTCAACAGTGCTTGCGACCAGGGCACCAGTTCAGTGACCTACCGGCCCAAGGGAAAGACTTCTCGTAGCCAAGGCAAGGGTAAAGTTCTGAGCAGAACCGAGAGGTCAGGCAGGTGAAAGGTGGCAGAGACATTCTAGGGCAGCCAGACCATGTGGAGTACCACCCCACCCCCTGTCCCAATGTCATGGTCCCCAGTTAAGACCTGCTGGCTGCCGTGCCCTTGTGGCGCTGAGCAGCCGTTGAGGAACTGAACCAGACAGAAGAGCAGGGGAGGGCAGGGGAGGTGCATGCTGGAGTCCGAGTTGCCTGAGAACTATTTCCTGCCTGGAAAGAGCTACAGAGGGGTCAGGGGTCAGAGGATCCCGGAGTCCATTGTACTTGACTTAGCGGCTTGAATGGGAGGTTCTTCCTCAAGTCACAAAATCCATACTGAATATTAAAACGAAGGGAGAAAGACCCATCAGAGTGATTTCTGTTTGAAATGGGTGGAGACAGCAGGGACCTCTACCTGGTTCATTGGTCCACAGTCAGGATGAGTGAACCAGGAAAGACGAAGCAGCCCTGGGCTGTCAAAAGATTCTGTGTCGTGAAATGTGGCAACTGTATGGGAAACTACAAAATTTAGGGGAAATTTTGGCATAGGAGGCAAAAGTAAATTCTGGAAAGCATTTGCTTTGTTCTCCCATTACAAGTCAGGAAGACAGGAACATTCTAAAAACCGAAGACAACCAGACCAAAGAACCTAGCAACAACTTAGCAGAAATAAGAGTAGAGCAACATCAGATCTTGAAATATCGTAAAATGAAATAAAAATAAAACCACATAATTAAAACAATAATGAAAAAAAATCAACCCCATGATAACTAAAATTGTGTTGGAGAGGAACTCTTGGGAAAGCCAGGAAAGGAAAACAGTTTTTTCTTAAAAAAAATGTTTGATATAGATGACAAAGCAGAGAACCCAATTAACTGGTAATCAATAATGAATTACCAGTGTTGCTGAATTAATTGATATTTTTGAATACGAGAGGGGAAAAATGGATCAGTACTAATAATTAAAGATATTTTGGAAGAAAAATTTTCCAAACTAAGAAGTTAATAAACCCACAGATCAAAATATTTAAACTAATTATTAGAGGTGTGGACATTGACGTGTTCTGTTGGATTTTTTATGATAAGAATAAAATCCCATAGAGACATAGGCAGGGAAGAAACAGTTGCCCCCGCAAGACCAAAATTAGCCTCGCTCAGACTTGTCTAAGGCAGTCAACACAACATAACAATGAAGCAAAATCTATAGAGTGATGAAGGAAAGATCCTGTGTCATAGGAATTTTATGCTTGTCTTGTCTAGCACAAAAGCAGCTGATATCTCTCACAGAGAGGAAAGGGGCTCCAAGTCTCCAGCCCTCGGCTCGTCCTGAAAAATAGGATCTTAACAGATCTTTCAGCTCATTCTTCCCAAACGTTTTCATGCAGTGACACAGAAATAGGGCGACGGTATGTGTGGTGTGCTCACATGAAAAAGGCCTCCTCTTGTGGGGTCTAGAGCCAGGAGACTTGAGTTTGGGAAGATCCTCTGGACACAAGGTGGAGTGGATTGGGAGGAAGCAGAGAGCGGTCAGGAGATGTCCTAAGGAAACCGGGAGCAGCTGGGAGGCCAGAGGAAGAGCGTGGCATTCTGGAAGCCAAGAGAAGAGTGAAGAATGGATTTCCAGGAGAACAGACACCTGCAGAAGGCCTCTGAGACACTGGGGAAGGCCAGGACCAAGAAGTGACCTCCAGGGTTAGCAGCGTGAGGTCACTAGTGGCTTGGATGTGAGTGGTTTTCAAGGAAAGGTGGATTGAAGGAAGGACGGGAGGATAGAAAGTGGAGAAAAAAGGTACGGCTAACACCTTTGAGGATCTTGCTGGAAAGGGGAGTTGGGAAGTAGGGCAGGAGCTGGAGAGGGAGGCGGAATCAGAGGAGGCTCTTGGACCTACGAACCTGGGGCCTTCATGGGACCACGGAATGATCTGATGGGCGCGAAATGGGACGATGTCGGAGTTGGGAGAGTGGCTGGGCAATGCCCTTGACTAGACAGGAAGTGTGGAATCTAATGGTGGAGGGGAGGGTCGCTTTAGAGAATGGGGACGGGGAGGAGGAAGGCGAGAGCGCAGGGTGCTGCTGGTAGGTGGGTAGCTGGGGGGTGGGGCCTGAGAGAACAGGGCAGAGGCCGTGTTGAAGGAAGGGGAAAGAGGATGAGTGCTTGAAAGAGACCAGAAGGTGGGGGTGAGCGGGGACTGAGGACATAGAGGACAGTGGCTGGGCCACGTCAAGGTCATAGTTCTAAGGAGAGAACACGCTGTGGCTGCATGGCTTTCTGGGGCCGTGTTTAGCTGACGGACAGCAGAGAAGGAGCTGGATTTAATTTGGAAGGTGATTTTGCCAAATGACACATGCAGATGTCAGAGAGGGTGAGAAGACAAGGAGAGGGTCTAGTGATTGGCTGTGACTTTGAAGCTGGGTGAGGAGGAAAGGGGACAAGGACAATGAGGAGGTGGCATCAACAACCGTAGGTCTTTATGGGGTCAAAGGACACTAGCAGGCCCAAGCTGGAGACGTAGAAGGTGGTGTTCAGAGATGGGTGAGGGAGGTGAGAAAGCTGGAGGGGACACCTGTGGTCACAGCCTGGAGGGTGACCGTGGGAGGGAGTGACCAAGGTAAGGTGGAGATCAGGAGAGGAAAGGAACTTGGGCAAAGCCCGGGATATTTAAAAGACCATTTTGGACATAGTGAAGTTGCCAGAATAAGCCAAAAGTCATGTTGAAGAGAGAAACAACCCGCCAGGAGCTACCATTGCTGAGAAATGCAGACCCACAGGGGAGCCACCGTCAGACGGCGTAGCAGGGAGGGGCCGAGGGAGGATGAGAGGGACGACTTGGGGTTCACCTTGGGAGCCTTTTAGGGATGGAGAGGAAGGGAGGCCACGACCCTGTTTTTCCACACTCCCTCTATTCCCATTTTGATGTGACTTTGTAGAGGTCAAGTCTGTTTCCCACCCCTTGAGTCTGGGCTGGCCTTTTGACTTGCTGTGGCCACAGAGTCCAGCAAATGCAATAGTGTGGCGGTTGCAAAAGAGGCCTAGCAGCTCCCGCTCCCTCGCAGGACCCTGACCTGCTGTCCTGGGAACAAACACGGGCTGCCTGCTGCAGGCAGGGGACCCCACGGGGCAGAGCCCAGCTGTCCCAGCTGAGGCCTTCCCAGATCAGCCTCCCGTCAGCTGACCTCCAAACACAGGAGAGAGCCCGGCCCAGATCAGCAGAGCGCTGCCCGGCCTGCCGCTGGTCAGAAACACACAAGCGAACCCAGATGGCCTGAAAACTCATGAATCATATGGAAGCATATCCTTCTGAACTGATTTTCTATTACTGAGAAACAAACTACCACAAATTTGGTGGCTTAAAACAACACTAACTCATTAGCCCACCATGCTGCAGATGAGAGGTCAGACCAGCCGGCATCTTGTCAACTTGTGGGGTCAGCAAGGGTCCTGCTTGGAGGCTAGTCATCACTGTTTACCGTCACCACGGAGCCAGGTAGTGGGCTACATTAGAACTGCCTGTCCTCTGCAACTTGGAGTTGATAACTTCAGGGTTTTGTGTTCACTTAGATATTTGTTTGTTCTTTTTAGATATACCTGACAGCAGGGTGCATTTTGACATATTATACCTACATAGAATAAGTATAAATTGATCCAGTCAGGATCCGATTGTGTGGTCGTATTTGATGTGGAGTTACTCTGGTCCTGTATTCACATATAAGGATAGGAAAGGTACGTCTGAGTCATTCTACGGAATTTTCTATTCCCATTACCCTCCCTTCCCTTCATTCCCCTTTGTCTAGCTAGCCCAGTGAATGTCTAATCTTCCTCTCCCTTGTTGTGGGTTAGCGTCCATATATCAGAGAGAACATTCTGCCTTTGGTTTTGGGGGGACTGACTTATTTCACTTAGCATGATATTCTCCAGTTCTATCCATTTACTGGCAAATGCCATAATTTCATTCTTCTTTATGGCTGAGTAATATTCCACGTTCACTTAGATTCTTGTGTCATCCTCACCATTCAAAAGAATTCTGAGGCCTTTCAAATACTCTTTTCCACATGGTTAACCACGCCAGGTATTCTGCCAGTTCTTTGTGCTGACTCCCTATTCTCTGATCCTGCTCTGTCGCTGGTCTCTTGTGCTGGGTCTCTTGTTCCCTTGACCCTGAGGCTTCCACTTTCCTTCTCCGTTCCCTCTATCTTATGGGATCCATCCCTTCATAACTCCTTGAAAATGGTGGCTGGGAGGAACATTTTTGAGACTCGACTTTTCTGAATATTCTATATACCTTCTCCAACTGGTTCTGCATACAGAACTCCAAGTTAAAAATGCTCCCTGAGGACTACTGTGACAGTGTTCCGTTGTCTTCTGGTCCCACTGTTGCTCTTGAGAACTCTGCAGTCATCCTACGTGTGGCTGTTCCCTGCCCTCTATGGAAGGTTCTAAATTGGCTTTCTGAATCTAATGTCCTGAAATGTCACGGTGGTGGGCCTACGGGGGGCATTTTTCATTTACCATTCTAGATCTCCATGGCCCTTTCCATCTGGAGCACATCTTCTCGATCTCCAGCAGCTTCTTGGCTAGTATTTCTGGTGATTTCCTCCCGACCTGCTCTCTCTGTTCTCTGTTGGAACTCATATTGAATTTCCTCAATGGTTTTCTACTTCTAAAATCTTTTTTTTATTAGTTGTTCAAGACAATATAATGATCCTGACATATCATTCATTTGATTCAAATAGGTTATGAATTCTCATTTTTCCACGTGTACAGATTGCAGGATCACATTGGTTAGACATCCATGTGTATACATTCAGCAATCCTAGTGTCAGTTGTATTAGCTGGGCGCGATGGCGCACGCCTGTCATCCCAGCGGCTCGGGAGGCTGAGGCAGGAGAATCGCGAGTTCAAAGCCAGCCTCAGCAAAGTTAGGCACTAAGCAACTCAGTAAGACCCTGTCTCTAAATAAAATACAAAATAAGGCTGGGGATGTGGCTCAGTGGTCAATCCCTGGTACCAAAAAATAAATATTGTGTCCATCTAAACTGAAAAAAAAAAGTAACATAAAAAAAAAAAAAAAACTAAAATCTTCTTTATTCTCTTTTTTCATCTCTGCCTCTTTGGGGAGAAGATCAACTAACTGGGAAATTTCTTTGACTTTATCTTTGAATACTTCTATTTCATTTTTATATTTCCATTTCCATATTTTAAATTCCAAGCAGGAAACAGAACTCTCTCTTTTCCTTTTTCCTCTTATGCAGCCGACAGTTCATGGCTGCGGATTGTAGTGGTTGTGGTTTAAAGTCTCACTGTCTCTGCTTCCTCTGATGGCTGCAGAGGTTTAGGCCTCTCTGTCTCACATGGACTCTTCCACCTTCTGGTGTTAACTAGAAGATGGTGTTTGGTGAGCTTCTTATTTTCTTTCCTTTTTTTTAAGAGTGGGGCTGTGTGCATGGGCAGAACTTGTCACCACTCAGGTGTGAACCAGGTGGGGTGTGGCCATTTCTAGATGTGGGTATCTGTATGTCTTTCCCTTATCTTCTCAAACAAAGCAAAACAAAAATCCTCCAGGCTGTCGGTGCTTTTGGAGGCAAGTAACTGAGGGGGCAGGATGGGCATGGGGGCTCGCCGTTCAGGATGCAGGCTTTGGTTCACTCTGTTTTCAGCATAGGACCCCTCTCACCTACTTGTGGTTGAGGGTCCCTGGGTCTGAGCCATTCTGGTTTGTTCATAGGGAAAAAAATGTGTGTATGTGCGCACACACACACACACACTCACACACTCACACACTCACACAGTGTTTTTCTGGTAGGGAAGAGACAGTTGCTGCGTGAGTTAGCAAAGCAGGCCAGGGAGGGTGGGAGACCTAATGGCTCCTTCTACAGGCTCAACCAAACCCATCAACAGACAAGCATCCATCTATTTTTCTCATAAAAATAAAAAATTCATTCCCACTCCCTCTCCAACTTCTGATCTCAAACCCCCCACCCCCTTTTACTTACAGCAAAACTCATTGAAAGAATGTTCTCCTGTCCACAGGGCAGTCCCTTGCTGTCCTTGGCCACTGAGCACCTGCAATGGGGCTAGCCAATGCAAGATATGTTGCAAAGGTAAAAGACGCTCCAGATTTCAAAGACTTAGGATGGAAAAGAACACAATGTATCTCACTGATAACTTTATTGATTGTATTAGAAGTGATCATATTGTGTACATATTGGGTTAAATAAAAATCAATCTCGCCAGTTTATTTTTATTTTAAAATGGCTACTCTTTACATATGGAGCTCGCATTCTGTGGGTATTGGCCAGGGCTGGTCTGTGCTCTTGTTCCAGTCCTCTCCTCTTGTCCTCTCCTTACCCTATTCCCATCTGGCCTGCACCTTGACCATCCACTGAAATGGCCCTTCAGGTTCACTGCCAACTCTCTGCCCCAGACCTTGTCTCACTGATGTCCCCACCTTGCACCCCCCATGCAATGCTCCCTCCAATTTCCCTCCTTCCTTCCTCTCATCACCCCTAACCTCCACTGTGGGAGCTCCCTAAGCCAGGAATCTAGAACCCCACGGACACTGGATGTCTGCTGAGTGGCTGACTAAACCTCTCCTGCTCAACCCCATCCCTGACCCCATCGTCCTTCACAGCTGGTGCCCCCCATTCCTGCTCCTTTCTGGGGTGCTGACTGTGATTTGGGGAGCTCCTTGTTGATCCCTTTTGGTAGCCCATGAAGTTCACCGTTTCCGGCTTTTCTACCTCCTCATCCTCATTTCCCCCAAACAGGATTGATCTCTCTTCTCTCTCACACTCACTTTGAATGTTTCTGTCATTTTTATTCCTTTTATTTTAGTGGAGCTTCAAGAGGAAACAGAAATAAAAACATTTCTTTCAAGCCACTACATTTAGCCAGAAGTCCCAGCATTGTATTTTGGAAACACTTTTTTACCCTTCATTGAACAGGGTGAAGAGTGTGTGCGTGAGTGTGAGTGTGTGTGTGTGTGTGTGTGAGAGTGTGTGAGTGTGTGTATGTATGTGTGCACATGTGTGTGTGCGTGTGTGTACCCTGTGTGTGTCCACTGTAACTGGCTGCTTGAGATTCTCCTATGTTGAGAGATCGTCATTTATTATACGAATTCCCAACCTGGAACTATTAAAGTTGTTTCTAAATTTTTGTTTATAATAAAACAGTACGATTCACATTGTTATAATACATCTTCTTCTCTCTGTGTGATTATTTGAATTCTAAGGAGTGGATTTTTCGGAGGCCAAAGGCACGCTTTTTTTAAGCCTTCTGATACATAGTGCTAAGTTACCTTTCAAAAAAAGTATTCCAATTTTCACTTCTTTCGGTGATGATTGTTTGGAAGAGCCTGTTTCTACACGCTTACACCAGCAGTGCGTATTATCATTATTTTAAATCCTTAACAATGCGATAGGTGAAAATTTATGACTGACTGTTACTATAATTTGTATTTTCCTTAATTACTAGTGAGGGTGAGCATCTTTTCATATTTATTAGCCTTTTATATTTCTTCATCTGTTCATGACACATTGTAAAAGATAAAAGCAGGTTACAAAA
Organism: Marmota monax; assembly: GCF_021218885.2. Classification (NCBI taxonomy): domain Eukaryota; kingdom Metazoa; phylum Chordata; class Mammalia; order Rodentia; family Sciuridae; genus Marmota; species Marmota monax. The sequence goes on from NW_026692912.1 coordinate 19,114,087, forward strand.
CATTATGTATCATATAATCCTAAGTTTCTAAAAAGAAATAAGACTGGCAGGAAATAAGATAATATGAAATGTGGTTGTATTGGGGCAGCAGAATAATGAATGGATTTTCTTTTTTGTTTTCAAACTTATTTTCCAAATTATATACAATGAACACGCATTATGATTGTAGCCCCAAACAATGTGGTTTTAAAAGTAACAATTATAATAATCATATTAAAATAGCCCAAAGTCTTCAGAACAGAGTCAGGTAGCCAAAGCAGCCCCAGGGTCCTGAGGAAGCAAGGTCCAACAAGCACCAGGACCTCAGAGACCGGCCCCCCTGCTGCTGCAGAAAACCCATGTGTGATATATTCTGTCTCCAGAAAGGGCAAAGGTGGGCTACCGGGGGCAGCAGCAGGCCTGCAAGGAGGCCGGTGGGTACCAGGCACTCACAGGCATCAGTGGGTAATTACATCTCCTTTTAACGCATGCAAATTGTATCAGTATTATTTATATATTCAAAGCCACGGATGAATAATATATGCATTTATGCAGAGGTAATTGCCTTAGCCAGGTTCTTCCTGGGACTTTTATTGTTTCCCCAGATACTGAATATTCAGCTCCCCTCTCTCTCGACCAGAGCTGGGGGCAATGATGTCTGCAGCCCTGGCCTCCTCCGGGGAGGGGAGGAGGCCCCGGAGTTGGGGTGCAGGGGTGGGGGCGGGTGCCAGGTCTCCAGGCCTGCAGCTCCAGCTGGCTCCTCTGTGGCTCCCTCATTTGAGGCTGAGGAACCTAGGGCTTAGGGTGGGCGCTCGGTTCGGAGTCTCTCAGCCTGACCCAGGGAGGACATTCAGCTTCTTTGGTGCAGACTGTCAAGTCTTGCTGGTGCCTCACCTGGACGTCCACCCTTCCCCACAGCCGGCTCCACCTCAAGCCCCCACCCTGCTTTTTCCTACCAATAAACCATTTCTGAACCTCTCACCTTTACAAACCACTGCAGCCGGACTCCTTCAAAGTGGGGCTGTGACCGTGGTGGGCACCTTCCGTCTCTGATGGGACAACCTGGGTAAACATGCTCCTGTCTTTTCCATTCAGTGCCGTGTGCCCCTGTCCCTTGGGAGGTTATAGGGGGACCAAGGTGGCATCTTTCTAGATGAAGAGATGAAAACCAGAGTCAGACTGCAGTGGGTGAAGTGCGCATGTCCGTGGGATGGAGCCCTCAGTCCACTTCCTGTGTGACGAGCTGAATTCCTGAGCGCGCCTGGAGCAGCCGGCAGAGGGAGGCGTGGGACACGGTCAGCATTTTGAAATCACCTCGGAAGGTGTGGGGGAGGAATCTGACGTGCTCTCTGGCCCCTCTCTTACCAGGCTTGTCTCTGACATGCCATCAAAGCAGCTCTGTCAAGGTCACCTGTGACCTCTGGGTGGCCCAGTCTGATGGTCAACTCTCAACCTGCTTACATTTGTCCCCCCACTAGCATCTGGCATGGTTGTCCTCTCCCTCCTCTTTCAAACGTGGACTTCAGATGACTCCCAAGGTGCCCTGGGTCCTCCACCCTCTCTGGCTGCTCCTTCCCACGGCCATCCCTGGCCTCTCCTGCCCTCCAGGGTCCTTGGGCAACGGTCCCCTCAAGAGCTGTCCTACTCTGTTTTCGCGGCTCTCACGGAATGCCAAGACTGGGTAAGTTAGAGACAACAGAAGCTTCTTCGGCTCGTGGTTCTGGAGGCTGGGAAGTTTAAGAACCTGGCGCGGCCTCTGGGAAGGCCTTTGTACTGCATCATAACATGGCGGGGGGGGGGGGAAGAAAGCACATGGAAGACAGGAAAATTGGGCTGAGCCCTAATCTCTCTTTTGCATCCATTCACAAGGCTCCGAATCACCTCTTCTGGGTCCCGCCTCTTCCTTCCCCGTGCGTTTTGGAGGGGACATTCTCACCCCAGCAGGCATCGCACGTCTTCCCGAGCTGGGAGGGGCAGCTCCATTTACCAGCTGCTCCAGCCACAGCCCGTGCATCAGCCTCAGTGGGTCTCCCATCCACAGGGAAGCCCGCGGGCCGTGCTCAGCTTACATCCCAACTACACTGCTTGGGCCACCTCCGCAGCCACCACGGTGCAGGCCCTCATCATGCTCCCCTGGGTGACCACAGCCGCTTCCTAACAGGTCTCTCTGCTTCCATTGGGCCTCCTCCACGTGCCAGCCACAGATCCTTTCCCAGCACAGGGAGACGGGTGACTCCTTTGTTCCCAGTCCCCCCTCCTCTAGAGTCCTCCTACCTCACTTTGAGCATAGCCCAAGGCTCACCGTGGCCTCTGAAGCCCCCATGACCTGCTCCCCAGGGCCTTCTCCACCCACTGCTCCAAGGTCCTCTTTCCAAGCCCCTCCCTGCTTACATTGTCCAGTCACACTGGCTGTCACTGCTTGGGGCTGGCCCTGGGCCCTGCCTTGGGTTGTGGGTGGCAGCTGTTGTAGTTCAATCATCTTAAAAATCATTTGAGGTGATGTAAAAACCCACCTGCCGACACCACATCAGCAGCGGCCTGGACTCGGCCAACCGCACAGCCAGGTCATGCTCCCACGGGGTCAGCGTCTGCTCTGCAGTGCACAGGGCACGGGGAACAGAGCAGCCACTGGGGACGCTGCAGATGGCAAAGAGGTTGTCATTAGCCAGAGAGCAGCAGGGGCCAGGCCCTGGCCAGGGAGTAATAATGGCTGGGGGGAGGGCATTGCCTCACCGCAAAGGATGTAGCTAAAATTTTTATCATAAAAAATCGCAAACTTTCCAAAGTAGAGAGAATAGTATAATGAATCCTCTGTAACCACCACCCGGCTTTAATAATTAATCAACTTGCGGCCAGTTTTGTCTCTTTGTAATCCCATTTGTTGTCCCCTCACTATTTTGAAGCAGATCCCAGACTGCACAGTATTTCAACAGTGAATATCTCAGTGACACGTGGGGCTTTAGGGTCATCCAGAGCGTCCCTGTGGTTGGGATGCTCGGAACCAGACTGGGCCCTCTCTCCAGCTCTGGGCTGGGTGTGGGGATGGGGACACCTCAGCCTTCACTCTCTGGGCTGGGATTCAGTGAAGGACTGACACGTTGATTCTAAAACTGATGTAGAGAAGCAAAGGGCCTCATAACCAAATCAGTCTTTAAAAAGAAAAATGAAGTTGAAAGATTCACTGTACCCGATCTTAAAACTTACTGCAAAAGGCCTGGCACAAGGGAAGACAGATGGGTAAAGGAATCAAATAGAGCCAGAAACAGACCCACACCGACCCGGTCAGGCTGGCTGGCTGTTTGTACCAAGGCAGGAAGGCGACAACGTGGGGAGGAGAGTCTTTCCAACAAACAGCCCTGGAACAACTGGAGAAATGCATGAGGGAGACAAAGACAAAACCCCTACCTCACACCACACACAAAGAATAACTTAAGATGGACAATGAAGGACTGGGGTTGTGGCTCAGTGGTAGAGCGCTCACCTAGCACATGTGAGGCCCTGGGTTTGATCCTCAGCACCACATAAAGATGAAATAAAAACATTGTGTCCTCCTACAACTAAAAAATAAATATTAAAAAATGAACCATGAAGCTCAACCATAAAGCTTCTACACGAAAATATAGAGAAATACGTTCATGACCTTAGAGTAGGCAAAGGTTAATCTGAGAACACACAAAAAGCATAAACTATAAAGTAAAAAGTTGATAAACTGAACTTTATCAAAATTAAAAATTGCTCATCAAAAGGTACAGTTAAGAAAATGCATAGGCAAACCATAATTTCAGAGAAAATATTCACAACATACATATCTAACAGAGGGTTCATATTCTTAATATAGAAATATATCTTACAAGAAAAAGAAACCCAAATAGAAAATGATCAAAATACATATTTCACAGAAGAAAATACAAAAAATGGTCAATAATCACATAACAAGGTAATTAACATCATTTAATTTAAAAGGAAGTGAAAATTAAAATCACAAGGAAGTACCACCAACTCAATAGAATGGTTAAAATTTTGAAAACTGATAATATTAAGTGTTGGCAAGGATGTGGAGCAACCAGGAAGCTCTTAACTTGGCTGGTGAGTATAAACATCACCTTTTGGAAAATGGTTTAAAAGTTACTTTATAAAGCAAACATGGAGGCTGTGCTGTAGCGCAGTTCTCTATACCCTGGGATAGATCCCCAGCACCCCAAAAAGTCTGTATGCAAATATTCACTGAAGCAATTATGATTCATAATAGCCAAACCCTGGAAGCAACCCCAAATGATCGTTCAAAAGTGAACCGACCAACACACCATGGTCTAGTCATAGGATAGAACAGTACTCAGTAAGAACAATGAAGAAAGTACTGATAGAAATCGAAGGAGTACAAACATTCTATTGATACCAAGTTCAAGAACAAGCAAAACTAATTTATGGCAAAAGAAATCAGAGCAGTGGTTGTCTTCTGGAGTAGAGGAGGGAGCTGACGCCAGAGGATAAAAGAAGGAATGTCACATGATGATGGAGTACTCAGTGTCTTGCTTAAGATGGTGATTTCATGGAGATGTGTGCTGATCAAATTAAGATCCACGTATTATGTTGTGTATCAATATTATCTCCTGCCCCCGCCCCCCAAAAAATCTCAGAAGCTTTCAGAAGGTGTACTCTGATCTCTATTTTTAGAAGGGTCCCTGAGAGGCAGAGAAGGCAAGGGACCCGCCTAAGGTCACATAGCAAGTCCTGGCAGGAAGAACCCAGTCCCCTCGGGATTTCCAATCTGTCCACCTGCACCACCTGCAGCTCGCCTGTCTTCTGAGTCCTCGGACCCAGAAAAAGACCAGGAGAGAAGGGGGACAGAAGCGAGCGATGGAGGTGAAGAGGAACCCCCAGGCCGGGCTGGCCCCAGGGCTGGCCCCAGAGCTGGCCCCACCTGCGCAGCGCAGCACCTGCCTCTGGCTTCAGGACCACGCGGACCCCCTGCGCGGGCGGAGGACGCGCCTGCGCAGTGCGGCAGGTGTGGGCCGGCGGTGGGGGAGTCGGAGCGCGGGGCGGGTTGGCGGGTGGGAGCGCGGCCGAGCCAGGCCTCCGCGGACCCGCTCGCCCCTAAATCACGCGGCCGCATGAATAATAAATAAGGACTGCTCGGATCCTTAATAGTAGTCGCATGTCTTATTAAACTAATATTTCACAAACTTTTCTTCTCCCTGTGGTTGGAGGTCGGGAACAACGCCGGTCCCCTCCTCCCCAGCCGCCGCACACCGCCTGGGGCGGGGACTGGGGACCTGGGGGCGCGCCCCGAGCGGCAGGAGCTCAGCCCCGCCGCTTCCCAGGGGCCAGTCCGGCCTGTCCTTCTGGTTCCTTTGTTCGTTCTTTCAACCCACGGTGACCGGGCCTCTGTGGGCTCTGTGCCCTGCGCGTAAGGAACAGAGATGAGTCTCACCCTCTTGCAGGGAGCCCTCAGGGCCCAGGAGACGGAGGCAGACCTCGGATGAAACCTTTGGTTGTCCTTGAGAGTGACCAAAGCTGGGTGGCAGCAGGGTGAGAAGGGCCGAGGGGACTGGAGGAGGAGACAGGGCTTTCTCGGGACAGCCCCGGAGGCTTCAGGGAAGGGACCCGGGTCCCGCTGAGCTGATTCTGAAGTCAGTTTAGCTGATCCCTCAGACAGACCTCGGTGGGGGAGTTGAAGCCTGGCCCGGGTCCACACCGCTGGGCTACAGGATGGGGTCCACACCACTGGGCTGCAGGAGGAGGCCCATGCAATCATCAGACCCGGCATGAAGCCTGCCTCTGCCACCAACAGCAGCCAGTGGTCTGGGGGAGACAAGCCTCTGAGAGGATGCTGCTGTGTGGGAAGCCAGGGGTGGCCCCGGCGACCAAAAGGCTCCTTTCAAAGCAGGAGGGACAGTGGAGTATAGAGTAGCCCAAGTCCCAGTCAGGGCCCAACTGGGTGCTTGCTTTTCTCCTCTGGGTAAGGCCGTGCCCCACCCCCAGCTGCCAAAGCAGAGCCATCTCTACCGTGCTGTTTCTTAAGGGAACAATCTGAGATAAAGGTACAAGCAGGTGTCTAAGCAGTGTCTTTGCCCTCCCACACCCCAAGCCACAGCCTTCAGGGTGTCCCCTTCCCCCAGATGCTCTCCCTCCCAGAGCCAGAAGTCTCCATCCCACTCACAGGGGTAGGCAGCCGGGGCAGCTCTCCAAATCCCCACAGAGACTTCCTCAGCTCCAGCCTGCATCCTCTGGCCTCCCAAGGGACTGACGCTGACTGGCCCAGGTGCCATGCTGAGCACCAGGGCTCTGGGCTGTATGTAGACAGGGGTCTCTGCATGAGGAGCTCCCAGCCTTCCTCCGCCAGTGGAGGATGCGCCCACCGGCCTCAATCTCCAGGTGGGGGTGCAGGCAGCACCCGGAGGGCGCTGCAGAGAGGCCGGGGCCTCTGTGTCCTCTCCAGCTGCTCTGACCTCCAGGCCCTGCCGACCCCAACTCTCTAGCCTAGACTGCTCTCCTGAGGTCAGCCCCATCTCCAGGCATCTCTGGGACCTGACCCCTCCCAGGATGGCAAATCCCCAGGTCCCTCCAGGCCATTACTCTCAGCCCCGGGGCTCTCTCTCCTCAAGGAATAGCTGCTTCCCCTCTGTTCATGGGGTCCCAAGCTAACCATCCAGTGTGGCTTCTCTGTCTCCCACTCCTGGCCCCGTCCAGTGAGTTCAGCCCTCCAGTCCTGCCTCTAATGACTGACCTTCAACCGCCGTCCCCCCTTCCTCTGCACTCTCCCCTCATGGGCTTTCCCCAGACCCCTCACAAGTCTTCCTGCTTACTGTCCCCCAAACCCATCCATCTTACACCTATGGAGTGTCACCACCCACTCAGGTCTACATCAGGAGACCTCTGTGACTCTCCACTGGCCACAAAGTAAAACCTGGCTCACTACCCGGGGTTCAGTGCTCTCCCCACCCCACCAGCCAGTACTGACTCTCCCTGCTCCACAGAAGCCCCTTTGTCCCTCCCCCACCCAGCACACACATGCTGGCCCTGTCCTCCATCCCCACCCATGTCCCTGGAGTAGCTATGAAGTGGCAAAACAAGTGTATATAAATTAGCTGCTACTGTGGGGAACAGGGTACTGTCTGAGGTTCAGGATCTCAATTAAGATTCTAGGACGGATGATCAGGGATGACCTCGGAGCCTCTAAGCTGAGGAAGAGATAAGCCCAGGAAGGGAAGGGGTTTGCTAAGACTCGCACCAGACTGGCCTTAGTGCAGGGTGACAGTCCAGCAGGGTGACAGTCCAGCAGGGCAGAGAAGGGAGTTGACAGAGGCATCTAGGTTCCTAGAAGGTGGATGACAGACTCTCTGGAACAGACTTAGATACGAAGGGGAAATGTGGATGGACCAAGAGACAAGCCAGCCACTACCACAATAGCAGCCTCTGCCCACCTGCGGAGCCTTAGGCAGAGTGTCGGGGGCTCAGCCCTGCCCAGCTGTGCCCTCACTCCCTGGTGCAAGAAGGTCAAGGTACCTTTGAAGGTTCCCCAGAGCAGGGGGAAGACAGCTGTGTAAGCTCCATAACAAGGACAAAGAGTGACAAGCTCAGTCATGTCGAGGCCTGGTGTGCAGGGATCCATGTGAGCTCTTAAAGTTAAGTCCCAAACATGGAGGGAGTCCCAGGCTACCCAGCCTGCCTGGGGAGAGGAGGAGGAGGAGGAGGATCGTAACCAGACAGGAACCACGCAAGGGGCTGCTCCTGTGGTGCTATCTGCCTTACACAACAGGCGCTGTGACACTGGAGGACACCGGGGCTCCGACAGGTCAAAGGACCTGTGCAGTCAGGTGGTCAGTGGGCACCAAGTCAGTGCCCACTGCTCTACCCTGCTCTACACAGGGCTCCAGACAGTGCTGGACACTGGATCTCGGGCGCAGGCACCGTCCACACCTGGCTCTGCTCCTGAGAGGGAGGCTGCTGCACCTGCCCCAGGGAGCACCTGGCCCAGGAAGGGACAGGTGGCCAGCCTCAGAGCAGGTCTTGGAGCAGCTGAGAGTGGGGGCTGTGAAGAGCTCCCTGGTGCTGACTGTACCCCCTGCAGGATGAATTGGGACAGGTGGTGGAGGCAAAAAGGGATGGAGGGGTGTGGAGGGGCCAAACTGGAGCCACTGAGGCTGTGCAGGGAGGCTGATTTTGAGGGAGAATCTTCTCAGAGTTAGAGTTCCTCAAGAGTGGTAATGAGTTTCCCGTCCCTGGAGGTACCCAAACTAAAGCTGGGTGACTTTGGGGGAAATATTACCAAGGGAGGCAATCCAGGCACTGGCGGAACACTAGGCCTTCGAGGACTGCCTTTCCTGAAATGCTATGAGGTTGCGCATGAGCTCTTCCACCATCTGCGTGTCTTTCCCCCTAGTTCCGCCTCCACGCCCACACCAATCTTACCTCTTGCAGGGTGTCTCCCCAGAGCCACCTGGCCCACTGTCATCTCATTTTCTCTGGACACCCTGTCAAAGAGAAGAGACACCAACTGCCACTGCACCCCATTAGCTGGAGCCAGAAGCAAACAGTGCCACACCTCTCGCCTCACCCATGGGTGCAGGGTTTTGGTCCCTGAGTGCACGACCTTGACCCGTTTGACCCTCACAACTGGACAGATGAGGGCACTGGGGTGCCAGGAGGGAAGTGACTGGTCCGAGGCCCTGCCGCTGGGCCTGGGGTGGGGCTGGGAGTTGGCCCACAGGCGGCTCGGCATCTGTGCTTGCTCGGAGTCATTCCTTTGGGGCTGGCATGGGACAAAATGAGTGAATAGGTAAGAACCCCAGCAGAGGCGGCACACAGTGGGCCCGCGCTGGGGGCCTGTATCGCTGAGCTCGCCCGCTGGCCCTGCCCGGCCCGGCCCTGTCACTCCCCTTCCTCGTGTCTTGGTCGGTCTCCCCCAACTCTCAGCCCAGTCTCGCCCAGTGCCTCCCCGTCTCTCTCTCCCTCCTCTGCCCTGTCTCTTGCTCTGCGTCCTGTCCTTGCCCACCATTCTGTCCTTCCCCACCCCCTGGCCCTTCTGAGCCCCGACTCTGCTCCGTGTCCTGCTGTGCCTGTGCTCATCAGCGTCTTTGTCTTCTCTGGCCAGCCGGGGCTCTCCCTCTCTCCCTCCCTTTACGAGCTTGTGTGCTAGTGGACAGGGAAGCAGGATGGAGGCCACTCACTAGTGACCCATCTCTGCGATCACCTCATTATTTATCGCCAGGGACGCCAGTGTTTCCATAAATTACCCCGACCTGGAGCTGCCTGCACCAGAATCGATAGTCGCCTCTTGCCTAATGCCCAATTATTAATAACCACGCGGGGGAAGGGTGGCAGACGTGGCCAGACATGGCACTCTGGGCGCTCGCCTGGCAGGGGGAGGGGTGGACTGGAAGGGAGCTGGCACCTGGGCAGTGGAACGCCTGCACAGGCAGGAGATGGGCCCTGGAGGAGGCGCCAGCGTCTCCCCGTTCTCTCCAGGGCTGGGCAGCAGGCTCCGAGACAGGTTCCACCCGAGGTCGGAGGGCAGCGGCTGAGCCCCATCTCTGGTGCCTCCAGTCTGAGGATGGGCGACTAGACCGCGCGCTGGCGTCTGCTCTGTCTGGACCCCCAGCCCCCAGAGCCCTGGAGATGAGGGTGGAGTGGAGCTATGGCAGGACTCGGTCCCACCCTGCTGCAGGCAGGCGGAGGCTTCCAGAGGCATGGAGCAGGGGAGGGGTGTAGCTACAGCAGGGTCGCGGGGTCAGAGGTGGTCCCCAGCCTGCACACACCGCCAGCCCTGCAGGTCCACCCGGTGAGAGAGCTGCAGCTGCGAGGGCTGGTGGCTGGTGGAGGAGGCCCCAGGGAAAGGCACAAGGGCCGGAGGAGGGACAAAGCATGCTACGGGGTTCAAGACCAGGGGCCGGAACCAGAACCCTCATCCATGCACGTGAGGGCCAGAGAGGGCAGGGGGAGGCAGGGCCCCAGGAGCCCCTGACCTTGGTTTATAAACACACACACACACACACACACACCCTCAAGGCACCCAGAGGCAGGATCAGAAACACACTTGCTAACACCATGCACACTGTGTGCACAAACCAGGGTACAAAGCCACTTTTGCACACAAGGCATTCTCACGGACGCGGAGTCTCACTCACACAGACAATCACACACAGGCAGACGGAGACACAAAGGCACGCTGGGAAGCCGGCGCGTGCAGGGCACCACACACCCACGCACGCAAAACCAAGCACACGTACCACGCACCCGCGGACCCCTCCAGATATCCCTCCAACACACATAAGCGCCTACAAGAGCTGACACGCTCGCAGCGCGTCCTGCACACGCGCCCTTTTGTGCACAGGGTGTGCGGAGCCGCGTGCACATTCAGCAGCGCGGCCTCTGAAGGCGTCTCTGGAGCAGGCTGAGGTTTCCTTCAGCTCCTCGAGCCCAGTCGGTGCCAACACTGCCACCGTGTGGCGGCAGGGGCACAGTGCCATAAGGTTGCACACACCGCCAGCCATAAGGTTGGACGGCCAGGCCAATGGAGAGGGAAGCCATCATCCAGGTCTCTCTCCAAATCCCAGACCTCCCAATCTAGAGAAGCCAGGGGCAGTTTGGGCATTCAAAGTGAAACTGGACACAGTTCTGGAGAATCAGCTACTGTGGGCCGGTGCTGTCCACGAAGGAGGGCGCTGGCTGGCCCTGTTGGCCCCTGTCTCTGTGGTCAGTGGTGGGTGCCAGGCGGCCCCCATGCAGTTCATGTTAGTTGGTGCTAAGTTGCTTAAGCTCTGGCAGAGACCAGGGTTCCAACCCAAACTGCACTCTTGTTATTCGTCCACCAGTGTTTCCTGAGCTCTTGTCTGTTTGGGTACAGGGAGGGATGATACAGTGGTGAGCCATACCGTCAAGTCCAGGGTCCCACCGCTGAAGAGAGAGCACAATCGACATGTACGAGGTCAACCATGGACTGCCCTTAGTGTAACCCCAATGGTTAACTATTAGCATCTCACTGTAAGGATGATGAGTGTAATGTCACCTTAGAGGGCAGAGGGACTTAACCTGGGGAGAAGAGCATCACACAGGCTTCCTGGAGATGGCAACTCCAGGAAGGAGGAGTAGTGATTAGTGGCCAAGGAAGGCAGGAAGAGCTGTGTCAGGGCCCTGGACAGGACAGCGCTCCCAAGCCATGGACATCAACAGAAGGCCAGTGGGCTCAAGGCAAAGTATATGAGAGAAGACAGGGAACCAGGGCACTCTGTGTCCAGGCAGGACCTGAAGCCCAAGGTAGATGCTTGGGCCCTTGGCCAGGGGCAGCTGTGACCTCTCATCTTGTTATTAGAGAGCCCAGGGGCCCTTCCCTCACTTGCCACCATGGGCGCCCAGTGGCCTGGGCCACTCCAGACCAAGCTCACTGACCGAGCCCAGAGCCCACGGAGGCAGAGGTGTTCTCACTCCACAGATGCTCTCAGAGGCACCCCCAGAGGGATGGGGTCTTGGGAAAGAAGCATCTGGAATGGCCTTGCCTAGGCCTCCTGTTCTCAAGAACACCAAGGACATATCGTGACATATTTGTGCAGACACTGAGGCTCAGGGTGGCCAAGTCACACACCGAGTAGTGGCACTGGGGCTTGAGACCACAGCTGACCCCCAAAGTTATGTTTCTTACTTTTAAACCTTATGTGTAGGAAGTTGAGTTAACCATGTAGTTAGTTGCAGGCACAGAGAACATGCAGGATCTGTCTTCTGGTTTGCTCTAAGAGATCGATGCCCATCAGCCGTTGCCAGAGCCCCATGGTGCACCAAGCTCAGCAACAGGACTGGACCTATGTGGGAGCACCCATGGGTGTCCTAGCCACAGCTGCTATCCTGGATGAGCACATGAGCACCTGCAGCCAACCCCAAACAGCTTAACTTGCCCATCTAGCAGCTGAGTGAAGGAACTCATCTTGCGGAAAAGAAAGACCAGGATCTATAAATACGTTTGAATCAGAGTGATGATAAAAATGTGTGTCCTTCAGTGAGGAATCAATGCACTCTATCATTTCATGGAATACTATGCAGCCATTAAAATTGATGGGGAGAGTATTCATTTATTGATATAGAAAGATCTCAAGCTTTGTTGTTCATATTTTTTAAAAATAGACCATAAAACAGTATTTATGAGCTGGATACAGTGGCAGGTGCCTGTAGTTCCAGCTATTCAGGAAGCTGAAGTAGGAAGATTATTTAGCCCAGGAGTTCAAGGCCAGCCTGGGCAACATAGCAAGACCTTGACTCTTAAACAAACAATAGAGAACAAATCTCCCACCTATTCACTGAGATTCTCATCTTTAAAACAACGCTGATGTTTGTGCGTGACATATTTTCTCAATTCTCAGCTGTACATGTTTTTCCCATTTTAACATTTCTGAAATCAGGATGTGTTTTCCAGCTAATATATATGTTCAGTGCAGCAGTTCCTTTCCCCCTAAGAGCTGTGTAATTAAATCAATGATGCCTCCAATAATCAGTTTTGTCCTAGAATCAAGGAACGAACACACACACACACACACACACACACACACACACGAAGAAACTCAGAAATAAACCAGAAGGCTCAAGTCATTTATTTTAAGTGATTGTTGCTCTCTTCTTCAAACTTTTCCATACTATCTGCATTTTATAAACTAAACACAAATTATTTTTTACAATCAGAAAAAGAAAATCCCTATTTCTAGATTGCAAAACAAGCCAGAGGCTCGGCTCAGAAAAGTTGCAGCTTCTGCCATACAGACTAGAATAATTGCCAAACAGAGCCCCAGACAAGAGGGGTAGGACCCCAGCAGTAGAGATGGGGAGCCAGGGAGGCCCGGCAGCTGGGTCCCCAGGTCAGGAAGGACTCGGGTACATGGAGAACAGTCTTGGGCACTGCAGGCATGAGACATACCTCAGGGGAGGCCTGGGGCTGGAGAGGGTGCGCCAGTGGGAGGGGTCCAGGCAGAGGGCAAGGTGGTGGTAGGGTGGTCACACATAAGGACGTGGCTAACATGGGTTGCTTGCTTATTCTGTGCTGAGAACGTCCTAGGGATCTCATGTGCATACACTTCTTGCTGGAGGTTAAAGAACAATTCACATGTGACATCCTGACCCCACTACCTCAGAATGTGACTGACCAGAGGCAGGTCTTCAAAGAGGTTCCTCCTCCAGTCTAACTGGTGTCCTAACAAGGAAAGGAGATTAGGACCCATGCACAGAGAGACCATGGGGGACACCAGGAGGAGACAGTCACTGGCATGTCAGGGAAAGAGATCTCAGAAGAAACCAGACCTGCCATCTCGATCTCAGACCTTCAGCTTCCAGGATAAAGGGGACGTTCATTTCTGTTGTCCAAGCCGCTCAGCCTGTGGAACTTTGTGCGGGCTGTCCTAGCAAATGGAAATCTTTACTTTCCCCCACAGTAACCCTACAGGATGTTGCAGTAAACTCTTGCTGTGTAACAACCTGCCCCCAAATTTAGTGGCTCAAGATGGCACTCCTGCTGTAGTCCACTCTAGGACTTGGCAGAGTCCACCCATTTCCTCACCCAGTGTCCACTGGAGTAGACGGCTTTCAGGATGGCTCACTTTGGTGGTGGGCAGAACACCTGTGATGTCCTCTCCACGTGGCTGCCTGGCTTCCTCCCAGATGGCTGCTGGACTCCAGGGGTGGGCGTCCAAGAAAGCCAGGCTAAAGCCCATGGCAGACGGGTCACCTTGCCTTAGGACTTTAACTGTCAGGGCAGCGACCAAAGTCCACCCAAGTTCAAGAGGAAGAAACGCCGACCCACCATCCCAGGGGAGGATGTCAATGAGAAGAGCGTGCAGGATGGGATATGATCTGTGGCTGATGTCTTTGGGACATGCAGATTGTCGTAGCAGGTGCTGTGACCATCCCCACTTCACAGATGAGGAAATGCAAGTTGAGAAAGAAGAGAGAGGCTGAGATCATGCTGCCGTGAGCGGCAGCACTGGGTAGGTTGGTGCTTGGTCATGAAAGGCCTTGAATGCCAAGTTCACGGTTTAGGGCTGAAAGTACATGGGCCAGAGGAAGCCACTGAGCTTCTGAAGCAGAGAGTGTCCTCATTGGATTTCCGTTCACTGAAAATCACTCTGGCTGCAGGATAGAAAGGGAAGGGGAGGCGGGAGGTCTGCAGGTGATGAGGAGGCTGGGTCCACAGTCCTGGGGAGAAGGGGTGTGACCCCACTCAGGGCAGTGCTTGGGGGTTAAGGAAGGGCCTTGTTGCTGCTCCTCGCAGGAGGGCCTCTAGGTGGTGACTAGTGGCCGTCCCATCCCTCCAGGGACCAGCTGAGATCCACGCTCCCTTGCCTCCTCCAAGATCCACTGTCACATTTGGTACCTTGTGGGTGGCTCCATCTTCAGGGCACGTGATTGGGGCCCCGCCAGCCCCTGGCACTGGCTCTCGCCACCTGCCGGGTTTGATCTCGCTGCACAAAGCTAACACATAACCAGTGTGTCCTTAGAGTTTGCTGAATGCACACAGGAATGAGCGGACCCGCGAAGCCCGGCTGCAGAAGAAAACACGCCCACACACCAGGGGACACAGGTGCCGTGTGACTAAAACATAAAACTGTGTGGAATTAGAGATTGGGGTTTCCTACCTGGATGGTGACTAGAAGTCTGGCCAGAAATGCAGGGCCAAGAACTTGAGACACCTCCACAAGTGGGCGAAGCCAAAGAAAAATAAAACCTGAGTCAAATGGGGGCTGAACTGGGAGGACACGGTGGACATGGGCTGTGGCTACTCCACTAATGAGCCCACCCACTCTCCCTTCCTGGGTCTGCAAACGCCAGGTTGGACCTCAGGACCTCCAAGTCCCTGCCTAGTGACTGCTACAGTTCCTTCAGCACAGTATCCGGCTGCCAAGCCTCAGTTCTCTTGGCTGTGAGATGGGTGTGAGAGCGGCACCTCACTCCCAGGGAGGGTAGACAGCACAGCCCCGGGGTGGCCTTATACAGGGGATCATCGAAGACTGACCTGGGAATGGGACCTGCAGGGGCCCCTGGTGGGGCATAGTGTTGGAGTAATGAACTGCCTGCCCCACCAGACTGGGGGTTCCTTAAGGACAGGAACCGTGACTAGGGCTCAGCTGAGCCTGGCTGGAAGAGGACTCAGAGGACGTGGAAGTTGGGGGCTGGAAATGGATTCCCCATGAGGCTGTCCACTAAGGGACATAGAGGAGATGGGTAGATAAGCAGCCACCCTCTCAAGCAGCTGTCTCACCTGCAGATCCCGTGTGGACACCAGCAAGAAAGCCCAGGGCCAGAGACATCCGGGGACAGGGCCCACCAGGCCTATGGGGACCAGGTCAGCAGCGTGGAGCTTTCTAGAAGCCAGGAATCAGAGAGAAAGGAGGCAAGGAGGCGACACCTGAATTGAGGGAACACTGTGACAGGTGAAGAGAGAGTCCTGGCATTCCCATTTTGCAGATAGAGAAACTAAGGCTCAACAAGATTACAGCTAGTCGGAGCTCTGAGTGTGGCTGCTCTGACCCCAAAGGGTGTGCGTGGTCCGGCAGTACCCCACCTCCGGGGAGACAGTGGGCATCAGGAGGGGAACGACATTGACCCAGTGACAAGGGGGACTCAGCCCAGCAGGGGAATCTTGGGGCCAAGGAAAGGCCAGCTGCCCTCCACCAGGTCCCTGGGCCTCCAGCTCCTGTGCTTGGGCTCCTCTTGAGCTGGTCCCCAAGTCTCCCCTGAGCCCCCCTTGCGATCCTGCTGGATTCCCCGCTGAGAGCAGCCTAGACTCAGGGAAAGCAAAGAAAACGTAGATCCCCTGCCCAACGGGCTGCGCAGCTGAAGGTCACTGGCCCCCTGGTCAGACGGGGCCAGTTAAGGGGCCCTTGCAGAATGAACTGGATGAGGAAGGACCGCAGGACAGGCCAGCGGCCCCCAGATATCCACCTGCTCTCTGGAACCAGATTCCCCTTCAGATTCCGCAGCCGCACCTCTGTGTTCCAGCACGGCCTCGGAGAACCCCATTTCCAAGGGTTCCAGGAGCTGACAGCGCTCTGGGCTGGGCTTTGGGCTGCAAATTGGACTCATCCCCCATCTTTAGCCTCATGTAAACTTCACCCAACTGGGATCCCCGCTGGTCACAACTCGGCCTCTCTGCTACCCTGGTCAGGGCAGGAGCCCATCTGGTATCAGCAATGGGCACCAGAATCGGCCACGCTGCCCCGAGGCCATCAGCAGCCCGGCAGGGCCTCAGCCTTGCCCGCTCCCTCTCCAGCTGGCTCAGCGCAAGGCCAAGCTCTCGCAGCCCTTTGGACAGGAATTCGCACAGCTCCCCGTCCAGCAGCCTGGCCTACAGCCAGGCCAGGTCTGGACACATCCCCCTCCCGCTCAGGGCCTGCAGGCCCCGTGCCCCACCTCCCCCTGGCTCTGTTGGACTTGACATTCACCCTGTGGCCCAGACTCCCAGGACCCCCGCAGCCCTGCCTGGGGACCCAGCCCGGGTTCCAGCTGGCTGGTGAGCCCGGCCAAGCATCACGGCTCCCGCGACATCCCTGAGTGACAGGAAACAACTCGCTCCTTCCAAGAGGCGAAGCTCTGACAAACACTCACTAGGAAATAATAAAGTGGCAAAATAATTCTGCATCGGACACACTTACCAGAGCAGAAAGCGTCTGCGGAGGAGACAACATCTTGTACCATCTATCTTCCTTAAATCCCCACGCTGTGACAAAGTGGAGGGCGAAATCATGATGAATGATCGGACACATTTAGCCAGTACCTGTGCTCTGTAACGAGCGTGGCCCGGGAAAGGGGCTCTAATGAAGATCTGTGCCCCCGCCCCAAACCGGCCTCGGCGCAAACAAGTCTTTATTACAAAATTGGCGCCCGGTTTCCAGACCCTGCAGACCGGAGGCGCGGGGTGTGACAGGAATTAACGGCGGCACCTGCAGGGTCAGCCTGGCCCTTGCTGGTGGTACAGAGACAAACGGGTTCGGCTCCCACCACCACCCTGCGTCTGGTTGACAAGGCGCCAGTCGCCTTCCGATTGTGCGGGAACACGCCTAGGTTTTGTTCCTACCCGGCCCGCCATCATTTATTCTGCTGCCTCATTTGAATATGATGAATACTGTAGTCCTTTATTTGTTCACAACAACCAAATAATTGTAGATCCGTGGGCTTCAGGGCAATTAATCACATTTTTCCCTCCACCAATCCACTATAAACATGACATTGAACAATAAAGTACATTAACCTCTGCTTTGCACAAAACTTTGCTTATTTAAACACCGCAAGGTTATTTGTTTTCCTCTTGCCAGGCCCGTGCCAAGGGAAGGGTAGTGGGGAGGAAGGCCCACCCCATACTAGCAACCACTCAGCCCATCCTGGTTCCCAGCTTAGCCACGGCTGGAGCCTGCGGTCAGTAGCAAGCAGGTGTAGCTGCAGGCCCTGGAGTGGACGCGTGTGTGTGCACTAGGTGACCGTAGGCGCACTTGTGTGGCTGTGTCTGCATCACATGCCTGTTCATGTGTACATCTACGTGCGCGTCTGCTCTCAGAACAGGTGCGTGTGTGCTTACATGTGTGTGTGCATGCTGTGCATAGCTCAGTGTGTGTGTATGTATATGCAAGCATTCTTCTCTGGGCACGTGTGTGGCCATTTTAAAATATGGTTGCAAATTCTTTCATGTTCCTCTAATCAAGAGATGGAATCTAGTCAGTATGGTGGCTGTAGTCTCAGCAGCTCAGGAGGCTGAGGCCAGAGGATTTCAAGTTCCAGGCCAGCCTCAGCAACTTAGCGAGACCCTGTCTCAAAATAAAAAATAAAAAGAGCTGGGGGTCCTGGGGATGTGGTAAAGCACCTCTGGGTTCAATCCCTAGAACTGGGGGTAAAAAAAAAAAACAGGCTCTATGTCTCCCAGTCCTTGAATATGGGTCGCCCTGTGACTGCTTGGACCAAGTCACTATGATGGAGGTGACTCCTTGAGATTTCCAAGACGAGCTCATAAAGGCCACCCAGCTTCTGTCTTCTTCACAGAACACTTGGAGTCCTGAGCTGCCACCAAAGAAGCTCAAGTACTCTGGGGTCCTGAGTCCACCATGTGAGAGAAGAGAGAGAATGAATTCTGAGCCCACAGAATCCATGAGCACAGTGGCCTGGTCTTGCTTCATGTCACCAAGATCAGCGAGGTTCTCTGCAGCCATGGATGATAGATGCCAGGACCCGAACGTCTGTGCATGTGTGGGTGTGTGTGGGTGTGTGTGTGTGTGTGTGTGTGTGTGTGTGTGCCAGTGATGTCTATGTGTATGTGTGCACCAGGTGGTTGTTCCTCCACTCCACTCACTGAGACCTGCTGTGTCGGGCTCTCTTCTAGGTAGACAGGACACATCAGGAAACAGCCAAGACCAACATCCTCATGCAACTTTCATTCTAATGAACAGATCTAAGGAATACGTCACTCAATATGGCGTGTTGTGGGAGACCAACCTTACCTGTGACTGGGTCACACTCCCCGGCTGGGTGCTGAGGCACTCAGTCACAGAAATGTGGCAGAGCTTTCCCCACCCTTCTTGGGTTCAAGGGTCGGAGTCTCATACATGGGTGTGTCTTGCTACAGCCCCATGGGTGAAGCTATGCTCACCTGTTCCTTTGTAATATAACCCCTTGCCCTGTTTAGGATAGAACCTTCCATGGAAATGCCTTGTGTGTGTCCCCTTCTCTTACTGTGCCCTTGGGTGTGGCCTACCCAGGTGTCAGTCACCTGCTGACAGTGGACATCCTGAAGATAGACTCAGCCCCCTGAAACCTGACCCCTTGCCTCATTTGAATAGTTTCTCCTCAATTAAAGGGGTCAGCATATGCTCTCTCTCTCTCTCTTCCTTCGGACCCTTAAGGTCAGAGGAGCTGTCACAGTGACCCCAAAGAAAAAGGTATTTGTGTCTCTTGTGTGGTTATTTCGTGCAGCCCAGTTAGCCCAGTTTAACTGGAGTGACCCCTGAGCCTTTTAGTCACGAGAACAGAAACCCAGCAGCATGTTCTATGGTGACAACTTCCATGGGAAAAGTAAAAACCAGAGCTGGATGGGGGGTGAGTGGGGAGAACGGTGGGCTGGGATGGGCTGCAGTTTCATATGAGGTGGTCAGGGTAGGCTTCTTGGAGGAGAGGGCAAATCCTTGAAGAATCCAAAAGTGTGCGTGCCATGGGTTTCATTATGTCCCCCCAACAGGATCTGTTGAAGTGCTAGCCCCCAGTAGCTCAGAATGTGACTTTATTTAGAAACTGAATCATTAGGAATGCAATTAGTTAAGAAAAGCACAAACCAGAGCAGGGTGGGCCCTTAACTCACTGGTGTCCTTACAAGAGAGGAAAAGACACAGAGGCAGAGACACACCTGGGAAGGGCCAAAAAAGACAAGGCAGAGGTTGGATGATGTGTCTACAAGCCAAAAAAGACCAAGAATTTGCTGCAAATTCACACGGGAAGCCAGAGAGGGAAGGGAAGATTCTCCCCTAAAGGCCTATTCCAAGGGAGCATGGCTCAGTGGACACCTTGATCTTGACTTCTGGCCTCCAGAACTGTGAGACCACAAATTCCTTTTGTTTTAAGTCACCCAGCTTGTGGTACTTTGTTACGCAGCCCTAGTCTGCGTAACATCACTGTATACATCACACGTATATCACTGGCACATACACACACATGCACATACGTGTGCATAGACCTCAGGCCCTGATCCTCTATCATCTATTGCTTCAAGTCTGTGACTTGGAGATGTGGGGGACAAGTGGTCCAGGCAGGGTATCAGCCAGCATGAGGGACCCATGACAGGAACACAGCAGCAGGTCCAATGATCAGCCAAGAGGTGGGGTGGGCAGATAGAGAGTAGGGGGAGACCTCAGGTGAGCTGGGGCGGGCGGTACATGCCACCTTTGGCCACTGTCCAGACTCAACTTTTATTCCATTGTAGAAACTATTGCATGTTTCTGAGCATGATATTTCCTAACAAAAATGTAAAACGTTCTGGTTCTGTGACAAGAGACTCCAGGGGTAAGAGTGGGGTAGGGAGACCGACCAGGAACCCTCTGCCATCATCCATCCGGCCCAGCACAGCGGCATAGGCTGGGGCGGGGGCGGGGGCGTGGTAGATTATGGATATATTTGGAAGGTGCAAGCAGCAGGGTTTCCTGGTCGAGTGGAACGTGGGGTGTGAGTGAGGAGTCAGGGATGGCTTTTCCATTTCTGACTCCAGAACCCGGACGGAGAGAGTCATGATTGGCCAAGATGGAGGAGGGAGGAGTCGGGGGGAGGGCTCAGGGTATGTGTGCATTCATGTGTCACCCTGTGCACGTGTGTGTGTGTGTGTGTGTGTGTGTGTGTGTGAGTGACTGCCTGCATGGGTATGTGGATGCATTATGTGCCCAGGAGGGTCGGTGGCTTTTGTGTGTCTCTGGATGGGCATCTTATCTTTAAGAAGAGCCTGGCCGGGTTTCTGCAGTGTGTTTGCGTATGCATGTATTTCTGTGATTTTGGGGGAAGGATCTCATGGATAAGGAGGTTCTGCAGGTGGTGGGCTTCCCCTGGACGGAGGCTGAGTGCCAGCCGCACCAGGTGGCGCCCACGAGCCAACCACAGGGAACTCCACAGGATGTGGCATGCATCTTCAAGAATTAGTTAGTTATTTGGAAAAAAAATCTCCATAAATAAATTATGAGAAGAACCCTGATCAAGGATCCTTCATAGAAGAGCCATTAGTTGCATAACCCTCAACTCACAGCTACCAAATAGCTTGGCGCTAGCCTCTGTGCCTGTGCGGGACACTCTTCCTGCCAGGTTGAACAGAGGAGCCATCTCTACCCCTCTCTGAGGCGCCTCCCCACTCTTAGAGGAAGGTGAGTCCCTGCTACCAGTCACCATGATGCTGCTGGCAGCTGCCAGATGGGGAGGCATCATTGCTGGAGAAGGTTAATACGCCTTGGCCATGCGGTTCGCTACCATGAGTTTGCTGAGCACGTTCTTTTCTATTCCTGCTAGAAACCAGGATCTGCAACAAAGAGTCCCAGTTATTTGTAGTTTTGCCCAGGGTCTACAGTAACACTCCAGATTTCCACCACAAGATAGTCCAAGGGTATCTGACCAGCTCCATGCCACCCAGAACATTGCATCAACCACATCATGCTGATAAGCACAAGCCATTGTGCTTATAGTTCATTGGAGGTTTGCGAAGGACACTCCTGAGACAGGTATATGGCACTATGTAACACTGCCATTCTCTTACTTTTTAAAAAACCGCACTGGGTTTTTAAGATCTCTCTGCTTTACTATGTGCTTATAAGATCCTCTGTTTCATGGTAATTGTGGGGATCCATCCAGATTGCTACCATCTCTCCTCCAACAAACCCACAGCAAACATCCTCGTCGATTTCCTGCTCTGCACCTCTGGAAGGATTTCTTTGGGTCCTAGGGTACGTGTGTCTAATTTGCATAACTAGTGTGGGCTCTCCAAAAGGCCTTACCAATTTACACTCCCTCCCATCCATCAGCCATGCGTGAGGAATCCTAACTTGCTCACTTCCCCCTTAATTGGCATTACCCTGCTTCTAGCTTTTGCCAGTCTAGAGGTGTAAAGTGATATCTTATTTTAATTTGCATTTCTTTGACTGCTAATGAGTTTTGAGCATCTCTTCATGTGCTTATTAGCTTTTAGGGTTTCCTCTTCTGCAAATTGCCTGTCATATCCTTTGGCCATTCTCCTGTTGGAGCCGACGTCCTCCTCTTGGTGCTTCTCAGAGTTCCTTGTGTTCTAGGTGTTAATCCCTTGTCAATTTGAGTCTTTGAAAAAACTCTTAGTCCTATCATCTGGCTCTTAATTGGCCCACACTATTTCTTTGTTAAACACAATTTCTTAATTTTGATGTAACCACATTCAGCACATTTACTCATTGTGGTTTGTGCTTTTCAAGTTTGGTGAAATCAACCTTTTTTCTTCTTCCTAAGCCCAAAGGTCTCCTCCCACATTTATTTCTATTAACCTCACAAGTTTCAACATTGATATTTAAATTTTTAGTTCACCAAGAGTTCACTTGTGCTAAACAGGGATCCTGTGATAATTTTTTTGGTAAAGTGAGCCAGTTTTCCCTGTGTGTGTGTGTGTGTGTGTGTGTGCGCGCGCGCGCGCAAAACAATCAACTTTCCCATTTATTCGTGATGCCACTTTCTCTATCCCCATGAAATTCCCATTTTTCATAGGTAGGTCTTTGTGTTCTCCATTTATTTCATTGGTACCTTGGTCCATTCCTGTGCCTATACCACATTTTTTTGTGGTGGGGGTGGGGAGGTTCCCGGGGAATTTAACCCAGGGCACTCGGCCACTGCCACATCCTCAGCCCTATTTTGTATTTTATTTAGAGACAGGGTCTCACTGAGTTGCTTAGTGCCACGCTTTTGCTGAGGCTGACTTTGAATTCGTGATCCTCCTGCCTTAGCCTCCCAAGCTGCTGGGATTACAGGTGTGCACCACAGCGCCTGGCTTATACCATGGTTTTTAATTGCTATGGTTTCATGTTGGATTTTTATATTTGGTGGGGAAAGCCTTCACCCTTCATTCTTTTTTTAAAAGGTTGACCTGGTTCTTCATGGACTTTCCATTACTCTATATAATTTTTGAAGTAGATTAAGATTCAGTAAATTTTTGAATTTATCTTGGGAGAGTTGACTTGGTCATAATATTATCACTCTCCATGAGAAGTCAATTACTTAAAATTTTAAGTTCAATTCATAGAGGTCTTATATGTTCTTGGTTTAATTCTCAGATACTTTGTGATTTTTGTTACTCTGTGATGATATTTTATTTTTTCTTACATTTATGATTTCTTTATGATGTCTTACATATCATATTTATTACTTTTTGAATTGAACCTTTTATTACATTTTCTATTTGGTTATTTCTGGTGTGGACAATTGTATTGATTTTGGTAGGTAAATCTTGTATCTGGGCAACTTTAGCTGAGTTCTCACAGTGATTCTGATAACTAGTCAATTAGCTCCATTCATACCCATGAAGATGGGAAATCATATCTACAGATAATGGCAGTTTTCTGTTTCCCTTTCAGACTTCACAAGCCTCTTACCTTCCTTGGGGTATTATTTAGAATTTCTAATATTATGTTAAACAGTATCAGTCATAGGGTTTTTGAAATCTTAAAGTTCTAAGTACAAAATGTCTTTATTATATATGTTATTTGCTTTGAGATGCATAAACATTATCTAAACTAAGCAAATTTTTTTTCTACTCCAACTTTTATAATTTTTTTAATATTTATTTTTTAGTTGTACTTGTACACAATACCTTTATTTTATTTATTTGTTTTTATGTGGTGCTGAGGATCGAACCCAGGATCTTGCATGCACTAGGCAAGTGCTCTACCACGGAATCACAGCACCAGTCCTATAATTTTCTAATAATAATAAAATATTGAATATCATCCAGTGTTTTTTCCACATCAATTTAGATTATCATATATTATTTTTCTCCCTCTATTATGTGTTGAAATAAATGAGCATTTTTGAGGTTGAACTATCCTTGCATTCCTCATTATTTTTGATATACTGATGGATTTATTTAGTCAAAAAAATTTTTTTGAGGTTTTTTTTTTTTTTTTTCAGTAGGAATCAAACCTAGGGACTTATGCATGCTAAGCAAGCACTCTTCCACTGAGCTACACCTCCAACCCGCTGCTTAGGATTTTTGAATCTGTGTTTGTAAGTGAAATAGGCATTCAATTTCCCTTTCTTCCATAGTTTCTGCCTGGTTTGTGAATAGGATTAGATAGAAAAATTAACTGGGCAGATTTCTCTAATTTTATGTTTTCTGGAACACCTTGAGTAAAATAGAAAAATAACTATTCCTTAGAAGTTCAGTAGAATACATTTGTAGAACCATCTAAATCTGTCTTGGCCTAGGCTGTTTTTTATTTTTGTTTGTGGAGAACAGGTAGAAAGAGGGAATGTATGACTATATTTTGTTATTTTTAATATTTGTTCATGTTTATTTGTATGTCCATACAAGTTTATTTCCTCTTGCACAAATTTTGGCATTTTATATTTCCATGTACTGAATATCTGAGTATTTAATAAGGTTTCTTAACTAAACTTACTAGCAACTAGCTCTTCCTAATACCTTTTAATTATTGTTAACTTCTATCTCTTTCTCTTTTTTCCTTCTATTCTCCTATCTTTTAAAAAACGTTTTTCCAAGAATAAACTTTTGGTTTTATATTCTCTACTTTTCTTCTTTGCTACTTTGTTGATTAGTGTGTAAATTTTTATTATTTTTCTCTTTATTCCTTAGGGATCGTGCTTATTTGCTCTTTTTTCTTTTTTTATTTCTTGGTAAGAATAAAATGTGTTTGTAAGTACACACTGCACACTATGAGCTGTGTGTATTAGTCAGCTTATTATCACTATAACAAAATGTCTGAGAAAATTAACTTATAAAGAGAAAAGATTTATTTTTGTCTCACAGTTTTGGAGCTTTCAGTCTATGATCAATTGGCCCCATCACTTTGGGCCTGCAGTCGGGCAGTACATCATGGCAGGAGTGTGTGGCAGAGTGAAACCCCTCACTTCATCATCCAGGAAGCAAAAGAGAATGACTGGACAGTGGAGGCCCAAGATCCACTTTGGAAGCATGGACCTTCAGGCACATTCATACAGACCAGAGCATTGAGTAATTCTGATGTTCTGTATTCTAGTTAAATCATCTTATAATTGCATTTAAAATGGGCATTGCCCAATATAAAGATGAAGAGGAAAATAGATGCTAGTAGGTTAAAATTTTAAATGTTACTTTCTTAAAATGGCAGCAAATTGCATATTTAAAAAACCATAAGTCAATAGAGACCACAGAAGAAAGGGAAAGGCTTATGTTTTAGTACCTTTGTCCTTTCCTCCTGGTTTAGGGACAAGGATTCTGCAACTTTATTTTGTACTTGGTCCAGCAAATCACTAGTGACCCGGAGGCGCACCCTGAAGGTCTCCCCTGCCTCCTGAGTGCCTGCTCTCCTCACCAGCCAGCCTGAGCCACACCTTCCTCACTGAGGGAGCTGGTGCCCCTGTGTTCACTGCACATGCGTGTGACACACACCACGCCAGGATGCCCCTTCCCAGCCTGATGTCTTCAAATGACACCCTGCTGCTGCTGGCCATTCTTAAACACATGTTGATATCTATGTATTATTCTAACACACAGGGAGACCAAAATTTAGTGGCCCACTTTCCTGTTTTTTCAAGACCATTGGCAATATTCTTTCACAAGACTTTGTGAGCATTTAGTACCTAGCAACAAGCACATTTCTGGTTTTAATAAATTAATATCAATGGAATAATGAAATAATTAATGAATTCATGAATACTTTCTGAAATTCTTATAGGTGTACTATCAGGGTCAAGGATATATAATTTGAATTTTTAAAATATTTTCCCCAAATGTGGCACCTATTTGAACAGTGAAAGAATGATCTCACTGTTGGGAATTTTTAAATCCCTTCAAACTTATTAGGCAAAAACTGAGATCATTATTGTTGTTATCTAGGGCTGGGGATTGAACTCAGAGGTATTCTAACATCTTCAGTCCTTAGTCAGAGTCTCCTTCAGTTGCTGAGGCTGGCCTTGAACTTGAGATCCTCCTGCCTCAGCCTCCAGAGTCACTGGGATTATTTGGTGTGCATGCTGTATCTGTCTATGTTGTTATTTTAATGGTCATTTGTTTGATTTTTTTAAAGTCTGAAGTTTGCAGGCCATTTGTATTTCCCCTCTGTGACCTCTCATGGTGTTTGTTGTTTGGTTATTTCATGTTGAACATTCCTCTTTTCCTGATTAGTAAGAGCTCTTATGTTTTGATATTGATTCTCTATTTGTCTACTATGGACAGTAGGTTTCTTTACTTGGCTGTTTGCTTTGTAATTTTATTTATTTTTTTTTTTTAACACACACACATATACCACACACCATGCTTAAATATATACATACATATTTATTTTAATGTTTTTATTAGCAAATTATAGTTTTGTATAATAATGGGGCTCATTTTGACATCATACACACATGGAATATAATTTGCCTCCTTCGGTCCCTAGTACGTCTTCTTTCCCTTCCCTCCTGCCTTCCTAGGGCCCCTTCCTCACTCCCCTGGTCTTCCTTCTATTTATTTATTGTTTATTGATGCTTCATAGCTATACACATAAAGGTGAAATTCACTGTGGTATATTCACATGTAAATAGCATAATTGGGCCAAATTAGAGAAAACGTGGCATATATTCACAATGGAGTTTTACTCAGCCATAAAGAAGAATGAAACTGTGGCACTTGCTGGTAGATGGATGGGACTGGAGACCATCATGCTAAGTGAAATAAGCCAGACCCAGAAAGTCAAAGGTCAGATATTTTCTCTCATATTTGTTTTCTTAAAATGCTTTTTAAGTAAAGTTCATTTTTTAAGAAGTCCAGTTTCTCTATTTCATAAGGTTTATTAGTTAAACTTACTAGCAATTTCTTTAGAGATACCAATCTTCACACGTGGGCTCAGAAATCCCTGTCTGTGAAGCCCCATCCACCCCCAAGGTAAGAAGAATGTCATCTAATGTTCCTGTGGTTTGCTTTTCTACAATTACTAGGTTAAGTGGAAGGCTTTTCACACTCGCATGTTTGTCTTAATTTAATCTGGCATGTTTTTTTCTTGCGTTTTATCACATCATTTGGGTTTATATACGCACGTGAGCACACACAAACCCACAAACACCACACACGATCTCTGTGGACTCCCTTTCTTTTTGTGTTCTTTCTAAATGCAGGAATGCCCACGTGGGCTGCAGACCCCTTCTCCCCGCTTCCCCTGCCGTCTAGCCTTGGTCGCTGTTGTCAGCTTGGTGTTCATTTCTGAGCTGGTGAGAACAGTTCACTTTAGGTCTTGGTTTGGAGGCAGCTGGCCCGCTTACCACTAACTCTCTCCTATGTCCCACATTTGGTAGTATGTTATTTCTGTTCCACCAGAGCACACACGTGCACATGCCGTTCCAGACACCTTCCATGGGCCCCTCCAGATCCACTCTCCCCTGGACCTGTGTGAGCTACCTCAACAACTTCCTGTGTCTCCACCTCCTGTGTGGGCTCAGCCATTGAGGAGCCCAGAGGACATTGAAGGGAGGGGACGACAGTGAATTTAGGCTACTGGCTGCCCAGGTTCCCTCCTTCCAATCGTCTTAGATTGGCGGTCACTGTCCCTCTCAAAGCCGTTGACAGTAGATTCAGAAACCACCCCTATCCTTGGAATTTAGTGGGAAGTTCAGGGAAGGGAACAGTTCCTTGTGACTCCCCATGTCCCCACATCCGTAGCTGTCCCCTTTAAGCACATCCTTTCAAATGACCCTTTTGCCAATATGAGTTCCATTTCCTGCTGGGACCCAGAATTAGATCCGTACAATTTTTATTACACTTATCCCATCATTTCCTCTTAGGTTTTTCGACGCTCACCACAAGACTTATGTCAAAAATTTCTCCACCTGTTTATTAACTGTCTGGGTAGCTTTCTCAGAATTCTCCTTCCAGGGACTCATAGGAGCAAGAGTCTCTGGGTCTGCATGTTTACAATTGTGTGATTGCCTTTGTATTGCAAGGAGAGTTTGTCCAGATATAAATTGTTGGCTCATTTTCTTTTCTGCTGTATCTTTAAAATGTTGCCCTATTTTTAAACATAAAATGTTGCTGTACAGAATGGTGATTTCATCCTGATTTTCTTTCCCTTGTTGTTCCTTTTATCCTCTAGGAGCAATAACATCACTCACCTAAGTCTCATGTCAAGGATTCTGTCAATTCCCAAAGGGCAGAAAATGTTCTTTGTATCCTACCCTTAAATATTCCTATATTTTAGGAAACAAATCTTAAATTAGCTTTAAATTATTTAGTCTTTTCCATTGTTTAGTCTTTCTTTTAAGGGCCTTCAGTTGTACGTCTGTTGGATCTCCTGTTCCTGACTTGAATCATTTTCTTTTTCTTTTTCCTGGTAGCATGGATTGAGCCCAGGGTGCTCTACCACTGAGCCACATCCCCAGCCCATTTTTATTTTTTGTTTAGAGATAGGGTCTTGCTAAGTTGCTGAGGCTGGTCTCGAACTTGGGATCCTCCTGCCTCAGCCTCCTGAGCCACCCCAGCAGCTCACCCAGCCCCTGACACTGAACCCAGTTGATTGCTTTCTTTAAAATCCTCTTTATTTCTGTTTGACCTTCCTCTCATTTCTATCTGAATTTCCTCTCCAGGTCCTTTGAGATGTTTACTCACTCTGGGGCTCCTTCTAATTTAAACTTTATTGGGGGCGGTTCTCTTAGTTTGTGGGTTCCATCAGCTCTTTACCCAGCTTCCTCATCTGGACACCTCAGGGCTCAACACTATCCTTTCACTGGGTATGGCTCTTCCAAAGCTTCTCAAGTTTTCTTAATTGCTTTCGGCTCACTTAGCTTTGGGTCCACATATGTTCTCCTTCTCTTTTTCCCTTGTAAAAACATCTGTTCGGAATTAGATTGTGTTTCTTTTTTGTTTCTTATTAAGACAGTTTTTTTCTCTGGATTCTTAGAAAAAAGTGACTATGTAAGGGACAGACATGGGCCAGGTGGCTTTCTCTACCTTTTCTCTTGTTACCAGGTGCTGGTTCTTTGGGACAAACAACAATATAGCAATGGTTTGGTCATCGAATCCAAAAATAAGAAGGTAAAAATACACCAAATAATAATGATAATTGTAAAATAAACACAAATGGAGAGACAGTTATAAACAGGGAAGTGACACATTGCTCAATTTTATTCAAATAAATTTGAAAACTGGAAGAGATTGATACTTTTATTGGGAAAAAATAATTTATCAAAACTGACTCCAGAAGATAAAGAAATAATAAACAGACAAATTACCATAGAGGGAAAAGAAAATGCTGTTAAAAGATTTACCCACCTCCTAAGAATAACCTGAGGCAGTTTTACAGGGGATTCTACCAGTTTTTAAAGGACATATAATTCACTCACACTTAAAATATTCCAGTGCCTACAATTATTAATACATATATATACATATTTAAGTTGTTTTTGCAAAGCAAACTATGTGATACCTAAACCCAATAAAGACACACCATATGCATGTTTCATGCACATATGTTTATAAATGTTAATACATATGTTAATACAAAGTCCAAATGAAAATAGTAAGTAGAACACTAGTGTATAAGAATAAAATAAAATTGATACACTGTGACCACGTGAAGGTTACTATAGTTAAAATAAAAATGATTCAGTATTTTAAGATCGATTAAAATCTATTAAAATCAACTTTAATAATCAATCATTTATTATGTGAAAGGCAAATATAGTAACATGTTAACAGCTGAATGTAGCTCATTCATTTTAATGTTCTTTCACCTTTGGTACATGTTTTAAAAATTTCATAATAAAAGGTTGGGAAAATATCTATTAATATAATTCATCATATTAATAGGCCTAAGGAGAATGATCACGGAATCATTTCCCCAAACACTGAAAAGGCATTTGACAGAATTCAATATCTATTCTTAATTTTTAAAGCATTTAATAAAATAGGAAGAGATAGTTATTTCTTTAGCAGATAAAATAGATTCATCTCAACCGATAAGTCAGCATTATGCTTAATTGATACTTTTATTAGGAAAAAATAATTTATGCCTAGCACTTAATGGGGAAAACACTAAAAGCATTCCCATTAAAGTCAGGATAAAACAAAAATGTCCAATATCACTCTATTAGACAATTATTTAGCATTGTTATGAAAGAAATCACCAATGTAATTAAAGAAAGACATTAGAGGTATGAAAATAAGAAAGTGGGACATTAAATTATCTTTATTTGCAGATGATATTACTGTACAGCTAGAAAACCAAGGGACTCAAATAAAAAACTATCATAAACCATAAGAATGTTTAATTGAGTGGCATGCTTCAAAATTAGAATACACACACACATAAAATAACATGCTCAGGTCAGTATTTTATCATAGTAAGAAGTGTGTGATGGGGCTGGGGTTGTGGTCCAGTGGCAGAGCACTCGCCTAGCACATGAGAGGCACTGGGTTGGATCCTCAGCACCACATAAAAATAAAATAAAGGAATGTCCACCTACAACTAAAAATATATATTAAAAAAGAGAAATGTGTAATATGTCTGTAAAACTTTGAAGCAGTATCAGATGATGACTGTAAAGTTATTTCTCGTGCTTGGATAGAAAGCTTCAGCATGAAGATCAGCTCTTTTTTAACTTTATTTCCAGTATAAAGGGATCTCACCAAGACTTCAGCAGTGTGATTGAATAAAGGCAGCTCATGGCCAAGTTTGGCTGAGGGACCTGGCGACAGGGCTTGGTGGCTGAGCTGGCCTCATATGTGCAAGGCCCTGTGTTCAAGACCCAGCACCATAAAACAACACCTATCAACAAAGTTCAGTTAAGTGAATAAAGCAACAGAGGAAACCAATTTTTTTTTAAATGTCAAGAAGTTCAGATAAAATGAACACCAGATATTGAAACACACGATAAGAAACAGGTGTGTTAATGGCACTAACACAAGCAGCTTGATCAGTGCCACAGACTGAAAATCCACATCTCCTGTGTGACGGAGGTGGCATTTCAAACCACAGGGTCGAAGACATCATTCAGTATGGGCTTTGAGGTCACTGGGCAGTCACCTGGGGAAAAGGCTGGACCCCTACTTTGTACATTAAATCCAACTTAATTCCAGTGGATCAGATACTTAAACACGGGAAACAAAACCAGGAGCTAAGGGAACGCGTTGTTATAATCTGGGAATGGCAGAGGCCTTAGTAGGGTGGAACCCCAGAAGCCACAGAAAGGTTGACAAATTCAACTACACTGAAAAAAAATCCGTTATTATGGTTCCAAAAACCATCTATGCTAAGTTAAATACCAAGAAATGACAACGTGTGGGTGGGGGTGTTATCTGCAACTCAAATGAAAAAGAACCAGGTTCTCTAACAGGGTACCTGTCACGTATGTGGAATAGGAATGATCCCATGTGGGGAAAAGGCACAGGCTCCGACACGCCCCCAGAGAACAGACACTGTTCCTTGGGGGAGAAAATATCTTGGATATTGCAATAGTCTGTGGCCCCCCCAAAGCATAACCCTAGGGAATAAATTAAGACTCCTCACTGTTTAATTCATCCCATTAGTAAGAATTTTAATCTAATTAACTCACTAAATAAATTAATTTATTAATTATAATAACATAAATTCTCACCTGTGGTAATTATAATTTTAAATTAATTCATAAATTAATTTAATCAACTAATAAAATTAATTAAAGTAAAAATGTCTCCTTAGGAGGTTGATAATGAAAAAGGGTTAAGAAATATGAATCTAAACAAATGGTCGACAGAGGAGGAAATAAAGATGGTCGTTAACACATAAACATGCACTTACACAAAAACTTTACACGAATGTCCATGGTGCACTATTTGCCATAAGGCAAGTGATGGAAATAGCCCAATGTCCTTCACCAGAAGGATAGATAAAGAAAATATGGTATATTCATATAATGGAATACTATTCAGTCATAAAAAGGGATAAAGCACTGATATGTATGGCAACACAGATGAACCTTGACAATATTATGGTAAGTAAAAGAAGCCAATCACCAGCGACCATTTAAAAGTCCTGTTGTATGATTTTATCTAAATGAAATGTCCCAAGTAAGCAATTCCATACAGAGAGAAACTAGGTAGAGTAGAGGCTGATTGTAAAGAAGACTTTGGGAGCTGATAGCTAAAGGGTACTGGGTTTCCTTCTTGGATTGATGAAAATGTTTTGAAACTGGTTTTAATGATTATTGCACAACACTATGAATAGACTAAAAGGCAGTTAAACATGTACTTAAAGTGGGTGAATTGTGTGGTATGCGGTTACAACAAAGCTGTTACCAAAATAAAATCACAATAATGGTTCTTATCTTTATTGGAATGGGTCACTTTGGGATCTCTGGAAATCTAAGGATACTCTCTCCAGTCGAGTCCACACACATGGACAAGTTTCAGTTTGATTTTGGTGGATTAAAAATGACCAGGTGGGCTGTAGCTATGGCTCAGTGATAGCGCACTTGCCTGGCATGTGTGAGGCACTGGGTTTAATTCTCAGCACCATAAATAAATAAATAAATAAATAAATAAATGTCTATCAACAAATTAAAAAAAATTTTTTTTAAATGACCAGGAGTCCATGTGACTCAGGGTTGGAGCTTCTGCTGTAAAATACTCAGTGATATGGAATGTATTTGCTAATTGTCATTAAAGATAAAGCAGTGGTGTATGTGTGTGTGTGTGTGTGTGTGTGTGCACGTGCATGCGTATGCATGTGCATATGTATGTATGTATTGGTGCTAGGGATTGAAGCCAGGGGCTCTTTACCACTGAGTGACACCTCCAGCCCTTATCTTTTATTTTGAAACAGGGTCTTGCTAAGTTGCTGAGGTGGGCCTTGAACTTGAAATCCTCCTGAGTCACTGGGATTACAGGTGTGTGCCATTGCACCTGGCTTGAAGCACTGACATAAAGATAGAAATATTCAAATTAGTTCACTCCTGTGCCATATGTGTACACACAAATATACAAACCTCTTGTATTGTTATTTTTTAAAATGGTCCCACAGTGATAACCTCTGAATGGTGGGATTATGGAAAATGTGTATTTTCTTCTTTTTGTCTGTATTTTGTACATTAAGTATGTTTCAGTTTTGTAATAAGAAAAAATATAATTAGCTCAACAGCTATTTTTGGAAAGAATATGTTAACTGTCAAGAAAAATCTCTATTATTAATCGCCTTTTCCAATAATCTTTTAGTTGTTTGAATCCATTTATTTTTCCAAAGGAGTTTTATAATCATTTTGAGAGGAAAGTTTCCACCCAAATCCTGCATGTGTTATTTGGGATTTTGACAATGCTTGGATTCATTTGAGGAGAATTGTCATCTGCAGAATGTAAACTGTTCCCACTCGGGGACATTTTTGCATATTTTTAGTTTCTTAAAGTCTCCTTTATGTGAAATTTTTGTCATTTATCTCATGTAGGTCTCTGTGCTTTCTGTTACTTAATAATCTGGGTTGATTTTTGAATTGCAGTTTTACTCCAACATTACTTTATTAATTTTTATTTCTGCCACGTTTATTGTATAACCTGCTACCTTACTGAACTTTATCAGCTTTTTTACTTTTTGCCCCTATCTTTTATTTAATTTTCAAAATGGGACTATCATTATTATTTTCTGGGTATAAAAGTGATACATGTTCATCATTTTAAAATTCAAACATTTGAGATCCAACATGGTGGGCCAGCGGGAGGCAGCATTCTGTGTCACTCTGTGACCTGGGGACTCAAGTAGTGAGAATACTGCTTCTCTAGGAGCAATACTCCTGCTCCCATGCAGGAATCACGGCTGGTGCCTGTCCTGGGCTCCCGGCCTCAGCCTCACAGTAGGTCTCCAACTACTCGCCCTCGCAGGACCATTGGGTGCCCAAGTGGGACCATCAACACCCACTGGAGCAGAAATCACCCAGGCCACTCCCAAGCAGGACACCCGGCAGCTTCCCACATGCAGGAATTCCGGCCGCCACTCCTGTGTGGACCCCCAGCTACCAGTGGGGCTCCCAAGGTGGCCGCCGTCTTGGGACTGCAGCAGTGGAGCTGGTCCCCTACACAGCAGCCTGCCTGCACCTGGGAACCTCACACAGGCTCTGAAGTCAGCGACAGCCACACACTGCACGCCACAGAGCTGTCTCTAAAGTCACAGTCCATCACCCAGCTCCCCCTACCTGACCCACACCCACGGCTGAAAGCAGGCACCTCCATCTTGGGCCACCTTCATCATCATCTTCAGGGGGGACAACTCCCAGTGTGGAACTCTGGCTGGCCAGGTACCCAGTTTCTAATCCCCCCCTCCCCAGCAGGCACCACCCTGGCACAGTGACACCCTGTTACCTTCACCACCCCGAGGGTGGAGATACCGGCTAACAACAGAGACCCCACCTATTGAGTGAGAAGGGAAGCAGGGGAGATGCGGATTTCCAACCAAACAATCTGTTTCTTCCTTCAAGATTTTTTTCCCCTCTCCCTTCTATTTTCCTGCCCTCACATCCCCAACATATGTGAAACCAAGTACTTTGCATGAATTAGGATTTTGAGGTCTCAGATGTCTGAATAGTATATTACAGTTGTGTTGTATATTCTTTTTTCCTTTGTTTTTTAAATTTTTTTCCATTTTTTTTCAATTTCTACTATTTTAACATTTTAAATTTTTTCTTAATATATATGTGTGTTTGTTCTCTGTACTCTACTGTCTTCCCACTTACTTGTTGACCCAAAATTACTTCCTTCCCTTCTCCTGCTACTAACCTTCTTCTTTAGATTCTTCTTTCACACAAATCTATATCCTCACCTCCTACCTCCTCAACATATCGTCCTGTTCCTCACCCCCAGTTCTTTGACCACCGTCAGAAACTGTAAACCTTTTACAAACCTACTGAGTATATTGTAGATAATAATTAAATTCACCATTTCTGTACATTATGACCAAACTGTAAATGACTTATTAGCAAACATTTCTTTTTAGGGTGTATATTATTTATATTGGGATCTGTTAACATTGTCCTTCACCTCCAAGGAGAGGTATCGATGCCTACAGGGGCACCATAAGCCTATAAGGTAAAAACAGTAATCCTGGATCCAAGAGCTAGAAAGGAAGAAACACAAGCAACGTGAAAAGACAAGGAAAGAAAGTGCCCCAAACATATCAGGATACCACATGATTAGAACCCTTGGCCAGCACAGCCGAGGAAATTACAGAGGAGTTCAGGATGTACATAATTAAAATGTTCTGTGAATTAAAGGATGGTATAAGAGAGCAAATGCAGGCAGCAAAAGACCATTTTCACAAAGAGCTACATAAACAAATACAGGAAGCAAAATATTACTTCAATAGGGAAACAGAGGTCTAAAAAAAAAGAAAGAAAAAACAGAAATCCTTGAAATGAAAGAAACAATAAATAAACAAGTTAAATGTTCAACTGAAAGCATCACCAACAGATTAGACCACTGGGAAGTCAGGACCTCAGACAATGAAGACAAAATATATAATCTTGAGAAGAATGTAGACCACACAGTGAAAATGGTAAGAAACCATGAGCAGAACATTCAAGAAATATGAGTTAGCATAAAAAGACCAGATTTAAGAGTTATTGGGATAGAGGAAGGTATAGAGTTCCAAACTAAAGGAATGAGCAATCTATTCAATGAAATTATATCAGAAAATTTTCCAAACATGAAGAATGAATTGGAAAACCAAATTCAAGAGTCTTACCGGATGCCAAATGTACAAAATCACAGCAGATCCACACCAAGCACATTATAATGAAACTGCCTAACATACAGAATACGAAGAGAATATTAAAAGCCACGAGAGAAAGAAATCAGATCACATATAGGGGGAAACCAATTAGATTATGTGCAGATTTTTCAACCCAGACCCTGAAAGCTAGAATATCCTGGAACAACATATATCAAGTTCTGAAATAAAAATAGATGCCAACCAAGAATCCTATATCCAGCAAAACTAAGCTTTAGGTTTGATGATGAAATAAAAACCTTCATGATAAACAAAAGTTAAAAGAATCTACAACTCAAAAGTTGGCACTACAGAACATCCTCTGCAAAATATTCCACGAAGAGGAATATTGAAAAACAGCAATGAAAATCAGCAGAGGGAGGTATTACACTAAGAAAAACTAATCAAAGGAGAAACCAAGTCAAGTTAAATACCAAAAATAAATAAAAATGGCTGAGAAAACAAATCATCTGTCAATAATAACCCTGAATATTAATGGCCTAAACTCAACAATCAAAAGACATAGACTCGCAGGTATGCTGCCTCCAAGGACTCATCTCATAGGAAAAGACATCCATAGACTGAAGGTGAAAGGTTGGGAAAAATCATACCACTTACATGGACTGCAGAAGCAAGCAGGGGTTTCCACCCTCATTTCAAATAAAGTAGACTTCAAGCTAAAGTTAACCAAAAAGAATAAAGAAGGATAAGGGAACCATTCATCAACAGGACGTAACAATAGCAAATTTATATACCCCAAACAATGGAGCATCTACATTTATCAAACTCTCTCAAGTTCAAGAGTCAAATAGCCCACAACACAATAATTCTGGGTGACTTGTACACACCTCTTTCACCACTGGATAAGTCCTCTAAACAAAAGCTGAACAAAGAAACTATAATACAATAATACAATCAATAACTTAGACTTAACTGACATACATAGAATATTTCATCCTTCAATGGACCAAAACCCTTTCTTCTCAGCAGCATATGGATCCCTCTCTAAAATATATCATATATTAAGCCACAAAGCTACTCTTAGCAAATACAAAAAAGTAGAGATACTACGCTGCATTTGGTTAGATCATAATGAAATAAAATTAGAAATCAATGGTAAAATAAAAAATAAAAGCTACTCCAACACCTAGAGACTAAACAATATGCTAGAGAATGAACAGTGGGTTGCAAAACGCATAAAGGAGGAGATTAAAAAATTCTTAGAGGTGAATGAGAACACAGATACAACATATCAAAATTTCTGGGACACTATAAAATCAGCACTAAGAGGAAAGTACATTGCACGGAGTTTATTCCTTAAAAGAAGGAAAAAGTCAACAAATAAATGACCTAACAGAACCTCTCAAAGTCCCAGAGAAAGAAGAACAAATCAACACCAAAAGCAGAAGACAGGAAATAATTAAAATCAGAGATGAAATCAATGAAATTGAAACAAAAGTAACAATTTTAAAAAATGGCAAAACAAAAAGTTAGTTCTTTGAAAAAATAAATAAAATTGACAAACCCTTAGCCATGCTAACGAAGAGAAGAGAGAAAACTCAAATCACTAACATATGTGATGAAAAAGGAAATATCACAACAGACACTACAGAAATAAAAAAGATAATGAGAAATTATTTTGAATACTTGCACTCCAATAAAATAGAAAATATCAAAGGCATTGACGAATTTCTAGAGTCATATGATTTGCCCAAATTGAATCAGGATGATATACACAACTTAAACAGATCAATTTCAAGTGATGAATAGAATACACCATCACAAGCCTACCAACCAAGAAAAGCCCAGGACCGGATGGATACACCACCGAGTTCTACAAGACCTTTAAAGAAGAACTAATACCAACACTCTTCAATTTATTTCAGGCAATATAAAAAGAGGAAGCATTTCCAAACTCATTCTATGAGGCCAGTATCACCCTGATTCCCAAACCAGGCAAAGACACCCCAAAGGAAAAAAAAAATTAGCTCTCCCATGAACATAGATGCAAAAATTCTCAATAAAGTTCTGGCAAATTATTAAAAAGATAGTGCACCACGATCAAGTTGGGTTAATCCCAGGGATGCAAGTTTGGTTCAACACATGGAAATCATTAAATGTAATTCATCACAACAATAGACTTAAAGATAAGAACCATTTGATCATCTCAGTAGGTGCAGAAAAAGAATTTGACAAAATACAGCACCCCTTCATGTTCAAAACACTGGAAAAACTAGGGATAACAGGAATATATCTCAATATTGTAAAAGCTATCTATGCTAAGCCCCAGGCCAACATCATTCTAAATGCAGAAAAATTGAAGGCATTCCTTCTAAAAACTGGAACAAGACAGGGATGTCCTTTTTCATCACTTCTATTTAATATAGTTCTTGAAATACTGGTCAGAGCAATTAGACAGATGAAAGAAATTAAAGGGATACAGATAAGAAAAGAAGAACTCAAATTAGCACGCTGATATGATTCTATACCTAGAAGACCCAAAAAATTCCACCAGAAACTTTGTAGAACTAGTAAATAAATTCAGCAAAGTAGCAGGATACAAAATCAACATCCACAAATTAAAGACATTTCTGTATATCAGTGACAAATCCTCTGAAAGGGAAATGAGGAAAACTACCCCATTTACAATAGCCTCAAAAAAAATTAAAATACTTGGGAATCAACCTAACAAAAGAGGTAAAAGACCTCTACAACAAAAACTACAAAATGCTAAAGAAAGAAATTAAACAAGACCTTAGAAGATGGAAAGATCTATCTTATTCTTGGATAGGCAGAATTAATATTATTAAGATGACCATACTACCAAAAGCGTTATACAGATTTAATGCAATTCCAATCAAAATCCCAGTGACATTCCCATAGAAATAGAAAAAGCAGTCATGAAATTCATCTAGGAAATAGGAGATCCAGAATAGCTAAAGCAATCCTTAGCAAGAAGAGTGAAGCAGGTGGCATCACTATACCAGGCCTTAAACTATACTACAGAGCAATAGTAACAAAAACAGCATGTATTGGCACCAAAACAGACTGGCAGACCAATGGTACAGAATAGAGGACACAGAGATTAACCCACATAATTACAGTTATCTTATATTAGACAAAGGTACCAAAAACATACATTGGAGAAAAGAAAGCGTCTTCAACAAATGGTGCTAGGAAAACTGGAAATCCATATGCAACAAAATGAAATTAAACCGCTCTCTCTCACCATGCACAAAACTCGACTCAAAGTGGATCAAGGACCTAGGAGTTAAACTGTGTCTAACAGAAGAAAAAGTAGGCCCAAATCTTCATCATAAGTTGGGCCTCAACTTCCTTCATAAGACTCCGATAGCACAAGAATTAAAATCAAGAATTAATAAATGGGATGGATTCAAACTAAAAGCGTCTTCTCAGCAAAAGAAACAATCAGTGAGGTAAATAGAGAGTCCACAGCGTGGGAACAAATTTTTACCACTTGCACATCAGACAGAGCACTAATCTCTAGGATATGAACTCAAAAAGTGAAACACCAAAAAACAAATAACCTAGTCAATAAATGGGCCAAGGAACTGAACAGACACTTCTCAGAAGGTGATATACAATCAATCAACAAATATATGAAAAAATGTTCAATATCTCTAGCAATTAGAGAAATGCAAATCAAAACTACTCTAAGATTTCTTCTCACTCCAGTCAGAATGGCAGCTATTACGAAGACAAACAACAGTAATTGTTGGCGAGGATGTGGGGAAAAAGGCTCACTAATACATTGCTGGTGGGACTGCAAAATGGTGCAGCCAATATGGAAAGCAGTGTGGAGATTCCTTGGAAAACTGGGAATGGAACCACATTTGATCCAGGTGTCCTTCTCCTAGGTCTATACCCAAAGGACTTAAAAAAAAAACCAGCATACTACAGGGACATAGCCACGTCAATGTTTATTGCAGCACAATTCACAATAGCTAAACTGTGGAGCCAACCTAGATGCCCTTCAGTAGATGAATGGATAAATGAATAAATAATGGATAAATAAAATAAAAAATGGATAAATGAATGGATAAAGAAAATGATATTACTCTCCAATAAAAGAGAATAAAATCATGGCATTTGCAGGTAAATGGATGGAGTTGGAGAATATAATGCTAAGTGAAGTAAGCCAATCTCCAAAAAACAAATGCTGAATGTTTTCTTTGATATAAGGAGGCTGATTCATAGTAGGATAGGGAGGGGGAACATGGGAACATTAGAAGAACTTTAGATAGGGCAAAGGGGAGGGTGGGGAAGGGAGAGGGCAAGGGGATAAAAAAGATGGTGGAGTGAGATGGACATCATTACCCTAAGTACACGTATGAAGACACGAACGGTGTGAAAATACTTTGTGTACAATCAGAGATATGAAAAATTGAGCTCTATATGTGTAACATGATTGTAATGCATTCTGCTGTCATTATATAACAAATCAGAATTAAAAATTTAAAAAGTAAAATAAAATTCAAACATTTGAAAGAATAGAAAGCGGAAGTACCTCAATAATTCTACCCCAGGGAACAACTACTATTTCTTATTAGTTCTAACTATTTTTTAGTTAATTATCCAAGGTTTCCCAGATACAAAAATCACATCCTCTTTAGTTAATGTATGACAGGGTAATGTTTTGAGGATATTAAACTAATGCATTTTCTATGATTTTTTTAAATTAAGAAATATTTCAAATGTATGTAAAAGTAAAGACAATGGGGGCAGATATCCCCCTTTTCAGCCTCAGCTTCACAGCTGCTCATGGGAGTGCCCAAGCCCCACTGCCTCTTCTCACCGTCCCTTCTCACCGCCTTCCAAGGACACCACTCTCCTGAGGTCACTGGTGTGCCTACAATTAGGTGTATATCCCAACAGGACATCCAGGTCTTTACTGTCCTTGTGAGTTTACATGAGCGGCAGGTTCTGTCTGTGTCTTTACAGATTTAAAATCGACAATGTTGATACATCAAGTGTGTTCAATTACTTGCTAGTACTTTATCATATGAATATTTTCCCAAGTCCCTTCTAAGGTAGATTTAAATTGTTTCTGTTTTTACAGAAACAATTCCACATGGTACATGATAATTATTTTTATTCAAGTCTTAGGCACAGGGAAGAAACCTTATCTAGGGAGATATGTAGACGTGGAATTGCTAACTCACAAGTTACATGCACCTTCAAGTTGATAGGTCCAGTATTATCAAAATATCTTCAGGGTAGTTGTATCAGCTTGCCCTCTGGCCAGCCCTGGGTCAGAGTTCTCGTTTCCCGGCATCCTCACCATCACTCAGGGTCATGTGACTTTTAAGTTTTGCTGATTGATTGATGTGAAATTTCATATTTGCATTATCCTGATTATCAGTATGGTTGCTATTTTTCACACTTCTTTTTTTTTAAACTACCTGGATTTTTCTCTTTGAATTCCTTGTTAGTAGCCTTTGCCCATTTCCCTCTTTTTCTTCGTGTTCATTTGTAAAAGATCAATATATATTTGGACACTAGTATTTTATTGCAAATAATTTCTCCCAGACTGGTTTGTCTTTTGCTTTGTTAAAGGTGTGTTTAATCATATGCCAATATTTTACTTCTGTGTAGTAAAATTTATCAGTGTTTGCCTTTGTGGTAAGTACTTTCTCTATCTTGCTTAGCAAACCTTTCCCATTCAGAATAATAAACGTGTGGGCCTACATTAATTTCTAAAAGTACTAAAGGATTTTGCAACTTACAATTAGTCTGTCATCTGCCCAGAATTGATTTTTGATACAGGTGAGGTCGGGATCTAAGTTTGACTTTTCCTCATATGGATAACAAGTCATTCCCGCATTTTAGAAAATGTCAAACATACTCAGAAGTATGGAGAAGAAAAGTCATAAACTCCACGTGCTCACCACCAGCTTCCACAATGATCAAATCATGAGCAACGTTGTTTTGTCCCTCCTCCAAACCTCCCCTTCCTGAACCGTTTTCTAATTTTGAAATTTTCGATTGACAAATAATAATTGTCCCATTGTATATCTATACGAGTCCCAGTTGTCTATCCATACATCATAGAATCTCATCTGCTAATATTTTTAAAAAATTTTTTAACAATTTTTAAATATTTATTTTTAGTTATAGGTGGACACAATATCTTCATTTTATTTTTATGTGGTGCTGAGGATCGAACCCAGTGCCCCACACATGCTAGGCAAGCGCTCTACCTCTGAGCCACAACCCCAGCCGCCCCCCCCTGTTAATATTTTAGCATGAATCTTACAAGATCAATTCTCTTTTAACTACAATAGCATTATGGTACTTAAAAATAACAATAATTCTCCACATCAATAAATGAATTTCTATAGATCATATCAAAACTTTTTTTCTTTTTTGTTTTATTTTTCTTGCTTTGTTTTGTGGCGGTTTTCTTTGGTTGGTGTCGGGATTGAACCCAGGGCCTCACACATGCTAGGCCAGGGCCCTACCACTGAGCCGCCCCACCAGCCCGCTTCCTGCAGCTCGTTTCCATCAGGATCCAGATAAATCCTTTGCCCAATT
Organism: Marmota monax; assembly: GCF_021218885.2. Lineage (NCBI taxonomy): Eukaryota > Metazoa > Chordata > Mammalia > Rodentia > Sciuridae > Marmota > Marmota monax. The sequence continues at coordinate 19,156,032 of NW_026692912.1, forward strand.
TACTGCAAATCATCTTCCCGAGTCTATGTTGATCTTTGTTATGGTTTGGATATGTGGTGCCTCCCAAAAGCTCACGGGGGAGACAGTGCCAGAGGAGAAATGACTGAACTGAGTTAGTGAATGGATCCCTGAGGGGACTAACTGAGTGGAAACTAGAGGCAGGTGGCTGTGGCTGGAGGAGGCGGTTAATTTGGGTCGTGGCTATGGGGCTGGAGTCTCTCTGCTTCCTGATGTGAGCTGCTGCCCTCTGCCACACTGTCCCGCCATGATGCGCTGGGTCACCTGGAGCCCTGAGGACTGGAGCCAGCCTCCTGTGGACGAAGACCTCTGGAACCCTGGACCTTCAGATGAACTTCCTCCCCTCCAGCTGTGCTGGTCAGATCCTCTCTCTTCTTCTTTACCCCTGAAACTTATTGGTGGAAGACACTGGGCTGTTGGTTCTGACTGCCCCCTGATGTCCTCCAGCTGGCCGCACTGCCCTGTCTCCAGTCTGCTCAGATTCGGGTTGCCTCTTTGCCAGGGAACTTCCTGCAGGGTTTGGAGCCCTTCATGGCTGGGTCTGTAATGTCCATCACCCCATTTCTGGATGCCAGTGACCACAGGCCATCATTACCTGGACCCATTGAAGCTTAAAAATGGTGATTTTCTTTTCTGTCACTCCTTTATCACGTATCGCGTCTCTACTGACGGGCAGCCCAACCTCCTGCCACCGTTTGAGCCAGTCTCCCACACAGGGGTCAGTTTCCGGCTCTTTTCTTTTTGCTGGTGCCACATTACTTTGCTCTTTGCAGCTTCGTGGCGACTCTTCCTATCTGGCTGGAGGGAGCCACATCACTGAGACTTCTGCTTTGCACACCCCCATAAAAACCAGCTACTTCATTTTGGAGAAAATTTCCACCTTCATGACCTCGAGACTTCACCAGCTCGACTTATCTGACTTATCCGTCCATTTGTGGAGGTCTGCTAAATCCTTCAACAATGCTGTGTGATTTTCTTTTAAAAGTTCTTGCCCATCTCTTTGATCGTGTCACCATGAGTGGGATCTTTTTGATACTGCACTTCCTAACCCTCTGTTGCTCTTACGTGTGGAATTGTATTGTTGGGGCTTGCTCTATTATCCTGATGGTTAGTTGGTAAATTTCCTCTCTTCAAATATGGTAAGTGATATTTTTATCTGGGAATAATGACGATCCTGTCATTTCCTATTAGTTTATCCTTTTTCTTGCCTTATTAATTGTATTGTTTAATACAATATTGAATATAAATAGTCTTAGAAATCACTTTTTGGTTGCTATTGAATTTAATAGGGATGCTGTTTGCTATGGGCCACTAAATGCTACTATTGTATTGTAACTTTTTGAGAAATACCCCTTAGGAAATCAAGTGTGTTCCTCTGTTCTCTCGATTACTTTTTGTCAATGAACAGTTTTCTTAATGCTTTCTTCCACAGTTCTCTTTTTTTCCTCTCTCTTTTAACATAGTGGGCTAATTACATTATTTTTATTATTATTCTTTCACAATGCTGCAGATGAAACCCAGGGCCTCACACACGCTAGGAAATGTTGTACCACTGCACTACACCCCAGTTCTAATTATGCTAATTTTTTAAATGCATTCCTCAGACACCCTCTACTTAGTTAAATAAAGTACTTGGTTTTCATTCATTACTAATTGGTCTCAATCATATTTTATTGAGGACTTTTATGCCTATGTCCATAAGGTCCCATAACAGGCAGTATTGCTAGTCTCCTTGTGGGTTTTGACATTAGGGTGGCAGCAGCTTTATAAAACGTGTTAGGGAGTTTTAGTGAACGCTTCCTCTACCTACCAGAGCATGGTCTCCAGCATAAAGATGTTCTCCGGGGGCTGAGGGTGCAGCTCAGTGGTAGAGCACTTGCCCAGCATGCACCAGGCCCTGAGAGCCACCTCCAGTACCTGAGGAGGTGCGGGGTGAGGGGTGTTTGTATTCCTTAAAGGTTTGTTCATCTCACTTATAAAATCATGAGTACCTCGTAATTTTGTTTTGTTTTTGTGATGAGAGAGCAAAATACTGACATGATTTTATTAATGGATAAAGATCTATTCAGGCGTCTCTCTCTTCTTTGGTACTTTTATAAATTACATTCAACCAGAACATTGTTCAAACATTTATCTTCTTCCTGGAAAATTCTTCATAGTATCCTCCCATGATTGATTAAACCTGAGGTCTCATCTCCTACCTTCTCATTCTCAGCCCTGTTTGTGCCTTCTCTCCTCCTCCCTGACAAATTATGCCAGAGGTTTCTCTATTTTATTAATCATTGCAAAGAACCAAATTAGAGTCTTGTTTATCTTCTCTACTGTTAATTTGTTTTGTGTGTAATTGATTTCTACTATCTTCTTAGTTTTGTTATTGTCCTTTGAGTTTGCTTAGTCTCTATTGGAATTGAATATTTGGCTTCATTGATTTTCTAACTCTTTAGAGTATTTTCTCCTTTTAATTGTTTTTATGTAGTTTTAATATATGTTACTTTTATCTTTGTCTCATTTTCTAAGTTAATGGGGTGTTTTGGCAATCTATTTATGATTGATATCTAATTTTATTACATTGTTATTGGAGTATGTGGTCTGCTTAACTAACCCGGTTTGCTACTTGGTTGATTTTTGTAAATATTCCATAGATGCTTGATTTGGCTGATTATCCTTTACATTTTGAATTCTGGGTTTTCAACAACTTCATAACTTCAAGCCTGTCAATAATCTTTACCTTACTTTATTTTTTGTCTGCTTGACATGTAAATAAAAGAGAAGACTTTAAAAAAAAATTCTCCTTCTGATTGTGGTTTTGTCTACTTTTTCTTGTAATTAAAAATTCCCATTATGTTTTGCTTTATGATTTTTGAGATCATTGTTAGGTGCATACAAGTTTAGGATTCTTAACATCTTCCTTGTTCCTTATCTTTATGACGTATCACACTTTATCTCTGTTATTGTTTTTGCCTCATGATTCATTTTACCAGATCTTAAAATAGCTATACCAACTTGTAAATTTATTTTTGGATTAAATTTCTATAACAATATACTTTCTGATTTTTTTTACAGTATTTCTGAGACCTAGTCCTTTACTGTAGAGCTATTTGCTGCTCCCCTTAGCCTTTTAATGAGGAGGGCTAGTTCACTTACAATTATTTTGAGGACTAACATATATTCTTACCATCTTATTTTGGGATTTTTGTTCACTATGATTTTTCTTTACTTCTTTTCCCCATCACATTTTCTGCCTCTATTTGATTGGTTGGATTTCTTTATTCCCTCCTTTCCAGTGGTCTGGAAGATTCAACATCTATTTTTTTCTTTCAAGGGTGATGCTTAATTTTGGTGATACATGTTTGAGTTATCAAAATCTGAAGTTTATCCATGAGCTTGTCCCCAAATGTTGAGGGATCTGATATATATATACTCCCTCCCATTTTGTCCATGTCATTATTATGTAGAAATTTAATATAATGTCGTTTTAAAACTTTTCCAAATTAATTCTCTACTTAATATCTCTTCTTCTCACCCCATGCCCAGTGAACTTCAGGCTGTGTTCCTGAAGTTCTGGCTTTTGAAAAAATGCCTCTGTTTCTCATTTCTGGATATTTGTGTGTGTGTGTGTGTGTGTGTGTGTGTGTGAGAGAGAGAGAGAGAGAGAGAGAGAGAGAGAGAGAGAGAATGAATAGGTCTGCGTTTTGAAAGCCTTGTAGAATATTTTATGCAGCACGTCTCAGAGGACTCTAGGTGAGAGAAGAAAAGGGTACAACAAGTCAGATTGCTGTATTGAATTATCTTCACCAAGATTTTTTTCTCCTCTCTCTCTCTCACTAGAGATTGAACCCAGGGAGAGTTTACCACTGAGCCACATCCCCAGTCTTTTTTAATTCTATTTTTAAATTTTGAGAAAAGGTGTTACTGAGTTATTTAGGATCTCACTAAGCTGTCGAGGCTGGCTTTGAACTTGTGACCCTCCTGCCTCAGCCTCCCGAGTTACTGAGATTACAGGCAGGCACCACCATGCCCAGCCTCGTCCAGACTTTTCTAGTTCTTTATATACATATGAACTTAAAAAAATATATAGTTTGCTTTGTTAGTTTTTTAACCATATAGAGTTTCATATTGTATATATTATCCTGCATCTTTCTTTTTCCATCAGTAATAAGCTTCTTTTCCTGTTAATAGCTATACATCAAATTGATTTATTTTAACTATTTCAGTACATTGCATTTCAGTAGAATTTAATATAGTTTATTGAACCATGTTATAGAAAATGCTACAATATCCACCCCATAGAGGCCACCTTAGGAATGCTGCCTGCTGATGTTTCTTTCTTTAAGTAGAAGCAAAGATGTGGAATTGTCATGTTGTGGAGTAGATTTTTTTTTTTTTTTTAAATTTTGGCCCTCAATGTCCTTTCAAAGGGGAGGGCTATTTTAGGTACACTTTTAGGAACGTTTTATATTCTTCTCTTAATGTATGAATCTACTAACCCTACCCCACCAGTACTTGTATTGGAACTTGAAAAAAATATTACTAATTAGTGAAAAATAGCATCTCTGTTTTACTTTGCCATTGGTTCCCTGGTTACTAGTGAAAGGAAGCATTATTTTTATATGCTAACCGAACATTTGCATTTCCTTTCCTGACTGCCTGTTCATCTCCCTCCCTCCCTCCCTCCCTCCCTCCCTTCCTTTTCTGCGGTGTTGAGGCTCAAAGCTCTGGCACACGTAGCCAAGAGCTCTACCACTGAGCTACATCCCCAGCCCACTAACATTTCCTATTAGATGGTTTGATTTTCATTTTTCCTATCAGGTTGTCAATATCTTTAGCACATTTGTCATTTCCAGAAACTTCTGTAGTGTCCTTTGCTGCCCAGAATCATGGCTTACAGTGCAGCCAAATTTGTCAGGCTTTGCCTTTGTGCTCTCAGTTTCTGTGCTTTGTCTGAAAATCTCTCTCCCTCCCCTAAATGCTAATACAGGCCCCTATATTTCTTCTAATACAGTTGTTTTACTTTTTGCTTTTAGGACTTTACTCAATAAGGAACGTTCACCTTGTGGGTCGTGTGAGGTACGGATCTCATTCTATTTTTTTTCCAAATGGGAAGCCGCTGTCTCAATTTCACTTATTAAATACTGCCTGGTTTCCTTAAGAATTGGACATTGTATATCATTTAGATTAGAAAAATCTCTAAACAGGAGATATATATATATATATATATATATATATATATATATATATATATGTCTTCTCTGGCACCAATATTACACCACTTAAAAATATTTCTCTAACTCTATACAATTATGAGTCGTGGACTAGGGACGTGGCCTCAGAGATAGAGTACCTATCTAGCATTCATGAGCCCTGGGTTCAATCTCCAGCGCCACAAAAAAAGTTGTGAATCTGATAGAACAAATAAAGATGATTTTAAATTTTCTTCTTGCCAATTTACACATATTTGCTCTTTCATGTGAATTTCAGAATAAACCTAGAAAATTCCATGAAAAGTCCTATTGAATTGTAATTGATAATGCATTGATTTGAAATATCATTTGAGGAGAATTTATTTTATTTATTGAGGTTTTTTTTTACACTCTTTGTTTGCTTAGACTTTTTAAATGAATTTTTAATTTTCTTGCATTCCAAGTAAGAAAACGTAGACTTGAACCAACAACAAATATTTGTTGTACTTTACGCAGGCACTGTGCTAGGCACTGAGTCTTCATGGTGGTGACAAGACAAAAATATTCTCCTCCCTCTTGTGGCTTATACTCGTCTCTTTAAAGTTATTAACATTTCCTTCGTGGGTTGGGAAAATGATTAAATTTTAAAATGCTAAGTGGAACACGTGAAGATTATGTATTCTATGTTTGTAGATTACAGATTTGGAAATATATCTAGTAAATAAGCTTATTAATGAGATTATTCATATTTTCCATATATTGTTTTTCTTTTCGCCTACTCAATTTGACAAAGACTAAGCAATGCAATAATTTGAAGGTATCCCATTAACATCGTGATTATGCCAAATTCATCTTGGTATTTCTAATAGCTTTTGCTTGTATATTGCTTTTTAAAACTACCATTTATTAGATTTTTAATATAGAAAATGTTAAAGAGTATCCCATAATCTAACCATCAACATAATCCCTTAACAACCTCCCAAACACACACATGGTTAGGACATTCAAATTGTACATAAAAAATTAAAAACTCAAGTTTCCTGCTCTGCTATCTGCTATAGTTTGGATCTTGAGTGTTCCCTAAAAGCCCACGTCTTAAACCTTTGGTCCTTGGGCTATGGCTATTGGATGGTGATGGAACTATTAAGAGGTGGGGCCTAGTGGGAGATCTTTAGGTCACTGGGGGTGTGCCCTCAAAGGAGATTGTGGAGCCCCCATCCCCTTCCTCTTTCTCTTTCTTGCTTCCTGACCATGAGGTGAGTGGTTTTGCTCCACCCTGTGCTCCTGCCATGATGTTATGCCTGGCCACAGGCCCAAAGCAGTGGGGCCAACCAGTCATGGACTGGAACCTCCAAAATGAACCTTTTCTCTTTATAAATTGATAATCTCAGGAATTTTGGTATAATGACAGAAAACTGACTAACACACTATCTTCTTCCCAAATGAAGACACCATTAACAATTTGGCAAGTTTCCTCCATGGTAACCTTTTTTTCCCTCTAACATCATCCCATGGGCCTCCTGTTTCTGGAAGGTCAGTGATGAGTTGAATATGGGCTCCATCCAATGACACAACCTCCAAGGTGTCTTGGGTGGGGTTTTCAAAGCTGTACACTCGCTCCTGTTGCCATACCTCTTGCTTTGAAGGGAGTGCTAGGCCTAAGATACCTGCTTTCTAGAACAATGCTTCTCAGCATTTACGTGCACCCACATTGCGAAGGATGTGGATAAAAGGCAGATTCTGAGTCAGCCTGGGGTACGAGCCGAGAGCCAGCATTTCTGACAGGCTAACGAGCTGCTGGTTCACGAGCTGCATTCTGAGTAGCAAGGTCCTGTCTTTGAACTTGGCTGCACTTTGGAATCTCCTGGGGAATTTTATAGAATATGGATACCTGGATACCACCCTAGAAATTCTGATTTAACTGGTATGGGTTGTGACCTACACAGGGAGCTATTTACCATTCTCTCGGTGATCCAGATTCACAGCAGAATTTGAGGGCCACCGTCCAGGAGAAGCCTCCCGACTCTGCCCTCCAGCCTGTGCTCCCAACAGGCACCTGAGCCAATGCCGTGATCCAGGCTCCCGCCACTCATCTGGGGCCCTCTGAGGACCATGGTCTCTATTGTGGGCTTCCCAGAGCAGACTTCCCTTGGCTTTGGAATGTTTCAGGTGTCGAGGACACTTTTCTGCCACTGTCCTTATAGTATGTATATCCTTATAGTTTCATGCCCCTCTGGGGGGTCCCTTTTTCTTTCAGAAAGGCCTGGTTTTTGTCCTGTGGTATCTTCCAGAGCAAGCCATGATGAAACTGGGCAGCTCTGGCTCTGCAGAGAGCGCCCATCTGGCAAAGAAACCCTGCCCCACCTCCACTGCCTGCGTGCATCAGCCCCTCCCAGGAGAGGTTCTCCATCAGCGAACCCAGGCCCCCTGCCTCTCCACCTGCCCTGGTCCTACCTGACCCTCCCCCTCCCCCTCCCCCTTAATCTACCTTATTTTGCTGTGCATTCTCTTTTTAAATGTGGTTCTCAAAGTGGGGGTCCTGGGTAGCACTCTCAGCTTCACCTGGGAATTGGTTAGAAATTCAAAACTTTCAAGCACCAGCTTCTGATTCTACTGAATCAGAAACTCTCAGGAGGGGGGCAGGAATTCATGATTATCAAGTCTTCCAGGTGATTCTGAGGCCTGCGCAGGTCTGAGAACCCTGCACCGGCCTTCTGGATCACATCTGCCATTTCAGATCTGTCTGGTCTGTTCCCAAGATCCCAATCTTTCTCTTAAGATAATCAATCTCTGCCTCCAGCTTACTGGAGCTAATTTTTTTTTTTTTAAGTACTGGGGACTGACCCCACGCCTCATGCAAGCCCTCTGCCACTGAGGCACCTTCTCACCCCTGTACGGGGTTTTAATTGTTTCCTTTCTTCTGTGCTCCTGCTCTGAGAGAAAGTCTTCTGTGCATACACTGATTCTCTTTCATTCTCAGACACAGGATCCTCCATGGACCGGTTCCTTATCTCCTCCTGTAATTTTAGGTTTTCAGTAATGCTATTGAGTTTCCCTCTGTGAACCTAACAAGGGAGCTCATCTCTTCGTAACAGATTCCGTCTTCCTTTTTACTTGTATGTCAATAAAACATCTTGTTCTGAGAGTGAAGCTCTGGGTTGGATCTCTGAAGTCCAAGGCCAAGATTACTCCAGAGCCAACTAAAGCATAAAGTTTATAGCAAAACAACAACAACAAACGGTCCCTGCTACAGCCTCAGTTTTCCCTGTCATGAGACAACCAACTCGGGTTTGGACCAGTCTCCCCACTCCGCCCCACACAAGGTCCGCATGTGAAGGCTTGGTTCCCAGGGTGGGGGTATTGGGAGGCTGGGACCTTTAAGTCTTGGAACCTGGTGGGAGGCTGCTAGGTCACTGGGGTCCTGCACTTGAAGGACCAGTCTCTTCTCTCTCTCCTCCCTGATTCATCCTGGGAGTGATTTACTTCTTAACATACTTCCCTCAGGGCATGTTGCCCTTTTCAGAGTCCCAGAGAGCAAAAGGGCTGTCTGGTCTTGGACTTGAAACTCCAGAACAGTGAGCTAAATCAACCTTTTATCTTTATAAATTAATTGCCTCCAGTTTTTGATTATGGTGAGGAGAAGCTGATTATACAACCACTTTCAATTCTGTTAGTGGTCTCTTCTGCTATTTACCTTCATATTTCAAAATGCATTACACACCTAGTTTCACATTTTGAAGAAAACTCTATTGACTTTTTACTAAGAAAGGTGGGCATTCAGTTCTCTTTATGCCACACTACTCCTTTCCAATCTTTCCATCTAATAGTCATATCATAATTTTTGTTAATTGACCATTCAATATTTGTGTAATTAGGACTATGCAGATATGGATCATAGATGAGCCACACAGAGTCCTATCAATTCATTCTGCTCTTGTGCAACTTTTCTTTTTTCCCAGAGTTCATAATTGCTTTGCTTTTCTCATTTGCCTACTTCTCGTTCCAGGTTTTTCTTTTCTGTGAGTTCTTTTTTTCTGGATTCCAGGCTTTTCTCTCTCATTTACCTATAGCATGTCTTCTAGTAGCATTCTAAGAAAGAATGCATAGAATTCAACTTTATTTTTATTTTGCACATTGGAAAATGTGTTAATGCTCCTCTTCTCCTTCACTGACAGCTGGGAGAGATTTGGAATTCTTGGTTAGAAGTAATTTTCCCTCAGATTTTTCAAGTCTTTTCTTCCCGTCTTCTAGCATCCAGGCTGGCTAGGGGTCATTTGGATACTATTCTGGTTCCCAGTTCTTTGTGTATAACTTTTTAATTTTCCTGAAGTTTCTTCTTCTCTTTATTGTGGCCACTCTGAAATTTCATAATGATATGCCTAAGGGAGGGGGTCTGTTTTTCCATTGGGCTGGAGTGTTCCATTTCAATTGGAAATTTATGTCCCTCAATTTGGGGGAATTTTCTTGTTTTTTACTTCTTTAAGAACATCCTCCTTTCTGTTTTCTTTTTTTCCCTAGAACACTTATTGATTATTTTTTTTTCTCTTAATATCCAATTAGTTAGATATTGGACCTCCTAAATGGCTCTTCTAATTTTCTCATATTCGATTTACAATTTTTAAAAAATCATCTCTTTTTCTTCTATCTTTTGGTTTCTCTTGACTTGACCTTCCGACCTTCTGTGTTCCCTCAATTTTCCCCTCCGACTCTAACATTTTATCTTACTCAGGACTGCAATGCCTTCTTTATTTAAATGTGTTGTCTGTATTTTCTCCTGGTTGCCTCTGTTTTCTTAAATCTCTGGCCTCTGTCTTTTACCCTAGGGTTTTCCACAAATATTCATTGATACTTGGCCATTGTTCATAGTCAGCTGTGTGGTGTGGGTCAATGACTGGAAGCTAGATTCTCACCCCCGGGGCATCTGGCAGAGACTGGCTGTGTCATGGGAGGGACCCGGTGACGGCCTCTGTTCTCTTAGGGCAGGGAGTCATTCTCCAACTCCTGACCTAGAAGGGGAAGGGGATCTGGGCAGCCTCAGCCCAACTGCCAGCCCCCTGGGAGCCCCCGGGAGGAGCAGGGGCCAGGCACACTTGAATTCTGCATTTACTATTCTCTCTGTTTTTCTCTGGGTCCATCCGCCTCTTGGGTGGCTAGTCCCTGGCTGAGGCTCTGCCCTGACCTCCCTGTCCTCCCTGTCCTCGGTGGGCAGTTCCAGCCTCCCTTCCTGGGCCCACAGGCCTGGTGGCCTGGTTCTTGCTCTCCCCCAGGGCTGCAGGCTGGGCTTCACCCACCCCTTCAGTTTCCAATCTGGTCTCCTCCCTGTTCTCTTTATCCCAGGGGAGTCTCACGTTCTCAAGTTCCATTACAGTCCATTTGGGTGACATTTTGGAGTGAAGTCCCCTCCCTGTATCCCTGTTGCTTTCCCTGAGTCTTAGAGGTGCTCTTTCCCCCTCCAGGAACAGGCTCTGCTCCTGTCACCTGACTTCCCCTGGCTAGCTGTGACTTCTCAGACATGTTCCACTTGAGGCCACCTCAGAGGGACTCCCAAGTCCTGGGTCCCCCTCCACCTGAGGCAGCTCCCATGGCTGCTCCCCACATCCCCTCCCGGAGGCTTTCAGAAAGGAAAGGCTTCCTGCCAGAGCCCAGCACCCTGCCGGAAGCCCATGCCTAGAGGTGGCTTGGCCCACTCCCTGGCCACGGGGCTGCTGTCCTGAGTACCTGAGTCCCCTGGCCCTTGCAACTCCCCAGGGCAGAGAGGTCCAGGAAACAAGGACTTCCCTTTGTTCCCGGCCTCCCCACTCCTCTGGATTGTCTAGTCACACTGTTTCTCTGGGTCCTGGTCACTCAGTGGGTCTCTCTCTCCGGGTCCTCGGCTCTCTCCCTCCCCTCCCACCCTGCCCTTCCGCCCACCTGGTCTTCCCTTTGTCCTTCTCCACAGGGCTCAGGCCCTGGGCTCGGGCTCCCTGGACCCGCACACTCCGAGGTCCCAGAGTGTCCCTCATGCTTCCTCCGCTGCTTCTCTTTGGGTGCGCGGTGGCGGGCCTCCTGCAGCAGGGCCCAGGTGCGGTGCGGCCGGTGGCCGGCCGATCGCCTGCTGTCTAACACTCTTGTAAGGTTACTATTTATCTAGTGCAACCGAAGTTGGCACACACATCTGGCGCCTGGTACTTAGTGCAATTATTTATGATTCCCACCAAGATTTAAAAGCTCAACGCCGGCCTTGTAATGCAGTAACTGATTGCGCTGCTAATGTAATTAAGAAAAGATTATGATGTCCACGTGGCGTACCAGATGGTGGCGTTCATAGTAATCGGCGTGCACAACTGGCAGACAACTGCACAAGGGCAGCGGAGCGCAGGCAGCTGGAGACCAGCGTCTTCCTCCAGTCACTCAGAAAGGAGAGGGGCGGCTGCGGGGGACAGTGCAGCAGGGGAGAGGAACCCGACGGGAGAGGGGAGGGGAGGGCGGCGGGGGCGAGGGACAGGATGGTCAGGGGCGTCTCCCCCACGCAGAGCTGAGCTCGCACATAGACACACAGGCACACAGACGCTGAAGCACGCCCAGAGTGCCGCGAGAGAAAGCATTTGATCGAATAACCACAAGAATAAATGGAGAATGGAATAGTGATCAAAGTTACAAATGAAAGGTGGGCAGTGTGGTGAGCACTTCCACCAGGCATTTGGCCTGGCTGAAGAGTGCAGGCAAGTGACAACTGAGGTGTAACCAGAGAAAGTAAGCACCAGCAGGTGGCAAGAGAAGGGTGGGTGTGTCAGTAGAAGGAATATGTGCAAAGGCCCTGGGGTCAGAGGGAAGGCAGCAAATATGTAAGTCTAACAGGAGACGAGTGCCCATGAAGAGCTGAGGCAAACCGAGAAAGGAAAGCACCGCTGGATGCAGGACTTTCAATAAGGCCATGGAAGTTACAGCAGCAGCACAGTATTGACACAAGCACAGACAGACTGACCAAGCAGAGGGTCTGGCAACAGATCCACACACCAGGTCTGACTGCTTGTTTATGACAAAGCCATACTATAATGGGAAAGGCGTTGCCTTTTCAATAAGCTGGGGCTGGGTCAACGGGCATCCATAGGAAAACACCACGTGACCCCTACTTCACACCACACACGAGCATCAGTTCCAGGCCATGTGCAGAGTAAATGTGGAAGAGGAAATAATGAGGCCTGTGGAGGAGACCAAAGGCAATGCCTGTGACCTTGGGGCAGGCAGAGGTGTCTTCAACAGGTCACAGAAGGCTGACCACATTGGGGGAAAATAAGAGCATATTGAAATCAAGACCATCCATTCCTAAAGTACAGCAGCAACAGAGTAAAGAGGAGCTCACTGCAGGAGTAGGAGGTGGTAAGACTCGCACATTTAGAAAAGAACTTGGATTTGCAAGATGTTTTTAAAAATGCTACAAATCAATAAGAAAAAGACAGACAAACCAATTGTTTTTCTTTTCTTTCTTTGGAAGCAGGGAGAAAAAACTTTAACAGACTTTTCACCAAAAAACAAATCTACCCCCCTCAATAAAAAAAAAAAAGAGCCAAACCATCTATAGATAGAGCAATATTCAAAACACCAATAAACACATGACAAGGTTCTACACTTCATTTGTGCTCAGAGAAATGCAAACTAAAATTATAAGATACCTTTACCACCCACCAGGATGGCTGAAACTTAAAAGACAAAAGGTCAAGAAGGGAAAGGGGACAGGAGAAGAGGAAGCCTTCGGTACGGCAGGTGAGACTGCATACTGGTACTATCTGGCAAACTGGTACTACCTACCTCAGCTGCGTGGGTACACACCATTGGTCCAACACTCTTCTCCGGGACACACAGCACACTAATGTTTACCCTAGACATGAACTAAAATGTGCACAACCTACAAGAGTCAAAAACTCAAAAACTACCTGGATTCCCAACAAAAGGTGGAAAGTTTATCAAAACAGAACCACGGAGGTGTATTCCTGCCTTGACATACTGCACAGAGGTTCAGATAAAATACCAAAGGGTACAAACCGATGGAACCCTGGGGAGGCTTGGCCTCAAAGATGGCACGTCGGGCTTTAAACACAAGCTTGGTGACAGCTAGCAGATGAAGCTACCTGCTGCCCACTGTCCCAACCCCTCCCTCTACACCCAGCATGCTCCCACGCCAACCCCTCCCTCTACACATGTACAGTGTGCCCTGCGCCCAGAGCCTAGACTCCAGGCAGGGGGCCAAGCTCTTCCCCGTGGAGGCCCTCCCAGCAGAGGGCCCTACCTCATTTGGGGTCTTAGCTCAAGCACCCAGAATCCTCTCCAGGCAGGGCCCCCAGTCAGCTTAAAATTGTCTGTCTCTTAAATACAAACAGCTAGCCAAGATAAGAAAGAGATCAAAATGTACAAATAGAAAGCATGACCCCAGAGGATCTAAAGTAACGAGAGCATTTAAGAAGAATCAAATTGGTATCTCAGAAAAATTAAAGATGAGAACCTTGAGACCAGACTATACTGTCAACATGACAGGAGCAATTGAATAATAAGAAAGGTCTCTGAGAAATTAAAAAATGAGTCGCTAACATGAAAAGTTCAAAGAATTAAAAAACAAATTCAAGGGATTCTCCCATGACAAAATACCAAGATAAAAGAGGGGGGAAAATAAGAAAAATAAAGGATTTATTTCAGGGTTTCAATATCTGACTAATAGTAGTTTCAGAAAAAAAAATAATTTAAAAAAAGGAGTGGGAAGGAACAGTTAATGAAGACATGTGCCAGAGATTTTTCTCACAACTGCAGAATACACATCTCCAAGATATATAAAATCACTGAATGCTTGGCAAAAATAAATGCCAAATGACCCACATATAGACATGCTATCATGAAATGTTGTTGTACCAAAAATAAAGCTACAATATTAAATGCTTCAAGAAAGAAAAATACTTGTTACATATAAAGGATTGGGAAGCAAAAGAGCATCAAATTTCTTTTTTTAAAATAATTTTTAGTTACACATGAACACAACCTTTATTTATTTATTTATTGTTTGTTTATTTATTTATATGTGGTGCTGAAGATCAAACCAAGTGAGGTAAGTGCTCTGCCTCTGAGCCACAGTCCCAACCCTCAAATTTCTTATAGATAGAATAGATACAATATATTCAATATCATCAAAATTATGAAATGAACAATTTTTAAGTAGAATTTATATACCCAGCCAAACTATTGATTAATATGAGGTTAGAAGAAAAATATAGCTTCAGAAAATGTAGCTGCAGTGCATCATTTTTTAAAGAAAATTACTTAAGGATGTGCTCCAGCAAAATTAGAGCGTAAACTAAGACAAAGGACTACAAAGAATATTCAAGAAACAATGAGTCAACCGAGAAAAACAGCAAAAAGAAATTCTACAAGAGAAGGGAGGCATCAGATTTAAGGAGAGAGATCAGCCCACATGTGGAGAGGGAGGGTACTAGAGAGGGAAGAAGTGATAGAACACAGAACTGGCTGGGAGGCTGGAAACAAATGAAGCCATGATAATAGCAAATAGCCCAGGGGCACAGGGAGGCAGGTAGAAATTCCAGGGGGAAATGGTATTCACAAAAATAATATTAATTATAATACAGTACTTGGCTCAGCAATGAACCACAGCAGTCATACAATGACTAATGTGTGAGATATACAAATCAAAAATTAGAAATGGAAGCGTCTTACTGAAAGAATCGGTGATCTGTAAATAGTAGCTAGAGGAGCCGAAGTGGCCTCGGAGATGGGGACGAGGGAATCGGGGTGGGAATGGGGTGGAGAGCTGACCCTTTTAAACAGTGCACATGATACTCTGAGATAATGGAAATAACGCTGTTTTACTGTGGCTACAGAGTGGAAGTCTGACTGAAGGAGATCAAGAACAGGCGCGAGGAGCCTGCCCGGGAGAGTCCAGCAGGTTATCGGGCTGCCCTGGCGGCAGTGGGCACCGGATCCCCCTGCCAGGCCTTGCTGGTGGGTGGGATAAAGGGAGGGCGAGACGGTGGGAGCCCGGACCCGGGGCTTCGTCCCGCTCCTCTCCTGGGGCGGAGAGTTCAGCGGTGCGCCGACAGCTGCGGTCCAGAAGCCGGTTGTGAGGGAGGGCGGTGAACTCGGCTGCAGCCTGGTGCCAAGGCGGCTCTGGGTCAGGTCAAACGTTCAACGGAGCGAGATGAACCGCCCAAAGAGGGACTGCGCATGCGCAGCCGGGAGAAAACGCAGATGGCCGGAGACTGACACGCGGTCTCCCTCCAGCACGTGGTTCCAGCCTGGCGGGGTATGCACAGAATCACACGTCACAGCGGCCTTGCAGGCACACTCACGACCCAGGGTCCCCAGGGATCAGTCCTTACTTTGCCGTTGAAGTGAGATGGTTCCAGCTCTCCTCCCACGCGCTGCCGAGGACCTCCACCCATATTCCGCTGGGTCTCCGGCGGCGACTCTCTGGAGTGTCCCAGCCCCTGCCTTGGCTCTGACCTTCACCTTAGGCTGCTCTACCCAACCCAGCCCCAGGCCCTTTAATTCTCCCCACAAACCCCAGGAACAAAGGTCGCTGTGTTGTAGCAAGACTTTTGCTGAAGATTTGGGGCGGGGGGGGGGGGGCAGTAGGGACAGTTTACAGCACACAGCAGGAAGCAAGTTAAAACTCGAGTCAGACATCACCATTCCCAGAAATTTTTCCGCTGTTTTCCACCTTAGGGAATTTTTCTCTGGCCCTGACCTTGCCTGGAATCCCCGCCTGGCTCCGGGTTGGGGTCCTCTGGGTTCCTTCTGCCCTTCCTCCCATCTCCTCTGCTTCTCCGTGCCCTTCGTCCAGTGCCCCTAGGCTGTCCTCAGAAACTATGCTGGGAAATTTGGCCCTTGGTCCTCTCCTTCACCTTGCAGACCTTGACAGCCCCACCCATGTCCCCAACCCCCAGGCGCTGGGACTTCACAGAACCCAGAGCCTTCTCCCTGAGATGAATTATGTCCCTCCCCTAACGTGGGACACTGGCTGCATGCTGGTCCTTCTTCATGCACAGCTTGCACACTCGCCTTCACAGTCATCCCCTTGCACACAGCTCAGAATTGCACGCATACGCTTACATGCACACATTCATGAGCATCCATGGTTAGATCCAGAGCCCTCCCTTCAAGCTAACCCCATCTAGTGTGTGCAGGCACGTGACTGTGTGTGTGTGTCTGAGTGTGTGAGTGTGTGTGCACATGTGTGTGCATGCCAGCTCGCAGCCACTCTGGTCACTGAGCTGCGCTAAGGGACTGTATTCTTGGACTGTACCTGTCGCCTGACAGGTACAGGAGCTGGAGTTGAGCCCTGGAGACTGCGGCCTGGGGTCTGAAACGTGGCCCTGTCACCGTGTGGAGGAGGCGCCTCTCCTGGGCCAGCAAACCAGGAATGGGGGCCTGTGGTGAGCAGAAGGATGGCCTCCCAACGATGCCCACGTGCCAATCCCCAGATCTGGGCAGGTGTTTTCAGGGCAGAAGGGACTTTGGCCATGTGAGTGGGCTCAGGACCTCGGGACAGCTGCAAGCACAATAGTCCCCGTGGAAAGGGGAAGGGGGAGAGGGGTGGAGGACCGCGGGCCGGCGGAGGTGGGGCTGGAGTGCTGTGGCGCTGGCCTGAAGTGTTAGAGTCTGTAAACAAGTCAAAAATAACACCTGGCATTTTGCCAGGGGAATGTTAGAGTTCGTAAACAAGTCTGGATGGTGCCTGGCAAAACGCCTGAGGGAGTGGTTTGAGAAGTAACAAAAACAAGCCATTAAGTGTGGAGATTCCTTATTGGTTGACTGATGTATCTAGTTTATGCTAATTAGATAAGCTCTGTGGAATGTATAAATACTGCTCCTGTCCTGCAATAAACGGCTCCTACTCCTGCTGTATCAACGTTCACAAGTTGTTCGTCACCCCCCGGTTATTTTGCTGCAGCCGGACTGCGGCACTGAAGAGCCCAGAGGCCTAAGAAGCTGGGGAAGGACAGGAAAGGACCCCCTCCGGCACACAGCCCCGCTGGACCTGACTCCACCCTGGAAGACCCACGCAGGCTTCCCACCTCCAGGACTGTGCGGGGGTACATTTGTACTGATGAAGCCACTGAGAGTGTGGTGACATGCACAAGGTCCTTGCTTAGCCTCTGGGCGATCAACTTAAGTGACAGCCACCATTTTAAGGAAAAGGTTTCGCTCTCCCACCCAAGGGCGCTTCTGAGAAAGGCTCCCCACTGCCCACACCAGCCCCACCCCAACCACCCCCCTAGGACGCGCCCAGCTTGATTCCCGAGCCTGCCCCACCAAGGTCCCTGAACCCAAGCCTTGTTGCCGCTCTGTAGAGCGATGGCCTTCGTCTGTCAGCTCTGACAAACTCTGTGTCTCTGCCTCCTCTCGTCTTTCATTTCTTGCTTTCCCGTCTCGTTCCTCCCTTTCCCTTCTACAGGTCACAGTCACGTGAAGAAACTAACACGGGGCTCCTGTGGTGCTGCCAGCCCTAGGGGACAAGGGGGCAGAGAGGGTGGGGGGGGGCAGGGCAGGGTGAGGCCCCAGGGAGGTGCCTCCGTCCAGCCAGTCTCAAGCCAGGCCTTCCTCCGCAGCCTCCCGTGGCTGTTTGGGGAGCTCAGCAAAGACTAAGGGTGGTTGCTGAATTGCTCAGCTGGGGGTCGGGGGGCAGCCATGGGGGCTGTTTTTCAGGGGGTTAGGGGACAGCTTCCACCCTCGGACAGCATGCTGTGGCTGCTCAGGCCATGTCCTCAAGTGGCGCTTCCTGCCCAGGGCCACTAAGGAGCTAAGCCTGATGATGGGTCTCCTGGGAACAGCAGCTGAGACCCGTGCTTCTGTGGCCGAGGACAGGGCAAGCACTGCCAGCTCATCTGTCCTGGCACAGAGGGAGCCAGTCAGTTCTATCATGCAGGTTATCAGGCTGGGGCTCCTCAGGGGGAGATTCCTTTGCTGGGTTGTATAATATTTTACTTAACAAACACATTTTAAAATCAATACCCATATTAGTGAACACGTAAGTTCACTAATAGGACATGAAGCTCCGGGAAAGAAGGTGCTCTGGGGCCCACGCTGAGATTCAGCCATGCTTCTGGGACTTTTGCATGGAACATTCCAGAACTTCTTCAACCTTAGTTTCTCATGTGTCTGGTGGGATCCTGGATGTCTCCACTTTGTGATTATCACCCCAGGTTAGGGTTCTCCCGGGACGTCTGTGACAGCTTAGCTTCCAGTATCCTGGAAGTGCCCTTGGACCCTCAGTCTCTTCCTCTGTGAAATGGTTTGTGTAATAGTATAAACCTCATAGGGCTGTTGTAAGGATTAGGTGAAACAATGGGCAGAATCTTCCTGGAATACAGTAAGTGCTCAAGAAAGCACAATACAATTTTTTAAATCTTTGAAAGTCTGGAGACCAAAGTTCAGGTCACCCCCACCTGATCCCCATCAAGCATTGACTCTTATAAGGAATCCACAATTCTGGGTACCCTGGGCCACCCAGAATTTTCTGGGATCGGCAAGTAATTAGAACCTTGGTCCCTACTGGCCACTTCTCCAACCCCTGTGTCCTGTTAATACGGTTCCTCAGAATGGGTTAAAAACTGTGGGAATTCCTTCTTCAAATTTACCTGTTAGTGCTAAGGGGTAAGAGAGCAAAAGATCACAGTGATATTTATAGTGTGGGAATTGAAAATAACCTGCGTGTTCATTCATAAGGGTATTGATTGAAAAAAAAATGTTTAAGTAAAATGTTATCCAACCCTACAAGGACCGACACACGTTCTAAAAACGAGGATGATGTATGTGTATGAAAATAGAAAGATGTATAACACAGTATTTAGAAAGGACTGTTATTAAAAACTGTAATAGTGGGCCAAGGTGTGTGTGTTAGATTCATACAAATATCTTGTGTGCACCTGAAGATACGTATACATATGTGACACATAAAAGCATATATGTGCGTGCGTGTGTGTGTGTGTGTGTGTGTGTATGCAGAAAATGAAGAGTAGTCTGAAATCAAATAGATCAAACATTTAGTGATTGAAATGGTTATCACTGGTTAGTGGAATTTCAGATACCGTTTGTTTTCTTCTGTATGGATTTATGCATTGCCTCAAATTTTTTTCCATGTTTGCATTCTGGCCTTTTTTGCTTTCTTAAAACAATTTAGACATATGAACAGTATTGACATATAATGACAGAGCATGAAGCCACCCCTTGGCGTAAGGCACATATTACTTTTATTGAGAGAATAAACTACTTTAAATATGTGTTTTCCTTTATTATTCCAATAATACAAAAATGTGTAAGATAAATTCTCTAGTCCCTAATTCAATTTCCACTGAGTTATGATAATATATTGAAATTTTAAAAATGTAACGCAAAGACAGGGAAAACATACACCATATTTTTGGATGGAAAACCTTGACATAAAATGACTATTCTCACAATTTTGATGTATAAATTTAATGTAATTTCAATTAATAATAATAATATTTCTAACTGGATAAAATGATCATGAAGTTCATGTGAAAGAATCCATGTCTGGGGCTGGGGTTGTGGCTCAGTGGTAGAGCACTTGCCTGGCACATGTGAGGCACTGGGTTCGATCCTCAGCACCACATAAAAATAAACAAAATAAAACCAAGGTATTGTGTCCATCTACAACTAAAAAATTTTTTAAAAAATACATGTCTAATAATTACTATATATGTATGGACATATACACATAGGAATATATTTATTTAAAGCTTTGTCTTACAGATATTAAAATATACTGTAATGCCAATAGAATCCAACAGTATAGCATTAGCATAGGATTAACAGATTTAGAGGAAACTTTAGAGTAAAATAAAGAATCCAGAAATGCATCCTCATATATTGAAAAGTTAATACACAATAAGTGTTTCACTGCCATAAGAAAAAAAAAGTTTAATTAATAAACAATGCTGGCCAAATGCACCTATCTATTTGCAAGAATGAAACTGAATCCTTACCGCATACCACAAGAAAAAAATAAATAAATTCCAGTAGTAAACAAGTCTTCAATATAAAAATAAAACACAACTCTTTAAAGAAATTTTAGATGATTACATACATAATCCAGTGATTGGGGAATATTTTTACCTATAACAGGAAGCCTAGAATCTATACAGACAGAATCATTCTTGACTACATAAAATTTAACCTCACTCAATTGTTTTTTGCTTCAGACATTACATTTTTGTTTCTAGAATTCTCATAAACTTATTGTTAGGGTCCATTTCTCTGCTGATATTTTCCATTTAATCATTCATTACTATGATGCTTTCCTTCATGTCTTTGAGCATAGTTAAAATAGTAACTTTAAAATATTTGCTTTTTAGGGGTGGGGTTATAGTTCAATGGTAGAGCATTTGCCTCACATGTGCAAGGTCCTGGGTTCCATCCCCAGAATGGTTAAAAGAAAAAAAATTGCTTCTTAATTCTAACATCTTGAGGTTGATCTCCATCAGTTACCTTTTCTATTAAATATGGGTTATATTTTCCCATTTCTTCATGTGTCAGCAGTTTGGGAGTGTATTCTGTGCACTACGAATAATAGCTGTAGACACTCTTGGATTCTGTTACATTCCTCTGAAGGAATACTGTGTTTTTATTTGAATCAGGCTGTTAACTTGGGTGAACTTATACTGTGGTAGGTAAGCCGCTGAACTCTCAGTTCAGTCATTTAGGCTACAATTAGGGTTCTAGGAGTTTCCCAAGTGAATTCAGAGTCCGGAAAGCAACCTGAGATTTGATTGGCATTTATAAGCAGAGTTTAGGACACCCCCTCCACGGATTCTCCTTGCTGGGATACCCCCCTTCTTGGAGTCCCAAACTCTGCTTTCTGATTTCTCAACAGTCACAATGCAGATTTCCAACCAAATCTTAACCAATCCATGGGGCACTTCCCAGGGGCACAAAAAACGTAAAAAACGGGAAATCATGTTGCCTACTTGGGTCTTTGGTTTCTGCCTGGTTCTGGTCATTTCTGGTGCGTTCACATAGCCTTTTAAATATCTTTTCCAGTGTTTCTAATTATTATCTGTGGGAGAAATTGTCCTTCACCAGGTACTCTGTTATTATTAGAAGTGGAACTCACGATGGAAAATTTAAAGTTCTTTAGATGGCAACCGGTTACCATCAAGATTACCAAAGAACTTCAAAGACAGACGCTACGTTGCGGGGATGGATACGTTTGTGATGCCTGTGTAAAGAGTTAATTTTCAGCACTTGTGAATTGTTGAGAAAATGATGAAGCATCCAATAGAAAAATGTTCCCAGGATATGAATAGGCTCAGAGAAAAGGGAGCCCCAATGGCCAATAAACATATGGCTGAGGCTCCTAGTACTCAGGGAAATGCAAATTAAAGGAACAATGAGGTATCACTTCTTGCCCATCAGATTGGCAAAAATTCAAAAGGATGTTCGCACCTACCACCTACGGGAGCGAAACCAAAAGTACGCTCTTATACATAGCTGGCAGAAATGAGATTTAGTGCTGCCATTTAGGAAAGCAATATGGAAATATCTGTCTAAAAAACCCAGACATGCATACCTGTCAACCAATAATCCCACATATAAGAATTTGTCTCAGAAATGTTTTTAAAAAGCACTCAGATATAGGAATATAGAAAGGGGTTCAGTGCAGCAATATTTGTAGTAACCAAAGAGCTGGAAAGATCCAGAGTGTTTGAATCACAACATATTCATGTCATAGGAAAAAAAAGCAGCTTATATTAAGAATAGATTAATTTGGATGGGTCTCCACAATGTATTGCTAATTGATAAAATCAAGAAATACCTGTAACAAGATTCATTTTGCTGAACCATGATCCATGAGCCCTGTATGTATCTGATGTACAGGCCCGTGGAAGGTTTGGAAAGATGTGCACCAGGTTATTAAT
This sequence comes from Marmota monax, assembly GCF_021218885.2. Taxonomy (NCBI): domain Eukaryota; kingdom Metazoa; phylum Chordata; class Mammalia; order Rodentia; family Sciuridae; genus Marmota; species Marmota monax. The sequence continues at coordinate 19,178,149 of NW_026692912.1, forward strand.
GTTGATTTTGAGACTATTAGGGAGAGATCAGAAAGATGAAAAAGAGAGTCAGAAAAAGAAAGCCCATTTTTAAAGTGCACATGGAATGAAACAATAAAAATGTGTGATATGATACATTAATGCATGTGTGAAAGTAGAGAAGCAGGTGTTTGGGGCATGACCATCAAAAGGTACTTGGTGAGTTTTCTGAGATTATCAGTTTGTTTCCTGCCTGTTAGTGCCAAGTGTCCGTCAAGGACTTTCCACAGCCTGGAACAGCACAATGCCTGCAGCAGATGGTGGAGAGCCTGTCCTTCTGGGGGTCTGAAACTCCGCCATACACCATGGATGGGACCCTGGACTGAATTGTGTCCCCCCCCCCCAAATCACCAAAATCATATATTGAATCCCTAACCCCCAATGTGATAGTATTTGGAAATGGGTCTTGGGGAGACAATTATGAGGTCATGAGGGAGGGTGGGGCCCTTCTGATGGCATTAGCGCCCTTATAAGAAGAGGAAGAGACACTAAATTTCACTCTCTGCCAGGAGGGCACCGTGAGAAGGTGGCTACCTACCACAGGCACATTGGTTTTGGACTTCCCAGGAAAGCTGTGAGAAAACTGGTTTCTGTTGTTTAAGGCACTCAGTCTGTGGAAGTCTGTTATGGCGACCCACGCTGACTACTCGTAAACTGGACCTTAGGTGGGCCAAAGCTGCTAGCCTGGATTGTTCTCAGATCTGAAGGCCAAAGCCACATGACCAGAGAGGGAAGGGCTGGCCTGGAGTAGAGGGGACAGCAGCAGCAGACATACCCCTGGAGCTTGCCCACTCTGCTGTGAAGCCCTAGCCTCTGCCTCACCTCAGGTCACTACAGCAGCAACTGGATCCTTGACCTTCCCCCTTGGTCCTCTCTCTTTCCCCAGGTCTCGGCCCTGTAGTTTTCCTCTCACCTCCCTGACCACGTCTCCATCTCCTTTATGGGCTCCTTGGCCCTCTCCCCTCAGCCATGCCCATGACGGTAATTGCCACCTGGACCAGTTATTCTCAGGTGAGCCTCAAGGGCGCCTGGAGGGCTCAGGTGAACAGACTGCTGGGCAACCTCTTCCAGGGTTTCCGATGAAGTAAGCTCAAGCAGGAGGCAAGCATCTACCTTTCCAACAAGCCTCCAGCTGCGGTGGTGTTACTACTACGGGTCCCTGGACTGCACCTGGGGAACTGCTGACCTGGCTGAACAGTCCTCAGTCCCCAGCTGAACCTTGAAACATCCAAAACGGAGCTTAGGTTTGGCTGCCACTCTCTCCCCACCTAAATCTGCTCCTCCCCAGCTCGGTGAGAGGCGAGACCAATAGTTCAGTCCTGTAGCAAGACCCTAGAATATTTTGGCTTCTTCCTAGCCTTACCTGACCACATCTAACGTCCATTCCTAAACGTCTTTCCAGTCCACTCTCTGAAGTTCATCCCACACAAGATCTAACTGAAACACTCTCTCCATGGGCACAACGGCCTGCAAACCTGCCTTCCCGGCCACCAGCCTTCACCTGTCTCCTTGCTGTTCTCCGCTTCCAGTGATCTTTCTATAGTGCTTGTCTCAAAACCCCCCACTATCTTTGGGAGAGAAACAATTTAGAAGTTTTAAACTGTATATTGTTCTGATTTGCATGATAACATCTCACGCCATCGATTCCATCCTCCCTGCGTGGACAGCCCCTCTATCTGCTCTGCATTTATTTGTTCCCTTCTGAGCAAAATCCCTCAAACAAAGTGCGTGTGCTTGTTGTCACCTGGCACTCCCCCCAGCTCCCCCTGTCAGGATTTCATCTTCTCAACCCCTGGATTTGCTCAGCTCAAGGGCTCCAACAGTCTCTCTCCCTAGGAGTCCAGTGGTCCATTCTCATCCTCATCTGATTTGTCCTTTTTACAGCCAGTGACACGGCTGGACCTTGAAAATTTTCTTCATGTGGCTCCAGAACCTTCTCTTGGTGCCTCCAGCCCTTCTCTTGTGGGCTCCTTCTCTTGATAAAGTGCCAGGATCAGCCCAAGCCCTTGGAGCACCGCCATCAGCAATCCCTCCCTGATAGCATCCCATCCCCTGGTTTCCTGGGCCTGGAGGACTCTTGAATTCCCTCCTTTAACCATGCGCTAACCGTGACCATGAGCTACAGGGTCATAGAGCAATCTGCCTATTCCACAATTCACCTGCATGTGCATCTCAGACTTGACTGAGGCTCTCACCCCAAAATTTTCATCTCAGAAACGGCACCACCATTTAAACAATTGATCAAGCCCCAAACCCGAAACTTTGTCCTGTTTCTTCTTGCTCTCTTCCATGCCGCAGTCAATCCCAGGGCAACCCGTATGGGTCCAGGTTTGAACTATGTTCCGAAGCCCACTGTTGGTGATCTAGATAGTTGGAGCCTTGGTAATGGTGGCACCTGCCAGATTCTGTCTTGGCAAAGAATTCCTACTTGAAAGTGAGAAATAATCTGCTGAATGGTGCTTTGAAATTGTATGGGTATTCATCCAAAATTTCCATCCAAAGATTTTAGCATCTATTAGGGCTACATATTTGAATAAAAAATATTCCATGGGTCATTGCAGAATGGCTTTTACCTAATCTTATCATTTCTTCTACAAATATTCTACATTCTTCTGTAAAGAGCTTCTCTTCCTTTTCTTTGAGTATTGGTATAGATTCAAGGATCACTTTTTAATTCCTATGCTATAATCCTTTATTGCCATTTTTTTATGTTCGAATTGTTCAAAATTTGGCCAAATCCTTCACACTATCTTCTGTGTCCTTTTGAGTGTCTCCATTAGTCTCGTATGACATTCTTGCTTCTCAGCACAATAGAATTGGGATAATTGGGCAGACATAAGTGTAGTCTTTATATTAGATATTACTAGAGTGGTGTTAATCTTCTTAGTGTGAAAATGGTACTGTGGTTACGTAGGAGGAAGTCATTGCTCTTGGAAGATATCCTCAAATATTTTGGGGTGAGATGTTGTGATATCTGCAATTAACTCTCCAATGGGGGAAAAGAGGAAAAGAACAAATATTACAGAATTTTAGCAAATAGTGAAGCCAGAGTGCATTGACTATATCTTCTTTCAACTTCTCTGTAGGAGCAAACACTTTCACAATTTAACTGTAGAAAAGCTAGGTCTCATGTCTCGTCACTGGTCACCCCTCCATTGCCACCTTTGTTGCTCACCTCCACTCCCCTTACTGGTCCTGGCTCCTTCCCTAATCTACGCCCATTCTCACAGAGATGCCCAAATGGTTGCTTTAAGACTTAGATTGGGGGATGGGGATGTGGCTCAAGCGGTAGCGCGCTCGCCTGGCACGCGTGCGGCCCGGGTTCGATCCTTAGCACCACATACAAACAAATACGTTGTGTCTACCGATAACTAAAAAATAAATATTAAAATTCTCTCTCTCTCTCTCTCTCCCCCCTCTCTCTCTATCTCTCCCTCTCTCTCTCTCTCTCTCTTAGATTGGGACTCACCATTCCTTAAATAGCATCCCCATTCCCACCTAAAGTCTCTCTTGACCCAACCTAACTATTGTTCTGAGTTTGCGTTTGTTTCCCTGGTAGAACAGAACATGTATCCTGAGTGGAGACTGTCTGTTGGGTGCTGTGTCCCTAGTCCCAGGAGCAGACACCAGCACTTACACTCATACACACTAAAGGAAATGATGCAGGCGTTCACGGTGCAGACACATGTAGGCGGAGAAGCTTACACACACACACAGACACACACACACAGCCACATGGAGGATGCACACAGCAAGACGGAATCAACAGACACATCCACAAACAGACATGCAGATATACAGCTCATATAGACACATGAACACACACTCTCAGGAGAACACCAGACTCACACACTAGCACACATTAATTTTTATATGCATTCGTTAATCCACATACATACAAACACTGACATGCATAGACACGTGTCTCACACACACACACACCCACACACACACACACATGCTTTTATAGACACACCAGAAAATACAGATTTAGGCATATAACATGAATAAACACCACACACACACACACACACACACACCCCACATACACGGGCATGCACGACCTCAGCCTTCACACTAAGCCTGGCTTGAGCGTGCTCTGCTGGGACACTCCACAGCACCTGGCTAGGAGGACCCCAAACCTCCTGGCAGCTCTCTCCTCCCAGGACAGATGATCTGGGAGGAGGTGGGGGCTGCGAGGCAGGCACCCCCGGATTTATGGCCGCTCTGAGGCTGCCATTGGGAGCAGCAATGTCACCAAGGCCATTAGCGGTCTGGGCAGAGCTGTAAAACATGCCTGGCTCAGCACCCCCTGCTCCCGTCACTCTTGCTTCTGCGGTCACCCTGCCTCGGGGGCAGTGCCTGAATGCCAAGAGCAGTGGCCTTGCAGCCAGAGACGAAGGAGCCGAGGAAGACGGGAAACCCCTGAGCTCCCAGCAGGCTGCCCACCTGGCGGGAGAGCGACTCAGGTGGTGGGACGGCAGAGGGAGGTGGCTAACCAGGCGAGGCAGTTAGACAGCAGGGCTGAGGTGGCAGCTGGCCCCAGGTATGCTCCCCTGGGACCTGAACTCCCAAGGCCCATGTGACTGCAGACCCCGGGCAGCAAACCAACCCCAGTAGCTGGTGCAGCCAGGCTGACCATGGCTCCCTCCTGGCCTGCTCAGGACTCCAGTCTGAGCCATGAAGTCCTCAGGGGACTGGACATCTCCACCATCCCAGCACCCAGTGGGAGACCCCCGAGAGGACACCTCCCTGGCCTTCCCATTCACGTGGAGCCCTTGAGTGACATCCTGTGTGGATCAGGAAGGGGAGGGAAGATTCTAAAGGGGCCCATGCCACACGTTCAAAAGCCCAGACGCTGGAGAGAAGACAGTCTGTCTAGGGACTCAGCCAGGGAGCTGCGAATGAGGGTCATCACCACAGGGTGAGGCGGGGGAGGGCAGGCTGAGCTCCAGGCGGGAGAGAAACCCAGGCGGGCTGGAGGAGAGAGTGAGGGGTGAGGGGTGGGAAGGGGCAGAAGAGCAGGTGGTGCCCAAACGGAGTCACCCCAAAACAGGGATTTGGAGCTTTAACCTAAGGGCACTGGGGAGCCACAGATGGGTCTTAAACAAAGGAGTGATGTGACTTGACTGGACGCCGTGTCCCTTGCCATCCCACATGGCTCTTATTTCAGTACAGAAGTGCAGAGATGGACTGGAACAGAAAAATGGGGGAGACATTTGGCTTCATACAGGGACTGTGTAGCAGCGCCCCCACCGGCCATTTTTTGTCAAAAGAACAGTGCCTGCAACTGGGGTCCCGCCAGGAAGCCAGGCTCCCTCCCTTCACTCAGGCGTCCTCCACCACGTGAGCATGGTGCGGGTGAGAAGTGAGCCAGGTCCTACCACCCAGGGGTGGATCGTGCAGTAGAGGAAAGGGAAGGGGCAGGAACTGGGACTGCATGTATGGAGTGCCTACTGTGTGCCAGGCATTGAGTCAGGCTGCTGACACGCATGAGTGCCTTTTGGCCTGGGTCCCCTGGTAAGAAGGTAATTCCCAAGCCGTTCTACAGACAGAGAAACTGAGACTGGGGGTGAAGTCACCCACCAAGTTCCCATGAAGGGCTCCAGCCCCGACAGTGAGGATTTGGAGGGTGACAGGAGAAGCCTGGGGCTCTCCAGGTGATTTCCATCCCTGTCTTGAGGCCCAGCAAGGCTCCCAAGTTCCCAGAAAGGATGAGCCCCTCGGGGATTGGTCCAAGGGCCTACATCACCTCCTCCTCGGCTGTGATTAATGCCTGACAGTCCCTGCACTCGCGGGGAACTCATCAGACTAACATCTCCCAATGTGAACTCCTCGTGTTGCCCCGGGATGAGAAATCTCAGCCCTTTGCTTTCTGTGCCCCAGACGAATGGGCTCCCGTCCCAGGGCCTGTGAATGATGTCTGTGGAGGGAGGTCGATGAAGGCTCTTCATCAGGACCGCAGCCTCTCCCGTCAGCCACCAGGCTGCTTCCCTGCTCCACACGGCTCCCCTGGGGCTGGCCCTGGGCCGCCCACCAGGATGGGGAAGCAGGTCAGGGCCCAGCGGAGGGGGAAGGCCCCAAGGAGGAGGAAGAGGCCTTCTTCAGTCTTGCCACGTATAGTCGGCCCCGAGGGGAGGGGAGGGCCTTGACTTTGAAGTACCCCTGAGCCTGCTTCAGGCAACCTAGAATCTCTGAGGTTCTGTGGAGGGGAACAGAGTAGTTCTAGGAACAGAAACACCAGTAGTGGTTGCATTTGGGTGAGAACACAGAAGTAGCACCCAGTGCCACTTATGGAGTACCCCCAGGTGCCAGGTCTGGTGCCAGCATGGCTCTGCATTATTGCACTCGATGCTCACAGAGTAAGGAGGTATCATCCATTTTACAGATGAGACAAGTGAGGCCCAGAGCACTTAATGCTAGTCCAAGTGGAGATGTCGGGATCCAACCCAGAGCTCCTTAGCCTCAAAGCTGTGTGTTCAGCCATTCCTCACCCAGACATGCGGCTGGTATTTGTAAAAGGGCATCTTTAAACCAGATCCTGGGAGGGATGCTGGGGCTTCTTCACAAGACAGGCGTGGGTCCTGCTCTCCTGGAGCTTGTGGTGTCTCATAGGAATGTGGGTGCTGAAAGCAGTCCAACCCCTGAGCGTGGGTCTGGAGGACACGTCCCCTTTAGGTGGCCAAAGGCAGAAAAGCTTTCTGGCCCAAGCACTGAAGGGAAAGAGAGTGGCCACCCTGAAGAGCAGGTATCAATGGCCGACAGTGGGAGATCAGAGTGGGCAAAACAGCAAACCACTGAAGAAGAGGATCTCCTGCCCCAAAGAGGTGCCAGCTGTCAGACCCTGGCTGGGTGGCTGGGTGGGCTGGCTTAAGGTGAGATTGAAAGGAAGCCACTCCTGAGAGGGCTCTCCTTCCTGAGGGTCCCTCAACAGCAGGAGGTTGCAGCCCAGTCGAGCTGGGTTCCAGGTCCAGCAGGAGAAGGGAGTCCAAGGGCGGGAGGGCACTCAGGGCATGAGAGTGATCCTGAGGGCCCCCTACTGGTGGCGCTGGGCCCACTGACTGCCCTTGGCCCACTGACTGCCCTGGGCCCCGTGCATGTGGGCCTGGGGCTCGGCTGGGAGGGGCAGGCGCTGCCCACACCTGGGGCTGGGAGGACGGGCCAGGGTCCTGGCTGCCTAGGCCTGCTCTTCCGGCTCCACTGCAGTGGTTTGACCTTGGGACCCCACAGGCACTTTCTTGTCCTTCACCCCCTCCTGGCCTGCCCCACCTAATTCAGTCTGTTTCAGCTCCACCCTTTTCTGAGCACGCCCTGAGCCTGACCCACTGTTCATCCTGACCCTTACCCCGTCCTGAGGCCCATTCCTGAGCCTCGCCCCAATCCTGACAGGACTTCCACCTCTGGGCCTCTCCCTCTCATTCCCTCCCCATCCACCCCAGTCGTGAGCTCACCCACCCCCATCTGGTCACTCCTTCCCGACTCCTGTCCCACCCTCATCTCTCCCTGGGTGCTCCCTGCCCTGCCTGGGGAAGCAGATGGGGTCCTCAGGGCGGAGGGTGGAGGGCTTTGAGACTCCAGCTCCTTAGGAATCTTTTTCTTCCCCCCAGTGCTGGGACGGAACCCAGGGCCTCGGTGCCTGTCAGGCCCTACCACTGAGCTCCAGCCCAGCCCACTTTCAAAGTGGTACTCAAGTCGAGAGGTGCCTGTTTTTCTTTGGGGGTTCAAATAACAGGTGGGAATTTCCAAATGACCTAATTAAAATGCCATCTACGAAATCAATCCACCACTTCAGACATCAGAACAGTGGTCCCCCTTGTGGGGGAAGCAGGTTGAGACAGCAGGGAGGGTTGGAGGTAGTTTGGGGGGGCTGGCGAATTTCATTCTGCAGGGTGTTGGGAACACAGGTGTATTTATTCAGCTGGAAAAATTAATCAGGCAATATATTTATGATGTGAGTACTTTCCTGTATCTCTGATATACTTTCTCTGGAATGTCCTGTAGGCTGGGCAGGTGGGGCCGTGAGGGCAACAGAGCTGGCTCCTGGGTCCCCGTGGTAGGTGCGACACCCATCTGGGAGGCTGATCATCTGGAGGCTGGTTCTACCTTGAAAGAACCCATGGAAAAGCAGAGTCTGGTCCTCTGTCGCCCCACCAGCTCTCAGCCCACCAGGATACTGAGGAACCCCCCACCAACCATCCCCTCCACTGTCCACTGGGACCCTGCCCTGATGCCAGCTGCCTTTTCCACCCTAACAGCTGTATTTTTCAGGTACAATATGACAGGTTCAATCTATTCCTGTTATATATTTCCCAGTAAATGGACAAGGTGAAAACAGTGTCAGTTCAAATCACTATCATGACACTTAATTCTGATTTACTGTACGTTTTGCTGCAATCTTGAAAGGGTCTGCATCCGAGCTGAGCCAGATTGCCCAGCCAGCCCCCTCGGGGTTGACGTTAAGATCAGCTTCAATAAAAGAATTTAGGGTAAGGCAGCCCCAGGTGGGCAGGGGGCACGCGGGCCTGCAGGACGAGCCAGCGGAGACGCAGAGGCCGCCTTTCTCCAATGCCTCCCTCCCTCCGACTCTTTGTCCCCAGCCCTGTGTTTTGCAGCAGCTGGGAAATTTATGGCGGCTCCATAAACGGGTTTTACAGACAGCTGTTAGAGCGTGCGGAGCAAGGCTTGGCTGTCGGGGGACCTAGTCGCAGGCTTACAGCCAAGACACTTAAATATTATGGCCACACATATATAAAAAGTGTGCAGTGCGCGTCCTCTGCCGCCTCCCTCCTCCTGACCCAGGAGCACGGGGTATGGCCACAGAATAGCAGCTGCTAGCAGCTGCTGGCTCCGCGGAGATGAACGCCCACAACCCTGCTCCAGCCCCTGCAGCCATCACGTCGACTCTGGCTGGGCTGCACAAATGCAGGGGACACAGTAAACAGCAGTGCCAGGCGCACGGGGCGCCTCCTGCCCCTGCCCAGGATCATGCACCAAATTCTTCTAGCCTCGGGGCTTGGGCTCCAGCTGTTTCCAGGGCTTCCAGCACTTCCCTGTCCCTCTTCCTGGCCCCCATCTTCTCCTGCGCGGGTCGGTTGCTACCTCCCCTTCCACAGCTTGGCCTAAATACTGCTTTCTCAGAGCCATCGTCCCCACCCTGCAGGGCCCCCCTGGACTTCTTCATAACATTTATAACAATTGTAATTAAATAATTATTGGTGTCATTATCTGTTTAACGTCTTTCTTCCCCACTGGACAATAAACTGCGTGGAAGCGGGGACTCGCTGAGCGCAGAGCCTGGCGCTCGCTCGGTAAATATGCAGAGAATGAATGAAGGCGTGGGTGGACTTGGGGGACTGATCCCGGCCCCGCACCCCGCACAGTGCGAGGTGAAAGGTGCTCAGCTCCTGAAAGCAGAAGGTTCCTGGAAGGTCAACAAGGAGGAGCCACTGGACGCGGATTGGGGAGGCTTCCAGGAAAGGCCCTGGGGACCTCATGGTAGGGTGGTGAGTGTTTTCATACCAAAGTCGGAGCTGTGAGGCTGAAGATCTGAGACCGGTTGAGCCTCTCTTCTTTCAAATGAGACCAATGTCCTGCCTATGGGGTGCGGTTAGTGTAAAGGTGTCAGGTACTTAGCACAGGTCATTCCCTAAGCTGCCTTACTCCTGCATATACCTAGAAGGTGGGAATGCCATCTCCACCACACCCTGCTGCCTCAGAAGCCCCTTTTGTCTTTCATAACCTCAGCCTGAGCTGCTTGACCAGGAGGAAATATCTGACCCAGGAAGAGCTATTCATAGGCTGACCTGTGACCTATGCTGGGCCAAGCAGATTTCCTCTCTGGTGATTGATTGAACAGCTATGGAAAGAACTGGCAGGAAGGGCAGATGCTGAACGTTCCATTGATGTAAACAGTCTTGTGCAGCAGAATAAAAATTATAACTAAACACAGGGAGATCGCCAGCCCCCAGCCTATGATAGAAGTCTTATTTTTTTCTGAGAAGGAAGTATAGGCAGTAAATCTGACTTCTCACTCAAAAACATACTAGCTGTGTGAGTTTGGACAGAATACTTAACCTCTTTGAGCTTTAGTTTCCTCATCTGTAAAAGAGGGACCATAAAAATACTCATCATGGCCGGATGTGGTGGCACACGCCTGTAATCCCAGCAATTTGGGAGGCTGAGGCAGGAGGATCATGAGTGTGAGGTCACCCTCAGCAACTTAGTGAGGACCTAAGCAACTTAGTGGGACCCTGTCTCAAAATTAAAAATTAAAATAAAAAAAAGGGCTGGGATTGTGGCTCAGTGGTTATGTGCACCTGTGTTGTATGGATTCAGTGAGATGTCATGGTACACTGTGTTGCCATTCACTGATATCCTCACTGAAGAGCTTAGTCTAGGAGATATGGTGACTGCTTAAGATTAGCACAACCTACACTATTGGGCCTCCCATCCTTCATGGATAGAAATGAACTCACCCCCGCCCCCCCGCAAAAAAAAATCTGTTCAACTTCCAAACTGGGCATATTCACTAAGGTGGAAGAAGGATGAGTGGGTGCATATGAAATTGCCAATTTTCAATCATTTGGGGTTCATAAAAGAGGATTTCCATATGACTCAACCTTAGAACTAAAGGGATCTCCCCAAGAGCCAAGAGCCGTGGGGAATGTTGGGCTAGGACCTTCCAATCCCAGGACATAGAAGGGAACCTGGTATAAGAAGATGTCCCATGCCCAGGGAAGGGACCTTTGAAATGTATACCCAGCAGGATTTCAGAATTTCTGTGGAGCTGGGTCTGCCATGGCGTGTGTCTCCCTCTCCTGTCCCTTCAGAGAGGGCATCTTTAACGGTGGTGATTGCCTGTCTTGCTTGAAACAGTTGTCTTTTTTCTCCAATAAATGGAATTCCAAATGTCATGCAAGATCCTGGACTTTGAACTTGGCCTGTGGCTGGCTGGGACTCTGGGTTGCTCCCCCGAAGAGGAGCAAGTCCTGCGTCCAGGAGGTACGAGGATCGGAGCGTGTGGCCACCGGAAGAACGGACCATTGGTCACTCCTGTCTCAGGCCCTCGAAGTCGGTCTTGGCCACGTAACTTACTTTGGCTGATGAAATGTGAGTGGAAGTGACATGTCACACTACGCAGAAACTGTTAGAGCCAATTTGTGTTTCGCCACATTCTCTTTCCTATCGAAACGACAATCACAACCAGCACTTATTTCCAGATAGAAAATGCTCCAGCAGCATGAATCCTGGAAGAAAAACAAATGTTTTGCCAAGCCACCGCTGACTGGCCCCGGACAGGTAGCTTGAATGAAAAATAGATGTTGGCAGGCCTGCGACCCTGGGAGGTGGGAATTCTTTCATCCTGCAACATAGCCTGGCGTATGCTGGCTGGCAAGACGGTATGCAAATGGCTTCTTACTGAGCTTGGTTCAGGACGGGTGCCATCATTATTTCTTTCCTATCTATTGAAAGCCAAAGAGTCATAGTAATAGGCCTAGAAGTAGAAGTTATGTGTTATTGGTAAGGAATTTGATGTAACTGAAATGAAGGGATGAGGGTGGTGGCAAGAACAGAGGACAGAAGAGATTGCATCAGGGAAGACGTGGAGTGGAAGCCCAATGTCTGGTAACAGGCTGAAAAGATGCAGAGTCCCACCTCCCCATCTGAAGAGTCTTTCGTCTCTCCTCATCACACCCCCCAAGCCACCCTTTGCCCTAAGCGAAATCCTAGTCCCTCAGCAAGAATCAGTTGAGGCTACTGTTGTCTCACAGAAAGGATCAGAAAATCTCGTCTGTCCACCAGAAGAAGAGCCTGGGTTCCTGGCCACTGTTTTTCTGCTTCACAGTGTCCCCACTGAGAAACAGACTGGCCCAAAGCAAGCAGCATGGCAGGAACTGATAGATGGCACCACACTAAAATGTAAAACTTCTAAATGACAAAAGTCACCATAAACAAGCTCAAAACAAGCGATAGCCTGCGAGAAAATATTTACGATTTATATCACCGATAAGGGATTAGCATCCAAAATATATAAAGAATTCTAACCAATCAATAAGAAAAAGACAAATGGCCCAATAGAACAGTCGGCAAATGATAAAAAAAAAAGTCAATTTATAGAAAAGGAAATTCAAATGGCCCATGAACTTGAAGAATGTTCCTTTTCACCAGTAATCAAGGAAATAAAACATTAAACTATCATGGGCCATATTTTATTCTTCAGATTGGGAAAAAAATTAAAGTTTGGCAAATAATGGGAGTGAGGGCGCAGGGAAATGGGGCCTTTTAAATACTGCTGTTGACAATGCAAATTGGCACAAGCACTTTGAAGGACAAGAAATCGTATCTCCTCTGGAGAAGACATTTGCACCCGAGTTCTAGGTGGCCTGCGTGAGGATGTTCACCAGCGTTGTCTAGAAGGGTCGAAAATTGGAGAAAACCTAAATATCCATCAACAGAATGGATTCGTTAAATAAACCTCAGCAGAGCCATACTGTGAAGTACTGTGCACGTGCTCCGCACATGGAGGTGACTGAATGGCATCACGTGAAAAGGTTTTGGGCCAGTGAGGCAAAGAGCCAAATATACGTGAGATGGCACACTTTATACGCAAGGACGGAAGAGAACAAGAAGCAGACCCACGATGCTCTTTTAAAAATGGATTAAAAACGCACTCAAAAGTTGAAAGAATGATTCAAATGGGAAGAAGAATGCTTTCAACAGGAAATAACAGAGAGACAGATCTCCAAGCAAAGGATCTATTTGGGAATCTACAAAGAATAGACTTGCAATTTGGAACACACCAAACACAGGCCAGGGTGGCCTCTGGTCCGTCCAAAGTGCAAAGAAAAAGGTGGAGGTTTTATTGGGAAAGAGAAAAGTCACAAAAGCTCTTGTGAAGCAAGGTTCACGGGTGCAGCAGAGTCTCTGGGAGCTGGCAAACCCTGAGGAGCTAGTGGCGAGGGTGGTGGCCGCCGGTTCCTAGCTACATGTGTGTGACTCACAAAGTAAGTTACTGCCGCAGTCTGGCTGGGCACAAATGCCGCAGTCTGGCTGGGCACACAATCACGAGCCACCACACAGCTTGTAGATTCAAACAGCAACTCTTTATTCCCGAACTCACACCAGCCGTCTACAATCATGTTCTGGGGAAATCCACGTTCTCTGCCCAAAATCACGTTCTCTGCCCAAATCTACCTCCACTGGGCTTCTATCTCCCAAAGAATACTGTCTGAATCCCGTGAGAATTCAAGGGGAACTCAGGCAGCAAGATACGCCCTATTCCCAGCAGGAATAATCTTAAACCTTAAACCTGGAACCTAAACCAGGAACGCCCTAATCCGCCTTGGTCCTTGAGCAAGGTCACCTACATTCAATGTCACTGCAACATGGGGTACGCTGGCAAGGAAATTGTCATACCTACTTGGCTAATGGCTCCCAGCATCTCCCCCCTTCTGATTAATTAAACAACAAGCAATGTGGCTTAAGGACCGTGCCTGGTAGGTTGTCCAATTCAACATATGGTTCTTACCCGTCATCGGAAAACTGACCTTTAGGCGTCAGCCTCCTGTCTTAGGTTGATACCACTGCAATTGAATCATACCCGTCACTGACTACCGGTCCAGCATACAGCCATACTTGTGGATAGGTCTATGCACCAGTGGGGGGGTGAGGTTCTTTGCCTCACCTCTGTTGGCCCCCAAATTTGGCCTTGGTGCCAGTGGGGGAGTGAGGTTAATGTGGCTTAAGGACCGTGCCTGGTAGGTTGTCCAATTCAACATATGGTTCTTACCCGTCATCGGAAAACTGACTTTTAGGCGTCAGCCTCCTGTCTTAGGTTGATACCACTGCAATTGGATCATACCCGTCACTGACTACCGGTCCAGCATAAGCCATTGGCCCCCAAATTTTAGACCATCACTAGCAGAAGGGAGGAGGATACAGAAATGCCACGACACCGAACCAATTGACGGCTCCTTGGGAAAAATTGCATCACTGGTGACACCATCAGCAAAGATATGCCAGCACTACCACAATTAACATGGGGTGCGCTGGCAAGGAAATAAAAATTGCATCACTAGTGACACCATCAGCAAAGATATGCCAGCATTACCACAATTCGCTGCACCAAACGATAGTTACATAGTCCAGGCAAGTTCTGCAAGCAGTTCAAAGCGGAGGAATCTATCAATATGTCCATTTCCTCCCAAAATCCGTTTCCTCCCAAAGTAAGTTGACTCCTTGATTGAGCATTACTTGTTGAGTTAAATTCATTGATGCATCAGTTTATACAGTTTACTGTGATAGCTATCATAGAAGCTGTAGTCTGGTTTTATCTTTGTCTTCACCGGCACTGGGATGAAGATAGGAATTCTGGCAATGATGCTAAAAAGACATTATCCTGAAAAGAATTATTAAATATAATGAAAAGGAAAGGTGAAAGTAAACAAACAGATCTGTTAACCTACTTTAAAAACAATCCTTAACAGCTGTTTACATAATTTAAATTAAACCATTTAAATCACGTGAATAAAAAAAAATAATAATAATTCGGATCCATTTTTTCATGAGCGCTCCTCATATAAGAAATATGGACATACGCACATACAGACATACAACACAAAACACAAGAGTGTACACAAACGTACAACACATAAGAAAATAGTAAAGGCCTTGTAGCTTTACCTAGGTGAAATCTCCATTGCAATGTTTAAAAACTCCACAGTCAAAAAATAAAACTGATCAGAAAAACATTAACCTAGGTTTGTATGAGCTCAAAAAATAAAAATAGAACCTTATGATGTGGAAAAATGCAATAATAAAATAGCTATTGAAAAAAGCATCCTGGGTAATCACTGTCGCAGATGTAAGAATGGCCAAGCTGGAGTTCTGGATATCAGCTGTTATGGATTTGAGTCAAATCATCTTCTTTTCGATCTGTAGAAATTGTTTTAGTTACTCTCTCTGGAATCCAAATCGGCTGCTGTTCTCCCTGTGGAAAAACACAAACAGAGCCCCGACTCCAGACAATCACTGGGTCAGGACCTTTCCATTGTCCTGTTAGAATATCTTTCCAAAGTACTTTAGGCTTATGTACATTTTTTGGATACAAATGTCTTTCCGCAGCACTAAGCCCTGATGAATCCAAATTTAAAAAGTTTAGAGTAAAAAGCGTTATTTTAAGTTTATCTTTGGGGGATATATACCCCCTTCCAATTCCCTCTTTTTGCTTTAATAAGTACGTTTTAATAGTTTGATGAGCTCTTTCAACTATGCCTTGTCCCTGTGGATTGTATGGGATTCCTGTTATATGAGTAATACCAAATGATGAGCAAAATTGTTTAAAAGAGGTAGAGGTATAGCCAGGACCATTATCGGTTTTTAACTGTTTAGGAACGCCCACAGTGGCAAAATTTTGTAAGCAATGAGCTATAACATCTTTAGTTTTTTCTCCGGCATGAAGGGAGCCCATCAAAAATCCAGAAGAAGTATCAACTGTAACGTGTAAATATTTTAATTTTCCAAATTCTGGCAAGAGTGTGACGTCCATCTGCCAAATATGGTTAGGTATCAGTCCTCTAGGATTGACTCCAAGATTAACTTGTGGTAAAAATGTCACACAATTTTGACATTGTTTTATTAGATGTCTGGCTTGTTCCTTAGTTATTTTAAAACGCTTTTGTAAAGTATTAGCATTAACATGAAACCTTTTATGAAAATTTGTAGCTTCTTCAAATGTAGAGGAAAATATGTATGTCATGTGTAGTTTTATCTGCTAAATTATTGCCTAAACTAAGGGCTCCAGGCAATCCTGTATGTGCCCTAATATGTCCTATAAAGAATGGATCTTTTCTGTCCCAGATTAGACTTTGTATAGTGGAAAACAAAGAGAAAACAGTAGAAGAAGGGGAAATCCTACCAGCATCTTCAAGAGATACTATAGCATTAACTACATACTGACTATCAGAAAATAAATTAAATACAGAATCTTTAAACATCACAAAAGCTTGTAAAACTGCATTAAGCTCTACCTTTTGAGCTGATTGTTTGGGTACTAAAAATGTAAAAGTTCCGTCTGGGGTAACTACTGCTGCTGTACCATTATTAGATCCATCAGTGAATATATTTGGAGCATTCATGATAGGTGTTTTTCTTGTCATTTTAGGAAAAACTACAGGATGCTTAGACCAAAAAGACAACAAAGGATTAGATGGTAAATGATTATCAAATGTAACATTAGATTTACACATGATTATTGCCCAAGTATTTAACTCATTAGCTAACTCATCAATTTGATCCATAGTATATGGAGTAATAATTTTATTGGGAGAAATTCCAAACACTCCCTTCGCTGCTTTTATTCCTTTGAGTATTAATTGTCCTACAGCCTCAGGATACCTAGTAAGAATAGTGTTAGGAGAATAAGATAAATGTATCCACAATAATGGACCTTCTTGCCAAAATACTCCTGTAGGAATATTTTTTGTTGGTAGTACAATAAATAATAAAGGCAAACTTATATCAATTCTATCCAAATGTATGTTTTCCATATATGTTTCAATAATTTTTAATGCCTTTCTTGCTTTAGGAGTTAACATTCGGGGTGAATTTGGATCTGATGGACCTTTTAGAATACCAAATAAAGGTCCCAACTCTCCTGTTGGTATACCTAGATAAGGCCTTATCCAATTTATGTCTCCCAATAACTTTTGAAAGTCGTTAAGTGATTTGAGTTGATCTACTCGTATTTGAATTTTTGGTGGACGGACCATGGTTGAGGATAATAGAACTCCTAAATAATTAATTGGAAAATTTAATTGTACTTTATCTATTGCTATCTCTAGATTATAATTTTTTAATAAGTTTGTAAGTGTGGCATAACATTCCAGCAATATGTTTTTATCTTTATGTGCCAATAATACATCATCCATATAGTGAAATATTTGTAGTTCAGGATTTTGATTTCTAAGTGGCTGGATTGCTTTGTTAACATATATTTGACACATAGTTGGACTGTTAGCCATCCCTTGAGGGAGTACTTTTCATTCATATCTCTGATCAGGACCTTCATGATTTAATGCAGGGATAGTAAATGCAAAACGTGGACTATCCTCGGGATGAATTGGAATTGAAAAAAAACAATCTTTAATATCTATAGCTAAAACATGCCAGGTTTTTGGCAAAGCAGACAATTGAGGAATCCCTGATTGAGCAGGTCCCATAATAACCATCTCATTATTAATGGCTCTTAAATCTTGCAATAATCTCCATTTACCAGATTTCTTTTTGATGACAAAAATGGGAGTATTATGGGGAGATATGGAAGGTTGTATATGTCCTTCCGCTAATTGTTGTTTGACCAGATCATGGGCTACTTGTATCTTTTCTTTAGTCAGGGGCCACTGAGGAACCCACACTGGTCTTTCTGATTTCCTAGTAATTTTGATTGTCTCAGTGGCCCTTTCTGAAAATCCAACCCCTGTCTGTCTGTTCCTTGATCTATTTGTATTGGTGCTGCTATACCTTGCCCTTGTTTTCCTAATCTTTTTTCTTTCCTAAAGCCTTGTCTAGCCCTAGTAGTGGGCGCATTAGGATTGATGTTATTTGTTAATGTCAAACCTAATTGATCTAGGACATCTCGTCCCCATAAATTTATAGGAAGATGATCCAATACATATGGCTGTATAGTTCCTTCACATCCTTCAGGATCCTTCCAATCTAATATCATAGAACTTCTATGGGGATTAGTCGCCACTCCTAGGCCTCGAAGCGTTTGAGTGGCTTGTTGTAATGGCCAATGTTTTGGCCATTCTTGACGAGATATGATGCTAAGGTCAGCTCCTGTGTCCAGTAGCCCATTAAACTCATGACCTTGAATATTTAGTTTTAGCATTGGGCGAGAATCTAAATTTAAAGACAACATAGCCCAATCTACACCTGTGGAGCCTAATCCCCTGGAACCTCTTTCTACACTATGACTAGGAAATTTATTATGTAGGCTGGGTATTATTAACAACTGTGCTATTCTATCTCCTGGTGAAATTACTGATATACCTCTTGGAGAACTAGCTATAATTTTTATTTCACCTACATAATCGGGATCAATTACCCCAGGACTTATCATAAGTCCTTTTAATGTAGATGAACTACGTCCCAGTAATAAGACTACTGTTCCTTGGGGAAGAGGTCCTTTTACTCCTGTGGGAATGATTTGAACTCCCATCTCTGGAGTTAATACTGCTCTGGCAGAGGCACAGATGTCCAACCCTGCGCTCCCTCGGGTTTGTCTGATGAGGGATTTAATGGACAATGTGTCCTGTGCACTAGCCTGATGGTGTTGCTGGGTTCCTCCACTGCCCCGTAGATTTGTGGTTGTGGGCCCCGGGGCATTGGGCCCCCCTGTCCGTTTTTTGGCAATGGAGCCTGATGCCTTTCTCCATGATATCGTGGATAAATACCTGGTCTTTGTCCGTTTTTTGATAAAGGAGTACCCTCTATGGTGGTTTGAGAACGGCATTCATTAGCCCAATGTCTCCCTCTACGGCATCGTGGGCAAATACCCGGTATTCTATTCCTTTGATACCTACTTTTGTTAAACCCTCCTCCTATGGGGCAATTCCTTTTAAAATGTCCTGTTTGTTCACAATCATAGCATGTTTTTGGCCTGGCATCTAAAGCCTGTTGTACTGCAGCTGCCAAGACTTGCCCTTGTTCATTAATATCTCTACATAATTTAATATATGTGTTTAAATCTTCAAGTCTCCATGGTCTAATAACCTCTCTGCAGCAACGATTTGCTTGGTCATAAGCCAGTTGTTTTATTAATGGCATTGCTTGTTCTGTATCCCCCAAAATTTTGGCAGCCGTTTGAATTAGCCTATCTACAAAGTCAGCGTAAGGTTCATTAGCTCTCTGTATTACCTTAGATAGCTGACCTTGTAAATCTCCATGTCCTTGTAAAGTCTTCCATGCCCTAACTGCATCTGCAGCAATTTGTGCATATATAGCAGGATCATATTCAATTTGTTGCCGTTGACCCTCATAAGGTCCTTTTCCTAACAACATATCTAGATTTCTTTGAGGGTAACCGGCTGCTGCATTTCGCCTAGCTGTCTCCGTGCAAAATTCCTCATTGGCAACCTTCCATAACAAATATTGTCCTCCATTTAGTACAGATTTACACATGCTAGCCCAATCTGCTGGCGTCATGTCCAAGTTAGTAATGGACTCGACCATGCTTACCGTGAAGGGAGCTTGGGGACCATAGGTTGTTACAGCCTCCTTTAACTGCTTCACTGTTTTAAAATCTAAAGCACGGTGAATTCGCTGCCCTCCTGCCTGTTCAAGTACAGGGCATGCTAATCTTTGAGGTCCTGTCTCAGGATCCCATTTATCAACTACGGGGTTTGAGGGCCACTCAGCTGTCTCCATCGGTGGGGCTGTTGGTTGAATTACGCCCTCTTGTGATAAAACGGAGTTAGTAACAGCCTCCTGTTGTGGCCTTTTTCCTAACAACCCCATTTCCTTTAAATTTTCTTCCTCTGTCTGACTAGCTCGAGAGACCTTCTCTTTTGCTTGATCTAAAATGTTTTTCTCCATGGTCTGAACCTCTAACAATTTACTTAACATCTTTTCGGTTTGTTTTTTACTAATTTCTAATCTACTATAAAGATAACGCAACCCAATAAGATAACACAAAACAAAACCGAAACTGAATGAAACAAAAACGGAATAAAAAATTGTTTTATCAATTTTCTCTTCCTCAGGGCCGACAAACTTCAAACCTTTAGTCAACCATTTTTTCCAGTTTGCCTGAGAAATTTCTAGGGATAGGCAGCTTGAAACAAAAACAAGATAAATCAAAACAATAACACATTGTTTTTTGAATTGGTCACCCATTCTTTCGCTCTTCCTCAGGGGCAAGCAATTTCACTTACCTCCAAGCTTCAGAAGTTCCCCGTACGAGCCGCCAAATGCCGCAGTCTGGCTGGGCACAAATGCCGCAGTCTGGCTGGGCACACAATCACGAGCCACCACACAGCTTGTAGATTCAAACAGCAACTCTTTATTCCCGAACTCACACCAGCCGTCTACAATCATGTTCTGGGGAAATCCACGTTCTCTGCCCAAAATCACGTTCTCTGCCCAAATCCACCTCCACTGGGCTTCTATCTCCAAAAATATACTGTCTGAATCCCGTGAGAACTCAAGGGGAACTCAGGCAGCAAGATACGCCCTATTCCCAGCAGGAATAATCTTAAACCTTAAACCTGGAACCTAAACCGGGAACGCCCTAATCCACCTTGGTCCTTGAGCAAGGTCACCTACATTCAATGTCACTGCAACATGGGGTACGCTGGCAAGGAAATTGTCATACCTACTTGGCTAATGGCTCCCAGCAAGTTACAGTTGGAAAGATGTGTTGTGCTCATTCCTGCTGCAGTCAGATTGTGCGTGAGGACCCTCCCTTCATGGCC
The DNA here is from genome assembly GCF_021218885.2 of Marmota monax. Taxonomy (NCBI): domain Eukaryota; kingdom Metazoa; phylum Chordata; class Mammalia; order Rodentia; family Sciuridae; genus Marmota; species Marmota monax. The sequence continues at coordinate 19,198,641 of NW_026692912.1, forward strand.
TCCCCAGCTCTGTTTTGTCAGTTTTGACGGAAGTGAATCCATTTTGAATCTGACAACCTCTGAGGCTTAGGAAAGGATCCTGTGGATGGTGGTTTGGGGTCAGGGAGGCTTGAACTTTAATATTTCTTTCTTTTTTTTTTTCATAAAGGAAAAGGGAGATGGTGTGTATGGACTGCTTATATAATTAAAAGTTAATTATTTATTAAGAGAAAAATAGGGCAGACTCTCCTCCCATTGACGGGAGCCAGGGCCTCACCTCCCCACCCCCACCAATGATGGGTAGTTTCCAGGAAGCAGTGGAGACGGAAAGGGTGGGTTAGTCAGGACCAGCTAACTCCTGCCGCTATCCCCACCGCCAGCCGCTGGGTCCTTCCACAAGACAAAACCTCATCCCGATGATTCACTTTCAAGTCAGTGGGCAGGGGGCTCGGTTGCACCCTGTCGTGGAATCACATCTTGTGGAATGGCATCTGGCATTGTGCTTCTGCTGTCCTTTGGTACCATTCTGTGGTCCTGAAAGTCACCCTCCCTCACCTTCTATTCACCAAGCCATTTTCCCCAAGGCTCCTTCACACTGTCCTCTTGACAGGGGTTTTCTTTTTTGTTGTTGTTGTTTTTTTTCTTTTCTTTTCTTTTCTTTTATTATTAGTTGTTCAAAACATTACAAAGCTCTTGACGTATCATATTTCATACATTTGGTTCAAGCAGATTATGAACTCCCATTTTTACCCCGTATACAGATTGCAGATTCACATCGGTTCCACATCCACGTCTTCACATACTGCCATACTAGTGACTGTTGTATTCTGTTGCCCTTCCTATCCTCTACTATCCCCCCTCCCCTCCCATCTTCTCTCCCTACCCCATCTACTGTAATTCATTTCTCTCTCTTGTTTTTTTTCCCCTTTCCCCTCACATCCTCTTATATGTGATTTTGTATAACAATGAGGGTCTCCTTCCTTTACCATGCAATTTCCCTTCTCTCTCTCTTTCCCTCCCCCCTCTCGTCCCTGTTTAATGGTGATCTTCTTCTCATGCTCTTCCTCCCTATTCTGTTCTTAGTTGCTCTCCTTATATCAAAGAAGACATTTGGCATTTGTTTTTTAGGGATTGGCTAGCTTCACTTAGCATAATCTGCTCTAATGCCATCCATTTCCCTGCAAATTCCATGATTTTGTCATTTTTTAGTGCAGAGTAATACTCCATTGTGTATAAATGCCACATTTTTTTTTTATCCATTCATCTATTGAAGGGCATCTAGGTTGGTTCCACAGTCTTGCTATTGTGAATTGTGCTGCTATGAACATCGATGTAGCAGTATCCCTATAGTACGCTCTTTTAAGGTCTTTAGGGAATAGTCCAAGAAGGGGAATAGCTGGGTCAAATGGTGGTTCCATTCCCAGCTTTCCCAGGAATCTCCATACTGCTTTCCAAATTGGCTGCACCAATTTGCAGCCCCACCAGCAATGTACAAGAGTACCCCTTTCCCCACATCCTCGCCAGCACTTGTTGTTGTTTGACTTCCTAATGGCTGCCAATCTTACTGGAGTGAGATGGTATCTTAGGGTGGTTTTGATTTGCATTTCTCTGACTGCTAGAGATGGTGAGCATTTTTTCATGTCCTTGTTGATTGATTGTATGTCCTCCTCTGAGAAGTGTCTGTTCAGGTCCTTGGCCCATTTGTTGATTGGGTTATTTGTTATCTTATTGTTTAATTTTTTGAGTTCTTTGTATACTCTGGATATTAGGGCTCTATCTGAAGTGTGAGGAGTAAAAATTTGTTCCCAGGATGTAGGCTCCCTATTTACCTCTCTTGTTGTTTCTCTTGCTGAGAAAAAAACAAATATTTAGTTTAAGTAAGTCCCATTTGTTGATTCTTGTTTTTAACTCTTATGCTATGGGTATCCTATTAAGGAATTTGGAGCCTGATCCCACAATATGTAGATCGGAGCCAACTTTTTCTTCTATCAGACGCAGAGTCTCTGATTTGATATCAAGCTCCTTGATGCATTTTGAGTTAATTTTTGTGCATGGCGTTGACAGGGGTTTTCAACCTTGGCCATCCTCTGAGCTTAGGCCTATGCTCTGTTCCCATCTCAGCGTCTTGGCCCTTCGGAGCAGAAGGAACCCCCCCATCCCGCCCCCCGGTCCAGATGCTCCCCTGTGTGTAGTTCTCAAGGGTCTACTCCCCCCAGGGGCAGCGTTCCCTTGTTGTACTGGGCTAAGGGATGCTGTTTTAAGATTCTGAATCATTTTATCTTTGAACTTGTGTTCTAGAGGTCAAGTTCAATGGGACAGCGCGAGGCATGCATGTGAACAGTGGAGGTGACAGGCCACATGCAAATCCACGGTTCCTTGCCTTTCCACTCACATGGAGGGTTTTGATGCCCCATGAGCGAAAAGTTGTGCTGGACACACAATTCACCAAGTCTGGTAAGACTCAAAGCAATTAGAAGGTAAGTGTGTTACTTTTTTGGCAGGGGGGTGGGGGGGTTACTGGGGATTGAACCCAGGGACACTTAACCACAAAGCCACATTCCCAGGCCTTTTTCCATATTTTATTTTGTGACAGGGTCTTGCTAAGTTGCTTAGGGCCTCACTAAATTGCTGAGGCTAGCCTCAAACTTACAATCCTCCTGCCTCAGCCTCCCAAGTCACTAGGATTACAGGCATGTGCCATGGCTCCCCATGTCAATGTGCTACTTCTGTGACTAAGTGGGCACCAGTAGCCCCAAGAGGCCACACATTTTCCCTCAAATCGGAACTTGCTTCAAACTTAGGGTATGGTATTCTTTTTTTCTTCCCCTCTGAGGCGCTGGAGAGCAAACCAAGGCTTCACTCAAAGTGCTCTGTTTCTGAGCTGCATCACCAGCGCTGTAGAAGGAGGGTTCTAGGAAACAAGAATGACCCTGGACCCCGGCTGGGTTCTACCTCGCAGTGTCAGCCAACCGTGTGAGCTGGAAACCAGGACCCAGAGGAAGGGAAGGAAATGCAGCCACAGTTTCTTTTCCTTGAGTCCTTCCTCCCTGTCCTGGGGAGGAGGATGTGTGCTCGCAGAGCAGGGAAATGAAAGCAGCCGTGGGTTAGCTTGAGGTAGCATTTCTACCCTTTCGCTAAGAACAAAACACCTCTGTCTGCATGAGCTACAGCGTCATTTAGGCGCTTCCTTGTAGGTTAAATGCTCTGCTGCATTTAACCTACTTTGCAAACTAGAAAGAGAAGAGCACACCAAAGACTCACAAACCCTCTTTATGTTAATGTTTTCCTGGCTTTCTGAACAAGGGCTCCTGTTTTCCTTTTGCACTCAGCCCTGGAACTCGCGTTGCCCACCCTGAGTGCAGGTTTTCAGCCAGGCCCCTAAGCCCCAGGGGATGTGCTGTGCTGTTGGAAATGTGTGTGGCTCACTTGCTCCTTGTCAGGAGTTTGAGTTCTTTTCCATCTTGCTTCTGTCTCTGCTCCTGGTGATTCAGGGTTAGGCTAAACCCAGGCTCCCTTGATTCCCATCCCAGTTCTCTGTTTGCTGGCTGTGTGATCTCAGGAAAGTTACTTCCCCTCTCTGTGCCTCTGTTTTGCTACTCTTGGCTGGAGATTTTGATAACAGTAACTACTGCACAGGGTTCTTGAGAAAGTTAGAGGATTCCGTACTGACAATTGGCACTTGGTACGTGTGAGCTATTCTCGACCCAGCATTCTCCACATTCTCCACTGTCCAGTGGAGGAGGCTCCCAGGTGCATACTCTTGTCCTGCGTGTTGGTGATGCTGGCGGATGGGGCCCAAGGTCAGTCCTTGTGCTGAGGAAGGCTGGCAGGCCCTGACTTTGGGCAGAGGTCAGGACTGCTTGGCCCCCGAGTCTGCACTGTCTCTCAGGCTGCCCTAACAAAACGCCAGACACTAGGGGCTTAGCCGTCAGAAGGCTGCTTCCTCCCAGTTCAGCAGGCTACAGGGAAGGACAGCCTGTGGCAGACGTGGTCCCTCCTGAGTCTCTCTCCCTGACCCTAGGTGGTGTCTTTGCCCTGTGGCTTCACTTGGTTGGCCCATGTGGGACCGTGTCTCAGTGTGCTCTTCTTAGAAGGGCCCCAGTCCTACTGGGTTAGGGCCACCCTGGTGACCCTTTAAAGCCCCCCTCCCCACCCTTGACCCTGTGACATGTGACGACAGCCTGTTTCTGCCTCAGGAACACGGCATGTGTGCGCGTGTCTTTCTGAGACCTTCAGGGGCCTGGGTCTTGTCCTGCATTTGACCGTGAGACCTGGCCCACCTGGGGGGGCTCTGGTGTGGAATCCCCGATGCCAGAGGCCTGGGGGACTGGGGCCCATGGGATGGGGTCTGCTGGCCTCTGGATCCCTGTGAGCAGCGGTGACCCTCCGTCTGACCCATCACGGGCATGTGGCCGGAAGGGGGGCTCCTATTCATCTGAGATCTGGAAGGAGGCGGTGTTCACAGAAGCAGAGGGAGAGTGGGCCCAGCATGCGTTGGCACCGGGGGGCGAGAGGAGCCATGAGCTGGGCTGGCTCCAGGGTGATTCTGTGGCGTGTTGGCATCTTTAAAACGGTGACAAAGCCACATACAGAGCAAAACAATGGGGCAGAGCAGACTCTGCTGGTGGGGGTGGCAGGGGCAGCAGCAGCAGGTCTGGAGGGTGAGCCAGCCGCCATGCAGAGCCTTTGCCTTACTCCACCGGGCCACAGCCGGCCCCTCCACGCTGAGCCCTTTCTGTCTCCGCCATGTCCTGCCACAGATCTGTGCACCCTGAGCCTGGGGCCGGGGTGGGCATCACGCTCACTGCGAAGCCCCCTCCATGTGCTCAGGGCTTCACATGCGTCTGCTCTGTCCTCCCTACAAGCCTGCAAGGGGGGCGTTATTGTCCCCATTTGCCAGTGGAAGGAACTGACACCCAAGGAGGCATGGTGACTTGGTCACACTCTAGGAGCCAGGAATTTGCACTGAGGGCTCTGACGGCTCCCAGGATTCCACGGATGGTGTTTGGTTAAGAAATGGATGGATGGATGGATGGATGGATGGATGGATGATGGATGGATGGATGGATGGATGGATGGATTAATGAATGAATAAATGAATGGATGGATGACTGGATGGATGGATGGATGGATGGATGAGGGGATGGATGTATTGATGGATGAGTGGATGGATGACTGAATGGATGGATGGGTGGATGGATGGGTGGAAGGATGAATGAATGGATGGAGGGATGGGTGACTGAATGGATGGATGGGTGGACGGACGGGTGGACGGATGTGTGGGTGCATGCATGCTACTACCTGCACTTTGAGGTGGAATCTACATCCAGATCCTGGTTAAAACCCTCAAGGACAATAGCTGACCCTTACTTTCTCCTCCGTACTCATCAGCCTCTGTGATAAACAGAGTTGATTTTTTGATAGATACTTTGATTTGTTCTTTCTGCAAAACTGATGGCAGATAAGAAATGGTGGCCATGTGTGGCCTCAGCCTAGGAAACAGACCCTTCCTGGAGAAGCCAGCAGGAAGGGGCTGCAGGGCAGGGACCTGCCTCCCCCTCACACATGGACTCAGGTCTCATCTTGGTCTGGCTCGGCTCTGACGTGGGCGAGAGTCCCGCTGCTCCCCGCCTTGTCTGTTCCTTTCTCTCCTGGTTTCACTCCTCGTCTCACAGAGCAGGCTCAATGCGCACTTTCCAGGGTGCCCCTGCATCTCCAGGATGTGGGGGACAAGTGATCCCCTTGGTTGCACCCACAGGGTCTTTCTCCGCATGGTTGGTTCCTGGCATGCTCTGTGGGTTCTCACTAGGCAGAGCCTGTTTTCTCTGGCCTCCTGCGTGCCCTGGGTTTTGTCTTTGGAGCAATCGGAAGCTTGCCTCTACTGGGGAGCCAAGGCTTGTCTCTCTGGGTCCAGATACGCATACTTATTAATTTCTCAGGATGATTCCCATGGTTCCAGGCTTCCAGCAGGAACACAGCATACCCCAGGACTCCTGTTTGCTTTTTCTACTCCTGGTCCAGGTGGATGGCAAACCTTTCTGCATCTTTTGCAGACCAGGTGGAAAAATGTTTCCCTACAAGTTGTGGTAGGTAGAGCTGCTGTCCTTCTTTATTTGTAAGTCTGGGCTAGTTTTTGTGTGCCCAAAACATAATAGGTGCCTAATAATTGATAAGCACTATTATTATATATCTGCTCCTATTTTACAAACAAATATCTGGGACCCAGAGAGATTAAGTAACTTGTCTAAAGTCACACAGCTGGTCAGTGTGGTTTAAATTCCAGATGTTTCAATCTTCCTAGCCCAGGAGCCAGACATGTGTGTGAAGGGTCTTCAGAACAACCCGTCTGAATACAACCCCATGACAGACCCCAATTGAGAACTGCACGGCAGAACCCCTAGATTTATGAATAAAGTAAAAAATTGTGGTTATTATAAGTAACTGTTTGGGGAAGGTTTGTCACTTAGTAATTGATGATGGGGACTTGGTCCTGTTGTCTACCAGACCCAGTTAATCCTTGGGCAGAAATGAGAAAACCAAGCCGCCTCATCTGTTTCTTCATCCATTCACTTACCAAACATCTGTGCCCCAGGCTCTTTGCTAGGCACTGAGACTTCACTGGTAAACAGGAAGGACAGACAGGAAAGACAGAAAGCAAGCAGTCCAATAAGGAAATTGCCAGGTAGTGACAAACGATGATAAGTACCAAGATGAAAAGAGAACGTGAGGATACAGAGTGACCAGCCCAGGAAGCCTTTCAGTTAGGGGACTGGGGAAGACAGCTCAGAGGAGGTGGCATTTAAATTGAGGTAAATGTCAAGAGGGAGCAAGATCTGGCAGGAGAACATTCCAGGCAGAAAGATTCATTAGTGCAAACTCCCTATGGGGGCCATGAGCTTGGCATGTTTGAATGCCCTCAAGGGCCAGTGTGGCTGGAGCAGAGTGAACATGGGAGCAGAAGGCAAGAGAGCAGGTCTAAGAGCAGTAGGGACCACCAAGTGGAGGGCTTTGTAAGCCCAGGAAAAGATTTCAGATTTTTTTCTAAACACAATGGAAAGCCAATGGCAAATATTTTAGCAAGATGGTGTATCAGTCAGAATAGTATAGGAGCTGCTGCAATAACGAATAAGTCCTAAAATCTCAATGTCTTGCTCCAACAGATGCTTATTTCTAAAGGATTTCTTGTAAATGGTGAACTCAGGCACTCAGGCTTCCACCAACCTTTTGTTGCTTTTATTTGCTTTACAATGGCCCTGGGGATAGATAGAAGGGGAAGAGGGGAATGCATAGCAGATACTTATCCACAGTAGCCTAAAAGTGTTACATATCCCTTCTGCTCACATCCCATTGGCCAGAACTAGCCATATGGCCAACCTAACTACAAGGGAAGCTGGGAGATAAATGACTTACATTGGAGGGTCCCAACCATCTCTATTGCAGATAATAACATAACAAATTTACATTTTAATTGGCAGTCTGCTTAGTGTGTGAAAACTGAACCGCGAGCCATGAGAGTTCCCCCTGTGATGTGAAATGCTATCCCAGTTCCTTCCCCTTTTGAGTTTGTCATTCGTGGCCTTCAGTGAGGAGCAAATTTTACCTCCTGGAACCTACAACATCAACAGATTACTGAAAGTAGTGTTCTAAAAGGACACTCAGGTCAAAGCTGGAGTAAAGTGTTCAAAATCAGATGTTTAATCAGGGAGGCCCTGACTCCCAGACCGTGGGCTTTCATGGACCGGCAAATTCCAAAAATAACTCAGAAATCAACAAAGAGCTGCTTACAATGAAACCAACAAAGCATGAGTCTGTCTCACAAGTACATGCACGGTCACCGCCATTCCATAGAATAAAGAGCATCTTAGTATTTACAAGTTGGAAGGAAACAGCACTATAATCAAGAACATTCTTTTCATAGTGAACATGTTTGATCAATTTCTATATATATCCTGCAATGCAAGCATGCTCAGACACACCATCTGGACAGGCACAGGTATTGGACATTAGTTGGCTTCCTGGAATTATCCATAAGAAACTCTTATCACATGGCTGGGTCTGAGCCGCGACCACCGTAGAGCCATGTGAGAAGCAGACTTACGTCCTTCCCCTGTTACTTCTTCCTGGATGAATGAATATTTCTATCCACACTGTTCCCAAAGTACTTTGGCTTTATGTATTGATGCTTTTGGCAAATTCCTACTCACTATATAATACCGGTGTCATCGATAGGTAGTTTATTAATGTGTTTTCTCTTGGAAATCCCTTCCAGCACCTTATTCTGAGGCTTTTCCTTCTTTAGGCTTCATGCCCAAAGAAAGAAATGAGACAGATAAGTGCAAGAAAACAGCAAAAGCAGAGAATTTCTCGGCTTTGAGTTTTTAAATTTCACGACTAATATCCATGGCATCAAGAGAATGAGAAGAAAAACCATGGAATGAGAGAAAATATTTGCAAAAGACATATCTGATGAAGGACTACTATCCAAAATATACAAAGAACTAGCAAGACTCAGAAGAAGAAAATAACCTGATTAAAAAATGAGCCGAAGAATTTAACAGATACCTCACCAAAGAAGATGTAGAGATGGCAAATAAGTATGTGAAGAGATGGTCCATCTCATATGCCATCAGAGAAGTGCAAATTAAAACAACCATGAGCTACTACCACTGGCCTACTAGAATGACCAAAATCTGAAACACTGACCACACCAAATGCTGGCGAGAATGTGGAGCAATAGAACTGTCATTCATGGCGGGTGGGATGTGGAATGGTACAGCCACTTTGAAAGACAGCTGGGCAGCTTCTTACAAAACCAAACATACCCTTAATGTGATCCGCAGTCACACTCCTTAGTATTTAACCAAAGGAGGTGAAAACATATCCTAAAAACAAACAAACAAACAAACTACACATGTACACATGAATGTTTATAGAAAGAAGTTTTCTTCATAATTGCCAAAACTCAGAGTTAAGTAGGCATCCTTTGGTTGGTGAATGGATAAATAAACTGTGGTACAGCCACCGTGGAATATTGTTCAATGCTAAGAAAGAAGCTCTCAGGCCATGAAAAGATACAGAGGAAACTTAAATTGAGAGAAGCCAAACTGGGAAGGTGGCATGCTGCATGATCTTGACTACAGGAGGCTCTGGAAAAGGAAAAACTATGCAGACTAAAGAATCAGTGGTTGTCAAGGGGCTTGGGGGAGGGAGGGAGGAATGGGTGAAGCGTAGAGAATTTTCTGGATAGTGAAGCTCCTCTGTATGCTCTTATAATGGTGGACACAGGCCATTATATATTTGTCCAAACCCAGGAGTGAACCCTAATGTCAGCTTTGGACTTGGGGGGACAGTGATGTGTCAATGCAGGCTCATCAATGTGATCACTTGTCCAACTGTGGTGGGGAACGTGGATGGTGGGGAAGCTGACTGTATGGGAGGGCAGAGGTTGCTGGTGGAAGGGACGTCTCTGTACTTCCTGCTCAACTTTGCCAGGAACCTAAAACTGCTCTTAAAAAAAAAAAAAAATCCACGGCAGATAAATGGTCTGAAAGACAATTCGTTTTTTGCTTTGCTAGCCAATTTCTTCACAGAGAAGTGGTTATTTGGACTCTTTTATTGGAAGATTGGCATATTAAGAACCAGATAGTTGGAAATAGGAGGAAAACACACAGTTATCTAAACACCCACACATGTAGACCCAGAGAGGAGGGAGCAGGGAGGGAAGGAAGGCAGGGAGGAGGCGGCTGGTGGCTGCTAGCCTGCCTTCCAGGGTTGGGTGGGAAGGCTGCAAGCCTTAGAAGGGTAGAGTCAGCAGGTTTGGACCCTAATCATGGGGTGGGATGGCGTAGAGATGACATGGCTTTGCTTCCTGAGTTTGAGATAATTTGGGGGGTGGGGTGGGGGCATAGCAGAGGGACCCAGCCTGGACCAGTCCATTGGTGGATTTGCCCGGGGCCACTCGCTTTCCTTCTGCAGGAGCAATTGTCAATTTATGTCAATTTATGATAAAGTCCCTCCGGACAGCCTTTTTTTTTTTTTTCAAGCAGGAACAAACTTTATTTTTGAAACTCCCCGCCAATGCCCCTTATGCTGGGGGGCAGGGGGGGAATGCCCACCGACCCCCTGGGCGTTCTCCCGGACCCGCCACAGGAGATCCCTCTGGACAGCCTTGATTGGGCTAGAGTGGTCACCTGATCCCAGGCAGGCCAATCAGAATCACTCCCCAGGATTTTCAAAGTGAACTTATTAGACTGCCAGTTCTTGTGTCCTGGCAGAAGCATGGAGAAGACCCAAAGCTGACAGCAGTCCGCTTCTGCCATGGCAGCGGGAGAAAGGCCTGTGAGGAGAGAGGAGACAGAGTACAGCGTGCCCCAAGATAGAGGAAGTCTTGCTGGTGCTTGGGTGTCTGCTTTCAGTTCTTCCTGGGTGTATCTGCAGCCCTGACCTTCCTGAGGTTTGTGCCCTTTAACTCCCCTGCCCCCAGCCTTGGCACAGGTGAATGGAGGACCTGTCTATGGTCCCAGTTTACTGGGTCCAGTGCACACCTGACTACTATGAGATCTATCAGATTATCTTCCCATCAGTCTGGAATTGGGGATTAGAGATGGTCATCAGTGTCTCCTGGTCACCAGGATTGATGTAGCACAAAGGATCCATCATGGCAGCCACGGTGGTTTGTGAACAAGGGACAGAAGAGGAGAAAAGGTGGCCTGTTGGGAAGGGCAGAAGCCTAAGACAGACCCATAGGGAGAAGGAGCATCCAGGGGGCCCTGGAAGTTTTCCCACCTGATGACTGCTTCCATGAGAACTCCAGTTTGTTCCATGAATTCTTTTTTTTTTTTTTTTTTGGTCTAGGCTAGTTCGAGTGTATTTCTATTAAACCGTTCTTCATCAACGTGTCAACTCAGCATCTTGGAGGCAAAACTGACTCTCTGCTCATCTCTCTAAATCTAGAAGTCTGACCAGCATTCTCGATCAGGGAGTGAAGGACCAACTATCATCTACAGAATCAGGACTCTGCCCAACACATTGTTCCCCGGGACTCTGGAAATCTGTCCAGAGTTTTGTAGAGTGAAGTTCCGAGCACTCCCTTCCGAGTGTGACACCTCCACCTCCTACCTCCCACTGGGTGACGTCCCAAGATGGGATTTAGGATATCTGCTTTATCTCTCTATGTCCAAGTTCCATAGGTCTAATGTGAGAACCAGGCTCTCTGCTTCATAGGAATAATGTTGATATTTAGTGAAATGGTTTGGTAAGAAGGGCTAGCCCAGCGCCAGGCACAGAGGAAATATCCTGTGAATGTAAATTAAAAGCTGCCAGGAGGACTGTTTTAGTCATGTTTGTGTTACTGTGACCAAAAGACTTGACAAGAACAACTTAGAGGAGGGAAAGTTTATTTGGGGTTCAGTTACAAAGGTCTCAGTCCATAGATGAACGAATCTATCGCCCTGGGCCCAGGTGAAGCAGAACATCATGGTGGAAGGGCATCGCAGAGGGAAAAAGGGCTGGGGGAAAGGGAGGGGTCCCAGGGAAGAGGAACTCTTCAGGAGCACACCCCCAGCGACCCACCTCCTCCATCACGCCCTACCTCCTCCATCACGCCCCACCTGCCTATAGTTACCATCCAGTTAGTCCATTCAAACTAGGTTGGACTGATTAGGTGCAGCTCTCAAAATCCAATCATTTAACCTCTGGATATTCCTGCACTAACACAGGAGCTTTGGGGGAACATCTCATATCCAAACCATAACAAGGATTAATAGTCATTCAAGAAATATTTGTTGAGTACCTACTTTGTCCTGGAGTGGTTAAATGAGAGGCACCAGGTCCTTAAGGTGCCAGCAGCCCTCTGGAAGCTTAAAATCTAAAAAAAAAAAAAAAAAAAAAAAAGGAAGTGGTGTGTCTTAAATGCATTCTTTGTACCAGCTTTCTGGGTCATAGCTCCTCTTGATTAGGGACAGTATTGAAAGACTCCTCCAATTTGGGTCTGTCAATATGCAGTGCCTCTGTGCTATAAGATGAGGACTGCACATGCTCATGGCTTCTTGGTTTCAACAGTGCTGTTTGTGGGGATTCTATGTTTATTTCTTACATCTATCCAAACTCTTGTGAAAGAGAACCAGCCACATTTGCACACCTGTCTTGTAAACATGTTAATGCCACCTGCCTGCCTTCAGTTCCTACAAGCACCTGTGTGCAATCTGAGCACACAGATCAGACCCCAAATGGTGCAGAGCAGGCGAAAGTTCTGTTTAGCCAACAAGGCTGATAACTAATGGGATTTTGCCCTTGCTCTTTTAAAGCAGAATCAATCCATTCTAGTTCCCACAAATCAATACAGAAAACAACCTAGGAGTAATGATGTATTTATTAATTGAGAAAGCCCTTTAGGACAGCCAAAGAGGGAAATGCAGGGATCTAAGCTTCAGGAAGCTGCTGAGGAGGTCCTCCACCTGTGCAGATCAAGCTTAGTAAACATAAAGACCTGCTCTCGCTCTTTCCCCTCGCTTTATCTACTTCTTTCAGAAAAAGTACTGTTTGTGGCATTGAATGCTCCCTGGGATCTTAGGCTTCAAACGCATTGTTATCCCCCCCATTAAAAAGGTCATATATGTTCATTATTAAAAATTTAAAAAATCTTAATTGCTGCCTTCTCTGATAACGGAACAGTGATTTTTTTTCTTTAATTGGTCTGATGATATGGGTAGTCCCAGAAGGTGACCATGATTGACAAAGCCAATTTCCCAGCCTCCCTTGCAGCAAGGAGTGGCCATGTGACCATTTCTGGCCAATAAACTCTTAGCAGGTCTGCTGGGGGGTTTCTGGGAAAGTTTTTGCTCCCATCCCCTGCTTGAAAAAAAAAAAAAAGACCATTGACATCTGAAGCCCAGAGAGCACTCCTGTGCCTGTGAGGTAACATGTGTGAGGCTAAAAGTCACAATGTTGAGGATACCAGAGAGCAATGGAAGGACGTGGGTTCTTAATGGCTTCATTCCCTTTACAAGAAGACTGAGAGTCGATGACTTCTGACTAATAAAATAGATGCCTAGTGTTCAAGCTACTGTTGGGTTTTCTGTTATTTGCATTATTATTTCTTGCCGCAGTCTGGCTGGGCACAATCAGGAGCCACTTGTCAAAAGAAACTAACTTTATTTTTAGAACCACACACGCCAAACAAAACAGCCTCTCAGGAAAAACCCTCAGAGCCTCAACTGCCACCACCGGCTTTCCACAAGCCTCTCTCTCCCACACACGCTTCTTTCCACCTCCCACAATCCTCCTGCTCTTGAGGCCGATTGGCTGGGTCACGTGGGCGGAGCCAAAAAAGTCCCCCAATGAGCAGCTCCGTGGTCTGAAAGGGCAGGGAAACAGCCCAATGAGCATCACCGCAGAGGAGCCAATCAGCTAGATGTTGCTGGGGCCGAGGAGCCAATCAGCTAGATGTTGCTGGGGCCGCTGTGAGCCAATCATCAGCCAGCAGCTGGAAGTTTGCTGGCAGCTGGAAGTTTGCTGGGGTCCCTTTGGCTGTGGCTCTCAACAATTTCTAAGTGATATGAATATGCTAGAATAAGAAATGGTAGTTTCTGTGTAAACCATCCCCAAGACATAGCCATGGTTAAAAGTTAACACTGGGGAGCTGGAGTTGTGGCTCATTGGTAGAGTGCTTGTGTAGCATGTGTGAGGCACTAGGTTCAATCCTCAGCACCACATAAAAAGTGAACAAATAAAATTGCCGCAGTCTGGCTGGGCACAAATCACCGAGCCGCCACAAAGCACTTGTATGTTCAAACAGGAAACTTTATTGCTTGAACTCCAACAGCACTCCCCGGGAACTCTCCCGAACGCCACCCATGCGGCTCCTCCCTGGCACACCACACCAGCCGGAATTCCCTCCACCGGAACTTCACCAACCAACGCGAACTCCCCAGGAATCCTTGTGAGAACTCCAAAGTAGCGGGTGCCCAAGGCGGACAGCAGGGGTCTCTATACAATTGAATCAATCCAGCATCATCTTAATGGCTCGCCTCTTAACCATTACTTCTGGCAAAATGCCAAGCGTCATCCCAACTCGGCTGTGGCCCTCAACATAAAATAAAGGTATTGTGTCCATCTACAACTAGAACAAGTTAGTGTACATATTTGCAAGCATTTATGCATTATAAATTAGCACACATACATATGCAGTAGATGGGTTCATATAATAAATGCATTCTATCCTATAGTCTGCTTTTTACTTAACAAGATACCATGGCATATTTCTATGTTAGTGTGCCTTTTTTTTTTTTTTAATGACTCAGTCTTCTATTACTAGACATTAAGGTATGTCCAATATTTTCTCATAGTAAGCAATGTTGAAATAATTATTTTTGAACATACATACATCTGTGTGCACATATTAAATGCATATCTTTAATGTTGCACATTGTTAAACGTTGACCCCTCTATGAGAATGTTGATTGAGGGGCTAAAGTGTGTGGCATAAATATGCTTGATGAACCAAACAGATATGTCCCCTGCCTGGGGTGGAGCTTTGGGTCTGGTGGAAAGACTCACCGTTGAAGAGGTAAATGATGGATAGTTGCAAATGGTGATCAGTGATGAGCAGGAAGTACATAAATGCAATGTGGAAACAACAGGGACCTATTTAGATAAGCAACCAGGGAAGGCCTCTGAGGAGTGATATTCAAGCTGAGAGTTTAAAGATGAGAAGAGTCCAGGCCTTGTAAAGACTAAGTGCATAGGCAAACCACCTAGGGAAGAAAGAGCTTTGATACTTAACGAGCTAAAAGGAAAGGATGGGGCAGGCTGGGTCCAGACCAGGCCCTGTGGGGCATGCTGGAGCATTCAAGTTTCATTTTATTTCCTGGAGAGTCATATGAAAGCAACAAGTAAGGGTATCCAGGAATGTACAAGTTTGTATATCTTATTCTATTGGAATATACAAACCGACCAATGTATAAAGAGAAAACATTTATAAATGGAATTTAACATGGGATAAAAGTGCATATTTCGACATTTGTGGCCCATAATTTTATTTATTGAAGTTTCTCTTTATATTTTAATATCTGTTAGAGAAATATTCCCTCATTTTTCTATTTCAACATTTTTGGGTATTTCCCCATGTTTACTTATCAAACAAGCTTTAAAGTAATTTTGCCATGTTTTAGCTCACTCTTCACCCCCAAATCACATTGATCCTTTGATGTGGATTTATAAATTTATAAATTGATTTGGGCATATATGATTTTTTTTAAATGTTGAGACGTTCTATTCAAGGATTTGTTATATTTTTCCACTTAAAAACATTTTCTTTTTATGCCCTTCAATAAGACTTTATAGTTTTCTAATGTACCTTACTATTTCTTGTTAAGCATATGTTTAACACATGACTTTGAATATTTATTGTTAATGTGAATATATTTTTTTGCATCACACTTCCTAAATGGCAATCCCTAGTCTTTAGTGTCATACATGGGGGAATCCTACAAGTAATGCCTCTCTCCCTTCTGAGTTTAGAACAAACTGAAGCATAGATAGAAGAGAGGATAGGACATAAAAACATTACCTGTATTATTGATAAGTATGATTAAAAGGTGTAGCTTTTGATCTGTAGCTAAGTAGGTTTAGCATATTCCTCCTTGAAGTAGATAGATTTAGTCTTATAGTTGCAGGAATTATAGGACAATAATATCTCTCTCAGAAACAGGTTCAGTTACTGAATAGTGAAAGCACATAAAAATATTTATGACTGCTTTCTGCAGTCAGCCAAATCCAGATTCACAAAGGGAACTCAGAATCCTCTGTTCTCCAATTCCTTTTCCTAAACTCATTAATCACTTCTTCTAAACTCACTCATCCTCCCAGAAGGTGAGAAGGCCAGGAGTCAAATTCTAATGTAAGTTCCTCTATTTGGAAAAGAAAACTTCTCCCTTAACATTTAGGAAAGACATTGATTTTGCTGTTATTCTTACCTAAGTCTGTAATATTTTTAGCTGGATTCTCTTGATTTTTATTCTTAGAGAAACACTTAAATCATGAGCAAATAATGAAAGTGTTCTCTTCCTTCCCAGTATTCATATCTATTATTTTTCTTATCTTATTGCATTGGCTTTAGGTTGTAACAATTATAGCAGGCATCCTTATTTTGTTTCTGATTCAACTGAGAATACTTTTCTTTTAATATTTATTTTTTTAGTTATAATTGGACACAATACCTTTATTTTATTTGCTGTTTTATGTGGTGCTGAGGATTGAACCTAGGGCTTCAAATGTGCTAGGTGAACATTTCTCTGCTGAGCCACTAGCCCAGCCCTCAGCTGAGAATACTTTTATTATTTCACCTTTATACTTGTTTTCCATCATACTTTCTAAATCACTGATATTTAGTGTTGTTGCTGGCTTCTGATACAAAACTTTGTCATAAGAAGTTTAAATTTTCCTCCTAGTTTACTATTTTTAAAAATTTATAAGTCATTGATGTTGAGACTTAACAAATACTTTTAAATATCTATTCTGTTGGTAGTAATTCATGACTTATTTACTTTTAACAAGACAATATATTCACAGATTCCTTAATATTGAATTTAATCTTTCCACTTCTGGAATATATATGGATTGATCATGGTGGATTTTGACTTGTTTTTCAAGTCAACTGAATTCAAATTGATAAAATTTTATTTAATCACATTGCAACTATTATACACCTAAGTGTGTCGATTCACATATTAGAGACTAATCAATGAGCTTTGGAATGGTGGTCCTGGCCCAGATGAATTGGGAAAATGCCAGGTTAAACAAACCAAACAGGGTTCTTTACTCCTAGACTTCACTGAGACCTCAATATACTAACACTGTGATTCTCTAAAAGGTAAACTACAAGTGGCATGCAGTACTTTTTTAAGTTATTAGACTACAGAAGCCCCTTTTCAATAAGCACACATTAAATTCTCCAGGGAGTATTTTTCTAAACTTATCAGCAGTTCTCCTTTCTGGTATTATCCTTATTGAATTTTAGTATGAGGTTTATGCTAAATCTGGAAAATTAAAAAAAAAATTTGTCTTTTTTCATTCTCCCCCCCCACTCCTCCCGTGGTTAACAGTTTAAATAACACAGGGTTGTCTGTCCCTTGATGGTGTGATAGAACTTACTATAAAACTATCTGAGCCGGTGGCATTTCTGAGTGATACAGATGCTTGGAATGTGTGCACTTGAGTGGCTTCCCCACAGGATGTTTTCCTCGACAGCCAATTCTGCTTGGCATCCTTCTCTTTAGGATCAAGCTATTTTGGAAAAGCCTAGAATGTGTGAAAACGAGACTAAATGCATTAGCAAATTGATGCTGATCACTCCTGCATGGTCCTCTGCTCCAAATGAGCCAGCTTCCTGGCCAGCACCCTTTGAAATGACACACCCCTCTGCCTGGGGCTGCTGGCGGGGGCTTTGTAGGCATATTTGGTTAAGCAGGGAAAGGTCTGGTCTGGTTTTCCTTCCAGCCGCTCTAGCTGAGGGTTCAGCTCTGGAGCCCCCCTCCTCAGCCAGCTCCATTCCATCCTCTGGCTTGTACCTTTCTCCAAGTACCGCAGGGGCAGGACTCCTGCTTAAACCTCTTGCTCTAGAGCTTCCTTGAGGCCGGCCTCCCAAACCTAGCTCTCGGCCAGTGTGGGTAAATCATTTCCCCAAACCAGGGAGGCCGAGAGCCGCTGGGAGATCGGGGTCAAGGAGGCCAGGCTGAGCCCGCGTTAGGGCAGCGGGGCGGTGGGAAGAGGCCAGGGGCTGCCCGGGGTCAGTGAGGCCTGAAGGGCTGGTGGGCGGGTGTCCCTCCCTGAAGAGGCCACTCGGCCCGGGGCTGCCTGGAACCCGCGGCCGAGCAGGACGGCTCCAGGGGCGGCGAGGCCTAGGCGAGCCCAGCCGGGCGAGGCCCCGAGAGGCTCGGCGCGGGGAGACCAGCCGACGCCAGAGGCGGCGGGGCCCGAGCGCCGGGGCGCCCAGGAGGGCCGCGGTGGGCGGCGGCGGCGCGGGCTCGGGACGCCTGGGCTCCGCTCTCCCGCCCGCCGGAGCCAGCCGCGGGCGCCCAGCGCCTCCCCCGGAGCCCGGCCCGCCGCCGCGGCCCGCGGAGGAAGCCGCCGCCGCCAGGCCGCGCCCCGCCCCTGCCGCCGCCGCGCCCCCGGTGAGGCTCGCGCTCGAGCTGCGGCGCCGGCTGCCGCCGCCTGGGCCCCGGGCCCGGCCCCTCCCGCGCCGCCCGGGCGATGAGAAGCTGCTTCTGCGTGAGACGGAGCCGGGACCCGCCGCCGCCGCAGCCGCCGCCGCCGCCGCCCCAACGGGGAACAGTTAAGTGAGGCCGGGCGGGCGCCGCGGAGGCTCGGCCCGGCCGGCTCTGCCTGCCCCGGGGCGGGCGGGCGGGCCGCGGGCCCAGGGGCGGGCGGGCGGGAGGAGCCGGGCCGCGCCGAGGCCTGCGGGCTCCGTGCCCGGCCCGCCGCGGGGACAGACCGGGCGGCCTCTGCCGGGCCCAGCGCGCGCCGCGGCTTCGCGTCCCCGGCCCGGCCTCGCGGCGGGAGGCGGGAGGGAGCTGGGGGACCGGGTGGAAGCAGCACCCCCGGGCCCGGCGCAGGTGAGGGGCCCACCTGGCATCGGCTGGGCACAGTCGCTTGACCCTCCAGGCCCGGGGTCCGGCTCTCTGCGGTCACGTGGGTGCAGACCAGAGTGCACCTGACCCTTAGGCATATTCTGGGGCGTTGGCCTGTGTGACCTGGGCGCAGCAGAGAACATTCACACCTAGGGCACCTGTGTGTGAGGTGAGATGTCCCGCTTGGGCGCTCCAGACCCAGAGCACCCATCCAGAAGGGCATGCTGATAAGCACCCTGCAGTCGCTCCAGTGCAAGTGAGGCACCAGGGCCAGGGGCTGGGACATAGGACCAGGGAACATCAGAACCTAAGAGACAGGCATGGAGAACAAGGTAGACCCAGGATCATCTTTGTCCTCTTTGTTACCAGCACACAACTGTTCCTAAATCATCAGCCTTTCTCTCCACTAAAGATGCAGCTTCTATCCCCTGTCCTCCAACAGCCTGTTCAACAGGGCACAGAGGAAGACCACAGGAAAGCATAAAGCAAATGGCTGTTGCCCCTTCTTCTGCTCCCTGCCCCCACCCAAGAACCAGAGGCCCCTGGATTTCAGCCACAAAAGCAGACAGCAGGCCAGCTCCTCTTTAGGGGCCTTTGTCTCTGGTGGTTCCTTCTCAGTATAATCTCATTGTACATTTCTCGACAGCTGGCTGGATCTCATCTCATTTTAACAGGGCTAGCAAATCTTATCAGCTGCACCAGAAAAGCCTTAGAAAAGTTAGAAGATAAGCTCTGCATAGATCCAGACTAACTGAAAAATCTTAGTGTACTCGAGAGGTTAGTTACAAGAGCTGGTGACACCTTTCTCGCTGGAAATCTTGTAGGGTGCTTTGAGGAATTGTGCCATGCTCAGAATATCTAAGTGGAGCCTCTGAGAAATGGGGCTTCTGCAGGGACCTGGGCAATACCCATGTAGAGCAGTTGATGTGGCAGTGACCAGTTCCTTAGAACCTAAAATCATGTAATCTATATTTTTTTGTTCTTTTCCTTTTTGCTTTTAGGTCTCTGATGTAGGCTAAAGGCATTTTCCATACCCTGCCTGTGTACTGCTGGTGGGCCTTCTCCACTTCTAGAATATTGCATCATGGTTAAATGCAAGGGCTTTAGAATTAGACCTCAGGCTAAGTCTTGACTTTCTTATCTACTGTGTGTAATTGAGCAAATTAATAAGCCTTTCTGAGTCTAGTTTCCTCATCTGCAGAGTGAGGCTAATGTCTGTGTTTTATTTTTATAGGATCATAAAGTATTGCAAGAAAAATTTAGCTCAGTACCTATCATGTGACAAGCAATCAATAAAAGTTGGCAGTTATTATTAAGTGTTTGTTAATGGACTGATCCAAAGAGAAGCTCATTTATTTATTTATTTTTAGAGTGGTGTGTTTTTGTTTGTGCGCTCCAGACCCAGAGCACCCATCCAGAAGGGCGGATTATTTCATTCTTATCATTAGGAGTTAATGGTATTGTAGAGTGAACACTGGGTTTCGGTTTGTATTTCAGACTATCTCTGGGACCCTAGGTGACCCTAGGGAAGTCAGGGAACTTTTCTGAATTCCTATTTTCTTAACTGTAAATATGACTTACAAATAAAATCTACCCCTAAGGGAAGATTTGAATGAGCTAATGGACGTGACTGCACTTGGCCCTTTCAGAGATGGGGGTCCTCATGAAATTTAAATAGTATCCAGCAGTAGGTTCCGGTTCTATGGGTCTAATACTCAAATAATTTATTGGCAATGACTGGACTATCAGCAAAAGAATTCAGGAATGTCGTGGCTTTGTATGTGTTACAAAACTCGGCCATGTGAACTCTGAGGGCCTTGGAAGAGGTAAGGGAGTTCTGTGGCCTCTCTGCTTCGGAACCCTAGGGGCCCTGGCTGCAGCAGGCTGGAAGTGCTCTTTGCTTCATGCCCAAAGAGCGACGTCCTCACCGCACTGCAAAGTAATGGTGGTGTTGGAGTGGAGCTTGGGAGGTGCCATTACGAAGATAACAAATGACTTCATGGCTGGGATGTCTTCAGGCTGAGGGCACTGGTTGGTGGCCGTGGCTGAATGAGCAGAGCCTCCTTTGCCAGTCAGGCAGTGAGGGGTTCCTTGAAAGAGCTGCTCCTCCCAGGCTCTTCTCCCTCTCCCAGGCCCTCCTGGCCAGTGAATCCCTGGCCTCAGGGCTCTCCTCGGCCTTCTGCTCCCAGGGCCACTGTTGGGAGTTGTGATTTCCCTGTGTAGTGTGCACTGCTTGCAGTGGCCTTGCCTGAGTCAGATCTCTCTTCAGCTGCCTGGGAAGCAAGGCCACTGCGGGGTGTGTGTGACATTACCTCCCTTGTTGGGGACATCCTGTGGACATGTGTTTGGTTTATTTGACATGCTTCTGGCAAGATGTGGAGCTCCTCCAGGCAGAAATGTGAGAGCCCTGTGGGCTTGGAGCCCAGGCCGCACACAGGGGCCTTATAGCTCCAGGTTCCCCAGGACGGGAGAGCCACCTCCTTGCTGTGGCTGGAACCTGCCTGAGGTTGTTCTCTTGCTCTTTGTATGTAGATATACATCTACGTGCACACACTTGCTTAAAACATGGATGCTGAGCAGTAGCGCAGAGTCTTCAAAAGATCATCCCCTTATCCTTCAGAAGAAAGTCATAAAGGGGTTCTTAATGAGCCAAGTTACCTGGGTGTTTATGACAATGTTGATTCCCGGGTTTTAGGCCTAGACTCTTGAATTAGATTCTCTGGGGAAGGAGCCCTGGAACATGCAAGTTTAACAGACTCGTGGGCTGAACTTATATTTGCTGAAATTTGAAAACCACAGTTCTGGATACTTTCTAAAAAATTGTTAAGGGGCTGGGGATGTGGCTCAAGCGGTAGCGTGCTTGCCTGGCAAGCGTGCGGCCCGGGTTCGATCCTCAGCACCACATACGAACAAAGATGTTGTGTCCGCCGAAAACTAAAAAATAATCATTAAAAAATTCTCTCTCTCTCTCTCTCTCTAAAAAAAAAAAAAAACAACAATAAAAAATTGTTAAATGCACACGCCATAAAATTTGGCATCTTAGCTATATTTAAATGTAGTGGCAGTAAGTACATTTCACACTGTTGAACAGCCGATCTCTAGAACTTTTTCATTTTGCAAAACTGAAGCTCTGTACCCCCTAAAACTCCCCATTTCCCTTCCCCTTGGCTCTTGGCAGCCACCCTTCTGCTGTGTCCCTCTGAGTTTCTGACTCTGTGCCTTCCTGAACAGGCAGGACCATATAGATTTCACTTTTTGTGACTGGCTTGTTTCACTTAGCAAAATATCCTATACCGTAGCTTGGGTCAGATTTTTTTCCTTCCTTTCAGAGGCTGACTAATATTCTGTTGAATGTGTCTTCCAGGCTTTGTCCCTCCACCTCTCCACAGGTGGGCGCTCGAGTTGCTTCCATGTTTTGGCTATGAACACAGGTGTTCCAGTATTGCTTTGAGACCCCACTTTCAATTCTATTATATGGAAATTTTATTTTTTATTTTTTGGGGGAACTAGCACACTGTTTTCCATAAAATGATGGCTACCCTTTTTGTTTGTCAACAAGCTTCCCCATTTTTTCCACCGCTTTGGCAGTAGTTTCTTGGTGCTTTGTTTTATTTTTTGGTAGTGGCTGTCCTGATGGGTGTGAGGTGAGAGCCTGTGGTTTTGCTCCTAACTTGCATTTCCATAATGACTAGAGGTGTTGAATGTCTTTTCATATGCTAACTGGCCATTTGTATATCATTTTGGGGGAAATGTTTGTTCAAGTCCTTTGCCCATTTTAGTTGGCTCATTTACTTATACACAATAGTGGGATTCATTGTGATACCCATGTATGCCTGTCACATAATGTGGCCCATTTCCCAGTACTTCCCCTTTCACTTCTCTCCTGCTTCTCTCCAGTCCTCTATTCTACTGGCTTCCCTTCTGTTGGCAGGAAAAGCCTCTTTTCTCCCCTTTCTTTCTAGCATCCATAGATGAGAGAAAGTCATGACTTTAATTCTTTTGGATAAATACTGAGTAGAATAGCTGGGATATATGGTAGAGCCATTCCTTGTCTTTTGAGGAACTCAGAATACTTGACTTTCTGTTATTTCATTCCAGTTTCATCTATTTCCTGCAAATGATGATCTAAATTCTTTATGGCTGCATAAAACTCCAGTGTGCATATACATCATGTTTTCTGCGTCCCTTCATCTGTTGATGGGTATCTAGGCTGATTCCAGAGCTTGGCTAGTGCAAATTGTGCTGCTATAAACACGGATATGCATGCGTTGTGGAAGTATGCTGACTTTAATTCTTCTGGGTAAATACTGAGGAGCAGGATAGCTGGGTCATATGGTGGTTCCATGCCTGGTCTTTTGATGAACCTCCATACCGATCTCCATAGTAGTTGTACTAATTTACAACTATAAATTGTATAAGTGTATAAGTGTTCCTGCACACTTGCCAGCATTTATTATTATTTATATTCTTGATAGCTTCCATTCTTAGCTGGAGTGAGATGAAATCTTAGTAGTGTAGTTCTTTTTTTTTCTTTTTTGTACTCAGTATTGAATATAAGGGTACTTAACCACTGAACCACATCCCTGGTCCTTTTTATTTTTATTTTTTTGAGACAGGGTCTCGCTAAGTTGCTTAGGTCCTTGCTAAGTTGCTGAGGCTGGCTCTGAACTTCAGATCCTCCTGCCTCAGCCTCCTGAACCTCTGGAATTATAGTCATGTGCTACTGTGCCTAGCTAGGTGTAGTTTTGATTTGCATTTCCTTGATTAATAAGGATATTGAACAAAATTTTCACATATTTATTGGCCATTTGTATTCCTTCTTTTGAGAAATGTCTTTTTAGTTCATTTGCCCAATTATTAAATGAGTTATTTGTTTATTTCACATTACGTTTTTTGAGTTCTTTATGTGTTCTGGATATTAATCCTGTGTCAGAAGAGTAGCCAGCAAAGATTTTCTCCCATTCTGTAGCTTCTCTCCACACTTCTAATTGTATCCTTTGCTTTGCAGAAGAATTTAATTTGATGTCATTTCATTGATTAACTCTGGGTTTTATTTCTAGAACTTTAGGAATCCCATTGAGAAAGTCTATGCCTGTACCCATGTTTTCTTCTAACAATCATTTGCCCAATTTTTAGTTAGTTTGATTTTATCGTTGAGCTGTAGGAGTTCTTCATGGACCTGGATAGTAATCTCTCACGAGATATAAGATTTGCCAGTGCTTTTTCTGATTCCTTGGGTTATCTTTTTAGTCTATTGATTGTGTCCTTTGATGCAAATTCTAGATGATTTCTATACATTGTAACCCTGTTGAGAACACCTTGTCTATTATTCTATTATTTTTTTAGGGGGTGACCAACTCCAGCCCAGTTTGGTTGATGTGCCAAGGGTCATACAGGGGTAGGTGTCAGCTGGGATTGGAGCTGGGTCCATCTAACTGCAAAGACTGCCCCCCTCCTCCCCTCAGCTCTGCCTGCTATTCTGCCCGCTGTGCTAATAGCAGACAGAGGAGGCCTCTGGGTCAGAAGGAAGTGGCCTTGGAGGGAGCGGTGTTGAGCTGGAAGGCCTGGGACTCTCTTCCTTCAGACCACTGGGGCACCTATAGGTCTGCATCATTGCTCAGCTCTTAGAAATGGCAGAGGGGGGCAGATAGGTTGTGAATTTTATTTATTTTTTATTTTTATTTTTTTGTTCTTTCAGTGTTTCAGCACCTGTCTGGCTGGGCAGTTGGTAAAAGTCTGTGGAGGTGGGAACCTGGCCCAGATTCTGAATGGTGGGGTGGGTGTCTGTAGGGGAGCAATTGTGCCTTCTTAGCTGACCTAAGATGGGAGGGAAAGACTGGGGGACTCATTTCGAGACTGTTCCATGAAAGGTCACCTTCAGGTTGATTCTATTCATTCATCATTCATTAAACACTTAGAAAGTGCCTACTCTTAGGTGCTTACATTTTGGACTATGGACCATCTGTTTCAGTGTCAGCTGGGAGCTTGTTAGAAATGCAGCCTCTTAGGCCCCCAGACCTGCTGTCAGTGTCTCTGGGGTGGGGCTTAGGAGTGTCTGTCTTAACAGCCTCTCCAGGGGACTCTCACGTGTGCTACAGTCTCATGACTCCTACTACTGAATGCAGTCTCGTCCCCCTCCATCCCTGCTCTCCCTAGACATCTGTGGACTGCTGTGTGCCAGGGAATGTGGTGGGTGCATGGAGGTCAGCTGCATTTGGAGGTGTGGTTGGGACATGCACGTGAAGAGAGCCAGCCCATTTGCCTAGAATTGAATTGACATCATGGAACTTTTACTCTGCGGACACTGGCCATTAGGACAGGAGTGTGACTTATCTTACAGTACTAAATACATCAGGAACCATTGCCCTTGGGGCCTCCTAGGATGGTTTCATTTGTAGGGCATCTATTTCTGTTGGGGTCCTCCTTTTTCCTGCTATCCAGGGGACAGTGTGGTATCACCAGGTCAGACCTGGACTACCTCATTTGCAGTGATCTTGAGCAAGTCAGAGTAGGGATTCACATGCTCTACAGGATGGCGCACCCTCCAGCCGTGTTCCCTTGCTTTGGTCAAGTTGGGCTTGTATAGGGCAGGGCTTGGGCCAGGGCAGTGCTGTCGAACTTGATCCTGGATTTACTTTTCGAGAGGGAATTCTGGGATCTAGAGTTGCACTATATGGGCTGATGCAGCCTGAGCCTGGGACCTGCCTCACATAGTTTATGGACTCTAATCATAAGATGGTTAATATAAATCCAAACATTGGTCAGATTCAACTGATGTGTTTAGGTACCAGATTCTTCTATTAGAAGAAACAGAACAAATATTGCTGGGATGGGAGGAGGTGCTCATAATTGTTAGTTTCTTAGCTGGAAAATTCTTTGTGATCTAAGAGAGCCTAAAATTATATTTACTTCAGTTCCCCAATGTCCCAGCAGCCCATGGCCTGAAGCCACCTGAGAACCAGAAAGCATGTATGAAGGATTTGACTTCTGGCTGGTCAAGAGGTCATCTGTCCAGGTCAGAGTGCAGGCAGTGCTGGGTGCCTGCCCACTGCTGCAGGCGCCTGCTCTCAGTCCGCAGCCTCCTGAGGAAGTGGGTCTTTGCACCATTGCCTCAAGGAGGTGGCCTGGTTGTGTGTGTGTGTGTGTGTGTGGCAGTGCATGTTGGTGAAGCCTGGCCACTGGTTCCTTCCTTTGAGGCTATGCCATGTCCTCTTGACCCTTCTTGCGAATCTGTCAGGAGAAAGGTGCTAGTACTCTTGAGGCACCAAAGGGGACGAGGACGAGGATTCCTGCAGACCATCGCTGCAGCTGGGAAATGGGCCGAGAACCTCCCCAGGACACTGGCTGTGGCAGCAGTGTTTGCTAGGACAGCCCAGTCCTAGTGGGAACCCTGCTCTGTGTCCTTCCCCAGGGTGAGTTAAGTTTTCATTCCCTTACCTCCCCAGCCCCGCAGGGGATGGCAGTTTAAGTCTTTGGTGCCCTTGACTTTGGATTTCAAGCAAGCTGATCACAAGTTCATCCTTCTGTAGGGACTTAATTAACCCACTGGTTTTGTCATTTCAATTACAGTAGCCCGATTTGACCTACCCCCCTAATACTTTGAAATCACTCTCCTCAAAAGTTGTGCGGTCATGCCTTTGGCCCTGGCGGGCTGCTGGCCCTGCTTCTGAGCCAGCCTCCCTTGCGCAGCAGGGAGGCCCGATGCCTCCTTTGAAGGCAGCACCCCTGCCCCCTGCAGTCATGGCCCCCCGAAAGCACTTTAAACTCAACCCACACCCCGCTGCTGGGAGGGCCTCGGTGGAGAGAGGGCTGCGTGTTGTTAGTTGGGTTTGGATTTCAGTACTGGAGTTGATAGAATGAGATAAACCCAGGCTCACTATGGCCGTGGAAATTAAACAGAGATGATATCAAAGTTCCCCTGAGTTTTCAGCTGTGATACAGTAGCTTAGTTTTCTCCCAGACTGGGGCCGGGAGGCAGGCCTTTGATTCTGAAACAATGTTCAGCATCAGTGAAGCCCTGCTGCTGACTTTTAGGGATTAAGCACACTGTTGTGGTAATTCTTTGATCAGCTACAAGGGAGCAGTGTGCCGGCTGTGTGAAGGAGCTTCATAGTTAAAGTTCATTTCTCTGTGAACCTGGGATGACAGCATTGGTGAGGTGCTGCAATGCTGGCATGAGGGCCTCCCAGCGCTGTTGGCAGCAGGGCAAGCAAGAGCGGGCAGCAGGTTCCTCCCGGCCAGTGTACGGTATGCATCAAACATGGTGTGCCGGGCAAAGTGCACCGTGGATCAGGTAAACCCTCCTCATCTTGCCCAGTTCATGCCACACCTATGCGCACATGATCAGGCACACACCCGCTCATGCCTTGGGGTAGAACCTCTTGATTAGACACAGAACAGCTGCCTGGAGCTAAGCTTTGCAGCCCCCAGCTTGCAAATGTCTTTGCAGAGGCTGTATGCTTACTCAGGGTAGAGGTTGGTTGGGGATTGAGACCAGATGACCCCTAGGCTAAATTAGGACAGCTCAAGGTCAGTGTCACTATGATCTGGAGCAGAGCAGATGGGACCCTCAGTGCCCCACCTTCCTTCTTTCCTTGGCCTTTGTTGAGGACTGACTTGGATTCAGACCTGCTTAACACTGAAGTTCTACTGTCTTGCTGTTCAAAACACTGGGTCCACTTTTGCTTTCCCTGTAGAGACCCTCCTTGCGCCACAGCTGGATGGCAAGGTTTCCCAGTGGGCTCCCCTGCTCCTGGTTGGCCCCGCAGCTTGTGGCTGGTAATGGAGCCCCTGTGTGCTGTCGATCCTGCATGCACCAGGCCGTTCATCAACCTGTTCCCTCCTGTGCTGTGCTCGGATCTCCCTCATTAGGCCTGAATTTACCTCCATCCTACACAAACATGGCCTTAGCTCATTTTTATTGTTGTAAATTATTTATGAGGGGAATGTTGAATCTTGAAACTGAGGTGTGAGGAAAATTAATCCCATGTTACTTTTATCTTTCTGTACTTTTCTCCCCCTTGCTTGACTTATTGAGCTATGGCCAGAGAAAGAAGAGCTTTGGCATTTTAAAATATAATTAGTGTTGAAACTGCTTTTCCAATTGGGCGGGTCGCTGCTCTCTGCGCACAGTGCAATGGAAAGCAGGCCAGACCAGGGAGGCCATGTCTCTGCAGCCGCCATCCCTGCAGTGTCTGAGAACTCAGGATGCTTCCTCTCCTGTAAAATAGGGAGATAACATGGCCCGGTCACATCCCAGGTGTGATGTGAGCATCAACTGAAAAGGAGCCTGGGAAAGTTTTTTGAGGTTTGCAAAGTGCTGTACAAACAAAGCAGAGGTATGTCTGCGTGTTTTGTGCAGTCTTGGTGTCACTGGATGAGGAGCTGCTGCAAGTAGGCCTAAGGATTTGGTGTTTTCTCCAGTATCCCATCCTGCCAGGAAGGTTAAAATTGGTCTTAAACACCCAGGCTCCCGTGTCCCCCACCCCTCAGATTCCATGTGCAGGCTCACATCCATCCTTCTTTTTCCCCTGGCTGCAGCCTGGCCTGCGACCCTGGGCTGCAGAGGATGCACGGTGCCCTCCCTTCTGGCTGGAGGCTCAGCAGCTTGGGCAGCGTGGAGTGCTAGTTAATAAATGGCCTTTTGTTAGGAAGGTCAATTGAAGTGACGGTGGAGACGCTGTTAAAAGTAATCTGCAGTCAGAAAATATGTAATTCAGGGCAAGCTGCTTTGAGCGATGGCCTCTGCCTTGGATATCTTGGGCGTTTCTCATTAAAAGCCTCCTTGGCTGTGGTGGGGCTTCCTGCACCGGCGAGTGGGCCGCAGCCCCGCACCCAGGGCGGCCATTTGTCTCTGTTGCACAAAGGCTGCCTTGATCCCCAGGGCACCGCAACTGGGGGGGAAGGGGAGAAGGGCGGGGGCGTGCGGCAGGGGCCTGCTGTGTCTGCGGCCCTGCAGGCTGGCCAGGCCGGGCTGCGCGAACACTCAGGCTCCTTTGTCCGCCCCAGCTGGAGGCCGCCTGCAGCCATCTTGGAGGCTGCTGGGCCGCCCGGTGCATCTTGGGAGGCCGCCTCCTGCGGTTGGCAGCGGCTGCGGGTGACAGGGGCGAGCGGGCGGGCGAATCCCAGGCCTCTGATGTATGCTCACCTTGGCCCCCCACCCCACACACCCCTTTTCTTTCACCTTCCCTCGCTCTGATAGTAGAGGCAGTAGTGTCTTAACAAACAAGTACCCACATGCTCTTTATCAATCCTCAGTGCGGTAGTGAGCACTGGCAGAATTCCTCCATTCTGTTAATGAGTCGTTACTTTTGCAAAGCACTTTTGGTAACCGACAGCAGGTACCAGTATCATGTACGCTGCAGCAACGTCGTTTTCACCTTCCCAATAAGACACGATTTTTTGAGTGCAGACTGTTTGATCAGTGCTTGTTTTGAATCAGGCAGCTACAGATATTTAACTCAAAATCTGTATTGGGGGCCTGCATGCATAGCCACTCAATAAATATTTAATGCCTACTGGATACAGGAAGCACTAACCTTCGTGCTTTATGCAGATAAACCTGCCTGGTAAATGAAATTTGAAAATAGGAAATGATGCAGTATGGTTTCTACCCCTGCCCTAGACTTGGGCAACTTTATCAATGTATTGGCAAGTCCGTTTCTGTAGCTTTCTGTGGGTTCCACCGGTTGCGTGTGTGACTTGCATGCAGCATTTTGACTGTTCCTAATTAGCAGCCTGCAGTCATTTCTAGTGGTCCCCTGTTCTTTCTGATTTTCTTTTCCCTGCTGCTGTACTGGGGGTGCAATCCAGGTTTTCGTGTATGCAAGGCAAGCACTCTACCATTGAGCCAACATCCTTCAGCCCTGCCTTTTCTGATTCCAGGCTAAGAATGTTCCTCCTACCTGCCTAGTTAGGCAGGGTGTTTGGTTTTCTTTTGAAGTAGTAACTGGCCTTAAGAGAGCTGGCAGAACTATAGTCAGTGGAGTTTAATTGTTACAGAAGGAGGTGGAATTTAACTTGCTCTTTTCACTGCTGCTTCTTTAAAAGTACTTAAGTTCATTTACATAAGGTGTTGCCTTCTTTATTTGCTTTCTGGTGCACTGGCCACTTGGACTGCCTGAGTACAGTGCTGTCCACGCTACACCTGTCTCCTCTGGCCCTGTCAAGAGGCAGTCTGCAGCAGCAGAATAATTCCATTTCCCCTCCCTTTCACCAGCAAGAATTAGGGTCATTGTCAGTGTTTAGCTTTGAGTAAGTGCCCACGTGACCTGGGGTTAAACACAACAAAGGGATCTGCCAGTCCTCTAGGGGTGGTGCTGCCTTTGTTTCTGGCCAGTCACTCTGGGTCTGTTGCCCCAATTCTGCCAGTCTCATCTGCTTTTTTATTAAGTGCCCACTCCATGTCAGGGACCTCTCCAAGCCCTTCTTTTACTTTGATGCTCTTAGTTCTTGCACCAATTTTCAGAGTGTAAGTATCATGACTCCATTTTATAGTAGAGAAAAATTGAGGCTCCAGGAGGTTTGGCTTCTTGCTCTAGGTCACCAGCTAGAATGTGATAGAGCCTGAACTCAATGCTCTGCCTTTGCCCAGTGCCCAGAACACTTCTCTGTATTTGCAAAGCTGCTTGCATGTTTGCAGAGCTCAGCCTCGGCACGGCACGGTAGAGGCAGTGCGCTTGGAAGCCTACACCTCCAGAAGGAGTGAGCAGAAGGGAGAGAAACAGAGGCTGTCGTTAGACATAGCCACGTCTGAGCGATCCTCAGTGGAGCTGCTGGTGTCTGTTACAAAATCAGACAGCTGGACGGTGGAGTTAAGAATGATGTGCTTTTGGGTTTGAGTCGAAATTTCCTCCTGGGAGCAGGCAGGGACAAGCCCTCAGTTTTCAAAGCTCACTTGAGGAGAGCAGAGGCCAGAGGTGATTGAATTCTTGGTCTGAGTGAAGGGTCAGCCAGCTCAGGTGTGTGGCGTGTGGCTGGGGACAATTGCCGTGTATTAGGGTTCTGGTTGCTGAGACTTTGTATTGTTTGTCTTAAACACTAAGTTTGAATTCTGTGCTTTCTTTTTCTTTTTTTGAACCAGGACCAATCCACCATGCCTGAAGTCAAAGACCTTTCGGAAGCCTTGCCAGAGACGTCCATGGACCCCATCACGGGAGTCGGGGTGGTGGCTTCCCGGAACCGAGCCCCAGCAGGCTATGATGTAGTGAGTCAAGACACTAGTTTGTACACTTTGCTCACTGATTCAGCAAATATTTACCTCCTGTGTCCGAGATCTTCTGATCCTGTGTGTAAGATGTGCTTCTTCCCTCTAGGAACTTAATCAGAGGTGGGAGACCAGTGCCAGTGGGAGGGCTCTGGGAATGTGCTGGTTTGGGAGTCAGAAGACAGAGCCAGTCAGGGCTGTATCCTGGCTTTGGCTGTGGCTGAGTCATTTGACTTCAGTGACGGTCATTTTCACCTTCTGAAAAATTAAGGGGTTGGGCTCACTGATTTCCAAAGTCGCTTCTAGTTGTGACACTTCATGACAAGGATCCAAAACTCTGTGAAAGACCCTGGTGGTTGTCATACATGTATAAATGCTACAAACGTGTTGTCGTACGCTGTATGGCTCTTTGCAGTTCACAGAAATGTCCTATCCGTGAATTCTTTTAGCTCTCTGAGTCCCTGGAAGTCTGGGAGAACACACAGTTTTGTCTCTGCTTTGTCAATTAGAACTTAAGCTCTAAGAAGTGAGGTGACAGAGTCCTTGTCCTTGGATATGGTGACTAATCAGGACCAGACCTCCTCCAAGCACACGCTTGGTGGAGCACTTGCTTTGCCCCACACCTCGTGCTGTGCGCAGTAGTCCCATACGACAGGACTGGCCCTTCTGTTAGTTCAGTGACAAATTCCCACACGGGTGGAGCTTAAAAAGTGCAGAGTGACACCAGGGGGTTAATGGTGAATGTCATCCTGTGTTTGAGATTCTAAGGTGATCTTATTTTTACTTCCTCATTTTGTTTACACTTTATTCTTGTACATTAAAAATGTATATCAAGAATACATAAAAATAGAAGAGTGCTGGTCTCCTTAGCCAGCACAGAAAAAAACACCTCATGTGATTAGGTCAGCATCCTACGTCCTGGGGTGGGAAGGCCCAGAGGCCTGGTCCTGAAGAAGCCCTGAGTCCCGGATTCTTAGTCTAGGCTGTTGGCATTTGGGGCCAGACAGTCCTGCAGCTCTGTGCTGTGGGACTCCTGTGCATCACAGGAGGCTGAACGTCCCTGGCCTCCACCCAGTCCAGGGAGTAGCAGCTGCCACTCTTCCCCCAGTGGAGATGATCAGAAATGTCTCCAGATATTTCCAGATGATCCCAGGAGGAGGGAAGGGTGGGTAAAATCAGCCCAACTGAGAACCGCTGCAGTCACACAGGCTGTGCCAGGTGGGTCAGTGTGGATCTGAGTGCAGGCAGAGGGGCCTGTGAAAACGCTCCACATCACTTTCCCAACTTTTCAGAATGTTTTAAACATTTTAAAAGTGAAAGAACGAGGGGATCTTCTTTGACAAAGGTTTGAGGGTTACCTGCTGCCTGTCTTCAAAGCCCTGTTGGAATGTACAACTTTCCATAAAGTAGAACCACTAGGTATGGCTTTTGCCATAAAACTTTTAGGAAAGCTAATACAAATGTTTCTGATTTGAGAAGCCGAAGTGTCTTTGGATGAGTTGGATGGTGAATCAAGATAGGCTGAGCGCTCGCCCTGTGGGAGGATGGGCCCTGGGGTCCCTCTCCTGGGAGGCCTCCGGGGAGCTTGAACACTGGGCCTGGCTTGCTCTCTTGCTGTTGCTCCCCTGTTGATCTGCATCTATGACATTCTGTTGGCACCTTTGGGGTCATCTTGAATGCTTGGCTAGTGGGTGGCAGATGGCCTTTGATGGTTTGGTTTTCTGAAAGTCTCGGGGAGCCTGACAGGAGCACAATCCATCCCTATCATTTTCTCCTAACATCTAGCTCAGGGCAGAAGAGCGCGGTGTCAAATGAATAAAATTAATAAGCACATTTCATGATCATGATGTACCATGCATTTTAGTGGAAGGTGAGCAGGGCAAGGGGCTTGAGCTAGATCGCCTGGTAATTACCCAGCCTCCATGCGCGGCCAAGAATGGAGATGTCTGTGGGCTCCCTCTAAGAGGGAGAGGGGTGGGAGTTGTCTTTTTGTTCTGGTCTCTTTTCAGAGAAGCATCTTGTTCCCCAGAGGACTGGCCCCAGGTTCAGGGGGATGGTGGGGAGGGCCCAGGGAGAAGGGGTGCTTCCCCATTCTTCACATATGGAGTTTCATATGAAGTTGTGGAGTTTGATAGTGACTGTGTGGGAGGAACCCTGAGGAGGTCCAGAGGACGAGGGTGCCCTGCTGCCGATGGTGGTGAGACCTCTCCCTGTCTGTCGCATGGGCCTCAGGGTTAGCCCACTGCACAGGTATATTGAGCACAATGACCCTGAAGTCCTGCGAGTCAGGCACCCGAGGGTGGCTGGCCCTGTCACACAGCTGCTTTAAAGTGGGTTTAGGCACCATTGCTGCTTGACATTAAAATTGCCAAAGGTTCATTTATAAAAATCTAATTTAACGACTTCACTTCCCTTCCAGTCAAGGGTAGCTTCTTAGGTTAGGAGGCTGGGGACTATTTGTTAAACTTCTCAACTTATTGTCCCATTTCTGTGGTCTTTTCTGAAATGGCCTCCTCTTTGTGTCCTGCAGCCACACTCTCAAATCTGGGAATGACTGGGGCTGATGTTCCATGCTGTCAGGAGTTGGGTGGGTCTTGTGGTTCTGGGATGACCCAGCACCTGGCCTCATGACTCTCTGCTGCAGGTGCCTGGCATTGACCAAAGGCAGCACATGCCATTTCATCTTATGGGGACGGGGAATTTTGGAAGGATTGTAATGCAGTGAGAAACACGTCATGCTACAGCTTATCACCCAGAATGAAACTTCTAATTCCAGGCCACTCTGGGATGTCCTGTGTCTCAGGGGCATCGGACTAGACCTCACTGAGGATCACTGTGGGGCATATTTCCTGTATTCCCAGTGACATGTCTTACCTTTTACATACACTCATGAATGCTTGCAGCTCAGACCAACGTCACAACATTGTGTGTGTGAGGTGGCCCTGTACCGTCATACCTGTGAAGCCGCTTTTCCATGTTGCCCTCACTTTTGGTAAAAATGTGACCATCCTTTGAAACCCAGCTCACACCATTCCTTGGAGAGACTGTTTGTTAGCGGTGCTCTTTCGACACTCTACTTGGCTT
Organism: Marmota monax; assembly: GCF_021218885.2. NCBI lineage: Eukaryota > Metazoa > Chordata > Mammalia > Rodentia > Sciuridae > Marmota > Marmota monax. Next base: position 19,232,535 of record NW_026692912.1, read on the forward strand.
CACAGGTTTTATTGGCCACCTACTGCTGTACAAGACACCAGAAGTCCTGTATTCTGGGGCATTGGGCTCCAGGAGGTGAAAGGTCAGAGATGAATGCAGACGGATGAGGCCAGGTTACAACAGAGTTCTGAGCCACACTGAGGAACGTGGTTATTATTCTGGAGGGTTAGGGTCAGTGAAAGATTTTAAGGAAAAGAGGTTCTTAGTCAAGTTTGTGTTTCAGGAGTTCACAGGTAAGTACAGCAAGGAAAATGGTTGGAGAGGATAGATGTTGAGGCAGGTGGGTGAGTTTGGAGGCTGTTAGGGCAGAGAGAAGATGGGGCCTCACGGGGCAGCTGACAGTGGCAGTGGAGAGAGGTAGAAGATCTGAGGGAACCAGGCACATCATCTCTGAGTGCTGGCCCTGGGTGCAAAAGTGAGGAAAGGGAAGGGTCAGAGCAACACAGGGATCCCTAACTGGGCAGCTGGGTGGACATGGGTGTTCTCTGTTGAGACAGGAGCATAGCCATGTGGGTGGGGTGGGGGAGGGAGAGAAGCGGGGCTGTCTTGGACGCCTCAGTTTGACGTGTTCGTGCGCCATCTAGGCGGAGCCCTGGTCCTGAGGTCTGGGGAGAGGTCTGAGGGTCATTCTCATATAGCAGGGACTGGGCACAGCCGGCCTCAGCCAGGGAGGGGCTGGGGAGCCAGGAGATACTGTGTCGTGACAGGGTCACATCGAGTCCCACAGATAATCATGGATTGAGGATGGGCAGAGCAGTCTCAGGAGCAGGGCTGGGTGGACTTGAGGAGTGTGGGGGACAACACTGAGGAGTGTGGGAGGCCTTGAAGGGGAGGAGGCGGGAAGGTGGTGCCAGAGGATGGCTTGGCCTCCTGGGCCTGTCCCTGGCTTACAGGTGGTCGAGTGTTGAGCAGGTTCAGTGAGGGAGGGGCGTGGACCCAGGAGAGGGAGGGGCAGAGGGGTTGGGACCAGGGGTCCAGGAGATTATGTTTGGTTAGCTTTTGCTCCATCCTGCTGCATGGGCTGGGAAGCCATCCTCGGGTACGGCCTCTGAGACAGATAAACTCACACAGGCCCATGGGGAGAGACCCTGAGAAAATGGAGACCTCTGAAAACACAAGTTAGTTGAGCTGTGTCTTCAGTTTCAGATCAACAGAACATTCAGTATATGCTTGTAAGATATTGGATATATTATAAATTAAAATGTCACCCACCTGGGGACCTATACAACATGCCCACGAGTGATTAATGGCTAGACTGTTGGACCAAAGAGGAGCCTCTGAATTCCAAGGGTAGGTGGTCACCATGGGACTTGGTTTCCAAGGAATTTTGTAAACATTTTCCAAATCATCAAAATCTAATGATGGCTCGAGCGCTTAAGACTCCACCCTGTGAAAATCATACATGTCACCAGAGAGCCCATACCTGAGCTGTTAGTCCTCTCTTCTGAGAGGTGAGGGTTGCCTGCACTCCCTCTGAGTGTGACCTTCTTTGTTGTCCTTAAGTAAATCTTTACCTGTGCTATTGACTCCCTCTGCAGTTCTTCCTATTAGGACCTGAGATTCCCCCACTGTCCTCCCTTCCTCTGGTGACATTCTGGCCACGCACCATATCCATGGGCAGTGTGTGGACAAGCTGTCAGTGCTTTCCCTCCCTCCCTCCTCCTCCTCCTCTCCCTTCTCCCTTTCTTCCAACAGTGTTGAAACTAATTAGGCAATAAAACATTACTTAAAACTGTTGGGCCTACATAATTTATATATGCCCAACATGTATTAGGAGTTTTCTGGAAAATTGGAGTTTCACATGCTTGAACAGTAAGATGGAAGGGGTTGTGTTAGTTAGCTTTTGTTGCAGTGACAAAATATCTAACACTGACAACTTAAAGGGGAGAAAGACTTCTTTGGGTTCAGGGCTTCAGAGGTTTCCATCCATAGTCTGCTGGCCCATCACTTTGGGCCTGATTTGAGGCAGAACATCATGGTGAAGGGCATGGTGGAAGAAAGCTGTGCGGTTCATGGCAGTCAGGAGAGAGAGAGAGACAGAGAGAGAGAGAGAGAGAGTGAGAGAGAGAGTGCGAGCAAGCGCAAGCAAGCGCAAGTACACAAGGAAGCTGTCAGGAACAAGAAGTGGGCTTCCAGGGCATTCCTCCAGTGACCCACTTTTTGCAGAGAGGCCCCATCTCCTATAGTTCTCCCACCTAATAATCCACTCGGCTGTGAATCCCTCAGTGGATTAATCCATGGGTGAGGTCAGGGCCCCCAGGATCCCAGAAGCCCCACTTCTGAACATTGCTGTACTGGGGATCAAACCTTTGAGGAACACTCCATATCCAGACCTCGACAGGGGCTTTGGGGGCACTAGGCAAGAGCAGCGCCTCTCTGGACCAGTGGGCTGGGTGGGGAGCAATGCCGGGAGCTGACGGAAGGGTCCTAACCTGCCAAGGAAGGCCTGGTTTTCTCTTACCAAAGTAGGCAAAGAAAAACAAAATAAAACACACAACCACTCCCTGTTGAAACAGGCTCCGAGCGGCTTGTGTTTCATGTGGTGCTCAAGGAATTAAAAAATCCTGAAGAGCTCAGGAGGACAGTGGCAGTATCTTGTTAAAAGCATATGATAGCTGTCAGTGGAAAATGTGTGCGCTGGTCACCGCTGTCACATGGTCTCTGGAAAGCTGAAGCTGGTGGGGGGCCATGGGCGGGGCAGGAAAACCCCCCTGTTCCTCGTGGCCAGAGCCTCAGGCTGCCGCCCTCCTGTCTCCAGCAGCAGGTGGCAGAACCAGGGGCAGCAGCTTGTTCCTGTGGCTCTGAGAGCCGTTGGCCAGGGCCAGCCTCGCTACAGAAGTAGCCAGGACATGAGTCCCGCCTCCCAGATTGGTTTATTTTCAGAACTAGAGCTTGTTTTGATAAAAGGCACCAGGTGTTCCTCCTTTTTGTTTTGATAGAAAATACATTAGACCGAGATTTACTGAAAACACGGAAAGTGGTTTCACGACCGCCCTTGGCCTTTGTTTCCTGTGGCCTGAATTAGCAACCCGCTGTTAACTGTCCCATGTTTCCCCTCCTTGGTCCCCCTGGTCCCACTGAGCTTGTCCCCAGGGACGAGCCCCCCTGGGTGGAGTCCCATGCCCCCTCAGCACAGTGCCAGTGTCCAGGGGAGCCAGCGTGCTGCCCGACCTCTTGACTGTTCCCTCAGAAACCGGGTTCCTCTGCCTGCTTGTGGAGGAGCCGGCCTGCCTCCTCCAGGCTTCCCTCCCCTGCACCAGAGTGGAACAGAGGCCTGAGTTCCCACTGAGGACTCACAGCTGGGTGAGTGCCGGGCCTGGTGGGGAACAGCAAAGGGTCCCCGTGTCCTATTCACTATTTAGAAAGGCTTATAACAACAAGGCCTCAAATAATTGAAGGAAGAGAAGAGGAGTTGGTTTAACTTCTCTTTTTAAAAAATTCAGCTTTTAATTTTGAGCCACTGGTAGACTTCTGTGCCCCTTAAGGAGTAGTGCAGAGTTGTCCTGTGTAGGCTTTCCCCCGGTGGGGACATCTCGCTGACTCTAGTGCAGTATTACAGCCGGGCCATTGACGTCGTGCAGTCAAGACATAGAATATTTCTGTCCTAAAAGATGCCCAGGATTTTGATTTTCCTCAGGTGTGGTGTGGCCGATAGATCAGGGAGCTAGTTCCTTACTCGGTTCCAGAGTGGACATGCCAGGTCACGCGGAGAAGCACCAGTGTGGGGCAGAGGCAGAGGAAACCAGGAGAGCAGGGGCAAGAGCCTCTGTGGCGGTTTGCCTGGGACAGGCAAGGCAGGAGGGCCCGCCAACCCAGGGCTGTCGAGATTGGATAAGTTTGGTGGGCTCTGGGCTGCAAGGGTGGTCCCTAGTGTCAGGTGTCCGCCCCAAGCTGACACAGGCAGAAGAGAGGGTCCAGGACTGCAGGGGCCTGATGCAGGAGGCTGCAGGAGGCTGATGGGAGTTTAGACCTAGGATTGGTTGGCTTATAGGTCAAAGGCACCCAACAGGACAGGCAATAGCAAGTCCCTAACTGCCTCTAGGGACGGATGAGCTGATGGGAAGAGCTGGTCCCTCCCTGGGTCTGCAAAGCCCCAAGGCATCGAAGCATCATAGGGAACATGGAAAAAACCCATAATATGGTTCCCATCACCCAAAGGATCCCTCATGTTGCCCCTTTAGTGCCACACTATACTCCCATCCCCACCTCCTCTGTAACCTGATCATCACTAATCTCTCTATCCTTTGGTCATTTCAGAAATGTTATATAAATAGAATTATACCTTTTGGGATTATTAGCAGTTTCTCAAAACCTCTGAATAATTCTCTGAAGAGTCATCCAGAGAATCTATTGCATGTATCAGTAGTTGGTTCCTTTTTATTGATAAAGCTATTCCCTAGTACATATGAACCATAATTAGTTTGACCATTCTCCCACTGAAAGACATCTTGGTTGTTTCTAGTTTGAAGCTATTATCAATAAAGTTACTGTAAATACCCATTTACAGGCTTTGGTATGAACCTAAGTTTTTATTCCTCTGGAATAAACTGTTCAGGAGTACATTTGCTAGATAATATGATAGTTGCATGTTTAGTTTCTTTTTTTTTTTAAATGATAAACTACTTGCCCATGTGGCTATAAAGTACAAGTGGTACAGTTTCTCCATATCTTTCCAGCATTTGTTTTTGTCAATATATATAGACAATATATATATATATATATATGTGTGTGTGTGTGTGTGTGTGTATGTGTGTGTGTATTTCTGCCTTTCTGACAGGTATCAATAACTCATTTAGTTTTAATTTGTGTTTTCCTGGCAGCTAATTATATTCTTTTTATAAGCTTCTTTGCCATTTGTATGTTCCTGTAGATTTTCTCCTATTTTTTTCTATAGGTTTCATAATTTTACATTTAACATCTAAGCCTGTGATCCATATTTTACATGATTTTTTTATTGCTTCCTTTTAAATACCTTTGGAAGGACCATGTATGAGAAAGGCAATTTTCCTTTTTGTTTTAAATTCTAATTTGTTATATATGACAGTAGAATGCATTACAGTTCATATTACATATAAAAGCCCAATTTTTCACATCTCTGGTTATACACAAAGTAGAGTCACACCATTTGTGTCTACATATGTGTACTTAGGGTAATGACACCATCTCATTCCACTGTCTTTCCTATCCCCGTGCCCCCTCTCTTCCCCTCCCTCCGTTTGCCCTATTTTCCTACCCCCATGCCCCCATCCAACCACATTATGAATCAGCATCCTTAAATCACAGAAAATATTCAGCATTTGGTTTTTTGGGATTGGCTAACTTCACTTAGCATTATATTCTTCAACTCCATCCATTTACCTGCAAATGCCATGATTTTATTCTCTTTTAATGCTGAGTAATATTCCATTGTGTGTATATACCAGATTTTCTTTATCCATTCATCTACTGAAGGGCATCTATCGAGATTGATTCCACAGTTTAGCTATTGTGAATTGTGCTGCTATAAACATTGATGTGGCTGTGTCCTTGTAGTATGCTGTTTTTAACTCCTTTGGGTATAGACTGAGGAGTAGGATAGCTGGGTCAAATGGTGGTTCCATTCCCTGTTTTCCAAGGATTCTCCATACTGTTTTCCGTATTGGCTGCACCAATTTGCAGTCCCACCAGCAATGTATAAGTGGGTCTTTTCCCTCATATCCTCACCAACACTTATTCTTGTTTGTATTCTAAATAGCTACTATTCTGACTGGAGTGAGATGAAATCTTAGAGTAGTTTTGATTTGCATTTCTCTAATTGCTAGAGATGTTGAACATTTTTTCACGTGTTTGTTGGTTGATTGTATACCTTCTTCTGAGAAGTGTCTGTTGAGTTCCATTCCTCATAGAAATAGAAAAAGCAGTCATGAAATTCATCTGGAAAAATAAGAGACCCAGAATAGCTTAAACAATCCTTAGCAAGAAAAGTGAAGCAGGAGGCATCACTATACCAGACTTTAAACTATACTACAGAGCAATAGTAACAAAAACAGATGGTATTGGCACCAAAATAGACTTGTAGAGCAGTGGTACAGAATAGAAGACACAGAGACTAACCCACATATTTGCAGTTATCCTATATTAGACGAAGGTGCCAAAATGTACATTGAAGAAAAGAAAGCGTCTTCAACAAATGTGCTGGGAAAACTGGAAATCCATATGCAACAAAATGAAATTAACCCCCTATCTCTCACCATGCACAAAGCTCAACTCAAAGTGGATCAAGGACCTAGGAATTAAACCAGAGACACTGTGTCTAATAGAAGAAAAAGTAGACCCAAATCTCCATCATGTTGGATTAGGCCCCAACTTTCTTAATAAGACTCCCAGAGCACCAGAATTAAAATCAAGAATCAATAAATGGAATGGATTCAAACTAAAAAGTTTCTTCTCAGCAAAAGAAATAATCTGTGAGGTGAATAGAGAGCCTACATCTTGGGGACAAATTTTTACCCCTCACACATCTGATAGAGCACTAATCTCTGGGATATATAAAGAACTAAAAAAATCTTAACACCAAAAAAAACAAAACAAAACAAACAAACAAACAAAAAAACCCCCAAATAACCCAATCAATAAATGTGTAAAGGAACTGAGCAACTTTCCTTTTGAACCTTAGTTAAAAAGCAGTTGAACGTATTATGTGGTTATATATTTTGTTCTCTTCTATGTATCTGTTCCTCTGCCACTACCATACAGTATTGATTATTGCAGCTATATAATAAGTCCTGAAATTGGATGGAATAATTCCTTCTGCTTTATTCTTCTTTTTCAGAATTGCTTTAGCTATTCAAGTTGTCTGCCCATATAAATATTAGGATAATTTTGTCTATTAACAAATATTTTTTTGGGATTTTGATGGACCTTAATGTGAAATCTGTTTATCAATTTGAGAAGAGTCTTCTATTCATGAATGTTTATTTAGTTCTTCTTTGATTTCTTTCACCAACATTTTACAGTTTTTAGCCAACAAGCTCTCTATATGTTTTGGTAGATTTAAATGTATGTACTGTATTTTTTTATTTTGAGTGAGTGTAAATGGAATTGTCCTTTAAATTTGAAAGTATTTGTTGCTATTATGTAGAAATACAGTTAATTTTCATATGGTTTTCTTGATCCTGTGATCTTACTGAACTAACTTATTAGGTCCAGTTATTTTTGTGGATTCCGTGGGATTTTCTACCTTGACATTCTTTATTCCTTTCCCATCTGTATGCCTTTTATTTCCTTTTCTTGTCTTATTGCAAATGTTAGAACTTCTAACATGACGTTGTCTAAGAGTAGTAGCTACTGATTATAAGGGGAAAGCAGTTTTCACTATTAAGTATAATATTACCTACTGAGTTTTCGTGGATACTTTTTATCAAGTTGTAAAAGTTCCTTTCTATTCCTGATTTTCTGAGAAATTTTATCACCAATAGATATTAAATTTTGTCAAGTGTTTTTAATGCATCAATTGATGTGATCATGTGATTTTGTCCTTTTTCTGTTAACATGTAGGCTATATTCCTTGTTTTGTTTTGTTTTTTTAACAATTGATTGATTCTATCCCTAGAATCAATCCCACTTGGTCAGTTGCTAAATTTTCTTTGCTAATATTTTGTCTTTTAATTGGTGTTCTAGACCATTTACACTTATTGTGGTTATTGATATGTTAGGGCTTAAGAATACCATTTTTTTTCACTGTTCATTCTTGTCTTTGTTTTCTGTTTCTTGCCTTCTTATGGGTTAGTTAGACATTTGTTAGAATTCCATTTTGGAATTTGTTTGCATAATTTTTTTAGTGGTGATTCCATATTTTATATTGTGTGTGTATGTGCACGTGTGTTTGTGTCGGTCTGTCTGCCGTTTTTATAACAATCTACCACTATTGTCATTTTAACAGTTCAGATGAAATGTAGAATTCTTACTTTGTTGTATGTCCTTTTACCTTCCCTCATTGACAAATGTAATTATCCTGAATATTTCCTATAGATACATTTAGAACCAATCACATAATGTTATGACTTTTGCTTCCACCATCAATCCTAATTTAGAAAACACAAGAGGAAGAAGATCTTCTTTATTTCACATATTTTTGCTTACCATGTGTGGTTTTTTTTTTTAATCTGAAAATGTCTTCATTTCCCCTTAACTCCTGAAGGAAATTTCTTTGCTTAGAGGATTCCAAGCTGATGATTTTTAGTGCTTAAAAAATGATGTGGCTTCCTGTGGCCCCTGTGATCTCTAATGAGAAGTCTTGTAATCTGAATTGCTCTTCCCCTGTAAGTAAGGTGCCATTTCTTTTTCACTACTTCCAAAATTCTTCCTTCATCTCAGGAGTTTGACTAGAATGTGTGGATTTGGGTTGGTTTATCCTATTTGGGATTTTCTTAATTTTATGACTCTGTAGGTTCATGCTTTTTGCCAAGTTGAAGTTTTTAGTCCTGATTTCTTCAGGTTCAGTCCTCAGCATCTCCCCTCTTTTAATTCTGATGACAGCGCTTTTGTCGTGTTCTGCAGGTGCCTGAGGACTGTGGGCTCTGTGCAGTCTCTCTTCTCTCTGCTCTTGGTGTGGGTGGTGCCCGCTCTGTCTCTAGCTCACTATCTGTCATCTTCTGTCCCCTTCTGCGGAGCCCAAACACTGAGTTCCTTTCAGTGCGTGTATTTTTTTCCATTCTGAGGTTCCAGTTTGGTTCTTTATATTTTGAGTGCTGTTTGGATGTGGTCTGAGTGTGTCCCCCAGGGCTTCATGTATTGAACTTCAATTCCCGTCAGGAGACATTGAGAGTAGAGGTGGTTCTGACTGTGGTGTTCGGAGGTGGGGCCTTTGGGAGGGGACTAGGGTCAGATAAGGTCATTAGGACAGAGCCACAGGTGACTCACAGCCTGGTAAGAAGAGGGAGAGGCCAGAGAGGTGCACACATGGCCTCCTTGTGCTGGCCTCGCACCACCCAGGACCCGGCCAGCAAGAAGGTCATAACCAGCTGTGGCCTCCCAACCTTTGACCTGCAGAACCATGAGTCAAAGTGAATCTCTTTTCATTAACACTTACCAAGTCTATGGCATTTTATTATTAGCAACAGAAAATGGACCATACACCATGTATTTGCTGAGACTCTTTTTAATTAAGTGTGTTTATAATTGGCTCAGGGAGCATTTTTATGCTTACATTGTTTTATGCTTAAAAAAATAAAAATTTTCCAGGTAATTTTAATGTCTCTGTATTCCTGGTTTGGCATCTGATTGCCATGGTTTATTCAATCTGATATCTTTCTGCTTTTTGATATGACAGATAAATTTTTTATTGAAACCTGGACATTTAGGGTATTATGTTGTAAGACTGGATCTTTAAAAAATCTTTTCTCTTAGCTAGATGTTTCTTTTATACTTTTTTTTTTTCTTTTTGTGATACTCAATATTGAACCCAGGGCCTTGTGCATGCTAGGTAAACACTCTACCGCTGAGTTACACACCTAGCTTTTTAAATTTTATTTTGAGACAGAGTCTCATTAAGCTCCCCAGGTTGACCCCTAATTTGCGATCCTGCTGCCTTGGCCTCTCCAATAGGCATGCACTACCATGTCTGGCTTAGCTAGCCATCTTGTGACACTGCTGTGGTTGGAAAAGGTGGGAGGTGCCACCTCTTTATTGCCAAGTAGGGGTAGAAGTCCAGTTTCCTTGCTGGACATCATTGACACCCAAGGAGGCAGGGCTCCCTGTTACTACTGGGTGGAGGCGGGAGTTCTAGCTGCCCTGGCCTCTGCATTGACCTCCCTGGTAGGAGCTGCTCATTGCAGCTCCCCTTGGGCCTCTGTTGCCTGTTTGGGGCTGGAATGTAGCCTTGGTCAGTATCAGTATCACCCACTGGAGCTGGAAAGGGGAGGGGTGCTCCTTACTGCCCAGTGGGGATGAAAGCCATCCCTCTTTACGGGGCCTCCTCTGACACCTCCTGGAAGTCTGGGCTCCTTAGAGGTGTGAGTGGGGCAGGGCCTTATGTCTTGCCAGAGTAGTTGTTCCCTAAAGTCTTCTGTTTGCTTCGCTGCCTTAGAATGGAAAGAGCAGGCTGTTGTTGGGTCTTTTTGTTTTTATCTTTTTTTTTTTTAATTTTTGTTTTAGTTGTAAATGGACACAATACCTTTATTTTATTTATTTACTTTTATGTGGTGCTGAGGATCCAACCCAGGGCCTCATAGGTGCGAGGCAGACGCTCTCTGCCACTGAGCCACCACCTCAGCCCCTGGTTTTATCTTTTGGTCTGTGTCTGTTGCCGTTTCTAGGTTGCTGGTATCTTTAGCTCCCAGTCTGGGATACAAGAGGCCAGAATAAGCCCCGGGAGCTCACCACTGTGGTGTTCCTTGGGTCCTGAGGTCCCAGCAGGTGTGCCTTTTCTCACCTTTGAGAGTCTTCTGTTTGTTTTCTATAATTCCAGGGGTTTTAGTTCTAAGCAGTAAGAGAAATAGGGGAAAGTATACCCACCCCATACTCCTAGAAGTACAAGTATTGGCTTGCTTTAATTTTATGTTAATTCAGGGTTAACCAGAATCTGCTCATTTCTAAGCCTGTCGGAAGTCTTTTCAAAGCATTTGTTTCAGCCTTGCTGTTCTGCACAAAAGCAGGAAGTATGCTAGCGTCTGCTTACAAAATGCTCACCAGCTACTCCCTAAAGTCCTCAAAACTGCAGGTGCTTTGGGCCACCGTTCTTGTTTTTTGTGGTTTGCATTTGCAGTGTTGAAAGTTGTTTGTGGGAGGGTGGAGCACATTGGCAGGAGCAGCTGCAGCTGACATGGAGGATTTGGGAGAAGAGCTGTCCTTGAGTGTCAAGATCACCATGTGGTCTCTCCTGTAGGGAAGATCTTTAAGTCCTTTTCCTACCTGGGGGGCTGTGTAGTTTAGTTGTCAAAAGCCTAGGCTCTGGCAGCCTGTCTGCGTTTGGATCTTGGCTCTGCCCCTTGGCTCTGTACCCTGGTCAGGTCACTTCACCTTGTAGTGTCTCTGCAGTGGGATTAATAACAGAACTTTCTTCATGGACTTTCTTCATGAAACCAAGCAGACCCTCATAAATGAGTGATCCGAGTCAGCGCCACCATATGAGAAGAACAGCTGTCACCTCCTCCTGAGAAGGACACAGCACATGAATTAACATGCGGAAAAACTGTACAGATCACACGTCACATAAATGTGTGCATGTGTAACACATAGGAAAGAAGGGGAAAGTAAATGGGGTAAAATGTTAGGATTTTAGGCAATTTTCACATTATTTTTGTAACTTATCCCTAAATCTGAAATTATTTTAATACAAAAGCTTTAAAAAACTTAAGGGAACTAAGAGATATCTGTCTGTCCCAGGGTAATGAAGACATTGTGTGTATTTGCGGCTCTCCTCTCATCTGTTTTTTTGATGTGTCTTTTACCGCCCAGCCCTGTCTGTGTCTTGGAGTCAAGCCTCAGGTGGACCCTAACCCCTCCTCACCCCCAGGGTACCCTCTTCTGAGCACCTCCTTTCCCTGTGGGATGCAGGGCTGCCTAGTCCTGTCCAAGGCCCTGCAAGCTCAGGTTTGTGCTTTAGCTCCACCCAAAGCTCACTTCCCATCCCTGAGGCGAAATCCAGCAGCTTCTGTTCCCTGTGGGTGAGGCCCTCAGGCTGAGACCTGCACTTGAGCCACAGGGAAGTAGTCATAAGGAAGTAGCCTCCTTCAGAGGCCTATTCTCCCTAACAGGTCTGCCTGGGTGTGGGCTGACCCTGAGGGTCTGCAGAGATGCTGTGCAGGCCAGGGATGGGACCCACAGCAGCCAGTGGGAGTCACAGCAGCTACACTGCAGCAGGCCTGCCCGCAGGGGCCCTGGAAACTCTCAGGTTCCATCAGATCATACCAACAGCTGAGCTTTAGTGCTTAACCCAAATCCTGCATTAAGATGACGTCACGGCATCTTGCTTATGACCTCAGGCCTGCAGGCTTCCCTGTTAGAATGCAGTCTGGTGACCACAGTGAAGAATCTTTTGCCGTGTGGCATGTGCTTGGGCCCCATAGAGCTGCATTTTTCACGTTATTTCTCAGCCATACTCTGTTGCCTTCATCTATTGAACCTATTCTATAGTAGCCTATTGAACCTATTCTATTGTAGTATACAGTTTCAATTATTGAAAGTTCATAGCACTTTTTTTCAAAGTTAGCAATTTCTTGATTTTCTAAAAATTGAGGTGAAATTGCCCATAACATAAAATTAACCATTTTAAAGTGAACAGTTCGGTGGCATTGAATCCATTCAGGGTTGTGCAATCACTGTTTCTATCCAATCTCAGAACATTTCTTTTTCCCTGGTAGGAAGCCCTCTACCCAATAAGAAGCTGCCCCCCCACCACCACCATGGCCACTCCTACTCTGCAGTCTGCAGAGAGCTACCTACTCTGGATATTTCATATAAATTGAATCATGTATTGAGACCCTTTTGGGGGGCTCCTTTCAGTTAGCATATTTTTAAAATATATGTATTTTTAGTTGTAGATGGACCCTTGTCTGTCTGTCTGTCTGTCTGTCTGTCTATCTATCTATCTATCTATCTATCTAATTGGTGCTGAGGGTTGAACCCAGTGCCTTACACATGCCAGGCAAGAGCTCTATCAATAAGCCCCAGCCCCTAGCATAATGTTTTTATAGCATGTCTGATACAGCTATTTCCTTCCTTTTTTTCTTTTTAATAAATGTTTGGTTATTATCCCATATTTCCTAAAAGAACTTCAGGTTCGACTTGTCCAGTTGTACAAAACATTATGTTTTGATTCTCAGTGCAGTTGCACTGAATTAGCAAGTTGATCTGAGAGGAATCAACATGTTTATAATATCAAGCTTTCCCATCTATGAACCTGGTTTGTTTTATTTATTTATCCTTCAGTAAGGTTTTATGGCATTCTGGTTTACCTGGGCTGCTCCCAGGCTGGGCTGGAAATAAAGCTGCTATGAGCATTCATTACAGGAAGTGGAATGACCGGATCATATGGCAGACCCAGGTCTAACTTTTAAAGCAACTGCCGGACTATCTCCAGGGGGTTGCATCACATTACAGCCCCCCATTTAGAGTTTCACTTCTTCTACATCCTTGCCAACTTGACCTGGTCTTTCTTCATGGGGCCAGGCCAGTAGGTATGTGTTTATGAGTGTAGTTTGTGTTTCTTGAATAATTAATACTATTAAACTCTTTTGCTATTAGCATATGTTCTTTGGTGTTGTATCCAAATTTTTTTGGCCTGTTTTTTATTGGGTTGTCTAATTATTCATTCGGAAAGGTTCTGTGTATTTTAAGAACAAATCTTTTGGATGTATATTTTGCAAATATGTTCTCCCAGTCGATAGTTTGCCTTTTCATTTTCTTAACAGTATGTTTAAAAAACAAACATTTTTGGGCTGGGGATGTGGCTCAAGCGGTAGCACACTCGCCTGGCATGCGCGGGGCGCTGGGTTCGATCCTCAGCACCACATAAAAAAAAAATAAAGATGTTGTGTCCGCCAGAAACTGAAAAATAAATATTAAAAAATTCTCTCTCTCTCTCTCTTAAAAAAAAAAAAGCAAATGTTTTAAAGTTTGATATCCAGTTTACTATTTTTTTTTCTTTTGTAGCTAATTATATTTGAGAAATCTTTACAAACTCACAGTCAAGATTTTTCCTTCTAATCCTTCTAGAAGGTTTATGGCCTTACTCTTAAGTTTATGACAATGACTTATTTCAAGTTTATTTTATATATAGTATGACATATGGATCAAGGGTCACTTTTGTCATTTGTGGTCTAATTGCAGCACCCTTTCTTTACTGATTATCTTTTCTTCATGGACTACTTTAACAAATTGAAAAAATCAGTTGGTCATGTATATACATGTGTGTTGTAGGGCAAATTCTTTTGTATTTTTTAAAGTACTTTTGATTGTTCTGGGTCTTTTGAATTTTAATATAAATTTGCAAACAACCTTGCCAATTTCTACAAAAAAAAAAAAAGCCTGCTGGGATTTTGAATGAGGCTGTATTAAATGTGTGGGTGAATTTATAGATATTTGACAGCTTAACAATTTGGGGTGATCTGATCCATGAATATGGTATAGCTCTTCATTTATTTAAGTCCTGTTTAATTTCTCTTAGCAGTCTTTTGGTTTTTAGTGTACAACTCATACAGATTGTTTGTCAGGTTTATCCCTAGGCATTTAATATTTTTGATGCTATTACAAATGATGTTTATTTTTACTTCATTCTTGTTTATAGAAATAAAGTTGATTTCTGCATATCAACTTGGTATTCTGCATCCTTATTAAACTCACTTATTCTCAGCACTTTTAAAAAATTTCTTACAATTTTCTACAAAGTAATATTTTTCTGTGAGTAAAAATGCTTTTATTTCTTCCTTTCCAGCCTGTATGCCTTTTTATTTCTTTTTCTTGTCTTACTACACCAGCTAGAGCATTTAGTAGTACAGTATTGACCACAAGAGGCAAAATCAGACCTCTTCACCATGTACCAGATTTGAAAACAAAAGTCAGTGTCTGACTGCTTAAGTATGGTGTTGCTTGAAGGTTAATTTGTAGCTACTTTATAACAGGAAGTACCCTTCCAGAGAATTTTAATCATACATGGATGTTGAATTTTGTCAAATGCTTTATCTACATCTATTTGGATGATCAAATGGTTTATCTTTTTTAACTTTTACAATGATGAACTATACTGATTCATATTTCAATGTTAATCTAAGGCTTGCATTTCTGGAATAAATATCATGTGCACATAATATGTTGTTCTCTTTTTGTATTTCTTTTAAGTTTACTAAAATTTTGTTAAGAAATGTTATGTGTGTTCATAACATGTGTTCATAATGTGAGAAGTATTGATTGGTCTGTGGTTTTCTTTCTTATAATGTCTTTGTCTAGTTTTTATATTAGAGTAATATTGATCTTACATAATGAATTGAGAGGTGTTCCTTTTCTGTTTTCTCAAGATTTAGTGTAGAGGGAAAAAAAAAGATTTAGTGTAAAATTAGTATTATTTCTTCTTTAAGTGTTTGAGGAATTCACCAGTGAAGCTCTCTAAGCCTGGATTTGGGAAGATTTTTAACAATAGTTTGATTTTTAAAATAGATACTGTGCTATCCAGATTTTCATTCTTAAATGAGCCGTGGTAATTTGTGCGTGTCAAGCAATTTTCCATTTAATATATTTTTGAAGATTCCTGGTCATAAAGTTGTTCGTAATATTCTCTTATTGTCTTTTTAATGTCTGTAAGGTATGTGGGATATCCTCTCTCTAACTCCATTTGAAATGAAGACAAATGTCATCTGTCTTGTTTTCCTCTTCAGGCTGCCTACTGTTTTTTATCAATTTTATTGATCTTCTCTAAGAACCAGCTTTTGGTTTTATTGATTTTTCTCTCTTTTATTTTTACTTATTACAGGTTTTCAATGATAGGGTTTTCTTTTTCTTCGTTTCATTTGTTCTTGTGGTACTAGGGATTGAACCCAGGGATACTCTATCACTAAGCTACATTTGTAGCCCTTTTTATTTCAATTTTGACACAAGGTTTTGCTAAGTGATCCAGGCCAGGCTGGAACTTGCAATCCTCCTGCCTCGGCCTCCTGAGTCACTGGAATCACAAATATGCACCACCATACCTGGCTCATTCTGGCTTTTTAAGGTGAATGTTTTGATCATCAAGTTGAGACCTCACTTCTTTTCTGACATTAGCATTTAATGCTATGAATTTCCCTCTAAACTCTGCATTAACTGTATTTCTCAAATTCTATCATGTTTTTTATAATTTTAAACTCCATTCATAATACTGTCTAGTTTCTTGTATGATATCTTCTTTGATCTTGATATATTTCAGTGTATGATTTTTTCATATATTTGGGGATTTTCTAAATATTTTTCTGTTATTAATTTATTAAATTCCATGTGATGAAAGAACATATCCTAGAATAAGGAAAGCCAACTTTTTTTTTTTTTTGAAAGGGCCTGAGAGTAAATATTTTTGGCTTTGTGAGTCACATATGATCCCTTTTTCATATTATTATGTATTTTACCCTTAAAAATATAAAAACTGTTTTTAATTCTTAGACCCTACACAGATTGATACTGGACCTGGCCTGTGAGCTCTGGTTCACTGACCCCAGGCTGGACTGGGATGCTTTGGTGGATGTTCCAGGAACACTTGAAAAGAAAGTATGTTCTGCTGTTGTTGCGGTTGACAGTTCTACAAATGTCAACTTGGCCCCAATGATTGATAGTATTTATTCAAGTTTCCTGTGCTTTTATTAATTTTATGTCTATCCATTCTTTCAATTATTGAGAGATAGGAATTGAAATTTATTTTTTTCTTTTGTCTTTCTCATTCTTTCTTAATCAGAGATTTGTAGTTATACAGTAGTCGGTTTCATTCTGACAAATTCATACTCACATGGAAACTGATTTCAGTTCGTGATCCTCTTCTTTCCCTCCGACCTTCCCTCTCCCATTCTTCTTCCTCTATTCTGCCAGACTTCCTTTCGTTCATCTATTAATTGGTATTCGATTGGTTTTTGTCATCTTACCCTTCCCTCCCCCTTTCCTTTATTTCACTATAGCTTCCACGTACAACAGAAAACTTTAGATCTTTGAGTTTCTGAGTTTGGCTAATTTTGCTCAGCATGATATTCTTCATATGCATCCATTTACCAGCAGATGCCATAATTTCATTCCATTTTTATGGCTGAGGGAAAAATCCGATTTCTTAATCTGTTCATCTGTTGACAGGCATCTGGGTTGATTCCGTAATTTAGCTACTGTGAATTGTGCTTCTGTAAACATCAATGAGCTGTGTTGCTGTTCAATGTTGGTTTTAGATCTTTTGGGAAAATACTAAGGAGTGGGATAGCTGGGTTCTTTGGTGGTTCCATCCCTAGCTTTTTGGGGACTCTCCATACTGCTTTCCAGAGTGACTGCACTTACTGGTCTGCAGCCCCACCAACAACGCACAGGTATGCCTTCCCCCACAGTCTTGCCAGCATTTCTTTTTCACATTCTTGTTCATTGCCATACTGACTGGAGTGAGATGCCTTTCCCTGATTGCTAGAGATGTTGAACATTTTTTTTAAAAATATTTGTTGGCTGTTGTGTTTCTTCTTTTGAGAAGTTTCTGTTCTTTTGCCCATTTATTGATTGGGTTATTTGATTTTGTTTGCTTGTTTTGACATTGAGTTCTTTGTGTATTTTGGATACCAATCTCCTGTCTGAGCAGCAGGCACCCAGGATTTTCTGGTTCTGTAGCTGTCCTCTCCAGGCTCGCAGTCGGCTCCTTTGCTGTGCAGAAGCGTCTGGTTTCACGGCACCCACTTACTGACTCTTGGTCTTATTTCTTGCACTTCCAGGGTCTTGTTAAGGAAGTCGGTGCCAGCACCTATATGATGGAGCATTGACCCGTTTTTTTCTTCTAGCAGTTATAATGTTTCTGGTCTAATTCCTAAGTCTTTCCTCCATTGCAGTTTGAGTTTTGTGCAGGGTGAGAGAGAGGGGGGTCTGATTCTTTCAGTTGTCTACGTAGAGCTATCCCATTTCCTAGCACCCTTTGTTAACAAGGCTGTCTTTTCTCCAAGATATATTTTTGGTTCCTGTGTCAAATATCAGAGTGATAGTATAGGTACATGGATTTGTCTCTGTGTCTTTTGTTCTGTACCATTGGTCTGTGTGTCTGTTTTGATGCCAATAATAATATTGTTGTTTACAGTTCTGTAGAATCATTTCCGATCAGGTATTGGGATGCCTTCTGCCTCACTTTTCTTGCGTAGTGTTGCTTTGGCTATTCTGGATCTCTTATTCTTCCAAATGAATTTAAGAGAATTTTTTTTTTCTACTTCTGTGAAGAATGTCATTGGTATTTTGATGGGTATTTCCTTGAATCTGTATATTGCTTTTGGTGGTATAGGTTATTTTGGCAGTGTTGATTATGACTATCCAAGACCATGGGAGCTCTTTCCATTTTCTAAGGTCTTCCTCAACTTCTTTCTTCAGTGTTCTGTAATTTTCATTGTAGAGCTCTTTTACCTCCTTGGTTAGATTAATTCCCAAGGTTTTCTTTTTTCTTTTTGAGGTTGTTGTGAATGGGATGGTTTTTCTGATTTCTTCCTGATCTGAATCACTGTTAGCATATAGGAAATCTGTTGACTTATGGGTGTTAATCTTGTATCCTGCTACTTTTATTAAACTTACCTATAAGCTCTAGAAGTCTTCTGGTGGAGCTTTCTGGGCCTTCTAGATATAGAATCATATTGAAGGCTAACAGAGATAGTTTGACTTCGTTTTCTATTTGTATCCTTTTGATTTCCTTTTGTTGCTTGATTGCTCTGGCTGCGAGGACTATATTGAATAGGAGTGCTGAGAGTGGACAGTCTTGTCTTGTTCCTGATTTTAAAGGAAATGCTTTTAGTTTTTCTCCATTTAGTATGATGTTGGCTTTGGGTTTGTCATAAATGGCCTTTACAATATTGAGGTAAGTTCCTTTGATCCCTAGCTTCTCCAGCATTTTTAACATGAATGGGTGCTGGATTTTATATAAAGGCCTTTTCTGCATTTGTTGAGATAATCATATGATTTAAGTCCTTAATTCTAAGTGGTGAATGACATTTATTGATTTGTGTATGTGGAACCAACCTTAGAATAAACCCATTTGATCATGGTGTATTATCTTTTTGATGTATTTTTAATGTAGTTTGCTAATTTTTTTAAGGATTTTTTAAATCTATGTTCATCAGGGATATTGGTCTGTAGTTTTCTTTCCTTGGCGTGTCTTTGTCTGGTTTTGGTATCAGGGTTATGCTGGCTTCATAAAATGTATTTGGGAGTGTTTCCACCCTTTCAATTTCATGGAATAATTTGAGAAAGACTGGTGTTAGTTCTTCAGTAAAGGTCTGTTAGAACTCAGCTGAGAATCCATCAGGTCCCGGGCTTTTCCTTTTTAGAAGGCTTTATTGCTGTTTCAATTTCATTACTCAATATTGGTCTGTTTATGTTTTCTAAATTTTCCTGATTCAATTAGGGCAGGTCATTTGTGTCTAGAAATTTGTTAATATCTTCCAAATTTTCTAGTTTATTGAACTACAAATTTTCAAAATGGGTATGAACAGTTCTTTGGATTTCAGAAGGTTCTGTGGTGATATCTCCTTTTTCATATCTGATCTTGTTGATTTGGGTCCTCTCTTAAGATTAGTTTGACTAAGGGTTGCCACCGTCTGGCTGGGCACAAATAACCGGGAGGTCACGAGCCACTTGTAGGTTCAAACAGGAACTACTTTATTGCCAGAACTCAACGGGAACTCCACGGATACTCAACAGGAACTCCTCGAGAACTCAACGGGAACTCAACAGGAACTCCGCGAGAACTCAAAAGTAGCGGGCACCTGAGGTAGCAGGAGCCACCTTATTGCCAGACAGCAGAGGTTTATATACACAACTGAATACACAGATTGTTTCAATTTAGCATCATCCAGTTACAGCAATCAGTCATTATCTATAATGATAATAATAATTATACACAGCTTAACTTAATTATCATCATCTTAATGGCTCACTGGCGTTACTTCCCAAACACTCCTTCTGGCAAAATGCCAGGTGCCATCTTGACTTGGTTGTGGCTCTCAACAAAGGGTTTGTCAATCTTATTTATTTTTTCAAGGAATGAACTCTTTATTGATTGATCCTGTGTATTTTTTTCGTATGCTCAATTTCATTGATTTTTGGCTCTGATCTTAATTATTTCCTATCTTCTAATGCTTTGGGGGTTAGATCTTATTTTTCTAAGGTCTTGAGGTGGGACAACAAGCTTATTTATTTAGGCTAATTTTTAATGTAGGAGGCATTCAGTGCTATAAATTTTTCTCTTAGAACTGCTTTCATGCTGTTCCAGAGAGTTTGATATGTTGTATCTCTGTTCTCCTTTGTTTCTAAGAATTTCTTGATTTGTCATTTCTTCTTTGATCCATTCTTCATTTAAGAGAGTATTGTTCAATCTCCATGTGTTTATGTGGTTTCCATTATTTTTCTTGCTCTTGATTTCTAGCTTCATTCCATTAGCATAGATAAGATACATAGGATCATATCAATTTTGTATTTGCTAAAATTTGCTTTGTGGCCTAGAATATGATCTATTTTTGAAAAAATCCCATGAACAGCTGAGAAGGGGAATGCTGTTTTGTGGTGGAATATTCTGTAGATGTCTGTTAGGTCCACTTGATTTAAAGTGTTATTTAGGTAACCTGTTTATTGGTGATAAGGGTATATTGAAATCACCCAGTATTATTGTGTTGGTGTCCATGTGGGATTTAATGTCATAAAGTATTTTTTTCCATGTAATGCAGTGCATTGACATTTGGAGCATAAATGTTTACTATTGAATCTTCTTGTTGGAATGTTCCCTTTAGTAGGATGTGGGGGCCTTATTTCTCTCTTCTGATTAATTTTGCTTGAATTCTCCTTTGCCAGATATGAGAATAGCTACTCCTGCTTATTTTCTTGGCTATTTTTTTTGCCATCCTTTTACCTTCATCCTGTGGATGTCTTTGCCTATGAGTCTCTTGTAAACAGCATATAGTTGGACCTTGTTTTTTGATCCATTCTGCTAATTTGTATTTTTTAATTGGAGAGTTGAGATGAGACCATTAACATTCAGTATTTTTATGGGTATGTGTTTGTGGTTTCCTGCCATTTTGGGTTTTTTTGCTATATTTTATCCTGTCTGGATTCTCATTTAGTGGCTTATTCTTCTGTTGAACTTCCTCTGTTTGTGAGCTTTGGGAATTGTTTTTTAGTTCCTCTGTGTGCAGTTTATTGTTGAGTATTGTTTGTAGTGCTGGCTTGGTGCTCATGAATTCTTTTAGTCTATTCTTGTCATGGAAAGTTTTTATTTTTCTCCTCGAATTTGAACCTGAGCTTTGCTGGGTATAGTAACCTTGGCTGGTGGTTGTTTTCTTTTAGGCCTTGGAATATCCCTAAGCCCTTCTTGATTTTAGGGTCTGAGCTGAGAAATCAGAAGTGAGCCTGCTGGTTTGCCTGTAAATGTGATCTGATGTTTTTCTCTTGCAGCTTTTATTTTATTTTTTTGATTTTTTAATTGATTTTTTAAAATATATGACAGCGGAATGCTACAATTCATAGTACAC
This sequence comes from Marmota monax, assembly GCF_021218885.2. Lineage (NCBI taxonomy): Eukaryota > Metazoa > Chordata > Mammalia > Rodentia > Sciuridae > Marmota > Marmota monax. Next base: position 19,253,714 of record NW_026692912.1, read on the forward strand.
ATGTGGAGCACATTTTTTTCATATCTCTGGTTGTATATAAAGTATATTCACAACAATTTGTGTCTTTATGCATGTACTTTGGATAAAGATGTTCATCACATTCCACCATCATTTCTAACCCCTGGCTCCCTCCCTTCCCCTTCTACTTCTGTCTCCTATCTAGAGTTGGTCTATTCCTTCTATACTCTCCCTCCCTGTCCCACTATGAATCAGTCTCCTTGTATCAGAGAAAACATTCGTCATTGTTTTTTTTAGCGGAGGGGGGGGGGATTGGCTAACTTCACTTAGCATTGTCTTCTCTGACTTCATCCTTTTACCTGAAATGCCATGGTTTTAATCTCTTTTATTGCTGAGTAATATTCCATTGTATATAATGCCACATTTTTAATCCATTTATCTACTGAAGGGCATCTAGGTTGGTTCCACGGTTTAGAATTGTGAATTGTGCTACTATACCATTGATGTGGCTGTGTCCCTGTAGTATGCTGTTTTTAATATTTCATCCTTCATCAAGCAAATACATTTTCTTCTCAGCAGCACACGGATCTTTCTCTAAAATAGACCATATAATATGCCACAAAGCAACTCTTAACAAATACAAAAAAGTAGAGATACTACCCTGTATTTTATCAGATCATAATGGAATGAAATTAGAAATCAATGACAAAATAAAAAATAAAAATTACTCAAACACTTGGAGACTAAACAGTATGCTACTGAATGAACAATAGGTTGCAAAAGACATCAAGGAGGAGATTAAAAAATTCTTAGAGGTAAATGAAAACATAGACACAACATATCAATCTCTGGGACACTATAAAAGCAGTTCTAAGAGGAACGTTCATTGCATGGAGCTCATTCCTTAAAAGAAGAAAAAGTCAACAAATAAATGACCTAATAGAACATCTCAAAGCCCTAGAAAAAAAGAACAAATAAATACCAAAAGCAGCAGAAGGCAGGAGATAATTAAAATTAGAGCTGAAATCAATGAAGTTGAAACAAAAGAAACAATTGAAAAAATTGACAAAATAAAAATTTGGTTCTTTGAAAAAAATAAATAAAATTGACAAACCCTTAGCCATGCTAACGAAGAGAAGGAGAAAACTCAAATCACTAACATACGTGATGAAAAAGGTAATATCACAACAGACACTACAGAAATACAGAGGGTAATTAGAAATTGCTTTGAAAATTTGTACTCCAATAAAATAGAAGATATTGAAGGCATCAACAAATTTCTTAAGTCATATGATTTGCCCAAATTGAATCAGGATGATATATAAACTTAAACAGATCAATTTCAAGTGATGAAATAGAAGACACCATCAGAAGCCTACCAGCCAAGAAAAGCCCAAGACCAGATGGATACACAGCCGAGTTCTACAAGACCTTTAAAGAAGAACTAATACCACACTCTTCAATTTATTTCAGGAAATAAAAAAAGAGGGAGCACTTCCAGACTCATTCTGTGAGGCCAGTATCACCCTGATTCCAAAACCAGGCAAAGACACACCAAAGAAAGAAAACTTCAGACCAATATCTATAATGAACATAGATGCAAAAATTATCAATAAAATTCTGGCAAATCAAATACAGAAACATATCAAAAAGATAGTGCACCACGATCAAGTGGGGTTCATCCCAGGGATGCAAGTTTGGTTCAACACATGGAAATCAATAAATGTAATTCATCACAATAATAGACTCAAAGATAAGAATCATATGATCATCTCAATAGATGCAGAAAAAACATTTGACAAAATACAGCACCCCTTCATGTTCAAAACACTAGAAAAATTATGGATAACAGGAACATGTCTCAACATCGTAAAGACTGTCTACACTAAGCCAACGTCATTCTAAATGGAGAAAAATTGAAGGCATTCCCTCTAAAAACTGGAACAAGACAGGGATGCCCTCTTTCACCACTTCTATCTGACATAGTTCCTGGAACACTGGCCAGAGCAATTAGATGAAAGAAATTAAAGGGATATGCATAGGAAAAGAAGAACTTAAATTAGCACTGTTTGCTGACCTAGAAGACCCAAAAAGTTCCACCAGTAAAATTCTAGAACTAGTAAGTGAATTCAGCAAAGTAGCAGGATATAAAATCAATATCCATAAATCAAAGGCATTTCTGTATATCAGTGACAAGTCCTCTGAAAGGGAAATGAGGAAAACTACCCATTTACAGTAGCCTCAAAAAAAATATACTTGGGAATCAACTTAATGAAAGAGGTGAAAGATCTATACAATGAAAACTACAGAACCTTAAAGAAAGAAATCAAAGAAGACCTTAGGAGATGCAAAGATCTACCTTGCTCTTAGATAAGCAGAATTAATATTATCAAAATGACCATACTACCAAAAGCATATACAGATTTAATGCAATTCTGATCAAAATCCCAGTGGCATTCCTCATAGAAATAGAAAAAGCAATCATGAAATTCATCTGGAAAACTAAGAGACCCAGAATAGCTAAAGCAATCCTTAGCAGGAAGAGTGAAGCAGGTGGCATCACTATACCAGACCTTAAACTATAATACAGAGCAATAGTAATAAAAATGGCATGATATTGGCACCAAAACAGACTTGTAGACCAATGGTACAGAATAGAGGACACACAGACTAACCCACAAAATTACAATTATCTTATATTAGACAAAGGTGCCAAAAACATGCATTGGAGAAAAGGTAGCCTTTTCAACAAATGGTGCTTGGAAAAAACTGGAAATCCATATGTAACAAAATGAAATTAAACCCCTGTCTCTCGCCATGCACAAAACTCAACTCAAAGTGGATCAAGGACCTAGAAATTAAACTAGAGATCCTTTGTCTAATAGAAGAAAAAGTAGGCCCTAATCTTAATCATGTGGGATTAGGCCCCAACTTCCTTAGTAAGACTCCTATAGCACAAGAATTAAAATCAAGTATCAATAAATGGGATTAACTCAAACTAAAAAGTTTCTTCTCAGCAAAAGAAATTATCTTTGAGGTGACTAGAGAGCCTACATCTTGGGGGCAAATCTTTACCCCTCACACATCAGATAGAGCAGCACTCTAAAGAACTCAAAAAGCTAAGCACCAAAAAAAAAAAAAAAAAAACCCAATCAATAAATGGGCCAAGAACCTGAACAGACACTTCTCAGAAGAGGATATATAATCAACCAACAAATATATGAAAAATGTTCATCATCGCTAGCAATTAGAGAAGTGCAAATCAAAACTACTTTAAGATTTCCCCTCACTCCAGTCAGAACGGCAGCTATTATGAAGACAAACAACAATAGGTGTTGGCAAGGATGTGGGGAAAAAGGCACACTCATATACTGCTGGTGGGACTGCAAAATGGTGCAGCCAATATGGAGAGCAGTATGAAGAACTTGGAAAACTAGGAATGGAACCACCATTTGGCCCAGCTATCCCTCTTTTTTCTCTTGCAGCTTTTAATATTCTTTCCTTATTTTCTCTGTTAGACATTTTGATTATGATATATCTTGACAAGCTTCTCTTTTGACTATTTGGGGTCCTGTAAGCCTGCTGTGTGTGGTTGTCTATCTTTTTTTTTTTTTAATTGGTTGTTCAAAACATTACAGAACTCTTGACGTATCATATTTCATACATTAGATTCAAGTGGTTGTCTATCTTATTTCTGATATAGAAAAAGTTTTCTGTAAGTATCTCATTTAAACGTTCTCTATGCCTTTAGTTTGTATTTCCATGTTCTCTTCTGTCCCAATGACTCTCAGGTTTGTTCTTTTAATGTTGTCCCAGAGTTCCTGCATATTCTGCTCATGTTCAATAATTTTTTCCCCAGTTATTACATTCTGTGTACTCAAGATCATGTACCCTATCTTCAAGGCCTAAAGTTCTGTCTTCAAGGGCTGAGGTTCTATTTACTGTGCTTTCTAATCTGTTAGTGATACCTTCAAGTGAGTTTTTAATTTGATTGTTTCTTTCATTTCTAGGAGTTCTGCTTGGTTTCTTTTCACCATTTCTAGTTCTTTACTGGAGTGGTCTTTCCTCTCCTGTAATTGCTCTCTTAATTCCTTCCTTATATCTTTTAGTTCAGTGAACATTTTAGTTCATCGAACGTAATAATCTGTGTTTTATAATCTTTCTCTGGGCTTTTATCCCCCTTACTGTCTGTGGGTCTTTTGTTGGGGGATGTGGATTTTAGGAGGAGATTTGTCTGCCAGTTTTCTCAGGTCTTCAGAGCTCTTGGACTTGTGCATCTGTTTAGGTGGGTTCCCCTTCCTCTTTTGTTAGGTGTGTCCCTTTGTGTGTAATTACCTATTTGTTGTGGAACTTCTGTCCGTTTTTGATGTTGTGAGTAGATGCCAAGGGATGGAAGCCCAGTTCCTTCCCTGGTTGTTCCTCCTTGGGTCCTTGTTGGTTTGGGGCTTTTGTGTCTTCACTTCTTTGAGTTGGAATAATGTCAGAGAATCTTCAGTTCAGTGGCAGGATCTCTAGCCTGTGAACTATTAATGTCCCTGTCGGTTCCCAGCATCTCACAGTTAGAGGGACAAAAACAACAAACAGTATTGAAGTACATATCCGGATTCTACTGTGTTTGTCTTTATGTTCAAAGTGGGTTTCTTATAGACAGAATGCTATCCAGTCTAAAAATTTCTTCCTTTTAATTGGAGAGTTTAAATAATTTACAGTTAACATGATTAATGATGTGGTTGGGTTGAGCTCTACCAATCTTGCTCTTTGTTTTCTGATTCCCCCCAATCTGTTGTTTGTTTTATTTCCTTATTTTACCACCATCTATCTTTCTCTCTTTCTTTTGGAGATGAAATCCTCCTGCCTTAGCCTTCTAAGTAGCCACCATGTATGCCATAAATTCCATACACGAAGTGGTGTATTACTTAAAGGGACACCATGATAAGTTGGAGATATATGGTGCAATAGAATCTACCAAAGAATCTACCAAGAAACAAGCAAGCAAACAAGGTCAAAGTAGTAAGACAGTAGAGAAAAAGAGAATGGGATAAAAAGAAATAATCAAATACGTGGTGGAAAATAAAACATATAAATTTTTAAAGCAGAACTGATGCTAATGTGTGTAATATACCATTTATTTTTCCCTCCTGGCTTTTGTACTATTATTTTCATATATTTTTCTTCCATGTATACACATTACTATCAGTTCTGCTTTTAAAAATTTATTGTCTTATGAAAAGACTTGAAAAATGTAGCACAGTCCTTTATAGTTGTTGTTGTATATCACTGTTTCTGGTGCTTTTCATTGATTTGTGTAGATTCAGATTTTCATCTATTATAATTATTTTTCAGCCTGAAGAACTTTTCTGAACATTTCTTATATTGTTCTGTTAGTAATGTATTCTCTCAGCTCTCATGTGCCTGGGAAAGTTTTTATTTCAACTTTGTTTTTGAAAATTTCCCCCCCTGGGTACAGGGTTCTCAGTGGCATTTCCTTCCTCTAGTTGAAAGATGTTGCTCCATTATCCTGTAACTTGCATTGCTTCTTATGAGAAGTCTGCTGTCATCCTTATCTTCCTCTGTACCTATGGGTCGGTTTTCTCAGCCTACTTTTTAGGCTTTTCTTTATCATTGGTTTAATTTTGATTATGATATGCTTTGTTGCTTTCTTTCTTTTAATTATTTTTTAAAAAAATTTTTGAGGTAGGGTCTTCTAAGTTGCTTTGGGCCTTGCTAAGTTGCTGCTCTTGAACTTGTGATCCTCCTGCCTCAGCCACCCCAGTTTTTGGGATTTCAAGAGCAAAACACTGTGCCTTACTGGTGTAGTTTTCTTAATGGTTATTCTGCTCAGTGGTTAGTGATATTCTTGATATTGTGGGTTTATAATTGTTCTCATATTTGAAAAATTTCTGGCCTTTACTAAAATATTTCTTTTTCATGTCTTCCTTCAATGGTCCTCTAATAACATGCCTATTGACCATTTGATGTTTGTTCTGATGGGTTAAGTAGATAGAAAAATGCATGGAAGGAAATAAAAAGGATAAAATCATAAATTAAAAGTAAGAGAAAAGGAGTGGGGATTGAGAATTGAGTCTTTATAAAAAGCATAATAGATAAAACTGGCAGATCTAATGGTAAAAGAATGATAAGCAAAATTTAGATTGAGAAAAGGAAAATAAGAATATAAGAACATTTGAAAATTAGAAGATACTGTTCAGCTTTTATATGCAGTCATATGTGACTAAAATTGAAACTCTTGATATGTTAGATTATTTCTACTGCTATTTATGAAGAAATCCTCTAACAAACCCGTATCCAAGCCATAGACTTATGCCTATAATCCCATGGGACTTATGCCTATAATCCCAGTGGCTCAGGAAGCGGAAGCAGGAGGATTGCAAATTCAAGGCCAGCCTTAGCAATTTAGCTTAGCCCTAAGCAACTTAGAGAGACCCTGTTTCAAAATTTTAAAAAATAATTTTTTTAAGAAGGACTGGGCACTGGGGTTGTAGTCCAGCGATAGAGTACTTGCTTAGCATGTATGAGGCACTGGGTTCAATTCTCAACACCAAATAAAAATAAGTAAATTAAAGATATTATGTCCATCTACAACTAAAAATATTAAAAAAGAAAAAAAAGGACTGGGGGTATGGCTCAGTGGTTCAATACCTGTTTTTTTTTTTTTAAAGTTTATCCAAGAAAGAAATTAGAAATGTTATTAGATATTTTTTTCCAACAAGAGCAGTAGGCTCAAAATGTTTTCAGTTAACATTCCCCAGATTTCCATGGAACAGGTAATTCCCACGTGTCCCAAAGTTTTGAAAAAAAAATGGTAAACTTCCTAGGTTCAGAGAGCTGACTCAATGATGTGACTAGTGCTGCTGTTGGGTCAGTGCTGTTTTCCTTGTTGAGTTCTCTAATGGTTATCAGTTATGGTTTGTGTGTTTTGTATAGAGGAAAACTGATTTTTTAAAAAATAAATTTCTCTTATATCCAACAACCTCACTGAATTTTCTTACTGCTTCTATTCTCCACTTTGTTTCCTGACTGTTCATGACCCTTTGGATCATGGTTTAGGATAAGAAGTCAGCAACGTCGTGTGTTGGGAAGTTGTCACTGCAGATTCCGCTGTGTTTGTGGGGAGGGGCAGGTGAGAGTGGGCGAGGGGAAGGAGAGATTGGCCATGTCGACTGAGCAGATACCATTGACCCTGCCTCACTGCACCTGCTGAAGCCCTCCCAGCGCACCCCAGCCTTCTCTAGTCTTCTTGACCAACTGTCAGTGGAAACATTCCATGAGAATTGGTAATCGCCCCTGTTTAAAATTGTGCTCTGGCCCTTTGTTTTTAGCTTCAAAGACAAATTCGTGAGCCAGGCACGATGGTGCACACCTGTCATCCCAGAGGCTCAGGAGGCTAAGGCAGGAATATCGCAAGTTCAGTGCCAAACTCAGCATCTTAGTGAGGCCTTAAGCAACCTAGTGAGACCCTGTCTCAAAAACAAAAACTTAAAAGGGCTGGGGATGTGGCTCAGTGGTTAAGCGCCCCTGGGGGTTCAATCCCCCTTACCAAAAAAGTAAAAGAACAAATTCATTGTTTTACTTTCCAGTGAATGTCTACTTGTGCTCAGTAGGTGTCTGTCAAGTGGATGGACTTGACTGGCATCTAAGTCTGGTTTTGGTTCGTCCCTTACCTACTGTTACAGTCCTTGCTCTACCTCTTGAACTCCAAGTCCCCAAGGCGCTGGCGCCTTGCCTGCCTCTGCCTTAGCACTGATGCGTGCCGTTCGTCCTTCTCCCTGGGAAGCTGTGCTTCTGCTTTGACAGCACCTTTACTTTCCTGTGTTGCAACTCTTGCCCTGTGTAAGGACAGCTGCTGCTGGTCCCGTGTGTCTCTCCCTGTGCTCTGAGCCTCTGCACGCATGCATGGGGCAGTGTCTTCCGCGAAGCTGCACCCCCAGTACCCACACAGTGCCTGGCTGCATACCGATGCCACCAGGCAGGCACAGAACATTTATCCAATTGAATTAGCTGGTTCTTCTCTGTTTTGCCTTCCTGTGTCTAGGATATTGGATGCCAGCATCCAGCTAAGTTATGTTTGTGTTAAACATGAATTGAAATGCAATTACAGCTGCAATGTGGTTTGAGAGCTGAGTAATAGAGTAAATAACAAGAGTGACTTAGTCACGCGGGTCAGTTCATCTCCCGTGCTTTCTTGCTTCCTGTCATGGAGGGTGACTCATGAACAGCAGGAGTTCAACTTGTCTTTTCTGAAACCCCATCACTTTCGCTCTTGCGCCCTCCTGTATCACTGGGTCTCTTCCGGATCCCTTGGTTAAAACCAGAGCCAGACCTTGCAGGCTGAGTTGATTGGCTGCAGCAGGAGGCTGTGTCCCCACTCCCTCTGGTCTATGCAGAGAGCTTGGGCAGTGCCCAGGGGAGGGGGCCTTCAGGCCAGAGTGCAGGCAACATCCTTTCCCAAGGCCTAGGAGGCCATGAGGGCTGCTGGATTCCCGCTGAGCCCTGGTTCCACTATTTTTTGAACCAGATGCTGCGGGGGGCCTGCTGAGGTGCACACAGTGCTGCCTGTCAGTGCCAGGCCACCTTTTCTCAGTCCCACTGTCCTTGTAGCCTGTTTGGACTGCACTCAGAAATCCTGTCTGTTCAGTGGTTGGGCCTGCCTTGAGGTGGGTGGACTTGGTTCTATGGAAGAACTTCCTTCTTGTTTTTAAGAAGGCACTCCGAAGTCTTGAGTCTCCAGAAACTTTTAGCCCCCTCTGAGGGCTTGTGATTGACCATTTCTGAAGGCTCCTAAGTAGTCTGCACCCAACCGTGGGTTCAGAGGGAGATCTGTCAGACTCGGGGGCTTGTGTCCTGTGTTAGCAGTTACCTACTAAGGTCCCACACGAAGGTCCTGGGCTAGGTACTTGGAACCGAGTGGTGACAATGGTCCCTGCATGGAGCCTCGGTTCCCAGGATGAAAGTGAGAAAGGACAGCCCCTTCTGGTGGCCCTCTTCCTTCCCCAGGTTAGTGCCCCATGAGTTTTTGTGGCCACTTGAGACCCTGCCTTGGTGGCAGTAGAGTTCTCCCCCCTCAACTCTTCCCTCAGCAACCTGCTGCTGCCTCCCCTGCCACCTCCCGCCGCCTGCTGCCCTGCAGCCCCCTCTGTCACACGCGTCCTCCCCTTCCTTCTCTCCCCACTCCCCTTAGTTCCTGTCCTTTTCCTGATCCTTATTCTTTAGAGTTTGTGTCAACTTTGGACACTGTTAACCAATTCCTTCCTCATATACTCATTTCTTGAATACAGAACCAATCCATGTTTGTTGTAGAATGTTTACAAGATGACGAAAAGCACAAGGAAGAGGGTAAAGTGACCCCTAGTCCTACCACTCAGAGGAAAACGACTCTTAACCCGTGACAGGCACCCTTTGGGTTTCCCCTGTGTGTGTGTGTGTGTGTGCGCACATGCACAGTAGTGGCACTCTGTTGTTCCTATTGTTTTAGACTTGCTCACTGCATTGCATTTTCTTGCTGTGTTACTGCAGTCTTAGGTCATCAGATGTCCTTCTATCTGTCCCTCTTTCCTTCCTCTCACACACAGCCCTTAGGTTTGATTTCACCCACTCTCTGCCTCGCTCCTCCCAATCTCCCCTTCTTGCAGGGGACTTCCCCACAGTGCACAGTGCAGGCGCTGACCCCAGCCTCCTGTGTGCCCCTCCTCCCTCCTGGGTACAGCCACACCAGGCCGGGCTGTGGTCCCCATGCAGCAGCCTGCCGTCTCCTCAGAACCAGGCAGGCCTGTTCCCCTGCCTCGGGCTGGCGGATCCTGGACCTCAGCGTTCAGTCTTGTTTCCTTTCCACCCAGGCCCCACCGCTGGGAAAGAGCCAACCCGTCGTCCCTCTTCTGAGCTGTTTCCACCAGTGCAGCCGGAGTCCTCCAGGGGCTCCTCCCAGGGAGTTTCTTCGCCTTCTGCAGCATAGTTCTTGGCCTTGGCCTCCACGCCGGCCAGATCCTCACACCCATCCTGGCTGATGGCCTCTTCAGCAGGGCTGTGGTCCTCCCTCCGCGGCTGCAGATGTCCTCCCTGAGGCACCTTCTTAGAATGACTGACACTGTGCTACTTGTTTCCCAGATGGCATTATTTCACGTTAGGGGCCTGTGGAGTTACAATCTTATTTTACAAATAAAAGAAAGCCACAGAGGGCCCAGGGGCTCCTCTGGAGGTCACATGGTAGGCGTGGCCGAACTGAGCTCCAGGCCAGGTCTCTGGCCTCCACGTCCAGCTCTCCCCAGGTACCCACAGCGTGGGTTCAGCTTGCCTTGAGCACGTCTGCTTATATCTGATGAGCTCGGCGCATCATGAGTGCTTCATAAATGTTTATTGAAAGAAAAGTAAAGATCTGTGGCCTGAAGAGTTGAATTGCACCCTGTTGATGGCTGCAGGTGTGGGCAGAGGGCTCTGCCTGTGTGGGGAAGGGAAGCCGCGCCAGGGACACCAGCAGTATTGGTGTTCACCAGTGGTCAAGTCATCGCTGTAATCGCTGTAACATTAGGTACTGGGCAAAGCACTTTACTTAGAATTGTTTCTTATAATTGTTATTATAACTGTGTGAGGCAGAATCTGTTGTCTGTATTTAGAGACAGAAGCTGAGGCTTGCGCTGGAGAAGCTGCCAAGGTCATACAGCTCCTTCAAAGCCAGGCAAGGCCTCAGATCACATCGGTCCAGCACAGGCCCATGTTTTAAGTGACCGCATCGTCAGCTTTCCTGGCCCAGGAGGGGAGGTACAGGGAGGACGAATCGTGATCCCAGATTCCAGCCAGGGGGGTTTGGAACCCGGGCCGCGGCCATCGAGAGTCCAGGTGCTCTTGAGCAGCCTTCCACACAGCTCCTCCGCCTTCCCCTGCCTTCCCTGCTCGGCACATGTGTCACCCACAGTGACGTCAGTTCTTCCAGGTCCTGTGGGGAAAGAGTTTGGGGACCTTGCCTATAACAAAAGGAGAACGATAACTCAGGATATTCGCGAAATTAGAAAAGCTCATCTCATAAAATCAAAATCCTATAGAATGATCTAGACTAAAGAGTGAAAATGTGAGCTTTCTTTTCCTCTGCTCCACACATACTGTGGGTGGTTTGGACATACTTACTGGACTTGTTTTGTTCCTTTTACAAATAATAATAATAATGATGATGATGATTATTATATAAATTTAATATATAAAATAATATATGATATAATATGATATGTAATATATATTATATATAATATATGTATAATGATAATATAATATATAAAATAATATATAAATATAATTAATAATAATAATTACTATTATTTCTAATTTGAAAAGGAACATACGAAGATCTTTTTTTAAAATAATGCAGCAGTGAAGCCAAAGCTGCACCCCTCTGGGCCACAGCCCTGGCTTCTGTCCCTGCCCTGACTCTGCCTATTCCTCCTGATCCTTCCTTGGCCTCTGTGAAACGTGTCCTTGTGCTCGCATCTCTCAAATGCATGAAATCATTTTTCAGGCAGTGCCGTTTCTATGAATGACGTTTAGGTCTTGCATGTACACTCCTGCCTCCCGCTAACTGGGGTGCCGTGTTCCCCGTGGCATGAGGCCCCCACCGGTGTCCTCCAGTGCTCGCTCCACAAAGCAGGAGCACTGCCCCCTGGTTAGGGTGGTCAGACTTAGCAAACCAAAATGCCACAAGACATTTCAGTGTGAAAATTCTGAAAAAAATCATTTCTTGATTGTCTTTAATAACAATTTTTAATAACATTTTTGAGCATATTGAAAAAATATTTTCTATTTCAGGTTTATTATCTGATTAAAAATTGAGACAATTAAAATATATGGAAAGTGTAGAGAATCATTTAAGAAATGCTTGAGCAACCACCTTGCAGCTTTTCTGTGTCCTGATGTTTCACCAAGTTGATATCAGATGTTTTGAAATTTTGATGCCCACACCCACTTCCTTACCAGAGTGTATACTGTTCTGAGTTGCTGTTTGTCATTCCTGTAAATTTTTCCCTGTTTTCAAACTTCATATGGATTCTAAATTTATAGATTACATATTTTTCAACTTGCTTTTTTTGTTTAGCATTGTTCTTGGGATGTGTCCTTGCTGATGGTTTGTGTATTTTCAAGGCTGTGTAGAAATCTGTTTCATGAACTTATTTATTCGTCCTTCTGTTAATGAGGTTGTGGGTTGTTTCCAATAATTTACTACTACAAACAATGTTGCAGATAATATCCTCCTTCTCTGTGCTAAGAGTTTCTCTAGGGAGCAGTTGAGGAGTGGAATTGGCGGGTTGTACTAATGTGCTCTTCAGGGTGGGGTGCAGGTCTGGGCTTCACTAAGTGGAGGAGGAAGTCTGCTTAGTGGGTCTCCTGTTGGACATTTGTGGGGTTTTCCATGAACAGTTTTTCATGGTCATTTTAAGTGTGCATGTCCTGGAGTGGAGAGGTGGAGTGTTTTCTTAGGTAATAGCACAGCATTATTCTTGTGGATTATTTCCTCATTTCTTTGGGGGAGTTCTGGATTTTGTTATTTGGATGTTAATCCAGTGTGGGGATGGTCTGAGGCTTGTCTCAGTGCTTTGAATCTTTGTGGTATCAAAGTTTTTAATTTAGGGGAGAATTCCCCAGTATTCTTGTACATGTGTCTGTTTCTTTAATAATTCTTTCTATTAAATAAACAAAGATATGACACATTTTTTTCTGAAAGTGTTAAAGTTGCTTTTCATATTTAGTCTTTAATCCACCAAGATTTGTTGACCTGAAGAGAGGTTCTATTTGGGTTTTTGTTCTGTGATCAATGACTGCCAGGTGTCTGAATGCTATGCTTGAGTATTTAGCTGCTGTCATCTATAAAGGCTCTGGGAAAGACCATGTCACACTGCTGAGAGGGGGGTCATCACCTAAATACCCACCAGCCACGGGGCATCCTCTGGGCCACTGCAACTGCTTCCCACAGGTCTCTGCAGGCCCAGGCCACGTCCCAACCTGGCCATCTGGTGTGGCGAGCAGGGGCACTTCTGGCCCAGGCCTCCCTCCTGTGAGCTGGAACAGGGAGGGGACTCAGCTGTCCTGCCTGGTGTGTCTCCCACCTCCCCTCTTGTGGGCCTCTCAGTCCCAGGAGCTGACCACCCTGTGTGACCACCTTCCCCCTCAGGAGGTGCACAGCCAGGACTTGTGACCACTGTCCTCTGCTTTCTTTGCCCTGCCCATCTCAGGAGCCATCTGTTAGTGCCTGCAGTGGCCCAGGCACCTGGGCAACAGGTGGAGTGAAGAAAGTCCTGTCTCCCGAGATGCTGATATGCCCAGTGTCAGTCTCTGGGCACCGTTTGTGTTGTGCATTCTTTAGCGGTTTGTTCGGCACGGATCTGACTGTGTGCCGTAAGCGGGGGATCTGTCTTGGTATTCAGAAGAATAGCCACTGACTACAACAGGTTTTTTTGAGGACCAGAGATAATGATAAATAACAACATTTTTAACATGTCTGCCAGGTGCCAGGCCTTGTGCTGAGTGCATTAAAAACAATAGCAGCTTTATTGAGATACAGTTCACATATCATAAGATTCATTCTCTTAAGTGTACAGCTCAGTGGTTTTTAGTATATTCATGAAGTGAACAGCCATTACCACTGTCTGATTACAGAGCAGTTGTCCTCCCTAAAGTCCCCCCCAGCTTCCCTCTAGCCCCTGGCAGCCACCAATCTACTGTCTCTCGCTGTGGACTTTCCCTTTCTGGACATTTCATATGAACACAATCATGCAGTCTGTGGACTTCCATGACCGTCTTATTGATCAGCATGGTATTTTCAAGTTCATCCAAGTTGCAGCGTGTTAATGGGTGGCCCCGTGTCATTCGTCAGGCGGTGGGCATTTGTTTCTGCTACCTGTCGTGAGTGCGGGCACAGGCTGTGGTTGGACACAGGCTTTTGTTTCTGGTGGGTCTGAACCTGCGGGCGGGATTGCTGGATCCTGTGGTAACTCTGTAACATTTTGAGGAACTGCCAGTCTGCTTTCTGAGGTGACCACCCCATGTTCCAAGGCCCCCAGCAGAGTTTCGGGAGTCTGATGTGCCAACATCTCTCACTCTGTGTCTGTGTTGAGAGCTCTCACCGTGGGTCTCAAGTGGATTCTCCTTGTGGTTTGGTGTTTTCTCTCATTTAATCCTCACAAATACTTGCATGGGGTGGCTGTCACTACTGTTTTCTGCTTTTCGAGGCTGCTCAGAGTCACAGGGTGATTTTGGGAAACCCCGTATGAACGTGGCTGGGACTTGAACTCGAGTCCACCTGACCCCAAGACTGCAAGCTCTTCCTGCTGGTGTCTCCAGGGAGGCTCTGCAGTGGCAGGTTCTTTCAGTCAGGCCCCGAGTGATGAGACCAGGTCCACATGAATGACACACTAGGGGTACAGGCGCTGAGGCGGCAGGATGTGGCCACAAGGAAAGAGCCAGAGGTGAGCGGGCTGTGTGAGTGCGAGGCAGCCCGGAGAGGGGCGGGTGGTCGTGTCTGCGGAGAGAATGACCCAGAGACGGCCGGAGACCAGTCTCACGGAGGAAACTTGCACGCCATCTCTTTTGCTCTACAGTATTAGACATTTTGGCCAAAGGTCTGGCAGACTCGCGCTCTCTTTTCAGAATAAAAAATAATAAAATGATGTAAATCAAAACAGAATTGAAAAGCACCGAACAGCTCCTGGACTGGTCACCGAGTTCACCAGCTGGTTCTACTTTACTGGAAGGTTGCAGACAGTCTGGGGCAGCCTGATTCCTGCTAGGGACTGGCAGGATGGACAGCTAGGCTCCGGCCGTCCTGCCTTGCTGAACTGCTCTGCTGAAGAGTTTAAGCTGCTGCATGGTCTGCCTGGGCCCCAGGTGGCTCCACAGTGGATGACCCAGTATGTCCAGAGGCCTCTGAACTTCCTTCTTGTGCATCCTGTCAGCCAGATATTTTCCCCAGAATGTCTGCAGAGTTTCCTGCCCCCTGGCTGCTCACTGTCTGCCTGGTGTACCTTTGAATTGTGGGTGGGCTCTCTTTAAACACAGGGTGTGAAGAGGTTGAGGAAATGGGTGGTGAACGTGGCTTTGGAGAGTCTCTCTCCAGTGTCAGGTGCTGTTACCAGAGGGGGAGCTGGATGCCCAGAGCCTTCTGGGTGCTTAATGACTGACTGCCCGGCTCCTCTTTGGGTGGCTTAGCAGGGCAGCTGATTGATTTACAATAGATCTCTCAAATTTAAGTTCGTCAGATTAGACAAGTGAAGTCTTTACAATTGAGATTTTTCTCATTATAAAAGCTGTATATGCTCATTAACCAAAAAAATGAGAAATATACAAATTAAAGAACATTTAAAAAAACATATCCATAATCTCCACTGCACAGAGCCAAACAGCAGCTAGCTAGCACTTTGCTTTATACTAGTCTAGATCCTTTTCTATACAGTTCTTAAAACAATGAATTGGAATTGTCCTGTATGAACCACTTTGTGGCTTACTTTTACCCCTGAGCTGTGTTCTCAGTTCTGCGCCCCTCACGTTGCTTACGTGGCTCCCGAGTCTTCATTGTGAGGCTGGTCTCACAGCAGTTTACCCTCTCTCACCTCTGCCTTTATAAACAGAGCCCAGTGGGCAGAGGTGACATACTTCCCCTTATACTGGGCTCTGGTCAGGGAGCCCACTTTCTGTCCCCTAGCCCATCAACTTGTGTCCCCCTCAGGGCTGTGCAGTAGCTGTTCCCTGCCCCACAGATCTTGCAGGTTTCTCCCTTTCCATCCAGTGCCAGCCCACCCCCCTGCGCAGAGCACACCCCCAGCCCACCTGACATGGGGGGGTCCCACCCCTCTCTCGCCAGCTGCCGCCCCCATCATCCTATTGCATTTTTACACAAGGCAATTAGGTCCCAAGCTTGGTTTGCTTCTGTGTTTACTGTGTACCTTCCCCCATCTGGAATGTGGCTCTTGGGGTCCGTGGCTGGCCCCTCTCCTTCAGCGCTCTGTCTGTAGCTCCGGAGCAGCCTGGGGTACCCTGAGCTCAGCACACTCCTGCAGTGAAGGGCAGGTGACTGGTGCATGCTTGGGCACAAAACTGACCATGTCCTCAGGCTCTCCCAGAAGTAGGATTCTTGGGCCTGGACAGTGTGATTCTAAGGCCTGTGATAAACGGCACCTCACATGACTCGAAGGACCTCTTGATGCTCACCCCAGGGGTGACTGCTGTGCCCCTCAGCACTGGTGTCCCCCCCACTTTCAAAGTGTCCTTAACAGTTTGACAAAGAATAGTCGCATGTGTTGTTCTCCCTTGGTTTCGTAACTACCCAGGCCAAATGCTGCTGTGTCCCGGACAGAGCTGCCGAGGGCTGTCGGCGGCCTCAGCCTGGTGCTGCCTGAGCGCGTGTCTTTTCCTTGCCCCGTGGGAGCTGTTTAAGTGTATTCTCTTGTATACTTTTTGATAAGCAGTTTCCCCACGTAGCAGGTCTTGGACTCAGGTCCACACGTACATATCGTCCTAAGCCGAGGTCCACCATGGGGACACCCCACACTGGGACTGACACTCCTGCTCCTCAGCTTCTCATCTGCTAAAATCAGATGGATCGGCACGTGACTCACGGCGCTGATGATCTGAGAGGATCAGCAGTGCTGGAGTGAGCAGAAACGTGGTGGGAGGCTGACGGAGGCCGGAGGGGGGCTGATCAGGGAAAGCAGGAAAGCGGAGCCCGAGGGGCCACGTGTTGGCCCCCATGGACAAAGGTGCTTTCTCTTTCTGAGGCTGGTGGCCTGGTTACTCCTGGCTTCTGGGTACACGTCCTATGCTTTCTCCCTGAATTAGGTAATCTTGAGTGCTTCTGTCTTGCAACCAAAAGAACTTGATTAAAACCCTGGCCCTTCCTGGATGTGTGAGGGAGGCCTTTTAAAACCACCAGGGCTGCGGGCTGGGACGGAGGTCACAAAACGAGTAAGCCATGTGGTGTAAAAATTAGGGTTACTGTGCTTTACTCTAGTTTTTGCCACCTCTGGCAAAGGCCTTCTCTCCCTGTGTCTTAATGTGGCAGAAAATGTCACATGGCAAGAATGCACAGGACAGCATGCACGAGGCCAGCCTCATCCCACTGTCAGGACAACTCCTGTGGCCTCGTCACCTCTTAAAGGCCACCGCTGCATACAGTTGCAGTTACTTTTCAGCGTGAGTTCTGGAGGGGACGTTCAAACCTTAGCTCACAGTCTTCTCATATGCTACTGTTGTCAAAGCAGAATTCTCGAAACATACATGTTCCCAAAAGTGCCCTCAAGAGCCGCGTGTCTGCAGCAGTCGAGTTGATCCTCTGGGCTCCCAGCTTCCTCTCACCATGGTGGTACCTGGTGCCCCTCAGTGACTCTTTCTGTATGGGCAGGTCCTTCTGGTATGTTCCAGATAGGCCGCATGTGGCTGGTCAACTGTCCTAAAGGCATTTACCAAAGGCAGGGCCCCATTGAACAACTTTGAGTAAGTTTGTCATTTTCTCCTCTGTAAACTGGGGAGATAGAGTGCATGTCATGGGTTGTGGGGAGGAATCTGAAGATGCAGGTGACTGGCTTTGAGGTGCTGGCCAGCATTCAGGAGAGCCTGAGCCCTGCCCCCAGCAGGATGTCACATCTTCCCCAGGGCTCCCACAAGTGCAGTGTCTTAGAGGCAGCCAGTCCCACATCAAAGGCTTGTTGGGGTGTCCAGGCACATCTTCTTCTGTAACTGCTAGAATGTGACCTCTATCCTTAAGCCAGGAAAGGACATGGGAGGCCTGAGCTGTGTGACAGAGGCCAAGCCCTGTCCTGAAAGTCCTGTGCAGGCTGGTGCTGCCGCCTCTCCTGGGCCATCGGAAGGTTATCCTGTGGTGGACTCTGGCCGTGGGGAAGGCTGGACCCTGCTGTAGGAGCCGCTCTGGATTTGGTTATCTGCCTGGGAACTAGGAGTGAGCCCATTGACACGGTGGGACTGTCCCTGATGGTGGTGACCCTGGGTGGTTTATCTATAAGGAATCGTGTTCCTTACCATCTTCCATGTCATTTCCCCAGCTCTCAGACCCGTAAAGTTAAAAATTTACAAAGTGGCATGTGCACACACAGTTGGAAAACTAAAGAGCACCAAAAGGCTTATAAGAAAAGATAATGCCCACCCAGGCCCCTTGCCACTTCCCGGGGCAGTGACTTTCAGCTCTCCACAGTGTTCCTGCTCCACCACCTTATCTGCATGTCCCCAGCAGCTCGACTGTGCTGCGCTTCTCACTCGGCCTGCCCTAGGCCTTTCTCCTCTTACAGCCCCCATTCGGCAGCGGCTCGGAGTTTGGGGAGGTAAGGCTCCCTGTTTAATGCCGATGGTGCAAACCGTTGGTGCCCCTGAAGTGAATGATATTCCTTCAGTCACTTTATGCCTGTTGTTTTCTCTTTTCTAAAAGCACCAACACCTTTGTCCCTTGCCTGTCTCTATTTCTTCCAGCTGCTTAAGTGCAGTTTACCCCGCCTTTGATCCATACCCCCTCCCCCAGAGGTGGCAGGCCCTGACTTCTCTTCCACAGGAAATCCCCTGTGGCCAGGTGTGCCACCATCCTCACTGTTGCCCTGTGGGCCCCATTTCCTGGAGTTGGTGGTTTCCTCCCTGTCCTTTGAGTCCCAGGTTCTGCGTCCTCATCCCTGCAGCTTCCTAAGAGAGCCCCTGGAGGCGACCTTTCCAAGGGCATGCACATCTGCACAGGTCTCTACTGAGCCTCCTGTCAGCCACCTGACAGTGGCTCAGGTGTGGAACCCCAGCATTCCTCAGAACTTGGAGGACATCTTTTCTTTTAGTTGCACCTTATGGCTGAAGCATGATGAATCTGACTCCACCTCTGCTGTAGGTGCCTGCTCACTCCCTCTGCGGGTGTGTAGGTGGTTTCGGGGTGATTTGCTGCTTTGCTCTGGGGTGGGGCTCCCTCTTCTCGGGCTGGACCGCTCGGGACCTCTCAGGGCCAGGTTCGCGCTCTTCCCTTGACTTCTCTCTGAACTTGGCTGGCTCCTCAAGAACCTTCTTGGTTCTTTCCCCTCATCTCTCTCCTCATGTTTGCATTTTACCTTCTGGAAAATTTCCTTAACTTTCTCTTTCAGTAGTTTTAAAAGTTTTTAATTTTAGTTATTTTACTTTTTAAATTTCTCATCTCTTTATATCGTTCTCCCAGGGCTCCTCTTTCAGAAGTCTTTACAGGGTGCTCTTCTTGTTTGTTGGATGCTGCGTGTCCACTCTTCCCAAGGATTCCGCTGTCCTGTGGTCATCCCTAGCTTTCTGGTTTCCTCCTATCATCTGTGATAGGTTCCAGTTCTCTTTTTTATTTTTGTTCATGTTTGAACATTCCCCCCGGAGCCAGGTGGTCAGTTGACATTTAGGGGCAAGGCGCTGGCTGGTGGGTTGGAGCTGGTGGGCTGCATGGTGGGGCACCTTTGTAGGGGACGCCCCCAGAGTCCATGCTGGTCTACCTCCGGCACGCTCAGCCTCTCAGTAACCAGGCTTCCAATGTCCAGTGTTTAGGAGAGACACTGGGAAGTGGGGAGGAGGTCAGTGAGCCCCAGGCATGGTGAGGGGGCCCCGTCCACTATGCAGCCAACCCCCTGTTTTTAGTCTAGAGCTGCACTTCCTCCCCGACCTGCTTCCCCACTGGGCTGGGGTTCTGCAGTCCTGAGCCTCACTAGCACCCCTTCTGCAGAAATATACCCCAAATGGGGCGGGGACTGGGATCTTGCTGCTTTGGTCCAGTCCACCCACTGGAGTCCTAAATTCAGACCTGCTTCCCACCCTCATGCTTGTAGTGTCTGGGCCTGGGCTTTGGGTTGGAGGCCACCTCCTTGAGCATCAGCCACTTGGGCCCTTGTAATAGTCCCCTCCCCTGTGAGGCCCCCACTGGCGCATTCCACAGTTCCGGGCCCTGCTGGTGTGCTCCTCTCTGGTTCTTGGTTTTGGCAGGCTCCTGCTTTGGCTACTGGTCATTGTAGGGATGTTGGCAGGGAAGAGAGATCTGCCCCGCCTGGTTATCAGCCCACCTGCCTCTCCTCCTTACAGGTTCCTGCACCCTGGGGAAAAAGCTAGAAAAGTGGGAGCTTCTCACAAGCGTGTGTGCGTGTGTGTGCAAGGGTACTTGTGAGCCCCGTGCCAGGCTCTGCAGGCACTGTGGTCATCAGCAGCCTTGGACAGAGCAAATGGTTAGGGAACAAGGCAGGAAACAGGGAGGTTAGCCAGAGGAAAAGTGACCTCAGTGTTAGCATGGGTCTCTGCCTCATGGATGGTCACTTGGGAAGTGGCTGGAGTGTGAGCCCCTGAGGTAGAGAGGACCCAGATGCCCATGCAGCTCAGGGGTTCAGTCCTGGAAGCTTCATTTAAAAGTGTGCTTGCTGCCTTACCTAGGGGAGCCAGCAGGCGTGTGGCTGCACACTCTGGGCTCTGCTCAGGTGGTCGGCTGCTCATTCCCTCCTCTGGGGGGGGGGGTTTTGATTGAGCCACTTGTGTCAGGCACTGTGCTTGGTCCATAGGTGAAATGGCAAGCAGTGTCTTGGGGAAGCTTCTAGTCCTGGACAGATGAAGCCTTTGGGCTCCAGGTGAGGTCTGCCTGTTCCCTGTAGGGCCTTTGGTCCTCCACCTTGTACCCCAGCCCCCCAGAGCCTTCCCTTCCTGGGCTCTGCTGCCTGACTGTGGGGTTTGAAGGTTTCTGTATGGTGCCCTAGGGGTGTGCACACTGGGTTCCGATGCTACCTTGGCTCAGTCAAGGGCGCCTCTCCTCACACTGTGGCGTTGATCTTGTAGCTCGTCTGCCTGACTTGGGGAAAGGGACTGGGTTGATAGCCCCATTGGTGACTAATCTGGAAGAAGGTCTGGGAACACCTTGCTGCAGTGGGGAGCTGCTGCGTGTGGTGCCTCCCTGGAATCCTGGTGCGGGCCATCCAGGAAGATGCCCTCTAGGCCCCGTCTTGTCCCAGGGTGTGGCTCCCTGTGGGGCTGGAGGACGGCTACACACACACTTGGAGCATTATCCCCACGCCAGTCCTCCTTCCGCTTTCAGGTCAAAGAGACTTGCACACTTAGCATCCGGACCTATCTTTTCCCTTCCGTGTATTTGCTAATTTACACTTGTTTAGTTTGAAAACCAAGCATTTTTCTGCTGCCAGCTGCCTTCTAGCTCCTCCGAGGCAGCCTCCCAGGCGGCTGGGGGAGGCTCCAGGCTTGTCTGGCCCACCCTGGCCTAGGATGGTAGAGGCTGTGGACTGTACCCCCGGCTCAGTCAGCAGGGATGGGCTGGATGGGGCCGGCTTGTGTAAGGAAAGGAGCCGCTTTCAGCAGCTTGTTAGCATTGTCAGGAACGTGTCAGATCAAGGACTGGATCCCTGTGTAAACCTCAGATACAACAAAGAGCATTCAGAAGGCAACGGCTTCCAGTCCCCTCTTGTGTGTCCCACATTTGGCTCTGCTCCCGGGCTTTCTGGACGCCCCCTTGGTGGTGCTGACCACGGGGTGCAAGGCTAGTCGCTCTCACCAGCTATGTGATGTGGTCACATTGGCAGCTGGGTGAGAGCGCAGACCAAGCCCTGGCCATCTAGTGATGGGGCAGCCTGGAGAGGAAGAAAGAAGGGAGAGGCTCCTTCAGGCCTCCTGCTCCTCCATCCGGCCTCCTGCAGCCTCTTGTTCACCCAGCATGGACACCATGCAAGGACCCAGGCCAGCCCCGCCCTGCCCCGCCTGGCCATGCACATCCAGGCCTCACCCTTGAGCATTCTCTGCAGGAGAACTCCCTCAGCTGCAGGAGAGGACATGGCTTCCAGTGAGACTAGGAATGGTACCGAGTCTGGTTTCATTTTTCAATCACGATGCGATTCTGACCTTGAATTCCACTTTCAAGGCTGTTCCAAGAAGACACAGTATGGAAGCAAGTGTAACTGACCTGTGCCCCCTCGGTCCCCAGCAGAACCTCCTGAATAACATGCCTGCTGGCCCCGCCCAGGCAGGAGGCTGCCAGTCACCCCGCAGGGTGCCCAGATGCATTCCACACCCCATTGGGCTTTTCTGCACCCTACACCCCGAGTAAGTGGTAATGAGCACCCCAATGTGCTGACTGACCCCAGCCCTTCTTGGTCCATTACAATAAAGTGGCTCTTTTCCCTTAGAACCATTTTTGTCAGGGTGTCTTTAATCAGTGGCTTCCCCAGGGACAGTATTTTTAGAAGTTGTATTTTTCACACTCTCCTTTTTCCCCCTTTGGAAATTCTCTTCCCCTGCCTAGTGAAACGGACTAATGAGATGCCAGGAGACTTGGGGCCGTGTTAATTGGAACAGGTACAGAGGAAGCGGCTCGTGCACACCTTCAGCTCCATCTTGTCTCACCTGCAATCCTCTCCCCTGTCTCTCCGGCACAGGTGGCACAGACGGCAGATGGCGTGGACGCTGACCTTTGGAAAGACGGCTTGTTCAAGTCCAAGGTTACCAGATACCTGTGTTTCACAAGATCGTTTTCCAAAGAAAATGTAAGTGTAGGGGTGGTTTCTATTTGTTGAGTGGGCATGGATAATTACACTCCTGTTTGGAATTTCCTCATTTTTTGTTTTGGTTTACTTTCATTGCTGTATTAATTTATCTGAGGTTTTAGGGAACTGGGTAGAATCGGCAGCCAGCGCTGGGTTTCATTTATCAACAGTATTATTAACCATGTACCCAAGTGCACAGTGAATTCCATTAAAGTGTGTTCTCAAAAGGAAGCCAGGAAATTTCTCTCACAGCTCTCATTTGCCTACTTTCCTTCAAGTGACAGATCACGGTAGTGTGAACATGACCGCCTTCCAGTGGAGCTGGAGTTGATGCTGGCCAGCAAATGGCAGCCCTACTCAAAGGGGACCTGCCCTACCTGCTTCTGGGTTCCCAAAGGGACTTCTCCTTGAGTCTCTGTGGACATTAGATAGTCCATTGTTTCCGTCGATAGGTATTCACTTGTGCAGATTTCTCTTAATATGCTGGGTTTTGTTACTTGGACCCATGAATTAGGAAACTTTAAATATCCCTACTAAGTCTTTTCCAATAAGGTGTTTCAATGGGCGGCTTAGAAAAGAGGGAAATAGTTCTGTTATTTCTCCCCTGCATCATGCCTGCCTTATTGGCCCCTCACCCAGTCCCTCAGTATTGCCATCCCCATAAAGACGGACACTGAGAGTCGGGTTTAAGGCTTGTCCAAGGCCACCCTCTTCCCTGGCCTCAGGTGGGGAGCAGCCCGATTCTCATTTTCAGTGGGGAAGTTCATTGCTGGCCCACATAGTTACTTCTCTTTCTAATGCAAATGGTTTTGGGTTTTTTTGGAAACATTTTACCAACTTATTTTTATAAACTTTGCTAAATAGTAATGTATGTTCATGGTTAAAAAAACAAAACCAAACCATAACAATGACTTCAAACACCGTCACCCAGAGGCCTGGGCAGGGAGGAGTCTTCCTCTCCATCACAGGCCCCAGCCTGGTGCCATGTCACGCACCTGGGTGTGTCCCTTCCAGTGTGGTCACAGGTGGGCCATCCCGCTCTCTGGCTTCCACCCTCTTCCACCCGTTCCTGTTCTTTGTTGGGAGAATTGCTCCTAATGTGTTCAGAACTTGGTTAGGTTTCCCCACCTTCAAGAGCAACATATTTGGTGGTTGTAATGTACTGAGCTTATAATGGAGTAGGGAAAGTCCTGGCACTAAGTGCTGGAAATCTTTTGAACACATTTTCAATACCAGGAAGGTAGCAGCTGAGCTGGGGGACGCCTCACCGTGAGCTGGCAGCCTGTCCACACGGCTGCCTCGGGCTCACTGTGGCCTGGGGGACACCACGGAGCAGGCCAGGAGGTGGCATTGCCTTTCCAGATGTTGGGCTCATGGGGCTGGGGTGGTGCCCATCCTAGCGCTTCCTCACTGCCCCCTGGGGTGCCCCTCCTGCCCTTTGTCCCTGGGGCTGACCTACACTCTTTTTGAAACTAGTTCTATTTTTAGCTTTTGTCACCTTTGTTCTGTCCGCCATCCCATCCGCTGCTTCCTGCAGGAGGTCAGTGTGCTACTGAGGCTTGGGGCTGCAAGGAAGGCTCCCGAGGACTTGAAGGAACACTGTTCATGCCCTCTGTCCCCTGCTGCTTTCCAGGTCTTCCTTCCTGGTCACAGCTCTGTGATCACTTTTGGTTCCTTGGACTTTGTCGAGTCCAACATGACAAAGAAGTCACAGGGCCTTGTTTGTTTTGGGTGTCTTGAGTAAGTGTCTTATAGAAAATGTGTTGCTTTCCTCACTGTTGGCTGGTCACCAAGCAGCTGTGTGTCAGTGCAACGGGTAGGGAGAGGCCGAGGGCAGCGGGAGCAGCCCCTACCCCGCCCCCAGCAGTGTGAGGAGCAGGTGCGTTTCATTTTTGGAAAAAGAATGAATGGGTCCTGTATGGGTTCCAAATGATCAAATCAATAGATTGAATTTGGTTTGGGATCAAATCTGGAGGTGGCAGGGCCACTTGCTGCCCCAGAGTGAGGCAGGAGCCGGGTGAGCTTTGGTCCTTACAGTCGTCCGTCTTGGTCCCGCAGTGTGGGCGAGGGCTGTGCAGAGTGCGGTTTTTACAGCCGTGCAGGAGGGTGTGGGATCTCCAGACTGGGCAGAGTCTTAATTAGGCGACTTGAGACTCCCAATGTAGGAGTTTTGGGAGCCTCCTCTGGAACCTAAATTCCTTTCCCCCAATAATGCTATTAATACAGAAACCTGGCTTTGGAGTGACATTGCTTCCTGGGGAAGGATCGAGATTAATTGCACTTTTCATGACCTGTACTTTCTGCATTACCTGTAATAATAATGTACATAGATTAGGTAGGGAGGATATTAAACAGAAGGATTTATGAACATTTGAATATTAAGTTGGTTATCTGTGGCTACCTTAAATGCAAGGTTGTCAAAAATAATTACAGTATACTAGCAAATACTGGCTACCAGAGACAATATAAATACCCTGAGTCAGTGCATATTGGGCTTTTGGCATGAATCATTTGCTCAACAAGGATTGGGAATACGTTCTTCATATTTATGAGGAGGAAATGAAAGAGAGCACGGGTGGGGGAGGGGAGAGGAACAAGCAAAATTAATGGTGTCGCAGACCTACCGTATTAAACCCTGAGCGGTGGCAGCCCCAGCCCTGTGTGCGGAGGGCCACTTGGGCTGCGGAAGCATCCACGGTGCAGCCTCCCATTTTGCATGCACAGAAGGATTTTCCCGGGCTCCTTTTAATGGCCGCACCACTGATGCTCTGGTTTTATGACCGGGGACATTTGTAGAGAGTGTGGAGGGCGAGGTCGCTAAGTGGTTTGCAGTTGACTTCTGGAAGCCCAACTTGTCAAGGAGGAGACATTTGAGAAGGATACTGATGAATTCCTATCCATCTACGGGGCAGCAAACATGCCCGGTTGTTAATTCCTCAATGCAGAAAGCAGTGACGACGTGGAAAAGCAACTGCCATGAAAAAAAATGATGATAGATTAGATTCTGGAAGCAGCTGATGTTCGTGAGTCAGGTTAACGGTTCAAACCCCTCCTGCGAGCTCAGAGATTTATTCCATGCGGCGCTGGCCCCTCTGCACTCACGGGCCGCTCTGTGCATTGTCTTCCTGAGGCCCAGCTCCCTGAGACCACATCGTGTTTGGGCTTGGTGAGCACGTGGTGCAGAGAGGGAGAAGGGCTTGGTGCTGGCAGGGCCATGAGAACACCGGTTGTAGGTTACACTAGCCACTTGACCTTCGTGTTTCAATTTGAAGAATTTATTTTATTTGTTCGCTTTTGATTTATGATGCATTTGTTAAACATATTTTCATGATTTTTATGATATGGTTTAGATTTGCCCTCTAAGCAAATCCAGTTTGATTTCTGACTCTCCATGACCCACTCAGTTGAAAGAAATGTATCAAAAAGAAAAAAAAACACATTAATTTATTCAGTGAATCACTAGTGAGCACCTCCCGTGAGCAGGCACCATGCTAGGCTGTGATCTGCCGTGGAGCAGAGGTCCCTGTGGTCCTTAAGCCCCAGGGGAGAGGCAGATACCAAGCACACAGCCTCACAAATACACGATTGTGATTGACATGAGGGAAAAGAACACCTCGAGAGAGCGCGGCTCAGATAGGGCGTGAGGATTCCCGCGTGGCTTCTCACAGGCCCAGCACTGTGCAGGCCGAGGTGGCCCTGCACACAGTGGGGCCGACACCCTTCCTCACTAAATGATGGGGACAGTAGCCTGAGAGGTTGCTGCCGAGGCCAAAGTCATGCGCTGACCACCTGGACATTGGTCCAGGGACACAGAGAAGTACACCGAGAGTGTGCTCATGCTGGGCTCGGGGGCAAGGCACGTCCAGGAAGTAGGCGGGCAGGGTGCATTGCTGGGATCCTAACAGGAGAGATTTGGGATGGGAACCCATCATTCCCTCCGTAACTGACTCTGACTAGAGTCAGGGGAACGAGGCTGTGGGTGACTCCGAGGATGTTAATGAACCTCAGTGGTGGTCCTGTGTGTTTAAGTTGTAGGGCAGATTTCTTTAGGGCTGTTTCCAGCATGAAGTACAGGCTGCAAGTGCCAGTGTACTCAAGAGCATTCTCTCCTGCAGTTACAGAATGGCGCTCTGTCTCAGAAAGATGTGTCCACACTGGTTACAGAAACCGCGCACTGTGGACCCCAAATACCAGCACTAAGCAGGAGCTTAAGAGGCCCTCGTGCATGTCGTGTTAGAAGACGTGCGGTGCTGAGGCAGCCGTGTTAGTTTATGATCCCTGGGATTTTAATAAATGTATCTAGCGACCGAAATGTGTGTCGGTAGCAGGCTGGTGATTGCTCAGGAGTCTGATGGGTTCCCTGTTCAGTTTAGGTACAGCTCATCCCGAGCAGGTGCCCAGGAATCTGCTGTTTCTAAAACCTACTGCCCTGAGATCTGGTGCTCAGGGCTGAGTGGCAGCCAGGCCCAGGGACTGGTGTGCACAGCTGCCCTCTGCTGGGTTCTGTCCACATCGTCTGCTGGGTGGCCCACCCGGCTCACCAAGGCCAGTCTGAGTGAATGGCTTTGAAGTTCTGCAGATGAAACTCCTTCCCGGCGGCCACCGAGTCCCTTCGTAACCGCTAGGGAACATTAAGTGTCACCTCCTCTAATTAACCTGCTGTCGTAAAGCTGCACAAGTCATTGTGTTAAATGTGCATCTTGAAGCCAAAATGGCGAACCTGCTGCAGGCGTGCTCAGCCTAATAGTCTGTGTCTCTCTTTCTTCCCAAGAGTCATTTGGGGAACGTGTTAGTGGACATGAAGCTCATTGACATCAAGGACACGCTGCCCGTGGGCTTCATCCCGATGCAGGAGACGGTGGACACACGTGAGTCTCCCTTTAGCGCTGCTTCTCATGCGAGTCTTCTTCCCCCAAGTAGCATCTGAGGGATTTTTTGTGTGCGTTTCTCTTTGGAAACATTTAGGAGGTCCTACTGTGTGCCCATGGACAGTGTCTGCTGCTTTCTCCATGCGTCCTCCTTGCTTCCCCAGGGCTGGCAGAGATCCTGGGAAGCCTGTAAGTAAGCAGAGGCCCCTCTCTCTCAGTGGGTGGCCCCGGAGCTGGCCTAGCCAGGTCAGAGTGCGGAGCTGATGACGGTCATGCTGCTGAAGCCAGGCTCCACCCAAGACCAGGAGCTCAAGAGGAGAATCAAAGATGCCCAGGGGATTCACGTGCAGCCCTGTGTCCACTGGGGGCTCGGAAAGCCAACAACACCAGTGAGAACCAGAATAACCCCGGGCAAGCACACACGGGAGCCGGCTTTGAATACCCTGACCACCAAGGAGCACTGAGCATCAGTGACCTGCTGATGGACAGAGCTGCCTCGGGACACTGGGCGCCTGTGGTCCGGTGGCGGTGGCGGTAGGCAGGGCTGGAAAGCTCTGGGCGCTGGAGTTTCCTCATTCTCATTGGGTGTGCCGCGCCCACCACGTGGAGCAGGGAAGGAGGAGCAGGCACACCCTCTCGGCCTCCCAGTTGGGCTCACTGTGGCCTGTTGTCATTTTCCTGCTGGCATTCTGTGTGGACCCACGGCGACTGTTGTTTCAGTTGAAGCAGGTGAACCTGCCGTTTGGCCTTACCTTCGTTCTCAGTGGCCTCACTTTTAACTCCAGGTCGTTTTTAGTGTCGTTGTCATGTTATACAAGCTACCCTCTCGCTGGCTGGTGTGGACTGTGTGTTTGCTATGCATTAGCCCCTGGGGTTTACCTCCCTGACAGCGTTTCATGTTCAAAAGACCCCTCTTTAGAGATCCCTATCATTACACCCATTTTGCGTATAAAAAATGAGTTCTAGTAAATATTTAGGGTTCAAAGAATTTAGCAAAGTCTCACACACACATTTAGAGGTGGAAACCCACGCAGTGCCGCAGCCTGCAATCCCAGCAGCTCAGGAGGCTGAGGCAGGAGGATGGCAAGTTTCAAGGCCAGCCTTAGCAACTTAGTGAGACCCCATGTAAAAATAAAGAATAAAAAGGGCTGGGGTTATAGCTCAGTGATAGAGCGCCCCTGGGTTCAGTCGCTAGTGCCTCCCACCACTGTGCACACAATATCAGGTGCACACTCCAGTCTGTCTCGGCCACTTTTAATCACAGTACCACTGTCTTGTACAGATAGATTTCATGTATTTATGCAGAGGGTTTTTTTTGTAACAACCTTATTAAGATACAGTTCAAACATCATTTAATTCACCCATTAAGTAGGATTCAGTGATTTTTAGAATATTTACAGACCACTCTCAATTTTATCACCACAAAGGAAAATCTGGACCCCTAGCCAAGGCTGTCCACTGCTTCCAGCCCTCGCCGCCCCCCCTGCACTCCTGGACGGCCGCTCAGATCTGCTTTCTGACTGATTTGCTTACCCTGTGTGTTTCCTGTGGGTGGAACGTTGTCTTGGGTGTCTGGCTTCTTTCCTCTGCGGGACGTGTTCAAGGCCGGAGCAGGTGGCACCATGGCCCCGAGCTCCAGCTTCCATTGGCAAACACACCACCCCACGGGTGTCCCGTTTGGGTTACTCACTCGGCTGCCGGTTTCGGTCGTTCCTACTTTGGGGCTGTTATGACAATGCTGCTGGGAACGTTCGTGCACAGGTTTTTGAATAGACACGTTTTCAGTTCTCTCAGGTCTGTGCCCAGTTGCTGAGTCACTGCATCTCTGTGCTTCACTTTCAAGGGGACACCAAGCTGTTTCTCAGGGCAGTGGCACCATTTCACGTTCCCATCAGCTGTGCGTGAAACTCTTGACTTCTCCACGTCTGACACACCTGTCCGTCAGTCCTTCTGTTTCCAGCCGTCTTCGTGGGGGCCACGTGAGGTTTCTTTGTGGTCTCGACTTCCATCTCCCTAGTTCCCGGGGTGCTGTCGGCCACTCATGTACCCGCTCTGCAGAGACATCCCTTACAATTCTTCGCTCACTTGGTAATGGGTTGTCTTTTATTATTGAGTTGTAAGAGTATTTTAAGTAGAAGTTTCTTATCAGAAGATGATTGGCAAAAATTTTCTACCATTTTGTGGTTTTTCTCTTCATGTTCTTGATGGTGCCCTTGAAACATGAACTCCACCTCTGCTGGAGCTCTGCTTATCTAGTGGCTGTGCTTTAGTGTCATAGAAGCCACTGCCCAATCCCACCCAGGTCACCAAGTTTTATGCCTAAGTTTTCTTCTAAGAGTTTATCATTTTAGCTCTTACACTTAGGTCTGATCATATTTAGCTAATTTTTATGAGCTAGGGTCCAGCTTTATTATATTGGACAGGTCTAGGTGTCCCTGCCCCATTTGTTGACAGGACTTCTCTTCTACATTGGATTGCGTCGGCACCCTATGGAGCGGCGCTGACCGTGAGTGCAGCGTGTTCTTTCTGGACCTGGTTCCATCCCCTAGGTCTCTGCACAGTCTCAATTACTGGAGCTTCGTAGCAAGTTTCGAGATGGGACACATGACTCTGTCACCTCTGTTCATTTTCAAGGTTGTTTTGGCCATTCTGGGTCTCTTGAGTGGCCACACGCATTTTGGGATTAGCTTGTCAGTTTCTGCAAGGAAGCCAGGGTGGTTGGCAGGGCTGGAGTTACTCTGTCGTGGCTGGGGTACGTGGGGTTCTAGAGGACGTCCTGTCCACAGTCGGCCTCCACTCTGACTCTCCAGGCCAGTCCCTTGTATCCCAGTGCTCAGACTCTCTGCAGACCCCACCTGTCTCCCCTCGGTGCCCCTTTCTCTCGGGGCTCCAGGAGTTTGGGTTGCCGTTCCCCTTGCCCGCAGTTCCCTTTCCTCCACTTGAAAAGTCCACACCCTGAGTGAGCATCAGGGTGCCCGCTGCAGGAAACCGCCTCTGATCCTAGATCCCACTTGGACGGAAGCCAGCGCCCCCTCCACACAGCCAGGGTCAGGCACGGCAGGCTCCAGCAGGAGAGATGGTGACCAGCACCGTCCCTCAGGAAGCACGCTCCTGTGGAGGGCCGTGGTCTGCCTCCTCTGCTGCCGTGCACACACCTGGCACAGCGCAGCTTGCTGAGGCTGGGGAGAGGCGGGCCAAGGCCAGCAGCGTGGCAGGAGTGGAAGGAGAGCCATTGGTTCCACCTCCCAGTTCCCGCCCTCACCTCTGTTGGGACAAATGGCCACATGGTGTAGGTGGAGGACCCCTGACTCTGGAGTCTGTCTCACTGACTGGACAGACTGGCTCTGTCCTTGAAGTTGTGGGCTCCAGGTAGATCCTTCTCCCTCCTGGGCCTCAGTTAAAACCTCCCTGCCACAGAGAAGGATGTGAACTGACTCCGTGATGCTGGTTGATGCATGACAGCCACGCACGTGCCTCCCTGCCTTTGCCACTCGTCTGTTTCTTTAGGACAGATCATATTTAGATCATCTCTTAATCACCTGAGGTACCCGCCTGTTTTGTTAGCTTTTGGATCACTGTGACCAAAAGACCTAATGAGAACAACAGAGGAGGAAAAGTCTCAGACTATGGTCGGTCGACCCTGGCCCTGGGCCCCGGGTGAGGCAGAACATCAGAGTCTGTGGCAAAGGAAGGCAGCTCAGGACATGGCACCAGGAAGCAGAGAGCTCCACTCACCAGGACAATATATGAACCCCGAGGGCACACCCCAGTGATCTGCTTCCTCCAGCCACCCCCTACCTGCCCACAGTGACCACCAGTTCAACCTACCAGTGGGGGAGTCCACTGATGAGGTTGAGCTCTCCTCAGCTAAGCCTTCTACTCCTGAAGATTCTTGTGTTGTCACCCACAGAAGCCTTGGGGGCCCTCCTAGCTGAACTACCGCACCTCCCCACGGGGCGCTTTGCATGCAGCGTGGCCTCGGGGAAGGTGAGCTTTGTTGCTTTCTGTTGCCAGGTGGACGTCCAGAACCCCCATCCACTGTTCCACTGGTGATGTGAGCTTGGGCTGGGTTTCCACAGGCCTGTGTCAGCGTAGGCTTTCAGTTTTTTATTGAGTTTTACTATTTTAATTGTAGCGACCTCACTGCATTCCTCACTGGCGAGCTGGACGCTTCAGAGGGGTCGGCTTATTGCTTTTGCTCGGTCTCGTGTGAAGCAACAGC
Source organism: Marmota monax (assembly GCF_021218885.2). NCBI lineage: Eukaryota > Metazoa > Chordata > Mammalia > Rodentia > Sciuridae > Marmota > Marmota monax. The sequence goes on from NW_026692912.1 coordinate 19,285,270, forward strand.
CTATAGACTGAGACTGACTCACAGACGGGTACAATTCCCACTTCTCCCCGGCTCTTTTTAGTTTCACCATTTGCTCTGGCTTTCATTTTTGACAAGGAGTTGACCTACAATGTCTCTGTGTTGACACACTACAGAGCCACAAGGGTTCCCTATCCTGCGTTTTCCTCTTACTGAGCCAGCACATTGGGGGGCCCAGGGCACAGCTCCATCAGAGCCCATGGTCTGGCGATGGGGGGCCAGGTGTCCTATCAGGGACATCTGTCCCCATGTCTGGGCTGCATTGGGCATTGTCCAGCCATGGACATTCTGGGGTCAGGACCCAGGTCTCCCTCGGTGCCTTATTGCATAAGAGGCTCGGTCAAGGGAGCCTCTTCACTTCCCATCATGGGGCTACTTCCTGGAGCTCTGCCCAGGGGACAGGAGAGCTTTATGGTCAGTCCTGTGTCGTGTGAGTGTATTCAAGGCCCTGATTTCATAAAGTCAGCCAAACAGACGAGACTCCTGTAATTAATTTAAAACACAGTTTGTTGCAGTCATACAGCACTTAAAAACCGGAAGAGTGTTTGTTTAGTAAAGTGCTGTGTACTTTCTCTGTGTTCATTAGCATGACTGAACACATTTCTATTGACTATGTAGAATATGTTTACTTAAAATTAGGCCTGCTTCAGCATGTGAGCAAGCGGCTCCTCCTCACCCCATACCGCCGCAGCCAGGAAGGGAGCACGGTGAGGAGCCGAGTGGCAGCCGCCCGTAGGACACCTGCACTTGGGGTGCCCCTGGGGAGTGGCCTCCCCTCATGTTCTCAAAGGCTGACCTTGGCAGCTGACAGATTTTGAAGGTGCAGGGTTGTGTGACCCCCAGCCCAGGGCACCATTCCTGCCTTGCTGGACACAGTGCTCTGGGTCTGGATTCGGGAGGCTGTTTGGCTTCCAGGTCTGACCCAGCCCTCGGCTTCTGCACCTGTGGAAGGAACCACAGGAGTTTCAATCTAGCTCTTTTTAAAAAAAACTCCCCCTCATCCAAAAAACTAACAGCCACCAAGCAGCACCATGGCTGCACAGGGCAGGACCCCCTCCCCATCTGTTCCCAAGTTCGAATGTGCTGTCAATGCAGATTTCCTGCCCCAGAACTGGACGGCCTGAAGGTCAATACCAAGCGCAGATGCTATGCTTACACCGGGACCGACTGTGATTTTGATGGAATTTTCCTTGTGGTTTATCTTTACTGAAGCCTCCTGTGTTCCAGGGCAGGGCAGGTGAATGGTACTTGTCACCACTCACAGCCACCTGATGTCCCCAGTAGGTTGGGCTTCGCCAGCTCCCTCCCACAGATGATGAAACAGGGCTCAGAGGATGTAAGGGTGCTCCTAAGGCCACAGAGCCACAGCACAGCAGTGGCAGAAGTCAACCAAATCCAGCCTCCTCACGGGCTGTCTGGAACCCGTGTTCAGAAGCACAAATGAGCAGCCTCACACTGCATCGGCCACCCAGGGCTGCAAGGGCACCACCGTGCTGCGCCAAGACCTGAAAAGTGAGAGGAAAGAATTGCCAGCTGTGTCCTTCCTTTCCCATAAAAGGGAAGACCGAATAGTTGACGAAGAAAGGTTGTTTTTATGTAGAAGACCTGCAGCTAGCCAGCGCAGAGGAAGAGCAGCGTCAGAAGGCACCATTGGGAAACCCTCAGAGGTCTTAGCAGTAGCACCTGGTGATAAGGAAATGGCTTCCAGAGCTGCACTTGGGGACTCTGTGAGCAGAGTCCCCAGCAAAACTGTGGAAACATCCCCAAGATGCAACACTGAAGGGGACACATACTGCCTGTGAGGTGGCCTCTCCTGAAGGTTGGCCTGAGCCCAGTCCAGCCTTCAGCCCCGTCATCTCACAGCAATGGGAGGGACAGCCCATCTTTCTGGGCTGCCCATGCCCTGAAGAAAAGGATCATGGGCAGGCCTGTGGAGCACAAAAGGGACCAGGGCACCTGTGACCAAATGTGATGCACAGACATGGTCTGGAGCAGGATCCAGAACAGCCAACGGTGCAGCTTGAACATGGGCCCCATCGGCTGCCACGGGAGCCTGGCTGATTTCATCAGGAGTGGTCATGGCATGTGGTCCTGTAGAAAAGAGGCATCTGATTAAATGCCTGCCAAGATGATGATATGGGACAGGATGTGGCATCAGGGACTCATTTTGAAGATTCAGCTAGACTTAGGGTGGCCGAAAGTTGGAACTGGCCTGTCCGTGGTCAGCAGCATGAAGCCGAGTGACGAGGCACAGGGGTTCTTCCTGCGATTCCCTCCACTCTGGGTGGGTTCCAGGATGTCTATCATAAAATGTGAGCAAGAGAACCCTGTGTGGTGGAATGCACAGGTGCCTGGCCTCCCCGGTGGGCCTCTGCAGATGGAGGTCCTGGCCTTCAGCTGCCCCAGGCCGGGCACATCTGGGGTCAGGTCCTGGGTGTGGGGCAGTGTGACTGTGCACTTGTTTGTCATAGCCTGTGGCCCCGGGAAGGCAGGGTGGAGTTGTCCATCCTGCCGCCCGGTAAGATGCACAGAGACCAAGGGGGCGTCTCTGCAAAACTCATGTCTTCTCTGTTATCCTTTCCTTTAGAGGAGGTGGCTTTTAGAAAGAAGAGGCTGTGCATCAAATTCATCCCCCGGGATTCCACTGAAGCTGCCATCTGTGACATTCGGATCATGGGCCGGACCAAGCAGGCCCCTCCTCAGTACACTTTTATTGGGTAAGTTTATAACACAGGTGTCATCTGCTGCTGTCCGTTGTGAGTGCTCGGACACTCCTCGGGTGAGGCCCTCCCAGCCCGGGCCCTCGTTCTGCCCTCCTGCTGTGCTGCAGCTGTGCAGCTTGGCAGGCCTTTGGCCTCCCTGTGCCTCGCCTGCTGCGGACTGTCGCATCTGGACCTCCCTTTCCCTGTCCTGTGCAGCCACCCAGGACCCCTGATCCCTCTGCAGATTTATGGTGTGAGAGCAGGCCCTGTGTGTACAGAGGCAAGGGGAAGACCCCGTCCTCACCACACAACAAACAAGAAAAGAGATGAGATGATTTCAGAGAGTCAAGAAAACGGGACTCGGTGAGGCATGGGCTGCTTCAGTGAGGGGGTCAGGACAGCAGCATTGCACCAGAGACTCAGTGTCAAAGAGTCCAGCCGTGGACATGAGCAGACCGAGCCCACGGGTGGAGCCGGCAAGCTGTGGGACTGAGCGTCTGTGTTCCGGGAACAGAAGCATCCCTGTGTGGCCGGAGCAGACATGGAGGGACAGGGTGTGGGGGCTGTGAGGGAAGCCATCTGCAGGGCCTCCAGGACGTAGTGGCTGTCTGGGTTTTATCCCAGTGGGAAGCTGTCAGATGGTCTGAGTCAGGACGAAACACAAGTAGTAGCCCTGATAATTCACTGTGCAGTTTTGGGCCAGCTGTTTGTCTTTGCTGATGAGCAGAGAACTGCCAGGGCCAGGGCCAGGCTGTGTCAGGTTCACCCACAGCTGCAGCAACAGGCCTGGCCCCAGAGCCACGTCATAAATACCAACTCTCATGAAATTGCAGGTTTCACTCTGGGCTCTTTTTGTTGTTGTTTGTGGTACCGGGGATTAAACCCAGGGGCTCTCGGCCACTGAGCCACATCCCCAGCCCTATTTTGTATTTTATTTAGAGACAGGGTCTCACTGAGTTGCTTAGCGCCTCACCATTACTGAGGCTGGCTTTGAACTCTCCATCCTCCTGCCTCAGCCTCCTGAGCCACTGAGATTACTGGCATGTGCCACCGTGCCCAGGTTTGGGCTCTTTTGATTGTGAGTGACAGGAAACCCAACCCAGGTAGCTTGAGCAAAAGGAAGAATTTGTTGCCTGACACAGCAGAAGAGCTCGGGGCAGATTGGCTTCAGTGGTCAGAGGGTTTCCCAGGATGCCCAGGATGTCTTCCTCCTTGCTTAGAGTCCTCTGGAGGACCCCATCTGATACCTGACTCTGGGGGAAGCATCAGGGTGTATGCCTTCACCCACGTTCCTGGTAGTTCACACAGAAGCTCTGGAGTTCAGTCTCGTTGTCTGACTGATCTAACTAGGGTCTGGGGCACCCTTACCTGGACACTGGTATCAGGAAGATGCCATTCTTTGATGGCCCAGGCTGAACAGGGTCAGCTCTACTGGAACTCAAGGATGAAAAGCGAGGGGGTGTCTGCCCCCGACCTGGGAGGGGAGGGGAGGGCCGGCAAGGGGAGGAAATAGGTGCTAGACGTCCAGAAGGTGGACGTGTGCTGTGCTCCATCAGTGGAAGGGGGTCTCGGGAGCCGTGTGCAGTCAAGGGTTGGCTCTTGGGCCCCATGCTGCTGCCCCTGGCCAGGCACTCCTGTCACTGAGGGAGCACCCTCCACCTGGCCGAGGTCAGCCCCAGGTGGTCTGTACTCTGTCTTGCTCTTGTTCATTTGAGCCCAGAGCTGCCGTCACTCTCTAAGCAGGGCCTTCCCTCCCGCAGACGTGGCATGGCCACAGCCACAGAGGTGGCCGTGCGTGCTGCCATGTGCGTGAGCAGCACTTTCTTCACTCTTCAGCTGGGGACACCTATGCTCGGGATCCAGGCTTTGTGGTTCTTAGCAGGAACTCGAGCTGGGAGTGTAGCTGCGAGGTGAGCTCTGACTTAGCACGCACGAGCTCTGGATTCAGTCCCAGCACCAACACATAGACAGACAGACAGACAAAAACAAATGGAACTGTGATGGTTCCTTTCTTTATACTCTCAGACTTCCTGTTTGGCAGCAAGGTTTAATTACAGCGGTAGGATTGCAGGAGTAAGAACTAGGTACAGGAATAACACAGGTCGGTACCTGCGTGCAGTTACTTGCAAGTGGTAGAAACCAACAATTTTGTAATGAACTTTCAAAATCTAATTTTAGTATTTTTAATTACCAACTATGCTACTGTAAGAAGATGTAATTTTAACCAATTGAAACAATTCTGAAGAATAGGTTTTTACTAATATTTGTCTTGATAATCAAAACTAGAGTCTTTTCCCCTATCATTTTGAAAATATCGTTAAAGTGTAGTTTCATTTCATCTTGGGCCAAAAATTCTTTCCCAGGGGAAGACAATTCTAATGTTAGTTTTAAGTAAGGGAAGAGAACTCAGTGTTCAGAACAGAGTCACTTATTTTTTTTTTTTTACTATTTTTTTTAGTTGTAGTTGGTCACAATATCTTTATTTTATTTATTTATTTTATGTGATGTTGGGATGGAACCTAGTGCCTCACACGTGCTAGGCAAGCGCTGTATTGCTGAGCCACAACCCCAGCCCCAGAGTCACTTATTTTTCAAAATAGGCACAGTTTCTGTGTGGCTTCATAAGGCGCGGGGCCATCCACCCAGGAGGCACAAACCTCACGTTCAAGAAGGCTTTCGCAAAACCCCTGAGGATGGGGCCCCGATGCAGTGAGATCATTGCAACTGAATGAAATTAGAATTGAGGTTCAGAATAGTTGTGGGGTGCACTGAAAACTTTACCAAAAATATCTACAGAATATTTTTTTTCATGTTTTGAAGAGGTGGTCTTCCTCTCTTTCTGGTCCCAAAGATGGTCCTGTCTCCTGCAGGGCAATGGAGAAGTTGGATGTGACTGAAATAGTACTGGTGAAGTTCCCAAGGGTGCACCTGTCTCATAAGCATGGCCTTGTGGTGTGGGCTGGGCCACTGTGGCTGTCACACTAGTAGCAGGAAATGCCGTGTGCATGTCCACTCTAGTGGTGGCTTGTGGGGCATATGCTTCGGGTTTTGTGGTTTGAAGTCATCTTCTCAGCTGATCTTGGGGTGAAGCCAATGCACGTGACATCCGCTGCAAGGGGTTGCCTCCTGAAACTGGGGTGCATCGTAGGGTGGGTGGGGAGATCCCTCTCCTGGCTAAAACCCAGGCGTGCTCGTCCACGGGACTACTCTTCCATCAGCCTCACCCTAACAGGGGGATTTCCTAGGGGTTGTCACAAAGCCACTGATCCTGGGAGGGTAAAATAGAAAGCAGTTCAGAGCTGAGAGGCGAGGAAGACACAGCTGTGGTGGGAAGCCAGCCCAGACGGGTAAGACGGCCCTGCAGCACAGGTGCTCTCGTTGTGAGGCCCAGGGCAGAAGGTGCAGTGATGGACCTGTCACTTGGGCAAGAACTGACCTCTGGGGTTTGAGGCAATGACTGGTTTGCTTTGCGGCTCAGGTTCGTGCTCCAGGCCAAACAGCGCCATGAAGATTTCTCTTTTCTCCTGCAGGGAACTGAACAGCATGGGGATCTGGTATCGAATGGGCAGAGTGCCTAGAAATCACGACTCATCTCAACCCACAACACCCTCGCAGTCCTCGGCCGCCTCCACCCCAGCCCCCAACCTCCCCAGGTAAGGCCTGGTCGGGTGTCCGATGTGCTTGCTCACATGGTCTTGGGTTCTGAGGCATGTTTAAAACACACCTGCTTAACGTCTGATGAAATAGTGCACGGTGTCACTGAGCACTTGTGCAAGTTTAGTTTAAACTTGTGCCTCTAGAGGAGATTTTTTAAAAAGCCCATTTAGAAATCTGTGCATGACATGAATGGAAAGGCCTTCCTGTCTCCCGTGCACATGATGCACGTATGTGACTGAAATTGTCTTTCTGTTTGAAGGAACTCAAAAGATGTGCAGACATTGGGCGTGGTGACCACATGGCTGGAGTCACCTGCCTCCAAAGGGCAGCTTCTCTTCCTCAGCCGGCCGGTCCTCTTCGACCCAGGAGGGCCGGTTGGCAATTCTGTTCATTTTCATGTTGTTCCTTCCCAGTGAGCCCCAGACTGAGAAGTGGGTACCTTGGATTTTAGAGGCAAGTGGGAAGCTTCTCAGGAGATGGTGCTGATTTTAATAGTTGACCCACAGAGACACGTGGTTAATGGAACTGGGTGCTCTGCAGCTGGTTTCAGTCCCAAAAGATGGAGTGATTCTCTCCACACTTTTTGCAAAAAGCAGAGAATAAACAGAGCCGCATCAGACACAACCCCTTTGCATCACTAGAAGTAAATAGTTTGAGGGCCGCGAACAAACAGCCGTGGCGACTAGGATTGCAGCAGTGGGTAAAGCAAGGAAGGTTGGTGACACGGCATCTGGGGGCCGACATAACAAAGGAGGTTGCCGCAGACAGCACGCGGGGTGAGTGCCGAGCAGAGCCTTGTCGCAGCAGAGCAAAACAGTGTCGGGTGGGGGGCGTCCTCCTGGGCTCCACACCACCCCCCGCCCCACCAGTTCCCCCCTCTGCTGCTGTTCCTCCATGCTGGGCCACTGTAAGGAACCCCTCAGCTCCAAGGACACTCTTGTCTTCCTCCAGTTTCATCAACGAAGGTCGGAATTTAAACTCGACTACCCCTGAACTGCCTGAAGCTCTGGGAGCAGTCTGCAGTGTCCTTGGTACAAGCAGGTGTGGAGAGCTAGTGAGCTTCCCAGAGCTGCAGGCTGAGCAGCCACGTCTCCCCCTGCTCGGGAGTGCGAGGCTGGCAGTACTTGTTCCTTACTTTCTGGCTGGCCAACAGCATTGTCATAGCTCTGTCCTGGAGGGCACTGCTGAGGGTCACCATCAGCAGAGCTCAGGCCAGCTGAGGCCCATACCTGTGCCAGGGATGTCATCTCACTCCGTCACCTGGATGAGAGTTCATGCTTGATGTCGGCTCCAGTTTGGGCTCCTTGTAGGGGTTGGAGAGCCCCAGGGTTCTGTGGCTCTGAGGTACTTAGAGTGACCCCTTGTTGGCATCACAGGGCCTGGAAGGGCCCAGGCTGAGCACCACCTCAGGACAGGGGTTAAACTGCTGGATAAACAAGGAGCACCAGAGCTCCCAGGTGATGTGGGGACAGTGCTGTCCCACAGCAGGGGGGCAGGGTCACTGGCAACCAAAGCAGGTGGCCCTGGACACCCGGCCACTGGGGCCAGGCAGAGTTGTAGGGTAGCACATCAGAACAAAGTGTTTATAAGGCTTATATATTTTATGACCTCTGTTGTACAGTTTATGGTTTACAATGGCTGCAAGGAAATTGGATCAGTTTTGTTTTACTTGCCAAATAAAACAAACGTCAAAATAGTCAATATAAAATGTATTCTAATTTGGCTGAGTTAAGTCCGCCCGTGTGCAGTAGGGTCGTTGAAGGTGCGTTAATGCTTCCAGGTGAAAACCACTGTCTGTGCCACACTGTCCTCTCTTGCCGTGTGGCAATATGCAGGTGGTGGGCACAGCTTCGGGTGCCTCTTGATCCATTAGAGGTTCTTCCTTTTATGGGGCTTGGGGGTGTTTGGGATTGTGTTTTCCTATCTGATATCTTTGACTTGAAAACAAATGAAATGCCGAAGACTCAGGTGGGTGTGGTGCAATGTTTGCAGCAACCTACAGGGTAAGGGCAGAGCTCCTCTGTAGACTCTGGGCCTCCTCGTCCAGCTCCCGGGTTTCCTGCCTCTGTCTCCCAGCCCCCAGGCCCACTGGGCAGCCTCCTCTTGCTGTCCTATTCTGGGCCTCTGTGCATCGTGTGCCCTGCACCCCCGCCCTGGGTCTCCTCTCCCAGGAAGCTTTCCCTGAGCCCCTGGGCTGGGCTCTGCTCTTTCATGCTGGGCTGTGCTTGTGCCCCTCTGGGGCAGGGGCGGGAACCGGGTCTTGTCCCTCATTATGTCCCCAGCACGCTGCTGGATTCTGGCACAAATTCACAAGGACCCTGTTCTGTAGCCCCTCCAGATGACTCCCCAGTCCTTGGGCACTGTAGGGTTTTTTCGATTGCAAGAGAAATGCAGCTTTGTAGAAAATTGGCAGAATGTAGAAAATAATGGAAAAACAAATTCCATTTCCAGTGAGTGAATGCTCATAACCTTTTGTTGTGTTTTCTTCAGGACCTTTTTTCTGTGTGCTTTTTACATAGGTGATGATATAGCATGTAATAGCAAGCTGGTGGCTCACTCTGTTTTCTCGTGGCCTATTAAGCCACAAACACTAGAAACACTTCTTCCAGTGTGGTCTTTGTGTGGACGCCGCCTCCGGATCAAATGCTGCTGCCTGGGCTGCAGGAGAGCGGTGGCACAGCGCCCTCTACTGACCAACCAGGAGGTGGCAGGGAGCAGCAGGTGCCAGTCATTCTCCCCCCATCCCTGGGCGGGAAGGAAGAGGCTGGGGTCCCTAGACAACGTGCTGCCCTCATCTCAAAAACAACAGTGTGCTCTGCCTTCATTTCTTTTGTCATCACTTAGATTTCAAAGAATCCCCAGTTGTTCTGAGGGTGAGCTGTCACCCCCAACTTTATTTCAAACAAAAGGGGCATTTGGTGGATCTTTTCACAGATGACTGGCCATCACCTGAGCACCTCCTGTCCTAGCAGAGCTGCCTTCTCTTTCCAGAGGCAGACATTGCCCCTGGGAACAAAAGCTTCCCATATTGCAGAAAGTGCTCATGGTGAAACCAGGTACGAGTTGCCTCCCAGCACGGGCAAGTCCCTGGAGGGCCAGGGTGCTTCTTGTCCGTATCCAGTGAATCACATGCTGTGTTTGATGTAGTTCATGTCAGAAGGGGGCGTCAAATGGCTCCACAGGGTTCCTCTTCCTGTGCAGGGAGTCAGCTCACACACAAGCATCTCTGCACACAGCAGACAGGGAAGACGGGCAGGCTGCTCCCAGGACTTGAGCCTGTGTCTTGGCCGGGCAGAGGCGCTCAGTCCTCTGCCTGCTCACTTCGTACACATTGACCAGCAGGGTGGAGCTGGCCTTGGAGCGTCCTGCCTGCCCACCCCTCTCTGGGCTGGCTTGGGCCCCGCGAGCCTCCGTGGTTTTCTGATTCTGCTCAGTGCTGCCGCCTTGGGGAGGGTGTGCCCACAGAGAAAGCACCTTTCCAGCTTCACCCGAGCAACACACCACCCCCTCTTACAGTAGGGTCTTTCATTCGATTCTGCTGGAAAGGGACTTCTTCTGCTTTTAGGATGAAGATTTGGAAAAGCTCAAGGAGGCAGAGGATCTAAAGCAGTTCAAGTACCAGGAGCCCCCAAATGTGGACAGATGAACGGTTTTGTGTCACCTGGAAGGAGATGCTGGTGGGCCGCTGCTCCTGGCCTGCTAAGCAGTGGAGTCAGCGACTTGATAAAGACATAGAGACATGGAGCTCAGACCCACAGATGGCAAGGACTCGTTAGGGAGAACTGATGTGTGGATGACAAAACGAACACACCACATCTCCACAGCCCCTTGCCCTGGGGACCAGGAGATGAAAGGTGAAGGCACCCATAGAGGTGCCCCTGAGTCCCCATAGTCCACGGCACAGGAGACTGGACTGGGCCCAGCAGTGTGTGTGTGCAGTTTGGCTAGGGAAGCAGCCTGCCATGCCCAGCAGGGGATGCCCGGAGGCCATGCCCCCGTCACACCTTTCAGGTACATAGGGAGTCACCCACAGCCACACAGACCACCTAAAAGTCACTTGAGTGCAGTGCTGTGCTCTGACCTGGGTCGGCCACAAGCATCTGGCTTTGAGGTCCATGTGGCCAGTGTGGAATTTCTGGGTGGGGCTGGAGAGGGGGCCGCTGGGAGCACAGAAGGCAAGGTAGGGTCAGGTGGCTTGGGTTACAAGAAGGCAGATTTGGACTCAGCTTTTTAAAAAATTGAAAAGTGAAATTTACCAACGGTGGAGATTCTGTGGCATTGAAGAAGCTCCCTGGGGGTCGAAAGCTCCCTGCTGCCTGGGATGGCCAAACAACGTCAGATTTTCAGACCTCGGTGACAACTGGGGTCATGGTGCTTCTCAAGCTGGTTTAAAAAATGTGCCACCTTCCCCGTCCCAAGAGCAGCACTGAAGATGGCCAGTGGACAGGGAGGACACACAGTGGGCGTTGGCTGCAGAGCTTAGCCTGAGCGGCTGCAGCCACCACCCTTCCTGCTTGCAGCACCGATGACAGGGGAGGAGGCTGGCATGAGGCAGGTGCTGCTGTGGCCTCATCCCCAGGAGGGCCCGTGTCTCAACCCAGCGCTGGCACCCGTGAGCTGACGAGAACGGTCCTGTCCCCTGCAGAGTCTATCTGGAACGAGTGATCTGGACCCCAGACGTCTAGAACTTCCAGATACTTAATGCCAGGTGGCCCTTGGGTTGGGCTGCCCTGGAAGGCCTGGCCTTGTGGCTCCAGCAGCGGCAGTCCACCCTCCCGTCACCAGAGTGTGGAGTCACCTGCTCTGTGGTCCTGAAAGAGAAGAGCTTCCGTGACCCCAGGCCCTGGGGTTGTGTGCAATTCCTCTGCCCCTTGCCTGGCACCACCCTCCTCGGGAGAAAGGCCAGCTTCACACTGGAAGCCACCAGCACACCCTGGTCCCCAGCCTCCCCTCGAGTGCAGCCTCCGGGGAGCCTCACCCAAGAGGTAGTTGTAAGCTGGCCTGTGCTCCTTGGGGCTCAGTGATCTCTCGGTGATTTGTCAGCCCCGGCAAGTTGTCAGTCACGGGTTCCGAAGTCTGTTTCTTGGTGACAGACATAATTGTACTTAACTTTTTGCATGGATGTTATCAATCTGTGACAGATACTCTGGGAAATGGGGCATTTTGATTGCAGAAGATCTGTCACATGCCCTTAGTCTTTCTCTCAGGGACACCAGGATTCAGTCACAACTTTTGCATGTCGATGTCAGGTTTTGAGAACATAGATCCTTGCTGACCTCAAAAATCGTTCCATCACTCAGGTCCCAGGGCTGTCATCTGAAAGGTTAATGGCCCTTCCTGCAGGAGAAAGGAAATCCCACCGCGGTGATCTGGAATTCAGGCCATGCCGCCCACGCTCGTCCCCGTCACACACATTGTCAAGGCCCACGAGCGGGCCGTGCTCTGTCCTGCCTGCTTGACCCTGCCTGACCAGGGACCAGCCCCGCTCCTCCTGATGGACAGGCAGAGTGAGTCAGGGGCGCAGGCGGAGCCATGGGTCACCGCTAGAGCCCCGTCGTCTATCTGATAGCCTCAAATCCTCAGGCTGCTTTCTGTCAGTTTTTATTTGCAGGATGGTCTTTGTACCTCAGGTGACACCTGTCACCTGTCCTGTATTGGCAGGACTAGAATGAGAGGTCCATGCTGCTCAGACCAGGAAGACTGTTTTCTCTTCCCGTGGTGGAGACTCCCATCTGCTCTGAATGGCCAAAGGTTTGGCGCTGGAGGCCCTCGCCTGTGCGGGCCCAGTGGCTTCTCCCCAGGCTTCACAGGGAGGGCGCAGTCAGAGGGTTGGAGCCGGAAGCCGTGGCCTGGGGCTCGTGTGTCTTGCATGGAGGAAGGTTAGAAGGCAAGGCCAAGGCCACCCCGGTGGCCTTTCCAAGTTGTCCCCAGAGGAGAACACACTGGCACAGTCTGCGCTGCTCACCATAGTGGCAAGAGACAGCTGGGAGTAGGTGGGCTCTGCCTGGTCCCCTCGGTGGAGGGCTTGGGTTGCTGCTCGGCTTGAGGGATGCTGGCCCCTCCACAGGTCCATTCCATTTCCTTTTCCTTCACACAGAAGCCATACACACGTCTTGTTTGTTTGTTTAACTCTTGAGATGGGCACGTGTTTTTCTTTCTTTCCTTGATGTGACTGTCTTTTTAGGACACAGCCTGGAGAGCAGGGCTCTTTGCCCAGAGAGCACAGACGTTAGCACTGTGATTTGAATCCTCTGCACCAGGGGGGCTGCTTTTTGCCCACGCCCTGGACAGGACCAATAGCAGGGCTATTTCAGAGAAGAGTCCCCCACCCCGCCCAGAGCATAGGGTGAGAGCTGGGCAGGGCACTCCTGGGGCCCCAGCATGATTTCACTCCAGCAGACCATACTTGCATCCTTTGTCCCTGACCTCCAGGTCCTTGCTGCCTGGCCTCATCCCCTGGGGTCTCAGACTCCTTAGTCTGGCTCCCTGCTGTCTGACCTGCCTCCCACCCGCCTTCATTATGTGGCTTCCAGAAGCCAGTCTGCACACCCTGCCTCCTGCCAGCCCCTCTCCCCTGAGCCCCCAGGATGCTTCCGCCCGTCCTGGCCATGTCATGTGCGGCATCTCCTGGTTCCCTGTCACTGCTGCTTGTTCCAAGTGGCTCTAACTGGATATTTTCTTACTCATCATGGGGACTCTCATGGTGCCTTTTCTCCTTTAAGAACCCATAAAAGGTTGGTCCCAGAGAAATCACAGAGGTGACAAAATGCATTGCTGCACATCGGAACCTGCAGGTGCTTTTAGCTGCATCGTCTCATTCAACCCAGGAATAGTTGAGTGAGAACTGTGTGGTCCCAAGATGGTTGGGACCTCTGAACTCCAGGTGCCAGGCACATGGGAATTATTTTGGGAAGATATTTATTGAATGTATAAAAGTGAGCTAGTGTACATTTGTAGGACAAGGCACCATGTCCTTATTTACCCATCTTTCCTTCCATCTGTTCTTCTACCTCTCTGTCCATTCACCTGTCTCTCCATCTGTCAATCTGTCCATCCATCCATCCATCCATCCATCATCCATCCATCCATCTGTATATCTGTCCATTCCTCCTTTCAGTGGAAGCTTGCATTGCATTGACTGGCATCAGGCTCTGCCCTGGGGCTTCAGAAATAACAACTCCATTCATCCTAACTGTCGCTCCTTGAGGTGAAGGCTGTGACCAGCCCTGTGCAAAACTGGGGACACAGGTCAGAGGGTAAATTTCCCACCCAGAGTCACACAGCTAGTTAGTGTCAGAGTTAGGACCTAAACCTGTACTCCATCTGCCTTTAGCTCATAGACTGTCCCTGTGCCCTTGTGCTGGTGGTCACAGGGTCCCTGGTTGGGAGACTTTGGCTGGGAGCTGAGCCTGTGCCTGATCAGGTGCAGCCACCCACGTGCCCAGCTGTCTTCATGGGCAGCTTCTCCAGCCTCCTGACCAGCACAGCTGGCTGTTAAGGACTTCCTGAGTATGCCCTGTGTGGGGACTCTGCTGCCTAGAGGCTCCCCTGATGGGACCTTGCCTGCACAGTCACACTCACACCCTCAGACATGGGACCTCGCCGGGGTCTGTGCACAGGAGCTGTGGATGCTGACCATGGGGAACATGTGGTGTCTATACGCAGAAGGTCCCATCACCGTCCCCTAGAATGGCTTCACAGCTCTTGCTTTATTTAGCATGGTCCCAAGCGGTGTGGTTTATTCTGGGGGTCATGAGAATGGCATGAAAGAGACCTTCAGAGTGAGGGCATTTGAATATTTTCAGAATCCTGGCAAGTGGTGCGTGGCTACCTCTGTAGCAGCACCAAACTTAGGGTTGGTGTCAGGGTAATTTTGAAGGAGGAATTTCATTAGAATGCAGTTTGGTATTGTTGGATATGAATGATGAGTTTAGGCTGAGCAATACACTTTTTGATATTAATTTTTAATATGGCTTCCTGGGAAGTCAGAGCTCCTGTTTAATGAAGGATTGACTCATAGTCGATGCGGCTCCCCCTCTGGGCGGCCTGGGCTTTCAGCCTTGCACAGGCCTCGACTAGGCATTTGCTGCTTGTGAATGTGCCATTCTTGGTGATCTCTGTGACTTGTGGATGTCTTGTTTTCCTTAGTGGCTGTGATGTTATGTGTGCTCTCGGTGCTGGCTGTCCTGGAAAGCAGGCTCTGGGTGTGAGGCTACCCCTCCCGGCCCGAGGTGGAGGGCTCTTTGTGTAGCGGCTGCAGCTCCAGGGTTTGGAGAAAGGCCTTTTTCAGGATTATGAAAATAGTTTTCCGTGTGTCAGAACAGATTTATCAGTTCACTTTAGGGTCGGTTTTGTGAACCAGACCATTTAGAGGAGGGTATTTTACCTTCCATCAGAGTGGAAGCTGACAGTCTATTTGCAGGTGCCCCATGGAATATTTCACCTGGGTCTCTCAGTGTAAATCTAGCCGCCAAATAAAGAAGAAATGAGCACTTCTCCCCCACTATTCCCGGGACCTTACTGCACCCCCAGCACTCTGCAGTTCTATTGCAAGGCAGGGTTTCAATTATTAATTTGGGTATTTAATAAAATCCTCTGCTTGCAGTAACTTTCAAAAGGCCTTTTGAGTTTATTTGGGCTGAGGTTTTGCCCACGGGTAGGGTAGAATTCAACTTGAAATTCCTTCTTGAGCAGCAGATGTTTTGTTTCCAGTTGAATAATAATATTAATAATTATTATTAGAATAAATATAATCATCATCATCATCATTATTTCAGCCACAATTTTCTGAACATGTTCTGCCAGGTATTGTGTAAATTCTCAAGGGGTGTGTGAGTGTGTGTGTGTGTGTATGTGTGTCTCACACACATACACACACACACACACACACATACTTACAGTTTTCATTTTTATAACCATGCTGTGAGGTAAATAATCGTGTCCTCACTTTTAAGAGGTGAGGAGACTGACCTTGGAGAGCTGGTGACTTGTCAAGGGCAGAGAGCTGGGATTTGGAGGAGCCAGCACTGAGCCAGGTTCACCTCATGCTCTGCCTGCCTGCGAAGACCCTCCAGGCCACCTAGGACTTCAGTGCTTCCTCAGCCAGGGTCAGACACAGCCGCGCAGCCTGGCCTGCCCCCGCTCCCTCAGAGCCTCCTCTTGCTCACGCTGGTCCCCAGCTGCGGAGGGGTATGCTGTCCTGTGCCCCCCCACAGCCCATTGTGGATCGGAGTTCGGCAGCCCCCCCAGCTCCTGACTTTGGAGAAGCAGGCGTTTTAGTAGGCTGGAAGGAGATGAAAAGCTAGCAGTGCCCATATGTTCCTGGTTTCTAGAAGTAAGGTCAGCGAGGTTTAGAGACTCTTTCAATATTTCCGTTTATGAGATTAGACTAGAGCGTCTGGAGTGGAAGTGTGGTGCCGGGTCCCAGGCGTGGCTTCTGTCTCGTTTCTTTTATGTGGGAGCTCGGTGTTTTGGCATCACTGGGTTCAAGTGGAATAAAACTTAAAGTGTAGTGAATAAATACCAGGACTGGGAGCATCGCTACAGCAGTGAGACTTAGTTTCCTTTTTAAATTTTATTTTTTGAAAGTAATCAGTGGCTTAAAAAATAGCAGATTGGTGCAAGGATTGTAATTTAAGTAACAAAAAACTCCCAAGCTTCAAAGAAGTATCCGGTCGTTGGCACTTTCCCAAGGAGCATTTTCCTCCCCACTCAGAGCTGGCCAGGTGGCGCCATCCGGCCGCACAGGCTGCGCTCTCAGTGGTCAGACGTTTTCCCTTGGGTGGTGGAGGGCAAACGGGGTGGTGGATGGGGACCGGGGTGGTGGTAGCTTTCTTAACCCCAGGGTATTGGCAGGAGCCTGGGCTCTGAGAGCATTGCCACCTGACCCTGAGGGCACCCTCAACATGGCGCCCCACTTTGCACTTTTCACTGAGAGGTGACACGAGCTGCGGGGAGATAACCAGGGAGAGATGGCCGTGATCACCGCCCCTGTGCAAGGGCCCCGGCCCAGAGAGGGGTCTTCCCTGCTCAAGGGGGCTCTGGTGCTGCGGGCGTTCTGTCACATGCAGCAGGACACGTTCACTCTCATACCTCTTCGATTCTAAATTTCACAAGCAATTTGTCACTTTAGCAGGGAGCGTCATTAATAACCATTATTTAGAACTGTCGCGTCTTCCTCTCTGTGTGTGAGTGTCTGAGTTAAGCATCCAAAAAATTGGCCTTGTTGGTGGCAAACAGCGGCTCCGTCTTGACAGCCCGAGCTGCCCCAGCCCCTGCCCGCTCAACACCAGGGCAGCCGTGTCTGCCTTCAGTCACCACCAGGGTGGCGACAGAGACTGGCCAAGGCATGTCCTCCTGGAATTCATTAGTATTATTACCAAGGACTGTGTTGTAAATTGAGATTTTTTTTTTTAACTGCTTGGAAAAAATTTCTACTTAACTATTTCATTTTATTGTACCTAACAAAACAAGAAAGATCTTTCTCATCAAACATTTGAAACAAATAGTGCAGAAACCCCGGCTTCAGAGGGTCCCACTGGACGTGGTCCCTCAGCACTGTTTTAAGTACCGCTGAGATTGCATCGGGTCACCCTGGCTGTGGGGTGGGGGGACGGAAAGGGAGAGGTGCCACACAGCAGCGGACGCTGATGCTCCTTGTTACTCTTAACATTAGAATTCCACAAAAGTGCTCATAATCACAGTTAATATCTTCAGTGGAGACCACAGGGCAGGCGGGTGCAGAAACAGCATCTGAGGGAGGGCGAGCTTCACGGGATGCGAGAGAGCGTTATTAGCCTAATGATTCTGCAGCAGTGTTGTGAGTGTGTCGCCGGCGCCCGTGAGTTTGGAAAGTGTGTCAAAACACAGCTTCAATTAGTTTGCTCTAATTATGGCTCTGGAGAGTTTGTAACTACATCACTCCTCATTAAAAGAGATTTTCTTATGTGGATTAATGTAACATACAAAGGAAAGTTCCACAGTTCCCGACGCCATTTGCTCCCGTCACAGGCAGGCTCAGAGCAGGCTGCTGGACCCAGGGTCTCCTGTGGTGGCTGGGCCGAGACTGGGCCGCGACATGGCAAGAGGGGCTGTGCCACACTGCCTCACTGCGTCAGGCGGCTCCTTCCTCCCCTTCCAGGATCCACTTTCTGCTAAAAGTGGCTGTTGCAAATGTAGCTGTGACTTTTTACCAGAGGGTGATTGAACCTATCTTGGGCTTTTAAGGGACCGTCCCTTGTCTGAGCTATCAGATGTCCCCATTCTGAGCATCTCAGAGGAGTCTGAAGGAGAAACATTCTAGACCTCCCTTGGCCAAGTGCAGGTGCAGCCACCCTTGGTCCTGCCCTGGCGTCTTGGGGGGACATGCGTTACTGTTAGGCGTATGGCAGCTAGCACGTGGTGTCTGTGAAACGTCAGCAAAAGTCTTTTCTTATAGAGAAACAGGAGAACACTAAGGAAATGAGACCTCTAAACCCGCGTGTGGCTGTAAATGCCTCGTGGAGCCTTTGCTGTTTGGACAGAAGACGCCGCTGCTGCTTCCCGGCCTGCTGTGGCTCCCCTCCCATGTGCAGGGCAGGCCCACCGTGCCACGCTGCAGCCCCCTGCCCAGGTTGGACAGCCTCGCCCTGTCCCTTGTCTCATTCCCCTGAGCTCTTCTGTGCCTCACCTCCTGTCTCCTGAGCAGCTGGTGGCAACAACAATGGGACTCCAGTTCGAGGATCCCAGGGTCGTGTTTTGAACCCTGGACTCAGGTTTTAGAATCCAGCTGAGGAGGCCGGGTGCCCCAGCTGCCAGCCCACTCAGCAGTGGACCCTCCGAGCACTGCTTCCGGTGCCCTCGGCTGGCCTGCACGTTCCCTGGCATGTTCTCAGTGGGCTGCATGTGTGATGAGGGACTGGCGTCTGCCCACTCGCGGGCCCTGCTCCCTGGTGACTTGCAGGAGTGCCCCCACAGGGTGGGCAGGAGGTCCACAGATGGTGCGCCGGGGCCTTCATCTTACCCAGGCTCATTCTGACTGTCTGAGCTCACCTGAGACCTTTCTTGCCCCCCCCGCCCAGCTCCCCTGCCACAGCTGTGGCTGCGGCCAGCCCAGGGCCGGTGTCCCCTGCAGGGCTGGGCTGGGCGCTGTGCTCGCAGGGGCGCGGCAGGAAAGGGGTTAAGGTGGGGACTGTGAGTCTTCCAGGCGCTCTCCCAGTTCTGCGATAATTTGATGAAGAACTTCACCCTAATTAAATATTCAAATTAGGAATAAGTGTCAATATGGCTTCCCATTGCCTGGAATGATGATTAATTGTATTCAAAACTCTAGTGGCCCGCTGTAATCTAAACCCAACCGTTGTTCTTGATTATTTCTGTACCACACTTGCCATGTTTTTGTTTTAAGATTTAAACTAGTAATTGATTTGCCATATGCCGTGGAGCTGCATGCACTTCAAAGCTGTGCGTTCAGGAACTTGGGGAGTTTGGAATTGCGATTTCCTTAGTCTTCCTATGACAGCTTTTTCTTTTCTTTTCTTTTCTTTTCTTTCTTTTTTTTTTTTTTTCTTCTCCAGTGCAGAGTGATTTGGCATTTGGCTGGGGGGAGGGTTGCCCAGGAGGGAAATCATTATATATTCAGGTTTGTGGTTTGACGTTATATTGATCCTGGCAAATGGGCGGCTTGAATGGAAACCAACAGTCTGCATTTGTACTCACTGCGCTGTGTGTTAAGAGGGCATCATGGAGTGGGAGAAAGAGCGTGACTCGAATCATACCTCAGTCAGTTTTTTTAGCTGTGTGACCTTAGGCAAGTTCCTTGGCTTCTCTGAGCCACTTTTCTCCTACCTGTACTATACAGTACTGCTTACCTTGCCCAATTGTTTAGAGATGAAGGTGAAGCATGAAGAATAGTGCCAGTGCTCAGTAAATGGCAGGAACGAAGCACCTGCCTCCTGCCAGAAGCCACTCCCGACTGCGTCAGACTGAGGTCCCTCTTCTGTCTTGCTGTGTGACATTTTCGGGGTCACTGTATTGACACCTGAATCACTGTTGCATTGGTGGGGGCTTTTCTGTACCCCCCATTCTTCCCTGTCTGCAGGAGGGACCACCAACTAGACTCAGGACTCTCAGTGGATGTTGACTGCTTGGTTCTTAGTCTGTGCCATTGTTTTAAGTTGAAGCTTATAGCTGTAGAGTCCTTTATGGCACGTCTTAGAATATTTAGGAGACCTGTGTATGTGTTTCAAGTGCTTATAGATGAATTTCTAAAAGGAAAAGTCTGATTCTTGGTTTTCTAAACTATCTCAGTGTCGAGCATAGTGTTTAGCTTATAGTAGACGCTCAGTCACGATGACCTGCCTGACTCGGTCACCAGGCACTGATGGCAGCTGCGGGGTGTGTGCTGCTGCACCGCAGTCCAGTCTCTCCTTGATCGGGTCGTGTCCCCGGGTTTGTTTGAGTTCAGTTTCCAGTCTAGATGATGAAAGTTTACGAGACAGTGAAGGACATTCCAGAGGATGAGCTTCTCTTTAGGTTGTACAAAAACCTCACCTTCCTTTGCCAGTGTCAACTGCAAAACAAAACAGAAAAGTGTCTCGTCACCCTGAGAAGTGGCAGGAAACTTTGGACATGGTGACCTCTCTCTGAGGTTGGCTCCAAAATCAATACAGAAAGGAGAAGCACTGCAGCTTAAGATATTTTCAGGCCTAGAGTCACTAAAATAACTCTCTGTTTTAATGGTGCCAATTTACAAGGAAAAGCTACGGTATGTTCTTACACCTGGGTCTTCCCAGGTCTCTCCTGAGACTCAGGGACTCCGCGTGGAGCACAGGGGACCCGGAGCTGGAACTCGGGCTGTGAAGTCACTGAAGAGGACTCGAGCACTGGTCAGGCCCTTCCAGCTGAAAATGATCCATTTTAATTACCTCCCAGAGCCAGCCAGTACCTGAGCATATGGTCCTTAAGAAATAGGCTCCCAAGCTGTCAGTGAGCATGGGCGATGGCCAGGGACCTCTTTGACACTGTCCACCAGCCCCAGAGGGTGGGCACTCTGGAAGGTGCTTATTAAATGCCAGCAGGTGCGGCAGAGGTCCTCTCCCGTGGCTCCCGGGCCCTGCCGCGCCAGGTGTTCCGGGGGAGCCTTTCCTCCATTAAGTGGCATTCATCAAGCACATCCTCACACCTGGCCCTGAAGCTGTGCGCCACAGACGCTGCCTTCCCAGCAGGGGTGCAGGACTCGAGGGAGTCCTTTGGCCATTTGCTACATCCCCTCCCCTCCCCAGCCTCTGCACGTTCCTCTGCCACACCCAGCCCTATCCCTGTTGGGTCGCTCCTCTGCACCTGGCCCCTGTCTGTGCCCCAGCAGAACCTGACACCCTGTGCCCCAGTGCTTCGGCCACCTCTGCGCACACCCGCTGTGACTCCCCACCCCTCTGACAGGGGTTCCTCTAGTGTTGCCCCCTTTCCAATAAAGAGAATCAATTTCTTGTTGAAAAATTTAACATTTAAAAATGTACAGAAAGATGGGGTGAGAGGTCTGCATGCTCCCCTTCCCAGTTTCTGTTGTCAATAGCAGAAGCATGTCCCTGCCCTGCGCCACCTGACTCTGGGCCCCCTTTTGCCCACATCTGCGGTGGGTGACCTCCCATCATTCGTGGGAGGGGGCCTAGGGCCCCCGTGGTGCGTGCGAAGGCAAAACCCTCAAGAGTTATGTTTTCCACCTTAGAAGGCATTCCCCACATTTCAAGTTTATTTCCTCAGATTTCTAAAGAGAAAGAATTAACGCCGGTCCTCGTCCCATTTGCTCCCGGACTCCTGAGTCTGGGTTGGAATGATCTGGAGTGTTTTGTTGTCTTTTTGAGCTGGGTCTTGCTGTGTTGCCGAGGCTGGCCCCGAGTCCCTGGGCTGTGCCTGGCCCACCTTGGGCGCACTCCGCGTGGAGAACCCCATCCCCATGCGCGTTTCCAGCGCTTGTAGATCCACGAGCACCTCGGAGCTGCTGGAGCGTGTTGCTCCCACAGAGAGCCATGCATGTGGCCCTGTGCCGATGACGCTGTGCTGGCGTCTGCACCGGCAAGGACCACCTGAAGGAGTAAACATTTCTGAGCCACAGCTGTTTTTGACTTCAGATCTTGGTGGCCCCACTGTCCTCAGGCATTGAGTGGGCAGAGGAGCAGTCTGAAGTCACCCTCAGTGTTTGCCGGGACTTAGCCGAAGAACTTCTCACTGGCTCTTCTGGGTACAGTGAACTCACTGGCTTGTGTATATAGGTCTTTTTTGTTGCTGTTGTTTTTAATCAGGAGGATATTTTCAACTTTACCAAAGTGTAATCCGTGTATGGTAAACTGCATGCACTGGAGTTTGCAGGTGAGGGGTTTTGACATTTGCATACACCTGCGAAACCCTCACCAACATCAAGGTCACAGATGTATCTGCACCTGGAAGTCCTTTGTGCTCCTTAGCTCTGCTCCCCTCCCTCCTCTGGCAACCAGGATCTGTTTTTGTGAACAGCGTGCACTTCTAGAACTTTCTGTAAATGGAATCAGGCCACCTGTGCCTTTTTCTGCCTGCCTTGTTTTACTCAGCATAATTGTCTTGAGATTTATCATCTTGCGTGTATTGATCTGAGTTCCTCTTCAATTGCTGACTGACACCATCATGTCATACACAGCTTGTTTGTCTAGTGCCCTGTTATTGGACATCCAGCTTGGTTTTGGTTTTTGACTATTGTAAATCAAGCTGATAGGTGCATTTGTGGATAAATCTCCATATAGACATAGGCGTTCATTTACCTCCTGGGTAAAATCTGGAGACTGTTGATGGGTTTGATGGCTGGGTTTTAAGACAGGGTAAGTTCAGCTTTCTAAGAAACCGTTTTCTGAATTGGTGGCACTATGACACATTCCATCTGTTGTCTAGCTCTTGACTTTCCACTGTTCACGTGGACATGCGTAGTATCTAACTGTGACTTACCGTGTGTTTCCCTCGCGAGTGATGATGCTGAGTGTGTCCGTGTGCATATTTGCCATTGTGTTTTCTTTAATGAAGTGTCTGCTTTAAATTTTTTGGCCCTCTTTAAATTGGGTTGCCTTCCGTTCAGTTCAGAGTCCTGTATCTGTCCTAGGTGTGAGTTGGACATATGTTTTATACATATTTTCTCCAGTCTGTGACTTGTCTTTTCATTTTTGTAACAGTATGCTTTTAAGAACAAGAGTTTTTAATGTTGAAATCTCATTTTATTGAATTATTCTTCTTGTATAGTTTGTGTTCTCAGTGTCCTATTTTAAAATGAGGGAAGAACTGAGTGGTGATGCATGTCTGTAATCTCTGTGGTCAGGAGGCTGCAACAGAAGGATCACAAGTTCAAGGCCAACCTCAGCAACTTGCTGAAACCTGTCTCAAAAAAATAAAAGGGCTGGAATGTGGCTCAGTGGTTAAGCACCCTGGATTTAATTCCCAGTACAAAAAAAAAAAAAAAGGAAGAGAAGCGATATCTCAGTATTGTGAAAATCCCTGTGGCTTTGTGTTCCCCCTGAAAGTCTTTGACCCCTGGAGCACTGCCTCAGGAAACTAGAATGGCAGTGAGGTTTCATGCCATGAGGGATGTGTGTGTGTGTGTGTGTGTGTGTGTGTGTGTGTAGCGGGAGGTAAGGAGACCAGCCTCTACCTGCCTCACCACCACTGCCTGCTGCCCTCTGACAGCTCGTGAGGACAGCAGGCCCCTCCAGTGCCCCGGCAGAGCCGTCTTCATTATATGTGGCCACTGGCTCTACAAGATTAATGGTAACATTTTAAAAATTCACACAGACCTGGAATCAGCACTAGAAAATACAGATTTAAATTAACAAGGAAAAAGCAGAATCCCATCAAAGGAAATAAATCGTGCTGGCAACTATTGTCACATAATAAAATGTATTCTGTAACTGAAGGGCTTTCACATGGAGCTGTCTCCAGCTCCATGGCCGTGTTAATTGAATAAGGTGCTCAGACAGACTTGGGGGAGAAAAATGAAATTTCCCTTGCATCTCTTTAGCAGGATTCATCCCTAGCAGTGTGTGCATCGCTGACCCATTTGTTACAGAACAGCCTGTCCCTACCACCGAGAGGCAGTGGCCACCAGGAGCAGCCCTGCAGGGTGCCCTGTCTCTGGTCGTTTCGAGGGCAGGGGATGGGCGAGGACGGCAGAAAAGCGCACCTCAGATAGAACAGCTGTTCTGATTCCATTCTCTAGTTGTCAGACAGATGTTGGAATAATAAACTATCCCTTGGTCAGGTAGCAGAACTATTGGCCTCTGGTGGTCACCAAGACCTCCTGGGCATGGTGCCAGGGGTCTTCCTCCAGGTGCCATCCTGGACAGAGAGACAGTTGACTTCCCCTTAGTCTTCCTGTGGTCTGCCTGCAGAATGGTCACCTTTGGGGCCTTTGAAGGGACTCTTCCGAAACTGCACTGACACTGCTGTCCCTGGGGCACCAGCATGTTCTCAGCCGCCTCTGCCTTGTTTGAAGCTGCCCAGGCCCTGTTCTTTCTGGGTGCTGCAGGGGCACTGGGCACCCACGTGCCACCCCAGGCAGAACTCCATTCCTTGTCTGTCCTCCAGCACAGGCCTGTGCAGCGGCTCTCCTGCCACCGTTCAGCCAGTGCAGGTGGACTGGTCAGTGTCCAGGTGCAGGAGGAAGGATGTCTCCTCCTCTTCACTGATGCTGAGCCTGAGCACAGGCTCTGGCCAGGAAGTTGCCTTCTAAGATATTTTAAAAGACTGCAGGATATCTCAGTGCACAGTTGTACCATAATCTTCTTAACTAGTCCCC
This sequence comes from Marmota monax, assembly GCF_021218885.2. Lineage (NCBI taxonomy): Eukaryota > Metazoa > Chordata > Mammalia > Rodentia > Sciuridae > Marmota > Marmota monax. The sequence goes on from NW_026692912.1 coordinate 19,309,435, forward strand.
TTTTGTTTGAGATTTCATTCAATTTTGGTTTGGGGCTTTATAAGCAATGCCACAAAGAATGTATTTACTGTTTATGTAAAAGTGTCCATGAATCAGAAATAGTTGCATTTTCCAAACCATTAACCAGCCCAGTCCTGGGGATGAGAAGGAGACAAGTGGGAAGGCTTCTGGAAGATTCCCAAATCATCTCTAATTACAAGTCAGAATCAAAGGCATTTGTTCATTCAACAAGTTGGGTAACCATATAGGGTTTTCCTCAACATTCCTAAGCACCCACCATGTTGGGCACTGTCCTCAGCACTGGGGACATGGGGAGGGGAGGTGATGGAGGTTATGTTCTGGTGACCCCAAACCAAATCAGACCTCCCTGTGGAGAGGGAAGGGATGGAAGAGAGTGGCTGGGGGTGGGTGTCTCCCCAAAAGGCAGTCAGGGCAGGCCTGGCCCAGGAGGAGGAGCCAGCTTCTGAGGAGCTGGAGGAAGAGTGTTTCGGGCAGAGGGGACCCAAGTGCAGAGGCCCTGGGGCAGGAGCCGGAGCCAAGGGGGCAGGGGGCTAGAGCTGCAGGTGAGGCTGGCGGACCTGTGTGGAGGAGCACAGGTTAGAGGCTGCCAGAGGGAGACAGGCTCCCTCCGTGGCGCGTTTCCACTTCCTCTTGGCGCAGAGGGAGGTCCCCGGGGGCTTTTGTTCTGGTCCTGCTCTCAGGCCCGCGTGAGCAGGACCTGGGTAAGCTGGGTGGCAGGATGGGAAGAGCTGACCAGAACTGGAGGCCACGGTGCTTGTCGGGCTCGCTGCCTGTCTGCCTCCCTGCCACCCCCAGAGTGCGCCCCTGCCGGGCGTTGGCACTGGGGTCTGGACCTGAGTCCGGCAGACTCACCACTGCAGCCTCCCTGCCTCCCTGGGCCTCATGCTGTGGTTACCTGCCTGTGGGCTGCACCAGGTCCTGGAGGGCCGCCACGCGGGCAGGTGGCAGGCACAGAGTCCTGGCATCACTGGTCTTCAGAGGTGTCTTGAGGGCAGCCACGCGGTCTTGGCTGAGTGACCTCAGTCTCCATACCTGATGGTCCAGGTGATAGGTCAGGGAGACGTGAAGACAGCAGCATGCGGAGGACATGGGCTGACCTTTCCTGAATCCCTGGCTTTCTCTTTATTGGCTTCACCTCTGAGAATTTCAGTTTCCTGTTCAGTTAAGTGAGAATAACTATTCCTGTCTAAAAGATGGCTGAGAGGTAAGCCAGGTGCGGTGTTGGGGGGGACAGTTCCTCCCTGGCAGGTGCTTCTCTGGGGACCTGGAGTCTTGGTTCACTCTGGGACTCAGTAGGGACTTCTTCATCCTGTTCAAGCCCAGGTGACCGTCCCCTCTGCCCAGAGTGTTCATTCTCAGCAGCAGGAGGCCTCGATGGGCCTTTCTGTCCTATCCCTATGTCCTCTGTGTCCCTGCTTCCTCGGTGCAGGAGAGTGGGAGCGAAAAGCACACACAGGAAAAGGCTCTGCAGAGGGAAGAGGAGCCTGGCATCAAGTCCTCAAGCCCCTCAAGCCCCTCAAGCCCTCAAGCCCCTGAACCCCGGGGCTCTTGCCAGCCTCTCTGGCTGGAGTTTTTGAAACCTGATTTCAGCTCAGCAGATTCGGGTAGAGCAGCTGCCTGTCAGAGATCAGCCCAAAACGTGAATTTTCTTTTAACTTCCCATCCCCCCCGCAACAACACATCGTCTGTCATATAAACAGAAACTGCCCCTCCCCTGAATACCTGCTGCTCTGCCCTGGTTTCCACAGCAAAGGTGGGTGGGAGTGGGGTGCCCTGCAGACACCCCTGGGGTCTAGTGAGAAAAACAGAGCTAACAGCAGTTCACCACAGGGGCCCAGGGCCTCAGTGGACTGAGTTCACCCCTGATTGGGTCAACAAATGTCTAATAGGCGTCCACTCTGTGAAGAACGGTCCTAGAAAGTGGAGACCTGACCCTCTTGTTGAGGAGGATCCACTGGTGAGAGAGGACATCCAGCACCAGTGCAGCCCGAGACAAGCCCTTAGCAGAAAGAGGCTCTTAGCAGAGAGAGAGGGCTGGGGGGTCCTGAAGGACGAAGGGGTCTGGAGAGTAGGGAGGAAGAAGCACCAGCATGGGCACGGAATCAGGCCCAGGCTTGAGGAGCCAGGGCCTTCAGAGGCCCCCAGGACTCCCCAGCTGCTGGCAGAGGGGGGCCAGCCGTGACAACAGGCGGAGTCGGCAGAGGTGGCTGTGGTGGGACGCTGTGCGTTGGACCTCGTGGACGTGGGCTGTGAGCGCACCAGGACCCTTGCAAATGGCAGCCTTTGGAAGGCAGGAGGAGGAGGGAGGGCCCAGCGGACGCGTCTTCAAGTGCAAGGGGAACGGGCCCAGTCAGGAGCGTGCAGGGTGGGCAGCCAAGCTGATCTCACGCCCCAGAGGCCAGAAGGTTCAGATGCCAAGCTCCTCTTTGGATGGGCAGCCAAAGAGCCAGGCTCCATGATTCTCTAGAATGCACCTCTTTTTAAGTCCAGTTTGCCACAGAATTGCCACAAAACTATCCCCTTAGGGGTCTGCGGCAGGTCATTTTGACAGTGATTCAGGCTCTGCACAAGTTCCCCGACTGTCTGCTTCAGCTTGTTCCTGTCCCCGTCTACCTGGAGTCTCGGTCTAGTTCTTCATGGTTCCACTAGAGGTGAACTTTTGTAACTGTCATTTGGCCCTTGTCACAGCTCTGCTTAAAAATGCTTCAGGATAAAGTCCAGGCTGTGGGGCCCCGTGCTCCACCCTGGCCAGCTTGGTCCCTGCAGCTCTTCCCACTGGCCAATGTCCTCATCCTCCCAGAGGCCTGCAGAGCCTGGGGTGCACGGCCTCCTCCATGTTGCCCCAGACTCTTCAGGTCCCACGTCAGCCCAAGTCCTGGCAGAAGCCTTCCCCGAACCACTACCTGCCTCCCCAGCCCCACCATCTTCCTGCTTCTACACGAGCTCACGTGTGGAAGCAGGTGTTCACATCACTTTGTGAACAACTCTGGGCCCCCCTTGTTCTGCCACTGCTAATTCCCCACACTTCTGTGTCCATGCATTTGATCCTGGTGGTCAGGCTGGCCCTTTCTGGCCTCCTTGCCACCATCCAGGTTCACACGTCTTCCCAAGTTCTATGAGGGCTGCCTGCTCCTGGGCCTCCCTCTCGCCCTGGAGTGTCGCTGCACCACCCGGGCTGTGGCCCTCGCGAGGCCGGGTGCACCTTTTTAGGACTATAAAGCTTAGAAATCATAGCATCTGGCAGCCCAGTTCTCCCCAGCTCCTGCCCATTCCCACATTGGTCCAGGGGATGCAGTAGCAATGTGCACCCCGGGCCCGTGTCTCAGGCATGACATCTGCTGTCATGTAGGGCCCAGGCTGGCTTCTGTTCTGTGGCCACCTGGGGAGCCACTGAGTCGCCCATGGTTCCGTTTTGCACTGTGCCTGCTCCTTGGCTAGTGCCCCATAACTGCCCACCAGGGCCTTGTGAGGCACCATGGAGAACATATGATGTCCACATCCCTGCCACCCAGCACCTGGTGACACCCTACAGGGCCACCCTTGCCATTCCCTCAGCCGTGGCCGCGGGCAGCGCTTCATTCCCCCGTGAAGCTCCAACAGACCACTCACCACCTTCTGCCGCACTCCTGACCCTCCAGGTTCCCAGCCCTGACCCGCTTTGAAGTCTGGGCCAGGGCCTGTTAGAAATGGGTTCCTGCTCTGTAGCCCAACAGGCCACTGAACCAGGCACCTCAGGGCCAGGCCTGTGCATCTCTCTTGTTAGCTCGTCCCCAGAGACCTGACACCTTCATCTGTGTGCCATGATGAGTGGCAGAGGTTGGGAACCTCTATCCCAGGGATAAAACCCAGACCCCCTTGTGTGGCACTTGGCATCCATTCCAGGCCACCCCCACCCCACTTTCTATGCCATGCTCCGGGGGTGAGTGGGAGCCTTGGGGACATTCCAGGCTCCAGTAACCCACACCACAGGGTTGCCTTCCCTGACTACCTGGGGTGCCTCTACTCCTTCACCCATCCCCCAAGACGTCATGAGGACCTCCTTTCATGGGTCCTTCCCCCGTGCTCAGCAGCACCCATGTTTCCTTTTCCTCTGGCACCGGACACAGTGACCTTTCCCAGCCCCTGATCCCTGCAGCCTGGGAGCTCCCCTGGCAGCACCCCGAGGCTCCTTGGTTAGCCCCTTTGACACCTAGGCAGTGCCCTCCAGGGTGCCTCAGGGACCCATCTCTGTGGAACAGGGGTCCCCTGTAAAGGCAGCCCACAGTGCTACCTTGTCCCAAAAAGGTTTTTGCCACTGCAGCTCTGTCCCAGGCTCGTGGGAATACCTGCCTGAGAGCCTTCCTCCAGTGTCCCCACACATGGCGGGTGTCATCTAGCCTTCCTGCAGGTCCCCACACCCAGCAGGGGTCCTGGACTGTCTCACAATATCAGGTGGAAAGGCTCTACATTGGTGACAACTCCCCTGTGTAATAAATGCTCCCTCGTCTCCCCTCTGGAAAAGCCCAGGTGTGGCCACAGTGGGACTGCTGAGCCCTGCACGCCCCCACAGCCATTCCTCCCGAGGTCTGGGTGGCAGGCGTCTCCCCGACCTGCAGGGTTTTGAGCTTGCTCCACTGCCACACGTGGCCTTCCACCCCTGAGGTGGCTCGCGCCCCACCTCGGGAGCACTTCCCGTGGTCTGAGTGCTTGGCTTAGTGCTCATCAGGTGCTTCCACGGACAACACCTGAACCACACAAGACAGCAGTGGCCCGGGCAGAGATGCTTTCCTGAGCACCTACTGTGTGCTTCACCTGCAGGGGCCCCAGACCCAGCTGACCAGAGCAGAGTGCTTTCCTGATGGCAGAGGTCCCTGGTCCCTGAGCTCACCTGGGAATAACACCTGGCACCTTCACCTGCGAGTGCTTCTTCACGTGCCATGGCCCTCCCCACCTCGAGGCAGATGTGGAAGCCACAGGGTGGACACTGAGCAGGCCGGGCTCATGTCCAGAGCTGGTGTCTTGATGCCACTGGTGCATTTGCCCAGCACGCAGAGGCCCCGGTCAGACTGCCGCCTCCATAGAGTGCCTGGGACACACCTGGGGTGTCGTTCCCTCCCTTGGGTGCCCTGTGCAGTGCGGGGAAGGAGGCTGTGGGTGTCTGGAAGCCTCTGGATCCTTGGGGGGAGGCCTGGAGGCTGGTGGGGAAGTGGAGGAGGAAGAGGCTGGCCCACGCACGCTCCCCTGCGGGTGTGCAGGACCCTGGCGACAGCTCTGGGGATGAGTGGGAGCCTTGGGGACGTTCCAGGCTCCAGTAACCGCCTCTCTCCCCTCTGCCTCTTTCCAGGCACATCTCTCTAACGCTCCCCGCCACCTTCCGAGGCAGGAACAGCAGCCGGACGGACTATGAGTACCAGCACTCCAACTTGTATGCCATATCAGGTACGTGGGGTCTGTGTCCGGTGGCATCTGCCCTGCGGGGACCCCGCCTCCCCTTGCCTTTGTGTTACCGCGGCACTTACAGAGACGGAGAGGCCAAGTGCTCAGCAGGCTTTGAAACTAATGATGGAAAACAGCGTGTGGGGTTCGCAGGCTGGAAGGGAGGGTCAGAGAACACCCTCCCCTGCTGGGCCCGTCTCCCCTGGGATGGGGAACAGTGCCAAGCTGAGTGGGGCCAGCACCCTCCGCTCGTGTCTCACAGCCAGACTGTGTCCCAAGGCGGCACCGGCCGTCTCCCCCACGCGCCCAGAGTGTGAGTCCATGATTTCTCAACCCAGCCTTGAAACTGACAGCGTCACCTTGGCAGGAGCCTCATCATTCCTGGTCCCCCTCCTCGCCTCCACCGGGAGGGGCAGTTTACCAGGCTTGTTTCAGGTGTGGGCGTCCTTATGCCCTGGGCAGTGTAGGCCACTTGCCAAGAGCCCAGGAAACCACACTTGCCTCTGATTGTCCGGGGCCACCAGTCGGTGTTTGTGTATAAGGGGAAGTGGTAAATCGGTGCCACTTACCCGCGCACGCCCTTAATGGTGAGTGACGTTTTGAACGCGGGAACATGGCATTCATTCATGTACCATAATGAATCGGTTATTTAAAAGGTAATCTTTTTTCTAAAAATTGCAACTTCAGGTTACTAAACAGATGAAATAGAACAATGGCATAATTCTTGTCAGTATTAGTTTCTCTCGTTATGATCACTCCCTAATAGGTTTGGAAGTATAAGCAAAAGCCAGTTGTTCCATTTCCGGGCTGCGCTCCTGCTGGGAAGGGGAGGACAGGGGTGTTCTCAGCCCCCGCCCTGGCTCCACGCCAGGAGCCAGGCTCTCCCGGGGAGAAGGCGCGTGTTTGTCTAAGTGCAGCTTCTCCAGGGAGTTCTTTTATGCTGTGGCTATTTCGCCAGAGTCGACAGGGAGCAGAACAAGTGTGGAAAGATGACCTATTTTGTAGAAAAGCTGAATATGTCCCCAGATGTTTAGTGGCAGAGTGGCGTGTAACAGGCCCAGGAAATCCAGCAGGCAGGGCTGGTCGCAGTGCATGCAAGGACAGCCATCAAACAGATGACTTTTCGCCTGCAGCCTCTCCTCTCTTTCCAGTGCAGTGTTGGGCTGCACCCACCTTCCCCGCATCCTCTGATGGCTTTCCCAGCTGTTGGCGTTTCTGCAGCAAAGAGCCGGGAGTGAAATCTCTGGTTTGGCAAGACCGTTGCTGCCTGCCTCTGGACCGCTGCTTCCTCGCCCTGCGGTTGATGAGGTGTTGTCCGGGTGCGTTTCAGCTGTTAGTGTAGCAATACCAAGGTAACTGCCTCAAGACACAGGGGAAGCCATTCAGAAACTTCCTGTTCCATTTATGAGAGTGGCAGTCAATGGGATTTTATCTTCCAGAGGCAGTTAGGGCCCCAGCCCACGTCAGGGGCAGCTCAGACTGCCTCCGAGGCTGCAGGCCTCCAAATTGCTCTGCCAGGGCCCAGGGCTGCTTTGTAGTGATGCTGCCAGAAATACCCCGCAGGACCCACCGGCTCCACACGGCCTGCAAGCTCAGCACTGGACAACCAGGGCACGACTGGGAAGCCTGCCCACCCAGCCCCTGGCAGCCGGCCTGTGCATGGTTCTGGCTAGAACCCCCTCTCCCCACCTCAAAGAGTGTCTGGTGCCAAGTGGCACATCTCCATTTGGTATTGCAAAGTTGGGGTTTGCAACAGTTTATTCCAAAACAGTTCCGGCAGAGTGTGCCCCAGGTCCTAGCCCCTGCCCGGCGCTGGCGCCTTCATGGCTGGAGTCTCGCTGCTGATGAAGTGAATCGTCAAGCGCTTCTTCCAGAGCGACCCTGGCACATGTTCACTGCACACTGCAGGCCCCAAGCCCTTGCTGCAACCTCTGGGACACCGTGTTCCTCCTGAGAACCTCTGGTTAGTGCTCCCTAGTTTGTGGTCCCGTCCTAGGGAAAGTAGATCTCAAAACAATGGAATTAGAAATTTGAAAAGCAGTCCATATTTAACACGCAGGGATGGGCTTTTACTTTTAGTTATTGTCTCAGTGGTGTGCCTGTTAATGAACTCATTTTCCTGGACCTTGTGCTGAGACAGGCCTCCTGCGCCATACCTGCGAGGCAGAGCCACTGCTCTGGGCTGCTGGAGGTACCGGCAGACCTGACACGCAGCTCTGTCCCTGGCACACGAGGCGCCCGTAAAATGTGTGTGGAAGAAAGGAGTTAACCTAGCATCTGCCTTGCCAGGAACACCCTCCAGGACCCCGGGGCAGGTGATCACCCTGATTGGCCTCCTCAACCCCCAGAGCCTGGGGCCACACCCTTCCTTCCAGAAGCAGCCCCTTCTGTCTCCGAGACCCTTGCTCCTCAAGCTCCTCTGTCTCCTGCGCGTTCACAGCCACTCAGCAGCTTGGGGCACTCTGTGTTCCATCAGCCAAGTTTGTCAGCTGGTCTCCACAGTGGAGCAGATGTTTCTCTTGTCCACAGAAGAGGGGAGGGACTTGCATGGGCCCAGTGCTGGAATCCTGAGACGCCCATGTCCCTTGCCCTGCCAATTCGTTCCCCAGTCAGAATGGCCACGGAGGAGACCTTTGGTCCTCACTCTTCCTCTTCTATGAGTCTCTTCTAGAAAATGCTTACAGATATGCAGACAGATTTATCCCGAGGATGAGCACGACTGTCTTTGAAAACCACAGCTCCAAAAGTGGGATGGAGGCAGGTGCTGAAGCATAAGTGCCAGCCAGTGGCCTTCACTTCTCCACTGTCCGGAGGGGGACGGCTTAGTTGGAAAGGTGAGGGGGAGCGGCAGCGACTAGTTAGTGTGTTCAAGTGATTTCATGTGAAATGTGCACATCTGAAGGTCTTAGAGGCCCACACCCAGGATGGTGGGGTTTGCCCGACTCTCCAGTCCTGTCTTCTTCCCCAGCTTTCTGGCCATTTCCCGTTTTTCTGTAATAGCGTGTGTCGCTGTTGTAATAAGACACAGGCCTGGCGTTAATGTGGCGTCTTCTCGGTAAACCCCAGGGGCCCCTAAAGATCACCCAGGTTTTTCCGAGCGCCCACAAGCTGCCTGGCTGGCACTGTGCTTTCAGGGCTTACTGGAAATCGCTTCCAGACCACAGATCAATAACTTTCTTGTCCTGCCTTGAGAATATAATTTCGCTTGTCTTCCTGTCCCCTGAGCCCTGCTCAGCGAGGCTCCTCCACGCTCCCTGGCTCCTACTTTCACCCTCACATCCCACTGGCCAGCAGCTGGTGGAGCCATCACCCCAACTCTGTTCTTGAGTCCAGGTCAGTTCCCACGTCACCGCTCGTTGGTTTGGAGGTGGCCTTCATAGAGAAGGAGCTGGGAGGGAAGTGGCAGCTGCAGGCTTGGTTCAGGCTATCCCTTTGTGTTCAGTGGCAGCCAGCCTCAGCCTGAGGCCACCTCCCTCTCACAGCCTTCCCTGGATCTGCACGTTTGTAAATAGTCCAGAAAAGGGGAATCGTGTTTAGTGGTGCGTGAAAATGACACAAAATCCAGATCAAGTTCTTTTGGCGCCCAGCCGTACCTGGTTGTCTCTTGTGCCCCCACGCCACTGGGGCAGAGACCACATGGCCCCCAAACTCAGGCCCCGTCTGCAGCACCTGCCTGACGGGGGTCCCCTTGCTCTTTTTCCCTATCTGAACTCCTCTGGGAAAGCACCTGTGTTCCCCCTTCTCCCTTTGGGTGAGTGGTGGCTTGTGCTTCCCAGGCTCCTGTGCTGTCCCTCTCCGGTGGCCCTGTGGTCCTGGGGGTTCAGACGTGCCTGAGGTCTGCCTCTGGGGGCCCTCCACAGCGCTTCTGTCCAGCCTGCCCCCAGACGTCCTCCTCAGTCTCTTCCCGCTCGCCGTTGTCCTCTAAGAGCATCTCCCCCTCCTGAAGCCTCCCGTCTTAGTCCCCGTGCCCAGCCTCCCTTGCTCCCCCGGACAGTGCACCTTCGCTCGTCTCTGTTTCACCTGGTCCTGAAGGATCTGCAGTAGCCCCTCAGACACAGAGCAGAGCGGGAAGGGACGCTAGACACGAGAGTCACTGGCAGCGGGACAGAAGCAGGCGCAGCTGTGCCAGGACTCAGGATTTGGTCCTGAGCCGGAAGCCTTGTCCCTTCCGAGTGGTCCCAGGCTCAGTGCCGAAGACCACTCGGAGCCCGGGCAAGGCCTCTGCCGCCAGCTGTGTCTGTTATTTTCAGACAGATGCTCCTCAGCTCCGCCCTTGCTGCACCACGCTCCCTGTGAGCGGTGACCCTGTAGATGCCTCTTAACCCAGTTCCCGCATCGCCTGGCACTGTCCGTGGGGAGGGTCCTGTCAAGTGCCAGGCAGCATTCCAACATGGCCCAGTGGCAGTGACCGTGAGTTTGGCAAAGACAGACTGTGTCTCGGGGGGCACTCAGGCTGAAGTGACCCTAAGTGACCCTAGGGTGTCCAAAAGTTGAGTAAAGGGCTGTGAGGGGACCAGAGGCCTCGGGATGCGGGAGGGACGGGTGTTGCACCCACACCTGCCAAGCATCTGGCCACTTCCTGAGGCTGGGCAGGCGAGGAGGCTCCGCATGCCCCTCCCAACCCAGGCATGCCTCCCTCCCCTGGGTCCCTGGCAGGCTTTGCTCAGGCGTGAGACACCAGAGGCCGGGAAGCCACACACGCCACCCTCCGTCATTGCCGCTGTTGTAGACCGCCGGTTTCTCTCCAAGGGTGGAGGTTTTCCTAACCACAAAAAACTTACATTTCTCCCTTTTGAAAAAAAAGTGGCATGGTGGTGTAAGACAGGAAAATCAAGCAGATGCCACTAAAACCGGCGTGCAGTGAAACCCAGGCTCCCAGACCCCCTCGCACCCAGGACGCAGTGGGGTGCAGACCACCAAGGCCCAGGGGTGCTGGACCAGCCAGGGCGCTGCTCTGAGCAGTTGGGAGGCTGTGGGGCTCCTCGTGTGCCACCAGCGTGCCACTTGAGAATGCCCAGGTGCCAGGACGAGCACCACACAGGGCCGTCCGGGCGCTCGGGGCTAGTGGGCCAGGACCCACAGCGCTCGTCTTTTTCTCTTTGCTAGAGAAGCCCCTTATCACCCCACAGCCGTTCCCCTTAAAATCCAGCCCCCTTTCAAGACCTTTGACACCAGGAAGGTGTGAGTGTGGTCAGGCGGCGGCCAGCATCCCTCTCGTCGGGGCCGAGGAGGATTTGATCTGCAGAGCCAAGGACAAGTCGTGCAGCTCTGACGTCGGACGGGAGGGCACGAGGCAATTAAAAGTAATTAATGATTTCTGAGAATCAGCCTCCTGCATGCAGTTTTAATCTAGTCATCATTTAAATTGGAAGATGGACATTTAATTTTCAGCATTGTGAAATTTGTGATTTATATATTTCATCCCATTGGATAAAACTCCTTTCCCTAGCTCTTCATCTCCCGATGCAGCAGATCTGAGCTCCTTACGGTGGGATCTGAAAACCCACCTACTGCAGACCCCACGGTGCAGACGCGATTCCTTTCACATGTGGTTACTTGAGACCTGTCTCTAGATGAGGGGACAATCTAAAATAAACATCAACCTTTCACGACTGAGGAGCCCTGTGGGGTGGGGACTGGGGGCTAGAAGATGCCCCCACCTGTGAGGGGTACAGCCACAGCCCTGGACGTTCACCATCTCGTGCTGCAAGATTCGCACTGGGTTCCGAGCATGCCCGCTGCAGGCCTTCTCTTCCCGTGGGGTGGGCGTCAGCTCGAGCAAGGAAAAGGGCCGCTGCGTCCTGTGGCGGTGCCTGAGTGACGGCTGCCTCTGCATTCGCGGGTCTCCGTGGCCTTTGTCTCTGGTGACGTGTTCTTGTGGCCTGCTGTGGCTTTGGATTCCAGGCCTCTGCTTCCCTTTTCTTCCTTCACTGGGATTTCTCAGAGCCGCCTGGGGTAGGTTGTGGGCAGGGGGATGCTCCAGAGGGTGACGAAGGTCCCAGCAAGGGACATCGGCTTGGCAGAGCCACAGATAGTCACATATGGGGAAATTCCTGAACGAGTGAAAAATACTCCTGATCGTGGTGCTTACATCGAGGGAGCCAAGTCACCGCAGAGGCTGATAAATCTCCATCATCACCTGTAACAGCCGCTGCTTCCCTGTCCATCCATCTGTCCCGGCCTGACTGACAACGAGACCGCGTATAAAGGGAAATACAATGAGGACAGAAGAAACGCGTGGGAGTGGGGGGCTCGGTCGCAGGCACGCCTGTGCGTCCTGATGTAGAGGTGCGACTGACAGGTGGCCAGGTTTGCTCTGCACACAGCCATGTGTGCGCTGTCAGGCGCACGCACGCTGCCTTGTTTCGATTGATGAATTGCCTGCTTTCTTGATTAAACCTTCCGTCACTTAAGAAACAAAAAGCCTGTGTTTAGATGGCAGAGTGGGACATGTCAAAAAAATCTGTCTCCTTTACCTTTGTGCAGATGTTGGGCACAGACTGTAACATGTATTATTAAAATGAATGTGGCATTTACTGTGCATTATTCCTTTCCTGGGAGAAAGGACTGTAAATTATATGCTAATAATAAGCTTTAACCCTTTCGAAATGCAAAAGATTTAAGAGTGCAAATATTCATGTAGGCCCGGCTAATTGGATGTGCTTTTATACATCCTCTGCGGTGGCGGTGTCACCGGAGTTAATGAATGGCACTTGCGGGCAGACGCGCGGGGCACTCAGGAGCCCTCGCCTCAGAGGGTTGCTTCTTCCAGTGCCTCTGCTGGGATGTCACAGGGAAAGGCCCAAAAGCCCTGCACAGAGCTCTGGCCGCCCCCACAGCGAGTCCTGTGGAGCCACCAGTGTCCCCCTCTCCGCCCTCCGGTGTTTCTGCCCAGGCCAGGCCACGCACTTCCCTGGCTCTCCTCCTTCACCAGGTTTTCCCAGCCTACGTCCAGGCACCGGGGGACAGAGCTGCCTCTCAAAGCTCAGCCTGGCTTTTGCTCCTCAGGTCAAAGCTTCATGACCCCACGCCCCGGCCCATGACCTGCCTGGCGATGTCTGTGACCTGTGACCCTTCCCCTGCGTCCCACGGAGCCATCTCACCTTTGTGTCTGCACATCTGTGCCAGGCACTGCAGTGGCCCCCCCAAGGCCTCTGTCCCCATCTGTGAAGGCCAGAACTTGGACTGCCCTCCACAGGCCCTCTGATTCCCCTGGGGCCGCTGCTCTTCCTGGTCCACCACTCTGCTGGTGCTGGGGGACCTCCCCTGTGAGCACATGGAGCCAGGCGAGACCCCACTGAGAGAGGACAGAGGCAGCCTTCCGTCCCTTTGAAGGGAGGAGGATGTAAATAAACAAGGGCCAGAAGAAAGCAAGGCTCTTCATTCTCCACCCATTCCTCAGACCCTGAGAACGGCTGAGTGCCAGGCTGTGTGCCTCTGAGCTAAACAGAAGCCTGTTGAAAGGGCTGTCATGTGACTGCTGGGATACGGGGGTCAGAAGCACAGATTCCAGTCTTGGCCCTGACACATACTGATCATCATCCAGAGCTGCTGCGAGTAGCTGCCAGGATTGTGCACTGCACAACACATGTGAATGGCAGTCCCTGGAGCCATGTATTTGCTACCTTGGACAAGCCCTGTATTGGGCCAGCTCATATTCTTCTTTATACCTGTAACAGAACGCAGTAACTACCTGCTGCTCCCCTGCATTGTTGCGAGGACCGGGGTGTGTGAGAACATTCTGTAAGCCAGGGTGCTGCAGTGGTGTCACTTCCCTCCGCATTCACCTCCCCTGCAGGGGTGCAGTCCGCAGAGCGACCCAAAGATTGGTTGAGAATGATCACTCGGGCTCCCTGGCTCGCGCCCAGCAAGGTCGCCTTCTTAGCCTCGTGCTTCCTTATATAATTTTGATATATAAGATGCCTTCTCTGAGCACTCAGGGAAAATTTCTTCCTCAGTCCAGAGAAACTTGCAATAAAAGGCTCTCTGGCGTGGCTCGGCGCGCACCCCTGGCAGCCAAGACGGTCTGTCACGCATCATCACTTAGGAGTGGGCTATTTTCAGTGGCAAGCAGCCCACGAGCCCTTTCTCGGGGAGGTGATGGCACGGCCACTCAGGAGGGAGAGGCCAGCCTCGGTAGCCGCCTCCACTCTGTGGGGGCCGGGGCTGCTGCAGGTTTCCTCTCTGCTCCCCCCGTGCACAGAGGGGAGAGCAAGACTTTCCAGTTTCGTCATCGTGAAAAATAAAAATGTTATTAGGTGGCAGATACTTCAGTGCCCTGTGCCTCCTCCTCTGTTTGGCTCCTGAGTGTGGTGCGGCGCAGACAGCCCGGGTTCATGGGCCTCAGCCCTGCTTCAGCCTGGGCCGGTGCCAGGGCCTGGGTGCGCAGCAGGAGCCAGGTTAGCTGGTCGGGAGAAGTGAGCGAAGTCAGGCACAGGGCCCTGCCTGTCGGGGTCTCCACTCTCACGTCCCCTCAGTCACACTGCAGTGACAACACCAGCTGTCATAGCCACAGCAGTCCAGCTAGCACTGACTGAGGACGCCCTGTGTGGGTCTGCCATGTCCAGGCTCCAGGCCGCAGGCCTCCCAGCTGAAGGTGGCCAGACGTGGCCCTAAACCGCGAGCTGCTGGGGAAGGAAGCGCTCTCGGACACCTTCCCCCTGGGTGTTCATCTTCCCGTCTGGTTCTCAGCAGGAACATGCCCAGTTCCCCCTCACGGTTCCCTTCCGCGTAGGTGGCACAATCAGACCTGGGGAAAGCGCTGAGGACACAGGAGGGCGCTTGGTCCTGCTCTTCATCTGCCTCCACACTTCTTCTGAGGTCTGCTGTGGAGGGAGGAAGTGGTGGGCTTACCAGACACCCCTACCCGGGGCAGCTTGTGTCCACTCAGCCCGTTTCTTTGTCTCTTTCTCACAATAATAAACTAGGGGCTGCAAGGGGGGAAATGGTACAATTAAGGCAACTTCTTTCATTTGAGCACATTGAGGGAACTGAAGTTGCTTTTGCTTTATTAAAATGGATCACATTAATTGGATAAATTTATTTACTAATGCCCAGCTGCCCCCCACCCCTGCCGTGTATGTGCTGGATACACACGTCCACACGTCTTGTCATTAGTCCCAACATGTCCCGAGTGAGAAGACCCTTTGAAGGTGGGAAGAAGGTCCTGAGAGGCTGCAGACGCCCATGTTGCAGCGCAGGGTGGAGCCATGCACCGTCTTGGTCCCCAGACCCTAACTCCAGACCACCCAGCCCACACCATGCCGAAAATGGGGAAGGACACAGGCCTACTGGCCATGTTGGGTCTCAAGGTTATTTGAAGTCTCAGGTGGCCCAGGACCATTGTCTCTGGGATCTCTTTGGAGTGAGGCCAGGGCACTGGGCTGACGAGGACCCCAGGTGTGGAGTCATCACGGATGGCAGGCGGGGCGCACGGGCCTCTGGCCTCGGTGACCTCAGGCAGGCAGGAGCCTTTCCATGCCTTGGGCTTCCCGTCTGTGAAGTGACACATGGTGGGTTAGAGCTGTGCCAGGTGCCGCACTACGTGCTAGGGGCATGTCCCCATGTTGGTCACTGTCTGCAGCCCCTCCCCATGCCTTCTCACCAGGAAAGGGGTTCTGCTGGCCCCCATCAGTCCTCGGGGGTAGGCCAGCCCTCCTGTTGCAGACCACTGGGGATCTGGACACCAGATGGCCCCCTTTCCATGGTCTTCTCCAGGCCCTCTAGTGGTGATGAGTGGCCCAAGGCCACCATGTCACTTTCGGAGACTGAACCACTAGTGTTCCTCTCCCCCACTCCAGCTCTCTTGTGCCACACTCCCCTTGAGCAGGGCTCCCATTTGAAGCAATAGCATCCCAGTACCACCTGCCTCCCTGCTGTGAAGCTTCAGCCTCCAGGTCTCCTAAGAGCCAGCCTCTGCTGACACCAAGCCCAGGAATGCTGGAGCCTCCCCGGCCTGTGCACGCCAGCCAGCTCTCAGGAACGGCCCAGCCCATGACGCCCTGCTTCAGCCTCGAGAGTGGAAGCAGGTCCTGAGACCCCAGTTAGCACTTAGTCCCTGAGGGCTCTGCGGTGTGGGGATGTGGGCATTGGCAGGACCTGGGGAGGAGCCGGGTGGCTGCCAGGGGTGGAGATGAGATCCAGAGTCACCCTTAGCTGTCACTCAACGTGAGCACCCCCCTTCCACGTCAGAATAAGTGCGTTTAACATCTGGCAGGACAAAGGAGGTTGGGATCCACTTAGAACAGAGAAGCCACCTCTCCTGCATGGACAGAGTCCCTGAGTCCATCCCCTGACCCTCATTGGTCTTGGTGTCTTGAATACCAGATGCTTTCTTCCCTCTCTTCAGTAATGGTCAATGGCAATCCTAAATCTATTTATGTTTTATTTTAAAAAGAAACTTCAGTTTTCCAGCCTGTAGTTCAAATGGAATTACTTATGCCGAGTCCGGAGAGCATGCTCCTTGGGCTCAGATTTGTCTCACGGTTGTCTGAGAGATGAGTGATGCGGAAGCCCCTCAAGGTGAGACCCCGCCGTAGAGCGCTTTCTCACACCTGAGTTGTTTTATGGCTCGAGTGGTCTCATGATCCCCCGCAAGGCAGCACCCATAACTTTGAATGAGAGGGTACAGCTTGCCTGGTTGGCCCTCAGCACTGCTCCTGGTGACACTCAGAGGCGTCTTTAATTGCTTGTTACCCAGAGGCAATAAATGCACCTGTCTTTCTGTCCTTTGCCTTGCATTTGCCTGAAATATGCCCTTTGCTTGCAAAATGCCCCTTCGCCCCTGTGAGAACGCGCCCTGGTGAAAGAAGCCCCATCTTGGTCAGAGTTCGGGGTTCGATGAGAGAGTGTCAATGAGGATGCTCATTCACTGGCACGTGCCTGGTGCCCAGCCCAGGGCCTGGCATACAGCAGGTGCTCAGTACTGGTGTTGGATAGGTTCTGGGGAGGAGCTGGTCTTGGCCCCGGCCCAGCCCTCTCGTGTGTGCCCGCCCCTGCTGCATGCTGCAGACGGCTTACGGAAGAGTCACTGCACTTCCTCATGTAATTTTGAGTCACATTTTTCTCTTCTGACTTTTGAGGGTGAGAGATATGTGCATGAGTTGCCCAGCACTGCAGGGACACTTCCCGTGCTCCCAGGAAGCACTGACGTCATCTCCCACAAGCACACCTAAGAACACCGTCAGCCAGGGGCAGCCCTCGCTCCAGCAGCTGCCACTGGGAGCTCCCTGGAGGGGACCTTCCACCACGTGCGGCAAAGCCAGCCCTCCCTGCTAATCAGAACTCAGGAACTGCCTGAGGTGTTGGTCTGCAGCAGCTAAAACCGCCTCAGGTTTAAGCCGGCCTCGATTTTCTCTTTCTGTTTTCACCAAATTAGCTCTGGTCTGAGGCTGCTGGTCCTGGTGCTGCTGGGCCCTCTCTGTGACTTTTCTCTGTCCTCTGCCTCTTGTCCTGTTCTCTTGGGTTTACAGTTGCTGCCTTCCCAATCTCTCCCCTCCCCAGACCCTCTGGCAAAAGAAGAATCATATCAACAACAAAAGGTCCGTTTCCTTGCTGCAGAACCGTGCACACCAGGCGAGCGTGTGCTGCCACAGCCCCTCTCCCTGAGCCGGAGCACACTGCCAGGCCAGCAGCCCTCCAAGCTCAAGACCACAGGGCACGCACACTGCGGGTCCTTCCCAAGTGTCTGTGCTCGGGATCGGGAGTAGACTGAGCATCTTCCTCAGATGTCCTGTCTGGTGAGAGCCACCACCACTGTTCAGTGAGAGGCTACCGATGCTGAAAGATTGCTCATTTCTTCAGGCTCCATTTTTTCAAAAAGATATTGTACCTTTTATTTGGACTTAATGAGGACAGACATTTTAATCAGAGGTTAGTCATTTATTTTTGCAAACGATTGTTTTGATTCATCATTTTTGCAGATAATTAAATGGTTCAGTTGGCACAGTGTGTCTACTTTATTAAAACAGGTAATTTTGGGGGGGAAAAGAAATGCTATTTTTTGGATCACTGCACAAGAATTGCTTTTATCTTCATCTTTGAGTATAGTTTCCAGTTGTTTTGCAGAAAGCTCCCCCATGGGCCCTTGGCGTCTGATCTGGCCTGGAGGGGCTTGCCCATCCCTGATTGGGACCTTGGCTGCTCCGCCCTTTGAAAGGCAAGCTGCAGATCAAATTCTGCACTGTTCCCTTTCCAGCTCAGGTCTTAATTGGATCAGGGAAAGAGCCTACAAGTTATGAACTTTGCAGAGCAGCAGTTCTTCTGCTAAAAACAGATTAATTGTAGCCCTCGCTGTGGGAGGAGTTTAGAAGTCAATTACTGCTTGTCCTATTATAATTTACACACCAAGGATTTGGAAAAGTCTGTCACTTAGTGTAAAAATGAAAAGGTTACGTGTACCGTTGGCGTCCACCTCTGACTTCCCATTTGTAACTGCTTCTGCTACACGTGTTTGTGTGTGTGCAACTGGTAGCTGCAGAGCTGTGGGGAGCTACAGCTGCCAGCAAGAGTCCTGGGAAGAATGACCTTTGAGATGTGGTCCTTCAGGTCCATGATGGCTTAAAGTACAGCCCTTTGTCTGGCAGCCTGGCCCACTTGGGTGCCTGCAGAGCCCAAGGAACGCCCCACTTAGGGGGTCATGAGCCAGGAACGGAATGGCCCTTCAGGGGTCAATTTTTTTAAAAACAAATTGCTCACGACATTTGCTTTCTTTGATTTTTCCATGTTTGTGTCCTGAATCCGTTAATCCACTCATTAAAAGGATTTATTTTAGATGGACCAATTAAAACTTTGGAGGCTAATATTTTGCTGAGCAGTGCAGACCTCTGAAAGCACAATTTATAACCTGGCTTCTGCCCTTTTCCGCGGAGCACTGTCTTGGAGCTCTGTAACCTCGGTGCTTGGAGGAGTTCAGAAATTGCCGTTCTTTGTCCTCCGGCTCAGGGCTGAGCGGTGGTGGGGCTGAGCGCTCGAGCCTTCCCGTTGCTGGGAGGTGAACCTGCAGGTCTGGCAAGTCCAGCCAGCCCAGCCCAGGAGCCTCACGCTGTTATTTGTTTGCTTGCAGAAACCCTGTAGTTTAATTTTTTTTAATAGGAAGCTGCTGTGTAGTTTGGATATTTAAACAGTTATTAACCGAATGACAATTAACAGATTGCATAGACAGATTTTCTTTTGAAAACCTCTGAAATTGAGTACAGTTTGCAAAACTATCTCGGCATAGTAATGACAATGAATTTTGATTTCCCGGAACTGATATTAGACTCCTTATTAAACTATGTGCATCTGCTTTTAATTTACTCCAAATAATTGGAAAATGCAATGAAGCTTTCCAATTAAAGCACGGCTTTATGCTGTTTAATAATACCCCCATAATATTATAGCTTATGAAGTGACAGGTGAGTTGGTGTATGAATAAAACATAAAGGCAGCAATAAGGGACAGAAAACCGGAGACAGTTGTGGGGATTTTAAATGCTGGATGTAATTTGCATATATTAATCTCTTCTTTTCAGCCTTATCAGGCGTTCTTCAGTATTTGAAGTTAAAATAGCGTTGACAGGCGGGAGTGCGCGTAGTTTTTTCAAGGATTTATTACTTGTATAATTTCTGATCTTTAATAAGCAGATATGACTGATCCTCCTAGTTCTATAGAAATCGGTTAATTGTTCCAGATGGCGTGTACTGATTATGCAAAATTACTTTTCACACCATTTTTTTTGTGATGGAGTTTGGAGTAAAATTAAATTTTTTATAGCCTTCTTATCATGCTGTTTTACAGTGGTTTTTCCACAGAAGTTGAATTTAATCTACTATATTACATTGACCAGCACAGTTATTCTAATGTAGCATTTTGTGATTTGACAAAGAATAATAGAACACATTGCTCATTGTTCATTACTATGTCCCTAATAAAAAGGAGCTCCTGTGTATAGCACATAGGCTGTTATTTATGAAGAATGCCTAATTCGTACAGTTAAAAATGCAAAATTGTATCATGAAGTAGTTCCTTTTGGGGAGAGAATATCTAGAAAGAGCAAATAGAAATGGGCTTGTCACTACCAATTTTACACGCTAAAGGAGGAGTCACCTTTCAATGACCAGTGTGTTTAAACTGTATTGCTTTCTTCTTTGAAGGAAGAAAGAGACCTGGATAATCTCATTCTATTAAAAGAGGCGTCACGGGTGGACTGGCCTAGATTTACATAATCCCAAAGTCTTTCATAATTGAATAGTATGTAGGAGAGGTGGCTACACTTTGGTATAAAGTACCAGGGAGAAAAGTCTAAAAAACCCAGTGATAATTGGTCTCAAATGTTTTCCAAGTGTCAGTTTATTACCAGGCACCTCGTGCTTGTCAGACCCGAGTCCAGGCTGTGCATGATCCCCGGTGACACTCAGGTAGTCCCATCCTTGTGCAGCCCCTTGGAGCACCTTCTCTGTCCAGTTCAGCCGGCAGTGAGGTCCCGAGTCTTCTGCAGACACAGCGCAAGACTGAGGCCACTGCTTCTGTGCAGGAGTGGATGCAGCTTGGCCCCTTGGAGGGGTGGCCTCCAGAGCAGCAGCTAGGTGGGTGGAGGCAGAAGAGTTCTCTCTTGCATCAAAACTCTGGTTTGGTTGGGGCTGGGGATGCAGCTCAGTGGCAGAGTGCTTGGCTAGCATGCACGAAGCCCTGGCTTTGATCCCTAGCATTGCAAAGAAAAAATATATATACAATTTGGGCATGTAGGTTTGAAATATAGCAGAGAAATATACCGAAAAAAATAACCTTATGTATTTCATCTGAAGTTGGACTTGCTTTCAGGAGACCCCGTGTGTCTGTGCAGTGAGTCTCACCAGGCTCTCACTGGCTCAGGATACACATTCCTGTTTTCCACAAGCAGAGCCTGTATGCAGAGAGCACCTCTCTGCAGCCCAGCTCCTGCTCCCAGTAGCTCCCATCCTGCCCCCAGCATTCTGCAGGCCTCAGGATGCCTCCTTGTTTGAACAGCCTTGAGGAGGATTTGGATCTGGTTAAGGAGTCTAAATCCCCTTGGCCCCAGGAGAGTCAAACTTTTTTTTTTTTTTTTTTTTAAATTCTTCACCAGCAGCACTGACTGCTGTTCATACGGGGGCCCTGGAGTGGAAATAGGACTGATTGACACCTCTGAGGCAGGCTCTGGGGAACAAAGACAAGTAGAAGGTCACAGACCTTACAGCTTGGAGTGCCTGTCGTCCCCGTCCCCTGGGCTGGGGCCCAGTGCAGGGCAGGCTACTTGCTGGCAGGGTGTCAGGCACCCAGATGTGGCTGCTGGCTGAGTTACATGCCCTGCACCATGTTGAGCTGCGTTGCCTTCAGAGTTGTGGTGGAATGCGACTTGTTGCCTGGTCAGATCTGGAGGGGGTTCCGTGGTGAGGCGAGGTGTCCTTGGCTGCCATTGGTACTGGAATGGCTGAGGAGACCATGCTGATGGGCTTGGGGTGCTGCGCCAGCAGAATTCTGCCTTCGCCTCCCTCCGGCCTGCTCCAGAACTCGAAACCTTCCTAATATACTCTTTTGTCAACTCCAAATGTATTTTTGTGAAAAGGAAAACTATGTGAAAAAGAGGATGCATAAATCAGACATGATTAAAAATATTTGTTCTAATGCAGTGATAATTTGGTAGTAATGCTTTCATCAGGGTAGCTTAAGGCTGCATTAAGTGGACAGACTTTATATGGCTTCTCTAATTTTAATCTTCAAAATGCTATCTAATGTCTCATTAAGACTTGCATATAATGTATCTTAAGTACAGTCATTAAATATAGTTTAGGGAGATTTATGTTCAGATATTGCTTAAAGATGTTTTAATAGGCCCATTTGCTCTGATGATATTAATGAGCTCTTAATCCAGATGAAGCTTCTCAAACTAGTGGTAAAGACTCCCAGCCCGAACACAGCAACTCGGAATCAGTACGTGGTTTGGACAAGTGCCCGGAGGTGAGTCCTGGAGTCTGGAGTTTCTGAAAAGGGCTATCCATGATGTGGTCTGCCCACTGACCCCCTCGGACTCCATTCTTCCGCCAGCCCGAGAATGGTGCCCCAAGCTTGCACAGGCCATGTGCTAACTTGGCCAGCCCTTTCCTCTCCAAGGTCATTTGAGGGATGGGATGTCCATGGCAGTGTCACCGGGGGCCACTAGGGGTTAAAGGAGGCTGTTATGGCTCCAGGAGGGAGCATCTGCCAGGTAGGGATGTGCACAGCTCTGCTCACCGAGAGTGGGAAGGTCACCGCGAAGGTCACCTGGGTGTGCTTCCATCCTCCAGGCGTTTGGCGAGGCTGAAATATATGAAATGAAGTACCCATGCTAATTCAAAATCAGAAAGGAAACAAGCCTGCAGGGAGTCTCTGTCCCACACGCACGTGCACAGTGGTTCCCAGGCCCCACTTTTAGATATTTAGCAAAAAAAAAAAAAAATCTCTGAGTTGATATTTCCCTTTCTTTCAGAGAAATATTGAAAAACATATTTTTTGGGTTTCAATTATTTTAAGGGGGGAAGAACCTATGAGTTCAGAGACTTTTCTAATTACTAAATTGGTTTGTTATAAAAAGATAATAGCAAATTTCTTCTCTTCATAATTGGACGTTTCTTCCCTGTAGGCTGATGCCGGCACAGCCCGTGCATGCACAATAAGTTGTGCGTTTGAAAAGCCATAACTAGCTAATAACAGCCACAGTGTCATCAGAGAGTAATGGTGTGCTGATTAGCATAATTAATGACAAATGGTGGTGCAGAATTGGTGGATTGGTTTATCGGATGATGAATGCGGTGAGGCCGGGCTGCGGCTGCCAACTAGGCCTCGCTGGCTGTCAGCCCTTCTGCTCTAGCCGAGGCGGCCCTCATTAGTCACGATGGGAGGTGCCAGTTTGTGTTCTGTTTGGAGCACAGAAAACTTAATAACGCAAACGGATGTGGCTCTCCCTTTCTCCTCTGTATTTACTCACAAAAATCTCTCCTCCCTTGTTCGCACTGTGGCTGGAGCATTAAGACAACTGTTTCAAGGTCTATCCTGCTGTCCTAGAGGGAAGCAAAAAGTGGCGTCTAGAGAGCCTGGGCCAGTGCTCCTGTGACCAGGAGCCTCGCTCCCGCACACACGTCCTTTTATCTGTGTGTCTATAAGGGGAGAGAGTGGAACTCGAGAAGCTATACATTCTGTCCCCAAATAAGACTTGCACATTTATCTTGGACTTGATTAATCAGACCTAATTTGCATTCGCAAATGAGACTGATAAAAATGGATTTACCTTTTAACCTTTAGAGGAGGAAAAGTATTTCTCTGCAAGATTTCTGGAGCTACCGTTCCTTAACCGATAAGAAGCAACTCTTATATCAATAAAGATGAAAATCCTTAATTTGCATTAGTGAATGAGACTAATTATTATATAGTTAATTAGCATCTGGAAATGAGGATTATCTTAATTACAAAGCACAATTTCCCTAATAGCTACAAAACTGTAAGTTTGATCCGTGTGGAAATTGGTAACTATTATTATGTAATTAGTGATAACATTAATAGTACAGAATATTTAGACATGATTTGCATATGCAAATGTAATTTACCTGAGCCAAACAAGTGGACCATTATTGATCAGACCATGGAAGTTCTAGGTAGCTGAATGGTACCTTATTAGGCCAGATACCTGAAGCAGGTGGAGTCGGCAAGCACCGCCTGAACCTTGGAGGTCAGATGGACTTTGCTAAGGAGATGCGTGGCCGGAGCATCCAGCTCAGGGAGGTGGCTCCTAGGCTCATGTCTCCATGCCTCTCACGATCCCAGCACCCCTCTGTGTGCTTCCCCTGTGCATTTCAGCTATTCCCAACTTCAGATGTCTTAAAATTGACAAGTTCTTTTAAAGCAGTGATACGCACGTGAGCACAGTCTGTGATGCAGCTCTCAGTTCTTGGAGATTCAGGTCTGAATTTTGTCCACTTGGCCCTCAAAGATCCTCCCTTCAGAAATGGTTCTTTGTCATCATCTTCCCTGACCCTCATCTCTTTCCTATCTTGAGCTATGGCAGTTTCCCAAAGGTATGTATTTCAGGACAGGGGGGTGATATTAGAGTGCACAGAGATGGCCTTTTTAATCTTTTATTTTTACTTTATAATAGCACACAATGGATATCATCATTCAAAATAAGATAGGTATATTAATCAGTCTTTGCTGGGTCATGCTGCAGCAACAAACAATCCCCAAATTGCAGTAACTTCCAATAGCACCATGTAGCATGCTCACTCAAATTACAAGTTGGTGACTGTGGGTTGGCTGTGGGTTTGCTGGGACCCGACTCCATGTGTCTTCTCATTTGGGGGCCCACGCTGATGCGATGTGCTGTTCTCAGAGTGGAGGCAAAGGGCAGGCAACATGGAAGAGCAGCAAGTGGCTGTCGGCATCTGGCCAGTTGCAGACTTTCCTAGAGCCCAGGGATTTGGGCAGGTGTTCCAGCACAGTGGAATTAGCACTGCTCTCCAGTGTTAAAGGCTTGTTTTGATCAAACTTGAGACCTTCAAGTTTTAGTCCATTTGACCTTCCAGACTTGAGATGGTGGCTTCCTTCCTCTGGAATTTGGTTTTCCTAGCAGCAAACAGAGCTGTTAGACCAGGTGGTGCTTCTTGTTGCTGTGCCCTGCCTGTACCCCTCAACACCCCCGTTGAGAGCCAGGCACCTGCAGAAGCTGGAACAGGGTACTCCAGGAGTTCTGCCTCAGGGATGGTGGCCTGAGGTGCCAACTAGAGTGACTTACCTGACATTTCCTGTGACAGCCTAATAAAGTCTGTCGCTGGACATAACAGCTCATTGATAGATTTTTCTTTCTTTCTTTCTTTCTTTTTTTTGGTTAAATCAAAACCAGATGTAAACCATTTTCTTTTTTGAATTATGAAAGCAATGTGTTCATTGTAGCAAAATTAGAAAATGCATAAGAGCATGAGGAAGAAAATAAATACCACTCATAATCCCATCACCCAGGGACACAAGTGTGTTAGGGTCTCTCCTTTCTCAACATTTTTCCTAGACCATATATTTACATGCAAAAGTATATTCCTAATTGTCCATTCTGGGTTTTTTTTTCTTAAAGTCCAATTTATCGAGGTGTAATTGACATACACATCAAAAAAATCTGAATATGTAACACAAACCCCACTATTTTATATAATTGTAGAACACAGTAAAAGATAAGTGAATCCACCTTTCTGGAAAATGTCAAACCACATGACAGCTGCCTCCAGGAGCAAGACCTGGAATGTCCCTGTCACCCTTGAAGTTCACTTGCACCCACTCCTGAGCATTTTCCAGCCCCTCGGCCTCTCCCGGGCAACCCGCCCATCCCTTATCACTGAACAGGGCTATAGGGTGTGGCTTGGTCTGTCCTCAGCCTGATCTGTGAGACCCTCCGTGGGGGAAATCACACTTTTAATTATTATGAGTGTGTTTAAGATTTCCTATCTTACTATTTTTGTAGTTGTTTTTCAACATGTTCCTAATAGTTATAGCTCAATTTTTTTATTACCCAGATGAAATGTAGAATCTCTTGAATTTCCAAGGAAAATATTTTCAAGATTTTCATTGAGAAAAAAGACACTGAAATTATAAATTAATTTAGAAAGAATGGTCTTCTTTAAAATACTTGATCTTTTCATCCAGCAATATAATGTGATTCTCCTTTCATCCAAATGTCTTTTTATATTATTTAGTAAAGTATCACAGTTTTTCTTGTTTGGGCAGGGAAGGGTACTGACTGAACCCAGGGCCTTAACCACTGAGCTACATTCCCAGCCCCTTTTTATTTTTTAGTTTGAGACAGGGTCTCATTGAGTTGCTTAGGGCCTCGCTAAGTTGCTGAGGCTGGCTTTGAACTTGCTATCCTCCTGCCTCAGCCTCCTGAGCTGCTGGAATTACAGGGCTTGGCCACTCGCCCATCCAGTTTTCCTTGTCTCCTACCTTAGGTTTTTTTTTGTTGTTGTTGTTTGTTTGTTTGTTTACTAGAGAGAGAGAGAGCGAGAGAATTTTAATATTTATTTTTAGTTTTTTGGTGGACACAACATCCTTGTTTGTATGTGGTGCTGAGGATCGAACCCAGGCTGCCCGCATGCCAGGCGAGCGCGCTACCGCTTTAGCCACATCCCCAGCCCCTGAGCCACATCCCCGCCCCTTAGGTTTTAATTTTAGTTGTTGCTTTGTCCTTTAGGCTGTAACTGATGGTTGCTTATACATATATATTTTAAACCCTTGGTTTTGAGTACTTACTTTGTAACTGGACACTCTGTGTCTTTCATTTCCAGTAGCTTCCAAACTGTTTTATCGAGGTTTTCTTGATAGACTACAATATCATCTGCAAGCATATCTGATCTTGTGTCCGTGACAACTTTCCTGCTTGTTCCTTTTCTTGCTCTGTCTTGATGACCACCGTCACTGACCGCAGTCAGGAACTCACCCTGCTCCCCGGCTCCTGGCTGGGGCCAGGTCCAGTCTGACGCAGGCTGTTGATTTGGGAGTGTTTGATCACATTAAAGCAAGGATTCTTCATGCCTGTTTCCTGGGGGAGGTTTCTTTACTTAAATTCAGGTGCTAACTTGAATTTCATATTTTAAAAACTTTCAGAAACTATTAATACAGTATTGTGTGGTTTTTCTCATTTAACCTACGGATACCACTTTGTTTTTATGACTTATCACTGAGAACGTCACTGTTATGTTTCCAAAATACGTCTTGCTTTGGTATGATGCATTATTCTTTAAATATAGTACTAGATCTGAGCTGCTAAAATTTAAGATTTTGTCATTTATGGATGTGAAATTAGACAAAATATAGCTTTGCAAGTGATCTAGGACTCTTGAATTACTTCTTTTCAAACCTAAAAACATTTCTAAAATACTCTGTGTCTTCTCCTCTGGGACTGGGAATGAAGGAAGTGACGCATAGGAACTCAGTTGCCCTGGAGTAATGTAGGGAAGCTGGGCATCTGGGGCAGGGGAGGCCAGCTTCAGGGTCTTTCATGATGGTTTTTCAGGCTTTCTGCCTTTTCTTGAGTCAATTTTGTCATTTATATTTTTTGCGGAGGAAAAATCACCCAAAATTTAATGTTTCAAATTTGGGCCTGAGATTATTATTATTTTAAAATTAATAAGCCTGTGATCATCCGTGATCCTGCTACTTTCCCCGTTTTTCTTGGTTATCCTTGCTAGGGATTTATTTCTGCTTATTTTTTATCACATATCTCGCCATTGGACTTGCTTTGTATCTCATTACCTTTATCTGTTTGGGTTTTTCTTGTTCTTTCTTTTGGCTTAGTTTGCTGTTTTACGTACGTCCTGGGTGGAATCGTCGTCTCATTGGTTTGCAGGGCTAGGGATGGAACCAGGGCCTCGCACTTGTTAGGCAAGGACTCACCACTGCACTGCATCCCTGCCCCATTTTATTTTATTTATTTATTTTAATTTTGAAACAGGCCTCCCTAACTTGCAATCCTCCTGCCTCAGCCCCCCTCCCGAGGGCTGGGACAATGGGTGTGCCCACCACACCCACTGAGCCGTAGTTCTGTGATGCTCTTGGCCCAGGCTGGCTCCCAGGGCCCTCTGCCCGGCCCTGCCCTGGCGCAAGAGCTGTGTCGCCTCCCTCCGCTCTGACCGTCGAGGCTCCTCCTCCAGTGCTGCCTACGTGGACCTTGGCTTTGGTTTTCCTCCTGCCTCCATGTCCCCTCCAGTGTCCCTGCAGCGCCCCCCTCCCTGTCTCCACCCGTGTCCTGAGACTGCTCTCTGGCGGCTCCTCTGCCTGAACCCTGCGCACACCTCAGGTGCCCTGCGCTGGCTGTCCCCCTCTAGGGCAGGAGCCCCTTCAGAGTCCCCAGCCCCACAGGACTGAGCACATGCTTCGGAGCCCGGCCTTGGGCTCCTCGGTCTTCCTTTGCCAAAAAGCCACCTGTTGCTGGAGGGATGACAGCTGTGACTACTTGGCTCTGTCCCTGGAGTCCATCGTGAGGCACTGGACGATTCATGGTCCAAACGTCGCTTTTCCCGGGGCTTGGTCATTGCTGGTGCTTATTTGAAAACCTGCCCATGTTGCCTGGTGGCACCACAGGGGCCACACAAGGACAGAGGTGGCACAGGGCACGTGAGCAAGCAGGGTTTGGGTGCTGGGCCACCTTCCAGGCTGCCGGATCCCACAACCCACGGATGCACCGTGGACATCAGGGCTCTCTGCACCACTCTCCTCTGCGGGGACGGGTCACTCGCAGTGGCTGGGGGTCCTGCGGGTCCTGGCGGGGAGCCAGGTCTGGTCATAGCATGCACAGTGCCCAGCAGAGAGCCCAGGCGGCGGGTGGTGCTCAGAGGACTCCGGAGTCTGACTGGCCTTGCCCCAGGCGGTCAGATGCAAGCTGCTGGGCCTCAGGCCGTCTTCAGCAGGTTGGGGCCACTGGAGAAGGCGTGGTGGCCTTGGGCACAGAGCCCAGCCGTCCACAGGCTCACCCTGGCAGATGGGGTGACCAGCCATAGACTCGTGGGCCCCTGGCCTCCTGGGTCGGCTGACGGACGGGCGCAGCTGCCCTGGCTTCCTGTCACTAGTGGTCTCGGGTGTGACTGTGCCCACAGCACCTCCTGGCTGAGGCTCATTGCAGGGAGAGGCAGAAAGTCATCCTTCATGGTTACAAGTAAAGACGCCTGTAATGGGAAAAACTTGGCCCCTTCCTCCCTTTCCTGCCTAGACCTTGCAGCGTTTCTGAGCCTGGGCCCAGTCAGCCCCCTTGGGATGACTGTGTCCTTACCTACAGCGAGAGGCTGGCTCTTGTCCCCTCTTGACCAGCCTTACCACAGAGAAGAAGTGACTCGTGTCTGGCTTCAGGAACAATAGTCAGTGCTCATGAGCTAAATCACCTTCATGTACAAACTCAGGTAATCTTCAAAACCACTCAGGGAAGCAGATGGTATTACTATTATCTCCATTCTACAA
Source organism: Marmota monax (assembly GCF_021218885.2). Taxonomy (NCBI): domain Eukaryota; kingdom Metazoa; phylum Chordata; class Mammalia; order Rodentia; family Sciuridae; genus Marmota; species Marmota monax. The sequence goes on from NW_026692912.1 coordinate 19,337,830, forward strand.
GTGAGGAACTTAGATTCAGAGAGGTTAAATGACTTTCCCAAGATCACACAGCAAATGAAGACAGTGCCTCTGCCCAGGACCTCGGTTGCTCTCCCGCAGGACCCTCCACAGCCTTCTCCCTCTCTGCTCTGAGTGTTCCTTTGTCCGATCCTAGACTGTCCTCCACAAAGCCTGTGCTGGGCGTTTTCCCTCTCTGTGCCCCCAGCTTCCTGACATGAGCGCTCTGCCGTCAGGTTTGTATGGTAGCCTGCTGTCCCCTCTGGCCACCAACCTGGACCTTGGCCACCGGGTGCTGAGCGCTGCCTGCTCTGGGAAGGACCAGTTTCCAGTGGGCCCAGGGTCAGCCCTGTCTCCTCCCCTTAGGCATCCTTGCGGGGGGCCACTGAGCCTGCTGACCTGTGGGCACTGGTGGACTCTCCTGCTGGCTCCCAGCGCAGCCTGGGAGGCCAGCCTCTTACAGGAGGCCTGATGGGGAGCCCAGAGTAGAGGCCAGTGTTCCTAGGAGGCGTGAGCCTGAGCGTAGTCCTCATGTCACGCAGCCTCAGGGATCAGGGACACCCTCCCCCCCCCCTCCCCTCCATGAGTGTTGTTTATAGGAAGCTGCATTTTATGGGGATGGGGGCAGAGAGGGAGGGCACAGAACAGACATCGCTCGCTGTCTTTCATGTTCTGGGAATGAAACACAACTGCGTATACCCTGCATCCGCAGTGCGCCAGCCCGTTCCGAGTGCCGTCCCCGTGCTGTCCTGTCTCAGCAACGCTGACCCATGTGGGTCTGAGCAGTCCCCCTCTGCAGAGGCACAGAGATCTTAGTTAACTTCCCCACAGACACACAGCTCTCAGCACCAGCCCAGCCTCCTCTGTGCTTTCCCTCTGCACCCCACTGTCCAGTGTGTGGTTGTGGTGAAAGGGCACTTGCCCCTTGCTCTAGGCCAGGGGTCTGGGAGGCAGCAGAAACAGGACCCAGGAACCCAGGGTGTCCCACAGACCTTGGGTACGAAACAGCTGTGCCACCTCAGGAGAGGCATGGAGCCAGGTGTCTATGGGTCTGGCCTTTCTCCCAGTCACGGGCCTGTGGGGAGCCGGGGTTCTGCCCCCCGGGGTGAGGCCTCTGCTTCCCCAGAAGAGCTGGTCAGAGGAGGCGGGGCTGGCAGGCCGCGTGCCCAGCTCAGCCTTTCATGCTGAGACTGGGGTCAGGAGGCCGCCTGGCACCGCCTGGCCCAGCCCTGGAGACTCCTCAGAGAATCGGGGTGAGGGTAAGCGGCAAAGCCGTCCAGCCAGCCGGCCTCGAAGGCACTCACCCTGCAGGGCCCCGGGGAGCAGTGAGGTGGAGCCCGGCAAAGGCCGCTGTCCCCTGGCACGCTTCATTGGAGGAGTCCTGGGGACACCTCTGGACAGTTATGTGAACAGTCCTCTGGAGGGCCCCAGAGACCAGGCACGGGCGGGCTCTGGGAGCAGGGTGCAAGCCCAGGGAGGAATGGAGGCCATCGGCAGGGGACTGCCAACCTCCCGGGGCCCCAGAGCCGAGGCCAGAAGAGGGACTGGGAATCGCTAAGGGAGCTCTGCCTCCCAGATGCCCGAAGAGAGAGGGCCCGGGGCCTGGGCCGGGCACCCAGGACCTGTGTCGTTTGGAAAGGATTTATTTATCCTTTGGATTCAGCTTCAAAGATGCCCTGAATTCCTGCCTCAGGTCACGGAGGCGAGGAGAGGCCAGGTGGATCTAAAGAGCAGGTGAGGTCAGCTGTGCGGCTGGCCCCGAGCTGTCTGCCCAGCACCTGCGAATTTCCAGCAGCCTGGTGGGTCGACACCTGGACGCGGGGGCTGGCGGGCACGAAAGTAGCACCGTGTCACTCCTCGGCCCTGACACTGGGTGCAGCACAGTGAGCCCCTCCCCCAGCCCCTGGGCCTGTGGGAAGCAGGGGTCCGCGGCCAGGCCTCTTCCGACACCGGGGGGCACGGAAGCCAGCAGGCGCACCTTCTTCCGTGGCAGATGAAAAGCGGGCAGATGCTCCATGTGCACGTGCGCAGGGCACGCACTCGCCTGCAGGGCACACGCACACATGAGGGGCTTCCCAGGAGAATCTGCATGTCACAGAGTGGACCCAGCCTGGCTCCTGGTGCGGGGCGAGGGCTGGTGGTCAGTCCCTGCCTAACCCTGAGGCCCTCCTGGCCCTGGGTCACTCTGCTTGACTCTGGGAGAGGAGACTCTGAGGAGATGCCCTTGCCCCGGTGGAGCTGGCCTGCAGCGCTGGCCCCAGGGGGAGGCCACAGCCCAGAGCTCGGCCTGCAGGCGGAGACACCTCCCTGGGCACAGCCCATGTTGACCTAGGGCAGCGGGCAGCCATCCTGCAGGCCCCGGGCTCCGGGCTGCGCTCACTGGGGCTGGAGGGACACGGTGGGGCGGCGCCTCTGTGTCCAGCCAGCGAGCAGCTGTCAGAGGGGTCCCAGCCTTTGATCTCGCAGCTCTTGGCGGGAGCAGGGTGATGGGAGCTTGGTGGGTTTTTGAAGTGAAGTGATTGGGCCATCTCGGGGGGGGGGGGGGGGGGGAGGGGGGGGGGGGGGCGAGGAAGGGGGCCCCGACTACACCAGAAATAAAAGCACCATGGAAAGGCCAGCACCTCTGCCAGCCTCCCTCCTTCCGCAGCCATTTCTGGACATCGCAGTCCGGTCCTCTCTTGGTCTCTCTTGACTTGCTCATGAGGACGGGGATGGTGACTCTAGGATACAGGGGTTTGCATTTGAAAAGCTCTGGACTCGGGTCCGAGCTCAGCCCCAGACAGGACACTGGCTGTTGAGCCTCAGGCCTGTCTTTGTAAATGGGGGTGAATGCTGCTCTGAGCCTGGAACCAGCAGAGATGACACACTGAAAACTGTCCACTGTGACATGCGCCAGCAGGTGACACCCCTTCTCTTCAGTGCGGTACCTTACTGAGCGCCTACTTCGCCTGGGTCTGTGCTGTGCTGTGTGCACCAAACCCCAGGGAGGCGCGGCTGCCACCTGCAGTGTGTGGACGTGGGCCCTGTGGACGTGGACCAGGGGGAGGTCCTGATGTGGGCAGGGGAGCTCCCGGGCAGGGGCAAACCGAGACTGGAGACGGCAAGAGGACCCCAGGGCTTGGAAGCACAGTGGCAGAGCCACCGTCTGCCCAGGTTGAGGCTTTGTTTCCAACTGAGGCTGGGAGTCTCCGTGACCGTCTCCTCTCTGCCCGTGGGATCTGTGGAGGGGCCTGTTCCCATGGCACGGGTCCTGGGTCAGCTGCTGCTCCGGGAAGCGGTGTTGGTCACACTTGGCCCCTACTTGCCTGACAGGCTCCTGGCATGTCTGCCTCCTCATACCTGCGCACACCCGTGCACACTCGTGCATATTCACACGCTCGTGCCCTCTGTTCTCGGCACCATCAGTGGCTCCTTTCAGAGCCCGGGCGTGGGCTCTCCAGACAGGCAGGGGACAGCATGGGAGCCGACGCCTGTGCTGCCCTGGGAGGAGGAGACGAGGGCAGGGGCAGCACAAGCGACCCCGCCAGGTTGCCAGCCCCCCCATCTACCCAGCGCCGCCCCAGCACCCCCTCCCTGCAGCTCAGCGCCACCTTCCTGGCTGGAGAGGCCCTTCTGCTTTCATTTCCAAACTTCAAAGGTCACTTCTGAAATAAAGTTCCTGCAGTGAAATTCCAAAGGCTTTACACATGTGCCAGGTGGAGGTGGGGTCGCCCCTCAATGCCACTCGTGGGCTTGGCCTCCTGCCTGTGTCCCCTGGTTTAGAGATGCATGGGACAGCGGGCTCTCCTGTCCTTTTTGCTGGAAGGTGCGTCCTGCTCAGGTGCTGCTCAGGGCTCTCCGTCCACTGCAGTGTAGCTTCTGCCTTGGAGAGCCAGGTGCCGTGGTGGCCGCGGAGGATGGGAAGGAGGCCTCTGCTTGGATGTGGCCTGGGTGTGTGTGACCACTGCATGTCCTCAGCCCCACAGAGGCCCCATGAGGAGAGAAGTGGCCTTTTGAGCCTGAATGCACTGTGCTGTAGTTTTGTAGGTGGTTCTAGAACAATGAAGTTTGGTGGGTCATCTTCATCACCACTTCCCAGTACAGCAGTTAGGCCCTAAGTGTTTTTGTAGGCTACTCCCTCAAGATATCCCCAAATCTCCAGATTTAAAAGAGGCTCTTAGCCAGGTGCAGTGGTGTATACCTGCAATCCCAGCCACTCGGGAGGCTGAGGCAGGAGGACTGCAAGTCCAAGGCTGGCCTCACAACTTAGCAAGACCCTGTCTCAAAATAAAAAGGGCTGGGGCTGGGGCTCAGTGGTAGAGCATTGGTCTAGCATGTGTGAGGCACTGGGTTCGATTTTCAGCACCACATACAAATAAGTAAATAAAAATAAAGATCCTCAATAACTTAATTAATTAATTAATTAAAAGGGCTGGAAAAGTGGCTCAGAGATAGAATATCTGCCTAGCATGTGCAAGACCTTGGGTTCAGTAAAAAAAAAAAAAAAAAAAAAGACTCTTGAACACATGATTTTCCTCACAAAATGTAGTAACGTAGAAAGTTCACATTCTGGTGAACTTTTAGAACTAATGATTTGATAAGTAAAAACTTATGTCATTTATAAAGTTATTTAAATAAATTTTCACTAAAATAAATTCCTCTATATATTACATCATTCTTAATAACAATTTTAACTGTGAGTTTTCTTCGTATAAAAGAGAATTGGGTTTTTAAGACAAGCAGTCCGTGTGCGTGGTGGGTTCTCACCCCGGCCCCTCCCTGCGTCCCTCAGATGTCCAGACTGTGGCAGGGGTAAGCGTGGCTGGGTCCTCAAGACTGCTGTGGGTCAGGGAGGAGGGGTCCTTGCTGGGTGGCCACCTTGAACTTGGAGGTTCCCTCTCACCCCGGCTGTCAGGAGTGAGAGGCAGGCCCAGTGGGCGCCCCGAGCCCTGGTTTGCTGGACGCCCTCCCCCTGGCTCCTTAACTAGGCCGCGTCTGCCCACCAGCAGCACAGCCTGACTTCCCTGGGCTGCGCCTCGACCTCAGTCCACAGAGCTCTGAAGCCACCCATGTCTTGAGTTAGCACAGCCCCAGCCTCCTCCCGAGCCTCCTCTGGGAAAGCTGGATTTTCTGCTCATCTTCTCGAGCCCGGGTTTAACAGCTCATGGGAGTCCACCCATGTTCTCTGTGTCCCAGGAGGAGCAGTGTCCACAGGTAAAGTCGCCCTTACCCCGCAAGCTCACAAGTCCAGTTTTCTTAGCCTACCGCGTGGCTGGCCCCCTCAGGAGCAGGCCGAGGGTGCCTGGGCCACGTTCCAGCCCCTCACCCACCTGGACTCCTTTCCTCACCCCACCCCAGATCCTCTTCTTTTCAAGACCTTTGGAGGCCCTCTCCTCTCCTCCTGCTCTAGCAGCGGGCTTTTGGTGAAATCAGTGTTTCTAAATGAGCAAAAGCTCTGGCTTCAAAAGTTAGTTTTTGTAGGTGGGCTGCAACCAGCACTGAGTGTCCCGCAGGCTTGCCCACTGCCCAGCACCCCAAGCAGGCCCCCCCGCCATGGAATCCCAGTGTGCCTTTGCAGAAGGACCAAGTATTTCATGTCATGACCTTCCAGACTGCCTTCATCAAACCTTCCACCACCAGTGTTACCATCTCAGATACCAAGGAGAGCCAGGCTCCAGGGAAAGGACACCACTCAGCTCTTTGGCCTCCTCTGAGTCTTGTCACAGCTCACAAGATAGAGGTTTAGTGGAAACAAGTGTCTCACGCCACCAGGGAAGAAAAGGTATGTGCACGGGCAGCACCTCTGACCATTCAGGATTTTTCAGCCACCTAAGGCACAAATGAAATCATGGTTTGGTGCTTATCCAGCAGCCTGGATGGAATCAAGCTGAGAGCCCCGTCAGCAGCCCCCGCGCCCCGACCCCACCAGAACCACACACAAGAACGAGCAGACCTCATTGCTTACAGAGTGTATCTGTCCAAAGGCAGTGTGGCAACTTCCCATGACATCCACCAAGCAGAAAGACCCACAGTCTCTCCAGGAGGTGGCCCCAGACTCTGGTTCTGGGGCGCCTGCCAAGCCTGTGCTGCAGTTATTTCCCACTAACTCAGTTAATGCTCCTGTAGCAGCCAGGAGACCTGCATCCCAGGCCTGGTCCTGTTACTAGCCCAAAGGGTGGCATCCAGCAAAGCCAGTAAACCTCTCTGTGCCCAGTGTTGGCATGGCACAGCTGAGGCAGACAGGCTCACTGGGGCCCTGGGCAGAGACTAGGCAGCAGGATAGCCACCAGGAGCCCAGCAGGCCCTGGGAGACATCACAGGTGTGCACCGCGTGGCTCTTAGGACCGTGTGTCTTGGGGACTGCCTGACTTCCCTGGGCTGCTCAGGGCCTCCAGGCTCCTTGCTTTGGTGAGCTCCTGAGCCCTCCCAGGCCAGCTCTCTTCCACACTGGCCTCTGACTGTCGCCTGCAGGGTTTCTCTTCCTCAGAGAGGGCTGGGCTTTCTGATTCAGGAGATGTTCTCCCTCCCCTGAGGCTTTACAGAAAGTATTTTTATAAAACCAAAAATTAGTAAATCGGTGGCATCAAATTAAAAAGCTTCTGCACAGCAAAGGAAACCTGAAGAGAGAGCCTGCAGAATAGGAGCAGATCTTTGCCAGCTACTCTTCTGACAAGCATATGTGTCCAGAATATGTAGAGAACTCAAAACTCAACACCAAAATAAACAAAACAAACGAAAACCCCAATCAATAAATGGGCAAATGCACTGACAGACATTTCTCAAAAGAAATACGAATAGCCAACAATGCATGAAAAAATGTTCAATATCAAATCAAAAATGTTTGCAAATGCAAATCAAAACTACTCCGAGATTTCATCTCACAGCAGCCAGAATGTACTCATCAAGAGTACAAATAATAAATTCTGGAGAGGATGTGGAGAAAAAGGATGCTTTTACAATGTTGGTGGGACTGCAAATTAGTACAACCACTGTGGGAATCAGTGTGAGGTTCCTCAAAAGACTAGGCATGGAGCCACCAATGACCCAGGTGTGCCACTCCTCGGTGTTTATCCTGAAGAATTAAGGTCAGCACACTGTAGCACGCATAGCCCTGTTTACAACAGCACAATTCACAGTAAACAAATTATAGAACTAGCCTGTCTGCCCATTGATAGACCAATGGATAAAGAAATGTGGAGTTCTTCACGACCATGGAGAAGAACAAAACCATGTCCTTTGCAGGAAAACAGATGGACCTAGAGAACGTCGTGTTAAGTGAAACAAGCCAGCTCAGAAAGCCAAGGGCGGTGTTTTCTCTCCTATGTGGAGGCCAGAGAGAAAAGAGGGGGAGGTTTTCTTCATGAAAATAGAAGGAAGACCGCTAGAATAGAGGATGGGGGCTGGGGGCCCAGGAGAAGGGAAGACTGGGCAGTAAAACTGACCAAAGTGTTCGGCCCCCACATGAAGCTGCCACAGTGCATTCCACCACCATGTAGGATCGTAAGCACCAATTTTAAAATAAGAAGCATTTTCAGCACAGGCGCCTGTTTCCCATGCGGCCCTCATTTCCCTGGTGGTCCCTGGATACCTGCCGCTCCTCCGCAGTGCGGCCCAGCTCTGGAAGCCTCATGGTGGAACGTCTCCTGTGGGCCTCCTTTCAAGCTGTGGAAATGGGGCCTTTCATACTTTGTTCTGGCCAAAGGGTCCCTTGAAAAATAGTCAAGGCAGATTTTCAAGTGGCTGGAAGTGATTTCTCACCAAAGCACAGAAAGATTTGAGGAGGAGGTTCGAGAGTCCAGGATAAGTTAGAATCATCATGTTCCTTAGCTACAACATATGAAGAGTTCAATTTGAGTTAGGTAGAGGTGGGGGCGGACGCCACTGTCTGGATTCCAGAAAAGACAGTCACAAGGGGTTGGCATTTCTCATCATTCTCAGGCTCCCTGAGAATCCAGGAAACCCACCTCAGAAGCAGAGGCAGACGGGACCCTTCCTGGGTCTTCCCACCCTGCAAGTTTCAGAGGCTCAGTTCTCAAAAGGTCTGACCCAGAGGAGCCCAGGCTGGCTCCACAGTGAGTGGTAGGTAATCGATTAGTATGCACCTGGCTGTGCTCGGGCACTAGAGTTTTTTTACGTCTTGCCTTACGTTATTTAGGGTGTGAAGATCCTGGCCTTCTGAGCTGCCCTGCCAAATGGTGATCAGTGCTGACCTCCCCTTTGACCTGGCCCCCTTGCCTCCCACTGTCATAAAACAGGCTAGACCCGTTTGCCTCACAGGGTTGTGACACATGGGAGGGGCCTAGTACAGTGCCTGGCACCAACCAAGGCTTCCACCAGGTGTCAGCTGAGACTCGTGAACGGGACCAGCTGCCCCAGCACAGGGTCCTTACAGGTAACCAGGAGCTCTGCTTGTGCAGAGAAGCTCCACAGAACTGCACTGAGACCCTTACAGTGCAAGACCTTCACCCAAGCGCTCAGTGGCTCCCTGCCCAGTGGGGTGAAAGAGGCTCTGCTCCCCATGTGGTAAGCAGCACTCACTTCCTGAGACAGTTTTGCTGCCAGCTCACCAGACCCTGAGAAAATTGTGACCACGTAGCCTCGGTGTCTCTTTCTGCAAAGAAAGGCATTCCACAGAACAAGCCACCCTCCCTACGCTGCTTGGGACCTGTCCCCTGCCATGATTTGTGTGTCGGGATTCTGGCATCCCATTTCAACCAGCACTCACTGCGTGAGGCAGTTTTGCTGCCAGAAAAACTGGGGTGTATTTGCAGGTGTGCCAGTGTCCACCCCCAGGGCTCTGCCTTTGTGACATTTGACACTTGCCATCTCTGGTGGAAGCATCTGCTTGGACTCCGCTGCTTCTAATTCCCCTTCTACTGCAGGGGATGCAGAGTCAGGACACCAGGCAGGGCCAGAGGGGGTTAGACCTCAGCACCCTCGTGGACATGGGCACTGTGCCGCAGGGGCCCCCGTTGCAGAGACCTCTGGGCAGAGCCCATAGCCACTGGCTGTGGGGCAGGAAAGAACCAGGCTCCACCTCTGCTAGCCATGTGACTCCGCAATAGCTTGGCCGCCCTCGCCTGGGTGTCAGTAACACCATCATTGTCATTGATGGTGACAATGTGCACATGCACACCCATCTCGCTCTTGAGAGTCATCTTGAGGATTCAGTCAGTGCACAGAAAGTGGCAGCCTACAGCCCAGCAGAGGAAGCCGCGCCTGCTGCCACTGCCCTCTTTGGGAACTAAAGCCCTGGGGACCTGTGTTCAGGGCGGGGCCAGTGGTGAAGCCATTCCTGGGAGTTCATCCAGGAGGCCAGGAGCAGCACCTGGCTCCTGTCCCCTGTTCCTGGTTGTCCCTCTGTGGACCTGCGCAGCTGTCACAGCAGCCCACAGTTCCACGGGCTGGCGCTGGTGGCCCCGCCGGGATCGCCAGCTACGTCTGCAGTCTTTGAATCGCACTGCTGGGGAGCAGCGTGCATAGATTCCCCAGTTTGTAATTAAAACAGTCAAGAAACAATTTCCACCATATTAGAAGAGGAGAAGAAGAGCCGAGCGGAAGTCTCTCTGAAGCAGATGTTGCGCTGTGAGCCATGCAGAAAGATCATTTTATCATCAGCCCAGCTCAAGACTCGGAAGAGGCTAAGGGAACATCTTTTCCACTAACCCAGCATTTTTTAGCTCCTAATATCATTTCACATTTAAAGGTGACAGCAATATCTTTAACGTTTTTCTATTGGATTAATAACGTTTAATGTTCAAAGCAATAAAGCGAAATGTTTTCGTGAGGGTGCTTTATATCATCAGTGGAAAATTCAAGTTCAGAAAAAAGAGAAGCCCACATACACAAAGTAGTAGGCGTCAGGGGCTATAAATGCAAAAAGGGGGCCTGGGCGAGGCGGTGGCCGGGTGGGCAGGGGTTGCAGGCTGTGGCCCCAGGACGCACTCGTGCCCATGGAGAAAGCCCACAGAGCCCTCGCCCACTCCCCACCATCCATCTCCACCCAGCAGCGGAATATGACAATGTTAGCATTTTTCATTTCCCTGACGTTACCATTAATAAAGCAATGATCCAAAAGGGGCTCTGCTGAGTCGGTCCTTTATGCGCCCATCACTCACGACGAGATAATTTCACACAGGATCGTTTTAAAATTAAATGACGATAAAAACGCTCTGCTGTTCTGTGTTCACCAGTTCATGGAAGTCTATCAAGTCATTAATGTGTCATGACAAACTGCTCGATGGATACAAGAGTAATTAATTATTTGAATAAATAACAAGTTGAACTTGGGGCTTTGAACCACAGTGACACCCGCATCCCATTAAGGGTGCCTCGGAAACCTCTTCGGGCACCGGTAGGAAGAGTTAAAACGCAGGCCAGGGCAGGATGAAAACCGACTTCGTAAACACGGGGTAATGTTCCGCAGGGAGAGAGCCAGAGTGTCGTGTTCCCGCACCCACCTGGAGCGCAGTGTCACAAGTCCTCTGGCAGCGGCCATCGCGAGATACCACTTGATCAGCGATGATTTCAGAGAACAATTATACAGATTTTCATAATCACCATTAATCTCTGCATATTTTTCAAGATAATTACAGCAATTATTATTTAGATTTCTCTTTTATGTGCCCATTGTAGAAAGGAACAAGTGCTTATTATACTGGATAGTTCAAAGAACCATGGATTAAAATCCTTTGTCATCTCTGCGCTCATTATTTCAACTCATGTTGCCTCTGAAAGTTCATCAGCTCTGGAAATTAGAGTAATACTCACGGGCTCTATTATTAAGTCTTAAGGTTGCGCTTAGACCGCAGCTAGAGTGGCTGGCTGAATTGTTCGCTCTTGGGACTGCTGCGTTCCCTTGGAATTACTGTCAGGTGGCAGGAGATATACATGACAGGTACAGTCAGAGACGGTGGCAGCCTCACACCTATTTTCCCTGAAAGACCTACAAAGTGAACTAACAACCAATATTTAGAGGATACGGTTTTTTTGTGGCATGCCCTTTAAAGGTTAATATTAAATCTGAAATCGGGGTAATTTATGGCATTGTACTTCCTAGACAGACAACTGGATAGAAGGCAGCACAGTCCCTGGTATTTCCAAATCAAAGTGGATGTCACTTCAGTCAGGGCTCTGTCTCCAGCTGTTCTTTCATCCCTCGTCACCACGACCCAGAGAGCTGGTGCCCTGGTGGCTGAGGCTTGTGCTGCTTCCAAAAGAAGTCCTTGACATAGAAGTGCTTCTGGAAAATTCAGCTAGTTGGACATACCCCTCCGTGTGGGTGGGACACTCGTTTCCCTGAGCTGCACGCCAGCCCTGAGTGTTCACTGTGCCAGGACCGTCAGCCATGTCCACCGTGACCAGGTGCCCCAAGCCTAGCAGCACCGAGTAGGACAGCCAGGTTTCTGGTGTGACCCGGGAGGCCAGTGTCTGACCTTCCTAACAAGCTGGGGGAACGTCAGCCTAGAAACGTTTTCTTCCCCCCTCAGGTTGTTGAATGATGACCCTGTTGGACGTACCCCAGCTCTCGTGGCCTATGGGAAACGTAGCTGGGATTTCGCCCACAGCCAGATCTGCTGTTGGCAGGTTTCTCTACGTGGCGTGTGCCCGTCTGTCACCACAGCTGGCCTCTGGGAAGCACGTGGGCACTCAGGGCGGTGGAGGCCTGGGTCCTCACAGGCAGTGACCCCTGGCTGGCTGTCCTCTAGGACTCACGCTCCTGCCTGGGGTCTTCCTCCTTCAGGCTCAGTGCTGCGGAGGGACCCCAGGGCCTGGGGAGCCTGAGCCCGCTGGTCAGGGTCAGATGATCCCGGGCTCTGGTACCAAAACATCACATTTTTGAACCTTTTTCTTTTCTCCACCCACGGGTAGGCTCTTCAGATCCACTAATTTGTAACTCGACTGTGCCTTTCCAGTTTGTGCTAAACTCGGGCCTGCTGTCTTACTGCAGGTGAACGGCGATTAGATCAGAGTAAAGGGACTCAGATGGTCCCTTTGTCACAGCATCCTGAAGGGTTCCCATTTGGAAGCAGAGCTTTCTTCTGGCCCCGACAGCTGTGCTGTGCCGAGCTCTGAAGCAGGACACCACCCGCGTGGGCTTGGGATCTAAGACCTGTCTCTCCTGCCCTTTGGTCCTGGGGAAGCAAGGGGTCACCAGGCCTGGGTCCAGCTATTTCCTGCAGGTGCTGTGTTTGAGACCCCTGTGGGTGGATTTGGCGAGGAGCAGAGGTCCACTGTTCCTGCAACGAGGCAACTTGGTGGACTCAGTAAATCGCATCCTCAGGCACCAGGCCCCAGTACATCTGCGATCCTCATGGTGACCCTTGCCTTGGTGAGCTTGGAGGATGTTAGAGCTGGACTTCAGACCTCGTCCAGCCCAGGAATTCCCAAACCGAGGGGCAGTCGGGAGCCTTGACAAACACTGAGGCCCTGAGCCCACCCGTCAGACTGGTCTAATCAGAGCCCGAGTGGGAGGGGCGGCAGGCAGCGGTGATCTCTTACACCTGGGCAGATGAGCACAGGGACTACAGTCACCTGTCTAGCCCAAGCCTTTGACCCACAGGTCGGGACTCTGAGTCCTACACATGGGCCCCTGACTCCAAGGCCATACGTCTTCTCATTGTCATTTTTAAAATTTTTTTGAGTGGGGGGGGGGGCAATGGTACTGGGATTGAACCTAGGGGCATCCGACCACTGAGCCACATCCCCAGCCCTGTTGTGTATTTTATTTACAGACAGGGGCTCACTGAGTTGCTTAGCCCCTCGCTTTTGCTGAGACTGGCTTCGAATTCTCGATCCTCCTGCCTCAGCCTCTCGAGCCTCTCGGATGACAGGCGTGGACCACCGCGCCCGGCTTCTCGTTGTTTTTATTCAGTAATTATGTGCAGATTCTGTTCAGTGCCGGGCACTACTCTAGGAGCTGGAGACACAACTGTCATGGAGCTCTAAATGCATAGTGGCCCCAGATTGTGGGGGGCAGGATGGTCCCGTCCAGCAGCTGGTCCACAACACCTTCCCTTGGCGTCTGTATACCTCGGTGTGGTGGTGGCAGTCACAACTAACACATGGGACCAGCATTTGACATGCCTTCTCCCTCTGAGTCCTTGCTTCTCTCTCCCGCGGGCTAGTCAGAAGGAGAGGCTTGGTGGTGATGTAAAGATAATACAAAGAAGTCAGTTTCTGGAAACATCTGGATTTCCTCTCAAAGATGCAACCCGGCCCCCACTGGTGTGTGTGTGTTTGCTGTGTACAGATCACCCTGAGACTGAGGGCTTAAAACAGCCACATTTACAGTCTCCCATGGTCCTTTGGGTAAGGGGGTGGTTACTCTGGTGTGGCCAGCCTTGCTGGACTGGGTGATCAGGGATGGCCTCACCTACCTATGGGAGAGTTGACAGGCCACTAGTGTGGCCAACTGAAGCTGTCCCACGTGGTGTCTCATCTCCCAGGAAGCTTCTCTGGGCCCCACGTGGCCAGCCCAGCCTCCACAGTCGAGCAGGCAAGCCCTGTGCATGGCGTTTTTAAGTCTCTGCAGGTGTTACACGTGCTAATGTCCCGTTAGGCAAACAAGTCCCATGGCCAGACCCAGATTCAAGGGGTGAAGAAATGGACCATACTTCTTGGTGGAAGAAGGGACAAAGTCATATGGCAAGGGGCATGCATATGAGAACAGGAGGGACTAGCGACTGACTGCTTTTTTAATCCACCACCACGGCCTGTTCCCAAAGAAGACTTCTGGTCCTGACTCCAGTGGTTCCTGGCTGGTGCCAGGCAGTTGCTAGGGAAGAAGGGCCAGCGTCATGTTGTTTACTTCCATCTACTGCAGAGCACTTTCCACGGGCCCCAAGAGATAGGTAAATCTAGTGTCTAAGATAATTCCTAAAAATCGGGCATGGGTGCTGGGGTGGACACACCATTGCATCCCTGAGCACCAAGCATGTGCCCCTGACTTTGTGGGAAATGAGATTTGATTGAGCTAACTTTAACCTAACGTCACCCTTCTGGGGACCTCGTGAGGAGGCTGTGAGGTCCCATGGTAAGAGTCTTGTCTTACACATTGGTGACCTGCACTTTGCACTTGCTCGCTGTCTCGGTGACCGGGTTCATATTACACACCACGGGGACAGCATGGAAGCCACACTGTCCCTCCCAGTGCACAGGAGGAGGAGCCCGTGGTGTTGGCAGTGCCCAGGACTGGTGACGTTAGCTTGGTCCCCTGCTGAGGAGGTATTTGTTGGGCTGCTTCTCTGAGGAGCTCCTTCCTCTCCGTCCATGACTGTGCGACGTGTGGGGATGCCCAGGGCCATGCCAGTGGCTTGCTCCTGTCCTACTTCGCCCGCCAGCTCTAGCCCCTGTGGGGTTTGTCACTGCGCCATCCGCAGGTGGTCAGTGGTTGGCGCTTGGTGGTAAAGAAGAGCTTTCCCTTGTCCCCAGTAGCTCGAGGGCATGTCTGCTTGTTCGTCTGGGCGTGGGCCGGTTGTTCACGCTCAGCAGGGCCCCTCCAGCTGGCTCCCGTGTCCTGCCTGCTGCGTGATTCTTTGAGGATGTCATTACTTTCTGGCCTTAGAAGACGTCCCGGGCTTTTCTTTTCCTGCTGCCCTGAATCATCCATTTCTCCAAAAAGCCCCCATTTCCCTTGGAGGGTGGGCTGGGAAACCGCCTGGGTCCCAGGCCTCTCGCCGCCCGAGGTGTCATTGCTTCCTGGCCTGCGGCAGAGAGACATAAGTCTGTGTGCACACACACGTGCATACCTGTGTGCACACAAACATGTCTAGGTGTGCACACAGCTGCCCGCGCTGCGTATTACACCAGCTCACCCTCCTTCCTCCAGGTGTGGCCCCACCGCAGAGCCCTCCTGCATCTTCTGCCTTTTCCCGGCTTCTCCTCCTGAACTTAATGTCGACATCGCTCAGCTCTGTCCTGGGCCTGCCTCTTTGCTTTCAGGTGGCGTCCCCTTCTCTGGTGGCCTCCTCATCCCTCCCATTGCCATCCAGGCTGTCCTTACCAGTTTTCTTCCTGGGGTGTCTCCCAAGCCCCTCAGGCCTTGCAGGGGCAAGATGGAACCCTGGGTTTACTCCTGCTGCCTCCCCGCTCACCTCCACACATCCCACATCCCGTTCTCCCACTGTGAAAGCCAGCACCCCAGAATCGCCCTTGATTCCTCCTGGCCCTCTGTAGCCAGGGGCCCCGAGTCTCGAGTCTCCTATCCACATTCCCCTTGTTTGCGCCCCTCTCCCGTCCCCTCTGCACAGTCCTCCCTGACACCTGCTTCCCTCACTAGGTTAGGGAGGTCCTCGCCCCGGCACCGTGCCAGCCTCACCCCCTCTGATCTACGCTTTGCCCCACAGCAAGGATGACGTCCCTGATATCTGGGTGTGTCTTTCTCCAGCCCACAAACCCTCAGTGACCTCCCAGGGAACTCATGATGTCCTTCAGGCCACTTGGAATGACAGTTGAGGCTCCTTGGGAGCTGACCCTTGGTCTCTCCACCCTATTTCTGTGCAACTGTTAACAAGACTAAGACAGAACTACAGGCACTGCTATGGAAAATTCTCTGAAAGTAAAGTGAAAATAAACTGCAAAACAGTTATGCTAGGATGCTATTTTTATTAAAAACAAACATGGAATTCTGTGTCTCTGAACACATGCAAACACATATGGAAATGCATGGCAAGTGGGCTGGAGGGGACCAGGGACTGTACACATCCCACCATCAGGGCGTGCCCAAGGAGGACGCCGGGCCCAAAGGCTGTGGGTTCAAGAGATGCTCTCACCTGGCTGTCCTGTGGGCATGGCTGCTCTAGAAAGTGTCTCTGTGTTGAAGTTGAGAAAATGAAGACTAAAAACACCTGAGTTCGTTTCAGGAAGTACTGTGATTCCTCATGGGAACACGCCTCATTGGACCCTCAGCTCAGTTCTGCCGTTGATCCTGCAAGCACGGAACCTGTGGTTGGTCTCCAGCATGCCAGGGGACTGCTGCGTTTGCTCCCTGTGGCGGCTGGTGGAGCACTGACCCAGGCGCCGTGTGCTCGGCAGAGTGTTCCTTAGAGGAAGTTCGTCTTTACCTTGAGCAGTGCAGCGGATCTCTGCCTGGAGTCATTAAATTTTTTTAAAAAATTGTTTAGTCATTTATGGCCCTTTATTTTTTATATGAGACTCGAACTCAATGCCTCACACATGCTAGGCAAGTGCTCTATCATTGAGCCAGAACCCCAGCCCCTGGCGCCATCAAATATTGATAAAGTTTAAAACTCCTTAGAGGAATGTCCTTGATGTGTTTCTAGTTTCTCTGGGCATGGTTTGTGATCCTCCTGTCCTCCTGCTCCCTTAGCTTTCAGAGAGCCTCCTGCACCTGTCCAGGTGTCTGTAGCAGAGGACTGGGGCTGGGAGAGGGACTCCTGGGGCAGGGGTGGGGCCTTGGGCCTGGACCTCGGGCCAGGTAGGGGGATAAAGGTGGCCGTGCCTGTCAAGCACCTGTGTGGAGGTGGCTCTGGGAGGCCCCGTGTGTGTGCATGAGATCCAGATTGCCCATGCCAAATAGAACCTCAGAGAACATTCATTGGCAAGGATCCTTCTGCTTCATTAACCTAATTCCCCAGGGTGGCTTGCTTTATTTTGGTCTGGGGACTCTTCTCCAGGGGGCATCAAGCCACCCAGACTCTGCTGGGGCCTTGCTTCTGGATTGAGCTTGACTTGTAACCCCAGAGATGACAGATGAGGGAGGACCACAGTGGGTACCCAGGAAGTCACTCCTCACACGATGCTTCAGTGCCCCCAGAGGTCTTTGCATGGGTCAGGAGGCTCCTAGGTTAGGTAGTTTCATGTGGCTGCATGTGCAGTTTTATATAAAAGCAGGTAGAAAGGGCCAACCATGGAAGGGCATTTTCCTCTGTCCAGTAAGAATAAAAATAATGATGCCTAAGTTACTGATCAGCAGGTTTGTACCTAGGGCTTCATGTTTTTATCTCATTGAAACTTCTCGGTAATCCAGTTATTATTTCCTTCTCCTACCATGGAGGAAGGAAAGGCTCAGGGAGAACACTTGTCCTAAATCACACGTGGTGGGAGGTGGCCTGGTGGGACTTCCTTCCCCCAAGAACAGTCGCTGCTGGTATCAGTGGCTGCTGTGGGGCCAGCCATGCTGGGCCCTTCCACAGTTGCTGTCCCGTCCCCCAGCAGTGCAAGAGAGTGGTGTGATCACCCCATGTGACAGATGAGAGTCTGACTGGGAGAGTGAAGTGACTCACCCAAAGCCACATGGCCACCAAGTGCTGGGCCTGGCTGGGGCGCTCCTCCTCCTTCCCAAGCTGCCTCTTGTGCGTGGGGCTCCGCGGCTCCGGCTGTGGCTGATAAATCACTTCTGGCTCATGAATAACGTGGCAAAGCAAATTACTTCGGGGATCGAGAAGGAAGTTGTTGGCCTTGTGTAAACTCAATTGGGATGTCACGGAGCAGGCAGCTCTGGGGGCATCTACAAATACCTCCCCAAGAACAGCCCAAAAGTGAAGTCACCTCCAAAGCAGAGTGACCTCCAGGTTTTGGTTTGCAAATGAATTTTGAGAAATGGCCCTAAGCTGTTGAGCTGCTAGTGTTTTTCCCATCACAAGTGGTACAGGACTCTCCCCATCACAGGACGGGAGAGAAAAAGGGTTGGAGTTACTGATTATTTACAGCTGAGCCTCCGCTGCATTTAATTTTCTTCAGAAAATCGCTGGCTGGGCAGCGGCGCTGCTCTCCATCCCCTCCGCAGGTGCCATGGAGGGGCTGAGCCTCGGGGTCGCTGTGAGCAGGTAGCAGCCCAGGTGCTGGTGATGGGGTCTCGATCCAAGTGTTACACTTTTACCACATGATTTTGTGACTCTTTATCAAGCATGCTGAAATGACTCCATGCATCAGTTGTAGTATTTTCTCGCCCCTGCTGCTGGTGGAGAGGTCGGCAAGGGCAGGAGCCGGCCACCCACAGCTACTCTGGGTGTTCCGGAGGGTGGGACGGTCCTGGCCCGATGCCCTTGGGAATTGGTCGGTGGTGGGTTTGTGCTAAGCCTGGAGAAGCCTGAGGGTGTGTGTTTCAAGGAAGAAGGCGGGGATGGCTCTGGGGGATCGCCTTGGCAAGTAAAATTATAGTTCCCACCCGGAGGGCGGGGGCAGGAGCTGGAATCCCATCCGCTGCCAAGCAGGGCTCCTGCAGATTCATGGCAGACTATCTGCTGGAGCAGGAATCCAATTTTATGTCCAAACAAATGCAGCATGCAAATGGGACTGCTTCCCCCAACAGCAGAGACAGGTATTCAGGTCAGGTGGGGGAAAACACCACTGCCTCCCCCTTTCCTTCTTTAAAATAGGGGGTGGGGCCCCGACAGCAGCAGATGAGAGCTTTATTTGTTTAAACCTTGCAGACTCTGTAAGCATGCA
This sequence comes from Marmota monax, assembly GCF_021218885.2. Taxonomy (NCBI): domain Eukaryota; kingdom Metazoa; phylum Chordata; class Mammalia; order Rodentia; family Sciuridae; genus Marmota; species Marmota monax. Next base: position 19,356,217 of record NW_026692912.1, read on the forward strand.
CAATCCTCTTGACTTGTAGTGCCTGATTGTAAAAAGAACAGTTGAATGAGCTCATTGTTTTCTGGTTTTTTTCTTTAATGTATTTTACAAACACTCTGGTGACAGTCCTGACACGCTGATTTCCATGTACCCGCACTTCAGCTGGGATTACAGCATTAATAACAGAGTTCCATGCATCGTGCCATTTTTAAGCATGATCGTTATGATAAAGGGCATATACTTAATTACAGGCCTGCTTAATTACAGCTCTGCTGAAGCGCGTTTGTTTAGGAGAATGCTAATTGCGCTGCGCGGAGCCTGCGGCTTGTCCTCACTTTCATCCACTGGATGTTGCTCTGTGCCGTGGATCAGCGTTTTGCTAAAACTGCCACCAAAAATTTTAAAAAAGGAAATTTTCGAAAACGCTGGCCTGGTGCTGAAAGGAGACCTGCCCGTGTGTGGCTTTTGGTCCCAGCAGAAACCAGGTGTGGGCAGGCTCCCTCCACGCTGGCCCCACCTCTGCGCCCCCCAACCTGCTCTCACTCTCACTGCAGCCTCCTGAGCCAGCCGTGGCATCGTCCCCATGTCACAGACAGGGCTGCGAAGGCTCCAAGGTGAGGTAGGTGAAGTGGCTGGGGTGTGGCCACATGGCCGCGGAGCTGGGAGGAACACTCAGGGGCCAGCTCCCGGCCACCACAGCCCCCCACAGTGCCAGCCAGACCCCAGGGCGGATCCTCCCACAGCCCGCTGCTCCTCCATGCCACTGTCCTGGCATGTAACTGTGATGGCAGCGTGGAGGGTCAGGTCATTTGACGCAAGACCGTGGCCTGCTCTGGGCAGGACTCGGGGTTTCCTTTCCTTTTCTCTCTATTATAGAACTGGACTAGGTGAGAGTTTCTGTCCCCTCCTAGACTGGGGGGAGCCTTTGTATTTCACCCTGGGGGTCACAGGGGCTGGAGAAAGGGCCAGTGTGCCCCGAAAATGCCACCTTTGGCTCAGGAAAGGCAGGTACCGTCCTTGCCTCTGGGTTGTGACTAGGGACTGGTCAAGAAGTCTCAGCGAGAAGCTCCACCCTCACTCCTGCTGATTGGCAGAGCCGCCAAGTGCAGTGTGGGCATGTCACCAGGTCCTCAAAGAGTGACTCCCTGAGTAGGGTAGTGAGAGACCGGCTGCTCAGAGGCAATCACAGCAGAGTAGTGAGGGAGAGTAGTGAGGGAGCACTGGCGGCGGCCAGGGGAGAGAGGGAGGAGCGAGGGCACCCCGGAGCCGGGGAGGATCTAGGAGCACTTCAGGGACGCGTGGAAAGTGCCTGCCGTTGGTTTTAAGGATCACGTGTGGCAAGTGCTGGGCACTTTAAATGTGGAAAGGCTGCCCAGAGCAGGAGAGTAGAGCCGGTGCTGTGCAGTTGGAAGGAGCCAGCATCCCACGGCCCCTCCCTGGCTCTCCAACAAGCGGCCCTGCTGGACCCTGGTCAGCAGCCCCTGCTCTGCCTCCTCGTGCCTCTTCCCCAGGACAGCACGGTCTCCCCCAAACAGGGAGATCTGTCTGGCCGCCCTTCCTGTGGGTCCTGAACATTGTGGGGTCTTATCTGGACGGTGCCCCCTATCTTGGGGTGTGTCGGACATGGCAAAAAATGTGGGCAGGCTCCCACCGTCCTGGGACATCAGGCCTATGGCTGCTTCTCCTCTGCCTCATGGGGCCAGGCTTCAAGTCCCCTCCCCTTCCTGGCCTCCTTGGAGGCTCTGGGGATGACCCTGTGCAAAGCAGTCCCCGCACAGGAGACCACACCACGATGAGCGGCTCCCTGACCTGGCACCAGGAGCGTGGCACTGTGCCCTCTCTGGTGGCCCTCCCCTTTGCTGTCCGTCAGGTCACATGATTGAAAGTCTGCCTTCCTTTCTCCCTGTTATCTGTGTTGCTTTCATCCTGTTTAATACAGTTGGATTTGGGGAGCTAAACTACAGGACTTTACACAACCCTGAGTAAGCTCCACCGGGTAGTGTGGCCCAGGACCTCAGTTTCTGAGCTCTCTCCTGGGTTTTGTGCTGTTTCCCAGCCTAGGCTCACCCTCCAGGCTGCCCCAGATGCGTATCAGATGGGCATCCTGTACGCGTCTTTGTCCAGGTCGCTGGTGACGCCCTGGGTGCCCTTCAGAGAGGTGGCACAGGGTAACAGTCCTGCTAATCTGCCCCCAGATGCCCAGGCCGGTGGGCAATCTCCTAACCCTGATAGTCTCCACTCGTCCCTCTCTGCCTGTCTAGTGGGTAACACAAGAAGTTTCATCAAGGTTCTGCTGACGCTCGCTGCTCACGGCCTGCCGGGATCTTTGGTCCGCTGACTGGTTAAATCTGTGAAGCCTGGTCGGGGCACCTCCTTTCCGGCAGAGGCTCCCCTGACTCTACTGCTCTTTGGAGCCTCCTGTGCTGGCGGGAGTCCTGCTCCTCCTGAGCAGTTGAGATCCTGCCAATCGGGCCTTCTCTCCTGCGTTGGTTAGGTCTGTGCTCTAGAAGACCTGAGGGTGGGGGCCGACTTGGGCGTCCTTCTGCGTGAGCTCTCAGGCAGGTGGTCCTTTGCCCTCGGCTCAGCTCCACCACTTCACCAGGCAGCTCCAGTCCCCTCTGTCACCAGCCCAGGTGGACGTGCGCCAGCTGCCAGCACCCGGGGGCGCCCAGAGCTGCCCCGCTCCTCAGGCACCGTGGCTACGCTCCTCTCTTCCTTCTCCGGGGCCTTCTTGGGGTGTGTGACAGTGATGTCACCTCTGACCTTCTTACCTTTCGCCGCCTCAAGGAGCTTCTCTGTGAAGAATCCCCTCTGCCTGTGTCAGCACGGAAGGTGAGCCCGAGGCCGGCACCTGGGTCTGCTCACGACGGGGGCTGGCCATGGCCCAGCAGCCGCCCAATCCCGGCTGTGCGCGCCACCCATGCCCTTGGGTCTCCAGCAGCTCAGAGAGAACCGAGTGTGCCTGACACCCAGTGTAGACGTGCTGTTCACACAACACACCCCAAATACACGTGCTGTGGCATGGATTTATGTGTACCACAGTTTATTTTCAAACTATGTATTTGATACGTATTATACCTGTGTACGTGAAAATGCTTTGTTATTGGTATCCAAGTTTTTTACAAGTTAGGCTTTGGGGGGTCACTGCTTCCTACCTGTGTGACCTTGGCAAGCCCCATCCTCTCCGGGGTCTCTGCTTCCCCATCTGCAAAGTGACCAGAGATGGCATGAGTCCTGCATGCCCAGCCAGGGTCAACAGCATCAAAGGGTCAGAAGTCAGAGCACCCAGGTGTCATAGGGGCGAGTGGTGGCCGGTGAGCGGTGCAGGAGCCAGCACGGCCTTTTCCCCAATGTGAGTGGGTCTCAGTTCTGACCCTCTCTGGACTTTCAAGGATCCTTTATTCACAGAATGGCTTCCAGGTATAAATAAACAAACATACATAGGTGCTGGACGGCCAGCAGGGTGCTCGAACAAGTAATGAATATTATTTGCCCCTCGCTGCTCCACTGCCTTCCTGGGGGATTATCCCCGGCACCCATTCAGGACTCAGCCCCAGCGGGGTCTATCACAGTCAGTCACAGGGCAGCGGTAGTGGGAGATGGCCACTGCCTGCCGGTGTCCTGTCCCCACCGGTGCTCAGGACCGCGCCTCCCAGGGAGGGGAGGTGCCCAGGCAGTGGTGGGAGCCTGCCTCGCTCTGCCTGCTCCTCTTCACACGTGGGCAGAGGTCCTTCTCCCCTGTCCTGGGATCAGTTACGAGCCTGGCCCACAGCGAGCCACTCGGCCGTCCTGCTGACGGAGGGGGCCGGCCCCAGGCTCTCCTCTTTCTCTTGTCCTCCTCCGCGCTCCTTCTTTCTGCGTCTGCTGCTCTTCCTTCCTGGAACCGAAAGATTGTCCAGCCCTTGGCTACCAGAGGAGACCCTGGGGGAGCGGAGGATGTCATTTCCCAGGGCACCCCCCCATCAAGGCATCTGTCCCTCCCTCCCTCCATTTCTTCTAAAGTCATGGCCCCTGGCAAGGCCACCACCCTGGCCACCACCTGGCTGTGTGGCCTGTCTGCTCAGGCTCCTCCCAGCAGCCCCTGGGCTTAACACCCTCTCCAGGAAGCCCCTGTCACTGTGTCCCTCGTGTGGTGGGGTGGCCAGTGGCAGTGTGGCCGCTGAGTGCTCTGTCCACTGTCACGACGCAGGGCCAGCAGAGACGCTGTGCCTTCTCCCCGTGCCTTTGACAGTGAGAGCTGGGGGCAGGGCGGGTGGAGTGTGGGGAGGACTCAGGAAAGGACCTGCACCTCTGGGCCTGGTCCCCTCACGGCTGGATACCCGTCCACGCCCCTGCCCTCGGGTCCTGTTAAAATCAGACTAACGGCCTGCCTCATCCCTGAAACCCCAGGACTGTGGCCAAGGGTCATTGACAGTGCCCAGCCTGTGTGCACACGCATGCGCCCTGCCTGCCAAGCCCTCTGCTGGGGGTTGTCCTCCTCTACACGTGACCTCGGCTGCTCACTCAGCCCCAGCTGGCACTTGTGCCCAGTCAGCGGCTCCAGAGCCCCTCTTCCCTCCAGCGAGGCTTTACCTGTGAGCCCAGCAGCCTGGGGAGACACTGGCTCCGCTCACAGACGTCTAGCCAACACACACCTCCCAGAGTGCAGCACTGTCCCCTCCCTGCTGTCAGCCCCTTGGTGGCCCCCACCACTGACAGCCTGGAAAGACCCTGGGTGGAGGGCGGAGAGGCTGTCTAGACGTCAGCCCGGGGGCTGGAGGTGCCTGCGTGCCTGTCCCCGCCAGTCGTGGCCCTGGGGGCAGGGCTCCTGCTCCGGCTCACTCGCACCCTCTCTGTGGGTGACGTCACTGAACATTGGTGGTGGCCTCATGCCATTTTCTCTCCTTTCTTTTTTGCAGCAATGGATGGTGTGCCTTTCATGATTTCAGAGAAGTTCTCCTGTGTTCCAGAAAGTGTAAGTCCTGTGCCCAGTTGCCCCTTCTTCTGCCACCCTCTGAAGCCCCTCTGCCTTGGCGTCTCCCTCGGGCTGTTCCGGGCATGCCCACACCCCTGCCCCAGATTCCTTCTGCCTACACGTGGAACCCAAAGAGCTTCCTGAGAGCTGGGGTGGCGCTGCTCCCCCCTGGGCCCCTTTGTTGCTTGAGAGGTGGAAGGAAGGCGTGGGGAGACCTGGGAGTGGGGGGCACAAGACGGTGGAGGCTGGCACACAGGGAGCCTTTTCGTTTCAAAGGTGGTGCAAAATTGAGGCACACTTCGCGGGTTGAGAAGGTCGTTTCCTGTGTTCAGCTTAGAAATTTTTGTTCTTTTTTGTTTAATGATGATGGTTTCCTGTAGCAAAGAGCCCTCCCCACTCCCCCCTTGCAGTTCCTGCATTCTGTGCTAACTGTACTCTGCTCTGGCTCTGAGGCCCCCAAGGATGCAGAGCACCTCTGGTCAGGGTCTCCCCACTCCCCAGCCCTCTTGGGGGACAGAATGAGTGAGCTGGCTGAGACTGGAGGCCACAATTCAGACCGTGAGAGGCGCCTGCCATGCACAAGAGCCCGAGCTGGGCTGCCCGCTTGCTTGGCCCTCCTGGGGACCCTCTCAGCAGATGCCCCAGCCCCAGGATGGCAGCAGGCATGGCCCACACCAGTTTGGTAAACTTGTTTCTGGCTTTATGCTTTCTCTAGAAGATTGCCTTGAGTAGCTCCAAATCGAAGTCCCAGTTTGGGCACCCCGCTAAAGAGCCCCTCGCTGTTTTTCTTGGAGCCAGCTTAAAACCACCCGGCCTGCAATTTGACCTGCTCTGTACTTTCCATTTTCATGAAATATAATAGGCCTCCTCTGAACCCTTCTGGTAAGCAGCTTAATCTTGAAAAATGCTCCTGACGTGACACGCGGAGCTCGAGTAACTTCCGCGGCTCCACTGGGCCCCGTTGCCATGGAGATGCTGGCGCCTCTCCCACGGCTCCTTGGAGAGGCCCGCTGCCCGCTCACCAGCTCCAGTCGGGAAGTTTAGTGGGTAGTTAGGGCCTAACGACGCGACAGCTGGACCCTGGCGGTGCAGGCAGGCGGCTCCGTCCTCATGCGCGCAGGCTGGCAGCGCAGACAGAGCCAGGCATTCTTGGGACTACTGGCATAGCAGCCCCAGGGGCTCTTGGTGTCTAACTTGGTGGCCCTGTCCCAAGCCCCTGCCCCTGTGATTGTGCTGCTGCTGGCTCAGCGAGCACTGAAGGCCACAAGCACTCCTGCCGTTTAACCCCACAGTGGCCTGGCCAGGAGGCCGGGCCCAAGCCACTTTCTACCAGGTGAGGAAATGAAGAGTGGCCTGAGCTGTTTGGTAGTCAGCTTTATGGTCGCTGTGATCACATACCGACAAGCTCAGCCTAGGAGAAAGAACACTTTATTTTGGGCCATGGTTGCAGAGGTTCAGTCCATGGTGGGCCAACTTCGTTCCTCTGGGCCCGAGAGGAGGCGGCTGCTCACCTCCTGGTGGCTGGGAAGCAGAGAGAGAGGCGGGAACACAGGGCAGCTGCTGCCTTCCAGGGCACGCCCCAGTGGCCCAGCTCCCCAGCCGCGCCCCACCTTCCTTCAAGCTAGGAAGGACTCGGGGTGTCTGAGCTCTCCCACCCAGGCATCTCACCGAGCATTGCTGCCCAACACAGGTATCCTGGGGACACCTCACGCCCAAACCCTAACATCTGCACTGGATTTCTAGGAGGCTGGTTCTGAATCTGGGTCTTTGGACTCCAGAGCTGGCTTCCTGCTACCACCACCCAGGAAGTCCCCGCAGCCCATGTGGGCGCCACCTCTGCCCCCTGCAGGCTGCCGCAGGTCAGAACCACAAAGGTCCCAGGTTCTGTGGGTGACTCTCAGGGCCCACCTGCTCCTCCCAGGCCACCAGCAGCTGGCCTGGACTCCAGGAGGCTGGGCCCTGTGTCCCTCTCAGAAATACAGAGCTGACATGGTTAGAAGGGACATGGACCAGGGGCTTCAGAGGGCTCCTCCGTATCCAGCCCAGTCTCTCGTGGGCGTCTGTGACACTTATTGCCTGTGTGTTTGATTTTTCATGCTGAAAAGCCAGCAATTTTTTTTAAAGTCCTCATTTTCACGAAATTATAGAAACTCCCATTAAAATGCAGTGTCATCATCTTTCACCACCACTGAGTTCACAAATGATAGTTGGTGGCAGTTGTTTCCAGAGACCTGGAACCGCTCAGCTCCTGCCCCAGATACCACGGACTCCTGGAAATCTTTAGGACCCACTGCCACCCTGGGCAGTGGGTCAGGGTGACCTCTGGTGACAGCCGTAGGCACCGCCAGCCCCACAGCTCTAACTCTGCCCATGTTTTCCTCTGAATGTGGGAGAAGAGAGGCAGAGTCGTCAGCCACCGTCACTGTTCTGGAGGCCGTGAGCGCCTGGGTGGCCCAGCAGTGGAGCCTGCAGCTCAGGGCCATGCCTGCTCTCTGCTGCCACCCTGCACCCCACTACTCATCCCTGTGCCCCACTGACAACTGTGGAGTCCTGTGAGGAAGAGGTGGAGGCATGCGGGTTCCCACAGCGTAGCTCAAGATTTCCCAGTTGACACCCATAGGTGCAAATGTGAAGCCGTGTTTTGCAGCCGGTTAAAAGGGTGTTGATCTGTGTTTTCAGATGCAGCCCTTTGATCTCTTGGGAATCACCATCAAATCTCTAGCAGAAATTGAAAAAGAGGTAAGTAGGCTACCCAGAGAAGGGCAGGCCGGCTTGGTCCACCACAGGGTATCCCTTCCACAAGGGATCTGTGGGCTGCCCCGGGAACAGCCAGTGTAGGATGCCCTTCTGAGAAAAAAAAAAAAATATATATATATATACATATATATATATGTGTGTGTGTATATATATATATACACATATATATATGTGTGTGTGTGTATATATATATACACATACATATATACATATATGTGTGTGTGTGTATGTATATATATATATATATATATATATATATATATGTATGTATATCATTTAAATCTATTAGAAAAAAGTAAAAGTAACTCACTTTTTTCCCCTTCATTAATGGGATTAAACCCAGGAATGCTCTGACACCGAGCTACATTCCCTGCCCTTTTTATTTTGAAAAAGGGTGTAAGTTGCCCAAGCTGGCCTCGGACTTGCAATCCTCCTGCCTCAGCCTCCCAAGTAGCTGGGATTACAGGTGTGGTCACCGTGCCTGACCTACTCACTTTAATGTACTTAATTCTTCCAGCCAAATATGACCAACAGCCCATCTTCATGTTTAAATTAAAGGTGTTAAGTAACAAAGGGAGCTGTCAGCATAGCTTCACTGTTTAAAATGTCTCAGCTCAGTGAAGGTAGAGGCCGGGGTCCGGCACGGGGATGACCTTTCTTTCTCCCTGTTATACTATGTGCCACCAGGAGAGTCCTAGGGAAGTGATCAGACCTCTCTATGATTCAAAGGAGGGATCAGGGTACCTTGTGCTCGATGAATTTAGACCCCATTTGGCAGCCTGATTTGGGAGAGTTTCGGTGTTTTTCTAATTTAAAAAAAAAGGAAGCCGTCTAGGATTAGAGTCCAGTTGTGGCTCTGAGGAGACGGGGTTGAGATAGTGGCATCAGACTGGAGGCCAGACCTGCCGGTTCCTTCCTGTTTTCATAAGACGGCATCAGAGTGTGCGTCGCCCCTTCTGTCTAGGAGCTTGTGAAGCAGCCACGTGGTGCAGCCAGCTCTCCTTGGAGAGGAACATTTGTCTCAAAGATGGAAATGGTAGGACCATTTCAATATTCTCCGCTCCTTGGGGTTTTCTCCAGTGTATGCAGCTAGCAAAAGCAGGTTGCATTATTGAAAGATGGCTGAAATCAAGGAAAATTGAATCAATGCAGTACAACAAATTTCTAAACCTGTCATAGCAGAAACAAAACAAAAAACTCCCCCTTTGTCTTTGATTTTCAGTAAATCATAAAAACCAACCTGATTGTCACCTATAGTTTTTTTTTGTTTGTTTTTCTGATAACTTAGGAAAAAAACAGCTGGCGACTGCATTAAACAGGCAGGTGCACATGGAATTTCCTGTCTGCCCTTCTCAAAAGCAGACGGCCATGGTGGTTCCAGGGGCCACCTGCGTATGAATGCCGTCTTGCGGGGGCCCAGTGGATGTGCACGGAAGGCCTTTGGGGTGGGCCTGCTCCAGCTGTAGGTGGAGGGGCCTGACCTGGGCTCTTTAAGATAGGCCACGGTCTGGTCCAGCGGACAGACATGTGAACCAGCCCCCTGCCCTCTGTTCAAAGGGGAGAACAACACAGCTTACCCCGGGGCCTTGTGAGAAGGCCTCTGAGTGAGCCCCCGCAGGAAAGCCGTGCTGGGGGGTGCTGGGGGGAGGGAGCGGCGTGCCCTGGCCCCCGGCTGTCCTGCCCCCACGTACCTGCCACATCACAGCTCTGGGCTCCGGCTTGTGCCATCATCCCCGCCTCTCACCCCGGCCGACTGGCAGACTCGAGGCTCCAAGTGACAAGACTGAGACCCACTCTTCTCCATGAGGCTAGGTCTGTGGGTCCATGTCCCTCTAAGGAGATCCTCTGGCTGGTGGGGACAACTGGTCTCAGAGGCCAGGCAGCCTGGGTTCCAGCCCTGGCTGGGCAGCTGAGTGGCAGGGATGGGGTGGGCAGGAGAGGCCAGTGGAGGGCCCAGGGCGTGTGGTAGGATAGCAAGCTCGTCTCCCCTCAGTGCTATCAGGTCACCAGGTCACTGCATGGGTGTGGCAGCCCCTGAGGCAAAGCCCGGTTGGGGAGGCAGCCCCGGAGCAGGCCCAGCTCCACCTCACCTTTCCACCTGAGCTTCCCCAGTTCCCTTTGCTGTAAAGTCGGGGTGGTGACAAGGACACTTAGCTCACAGTACTCACACACTTTACTGAGACGGCCTGTGTGGCTTGGAGCAGTGCTGCCTGTTGCTGTGACCCGTGTGGCCACCATCACCCCCACAGTTCTCCCTGGTCACGGAGGGGCCGTGCAGCATCCAGCCAGCCCCTCAGGGCACACGCCCAGCTGCTGGCCACCAAGAGTCACCCCAGTTGACAAATCCTCGTCGTATTCCTCATCTTCACTGATGGGTAAAGAAGAGAACATCTGGGCTTGGGAGGCCAGGAGCACTGGACGGTGGGGACCAGGCGAGACGGAGGGCTCAGCAGACTCCAGTGTCCACTGCTGGATAGTCCTTGGTACCCTCGGGGGAGGCTCTTTGCTCAGCCGTCCCCCGCCCACAGAGAACCCACAGTGGCCTGTCAGGCCGATGGGAGCTGGAGACCGAGGAGGAGGCTCTGCTCTCGGGCCCTGCTGTGCGGGCCTAGGGCAGGCAGGTGTCCCCGAGATGGTTTTCTTTTCTTGTCCCTTTTTTTCCATTCCCAGCAAGTCCGGCTGCCTCGGTTGGGGGCCCCAAAACCTCAGCTTAGAAATCTGCTTTGCTCCTGAAGCCCGTGCATTTTACACTATTAAACCAAGGCCAATAAATGAGGAAGAAAATGCAGAAAAATACGTGGGAGACTGCCCCTGGGCCCAGGCACAGATGCCCGACCTCTGTGGCTTCCTGTCCACCCGGACGCCTCCCACGTCTGCCCAGCGTCCTCGGCAGGCAGGAGAGGCCTTAGGCTGCCCTGTGGGCAGAATGTCCTCCCACCTTGCAGGACACACTAGACTCAAGGAGTCAAGCCACCTGCCCAGTGGGACTGCTTGGTGGTCCCAGCACTCGGGGTGGGCGGGGGCTGAGTGTGACCCTGGCTGAACACGCCATATCCTCTCAAGGGGATCAGGACTTCAGTGGAAGTAGCCTGTCCACCCGAAGGCAGCTTGTCATTCTGTCCCTTTAGCCCCAAGCCAGGTTGCTTTCCTGCTACCCTGTGCAGGTGGGGGACATTTCTGAATTTCATCCCAAGCCCCATCCCACCCCATGACCTCAGAAGCCCCTGACCCTGTCGGCCCTGAGCGCTGTGGGTGGACCTGAGCAGGAGAGCCTCAGATAAACTCCAGCCAGGCCCCACCCTTCTAACCCACCCCAGCCAGGACCACTGAGCTGCCTGGCACTGAGAAGCACGTGGCAGGGGACAAGATCTTGCCCTTTTGTGGTGGGCAGTTCACCCTCAGCCCCAAGAAGGCTGCTGAGCTCAGGGGAGAGCGTGGCACTCAACTTGGGCAGCCAGGGATGCCTGAGAGCAAAGGACAGGCACGGGCCGGCAGCCCAGGGCCACAGGTCAGCACCAAGCCCAGGGTCTACAGAGACCTCCATGGACTGGAGGCAGTGTGGACAGGACACAGGTCCCATCTGCATGCCCAGGGTAGGTGTCATCTGGTGCTTAGGTCTGACCCTGGGGCACATCTCCTGGGCAACATGGTACATGCCACACCTTGAGCTAGGCTTCCTGGACAAGCCAAGGAGGATCATGTTGAAATCTGACATCGGTGCACACGCCAGTGAGCAGGTTTGTCCACATGATCCTTGGAAAGATGGGACCTCTCATGGTTGAGATGCGCTCTGAGGTAGCTGTTCAAAGAAGAATGAAGCCATGATTAATAGAGAGATTCGAGCTCCACTGCCGTCACCCCCGGCTCCCAGTGATGGCCTCGAGGCCTCCTGTCTGCCCCCCTTCCAGCAGCCACCAGCCATGTGCCACCCACATGTACCCACTGCTCAGAACAGAGGCTCTGTGTCCACCCTGGACATGGTGAACAAGCCCCAGGAGGGGGAAGTGAACCTTTGTTCCTCCCCGCGGCCACAGGAGCCACCAGAGCGTCCCCCCAGCTGCTTGACAGCTATGGGCTGTCCCCGGGCCCCAAGGGTCCAGGCAGCAGTCATGTTGCTCTGCGGAGGGCAGCAGGGACCTATGGGGCTGTGGTCCACCACTGCCCTGGAAGCTGCTCTGGCTGGGAGAGGGGAGAGTGTAATTTTGCAGCCGACCCCATGATGAAGCGTCTTCCCTCGGAGTGAGAAGATGGGCGTATAAATATTCTCCGTCCCTGCCGCTCTTTATTTCCCTCGTAAGCAGCTGCCCCATTTCTCCATCTGATGGATTCCCCGCAGCCATCCCCGGCCTCCCTGGCTCTGCGGTCCAGGCGGCAGCCTCTGAAGTACCCCTGAGCTGGGCCACTTAGCCTCTCCTTACCGCCCTGCCCACCCTGCATCCCAGCCTGGCCTCCCTCACGGACCTCATCATCCCTTGTCTCCAGGATGGGTCGGGCGGCAGTGGCCTCGCGGGTGCATTTCATGCATAACTACCTGCAGCCTTTTAAAATAGGAGTGAGCAGTCCCGGGATGCACGGCGTGGGGTGGGGAGTCAGAGCCGCCAGCCCCATGCAGAGCCCTTGCCCCCAGCTGCCCGCTCACCCGAAGCCGTGGCGCACACCCTTCCTGCCCTCCAGAGTGCGCGTGGAGACGTGGCCGAGGGAAGCGCTCATTAGCCCACCTCGCTTCCTGGTGAGCAGACAACCTCCATTTTCATTGGACTTGAAAGCTCAAAGACGAGGGAGCGTCTAATTAGTAAAGGGACGTTCTCGTATTAATCACTCCCTTAAAATTGACAAGGGAGGCAGTTCATTTAACCACTTAATTGCTACAGGTTTTTATGGGCTGCTGTTTGCAGACATATTTAATGAAGAAGTTATAAATCTAAGGGAGCTTAAAATTTTAATTTTATACCTAAATATTTTCCTTGTTCTCATGTTTGTAGTCAATCCTCAAGAGTGTAGTCACGTGGAATGTTCTTTAAATGAACATATTTGCTAACTGGCGTGATTTCAGTTTTTAAAACATTGGTTCCAGCAATTAGGCATTTTTTTCAGTTCCCAAATGACTAGAGAAATTCGTCTTGATTATAATTGCTCTTAGCCACGCATATCTAATTTGTGTCTTTTTAAGTGTTAATTAGTAAACAGTTTGAGCTGACATCTTTATGTGTTTGTGTGTTGAAAAATGGGGCTTATTGCTTATTTAGCTTGGGGCCGATTCCACTAGCATTTACGTCACGACATTGAGGTGAAATTAATGAAATTACCTTTGGCAGCACAAGGTAAAAAGCATTTTCGAATCCAACTTTTGGATATCCGCTTTGCCTGGGCCTCTTCAAATGCGAGGTTAGGGTGGATTTGGGATCTACATTCTGTAGGGAAAAAAAGTGAGGCAGAAGATTTTTGTATCAATAATGAAATGGCAGAGTCCCAATTTTATAAAAGCAAAATGTTCAGCTCCCAACACAATTGTTCATTCTTTCTACTTTTGGAAAGCCTTCATTGTGCTTATTACTGTTAACCAATTTTGTGGAGGGCTACGTGCAACTACAAAATCTGTGGTCCCTTTGCACCATCTAGTGGTCAGGTCTTAAATTGCAACAGGAAATAATTTTTAAAATGCCTTCCCTCTGTTCCGATTCAGAATCTTCACCACCCAGCACCCTCTTGATTGCTTTATTTTTTGATCAGGCAGCTGGAATGTTTGGGGTAGAAATACGCTTCTTAATTCACTAAGTAAAAGCTGGTTAAGTCAAAGGGAGCTGACCTGCCCTGCTCCCCCTGTGTGTGCTGTTCAGGGATGAGAGCTGCTGCCCAGATTCTCCCAAAGCCCACACTAGGTTGGACCCCCTCAGCCAAAAACAAAGAAACCCAACGTTCTCACCACGAAAACGTGATCCATGGGTGAGTGATAGATATGTTGATTAGCTTGATTGAATTTTTCTATGATGTGCACATAAATCAAAACATCATGTTGAACCCCATAAATATATAGAATTAGTATTTGACAATTAAAAATAAATTTTAAAAAGCATTTTAAGAGAAGTCTAACAAATTAATTAAATGGCCTCTCTGATGGCATGAAAGACATTCCAGGCTCCTCCTTTGCCCTGGTAAGGAGCAATGGCCCACCCGTCCTGCTCCCCACTGACCACAGCCCAGCAACCGCTGTTGCCCTGAAGACAGGGCCCAGCCTTCCCCTAGATAGTGGGAAACTTGCAAGCAGTTTATCATCGTAAGCAGCTACCCTACCAATCAGAATTGGGTTTTTTGTTTGTTTTTTTTGTTGTTGTTGTTTTGATATTTAGTATTTTCCCAAGTACAGCCATCACATGTTTATAAAAATGCAAACATTGCAGATGTGTTAGTGCACACAGCTCACACACATTCAGCTCACCCTGTGCACAGGGGCCTGTGACCCACTGCCCCACTGTCCAGTACACCTTGCCGACCTGAAGACGCCGAGTTGCCCCTCTGTGGTCATCCATGATGTGCTTGGGCAGCCCTACTGGCTGGCCCCTGGCGTGCTCCCAGTCAGTCCACTCACTGCATGCCTGTGCTCCCCAGGTCCTCACCTTCCAGACCCCACCAGAGGTACGCAAGGGCCTTTCCACATGCTGCTAGGCCTCGGTAATCTGTGACTGCTGCCAAGCTGAACGTCGCATGTGTCCATTGGCTAGCTTGTCTCCCACACCGCCTCGTGACCACAGCCCAGTTGTGTTTTGTACTGGATTGTTTAGCTTTTCACACTCATTTTTAAGAGCTCTTTGTTTTTAAGATAGCCACCTTTTCTCCAAACACCCGTGTGCACACACGTGTGCTTTAACCCATGTCTTTTTCCTTGTTAATGGTGTGTGCTGCTCATGAAACCTTTTGTGGCAATTTTAAGTGTTTTGCTTTTGTCTTGGATTATAAAAACATTCACCCCTATTTCCTTCTACTCTTGTATTTTAATGTGCTAAATATTAATTACTCTTGAACCACTTCATTTGTCTGAAGTGCCTTGGGAAGTCCGATGGGCAGCCAGCTCAGTTCATCCTGAGCCCTTAGCCAGTGTTCTTCAGGTTAGAGTTTGATCTTCCTTGACTTTTAAATGCCGCCTGTATCATATATTTCCATGCGTGACAGGGCCAGTGGAGTTGTTCCTGGCTTTGCCCTGCCCTCCTTTATTTTTACATTATGGCCACATGTTGGATCTTTCCACTTTATAATAAGCTTTCAAATCTGGTAGTGTTACTCTCCCCCCGCCCCGCACCTGTGACTTTCCTAAATGAAGGGTGGTCGTTCTTCCAGCTTAACTTTGGACTCTTGGACTCTTGGGGGGGGGGGTCTGAAAACCCACCCTACACTTGCATTGAAACTGCATTGAGTGCATCCGTTAATGGGGGATGATTGGCGTTTCACCTGCGTGTCTCCGAGGACAGGTGTGCTTCTGCCTCCCCGGTCTGCGCGTGTTGCTCAGCAGAGAAGAAGGGTTTTCTGCAGGCGCCTCCACAGACTCCCTCTCGCGTCCGCCGCTGAGGCTGATGTTTTTGTAGATCTCACCAACAGGATCTTTTCTTTTGCTGTTTTCTGCCACTCATATCTAGAGCAGCAGGTGACGTGTGTGCACAGGGCGCTGGCCATCTCGCTGACCTCTCTTTGTTTCCGATGGGTTTCCATGGCTTTCCTTGGGCTCCCCAGGCAGGCAGCTGTGTCCTCGCCAAACCCGGACCCGCCCTCCTGCTCTACAGCCTTAGGCCCCCTTCCAGGGAGCCTTTGTCTGCCCTCCATGTTCAAGTCCCCAGGCCACCGGCCTTGCCATCTTGAGTGGAGCTGCTGGTTTCAATAGCAGCCTGTGCTGCTGCATTCTGGTTCGCTCTCCATCCACGTCTCTCTCTCTATCGTGTTAAAGAACTAGCCCTCATTTCTCTTTTCCCAAACGTCCTGGTCAGGCATGGAGGGAGGCTCTTGATAATGTCTCATCATCCATCCAGACGGTCGTCTTTTCCGCCCTGGGCACGTCGAGGCAGCAGGATTGTGTCCCAGTTCTGGGTCCCAGGGACCCCCTCCCAGCGCTGCCCCTTGGTTTTCGTGGCAGCAGCCACCACATAGGCGGTCCCCTGGTGGCCCAGGATGCTCACCATACAAGTGAGAGGCCCAGGCTGGCTGAGGAGGGGCAGAGGCAGCAGAGCCGGCACCAGCAGAACCCCTGCCCGGTTCCCGGGAGGGCCCACGTCCCGGAGGCAGGGCTTCCCAGAACCTACAGAGAAGGAGCTCTCCCCACTTATGGCTTTGGAAACTTTTGCCCGACACATTTCAAGTAACGTAATGCCCCAAAATAAGTTAGAGGAAGGTTTCCTGGCCCATATGGCGGAGGAGCACAAGACGGGACTCCCGCAGGCTGGGAAGGACATCCCGAGCGTCCTCACAGCTCCCACCTTCAACTGGAAACCAGCATTTCCCGTGCTTCCTGCTGTAATCCAGAGGGAAAACCCGAGGGATGCCTGTACCCAGGTGCGGCTCAGGCCAATTCTGAACGCTGAAGCGAGGAAGCGGGAGGCTGACCTGCCTGGCTCCCCAGCAGCAGAGGCAGTGGCCGCAGCCCACCCAGCCCCCCCCCCCCCAGAGAAGCTGCAGCAGTGTCTGCAGGGCCTTTCAGGCGGCAGGAGGGGCTGGGAGGAGCAAGGCGTGTTCCGTCCCCCCAGGACGCTTCCTCTGGCTTTCCTGAAATGCGTGGCCTTCTCAAGTGTCTTTCCTTCTCCTCAGTAAGCATCCCCTCCCACTGGTGGGGGCCTACGTCCTCCTCCTGATACCTGGCCCTGGGGAGAACAGCAGGGCACCCGGGGGAGCTGCCCACGAGGCCTGGTGCTGCTCTCCTGGGGGTGGGCCGGGCTGGCTTGCAGCCAGATCCCAGGGCCTCCCCCAGGCACTGGGCTCGGCAGGTATGGCACCTGAGCTTTGCCCAGGAGCCCAGGTGATTCTGCTTAGCAGCCCGGTCTACACCCCGAAATGCCCACTCCTGTGGCAACTGAAGTGCAGGCTGGGGCCAGAGAGGGAAGGGACACACCGTGGCCCCGCCTTCTGTGGGAGGCCTGATTCACTGCTTGGATCACAGCTCCCCAGAGACACTGGGAGGACGGGAAGAAAGGCGGGAGGCCGGGGCACCAGGGGCACGTGGGGGAGGCGGCATGGCCCTCATGTGTGGGGCGTGTCTGGAATACTGGGGAGTGGGGAAGAACGTTGGCCCATGCCTTGGTTGAAGGGGAGACCCTGCAGCCAGGTCTGGAGCTCAGAGCTGTGGACTGCAGCTCGTGGCTCCTGTGGTTGTTAAGAAGGCGACAAGAGTAACAGGTGCTACAAGCTCTGGCAGGGTCTGGGCTAGAGGCTGCACCTCACTGTGAGGTCAGCTGATGTCCTTCCTGCTGAAGGGGAACAAGCAGAAGCTGGGGGGGGGGACCTCACCAGGCCACCTGGGGTTGGGACATAGCTCGAGCTGCCTTTAGCCACCATGCCATTGGGGCTGGAGGTCAGCCAGTGCTCCTGAGGCCCTGAGGGGTGGGGCTCAGAGCTTTCCCAGGTGGGAGGTGGGAGAGGGGAGCCAGGAGCCCCAGCCCCAGCCGTGGGGCCCAGGGAAGGGGTCATCACTTGAGCCCCTCCACAGGCTCCAGTCTTTTTGTCCAGCCCCTTCCCGCCTGCTGTGAGCCCCTGAGCAGGAGCCACCTGTCTGGCATAGAGCCAGGCTGAGGGGGACCTGTAAACACGCCACCCCCCAGTCAGGTCCCCACTCTCCAGTCCTCCCAGCTCTCGCCTCTCGTTTCCTGCTCCAAGCCCAGGGCCCCCAGTGTGTGGGGGTGGCCACCCCAAGGGTCTGTCTCAGAGCAATACCCACGGCCCTGGGCTCCAGGGCAGAAGGGCCCCTCTCCCTTTAGGGCCCCCACATCTCACAGAGCAGTAGGAGCAGATGAGGGACTCCCACCCTCAGGCCCGTGGCCGACCCAGAGCCCCTGGCCCATGGCCAGCCCAGGAAGCCTCCGCAGAGGCTTTTCCCCAGCAGCTTCCCAGCCCCCCACCCGGCTGCCTCCCCTACTGCAGGGCAGGGCCAGGCGCCCGCCTGCCTTTCCGAGCACCACCCTGTCTGGACCAGGCTTCATCCCTAGGTGGTGGGGTCCCCCTTGTCCTTTACACCCAGCTAAAGGGGCGCTGTCTGGAGAAGCATCCCTCCCCTTGCTAAGAGTGCTGCGACACAGGCTGGCCAGGGAGCCCCGCCACTCCTTGGCTCCAGAGCCTGGGGGTTATGGCCCCGGGCAGGAGATTGAATGAGGGGTGGGTGGCGGCCAGCGGGGGTGAAGGGGCAAAGGAGAGAAGGCGGCTGGTTGGGCGGTTAGTGCTTGTGCAGGTCATTCCTGGTGGCAGCTGCAGCATGTGGCCCAGCCCTGGGTGCTCTGAGCATGACCCTGCATGGCCCGTCTCATAGCACAGTGACTTACACAAGCCCAGAGCGTGTCCATGGTGGCACGTCTCCCCCGTGAGAGGTGGCACCGAGCACCAACATTCGTGTTCGTATCGAATTCGTGTTCGTATCTCTAGGCACAGACCAGAGGCACCGCTGGCTCACGGTGTTGGCCTGGATGGTCTCTAAGAATAAACTCCGGAAAGTCAGGAGACCGAATAAAATGCCAAAATCTATCCAGGCTTTGTCACAAGGTGACAGCAGTTCTAGACCCTCCTCTCAGCCCTGCTTCCTGGGGGAGGGGCAGCCTCCCGTTTGCCACAGTCCTCTCTGCTCCCCAAACACTGCCGGACCAGGCAGGAGCCAGTTGCTGTTTTATCACGGACTGTATTTGGGGGGGGGGGGGGGCGTGATGGGGACAAAATATGCCTGTGAAATAGTTCCATGGCTTCTGAGAGCAGGAGAAGGAAAGACAGCTTGAGAAACCACTGGGAGGCTCCCTAAGCTTCAGCATGGGGGGAGGCTGAGCTCTAAGAATTCAGAAGTGGAGGACCGTGGGCCGGGGCCCAGGCGTGGGGCTACCTGGGAGATGGGAGGGATGGAGCAGCCCAGGCAGGCGAGGACGCAGGCACATGGACTCTCACCTGCCTTCCTGTCCATGCTGACGCCAGGCCATCACCTCCCTGGCCTCTGACTGCGCGGCCCACCCTCCACTCTCCTCCACCCTGAACCGGCTGCTTCCCCCAGCCTGACCCTCTGGACCACCCCCTCCAGGCCCTTCTGTGACCCACTTCAGTGCCAGCTGCCTTGCTCATATCACCTCTGAATGGCAATCCTGTGACAGGTGGCTACAGACACTTTCTGGTGCAAGTGTCCCAGCCAGCTTAGCACTGGCCCCCAGTGTCACTAGGCCTGGGCCTCAGGAAGTCAGATCCTTCCCAGGCTTATTTCCTCAACCGCAAAGCGTGAGGGCAGAAGCAGTCCCTCACCCTGTCTTGCCAGGAGCCCTCTGCTCCATGCAGTCATTTCTGGATCAGGGGGCCGGGCGGGGCAGGCCGGGGGCCATGGAGAGCACCCTTGCCTGTCCTGGGGAGGGGTGGCAGGCCGGGGGCCAGGGGCGCGCACCTTGCCTGTCCTGGTGCAGTGTATTTAGTTACTGTTGAGGGCCACGCTCCCCCACCTGCCTAGCCATTAAAGTCACCTGGTATTTCACAACATGCCAATGCCCCGCCCCACCGTGGCTCAGCATGGCTGTGGTTGAACCATCCACTCTGGTGCATAGCCAGGACAGATGGCTTTACTGTCCGGTGCTCTCTGGGCTCTCACAGCTCCCTCATGAGTGTTTGATGACCCCTTTTTGCCAGCGAGGTTGAGGCCGAGGTGACTTAGCCTCCAAGGTACCGCTGGAAGCTGAAGTCAAAACCTCCTGCTGACGGAGCGCTGGCCTCATGATGGGCAAGGGGCTTGCAGGCCCCCGCCCCGCCCCCAGGAAAGCCCCAACAGAGCCCCTGACAGTGACAGCTCTTTTCAGGGAGAGGCCAGGCCTGGGTGGCCGGGTGGTTGCAATGGCAGCCTGTACCCACCAGAGGGCACCCTGGCTCCGCACGGCTCAGCTGGACTCAGCTCTGCGAACCAAATGCTTTTTAATTGAAATTTTTTTTAATTCAAAAAGGATTTGCTGTTTGTACTTGAGTGCAGGTTTTCCTTATGCAGGAGACTGATGTCTTGAGTAAACAGATCCGGGCCCAGATCCACCTTCAAAGGTACTCACTGTTTGCCCAAGGGAGTGACAGGGCTTCCAGAAGCAGCCTAGTCTCTTGGGCAAACATTGTGGGGACGAGCAATCCTGGGCAGAGGACAGCGTCTGTGGGAAGGTTATCCTCAGCCTAAGGGGGATTATGTCGGGGGACATATGTTGAAATTTCATTTGGGGAGTTAGGGAAAACAGGAGGGGGGGCGGCACTTTTCTTCAGCCAAGATAACCTAAAAAGGGGAAAAATCCCGAGGGAGAGGGGTGGGGAACAGGCCATCTGTGCGCTGCCCCCATGGCCGGGCCCCTCGGGGTCTCTGTGGGCTCAGGCTGCAGTCAGAAAAAGGGAACGTGTACTCGTGGCTTCCCCCGCTCCCAGCAGACGGCAAGTGAAGTAGGAATCCAGCAGTTTATCCTCGAGCGCGTCCATGCCCCTGCCTGCGACACGGTCTGACTGCTGGCCACAGAGGCTGGCTGCGTGACTCCCCACCTGAGCCTGGCACTGCAGGGCCTGGTCAGCAGTCACCCCGACACCGTTCCAGGCCTCCCCATCTGGGTCACAGGCCCAGCCTGGGTCCTCTGGCTGGTGCAGACCAGCCCTCAGCAAATCCAGGTGACGTGAGTGCCCTGTGGGCTCCACCGTGCCACCCCAGGCCTGGCACTGCAGGCCTCCTGGAGCGGGCCCTGGGCCTCAGCCTGCCCCTCAGCCCTGGGCCTGGTCTCCAGACCTCCAGGTGGGACGCCCCTGCCCCTCGGTCCCTGGTCCCCCATCCTCCCGGCAGCCCATCCTGTGTCTCTGGCCATCCTGACCTCATCGCTCCCAGGTCCCGTGTCTGAGTGGTCCCTGGGTCTGGGTAGTCCCCCTTGCCCTCAGAACTGATCCCAGCACCCATTCACCTGGGAATCCTTGAAAATGCAGTCCCGGGCCCACCCAGACCAGCAGGGTCAGAATCCGCATCCCACAGTCCCCCACCTCATGGTCCCCCAGCCCACGGTCCCCCAGCCCACGGTCCCCCAGCAGGGGCATGCAGTCAAGGTGAAAAGGGCTGCTGGTCTCTTGCCTGGGCTCTGCCCTCTCCCTGGCCCAAAGAGGCTACCCTGCCTCCTGGCCTCCGGCCTCCCCACACCTCTGGCACAGGCTTGTCCCCTTGTCCCCCCACCCTGTGTGCTCTTCTTGAAATGCCCCATGCTGCAGCCTAGAAAGGGAAAAAATCCCGAGAAGAGGGGTGGGGAACAGGCCATCTGTGCGCTGCCCCCATGGCCAGGCCCCTCGGGGTCTCTGTGTGCTCAGGCTGCAGTCAGAAAAAGGGAACGTGTACTCGTGGCTTCCTCATGTACCATGGCCAGGCTACCCGCCAGGCAGCCCAGGTCCCTGCTTCTGTGCTGTTCCCTGGTGTCCTGGCGGCCCTGCCCCAGCCAGGGGCAGAGCTGCGCTCCTTTTGGGCTGATGGCTGTGCCACCATCCTGGTGGACCCACCACCCCAGGCCCTCTGCTCAGTAGGTCTGGGTACCCATCATGCTCTCCCCCAGTCAGACCCCTGCTGTGCTCCAGAGAAATGCCACCTGACTCCTCCTGTGGCCCCATCCTTGTGTGGCTGCCCTTGGATGTGGCCTTCATGCTGGGCTGTGTTGGGAGTGTCTGGGTCCCTCCCTGGGTACCCTGTGAGCCCTGGGAACGAAGACTGTGTGCGGCCTGTGCCTGGTCCCAGCACCCAGTGCAGGGTCAACGCCAGGGTGCAGCCGACCTGAACAGCTCTGTGTGCTGCAGTGTGCGTACCTAAGCAGCCGCCAGGTGGCAGCATTAGCCCAGCCCTTGCCCAAGCGGCCTGTGAGCCCCACACAGGGTGGGCACCCGAGCACTGGCCAGGAAGCGGGAAAGCAAGAGGCCTGGGCGCTGATGGGATGGGCAGGCAGGGACCCAGTGAGTGCTTGCTCCTTTCCAGGGACAGGAGCCCCGAGCTACTGTGCCTCCTGACACCCTCAGGCATCCCTGGGAGTGGAGGGCCTGCCTGAGGACCCCCACGGCTTCGAGGCTCCAGAGCCCCAGCCCCAGCGCAGCCCTGCAGCAGTCCCCTCCATTCTCCAGTGGTCTGTAGCCGGGTGGACCCTGCAGCCCTCAGCTCAGCATCCTCCGTGCAGTCCCCGGGTCAGCAGGGCTGGAGGCCGGCTCACCAGTGTGCCGGGGCATGCGGACAGCATGCTGCGGCTCCTGCTGCCCTCTCCCTGCAGGCCCACCTGCCGGTCCTGAGGCGCTGCCATCCTGGGTAGCCCTCTGTTCAACGGCAGCTCCGCCGTGACCCTGGGGAGCCCTTCGTCACGGCTTTTCTGTGGCTGAACCTTTTTACATAGGTGACCACTGGCCCAGCCCAGGCCCCGGTTCCTCAAACCCACATGAGCGAGGGCACAGCTGCCCAGCGAGTTCCAGGCTGCCCCACAACCCCACCCAGCCTGAGCCTGCGGCACCCGGGATGCCACCTGTCAGGGTGGGCGCTCCTCTCCCGCCCCCCACTTGGGTGTTGAGATCCCTGGCCTGCGGGTGAACTGTAGGAACCCGCGCCCATCCTGGTACTCGCCTTCTCCGGGGAGGTCAGCAGCACAGCCGGGCAGGGGAGGGGTCCACAGCCGGGCAGCCTCCAGGCAGCAGGCTGGTGCTCAGCCTGGCACAGGGTGGCTCACACGGGTTTACCATTGGTATCAGAACCCGGGGGCAGGGGCAGGTAGGGACTGTGAAAGCTGTCACCTGTCACCACCCAAGCCCATCGCCTGACAGGTGTGTTCGCACCTGCACTCGGCTCAGACCCACAGCCCTGGCGCGCACACACCTGCCCACATCACTGCCAGCAGGCACTGGCCTGGCCGGCGTCCTGCCTGGCCTGGGCAGCACGGGGCCCCTGGGTGCACCGGGACTGACTGTGCCCTGCCCGCCCTCTTCCCGCAGTACGAGTACAGCTTCCGCACGGAGCAGAGCGCCGCGGCCAGGCTGCCGCCCAGCCCCACCCGGTGTCAGCAGACTCCCCAGTCCTGAGGAGCGGGGCCTCCGCGGGGAGAAGACGCCTCGCCCAGTGCCCAGACTACTGACAGGGCGGAGGGGGCCGCTCCCCGCCCTGCCCGCCCTGCCCCCAGCCCCGCCTCCACCTCCCACCCCACAAGCACCCAAGACCCTGGGCAGCTGAGTGGTGACCTCCGGTCATTGGCCTGACGAGACCCCAGCCTCCCGGGGACATTGTTCACAACTGCGACTAATCTGTGTGTGCTGTAGTGACCAGCCATTCCTAGCTGTCCATGTGATGACCAGTCGTGCTACCAAACACCTCCCCCAGCTGGAGTCGCCCCCGAGGGCCCGGCAGTCCCTCCGGCCGCCCAGTGACGCACACTGGCTCCTTTTCTCCTGTCACCCACCATAGGAATCCCACAAGCCATCGTTCACCCCCGGAAGGCCACAGGGCTGGCCACTTCATATAGGACCCTCCGGGCTCACTGTCACCTGAGACGCAGGGCTGGGGGGAGCACGTCCCTCCCACCCACAGGCTCAAGTACACCAAGCGCTTCACAGCAGCCCTGAGAAACCGCGGGTGGGGAGGCCAGAGGGCCCCTCCCTCTGTGGACAGCTGTGGACTCTTTGCCCAGTGCATGACTGGACACCAGAGGCCCTGCCACTGGCACAGAGGGGGACTCATTTTCCCGGGAGAGGACAGTGTGACCGGGCACCTGCCTGCGAGCTCTGCTTGCCCTACCCCCCCCCCCAGAGGGCTTGACTGTAGGGCACTCCAGCCAGTGACAGCGCCACCTGCCACGGCCAGTGCCCTGACCCAGTGACTACAGGACATGCCCCACGAGGCCGCCACAGGCAGTGACATGAGAGGTGCCCAGCACTGGAGGACATGGCCACGCTGCCATCAGGCTGCTCTCAGCCCGCTGTGTCTCCTTGGCATCTGCGGACAGAGACAGGTCATCGTGAAAGCCCCCTGACCCAGACCTGGATTGAGCCAGAGCCAGCGTCCCCCGTCCCCGGCACTGGAGGTGCCGAGCTCGGCCCCACACGTCCACCCCGAGAACAGCCACCAGCGCCATCCCTGGGGCCCAGGACTTCAGCCCAGGGTCCTGCTTTGCCCCAGGCCCACAGGACGCGGGTGTCTGACTCCTTTGGGTCCCCAGAGGGGGCTCTGGACCTGAGGGCTTGCTGCGCTTCGGAGGCGGCGCCATGGAGGGGGCTGTGGACAGCAGCCCTCGGCCAGTACAGGCCCCGCCAGCTGAAGTTCCAGGGACGGTCCACAGGCCAAAGGAACCAGAGAGTCGACAGGCTGGCCAGGAGCCGGGGGGCCCCAAATACCTCACCACCTGCGTCGCCCCTCGGCCCCCAGGGCCTCAGCCGCACGCGGCGGGCCAGCCTCCTCCTCGGCAGCTCCTCGTCTTGGCCCCTCTTCGTTTCTGTGTGTCAGCAAGTGGCTGCTTGGCCCCTTCCCAAGACCTAAGGGCACCTGTGAGGTGACCCTCCCACACCTCTGGGCAGCACATGGCAGGGAAAGGCCCCTGCCAGGCCCAGGAGGCCCCTTCGCGGGCCGGTGCTTCACCAGGAGGGCTGGCGGGTGGAGCCCAGCACCCACAGAACAAGCCAGCTGTGCTCCAGGGCCTGGGCACCCCAACAACCTGCTCACTGCTGCTTTTTTGATGGTGGTTTATCCAAAACCAAGCGGCCAGCACAGCTTGAGGCTGGACAAAGGAGGGAGGCCCCAGGGGCCGCAGGAGGGTGCAGGAGGGGACTCTGCACTTCGTTTTGGTTTGTATACTTTGTTGTTCGACCTCTTTCCATGCCCAGATTATGAGACTGTCCCCAGCAGGTAACCGGGGTCCTCCTCCTCCACAGTGGAGAAGGCAGCGTCTCCGCAGCGCTGACGGTCCTGGAAGGCCACAGGGCGACAGCAAGATCCCTGGCCAGGGATGGAGATGGTACAGCTGGAGGTGGCGGGAGGAAGAAAGAGGGCAGCCACAGCCCCCTCCGCCACCCTCCCTCAGGGCCACCAGGAAGAGGGCACACTGTGGGCTCTGGCCGGTAGGAGAGGTCTCCCCATGGCATTATGGACTCAGTTTAATAATGACCTTGACTGTGAAGCTTGTGACATGAGCTAATGAGTGGTGAGGTCAAGTTGGGGTTGTTAGACGTTAGGCTGCTCCCCACCCGGGCTCCTGCCTTCTGAGCGGTGGACAAGGATGGGCAAGCGTGTGGGTCACAGCTTGTGCGTGTGCACGCCCACCCTGATGGCGTCGTGCGGACCACAGGACTGTGGCAGAGTGAGGAGTTGAGGGGCCTCTCAAGTCTTAGGTGGGGAATGCTCTGTCCACCAACCCCTGGCCTTTTCTGGAAGCGAGGGACAAGGATGCCCTTGGCTATATGAAGGGCCGCAGCCTCTTCCTTGGGTCCCCCCAGCATGTCCCATAGCTGCTGCTGCCCCTGTCCAGCACCCTGCCCCCCTGAGAGGACCAACCAGAGCACAGCATCCCCGAGCCCTGCCCTCCGCCCTGAAAACTCAGTCGTCTTCTGAGACGTAGCAAATGGCACAAAGTTGACAAGGAGCAGGTGTCACTTGCTCCAGGTTCACTTGCAAATTTATCATGAGGCCTTTTTTTCTACCCCAAATCCAAGAACTGAAGCCAGCCACACCCCACCCCGAGTTTCAGTGAAGACATCACAGCCTACACTGCCCTTGCCCAAGGCCAGAGCCGTGTGGTCTCCAGCGACCAAGCTCATTTTGTAGGAAAAAACCACGGACGCTGGTCGGTGGCCCCCGAGTGCTTCAGAAGGCCATGGGGGGACGGGGCTGACCTGTTCCGAGCAGCCCTCTGCTGGGCACAGGTGGGCAGTCCAGACGCTTTCTCCCATAGCCTCCCCCAAAACAAGACCTAGTAGTTCACGTTCTTTGCTGCCTGTTGCCGATGGGAAACCCGAGATTGTCTCTGGCACAGGCTGGTAAGTGGCAGAGACAGGCTCTGGCCCCAAGGTGCATTGCGCCAATGTCCCCTCATAAGCACATGCCTTGGGCTGACCCTGTTTGTATTCCTGTGACTTCCTGGCTGCCACTGGGCCCTGCTGGTCCACACTGAGCATGGGCCACCCCTATGCAAGGGCTCCCCAGGCTGCCGTTGCAATGCCCCATCCCTTGCCATGTCGGGGGCTCCCAGCCTGCAGCTTCTGAGACCCAGGCAGGCAGAGCCCCGCCGAGCGAGCCCCCGTGCCTCCAAGCCACGTGGAGCTGAGCCCGTCGAGTTTGGTTCAGTCTGCCTGACCCCGGACCCTGCAGGAGGGGCAGGCCACTTGCTCTTGCCCCTGCACGAGGCCCCCTCTCCAGCAGCCTGGAACCTCAGGTCAGCCCAGCTTCCTCCACCTGCTCTAGGTGCAGACCCCTGGGACAGCGGCAGCCCTCACTCCAGGAGCCCGGGCTTTGTCCCTGCGATGGAGGGTGCGTGGCTGCTGTGTGACCACTGGCCTCAGACAAGGACCTGAGGAAGGCCCCCCTTCCTGCATATTTATTCAAGGCAACTCTGCACTTGGCCAGGGAAGTTTCACTGTGTGGTTGTCTGTGTTCTTAATATAATTTGTTAAATAAACGTTCGTTTTAACCTCTCCCCGTCTGCTGTTGTATCTGCAGCCACCAGAGGTCAGTGTCTCTCAGGGCCGCCCCGTGCACCAGCCCTGAGCCTGCCCACAGGCCGGCCGGGCTCCTTGGGACACGGCCACTGCCTGGCCTTCAGCCTTCTAGGAAGGCCGTCTTGCCCCCCACCTGGTTCAGGAGGGTGTGGGGCTCCACCTTCCTCACAGCAGCCCTCAGGGTGCTCCGTGAAGCAGAAGAACCTCGGTGGCCCTGAGAGCTGCACCCCGGCGAGGAACGCAGGGTGCCTCCCGCCCTGTCTGTGGGGTGCACACCACACCTGGCCACGAGGATGCAGGTCCCGATGCCGTCAGGGGGCTGTCCCCACTGCTCACCTGCCTGTAGGACGCCACCCGCCAGGCCGGCCCAGGTGGCCCCTGTCCTGGCGGGCACCCACAGCCCCCTATGAGCACCAGCAGCTCGAGTTTCACTGTCAACATCTCTGCCTCCATTAGCAGTGACCTTTGCATTTCTGGGCTCCACGTCCCAACCAGGGCCGTCCCTGCCTGCAGGCTCTGTTCTTGCCAGACTCTGTGGGAAGGAGCCAGAACTGGCGACCTGAGCTCAGCACTCATCTCCTGGGCACTGCAAGGGTCCCCAAAGAGTGCCAGGGTTCTGTCACTGTCCACAGACACACTAGATCCCTCCCACATGCTGGGCCCAGGACACCAGGGAAGCACATCGAAGTGGGGGCCCTGGACACAGGAGACACTGGACAAAGCACAGGAAGGCGCACCAGGCCCAGAGGCAGAACCCACTCACACCAGCCCGGGTGGGGGTGGGGTGAGCACACGGAACCCACAGCAGGATGGCGCTGAGCCTCGGGTCCAGACCCGGGCGCACCGTTCCTCCACCTCGCCCTGGGCCTCATCAGCCGCCTGGACATCTGCTGGCTTCCCCTCCCACTCTCCGCTCACCAGCATCAGAGGGTCCACAAGCACATGGCCACCATGTTTATCTGTCCCT
The DNA here is from genome assembly GCF_021218885.2 of Marmota monax. NCBI lineage: Eukaryota > Metazoa > Chordata > Mammalia > Rodentia > Sciuridae > Marmota > Marmota monax. The sequence continues at coordinate 19,383,738 of NW_026692912.1, forward strand.
AAGCCACAGTCTCATGATTCCAAATCCAGAGCCCAGGACAGACTGACAGGTTAGCTGGGCCGGGTCACCCCTTCTGCCCCTGGAAGCTCCAGCCCTGGTGGTGGCATGAGGGTATGTACACAAGCCTCCCGGAACAGGTCCCAGAGGTTCAGACCCATCTGCTAGAGAGGAGGGTGGGCTGAGCAGTGGGGCTGGGGTCCTTCCCAGGAGGAGGAGAGGAGCAGGGCTCCAGGGAGACGGGACCCTGCGGCAGCAGCCCTGGGATGGCAAGGGACGAGGGCACCCGATTGTCCGTGCTGCCAGGTCCTGCTGTGTAGGCACCTTGAGGTGCAGGCCTCGTGCCAGCACTGCCATGAAGCAGTGACCAAATCTGGTGGCGTTCCTGCCCCAGGGGAGTGGGCGGCCTGGCCTGGCCTGCCCCTCCAGGTGCCCCGTCCTCCCGCACCAGTGTCTGCATCAGCTCTCCCCCTGCTTCTCTGGCCACTCACTCCAGCTAAGCCACAGGCTCACAGCTGGGACCCTGGGCCTCCCTGAGCCACCCCATTTCTGTCCCCTCTCTGTGCGGCCTGCGTTTCCGACAGCGCTCAGCTCTGTCCCTGCCATCTCCCCGCGCTCCTGCCACGAGGTCTCCACCTGGGACCCTGTAAGCACATCCGCACCCACAGCCAAACCTGCCGTCCTGTCTGGAACCTGAGCTGCTCTTCCTCCTCTGAACAGCTCAGCCACTCCCCGCAGCCCCCAGGCCACCACCTGGAGCCAATGGAACCACCCACTTCCAGCTGGACAGCTCTCATCCTCAGGTGTCTTCAAACCCAGCCACTGTTTCTCTGGCTTTGCTCTGACCTTAGTGTTGGCCCAACATGGCAGCACCTGCCCTTAGCCACCCTCCCCTGCAGAGGAGAGCCACCTGCTTCCCATCTTCCTCTCTTCCATCTCCTACCACCACACCCAGCTGGAGAGACCCCCATTTTCACTCTCTCCATGCCCCTCACCCTCAGACCCCTCCCTCCTGGGCCTGACACACCTGTGCACACCCCTGCGGAGCTGCCTGGGGTTCCTCAAACCCTGACTCTCGCTGCCTCCTCACCTTGGCCTAAGCTCTTCCCTCTACCTAGGATGCCCCGCCCCCCGTTCTGCCTTCAAGACCCTGTTCCTGCACCCCCTGTGATGTCTGATTGACTCCCTGGAGGCAAAGTGATGATTCTTCCCCCAGGCCACCCTGCACAGGGTACCAGTGTCACTAGAGTGTAGCCCCTGGATCCTCTCACTAGAGTCCGTGTCCCTGGAGGAAGAGGTCCCGTGTGTCATGTCCTGCTCCCTACGTAAGTCCTCAGAGGAGCCAGCCAGGCCTAGAAAAATGACAGGATCAGCAAATACTCTGAATGAATCCTTGGAGTGAGTGGGACAGACAGAGGAGCTCTGCTCAGTTACCAAAGGAGCCCAAGGAGGATGCCAGGGGTACAGGGACCGTGATGTCCAGCCCACCTCCCTGGACAAGCCCTGATGTGGCCCCAGAGAGATCAGAGGCCTAGCGGGACAGCCTGCTCCCAGCATGGGGCTGGCTTCAAGTCAAAGAGCCCCGTGGTGCTGGTGGGACAGGAAGTGACCTGCCGTGGGCTGCTGGTTCTGTCCCTGGAGCCCAGCCCTGGAGAGGCCAAAGGGAGGAGAGGCCCAATGGAACACGGGACCCAGTTTTCAGCCACGGGCAGGGTGTCAGCAGAGCCCGCCAGGCAGCTGGACTGGCCCTGAGCTCCTGCCTCCCCTCTCCCCCACCTGGGGGCAGAGAGGTGCCCAGAGGTGCAACCCTTGGGACGGTGGTGCTGGGGCAGAGGTCTTGGAAGGCTCTGGATCTTCTGATGGGGTGGAGGGTGGGGGGCCACAGGCAGAGGTGGGCACAAGTTGGAGCACCAGGCACACCCAGCCCCCACCCTCCTGTGCTCAGGAGAGGTGCAGGGGTCTTACCTCAGCTGTCATGGGAGCTGCCCAAGTGGTTGTTCGATCCTGTGCTCAGAACCACACCCCGAGCAATTAAGAGACTCTGTGGGGGACTCCGCCGTTTGCAAGGTCCCCAGGTGATATCAATGGGCAGCTCAGACAAAGCACCAAATTCTTCAGCAGGTTCCCCAGTGTTATGGTTTAGATCTTAAATTCTCCCAAAAGCCCATGAATTAAGGACTTGGTCACCAGCCTGTGGCACTGTTGGGGGCTGGCTTTAGAGGTGGGGCCTAGTGAGCAGCAGTTAGGTCACTGGGGCATGCCCCTGAGGTGATCCTGGGACCCTGGCCCTTCTCTCTCCCTCTTTTCCCCTCCCAGCCACCGTGAGGCGAGTAGACCTGCCCCGATGCTCACTCCCCCCAGGTGCTGCCTCCCCACAGGCCCGGAGCAACAGAGCCCAGTGACCAGGGACTCAGACCACGAGCCAAAATAAACCTTTCCTCTTCTCAGTTGTTTACCTCTGGTATTATCATAGCCACAGAAATCTGTTCTTTGAAAAGACTAAAAGATGGACAAACTTCTGACAATAAGAAAAACAGATGTAATAATAGTAAGGAAGAGGAGGAAAAAAACCAGAAAGAAAAATAATAAATAACTAGATCTAACAGTTAACTAAAAAGTATTAGTAACAATATGTCATTAAACATTTGGGGAAATGTAAAACATCAAAATTAAGAAAAATGAACAACTATTAAAGATCTAAATAAAGCAGAGTTTTCTCCCCTTTCCCTCACAGTATCCCCAGGACTAAATAATCATATGGCAAGCTTACTCAGACTCCCCGAAAGGACAGTCCCTTCTGATACAACCCATTCTAGAGCAAAGGAAAGGAGGAAGGCAACCCAACTCATCTCAAGAGAGAAGTTGACCCCAAACCTGGTAGAGACAATTCACAGGAACCAAAAAATTCAAGGCCTGTTTTTCTTATAAACATGGGTATAAAAATCCTTAATAAAATATTATCTAACTGAATTTAGCAGTATATATAAAATTTATGCATTTAGACTGAGTAGAGATCATTCTAAGAATGCAATAATATTCAGCACTGGAAGGTCCACCCACACAATTCACCCCACTAATGAGAAGGCTGCCACAGTCACCTCAACCAGTGCAGAGACCGCTTTTGGTAAATACCATACCGACAATATCTATTAGCACCATCTTCAGGACAGGGACAAGTCAAGGATGCTACTACCACCATTCCATTAAATTGCATTGGAGGTCCAAGCCAATGATATAAGACAAGAAAAAGAAAGTATATGGATTGAAAAAGAAGAGACAAAGCCACCACTCTCAGCAAGTTACATAATCATGTATGTAGAGAATCAAATGGAACCAACTATTAGAATGATAGAGTTAGTTAGGCAAGGTTCCTAGATAGAAAAGCAACTCCCAGAAATGAATAGTATTTCTCTATATGAACAACAACCAAATAGGAAATAAAATAGAAAATAAGAGAACCTTTTAAATAGCCCTGAAGTATCTAGGAATCAGGAAAGGCAAGACTTTTATGAAAATTTTGAACACTCAAAAGACAAAGGATATCTAAATTAACAGAAAGATACACTATATTTCTCTTTTCTAAGACCTCTTTCCACTAGGATATTATAAGTTCCGAAGAGGTGAGAACCTTTGTTGTTGGTGTGTACACTGTGAATAGAGCAGTGTTTGACACTAAATAGCCCCTTGCTAAATATTTGTTCATTGGATTAAATGTGAAGATGCCAGTTCTTTTCCAACTAATATTTGCAACTCAAATCCAAATTCGAGCAAAAATAAGATAAATAAAATCACAAATTTTTAAAGAAATTCATGCAAGACTTCTGGCAGAATTTCACAATGTTATTCAAAAATTCTAAGATGTTTATGGAATAATGAAAGTCTACATTAGACACTTAAAAGGAAATAGTGCAAAGAGGGATTCATTTTTAGACACAGACACTGCAAAACTAATAAAAACAAGTGATACTTTAAAAACAAGTGGTACTGTAAAATGCTACAAATAGGGAAGGTGATATGGATTCTATGGAAAAGTGAAATTTTTCTATAAACCTAAAACTGTTCCAAAATTTAAAAATAAAACATTTTAAAGCATTGTGCTACTGATCCCAAAACACGTATTATGATGGTAAGTGGGCTGGTGAAACTGCCTTGTTTGGTGGATGTGTGTGCACATGGACGCTGAGTGCGTACCCAGGAGTGGCCTTGCTGGGACACAGAGGAGACAAAGCTTCAGAGTCAGTAAACATTTCCAAATATTCTCCTAAAGTGGCTGTACCAATTTCTAATGTGGTTATAGCTATTGACCCTTATACCAGCTATGTGTAATCATTCCTGTTGCCCCACATCCTGAACAAAACTAGACATTTTGCAGAGTTTTTTAAATTGGCAGTGGTAATAGGTATGAAGTTGTATTTCACTTCAGTTGAAATTTGCATTTCCCTCTTGACTGATGAGGCTCAGCCCATGTACATAAGTTTACTGGTCCCTTGTGACTTCTATGAAGATTTGGTAAGTCTTCTGCCCATTTTTCTTTTCCTTACTTTATTCCTCTTGTTTTAAGACAGGGTCTCACTATGTTGCCCAGGCTGGCCTCAAACTCCTAGGCCCAAGCAATCCTCCTGCCTTGGCCTCCCCAGTAGCTGGGGCTACAGGTACACACTGTCAAATCTGGCTCATATTCTTTAAATATGGACTCTCCAAGAAAGTCTCTCACCATACATATGTGCCAATATCTTCTCCCACCCTGTGGACTGCCTTTTACCCTCGTAAGGGTATACCTTTTAATGAATAAAAGTTAGGAATAAAAATGATTTCATTTTCTACCTTTTCCTTCATGGTTAATGTCTTAAAAATCTTTGCCCATCCTCCCAACCCCTTTGAAAATGGCTCTTATTTCTGCTACTACCTCCCAGAAAACAGGTGAGGGAGCTTCCTAGAGGAGACAAGGTGGGTCCTGGGCTCTAGGGGTGGGCCTGGGATGAAGGATGTTCCCAGTGAGGGTGACAAGGTCAGATGTTCCACTCAGCATCAGCAGACACTTAGGGGGCCACTGTGGCTCCCTGTGTGTGTTACCACTACAGTCCGGCAGCGAGGGATTCCCCCATTTAGCAGATGAGGAAACTGAGGCTCCAGAGAGTGCTCAGAAGCACACCACCAACCAAGGGTAGCTCAGGGCACCAACAACTCTGGCACTATGCCTCACACAGCCTTCCACCTGCACAGAGGTGTCCTGTCCTGGAGGCAGGGTTAAGAGGAGGGTGGCTCATGAGGTCAGGCAGGCCTACTTAGGTCTGCCACTTCCCCTGATGTGACTCTGGGGCTCTGGGGTAACAGCAGCTAGCCACCCTTCAGGAGGGGGACTAGAGATCAGACCACTATCACATGCTTGGCCCAGGGTGCAGGACGGGGCTGGGATGGGGAACCCAGAGGGAGGCCGCAGGAGCCCCTCCACTGAGGGCAGGGAGACCAACGTCTAAGGTCAGGTGGCCCTGGCCCACCCCCCGGCCTGTCCAGACTGTGTGACTCTGTCACACAGGTTCCCCCTCCAGACCCCCTGCTGGATTTTTACAGAGGGGACCAGTGCTCCCTGTTTGCATTTGCTTTTGGGCTAAGCTGCCGCCTCACCTCACCTATCAGAGCTTCCTGCTGGGGTCCTGGGGTGATGTGGGCTTGGTCAGAGCTGCAGGGCGGGGTCCCTGGCACCCCACCCCATTGGAGGCTCCCTAGGGTGATCCCTGCCATGTCCACGACAACCCCTCGCAGGTCCCAGGTAAGAGGCACCTTGCAGTGGGCAAACCCCCCTTTTGAGTCCTGTTTTTTCCGTTTCTGTTTTTTGCAGTGTGGGTGGAGGAGGGGTGGGGGTCTGCGACACTTCCTGGGCTGTAAAGCGAGGATGGTGCTCTTACCTCCTCCTAAGAGTTTCAGGACTGCAAGAGACCCACCTTCAGGCTGCTGGTTTGGCACCTGGTCAAGGTGCACGTCGCCAGCCCCAGTTCTGGCTGTGTCCCGTAGGAACAGCCCCACCCTCATGCACCATGGGGACCCTCCCACCCTCACAAAGAAAGTGGAGCTCCTCTGACAGTTGGAAAATAAATCCTTCGGCTTCATGTGCTGCCGAAGTGTGTTTGGAAGGAGGCCAGCCCACAGCTAAGTCCCCTCCTTGCCTCTCGGGGGTCCCACAGCTTGTGGGGGAGCAGCCAGCTTTGACCAGGGCCCCTGAGGGAGGACAGGTGGGGCCCAGCACCTTGGGACCACAGACCCCAGCTCCACCCTCCCTTGTCTGGGGGCTTGGACTTGTCACATTACTGAGCCACAACTTCTACATCCACAAACCCTGGAGGTCACCGGTCCCTACTTCAAAGTTGTTGAGCAGGTTAAGGAAATGTAGCACGGCTTCCAGGCCTCAGGCCAGCCAGCTACACCCCCCAGCCTCGGTTTTCCCAGCTGTAAAATGGGCTAATGAAAGCCCTTACAGGGTCATTTTATGATACTCTTGGGAAAGCTCAGGCAGAGACCCTGTCCACAGCCCCATCCTGTGCCCTGAAGCCCAGAGAGTCACAAGGGACCCAGGCCCCCCCATGTTGGGAGCTGCTAGCTCAGTGCAGAGCAGGTACTTCCCACTCCCTGGCTTGAATAGGTGACTTGCTGTGTGGCCCATGGGTGTCTGGGCAGAGGGCTTGGCGACAGCGTCCTCCCCAAGCTGGTCCTCAGGGGTCCTTTCTGGTTCAAAAACACCCCGATTTTGACACCATCCATAAAAATGAGAACGTCCCAGGAGAATGTCCCTTCCCTTCCTCTTGGCAGCTTACGCCACCTTGAGACACAGCCAAGACCGTCGGACGCAGTGTGCACGTACACGCCAGAGCCGAGGCCTCCCGCAAAGCCAGCCCAGGGCTTATGCAGCAAAGCTCCATGCTCGGTCAGAGTCAGCCTGGCCAGGTACAAAGTGACCCCTGACCCCACCAGCCTGCACCACAATGTGCCTCCCAACAGCCAACCCGAGGGGCGCCCCAGGAACCCTGACTTCCTTCCCAGCCAGGGCTGCTGCCCACCCCCACTCCCCCCCAGAAAAATATTTGGAATGGTCTTTGACTGAAATGAGATTAATCCTCAGTTCCCTGACAGTGTCTTTGGGCATGTGTTTTTATAACCTCCCCTTCAAATGAGAACCATTTGTCGCGGGAAGCTGGGGAGGCCCTGCCCCTATGCTGCTGGCCCAGACATCACCAGCACCTGATTGAATGTCACGGACAGTGTGAGGGGGCAGGGCTGAGGTGACGGCCGCATGGAAGCCGTGTTAACTGTCCTTCGCTGGTCCCCGCCCCATCTCCAACCTGGCATGAGTGGGAGGATGTGGGTCTCAACCCCGATTCTCCTACACCACAGTGTGCTTGGTCCTCAGGGGTCCTCTCTGGTTGAGAAATGGCAGATGGTGCCCATAGCACCCAGGCGGAATGCCTAGGCCCGTGCCTGGGAGACAGGAGACCCTCAGTATTCGGTGGGGCTGTCAACAGAGCAGAAGGTCCGTGCTGGGGCTTTCCAGAGGGCCAAACAAATGTCCACCCTGACTGGTGGTTCCGTCTCTCCTGCCCCAGCTCCGGGTTCACCCCCAAGTGAGAGGGCATCCTTGCAAAGAGCTGGGCTGCTGGCACTTCAATATGAGAAGGTTGGAGTTTATGGGTGCAACCACGCAGCCTCTTTAATTAACTCCGAGTCCTTGATCCACAGCCTCCTTTCTCAGCACAACCCCCCCCCACCCCCACAACCCCAGGTCCTGTTTGAAGTTTGCCATCACCCCCCTGCCGTTCCTGCTGAAGCAGCTACAGACCCTCAGGGCTCAGCTGGGAGGGATTTATTGGAGAATTCCAATCATGGGGTCTTGGCTCAAACTTGTTGCTTCCCCAAAAATCTCCCCAGAAGTTTGTTACTTATGGAACTGAGACACAAAGGAGGTGCTCTGATGATCTCAGAACTCTACCTGGGCTGTCAGAGAACTCACAGCCCCTGGCCTGGAGGCAGAGAGCACAGGACAGCCAGAAAGATGCAGTTTCTGGGACAACGTGGAGGTACTGGGACTCCTGCGCCTAAAGAAGCTGCTCAGGAACAGTATTTCTGGGCTGAGGGTGTAGCTTTGCGCTGAAGCCTGGGTTGCATCCCAGCACCAGGTGGGGAGAACTGGCCCCTCCCCTTCCTGGCAGAGACACCTTCGGGCAGGTGTCTGTTCTCTGCAGCCCCCGGTTGCACTGGGACTGGGTGGAGAGCCCTGAGCGGTTGCCCTGGGACTGAGGTCTAGGTGGAGAGCCCTGAGCGGCACATGTGGACACCAGTAGCAGCTCGCCTTTTTTCTTAAGATAGTGGCCTGCCTGGCCCAGGCTGTCCCCGGTGCTCCCAGACTGCGGAGCCCTGGCTCTCCACGGGAGCCAAGCCAAGAAGGTCCCGGGCCAGAGGCCCCCTGCGCCCTCAATTTTGTCCCTCGCCCCAACCCAGGTAGGACAGACTTGCTGGTTTCTGCCTGAGGCCTCTGCGATGATGGATAGGCTGTGGCCCGGCTGCTGCGTCCCCGGAGAGAATAAGCATCTTTGGCACTTTCTCGGGAAGCCTCCCCACCTCTGGCTTCCCAAGTGCTGAAAGCGGCACAAACAGAAACACCCTAGGCTTCCCGGGACTAGCGAGATGACCACATCAGGCGGCCACGCTGGGGGATAAGGAGCCGGCCCGAGGGACCCTGGAGCGAGGTGTCCGATTCCCTCCCAGGACGCTCCGCCGACTGCGCTTTGAAGCCGGGCGCGGCTCGCGGGCGGAGCTGGACGCGGCCCCGGGCGGCCCAGAGCTGCGCGCAGATCGCCCAGATAAAGAGCCTTGGCTTCCAGCTTCTGCTGAATCGCGCTTTTGAAAAGCCCCCTCAGATGGTTTCACTTCTCGGCCGCTTTGTTGAAAGATGTAAAAATTTCAAACCACCACAAAGTAAACATTTCAAAACCCTCTTTTTGCAAAATCAGTCACATTTTCAAAAATCCCTTGGATTCCATCTCCTCCCACCCAACCCGCCCTTTCTCTTGCAGAATTGGGGATTGGAATGTTTTTCATTAATTTAGAAGCCGCCCAGGTAACGCCGGTGATTTCGGGCTGTGTTTTACGGGCGGGAAGTAGCTTTGTTATTTAGTAGATATATTAGATAAGTCGATGTCTTGTCAAAATCAAGCAGGTTTTCTTTATTAGGGTGAAATCGTAATGAACTCATCTGCTTCTAATATTTATAAAGAGAAGAGAGGCCATTAATTCTACTGCTTGTGAATAAAACCATCTGTGATTTCTTTCCATTTGATGGGTTTTGGTTTTAATATACATTTTTCACAAATAAGCGCAGAGATTTTTTGGTGAAAATGTCACTTTCAGGATCTCATAAAGAAAGAATGCAAAGAGGGGAAAACTAAATGTTTTGTTAGCTAAGTAATTTCTCACCTTGCAGAGTGGGGGGACATCTGAGCCAACTTTAGCACATTAGGTGACGGAATCGCCCGCACGACGCTAATGCAACCCATGACATGTTACAAGGCTAACCGCGTCCGTTTTGAAGTTTGTTTTCCTTCGGGAATTACACAGTTCGTTTAACCTAATCTGTCCTGACACTTGAATTATAATATTATGAGCTTCTTCAGGGAAGTGAAACAGTAGTTGCCTGCTTAAAAGCAAAGCAGAAGTTAATAAAGTGGGCACGATGTCAAGGAACAAGGGCTAATCGAATCACCGTGTCATTCTCTAGAGAGAATGCAGTCAAGTTGTGTTTTTTTTTCCAGTGGAAATCTTGGACGCCTAATGACATATTTCTGTCCAGGAAGAAATCTGAACTCTGAGGCCGCACTTGATTAAACCCCAAACTGCGAGACATGGCCCAATGGGACCACTCGGGGACTTTGACTTCTGGGTGTCAGAGCTTAATTAAAATATTCATCCAGCTGCTCTCCCTTCGCCAAGGGGGCCCAGAGGAATTAAACCAATAAGCTTAATTCTATTAGTTCACCTGCCTGTGTACACAGAGATGCGGAAGACCATTTACCAGTTCAGAAAAAAAAGCCTCAGACCCACCCTGTAAATTTAGCGTGGGCCGAGTCGCCACTGCCCCCAAACGGTCCCCCAAACAGACATAACGCTCAGCAGTCTCAGCTCTAGACTCTGAACACACGCAGCTATTTTTAATGTCTCTTCCAAGAAAACCAAAGTGCCAAGCAAGTCAGTAGAAGGACTCACATGTGTGTGTGAGATGATTTGTCGTTTATAATCACACGCAACATTCACTGACTTCTCTGGGCCCCGGGGCCGAGCTTTCTCATTCTTGTCTCAAGGAAACTTCCAGTTCCACTCTAGGAAGTAGAAGCCATCATTACCCCCACTTGGCAGATGAAAAAACTGAGGCTCTGAGAGATGAAGTGCCTTGAAGCCCACTTCTGGGGCCGCAGGGCCTGCGAAGTTCTTCACTCCTGATGAGGGGCTTTCCACTGACATTTGGATCTTTCTTTAAATGGCAACTTGATACCTACTGTACACATGAAATTCAGAAGGCACAAAGTGACAGTCATCCTTGCTGTCACTCTTTGCTCAGCCCCCTCTTCAGGTCCCCAAGGCAGCCAGCTTGGACAATTTCTCACGTCTCCTTCCAAACAACAGAGGCTTATCCCAGCAATGTATGTATGTTTGCATTTTAAAAATACACATAGAGTGAAACAGGTACATTGCCTGTGGCTTGCTTTTTTCATTTAATAATATACTTGGGAGCTTGTTCATCTCATTTCTAAGACTGCATGCCATTCTAGGCAATAGATGCAGCAGATGGACCCACGTATGGCTGTCAGTGTCCAGCCATTGTTGACCAGCAAAGACATCAACTTAACATGATTCTATCTGATACTATAATTTTTATGCAGTCTTCTGTGGTGGACATTGAGGTGGTTTTCCACATTTATGTCCTTCCCAACAGTGCTGTGATGATGAATATCCTCTGCCTATCCCGACAGGAGTTATCTCCAGAATAAGTTCCCAGAGGCACTACTACATCCGTGACATAGTCTAGGTAAGTCTAGTCCCTTCCCTTGACCCTGAATCTGTGAAATGAACTGGCTGCAGGAGATGATTTCTGAAGCCCCCTGCAGACTCTATTGTTGTGCGAGACTGGAATTCTCCACTTGTAATACTGTATCATAGCTAGCGCTTCCCCTTCATGCCCCCAGAATATGACCACAGTCCCAGGGCAGGGTTCCCAAATCACTGTGGAAACAAATGTTTTCCTCACAACACAAACTCCCTGCTGGCAGTATTTGTCAACCAGGGAATGAGACATTTCCCCGTGATCAATACAAATGGAATAGAAATCTATCCCGGGCAGCAGTGAGCCTTGGTTTTAATACGGGGAACTCCAGAGGATATTGCATTCCTATGACAACAGGCAGCAGACCTGGATTTTTAGTGTCAGAAGCTGTTTAATGCACAGATCTGTCTGGGGCCCCGCTGGGTGCCAGTGGAGGGTCTGGGCTGGAACCAAGCTGGTCCTTAAAGATGGTTGCAGAATCTGCCTGCTGCCCCAGCCCACCGCCTGTCCTCAGCCTTCTGAGGGCCACCTGTTCACAGAGGCAGCACATCTACCGGCTGGGCTGCGGTGGAGCACACACAAGGCTGGCCAGTCAGGAGTGAAGTGCGGCTGCAGATCCGGTTGTAGGAAGCTCCCGGATGACAGCAGCTCACCTAAGCAGGACCGGGTACCTGGGTGGAGTGGCAACAAGCGACTTCTGTGCTTATTTTGTTATTAATTAATCTGGTGATAGGATGACCTGGAGACATCCTGAATTACTGTTTGCAAAGATGAGAAGGGCCAGGTGTGAACGGTCCCGGACAAACTAGAGTGTTTTGAAAAACAGAATTTTTGCCCCAACAGCTGAAATGACTCTGGATTCCGTCTGATTCTCCTGCTACTTGAAAAATTATCTGCTGATATAGAACAGGGCTGGGAACGAGGGCAGGAGCAGGGAACAGCTGGCACATAGGGAGATGGGATCGGCAGTGATTTATTTCCAAGGATTTGATATTTTGGGTTATTGTTGTTGTATGTGAAATAAATCACATTTTAAAATCTCTATCAACAGAGTTTTATTCTTAAAATATATATATATTTTTAAATTCTCTTTCAAGAAGATGAGTTATTTCTTGAAGTTCAATCCCCGAGTTTTATTAAGAAATGTGACAATAAGGGTACACCAGTAAATTTTTCCACTGGGAAATTTCACCACCCAATCCTACCACCTAGAAAAGATCTTGTCCTTTAAAAAATTAGGAGAACAAGAAGGGAGCCTTTGTTATTGCTTAAAATATTTTGCTCGAATATATGTAAATTTACGGAGTCTTTTGACTTCTCAAACGCTGAATTCATTTTAGGAATTTTAAATACCGCGGGGGGCTTGCTCTCCAAGTTTCCAAAAGCAACTCTCAAAATTGCATCTATCAAAGCCTTGGAAATCAGGCACCAAGATCCCCCAAGGACCGTCGTGAGGGATGATTCCAAGATTCCTTTGTGTGACATAATAACCCCGCTCGTGGGCACTCTCGGACCCTCTGCCGGGGCTGCGGCTTAGAACTAATCTCATCCTCGGCTCCCTGGCAAGAGGTCAGGAGGCGAGTCCTTCACACTCCGATCTCCAGCAAGATCTGACGGCCGAGAATATAACAAGTTGTAAAAGGCCAGGGGAGAGGGGCGGGAGAGAGGGAAAGAAAGAAAAAGAATAAAGGCAAAATTAAATTTTCACAATTAAGTATATTCCTTTTTTCATTTAGTTAATTTCCAGCCGCTCACGTTTATTGCACATTAATTATGCATACAGCTTTTGTGCGACTTAAAAAGTGAAGAATGCGATCCTTATCCTTTTATGGAGGATCCGCTGCCCGGCTGGAGGCTGTGGTGGCGGCGCTGGAGGAGCTTCGGGTCAGAAGGGGCAGGAGCCGAGTGCCCCTCTGCGAGCAGACGGTGGCCTGGCTGGGACACGCCACTCTCCACCAGGGCTCTCAGATCCATCTCCACTTTCTTAGAAGCATTTCCTACCACGGGTGGTGACAGGGGGCCCTGGAGGGTTGGCTGGGTGTATTTCTGAACTGTATCTTGGGGGAGGACCCCAAACTGTCCCCTAACCAGCCTCCTCATCTCCTGTTGGCCAATATCTATGCTCAAAAGCAGGAATGTAGCACACATGGCCCTGAAGGAAGGGAGGCCCATTTCCTTCCTCCAAGCCCCTCCACCAACTCCCCAAATGCCAAAGGACAAGGTGCAGCCAGAGTTGGGAGTATTGTACTGCTCTCAGTCCCACCCAATCCAGCCTCAGGGTTAGGAGCCTCCGTCTTTGTGCCCTCCTCTCAGAACCCACATGGAAACTCTTGGAGAGCCGCAGACCAGTGCCTCGCCTCTCTCCCCAGGAAGGCTCCCTGAACCTGCCGCCCTACTACCCTGATCCTGGTTCCCTGGTCTGGAACCTCCCAAAGAGGGTCCTGGCACTGAAGTGGAAGGCTGGAGCCATGACTTGGCACATACACAAACTTCAGCCAAGAGCCTGGCCCTGGGGCACCAGGCCCCAGCTCCCTCCAAGGAGAGGTGGACCCTCTTGGGTTTTAGTAAGTGTCCTGACTTTGACCAGGATCATGGAGCTCGGGTCAGAGCCCAGTTCCCTATGTCCCTGGAAGCCTGCCCATCTTCTTCAACCCTGAGGTCAGATGCCAGGTCATCTCCTGTCCACTTCAGCCAGTTCAGGCATGGATTCTGAGCACACAAACGTGGGACCCTCACCCAGACTCAATGCCCAGGTGCACTGAGGACTGTGGGACCCACGGCTACAACCTAAATCTTCTGAAGGAATTGAAAAGAAAGCAAACTCACGCACTGGTCCTTTCTCCTACAGGATGGGCAATGGGGAATCCACACAGCACAGGGGATTGGGGGCGGGAGAAACTGGCTTCTGGGCTGCCTGGCTGCTCCCAGCCACCCAGACAGCAGGCCAGGAACAAAGACGGCCCCAGAGTTCAGTCTCAGCCACCGGGGATCAGCAAGAGCATATACCGGCTCCCCCAGCCACCATCCTGGGCTTCCTGACTAGGGCCCCAGAAAGCCCCGTGCCATAATGACCCCCCCAACCCAAACATGGTGGGAGGCCCCTCCTCTGTTTATTCTGTATTTTTTTTTTTTAATAAAAACCACTTTCCCCATGGTCCTGCTGGGATAAAATGTAAAACATCTCTCCCATTCTAGAATTCTTCTAGAACTCCCACCCCACCCTGCATGACTCTATGGTGAACTGTAAAAGGGGATCGTCATCCTAAAGAAATCAGCCATACATAATAATAAACAACATGTTGAACATTTATTACCCTGTGTTCTGACAAACTAAAACGTGAAAACATGCCAAAAATCGGCTTTCATATACCAATTTTTCATCAAGTTCTTTCCTTTGACAAAATGCCTCCGTTTCATTCCTGGCTGGTGAGACGCGTTTCCAGCGCAGTGGCATTTCCAGAAACCAGCAAGTCTGGGGTCTTATGTTCATACCATCCCCGAAGCATGGCTTTGGCTTCATTAGATTGTCTCCAGTTGACAATATTCTGGCTTCCCTAGGAACAACCGTGAGCCGTAATGTCACAAAAGGTGGGTGGGGTAGGGGGACGCACCATCATCTGAAATGGGAAACTGTATAATGTACCTAGTCACAGACACCAAAATCCCACTTAAAAAAAAAAGAAGTGCTAAAATACGCATAACAAAATTTGCCCTCTTAACCATTTTTAAGTGCAGCTCAGCATGATTAGCACACTCCCAGATCTGTGCCACCTGCACTTCTATCCATCTCCAAAGCAGTTTTCATTTTGCAAAACTGAAACAGTCCCCATTAAATACTAACTCCCTATTCTTCCTCCCCCTCGGCCCCTGGCCACCTCCAAGCCACTTTCTGTCTCTGAGTCTGACTTCTCTAAGGAGCTCACAGAAGTGGACTCATACAATATTATCTTTTTGCAGCTGGTGTATTTCACTTAGCAGAATGTCCTCTAGGTCTATGCATGTCATAGGATGAGTCAAAATATCTCCTCTCTTAAAGGCTGAATAATATTCTTTTGTACCCAAACCCCACTTCTAACGTCACACAGGGTGTGGACTCACCTATGTGGGAACACACCTAGACCTTGCCAAAACCTAGCTTTAATGCTCCAAGGGGAGCCAGGGACCTGGGGGTACTCCAATCATCCCAGGTCCCACAGAGATCCAAACCAGCTCTGAACTTTGCTGAGGCCCCCTCTCCCTACCTGCCCCCTCCTGTGGGCAGGGCAGGGCAGAGCCAGAAGAGCAGCCCCCCACGCTCAGCATGGAGGTAGCTTTGGAGATGAGCTCTGTGGTCCGATGGGCTCCCTTTATGTTCCCACGATTAACAACACAGCTGAGCACCTACTGTGTGCAGCCCTTACTTGTATGGAATGCATAGATTTTATAACCAGTGTCACTCTACTCTCGCCAGCTGCTCTGCAGAGGACCAAAACCAAAGGGACTCTTTCAAACAATACTGTTCTTCAGGATGTCTTGTTTTTCTAAGATACCAATCTGATGTCTTGATGAACTCTCAAAATCCCTACCTCTTGGATTACTATTCATTATCTCCTCAAGTGGCAAGTGGTTAAGAGACTACCTTCCTCTCAGAGATACACACTGAAGTATTTAGGGATAATGTCTAGAACCTATTTTCAAACTTACAGTAAAAAAGTCATAGATGGAGACGTACGTATACATCGTAAAGCAAAGACAGTGAAATGTTTATGACTTTGGAATCCAGGGGTGGGAACATAAGCCTTCACGGTATATTCCCCCTGCCCCCCACCCCATCATCTCCCAGGAACATGTCCTGAGATGCCTGAAACCATGGGTGGTTTATGTGTGTTGCATATCAACTGTATACACATGATGTTTTTGTCTACACTGACCTGTGATAAAGCTCAGTTTATAAATTGGGCAGTAGGAATTAACAAAATACATTATAATAAAATAGAACAAGTATAGTCATGTACTGTAATAAAAGTTGTGTGGATATTTAATTTTTTGGAGCAAGGTCGACCACAGGTAACTAGCACCTCAGGAAGCGGGGATGACTGTTCTTTAGAGTTTTCTACATGTTGACATTCTCACCACCAAGTGACTCAAGCCCCAGGGCCATGCCTCTGGTGGGATATGAGCTCACCTTCCCTCTCCCCATGGAGACGTCCTGAGGATTGAGCCCAGTAAGACACGGTCATGAAGCTTCTCGCCTGCTCCACCTCTAGGGACCCATGAGAACCCCTGGGAAGGCTGTGACCAGCCACTTCAGTAGGAGACCTGGCCCCAGCTCTCCCCTCATGGTGTGTGTCCCAAAACACTGTGAAGTGGGTGGCACAGAAACCATTACAGTCAGAATCAGAGCCCCACCAGGCATGCAGGACCACGCCCCCCTCTCTGGCATGAAGGAGCGCTCACAGCCAGTGCCCTCTCTGTCACAAGTTCTAAAGAGGTAGTCACTCCTTACAGAGTGGCAGCCCACAGAGAGCAGGGACAAGGGACTGGGGTGGTCTCCACCTGCCTTTCTGGTCTTCCTGGGAGGCTGCTCCCTAGAGAAGGTTGAGGCTCCCCAGGGGAGAAGCTTAGAGGGCCAGCAGGTGGGACCCGGCCAGGAGGAAGGCAGCTGGGGCTAGGAGATGGGGCAGGTGTTTTGAAGCTGCCTTTGAAACCAGGATGTCTCCCATGAGAACCCCCAGCGCAGGCAGGACAGCCTCTCTGGCAGGGAAGGAGGGGCTCCCCACCCCCACCCCCCCATAACAGGGCTACCCCAGGGTGTTTGTTTTATTCATCGGAGATCAAAGACAAGTCCCCTGGCTGCGGGTCCTCCTGGGGCAGCTGTTGTAGACCCAGGGTCTTTCCTGTCCTGCTGCCCCAGTGTGAGACTCAGCACTGCCCTCCCAGCTGCTCCCACCCCAGCCCAGGCTCAGGGAGACCCCTGGACACTGCATTCTATAGTGGGAGGTCAGGATGGCAAGGGTAGGTATCCAGGGGCCCATGATCCAGATTGTAGCTACCTTTTACGGCTGGCAAGAGGAAACACAGGAGGGATTGTCCACCTAGAAATGTGGTGTGTCCAGAGGGCCTGAGGGCCAGCTGGGGCTCCCACCCCTTTGGGGAGAAGGCCAATAGTTGAAAGGGGGACTCTGTGTTGACAAGACCTGGTCCCCTCCTGCCTCCGACCAATAAGCCACCAGACTCTGAGCCCGTTTGCTCTGCTATAAAAGGGCACAGAGCACTCCTGTAGTAAGTAGTGCCCTCAAACGCTTGGCTCAGGGCCTGGCGCAAAGGAGCACACCGGGAGTTGGCGTGATCATCGTCAATGCCGCTGTCATCACAGGCCTGTGCGCGTCCTGACACCAGGGCCCAGGGCGCTGGTGCTTTGCTGAGGTACGGTTTGGGTGGTGCCTATGCTGGGGTCTGAAGATGGAGTCCTGCAAGTCCCCCTTCTCACCAGCTGCCAGTGGCCTAGGCCAGGGTCCCCACAGGGTCCACCGTCTCCCCACCCCGACACCCGAGTGTCCCAGGAGGTGGGATGGCCTGTGCTGCCCGAGGACAGAGACCAGAGACTTTGTCCCTGATCTGCTTGCCTTGAAAGAGCAAAACCACTGCAGGGTTCAAAAGGGAAAGAGGAAAGGCGGTAACTCATCCCAGACGGTCTGTCCGCCTTGTCAAAGCCCATTCCAGGGAGCGAGGCTCCCACCAGGAGAGGCCGCAGCCTCATTAGGGAGTTCTGAGACGATGAAAAGGCCAGGCCACTGGGCACATCCCGGGGACAATTAGGCCCTGCCCTTCCTTCAAAGGCAAGCCCGCAGTCTGTGCGCGTACCCGACCGGCCACGCAGGTCCCTCCTCGGCCTCTGGGTCTTTTTTCTAGGTTCCCTCCATTCCACCGATCCTCGAACTGGACACCTCCGCAAGTCCACAGTGATCTCCTCCTGCCCACTGGATAACATAGGTGTCCCAGACCAGAGGGAATCGCCCCCAGGAGCCCCGTCCTCAGGTCCCCGGAGGAGGCCCCAAGACGCGGATTCCTCCAGACACCCAGCTTGGCCAAAAGATGGGAGTGGAGCCAGCTCATTCCCGCCGATTCCCCCTCATGGACTCTGACTCTCCCCATCACGAGTACAGAATGCAAACTATTCCCTCAGAGCCAACTCCCAGCTCCGGTTTCCGGATGCCTCCCTTGGAGGCTGCAGGGTCTGAGCCCAGCGGAGATTCTTCTCCAAATCCCGACGAGCAGCCTCCCCCACCCCCAGCGGTGTGGAATGTTTCTTACCCATGTCAGGAGTTATAAGCAAGGACAGTAACACATTCCTCCGCACCCCGGGATGCTGCCGGGGCCTTAGTTTGAGAGGCGTCCTGCTGTCCGGAGACAGACTCATTTTGAGAATACCACCCAAATGGATCCAAGACCCAAAAGCACGCAACCCAGGCCTGCCCAGGCCACCGCCAGCGCCCCAGCCCTGGCACCACGAGAGTTTCCTGTAACGGACAACACGTGTGAGACGCGGATTCCCCCATCAGGCAATTATTTGGGGGATCAGCATGTTGCTTGAAGTGAGAAGGCAAGGCCGATATACTTGTTTTTGTCATAACACCAGAGGAAGCGGGCGCAATATTCATGAAATTAGAAACAGCCCGAGTCTCTGCCCCTCGCTGATGGTACTCGGGTATTAATCCATTAAGGCAATCAAAAGAGCTTAAATAAAAGTCTGAAGTCTGCAATATACATGTCAATGAACAAGCGGTAAAACTTCCTGAAAAGGTGATTTCAAAGCCGTATTGTCCACGCTTGGCAAATTGCATATTTAATTATTTTGTCAGTCCCTCCTTCTCCTCTAATCTTTGGGGAAAATGCCTTCAGCCATATGAAACCAGTTAGGATAATTAAGGTTCGATGGAATTAGGTGTCGGCTGATTTCTCCAAAAGATGCCATCCTCCGGCCTGAGATGTGTGCAGGCCCCAGAGGCAGACGGCATGGCAATGTCCCCCTCCACGGCAAGATCAAAGGTCTTTTGCCCCTTTCAAGATGTTTGTAGAATTTGTTTCCCAATTATCCCACATTTGCGCACTGGGACATCCTGGTTAACTCTTTGATGGCACCTCTGGAATTGGGCTGTAATTGACATCCAGCGGCACCTCCCGGCTCCAGGCTGGGGCTGAGCATCCATCTGGGGTCTACGCTCCGAGAGGGAAGAGGGATGGGAAGTGGGGTACAGGCTCCGGTGTCCATCCCTTGGGTTTCGGCAGGGCTCTGCCCTCAGTGACAGGTCCCATAGTTGGGACCTTGCCAAGTCTGAAGAAACACTCTTGGTTTGGATTCTGATGGAAACTGTGACTAGGAAATTCTTTTAGGTTTTTGTTTTGTTTTTTTGGCCTTTGCAAAACGTGCCGTCTTGAGAGCAGAACCTGATTGCCTTTGAAGACCATTCTAGAAAGGAAATATCTGAGTACATGATCTCCCCCACATTGGAATATTTCTCTTGGTCCAGGAAGATGTTTAAAAAACAAACAAAAAAAAAGTCGGGGCAGAAAGACAAGTACTGCCAAGATCTCACTCGTGTGGAATCTAGAAAAGTTGATCTCGTAGAAATCGAGAGTACAACAGTGACAACAGTGACCCGGGGACACTGGGTAAGGGTTGGTTGATGAGGACTAAGTTATAGTCAGATAGGCACAAGAGTTGCACAGAAGGCCGTCTATACAGGCCAATATGTACCGTGCATTTCAAAACAGAGAACAAAGGATTTTTTTTGAAAGTTTTCACCACAAAGAAATGATAAGTCTTTGAGGACATAAATACATGTGACCTGATTTAAACATTGTGATATTTACATCAAGCATGGTACCCCATTAATACTTACAAATTTTATGGGTTTTAATCCATTAAAAATTTCGAAATTTTTTTTGAAAATTTTGGCGTTGGGACTGTGGCTCAGCAGTAGAGTCCTTGCCTTGCACATGTGAAACCCTGGGTTTGATCCTCAGCATCACATAAAATAAATAAACAAAATAAAGGTGTGTCTATCTACAACTAAAATATATATGTATTATATATATATATATATATATATTAATTTTTCAAAATAATTTTAAAAGCCATCAAATGCTTGGAAAAAAAGTAAGAGAAAGTAGTCAAGGGTTGAAGTTTCAGTTATGGCATTTTTGAAGCTAAATATGATTATAGACTAGCATCCCAAAGTAGAAATTCAAACATTAAAATACCTTTAAGAAAATCTAATGCCAGGGCTGTGTCTAGTGTGCAATTTTGTTCCTTTTTGTGTTTCCCTTTTTCGTGGTCAGTTGATATTTGACTCTGCAAATGTTTTATTCCCAATTGTTCCATTCAAACAATTTGTCTTTAACATCTTTGTCCAGAAAGAAAAAGAAAAAGCCTTTCTGAATATCTTATGCAATTGCAATGGCCCTTTTGGAAATAATTTTTTGGAAAAAAAAAAAAAAAAAGAAAGCCCTCAACAATTTGAAAACTGAAATCCCCTTGATCCCAGGAACCATATTCCCAGGGCCACTCAGGGAACTTTGGGGGGCATTTTTTTTCCTTCCATTTTAACCCTTAAAAATCCACCTGTGTCCTAGCAAACTGTAAATCGAGACGATCCCAGAGGCACCAGACGGAAAGCTTCCCTTCCACTGGTTTCCACATCCTTCCAAAGAAACCCGAGATCAGAGGCAGCGCTGGCCGGCATCACCGAACCCTCTGCACACGGCAAGCTCAAAAATGGCTCATTTCCCCGAAAAGTCATTCCCCTCGTGAGCAGTTCTCCTCCAAAAATATATATCACAAGAACAATGTCACAAGGAAATGCATTTTCTGCCCTTTTGCAGCAGAAAGGGGATGATCACAGCCTCCTAGTGTCTCCACGAGCTGAGAGCAAGTGGCTCTGACCGGGTTTCAGCTGCCAGAGAAGGAGCCCGGAAGGTTCCCCTGAGGAGGGGATGGGGCCACCCAGTGAAGAAGGGGCTCTGGGGAGTGTTGCCAAATTTGGCAAATAAAAATAAGGGTGCCCCATTAAATTATAATTTCAGATAAATAAGTGATTTTTTTTTTAGTGTAAGTATCCCCAAAATTACATGGGACATACTTAGGCTAAAAATGAGTCCTGCCGTTTTATCTGATATTCACGTTTAATGGCGCATCCTGGGTTTTTCCGGAGAGCCCTAGGCTTGGGCTCTAAATAGGGCTGAGGAAGCCGAGCAGTGACATCCCATTTTTTCTTCTAGAAGCTAAACTGAGTCCATGAAGACACAGCCGCTGTGTCTGGCTGGGAACCAAGACTGGCGGGCCGCAGGCTGCTGTGAAGGGCCCCTCACCTCCTCTCTCTGCACCCACCAGTTGAGGTTTGGGATGAGGCCCGAGACCTAGAGGAAGGGCAGGGGGTCGCCGTGTGCCAGCCTTGAGGGGCCTTTCCAGGTCTCCTCACACCTCTGTCCACCAGCCTCACAGCTTAGAGACGCCGTCCCTGCCTGACCACGAGGACACGCAGCCCTAGGAGGAGGCCGGGCTGGGCACCCCACAGACAGCAGTGTGTTCAGGCCACCAGCGGAACAGGGACACCGAGACTTGTGTGGTGCTGGGGACTGAACCCAGAGGCGCTTTACCACTGAGCCGCGTCCCAGCCCTTTGTATTTTCTTGTTCCGAGTCAGGGGCTTGTGAGGTGCTGAGACTGAAAGCACCCACTATTCCTGGTGGAGGGACCAGAACTCGCAGGCCTCCCTAAAACCCGCCTCACAGAGCAGTGCCACTTATTTTAACGACTCTGAGGGTGAGGGCACATGACGTTTTAGGAGCTTTGGCCACTGAAGGTTTTGACATGACTGTGGGCCCCTGCTCCCAGCCCCTGGGGTCCGGCCTCTGAGCCCTGTGGCTTCCCTGACTTCTCATGGGCGGCACCAAACTTGGGAGACGGCCTCAGAGGCTCACCAGCCCTGCCCGGGGACTCAGCCCCTGGTCCACATGGCAGGTGGGTGGGCGTGGGGGGAACTTAGAAGACGAGAGCAAGTTTCTCAAGGCTAACTCTCCCAGTGGCCCTCCGCCCACTGCACATAAAAGCCACGTATCATCACCATTTGCCTTCCTGGCCTACGGACCCCCTCAGCTCCCAAGAGCCAGCTAGGAGCTCCTCAGAGTGAGGCTCCGTCACTCTTTCAACCCTAACCACTCCTTCAGCCAGTTCTTTCTCCTATCCCTCTCAACTCCCTCCTGCTGGGCCTCCAGGGAGACAGAGCACAGCTGGCCAGCATCTGGTGCTCTCCATTAGCCAGGGCCCCTGCCCCCTGGGCCTTCCGCTCCCTGGGCAGAATAATCCCTCTTCCTCTAACCTTTCAGCTGGGCCCCACCATCTAGGGCTTTCATCATGTCCACGGTGACTCTGAAGCTGCTCCAGGCTCCCCAGCCCTCCTACGACTCTGCAGGGCCAGGCCAGGCTGACCAGTGGAGGTGGGGGCAGGTGGTGAATGACCCCTCTCCCTTCCCAGCCAGGGAGGTGGGGGAGGAGCAGCCGTGTAGGGGGAAAGGAGGCCACTGTCAGGGCCAAGCCAGGCCCCCATCTTTGCCGGCTGAGCCTCAGCTTGTCGTTAGGAAAATGGGGACTATCACTCTCCTGGGAGGCTTGGTGGAGGCCAGGAGGGGACTCAGGTGGAGCCCTCTGCTTCTGTTCTAGGCCATCAACATCTCGACCCTCATCGGTGACCTTGGGCAAACGGCCTCTCAGACCTCAGCTCCCTCACCTGCCAGGTGTATTTAAGAAGATTCCAGACACACAGCCCTGAGGCTCGGGCCTGACCCACGAGAGCCGTGCAGGGCAGTGGGCTCACCTCCTCACTGGCGCCGCGCAGAGGGACAGTGCGGTTGCGTCACCGTTCCTCACCCTGGGCCAGCCATGTGCAGGCCTGTCTGGGCTGGGCTCTACCCTGGAGCCCTGGACGCTGGGCCTGGCGGATTCCGCGCGCTGGCTCTGGAGGAGGGGCCTGCCAGACTAGCGCTTCCTCCTCGGTGCTCCCACCCGAGGTCCATCTGAGGGCTCTTCCTGGAAGTCTCTGTGGACCCGTGTGGTGTCCCTGCCAGCCAAGAGAGGGCCGAGTCCAGTGGCCTCCCCCTTCCCAGGCTTCCCCAGGGTGGCATGTGCATGGCCCAAGTCACTGTGGGTACCTAGCTGACAAGGCCAGGGGACGTAACACCCACGCTCGGGGTCACAGATCTGCACAAAGAACCAAGCTCCCGGGCACTCCCGCCACCTCCCAACCTCAGGTCCTGTTTCTCAGAGACCCAGCAGCGTGGAGGTGACCTGGAAATGCCCTGTGTTTAGTGTCCAGAGACAGCATAAGCTGCCTTTGATTAGAAGTGATCGTACTGTCCCCAGCCTGGTCCTCAGAGCCACCTCTCCCAGGAGGAGCTGGAGAGGTCATCTTGTCAGTCCTCTGCTCCCACCTGAGCAGCCCCTCCACCCCCACCCCCACCCCCTGCGATGCCCCAGGAGCCTGCAGCTTGGTCCCCAGCTCACACTGTTTTAGGAATGAGTCCCAGTGGCACCCCAGCTCCCGGCCATGTACCACGACCGCAGACAGACACCCAGCATGGACCTCGCGATTCATCTGAGGATCAAAACTTGGAGTGAATCCCAGAGAGTAGAAAGATATTTATTAAATGCAAACTTCTAATTACTCCTTGAGTGATTTTTTTTCCTCCTGACTGAGCTATACGACGCGTTTTTCTAGCAATTATTTTTAACATTCGGAAAATTGCCCTTAAGATATGCAAAACCCATTTTGTCTGAATCGCACTTAGGAGAGAGGCAAGCTCGCTTTTTCCTCCATCTCAGTTATTAAGAAAATGGGGAGTTAAATCTGTCGATAATCACATTTCCACGGCAGAGCGGAACAGGAGGGACTCGGGACGAGTGAGGGAAGAGACCCAAGAAATGTTAGAGAGAGCAGGTCCCGTGCCCCGTGTTTGCCCTCCCTGCCGAGCCTGCAGGCTCCGGGGGGATTTTCCTGGCACTAAGGGAAGCAAATCCCGGCTCCCCCAACGTTCTGGAAGTGGGTCAAGGAGGCGAGAGACTTTGAGAACTTACCTGTCAGCGTCCTGAGGGGCAGGTGGGGGGCAGGTCGGGCTCGGGAGCGGCCGGGCCAGGGCTGGGCCTTGGAGGTGGAGGTGCGGTGTGTGTGGAGGCCCTTTGTGGACAGGTGCACAGAGCCATCGCTCTCAGAGGCGCTACCTGCGGTTTACTGGCCGATTATTAGAAGCCCACGCAATATCATGAAGCACCTGCAGGCAATAAAATCCCTCACATGTGTGAGGCCTTGAGGAAATTAACGCTGCTCCCCGGGGATGCATATTTTGTGAAGATGTTTATTACAGATGAAGTGCTCCCGGGGCGGGACATTAACAAGTTGTAGAGTGATAAAAGGATTTTTATCCTTTCTCAGTGACAGAAGTAGGAAGAAGGCTTTAACAGAATCTATAAAAGGCCCACTTCCTAATGAATTTTCTTAACTCTTTATTAATAGGGCTGGCTGAGTGGAGTCGGGGGCCATGGCCCTTGGTCAAGGGGGATGGGTGGAATGGGGGGTGACAGGCCCCATACCTGATGGAGAACGCACGAGGGGGTCTGAGTGCGAATCCCAGGCAGGGACGAGCATCCGTGAGCAGGTGGGCGGGATGCAGGGCGCTGCCCTGGGAACCTCACTTGAGACCCCTCTGGGTGCAGGGGTAAGTCGGGCCACGGGCAGGTTCCCAGCCCGGCTTTTTAACCCCCTGCGCCCCGCTCCAGCCTGCAGGCCATTACCAAGATGAAAGACCAGCGATGCCTCTGCATCAGGACTGCGGGATCTAATTGAATCATATGAACGCAGTTAAAGTCTGCTTCAGAGAGGAGGCTGCCTTCCAAGGCCGGCTGCCTCGGGAGCTAATGGGCTATTTGAACAATAGAGGCCGAGGGCCGAACACAGGTGGGCTGTGTTAATAACTTTATTTAGACCCACTTTTTTTCCCCCTTTGAGGCGCACAAGCCTTCCATTAATGCATTCATTAGAGTTTATGACCGGGCTCTGGTTTTCTCCTAATGACACTGTCCAGACCCGGCTCCCCAGCTAATTGAGGCCAGCTGCCCGGCCGCCCCGCCCCAGCCCCAGGACCCAGTGTCACTAGGATTAGCTGCTGGGACTGGGCAGGGGCAGAAGGGGAGGGAGTCCGGCTGCCCTTCCCAGTAGGTGCCCGAAGGGAGGGGCCAGGGAGCCTGTGTCTTTGGACACCCTCAGCCCCAGCCAGGCTCCCTGGATGGCCGCTGCGGCCACTCTTGCCCCTCCTGGCCTCCCCCCCACTGCAGTCCCACCGGTGTTCCAAGAGGCCCATCTGAGTCTGCCACACCCTGCCCGACAGTCTGCCGAGGCTCCCTACTGCCCTCAGAAGAAAGTCCAGGCTCCTGCCAACTCAGCAGGCTTCCAGTCAGCTCCCGCCTCATCTCCAGGCAGCCTGAGCTCCAGATGCCCCTCTGCCTCCTCCTCTGCTTATTGAGGACCGTCAGCCGGAATGCCTCGCCCCGACCCCACAGACGGCCTTCTCTCAGGCTAGTCCTGTTCAAACGCAGCCTCCACGCAGGGTCCTTCTGAATCTGAATCCTACGAATATGCACACACTTACCACCATCTTCCTCACTCACTAGCCCATGAATACCTGTGGGGCAGGGCCCAAGTTCCTGATTATCATCACGATCACAGCAGTGCCCTCCTAGTGACCTAGGCCCCATCTCCTCGGGGCTCCACCAACTCTGGTGCCCATTTGCCAAGCATTGACTAAATGCTAATTTATGAGGATTAGTTCATCCAATCTCCAGTGGCATGCTGGGAGGTACATTTTCTCGTTTCCATTTCACAGATGAGGAAACTGAGGCCCTCGGACAGGAATTACTTGCTCAAGAAGTAATTAGCTGACCCTATGCAGTGGTGCACACCTGTAATTCCAGTGGCTAGGGAGGCTGAGGGAGGATCACAAGTTCAAAGCCAGCCTCAGCAACTTATCAAGGCCCTAAGCAACTCAGCGAGACCCTGACTCTCAGGAAAAAAAAAAAAAGAATACCCAGCTGTACCATTTACTATCTGAGTGTCCTCACTTCATCTCCCTGATGACAGCATCTACGTCTTGGGATTGTCATTCCAGCTTTCAAGAGAGCCTTTTGTTAACCTTTGTTTCAGGAATTAATTCTGTGGGCTGGTTATTCAACACAGGCATGGCTCAAGGCTTAAATTTATAATTCAGTAGGTCATATTCAAATCAAAAGTAATGAATACTTCAAATTTGGCCATTCCTGTTGATGTACACTGTCATCTAAGCTCTTGGGCCTATGTCTATTTTTCCTGGGGTGGAAATACCGTACGATGGAGTGTGATAGCCAACTTTCTGCTGCTGTAACAAATACCTGACATAATCAACTTATAAAGAAAAAAGCTTTATTGGGGCTTATAGTTTTGGAGGTTTCAGTTCCTGATCAACTGGCCCCGTTACTTTCTGGCCTCTGGCCACACAGCACATCACAGGGAAAGTGCTTGGCAGAGCAAAATTGCTCCCCTTGCAGCCAGGGAGGCAAAGAGAAAGGAAAGACTGGGGCCCCCAGTCCCCTCCAAGGACACACACCCAGTGACCAAAATACCTCCTAGTCACCTAGGCCCCATCTCCTCGGGGCCCCACCAGCTCCCAGGAGAGCCACACTGAGGCAGAACCTTTATCACAGGGAGCTGTGGGGGGCCCTGAAGATCCAAACTACAGCAGATGGTCACCACACCTCCCAGCTCCATGGTGACATCGTGTCAGTAGCCTGAAACTGGCAAACTCTACAGATCAGGGCGTTTTTCTCCAGAGAGCTGTTTGTGAGACGTGGACAGAGCATCACTGGATCCTACAGAAGCACCACTAAAGACCCATCATGGTGGGGCACAGTGGTGTAGGCCAGATGCTGGAGGAGAGCGAATCCAAGGCCAGCCTGGGTGACCTAGCCAGATTTTGTCTCAAACTAAAAATTAAAGGGCTGGAGGCGGAGCTCAGCGGTGGAGAGCCCCTAGACCACAGAACAAGTCCAACTCTGCCTCTGCTCCGAACCCCAGGCCTGGGCCTTACAAAGCACTCAACGAAAGCTTGTTTTGACCAAGGTGATGAGTGCAGTGATGTGACAGAATGGCCCATGTTCCCACCAGAGACCTCTCTCTCCAGCCCAGGCCTCTTTCCAGGCCCCCCTGGCCCTCACCTTCTACATACCTGCAGTGGGATGCCCAGGCTTTGACATGTCCAAACCAGGGTCTCCCCTTCAAGGACTCCCCAGGCCAGGGAATGGCCTCGTCTTCCTCCATGGCCAGCAGCCTGGACATAGGTCCGCCTGGCCACTCCACCCCAGCCCCGTAGCCAATCCTCCACTGTTTCCTGCCTGCACTGGGCCCTTCTTCTCACTGGTTGTCAATCTCCCTTGCTCCCTCCATCCCATCCTCCTCCTGGTGGGCACTGTGACCGTCCCCAGTTCCTCCTCCATCCTGGAGGCTCTGCTGAGCTACGTGGCTCTCTGCTGCCGGTGCCCAGCCACACCCAGCTGCTTAGGGCTACTGAGCACGTTCTCCTAGATGTGGGCCTGGTACTGGGGCTACAAGACAGAATGAGGCAAAATCCCTGTTCTTTTGAGGTTCCCATTCTAGTAGGTAAAATAAATATAAAAAAAAAATTAAATCTGTGTGTGTGTGTGTGTGTGTCTGTCTGTCTGTCTTGGGTAGCATCATTAATATGAGAAAAATAAAGCAGACTAAGGACAACGAGATCCCCACAGGAGTGGCTGTGTGAGACAGGAGTCAAGGTCAGCCTCCCTGTTGGTGACCTTTGGGGAGACCTGAGAAAGTGCAGGTGTGGTGCTCCTGGCAGAGGGAATAGCTGGTCGAGGTCCTGAGCTGCGAGGTCTGGCCAATCCCAGGAAAGACAATGGCTGGAACAGTGACCAGGTGAATTCAGAAGAACACAGGGACCAGACCAGGCAGCATCTTGTCCCTCGTGCTTAGGGCTCTGGCTTTCATCTGGAGACAGCGAGGATGGGATAGACACATCACCACCTTCACTCTGGCTGCTGTGCTGGTGGGGTCCTGGGCAGACCCAGGACACATGCTGGGGGACACTGGCAATCACCCCCAGTGGACATGGCAGACGCCATGCTGGTCCTTCCTTTCTGGTCTTTGGTTCGGGTACCCCTAGCATGGAGTGACCTGCCCACCCTCCACCCCCTGCTCCTTATCATGTAGACTAAATGGGGTCACCTCCTCCGGGAAGCTGTAGCTTGCAAGGGAGTCTCTTGGTAAGTGTGTCCTCCCCCTCCCAGGTTAAGTCAGGTGGCCTCCAGGTGCTCCCGCATGCCCAGGAGCGTCCCTTCCAGCAGTCTCCTCTGTGTTCAAGGCTCCGTTCACTCACCTGCCTCCCCAGTAGCCAGAGAGCAGGATACTGAAAGTGGGGGGTGGGATTCTTTCTCCCCAGGGCCAGCATGTGACCAGGCCCAGGAGGGATGACCAGTGAACGTGTGTGAGGACGAGAGTGGAGTGATGCCTTTCACGAGAACTCAGCCAACTCCTGCCAAAGGTGCCCGAGAATTTGTAGTGACCTGAACAGTGTGGTTCTTGTCCTCTTGGGTCCAGGAGCCGGGTGTGTCTGGAGTATGGGGAGAGGGTCTGGGGTCATGAGAGCTGATGCAGCTAATCATAGTGTCCCCTGAAATGTCATGATGAAGCATTTGCATTTTTCTGGGTGTGGAGGTGCATGTCTATAATCCCAGCTACTCTGGAGGCTGAGGCAGGAGGATTGCAAGGTTGAGGCCAGCTGAGCCACTTAGCAAGACCCTGTCTCACAATAAAAGGGGCTTCGGATGGAGCTCAGTGGTAGAGAACCCCTCGGTTCAATTCCTAGTACCACACACACACACACCAAAAAAATGTATTCTTTTTGCATTTCATCCTGTGATTGGGGAGAAGCTATCGAAAGCATGTGACATCCTCAAATTCCATTCTAAAAATGATGACCCTAAAATGGCACCAGGCCCAAACGGTTGTATGAGTTCTCTCAAAGAATAGATAATACACATGTAATTTATAATTTTCCAAAGAAGTGGAAAAGATGGGACGTTTCATTTATAATTTTAGGAGTTTAGTACAAACCTAACAAAACAGTGCCGTCAACCATATAGATTAAGTTCCTCTGTAAATAAGTGTTGTTGGGAAACACAAAATGAAATACTATTCAAGAGAGTCCAGGAGAACACTAAGTGTTTGATGTACTGTGATTAAATCACACTTCAGGAAAGAGGGTCCAGTTGAGGAAAATCTGCTTGTATGATTCATGACACTGAGTGTCCATTCCCAAGGTCAACAGCACTTGGACTTTGTGCAGAAGAGTAGAAACCCCCGCTGAGGCGGAGGAGTCCAGGCATGCCGAGGTGGCAGCTACCACGCAATGTGGCCCTGGCTCTGCTGACTCGGCTGTCCTCTACCTGTGGTCTCCACGGCACAATCCCAGGTTCACATTCTCCTCTCCTCCCTGATGTCACAGGGGCGCTGCCTGTGACCAAGCCAACCTGAGCTTATCTGTGGCTCCCAGACCACAGACTGTAACCCACCAGCCCAAATAATCATGACATGCCAGGGACCTATGATGACATAAAAATGGCAGAAAACAAAGAACCGTTATTTGCAGATGAAGAGGTTGTTTGCCTACAAAACTCAAGACAGTCAAATGGGAGATCATCAGAAGGGGCTGGGGGAGGGGTGTCACTAGGGGGTAGAATGCTTGGACAAAAATATATTAGGACCAAAAAGAGAGTTTGCTAAAGAGCTAAGGAGAAATTATTTCAAACTGAGCATTTTCCTGGATGGGAAAATTGATGACTGTATCAATGACCATCTTCCCCAAAGTCATCTACAAATTTAGCACAGTCACAAAGAAAACATCAGCAAATTGTTAAATTAAATCTACAGTTTGCCTGGAAATACAAATATATTAGAATTACCATGAAATTTCTTTTTTTTTTTTTTTGGTGCCAAGGATCAAACCCAGGAGCACTCAGCCACCGAGCCCCATCCCCTCCCTGTTTTGTATTTTATTGGGACACGGGGTCTCATTGAGCTGCTTCGCACCTTGCCATTGCTGAGGCTGGCTTCAAACTCGGGATCTTCCTGTCTCAGCCTCCTGAGCTACACCATGAAAGTTCTTAAAAGAAGGAATTAGTGAGAAGTTTTGCCCATAAGATCACAAAGACTATTTTAAAACTGCAGGACTTAAATCAGGGAGATGCTGGCCGAGAGCACGGAAGACAGCAACCCAAAGACACAGCAAACTGACTCCAGCCAAAGGCGGATTTCAATTCAGTAGGGAAATAATAATGGAATTTTGACTGAATAATGTGGCGACATTAGGAAACCATTGGGAAAAGAGAGATTTCTAGCTTTTGTGAAAATAAATTCCAGATTGATCCAAGGTTCGAGGCTTTAGAAGTAATTTTTTTAATTACTGGAAAATATACTGGTGAATATTCATGCGATCTTGAGGTCGGGAAGACTCCCAGAGCAGCTCCAAGATGAAAACCCAGAGTTGTGATTGCTATAGATTATTAAACAAAAAGCTAGATGTTAATGCTTATGTGTTTCTTAAATAAAATGAGCAGATATTGGATGTCTGAGAGCATTTGAAATGAGCACATGGACAGACAGCTCCGAGCTGAGGCAGGGCTACTGCTGGCTGCGCCACAGGCAGGAGGGAAGGCAGCCCGGGTGGGTAGCTCTTGCACATCCAGAAAGGCAAGTGTGACAGCGCCATTTGCGAAAGAAATCAAAGTGGCCCACGCGTGTGGGAAGAGAGGCCATCTCACCAACACCCAGAGGCAGACAGCAGCCACGGCAGCTCTGCCCCTGGGCACAAGTCAGAGGCATCACACCCGAGAGTGCCGGGGCGCAGGAGAGGCAGCCGAGGGGGCCACGTGCACAGACTGCTGGGTGTGTGAGTGTGAGTGATGGTGCATATGTGGGTGTGAGTGGGTGTGTGATTAGGTGATACTATGTGAGTGTGTACACATGTGAGTGCATTTGTGCATGAGACTATATACGGCTGTGAGAATGAGTGTAGTATGTATGTCTGAATGTAGGTGTGTATGGCTGTGTGGCTGTGTGTGTTAAGTGTGTATATTTGTGTGAGTGTATTTGCATGTATCTGGGCATAAGTGACTTATAAGTGCGTGTGTATTGCAGTTGTATGTGATTGTGTACGTGTAAGCTGGGAGTCTGATTAGATGAGTATAAGGTTGTATGTGTGTGTGTGTGAGTGTATGTGTGTGCCTGTGGTGTAGGAGTGTTGTATATGTGAGTGTGTTTATGTACATGTGTGAGTGTGACTGTTGTGTGTATGTGTGTGGGGCTGTGAGATATGTACTGGTGTGTGAGTATCTGAGTGTGCATTTGAGGGATTGTGTGAGGGCTGGGGATGTAGCTCAATGGTAGAGCGCTCACCTAGCACGCGTGCGTGAGGCACTGGGTTCACCTCAGCAACACATAAAAATAAAAAATCAAACAAAGGTATTGCGTCCATCTACAACTAAAAATATTTTTAAAAAGAGAGAGATTGGGTGTATGAGTATGTATGTATGTGCGGAGGGTAAGAGTGTGTAAATGTGTGGTTGACTGCGTGGCTGTTACAATGTGTGTAAATGTGTGAGTGTGAGGGTCTATGTGAGTGTTTTCCTGTGTGATTTTGTGTGAGAGACTGCATATGTATATGAGTTCACTTGTGTGTGAGTGTGTAACTCTGGTGGGGTGATGTGCAATTGCGAGTGTGTATTAATGTGTGTGGGGGAGTGTGTGTGAGCGTGTGTGTGTGACTAACTGCATGAGTGTGTGTGAGAGTGTATGTGTATATGTGTGTGGCTGTGGTTGTGTGAGTGTTGTGTGTAAGAGTGTCTGTGTGAGTGTCTATGTGTTCTAGTGTTTATATGGTGCGTGTGTTTGTGTGGCTGTGTGTATGTGAAAGTGTGTGTGGCTGTGTGGCTGTGAGTGTGTGGCAAGGTGAGTGTGTGTGGCTGTGTGTGTGAGTGTGAGTGCGGGGCCTGCCTCCTCATGCCTTCACCCCGCCCCCACACCAGCTGGGTCAGTGACACTTGCTGTGGCCCCAGGTGACAGGCTTCTGGAAGCTTTCCATTTTCTCTATTGTCATTTCCCTAAGGCTTCTCTAGGAGGTCTCATGTGCTTTACTTAATACATTTTCCTATTAAAAAGGCGGCCTGGAGGGGCCAGATGTCCCATGGCCCAGCCAGCCCAGGACACACCCAGGAGGACCCCTCCCTGCAGCCTCCCCACCGTCTCCTCCTCTTTGTCCTGAACAAGCCTCGGGTCCCCCGGAAGCCTGTGGGAAAACACCCCCGGCGCCCGCCCAGCGGCCTCTCCCCTGGCGGTGGCTGAGGACCCTGGGGTCTGAAGGGGGTCCTACTAACCGGCTCACTCCAGGCACAGGCCGTCCCCTCCCACCTCAATGTGCCACACAGTCCCCCAAGATGCCCTGGCCCTGCCCCATCAGGGCAGAGCGTCTGGAGCACCCTGGTTGGGGCTATCCTGACCTGGTGGCACTATCCTGACTCCCCCTGAGCAGGTGACTCTGGCGAACCCCCCCAGCCAGCTCAGGGGGGCCCCCATTCGTCACAGAGCTCAGACCACCCAGGAGCCTTGTCCTGGAATCTGGAGGGCCCTTCCGGCTTGGTCCTGGCTTGGTCCTGGCCCTTGGGGACTGGCCCTCCCCTGGCCCTCCTCCAGGTTGGCTGGGCAGAAGGCACCCTACAGACAGGGCTCTGCACCTGCCTGCATCCTCCAGCCTCTCCCCACGGCCCCTCTCTCCCAGCAGGAAAGGCCTAGGCCCAGATGTCCTGGTGACGGGGACCAGAAGAAAGGGTGACGTTTGTCAGCTGAGGCTGATGAAGGACCCAAGGGCTGGCGTGGGCTCCTGTGGGACCCGCTGGAGCATGGCCTTGCCGTGTGCACACCACGGCAGGACGGCCCCTGCTGGGCACGGGTTGGGGTGAGCTGAACCCGGTGGCACTATCCTGACCCTGGGTCTCCCTCACTCTCTGTCCCTCTGGTTTTGGTCTCAGGGAATCTGATGGCCCAGGCCTAGCACCTGGGAGAGAGGTGGGAGAGTGGTCCTGACGTCAGCAATGGGCACAGCCACAGAATGTCCAGGGGAGCTTCATTGACGGTCCCCTCGGGCCTCCTACAGCCACCCCTTGGGTGGGGGGCTCCTGACTTCCCCTGAGACTCCAGCGCCAAACTCGAAGTCGGAGTAAATGAGAGACTGTAAGTGGGCAGGGCTCACAGGAAGGGATGCTCTTGATTCTGTTTTGGATGAAGTAAGCCCGCCCAACACCTGGCCTCTGCCAAGACAGGCTCCTCTGCTGTGTGGCTTCGGGCAAAACTCCCAACCTCTCTGAACCTGTTTCCTCCTCTACGGGGGGCATAATGGTCATGTCCACACCACTAGGCTATGCTGTGGGTTCACTGAGATGTCCATGCAGATGCTGGCTCCAGCTGGGGCGGAGCACAGGAACCCCTCCCTGCCCCCTCGCTGTCCCCACCCTTTACAGCACTAATGATTGGCAGCCGCAGCAGTAGCATGAGGTCTCTGAAGCCCACTTGGACCCGTTCCCTGGCTCCTACCCTGGAGATGACCTTCCCCAGGGAGTACGGGGGGCAGGAGGGCGGGCACAGTGTGGAATGAGGCAGAGTCTGGCACCAGCCCTGGAGATGAGGGAGCTCAGTGGGTCCAGGTCGGGGAGGCCAGTCACCGAGGCTGTCAGCCTCCATTCCTCTGCCCTGGTCCCTGAGGTGGAGCCTCGATCCCCATCCCCTGTGCAGAGGCCTCCCTAGGCCCTCCGTCCCCCCCTCTGCCCCTCATGCCCCACCTGGAGCCAGCCATGCGACCGGGCCACCCAGAGTGAGAGCCCCTCCTGGCAGTCACAGGCCGCATCACAGGGCCACCCCTCCCCTGTGCTCCCTTTTGACCGTGTCCCCTTAGCCTGTCCCCTGCTCAGGTCCTTGGACTCCCTCCTGCCCCTCCTCCCCTTCTCAGGCCCCGCTCGGGCTCTGCCTCTTCTCCCCCTGCCCCAGGACCCCACAGCCCCTGACTCCGGGGGGCACTTGGATCCCCTCAGGTCCTCGTGAGGCTGTCCCTCGGCTCCCTGGTCCCGTGGCCCCGTCAACTGGTCACAGCAATATCCTCCCTGCTGCCCGCTGCTTCCCGGGCACTAGAGCAGTTCCTGGTCCAGGGAAGGGAAGGGACTGGGGGAGGGACCCGAGGGCAGGCTGGCAAAGGCAGCCCGGTGGGCAGAGGGGGCAGCACTGGGCAGGTGACCCCCCGGGAGGCCAGAGAGGTCGGGATGGGGGGTAAGGACGCTGGCCCCCCAGTGCCGCTTGCAACCCAGCCCAGCCTCCTGGGCCCCGGTTTCTCCCCTGGAGGGTGGACCCCCGCCCCTGGAAGGTACCATGGGCTCAGTCAGCCTTGCGATGGGGCTGGCCCCGGTGCTCACCACAAGCTGGAAATAGGTCAGATTCAAACATGGGTGTCCTTGTTTGGTAGAGGAGGCAGGCCAGAGAGCTGGCAAGTTCTCCCGGGGCCACAGGGCTCCAGGGCGATGGGGACCCCAGAGCCAGTGTCCAGCACAGCCCTGCGGGGCCCAAGGCACACAGCAGGCCACCAACCTGACTCTCCAGGGTCACCAGGGGTGGAGGCCTCCTCGAGTCAGTTAAGGGACCCACAGTGACGAGGATGGTGACGGCTCGGGGTGGGGTGAGTGGCTTCCCAGCCAGGCTCTGGTGGGCAGGGGTGCTGGGGGGCCTTCCCGAGGCAGACTCGTCCCCATTCCCTCCTTCAACCGGTCAGCCGGCCACCAGATGCCCGTAAGCCCTGCCCTCCGCCAGGCTCTTGCCCTCTGTGGGGCTCTTGTGGGTACCTCAGAGGGAGGGAGGCAGGGAGGGTCCCCTGGGGCTGGAGGTCAGGACAGGTGGGAACCCCTTGAAGGAGAGGCTGGGCTCAGGCAAAGGCTGGGACGTGGGGACAGGTGAGGACACGAGCGCTTGGCTTCCTCCTGCCCCTTCCCCAACACCAAGATGTGGGTGCCCGGGGCCAGGACGAGGCAGGCTGAGCAGCTGCCTGCGAGGAGAGCCAGGTGCCAAGGTGCCAGGCCGAGGGCTCGTGGCGAACAAAGACATCCACGGTGCGCCCGGAGCGGGGCCGAGGCGGGCGGGTTGGCCGTGGAGAAGGGGCCGCAGCTGCCTCCCAACCCCCCTTGCTGGGCCACGGGCGATGGGCAGGGCTGATAGCAGCGGGTGCTGGGCCAGCCGTGGGGCCTCACTGCGGCCCCCCCAAGTCCTTTATCAGCAGGATGCGCCGTTGCCAGGGAGCCGGCTTCAGGCCCCGCTCCGCCGTTGCCGGGAGGATTATCAGGAAGATTTGAGTCTTTTTAATTAAATCCAAGCCGAACGCAATTCTGCACCCGCTCGGAGAAGCCCATTCAGTATCCGTCACCACCTCTGATAGCTTTGTCCCCACGGCCCTGCTATCAGGCCACCTATCTGGCCACAAGGAGGCCACCTCCATCCCCAGCCTGACAGCTCAGGCACCTGGGAGTGAGCACGTGGGAGGTCCCCTTCCGGCTGCTGGCCTCCCGGGAACCTCTCGGAGCCAGGCGGGAGCCAGGCAGAGCCATCCTCGAGGGCCACCCCCTCTGAGCTTGCCCTTGGTCCCGGGTTGTGCCTTGATCAGGTTTCTCAGGCCACAACCCTGTGAGGAAGGTTCTGCTGTTGTCCCCATTTTACAGATGAGAAAACAGGATTGAGCTGGGCGCTTCACCACTGAGCCCCAGCCACCACGGCCTTTTATTAATATTTTATTTAGAGACAGGGTCTCGCTGAGTCGCTGGGGGCCTCGCTAAGTTGCTGAAGCTGGCTTTGAACTCACGATCCTCCTGCCTCCGGCTCCTGAGCTCTGGGACCAAGTGTCCACTCTTAACTGCTGGGCCTCTCCAACCATCCTGCCAGCCCTTTCACCGTGGCCTCCTGAGCTCAGTGCCCCTGGCTAGCAGTCACAATACTGACTATGACGGTAGCAGTGGCCAGCATGCTCCGAGTGCCCACTGGGCTGAGGCCGGTCCTCATTGTCTCCTTTGGGCCTCGCCGACCCTCCAGGGGCAGCTTCGGCTCTGTGCCACTTCTGGAGGCCCAAAGAGAAGATCCGAGAGGAATGTCCCTTGTCTACCTCTCGAAGCCACAGAGAGCCCCTCCTGGTCTTCCTGGCTCAGAGCTGGCATCACCGGCCTCGCCCCTGGGTAGAGGGGTGTGTATGCCCGGCAGAGTCTGGGAGCCAGAATGGGCACTGGAGCCCAAGGTCTTGGAGCTGGTTCGAGCTGAGGCCAGGGAACATAATTAACTCAATAAATAACGAGGTGGTATCGGGGTTCTGTTTAGTAAACCCGCGGCCCCGGCGCCCGCCCCTGAACCCTGACTTTACAGAGCTGTTTTGGCAGCAGGCCCCATGCCCTGTGCTGCTGCCGTCCTGTGGGGGGTGCCCCACGCCCTGGGCTGCCGTCCTGCAGGGGGTGCGAGCTCTTTTTAATTAAATCTGTCATAACAGATTGTCATGGAGGGAGCCCCCTAGCTCTGGGACGGCTGCCGGGAAGCCACTTGCCTTCGAGGACACACGGGCCCCAAACCCCACCGCGGGGCTGGCATCCCTGACCCTTCCCCTTCCATGCCGCACCATCAGGAAGGGGCTCTGGGCCGTGCCCCCTCCCCCAGCCCCACCATGTGCCAGGCTTCTGCCACCCGGAGCCCTTGTCGGGCAGGAGAGCCTCCCACCCAGGAACAGGAAGAGACCTGGGTGGGATCCTGCTGAGCGACCTTAGGACAGTCAGTTCCCCTATCCTGCCTAATGTGTACAGTTCTACAGACCCCCCACAGCACCCCAAGAAGGAGAGATGGTTGTTATCCCCACTTCACAGGCAGGAACAGTGAGGACCAGAATCAACGGGGATCACGCATCTTGATTATGTCCGAGGCTGGACTTGAATGGACACCAGCCTCAGTCTCCCCACCCAGAAAATAGAGACGATGGTCCTCCCCTGGGGAAAGGGGGGGTATTAGAGAAGACAGTGGGGCCACTGCCATAAATGACGCGGCTCTCATTTGAGCATTGTCACTGAAGTACGTTTCGTGTCTGTTAGTCCCGTTCTTCAATGAGGAAGCTGAAGTCCTGGCCTCCGGGTGCCCCGCACACCCCTCTAACGTGTCCCGCCCCCGGCCTCCTGCAGCCTCCTCCCGGTCTCTGCCGGGCACCGCGGCCACATCTCAGATTCTCTCAGGAAAGATTTTTTACTCGATTCTAAAATAAAATCAGGGCAAACCAGTGTCAAGGACAGAGATGGTGACGTGAGCGTTGACTCACCCAGGATGGCATTCTCTTGGATTCACCTCCTCCTGTCACCTTCCTGCTCACCCATTCATTCACTCGGAAGTGTGGAGCAGGGACACCCCTGTGCGGACCCCCCACCCGGCTCTCAGGACCCTCCACGTCCAGGGGAGGAGGTGGACCTTAGGCAGCACCGGCTCAGGAGCCTGAACCCTGAGAGGGAAACAGGCTGCGCTGGACCCTCGGGGCTCTCAGAGGGGTCAGGGCGGGCTCCTGGAGGAAGTCCCACTCCATCGGGCTCTGCCTGCGCATCTGTAGAATACTCCTTGGACATTGGGCATGATGTTCTAGGGCTTCTGTCCTTGGTGCTGTCCTGTCCAGCCTCGAGGCGCCTGCACCCTGCGGCCTCTTGACCACTCCACACCTCCACTCGCTCGCCCTGGCTGGCTCTCCGTCTGGAATTCCCTCTCCTCCCTCCCTTGGCCTGGCAGTGAACTCCTATGCATCCTTCAAAGCCCAGAGCTACCGTCCTCTCCTAAGGAAGTCTTCCCAGACGCCCCTCCAGGATGGGAGTGTCAGTCACTCCTCCTTTGGGAGGCCCCTGGTCCTCTGTCATCTGATTTGTCTCCCCCACTGGACCAGGCCTCCCTGGGCCAGCTCAGAGCCTGCCCCCAGAGCCCTCAGGGCAGACAGTGAGGGAGGAAGACCGTTTCCCTGGGACCCTGGGTGGCTGTGAGGCTGACCAGGCTCATTCAGCTTATGTGGGGAACAAGGTCTTGTCATTAGCTCTGGCCACCACCTACCTCCAGGGGCTGGACAGCCATTCCCCATGTCTCTGCCCAGCAACTGGGGGTGGCAGGCTGCACCCCTGGGTGGTCCCAGGCCCCTCCCTGACCTTGCTCTGGTCAGGGTGGAGTGGCCACACTGGAGAGGCCAGGACCTGTCGTCCCTGGGGGAGGGAGCGTGGGGGGTGCTGGGTGCTGTGCAGCCCATTCACGGTGTTATTAAGGCCTCGTGAATCAAGCTCCGTGTGGGAGACCGGTCACCATGACAGCCTGAATTAAATAGCCTCTCACCTTTGCCCTGTACCTATACGATGCCCTCCCCACCTGAGCTTGCCCTCCCCATGTGGCTTTCCTAGGCCAGTGGCCTGTTGGCAGATAGGACACAATAGGAGGATTGGAAAGCGTTGCCCAGTTCCTCTTGCCCCCAGCATGGCTGCCATCACTCCTGCATTGCCAACCTCACTATTAGAAAATGCAGAGATGTAGGAGACACAAGGAAGAGAGCTGGGATGCTCAGCTGAGGTCACCCCAGCTGGCCAGCCACTGACAGACATACCCAAGTGCACCCAGCCAAGACCAGCAGATTTGCTCAGCAGCTCTTAGGTGTGTGAGATAGTACAGGGCGAGTTGGAAGCCACCAGCTGTGGGGTTGTTTGTTACTCAGCGACAGCTCACTGAAACACCCCATCTACACAGTGGCACAAAATACAGCCATTAAAAAGAGTGAGGCAGCCCTTGATGGGGAAAAGTCTCTAAGTCATGTTACGGTAGAAAAGCAAGGTCCAGATATTGTGCACAGAATGCACCATCTGAATGGAGGAGGAAGAAGTCCCGGGTATCTCTGGTCCACGCTGTCTCTGGACAGTCACATCCCTGGCCACCGAGGCTGCTTCTTGGGACTGAGCCGGGGCCTGCGGCCAGCTGGGGAGGAGAGACCCGCAGAGTCTTCTTATTTCACGCTCTTCTGAATTCTGTACCACATTCCTTTTACGGATGATTTTTTAAAAATAAAAAGGTAGCATTTAAGAAATAAATTGTTCTTCAAACATGATGGTTTTAAAGTCGCTCTCTGGAGAAAGGGTTTGTTAAATGTTCACTGGCTTTGAATCCCAACCCTATCACTTTCTGGCTATGTGACTTTGGCAAGTGGCCTTACCCAGTGACCTCACACCTCTGAGCCCCAGGTCGTCCTCCTGTTTGATGTGGACAAGCGCAGCCCTGGGATAAAAAGAATGCACAGGTATTAAGTGCTCTGCTTTCCCCACAGCCTTGACCGGGCTGCTCTCACTCTCAGTCCAGCCTGGGCTCCCTTGCTCCCTGCATATGCGAGGGAGCACTTTTAGCCCTGGCTTCAGCTGGGATCCCTTCTCCCTTCGGGGATGCCCCTGAGCAGCTTTTGTTCCAGCTTGACCAGGATGTCCCCCTCCCTGCTCCACATGGGGCAGGGAGCTGGAAATGGGGGCTCTCAAGGAAAGGGTCCCCTTAGGGATTTGAGATCTGGCAGCCTTCATCTTCCTCTGTCCGGAGCATCTGAGGCCCATGTGTGAGCTCTCCTGGCCAGGGATTTGGGGTCCTTGTTTTATGGCTTCCTAATCCTCACTTGGCAGAGAGGAAGTGGTAGGTCCGCCCAACCGTGCCGAGGGGCGGGAGGATCCGCAAAGGAAAGATTCATGGCCCATCAAAAGGGCCTTTTGCCTTGGAGGCCGCCGCGGTCCTTCCCATGGAGATAAATCACAGCCAGGGCAGGAAGATAAAAGGTGCGGGATGCAGGCGGATCTTAGGGAAGAGACCGAGAGGCCCAGTCCCTGTGCTCCCGCAGAGTGGGCTGCTTGGCTCAGACCCGACTGGACTCCAGGGCAGGTCGCTCTGTCTCCGTCCCACTCCATTTACAAGGCCCTTAGCCTTGGGATGACCCTGAGATTCGTTCCTCAAATACCCGCCCCAGACCAAGAGGGTCTGGCTTCCAGGGCACGCGACCTGTGTGGTCACCCAGAGCCCCAGCTTCCCGGGGACCTCACGCTCTGCTCGCTCCGCCGTTATTCTTCAAATTCTTAATTCTTCAAATTCTTAATTACTTTGAGCAGAGGGTCCCACCTTCTCCTTTTGCTCTTGGCCCTGCAAATCAAATAGCTGTCTCTGGCTGGCCAGGCGGAGCGTCTCCTGCCCCCCACCCTCCCCAGGAGCTTGCCACCTCCAGCCAAGAGGGACAACAGAACATAGAGACCTTATCTTGTGGTGGTTAAGGAAGTGGGTCCGGGTCCCCTTCCAGGCCTGGCACCCCGCTGGCTGTGTAATCTGGGGCTGTTATTGCAACACAGCTTCCTGTCTGCACAAGGAGACTTATAATAAGGCTGTTGTGACATATCAATGAAAGTGCTTGAACTGTGCCGGGCCCCCACTGCTTTTGAGCCATCTCAATGACAGCTGCGTAGTATTATCCGGCCCTCGGGCCTGGCCCGCACTTAGGAAGAGGAGGTGGTAGAAGATGCATGAACACCGGCCCACATTCTGCGGGTGGCTCCCTCTTGCCAACCTGGAAGGTCAAACCTGGACCTTCACCTGGGCTCCGTCTGGCAGGTGCCTAGTTCTCTGCTGCCATCTGCTGGGTGGAACGGGGCACTGCATCACAGCTGGCCCCACAGTTGTGCTTCTATTCGCTAGAAAATGATCAAATCATTGGGCAAATATTTCCTGAGGACCTCCTTGGGCACGGAGGATGTTGCAGTAAGTATAAAATACAAAGTTCTTGTCCCCTGAGAGCTGCCATTCATAAGGGAGACATGAATAATAAGCAAGAAAACCATTCATTTGATTTCCACAAGTGTAAGGACAATTAAAAAAAAACCCAAAACCATCCAGAGGGCGGGGAATGGAGCCTGGAGCTGCTGGGCAGAAGGACAGGGCCTGGGCACAGGAAGAGGTGGGCGACAGGCTGAATGGCCGTGGGGGGGACCAACGGCTCTGCTGCTTGTCTGCCCCCCCCCAGCTTGGCTTCCCAGTGCCCTCCTAGCTCCCTGTGACAACCTGGGGCCACTCCCTCAGTTTCCCCATCTGGAAAATGATAGAAGCACAGCCACTTCTCAAAGAAGGGAGTAGTGAGGACTTCGTGGGATCCTAGAGGGAAACAGTTTGCAAATCACATTTGATCTTATTCATTATAAGCTTCCAAGCATGAGCTGTTGGCTGCGCACTCACTAGAGCAGGAACTCTGTCTGGCCCTCGGGGGTCGCCCCACCGGACCCTTAGAGAATTCTTGCTAGGTTCCCCTCCGTGATGCCCCCGCCCTGGGCTAGGCAAGGCAACAGAAGCCCAGGAGGTGACTTTACTCATCCAAGGACACAGTGCAGGGCAACACGGGGGCCTGGGTGGGTGAAAGTCTGGGGACCAAAGCTGAAGCAGGCGGGCTGGGGTCTCAGCTGCTCTGGGACCACAGTGGCCCTCTCCCACCTCACCCCTGCCATCTCCACCCATCTTCCCAGGCTCTGCACCCAGAGCAAGACGGTGAGTGCAGGGAAGGACTGCCAGGACTGGCCACCCCGGGCCCCCACCGCAGGACAGCATGGTCACGCTGACCCGCTCTTGGGCTGCAGGGTGAGCTCCTCCACCTCAGGAGACCCCGGGCGTGCTGCCTCTCCCCCACCCCCGTGCCTCAGGTTCTCATCTTTAGAGGGGAAAGCAAGCAGACCCTGGGGGGATGGGGAGATTGTGGAGCCTCCCTGTCACCCCCACCAGGGCAGTAGCAGGCATATGCCCAGAAACTCACCTGTGCCATCTCACCAGTGAGCTGTGAGGCTGTGATGCACCTCAGAGCAAAACTATCTGAGTGGACAGGAAAACACCCAAAGACCTTGGAGGCCTCCCCTTAGGGGCCCTCCCTTCTTGCTCAGCTTTCAAGATAAAAATGTCTCAGGTAGATTCAATAAGGGTTGGAAGCCCAAGAGACTCAGACCCCAATTGTATCATATCACAATGGGGCTGTGGGTGTCTTCCTCAAAACTCCTAGACTACATTAGCAAGTTTCAGAGGCCTGAGGGTCCCTGGCAGAGCAGGAAGGGGCTCTATGCATTCTTAGAAGACTGAGCCGTTGTGTTAGTCAGTTTTCCATTATTATAACAATTACCCATAAAAATCAACTTATAAAGAAAAAAAAGGTTGGTTTTGGCTCACAGTCTGGAGGTTTTAGTCCATGGCCAACTGGATCCCTTGCTTTGGGCCTATGGTGAGACATCAAGGTGTGGTAGAGCAAAGCTGTTCACCTCATGGTCGGGAACAAGAAAAAGAAGGGAGGGGCCCTGGTCCCACGATCCCCTTTGAAAGCACGCCATGACCAGAAGACCCCACGAGACTCCGCCTTGTAAAGATACCGCCACCTTCCAAGAGAGCCTCTGTGGGGAGTGAGCCTTTATCATGTGGGCCTTCGGGGACATTCCAGGCCCAAACTGCAGCAGCCAAGGAGTGGGGGTGCTCAGGCTCGGAGTGGACAGGGCTTCAGGCCCAGCCGGGAGCCTCTGTGGTCAGCCACTGTCCTTCAAGGGATCACTGAGGAAGCCTTAGAATGCCCGCTGCGGCTCAGTCCCCACTTTACAGACTGTGAAGCTGAGGCTGCGAGGGAGTGTGACCTGCCCAGGCCTCTCTCAGGCCTGAGATCCCACAGCCCCAGATCCCCACTGGTGTCCATACCCCTGCTCCTGCCAGACTCGGGGCAGACTGGGCGGTGGACAGGATGCTCATGGGATCCGGGTGGGTCCAGGCAGCTTGGGCTGCTCCTGTGGAAGAAGAGAGTGAGGGTCCACACCTCCGGGGTGTTGAGAGGACTGAAGAGG
Organism: Marmota monax; assembly: GCF_021218885.2. NCBI lineage: Eukaryota > Metazoa > Chordata > Mammalia > Rodentia > Sciuridae > Marmota > Marmota monax. The sequence goes on from NW_026692912.1 coordinate 19,426,909, forward strand.
TTCAGCATGTAAAGCACTGGGAAGGACCAGGCTCAGGACAAGAGATCCCATTATTATTGTTAATGTCCTGCAGGGGTGAGCTTCATGTCTGGGGACCTGATTGTCCTGCTTCTCTGTGGCTGTCACTGTGCCCACACCTGGGAATGGGAGGGCTGTTCATTGAGTGACTGCTAGATGCCAGGATCTGCAGCGAGGTCCTAAAGTGCATTAACTCATTTAATTCTCAAGCCTGAGATCATCACGAGCCTCTGTGATCCACAGGTGTGGACACAGAGGACTGGAGAGAAGGACCCGCCCAAGATCTCTCAGCTACTAGGTGGCAGAGCTGGGACCTCAAGCCTGGCAGGCTGGGTCTGCACTAGGAGTCTGATTGCATGGGAGGGAGGACCCTCGGGGCCAGGGGAAGGGCCTGGGCCTCCTGGCCTCAGTGAGGGGCAGGAAGCTGGGGAGTCCTTACCCCTTGGGGACACAGACCAGCCCAGCTGCTGGGAGGATGAGGGAGTGCGTCTGTCTCTCCGTGAGGCGGGAGGTCTCTGTGGCCCAGCTGGGGGAAAGGGAGGTGGCTTTTCTGGGAGGGTCAGCAAGGCTGCCTGGCAGAGGGTCCCTGGAGGAGCCGGGAGACAGCACAGGACAGGACCGGAGGAGCAGTGGCCAGCAGGGACTGGGGAGGGCACAGATGGGAAGCAGGGGGGTGGGGCGGGAGGAAGCAGAGAACAAGGTGGGAGATAAGATTTCAAAGGAGAGTTAGGCAGCAGCCTGGCAGGGGGTGGGGAGGGCCAAGGCCGGAGAGGGGACCAGGGACAGCTCCATCCAGGTCAGGCTCCCCGAGCTTTGTCCCACTATGTCCCCAAGCACTGTCCCAATGCAGGAGTCCTGTCCTGCCATCATAAACCACCGTCCTGCCTCATCCTCAGCCACATTCACTCTGTCCCGGTCTAGTTGAGACTCATGCCCATCACCAAGGAGTGCACCGGCACTGTCCCCTGTCCCCGGGCACTGTTGGTTGACCCCACCTCTCCAGGTCTGGGCTCCGCAGCACTGGCTGGCCAGCCCTTGCCCGGGGATGGAGTTTATGGCTCTGAGTGGCCAAGGTCCCCGTGCAATGGAGCGGAAGGAAGCCCCACCTCACTGGCTGGCCACAGTGTGGGGGCTCACCTTGGTCCTGCAGCCCCGCATTTCAGAGGGGTGCCGCAGAGGCCAGCAGGGAGCCTCGGGGAGCGCCGAGAAAGGCCCTAGAGCTGACCCTAGAGCTGACCCTAGAGCTGGGGGAGCTGAATGCTGCCCTCTCCCAGCCTGGTTCATGCCTCATTCCAGGTGACCTGCAAGTGGCTCTGGGGACACGGGGACATGCAGATCCTGAGGCGGCCCCTGATTTGCAGAAATCAGCCCAAGGCCCCCCACCCTTCCACGTGTCTGCACCAGGGACGTTGGCATCAGGCAGCTCCAGCCCCGGCTGCTGGGGCTCAAGTGTCAGGTGATGCTGTAACTGGTGTCAGGAGCCTGTGAGGGCATCGCCCACAGCAGGAGGGTTTGAGCCGGAAGCTTGGTCCCCAGGGTAACAGCACCGAGATGATCACATCACAGGGCACCACCCTCCTAAAGGAGAAACATTATCACTGGAGACGGGGTTCATTCTCTCAAGAGCAGCCTAGCCCTTCCCTGGCTTCTTGCTTCCTCTTGCCAAATGATGTCTCTCACATGGGCTCCCACCAGGAAAAGTCATCTACCATGTTATGACAGAGCCAGAAGCTCTTGCCAGAGGTCCAACAGATGAAGCCATTCAATCTTGGACTTTTAGCCTCTCAAACTGTGAACTAAATAAATCTCTTTTTTTTATAAAGTACCCAGCCTCAGGTATTTCATTATAGCAACAGACTCTGAAGGGACTGGGGCATTTAAAGTTCTACCTGGATTGTGGTATTGTAATTTCCCGTTTATCTTAATCACAGAACATTCTAAAGGAGACACTCTAAAGGAGCTCCCATATTCCAGACACACTCTTCCTTACTTGTATTATGGAGTAGCAGTCCAACTTCTCCTTGGAACTCTTGACCAATCTCTCAAAAAAAAAAAAAAAAAAAAAAAAAAAGCTATAACTCTCCTCTTTGCCTGATTTGGTTCAGAGGCATGAGGATGCCAAAGTGGCCGGGGGGGAGTCAGGACATCCAGTTCCTTGGAATCCTTGTTATGTCTCCTGATGGAAGCATTCCCCCCGATGGGAACTAAGATCTCTCGCCCAGGAGAGCATACAGTCTCAAGAAGAGGAAGCAAAACTTTTCTAGTGTAATAATAATAATAGTGAGTTGTGGCCCTTGCTCTTCCATCCCTTGATTCCTGGACCTGGAGATCCTGGCTATGGGAGTAGCAGCACCATGTTCCAAATGCTGATTCGGAGAGCATGCAGCTTTCTGGGGAACCTCGCCCCAGCACTGGAAGGCACTGCTGCCTAGACAGCACTGCAATGGAGTCTTCTAAAGGCCACCACCATTCTGTGGGACACTGCTGCACTTCTTTGACTAGGGTGGGGAAGGACAATTTTGTTTCGGTTAGGAAGACCTCTTCCTCTGGCAAAACACACTCATCAGAACTTAAGGGCTCAAAGTGTCCCCACCTTCTCCAGAGCCTTCTCACATGTCCCCATCCCTACTCACAGGATCTCATCCTGTCCCAGCCAGTGCCCTGACTGTAACAGTGAACACCCTTCGAGGTCGAGTGTCGAACTTGCACTGTATTCAGTCAGTCACGGGATGAGGTTCTGAATCTGATTTTCAGCAGGTTCGGCACCATGGCAGGAGGTGACGACTCTCCTTCAGGGCACAGCAAGGGAAGCTTAGGTCACTTTTGCAGCTCTTAAGCTGGGAATTTGAATCCCTGACCTCCTCCTCTCTTTCATTACTTTGTCCATTGACAACAAACCAATGCATTATGTCTTAGTTTTCCAAAAATGTTCAAAGCATCACACACAGAATCACTTAGCTTCTTGCTTCTTTTAAGTAACAGATTAGACATATCCAATGCAGATATTTTGTGTATCTCTATAGAGAGCTTACAGCATGGACTATCACTGCTCTCTTTACTACTAGAGATAGAGTCTTTAGCAGCTTATCTAATTGATCAAAGAGACAATTCCAGAAACCTGAGAACCAATTCAGGAAACTCATCCTTAAAACTCTGTTCCTCTAGAACCACTCTCAGTACCAGGATGAAACTGTTGTGTAGATTGATTGTGGCAGTGGATACATGAACCTATGCATGTGACACACAGAACTAAACTGGCCACACAGAGAGTGAGAGAGAGATGAGTGTAAGGAAAACCTGAATAAACCCCATGGACTGTATCAATGTCGATTTCCTGGGGCGGGGGGGTGGATATTGTAGCACAGTTTGCAAGATATTGCTATTGGAAGGTAACTGGGTAAATAGAGAGAGATGTCTCTACAGCATTTCTTACAACTGCATGTGAATCTACAACTACCTAAAAATAAAATGTTAATTTTAAAAAAAAAAAAGGACTCATTTTATACCCAGTAAAGGTGGTACCTCAGCTGTTGACACCAGCAGATTCCTGGGAAGGGACGGGTGAGGAGTCAGTTGTCAACTAAAACTTTCTGATTTATCATAATAGAAACACATCACTGAAATACATGGAATAAGCTGCACTTCTAACCACCAGGCCTGTGCTGTCCAGCACAGAGTCGCGATCCACACGTAGCTTTTGAACACTTGACATACTACTGGTCCGAGCTGAGATGTGCTGGAAGAGTTCACATCCTGTAGGGCAAAACTCTTAGCAGCGGGGAACTGATGCCACTGCACAGATGCCCCCATCCTCCCCCCACTTTACACAACACTTGGGCTGCTCGCATGCCCAGACGCAGTGGCCAACTTGATGGCACATCTCCATTCTGGCTCTCGGCCCCGTAAGTTCTTGCACATGCCTTTGTCTCGGGCCCTGCTTTCTGCCAAGCCCAGGCGAAGACAGGCCTCCCTGGCTGCCTCTTCTGAAGTAGCCGTCAGGCCCCAGCCTCCGACTCCAGGGTCTCAGCCCCTGGCCTACTCTCTTGCCTGCAGTTTTGTTCCTGATGACCTTGATCATTTGTCTGTTGACTTTTGTTTTTCTCCCAAATTAGGCTGCAGGTTCTGTGTGAGCTCTGCCCCCAGCGCCTGAATCAAGCCAGTCACATACTTGGTGCTCAGTAAGTGAGGTGGAAAGCAACGTCCCTGACCACGCCTGCCTGTTCCTCTTTTGGAACATTGGAGAAACTCAGATTCTCCATTTATCAGGCTGAGCTTCGTTGTCAGACCTGAGCGGTAATCCCTGGTCCTCCAGCCAGACACAGTCATTCCAAAGGAGTGAACTCGACACGGTTAGAGCAGACTATCTATCAAGTCTTTATTCTGGAGGGCAGATGCTCCTGTTTTTATAACATTAGGATGCTTCCTTTCAACCCACCCAGCTAGGAGCTCACCCTTAAAGGTGATAAAAGTGAATAGAAGTGAGCGTTGAAACTTAGGTGTCAGAGAGCATTCGGGGCAGTTCTGGGGACAGACGTTGCTCTCCAGGAGCTCTGATGGCCTTGAGGTCAGCTGAGCAATCCTAGGAAGGGTCCTTGGGCCCCAGGGGCAGGATGGGGGTGCTGAGGACTGGGGCTTTTGTTTGCAGAATGGGAACAGTAAGCATCTCTGGAGCTGGGCAGGTAGAGAGCTTCTGATCTCATCCGCCAACCTCAGGGGTCATGTGGGGGTTAAATAAGATGCCACATTGGGCTGGAGTTGTGGCTCAGTGGTAGAGCGCTCGCCTAGCATGCACGAGGCACTGGGTTCGATCCTCAGCACTACATAAATGTAAAATAAAGGTATTGTGTCCAACTACAAAAAAAAAAAATTTAAAAAAAAAGATGCCACATAGCGCTCCTGAGCCTCTTGTCATTGCCACCAGCCAGGTTATTTTTTCCCACCTATGACCCTGACCTTCATCGTCAGACCTACGAGGCCAGCCATGGTCCTCCCACGAGGACCACATTCACCTCGAAAGGACAGAGCCCAAGCGGTGGCTCTAACTCAGGGCAACATAGCTACAGGCCACGTCTGGCGATGGCTGGAGGCTTTCAGGTGTCACAACTGGAGAGAAGGCACCGCTGGCAGCTATTATGTAAAGGTCAGGGACACGGGATCTACAAGACATAGGACAGTCCCTCAAAATGAAGAATGGATAAAGATAGATAAATGAATCAGTCCTGAGTCGGGAAGTCAGCCAGCTGGCTGACTCGGAGCCCCTCGCCTTGTTCCCCTCGACCAAGACACCTGTCACTGAGGAGAGAAAGGCCACAGAGTGTGTCGAAGGAGGAGCGGAAACCCTGCAGGACAACGGAACCAAACGCCTGGGCTGGGGCACCCCGGCCCCAGCTGAAGTCAACTTGGAACCTGGAAGACTTTTCCTGCAGGAAAGAAAGGCCAGAGGACCCCATTAACAGCTCGGGCACCTACAGTCCTCACCTCTAGGGACCTTTGTGATCCTCACACACACACTGAGCTCCGAGGAGGGAGGAGACGGGGTCCACAAAGCCATGCTGCCCCAGAGATGAGCCAACTGCCTGGTCAGGAGGCTACTGAGGTCAGCCATCTTGGAACCAGAGCCACCACTGGACTGTGCCCTGCTCTGGGAACAAGTAGCCAGGGTACCCTTCCACCCCTGTGGCTTAGCCACCCAGCAATCACCCCTACCTGTGGTCTGCCATCCCCAGGTCAAGCTGCCTGCTGTGCTGCCCGTCACCTCCCCAGCTAAAATGTACGATGCCTCCCAAGGAAAGGGTAGGGCCACCCCATCTGCTCTCCCAGTCACCACTCCACAGAGCCCGGGAGGAGGCTCACGCTGCCTCCCCGGGAAATGGTGCCCCAGCCACCCAGGACAGCCCCTGTTCCTCAGGAGAAGTGGTGCCCCGCCTCCGGGGAGGCTCTGCCTTGGCCACCCCTGCTCCCTGGAGCCCGAGTCGCAGTGGAAGACATGATAAAGGCAGGGACAGAAAGTTAGTCAATGAAGCAATCGCGGACCACTTCCCAAGCCCTGGAAGAGATATGGACATCCCCAATGTGAAGCTCCAAAGTCCCCAAAGAGACTCAATCCAAGGAGGTCTTTCTGAAGTAGTATTACAATCCAACTGTCAAGAGTCAAGACAGAAAGAATTTCATTTTTATGTGACTTTCTTAAGAAATAGGGTCTTGCTAGTAGCCCAGGCTAGCCCTGAATCCCTGGGCTCAAGTGACCCTCTGCCTCAGGCTCTTGAGTGGTTGGGCCTGTAGTAATCTACCAGCAGCCAGAGAAAAGCATCAAGGAACATGTAAGTCTCTTATCAGATCACCGGCAGATTTCTCAGCAGAAACCCTGCAAGCCAAGAAAGAACTGAATGACATAAAGTACCGAAAAATTATTTTAAATGCCAACCAAGGGGCTAGGGGTATAGCTCAGTTGGTTCAGGGTTTGCCTCGCATGCACAAGGCCCTGGGTTCAATCCCCAGCATCATACACACACACACACACACACACACACACACACACACACTGCCATCTAAGACTACTATTCCCAGAAAAATTGCCCTTCTGCAATGAAGGAGAAATAAAGACTTTCCCAGACTAGCAAAAGTTGAGGAAATCCATCCCCATTAGACCTGTCTTACAGGAAATGCCTCACATAGAAACAAAAAGACATCAATTACTAACATTAAAACATATCAAACTATAAGATTCACTTATAAAGGTAAATATAAATTTAAGCCCAGAATATTCCAATAATAGAGTACCATATTAGTCACATATAATTTTAGTTTAGAAGTTTAAAGTCAAAACAGTACAAAATAGCAACTACCATGAAGTGCTAAGAAATATATAACACAAAAAGATGTAGAGACACCAAAAATATAAATTGTGGGGGGATGATAAAGAAGTCTAGCATTTTTTTAAGAGAGAGAGAGAGAGAGAATTTTTAATATTTATTTTTTAGTTTTTCAGCAGACACAACATCTTTGTTTGTATGTGGTGCTGAGGATTGAACCCGGGCCACACGCATGCCAGGCGAGCGCGCTACCGCTTGAGCCACACCCCCAGCCCCAAGAAGTCTAGCATTTTTTTAAAAAAAATTTTTATTTGTAGTTGGACACAATACCTTTATTTTATTTATTTTTATGTGGTGCTGAGGATCGAACCCAGGGCCTCACACATGCTAGGCGAGCGCTCTACTGCTGAGCCACAGCCCCAGCCCAAAAATGTAGCATTTTTAATGCTGCTGTCAATGTAAAAGAGTCTATTTTAACTATAAAATGTTTTATGTAAGCTTCGTGGTAACAGCAAACCAAAAACTATAGCAAATACAGAAATAATAGATAAAAGAATCAAAACTTAGCACTAAAGAAAAGCACCAAATTATACAGATTAAACAAGAAAGAAAAGAACAAAGGATCTACAAAACAAGCAGAAAACAATTAATAAAATGGGGGGCTAAGTTTTTACCTACCCATAATGACTTTAACTGTAAATGGATTAGATTCTCTGATCAAAGGACATGGAATAGCTGAATGGATTTAAAAAATAAGTCCCAACTAAATGCTGCCTACAAGAGACACACTTTAGCCATGATGACACACAGACTAAACAGTGAGAGGATGGAGACAATATCCCATGCAAATGGAAGAGGATAGCAGGAGAGGTGACGCTTCTACCAGATAAAACAGACTTCAGGTCAAAACTGTCCCAGGAGACAAAGGGTCATTGTTTACAGCTCAATTCATGAGAAAGACATGACAACTGTAAATCTATATGCACCAACATCAGCGCATCTAAATTCACAAAGCAAATGCTAGTGGACGTGAAGAGAGAAATAGCAGGACAGTCGAGCAGGACAGTCGAGCAGGTCAGTCGTAGTAGCAGACTTTCAACAACAGACAAGTCAATCAGCTGAAAACGCACTTTGAACAAAAGGGACCTGGCAGATACCTCCGTGCAACAGCTGCGGAATACACACCATACTCCTCTGGTGCACGTGGCACATTCTCAGGCTAGACTGAACGGTAGGTGGGCCACAGGACAAGTCTTCACAAACTGAAGAAGTCAAAGTCACATCACGGGTGATTCTGGACCACAATGACATGAAACCAGAAATCAGCAATAGAAGAAACTTGGGAAACCAACCAAACACGTGGGAATTGAACAGCCCACACCTGAACAACCAATGAGTAAATGCAAAAAAAAGTTCTGGAGACAAATGAAAATGGCACCACAACATACTAAAACCTGCGTGGTACCCGAAAAGCAGCCCTCAGAGGGAGGTTGGGAGCAATGAAGGTGCATATCAAAAAGACTCAGGAGGCTGAGGCAAGAGGATTGCAAGCTCCATCCCAGCCCGGGTAACTCAGTGAGATCTCAAAATAAACTTTAAAAATGGCTGGGATGTAGCTTGTGGGTAGAACACCCCTGGGATCAATCAGTATCCAAATAAAAAAGGCTCAAATAAATAAAATCAAGGAGTCTGGGGTAGGGAGTAGTTCTAATGCTCTATAGCACAATAGGATGACTATAGACTCCAACAGTTATACACTTCAAAACAACTACAGGAGAAGAATTGGAAGGTTTCCAACAGAGAGGAATGATAACATTTGAGAAGGTGGAAATGGTCATTACCCTGATTTGATCATCACACATTGTACATGCGCATGGGACTGCAGTGCTGTGACCATGGGTAAGTGCAAATATTGTGTTAATTAAAATTTAAAAATAAATGAAATCAGAGGGGAAAAAGAACTTATTACTACTGGTAGCACAGAAATACAAGGGATCATGAGAGACTCTTATGATCAATTGTACACTAAGAAAATGGAAGATCTGGAAAAAAAAATAGTTGAATTCCTTAACATATACAACCTATGAAGAACAGACCGTGAAGAAATGGGAAATCTGAACATACCCGTAAAGAGTGACAAGAGGGGACAGTAAAAAGTCTCTCCTCAAAGGAAAACCCAGGACCTAGGACTTCACTGCTGATTTCTATACATTTAAAGAGCAAATATCAATTCTTCTCAAACTATTCCTGAACATTGAAGAGGAAGGAATTATTCAAACTCGGTCAATGAGGCCAGTACTAACGCTGATACCAAAACCAGACAAGGACACAACAAAAAAGAAGACTGTAGGTCAAGATCCCTGAAGAACATAGCTGCAGGTGTTCATCAAAATACTAACTGAACTCAAAGTACGTTTAAAAGATCATTCACCACAGTCAACCGAGATTCAGCCCCGGGATGCAAAGATGGTTCCGCTGTCGATCAACAAACGCATTTCATTACATGAAATAATGAAGGACAAAGGTCACACAATCATTTTGATAGATACAGAAGAGGCTTTGGACAAATTTTAACATTGCTCCATGATAAAAAAAAAAAACTCTCAATAAATTAGGCATAAAAGGTACATACCCCACATAATAAAGGCCAAATGTGACAAACCCACCCCTAACATCGTACTGAATGGGAAAAATGTTGACTGCTTTTCTTATAAGTTCTCCAACAAGACAAGGATGATTACTTCCACTTCTGCTATCATCAGAAGATCAAATCCTAGCCAGAGCAAGAAGGCGAGAAAGAAATAAGAGGCCTCGAGACTGGAAAGGGGGATGTCAAATTATCTGTTTGCAGATGTCATGATCTTACAGGTAGAAAATCCTAAAGATGCCACCAAAAAACCCACAAAAGTTAGATTAAATGAATTCAGTAAAGTCGCAGGTTATAAAACCAACATACAAAAATCCATAGTGTTTTTTTATTTATTTTTTTTTTAGTTGTAGATGGACACAATATCTTTATTTATTTATTTTTATGTGGTGCTGAGGATCGATCCAGTGCCTCACATATGCGAGGCAGGCGCTCTACCACGGAGTCCCACCCCAGTCCTAGTAGTGTTTTTTGTTTTGTTTTGGTTTTTTTGTGGTGCTAGGAACTGAACTCAGGGTCTTGTGCAAGCGAGGCAAGCACTCTCCCAACTGAGCTGCATCTCCAGCACCCTCAGTAGTGTTTTATACACTAATAATAGCGGACTATCTGAAAAAGAAATGAAGAAAACCATTTATAATACTTATAATAATTGATAATATCTATAACTAGCCATTTATATTAGCTATTTTTTTTTTTAAATTTCTAGGAACAAATTTCCAAGGAGGTGAAAGATCTCTACAGTAAAAATCATAAAACATTGAGAAAAGAAATTAAAGAGAACCCAAATAAAAGTAAAGATATCCTTTCTGTGTTTGTGACTTAGAAGGATTATGATTGTTAAGATGTTTGAACCACCCAGAGTGATCGACTGATTCAATGCACTCCCTATAAAAGTAAAAACAGCTTTCTCCACAAAAATAGGAAAAAAACCTCCCAAATTCATATGGAGCCACAAAGATTCCTGAATAGCTGAAGCAATTTGAGCAAAAAAAGAAAACAAAACTGGAGGCGTGTGTTATCATGACTGTAAAATATACCACAGCATCATAGTAACTTTAAATACCAGCACAGTGCTGGTATTTAAAAAACAAACAAACAAACAAGAAAACCACATAGACCAATGGAACAGAATAGAGAGCTCAGAAATAAAGTCACGCATTGACAGCCACCTGATTTTTAACAAAGGTACCAAGAGAAAGGACAGTCTCTTTTATAAATAGTGCTGGGTAAATTGGAAACCCACCTGAAATGTATAGAAATCAAACCCCTATCTCTCGCCCATACTAAAGTCAACTCAAAATAATGTAAGGCCTCAAACTATGAACCAACCACAAGAAAACATAGAGGAAAGAATTTATAACATTGACCTGGACAAGGATCATTTAGCTAAGACCTTAAAAGCACCAGGAATAAAAGCAACCCCAGGGACCCAGAGCCACAAATATATGGATAAATAGCATAAAGCAAAAATATACAAATAGAATGACATCAAACTATACTTCTTTACAACAAAGGAAATAATCAACAGGGTAAAGAGATAACCTACAGAATGAGGGCAAAGATTTACAAACTCTACATCTGAGCCGGCGCGGTGGCACACGCCTGTCATCCCAGTGGCTTGGGAGGTTGAGACAGGAGGATTGCAAGTTCAAAGCCAGCCTCAGCAAAAATCGAGGCGCTAAGCAACTCAGTGAGACCCTGTCTTTAAATAAAATACAAAATAGGGCTGGGGATGTGGCTCAGGGGTCAAGTGCCCTAAGTAGTTCAATCCCCAGTACCAAAAACAAACCAAAAACTCTACATCTCGGTTAATACCCAGAATATAGAAGTCACTCTCACACAACTTCGACAACAAAAAGCATAATTAAAAAATAGGCAAAAGACCTGAATAGTTTCTCAAAGAAGATGTGCAAATGGCCCAACAGGTAGATTTTGCTCAACATCACTGATAGTCGGGGAAATGCAAATCAAGACCACAATGAGAGAGCACCTCACTCCAGGTAGAAAGGCCATGATCCAAAAGACAAGAAAGTAAGCGCAGGGGAGGGCCTGGTGCCCACACACTCTTGGTGGGAATATAAATTAGCACAGCCACTGTGGGAAGTGCAGGGAGGTTTCTCCAGAAACTAAAAATAGAACTACCCTCAGATCCAGCAATCCCACTGCTGGACTAGGTTTTCATCACTGTGACCAAACACCTGACAGAACAGCTGAGGGGAGGACAGGTTGATTTTGGCTCACTGTTGCAGAGTTAGTTCACCGTCAGCCAGCCCCACGCCCTGGGCCCAAGGTGAGGAGAGCACCTTGGAAGGGTGTGGAGAAGCGCTGCTCTGCTCAGGCAGCAGGAAAGCAGAGGGGTAGGGGCAAGGGGCGCAGGGCAGACGCGCTCTTCCAGGACACACTCCAGGAGACACCCCCGCCCCCCCTCGCCAGCCATGCTCCACCTGCCTATAGCTGCCACCCAGTCCGTCCATCCAAACTAGGGTGGGCTGATTAGTGTACGGCTCTAACGATCTAATCATCTCACCTCTGTTTGAATATTCCTGCATTAACATGGGTTCTGGGGGACCCCTCATATCCAAACCATAACATGAGTGTAGATCCAAAAGAAAGGAAATCAGGTTTTTTTATTTTTTTAAGAGATAAATGCATTCCAATGTTTAAGCAGCACTGTTCACAACAGCCAAGAGAGGGATGCAACCTGTGTCCAGCAACAGAGCAATGGATAAAGAAAATATGGCACACATGTGCACAAGAATGAATCTTGCCATTTTGTGACAACACAGATGAACCTGGAGGACATTATGTTAAATGAACTGAGCCAGACACAGAAAGACAAGAAGGATAAGACCTCAGATGTGAAATCTAAAAAAGTCTACCTCATAGACACAGACAGTAGAATTACAGTTACCTGAGGCTGGGAAGGGTGGGGAGGAGGCGAGGGTGGGGAGAATTGGTCAGTGAGTACACAGCTATGGTTAAATAGAAGGAACTGGTTCTGGTGGCTTATTATTGCATAGGTAACAGCAATGTAGCATCTATTTCAAAATAGCCAGAAGAAAGGATTTTGAATATTCCCACCCCAAAGAAATGGTAGGTGATGGAGATGGCAATTGCCCCGATTTGATCATTATGCCTTGAATACATGAATCCAAACATCACAATATGTGCAACGTAAATATGTGCAACGATATGTCGATTAGAAATAAAATGAAACTTTAAAAAAAAGAGAGAGAAAAAGAATCAGTTCCCAATGTCGAATGAAACCCTGGCCTCGATGATGCAGAGTGTGTATGGAATGTGCCCTCAGTCCCCAAGGGTGTCATGCCGGGCATTGACTCCTGTAGACCTAAGTGTGAGCTCTTTGGAGTGGCTATGTGTCCTTGGGCAACTGAAATCCTGCCCTGAACACACACACACACACACACACACACAGCCTCTGCCACCTCCACTACAAAATGGGAAAGATAATACCTGCCCTGTGGTGCTGTGGGAGGTGGTGGAACTCTGAGGAGGTGGGACCTAGGTCACTGGGGTTATGCCCTGGAAAGGGACACAGGAAGCCTGGCCCCTTCCTGTCTCTCTTTGCTTTACTGGCTACCACCAGGTGAGCAGCCTCCTCTGCCAAATCATCCTGCCGGCGTGATGTTCTGCCTCACATGGGCCCAAAGCACCTGGGCCCTTCGTGAGCCGCAACCTCAGAAACCATGGGCCAAAACGCCCCTTTCTCCTGTAAGTGGATTTTCTCAGGATTTTTCCCCAGTGATGGAAGCGCATCCACATCCCTTTAGGCTGCACAAGGATTGTGCACAGGGTTTAATAACAGAGAGAGTTCAAGGAAATGGGGCTATACAGAGTGGGTTGACTAGTCTCCCCAAAATTCACATTCATTGGGAATCTCAGAATGTGACTTTATTTGGAAATAGCATTTTTGCAGATGTCATTAGTTGCAGTAAAATGTGGTCCTACTGGATAAGGGTATCTTATCCAGTCAGCTGTCTTTATTAGAGAAAGGGTGAGGGGGCGAAGGGATCCAGGCACAGAGACGCAGGTAGAAGGCAGGCGAAGACAGAGGCAGACACAGGGTAATGATGTGGCTTCAAGCCAAGGAACACCAAGAACAGCGGCAGCTCCCGAGTCCGGGAGACACGTGCAACAGATTCCCGCCCCCAACCCAAAGCCTAAGAAGGAACCACCCCCACTTTCAAGTCTGACTTCCAGGAACCGTAGGGATGACGTCTGCTGTTGGAAGCCACCGCTAAGCCAGGGCGTGGCCGTGCAGTGATTGACATTACAGTCACCCTCAGCTCTCTAGAGCCACAGGTCTCCAGGAGTGGCAGAGTGCCTGCACCTCTTTGCCCTCCAGCCTGCCGCTCAGAACTGGAATGCCCAGGGTGAGTCTGCCACTCTGGGTTTTCTGCATGCATGTCGCATGTCAGTGTCTCCGGGCCCTGGGTTATATTTGCAGCGCAGGTCGGTGAAGCTCGCAGGGATCCCTAGCGCCCACGAGATTTACCCACAGTACCTGGCACTCGCCTTCACTGCCTGTACCTGCTACCCGTGGCGTGTGTCAGGGCGTTGACCGTCCAGAGCACCCCACGGCACAGCCAGGGTGCCCGCAGCCCCCAGGTGCCAGCAGGGAAGGGAAGCCAACCTGTGGCGGGGAGCAGGCGCAGCCCGCAGCACACCGCCCCCAGGTCCTGTGGGTTGAGAGAAGCCAGGAGCCACCATGTGGACGGTATCCCGGGCCCATGAACTCGTCTCACCTCGCACAGGCTGCGGCTGCCGCTCGTGGTAGGTCTCTGCAGCCGGAGCCGGTGCCCACGGCCCAGGGAGGACGTCGGCCCCCAAAAGCGGCTCCAAGGAGCTCCGGGTAGCTGTGGCCTGTGGAAAGCAGAGAAGGAGGAAAATCCATCTGGGGCCAAGAGCTCTGTCTGAACTTTGTCCTTTTCTCCAGCAAAAGAAAATATTATTTCACCCTCTAAAGAACCACACATAATAACAGGCGAAATGTCAAGGCCAATGTTGATATAAACCCCCAAGGAAAACAAACATCTCCGTACCTTCTCCGCGGCCTCCCCACCTCACCCTGCTCAGCTAGTTTAAACACATCTAGTGGTGGGCAGAAGGGGGGCGGGGGGAGGGGAGAGCCCGTGGGCACCGAGAGCTGGCCTCAGAGCCCTCGGGGGACACATGGGTGAACCAGGGAAGGACACACAGACCAAGCCAGTGTTTAACAACCGGACTGATGTCAGATCCCAGCTCACCCACTGGCTGTATGACCTTGGGCAAGTAGCCTGACCTCTCTGGACCTGAGTCTCCTCATTGGAAATGGAGAGGATGCCTGGGGTAGTCTAGGCAGGGCACCGGTCACAGTGGCACAAGGACTGACCGTGACTGTTTATCACCCTCTATCCAGCCAGGTCTCCCTGGAAAGGAAAGGCCAGAGGGTGGGCCCTCCAGGGAGGCCTTGAGTCTGCACGCCCACGTGCCTGAGCACCTCCAGGGTGCCCAGCACCAGCCCAGCTACTCCTCGGAACTCGCCTCACTGAGCCACGCAGCCCTGCCATGCTGCAGAGGGGAAGGAGGCTCAAGGAAGTGAAGGGACTCGCCAAGGCCCCCCGGCTGGGAAGGGGGCTGGTGTGAAGCCAGCTCTGCTGCCTCACAGGCCTGGCGCAGAGAGGACTCCGAGTCTCATCTGGGAAGCCTAGTCCTGGAGTTTGCTGACTCTCACGTCCAGGGGTGGGTGGGGCTGGGCAGTGCTGGGTCACACTGCCCCAGGGTCCTCAGGCTTGGCTTGACCTGGATTGAGCAGCCTCCGGCTGTTGGCCCTCCCGCCTCACCCAGGTGACCCTCCAGCTTGCAGCCCCGTTTTCCCCCTTCGGTTCCCTTCCCTTCCCTTCCCTTTCCTGAACTAAAGGCACCCAGCAAACGTCTGTGGAGCTTCTCCTCCAGGACTCGCCCTGGGCTGAGGACAAGGACCACAATCAGTTCCTCCCTGAGCCACCTTCAAGACATTCCTCTTCAGTGGAGGCTGGGGAGACCGGCAGACATGAAAGAGGATCACAACTTCATAAACACCCTCACAGGTGCCTGGACACACCGGGTAGGACCTGGGAGAAGAGGCTTGAGTCTTCCACCGAGGCCAAGGAAGGTGGCGTTGGCACAAAGACTTGACAGTGACAGCATTTTGCCTGGAGGACCAGAAGGGAAGAGGGCTGGGGACAGAGAAAGTCTCACCCGAGAGCCTGGGTGGCAGGGCGTCTCCTGCAGCTCATTTTGCCCTCGAGTCAGGAGACTGGCAAAAGAGTCTGATCCAAGGTCCCCCAACAAGAAAGGACCAAGTGGGGGGGGGGGAGATGGGTGGGTTTTAGTGTGAGGATGACCGTGAGCTATGAAAGGGACACAGGATCGAGTTTGTCTTTGAGGAAGATCACTCAGTGTACAGCGGGGAGCAGACTTTGGACGGGAGGCTGGAGAGGGGAGTCCAGTGAGCAGGCTCGAGAATAAGGAGGCTGGATGGAGGGCAGCCCCCAGGGAATGCCAGGGGCCCTGAGGTAAGTACAAGGTATGGCGGACAGGAAGAAGGAGTGAGGAAAGGAGGGAAGAGGAAATCTGTCCGAGGCCCGAACGTCGCGCCTGGCTGGTGCTCCTAGCGCCTGAAAGATGGTCAGCCCGTGGGGAAGGCTGAGGAAGGAGTCCTGCTGGACTTATGGGATTTTCCAGTTGCCTTAGAGGCCGTTGGCCAAGTGGACAGAAGCAGGTCCAGGCATCACCCTGCAGGCGTGGACACCGAGGTCCGGGAGCATGGGCCGCAGGGAGAGCCGTGGGCTGGGTCAGAGCCCCGCACACCCGCGTGAGCACAGAGCAGGAGCCAGCCGCCTGGGAGCCTGGAGAAGGAGCAGCCCGAGGGAGGTGGACGCCAAGGCGGAGAAACGGTCAGGACAAAAGGAGTGACAGAAAACCCAGCAAGTGCCTCAGACACCGTGATATGACAGGTGGCCAAGTGAGCGCCACCAGGGGAGGGGTGAGGCCGAGAGCTGAGGGGTGGGGGGGAGGCAGCGGGGCTGCGTGTTGCTGGGCAGGAAAGGGAAAGAGGGTAGAAGACGGCAGCCAACAGAGGTTCCAGGGCAGGGGAGAGTTTCCATTTCAAAATGGGAAACCCGAAGAGCCAACGGCCATTCGGAAGTTCAAGTCACAGGAGCTGACGGGTTACTGGAGGCAGGGAGGTCCCTAGGGAAGGAGTCAGGGTTGAGGTCCAGAGGTCAGGGCAGTGGGGGGGCTTTTGCATTGAGACCAAGGAACTGAGGGAAGGAAGTGATGAGCTGGGAGGGTCAACCCAGAGAAAGCGCGGCAAGGAGCAGTGTGACACGGGCAGGGCAGGATCTCCAAGGGCAGGCCTAGGAATCCGACAGGACAACAGAGAGGTGGAATGTGGCCGAGCCACCTGGGATTGCGTCCCACTCACCAGCTGTGTGACGCTGCGGGGCCCTCCTCGCTGTTTCCGGGTCCCCGGTACAGAGACGGCAGCGGTCCCTGCCCCATGGGAACAGATGCACAGCAGAGGACCTCGATAAATAGTAACAAATAAGAATAATAAATAATGAGCGCTGTGGCGGGGCTCGGGGGCGGGAAGTGGCCAGGTCAAACCTGTGTTTGAGCAAGACCCCGCTGGAGGAGGAGGGCGCCTTGGGGAGAGACGGAGGTCGTGCACTCCTCGAGGTATTTCTCTGAAGTCTGTGGGAAGTTTGTAGTGTCAGGTTAAGGGTTTGATTGGTTCCATGTTTGGGTTTTGATCCGGCTGTTTCCTCGGGTCCTTCTGCATCGGATGCGGGTCTCCCCGGCCTGCCGGTGATTGGCCGGCCAGTCATGCTTGGCGAGTTGGGTCTAATGGGGCTTCGAGGTGTGCTCCAGCATGAGCTGAACTGACCAGAAGAGCATGTGCAGAAAGTCACTCATGCGGAATGGGGGTCGGGAGGAGAGCCGGGCAGGGGTGGCCAGACGCAGGGTGCGGGGTGGTGGTCCCCCCAGGCAGGGCTGGGTGGTTCCAGGAGACACCTCCAGGCCGTTGCTCAGGGGCTGTGCACAGTAGTGTCTCACCCATGGGTCCACCCTCCTGCCATGGCACTCACTCCGCCCGCTGGAGACTCCTGGGGCCCACAGTGAGCAGGCAGTTTAGGAGCAGGTGAGGGAAGAAGAGCATCATGATAGTAACATTCACCGTGGGGACCTCTCAGCTCCTACCATGCACCTGGCCCCTTCTCCCACCGCATCCGCAGCCTTCAGATGAGACAGCTGCTGCTGCTAGCCCCATTTCTCAGAGGAGCGACCGAGGGCCAGAAAATTAGCCGCTTGGCCGAGGCCTCCCTTGGATTCAAGGCTCTGTCATGGAAAACATGCCCAGCTCTTATCCACCCAGCTCTGGGGCCCCCAGCCTACGTGGAGCCCCAGGCAGCACATCCTCCTCGAAGCCTTAAGGACCTTGAGCTCCTGTGCCCATCACTCAGGCACACGGTAAGGAGATGCCAGGGAGCAGGTGGCCCCCGTCCAGCTCTCCCCTGATCAGCTGTTTGACCTTGGGCAAGTGACTTCCCCTCTCTGGGCTGTCTCCACCCCAGTCAAGTGTGGAGAGGTGTCTGAGGCCTCAGTCTGTCTGGAGTTTCCTGCTGGCTCCTGTCTGTCTTTGGCTCAGCACATAGTAGGCGCTCCACGGAGGCTGGAGCCCTCTTCCCAGGGCTTCCCTGTCAGGGACGATTATCTCCATGGAATCCACGCTGTGAAAATAAACATGAACTCAAGTGGCCCTGGTCTCCGTGGCAGCCAAGGGGAAGCTCGGTCCCCAGCCCCTGTCTGTTCGAAGCAAGAACAAAAGTTTCCCTGTGAAGTTGCCCCCCCCCTTCCCTTCTGGAGCCAGCTGGAATGGGGGTGGGGGCAGGGGCCAGGCCTGCAGCCCGGGGAGCTCAGCTGCCTGTCAAAACCCAGCTTCCCTCCTGCCTGACCCATCCCCGCACCACTGGGACAGAGGCAGGTGAAGGGCCTCCAAACCCAGGGATCCAGGCTCGGAAAGCTGAGCCTGGCTATGGGAGGTCCTCTCGGGTGGCCCTGGAGATGGAGCCTACAGGAACTGGAGTGCAGGGATGCAGATGGGAAGCTGCCCAGTTATCTCTTCAGGGTGCCATGCTTGATCCCTGTGCCAGGCACCCCTCCCCTCTAGACCCTGGGTTGCAGGAGTTCTTGGGCGATGGGCTGGCCCTGGAGGTCAGGATCGACCCAGCACTGAACACAGTGTCAGAGGGAAATGGGCTCAAATTCTGGCTCCATCCGACTTGCTGGAGGATTTTGGGTAGGTAGGGGCCTCTCTGACCCTCTGTTCCTGTACCGTACATTCTGTACGGAATGCACCATGTGGCTGGGGCTGAGGGGCTGGGGCCGAGGGGCGGCGACATCAAGACCAGTAGATACTTCAGCCCAGGAGGTATTTGCATCCACTGAGTCTGGGCAGCCTCCCCAGGGGCAGAGATGAGGCACAGAGAGGTAGGTTCACGCATGAGACAGCATGTGGACCAGGGAGGCGATGGGAGCAGGTTTCAAGGAGGAGCTGCAGCCCTGGAGAATGACTCCACCCCAGGAGGGAAGGAGCCTAGGACAGTGAGTCAAGGTCAGCCCAGGACCAAGGAGCAGACGGGCATGGGCATGACGGCAGCTGTGGCTGGCAGATGGAAGTCTGGATGCCAGTGTGGACACAGGTCTCCTGATACTGTGGATGCTCCCTGGG
Source organism: Marmota monax (assembly GCF_021218885.2). Classification (NCBI taxonomy): domain Eukaryota; kingdom Metazoa; phylum Chordata; class Mammalia; order Rodentia; family Sciuridae; genus Marmota; species Marmota monax. The sequence continues at coordinate 19,446,161 of NW_026692912.1, forward strand.
AGGAAGGGGCTTTGCAGAAGGAAGCCCGTGTCATTTGACTCCAGACTCTGTGTCCCAAGCAGCCCTGCTGGGCTGACTCCCAACCAAGTGTAAGCCAGAGGCATGACCTCACCTTCTCCTCCAGGGCCATCCGAACACGACAAATCCACAGGGAGGAGCCGCTCTGCATGGACAGAGCCAAGTGGAGCCATGCACATTCATGGCGTAGCCATGACCCAGGCAGAGTTTTTGTCCCCCCAAAAGCCCCCAGGAGGCTCAGAAACAGCCAGGAGCCAGTATGCAGCTCTAGCCCAGCCACTGGCCGTGGAGATACCGTCTAATGCCAACCCGGAGGGACTATTGTGAATGAGATCTCATTAGTGCTGTTTTTTTTTTAAAAAAATCTTAATTTGCATTCATTCCTTGCCAGGATACTGAAATGCAATTGATTTTTTGATATTTTGAACTTGTATTTTGCAATCTCACTAAACTCACTAGTTCTTGTAGCTAAATTGATTACACTGAATTTTCTATATAGTGATCATATCATCTGCAAATAAATGCAATTTCACCTTTTTTTTTTTTGTTTTGTACCAGATATTGTACCCAGAGGTGCTTAACCACTGAGCCACATCCCCAGCCCTTTTCATTTTTTGTTTTGAGACACTGTCTAGCTAAGTTGCTTAAGTTACTGAGATTGGCCTCAAATTTCTGATCCTCTTGCCTCAGCCGCCCAAGTTGCTGGGATTATAGGCATGAGCCACCACACCCTGCCAATTTTACTGTTTCATTTCAAAAAAAAAAAAAAGTGGCAACTCATATTCACCTGCAGGTATTAACGTTAGAAGGCTTCCTGAAACACCTGGGAAGAAGAATGGGCTCTGCAAGGATTTAGGTCCCCCAAGTTGAGAAACTAAGACTCAGAATGAGCAAAATCAGCTTGTCGTGCAACTTATTGATGGCAAAGTTACAGTGATCATAGTCCCTCCACTCCTGGGTGGTCATGGAGTTCGTGAAATATCTGGTGGGAACAGAATTTGCAACCCAAAGAACTGGGTGCCTGCTGTCTGGTGAAAACATGTAAATCCTTAGTAATACACTTTATTTGAAAATTAAGCATGTCAATATTTAAAGTACAAGTTTTTTGATATTTAAAACTTTTAGATTCTGTAGTCCTACCCTTAGTAACTGATAGACAATCATAAAATGCACAAAGATGTGGATCAGTCAATTGACAGAGGATGTGGAATATTATCACATTATTACTTATATAAAATAACTTGGAGATCACCTGAATATTCAGAGAAAATGTGGAATGTCATACAGCCATTTCAAATGGCCACCTTGCACAGACATATCTTTATGATATATTTGCCAGGTGTGGTGGCACATGCCTGTAATCCTAGCAGCTCCGGAGGCTGAGGCAGGAGGATCACAAGTTCAAGGCCAGCCTCAGCAACTTAGTGAGGCTCTAAGCAACTAAGAAAAACCCTGTCTCAAAATAAAAAATGAAAAGGGCTGGGGATGTGACTCAGTGGTTAAATACCCTTGGGGTTCAATCCCTGATATCAAAATAAATAAATCTTTATGATGTGTTTGATTTATATCCAAGTGAAATGGAGTGAAATATATATAAATTTGATTTGATGTAAAATATATATATATATATATATATATATATATATATATATATATATCTCCATATCAAATGATACATATATGTGAATATGTCTGGAAGAGAAATATTTCAAAATATTTACCTACTCCTTAAAAGTGATATTAAGAATAAGTTTTCCCTCTTTGTTTTATCTTCACTTTCTTGTTTTTCTTTAGCTAAGTTTATAACAATATCAATATCATTTAATAAGCATTTACTCTGTGCTAATCACCAGATCAAGTGCTTTATTTATGTTTCCTTAGTGAATCCTGGTAACAATTCGAGGAGACAGATCCTACAGATTGAGAATCTCTATTCCAAAAATCTAAAATCTGGAATGTTCCCAAATCCAAAACTTTTCGAGATTTGACATGGCACTCAAAAGATTTTGGATTTGGAGTTTTCAGATTAGGGATTAGGGTAAAATAATATGTAAATATTGCAAAATCTGGAAAGAAAAAAACCCAATGCTTGGTCCCAAGCATTTTGGATGAGATACTGAATCTTCCTCATTTTTTTAGGCATGATAATTTTAGTTGAAAGTAACAAAACACTCAACTCAAACTGGCTTAAGCAAAGAGAAAGGATTAATTAGCTAATATCAATGGAAAACCAGGATTGGCTTCCTGCAGGAGCCCGAAATTTGTCCACCAATCTGAGGGTTCTCCTGGCAGCTCCACTCTTGGACATCCAGCTCCATTTGGGAGTGGGGTGTCCTTGAAGTGCTCAGCTGTGAGGCCATGGAGAGATGAGCTTCAAGCAAAAGCCCAGTTACTCTTATTGGATGGCTTCTGGCTCTCCCAAAGCCAAAATAAAATCAGGCTCATGGATCCTGGAAGGAGGATAAAATAAAACCATCCACCACAATTATCATTTGCAACTTGCTAGTGAGGAAACTAGAGTTCAGAAATAGGAACTAATTTATAACAAAGTCCAACAGAGAGTAAGGTGGCCAGGACTTGAACCTGCATTGTCTAACTCCAAAGACATACATTTATTAACTGCTTGAACCTGTTTCCTATGATCATTTGTATAGTATTTTGATTCATTTTGGAATAAAATAGAATCAAAAGCCCCCCTTAGTGGGCTGGTGGTGCCCGGCTGCTTAAACTGGACTGGATTAGGGCTTCCCTGAGACGCCATGCCCAGCACCTCCAGCCAAGATGGTGGCAGCCTGCAGGCACTTTGCAAGACCCACGTTGTCCCTCCCTCAAGACGAGGTGTCAAGAGCAGCTCTGAGACCAGCAATGGCAAGCGCGGCTGGGAGGAGAGAGAGGGAGTCGGAACACAGTTAATGATAATAACGGCTGATTTTATTGGTGGCTTATCACGTGTTGGGCACTGTGCTGTGAACTCCTCGCGGCTGCCTGGGGAGGTGGGCACAGTTGGTGCCCTGTGTTACAGATGAGGGACTGCAGCAGAGGGGCGAAGTTCCTGGTCAGGGTCACACAGCCATCTCAGTGGAGCAGGGCTGGGGTTGAGGTCTCAGGTTCTACTGCCTGCCCGGCAGCTCCTCTCTGCAGACAAGAGGGAATTCTGGTGGCACCTGTGGAGATCAGAACTGGAAGAAAGTGGACGTGCGGAGGACGCAGCTCCCAGTATTTAAGGGCTGAGGACGGCAGATGCCCCCCGGCTAATGTCCTCTCCACATTTTCCTGGCATTTGCTGGGAAAGGGTTATGCAATCAGAGCTAAGAAACAGAGCTCTGTCTCCAGGGCTGCTGCATATTCTTCCTGTTGCGAGTTCAGCCTTAATCTTGAGTTTATAATTATTTTATACGGTGAAGGATGACATCACTGGTGAAAGTAAATCCAAACCCTAAGTAGACACTTAGGCTTAAGTGGATGTTCAATTAGGAAAATGTTCATGATAGATTGTTAGTGATTTTCTTAAAAATGCAAACTGCATATCATATATATATATGATCCAAATGTTTTTTGAAAAGACTAGCCATATATAAGGAAGACCAAAGGAATAAACAAAAAGACTAACTCTGAAAGCTGGTATTATGATTATTTTTATGTTCTCATTTTCTACACTTACCAAATTTTCTATAACAAAGTACTTTATATTCATAATTTAAAAGTCATTATAATTTTTACAAATGTTTCCAAGTCTAAGGAGCATACGGCTCCCATTACCACCTCGAGTTCTGTTTTCCTTTTAACTTCCCTCTTCCTTTATTTGTTTTGTCATTCAACAAACATGCACTGAGTTCTGCTGAGCTGGGCCGCCAATCAGAGTGGACCAGACACAGGTTCCCTTGAGGAACTCCTTGTACAGTAGGTGGACAGACAGACACTCCTAGACCACAGTTGTCTGCCCAGGCATGAGTAGCCCACTAGATGTGAACCCCATGAGGTCAGGACCCTCTGGGTCATCTCTGTACCCCAGTTCCTGGGATAGATGAGTTCATATCCCAGCTTATTTGACTTCAGTTTCCCCTTCTGCAAAACATGAGGGTAATACCCACTCCACAGTGTTGTTTGAAAACTCGTTTAACATGTAGAAAGTCCTTTATATGATACCTGGATATATACTAGGCTCTTGTAACAGTAGAAATAATGCATTTCAAATTGGGTAGATTGGGGCTGGGGTGTAGCTCAGCCGTGAAGCACTTGCCTCACATGTACACAGCCCTGGGTTCGATCTCCAGCACCCCCCCCACACACACACACAAAACAAACATTGGGGTAGATTATGATGATGTACAAAGTCTGAGTTCAGCTATCCTCTGAAAATATCTGGAGTTTGACTAGAAGGAAATTTGGTTTATAATTTGGAGAAGAATGTCTAGATTATTCTCACTTTTATCTAAGAAGTACAGAAGCATTTATTAAACTTTAAAATGGATTTAAGTACAAACCAAAACCTTGAAGCAGTAAAAATTCGAGGAAGGGCCGGGAGTACACACCTGTAATCCCAGCGGCTCTGGAGACTGAGGCAGGAGGATCACGAGTTCAAAGTCAGCCTCAACAAAGGCAAGGCACCGAGCAACTCAGTGAGACCCTGTCTCTAAATAAAATACAAAATAGGGCTGGGGATGTGGCTCAGTGGTTGAGTGCCCCTGAGTTCAATCCCCAGTACCAATAGGGAATAGGGAAGAAGAGCAGAAAGAATACATATAATATTCCTTGTTTTTAGAAGCTGTTTGGAGACAATATTATAAAATGACATGAAATGTTTAAAAAGAAATTCTGAATATCAATTTTTTTTTTTTTTTTTTTTTTTTTTTTTTTTTGTAGCAGTGGGATTGAACTCAGGTCCTCACACATCCTGGGCAAGCACTCTACCACTGAGCCACATCCCCAGCCCAAGAAATTAAAAAAAAAAAAGCCAACTTTTGGCAAGTTGGTACCATTAGCACCATAGAGAAGAATTACTCCAAGTGATTTTGAAATAGGAATTTTGACTCAGCTGCAAGAAAAAAAAAAAAGTTAGTACCGTTGGTGTGCGGTGGCCTGAATATTTTGTGTCAGTCCCACTAAAATCCACGTTGGAAGCTAACCTGCAACCTGGTGTCAAGAGGGGGGCCTTTAAGAAGGGATCATATCAGGGGGCTGCTCCGTCCTCAGGAACTTGATCGATGGTCTTCCATAAGAGGCTTGAGGGAGCGTAGTTGTCCTTTGCCCTTCCTCCATGAGAGCATGCAGCTAGAAGTCCCTATCTTGGAAGCAGAGCCTGGGAGCACCTCACTAGATAACAAACCTGTTGCTGCCTTGATCTTGAACTTCTAAGCCCCCAGAACTGTGAGCAATAAACTTCTGTTGCTTTCAAATTACCCAGTCTAAGGTATTTTGTTAGAGCAGCCCCCATGGATGAGGAGATGGAGGTTGGTATTAGCTCAGCATGCTATGCATGTTAAGTGGCTCCCAGCAAATGGAAGCAAAAAGAAAGGTCATTTCTCATAAGACAAAGGACATACAGATGTAAGTCAGGCAAAAATACTGTAGTCCTGAATTCAAGTAAGAAGTGTTGTTATGACCTCATGATTTAAAAAAAATAAATCAATATACTTATATTTTGAGCAATTTTAGGTTTATAGAAAAATTGAGCAGAAAGTACGGTTTCCATATATTCCTTCTCCTCCCTCTCCCCTACTGTTAACTTCTTCCATCAATGGAGTAAGCTTGTTACACTTTATGAGCCAATATTGATACATTGTTATTAACTGAAGTTAAATTTTACACTGAGTGTGAACCCTGTGTTTCTATGGGTTTTGACAAATACATAAGGACACTTATCTACCTTATACACTAGTGACCCCTTATCCATGGGATACATTCCAAGAGCCCCAGCAGATACCTGAAACTCCAGATAGTACTGAAATATACACGTGTGTGTATGTGTGTGTGTGTGTGTATAAATAATTTTCCCCATATGAATGCCTATGATAGAGTTTAATTTGTAAATTAATAATTTATAAATTAGGCACAATAAGAAATTAACAGTAATAACTAATAATAAAGTAGAACAATCAGAACAACAGACTGTAATAAAAGTGATGTGAATGTGGTCTCTCAAAATATCTTAACTGTACTGTACTCACCCTTCTTGTGATGATGTATGACGAGACAATGGCTAGTGACAAGATGAACGGGGGTGAATGAAGTAGGCATTGTGGCACAGAGTATTCAAGCACAAGCACTGCAATGCCATGACAGGGAATCTGATAATCACATTGGTGATTAAGTGACTAACCAGTGGGTAGCATATACAGTGTGGATACACTGGACCCAGGGATGATTCATGTCCTGGAGAGACAAAATAGGAAAATATGAGATTTCTCAGAATGGAATGCAATTTCAAACTTAAAAATTGTTTATTTTGGAGAAGTTTCAATTTAATATTTTTGAACTACAGCTGACCATGGGTAACTAAAACTAGGAGCGTAGGGGAGGACTACTGTAGTGTCACACAGAATAGTTTCATTACTCTAAAGATTCCCCCATGCTCCACCAAATAGGTGGATAAGCCCTCCTGCCTCCCTCCCAACACCTGACGACCACTGATTTCTTACTCCCTGGTTTTGCCTTTTCTAGAATATCACATAATTAGAATCATACTGATAGACGTCTTCACCTAGCAATATGTATTCAAGGCCATTTCTTTTTATAGCTGAATAATGTTGAACTGTATGGGTGTACCACAGTTAGTTAACCCACTGACCTGTTGAAGGACATCTGGGTTGCTTCCCAGTTTTGGAATCAGGACTCACGATGTATTTGATTTTTTTTTTTTAATTTATTTCAAGCCAGGCACAGTGGTGCATATCTATGATCCCAGGTACTGGGGAGGGTGAGGTCAGAGAGTCACAAGTTCAAGGCCAGCCTCAGCAGTTTAGCAAGACCTGTTCAAGATTAAAAAATAATAATAATAAATTAAAAGGCTGGGGATGCAGTTTAGTGACAGAGTACCCCTGGGTCCGACCCCCAATGCCAGAGTAAATAGTGCATTTCCCACTCTCCTCACTGAAAATCCCAGAGACCAGGACCAACCCAATAGCAGAAAACAGTGCTTAAACCTAACTGTGGTATCTGCACCCCATTCCTCAGTCAAGGAAGCCGAGACTCCTTTGAGAAATGACGGTTTCTCAGCTGGAACGGAAAATGTACAAGATTTGTCAAGAGCAACTTGCTATTCCAGAAAGCAAAGAAGCCAGACGATTCTATAGGGACCAAAGGCCTCAGAAGGCAAACCAGAGAAGTCCTCTCCGGCCCAAGGGGAATGTCACAAGAATGGCAGCGGGTATTGGCCAGGTGTGGTGGCACACGCCTGTGATCCCAGTGGCTCGGGAGGCTGAAGCAGGAGGATCACAAGTTTAAAGCTAGCCTCAGCTACTTTAGGGAGGTCCTAGGCAACTTAGCCTTCTCAAAGTAAAAAATAAAAAGGGCTGGGGGTATGGCTCAGTGGTTAAATACCTCTGAGTTCTATCCCCGGTATCCCCGCCCCCCCACCCCCGCAAAAAAAAAAAAGTGTTAATAAGGACACATTGCTGTTTTTTCAATTATTCTAGCTAATAAATGAAATTGTGTGATCCTGAGTGAATCAATAAACCTCATCAATGAACATCAGCCACAGCCAACTTCACACACACACACACACACACACACAGACAGCAAGATGTCATGAGCTCCTGACGGAAGGACACTGCACCTCCTGTGAAGAATCGTTGCCAAAAATTGAACCTGAATCTGATCAAGTCTCTAGATCTAATTACAGGAAATACAGCGGCAGACACACATGTTAAAGGACCCCACAGGAATCCAGGCAGCAGATCCAGGTGGGGAGAAGGCTGCAGGACAAACAATTGGGTTTCTCCAACAGATGAACTGCAGGGCGGGGGAGGCGGGGGAGATACATAGACCTTGCAGAAGGCGCAGGACGCATCTGAGACAGGCAGGGAAATGCTAAAACCTTGGGTAGGTTTGATGATGATTTTTCCAGGTATGATAATGATACCATGGCTATTTTTTAAAAAGATTTCCGTATCTTTTGAAAATATATTTTGAAATTGTCTTAAATGAGATATTATAGTGTCTGGGATTTGGTTTAAAATAATCTGTTGGGAGCAAGGGATGTAGCTCCACGGTAGAGCACTTGCCTGGCATGTATGAGACCCTGTGTTCCTTCCCTGGCACTGCAAAAAAAAAAAAAAAAAAAAAAAAAACCTCTATTGGGATAAGAGAATTAGAGTTCCAAGATAGAGGTGAAACTAGATTGTGCCTGAGTTAAAATTGTTGGGCAATTTTAACAATGGGTGACAGAGCTGGGTGATGGGTACATTATTTTCCTTTTATATAAGTTTGAAATTTTCCATATTTAAAAATTTTTCATATTAAATAAATAAATAAAAATAAAACTTGGCTGCGGGTGTAGCTCAGTGGTAGAGCACTCGCATAGCTGCATGAGGCCCTGGCTTCAATCCCCAGCACCCAAAAAACACAAATAAACGTATAAATACAAGCTTTGGGAAGCTCCTTTTGCAAAACAGAAGGACAGCAGTGCAGGACGGGCTGTTGTGCTTCTGATGTTTTCTGTTGTCCCCTCTTGGTGTCAACAGTGGCTTGAGTGGCATTTTCTTCTCAACACTCCTTCTTCCAAGAACCTGTTGGTAAGCTGGCTCTAAACTGCCTGAGCAGGGTGAGGAGGGGCCGCGTGCCGTGCGCCACCGTCCCCCAATTGAGAGGACCCCCAACTGAGAGGAGCCCAAATGGGTTTGGGTCCCAAATAGGCAGCCCACATGGCGGGCAGGGATGCTGTCAACCCACCCGGCAGGCTTCTCTCTGGGGCGTGTACAGCACTGGGACCTTGACAGCTGGCAAAGATCTGGTCACCGTCCATGGATGGACACAAATGCATCTGCATCGAGGAGGAGCCTGGTCTCTGAGAGATACAGGCTCCAATCCCAGCTCCACCAGCCAGTCCCTCTGTGATCCCAGGCATGTGCTTCCACCTGCGTGAGCTGCAACTCCCCGTCTATAGCCCAGGCACGGTAGCAGTCCCTTCCACTAAGGCTGTCATGAAGATTCAGTGACGCTGTAGAGTGCTGGGCCCATCCAGCACACGGGCTCATTTCTGCGCTGCTGCTGTCAATGTCACCACACGGCCAGAACACAAAGGAGGGGAAATTTCCCCCAAGTTGTTCCTGGATCCGATTCCTCACTCCTTCCTCACCCTTCCTGGCTTAGTCCTGGAGACAGAGGGGTGAAGGGGGCAGGGAACCCCACTCACCCTGAAGGAGAGATGGCTGAGGACGTGGAGGAGGTGGACCGGATCTAGCTGGGAGGGGAGGCAGGCTTCTGGGAGGAGGTGACATTTGCAAGGAGACAGGCAGGATGAACAGGAGGAAGCCGGGAGAGAGTGGAGAAAGCCTCTCTGGCTAGGGGACAGCCACTCCAAGAAGCTGAAATGAGAAGCAGGCTTGGCGAGGCCCGTGGAGAGCAAAGGGGAGGGAGGCAGAGACGAGGCCAGGGAGAGGCCATGGGGAGGATTCCGCTGGGTCTGGGAAAGCCCACATGGCCAGCTCTTCCAGGGGGAACAGCCAGGCAAGATGGCATGGTCTGCAGCCGGGTGGAGGCTGGGCACGGAGGTGGGATTTCCTGGCTTTTCTGCCCACTGGGAATGGGGGCCAGGACGCCTGGACCTTGCAGAGCTCAACAACAGCCCCTCACACCCCCTTCTGAGGCTGGTACATGTCAAGGGCAGCAGCTCGGCTGCTCAGGGGCCTTGGGCAAGGCTTTCCCTGTCTGTACAATAATGGGCCCCATGACAGTTACTCTCGGGGTCCTCTTGGGGTCCCGTGAGGTCACTGATGGCAGAGGCTTCACCTAGGACTGGGTAGAGCAAGTCCCCAGTAAAACTTGGTTTACTATCGCTGTTGTTGTCTGCAGCCTGTCCCAATCCAGGCTGGACCGATTCAGGGACAGACTACTGCTGAGCCCGGGCTCCGGGGGCTGTGCTTTTCTGCATACATGTGCATCTTGCCTTCACAAGAGCCCCTCCTTCCACAGAGGGTCCAGCGGGGTTGCTCGGGGGACACATTCCAGAAAGAATAACTCTGTGTAACATGAAACCCTGAATCTGGAAACACAACCTCTATGGGAAATTGGAGGATAAGGTCTGCTCCGCGGACCGCCCAGCCTCATTCCATACAAAAGGGATATTGAAACCCAAGGGCCTCGTCACTTGGCCTCCCGCCTCTGGTCTCACCCCTCACCACAGCCACAGAGCTCTTCCTAGAAATCAAACTGACTGCCCAAGGGCACTCTCCTCAACCTGACCTCCAGGGCCCTGTGGTCAGACTCCCGCCCGGACCTGCAGCCCCACTGCAGCCTGGCAATGACCCAGCCACACAGACTTGCAGCGGATCCAGTTCTTTCTGGCCTCAGAACCTTTGCACATCCTCTATTAGGGCACTGACTGTTCTTCCAGATTCAAAAGACCGCAGGCTTTGCTGAACCCCCCAGTAGTAACAGAAGTAGTAAAATCACCCCCACTTTCCAGTTGGGGAAACTGAGGCCGTGAGAACTACCAAAGTGGCTCCTGCAACTTGGCCTCAAGCCAGGCCAGCCAGACCCCAGAATCTCTGAGACCCAAGAGGAAGCATCTGGCCATTCCTCCCATAAAACAGGGGTGTGGAGGTGGTTCAGATAAGGGGACTGAGCAGCGAAGGACAAGGGTGGGGCCAGGGTGGCAAAGAGCAGGAAGTCATCCTCAGTTCATTCAAGATCCAACCTAGACACTCAGGGACCTGTGGACCACGGCAGGACATCTACCTCTCTGAACCTCAGTTTCTTCATCTGTAAAATGGGGCTAACTACCCACCCCACAGGCACATTCTGAGTACCAGGAATGACATCTATGAAGTGCCTGACATGTGGTGGACACTCAGCAAGTGGCACGCTGCCACCCTCCCTTGATGCATCTGGGGAGGCCACACCAGTTCAGACCAGCCCAGCCCTGACTAGACTTGCATCACCCCTGAGGCAGCTGGGGCCTGGGAACCATCCCTGCCCTGTTTTCTGTTTGGGGTTTTGTGTTTCCCAGCGTTTCCTTTGGAAAAAGTCCAGCTTCCTCCCTGCTGGAAGGAGGCAGGAGGGGACTGTTCGCGCCTGGGCCTGGATGCCCAGGGGAGTCATGTGGGGAAGTGACAAGAGCCTGGGGTTTAGATTTAGGCCAATGGGGTTCAAATGCAGAATCTGACACTCAGAATGCTGTGTGACCCTGAGCAAGTGGCTTCACCTCTCTGAGGTGCTGCTTTCCTCACCTGTTACAAAGTCTCATGATCTTTACCTCAGAGGGCACTTGATGCTGATGGAGGGACTGAGATGACTCCAGATGCACTCCCTAGTGTACATACAACGACTCCTTTGGGGGACAAATTAAAGATCAGGGAAGTAGCCACAGGTTTACAGCTGGAGTCACCAACACAAAAGCCTCCTGGCAAGACACAGGAACAGGGAGGGTTTCCAGCTTGGGTGACGGTGGGGCTGTGAGGGGGCGGGGGGCATAATTCTGCTCTAGGTTATCTGTACCTTGCTGGAAATGAAGGTCCAAACTCATCAGATCCCTGACTATTCAGGAGAAAATTTCAATTTTTCATGCAAAATGCCATGATTGAAGTACGGGGAAGAGTTCAGACTGGAAAATTCAAAAACAGGCAAAACCCATGTCTACTGACAGAGGCCCAGTCACAGTTGGTGGTGAGGGTAGGTAGTGCCTGGGAGCAGGGTATGTGGTGGGATTCTGGGGCGCCAAAAACATTCTCTCTCTTAATCTGGGGCTTGCTGATGTGGGGTAATTTTAACTTTGAGTATTTTTCTTCATGCATATTATACATCAAGAAGATGCTCAGATTATTTTAAAACAAATAAATCAAGACTGCAGGACTAGGAGACAGGGTGGGTGGGTCCCACCAAACACACCTGTGGGCTGCATCCTGGCCCCGGACCACCTTCAGACACCGAGACAGGGCACGGGGGCTCTACCCACTGACACTTGGGGCTGACTCCTCTCTCTTAGTGGGCAGGTGTAAATGGGCAGTCCCCTACTTTCCAAGCCACATGGAAAGAATGCCCTCCTGGCCTAATGAGGGAGTGGGCTGGACAGTGGATGCATCTGACCTCACCTCTGCCTCCCAACAGGTGTGCTGAGTTCACACTGAAAGAAATAGGCATATTCTGCCATTTAAATGATAATGTGACACCCGCCCCCCCACCCCACAGAAAAAAAGCCTCACCCTCATCTGTTAATTTCACTTTATAAAGAATACCCAGTGGACACCAGAAGGCAGGCCTGGTTCAGTTTCCAAATCTGGATTCCACCAACACCGACTCCCAGCCCTGAGCACCCCGAGCCACAAACCCAAGGGCTGCACCCTCAATCTGCAGCATCCTGGGGACCCTTGAGCCCCTGGGTCCGAGGGATGGTGGCCCTCAGTGGGACTGCACAGCTCCACTCCTCTGCCTGACCTGGAGGGCTGGGTTTTATTTCTGTTTTCACCGTTAGCCTCTCTTTTCTGAAGCTGCATGCACCTCCTACGTCAAGCGGCGCTCGCCAAAACAAATGCACATCAGATCCATTTATTTGCACAGACACTCATAAAAACTTTACTAGACACCAAATAATTACAGGAAGGGGTGAACCTCCAACTCCGCCTCTCCGCAGCTTTTTGAAGTGGATTTAAGATAAAGATCAAATAGGATAGGCACTGGCCCCCCTCACGCCCAGCCCCCCTGCCCCAGCTATGGACCCCTTGGGGTGGAGACAAATGAACGCTCTGGTTTTTGTGAATTCGTGTCCAATTTATATAAAATGTCTTTCTGTGAGTTATTCTTAGCGTCCTAATGGGGCTTTTATGGCTCAAATACGGTCCTTGGCTTCTCTTTGTTCTGGCTCAGGTCCTCTGTTGGGGAAGCCCCTGGTTCTAGTGGGTTGCTGAAATAACCCAGCCCATCCATCTGGCAAGAAATCCATAGATTCTTGAGGAAAGAGCCTGCTAAAAATAACTATAAGTGACACTTGGAGAGTCCCACACTGTGCTCTCAATGCAATGGGCTGAAGCCCCTAATTCTAATCTTTCCCAGAGAATCTTTCCAGGGTGGGACGAGGGGAGGAGGCTGAGATGCTTGTGCTGGGGGCCTGGGCACTGCTGCTGCTGCTGCTGCTGGTTGGGGGATGTCCTGTGCTCAGCCTGCAGCTGGGCTTCACCTGCCCTGAAGGAAGGAACATGGTTGAGCTTAGGTCAGGTCTGTCCTAAGGCCCTAGCTGTAGGAGGTGGAGGCAGTTGTGGTTTTCTTAAGTGCCCCCCCTTTTAAGCAAGGATCCCCATCCAATTATTCACCAAATATTCATGGAGCCCCACTATGGCTGGGCCCTGGGCAAGTCCTTATACTTCATCCTCTCAGCTACTCTATGGGAGAGATGTTATCATTATGCCCATTTTACAGAGGAGAGCCCTGAGGCACAGAACTGTAAACCTTTTCTGAGATTCCACATCCACATCCTGAACCAGAGCTCACGGACTCCCTGAGACCCATTCTTGAACACACCTAACCACTGCCGGGTCAGAGGGAGGCCTCAGCCCTGGGCCACCCAGCCAGGGCAGTCATTCTCTGAAGGCGGGGACCAGGGAGATTGATCTCCTGACACCGGGAAGAATCCCAGGACTAATGAGTCTGACCTTGTGTTGAAAAGTCCTGGGTCTGTGACTGGAGGGTGAGGGTGCCCTGCCAGGAGGGCAGAGGGACTTGGCTGTGGTGTGTTCATCTCCCACGCTGGACACGGCCCACACTCGGCCCACACTCGGCATTCAGGGCCACACTGCCTCACCAGTGAGTTCCTGTCTCCCTGCTACCCTTGCCCCACACCCTGGGGGTGAGGAGCTTCCAGCAGGGAAGGTGAGACCCAGCCGCAGTCCTGGGGCGAAAGACCCCAGGACTGTCTCAGAGGCTTCCCAGTCACTGGGTCCTATGGCCCTCCGCCTGGGCTCAGGGTCTCTGGGGCTCTACCGCCCTCACAGGGAAGACAGGAAGACCACGGACACTTCATGGGGCTGTGGGGAAGCCAGGACAATGTTACTCTATGCTGCCAGACCCTCTGACCCCCATGGCCCGGCCATGCTCAGCTGGGACCTACAGGGGAGCTCCTCTGCAGCTAGCTCAGAGATTCCCAGCAGCAGAGGTGTCCTCAATGCACTTCCAGCACCCTCCCTCGTGGGTCAGATCCCGGGACTAGCAGCTCCTAACCTGGCCCAGGCCCAGCTGCGGCTCTCCCAGACAACCAAAGGTCCCCCGCAGCCAGGACAATCCAGTGGCCCTGGCTGTCCCCTGAGGGCAGAAACTAGAAGCTCCTGCTCCATCCCCGCCCATCCGCATGCCTCCAGCCGAGGTGCTGGGGCTCTACACGGGAGGGTCCTCTGGCTCCACTCTGGTCGGAATCAGGAAACCGCCACGAAATCATGGCAACCTGGGTCAGGCTCCCTGGGGAAAGTCCTACCAGCTGTGCTGGCTCCTAGCTCGCAGTAAGCGGGTTGCGAGGAAGTGTGTGAGGAATTAAGAAGAGGAGCCAGGGGAACGGGGCAGGGCTCGGTGGAGATGAGGTGTCTTGCAGACTAGGAAGAGACCAGTCTCCTTCCCAGCCTTCTTGTTTCTCAAGAGCAATTTCAAGTCGCCGATTCAGTTTTGGAGACAATCCCCTGCTGGTTCTGCCACTGAAGTCCAAGCCAGAGAGCATCCGGGTCTGGTCCGACAGCACCAGGGGGTGCGAGGGGCCACTGGTGCGGTGGGTCACAGGGCAACGGGTGGGATCCGCCAGTACGCAAGAGCTCAGGGCTGGTCAGGCGGAGCCAGGTGTGGCTTGGCTCCCAACAGCAGGAGCTGGTTCTGGGCCTAGGCCCCTATGCGGCAGCCTTGTTCTTGGGCAGGGGCAGTGATCCGGAGGCACAGGAGCTCTGGTGGTGCTTGGGAGAGAGAGAGACCTGGGGCCTCAGGGGGCAGTAAGCACAGGACCCCGAGGGCCATCTCAACTGGGGTGATGGGGAACACAGAGAGACGGACAAGGGGCAAGGAACAGGGCCTACAGGAAGTGCATGGGGGTGCAGAGGGGGCCAGGTTGTACACTGAACAGAGAAGGACCAGAGAAGGCAGCCTGGCTTCACCCAGTTGCAGGCGCTGGCAGCCTGTCCCAGGTGGTGGCTGGTGGCATGGGCTGTGATTACAACAGGGACGCTGAGAGAAAAGCCAAGAATCTATGCGCCCGGGAGCACCGGCTGCGGCAGAGACTATCAGGGGTACTTCAGTGAAACCCTGCTTTCAGGCGCTGTGCGAAGGAGCCCCTGAACACAATCGCCAGCCAGAGGGACAAGGAAGCCTGAAAAGCCTCCATTCAGCAGTGGGGGGCAGAGTGGGTGCACAGGAGAGGTGTAGAGGGGAAGGGCAGGGAACGGGGACGGTGTGATAGAGAACGGGAAACAGGAGGGGGGTGGAACATTGCGCCCGGAGTTGAAGGGCCAGGGCCTATAACAGGAGAGGACTCTCAGTGCGCCCTGGAGAGGGCCAGGGTCTGGGTCTGGTCCTGGAACAAGGCCAACAGGCGGTCGCCCAGCAGCATTGCAGGGACAAATCATGGCCAGCAGAGGGCAGAATGCGCCCGGTCCACCCGCCCGCCCCGCGCGGGGATCCGCGCCTCCAGGCTCTGTGTGCTGGAGTCTAGTTTGCCAGGCTTCTCCCGGCAGTGGAGCGCCCAGGCTCAGATATCCGAAGAAGACCGCCCAGGCTCAGGCCAACCTCGGGGCTCATGACCTGGGGTTTCAAAGATTAAGCAAAGACAAGGGACCAAGGGCGTGTGCGGGAGGAGACGTGCAGAGGGGGCCAGGTTGTACACTGAACATCTACTCCTGCATCCTCCAGAATACAGACACACAAAGATGCCGAAACATATAGAGAGACACAAAGACACACACACACACACACACGCATACACACAAACACCCCCCTCTGGGAGACAGAATCATTCAGGAACTCGGAGTTAGGCGCGCACATGTGACATGAAGATACACATAAGCAGAAAAACCTTCCAAATACAATACAGGGGCTGAGACACACACAAGATGTAGGCACCCACATAGAGTGACACAGACACACAGGGACACCAACAAAGATGTACCAAAGCACCTAAGACTCAGAAGCATGAAAGGATCTATAGATCCCCCCCACACACACACAAGGATCTAGGGTAATCAGAGTCGGATTCACACTTTTAGATACCGAAAAGTGACAAGGACACAAAAATATGTGCTCAGAGAAACGGGTGCACAAGTACGCAAGAACCTCAGGGGAGAGTGCAGACTCACAAACACACACAGATACCCACCAACACATACGCAGGTACTGGGGTGGGAGCTCCTAATCCTTGACAAAGCCGGGCCCCTCCGCGGGGCCCCGCGGCACAAGGGGCCACTTCTGACCAAGCCTCCCGCAGGTTCCAAATCCGATCCGCCCTCTCGCCTCCAGCGGGGTCAGGGGACCCGCCCCCCCTGCCCTCCGCCCCCGCCCCGCTCCGCGCCGCTGCTCCTCTCCGGGAGGGGCTCTGGCAGCCCTGCAGCGGCTCACCCAGCAGCCCGCGCCTGCCTCAGGGCTGCACCAGCCCTACTGTCCCTGGACTAGCAGTGCGTTGGGGAGGACCCAGGGGCCACAGCCCGAGCATGACGCCCTGTGGCCCGACGCATTGGCCTCCTGAGTCCAGAGCCGGTGCCAGGCCCGACGGGCGCGGGAGTCGTCAGCTAGGTCTAGCCGGGCTTTCGCTAGGAGATGTCTAGGCCCACTTTGCCGGTGATGGCCAGGACACCGTTCCTGACCTGCCCAGCCTACCGACTCCTAACTGGGATCCTCGGCCGTCGCCAAAGGGTGCTTCTCCCAGTGTCCAACCTGATTTCCTTGGGGTGACCGAGCACAAGTCATCCCGTGCCTTTACCTCTAGACCTTGGGGCCACCACTCCCTACCCGCGTCTTACACGCCAAACCCTGCGAGGCCCAGCTCCAGCCCAGGGTCCCCTTTCCCAGCCTCAATCATCATCTAAACTCTTCGCCTGAACCCGGGCCTGACCTTCCTCGCCTACCCAATGTCCCGCATTCTCGATCTCGGGGCCCCAATTCCTCCTTCAGCTCGCTCCTCCATCCGATCTCTGCCAGCATGAAGCTTTCCCGACTCCCCACCCGAAACCCGGTCCCACTCTCCCTCCCTGGGCCGGGCCTCCCTTAGGCGAGGCCGAAGCCAGCAGTCTTCTTCTGCTCGCTTCGGTCCCTCAATCCCGGCAGCCAGCCCTCTCAGCGAACCGAGGTGTGTGGGCACCCGCCGCCGCCCGGGAGACGCCAACTTAGCCCCTGCGACCTACCTCTGCCGACTGTCGGAGTCCCCGGGCGGCCGCTGCCGGCTGGCGCCGTACCCGGGAGGAGCCGCTGCGCTCCCCGCCGTCCGCGCAGTCTGGCCTTGCTCGGGGCCACTCCTCTTAGCACTGAAGCTTTACAAAATATTAATAATAAAGAAGGAAAGGAAGAAAAAAAGAAAGCCTCCATTTCCCAACTCCCAAATCAATTTTCCAAGGAGGTGGGGCAGAGGATTGTTTCAAAGGCGACCCAATTTTCTTCGAGGGACCATCAGGGCGACCGGACGGGCAGGGAAGCCGGGGCCGGAGCTCGGGGCCAGGCGCAGCGCGGGACACTGGCTGGGGGCGCGGGGAGCCCTCCCGCGGGGGGGCGGCGACGGCACTATTTGACGTGGAGCCGCCGGCTCATCCCGGCGCAGGGATACGAGGCGCACCAATGAGTTCAAATGTCAGGAAGTTTGAGGAGGGGTGAGGCGGCTCCCGGCCGGAGTATCCCTCCGCCGCCAGCCCCAGCTCTAAACCGAGCCGCTCCTCGGGCGCACCATGGCACTGGAGTAGTGCGGGGAGCGCGCCCGGAGCCCCGCGGCCCGCTGCGCCCCGCCCGGGACCCCGCTGCGCCGCCCGCGCCCCCCCAGCCCGCGGGGCAGCCCCTGCACCCCCGCCCCCTCCCCCGCCCGCCGCGGCGGCCGCGGCGGCCGCCGCCTCCTCCCCGCGGCTCCGTCTGCCGCCGCCGCCGCCGCCGCAGCCGGGCTCCGGGGCTGACAAGCAGGTGACAGAGGAGCCGGCGCGCGTGGCTGAGAGTGCCCGGGAGAGCGCGGCGCGGGCTGCAGCCGCCCCGGCCCGCCCGCACGACGCCGGGGCCCGGGGCCAACGCGCCGCCGCTCCACGCTCGCCTGGGGCAGCGGGCGGCCCCAGCCGCAGCCCCAGCCCCGCGGGGGCCGCGCCTCCCCGGCTCCAGGGCTGCGGCGAGCGGCGGACCGGCGGGCGGGCGGGCGAGCAGTCCGGCCGGCGGGGTCCGCAGCGCGCCCGGCGTCCCATGGATATAGCAACAGGTCCCGAGTCGCTGGAGAGGTGTTTTCCTCGCGGGCAGACGGACTGCGCCAAGATGTTGGACGGCATCAAAATGGAGGAGCACGCCCTGCGCCCCGGGCCCGCCACTCTGGGGGTGCTGCTGGGTGAGTGCGGGGTCATAGCGCCTGAGTGGTTATGGGCAGGGGACCGGGGCGTCGTCCGCGGTGCACACAGGCGTCCTGGCCAACAGATGAAGAAAATGGGTGCACAGACATAGGGAGGAGGTACAGGGACAGGACTCCCGGAGTGATACCAGAGGGCCAACAAGCACGCCTAGACAGGCTTCCCGAGGGACAGAGTGTGCAGGGACATCACTCAGGAGACAGGACAGGGCAGTTCCAGCCTCCACCCACCATCCTCCTTGGGCCTAGGTTCTAGAGCTACTACTCCCGGCAACGGTAGGCAGCTGGTGACACGGGTGATGGAGGACCCAAGTAGTCACCTTGGCGAGCCTGGGAGAGGTGTCAGGTCGCCCGAGGAGGGGAAGCTTCTAGGAGAAAAATGTCCCGTGGGTCATCTAAACCACAGGTTTGGGGTAGATTGGGGAGAGAAGATCACGAAGCCACCGTGGGGCGTGTCAGCCTGCGTGCACCCCAACCTCACCTCGCCTGTCTCAGTCGCAGCTGGGCACCCTGCATCGTGCTCCTTCTCGCTTATATTAACACCAAGCGCTGAATCTCCGGAAAAGAGGAGAGCGCAGCGCCGAGCCAAGGCTCGAGGCCCACGGCCTCTTTGCGCCGGAGCCCAAGGACTGGGACTCACAGGCTGGGGCTGCCAGAACCCTGGCGCGGCGGCTGGGAGACCGCAGGCAGCGAGCGGCGCTCCCGGGTCGCCTTCGCCCTCGAAGCGGAGGGCTGTGGGCACCGCGCGACCGGGACGCCGGGGTTGGGCCGGGCTGCGCTGACGGCCCGGCTCTCGCCCTGTGCGCTGCAGGCTCCGACTGCCCGCATCCCGCCGTCTGCGAGGGCTGCCAGCGGCCCATCTCCGACCGCTTCCTGATGCGAGTCAACGAGTCGTCCTGGCACGAGGAGTGTTTGCAGTGCGCGGCGTGTCAGCAAGCCCTCACCACCAGCTGCTACTTCCGGGATCGGAAACTGTACTGCAAACAAGACTACCAACAGTAAGCGCCTCTCGTCCTCCTCCTTCCCCGCCGCCGCCCGGCACTCGAGCCCGGCCGGCCCCCTGCCGGGCAGGGCCGGCGTCCGCCCTCCCGGCTGTGCGCTCCGCTGGGCCCAGTAGCTGCGAGGGCTCCGAGGGCTCTGCAGGCTGCGTGTCTGGGGGCTGTGGTGGACCATCCCCACCGGCCCGAACTGGTGCGGTGGCCCTTAGATGTCATCAGTTTGTCCCGGAAACCTGTGCTGAGCCGCTGAGGTGGGGTACAAGACAAGGCCCTAGTCGGACTGGCGCATACGATGCCGGAGTCCAGGGAAGGGGCCTGGCCCCCCTGAAGCCTGAATTGGGGACCAGGAATTGCATTTCAAAGGAAGGCAGTGCTTTCGGAGCCAAGCCTGTTGGTGTGCTAACCCAGCCGGTGTGTGGGGATTTGGGATTTCTGGAGCAGGAATGTGGTGTACTGGCCACTGAGCTGCCTTAGCAGTCCCCATACTGGTCCTGCTAGGCTCCCGTTGTACTTTTTGTCCCTGATGGAGAGAAATGGTGTCCATCTTCTGCAAACCGTTCCATGCGGGAGTTTTGCTTCTCCCCATCCTTTGGCTAGAGAAGTAGTCTAGGAAGATCTCAAGAGGTGGCAAGCTGCAGTCCAGTTAGGGTGAGGAACTGGGTGAGCAGTTCCCTGATGGCCATTTTTCTTACAGTGTGTGTTGGAAAGTGGTGGCCGCTCTGTCCTGGTATTGTCCAAGCCTCAGATTTAGGCCAGAGTGGCTTGAGCCCCATTTACTGACTTTGTGTTTACCTGTGACTGGATTTATATGGCAAGAGGCCAGGGACAGAGAATATAGACAGGCCTTTTCTTTTGACCTGCTGGGTTTTGTGCCTGGCAGTACAATTGAAAAGGGGAAAGTGAGGAGCAAGAGTCACGAGAGCTTTGGGGGCCCCCAGAATGGTATTGCAGAGAGATGTGGGTTCCTGGGAGAACTTTTAGTGGGTGCCCAGAAAGCCGTCTTGCATGAGCTGCAGGGTGGGTAGGTTGCTCAGGTGCTTTGGTGCTCAGACAGGGCTGTGAGTGCCCAAGCCTCTTGGAGAGGCTGGGCTGCCTGTACCTAGTGCTGAGTGTAGACTTCCTACTCTGCCCAAGGATTGTCCCAAAATCCAGAGCCTGGTGGGGAGGGGAGCATCCTAACTGCCTGACTGAGGCCTGGAAATAGTGGGACTGCACACCAGAGTCCTATAGAGGGAAAGGTCCTACCATAAAGGCACTGACTGGGTCCCCTGCTCTGGGGAATGGGCAGGAGCTGCTTTTGGCTCCTTGCTCCTGTTCACTGAGGGCTCTGTGGGTAGGAATTGGGGTTGGTAGAGAGAATCAGCTCTTTTGCAGGTTCTACAGAAATGCAACTGAGGCCTCTTCCTTTGTATGGAGCAACTCAGACTTAAGCCCAGGGCCATTGGTCAGGTCTTTGCTGTATGGTGCCCTGGACTGATATGATTCTAGTTCTGGGAGAGGGAAGGGCCACCACTAATTTCACCCGAAGTCAGGCATACAGCAGCACAAATAAAATGACGTACATGTGGTTGGGGGCTCTGGGCTGGCCCAGGGAGCACCTCCACAGGGTGCCCCAGCCTCCAACACACCCACACCCTGTCCCCCTGGCCTTGCTCTGCTTACCTAGCCCTGAACTTGGCTCTGGCAATGCCACTTGCACCCAGTTCAGCCACTGGCTTCAGCAACTCCACATGTGGGGCCAGGAGGCTGGGGAAGGTAAAAATGGGCCTCTGAAACATTTGCATGGTTTAAAATTTTTTTAACATATTGGAAAGACTCTTTCCAACCTCTTGTATGTATTTATTCCCATAATTATGATAGGGCTTCTCTTCAAAAGAAAGCAAGCATGCTCCCTGGTTCAGTGGGCATAGAACCGGAGTCACATTTGAGCTGAATATTCCCTTAAAGTGGAGCCGACTAACCCCCTCATTTTACAAAACAATTAAACATAAAACATTTGCAACTGCTTTGTCCAATGTATATTTATTTTTAAAAGAAAAGAAAAAAGTCCCCTAAAAGCCTGCTTCTTCAGTGCAGTCCCATGTGTTGGGAATGAATTTTGTCCAAGAGGGAATCTCAGGTCCCAGTGCCCTGAGTCTGGGTCCTGTGAGGCTGAAGCCTGGGGAGGGGGAGGGAGGGGTTGGCATTATTCTCTTTGCTGGTAGTCCCCTCCTACGTCTTCCTCTTTCTTCCGATAATGCCAATTAGGGATCTGCACTAGGCCTGGCAGGCCGAGGCTGTGCTGGGGCGGGGTGGCTGCGTGGGGGTTATCAAGACAATCTTGGGCGCAAATCCCCCAGCGAGTCTGGAGACAGCATTTACCAGGGAGAGCAAGCGCAGCCAAGCAGGAGAGAGCTCACAAGAAAGCAGTGCTCTATACACAATAAAAATATTTTTATTCTCGATTTCTTTTTTTTTTTCTTTGAGAATCGCAGATGCATATTTATTTCATCTGTGTGCAAATGCTTTTCAGACGGGAATCCAGGCAAGTGGGCTCAGAAACGTGCCTTCTTCATTTTGTTGAGCCATTGCGTCAGAGGTAGGGGGAAATTAACACTCCCCCAGGCCGCCCCAACTTTTGAAAAACTGCGTCCTCGTCCTCGCCTGGGTGCGAGTTGCTGCAGAGTTCTTTCGTCCTTAGAAAGAAAGAGGTTGCCATTTCTAGTTAAGTGTGTGTTCCTCCTTTCGATTTGTTCTCAAAGATCCCGGGCACCCAGACGCGCAAAGTTATTTTACGCACCACGGGGGTGATTAATGGACGTTTGGGCACATTTAGTAGCATTTGATAAAATCCTCTCATCCGGCCTAGTTGAGCAAAGCACATTGCGGCTGCGCAGTTTGGGCATTTTCACTCGTAACTCGAAAAGTCTCCTTTTTCTCCCTGAGTGTTTTTTGGGGGCTCCTTCTAATAATAAAACAAAACAAACAAAAAACAGCTTCAGCCTTTTTTGAACAACAACAACAAAAAAAACCCGGTTAGAACCGGGAGGAACCCGGCCTCCGCATGATCGCCAACACCTCTCCGCGTCCTCCACCGGAGAAGGTTAGGAAAAGACAAAAATGACAACATCCCCCCCCCCAACGTTTTTTTCCTTGACCAGATAGAATTATGTAACTCTCCTTTCTTGCCGTCTGTCGCTGTCTGGAAAGGCTTTCTATCCTGAGGAGGTGGCGAATTCCTGGAGGAGGCTCCGGAAGGGGGGAGGGTCGGTGGGAGAGTCCAAAAATCTGTCACAAAATGGAGTCTAATCGCTTGTAATACAGCTCCCAGGTCTGGCGACCCAGCCTCGTTGGTGCGCGAGCAGGAGCCTTTGTGCGCGGAGGGACGCGGGGCTCCACCCCGGCGGCGGCCGAGGCTCGCGGGGCTTCCGCGGCGGGGCCTGCACGGGCACTGAGCCTCCAGCAGCTCCGCTGACCGGGCTCCGCGGAGCCCGCCAGGGAGCCCTTGGGCTCGCCTGCCCAAGTGGGGTGCCCCCACACCACGCGACAGAAAGGGGCATCAGGGCCTTGTCTGGGTTTCACCCAAAGCCTTTGAGTCCTGGGGTGGCGTTTTCCAAATCCCCCAGCTGCGGTGCTCCCGGCCCTACCACTCTTCCAGGCACATTCCTTTCCTCACACCGGGAAGGGCCTTCCTGGGAGGCCGCGTGCCGGTGTGGCACTCGGGGAACAAAGCCAGACGCCAGCCTTTTCTGGCTGCTGCTTTTCCCAGTTTGGAGGCCTCCCACCGCCTTACTGTAGGGGGCCGCTCACCGTTCCCAGCGGGCACCCCAGCCAGCATGGTCCCCCACAGGACCAATTCAGGACCGCAGACACCCCTGTGCACAGCCGGGAGAGAGGGTCTTAGACACCGAGGGGCTTGGAAGGAGGAGCCAAGGCTTTGCCTGACAAAAAGACCTGCCGGGTGCTCTCCCTGGGGGACCAAGGAGGAGGGACCCTCCGAGGGGGAGGTCTGCCGGCCCAAGTCTGGGGTAAAGGACTCTGCATTTAACCCCGTGCCTGGGCTGTGGGTTGGGGCTACAGGACGGCAATCCTGAGGCTGCAGTCACCGGGCTAGGAGGAGGTATTATTCACGCTGTGACTGGCTCACCCTCCCCTCACCACACTGGTCCTGGTGAGCTTTATTTGCCTACTGAGGTTCTCTCAAGTGGGGGGAGTCTACTCTGAGGTTGTGCTCTGGGGTGCACAATTGGTGATTCTCAGCTCCTTCCTGTTCAGAACCCTGGCACCTAGCTTATCCTCTTCTCTACATGGGGACTTAGCCACCTAGGGCGGGGGAGTATTCTTATAGGGACTCCAGATAAGGTGTCCCAAAGGACTTGGCATCTTGCCTGGCAAGATATGAACACTCTGGAAAATATTATTACTATTGTTATCATTGGTGGCAGGGAATGCTTTGTTTTCAAAGACACCTACGGTACTACAGCAGGTTCCATGCCCAAGGTCCAGCTGGTGTGCTGGGCTTGTCTTGACCCTCTCTAAATAGGCAGAGATGGCAAGGGGCATTCCTTCGAGAAACCATTTCCTTTGCCTGATAGGGCACTAAGAGGGTCCTGCCCCGCACCATGAAAAGCACTTGAGACTCTGAGTCAGGGCTGGGTTCACCTCCCAGCCCCAACACTCAGTGAATGTTGATCACCACTGAGTAGCTACCCACTCTCAGCCTGTGTTCTCCATCACCGAACTGGGGGTGCCATCACTCTGTAGGGTGGCTGTGAGGACTACAGGGCACTTAGTGGGGCTTCAGGGAATCCCTGATCTCCTCCCGCACCTCAAGAGGGGTGGGAAAAGTTCTGATTGAGGTTGAGGACAGATACCAACAGTGCAGTGCATTAGCAGGAAGGTCAGGCAGCAGGGGCGCCTCTGTGCTGCTCGCTCCTCCTTGGGGGCACGGAGTTGGGCCCCACTGGGACACAGTGGGCATCTCCAGGGTCTATGTATTGCTTGGAAATGCATACTCAATAATACGATTTCATGTTTGAGGACTGTTCATGGTTATTGTGATTCGAATGACAGAGAATAGAGCTCAACAAACATTTCTGAGCTAGATGATGGTGAGATCTAGAAGGGGGGATCTGGATACTTCTCAGAAGGAAGATGAGACCTCAATGGTGCAGGAACACTATCTCATGAGGTCCAGGGGACCCTCCTGCCCAAGCTGTGTGACCTTGTGAGGTTTGCACCCGTGTTGGACTAGAGCCTTCTCTGTCCTGTGTTGGTGGAGTGTTTTTAAAAAGAAAGAGGGGGAAGGAGGGAGCCAGTCCTACTTTGGCATCACTTACACTGAAGGATGGAGAATACTCTGAGTGACATGAGTTATGACTTCCAATTTGTTGGACACCACAATCAGGCCTCAGCCTGGGGGAAGGAGGTGGGAGGATGGTCCACCCATCCCAGGAGCTGCTGTCAGTCAGTTTGGGTGCCAGGACTCAAGGCCCTTGGCTCTCTGGCTGACCGAGCCAGAAGTTCCTCGGACCTTCTCCAACCCCCAGATTCTGTGCTGAAGGCAGCAAAGAGCAAAACCCAAGTTATATAGATATGTGTTGCCCCTGCTGTCAGAAGTGGGGAGGTGTGGTAGGGAGGTAGCCAGGGCGGGCCAGGCTGAAACCATATTTGAAAAAGTTGACTCAGGAAGGCAGAGGAAGCAAAGTGGCAGACGTTTGCCATTTCATCGACCAGCTGGTGTTCTCCATTCATGTCATAAATGTCTCCTGTCATTTGATGCCAAAAGCAACATGATTTGGTTCCCCGGTGGCCTATAGAGTTTTTCTCTTTTTTTCTCTCTCTCTTTTTTTTTTCAGTAAATGTTTATTTGTTAATAATATACTTTAAACAGCCCAGCCTTGACCTCAAGTCTCCTGAAATATCCATCTTCTCCCAGAAAAATGTTTCAAAGTTTGTGTAATTTTGGGGGGAAGGTGTAACTGACGGGGCAGTGAAGGGCCTGTGTTTGCTTTAACTACTGCTGTGGTGTGGAGTGGTGGGGTATAAGGGGCCACTGTGCTCCGAATGGCGACTTTCTTGGGTTTCAGGCCTGCCTGACAGCACTTCCTCCTTGCCCCTTACCTTTTGCTTCTCCTGATCAGTACAAATAAATTTCTGCGTGAGACCTTCCTTTGTTATTCCCTGGGCAATATTGTATCCATCTCAGCTTTTTGACTGGCAGCCCCTGGACCTGCCCTGCTGACCCTGGGGCTCTGCTGAGGGAGGGGTTCTCAGGTTGTGTGGGCACGAGGGAGGGGGAAGCTTTGTCTTGAGAGCTTGGCTCCAACTGGCCCTAGAAGAGTGTGATGGCAGAGCACCTGGCTGGCCTGGCGCTTGGTGCACTTGGGGGAAGTGCTGCTGGAGAAAAAACCCGGTTCTTGGAGTCTGATTCCAGAAGAAACAAAGATGTTTGCTTCCTGGCTGGGCTGGTGCTGAGAGGCTTCCCCAGGAACTGTGGGGAGGTTGCCAGCTGGGCAGGGAGAGTTCTTAGTGCTGCCCAGAGCAACCCAGGTGCCCACCAGGGCTGGCAAGACTATGGAGGCCACCAAGCTGCTGGGTAGTTCAAGAAAGATGCCTGGTAGATGAGTGTGCTGGGCCACGGGCCACCAGGGGTCTCTCCCCCCAGGCGGGCGGCTTGCAGGGCTGGTGCTCCGGCAGCGATGACGGGAGAGGAGGAGCAGCGCAGCCCTGGGACAAGCTGGGTGTGACTGCTGTTCCCCCTTCTCCCTCCTCCTTCGCGCCTGCGTGGGATTGGGGGGGCTCGGTGACTCTCATCATGTGACGCCTGCATTGCTATCGTTGCTGGGCTGTCCGGTGTGGGCACTAGCCTGGGTCTGAGTTGCCTAAGCCTGCAGAGGTCAGACAATCAAGATGCTATGAGTTGACCTCCAAGTGGCAGGGCCCTGGGTGGGGCACATTTTCTCAAAGGAAGAGCAAGGTTGGTGGCAATCACAACTTGGGGATAGAGAACATCTCCATCTCCTAGTGACACAGGCCAAGGTCCTTGAGGGATACACTGGTAGCTCTTCTTAAGCCTCAGTTTCCTCCTCTGTGAAATGGGGGTAATAATTCCAATCTCCTAGGATTGCTCTGAAGATAAAGTGGAATGAACCCAAAGGGTGGCAGCTTGTTTTGGGCACTCAGTCAATGTATATCTTCTTCATTCCTTTGGGGAACTGAGCAGGAGGCAGCCGGGCCAGACAGCAATGCATTGTCTGCCCTGCATGGGAGGCCCAGAAAGTGAACTCTCCAGAACAGGCCTCCAGAGGGGCCTTGCCCACCCTTCTGCTCCTTATGCAGGTCCAGGTCCTGTGTTTTGAATTCTTCCCTTGAGAAGGGAATGGGGTAGGTCTGGCTGTTCCTCAGCAGCAGAGGCAGACTGTGGATGGGCTGCCATAACTACTGAGGTGCACAGGCCCCCTTTTTTTCTCAGTAGACTCTTGAGCATGACCAGCATAGATGAACTTGCAGGAGCACAGCCTTACCTCAGAGGGGCAGACCACAGAAGTGCAAATAGAAAGGAAATTGGTATTTGGTGAGCGCCTGCAAAATTCACTGGCCTTATTGCTCCTGCTCTACCGATGGGTGAGGAAACTGAGGCTGAGGAGTTTAAATAACTTCCACCAGATGAGTCTAACTCCCAACCCCACTGGGATCTCCAAGTCCTCTCTTCTGACCTCCTGAGGCCTCAGATGCCCAGTCTGGACAGTTAGGATCCCCGCCCCCCTAAAGTGGCCTGCCTGGAAGGATGGGGGCGAGTGGGAAGGTCACTGCCCTCCTTGCGCTGAATGTCCCCTGTAGGGCCAGCCCAGCCAGAGGAGGAAAAAGGTTAGAATAACTGCCTTCCCGAGTGGGAGAGCTTTCTTCACCGCCGGGGCGCGCGGCCCGCGCGGCTTTCAGCAGTCTCCACCGGCGCCCTCCTCCAGGCCCTCTCCTCCTCGGTTCCTGCGCCACATTCTCTTTCCCGAGGGTGGGACAGCACGGTGCACAGGCTCCAGGGCTCCCAGGCTCCTTGGCGGAGCGGGGGGCGCCGGGGGAGGTTGATGAATTTCGGTGTCACCAGGGGTTTAGCCCGGATTTGGGAACCGCGCGCTCTAATACGCGCACACCGTCCTGCTCTTTCTAAAGCGGAGCCCTTTCACCCAGCCGCTGATTTATGAAGGAATCCGATCCAGGGCTGGGCTGGAGCCGGGAGCCCGGGGCCCCGCGGCGGTCTTCGGGCTTCTTCGCTTTTTGGGGATCCTTGGAAGCTCGGAGGCTTTCCTGGGCTTTCCTGGGGTGACCTGTGGACTGGGGCATCTGGAGGCCCAGAAGGAGTGGTTCCCCTCGGAGCCACTGCAGGCTCCCGCTGGAAGGGAGCAGGGCTGGTGGCCAGAGTTCGCATTTTCATTCCGGTTTGAGAAAAGCCCTCGCCCCTCCCCAAACCCTCCCGCCGACCCCCTTGGGCAGGCGCGAAAGCATCTAGTTCAGGAGGTTTGTTTATTGAGGGAACACAAAAATTTAAAAAAAAAAAAAAAAAAAAAGTCTAAGACCCTTTTCCCGCCTGGGAAATGTGCGAAGTCGCCCAAGCTCCTGGAGAGACAGGGCGGCCCGAAACCCGAGTTCCCGGAGCCCAGCGCAGACCGACTTACCCCAGCCCCCTCCTCCTGCGCCCCGGCCCGAGGGCGGCTGCGGGGGTTTTCAGATTCGGATTGCAGGGGGGAAATGTGGTTGTATCAATCCACAAATATTTACTCTTAACAGACTTGTATCTGTGGAGATTTCGAACAAAGACAGTTTAGGGGGATTACAAAAACCCTAAACCCCGTTTTTCTCCTGGACTTGGTGCTTTAAATGCCAATTACAGGCGAGCCATATCCAACAGCAACGGGGAAGGAGGGCAGGTCCGGGAGGGAGTGGGGGCGAGTCCAGCCATTAAATGTAACTTTTCATTATGAAAAGGATTTCGCCGGTTTTATCTTCTAATAAGATTATGTCAGGAACACAAGTACCTAGGATGGTGCTGAGTGACAGGGCTCTGTCGTTTAATCAGAGGCTGCACCGCTCAAACCGCGGGACCTTTTGTCCCACGGAGTGAACGACGGAAACTTGCCGTCCTAATCCCCTTATTCATGTCAAGCAGAGAAAAGAAGCCGAGCACCTTACAACCGTGTCCCCTCCACCCCCTTCCGAGGGAAGCGGGAGGAGGGGGCTTGGGCCCTATAGCCCCCCGGAGCCTTTCATTTCGGAGAGTGCTTGGGCCTCTGGAGCCCACAGGGCTTAAGCAGGCGGGGGATAGGGGTGCTTTGCTGGAGCCTCAATTGGAAGCGTCTGGGAAATGGGGACAGTAGCGCCCCCCCCCCTCCAGAGAATCGGAGAATACCGTGGAGAGATTTGTTTTTGTTTTGTTCTTGCCTGCACTGATGGAACGCACTGCCCACTCGGTCCCCTCTTCCCAGGGAAGGTGCCGCTGGGGGCACAAACCCGCCACCCTTATCAACGCCGGTTTAACGAGAATAGAGATACTAGGCTGGAGTCCTCCGAGGGGCAGATTTCGTTGGATCCCTGGGACTAAAGTCGCAGCCCTCGCACTCCCGCGGGTCTCCAGGGTTGGCTATTCCCAGCTGCGAGCTCGGCCCCTTTCTTCAGAGGCCGAATTCCTTTGTTCGACCCCTGCGGAAACCCGCTTCTCCGCCGGGGCGGTGGCGCCTTTTATTCTCGCCACTGCCGTGGCCACCATCCTCATCCCACCGTTTGCAGGTCCTTCCAGCGGCGCCCGGGTCGGTGGCGCAGACTCAGCCCAGTCCCCGACCCACCCTTCGATGTCGCCACCTGGTCCAAGCCCAGCTGCCTGCTTGGACAACTAGAACTCTGTCCCGCGCAGCGGGGGCGGGAGGCGTGGACTTTAGACACCCACCAGCCTTGGCCACTGGGCACAGTGGGGAGCCGCGGGCTACCCAGAAGCGGCAACGCTCGGTTCCGGGTCGATGCGCCGCCTGAAAAAACCAAAAGCAAAACCAACACCCAGCAAAGGAAACCCGTGCACTCCCAGGATCCGCTCTGCGCCCTCGGGGACACCGGCCCGCGGCCGGAACAGCTCCCAGGGTTTCAGCCCGAAGACCCCAGAGTCAACGGAGCAGGAGGGGGACCTTCGGAGGAAGCTGCCTCTAACACTGGCTTTGTGGCCTCCTTTTAAAGCTCTGAGGCTCTTCTCCGAGGATCCCTTTGCGCCCTGGCAGTGCTCCGGGGACGCCTGACTGCACACAGTCTCCTCCCCGGTTGAGCCCAGGCTCTGGGCTCTGGGAGGATCGGGGTGAGAGCAGGGTGTCACCTCGTAAAAGCGACAGGCAAGGGTTGTTTTATGGGGAGGGAGAAGGGGCAGGAAGTGATGCTTCCATCTCCCGGCGTGCTGGGACTGGGAGCCCCGACGGAGGGAGCCGGATCCAGGCGGGGGACGACCAGAGGGACAGGGCAGGGCCCCAGAGACAGTCCGAATCTGAGGCCCGTGGGAGCCGAGAAGGGGACGCAGAGGCTTGGAGCCCAGAGCTCACCTCCCAGCCGTCCCGTCCCGACGCCCCTCTGCAGTCCCCTGCTCAGCCAGCGACCGGCCCTTTCTTTGGGTGGTGGAGTGGGTGGGGGTGCAGGGGAGAGACTTTCTCCCTCGAAACACTTGATACCAACTTTGTTTTTTTGGCAAGAAAAATAAGCCTTGTTTGGAGAGGGGTGGGGGCGTCGAGCAAGCGAGGGAAGGAGCGAGCCTGCGGCGGAGCAAACTTTGCGGATTAGGTTTCAGCGCCTCCGCCCCACCCCCAGTCCCGCGGCAGTGATTTGTGTGCGGGGTCTGTGACCCTTGGAGCATCAAACGGCCCGCGGGAACCGGCCGAGTTCAGAGGGACAGTGGGCAGAGGGGCGGCCTAAGACAACGCAGATGGTTCATATCAGGGCCGGCCGCACCCTGGGCTCCCAGCGTCTACCCCGCGGCCGGCTCCTGCAGCAGGGAGAGGGGAGAGGCCTCGCGTCGCTGCGTCCCCGCACAGCTCTAATGCGGGGC
Organism: Marmota monax; assembly: GCF_021218885.2. Taxonomy (NCBI): domain Eukaryota; kingdom Metazoa; phylum Chordata; class Mammalia; order Rodentia; family Sciuridae; genus Marmota; species Marmota monax. The sequence goes on from NW_026692912.1 coordinate 19,476,924, forward strand.
CAGAACCCGGCAGTGAGCGGCTTCCAAACCTAGGAGGAGAGTTCCTCGGCCAGGCAGATCGATCCTGTCCAGCTCCGAAGGAGCCGGGTCTCCTCACTTGTTCAGAGTGGTGTCCGAAGCAGGAACTGGTCAAGAAGGAAAGACTTCTGGCCTCTTCCAGGTGGCCAGGTTTACCCCGGCCTGCCCTGCAGACAGTGGGCTCACCCCAGTCCTGGTGTCCTCCCTGGGAGGTGTCCACCACCCCTGACATTCCTTCATTATCTACACTGTGGTGGAATGGCCTGTCCTCCTGTCCGCCTGACCCCTTTGGCCTGGCCTGGCTGGGCTAACTCTGAGGGACTTTTGCTATTTCCTCCTCCTGGTCCCAAGGGAAAGGTAAGGTGGATCACTCATACCTTGGCTCACTCATATCTTGCTTTGGGACAGGGACGCTGCTTGGTCCTGGTGGGAGGAGCTCTCCCCAGCACCAAGGCTTGGCTTTGCCCCAGTGGCCTGTTCTGGTCAGCACGGGAGCTGGGCTGTCAACCTCAGCAAGCCAGGACTCCTAGCCCCATCTCTGGGGCCTCCAAGGACCCTGAGACAATGAGGGTACAGCTGGGCCACACCCACGGGGGCTGCTTTAGAAGATCTCAGTGAACAGGGTACAGTGGCTCCCTTATGTGATCCCAGAGACTCAGGAGGCTGAGGCAGGAGGATTGCAGCCCGGGCAACTTAAGGGTATCCCAGGTGAAGGACGTTTCAAGATCCTTTTAGCAGTGGGAAAACTGAGAACCAGGTGCAGCCAGGACTGGCCCAGGCTCACTGTGCTTGGCAGAGTGGAAGCAGGAACCCCCATCTGCATACTGCCAAGCTAGGGCTCAATGGAGCAACTCCAGCTTCTTTCCAGAACCCTCTTGAAGGATCTGGCGTTAATACTGGCCTCCTCTGTCCCCTCTGGGCTGAGGTCTCAGGATCCTGGCTTCTAGTAGGGGGTGACAGGTGGTCTCAACAGTCAAATGATTTTGAGAGTTTCCTGAGTCCTGTGGGGTTTGGGAATTTTGTGTTCCTAATTGGAACATTGAGGGACAAGGGCCAGGAGAGCACAGTGCATCCTCTGCTGTCCCTCCATCCTTTTAATCTCTGACTCCCAGACATTCTGGGCTTGGCTCTTCCTCTCTGCGTAGGTCATGGGGAGGCCAGCAGCCTGGTCAGGGCCACAGCAGGCCAGCGGGCTGCCAGTACTGCTGGGACCTCTCCAAGCTCCATCTCCCAGGGTCCCTGCCTCAGGGGAGCCGCGGCTGGGTCATCTGTGCACGGAAGACACATCTGCCCTCCACATGTTGAGGCCGAGCTGAGGACATGTGGTTTGGGACGTGTTATCTTAATCATATTTATTAGCCAATCCTGAAAAAAAAAAGAATTTGATAATGTTATGATTCGGAAAAGATCCCCAAATTGACACAACAAATGGGGAGGGGCCACCAGCTACCGCCGGGCTTCGGCTTGGCTCAGGACGTGGCTCTGGGAGTTCCTGCGGCTGTTCTCCCGGCGTGGCATCTCCGCGCTGTGAAACCAGGCTCCTCCACGCCGTGAAACCAGGCTCGCCGTTCTCATTTTCCCCGAGCAGAGATCTGAAGCAAAATTAATTACCCCGCCTTGACTGATAGCGGTTCTGTTGGAGTATGGTCCTAATCCTTATTAACATTCTCCAAAGTCAGGCATGAAATATGACTTTTGCACCACACTCTTTGGCATCTGTTTTCCTTTTCCAGGGTATTTCTCAGGCCATCTCCGAGCCTCACTGCTGCTCATTATTTTGCCATAGGTCTGAGGCTGCCAGCCCCGCACAGCCCAGCCAGGCGGAGAGGGGGCAGAATCTGACACATCTCTGCTCACCACGCAAATTGCTTCTGATTATTGAGCTTTGAATATTTTCCTCCATCATGTTTTTATTAAAAACGCCAGCATATTTATGCTTGATAGTGTCTTCAATTAGGTTAAAAAAAAAAAAACTCAGGGGGTTCCCCTTTCTATAGCAGTATGTAAAGAAAATAGTTGTTATGACCGCAAAATTACCATCCAAACCTGGTTCCAGTAAAGCCGGCCCTGCTTTGACAAGCCCAGCAGGCTGGGAGCTTTTTTCTACACGTTCCAGCTGCTAGGGAAACAGACCCGAGAGGAAGGAGAGGAAGCCCGCAGCAGCCTCCGATCTGCAGGGTACTAGGGGCACCTCTCAGTAGCTAACCCTTCCCAAGTCTGCGGAAGAAGGCCCAGCTGCATGAGGCTTTCTGACAGGCAGGGCAGGCCTGGAGAGCACGTGGCAGTGGCAGCGGCAGCAAGAATAACCCCAGTGGACACTTGATTAGCACTTAGGGCTCTTGAGGCACAACTCTGAGCACTTTCCATTCTTTAATGACAATAGGACACGGGTGCTATTGTTATTTTCAAATGAGATGGCTGAGGCACAGAGAAGTCTAGTAACTTGTCCAAGGTCACACAGCTAGTGAGTGGAACTGCAAGCAGAGCCCAGGCATTGTGTCATGAGAAAACTTTCTGGGATCCTTGTGGAGGACAGAATCTGGCCTCCTGCTGGATTCGGTGCTTTGGTAGCAGGCTGGCTCAATGTTGTTTGTTGAACGTGTGGCTCCTAATGAATGGCCAGTATTGGCTGCATGTGCCAGGGGCAAGTCTTTGATGGGGGTTGACTCACCGAGTCTCCTGGGGACAGGCTTTGTATCATTTCACCTTTTACCAACATTGAAGCTTAACCTGAGAGGTGCAGTGATTTCCCCAAAGTCACACAGCTTCAGATGGTAAGCACTACCACCTACAAGGCACATGTTATACCCAGGCACCAGGCTCAGCCCTTGCCACCCCAGATCTTGTGAGTGTTCCTGAAAGCACTTTGGGTTAACCTGCATTTCCAGGTGACAGAACAGAGACTCAGAATGTTGAGGTCACACAGCTAGTTGGGGGCTGCCCAGCATGGACCAGCCTGAGGGAACTCCGGGGTGGAGCCACACCCAGGCCACGCCTTCTCCCTGGGCCTCACTGGCGTGAACTGCTGTCCTGTGGTGGGTGGAGCACTGGCACTGGGGAGGGACCTGCCTTGTGCCAACGGGGCTCGGTCTCCTCCCATCCCGGCCCAATTTACCTGGGGGAAACTAAAACAGAGCCCTCAAGTGAGGAGCCCCAGGTCACACAGCCAGGGAGCGGCTGAAGGGAATCCCCCTCAAGCCCCCGGGTCTGCGGGGTGCTTCTCAGAGAGGCTGACTCCTCAGCTGCGGACGGTCACCCCGCCCCCTCCCGGCCACCCCGCCACCCTGCCCCCAAATGCATCAGGAGGGGAGGTTGGTGGGGAGGGGTTCTGGCGGGGTCCACCTCCTGCTCGGGACAGGGACTTGGGGCAGGGGCCCAGTGAGCAGCCCACCCCAGGACAGGAGCGCGGCTGCCCTGCAGGGCCGTCCTTACCCCGGGGCCTTCCTGGCTCCGGGCTGCCGGTACACAGCCCAGGGCAGGCGCTGACTGCCCTTTGAAGGGACAGCCGCCTGAGTGGGTCACTTTGAACTGCAAAGGGGCCTGTGGTGAGGGCTCAGCTCCCTCCCACGTGCCCCGCCTGGCCTGTCCACCCTCCAGGTCTGGTCCCGTCCAGGCCTGGAGCCAGAGGGGTGGGCGGGGCGCAGCCCCCTGTGGGCTGCAGGAGGAGTTCTCCGGGACTGGCCCTGGGGGGAGGCGGGCTGGCCCCCACTGGCCGTCTACGTGGGAGAGTGCAGACCAGTCACAGAGGTGCCACCCCCTGCAGACTTGCCCTCCTGGTGTAGAGGAGTATCTCCTCCAATGAACTGAATGGCCGCAATGTAGCAAGTAACAGCGGCAGCCAAGTCTTCCCAGGGAGCCCAGGAGCATGTGGACCGTCTCTGCTTGGCCTGGGAGCCCCTGGCAAGAGGTTAGGAGGGCATTAGGTGAGAGCCCGCAGGGGCCTGGCTAAGGTGGCCCAGGAGGGGCAAGTCCACCCTGGCCTTGGCGAGCTCCCGGCTATGGGCGGGGTGTACTGGGGGCGCATGGGGCAGAGTTAAGCAGAATTCAGGCCAGTGTAGTCTCCAGGCCTGCAGATACCCACCTCTTCTTGGGGTCTCACTATGTTGCCCAGGCTGGTCTTGAGCTCCTGGACTCCAGCAATCCTCCTGCTTCAGCCTCCTGAGGAGCTGGCGCTCTACGCACCACTGTACCCTGCATCTTCTTGGGTTTTGTGACCCCAGAATTCCTTGGCAGGCCAAAAACAACCATTCGTTCACTCATTTATTATGGTACTGAGGATAGAGCCCAGGACCTCATGCAAACCAGGCAAATGCTCTTCCACTGAACTCTACCCCAGCTTCTTAACCAGATTCTTCAACAGTGCTTTGGAGTCTCAGATTTCAGTGTTCAAATCTAGGCTCTGTTGCTTACTGGCTGAGTGATCTTGGGCTAGATGCTTTACCTCTCTGTGCTTTAGTTCTCTCAAAGTCTATTAAGAACCAAACACCTGGGGCTCAGGATGTGGCTCAAGTGGTAGCACGCTGGACTAGCATGCGTGAGGCACTGGGTTTGATCCTCAGCACAACATAAAAATAAAATAAAGATATTGTGTCTACCTATAACTAGAAAATAAACATTAAAAAAAAAACCCAAATACCTGCCTCTGGGCAATGACAAAATTTAAGGGTGAAAACAGATGCAGTCTTCTTGTTAGGAGTGTGGTTCTTGCTGATTTTCCCATGGATGTCTTGGGCTTTGACAGGTGTATGGCTGTGGTTATATGTGTCAGGCCTTGGCTGGAACAGGGCTTATAGTAGGTGCTCAGTTAGTACTGAAAGAAGTATAGAGAAATAAGTCAGGAGTTGGGTAGGCAGGCCTGGGCTCTTTTTGGCTGTGTGACCCTTAACAAGTTACTTAGCTTCTCTGAGCCTCTGTTCCACTGGTAAAATTAAGGTAACCAGAGAACCCATCCTCTAGAGTTGTGGGGAGAAATAAGAACTGAGGTATGTGAAGAGCCACATGAATCAATGTGAGCTACTTTTTTTAGGGGCAGGGCTGTGACGGGGTAGTAAGTGACATCAGAGGACAGCAGAAATCTGCATTCCAGGTCCCCCTGGGCAGGGGCCTGTGAGGCAGGAGGCTAGAGCTGGGAAGGACTAGGGGAGGGCATTCCAGGTGGGGGCACTAGTCGTGGAATATTGGGGGTTAAATCTGGACTGAGCCTGGTGAGCTGGGGCGCAGTCTGGCAGGAAGGGCTGCTTAGGGCTGCTGGGACGAGAGTCTGCAGATCAGGGCAGGGGCTAGCAGCCACATTCCAGGGTTTAGATTTGATCCTGTGGGCAATGGGGAGCCATTGAAGGTTATTGGACAGGGCAGTGACGGGAGCTAGAGAGGCACTTTATGGAGAAGATGCTGGTGGCGTGTGCGTGGGATCAGAGTCTGGCAGGAGGGGGCTGCTGCCACGCTGGAGGCCAGGGCAGCAGAGGAACCCAGAGGGGACCAACCCCAGCTGGTGGTTCTGAGGGTGGGGGAGGGGACAGGGCGGAGGGAGAGGCCTGGGGCTAGGCCCCCAGTGGGAAGCTGCCTGGCTGAGGCGGAGCGTGACCAGCTGGGCTCTGGAAGGACGTGTGGCCTCGTGAGCGTGTAACCTGCACCTTCCCACAGGACCCGGTGTGCAGAGGCCTGGCTCGGCTAACACTCCACTGTCACCCTCTTGGAGTCCTTCACTCTTGCACAGGTGTCCCTGTGGGAGCCCCTGTCCTGGCCCCTCGCCCGCATCTAGATCTTGCCGCGGCTGAGAGGTGGCCCCGCGCCCAGCCTCACCGGCCTCTTCTTCTGGGAGCCTCCTCTCTGGAGGCCCGGCGTGGGAGTCTCAGTTTCATGGGGTTCCCTGGCCCCCAGGCTGGGCTCCGTCCCGTGCACTTGTTACCCGTGGCGATTCCCAGGTCGTGAAGGGCTCCGACCCCCAGGAGAGCCTGGAGGTCTCGCTCCCTACTGTCCCCGAGGGATGCCTGGGCACACTAAGGCCTGAGAATCTGCCCTGGACACTGGCAGCCTGGCCCACAGGGCCGGGTAGGTGCTTGGTGTCTGTGTGTCCTGTCTCTGCAAATGGAGGGATGCACTAGGGCTGTCTGTCTTTCTGTCTTTCTTTCTTTTTTTTTTTTGCGGGGTTGGGGGAGGACTAGGGATGAAACCCAGGGCCTCACAATGCCAGGCAAGTGCTCTGCCACTGAGCCACGTCCCCAGCGCCCTCTGTGTGTCTCTGGGCATGCAGCTCGCTGGGGTCTGGCCCATTTCCCAGCATGCAGCAGGCCGGTGGCTGGGACTGCAGCAGATGTAGATCTGGAGGATAGTGGTGAGGACACTGGCCCATCCTGGGGTCACTTGGGATACAGTTTTGCCCCTCCCTGAAAGCCCAGGATGTGGGCCACAGTGCAGCATTAGTACCCTCAGGAGGCAGGAGAGGGCAGAGGCCACGGGGTCCAGCTCAGCTCCCTCCGCTCTCCCCTCCCCGAGGCGGCTGTGCATGCCCCACCTGGACTTCTCAGTACTCAGCCCGGGTTGATGGAGGTATTTCTAGAGCCTGCACCACGCCAGCCACCGAGCTGAGGACTCACATCATCACTGCAGACCCCGGTCAGTCTAGGAGGCAGGGCCTGATGTCCCCATTTCAGAGATGTGGAAACTGAGGAAAAGAGGGAACTCAGCTGTCCCAGGTCGCCCAGCTTACCCCCCCAGCTGCCTGAGTCCCGTTCCGCACACTCCCGGGGCGCCCTGGCAGACAGCGGGGGCTCAGAGTGTTTGAGGAAGCTGGGGAGGGGAAGGAAGCCTAGCGCCCACCCAACCAGAAGGACCCCAGCTCCAGGCAGGACTGGGATGACACTGAGACACCAGGGTGAGCAGGGTCATCAGAGCTGGCACACCTGGGGATGAGGAGTGGGCAGGGAATCCCAGAGGAGAAGCACTGATTGGCAGGATGGCATCCAGGGGACAGCCAGAAGGCTTGGTGGCAGAGCAGTGGAGACCTGGAGAGTCAGTCTCCTTGCCCGGCAGTGACTGAGAGGCCCCCACCATCCAGAGGTCTCTGAACACCACATCCCATCTCACATGGACAGGGAGTGGGCTGGGCACACAGTAGGTGCTCCCGGAGCTCCCGGGTTGCCCACCTCCTGTGGTGCTCCTGTTGGCTCCCTCAACACTGGGTGCTGGGTTCTGCCCAAGGCCACGCCATGAGCCACTGTCTTGACTTCCTTGACCTCTCTGAGCCCCAATTTCCTCATCTGTAAAATGGGTACAGCCATTTCTTCCCTCTAGGTCGCTGCAAGGATTAGTGAGGGGAGGATGTAAAGAACTTAGTACAAAGCGCATCACACCCCCCCGCCAAAAAAAGCCAAGCTATTGTTTTTATGGTTATTGTTCTTTGTCTGTCTGTCTGTCTTGGCAGGCTGGGATGGAGCCCAGGGCCTCAAGCATGTCATGAGGCAAGCACTGCACCCCCAGCCCAGCCCTCTTTTCTCTCCTCTGCATGGGGATGGGACCCAGGCCTGGTGCAGCGGGACAGGTGCTCTGCCCGCAGCCCGCCAGCCCTCTTTGTTATAATGAGAGTTTACAAGAGGAACCAGGAGGCCCTCCACGCTCGCCCCCTTGGGCTCCCCGCTGCCCGCTTCTTGGGGCCAGCTACCCGTCTGCACACGTGGAGTAGGGAGCAGGGGTGACGGGCCTGGCCTCAGCCCCGTGGAGCTGGAGCTCCACAGGGGACAGAACTGTGGATGGTGAGGCCATGGGGGCCGTGGCTGCAGGAGGGGCCCCGGATGCTCGTCAGAGGGGACACTGGGACAGCGGGGAAAGGCAAGGAGGAGGGCTATGCAGGTACAGGGACAGGACCAAGGCCCGCGCCTGGAGCCCATGGCCCATTGGAAGCATGTGCCCACTCCCTTCCTCTGCCCTGGTGTCCCCCTCTGCCCTGCAGCCCTGCAGATATGTCCCAAGTGCCAGCACATGGGCAGGCATGCACACAGTGTGAGGGCCACACCTGGCCCGGTCCCCAGTTTACAGATGCGGAAACTGAGTGCCAAACCCAGAGGCTCGGTGCCCACACTGGCTCCTGGCTGCCCCTCGCTGCCCTCGCTCTCCTCTCCGGGGCCACAACTTGTCACCCACTAGCCCGCCATCCTCACACTGCCTGTCCCACAGGAGCAAGCAAGACTCCCTGGGACTCACACCAAAGCCGGGACTCACGGGGCGCGCTGTTGGGACTGGGGGACGGGGATGGCTCTGCAGGTGAGGCAGACGCAGGATGCTTATGAAAAGCCAGTTGCAGTCAGAGGGATGCCGTGGCGAGCGCACCCCAGCCAAGGGCACGGCTTGGGCACGGGGTGGGGACTGACCGCCCACCTGCTGGTGATTCCCTTCACTTGGCCAATGACCTGGGCGGTTGAGAGGGTGGATTTCAGAGACTGGGGGCCTGACCTTGGTTCATCACTTCCTGCTTTCACCTGGGTCTCTTCACCTACAAAACCAGTATTCTAGAAACCCAGGCACAGTTTCCGGCAAAGAGAAATAATAGCTGTGTGTCTCTATTGTTCAAGTTTCACAAAGTTGCAGCTGAGAAGACTGGAGCTCAGAGAGGTGAAGGAGCTGCTCTGAGGTAGCTAGGACCCGGGGACTTGGACCCGAGCCTGACTGCGAGTAGCACCGAGGACTGCACCCCTCGGAGCTGTGAGCTGCTGCCCCCAAAGGAGGAGAGCCCAGCAGTCGGTGCCTCTGTGGAGGCCAGCCCTTCAGTGGGGGCAGAAGGAGGCATCCACTCCTGCACCCAGAAATGAGCCCTGGGGACAACGAGTGACAGGAATGACAGCCTCTTCCTGTCTGATGGCCCCACGGTTCCTGGGCATCCCTCGGACCCCAGCCTCCCCTCCTGGACCCCTCCTGCCTGGCCTTTCTTCAGGCCTCCTCTTCACTTGGGAGCCAGGACCCCACTTGGGGCTTCCTCCCTCCCTCCTTCCTTTTGCGTATTTGCAAGAGGTGACAATGTGCCTTGTCCCAGGTGCTAAGGACACTGGTAGACAAAGCCCTGTCCCCAAGGAATGCACTGGCCAGTGGGAGAGAGAAATGTATGCCTGGCAGGAGCTCGGTGAGGGCTCTGATGGAGGGAGCAGAGGGTTTGGTGGTCCCTGGGGACAGGGCTCCTCACACAGGCTCAGAGGAGGACTTCCTGGAGGAAGAGCCATTGGAGCCAGAGCAGAGGGATTATCTGGGAGAGGAGGGAGGGGGCGCACTGCAGGCAGGGCAGCGCACCCAGGGCCTAATAGGGAGTGAGACCACGCAGGGTCTGGGGACCATGTGGGAGGTTGGCCTTTGCTCCGGGGCCCACTGGGAGCCACAGGAAGGTTCTAAGCAGGGGACGGTGTGTCGGATCCGAGGTTAGGAAATGTACTCTGACTGCTGTGTGGATTGCAGGGGGAGGCAGGGGGGGGGCTCCGGACCCTCCTCGGGAGACGAGGAGCCGTGGATGTGGGAAGGGGTGCTGCAAGGTTGTATTTAAGTGTGTGCCCTTGAGCACATGCCACCACAAGTGCACGTGTGCATGGGGGTCTTGTGGGTATCAGCGGACTAGATCTTGGTGAGAGCCCCACCCTGACCTGTGCCCGGAGGCAGGACCCCTGCCCAGCACCTAGCCCAGCACCTGGCCTGTGGTGGGGACTCAGGCAACACACGTGGACAAATGGGCACCAGGTATCCACATCTGTACATGCACGGGGTGCACACGTGTGTGAGCCCATCAGTGATGGTGGTGTGGCCTGTGAGAGGGTGTGAGGGGGCAGCCCCTCTGTCCAGCTTGGAACAGAACCAGGGATCCTTGGGAGAGTGCAGGGTGTGGCCCAGCCCAGCTTGGCACAGACACCCCATCCCAGCCAGAGGCCACAAGCACAAACTGCTTGGCATTAGTGCCCAGGATGTCTGTCAGGGTCACTGCTGCTATAAGTCACCCCAGTTTCTGGTCGCAGTACCTGCCCAGCCTACTCTGGCTGAGCTGATCACAGGCAGGCTGGCAGCAGGTGACGCTGTGCTTCAGAGCACTCGGCATCTGGAGAGGCAAGCCCTGTGTCTCCCTGGGGACCCTGGTGTATTCGCCCATATTTGAATGCCAGTGTGTACAGTGGACAGGCGCTGTGTGTGTATGCTGAGTGTGCATACTTGTCACCATGTCCCTGAGCACAGGCTCATGGTGTCAATGTGGGCAAATGTGTGGCATGTGCCTTTCCTAGTGCAGGCAGGCTGGTAATTGCACCTGTGTGGCACATATGTCCATCTTGGGGACACCCTATGGGTCTAGGTGTCAGTGTGTGGTGTCAGCCACGGTGGGCCGTCGGGGCATGGAGGGGCTCACACCTCTGTCCATGTGGGCCCTGCAGGTGGATGTGTGGACCCTGGGCGGGTGTGACAGGCGGAGCCGCAGATGGGCCTTCTTGGCCTGTGAGGCTGGTGGCCAGTGGCCAGGCTTCTGAGGGTCCAGCCCAAGTTTCCTAGGAATCTCCTGTCACCTTTATCCCCAGGCAGGCGGTGTGACATGAGTGACAGGCTCTCTGGGGTGAGAACAGTGGCTTTTCCTCCTCTCCCCTTCCTCCTCTTCTAGGTGCTGGGCCCTGCTTAGCTCCAGGCCCAGAGGGGTGGACACCAGGTGGGACCCAAGCCCTGGAGGAGGCCCCACACCACCCCAAGATCTCCTTTGGGTCCTTGGTGGGGGTCCCATCAGCCTGCCCAGCTGGGGTCTCGGGGTCTGGAGGCAGGCAGGCTGTCCAGGGAAGCTGAGGGTGGCCGGATGCTGGCCCAGGAGAGCCCCTCCCTGCTGGACAGGTGGATCAGGACAGGTGTGCCCCAGTGGGTGTGTCCCTGCCGGTATGTCCTCACAGGTGTGCCATCCACAGTGCCCAACAGGTGTGCCCTGACAGGTGCGCCCCGAGGGCTTCTTGGAGGAGCCAGGCAGTGGGCGGCAGGCCCTGAGCTCCAGGCTCCAGCCCCGCACACGCCGCCGCCCTGCCCCTGGCCCTTGCACCCCAGGGAGCAGACCCCGACCCCACCCGGCCCCCAGGTCCCAGCTCGGGGCTCACAATGGGAGAGGAGGGGAGAGGAGAATCGCGGAAATTTGTCTTGTCTCGGCTGACAGCGGAGCGAGTGATGGCCGGGCGCTCGGCAGTTTTTAATCATTTTATCTCTGTCTCGGCTCTCGGGGGAGACGCGGTGCTTAGCAGTCTGCGCAGAAAGACCTCGGGGCGCGGGGCGCAGCGGCGGCTCGGCTCCGTTATTAGCTGTGCTCTTCGGAGCGCGCGCTCTCCCGGGGGAGCCGGTGAAAAATTAACACGGGCGGCGCGGGCGCCGTGTAACTGTAATTACTCCATTGATATTCCTCACACAATGGCGCTGTCATCAGTCATTTACATAAACTTCTCCCCGCCAAGGCGGCGAGGTGCCTAATCCTATTGGCGCTTCCGCGGCATGCATTATACATGGCCGGCGCCTAGGTGAGGAGGGACCCGCGCCCCGCCCAGGTGAGCGGGCGAGAACCGGGAGGAGGAGAGAGACCGAGGAAAGGGGAGGAGAGTGGGAGAGGGAGAGCAGCAGGGGCGGGCAGAGGAGGGAGGCAAAGGAGGAAAAGAGAAAGAGCAGAGGACCCGAGAGGACCGCGGAGGGGAGCCGGGCAGGCAGGGCAGAGCCAGCGCCTCTGCCTGCGAGGAGCCCGGGGAGGCAGGGCATCCGCTCGGCCTGACATTGGGTCTCGCAGGTAGGGGCCTGGCCCCAGGGCCCAGCCCAGGGCTCCTGGTCTGCCTGCCCGGGCCTCCGTCTGATCCGGGACAGGTGATCTCATCCAGCGGGAGCCTAGAACAAAGCCTGGCTCACCCCTTCCCGACCTGCTCCGCCCCTTCTCCCCCTGCAGGGGGCCTGGACGGGCTGCAGGCTCTACAGCTGCTAAGGAGTTAAAACTCCCTGGAAATTACCCTGTAATGACCTAATTAAAGACTTCAGGGGCCACCTCTCCAGGGTGACAGCTAATAACACCCGCCCAACAATAATAATCCCACTGGAGCCCCCGTTATTGCTGCAGCCGGTCCCCCTCCCACCACCCTCGGCGACCCCCTCGCGGCCCTGCCTGTGCAAGCTGTTGGCGACTAGGGCAGGCGGGGCGAGCCCCCAGCTGGGGCCAGGAGGGCTCCGGATGGGACCAAGGGGAGCAGCCCGGGATAGTCAAATTTCCGTTGCTGAATATTTAATGAAGCCTGCTCGGTTTATTTGGTTGGCCTGTCGATTTTTATTCTTCTGTCAATAGCTTCTCATATGTGGGGCGGTGGTGATCTTTAGCAGGGGCCTCTCCAGGGACGGCTGCCACTAAATGCAATTATGGATTTTATACCTCAATGTGTTTGATATTTCCACTGATCTAATTTGCAGCCTGGTAGTTTATTGTTTGGCATTTTAATGGCGTTCAAATGCTATGGGAAATTTGATTTCTTTTTATAATTCCTCCTTAACACAGTTAATGCGGGTGGCGGGATGGCCCAGATTTTAGAGCCCAATGTATAGAAAGGGGGGAGACACCCCACACACCCTTGCGGGTTCTAAAAGGGATCTCCCTTGGAACCCCGCCCAGGTGTGTGGCCACCCTGGGGTGGAGATCTCAGAGGCCGGGGTACCAAGCTGGCCTGAGGGTGGGAGAGCTGACGTGGCCACCAGGGCTCAGGCACAGGGGCCAGCAGGCAGCCCTCTACTCCAGATATCCTGAGCTCTGTGCCCTGTAGGCCTTGTCACTGGCCCTCTCAGCGTGGCTTCAGGTCACTGCCTGCTCAGTCTCGGGCAATTGCAGAGGCTAGAAGGTCGGCCTCTCACGGCCACCCATTTTTCTGGCCTGAGTCTGAGAGGGCAGGGACTGGGGTGCCTCTGTGACATGCCTTTCACAGTGACAAGTCCTGTGGGGCCTCTCTCTCCCAAGTTCTAGGTCAGGGATGCCCCCACTGCTATCCCTGCCTGCTCCTGACCGTCCCCTCCTGGTCTCCCTGGCAAGGGTAGGTCCGGGGGCATGGCCAGGGCTGGTTGGTGTCCCAGATCTGCTTCCTGGAGGCTGTGCTGGTCGTTTCTTCAGGCCAGATGGAGAACAGAAAGGACACCAAGGTCCTCAGAGCAGGGTGGACACTGCCCACCTCTTTGGGGCAGCAATCCCAAACCAAGCCTCCTGTTCTCCCCCAGGGAGGCTACAGACTGGGCCACCAGCTGGGTTGGCCCTCTGCCCTTGGTTAGCAGGGTGGGACCACAAGGGTACTCCTGGGAAAGCCCACTCCTAGGTGCCTCCTCCTGGGGGCTGCCCACCACGGGCAGCTGGCTGATGCTCTAAGACATCTTCTGGGGAAAGGAGTCTATAGAGGCTCAGGAGCCTCCCTGGAAGTGACAGGGGAAATGGCCCAAGGCAGGGGGACTCAGTCTCTCCGTCTGAGGCACCAGGGCTGCTCAGGCAGCCTGGCCTGACCAACACCCTTACGCCTTCCAGAGGGCATGTGGTCTAGAAGGTCCCCTTTCCTGGGGCACAGGGAGCCCGGGGCATAGGACTCGTCCACACCACCGTCTGTGGAGAGTGCTGTCTGAGTAGCCTGACCTGTGCCCTGTGAATATCAGCTTATAGCAGACTCTGGATTTATTGTACCCATTTTATGGAGGCACAGCCTGAGGCTCTGTGTCACCTGCCTTAGGTGGTAACTAGTGGCAGGACAGAACATCACCCCAGGCAGGTGTGTCTTCCTGGTCTCCAGAGCTGACAGTGTGGACAGCTCTGTTCTGGAGCCCACCCTTCTCGGCAGTAACCCACAGCTGCCAGCCGAGCCTCGGGTAGGTCCTGGCATTGGGAGGGCGCTCTGCCAAGGGGACTGGCCACTCCTTCCTTTGGGCAGTTCCCATGTCACCATCTCTCCCAGCTTCTCCCATGGACAGTTCCCCTTCCACATAGTGCTGCCCGCCACACCAACCCCAGCCAGCTCTGGCCCTGGCACAAGGCGCTGTCATGGCAGTGGCTCACTCTAGAGCCCCACCCAGGCCAGGCCCTGGGCAGAGCACTGCACACACACTCTCCCAGGGAGGTAGGGCCATCTTATGGATGAAGAAACTGAGGTGCAGAGAGACCCCTTCCTGCCGGGATCCTAGCTGAGACTCAGAGCTGCCCACAGCACTGCCCCCCCCCAGCTGGTACAGCTGTCCCACTGCATAGTTCCCCGCCACTCCGTGCCTCCCAGCATCTAACAACTGGGCAGTTAGGTCCATCGTGTGTTCCAGCCAGCCCAGGAGACCTGACAGGACAGGGACTGGGCCTGTCCCACTCACAGTCTAGCTGACCCCGGTGGGGGGGGGCACACATGTCCTGGGAAGGACAGCTGCATGCCTAAGTCAGTGCAGCCCCCAGAGCCCATGGCCACAGCCGTTCTGAGACCTCCAGGCACCTGGGGACAGGTTGCCGTCTAGATGCCAGGTGACCCAGGGCTCAGTCCCTTCCGCCTGCTCCTCTGGTCACTTGGCAGCCCCTCAGCTCCCCCACAGAGTTCCTTTCCCTGGACCCTCACGCCTCCCACACCTCTGCCCTTCGCCACCAAGAGCTCCTTCTCCCCAGGCTGCCTCTGCTCATCCAGCTCATCACTGCTCCGGGTCACCCCTCAGGTGGCCTCCCAGGGTGTCCCCCAAGGCTGGCCCTGCCTTGTCCAGCACCCCACCTTCCCCAGTCCTTGTCACGGGGCTGTGTTCCCTCTCTCTGGCCTCACTGAAGGGGGCTACACCATTCCATCAGGCCCTGGGGAGGGTCTGTCGAATGAATGAAGGGGTGAGTCGGGACAGACTGACCTGCCACTCAGAAACCCCCACCCTGGGACAGGAGGGAACATGGATGAAGACACCATGGACCAGACCCGTCTGCAGGCCCCTCCCACCTCGCCCTGAGTCTGGGTGTTAAGTGGCCACCCTCCCCCGCCCCCAATCAGCAGTGAAATCAGAGCTGAGTAATCTGATGTCCCACTTAGGAAAGAAAACAGGCTTCCCACCCGGGAGGAGCAGGGGCTGGGCAGAGGCACAGCCCTAGCACCAGTGTCAGCCATCAGGCCTGATAAGATCTTCACAGCTTGTTATCCTGGGTCAGGCTGACTTGTGTGCACAGCTGGGGGGCGGGGGCTCTCCAGGTAGCTGGGCTGCTCTCTGTGACCCGCCTGTGGAGGGGTGAAGGGCTCTGTGTACTTTGGGAGACAGCTGCAGAAGGAATTGGGGTCTCAGGGCCTCTGTCTGCCCCTGGGAGTCCCAAGTCCCTGCCTCTGAGCCTTCGACAGCATCTTTTGAGTGAGCCAACAGAACTAAGATGTGGCTAGTACACCACAGACCAGGATCCGAGTGATGCCGCTTAGTCACTTCCCGCTGTGTGTCCTCATGCAAATCACACATCCTCTCTGAACCTGTTGCCTCCTTTATTGCTGGGGAACATAATCTCTACCTCTGGGTTGTTAATGAGACTCAGTGATACCCTGTTTGTCCTTGGTGTACCTGAGCTGTTCAACAGATTAGGGACCAGATCATTCATTGTCCAAACGGGGACTTTCAGAGTGAAAGAGGATGCTATTAATAATTCTGCCAAGACCATAAATGTAAACCAGGACGGCCCAGGCATCCCGGGTCTGCAGTCACCTGTCAGTAAAGTACTCTGGGACAGGGTCGTCATGAGGGTCCGTGGAAGAGAAGGGATTCTCTAGGACTGTGTCCTCACTGAATTGTCACAGTGGCCTTGGGAGGTAGATTCCACTTTTCTGTCCACTTTACAGATGGGGAGACACTCAGGAGGGTCAGGTGAGTTGCCAAGGCCTCCAAGGCAGGAAGGCGTGGACTGGAGGTGGTCTGGCTGGGCTGGAGGCTGACCACAGCGGCCCTGCTCTGCGGCTGAGAATGGCCACAGGGGGCCGTCTGGAGGCCAGGTGGGCATCCTCTCACCTTGCCAGGTAACTGGCTCAGCCGGCTCCTGGCCCCACAGGGCTGTGGAGTCTCCCCCTGGCCGGCAGCTGGTGGGCTTGGCGACGGGATGGGGAGAGAAGCCCATGAGGTGATTTTGAGCGCCTGTGTGCTGGGCGAGCTGGGCCCCCCTGACTCCACCTGCGTCACCTCCACTGCTTAGGCCTCGTGTTCAACAGAGGATGGTGGGGACAGGCCCAGGAAAGGGAGGGGGAAGCGTTCACTCCCCATCCTGACACCTTCCCCACCTAACTTGCCCCCTTCCCTTGGGCAGGCTGCAGGGGGCGCTGCACCCACCGCCACAGCCTTGCGACAGCCATCTTTGGAAGTCAGTCATTCCTGAAATCCATGCTCCCTGCCTCTTGCCGAAGCCAGGCGGCCGCTCACTGTGGGATTGCACAGTGCAGTGTCCAGAGGGCAGCAAACAAGCTGGGGCAGAGGCTTTGCCCCAGCCACTCTGGGCGACGGTCCCACCCTGCTGCTTCCTGCTGAAAGCCAGTCCCCCCTGGAGTCCGCCCTCCTGTCCTGCCACATGGGGACCTCTCCCCTCGAAGGGCGTGCACCTGGGCTCCTGGGCACTGAGGGGACTTCTTGAGGCAGCTTCCTAAGTCAGGTGCCCCTGGAGGTGGGAGGGGGGTGTGATTCCTGGGGAACCCCTCAAGCAAGAAGGACCTTGCAGGTCATCAGGACCCCTGGAGCTCTCCTGCACCCCAGCCCACCTGCTCCCCGTCTGCTCCCTTCCCTCCTGGCCCCAGCACCTGCCTCCTGCACGGTGCCCACCCTGGGTCTGTGTTCTTGGGCAGTCACCCCACCACATTGGAGGTCCCCAGTAAAGAGCCTCCCTCAGACCAGGATCCCACCTCCCCCAGAGCAGGGGGAGCCTTCTCCAGGCCCCTCACTGGCTTCCCCTCTGGGCCTGGTCAGCACTGTGCAAGGTCACAGGGTGGACTGACCTGGACCCTGTCCCTGGAGAGCACCCAGTCTTGTAAGGGAGGCAGACAAGAATGCTGATGTCACCAAAGCCATGTGACCCCTGCAGGGACAACCCAGAGCCTTCTGGCAGGTTCCAGGCCATCTCGAACTCGGCCCACCCTGCAGGTGTGAGCAGGGGATTTCAACCCGCTCACCCATCTGATGAGTGTCTTGTTCAGTGAACAACCTGCAAAACCATGTGGGGTGACGTGGGAGGGGATGATCACAGAGGAGGGGACAGTGTGCAGACCCTTCTAGCCAGATGGTGCTGGCGGAGCAGAGCTGAAGGGTGGGAGCCCTCCCTTCGGGGCCCTGACAAGGAGAGAGGGCAGGAGCTGGTGTCACTGAGGAAGGCGCTGCCGGGGGACCTGGAGGATGGAGCTTGTCCTCAGACCCTCAGATGCCACATCTGAGCTGATTGACTCTAGAGCCCAAAGGGGGCCCCAGAGAGGTTTTAAGCAAGGGAGTGATGGAGGGCAGGTTGGGGACGGAGAGCTAGTGAGGAAGGAGGTTTAGGGAAGGATCTTCTGGGGCAGAAGCTCAGGGTGGGCGGGGCTTGGGAGAGACCTCGGTTTGCTCCACTGTGACTCGGTGACACCCAGGGTAGAACATGGACAAGAGGGATGTGTGAGTGCGGGAGGAGCTGGATTGGGTGCTGCCTGCTGCCTCCCCACTCCCTGTCCACCCCACCTCCCTGTCGCCCCCACCTCCCAGCCAGCCAGCGGGCCCGGGGTTCCCTCCACACACACCCGCAGCACGCAGATGAAGACACTAGGGTGACACTACAACAGAGCCTCCCTCGTGGGCTCCCACCCAGTGGCAGTTAGATGATCAGGTGGCTGGGCAGTGGGACCCGCCATGGTGCCAGGACCGTGGGCACATCTGAAGGGCGAGCCCCTTAGCCCCGGTTTCACTTCCAGCAGAGGAGCAGGGTCTGGCTCCTGGGACTCTGGTACAGTCACCAGATCTTCCTTGAGCTCCGTGCTCTGCCTGGCCTGGCTGGACATGGTCCTGGTCCAGGTCCTGCCCTGGAGGAGCTCATGCTCACGCCCTGAGCTGGCTTTAGAGGTGCCAGGGTGAGCAGAATCACCAGTGAGACATCCCCCTCTGACGGGAACACAGCGCCATGTGCTCAAAGCACTTCAGAGGCAAGGCTCGGTGCTCAGGAGGGATGACGCGCTCTGCTTTGGCAGTTCAGGATGGTTTTATGTAAGCGGAAACCAATGAGCTCACTCCTTTGGGCAAATCTCCTTTGTAAAATGGCTGTTACCAAAGCAGTGGGGCTGGGCCACAGGCTGTGAGCAAACCCAAAGCCCCGCCCGTGGCCCCACCGGCTCCCTGGGGACAAACTGTAGTGGGTGGACCAGTCCGCACCTTCACGTGCAGCTCCACGGGCATGACTTCTGGACAAGAGGGGATCGAGTTGCACGTCCTCTGGGTGACGCACACTCCACGCCGGGCGGTTCCTTCCATGCTGGTGCGGTCAGCTCCTCCGTGTCCATGTGCCAGAGCACCGATGCCCAGCAAGTCAGGGTCTGTGTCTGACTGTGGACAGGGGGTTTGCATCCGGGCCATTTGACCCTTTGCGTGTCGCTCATAGCTGCCCGCTTTGGGGAGTGGTCAGTGGCTCCTGAAGTGCTGTGAACCTCAAGGGGAATCCGCCACCAGCGCTCCTTCCCGGAAGCCAGTCTGGGAGGTCACGTGCACCGGGCTCTTCCTGCCAGGGCGGTTGGCGCCTCAGCCTGTGTGTGAGGTCGCTGCTCTTGGAGAGGCCCGGGGCCTGGCTCCTGCAGCCCATGTGGTGTTCTTTTGGGAAATCAGCAGCTCCAGAGCAGCCGGCCCCTGGCATTCCGTGGGTGTTCCGTGGGTGACTCCATGAAGACACCGAGTCCTCTCCCCCCAGATCCCACACCTGCCCCTGCCCCTTCCTCCTCCCCGGGAGCGGCATCACCATCTTCCTCTCCTGCCTTCCTGACCCTGGCAGCCCCCTGGACACTGGGAAGGGCGGCTCTCGAGTGCGGGGCTTGGCCTCTGTGCAGTATGCATTTTTATTTTTTCAGCACGTTGTGAAATTCATAACACCCAGTAATGACTTCCTCACTGGGTAAAGGGAAAGGGGGGAAAAAAGGACCTTGAAGAAAAATGAACCGTGGCAGGCGTGGACTCCATTTGTAACAATATGGAAATTGATTGTTGAGTCGGAGGAATATTTTGTAGTTTGCTTCGCTGTGCTCGGCACTAATAGCCGGGAGCATTAGTGAACCCAGGGAGTGAGTTATGGGCGCATTAAGGAGGCCTCGAGGCTCCGGGGCCTCCCTTGAAGTCAGGTTCCAGCCTGTGGGTCTGTCCTCCCCAGGCGCTGGCTCCTTTCTGCTCCCAGAGAGCCAGGCCAGGCACTGCAGCTGGAGAAAAATCTGAGCACTGCCTTGATGGAGTGGTAGGACAGGACCCGGCTTCTAATCTCAACTCCTCCTTCCTGTGTGTTGTGTTACCTTGGGCAGGTGACTTGGCCTCTCCTGGTCTTAATTTCCTCCTTTGTAAAATGTACTGTTTCTCCCTCTCTTAAGGGGCAAGAGGAGATGGGAAAGGTCACTAATATAAAGGGCACAGGGACAGGCCCCTCCCTGGCTCAGCATGCTGGGTGGACAGATGTGTGAGGGGTAGCTCAGCAGCTGAAGGTGATGATAGGAATCCGGGAGACACCAGGAGCCAGTGGGAGGCACCAGGGGTGACAAGTCTGCCCAGCCCTGTAAGGGTCCCGAGAATCAAGGAGGCTGTGACCATAGGAACTGCAAGCTGGACTGTGACGAGGAGGGAGGAGGCCTCCTCTGCACACGGGCAATGCCTGGTGGCCGAGCTCTGCAGGCTTGGCCTGCCGCCGTGGCTTCGTGTCCACTCGTCAGCATCATCCGAAGTCACGGTCCCCACCCCCACCTATTCAGAACCCAGGCCTGCTTCCCTGCGTCTGTCTTGGGAACAGGCTCCCACATCCTTCGGGGCTCTTAGGTCAAAGCCACCTGTGTCTTCCTGGGGGCCTCCCTCTGCCTCACCTCCTACATCCTGGCCCTCTGACCCCTTCCCCATCACTCAAATCTGTCCTCTTCTCTGTCCCCTTGGCTCCCTTGCTCCCCTGAAACCCAGGCCTGCCCACTCCTTGCCTGAACAGCTACATCAGCCTCTTTCTAATCTCAACTCCTCCTTCCTGTGTGTTGTGTTACCTTGGGCAGGTGACTTGGCCTCTCTTGGTCTTAATTTCCTCGTTTGTAAAATGTGCCTACCACACGTCCTCTTCCAGACTGAGGTCCCAGTGACTTTTTCTTTGTTTCTTTTTTTTTTTTTTGTACCGGGGATTGAACCCAGGGGCCTTAACCACTGAGCCCCAGGCCCAGCCTGTTTTAATATTTTATTTAGAGACAGGGTCTTGCTGAGTTGCTGAAGCTGGCTTTGAACTTGCAATCTTCCTGCCTCAGCCTCCTGAGCCACTGGGATTACAGGTGCTCTCACCTGTGCCACTGCACCTGGGCTCTCAGTGAATTCTTTAGGATCTGAACTTACTCCTCCCTTGCTTAACACCTTGCATGGTCTTCAGCATTCTCTTAGGAACTCATGACCTCCAGGGATTTTGCAGAGGCCTCTCTCCTGCTTTTTCTCCCTGTGTCCCCAAGCCCCCTCCCCTCTGTGTGCTCGAGAACCAGCCTCTCAGATTCGAGGCATCTTGGAACCTCCTGGATTGCCACTCTCTCTTCTCCAGAGTTTCTGGCTCAGCAAATTGGGCCTGGGAAGCAACGGCGTCAGAGCTCAGCCACTAGACATTGCCTGTGTGCAGAGGAGGTCTCCCCCCTCCTCGTCACAGTCAGCTTGCGGTTCCTATGGTCACGGCCTCCTTGATTCTCGTGACCCTTGCGGGGTTGGGCATTTCTGACCAGATCCCAGGTGATTCGGAGGCGGCTGTTCTGGGGGCCCCCCCGGGAGAGGCCTGCTGTCCACACTCTGCACGGCATGGCTCCCCCACAGTTCCCTTCCCACCTCCGGCCCTTGGCACCCCCTCTGCCTGCTGTCTTGCTTCCCTATCTGGCGGGTGAGCTCCTGTTCATCCTCTCCCGAGTCCCCAGGCAGTGGCCAACAGGGAGCCCACTGGTACAGCACTGGTACCCTTGGTCCCTGTTGGTCCCAACAGCTGGGAACCTGGAGTCCACTGAGACAGCTGGGCATAGGTGGCTTTGGAGGGCTTGCTTTGCCAGGAGTTGACTGCTTGTCCCCCCACATCAAGCACGGGATCTGATGGCCAGGGTGGCCAGCCCTCCCAACAGCCAAGAGGAGCAGAGGCCTCTGGGAGCCAGAGGCCACAGCCAGAGCTCTGAGGGGCTCCTGAAGGGCAGGCGGCCGGGGCTCATGGGGGCGGCCCGTGTTTTGTTTTGTTTTAATCATGGATGAGATGCTGATGTGGCCCTCCCCGGGGATGGCGGGGATGAGACCAGCCCCACAAGCGGTGGAGGCGCTTCTGCAAACAGCCAGGGAAGCCCAGGTCAGCAGCAGCGGGCGCGGGAGGCTGCTGTCCCAGAAGGAGGACGTCCATTATGCCAGGAGGGCGCGGGAGAGCCGGCCGCTCTGTTGCCCACTGCTCAGGCCTGGCCCCTGGCCCTTACCCCAGGACAGCCCGGCCAGGGTCCTGCAGGAGCGCGCTGGGGTTCCCAGAACGGCGGGAAGTTGTCGGCCACAGCAGAACTTCCAGTGCATCCTTTCCTTGGGTGCCCTGGGCAGCCCTTGGTGGCTGGGAAACTGCTCGCCATACCTATTTTAAACACCAGTGTAATGGTTTATGGCCCATAGAGGGATAATTACGGAGTGCAGAACCCGGCTTTTATGGCCCCTCCTCCCCGGGGCGCACTTAGAGAACAGTATGTGTCATGTAGCCAATTTAGATAATGATTCTGATAAAGATAAACGGAATTGTTTATTATAAGTAATTGGGTCTGCTAAGGCCCAGATGAGGCGGTGATGGGGAAGGACTCCATAGGATGCAGGGACGTGGGGACAGGGCCTGGGTGAGGCTTCAGGTGGAGGGGACAGGCCTGCAGCTCCCTTCCCTTTCTCTCCCTCCCTCTCTCCCCGCTCTCCAGGCTGAATGGATCCTCCTCCATCCTGCATCCTAGGCAGAGGCTGCTCCTGGGCATAAATAAATCATGGGGTTTTCTGTTGAGTCAGCTGGGTGGGGGAGGCACCTGGAAGGAGGGACTGCAGGGGGCTCCGACAGCCCCAGGCGCCCAGGCAGCCGGCCTCCCGGTCCCCATGTGGTGTTGGAGCCCTGGTGGAGCCCCCAGGGCTGCCGCCCTCCTCACAGGCCAGCTGGCAGGTACGGGGGTGGAGGGCTGTCTCAAGGGAGACAGTGGCCCGTTAGGGTCTTTGTGAAGGATAAACAAAGCAAGGCCCCCAGCCCTCCCGCCCACAGCACACACACCTGAGACCTCTAATCACACCTCAGCTGGCAGGCCGTGGGAACGCTGCCCCTTTGCCGCCCGCCTGACCCCTGGTCTTCCTCCCCCTCTGAAGCCTCCAGGGTTCTCAGTGCAAGACCTGGATTCAGAAACTCGGGGTGTTCAGTTAGCCTCTAAGAACAGGGTCCGTGTCCCACACAGGGATCCAGCAGACCAGGGTTCCAGGAGCTGGGTCTACACTGAGGGATCCTACAACCGGTGCTCTTAAAGTGGGGGGTCTACAAGCCAGGGCCTTGATGGAGGATCCCACAATCTAGTTATCGGGGACCCTACCAGCCAGGCCATAGCCAGGGTGCCTGTGTGGGGGTCTCTGAGGAGCAGTACCCCACGAGGCTGGGTCTCTGCAGACAGGGCCTGGGAGGCAGGGCTCCCCCTCCCCAGAGGCGCAGCGGCCCATCAGACCCAGGTGTAGGGGCCCCAGCTCGACTGCCTGCGGCTGCGGCTCCCCAGATTGAAACCCAAACCGGAGGAGCGGCCTGTCAGGTGCCTGTGATCTGGGCATGATTGAGAGGGGTGCAGTGGGGAGGGGGCCACAGGCCCCCAGGGGCTGCTCCTGAGCAGCCGCGCAGCACAGCGGGAGGCTGAGGAGGAGAAAGAGCGGGGATTTTCTCTTTCTTGGTGCTTATCTGATCCCAGGAGGGCAGGGCTCCCTTCAAAGGCAGGCTCCTTATCAGCTGGGATTTGTTTGGGGCGTGATAGCTGCACCTGGTGGGGAAGGGACCTGCAGGTGGGGGTGCTGGGGGGCGGCCCAGTGGGTCTGGGTTCCAGGGTGTGCATGTCCACGCCACGAATGTGGCCAGCTCTGCGTGAGCATGCTGCCGCGGTGCGCACCTCCAGGGCTGCCGCTCCCTCCTGTGCCTGACTTGGTGGGTGTGGGTGGGCGCACAGCAGACCTGCCCGGGGCAGGGGACCAAAAGATGGGGCTCCCATCTGGGCCTCCTGGCATTGGACAGGGCACTGCTTGGTTTTGCCCTCATGCTGGTCCCTGCTGGGCCCCTGTGCCCGCCCTCCTGAGTCAGGTACCTGGGGCCCATGGGAACCGGGGATGGTGGATCAGTTTACTCACAGGCACAGCAGGCAGAGGAGGTATAGCCCCGGGCAGCGGGTGGTATTGGTGGAGAAGAAAGGGACAGTGGAAAGGCCAAGGCATAAGCCACGTCAAGCCTGCTCAGGGTGGGCGAGGCCAGGGGCCAGCCAGACTGAATACCCAGCCAAAAGGCTGGCATGTCCAGAGACAGGGACAGAAAGTTGCTGTGGGGCCTGGGTCTTCTGCTCTAGGAATTCACTCAGCTTAATGTCCATCCCCTAGCCTTGCCACATGCCCCCTGCAGTTTCTCTGTTGCTTTTTTTCAAGTGATAACTTCTGGGTGTTTTTTGGTTTTGGTACTGGGGATTTAACCCAGGGGCACTTAACAACTGAGCCACGTCCCCTGCCCTTTTTAATTTTTTATTTTGAGACAGGGTCTCATTAAGTTGCTGAGGCTGGCTTGAGATTGGCTTAAGTTGCTTGAGATCCTCCTATTTCAGCCTCCAGAGTCATTTGGGGATTACCAAAGTATACATCACCATGCCTGGATCAAGTGGACAATTTTTAATTAAAAGTCTTGTTTTGAGATAATTGTGGATTCATGTGCAATCGTTAGAATAGCCCACAGATCCCTGATACACTCTACCCAGTTTCTCTCAGTGGTAACACATTGTCCAGTATCACAACGAGGACGTTCATGTCAGTGCAAGATGCAGCCCACACTGGATCTGGGTGTGTGTGTGTGTGTGTGTGTGTGTGTGTCTGCCTGCCTGCAGTTTGGTCCTTGTGTAAGTTCACAGTCCACCACTACACATAGGAAATAGAGCTGTTCCGGCCCCACCGGGTCCCCCCGTTACCTGTTACCCTGCACACACTGTTCCCTGACCTGTGACCTGCTCCCTGACCTGTGACCTGCTCCCTGACCCTCTGGGCTGTCACCTGGCATGGTTTCATCTTGGGGTCACTTCTGTCTGCCAGGCTCCAAGCTGTTAGGGCCTCACGTTGGGGCCTCTCATCTCAGTCCCTGAAACTGACCCCTCTCCCCGTCTCCCCTGCCCCTTTCCTGTGTGCCCGGGCTCTCTGCCTGCGGGCCTGGCCCCAGAAGCCCTGTCCCTGCACTGTCCCCAGTGCCCACCCTAATGTCACTGCCACGCCCCATCTCCCACGGCTCCACTGTCCTAGGGTAAGGAATGCTAGCTTGGCCCTGGCCCTGCCGGCCACTCTGAGCACATCACAGGCTGCTGAGATGCCTCCCTGCGGGGCAGTCCCTGTGCCGAGGCCCAGCACCCCCATTCCTCCTCCTGGATGACTCCTGGCCTCTGCAGATGTCCATGTCCTGTCCAGGCTGGTGGCCCCTTGGCTGGCCCTCCCAGCCCTGACCCCGGACACTGTCCGGCTCTGGGTGCTCCCTGCTCTTCCCCAGAGGCAGCTAATAACCGGGAGCAGGCACCTAGCTAGTGTGGGGACCGTGACCGGTGGGTGGCAGGTGGCGGGTGTGCAGGTTGGCCTGCTGTGCCACTCAGGGTAGGGACGGGCCACCAGGGGCTAGTGCGGTGGAGGGAGGGACCACTGGCCTCCCTCTCGCCATCGTCCCACAGGGCGTCCTTCCTCACCTGACCTCTGCCTTCCAGGTGTCAGCCCTGGCTCTGGAGGAGACAGAGAGCAGCTGCCAGCACCCTGGCTGCCAAGGCCCCAGCCTGCCCCGGGGGCAGCTGTGACACCCCATCCCAGACCTGTGTCTGTGCTGTGTGACCTTGGGCAGGGCTCATGTCTCCCTGGTGCAGGACGTGGTGGCCACATGTGTGGGTTGAGTGGCGGGAGAGCTGGGCTTTTGAGGTGGCATGTTTGGCTTCTTTGAGGTTCCCAAGAGCCCCAAAGGGCATTCCAGCATAGCCCTGGGTGGCAGCCCCCTTGGATGGGAAGATCTAAGTGTCCTTGAGCCCCAGTCCATCCCCTCCAGAAGGGGCCTGGGAGGGGTCGGGAGGAGGGTGCTGGGAGGGGTGAGGGAGCTGGCCGGTGATCCCTGCCCAGCAAGGGCATTCTGTTCAAGAGGAGAGACGGGTGACCAGCATCATGGTGGGCCTTGCCCCTGCTGTGGAGTCTGCAGGGCGGACAGCAAGGAGAGACTGCTCAGTTTTGCCTACCGACATATTCTCAGAGCCCAGAACTGTGCCTGGCATGTGGTGAGGCTCAGAAAACCCACATGGAGTGGGCGAGCGCGCCTGGGCAGAGCACTCTCCAGCCCTAGACCAGAACAGGACTTGACGCTGCTGCTGGGTTGGACACGTGATCCACAGGACATCACGCCACCATTTAGTCCACGTGTGTGGTGTGGGCGGGACCTCGCACATGCTAGCAAGCCCTCTGCTGTGGAGCCTCCCCCAGCCCCAGCCCCAAATTCTCCCTCTGACAGCCTGCCACTCAGTGGATTTTGGTGCTTTGGAGACGTGCTGCACAGCATCCTGGCTGAGGGCTGCTGGCTGGAGGTTGGGGGGTCCCTTCGTGTGAAGCACAGCTGCTACTTCCCAAGAGCCAGGGTGGGCGGCAGCTTCCAAGAGGGGCGGAGAGCCGGTCAGCTTCTTAAAAGCACCGGGATCAAATCCCTAGAGCATGCAGGGGAAGTAAATCAAATACCCGGGCTAGTATCTCATGAAGATGGAGGATTAAGTGGAGCCGTGAGCCTCCTAGCAGCCAGGACAGAAGGGGAAATAGGATGAGGTCAGGAACTCATTGTCTGGCTGCAGGAGGCTGATGAGTGCATTGGGAGACTTTTGTTTTGTTTTTCCTGTTACCCAATTTATTTTTTTGCAGGTGTCTTATATGAGAAAGGAAAACGGGCAGGTGTCAAATCCCCGGGCTTGGCCGGTGCCTGCCCATCCGAGGCTCTCGTTAAGCCTTTGATGAAGTGAAACATTGAAGGAGGTCCTCAGAGGCCATCTCCCTGGGCTCACGGCTTCTGAGGCTGCTTGGAGAAGGCAGTGCGGGGCCCAGTGCGGGAAGAGGTGCTCCAGGGAGCGCCCGGACCCAGGGGCAGGTTGTTGGAGGAGCCCCACTGGAAGATGGCATCTGGGCCTCCTCAGACCAGCACCTTCTGCAGGATGGCACTGCGCCTCACAGTCCTGCTGCAGGAGGGTGAGGTGGGTGGGGTCACCTTGTTGTGGGCATCAAGGATTCCAGCAGTGTCCAGCACTACCCACTGCCCCCCACCCACATCCCCCAAAGATGCTTCCAGGTATTGCCAAATGTCCCCCGGGCAGAGTGGCCTCCTGTGCAGAAGCAGAGTCGGAGAGGCCCCAGGCCTTCCCACCTGACACTCTGTGTGGCCAGGCCCGGGGACATGGTGTTCTGCACCCTGCACCTCCCTCCACCCAGATCTGATCATCACGCAGGAAAGGGGATGGCACCGTGGGGAGGAGACATGGCCACCTCCTGCCCCCTCGCCCGAGCCCAGGGCCACCTCTGAAGCAGCAGTGTGTGTGCAGTATTCTGAGTATTTAATTGTTTTATCCTGAGATTTTTTTTTTTAAGTGGAGTGGGAAATGGGCAAAATAAAAGCACCCCCAGGCTGGTGAGAAGCAACAGTCTTCCCGCCAAGGCAGACGTCACCAGCTCTGCAAAGTGAACCTAAGACCAGGTCAGGAAGGAAAGTCATGAAACCAGGGGACACAAGCACGGTGGCGTGTGAGTGCCGGGCACCTGGGCCACGTGGCACAGAAAATGCACAAAACAAGGCTCACGTGGGAGTCTGGCGAGAGGATCCGTTCTGGGCACACAGAATTCTGCTTATGCCGTGCAGGGCTCCCCCACGGTGACCCCCTGTGGCGCATGGCCAGGGTCACCTTATCCATGGAAGCAGGGGCTCCAGGCAGCTGGGCCAGGATCAGTGGAGAAGGGGGCTCTTGGGCTGTGGATCTCAGAAGTGTGTCATAGAGGTGGCCGGGCATTCTCACTGTGGAGCTCTTGCCACCCCACAGGGACCTGGACAGAGATGCCTTGGGCCAGAGTCTTAGAAGTGAGGATCTTGATACACTGATCCATTCAATCGGGCAGGCATTCGGCAAGCAATTAGCGAGGGCGCACCATGTGTTGGTCACTCTACTGAGCATGGAACATGCAAAGGTAAGTAAGGGAACCTCAGGAGGCTGCTGGTTTTGTGAAACCACCTCAAGCTGTTTGTGTGCTGTCGTGTAGGTTGTTCACTGCACAAGAGCATCCAGGAGGGCAGTGGGGAATCCATCTTCCTCCCCAGCACAGGTTTCTGTCTGCCCAGAAGGGGTGCTGTTTTCACTAGCAGTCAGGACTCAGGAGGGCTGGCAGTCGGTGATCAGAGATTGCACAGAGGGACTGAACAAGAGGCCTGAGGTGTTCACTCAGGGAAACTAACAGTGGAAGAAATCACAGAAGAGGGGCCAAAGATGAGTCCTGACAGCCCAACGGAGAGTCTCACCCAGTGCCGAGGTCAAGGAGCCCTGAAGAGGGGACCATGAAGTCAGCGGGGTCAGAAGGGGTGAGGCTGCAAATGCCAGGCCTGGGGCTTGGGGGACAGGAGCCGGAGGAGGCTGAAGCCCTGGATCCTTGGGCCGGGGTGTGGGAGGGGGCTAGAAGCCACCTCGCCTCAGATTCGGCCTGCTGACCCCTGCCCTCCCCGCCGCCGGCTAGCCCCTCCCTGCTGTCCAAATTCCCACCTCCTGATTAGATTTGGGAAGGACTAATTAGATATAATTCATTATCCTCAAAAATGAGATCAGAAATCAGGAGCTCTCCTCAGAAGAAGGAGGCCTCGCCCCTCATCCATCATGCCGCTAAGTAACCAATTTAAAGTCAGGCGGACGCACGCGGCAGCATTATTACCTTGTCATAAACGGTTAGGGGAGGGCCCCCGAACGAGGCAGCTTTATAAATGGTTTTTACCACATTAGTTTCCAGTTATTTGACATCCACTTTGCTTAAGATAAATGCTGAACAAATAATCAAATTATCAAGCCCAAACCTGGGAAAGTCATTTGCATTCATTGTAGCAGGAGGGGCCGGGCATCCAAATTTGGAGAGCCCCCTGCCCTGTCAGGCCTGGCTTGGCAGGAAGGGAGGGAGGAGGACTTCCGGCTGGGGCGAGAAGTTGGGTCTGGGAGCTGGAGGCACCCAAAGGCCCCAAATGGGTGGGCAGGCCAGCCCCTGGGTGCAGGCCACAGGACCTGTCAGGAGCCAGAGCAGGCGCGCTCCCGGGGCCCAGGGCCGCCGTGTGGGTGACTAGGTCTGCCGCCGCCTCTGTCATGTGTGCGCGGAGTCGTGCAAACACGCAGACGACGCACCACGGTTCTTACTGTCTGTTGCCGGGAGCCAGTGTCTTTTGTCTGGCCCCAGAAGGGCCCTGTCACAGGCATGAATGGACCCCCTGCCCTTACAGAACATGACAGCTTCAGGCAGTTCTTGCCCCAGGCCCGTCTGGTTCCTGTCCTGGCCACCAGTGCTGGGCAGGTGGTGAGGAGCACCCTGGGCCTGGGCGGGACGTGTCCGGGGGCACCCGCTGACCCTCCTGCAGCTGGGCCAGGAAGGCTCCCTCCAGCAGCAGCCTTTGAGCAGAGAATGGCAATTTCACGCTGTCCCCAGGAGGCCCTCCTGAGCCCCAGCTGGGCCAGGCCTGGGCCAGCCCCATAGGCACCCACCCCCCACCCCAGCAGGGCTGGCCCCGGCCTGTCCAGCCTCTTCCACACAGAGCAGGGCAGGGTCCTCGCTGCTCTTCTGGCTGCAGACGCTGGCTTAGCTTCAAAGAGTGTTCTGTGTGAGGGTTGCATGCTGTCCCTGGAGACTGTCCCCTCTGGGGCTGTCTCCTCTGGCCTCAGAGGTTGTGCTCTGTGAGAGTGCCTACCCTGGCCTTAGAGGTGGGGCCAGGGAGAGCTTCCCGTGGTCCGTGTAGAGCTGCTTGGAGCTGCCCAAGAGGGGACTCCTGATGCCCCTGTGAACAGGACAGAGAATAGCCATGCTGGGGCCAGTGGCTTGGAGTCTGACTCCAGCCTGACTCCTGTGAAACTTTGGGCAAGTCACTTAACTACTCTGCGCCTTGGTTTCCTCATCTGTAAACTGGGGTAGTAACGGGCCTACCTCATGGATCACCATGAGGGTTGACGTTTACAGAGCACTTGTGTCAAAGCCCAGAGAAGGGCTGGAAACACAGTGGGTCAGGGGGCTGCAGAGGCCAGCTCGGACACGTGGGTCTTAACTCTTCCCGCCTCTAACAACTAGGAGTCACTGAGCAGCTTGGCAACCGGGCCGCCCTGCACCCAGACGGTGGGAGTCGATGTCTGCTGGGGCTCTTGGGTGGGACGGGGATGCAGACGTGCAACAGGTGGTGACAGGACCCTTTGAGAGGTGCCCTGAGAGGACACACAGCGGGGACTGGAGAGGCCCAGCAATAGCCCGTGACAGTGCGGGTCCTCCTGGAAGTATCTCTGCAAAAGCAGCGTCTAAACTAAGAGGTGGGCTGGACCAGGGGGCAGGGGTCGCCCCACCCAGGACATGCCCCACGCAGGCCACCTCCAAGGTCCAGCTGGCTTCTGCCCAGTAGCTCCTTCAGCACTGAGCAGCGGGGCCGGGCAGGAGCCGGGTGGGGCGGGCTGGCCGCTTCAGGCAGCTGCTCCGGTCGGTGGGCAGGCGGAGGCCACCATGCAGGGGGCACTGAGGCTGAGCGGAAGCACATGGTCGCTGTCTGTTTATTGGGCAGCGGAGCAGGTTTAATGGGCTAGCCCGGAGCCGTGGACGGGTGGCCCTCCCTCCCTGCAACTGCCCCAGCTCAGCTGGGCTTGCCTGAGCCAGGAGCCTGGGGCTCTGGGGGCCCCGCCTGCTCCTCTGCAGCCGCCAGCCTGTGGTGGGGCCGTGGCACCTGGGAATACCAGGCCCTGGTGGGAGGGTCTGGACCTGCCCACACCATCCTCGAGGCCCTCAGGGCTCCCTGCAAGGTGTGGTCAATGCAGAGGACACCTGGCCAGGCCTGACCTCTGCCCCACCCAGGCGGGCCCCCAGCGCCCCCGGCCCAGTGGTCCCTGCAGCCCCAGCCACAGCCATCAGTCATCCCCCCACCCTCCGAACAGCTGGTGCTTCCAGGGAAATTGACTAATGAATCAACAATGCGGGGATTGTGGAGGCGGAACGGCGGGAAAGGGCCTCCCTCCCAGCACCAGGCCCACCGGGCACTGAGGACACCTGGGGGGCAGCAAGCCCCCGCCCCTGCCCACAGCTCTGACCCCAGCACCCTTCGGGTTAAAGAATGACCAGGATCCAACTGACCCAGGTGCTTGCCAGCCCTGCCCTGCCAGTTACCAGCTGTGTGGCCTCACGCGAGAGTCCTTACCTCTCTCGGCTCAGTCCTCTCCTCCGCACAAGTGGGATGAACCCATTCCAGGCGTTGGCAGGCTGTGGTCAAGAGGGGCCGGGGACCCGACTTCCCGTGGGCCTGGTGCGTGGGCCTGATGGGCGGCCGGCAGCCGCAGCGATCCAGTGATCGTCACATCACTGCCCGGGAACAGCCTTGATGCACGGGTCCCAGGGACCCTTGCCAGAGAGCTTCCTTCGAACCTCCACTTCCTCTCCTGTAGAGTGGGGCCCGGATCCTCTTTCCCTGAGGGTGGCGGTGGGGACTGGTTCCTGCCCGGAGACCTCCTGGCTTCCAGCCCAGCCTGCACAGCCCTGGGAATTCTGCAGAACCAGTTCCCTGGCCCCTTGCACTCCCACGCCCTGCCCGCAGGAGGAAGGGTGCCTGCTCCCAGGGTGGGCACACGGGCCAGGGAGGTGAGGGCGGAAGTGTGTGGGGCTGGGCTGGAAGCCGGGGGGTGGCCTGTTGGAGCAGGCCCCAGGCTGGGCACAGAGGGCCCATTGTTGCTGGGCCCAGTCAGGCCAGACCCACGAGAGCGGCCACTGCTGCTGCCGAGTTTCGAAAAGTGTCTAGACAGGGCAGCCCCGGGGCCCTGGCCTGGGCTGCCTCCAGGTGGGGCTGAGCCACTCTGGGCAGACAGAGAGGCTTGCGCCCTTGCTCAGATGGTACCCAGTAGATGCCAGGGAGACGGGGGCAGAGGAAGAATGTATGTGGTCCAAACGCTGCTGGCCAGGAGGATGGCCTTGGCCGTGGTTTCGTACTTGGGACCCAGAGAGGGGCCTAGACTTAAGTCAGAAAACCCTGGGTTCCAGTCCTGGCTCTTGCTGTGTGACCTGGGGTAAGTGAATGTCCCACTCCAAGCCTTATCAGCCTCAACTAAATAACCTAAGCTTTAAGAACTCTGTGGTCAGAGAGACTTGGATTCAAATCCTAGCTCGGCCCTTCCACAGAGTGGAGTGACTTTGGCAAGGGACTTGAGCTCTGCGAGTCTCATCTGTCAAATAGGAATACTAAGAATTCCTCCTTCATTTCTGAAGTGAGATGACCCAGGGAGGTGTCTAGAGTGGGGCCTGGCGCGCAGTGGGTGTGCGACGAGGCTCGCTGACTGTAGCTGTCGTTACCGTCCCCAGCACCTTGGTTTCTTTTGGGTGAACCCAGGCTTGCAGGGCACTTTCCATGTGGCACCTGGCACGAGGCCAGCGCGCGGCAGTCCTGGGTGCCTTTTCTGAGACAGTGCTCGGGAGCCTGGCCCTGTTCTTGGCCTTGGTTGCAGTGCCTGGGAAATGGGCTCTTCCTGGACCAGGCCACCCACCAGGTGGGGCAGCAGCCAGGCCTCTTTGGGGAAGCCCCTCCTCTCTGCATCCCGTTGGGGCTATTTTTAGCCAGGCAGGTGGGGCCGCTGCTCTTATCTCTGCCTGACACTCTTGGCACGGGGACTGACAGGGCTCCTCTGCCCTCCTGTGCCAGCTGCACCCACAGAGCCCAGGTCTGAGTCCTGTGCCAGGCTCTTGTCACCCAACCCCAGCCCAGGGGACACCAGGGAGAGGAAGATGCCTGTCCAGCCACCCCTGCCCCCGCAGCCTCCAGGCCACCCACGGCCAGCCCCAGGTCTGAGGCTGTGGGGGTCTCACATCTGTAAAGGGAGCCAAAAGCCACCCTCCCCTCCCACCACGCTCTGTGTGGTTTCCATGGCGATGAGCACAAATCCCCGGGCCCTTCACAGAGGGGCCTTGTTTGTTTTGCCTGCATAACTCTGCAGGCCGAGTCAGAGGCCCGTTCCCGCCCAGCCGGCCCAGGCCCCTGCTGATCAGAGGGGCAGGCCCAGAGGGGCAGGGGGCCGAGAGGGGCGACCTCTACACTTGTCTGCCCTGTCTGCAGGGGAGGGACATGCCCCTGAGACAGCACCGGGCTGTTCTAGGTGCTTCATCAATATGGGAATCGTGCAAGTCCTTCCTGACCTTGACCAAAGTCACCCACCTCCCCAATCCTCAGTCCCTCTACCTGCAAAATGGGGATAAAGGTGTCCAACTCATTTGAGGGGATGAAGCACTAAATAAAGTGAGCCTGACCATGCCCAGCACCCAGCTGGATCAGCAAGTCCCACTGGGACACCTTCTCCCTGCTGGTGTTGTCTTTGTCGTGACCTCCCTGTGGGAGGAGAGGTGTCCCCAAACCCTGGCACCTCCCTAGCTTCCCCCAGCTCCCCGAGCCACCCGCTGAGCCGCTCCTAGCACCCTGATTCAGGAGGAGGGGTGCAGGCTGGCACAGCCCACGGTCAGGCCCCCTCCAGCTGGGCCCTCGTGGCGGGGGTGGGGCTGCAGCTGTGCGGTGGCATTCCGCAGCCCTGCCAACCACTGCTCCTGACTCTGCTGGCTAAATTGAGTCTCGGTTTCCTTAAAATGACTATTTATTGCTTTAATGCAGCATTGAGTATCTACTGAGTGCTGGAGAAAAGGCCTGCCTAGCCTGGGCTCCGTGGCCACCTATCAGTGACAGTGTCAGCAGGGCTGCTCTGGGAGGGTGCCTGGGGACTGGAAGCGGCCCTTCTTGCCAGGGAAACAAAGGCCCCTCCCATGCTCCCTGTGCTGTGCTGCAAGGTCTCTGATCCCCCCCTGCCCCTGGATGATATGTGCTCTGGAGGAGGAGGCCTGCGGGACACCCCGGTCGTCCCTCACCAGCCGTGGAGAATCGCTGGCCTTTGAGCAGAGCAGACACCAGCTGCCCCCCACCAGCCACTGGGTAGCCCGCCTCTCAGTGGGGCTGGCCATGCCAGCCTGCGGCATCTCAGCTGTGTCCCCGGCATGAACAAGGGGGGCTTGGGCACTCCCTGAGGGCTGCACCATTGTCTCCAGGGTGAATGCAAATGCCGACCAAAGCACAGAAGGCGGCAGGCAAGGAGAGGCCCGTGTGCGGAGAGACAGATATGGGAGGGGAGACCCTTCGTCCCAGCCAGCACCATGGGGTACGATGCGGGGGTGCCAGGCGGAGGCACCGTGCTGCATCTCAGCAGTCCCAGTGACATCCTGCTGGTAGCCACTGTTCCACCCTATTTTACAGATGGGAAAACTGAGGTTTGAGACTTGATGAGAGGCAGTGGCTGGGCCTGAAGCCAGGTCATTGGCTCAGCTCCCCCCCCGGGGGCCAGCGCTCTCTGGAGGCAGTAGGAGGACGGGGGACCTGGCCGAGAAGGGCAGGAAGAGGAGACGGCCAGGGCAAAGCGCAGGGCCCAGAGGAGCTGAGGGCGGGAGAGGCTGGCTAGGTGAGGTGTGGGGCCAGCTCCAGGAGAGCGCGCCTGGGTGGCTGGACCCTGGATCCCTGTCCAGAAAGAGGCAGAGGCGGCAGCGAGAGGGACCAGGGTGGAAATGGAGGCAGAGGAAGGACCTGCGGGAGTGGGCTGTAGCTGGGTGGCGGAGCACACTTGAGGCCCCGACCCTGTCCCAGTCCCCATAAAGAAATCGGAGGGAAGGAGGAAGGGAGGGAGGGAGGAAGAAGTCACTGCAGAGGGGATAGACGGCGGCCTGGCAGGCAGGCCTTTGTGCTGGGAGCCCTGCGAGGCTCCATGCGCAGGAGACACTGGAAGGAGCTGCAGCCCGAGACTCCGGAGCCGCTCAGAGGAGTCGGCCGCTCTGCCCTGTGGCTGTGAGTTGTGCTGGATTGTCATTCCCAGGGACCAGGAGGCCAGCCAGGCCTGGCGGTGGTGCCAGGGCAAGCGCCTGCAGGAGGGCCGCGTGGTGGGCCGAGAGGGGAAGAGGGTGATGAGGGCTCCCAGGTCCTGGACCTCAGCTTGGGAGGACGGTGGTGTCCCTTCCCGAAAAGCTGGTTGGAGGGAGATGAATGAGCTAAGGTTTCTTGCTTCTTGATGTCTTCTTCTCTTCAGTAGTTCTCTCATTGTTTCTTCTGGTGTTATAGAGTCCTCCTGCTCGTTGTGAAATAAGCTCAGGCAAAGCAGAAATAAGGGAGACCCGTGGACAGTCCTCGTCCCGCGCCTCCCCAGAGTGGGCCCCGGGGCTGCGGGTCCAGGCTTCTCCTGCCGCGTGGTTCCTGGAGCCGCTCGGCGCACACCGGTATTTACTTTTGCTTTGTTTTGCTTTTCCAAGCTGGGGACCCCGTTCCCTCCAGCCTGTCCTCGGCTCAGTGCTCAGCGGCGCTGAGGCCACCGCCTGCTCCAGTGCACGCCTTGTCACTGTGGCCACAGCATAGCGCTCCAGGGAATGGGTGAGCTCTGATTTATGAGCCCATTTTTCCGTCTGACAGCCTGGGCTGTGGCCAGGGCCTTGCTGTCACACCCACGCCGTCAGCAGGGGTCCTGGTGTGTGTGCCTTTGTGCATCTGTGCTGCCTGACAGAAGCCGGGTGTGGACACAGGGGGCCGTGCTGCCCTGAGGCACCCACAGAGTGTTCAGGGAGGCAGGTGGGCAAAGGGGCTGCATTCCCAGGAGGAAGAGGGGGCGGGCGGGTGGTGCTGTAGAACGGGGGGCAGTGGTCGGAAGGCTTTATGACGAAGTCACAAGAGGACTAAAACCTGGGGGCCTGCCTTTTAGGAGCAGGTGGAGAACCAGGGGAGAGACAAGGCCGTGTACCTTTGGGCAGTTTCCAGAACCAAGGGACGGCTAGGCATGGCAAATGGCTGAGGAGGGTGTGGGCTGAGATGCCCCTTGTTCTGCACCTGGCCCATAGTAGCTGCTCAACAAACACAGGCCGGTTCACTCAATCCATGAACCAGTGAACCAGGGTCCAGAGCCTAGGAGGTGTGTTTTCAGCTGAATGGTGGTTTGGGGAATGAGGAGGCCACAGAACCAGGCTGATGGAGGAAGGAAGTCCCAATGAGGACGTGGTGTCTGTGGGTATGGAGAGTTTCCACAGGTGGTTGGCCAGGGAGGTTGGGGGTGTGTGGGGGGAGGGGATGAGGGACCTTTGTCCCAGCCGGTTGGGAGAGGAGGACAGAGGGAGCGGTGTCCAGGAGGTACTTTTTTGACTGGGGCTCCAGGACAGAGACTCAAGGAGACCAAGGTCTGCAGGGACCTCAGCGGCAGGGGAGGGTCCCTCTGGGGTCCCTCTGGGCGGGAGACAGAGCTGAGTTAGGTTGGAACGGGGCTGGAAGTCAGTGTCTAGCGAGCTCAGCGCTCACCATGTCCTCCGCCTTCACCAGATGCCCTCGAAGGCGGACTCCAGCGCACAGACAAGGACACCACACTCTGGAGGCAACGGCACCTTAGACAAATAGAGGCAGGAGTTGAATCCACACCCTCCAGATCCAGGAGACCCCGACCCTCCTCCTGTCCCCTGCCCCTCCCACAGCCCAGCCCCTGGGATGGTACTTAGCCAGACATGATGGGCCCTGGGAGAGAGACGCTCCAGGGAGCCTCCTGCTTGCGCCCAGTGCCCCTCGTTGGGAGAGGCTGCTGCACTTCGCAGCTTTGCTCAGCCATTGTGGATCGTCACCATCGAGGACACGAAGGGCCCCAAACGCTGGCTGGCCATTTAGAGATGGACACAGAGACTGTGGCGGGCCTGGGATCCAGCCCTGCCCTGGCTCGAGCACTAAGCCGAGAGGACAGAGGCGGGGAGGGGTGGGGGCGAGGAAGATGGAGACTTGCCAGGTGGGAAGGTGGGAGGCCAGAGGCAGGAGCAGGCCAGGGCCATCCACAGGGGACAGAGGAGGGTGGTGGGGCCTGGAGCAGGGCCCAGCGGACAAGAGGACAGAAGCAGGATCTGGGTGTGGGACTGGGGCAGATTGGGGTTGCCGGGGAGTTGGTAAGTAGGGGCCCCTGGCCTGGCCACCAAGCACCAGGACCCAGGGTGACTCACTGCCCTCTGGCCCAGGGCCTCCTGCCCCACCAGCAAGAACCCAGTAGCCACGTAGGGTGGGCCAGGCCTTTGAGCCTCATTCTGGGTGTCTGAGTGTCTCTGGGAGCTGCCCCTTGCACAGCACCTCAATGGCCGGGGTCTGCTGAGTCCTTGCGGTCAGCATCTCCCGTGTGCTCAGTGTGAACACACACCCGTGTGTCTCCAGGTGCTGTGTGGGCCTTTGGGTGTACCTGTGTGCTTCTCTGTGTGAGCAGGTGGCCTCTGGCCCCCTTATGTATGACTGTGTGTCCACATGTGTGTGTGCACAGGCTTACTTGTATTATAGCTGTGTCACTGTGTTTGTGCACTTGTGAGGACATGTGGCTCTGGGGCTAGGGCTAGGGTCACTTGCCTCTAGGGCAAGGCACAAAGGTAGCCCACCAGAGCCCCGGGCCCCTCTGAATTTGGGCAGCCTGCTTCCCTGCCCCGGACCCAGGATGACCCCTAAGGACGCACAGAGGACAGGATCCACAGTGCCCATGGTAGAGGCAGGGAGGCAGGTGAGGTGTGAAGTCCTGGAGGAGGCTGGGGACGGGGCTCCTGGCAGGGGAGTGGTAGCACCTGGGGGCAGGGCCTGCCTAACTGACAGCGACCAGACCCCAGCCCTGCCTTGGGACCTGGCCTGGCAGCTTTTCTGCAAACCTGGCAGTGGGAGGGCCCTGATCCACGGAGCTCCCAAGAGTGTCTCCAGACTGTGCTTCAGCCTCTTGGCCTGGGCCGGCAGGATCCTGTCCCCAGTGCACTCACATAACTCCAAGGGGCAGACCCCTGAAACCGCCCTGCAGCCTCCCTCGGTGAGGCTGTCCACAGAAGCAGAGGCTGCGGGCAACCCCAAGGTTGGAACCGTGTGCGCGCTTGTCCAGGGCACCAGCAGTGGCGTGCGACTGTGAGAGCGTGCCCAGGGAGCAGCCTGTAATAGTCCTGGTGTAGGTGGCACGTGCCAGGGTGCCTGGGTACACATGGACAGCATGTGTGCCTGTGGGTACAGACACACTGGGTTTGCAGGCGGGGGCGGGGGGCATATGCAAATGGGTTGCACAGTAGGACGGACAGGTAGCTGAGCATGGCTGACCTGCCTGAGCACAGGTCTGTGCACATGTAGTGCCAGCATCCGCGTGTGCCTCGGCAGGCACGTGCAGGTGGACACAGGTAGGGACCCCCAGGCCACTGGCCTGTGCCATACAAGTGTGCACATCTCCGCTTATCCACGGGGGACCTGAGAACCCCGGGGTCAGTAGGTGCATGAGCCCAGCCTTGTGTGAATGGGCGTAGGCTGCGGCCAGGAGCCGTGTGCGCAGACTCCGCTCCCAGCACAGGCCAGCTGCCACACCCAGGTTGCCTGGAGATGGGGGGAGGGTGCTCCTACGGCAGTGTGGGGACAAGGGCAGCCTCGGGGTGGAGCCCCCAACTCACCCAGAGCAGGGCATTGCTCCTCGGATTCAATCCCGCCCCAGCAAGCCCAGCTCCCAGGCCACGGCTGCTGAGCCACGAGCTGGGGGTGGGGCCTCCCTCGGAAATGGGCCATAAATTTCTCGAGATGCTTTAATTTTTTAAAAGCCCCACGTAGATGCTTTGCATCGCGAAAACCCACAAATATCGGCTAAATGAGGTGCTCCAGCAGAAGGCCCGGAGGCCCGCAGCCCTCCCCGCCCGCCCGGCAGCTGGGCCCAGGCTCAGCTGGGGCCCCTGGCCTGGCCAGCCAGGCCGAGGGGCCCATCTTTGTTCCGAGTAGGGCTCAGACTGCCGAGTGGCTGGGTAAATAGTCGCCGCAGTAATCGCAGGCTGATTCCAACTAATTAAATCCTGCGCCAAGAGCCCACTCCAGCCAGTATCCCGAGAGGCCACGGAAACACAGACACCCAGACGGGCTTTGCTCGGGGTCGGGTCTGCCTCTCTAATCCCGTATCTTTTGAAAGATAGGCGCGTCCCGGGATGCGGGGTCAGCGGGCCTGCCCTGTGCCGAGCAGTGGAATTTTTCAATAACCAGCAGCTGGGTCACCAGGAACACAAAGGCGCTGTAATATCCTGTGGGCTTACGAGCGAGCAGCCGGCAGAGCCAGCTCCCTCCAGGCCAGGGGCAGTGGCCCCCCACAGCCCAGGCCCCCAGCGGCCAGCGAGAGGCCACTTGGCCAGGCCTCCAGTCTCCTCCCACAGAAGGGCAGGGAGCACTG
Source organism: Marmota monax (assembly GCF_021218885.2). Classification (NCBI taxonomy): domain Eukaryota; kingdom Metazoa; phylum Chordata; class Mammalia; order Rodentia; family Sciuridae; genus Marmota; species Marmota monax. The sequence goes on from NW_026692912.1 coordinate 19,515,815, forward strand.
AGGTCGGCAGCCCCCACTGCCCCCTCCTCCTGGACCGGGCTTCCAAGTAAATTCATCTTCCTTATTAAAAACCGGCCTCCGTGCTACCAGGCCCCAGCTGTGGCTGTGTGGGACCTGCCCGGGGCAGGGCTCTTGGGACCAGGGCCCTTCCTAGGAGCAGTCCTCACATGCAAAAGCCATACCGTGCAGGGCAGGGCTCTCCTGCTCTGGAGTCGGAAGGATGGGGTTCAAATCCCGTGAGCCTGGGTCTGAGGAGATCCTGGCTGGGCCATGTAATGGCCCATGACCTTGAGGAAGGAACTCAACCCTACCCTCTTCGATTAGTCCCAGTGTGAGGCTAGTAAGTGAGTTAAATTAGAGCCAGTGTCCAGCATGACCAGGACATGGTAGTCCCCCCGCAACCTTATCTTCTCCCAGCAGGCCATGAGGGCCTGGGGCCTCTGTCACAGATTTTGGGGAGAAGCAAGCTAGTGCCCCCAGGGTTCGAACTCGGTAGAGGGCTGTCCGTGGTGGGAACCGCACATGTGAGAGTGATTAGGAACTGCAGAGACCCGGTTGATTTTATTTTATTTTATTTTATTTCCCAGAGAAACAATAGTTGCCCCTCTCCCGAGTCTGGAATGCTTTACGCCCAGGGTCTGGGACCCCTCATTTAAATTGGCTTCGAAGGGACAGGCGCTGCGAGCCCCGGGAGGAGGTTGTTAGGGATGGAGAGCTGGGGCCCAGGAATTTACAATCCGTTACTTGAGAGGTGTCCTGCCTCCCCCTCGCCCATCCAGGCCTTGGAAGGCGCAGCATGTGCCGTAAAGATGTCACATTGGGTGGGGGTGCCGAGGAGCCGTCCAGGGCCTGGCCTTTGGTGGGGGATACGCTGCCTGAGACAGAATCCTGGCTGCACGTATCCCAGCTGAATGAGCCCGACCAAGATCTTGGCAAGTGCTGTAGGTAGGTAGGGGTGTTAGTGTTTTGTCATGAACCCTTCCCAACAGTGTCAGTCTGTGAGACAGGTGATGCCCCGCTGTGATAGGTTCACAGACCCATGGTGTCAGGGACTTGGTCAAAGTCATGTGCCTCTCACTGCCTGCATGTGCCAGGGCAGTGCTGGGACTCTACTCCCGAGCAGCAAGGGGCTCTTGAGTCCTTTACCAAGTCACACAGAGCTGTCTCCCCTTGGGGGCTCTGACACTGAGTGTCTTGGCGTGGGGCCTTCCTAGCGCTCCTCTGGGGAATGGAGAGGACACTTCCCCTGCCTTCCTCCAGGATTGGGGAGATGACACAAAAGCACAGCTCAGCCCAGAGCTGGGCACAGCAGGCCCTCGGGACCTGGGCTGGAGGTGACAGCCATGCTGGGGCAGGTCCATAGCCACCACGGTGTGGAGGGAGCCCCTGACACTGCAGGAATCCTCCCAAGGGAAAGGACCTCTGGGGGGACCTCAGGGGTGACCAGCCACCAATGAAGGAAGGGAGGGGACATGGCGTGCCAGGACTGGGCTGTGTGGCACCTAACACACCAGGCCCTGGGCACAGCTCATCCCAGAGGAGGGCCAGACCTGAGCACTGCACAAGGAGCAGGACGACAGCCCAAGTACTGGACAGTCATGAGGGGAGAAGGGAGCCCAGGCCACTCAGGCAGGGTGGAGGGTGGCAGTCAGCGCCAGCATGGGTTGGGGTGTGGCGGTGGAGCTGTCCAGGAGCCACGAGGAAGCGCCGAGGAAGCCCGAGCACTGCCCTGTGCAGACGTATACCCAAGGTGCTTGGAGATGTGACTCCACAGGCACTTGGCTTCCCCAGGTGCCCCCAGCCCAGGTCAGCTGCATTCTGGGCAGAGGGGGCCTCAGGGACATGGCTGGGAGTGAGCCCTGTGACCCAGCTGGTCCCATCAGTCATTCTGGCCACCAGCTCAAGAAGACCCATAGGCCAGACCTGGAGCAAGGGCCTGACCCTTTAGGAGCCTCCTCGCTCTGCATGGGTGGGGGGCAGGGGAGGAGGGGGCTGCATGGAAACGTCTCTGAGTGTGTGTGTGAGACAGAGAGAGAGGGGGGGGGTGGGGGCGGGGAGCAGAGTAAACAGCGCTGCCCCTCCCCGTGGCTGTGGCCAGGTACACAGGCCTGTTTGGACAGCTGTCTTGTCTGTCCGTCTGTTTGGGAGATGCTGGCTGATAGATGGGGGTGGGCGGACTGTTAACCCCTCATTGCCTGCTCTGCCTGTGCTCCCTGCCTCCTTCCGTGGGCACCCTGGCTGTCTCAACCCCAGCTCCCCTTGAGTGGGCACCCCTAGCTCTAGGTCAGGGACAGTGGCTCAGGACCAGGTTGACGGGGTCCAGGGCACGGACAGCCTGCCTCACCACCTCGACCAGGGAGCCCAGGTCAGAGAAGGGAGTCTGCTGTGGTGACCCAGGGGCAGAATGTGTCCCTCTCTCTGCCCACAGTCCGCCGCACCCCACGCCCGCCCTGAGGAAGTGCCCCTGTGTTTGGGAAAGAATAGGCTTTCTCAGGGCTGCTATTTGCACACCCGCAGGCCCCGCCCAGGGCCCAGGGTCTGGGATGCAGGAAGCGTGTGTGTGTGTGTGTGTGTGTGTGTGTGTGTGTGTGTGTAGGGGTGGTCGGGCCCACCCGCAGCAGGCCCCTGTGCAGTGTCAGGCAGAGGTGGGGCCTGGGGCCAGCCGCGGGGGAGCCAGGCTCACATCCTCCTCTGGTGCATCCGGAGCCTGACCTGGGGGAGATCTGGACCTGGCCGTGACCGGGTGCTGCGCTGGCTGTCAGTGAGGCAGGACCCGGGTGGCCGCTGCCTGCATCTCCAAGGGGTCCCCATACAGCCACGCCCCCTGCATCCACTGGCTCCTCCACCACCCCAAACCCTGTGCAGTTCACAGCCTCCTTTCCTCTCTAGCACCCCTCCCCGCGCTCCCCCTCTCGCACCCCAGCCAGGAGCCCCTGCGCCTCTCACCTCCGGACACTGATCCCGGACCCCTCCGCTCAGCGCCGCTCCCCTGCGCGCCCCACCTACCCGAGCCCCAGCAAGCTTTGAAAAATGTAAATCGTTCAAGCCACTCCTCACTCAAAGCCTCTCCAGGCCTCCTAGGGCTCTCGAGATCAAGACAAAAATCCTTTAAAAAGCCCGCAAGGCCATCGATGGGGCGCAGGTTAAATAAATTTAGGTTTGTCCTGCGTTACAGGGTGGGCAGCTGCCGAGAGGGAGCCCGGGCCTGCCTAGGCGGCACCTCCCCAGCCCGGGAGGAGGCGCGGAGCTAGAGAGTGTGTTGGTGTTGGTGTAAGAAAAAAGGACAACCAGGTCGCATTACTGAAAGGAAAATCCAGGTGGGGGAGGGGAGTAGGGGGTCACACGGTTTGGGTCCACCTTAAGTCTCGGAAGGAGGCTCCTAGGGAAGGTTTGGTTGCCCCCAGGGAGGAGACCTGAAGGTAGAAACGGGTCTAGCAGAGGCAACATCCTTTTGTGGATTTAAATATTAAATTATGGAATGCATTACCTATTAGAAAATAAATTATTTTTAATGGAAAATTTTAGAATGCCTGTCATCCCATCGACCCCAGAGGCTGAGGCAGGAGGATCACAAGTTCGAGGCCAGCCTCAGCAATTTGGCAAGACCCTGTCTTAAATTAACATTTAAAAGGAGTTGGGGGCGTGGCATGGCTCAGTGGCAGGCCCTGGGTTCCTTTTCCAGAATCCCCACCCCCAAGCTTGAGCGGGGTGGTTGAGGACCCGGCGCGCTCCTCTGACTTCTACCCTCTCCAGTCTCCTCTGGCTCCCTCGGCCCGCGCGCCTCCCTTGCACCGTTCTTCTGTTAATGCTCTGTGTCTCTGGACTCCGCGCCCAGGGCCTCTGCCGCAATCCCGGTCCGTGCCCAGCTTTCTCCCTTCTTCCCGTCTCAGCCCAGTTTTCCGGGAAGGGACCTCCTCTCGCTCTGCCCCCACGCCCGCTGGCCAGGGCTGATCAGGAATAACTGAGCCTGCCTGAGAATCCGCCCGTCTGCCTCCCAGCTTAGCACAGCCTGCTCCGGGCCGGTCCACAGCCGTCCTCCACCGTCCCCAGTCACCACATCAGCATTTGGGGAATAGGTGAAGTAGAGGGAGGGGGAGGACACCTGGGGATTCCACTGCACAGGGGTCGGGGAGGTGCCCCTGGGCTTTGGAGGACTTTGGAGGACCTGCAAGTGGGAAGGTGCTCCAAGCCGAGGACGTGGCAGGACGTAAAGACCCGGCAGCTGGGTTGCCATAGCAACCGGTCCGCCAGCCGGTTCTCCCACACCCATGCTGGGTGTCTTGGGCAACTTACCGCCCCTCTCGGTGCCTCAGTTTGCTCCTCTGCAAAATGGGGGTGTTGACGGGACCTCTCTGAGTTTCTAGGGGCAGGGTCCCCGGATACCAAATGGGAATGTAGGTGCGTACAGTCGGTGCTGGATAAATGCTGAGGGAACTGCTGCGGCCCCGGGAAAGGGTTAACGCTGGGCGCTTTTTAATTGTCAAATGACTGCGGGCGATTAGCGCTGGCAGCTTCCTCAATAATCGCTCTTCTCTGTACCTGCTGGGAGCTTAATTAAAAAACAAAGAGGCTCAATTTAAAGGCCATTACTATGCTAATGCGGCCGGGCGGGCGGTGATTAAGCGGCTCTAGCGGGCGGCAGCCGGCTGGGGCGGGGCGCCGGGCGATCAGTTACCCACTAAATGGGCGGTGGCGGCGGTGGCGTTGGTGGGGTCCGGCGGGTGCCGAGTGGCCGAGGGTGCCCTGGCCAGTGGGGGCGCCCTGCCAGGCCTCTCACGCCCACCGCCAGCCTGGCCTGGGAGCCCCGGGGATGTGCTCCCCCATCCTCTTCTCCCTCCCTAGCCAAGGGTCCTGCTGTAAGTGGAAAGAGGTGGATGTCACCACCCACACCCCCAAGGGCCTCCTGGGCACCTCCCCACCGGGCCCTGCTGTCCTGGGCTCAGGGCCTGCACCCACTTCTCAGGGTCATCTCAGGCCCCTGTGGGTGCTCCATCAGGGCACATGTTCTGAATGCCCACTCTGTGTCCCAGCAATAGGTCAGCGTGGTACAGACAGGCCACCGCTTGCTCCAGTGACCCCACACACCTTCCCAGCCCCAGGAATGCAGGAGGTTACTGCTAAGTTGGCCTGGGGTTGGGCCCTGGCTCTGCACCTCCGGCTGGGTGACCAGCCTAAGAAAGAGGCTCCTCCCTCCCAAGGTGGTCAGGAGACATCAGTGAGGTCCTGCGTGTGTAGCTCTGAGCCTGGGCTGGGCTGGTTCCTGTGAGTGTGACATTGGTAGAAACATGCCAGGTTCAGAATCTAGGCTGAAACAAGCAAGAGCGCAGGAGTGTGCGCACCTGGGCACAAGGAGGCTTGGCCCAGGGCCCATTAAGAGAGCTCCCTGGCTGCATTCAGAGGAGAATGGGTGGAAGATAAGGGAGGAGATGGCCGGCTGACCTCTAGAGGAACCACATAAGGACCCCCTGCCTTAAGGGCTGTGTGGACAGACACACTCCTTCTAAGGGTGACTGGAGTATGAGAAACTGCCCAAGGAGGCTGGGGAGCTTGACCAAGAGCAGGCAGTCCACAGTCTCTGAAGGGCAGAAAGGAGCACATTTAGGCTCTGAGATCCCAACTGAAGCTGGACATGTGCACCCAACCATGTGGACCCTCGGGGCTGCCTTGACCCATTGTTTCAACCCAGAGCATGTTTTCCTCAGCTGCCTGGTAAAATTCATGATAGCAAATTTTGGCAGTTTTGATGGTAATATCGGAAACCACCCTCCCTGAATCAGGAGAAGATTTAACTCAATAAAATAAAAATTAAAAAAATAAATAAATAATCAGTGCAAAATACAACCGACAGCAGTGAAACTACTCTTGGTAAAATGTGTCCCCAACTGTACGTTCACATTCGCCACAGTCAGCAGCAAGATCAACATGGGCACAAACAGGATGGCAAAGCAAATCGTTACTGAAAAACATTTTCATGAAAAATCATTTATCTCCATGAAAATAATCTTAGTAAAATAAAAGTGAAAATGGAAAAAGTCGTAAATTATTTAACTGTACTAGGAAGAAAATTGATCAAAAAATTAAATTGCTCTAATGGAGTTTGTTCCAGAAAACACTTGTTCAAAGGAAGTTTATTGATGAAGTTAGAGCCCTAATTAAAATGCTGCGGTCTGAGTACAGGGAGGCCAGAGTCCTGGGGGCCGGATGGATGGAGGGGCCCAGATGTCAGTTTGGGCAGCTCCTGAGGACTCCAGTGGGACCCTGCGTTGCTCCCACTAGGACCTCTTCCCTGGGATACTTTGTTCCCCAATCTAGCACATGTCCCTGCAGTTGTGACACTGTCTTGTTCCCCACTGATTCCCCACCACATGGCAGCTTGGTCAGGTGGGTGACTGGGAAATGCCAACAAGATCAATGAATCTTGTATGACAGTGACAGCCTTAAAGGCAGATAGTGTCTGCTCTCTTAGAGGAGGGGCCGTGGCTCAGAGAGGTTCTGGCAAAGAGAGAGTGCCTAAGTGCGTGCTGGACAGGTGGGTGGATAAGGGGAGGGAAGGATGGGTGGGTAGGGGGGTGGGTGGCAGGAAAGAAGGAAGAAAGGAAGGATGAATAAATGGTTGGATGAAGGGATGGATGGATGGATGGATGGAGGAAGGGATGGATGGGTGGGTGGGTGAATGGGTGGATGGATATAGAGGGATGGGCAGATGAAGGGTTGGATGGAGACAAAGGGATGCGTGGATGTATGGGTGGATGAAGGGGTGGAGGGGGGTGGGCTGGTGGCTAAAGGAATGACGGGTGCATGGTGGATGGGTGGATAGGTGGGTGGTAGATAAAGGGATGGATGGCTGTGGCGTGTGAGGTGGGTAAGGGGATAGATAGATATGTGGTGAATGGATGGCTGGGTAGAAGGGTGGATGACTAGTGGATGGCTAGACAGGTGGATGGGAGATAAAGGGATGGATGGCTGTGGCGTGTGAGGTGGGTAAGGGGATAGATAGATATGTGGTGAATGGATGGCTGGGTAGAAGGGTGGATGACTAGTGGATGGCTAGACAGGTGGATGGGTGGATGATGAGTTGGGAGCAGAGAAGCTCTGCCCTCTCCTCTCCAGCCCCGCCCTTGGGACTCCAGCCGGACCTTCCTGCTCACCTGCTCCACCCTGACCTGTGCTCTCCCTAACCCTAGACTTGGCTCCATATTCTTCTTGCTTTTGTTCTTTTTCAACTTCTCCCCCCTCCCCAGAATGGCCTCTCTATTTCTACACAGAGCTGCTCTGGGCTCAGATACGCCCCATTCCTGCAGCAGCCCCCCCCCCCCCTTCTCCACTGGGATCCTCGGAACTCTTTGAAGTCACCAGCATATCTTCCCTGTCCTCCAGCTCTGCCCCCACCTGGCTGAGTTTGTGCCTCATCAGGCCCTGCTCCCCTGCCCCAGCCCCTCCTGGGCACACAGCTCTGGGCACGGGCCCTTCTCGCCAGGCAGGACCCTAGAGAGAAGCCCCAAGTCCTCTGCGTCTCATGGTGGGGGTGCTCCTCTTCCTTCTGTGTTGCTGGCCCCTGGACTCCTCCCTGTGTCCTCAGCACCCCAGCCCAGGGCATGGACCCAGAGGCTCTGAGGTGACAGAGACAGTGCAGTCATTCAAGGAGGTGGGCAGGGTGGAGGAGGCTGAGGCTAGAAAGGGTTTCAGATCCGGGAAGCCCAGGAAGCCACCAGGGAGGCTGGGAGAACAGGCACGCACTCTGCAGCCCACACGGTGGGCCTTGAACCCCAGCGCCCTTTCTCGCCCATTCTCAGTAGTTGCGTCCCACCTCCCAGCACCACTTCCCTCTCTGTCACAGAGAGTGGCTGGCCTGCTTCTCAGGGTCTTAAGGGTGACAGGTTCATGTGCAGAGAAACACAAGCCAGTATGTAGGGAATGCTGGATCTTAGTAAATAATAGTAACAGACATAACAGCTGTTAGATTCCCAACCAGGAGCTGGTGACCTCAGTGAGAATGGGGGACAGAACCTGGATCAGCTCAGAGGTGTTTGATGGGCAAGTGGGAGGAGAAAGCTCCCCCCAGCACACACCATAGAGAGCCTGGCTCAGAGTAGGTGCTCAATAAATGTTAGATGGCTGAGTGAGCAAGCAAAACAGAGGTCCCGAGCCTCTTCCTTCAAATGACTTGAACTTGCTAGTGAAGGGAGAGTCAACCCAGAGGTTAATGAAAGAACATAGCTGAAGCCCGCAGCGTGGTACCCCCATGCCCTCTGTGGCCTTGGTGGCCGGGCTCTCCTGCAGCTCTTCTGGCCTGGACCAGTGTCCTGAGCTCAGCTGGAGGGGAACATGGCAGGATGCTCAGAGGGACATGATGCCCCACCCACCCCCTGTCCTGGGCCCTTGTATCTCCTTGATGGCAGGAAGGGTCATGCCTGTCACCAGAGGATATCTCGTCTCAGAGAAGTGCCACATCTCCAGGTGGAGAAAACTCCTGGAGAAGAGTCTGGCCCTTGTCCCACCCAACTCCCCAGGGACGGGACTCCCTGAAGATGGGAGGCCAAGTGTCTGGCCTCATGGACACAGTCACTCAGGCTGCAGGAGTGTGTACCTGAGTGTGAATGAGTGCCGTGGGGCGGGGGGGGGGTGTCTCTGTGTGTGTCTCTGTGTGCCTCTGTCCTGGCAGCTTGCACACAATCTCCCCGCCTACCCCTCCTGGAGCTGCCGCCTGCCATGGGCAGCTGTCCGGGGACACATCCACATGGCTGACCTTCTAGAAAGCAGCTCAGGCTTGGACTCTTGCACACCTCCATCCTTTCTCTGGTATGCTCTTGGGTCCCTGCCTACCTTCCAGATGCACCCGGGGTTGGGGGGACCACTTCTCAGTGCCACCCCTGCTCTGGCCTGGTCTGAAGCAGCCTGGTCTTTAGCCTGGGTCCCCAAGCCTCTCCCTTCTGCTCACCCACCCTGGGCCCAAGCCTCAGCACACACAGGCACGGGATTCACAACCATGTCACATGGCCTGCCCCACCCCCAGCTCTCCCCAGCTGTCCCTCAGGTCCTCTCAGCCTTGCTCACCTGCTCCTACCACAGGGGCTCCTTGGGTCCCCCCCCCACCCGTGCACTCATCTTAGGGCCTTGCGCTTGCTGGGCCTGGTCCCCCCCCCACCTCCCCCAGATCTCACAGGGATCCTCCCTGGGTCTCCGCTCAGGTGTCCTGTCACAGGGCTGCTTCTGATGCTCCTCTCTAATGATGTCCTCTCTAAGGATCTTTCCCGCCTCCTTTTCCCATGGCATGGCCGCCATTGTCACACTCTGACCACTGCGGTTCTATTCCTTCAAACAGATGAATGCAAGTGCCCCTCCGCCTGTTAGAATGTCCCCTCACCTAGGAGAAGGGAAGCGGGAGGCGGGATGACGGTCTCTTTTGTCCCTGCTCTCTGCCTGGCCCCCAGACAGTGCCTGGCCGTGAGTACTAGGTGCTAAGTCAGTATTTGTAGGAACCCCGAATGTGTGCCCGCCTGGCCAGGTCGGCCCCTGGATGGCACCTGGAGCCGGCGGCGGGCGGTCCCTCCCTGGCCCCGGCACGTGACCTCCAGCCGGGTCTGGGGCTCCCACTGCGCCCAGGCGCGGATCAAAGGGCCGAGGCGGCGCTGGCATGGCGGGGTCTGCTCTCCTCCGCCCCGCAGGAAGCGCCCGGGCAGCGTCGCTGCAGGCCCGGCCCCGGCGCGGCGAGGCGAGGCGCGGAGGCCTGCGAGGCCCTGTGAGGCCCTGTGAGGCCGCCGCCGAGCGAGCCCCGAGCAGCGGCCACGCCGGCATTCCAGCCGCTGATTGACGCGCGCACCGGGGCCCCCGCCTGCGGCTCCCGCCGCCTCCCAGCCCGCCGCATCAAAGCAGATGTTTGCAGCTGGTTTGAGTTGGATTCCCGTCCACAGGCCCCTTTTTGTCTCAAAATAAAAAACAGCTACGCCCGGAATGATAAGGACGTGGCAGGCACGTGGGGGAGATGTCAGCGAGTCCAGCAGGGAGAAGGCCAGGCGGCTGCCTCTGCCAAGTGACAGGCGGACTTCAGCAGCAGCAGCAGCAGCAGCAGCCTCAAAGCGTCCATGGTCCTGTCACCCCGTCCCTCAGCAGCATCGTGGCAGGCAGCACAATTCCACCGCCATGGTAGCCTTAGCACTGGCGTGAATTCTTGTTGCCCCAAGCACGTCAGGCTGGTCCACCCTGGATCCTGCCACCCAGTAACCTCGTTGCTTGATTCCTTGGAAGGTGGGCGCTGGGAGCCTCTGCTTTTCAAAATTGAATACAGGTTCAGAGGGCCTTGGGGTTTGCCCCAAGGTCAGGCCAGTAGGTGGGAGAGCTGAGATTCAGATCCATCCATCTCCAAAGCCAGGTTCTTAACCCTGTGTCCTGTCCCCTTTTCCAGGAAGCCCTCAGATGGGTGCACTCTGGTGCCCCCCCTGCTGCCCAGACTGCTGCACAAATACAGATGGCACCCAGAGGATGGCAGGTGCCTAACTGTGCCCAGGCATCTTGCAGGAGCCCTGCTCAGAGTCAACCTCTGAGGGCATTAGCTGGGGAATTAGAGATGTCACCAGTGGGCACAGAGGGGCTGCCATTCCAGCAGCCAAGCCTCCTGGTCCCAGGGAAGGAGAAGGGTGTTTCCAGCAGCACCCCAGGAGCTGTGGCATAGGACTTGGAGAGGCCCTGAAGGAAACCAGGCCCAGAACCTACCTGGTACCCAGTGTGACCCTGGTTGAGGGCCTGACAGAAGCCCATACCTACAAAGAGATACATAGAATACAGATCTAACCGTGTCACTAGGGTGCTTCAGAGTGAAATTGCTGGTGAAGGAGAGAAGGTTCCATAGCCTGAACCAGACCACAGTACTGCAGTCAGAATAAAGGCAGATATACCTCCAAGACCTCTTCTGTGGCAGGCCCTGGGCCAAGCCTCTTCACATAGGATAAAAATCATCCAATTCCCAGCCGCCCAAAGAGAGCAGGTGACTCCACTTTACAGAAGACAAAACTGAGGCTCAAAAGAAAGGCTGTGACCTAGCTGGTGCTGTAGATGTGGAAAGCCTCGCACTCAGAGGTGGGGTGGGTTCAGAAGTCCAGACCTGGTCCAGTCACTTATGGTCAGGGGAATCATTCATTATGCACACGCACCCCTGGGCCTTTTGTGGGTGCTAGTAGTGAGGGCGCAGTGTGGGGAGGTGGTTTGCTAGCCCAACAGGAACCAAGTATGGAATTCCGGTGATAAAAGATGAAGAAAATGTGTAGTTGTGTGGGGAGGGGGGCTAGGGAGGGCACGTTCATTTATCTCGTTAGCTGTGGCGTGTTTAAGCCCTTAGAAGCTGAGTGGTTAATGTCTTCTTGTTCCATCTGGCCGCACCTTTCGTTCCTTACAAGGTTGTATGTTCATTCAGTAGGCACCCCCTAACTCAGTGCCAGAGCTGGGGGGGTGGATTATACCCAGCGTCTGCGTTCTAGATCAGTAGTGGGTTTGTCCCCAGCTGGAGGGTGGCAGGACCTGTATCAGAAGAGGCTTCACGGAGGAGGTGACATTTGGAAATGGGCCTTGGAGGTGAAGAGGAATTCCCTAAGATGCAAAGGAAAGGGACAGAAAAGGCAGGCCTTGCCAGCACAGGGCATTTTAAGTGCTAAGGAGGCCAGAAGGGCCTTGCTCCCTTCTAGGAGTAATGAAAAGCCTGGTTGCTAGGGGTGGCAGGGACAGGTGGGGACTTGAGTGCCACGATTGAGTCTCAGGATTTACTTTGAAATTATTGGCTGTTCTTAGACATCCTGAAGCAAAGGGGTTTGAAGTCTGATTTGACTTGATGTGTCAGTTTTCTGTGGCTGTGACAAAATGCCTGAATAATCAACTTGCAAAAAGGAAAATATGTGTGTTTGTGGCTCCGGTGTCAGAGGCTTCAGATCATGGTTGCTTCGGCCCTCATGGCAGGAGTGGGTGACTGTCACCTAATGACAGCCAGGAAACAGAGAAAGGAAGGCTGGGTCCCAGTATCCTTGAAGGGCACACCCCCAATAATTTCCTTCCCTTAGCCCCCCTCCTATAGGTTCCACCACCTCCCAGTAGCATCTCTGGCTGGGGCCCAAACTTCTAACAAACACATGACTTTTGGGGGACACTTTCTAACAACAGCAAGGCGGCAAGATCAAGCCTATTTTTGTGGAATAAAAAGCATCGGTGCCCATTGGGTGGGTCAGTGTGGTGGTTAGAAGGGTGGGGGGCGGGAATCACCACTGAGGCTATGGGGGGGGGGAAGAGGCCCACTGAGAGTAGAGGATGAACATGGAGTGAGGGTTATTCTGGGAATTCAACGAAGGGCTCTATCAACTGTAAAGTGCAGTGCTGGGATAAGCAAATGGTAACCCCGTGCAGAGGAGACAGGGAGCATCCACCTAGCAAGAAAGGTGAATGGGTATCAGGAATGTTGAGATGATAGAGGGAAATGGCAACCATCTGCCCATCCCCTGTGCCTAAAATAGCAACCATGCACCCATCCCCTGCGCCTAACCCAATCAGGCGCCTCTATCATATTCCCCAGACGGGGACACGGAGGCTCAAGAGGAGAAGGGACTTGTACAAAGTCCCAGCCCTAGGAAGTGACAGAGCCAGGATCCCAAGCCCAGTGCATGCCATCTGGACACTCAGATCTGGGGTGAAGACTGCTCAGAGTATCCTTAGGAAGCCAGGGTCACGGGGGGCCTAAGGATCCACGGAACTCCTGTATCTCCGCAGTCATCTGTGATTTAGGAGAAATTAATCAGATCTGTAATCCATGTTTGAATACTCCTGAAAAAACGGTTTTCAGAGTTTTGTTTATTAGCTTTATGAGTTTAATAAATTGAGCATTAAACAAATAAACCAATAAAAACTGAGAAGAGCTGGAGATGTGATCTCACAGCCTGGGACTCTTCAAGGGAGGGATGTCCCTACAGATGGAATGTCTTGCCCCACCATCCCAGATGATCCTCCAGGAGAGGGACAGCAACGGCACAGAAGATGCGTGTGTGTGTGTGAGTGTGTGTGTGTGTGTGTGTGTGTGTGTTCAGTTTGTTTGTTTTTCAAAAAACCCCGGACAATGGGGCTGGGGATGTGGCTCAAGTGGTAGCACGATCGTCTGGCATGCGTGCGGCCCGGGTTCGATCCTCAGCACCACATACCAACAAAGATGTTGTGTCTGCCAATAACTAACTAACTAACTAACTAAATAAATAAATAAATATGTTAAAAAAAAAAACCCGGACACTCAGCCCCACCTTCTGAGTAGTTAGCACTTGGGGTCTATCGGGCCCCTCCCAGGACAGTTCACAGACACAGGCATGGTCCCCAGAATGCAGGACACCTGGGATTCACAGGGCAGGGAGGGAGCTAGGGAGGCTGGGTGTGACCTTGAAGGAGTAGCCTGCCCCCTGCCCTTGGTGTGCTCATCTATAAAACGGTGATGAGATGGCTCTTCCTTTTGGGGTCCTTTGGGGACTTAAGGAGGTGACACAGGGGGATGATCTCTGAGCATGAGCACTCCTCTGGAATGCTAATGAGACCCCCGATCCTGAAGCCAGGGGTGCTCCACCCAGATCAGGCCAGACAGAAGCTGGAAGGGTCAGCCCGAACCCAGGGGGGCACAGAAGCTGGGACTGGAAAACCCCTCCAGTGTCAGGAAGGCCCCAGGAATCATGGAGACCCCACAGGGGTGACCCATGAAGACATTTGGGATACAAGTGAGACAAAAGAAGGGCAGATATTGGCGAAAGCCTCCTCCATACTAGCACAGAACCAAAAGGCTTTGAATGCATCCAACTTGCCAGGCACACACCTGTGATCCTGGTGACTTTGGAGGTCAAAGCGGGAGGATCATAAGTTCAAGACCAGCCTCGGCAACTTAGCAAGACTCTCAGCATCTTAGGGAGACCCGTCTCAAAATAAAAAATTTTAAAAGGGGCTGGGTATGTAGCTCAGAGGTCGAGCCATTGCCCGGAATGGACCCCAGGCTCTGCCCTCTGTGCTCACTGTTTTAAGCTGACAGTGAACTCATTGCCTCTCTGTGCTAAGAAGCAGGCAGTGGTGTTGAGTCCATTATACAGACAAGTAAACTGAGGCTCAGTAAGAGCCAGTCACCAGTCAGCAAGTGGGGGAGCCAGTGTGACCCTCCCGTCCTCTCACTGCGGGGGGGCCCCCTGCCTGTGGCTGGCCTGCCTCTTCACACCTCCCGGGGGCTGGTTGCTCCAGTCCCTCCATGGTGGGAGAATCAGAGGGAGGAAATGGGGCTCACCGAGAGGAGGGGAGCCGCTGGTGCCCCCAACCCCTCCCACCCCCCGTTAACAGCTCTTACCCCAGCACTGCGCATAGACAAAGGCAGCCCCATAATTGGGAGTGAGTATTTCATGCGTCCCCCCCGATGTTTTATTGGGTGGAGAGATGCTTGGAGACCAAACGGATGGCACATTCCGTTTATAAAGTGCGTGCCGTTTGTTTTATTTCCCGGGTTTTTGCAATCTAGATAACAGATGACGCCCCGAGTGGCTGGCGCTGCCTCCGTAATGGCGGCACCGAGCCTTTGGAGAAGTATTAATAATAGATTGTGTTGATGAGTTTGGAGAAAGTAGCAATCCACCCCCTGCTGCCAAGGCATTAGCGCGCTGTTCTCAACAGCCAGCATGGTGGATTCGACCGCGAATGCGGGTCACCAGCCCGCACCCCCACCCCCAGCCTAAGGAGGTCTCCTCTCTGGGAGCCACCCAAGATGTGCTGACCCTGGCCTGGGACCTGGCCCTGCCATTGCTGCAAAGACTCTGCCTGTGTCTGTCTGCTCAAGGGCAGCCTGCGGACCTCAGTGGGGTCCCTCGGTCAGGTACAGAGGGCCAGGGAGGGACACAGGGCAGGAGCATCCTCCATGGTCATTTGCTTCTGCAAGTCCTTAGCAGAGGTGGCTGGTCAGCCAGAATCCTTGAGGTGCCCTGCAGCTGCCACGGACAGTTGAGTAGGTTGTGCTCTGAACAAGAGTATCCAACCAAAGGATAGACCTGGAGCTGAGACCCAGCTGGTGTGCCCTTTGCAAAACCTGCAGTGTGTGAGCTGGAGGCTGCCGCTTGCCTGGAGTGCAGAGCTCAGCCTGAGCTGCGCAGACTCCGGGCCTGCGCTTGCCTCTCCTCAAACATGCAGGGGCCTCCTTGAGGATCTGGTGGAGCCAGGCCCTGCTTCGTAGGACCCCAGTAGAGTTGGGCACCCTCAGAGTGTGTGGCCACTCCACGGTGATGCTTACGGGGTTATGTGCTCAGGATCATCAAATCCTGGCCACGTATCGGAGGGAGGTCCTGTTGATGTCCCATTTTACAACAGAGTGAGCTGAGGCCAGAGGAGAGCTCAGGGGAGCACAGAGGAGGCCGCTCCCCCTAGATGGGGCATCAGAGAAGGCCTCCCAGAGGAGGTGGCATTGGAGTTGGGCGTTGCAGGATGAGTAGGAGCCCACCGGGAAGAATAGAGGTGGGTGTCCAGAGAACCTGGAGGTGCCTCCAAGCTGAGCGTCCTGGTCAGTGCTAGGACAGCAGGCAGAGCTCACGCTGGCCCTGTCCACTGCACCCCAGTGGCTTGCCGTGGGCGGTGCATGGCAGCCCCGGGAAGGGTGGCAGGCCCAGAGCCGCACATTTATGGCCATTCCTGTTCCAGAGCCGATTAGTGGAGAATTGCAGCTGTAATCCTTGCCCGAGATGGCGGGCCATAAAGAGGGATGGGATGCGCACAGCGCTCCCAAGGTGGCGCCTGCAGACGTGGCCCGGGGACGCAGGGAATGAAAAATGGTTTTAATTCCCTCCCAGCAGCAATAATTTGATTCTTCATAAATTTTTCCATCAAAGTGTTGTTGAGGCCGAGTTCCCACAGAGCAGGGCACGTGATGGGTAGGGGGGTGTCAGGGGGAGCGGTCAGCAGCCGGCAGAGGAGGGGCCTGTCGCCCAGCCCCCCAGCCAGAGGCAGAGACCCCCGCCAGGGTTGTCTCCGGAGACGGGAGCAGGAGCCACTCTGTCATGGAGGGACTGGATCGAGTCCAGGCTGGGAGTGGCCCCCATGTTGACTACCCATCTGGCTCCCATGCTCCCCTCAGGGCCTCAGTGTCCCCATCTCTAAAATGGGGCCAGTTCAGGTTCTTGCCCCATAGGGTTGTTTCGGGGGCTTATCTCCTGTCTGCTAAAATGCTTAGAACCGTGGCTGCTGCGGTGTGCTTGCCCCACCCGGCACTGTGGCGATGCCTGAGCTGAAACCAGGTTAATAAGACGTCAGTCAAACCAAGGCACAGGAAAGAGCATGTCGAAAGGCCACCATGATGGCACTTTGGAGAAACAGCAGCTGTTCTGTGAAGCACAGGAGGTGGTGAAGGAGGAGGCAGGACCATGGGGCCCCTGATCACCAGGTTGGGCACTTGATGTTCTTCTAAGGGCCCTAGGGAGCCGTGGAAGAAGGTGGAGCAGGAAGCAGCAAGATCAGACATGTGTTTAAAGAGATCCTTCTGGATCCTGTGTTGGGGGGTCAGGTGAGAGAAGGTTGAGGGGTTAGAGTAGCCAGGAGCCTGGGGAGGGGATTGGGGCAGCTGCTTAGGCAGGGGAGGGCCCGAGGCTGGAAGGCTGGACAGGATCAGGGATGCACGGATGTGGGGTTGAGGGAGGAGTAGGGAGGAGGCAAAGTAGGTCAGGGAATTGGGATGGGTGGGACCCTCTCCCCCAATCACCCTGCCCTGGGGGAAGGTGGACTGATCCTACACACTGCCCTCTAGTGGCCACCATGCCTCTGGGTGGACGGGCCCTGAGCAGATGCACCCAGGCCAGGACACACCTTGGGTCACTTGAACCTGCCAGGCAGAAGAGTAGGCCTGCAGGGCCCTCCCACTGCCTGGCCCTGTGCCAAGGAGGGCCTGTCCCACGTGGGCCTGGGGGTCCGGGTGGCAGGAGGGAGAGGCCCTTGGAGGCAGTGGCCTCTGGGAGACCCTGGGCCCGGCCGACACGCCCACTCTGTGCACTGGCAGGCTCTTTGCGGCCAAGTGCAGTGGCTGCATGGAGAAGATTGCACCCACGGAGTTCGTGATGCGGGCGCTGGAGTGCGTGTACCACCTGGGCTGCTTCTGCTGCTGCGTGTGTGAGCGGCAGCTGCGCAAGGGTGACGAGTTTGTGCTCAAGGAAGGCCAGCTGCTGTGCAAGGGCGACTATGAGAAGGAGAAGGACCTGCTCAGCTCCGTGAGCCCCGATGAGTCCGACTCTGGTGAGTGCTGTCCCCAGGCTGGTGTGGTGAGGACGGCCAGGCCAGCTCCTCAGCAGGGACCTGAGCCACGCAAGGACGACATACCCACGCCACACAAGCACACGGACACTACTGTGCACACCACCCCCGGCTCAAAATGCACCCGGACACTGGCCCTGAATCACATGACCCTACAGACACGAGCATGTGATCACACTTGCACACACACAGGCACGCCTGGGAGCACGGACGCACATACACATGCGTATAGGTGTGAATATGTATTCACGCGTCCAACCTGCAAACCCTACCCAGGTACACACAGGCGTACACACTCGGACACACACAGCCAGGCACTCATGGCTGCACTTGTGTGTTTGTGCACATACTCCCACCCACTGCCCACGTGCACACACAGACACGTGCACAAACTGTGTAATGTGCAAAAGGCTGGGGAGGTGGCTGGCCCCCTCAGGGGCATCCTGAGCCCCACAGTCACGGTACCTGCATGCACAGGGGTCTGTCACTGTGGGGGCCTTGGCGGAGGTAGTGGGCTCTTCTCCCTCTGTCGCTATCTTCCCTAGGCAGGGCATCACCACAGCCCCTCCTGCGGCTGCCCGAGCTCCCCCTGAGGAGCAGAGGCCAGGCTGGTGCCACTGCCCATTCGTGCCAGGCCTGGGAGAGGGGAGACCGGCCCCTCCACAGGGCTCATGATCTGAGAAAGACAGGCTGGAGGAGAGAGCCCAGCTCAGGCGAGGGCAGCAGGTGGCCTGGCGGTAGGCGGGGTGGGGAGGCTCGGCTGCCCCCTGGGGCTGGCATCGCTGCAGCCCAGTACTCAGGGGAACGGAAGTGCTGCACATGCTTGTGGTGTGGGTGTGTGGCTGGGTGAACACACGCTTTTCACGCCGCATGTGTGATCATGAAACACATGATCAGGTTGCAGGCCTATGTGTCCCTGCCTGTGTCATGTGCCCCTGGCCTGTGTCTGTGAGTGGCATGTGCACGGGCTGCTGTGGGCCAATTGCTAATCTGCATGTGCGTGTCAGAGGGTGAGTGTTCCTCCGTGTGTGCACATGCACACCATTGCCATGCGTACTCCGGCGTGAGGACGTGTGGTACATGTCCTTTGTCAGTCGATTCTTAGTCCCTGGAAGCTTCAAGAAAGAAGGCCCCTTGTGTTCTCCTCTTATCACCCCACACCCAGCGGGCACGCGGCTAGTGCAGCGGAGACTTCTCTTGAAGGCAGCATGCTGGGCTGAGGTCTCTAGGGTGACAGAGGTCCACAGGATAAGGAGGGTCCAAGGCAAGATGGGTTGGGGGCAATCCAGGACCAGCCTGGGCCACAGATGCCATCATCTGTCTTAAGGGTGTCCATCAGCCCTAAGAGGCCAGCAGACCTGCCGTGCGTGCGAATGTGAGCACACCCTGTACGTCTGGGACCCGGCAAGGCAGGCTGCTGGCTGGGAAGGAGGGCTCTTGATCCCGGGGTGCTGGGCACCCATAGCAGGTGTCAGCAGATGGAGATGGGATCTTGTCTGGTATCATGTCACCTTTGTCACCTGAGGCTACAAGCTAGGACCTAGGACTGCCCCTCAGCCCTACCTGACAGGCTGGGTTGTGTCCCCCACAGTGAAGAGTGAGGACGAAGATGGGGACATGAAGCCAGCCAAGGGGCAGGGCAGCCAGAGCAAGGGCAGCGGGGATGATGGGAAGGACCCACGAAGACCCAAGCGACCCCGGACCATCCTCACCACGCAACAGCGAAGAGCCTTCAAGGCCTCCTTTGAGGTCTCCTCCAAGCCCTGCCGGAAGGTGAGTGGCGGCTGGGGTGGGCGGGGCGGGGGCCGAGACCCGCTGCCCGGCTGCCCTGGGGGCAGGATGGCCCTTCACCTCCCCACCCCCCCACCCAGCTGTCCCCTCCCAGCTGTCCCTGCAGGCCTGACCTGTCTCCCTCTCTCTGGGCCAGGTTCGAGAGACGCTGGCAGCTGAGACAGGCCTCAGCGTCCGCGTGGTCCAGGTCTGGTTTCAGAACCAAAGAGCAAAGGTGAGAGGCCACTTCCTGCCCCCGGTGCTCCTGGGGCCCAGACGTGGGGGGCTGGGAGTGAGTGGGGGCAGGGAGGCGGGTGGGGGGGCATGGGGGAGCGCAGGGCGGGCAGGCCTGACCCGCGCTCCCCTGCAGATGAAGAAGCTGGCGCGGCGGCACCAGCAGCAGCAGGAGCAGCAGAACTCCCAGCGGCTTGGCCAAGGTGAGCCCGACGACCCTCCCGGAGAAAGTCCCATGCCCCCCGCTCCATATCACACCCTGTGTTCTTCCACATTGCTGCCCACAATCAGGCAACACCCCAACCTCCTTCCTGCCCTGGCTGCTTCTGATTGTCACCGGTCAGGGAATGGTTTCATGTCCTTTATGTCCCTCCAAAGAGCTGCCTTTCCCATAATGACCTCGACAGAGATTCTCAGGACCCCTCCTGACTCCTGTTCCCCCAGTTGCTGGGCAGTGCCTGTGTCTGTCCCCCCAGCCTTTCCCCACAGTCCCTCCCTGCCGAGACCATCCCTCACTCCTGATGTCCTCAGGGGACACTCAGCCCCCAAAGCGCGCCCACGATTGCCCACCCTCCAGCTGCCTCCCACGCTGGCCCCTGTCTCCCTCATGCCCACCCCACAGATCGGGACTTTCGGGCTCCCTGCCCCAGCCTGGCGTGCCCCTCCCCAGGGGCTCTCTGGGTCACTCTGGGCTGGGGCTCTCCCTCCAGACGCCTTCCTGGGCCTCTTGGCCTGGCTTCAGGCCCCATTCTGGTGCTCCCAGACGCAGGGCCAGGTGGGATTGCCACCCTGGCCACCTGAGGACCTTGAGCTGGGATTGGGGGCGGGCAGAGCAGGTGGGAAAGGCCAGGTGGGGCCCGGATCCTGGAAGGGAACTGGAGCCATAGTAGATATGGTGCTGGGGAGTCCGATGTATGGGTTGTCTACTCTGGAGACGGGCCCTGGGCAGCCCCGAGGAGGTCATAAGGGACCCCTGGGGACATCTGCGGAAGCTGCCCGGCCAGCTGGTGAAGGTATGCACTGTCCCCAGAGGTCCTGTCAAGCCGCATGGAGGGCATGATGGCCTCCTACACGCCCCTGGCCCCGCCGCAGCAGCAGATCGTGGCCATGGAGCAGAGTCCCTACGGCAGCAGCGACCCCTTCCAGCAGGGCCTCACGCCACCCCAAATGCCAGGTGACCACATGAACCCCTATGGTAAGCCGCCCAACCCCCGCTGCCCTAGCACTGCCCCTACCCCGGCCTGGCCAGGCAAGCTTGGGGCCATGATGACCACCTGCTGCCCAGGGGCCCAGGCCACCCCAGCCACCTGCTCCCTCCTGACGGCCAGCGCCCCAGTCTCTGGCTACACACTGGCCGGTAGGCCGTCCTGTCTTTCCTGGCCTCTGGCCACAGAGCCTGCAGGGATGATGGGGCCCCCAGGAGCCCCTGCCTGCACCTGGTCCTGACGCCCCTCCTGTCCCCCAGGGAACGACTCCATCTTCCATGACATCGACAGCGATACCTCCCTAACCAGCCTCAGCGACTGCTTCCTGGGCTCCTCAGACGTGGGCTCCCTGCAAGCCCGCGTGGGGAACCCCATCGACCGGCTCTACTCCATGCAGAGTTCCTACTTCGCCTCCTGAGAGCCAGCTGGGCCCCAGGGACGCTTGGGCACAGGGCCTGGGGTGAGAATGCTGGCCTCAGCAGCCTCCACACGGCCCTGGCCTGCCGCCCACATGGACTCTACCGACAGCCATACGGTGCCCTCCCCTCAGCCGGCAGAGCTTGGCGCACGTGTCCACTGGGCACAGCCGGACAGGCAGATGGGCGCAGCCTGGGCAGGAGCTGTGTCCTGCCCACAGAGACCTTGTCACCCCCAGGGACCCAGAGCTCTCGGACAGCCACTCGCCTCCCAGCCCCACCTCGACTCCATCGCCTTCTCCCTCCCCATCTCTTTTTTGGGAAGCGTAAATTCTCTCTATTTTTTTAAACGTCCTCTCTGTGTCCAGCCAACCTCCATGCCCCCCACCCCATGTCAGCCCAGGACGATGATGTTGTGACACAGTCAGTGCCTGGTACCTGAGAGCCGTGGGCACCAGCGCCTGCACTGTGCCCATCTTTCCCTCCAGTGAGCACAAGGGCCACTTCTGAGGTCCCAGGTAGCCCAGGACCCCTCCTCAAGCCGGAGCCTGGAGGGAAGTGGGAAGGAGCCCAGCAGGTGTGACAGGCAGACCCAAAGGGACAGACACACATGCAAATGCATGCATACCTACAGGCACCCCCCCATGCAAAATACATGTGTGCACATGCACACACACACACACACGCACACACACACACACCCTTAGAACTGCTGAAAGAGGCGGAGGGATGTTCTGTGGGTCTGCCTTGTCGGAAGGGGAAAGGGGGCCACGAGGGACAGGGACTTCTCTTCTTAAGAGCAATTGGAAAGGGAGGAAGAGGAGAGGTAGGGTTGGGTTTGAGATGTATAGACCCAGGTGTACCCTCACCTGGCCCAGGTGAGTCAGCCCAAGACCCAGCCAACTCCAAGGTCAGAGTCGGAGTCCCTGGCACAGGGAGAGTCAGGCCAGCTTCCAGATGGAAAGGGACTCTAAAGTCGCCTGCTGGGCATGCCGACTGGTACCTGGCTCCCTCCCAGCCTCCTCCGCCCTCCTCACATGCCTCCAGTGACTAGCGCCCGCCAGTGGCCTTCCTGCTGGTCGGCTTCTGTGTCTCCCAGTCCCTAGTCCTCGCTTCCCAATGCCAGCCTCCTCCAGCTCTTCCTCTTAAAGCTGCGCCCTGGCTGGCCTGCAGCACTCGTTCCCTCTGAAGGTGTGGGCAGCCGTAAGTCCACTCTCCGCAGGCCCACTGTGAGCAGGCCCACGGCCTTCCCTACTTCAGGTCCCCTTCTGGCTAATGTGGCCTGAGTGGTTTGGGCCCCTTGACCTTGGAAACTCACACTGCCCCCTCTGTCACAAATCCCCCAGGCTTTGCACAAATGTGATGACTAAGCCACACCTGTTCTCTGTGAGCAGGTGGGGTGGGAGGGGACATTCATTGTCTAGACACCTAGAGGGCCCCAGCTTGTTTCTGGTTACATTTCCTCTTACTTGATTCAGCCAACCTGTGTGGTTTCTCTGCAACCCAACTCTGTGACCACTGACTTTCCCTCCCCCTGGACACTTCTGCCAGTTAGAGGAACGGCAGGAGGGCCATGGGAGCCTGTCCCCGTTCAGCACTGGCCCATAAACCAGTCCTCCTTGGGTGATGAAATCCAGGCACCCTGGCATCCATGCCCCTGCCCTGTTCCTTCAACTCCATCCTGTCAGAGGAGGAAGTAAGGGCAAGCTGATGGTCCTCAAAGAGCCCTCACTGGCCCCTAGTGACCTCTGTGTCCTTGTCCAGGTGCTCACAAACCTGCCTTTAAATCTAAAGTCTAGCCCAAGGCCACCACCCTAAGGTCTGCCAAGTCCCACCTTGGAGCAAATGAGGATGACGAGGGGTCTCCCCCCACCTTCAGGCCCCTCTCCCTGGCTCCCCCTGGAATCCTCCAAGTCTACCAACTTGCTGTGCTGTTTTGCTCCTCTGTCTACTGGGGAGACCTTGGTTCCTCCAGTCTCCTCACCCATCCTGTTTGTCATCAGAGCTGTCAGAGGGAAAGATGTGGCTCAGCATCACCATTCAGGCTGAGGCAGCCAGCCTGGCCCTCCTGTGCTTACAAAAAGGACCTTGCCAGGGACCTCAGCTGACATCCTCAGTCCTCTGCAGCCTCTGCCCACCTAGGTCTGGGCCAGCCATGCCCCCTTCCTGACATCCTCCCCTTTCTCTGGCACATACACAGGCTGACTTGTGCCCAGGACACCTGAGGCAGATTCAGGGGAAGACACCCCAGCCCCCAGGAGACCTGGCCCTTCTCCTCCACACCCTCTAGGTTGGAAGGATCACCAACAGTGGGTCATGTAGCCCACCCCTCGTGTCGCAGCTAGAAACCTGAACCAAGAGAGGCCTGCCCCAGGCCTCGCAGCAAGTGTCAGAGCCGGAGGTGGAAACAGGAGCACTGTGCCAGCCCCCTTTCCCCGGCATGTGACTGGCCTCCAGGTCAGGGTCCTGCCTTGTTCTTAGTGAACTTGCTGGCCCAAAGAGCCACCTCTTCCCACCCTGAATCCAGCCCTGGCCTCTGCTGCCTTCATGGAGGGCTTCTCTCATAGGAGATGCCCAGATGTTAGGGACCCATTTTTTTAGGCAAGGAACCTGAGACTCAGCGCCCTGGGGCTTGGGGCAAGCTGAGATGAGCAGGTTCACCTACACCATGGAGGAAGTGCAGCCCCCAATGGGGAGGGGTAAGGAGTGACCAGGACCTCCCCAGCCCTGCCTGGTGTGGGCCCATGAGCACTATCCGGGCTAGGACAGGAAGCCCGAGGGAAGAACTTTCTGGTTCCTGGGGGATGAGGCAGAAAGTGAGGGGTAGACAGGGGTGTCTTGGAGAAGGGCCAGGTTCCACTTCTCTGCTGGGAGTGGAGCTCAGGGGAAGGAACCTGCCCCAGGTAGCACGAGTCAGTGCAGAGGAGACACAGGAAGCCTGCTCCACCTCGCCAGAGCCCTGTCGCCTGCTCAGGGCGACCTCCCCGCTGCTGTGCTATCCCAGGAGATCCATGGAGGCCGCTGAGATGGGGACATTGTGGTTACAAGGGGCCAGCGGAACCTGGAGGAGAAGGCTGGGGGGCCAAGGGCCTGGAGGGGTTCCTGGGGGGTGAACGAGGAGAGTCCGGGCACCGCGTCCGCATGAGCAAGTCCAGCCAGGGTCAGGTCCCCAGCATGGGGGCAGCCTCTTTCCTTTAGGGGTTCTGTAGCCCCTGGCAGTGAGGCTGCCCTGCCCACTCATCTGGATGTCTGTCCCCTCACCACTCACGCAGGAGCCTAGGGGATTGGCAAAAGCCCACCTGGCCCCAGCCTTGAGCTCCGGGCACCAGCTGGGGTGCGGAGACTCTGCAGCCTGGGGCTGGCTCTGCCCTGGGGAGGGTTCTACGCTCACGCACACACACTCACGCCCAGTGCTCACGGGGCTCCCAGGCACACGCGGCCTGGGATCGGGGGAGTGGGAAGGTGTGGCACTCTGTGTGGCACCAGAAGGTGCCATTGCCAATGAGCCTCTTGGCCAGGGCCCCTGTCCCAAACCGAGGTGACGGGGGGCTCAGCAGAGCAGGCGTGGGAGCAGGCCACAGGCATCCCTCCGTTTTCCGTGTACAGACTCACTGCCCCCTGCCATCCCCACACACATTTTATTTAATAACTTGTCATTGTTAAATTATTTATTAGCGTTTACCACACCACCACCCCCGCCTTCCACTCACCTTCTGCCTCCTCCCACAAAAGCAGGAAATGGAAACAACAAGAAAAGATGAGACATCGGTATATTTGTAAATAAACCAACCTGTACACACCTGTGCTGCCTCTCCTTGGGGGCTGGGGGTCTTCCTGCCTGTGACATTAGCCAGGGACAGCAGGTCAAGGAAGAGGGAGGGAGGGCTTGGGATCCCCGGTCTTCCCAACCTCATCCCATAATCCTCATCTCCTCTGTCCTGTCCTAGCCCATCGCTGAGTCATCTCGGTGGTCTTAAGAGGGGCGCACTCGTCCCACCCGGCTCTGTCCCACCCCCCGACAGACATCATTCAATCATTCCATCTCCCAACCGGTTTTTGAGAAGGGTCCCTTAAGCTGAGAACCCAGGATGGGTGGTGCCTGCTCCAGGACAGAGACTGCTGAAGCCAGCCTTGTCCCAGGGCGGAGCGTCATGAAAAGCTTCCTGGGAGAAGCTCCATCTTGAGCCGAGACCTGCAGTTGCCTGGCACAGCGGGCACAGAGGTGGCGAGGGTGTCTGTGAGTGAAGAGGGCAAGCGTCAGGACTCTCTGACTTGCAGGGACAGCTAAGTTGGAGCAGTGATGGACCTGGAGGCAGGGCCAGACCAACTGGGGTCTTGTGGCTGAGTCGGGCCAGGAGGGGAAGAGATGAGGCTGACTGGCGGAGGTGACGTCCTGGTCGCTGGTCACTGAGATGGGGTGCAAGAGGAGAGGCTGCTGTCCCCCAGGTGTTGGAGAAGATGTTCGTATGTCTGCACATGGGTAGCTCATTGTGCGTCTACGCCAGTGGGTCTCATGTCCACAGACCTGATATCCTACATCCTCTCATTCACCCTCCTTCTGACCGCTCCTTGGCAGACTTCCCCTTTCCCGTGGTGGGGACCACCTGAAACCACCTTCAGGGTCTCTCCCTCTGCCAGTGAGTGCCAGCGCCCCCTAGAGGCAGCGTCACCCTCGCCCTCTTCCGGGCTCCCTGTTCACAGTGGGTGATTCAGGCAGCCACTTGGCTCCAGGGACTTCAACTTTTTTTTTTTTAATTTTTAATATTTATTTTTCAGTTTTTGGTGGACACAACATCTTTGTTTGTATGTGGTGCTGAGGATCGAACCTGGGCCGCATGCATGCCAGGCGAGCACGCTACCGCTTGAGCCACATCCCCAGCCCCAGGGACTTCAACTTACTTCTTCACTGGAGCCCCTGGCAACCCTGAGAGGCAGGACCCCACTCAGTAGGGAAAACCAAGAGTCAAAGGAGCAAGTGACCAGCTCAATATGATAAAACCAATGGGAGTAGAAGAACCAGGATTGGAAGCAAAGTTTGGCTGCAAATCCTTGGTCTTGGGCTACCACCTCAAGCTGTCCCCAAGACAGCCCTGTGAGCTGATCCCCCAAGGTCCGGTCCAGGGACCTGGGGACAAGGAAACTCTCCTACCTCCAGAGTGCCTCACTGAGGCTCAGAGAAACTAAGTGGCCCAGCTCAGACTTCACAGCAGAGGCTGGACTAAACCAAGCGCTGGTGTCCACGCCCCAGGCCTGGGTTCACGGGAGGGCCCTCCACACTCCACCCCTCACTAACAGTGGGCTGCCAACTCTCTTGCCTAAAGCAACCATTTAAAATCCTGTCACTAAAATATGCTCGGGGTGGGGGCTGTGCTAATCCATTTCTCCTGGCACCTGCCTATCTTCTCCCCGGCCCCCAGCCCAGAAGGTGAAGGCAGGAGATGGGGGAGGAAATACAGGCTGAGTCCCTGGGCACAAGAGAGGACACAGGAGGAGGCCTGTCCCCAGAGTCCCTCTTTTTAGGGCCAGATTTTGCTTCTAAATGTCCCCAGGCTCTCTGTCAGGCAGATTTTTTTTTTTTAACTGGGAATTGAACCCATGGGCACTTTACCACTGAGCCACATCTCCAGTCCTTTTTATTTTTTTGAGACAGGGTCTCACTAAGTTGCTTAGGGCCTCACTAAGATGCCAAGGCTGGCCTTAACCTTGTGATCCTTCTGTCTCAGCCACCATGTCCCCCAGACAGATCTTAACCCCAGACACTCACAGACTGGGATTCTGTTCCTGGCTTTGACCTCAGGAAAGGTTAAAGTCTCATGACAAAAGTCTCAGGCAAGGGAACAAGGGAGGCAGCCCCTGGATTGCTCACCTCCTTTGCTCTTTACCCCATGACCCACATCCACCTGGGCAGAGCAGGGAGCTTTGAGGAAGATGTAAAGGGCTCAAAGCAGGGTGGGCTCATCAGTCATGCTTGGGAAATCAGGGAACCCCTCCTGGAGGAGGGAGCATCGGGCTCAGCCTTCTAAGATAGGTCAAGGTGGAGCAAGCAGAGACTGGAAGGTCATCCAGGAAGAAGGAATAGCTGGAATAAAGGCTCAGAGGTGGGAGCTGCAAGAATGGAGAAGGGGGGCACACCCAGGATGAATTTAGAATCTGAAGATCAGGCATGGCAGGAGGTGAGATCCCTGGTGCTGCCTGTGCCCTAGGCAGGACACACCAGGGTCAATCAGGCAGGAAGGGATGCCTGGCACATCGTGTTCTGCAGTTCAGCTGGGAATCAAGTCAGCACACTAAGAAATACTGAATAATACAAGAGCCTAGGTATTGTCTAAAGTACATATTTATGGCCTGAACAGGAATGATCAAACAAAAACTTCGGTACCCACTCTCTAGATAAAGAAAATGTGCATTTCAATTCTTGAGACCTTTGGTGTGCCCCATTGGGGTCCCAAGAGTTGCTATTTCTTCATTTGGAAAACTCTGATCAGCAACTGTGATGCACAAAAAACTCTCAGCACAGAATCTGGCAGGCAGCTCCTGGCGCATCTCCCTTCTGTAGCATAACATCCAGGTGGCTTTTCATGGGCCGCACTCCACTTTCGTTTCTCACCTCCTTTTCGAACCTTGGGGCGTTTTGTTACAAAATCCCCAAGACAGATCAGGGCTTGGTTTGAATTTTGAATTTCGGCACTAAACCTGCAGTCACCTACATGACCACGAGGTGGCGATCGGGAGTCGGGCAGGTGAGAGCCCAGGCGGCTGCGCTCGCTTGGAGATGCTGAGGGTGGGGGCGTGGCGGAGGCTTCTAAAGAAGGCCAGAGGGAAGGAGAGAGCCACTGCTGGCCGCCGTGCTCAGGCCACCATGTGCATGCTGACACCATGTGCATGCTGACACAGATGAGACCGTGCATCCCCCACCGCAGCCCCGGCAGTAGATATGAGTCTTCGCATTTTGCAGGACAGGAGAGTGGGCTCAGAGATGTTAAGTAACCTCCCAGAGCAGGTCACAGCTGGGAGCCTCTGACCCAGGGCCAGTGTTTCATTCTGACCATTTCAGTCGCTGCGATTCACCACTGTAGAGCAGCGGATCTGGCAATGGTGAGCCCTCCCACACCCGTTTAGGCCTGGAAGCTTCCTGTGACCCCAGCGCTCCCCTTCTTGGAAGCCGACAGCAGATAGGTGGACAGGGGCTCCATAGGGGCCATGTCAGGAAAGGCACTACATCCTGGGAGGTTGGGAGCTTGTCCTTGTGGGTCAGCCAGGCTTGAGTCTGTGGTCAAAATTCCTGCCCTGTGGTGTTCTGCGCTGGGCAAAGCTTAGATCACAATGATATAGATGCTCACAGCCATATTCCTGCCCATGAAGGGGAGCCCTAGGGACTGTGGCCAATCCACAGGCAGAATGTAAGAGAAAGAGGGGCAGAGGCGGTCTGGAAGATCTCTGTTTATGGAGGCACTAAGGGGGTAATAAGTAAATGGCCACTAAAGCCCTTTATTGCTCAAGCTAGTTTGAGTCTCTCACTTGTCACCAGAGTCATGACAAAAACCCACACCATTTTCAGTTATTAAGTAAATAAATGTGATAATATTTCCAAATTTCTGACATAAAAGTAAGTGCTAAAAAAAAAAAAGTAACCAAGATGATTCTCAACAGAGCACACTAATGGCCTAGGTATCTTCTCCTTCTGTATTAGTCCTGTTTGCTGTTACTATAACAAAATACCTGAGGCCAGATACTTTAAAGAAAGAAGTTAATCCAACTCATCATTTTGGAGACTGTAAGTACAAAAACAGCATGGTAACGGTTCTGGCAAGGGTCTCATGGAAGATGGCATCCTAGCAGTTCCCGAGAGCAGGTTAACAGTGTGAACAAGCAAGAGAGAGATCACATGAGGAGACAGGAAGCCAGAGCTCAGGGAGGGTCAATCTGACTCATAAAAACCCTCTTGTGAGAACTAACCAGGGTCATTCCAGGATTATATCAGTGCCTTCCAAGGACAGTGCCCTCCATGACCTAAATCATTCCCATTAGGCCCCTCCTCTTAAAGGTGCCATCACCTTCCAACAGTGTCACCTTAAGGACCAAACATAAACCCTTGGGGGACATGCTCAAACCATATCCAAAGATTAGCAAACCCCCACCATTTTTCAACAGCACCCCACTTTTTAGGGGTTGTGGAGATTTTACCTGTCACCCAAATTTTGAGTTGGTACGGACAAGTCAGCATGGTTTGGGGCATTTTCTCTGTGGATTGTGCCCAAGCAGACAGTCGTCAGGGGTTTCCCAAGAACAAATGAAAACGATGATCGATGATGTAAAATACATTGTCAATACAGTGCACAACGCATATCATCACTGCAAAAAATCCCTGCCATCTCAGCTCTGATGGCCATGAACACCTGCCAGGCAGGCGGGGTCCCTCTGGTCCCACACACACAGAGGAGAAACCCCTCTGCCTACCCACAGCTGGAACTGGGTGGCCGGGCCACAGGACAGATAGGCAAGAGGGTTTTCACATGCAACAGAGTTTAATTGAAAAGGGGAATCACTGGTGCTCAATTACTCACGAGCAAATAATCTGGTTCTGCCCATCCCAAAAGTAGCAAAAACCTGGGATCATGGCTCTGCAAAAACTTAGCAAGTCTCAAGTGTACCAGAAGGCAGCTCACCGCATCCATCTTTTTGCTTATTTAAAATTCCAGCACCTAGTAATAATAATAGCGACGACCACACACTAACAGTTGCTCTGTGTTGAGTACTTACTTGGGCTGGTGATTTCAGGCATGATCTCATTTAATTTTCACTCACGGCAGTAGTAGCATTGTCTCCATCACATAGATGAAGACACTGACATTCTGACGGGTGAAGGAGCTTGTTGAAGGCCACAGAACTAGTGAGTGGCAGTTCCCGAGAGCAGGTTAACAGTGTGAACAAGCAACTCTGCCTAGACGGAAAGCCGGGAAAAGCCCCAGATTTTCTTCAACTCTGCCCTTCTGAGGGGCGGAGCAGGCTTCAACACCCAGGCTCCAAGCCAAGGAGCGCCTTGGAGGGGCCTTAGGGACAGGGGAGGAAGCAGCGTGAGCACTGAGCACAGGGCTGAGAGGTGTGGCCCGGCCTCAGCTGCTCCCTGGGCACAGGCCAGTGATTTGGTTCGGACAGGACAAGAGAAGCCAGGAGAAGGGGGTGGATGGCCAGAGAGACGCCCTCCTTGTCCTGGCCCAGCCCAGCCTCCCATGGGCACCATCCATACCCCCCTGCTGTGCTGTTCAGAGGGGAGAGGCAGAACTCAGAGAGGTGGGGACTTGCTGGGGTCACACTGCCAGCAGCCCAAGGTGGAGAGACGCTTTATATGGTCGGAAGGAAAGAGAACACTGTCACAGATGAAAGCCCCTTCTCCCAGGAAAGGGCACGGGGTACATCCAATCCTAGAAAGTTGGCAGGTGGGAGAGGAGGCAGGATGCAGTGGGGCTGACCCATGAGAAGCAGGATCAGCCACAGGCAGAACTGGGGCTGGGGGTGGGACAGGGCCAGACTGGGACCCCTGGGAGCCTGGCCACATTCCATGGCCCTTTCCATATCACTGAAGAAGGAGGGAGCTCCTTCCTCACAGTCGGGGTGCTGCTCAGGCAGGGGCTTGGCCAGCACCACCCCCTCCAGCAGGGCTGTCTGTGCTGAGCCGGAAAAACAGCAAGACAAAATATGTTTTTTTTTTTAATATTTTTTTTCAGTTGTAGATGGACAATACCTTTATTTTATTTATCTATTTTTATGTGGACTGACCCAGGGCCTCACACATGCTAGGCAGGCACTCTACCACTGAGCCACTACCCCAGCCCAACAAGACAAAATATCCAGAGTTGCTTTTCCTGGGTGTTTGCTTTACAGAGCTGGCTGCTGTGTCGTTTGGTACAACAAGGTTTTTTATTGCTTTCTCCTGCTCAGGGAATGCATAGTTCTTTATTAAATGACGTCCCTTTTCTGCTGTTTGGCCTTGAATTCCACTTTGACCATAATTTGGGTGCTCCCACATCTTTTTTTTTTTATTTCACTTTAATCAACTAATCTTCATCTTTGTCCAGATTTTTATTTCACAATCTTCTTTGTCCTCTTTAGCTGTTTCTTTTTTGTTGTTGTTGTTTTAAGGTGTGTATAAATGGAGTTCATTTATAATTTTTATCATATTTGGTACATACTTGAAATGCACAACTGGTGTGAATTATGAAGCATAATAAAATAAACATCTAGGAACTCACCAACCTTACACACTAGAATATTGCCACAACCATTGAGCCTTCTTGTGGAATCCACCCCTCACATCTCCTTGTCCTGTCCCCTAAGATAATCACTATCCTTTTTTGTTGTTGTTGATGTTGTTTGTGGTACTAGAGATTAAATCCAGGGATGCTCTACCACTGAGTGCACCCCCAGTATTTTTTGTTTGTTTGTTTTGTAATTCAAGACAGGATTTCACTAACTTGCTGAGGTTGCCCTCAAATTTGTGATCCTCTTGCCTCAGCCTCCCAAGTTGCTGGGATTACAAGGCATGTGCCGCTGCACCTGGTGACAATCAATATCTTTATCATCATCTTGATTTTTAAAAATGAACTCCTGATTCCCTAAAACTCTATACTCTTCAGTTTTGCTTGTTTTTGAGTTTTATACAAGTGAGGTCATACTATGTGCAGTCTTCTGCCAGTTCTTTTTCTTTTTCTTTTTTAACTCAAGATTACTTCCAATGTACACCCACATTGTTGCATTAGTCATTATTCACTAGGCTGTATAATATTCCACTTATTTACGCATTTTGCCAATGCAGCTCTCTGGTTCTTTCTGGCTCTCCACTAGAGTGGACTGCCTACCGTGCACACGTGCCAGAATATTTCCAACACCTAACCTAATTCAGTGGCCAGGGTGTACACAGGGTCAACGCGGTACATACAGAAACCAGTGTTTTCCAAAGTGATTTTCCTAATTTATGTTCCACCAGCACTTAGTAAGCATTCTCATCTTCACCCATCCCTGATGACCCTTCTCAATTTTGATCTTCCTGAAGTCATCCTCATCTGCTGCTCCCTCAAGGACTTTGAACAGCTTTTCATTTGCATATTCTCTATGTTTTTTTTTTTATCTGTGAAAAACCTATTTATGTCTTTTATTCAATTTTCCTTGAGTTATCTCTTTTTCTCATTTACTACTAGGAGGTTTTGGGGTTTTTTATTATTCTGAATACAAACCCTTTGCACTTTATATATGTTACAAATAGTTCCAGCTCCAGTGTGGGTCCCCTCCCCCCTCTTTTTGCGGCCTCTGGAGGAATACAAGTTTTCTATTTTAATGGAGCTTAAGTTAGCAGTACTTTTTTTTTTTAAGTTGTCAATGGACCTTCATTTTATTTATTTATATGTGGTGCTGAGAACCAAACCTAGTGCCTTACACATGCTAGACATGTGCTTTGCCACTGAGCCCCAGCCCAGCCCCTAGCATTATTTTTTATAGCTGGTGCTTTTAATTGTTGTCTTGTTTACAGAAATCTTACCTGAGTCAGTAAGACAGTCTGTTATATTTTCTTCTTAAATTCTAAATTTTTGACTTTCACTTTACATGTTTATTCTTTTTAATATTTATTTTTTAGTTGTAGTTGAACACAATACCTTATTTTACTTATTTCTATGTGGTGCTGAGGATCCAATCCAGGGCCTCCCACGTGCAAGGCCAGCGCTCTACCACTGGGCCTCAACCGCAGCCCTCACTTTACATGTTTAATCCATCAAGAATTGATTTCTGAGGGACAGGGAAAGTAAGGACCCGATTTCACATTTTTCCAAGTGTGTAATTAATCACCCCTGCACTCACAGTGAATTTTAAGATCATCTTCAATTATCTGAAGTGCCAATTCCGTCCTATGTCAGGATGCTTCCATGTATGTGTTTATTATTGTCATGTGGGTCTATTGCCAATCCTGAGCCGACACCACAATGTTTTAAATTATAATGTCCTGACTGCATTTGGGGCAGTTTCTTCCATCTTTCAAGACATGTTATTTCATATAACTACAAATATACATATATATATATATATATATATATATATATATATATATAAAAACTATGTAAATATGTATGTGTGTGTGTGTGTGTGTGCGTATGTACACACACACACACACACATATTTCCATGCAGGGTTTTGAGTCAGTTTTAAAGTACCTTTAAAAATTCTGTTGGGGGGCTGGGGATGTGGCTCAAGCAGTAGCGCACTTGCCTGGCATGCGCGAGGCGCTGGGTTCAATCCTCAACACCACATAAAAATAAAATAAAGATGTTATGTCCGCCGGAAACTTAAAGTAAATAAATAAATAAATATTAAAAAAACTCTCTCTCTTAAAAAAAAAAGAAAAAGAAAAATTCTGTTGGGGTTTTGGTTAGAATTACAATCACTCTTTAGATAATTTAGGGAGAGCTGATAAGATTGCAGTTAATGACTCTTTCCTTGCTTGAGTAGATACATTTCCCTGTGTAGTCAAGTCTTTCTTCACATTTTTCAATAAAGTTGTATCATTTTCCATATCAGGTCTTGCGCCTCTTTTATTAGACTTGTTTTTAGACTGCTTTCTTTCTGTAGCTGTTCTAAATATTGTCTTTTTCTGAGTTGTTTACTTTTATAAGTGAGTGTGGAGAAAAGCAATTTAATTTTGAATATTGATCTTATATCCTGCCGCCTTGTAAACTCACTAATTCTAATCATCCATATTATTTGATTAGATTGTTTTGAATTTGTATATGTGTATAAGTGTAATAACTATATCATCTGGAAGCAGTGATAGTTTTGTTTCTTTCTAATCATTTTACTTTTTTTTTGTCTTAAACATCCTAGCTAGAACTTTCAATAAAATGTTGATTAGGAGGCTGAAACTGGAGATCCTTATCTTATTCTGTTAAGGAAAATGCTTTTTTTTTTTTTTTACCCTTTACTACTAAGTATGATTTTGCTAAATTTTGCAAGTTAAGAAAATTTCCTTATATTTCTAGTAAGATAAGATTTTTTTTTTCCTGGTACTGGAGATTGGATCCAGAGGCACTTTACCACTGAGCCACACCCCAAGCCCTTTTTATATTTTTATTTTGAGACAGAATCTAGCTAAGTTGCCTAGGCTAACCTCAAAATTGTGATCCTCCTGTCTCAGACACCCAAGCAGCTGAGATTACAAGTGTGTGCCACCACACCCATTAAGAATTTTAATTTTGAAAGGATACTGATTTTTTTTTTCTTTTTGGTACTGGGAATTGAACCTAAGGTTGCTCTACTGCTGAGCTACATCTCCAGCCCTTTTGTAAATTTTATTTTGACTCAGGAGCTCCTAAATTGCTTAGGCAGGCCTTGAACTTGAAAACTTCATGCTACAGCCTCCCAAGATATTATAGACTTGTACCCCCACAGGGGCAAATGATATTGATTTTTAGCAAATGCTTTTTTTCTGCATAGATTTTTCTCCTTTAATCTGTTAATGTTAATATATATATATATATATATATATATATATATATATATATATATACTTTACATTTATTTTTTACATGATTATAATTATCTATTATAACATTATATATTATTATTATTAACAATCTTTATTGACATATAATATGTCAAATGCTAAACACTCATGTATAAATATATTTTTAAAAATACTTTTTCAGTTTTCCACTTTTATTTTTTTCCTGCTCTGCTGGGGATGGAGCCTCACATATGCTAAGCAAACACTCTACTACTGAGCTACACCCCTAACCCTGCTGTTTGTTCTTGATTTTTTTCTAAGCACAGGACTGAGGTTGTCCTGGTGTGAGTAATAAGGTTATGTGGTTCTCAAAGTGAGCTGTAGAGTGTCCCCTCTTTCCTATTCCCTGGATGGGTTGGAATAAATTTTAATATCTGTTCTCTGAAAGTTTGAACTAATCTGGGCTTGGTGTTTTTTTATGAGGAAATATTTAAATAACCACTTCAGTTATGTTTAGCAGTTAACAGACAATTCAGGATTTTTATTTTTTCTTGAGTCAGATTTTCCCCCTTTTGCATTTTTTATTCATTTTTATTTTTTCTTTTGAGTCAGCTTTAAAGAGTTATATGTTTCAAGGAATGTGTCCATTTTGCCTGTTTTTAAATATGTTAATGCAAATCTATAGAGGATATTCTCTTTTTTATCTTTATACTCTTCTATAGCAATCTTATTTTCCCATTCCTTTTTTCTTTAAATATTTTTTTAGTTGTAGATGGACCCAATACCCTATTTATTTATTTATTTATTTATTTATTTATTTGTTTGTTTATTTTAACATGGTGCTGAGGATCGAACCTAGGCAAGGGCTCTACCACCAAACCACAACCCCAGCCTCTTTCCCATTCTTAATGTCAATCATTTATGCCTTGTATCTGTTGAGTCTTTAAAAGTTTAGCCACATATTAATCTATTTTATCTTATCTTCATTACTGTATATTGAACTCAGGGGTGCTCTACCACTGAGCTACATCCTCAGCCCTTTTTATTAATCTCTAAAATTGTGAGACTTTTATATGCCACCTAATTTTGTGCTTTTTTTATTTTTCATTGATCTCTCATTCATCTTTATCATGGTTCTTGTTTCTTCTTTTAAAATTTTTTTGAAATTGAAGGTTTTCCCTTTTCATCCCTTTTCTGTTCCTCGACAGAATCATCAGTGGCACACTCCTTTGCTGTTCTTCTAACAATTACTCTGGAAACCTCACCTTGGGAATTTTAAGGAGTCTAAAATTCCTAAAGAGCACAAAGACCTTCAGCCACTTTAACTACAATCACCCTTCCGACTTGCATATAATTGACATCCAGTATTTGAATTCTTCCCTTTTGTAAGCATTATTATTATTATAGTACAAACATTACTATTACTATTGATATAATTTTACTTTTTTTTTTTTTACCTACACACCAACTCCTTTCATCAGCATTTCTTCTTACATACCAGCATTATCTAGGGGGCATTTTCCTTTACTTTTACAGTGATAAATTCCCTCAGATTGGATCCCTGCAAAGATGACTTTATTTTATTTTCATTCTTAAATGATAGCTGTACTGAGTATACAAATCTAGGTTGATAATTATCTTGTCTCATTATTTGATATTGATCATTATTGTATATAATTTAGTCATTTAAAATAATTAAATTATTTATTTAAATATTAATTTAAATTATTTATTTTAATAACTTAAAATGATATTTTCCCATTTCTTAGGGATTTCTATTGTGGCTGTTGGTAAGTCTGCAGTCACTCTCAATGGCTACAAAAGAATTTGTTTCTTTTCTTTGTTGCTGTTAAGTGCTCTTGATTTTTGGTCTTCTGTAAATCTATTACAATGTATCTATGTGTGAATTCAAGTCTCTTCTAAGCTGTGAAAAGTTCTCAGCCAAACTCTCTTCAAATATCAGCTCCCCTCTTGCTGTCTCTGTTCTTTATGGGTCTGATGGGTGGAGAGTAAGGAAGCAGAGGCCTTGAGAAAGTTAATTATGTACCCAGACCTTACGTCTCCTTTCCTTGTTTTGTACCTTGGGTACCTTCTGCAGATCTGTTTTCTAATTCATGAATGTCTCTTAAGTTGCATATATTCTGTTATTTAATCCATCTGAGAAGATTCTTATGCTGTCAATTATAATGTTCATTTGCATGAGTTCTTCTTGGTTTATTTTCAAATCTTCCTGGTCATTCTTGAATGTTCTTATTCTACATTCATTCACTTATGAGTATGATTCCAACTTGCATTTCTTCAAACCTTTTCTACATGATTATTTTTATATTTTGTATTTGGAAATTCCAGTTGCTGAAGTATTGTTTTTTGCTTACTCTCATTCATCTTGATTTGTTTCCCTGCAGTTTGGTGATCACTGATTGGGAGCTCATATTTTGTTAAAGTTAATCCACGAGAATCCTGGAGACCTAAATTGGAGGTACATTACTGAGTGCATTTGCATTTGCTCCTGCCAGGATTCAGGGTCTGCTATTAGCTGGAACTACTTTAACCATCTTCAAGAGACTCTGGCTCAATGCGAGAGACTCCAGTTCAATACTCTTTTTCTTGCCTCTGGCTTAGACTCACGGTGCCTGTCGCAGTGTTTCTTGCAACATTTAGCCCGACTTTCCTGTTTACTGTTAGTCACCACTCCATGCTTAAGCTATCTTGCCATGTTTTTTTTTTTTTTTTTTGGCAGAAGACATTTAGTCCTTGGAGTTTTTCCTTACTTTCTAGCAAGCCCAGCAACATGTGAAGAATAATGATTTGTTTTGCTTTGCTTTTATAATTCATGCAGCATCTAGTTGTCTTTTTAAAAAAAAAAAAAAACATTCAGTTGTAGATGGACACAAGACCTTTGCTTATTTATTTATTTTTTTTTAAAGAGAGAGAATTTTAATATTTATTTTTTAGTTTTCGGCGGACACAACATCTTTATTTGTATGTTGTGCTGAGGATCAA
Organism: Marmota monax; assembly: GCF_021218885.2. Lineage (NCBI taxonomy): Eukaryota > Metazoa > Chordata > Mammalia > Rodentia > Sciuridae > Marmota > Marmota monax. Next base: position 19,553,200 of record NW_026692912.1, read on the forward strand.
ACCTGGGCCGCACGCATGCCAGGCGAGCGCGCTACCGCTTGAGCCACATCCCCAGCCCTGCTTATTTATTTTTATTTGGTGCTGAGGATTGAACCGAGTGCCTCACATGTACTAAGCAAGCACTTCACCACTGAGCTACAACCCCAGCTCCATTTAGTTGATTTTAATGAGATCACTTTCCCTAATCTTGCCAAAAGTGGGAAATCCCATAGTGCTTTTATTATCCCCACTCCATAGATGAGTAAACTGAGGCTGGGGAATTAAATGTCTTGCTTGAGACTACACAGCCAACCAGTGGCAGAGTCAGGACTAGAACCCTTGCTCTCTGACTTCAGAGCCCAAGTATTTAACCAGAGGTTTGCTGCCCACAAAGGAGAAGTGTGTTTGGAGGTGTTATGGTTTGGATATGAGCTGTCTCCTGAAAAGTTTAAGGATAATGCAGGAATGTTCAGAGGTGAAATGATTTGTCTATGAGAGCTGTAACCTAGTCAGTGGATTATCTGTCTGATGGATTAATAATCTGAATGGGTTACTGGGTGGCAGCTATAGGCAGGTGGCACATGACTGGAGGAAGAAGTCATGAGGGGCCTTGCTTTGGCAATTACATGCTGTCCCTGGCTGCCAGGAACTGAGCAGTTTCCCTCTGTCATTCCTTCAGCCATGATGTTCTGCCTCAACTCGGGTCCACAGCAAGGAGTCGGCTGACCCTGGGCTGAACCTCTGAAACCCTGAGCCCAGAACAAACTTTCCAAGTTGTTCTTGTCAGGTATCTTGGTGGCAGTAACAAAAAGCTGACTAACACAGGAGGGTTGCACTCTTAGCCAGTGCTCTAGGACACAAGCTCCTGCTGGGGAAGGAAGGAGGTGACACAGTCTGACCCAGAGCAGTGCAGCACTAGCTGCCTGCCGATTCAGCACCAGCTCAGCAGACTGACTGCAGCTCACAGCCCACTCCTCCCATCCTGGGAAGGAGCCAGCAGGCGCTTCTTGCACTCTGGTTTCCATGACAACCAGGCACCCTGGGCCAGGAGATGCAAAAGCCACAAGCAGTGAGTGGAACATTCCTGAATTCTGATCCTCATTACAGGTGGGTCTTCTGCAGCCTTAGGGACAGTGCAAGGGGGGCTCAGAGGAAAGAGAATGTCTGTGCAAGAATAACATTCAAGCTGGCCACAATGCCACCATTGCCCCTTTCTCCTCATCCACACCACAGTTATGATGGCTGCAGAGTCCCAGGTCCAGGCAAGTCCAGTACTAGGCTGGGTGGGCCTGATGCTGGGTCCTACACAAAACTAGGTTTCTCTGTTTCATTCAACAACAGTTCCTTCACATCTCCTCCAGCCAGGTCCCAAGGACCCTGTGCATAATGAGTAGATAAGGCCCCCACCCTCAGGAACCTATCTCTCTGGTGCTGGTCTATCACTAAGCCACATCCCTAACCCTATTATTATTATTATTATTATTATTATTATTATTACTTTAACCTTGAGACAGGGTCTCCCTAAGTTGCCCAGGCTAGCCTTGAACTTGTGATCCTCCTGCCTCAGCCTCCAGAGTAGATGGGATGACAGGCCCCCACTCTCCGTGAGCAAGATTATCTTTAACAGCCAACTTCACCAAGGGACAAAGAGGGTACAGAGGCCATGAGAGCACAGTTGAGTGAATGCCCCCAACAAGACTTGCAGCAGAGGGATATTTGAGCTGGGCCTGGAAGGGCAATGAGGACTTGGCCTAGATAAGGAAGGGAACAGCTTTCCAGGCAGGGGAACCACAGTGTGGTAGGCTCAGAGGCATGAAAGCTCATTCCTTGTAGAAAAATGAGGTGAGGAAAGCAGGAAAGGTGGCCAAAGAAGGAAGGCTCCTCAGAGATCAAAGGGCCTTTGAACAAGCAGCTGTGAACTTGGGCTTTATCCTGCAAGTGGTGGGCTCTGGTGACTGCATGAAGGTACAACAGGGCCCTGTGGTCCTCAGCAAGGAGCCTGTTTAAATAATACAGAGGAGAGACCATAGGAACCAGAAGACAATGACTGTGGTGGCAGGGAAAAGATAGAAGGGGACAGATTTAAGGGGTGTTCAGAAGGGCAGATGGACAGGACTTGGGGAGAAACTGCCTATGAGAAGCATGTGAGCATGGACCAGGGCGGGAACCAAGGAGCAGGGCAGGGAGACGGCAGTCAGAACAGCCCTCACCAGGTCAAGTGGAGGTGACTAGTTTTCCTCATAAGACATCAGTGGTCGAGCTCCCCCAAGTGTGATATCCAGGACATTTCTCTTCCTGGTCAATAGAGAAAAAGAATGCTCCAGAGCCTTCTTCAGCCCTGAGGCTTCTAGCAGGCTGCAAGGCTGTAGGCTTGGCCTCTGCCACACAACTGAACTGCACCGGCCCCAGAGTCCCACAGCTTCTGCAGGGAGCATCTGAGGTGCCTGGTGTCTCCCACTGCTGAGTCGCTGAGTCACTGCCCCTTGTCCCCCAGGCCAGTGGAGCCACACTTCTGTCCTTGTTCAGGTTTCATGCACGTCACAAAGTCATGTGTGTGGCTCTGGGGTTCTGCAGATTGGGGCTGCATTAATGGGAAGGGAATTGTAGTGGAATTGAGTTGGTGACTAGAAATCTAAGAACGGTGGCTCTGGAGTAGGCATGTGTTCAAATCCTGACTCTACCCTGACTGGCCAGTCAGCCTTGGGCTGTACGAGAGGTACTCAAGCGGGTACTCGATATTCCCAGCCCTCTGCTCACACCGCCTCCCCCCACACCCCTCCCTCGAGCCCTCGGTTCACACACCCTTCTCCCTCAGCCCTCTCCTTCCCCCCTCCAGGCCACACTCCTTTCCTGCCCACATCCAAGTCAGGTTCCCCAGATCTGCAGATTGATACTGCGAAGGAGTCACTGCAGGCTCCTGAGGAAATAGTGTCAGGACCCAGAGGCCTCCCCACTCCCTTCCCTTCTTCTCCAGCCCCCAACCTGGTCTCCAGGCAGGTGCCAGTTTGAGCACCGGCAACCAGAGACGATGCCTGGCCGGCTTAGTACACTTGACCCTGACTCTGGGGAAGCCTGGGAAGTGTCACCTGGGGCTCCGAGGCCGGTCTCATTTCTGTCCCTCTTACTCCCTCTTCCACAATCCCTCTCCCACCCCACTCCCCAAACTCCCTGGTGGGGGCAGGAGGAGGGAGGTGTGGCCGGGGGAGGGGGATAAGGGGCGGGGCCTGGCCGAGCCGCGGCGAGGCAAGCCCCGCCCTCGGGGCCCAGACCCCGGGACCCCTCCAGCAAGGGCCAGGAACCCGCAGGGTCAGAGGCTTGGCGCCCCGCGGAGTCCGGGCGCCCCGGGCCTGACCCACGCCCTGCCTGGCGGGGCCACCCTCGACCCGGGAGGCTCCCAGACCCCGCACCCGCTTCCTCCCCGGGGCGGGGCCGGCGGCCACGGGCCAAGCGCCGTAAAATTTAAAGAGGTGAGAGAGACACTTCGCAGAAACCTCAGCAGCGCGGGGAAATGAAATAAGGCCTCCCCCCGGGGCGCTCCCCCGCCCGCGCCGCCCGCCCCGGGGCGCCCGGAGGGTCCAGGTGCCGGCCCCGCGCTCCACACCCTCCCTGGACGGGGGAAACACCCGCTGCCCTCGCGCTGTCCCCAGCCCCGGAGAGCGAGGTCCACGCCGGGACGTGGACCCCGGCCAGCCGCCAGCCAGAGCCCCCGCGGGGCAGAAGCTGGGCCTCTCCCCCTCCAGGGCAGGGAGCGTCCCCTCCCCCACGTGGAAAACGGGCCCAGAAATCGCCCCCAACTTGTCCCCATGCCTTTCTCGAGTGTGCGCTGGTGGGTCTGGTTCCTGCCGCCCCGCCCTCCTCGCGCCGTCTGCGAGCCCCCCTCCCGGCCCCGTCTGTCCCCCCGTGATGGATGGAGCCTTCAGGGAACAGGCGCGGGCGGGCTCGGCTCGGGCGGAAATGAAGAGGATAAGATCTGCGAGCCGAGCCGCCGTGACACCGTGATATCCGCCCGCTCGCCGCGCTCCGGGTGATGGATGGGGCGGAGCTCCCCCCTCGGGCACCGACGGACGGACGGAGGGGGCTCCGCCCCCACCCCGGACCCGCCCCCTCGCGCGTGTACACACACACACACACACACACTCACACACACTCACACACGTCCTGCGGCGCCCCTCCCAGAAACTCCGCACTGCGGCCACACACACGAGGCATTCTGACTCACTCTCTCTCTCTCTCTCTCTCTCTCACACACACACACACACACACACACACACACAGTGTCCCCTGGCTGTGCCCCTCACGCACTTACGAAACTGAAACTGTCCCTCTTCCCTAACATAGCGGCTTCACACCTCCTAGCACCCTAGCACTTACAGACCGAGGCTCTGTTCTTAGGCAAATCACCCTTACCCATTTGCCCATAACACTGCCTCCTCCCTGCCATGGACACACATCCAGGCAGGCTGGTCACTTCCCCCCCCCCAAAAAAAAAGTGCTCTTGAACCTTCTGGATCATGCAAGAGGAGACTGTGACCCCTGTGAAGCTCAGTCCCGGGCAGGGGTCTTGGAACAGGGGTTGGACAATAGCTGCCAGATGTGTTCATCATCTTATTGGTCCATTAAACAGGTCTGGCTTGGCATGGACTGGGGCAGCTGTGAGGCCAGTAAGGTCTAAACAGTCCTTGCCATCAGTGTTACCATGGTTACCATCTTAGCACTATCACTCAGCAACATCACTGTTACTATGGTTACAGGCACCACATCCCTCTTTACTGCACTGCTACCATTTGATTCCCATCACCATTACCATTCATTCATTCACTCTGTGTGTGCACTCATACCCTCAATTTATTCATCAGCTAGGGATACAGAGATGAGTGAGTTGGGAACCTGTGGGAACACATAGCTGATGGGGGGAACCAGAGAGGTAAGTAACCAACAGTACTGTACATTTTGCAGAGCCTCATGGATTTGGTAGAAAGCAGGGCAGGGAGGGCAACAGTAAGAAAAAAGGCAGGAAGCCATCACCAGCATCTTCATCACCATGCAGAGCTCTGGGTGCTTGGAGAAATGTACAATCTCCCTGTGTCACAGGCAGGCAGGAAGGGGGACCAGTCGGGGCTATACCCTAAGGGGGTATTTAATGACCCAAGCAAGGTTTGCCCGTGGCATATGATTAAGAGCAGTGCTCTGGGAATCTGACAGACCTGGGTTTGAATCCTGACTCTGACACCCCTGCCCCCAGTTTAGGACTTTGAGCACACCATTTCTTCACAGTTGTCCTTAGAAATGAAATTGACCAAATTATATTGTTCTATTATGCTCACGTACAAATGTGTAACAACAAATGCCACTATTGTGTATAATTACAATGCACCAATAAAAAAGACTTTAAGAAAAAGTGCTCTGGAAGTCATTGTTTTTCTTTTTGTTATTTTGCTCCCACGGGAAAGAACTTTGGAGACTCACCAACCTTAATTCTTTTGGCCTCTAGGGGAGCTCACATTCCTCTCTTCCCTAACCTACCTCCTAACCCACCCCCAGGAGGAACCAAGATTGATTAGAATATTTTTGATCCTCCCTAGGCTGAATCCTTGGGTGTGGAACCCGCTGACACTGAGGGCCAACGGTACTCTTGTGTGTGCATATTTATATGAATGAATCATTCTCAACTTGTTTTCATTCAATGTTATTTTCTCAGATTTGTCCATGTTGATACATGTAGCTCTGTTTCACTGATTTTACAATGAATAGCCCTCTGTATGAAAATACCACAATCTCTTCACGTACTCCACTACTTAAGACATACAGACTGTTCTGATTTTGTTTCAATTACAAACAATCCTGCAATGAACGTCCTTGTACATGTCTCTTTGTAATAGTAAAATATTTCTGGTGCATACATTAAAAAGGGAAATCGCTTTGTCCAGGAATGTGTACATTGCCAAATTTTAGTACTTCTAAACTGCTCTCCAAAGATATTGAGCTAAACTAGCAGCAGTGTTCCAGAATCTTCCTTCTCACATCCTTGCTACGACTTGATACTGCTGGACTTTAAAATTTCTGCACCTTCAAAGGATGTGACAGGGTATGGTTTGTTAATCTTTTTTTCTTTTTTCAATTATTAGTGAAATAGAGCATCTTTTTATGGGAAATTTCCCATTTCCTGTTTTGTATGTTAACTATTTGTATCCTTTGTCCATGTTTCTACCTGTTTGCCTTTATCTTAGTGGATTGAAAAAGTTCCTTGTGTAATCTGAATATTAACCTTTTATAGTTTTTTAGTTTGGAAATATTTTTTCCCACTTTGTGAACAGTAATTTCACAGTTTGAAATTTGAAACAGTGTTATTTTCAAATTTTGTTTTACTTTCAATTGACAAATAATAATTGTATATGTTATGAATTTATGAGGTACAGCATGATATTTTGTTGTAGGTTTACATTGTGGACTGATTAAATCAAGCTAATTAATACATCTATCACCTTGCATACCTGTTTTTTGTAGTGAGAGAACTTACACAATTTCTTTTTCAGTAATTTGGATAAAAACTTTTAAAATCAAGCACAGGGATAGACAAAACAACAGAGCAGAGAGGAAAGTCAGATTTATCTGTCTTCACGGTTGGGTTGGTGCTTTCCTTCCTCTTTCTTTCTGTCTGTCTTCTCCCCTTTTTTTCCTTCTTTTACTTTTTATTTTCTTTTTTCTTCTTTCCTTTCTCTCTCCCCCTCCCTCCCTCCCTCTCCCTCTCCACTCCCCACCCTCTCCCATGCTTAAGAAATCTTTCCCTAGACTAGGTGTGGAGGCTCACACCTGTAATCCCAGCGGTTTGGGAGGCTGAGCCAGGAGGATAAAAAGTTCAAAGTCAGCCTAAGCAATGTGGCAAGCCCTAAGCAACAGCGAGACCCTATTTCAAAATAAAAAATAAAAAGGGGCTGGGATGTGGCTCTGTGGTTAAGTGCCTCTGAGTTCAATCCCTGGTCCAAGAAAGAGAGAGGGAGAATAAAGGAAGGAAGGAAGGAAGGAAGGACAGAAGGAAGGAAGGACTCTTTCCCTATCCAAGAACATGAGATAGTCCTTTAATACCCTCTTCTAATTATTTTAAAGTTTTGTTTTGTATTTGTTTTTTACATTTGGGCTTTGAATCACCTAGAATTTATTTTTGCCTATGGCCTTCCATATATTATTTATTATTTTATATTGGTTTTCATATTGGTAGCCAATGGTCCCAGCTCCATATAATTAGTATATGGCTCCCCGTTTCCCCACTGATTATGAAGTCAACGTGTCATATACAGACTTTCCATAATGGGTATCTCGGTTTCTGGGCTCTGCTTTGTGTTCTGTAGATCTGAGATCTGTTTGTTTAGCCCTGTTCTGATGATCATATCTGTAAAAGAGATCTTGACCGATGGCAGACGTGACAGAGACTAGCTTGCTCTTCACCACAGTTGTTTCCTCCTGTTTCTGGGACACAGCTAGGCTCTGACTCCCCTGTGAGTTGGTGTGGCCACATAAGTGAGTTCTGGCCAAGGATGGGAATGAAGACAAGTGTTTCTTCTAGGCACTGCTTATAAAACCTCCCATCAAGACCCTTCATTCTCTACAACAGACACTAGTATAGCAATATGTAAAACAGTGGATGTGTAACCGATATGATGCTGCAATCTGTATCCAGGGTAAAAATGGGAGTTCATAACCCACTTGAATCAAAGTGTGAAATATGATTTGTCAAGAACTATGTAATGTTTTGAACAACCAACAATAAAAATTAAAGGAAAAAAAAGAAATTTCATAGTATTATGTTTTATATTTTTGTCTTTGATCTATCTTGAGTTAGTAATTATGTGGTAAGATTTGGGGAACAAAGTCCTATTTTTTGGTATGGCTCTCTCTTCTCCATACCCATTTACTACATATATTCAGAACCATTTGTCAAAAAGACTCTTCTTTCCATTGAATTGCTGTTGCACCCTTCTAGAAAATCATTTTTTCCTACATGTGTGGCTCAATATAGGACCTCTTCTGTTTCATTGACCTATTATGTTTGACATGATTATAAATAAATTCTGCCCTTGACTGCTTTTCAGGGGTTCATGTAGATTGCCTTTCCATATCATGGTCTCACCAATTTACCACACATACTTAGGCCTATCTGAAATGTATATAAATCAATGAAGCTTGGGTTCATTTAAATAATGTTTCAAAATTATTTTGTTTGCTAAATCCACTGAGATACTATGTATAATTTTTAAGAATTTTCTAGTACTACCTTGTGTTTTACATTTCATCCCTGTAGAGGGATTTGTCGTATTTGGCTTATACATGTGATTATGAATAATATGGAACTTCAGTACAAAGACAAATTAATAAGGAATCATATTGTCAACCTGTCTAAAATATTTTTCATGGTCTCACTCACTATTTGTGTTGAAATTTTAAGATATTTATTAAAAATTTACATATAAAAACCTTGATAACTTCAGTGAAATTTCAAGAAACAATATAAACAACTGTAACTATAAATGAAAAGATGATAATAGCAATCAGCACTGTGATATTTTTTGTCAACGTTCTTTACACTTACAAGAATCAAAATTCCTATATTGATTTGACTTTTTAACCTTTAGTTTTGCTGTGGTGAGACAAGTTCTTTTGATAAGCAAAAAAAAAAAAGACCCTTCATTCTCTTTCCCCTTTCATCATCTTGCTACAAACCAGCATGGTGACCTGGAAAGGTGGGAACCCAAACTGTAAGAAACTTGGGTCTCTGAATTGTTCCTTAAAAGGACAGCTGACCACTATCAGAGAAATCCATTTTTTTTAGATTTTACACCAGCCAGAAATAAACTTTTATCCTATTTGACCCTTAAACATTTGGGGTTGGTTTGTTTCAGTAACTAGTGTTATCTTAATACCCTCGTGATATTATTTATCAGATGTTATTGATATTATTTGATCAGATTTTATTAAACCAACAAAACTTTCTAATTTATCTTACACATAGCTCTTATGTCTCTTCTGTTACATTGGTTTTACTGCCATAGTGAATTAAATATTTTCCTTTTTGAATTCTATGTTCTAATTAGTTGCTGCTATTGTATAGGGATCCCACTGGTTTTATAATATTTATCTTGTATCTGGTAACCTCGCTAAATTCCCCTCTTAGTCCTACCAATGCATATTTTTGGCGGGTTTTCAATGTAGAAAATCGTGTCAAAGACACCTTCACTTGTTACTCCATCTGCCTGGAACTCGTTTACCCAAGAAACAGAAATAAGATAATGTCCATGTTGTTTCTTTCCTATCCCTTTCCACTTATTTCTTTTCAGTACAAAATCAAAGGGAGTGCTTCTAATATTTTACCATCATAACCCTTAAAGTAGGTTTTGGTGGGTTCACTGTATCAGGTAAAAAAAGTTTCCTTAAATGTAAGTTTTTTCCATGAATATAATTTTTCCATGGGCATAGAGTTTTCTGAGAGTTTAAATATTTTATTATTATTTCAAGTAGTTTTTCTCCATCTTTTGAGATTAAGAACTATTTTTTTTGTTTTCATCTGTTAAATATATGGTGAATTGTTCCAATAGATTTACTAATATTAAAGCAGCATTATGTTCCTGGGATAAACTTAGTTTAATCTCAGTGTATTTTTAGCATAGATTTTAAGATTCCTTTTGCCAAAATTTTAAAAGGAATTTTTTCATCTATGTTCGTAAGTGAGACTGGCTATCATTTTTTGCATTTCACACTGTTTTTTTCCAAATCTGGTTGCAGTGTTATCTTGGCCACAGAAAAGATGGTAGAGGTGGGGATTCATTCCAGTTCTACTCATGAAACAGCCTCAATAAGACAGGAGTTATCTATTTCCTGGAATTTTAGTATCACACATATAAAAAAAAAATCCAAGTTCTGATGTTTAATTGTGGCTAAATTCTTAAGTGGTTATAGGTCTATTTAAATTTTCTAATTTTTTTTCTGAAGCTAATATTGATCATTCTTTAGATTTCTAGAAGAGGTGTCTACTTCATGAGAATTTATAAATGTAGGGGTACAGTAGAAAAGTATCCCCAAATGACCCTTTTCATCTCTATTATCTCTGAATTTTTTGTCCTCCTTTAAAATTTTCTTCTTTCCTTCATTGGTCTTGCTAGAGTTTGTCTCTTTTATTAGTCTTTTCAAATAATTGAATTTTGATGTTGTTGATAATTTATGTTGTTTTTCTAACTGATTTTTCTGTCCTCTTGATTGAAAATTCGGTTCAATTATTTTTATCATTTGTGGTTTTTTGTTTTGTTTTTGGTACCAGGGATTGAACCCAGAGGCACTCAACCACTGAGTAACATCCTCAGCTCTTTTTAAAAAATATTTTGTTTAGAGACAGGGTCTCACTAAGTTGCTTAGGGCCTCGCTAAATTGCTGAGGCTGGCTTTGAACTTGTGATCCTCCTACCTCAGCCTCCCAAACCGTTGGGATTATAGGCATGCGTCACAGCACCTGGCTCATTTAGTTTTTTTTTTTTTTAATAAAGGTATTTTAAGGCAATAATATTATAAAGTACACTTTGGTGGAAACACACAAATTTTGGTATGTAGAACTTAAATTGTTCTTTGTGGTGAATATTCCTCATTGCTATTATAATCCTTTCCTTAACCCATTAGTTATTTACAGATGTTTCCCCACTCTGTCTTTTATTATTAAATCTTAATTTCATGAAGTCTTCATGATAGTGCATCTTGTTTATTTTTATTTATTTATTTATTTTTTGTTTTGTTTTGGTTTTTTGGTACTGGGAATTGAACCCAGGGGCACTCAACCACTGGGTCACATTCTCAGTCCTTTTTATTTTTATTTTTGAGACAGGGTCTTGCTTAGTTGGTCAGGGCCCCAATAAGTTGCTGAGGCGAGCCTTGAACTTGTGATCCTCCTGCCTCAGCCTCCCAAGTAGCTGTATAATAGGCATGTGCCACCATACCTAGCTTGTTTACTTTTTGAGTCTTCTTTCGTGTGTTAGAATGGGTTGATGTTTAGACATTCCACACCTTCACAAAGAGAATGTATATTATCTTTTTGCTTCATTCAGAATTTTACATGAGTTCTTTATATTAGCTTGTTTGTTTGTTTAATTTTAAGACAGGGTCTTGCTAAGTTGCTGAGGATGGCCTTGAACTTGTGGTACTCCTATCTCAGCCTCCTGAGTTGGATTAAGGTGGGCACTACTAATCCCAGCTGTAATTAGCTTGTTAATTCTGTTGTTTAGACTCCCATCTTCTTTATTCTTACTGGTTTATTTATTTTTTATTCCATTGCTTCTGGATGTGTTAACGTCTTCCAGTAGAAACAAAGATTTGTTAACTTTTGCTTAATTCATGCTAGGCTACCCAGTGTAGGATTGAATGTTCCTAGGAATTCTTTTTATGGTTCCTCGTCACACACTTTTCTTACTGTTGCTTTTTCCCCTGCAGTTAGTTTAGCTAACATTGCTGCCCGGGTTCTCTTTAGGTTAGTATCTCTTTATTACTGAATGTCTCTTCCCATCCATTTGCCATGGCCCATGTCATTTTTTAAATTGTGTCTTTGAAAAGAGCATTTATAGCTAAATTTTGAAACCAATCTGAACATCTTTTAATAAGTGAATTTAATTTGTTTACATTTAGTGTAACTATTATTTTATTTGTAACTAACTTTTATTTTGTGTTTATGTGGGTCTTAACTTTTTCTTTGTTACTTCTTTCTTTTTTACCTTCCATCAAATCAATCATTTTTCCTTTTTTTCCTCAATTGGTTTCTAAGTTATATATCTATTTATATTATTTGGGTAGTTATTCTTAAAGTTTAACATAATCAGTGCAACAAAGTTGAGTTAATGTCTCTAACATTTTTCATAATAACATTAATCAAAGATATATAGCTCACACGTCATCCTCATCACCCACATTTTTATTGTCTAACACTTAGTGTCACCTTACTTTTGACTCTTCCATTAGTTAGCCAGTTATGTTTTTTTGTAGCTAGGGCTTACAATATTTTATCAAATCTAAGATGTCGTCAATTGCAAGGACCACTATTATTTTATGCCCCTCTAAGAAATAAAAAGGGTGACGTCAGCAAAAATGGCAGTGTAAGGACGTTGGGAAAATTCCTTCCTCCATAAAAGCAATGAAAACACTAGCAAAAAATTGTCAGAAACAACTTTTTCAGAACTCTGGAAATTAACCAAAGGCTTGCAGCAACCTGGACAGTGTTTATTATAAAAGATAAAAAAAAAAGAGTTCTCTAGCTGAATCTCAGTAAGAATAGCAAGCTTTATTGCCTTATTGCCTTTTAACCTTCCCCGTTCCCGTCTGCCCCTCCCAGCTCTGCAGTAGCATTTTTTACTGCAATTACAGTGAAAACCAGCAGCCTGGTAGCCATTAGAAGGGGCAGAATGGGTTGGAGCATCTTCAAAGCCCCCTTCCCAGAAAATAGTCATTATTTGACCTATTAGGTGGTTCCATAGAAGCTGGCTTTATTTGACCCAACTCAGCTCACCCCGTTCAAATAATCTTTCTCCAGAGGCTCATGCCAAAAAAAAAAAAAAAATAGAGGCAATTGTTGAACACTAAGTGCCCGAGGCTGCAATAACAGGACAAAAAGTAGCTGACCAAAAGCTTAAAAGGAAAATATGGGGGAATGGAATGACTATAGGGGGTTTTGGAAAAGTTCTGACATGTCCCAGGAAATCAAGAAGGCCACACACATATATAGGACTGTGCACATGCTCAGGAAAGATGTGAGAAGGACTTAAGCTCTCGCCTCTGACTAACCTTGAGTCTGTGCAAACAGGCAGTGAAGGTAAGGGGGAGTTGTATACTGCCCATTGGATATGAAGGCATGCCCCAGCACAAGCCTGCACATACACACACACTCTCTCTCTCTGAAAAGGACTTAAAGACTTAATGGTTCCAGGCATCTAGGGGAATATTTGTCCAATTATTAGCTGACCACTAACCAGAGACTTCAGTGGCCACACATGAGAAAGAATATAGACTTTTCAGAAGTAGTTCAAAAACGCACTAAGTAAACAGCAAAAAATGATTGTGACAACAAACTCAGGAGAAAGAGGAATTGGATTTCCTGAGCTGCCACATTAAATTATTTGAATTGTCTGATTCTCAACCCAAAAATGAGACATGCAAAGAAACAAGAAAATATGGCCCACAAACAGGAAAAAAGCAGTCGATTGAAACTGTTCTTATGAAAATCCAGATGTTGTACTTATGAGAAAAAGAATCTGCATCAGCTATTTCAAGTATGTTCAAAGAACTAAAAGAAACCACATCTAAAAAAAACTAAAGGGCAGTATGAGAATAATCTCAAATAGAGAGTATCAATAAAGAGATAGAAGTTATAGAAAATAGCCAAATGGAAGTTTTGGAGTCCAAAAATTAAAATAACTGAAGTGAAACATTCACTATGGGTACTCAACAGCGGATCTGAACAAGTAGAAGAAGAAATAAGCAAACCTGAGGATAGACCAGCTGAGATTCTCCAGTGTGGGAAACCAAATGCAAAGAGAATGAAGAAATATAGATGGAAATATAGAGAGCTCTGAGACATCACAAGTATAAGAAATGTGTAAAGTGAGTGTTCTAGAAGAAGAGAGAGAAAGAGGAAAGAAGAATATTTGAAGAGGGAATGGCCTGAAACTACCCAAATTTGATAACACTAATGTACCCCTCTCAGAAATTCAAGGATCTCCAAGTTAGGTAAAATCAAAGAGATCCACACCCAGACACAGCATAAACTGCTGAAAGACAAAGACCAGGAAAGGGTCGTGGAAACACCAGAAGTAAAAGTAAAATGGCTCATCACATACAAGGGATCCTCAATCAGATCAATAGCTGATTTCTCACCAGAATCCAAGGAGGCCAAATTAACAGTGAGATGGCATACCCAAGTACTGAACAGAAAAAAAAAGAACCCAAGTCAAACAAGACCTATGTATCTAGCAAACCTGTCCTTCAAAACTGAAGGAGAAATCAAGACATTCCCACATAAGGAAACTGAAAAAATTCTTCCCTACAAGAAGCGATTAAAAGGGTTTTCCAATGTAAGGACTTGGACAAGACGATGCCAAACAGTATACACGTATACAAAGAAATAATGATCAGTGGTAAAGGTAACAATATAGACAACTATAAAAAGGAGTATAAACATATTTTTGTCTGTACCTTTTTCTCCTATATGATTTATAGGAAAAAATACACCTGAACAGATCAGTAATTATAAGTTTATGTATTTATACATTCAGTGAGTGTATAAAGATGCAATTTCTATGATAATAATCTGAAAGAAGGGAATGGGAACAGAACTATGTAGGGTGAAAATGTTCTACTACTACAGTTAAACTGTTATTGAAATAAACTAGATTATTATAAATCATTAACTGTAATCCTTCATGCAACCACTAAGAAAATAACTCAAATAAATAAATAAAAGACATGACAAAGGAATGAAAATAGTACACAGAAGTAGACAATAATAGGTGAAGAAAAGGGTCATAGGACATACAGAAAACAAGCAGCAAAATTGTAGACGAAAATACTACCTTATGGGTAACTACATTAAATGTGAGTGGATAGAACACTTCAATAAAAGTACAGAGATTGGGAGAATGGGTTAAAAAAAGCAATCTAGGGCTGGGGATGTGGCTCAAGCGGTAGCGTGCTCGCCTGGCATGCATGCGTGGGGCCCAGGTTCAATCCTCAGCACCACATACAAAGATGTTGTGTCCGCCGAAAAAACTAAAAAAGAAATAAATATTAAAAAAATTCTCTCTCTCTCTTTAAAAAAAAAGCAATCTAACCAATGTACTATCTCTTATACTTCAGATTTAAACATACAAGTAGGTTGAAAGTAAAAGAATAGAAACAGATACACTATATTAACAGTAAACAAAAGAGATCTGAGTAGTTATCCAATTGGACAAAACAGACTTTTAGATAAAAAGTGTTATTAGAGACAAAGAAGGCCATTTTATAATAATAAAAGGAGCAATTCTTAAAGGAAAATGACAATTATAAATATATATGAACTTAATAACAGAATCCCAAAATAACAAAACAAAAACTGACAGAATTGAAAGGAGAAATAGACAATCTAATATTCATGCTTGAAGACTTTAAGTCCCCAATTTTAATAATGATTAGAGCATACACACAGAACATTACAAAGAAATATAAGACTTGAAAAATACATTTAGTAAATAGACCTAACAGACACCAATAGAATGCTTTTGTTCAACAATAGCAGAATACACACTCTTGCCAAGTGCACATGAAATATTCTCCAGGGTAGACCATTTGTTAGGCCACCAAACAAGTCTCAACAAATTAAAAATATTGGAATCAAAGTGTCTTTTCTAACCACAATGGAATGAAATTCAAAGGGGCTAAGGATATTGCTTAGTGGTAGAGCACCTGCCTAGCATGTGTTAGACCCCGGGCAAAATTCACAAATATGTGGAGATTTGACAAATGATCCTATGGGTCAAAGAAGAAATCACAATGAAAATTAGAAAATACTTTGAGATGGATTAAAATGAAAATACAGAATACTAAACTTACCTAAAATAGTGCTAAGAAGGAAATGTATTATTGTCAATGCCCATATTAAAATAGAAAGATATCAGATCAGTAACCTAAACTTTCATCTTAAGAAACTAGAAAAAGAAGACAAATTAAAAGAAAACAGAAAGAAAAAATAATAAATATTAAAATGAAAATAAATGCACTAGAGAATAAAAAACAGTAGATAAAATGCAAACGAAAATTGATTCTTTGAAAAGATTGATAACATTGACAAGCCTTTAGCATTGTTCAAAAAAAAAAAAAAAGAGAGAGAGAGAAAAGACTCAAATTACTAAAATCAGAAATGAAAGAGAATACTTCTGACATTCCAGAAATGAAAAGGTTTATAGGGTAATACTATGAACAAATTAAATAAGCTATATAAAATGGATAAATTCCTAGAAAGACACAAACCACTGAAAGCAATTAAAGATTGAATTAGCCGAGGCTGGTGGCACATGCCTGTAATTCCAGCAGCTCAGGAGGCTGAGGCAGGAAGACAGCAACTTCAAAGTCAGCCTCAGCAACTTAGTGAGGCCCTAAACAACTTATTGAGAATTTGTCTCAAAATTAAAAAATATATTTATAACGGGCTAGGGATGTGGCTTAGCAATAAAGAGCCTCTGGATTCAGTTCCTGGCACCAAAAAAAAAAAAAAAATTGAATTAACTGAATAGACTTATAATAATGAAAGAAGTCAAATCAGTAATTTAAAAATTTCCACAAAGAAAATCCTAGGACCAGATGGCTTTACTGCTGAAGCCTACCAGATGTTTAAAGAAGAATTCACACAAATCCTTCCAAAAAATAGAAGAGAAAAATCCCAGGCATTCTATAAAGCCAGCAATGAATGTCCTGATATCAAGTCATTTGTTAGTAAGAAAACTACTCATAGAAGTTCTTACAAAATACTAGCAAACCAACAACATTTAAAAAGGATACTATACCAGGGCTGGGGATGTGGCTCAAGCAGTAGCGCGCTCGCCTGGCATGCATGCGGCCCGGGTTCGATCCTCAGCACCACATACCAACAAAGATGTTGTGTCTGCCAAAAACTAAAAAATAAATATTAAAAAATTCTCTCTCTCTCTCTCTCTCTCTCTCTCTCTCTCTCTCTCTCTCTTTAAAAAATAAAAGGATACTATACCATGACCAAATGGGATTATCACAGGAATACAAGATTGGTTTAACATATAAAAATCTATCTACATAATATATCGTATTCACAGAATAAAGGACAAAAGCCACATGATCCGTAAGTACAGAAAAGCATTTGCCAAGAAAGAATAAGGTTGAGAGATTCTGATGCAATGCTTTTATTTAAAATAGATTTTTATAGTTTTTTTAAATTAGTGTGTTGTGGCTGTACATAATGGTGAGATTCACTGTGGTAGTTCACATATGCACCTAGTAAGATTAGGTCAGATTAATTCCACTGTTCTTCCCTTACTGGGTCCCTTCTCTCTCTCCCTCAGTCCCCTTCATATTCATATACATATTCCACTGATAGTACTGAAAGTTTTTTTTAAAAACACCTATTAAAGGACTTTTTCTGATATAGATGTATATCCTATATTACTCTTAGAAAAATATAAAAGGAAAATACAAGCAAAATTAATTAATTAATGTACTCCTAAAACTTCTTCATATTCAGTAGAACTCTTCTAAAGAATTGGTCAATATATTCATATCAAAGTATGAGAGAAACTCAAAATCACCACAGCTCTCATTTCTGCCGTGGGTATCATTGGTTGTAGTCAGTAAGTTTATTCTTCCACCACATATGTAATATTCCTTTGTTCTCAGCAAGGACCCAATTGGTCGTGTGTCTCCTTGCTTGGTGGGATGACCCAAGCCTTCATTTCTCAAGCGTCTGTCTATACCATTAGCAGGATTGCCTATTGCATTAGTCTGTTTTTCACCACCATAACAAAATACCTGACATGGGCTACTTAGGAAGAAAAGGTTTATTTAACTCACATTCAGAGGTTCAAGGGCATGGTGCTGGCATTGGCTTGGTTCTGGTGAGGACCCTCTCTCTCAACTGTGACATATTATGGCAGAGACATAAAATGCACTGCACACAAAACTTACATAGCCAAACAGGAGCCCAGAGAGGGGTCATGGTCCCACCATCCCTTCTGAGGGCACATACCCATAGATTTAAGGACCTGCTGCTAGACTTTACAAAGGTTTCACCCAATACCATTACCCCTCCAATCATGGTGGACCCTCGGGGAACACAATTCAACCACATTCAAACCATAGAACCTGCATCGGGTTGTTGTAATTCTTCATTAACCTTTATTTCAGGACATGAAAGTATTAAGAAAAATCCCCAGAAAACTTCATGTGTTTCAGATTATTCTTCCCTGCCCCCATTATATAAGTCCACCTTCCCGATCAATCCCAGGATCAGTCGATCAACCACTATGGTCAATCCTTCATTGCCTCTTGGCTCATTGGCATGAGGACCTCAGTGTGACCAGGTGGCTGACTCAGCTTCCAGCTTAATGGAAACACAAGTGTGCCCACAAGAGGGAGCATTCCTCCCTTTGGAACCGAGGTCTCTATACCGGTATAGTCCAAAGTGTCAGGGGCAGAAGCAAAAATTCTGTTAGTGAACCATTGAGGTAATAGTGGTCCCCACCTTTTGATTCCAGGACCTCAAATCCTGCTTATGGAATAAATCTCACTACACATTGGCCACAGTGATTCAGAACACATACTGTATCCTGGAGGACCTCTGCCTTAGCCCCACCTCTAGCATCATAATCAAGTCTTCAAAAGGCCTTTTCATTGTTTTATCAGGCCTTTTTATTACTACAAGGTAATGGGGAAATAAAGAGTGGATTCCATGGGCCATAATCCTTTTTCCACACTTATTCTCTTGCTGCAAAATAAGTTCTCTGGCCAGAAACGACGCTGTATGGAATATCACGGCTACAGATGAGGCTGTGGATGGTGATTGTGAAGGAGCACAATACTCAGAGAAAGCCACTCCGCAACGGAGTATGAGCCTGTTCCAGTGAGAACAGAGTACGTCCCATCTGTGGTGGAGGTGGTCCAGTCTAACCACACGCCACCCCATGGCTGGCTATTCCCGGAGGAATAGTACCCCTCAGGGCTCCGTGTTGCTCTCTGCTGTTGGCAGGTTGGACACTCAGCAGTAATCACAGCCAAATCAGTTTTCCTGAGTGGAAGGAAGTCCATGAGGCTGAGAGTGCCCATGCATAACCTCCATTTTCGCCTGCAGGGCCTCTTCATTCATGATCCCATTGAGGAAGGACAACCAATGATCCCATTAGTCGGCTGGGATCCAGAGAACTGGTCACCTTGTCACCTGAATATTAAAATCCTTCTCTGCTAAGGTTGCCCTTTGAAGAGCTTTTTCATGGGACACAAATATCTTCATACTATGTTACAATTTGAAATGTATTCACATAACTTTTCCACAGATCTCTTTGTCACCCGTTTCTCAATCTTGTTCTTTCCAGGCCCCTAACCATCCAACCAAACCATCAGTTACTTCCTGCAACTAATTTTTACTAGACCTGTGTGTGGTAATAATCAGTCAATCAACCACTATGAGTGGCTGATCGTCATCTTTCTTTCCAGGCAAAGTGAACGATGAGGTGCGTGGCTCGGTTGTCCACTGGGAGGATTCCCTCCCCCAGTGTTTTTCAGAACCACCCCAAAGTGAGGCTTCAGTACTACAGCAGGCCACCTACAGGTGGTTCCAGAATGCAGAACCGTTTATTTTCCAATCTAAATAGTTCCGTTCTTAGTTAACTGGTCACTGGACCAACTGTAACTGGTCCTTATGGTTGAAGATTGAAAGCAAGAGGCAAAGCTGCCGAAGTAGGAGCCACTTGCTCATCCAACTTACATGTCCTTCTAGACCCACTCAATAAATCACTTCCATTTGATGACGGATCCACGTGATATGACGATGTGAATAACCACAGAGTTGTTTGGAGGCCCATGGAGCCCAGAGTAAGACTGACACATGCCAAAACCCAATTAATTACCTAGTTACCCACAATCCTTTTCTCTAATTGGTGGATCACAGTGTCATTTTGGGTGCCTAAGCCCCCTCACCCCCCAAATCTGTCTATTTTCTTTCCCAAATGCACAGTCACCCTGGTAAATGGCTGTAGGTCCCTTTAGGAGAGATTAGGATAAAAGTTAGACAATACCTTTGTTGGCAGTGTAGCATTCCTTTCTCAAGAGCTTCCCCATCATTCAAAAGGTTCTGGGTCTCTGAATTGACCCAAGTTGAAATTAGTTTGGAGCATATGGCTCTCTGATGTGTTGGTTCAGGTCTGACTTTGGTTTGCCAGGCCCGGAGCTTTTTTCCTTAAAAAAATCAAGGAAGCCCTTAGCAGACTGCCCATCTGTTTCAGTCCTAAGAACACCACAGTCAAGTAGCCCATGCTAAAGCATTCTCCAGGGCAGACCATTCTGCGAGCTGCTTTGGCTTCCATTATGTAAGCATACCTACCTTGCTTCTTTCTGCTAATTACTATTATTTGGTCCCTGTTACCCCCAGGATCCTATTATCCCCACCAAATTCAGAAAGTGTGACTTTATGACATAATTTCCCACTGTAGTTCCTCTTTTGCAAGAAATGGACACTATGAAGTTCTTCAGAGTTTCTGGGACTCCCTTCATCAGCGTAGTCTTCGTTCTCTTTCTTATTTATTTATTATTTTTTATATTTTGGTACCAGGGATTGAACTCCGGGGCACTCAACCACTGAGCCATATTCCCACCCCTATTTTGTATTTGATTAAAGACAGGCTCTCACTGAGTTGCTTAGTGCTTTGCTGCGGCTGAGGCTGGCTTTAAACTTGCAATCCTCCCGTCTCAGCCTCCCAAGCAGCTGGGTTATTTATTTAGTTTTAGATGGGATCTTGCTATGTCACCCAGGCTGACCTCAAATTCCCAGGTACAAGCCATCTTCCTGCCCTAGGCTTCTGAGTATCTGGGATAACAAGTGCATATCACCACACCTGGTTTACCAATGTATTTCTTAAAGCCTTGGTGAGCATGTCCTCTGGGCCCTCCTTGAGGACACAGAGAAAAGGTGGGTAAGCAGGTCTTAAAATAATAATCCATTCCAGCATTCTGATTTCCCTAAGTACTTGGATACCTCCCTCTATATAGTATACTGAGAAAGTTATGAAACTTCAACCTTACTCAATAAGGGCCATACTATATTGAGTGGGCCAGCCACTCAAACGATTGAAGTAACTCTAGAATCTTTATCTATACATGCCTGTCAACAAATTCAGCCAGCTTCAACATCATATTCATTCCATCATGATCTGACACCATTAGGGTCCATTCCTATGTTGATATAAGTTGGAGATGCCTTGCCTTTTTTTTCCTTCTCTCTCTCTCTTTACAATCAAAATGAGGCATACTTTGAACCTGATCACCAAAGCTTGCTGGTTCTTGGATCTGGTTATAAATCTAGAAGCAACAAGAGGTTTGAGGGTTAAGTCTGAAGAAGACCACCATTCCCTGTAAGGATATTGCCTCAGTAGAGGCCCCCACAAACTCTCCAGGCAAGAAGTGAGTAATCCCAGAATGAGAGGAAGGAATGCATCTCTAGGCACAAATGTTGATGGAATTGGAGATTCAAGGTTCTCATCTTAATGAAAATCTGCCCAGATGTACCCGTCCCAAGTTTTAGAGTCCCACTCCTTCTCAATAAATGCCATTTGACTTTAACATAAGACCCTCCAGGGTTGTGAATTCAGTTGGCATTGTAATTTAGCTGCCTGCAAGATCCGATTTTGGTTTGGTTTTCAGAACTCTCAACTGGCAGCTCCAGGAGTTGGGGGTTTTTTCCAGAGCATTCATAAATACTTCCAGGGTCTTTACCCATTTCTTTTTTTTTTTTTTAAATTTATTTTTGGTACCGAGGGCTCTTAACCACTAAGTCACACCCCCAGCCATTCTTATGTTTTTATTTTTTTTTTAACATTTTATTTTTTTTAGTTTTCGGCGGACACAACATCTTTGTTGGTATGTGGTGCTGAGGATCGAACCCCGGCCGCACGCATGCCAGGCGAGCGCGCTACCGCTTGAGCCACATCCCCAGCCCCTCTTTACCCATTTCTTGAGCTGAGAATTTAATGCCTTCAACTTGTTATATTCTTCTCCAAAATTTCCAGCACACTAAAGAGCAACCAACCAACTAAAGAGCAACCAAGCAACTCTATGGCACTAGCTAACTGCTCAACCAAATTCTTGCCATCTATGGCCTTGACTATGGGGATTTAAAGGTTATCATTTAAGTAGCTCTTCACCAGCACAGGTCAGGCACCAGCAGTGTCCCCTTTATTACTGAAAACAGCATCCTTAATGCCTGTAAGTCTACTCAGGTTGGAGAACTATGCCAGATTCTTAAGACTCTCTTCCCCTGGAAGCAGCACCAGGACCAGTACCTGTATCCTTTAGTGTTCTGTCTGGAAAGCAAAGCCACTGCGTGTGCTATAGGTTATGGGTTTATTACAGGAAGTAGGCCTGACACAATGGTGGGTGACGGTAGGGGAGAAAAGATCTGGAGGGGAATTGGAGGGTCTGAGGCAAAGTCACTAAGCAATCCTCCTGAGGCTCTATGACTTGAGTAGAGCCAAGCACTTGGAGCCACTGAAGTGGGACTGCAAAGAGGGCCTTGTAGAATAGTTCATGGGACGCTGCTGCCTCTTGGTAGTTATCTCCTCTGTGACTCCATGGCTAAGCATCTCATGCTGGGCCTGGGCTGCTCCTGGTGAACAGGAAGATGAGCAGGTCGTAGAACAGAGAAGGAGGCAGACAGACTGGGACCCACTCAGCCCCTCAGCATCATGACCATAGGTGACCAGAAAGACCATCAGAGAATAATCTCAACTCTACTCTTCTACCTCCCATCTCCTGGCTCCTGATTCCTTTTTGGATCAAGTCCACCCTGGAAGGAATCCTGGGAGTGGCAGCATACAGATTAACAAGCTAACAATAGAACTTAGCAGCCTGGAATATAATGGCTCTACAGCTCATAAATTTACAAGTTATAATTTCAGATATGGATTGAGATCAATCTGCTCCCTGAAGGCTCCAAACAGCTTGGAGAGAATCTGATCAGCTCAATTTGGGTCCTGTGTCCAGACGTGGTCCAATCATCGATGTTCAAGGGACCCGAGTCATGTAGTAAAATGTGCCCAGGAGCCCTCTCCTGGGAATCAGAGACAATTCTCAGAGAAGGGAGCTGGCTCTGAGCCCTCAGTTGGTGCTGTGTGAAATTGAGAACCTTGGAGAACTGCTTGTCACTAATGAGAAATATCCTGTTCATAAGGGAGTAGAGGCAGGGTCCACACAAGGAGCTCACACTCAATTCTTCAGTGCCAGAATAGCAGGAAGCAAGGAAAAATGGAAACCCTCGTCAGTTAATCCATGGATTTTTCCCCATGTGCCAGCCACTGCATTAGATTTTGGAACTAATACAACGTTAGCTGTTGTAGAATTTGCAAATGAGAAGGCTTTAAATAGTTGGAGCCTGGCACCCAAAGAAAGAAGGGATCCAAAAAAAACATGGAGCCTGATAGTGCCCGGGAGATAGGTCCCCTCCACATACTTGTCGCTGAAACCACCCTGTCCATTCAGACTTCTTAAACAATGTTCACCGCACACTAAGAGATTCTTCTGTGTCCTTTCAGTTGATGCTGGTCAAGTGTGGCCACCAAAAGGGACAGACGGGAGAGACTCACGCAAGCAAAGTTTATTATTCTCCTGTGGGAGACAGAGTCACTGTACCCCAAGATGGCACCAAGAGGCCCCGGGAAAGGGCCAGAGTAAAGAGCCCAAGAAAAAGCACTGGGGATTGTCACTAGGTCATGGTGACAGGGCAGGAAGGGGAACTTGTGGCGGGGCCCCACCCTAACACATGGGCATACCTGGTCACCTGGCAGGGTGCTCACAATCTGTTTGTGGGGACATGGAAGCAATTGGGTGGAAAAAATAAGAAGTTTAAGAAATTCATGATACAGAGATGGAGAAAGAGCCAGGGGACGGGCAGGAGAGGGGACACATGTTGGAGCGCACACCAGGGGTCCAGCTCAGCAGAACACTCCAGGGTCTCTGTCCCTGTCTGTCCCTCCTCTCCTTTCTTTCTGCCTTCCCTTCCTCCCCGCTCCTTGCTCCCTTCTCCTGGAGAGATGAGGAAGCTGGAGCAGTCTGAGGCTCAGTGGTTAGCTGTTATATATTACTGGTCACATATTTTACACTCGGCAGCATGAAAAAAGGGCATAAAATTGCAATTAAATGTCTGAACTGTTGCTATTTTGGAAATTAAAACGGCCTACATTATCCTCCGTGCAACTCCGCTTACTGACTCAGGGCTGAGAAGCAGTTATTCCCACCACTTTAACCGACTTCTTTCCCATAAAAACCCGTTGTTAATGGGTCCCCAGGGACCTCTGAAAATAACAAGATCTGTAATAAAGAAATTAATAACATGCAGAGCAGGCCACAGCTAAAAAGCTTTTTAGAATACATTAATGGTTCTGTTCTGAATGAGGGATATTTGCACCCACGTCCCTCCCTCCCACGCTTGATGGGTGCTTGGTGCCAGGCTGGGAGAGGATGAGTGGGCTTCTTGGCTGCAGTAGCAGCAGGGGGTCTTCCCAGTGATGGGGCGGTCAGCCACCCCCAGGGTGTCTCCACGGGGTGTGGGGGGGTGTCAGGCTCCCTGAGGACCGCCGAGCCCAGCAGCCCCAGCCCTGCCTGTCTCTGCTTCCTGTGTCTCCCTCTTGCCTCTTCCCTGTTCTCTGCTGCTCCCCCCTCCTGTCTCAGGGCCCTCTCTGTTCCACTCTGGTTCCATTCCGCTGCGGTCTCTCTGCCTTTCTCCTTTGCTTGCTCTGGGCCTCTATACCGCTCTCTGCAGCTGCCTCCGCGCTTCTGGGCCGCCCTGCTTCATCTTTCTCTTTCATCAGTTCTCTGTGTTCCGTCTCTCCACTCCACACTCTGCCCCTTCCTCCATTTCTCTTTCTCTCCCGCTAAGGGCTTTCCTGTGACTCCCTACATTTCTGCTCTCCGTCCATATCTGCACATGCATGTCAGTCACGCGCTGCTTAACTTTCTGAGAAAGGCCTTGACATTGTGTGGACTTCCCCAAACCCAGCCCCCTGTGACTTCACTGGGAGATATAATCTTATGGGGCCACTGTTTTATACGGGGTCTATTGTTGGATCAAAATATCAGTATATGTTACATGCCTGTATATGTGTACGTATGCATGTGTATATAAGTTTACACATGTGTACATCACATACACACATAAGTGTGCATATATATTACACATACAATCAACACATTATACATATATATGGTCTTTTATCTAACTCTTTCTCTGTCACCCCCCTACATCTTGGTTTCCACTCCTACTTTCTCTATCCCTGTCTGTCCCTGGCCTTTCTGCCTCCCTCTCCCATGCCCCCAGACCTCTATCTCACAAACCCCCACACATTCTCTGTATGGATTCAAAGTTCCTTGTCCTTTTATGCCTCCAAGTCAAAGTTGGGGTTTTTCTGCACTTGATTTGGAAAATAAGTGGCCACTAAGAAAAGTAGCTGCCTAGAAAGTGTCGAGTTCCCCCTGAAGTCCTGTGTTCCCTCTCCACCTGGGGCCAGGAAGGCCTTTGGGGACACATGATGAGCGGTGGCGGGGAGTGGGGGTCATTCTCCACATCTTGCCCTCCCCTAGTGCTGAGGTCAGGCTTTGGAATTAGACCACCTGCCAATTCCATGCCCTTACCCACTTCTGCAATCCACACATTATGGCTGTGGAACTTGGAGTAGATCATTAAAACTCTCCGGGTGCCAGTTTTCCTATAAGTAAAACAGGGGAGGTAATTAATTTTTGCACATTTTAGCAATCGAACACGGATACAATGAATGAAAAACAGAAATAAGATGGCAGAGACATTTTACAAGTAATGTTTCAACTCTTCCCATCCAGAGATGGAGCCTGTTTCTCCACCCTTTTAATCTGGCCTGGCCTGAGACAGGCTGTGACCAATGGGACACAGCAGGGTGTCACTTCTGAGCTTGACCTTCCCCCCAGGGACTCCTACCATAGCCATAAAAACAAGCCTGCCTGACCGGCTGGAGGATGAGAGGCTAGTGGGCAGAGACCCCCTGTCCCAGCTGAACCACACCAGGCCAGCCGGGCCCCCTGCCAGGGAGGCAGCAACCGCAAACAGTAACCCAGGCCAACCCGGGTCAGCAGAACCACGCCACTGGGCCCAGTCTAAATTGACCTGTGGAATCATGAGCCAAAACCAACTGCTGTTTTCAATTTCCTTTTTTTTTAAAGAAAATAAAGTTGCTTTTTAATGGAGATTGGGAGGGAGAGTGTCTGGGTAGGAATGGGATTAGGGTGTCAGAAGTGCAGGCCCTTGTGGACTGATTCCACGTGGGCCTGTTGAACCTGGCTCTGTAGCATCTTCGCAGTTGTGAAAAGTTTCCATGCCATAACCACAGTCCCCAGAACATAGCAGTCAGTGGACACCAGCAAGCAGATGGGCAGTGACCACAGGACCTGCTGGCATGTCAAGGACAGCTCCAGGCCCAGAGCTCCCACAGTCAGGACCACCCAGGTGGAGCCCAGGAGAGCCAGGGCCCTGAGTCTGTGCACTAATTTTTTCATGTTCACTTTTCACAGCATCTTGCTCTCCCATTTTAAATTTTTTTTTAATTTGTTGTTGGACCTTTATTTTATTTATTTGTATGTGGTGCTGAGAATTGAACCCAGTACCTCACACATGCGAGGCAAACGCTCTACCATTGAGCCACAACCCCAGGCCCCATTTTAATTTTTTAAAACTATCTTAAGGCATTTTTAAATGTCCAGTTCAACAGTGTGACATGGATCCACATTGTTGTGCCAAAAATCTCCAGAACCTTTTTATCTTGCAAATGTAAAATTCTGTACCCATTAAACAAGTCCCCAGGTCTCCTCCCCAGCTCCCAGAAACCACCATTCTACTTTCTCTGTATAAACTAGGCTCCTGTAGATCCCTCACAGTATTTGTCTTTTGTGACTGGCTGATTGCACTTAGCAGGTCCTCAAGGTCAACCATGGTTTTTAATTTTTGTTTGGCAAGCACTCTACACTGAGCTACACCCCAGCTCTTTTTATTAACTTGGCATCCTCCTGCCTCAGCCTCCAAAGTAGCTGGGATTACAGGTCTGCACCCTACCCCTATGGTTCCTCTGCATATTGATGTTGTTTCGAGTCACTAAATTCGGGGGTACTTTGTTACTCAGCAAAAGATGACTGCTAAATGTGTCTTCCTCATTATTCTCCAGCAGACACATTTATTTTCTTTTTTTCTGATGATGACTGATCAAATTTTTTTTTCTCTATCCTTCAGAAGTTTGAAAGTCATACATTCTATATCTGCTCTTTTAATGGTTATCATTAAGGGTATTTTTTGCCCTTAGATTTTTGGCATCCATTATTAAATGTAGCTTAAATAAAAAGGTAATCAGAATTTATGTGATCCACCTAAAAAAATTAATTTGACATTTTTTGATTCTTTTTTTAAGACACTCACACACACACACACACACACACACACACACACTTTCAGGTTCAAACTGTGGTTTTAGCTTATTTAAATACTTTTAAAAAACTACCACTAGTTGTTAAGTGTCACCACTATGTATTACCCTTTCCTTGCTTATGTGGCCCACTACTTCCTGGTGGCTTTGTTATTCTTCCTTCTAGAATTCATCTTTTATCAGCTCTGGGCCACCCTGTGAGCGGCACACTTTCTACTTTCTTGGATGTCAGTTATGCCTTCAGATGACCTTGAAGTTTGAAGGATGCTATAGAAGCCCAGATTCAAAGCTGTTTCCCATCAGCACATAAAGACATGATCCTACTTTTTTCTCGCATCCAATGCAGATGATGAGAAGTCCGAAGCCCACTAGATAGAGTCTCCTTTCTTTGTAGGGATTTTTCTTTCTTTGGGTGGAGGGGTCACTTTTGTGGTTTCCACTTACTCCAGTAGATAGACGCTTGCATTGTTAAATCTAGCCTCTTAATATCTGCACTTTGCTCTCATACTTGTCCTCTCTTTTTCTTTTTGTGCTATGTTCTGGAAAACTCCTGCAGCTGGATTTCCAGCTCCTTCATTTATGCATTAGCAAAGGAATGCTCAGGACACACTTTCTCCTGCCCTTCCAGGTCTGCATTTTTTCCTGATTAATTTACGTGTAACTGTGGTACGATAATATACCATTTTAGCCTGTAACCATCTTAACCATGTTCAAGTGTACATGCCAGTGGCATTTAGGACATTCACAATGTCGTGCTGTCATCATCACCATTTGCCTCCAAGACTCCTTTTATCTTGCAAAACTGAAACTTGGTCCCCATCAAACACAAACTCCCCATTGCCCCCGCAGGCAGCCCCCATTCTACGTTCTCCGCGAATCTGACTCATCTAAGTACCTATGGATGGCATGTAAGGGTCACCGCACAGGTTTTCTCCTTTTGTGTCTGGCTTACTTCGCTCACATGTCCTCAGAGTTCATGTGTGCTGTAGCTTGTGCCAGAATTTCCTTTCTTCTTGAGGCTAACATTCCACTGCAGGTGCACACCACGATGTGTCCATCCATTCATCTGTTGATGGACGCTGGTGGCCTCCACCTTTTGGCTCCTGTGAAGATGCTGCCTGAGGGTGGGTGTACTGATATCTGTCTTGAGTCCTGTTTTCAATTCACTTAGTCTACTCCCAGGAGTGGAGTTGCAGAATTATATAGTAATTCCATTCTTATTTTTCTTCTGAATGTCTACGCCGTTTTCCACAGCAGCCGTACCATTTTACAGTCCCATGAACCATAACCTGGTGCACTGTCAACAGACTCAACACACTTACAAATGCTTACGAGGAAAGAGTGTATGTGTATTTTACCATAATTTATCCACGTACTGATCAACACTTGTTATGTTCTGTGTACGCACACATACGTACATGCTGATTAAGTATGTGGACATACGTGTGTGTGCATAATTTTTTGTGTACTGGGGATCAAATCCAGAGTTGCTCCATCATTGAGCTATATCCCCCCTTTTTTGTGTGTGACAGTCCACTAAGTTGTCCAGTCTGGCTTTAAACTTGCAATCCTCTTGCCTCAGTTTCTCAAGGAGCTGGAATTACAGACATGCGCCACCACACCCTATTTATTTTATTTATATATATATATATATATATATATATATATATATATTAGTTGTAGATGGACACAATACCTTTATTTTATTTATTTAGTTTTATGTGGTGCTGAGGACCCAATCCAGTGCCTCACACAGGCCAGGCAAGCGCTCTACCACTGAGCCACAACCCTGACCCCCTCTACTATTTATTTTTGATAGTGGCCACCCTAATGGGTGTGAGGTGGCAGGTCTGGATTTTTATAGGGATGGGCACCCAGCCATCCCCACTGTGGGGTGAGGCGGGGTGTCGACAGAGCTGTGATGAGCTTCCAAGATCCTCCCCCGGACCAACGCACTCATTTGGCCGCCAGCAGTGTAGCCTGTTGACAGCTCACATCTAAACCCCTCCCTCCCCAGGAATTGTCCTTGGCCAAAGGGTCCGGCTTCCCTGCGATGCTCCTTCCCTGCACTGGCACACCTCCAATGTCTGAGCCTCCTTGTCTCAACTCAGAAGCACAGGAGGGGCCGTCCCAGCCCCACAGCCACGTGGCAGCTCACCTTCACCCTCCCCGTCGGCTCCCCCACTGCAGTTCTTGGGACCAGGAAGGACTGGATACAGGCTGGTGTCTCTGTCCCCGGAGAAGCAGTTTGAGAACCACCCCACTGAACACTGGGGCAGTTGTCAGTAGCCCAACAGGGGGTGGTCAGGTGCAGCAGCATCTAACCCAGCCTCATGCCCTGGGCTCTGAGGCTCTGTGTTGAGACCAGCCCAGCCTCAACCAGCGCCCATCCCACCATGTCCTCAGGACACAGATGGCTCAGGCACTGGAAGGAGCTGACTCCTGTCAACACTTCACTGAGGACTTTCACCTTGACCACCAGGAGCCTCAAGGGATGAAGGGTCCTCGCACAGACACTGACCGCAGGTGTCTGCGGATGGCCCGCTTCACACCGCAGCCCTTGGAGTGTGCTGGTTCCCACCTGGGCAGCTCCTACTGGTCCTTCTTGGTCCAGCCCAAGTGACTCCCTTCAGGAAGCCTTTCCTGACAGCCCTCACCACTCCACACAGGTGGAAGGACAGTCAGCAGCCCCTAAATTCCCTGCAGGCAGGCAGGTGTCACCCCAACTAGACCAGGAGCCTCTTGAGGGAAGAGTTTGGGTTAGATTCTCCTTGGTGCCCTTCGAGCACCTGGCCCAGAGCAGGCATCATGACTGTGACTACAAGGGACGGGCTGGCTGGGCCCTGGCAACACCAGGGGACCTGTCTGCTCTTGTTCCAGTTATGCCAAGACTTCTCAGAAGCGTGGGTTCTGTCGCGGGTGGGACTGTTGCACTGCCCGAGCCCTGGGGGCCTGCGTCTGTCTGGGCATGTAGATCCCCAGCCAAGAAGGAAGTGTCCCGGAGACCTGGGATGAGGGGGAGGCCAGCGAGCTTGCAGGGTACACAGTGCACAGAGGGGCCATCAGGCACCCACCTGCCTTGCTCACCCCCCAGAGCGGGCCCTCTTGCATTCCCCCACCCCAAGAACCTCCCTTGCCTCTCCCTGGTCCCAGCCTGCCCTGGAATGATAGCAGTGTTGCAGCCACCCCTGACATATGGGAAGCAGGCACAGTGTGCAGGCGTCTGAGCCAGTCACCTGACAGACATTAAGTCACTTAATGTGCTCAACACCCTTAGAGATGGGAACCTCAACATCTTTATTTTATAAATGAGAACACAGGTGAGTGATTACCACGCCACACAGAGCTTTGCCCGCAGCCCGGCTTGGCACTATGCTACCCTGACACTTCCCTCCACAGAGCTCTGTCAGTTTCCCCCAACACCCCAGACTCTTTCCACCTCTGGGCCTTTGCACATGCTGTGCCAGGCACCAAGTACACTTCCAGTGTCATATTTCCCAGAATCTTCCCAGGAGCCTGGGTTCTCCCTATTTTACAGGTGAAGAAACTGAGCCAGGGAAAGGGATGGAGGCTGACCTGTGGCCACCCAGTGTGCCAGCAGCAGAACTGGCAAAGGTTCTCCTCTCCTGCCTCCCCCCCTGCACTCCTCTATGAGACCTTCCACCAACCCTCACCTCATCAGGTATTTATGGTTTTGCCCATAAAAGGACAAGCCATCCCGATAAGATAGAAACATTTTATGGGGCAACAAAAATATAGATAAAATTTTATAGTGCAAATCAGGGGGAGGAAAGTATTAAGTTCCACAAACACCTTTAAATTTTAAACAGCCCCCATTGCAGGGTCCCTGGAGCCAAACTTAAATAATGGATCAGAAAAGGGATAAATCTCCTCAGTCCCCTGTGTGATGGTGGGAGAGACCTGATCGACAAGCAGACAGGGAGGGGGAGGGCGGTGGCGGCCGGTGCAGTGCTGGGCCCTGGCGGCCGCAGTGCGGGCACACAGCCTCGTCTTTATTGTACTTATAAAATATACATGGCCCTTTATTGAATTGCCTGCTGTCGAAATCTGCAAGAACGTTATTGCCTTTTACTGTCCTGGAGAGAAGCAGAGCAGCAACATCTGTGTAATTTCATAAGATGCAGGAGCCATAAATCTGATTGTGCCGGATATAAGATCGATCGTAAAAAGTCACGCATTGAACAGAGATCGGGGATGCCGGGAAGCGGCAGAGGCAGGAGCAGCTTGGGGGGTGCTGCTCTGCACCCCGCACGTGTGGTGATAGGTGGGGCCCTGGCCAGCAGGTGCTGTGGGCAAGCAGGGTCCTCCCCCCGGGTCAGAGCCTCAGACAGGCCCTGGTGCTAAGGGGAGGTCAAAACCTTCTCCCTGCACATGGGAGACCCACCTACCCAGGAGAAGTAAGAGCTGGAAGGGACCCAGGTTTCACTGTCCTTGGTTCATAGAAGGGACAGAAGACCTAGACACACAAGGGCACATTCACTCCCTCACTATGAGGGACGCACCCAGGGACGCCAAGATACAATAGACAGATGTCTCCACCACCCATGATGACCCGGGTGCCTGATTCTTCCCTCCTATCAACACCTGCCTTGTGTTTTCATAAAAGCTCAGCTATCTTGGATAGAGAGACAGACATAGATACAGAGATACAGAGACTGATAGAGGGGATGGAGAGAAGACACCCTCACTTTCCCTCCCCACTTAGAACTAATGAGGAACAAAGCAGAGACAGACAGGTCTCAGGATCTGTGCAAGGAGCCATCAAGGGGAACCGGAGGGCGCGCGGCACAGTGGCTTCCTCCGATTCCTCCTGAACTGAATTTGTCCCTTCCACTTGCAGGCTGTCCCCTGCAGGGCAAGAGCCTCCCAGGGAAGCCTCAGATCCCCTGTCAGGAGCAGGCCAGCAGGCACCATCCCTGGAGCCGTCCCGGGGTCAGGACAGCCCAAAAGGGTCTGGGAAGAGAAGGCTGGGTTCCCCCCAAGTGCACCAAGCTGAGCCTCACCTCATAATCCATGTATAACCTGATCATATAACCTATGAGGGGCAGAGACAGGCAGAACTATTCCTCAAGGAAATACACATCCACATAAAAACAAAGGTATGTCCACCCCTGGCATCTCCCCTGAGGTGAAGTCCCAAGAAACTCACC
Source organism: Marmota monax (assembly GCF_021218885.2). Classification (NCBI taxonomy): domain Eukaryota; kingdom Metazoa; phylum Chordata; class Mammalia; order Rodentia; family Sciuridae; genus Marmota; species Marmota monax. The sequence goes on from NW_026692912.1 coordinate 19,585,570, forward strand.
AGGAAAGTGTCACTAGATGGGAAAAGGTCATACAGGACTGCCATGCTCTCTGAATGCCTGTGAGTTACTCTGAGCCATAGCTGCTCTTGCCCCCTAGTTGTGTGAGAAGAGGCAAATTTTTAAAGGGCAAGAAAATGATGCAGAGATAGAAACGGATTGATCCCAAAGAGAAGATCATGCAACAGCACTAAATTAGTTACTGCTGCTGTGTAACAAATTGTCCCCAAACAGAGAAGTTTGAGGCAGGAACATTTGGTATCCCACATTTTCTTGGAGATTTGGATCTTACAAGTTGTGGTTTAGCTGGGTCCTCAGCTTCAGGTTCTCTCAGAGGCTGCAATCAAGGTCTTGACTGAGGCTGGAATCATCTCAGAGGTCAACTGGGAGAGGATCTGCTTCCAAGCTCCTGCATGTGGCTGCTGGCAGGATTCTGTTGCTGCAGTGCCTGCTGGGGACTCTTTGGTTCCACCTCATAGGACCCTCTCTGACATGGCAGCTTGCTTCATCAAAGTGTGCAAGCTGAGAAGACAGAGAGAGAATGCTAGCAGTTCAAATATGGAAGACTTTTGCCACCTAATCCCAGAAGTAACACCTCATAACTTTGCCATATTTTATTCCTTAGAAGCAAGTCAAACTCAGGGGGAGGCAAATACACAGGACATGAATATCAGGGGGCTGAGAACATTGGGCACCATGTGAGAAATTGCCTAGCACAAGCACCCTTTCTAGAAGGTTCTCTTCCCCAGCCACAAATTGAACCCAGAAGGATCTCTGAGGTTTGTGGTACAAGGGAGATCACAGTAAGAAGGCAAGACTAGTTAGTACAATTTCAGCCACTGTGACCAGGACCAAAAGGAGGTGGCCCTGGATTCAAGAGTGGAATTCATTACACTGAAGCCTGAGACTTACTCGTCAGAGTAGATGGTATAGCAGGATTGTTCTGCTACTAAACCATGGCCAATCTCACCTTCCCTTGCCACCTTCCACTCTAGGCCAGAAAGTGGTTACCCTTTTCCCCAGCCTCTTTGCAACTGGGATAGTCACATGACCCACTTCTGACAATGAAATGTAAGCATCCAGGGTGAGTTCTGGGTAAGAAATAGCTGGCGCCATCTATCTCCCCTCCTTCCTGCCTGGGACCCAGACACGTTAACCAGAGTGGTGGTAGCCACCTTGTGACCATCAGTTGACAGCCACAAAGACCAGGACCACCTGCTAAGAATTAGAAAGAACTTGAAGGCATCAAGGAGTGGTCAGCCACCATAAGCAGACACCTTCCTCCAGTATTTTTACATGAGAAAATCAACTCCTACTTGTCTGAGTCAATTTTGCTGTTTTTTTGTTACCAACACAACCAAACACATCGTCTAACTGGCTGCCAGTGGTAACCAATAGGAAGAAGTGCAACTTTGAAAATGGATCTCCCCCTCTGCAATGCATTAATTGGTATACAGATTTCATAGGGCAGAGAGAGATGAAAAAGGATTGAACAGGAATGCTGTCTAATTTGGCAAGAGTGTGGGCAAATGATCAGTTTTATATAATATTGGCAGAAATATAAATTGGTTAGCCTTATTCAAGAATAATTTGGTTACATTTTTTTTTCAGGGCTGGGGTTATACCCAGGGCCTCATACTTGCCAGGCCAGTTCTCTACGACTGAGCTACACCCTGGCCTTTAGCTATATTCATTATACTATAAAATACATAGTCTTTGGCTTAGAAACCTTGTTCCTATAAATCTATTTCAAAGTAATAGTCATGTACCTGTGTAACATGATAAGCATAAGAATTTTCATTATATCATCACTTCTAATAGCAAGTATTAGAAGCAACCTATTTTTCCACGGACAGGCACACTTTTATAAGTTATGGTTGAATCCTATGTCACCCACTAAGGATGGTAGCATTGGCTACATGTGGCTATAGAGTACTGAACATGTGACTAGTCCAACTCAAGATCTGGTATAAGTGGGGCTGGGGATGTGGCTCAAGTGGGAGCGCACTCGCCTGGCCATGCGTGTGGCCCAGGTTTGATCCTCAGCACCACATACAAACAAAAATTTGTGTCTGCTGAATATTTAAAAAAAATTCTCTCTCTCTCTCTCTCTCTCTCTCTCTCTCTCTCTCTCTCTCTCTCTCTTTAAAAAAAAAGATCTGGTATAAGTGTAAAATACACACTGGATTTGAAAGATTTACTATTTAAAAAGAAATATCTCAATAATTTTATATTATTTGTGTGTTGACATTATAACATATTAGACATATTGGGTGAAGTAATACATTAGTAAAATGAATTCCACTTGTTTGATTATATTTTTTTTTCATTGGGGCTACTAGAAAATTAAAATTAAAGTGTGGTTCACATTCTATTCCTATTGGACAATGCTGTTTAAACAAAGAGAATCCTACACAGCCTTTTAAGTAGTGAGGTAGATATGAGTGCACATTTGGAAATGTGCCCGCAATATGTTATTAAATTAATAAAGATTTTGTAGAAGTAGAAAATTAGGATGATCCTAATTTTGTAAAAAAAAAAAAAAAAAAAAAAGCATTGCATGTGTGGACAGAATTCTTAAAGACATACTAAGCCACTAACTTGTAGCGAGCTTTGGGAATCGCTTTTCATTTCTTATGCTTCTTTATTATTTAATTTCGCTGCACCAAGCCCAAATTCCTTCTGCAACTTAAATATTTCTTAATGGGAAAGAGAAAGGACAAACAGCAGCAAGACAGCAGCTGTCACACGTGGGCCATGGAAACTTACACTTCGGAAGTGTAAATACAAGTGCAACTACAGAGGGGCCATTCAGAAAGGAAAAGCCAAGCGAGGCAGCCAGCCAGGGTCCCCACGCCACCGCATCGCGTCCTGGATGCACCTGCCCACTGTCTGTCACGCCTGCACTAATGCTTGTTGAGTATTTTGACTTCCCTCCCTGACCCCTTAGGCACCAAGGCCACTATGGAGTCCTCTGGAGCAAGGGGCCCAAGAGGTGAGTCCTATGTGCTGCAGTTTGGTCACTTTGTATGAAGGAAAGACTCATTTACAAAAAAAGGGAAGCTCACATCCAACCAGCTTGAGAGAGAAGGGGGTTGTCATTGTCGTGGGGTCTTCACTGTCTGGCAGTCTCTAGAGTTTCAAGATTAGGCAAGGGGGCTGTGGTTGTAGCTCAGTGGAAGAGCACTTGCTTATGTGCAAGCGTAGGCACTGGGTTCGACCCTCAGAACCACATAAAAATAAATAAAACAGGGCTGGGGATGTGGCTCAAGCAGTAGCGCGCTCGCCTGGCATGCGTGGGGCGCTGGGTTCGATCCTCAGCACCACGTACAAACAAAGATGTTGTGTCCGCCGAAAACTAAAAAATAAATATTAAAAAATTCTCTCTTTCTCTCTCTTTATAAAATAAATAAATAAATAAAACAAAGTTATTGTGTCCGTCTACAACCAAAAAAAAAAAAAAAAAAATTAGGCAAGGGCTTAACAGAGCCGAATAGTGGGTTTATATCTTCTTGGTCTCTTGCACAGCCACAGGCCCTTGGTCAAATTGCTCAACCTGTATGTGCCTCGGTTTTATCTATAATATGGGGATAATACGAGCTTCTACCTCATAGATTTCCTGTGAAGAGGAATAAACTAAAATGTTTAATATGCCTAGAATAATGCCTGGCGCACAGTGAGCAGCCACAAGTGCATTTTTGTTCTTTACATATTTAGTGATTGCTATAGTTTGGGTCTTAAATGTCCCCATGTGTTAAAGGTTTGGCGCCCAGCTTGAAAGGTTGTTGACACCTGAAAAGGTGGGCTCTAGTGAGAGGACTTTAGGTCACTGGGAGCATGTCCCAGAAGGGGATGGGGAAAACCTGGCTCCCTCCTTACTCTCTTTTTGCTTCCTGGTGATGGGGCCAGTAGTTTTGCTCCACCACGTGCTCCTGTCATGCTGTGCTGCCTCACCACAGGCCCCAAACAATAGGGCCAACTGATCATGGACTGGAACCTCCAAAACTGTGAGCCAAAATAAACCTTTTGTCTTTATAAGTTGATTATCTTAGGTATTCATTATAGGAATGGAAAGCTGACTAACAGAGATTAACATATCAATCTTAAAAGAACAAAAAGCTCCCCAGACATTTGATATCTTTATGCAACTATTTGATCAAAAATTTGTAGCTGTGATCAAGTTCTTTTAAACACTGATTATATCATTAATTATATATTTTCACGGATTATAATCACTTAAACACTGGTGACACATTTTCCCCAACCCCCTTCACATCTAGGTTAATTCATTCACCTGATATTCAATTAATAGCTTCAAACATCTTCAAAATAGATGGATTCATCATAGTGATCACCTGCTGCACTTGAGCTAGGGAGGCTTCCACAGAAGTTCCTCTAAAATGGGTAAGGTGGATCTGTATGCATTTCTCCATTATTTCTGTCTTAGTTACCCCTTGCATCATCATGACCACAAGACCTGACGGGAACAATTTAGAGGAGGAGAGGTGTATTTGGTGCTCATAATTTCAGAGTTCTTAGCGCCATGCTCTGGGCCCAGGTTGAGGCAGTCCATCATGAGGGAAAAGTGCTGGAGAGAGAAACTGCTCTCTTCATGGCAGCGAGGAAGGAAGGAGAGAGAGAAGAAGAAGAAGAGAGAAGCGGAAGGGGGAGCAGGAAGAACAACCCCTCCAGGACAGGCCCCTGGTGACCCACCTCCTCTAACCACATCCCACCTTTCTACATTCCCACCCCATCAGTCCTTCTAACTAGGGTGGACGGGTCAGGTTACAGCTTCTATAACCCACTGATTTCGCCTCTGTATAGTCCTGCATGAACAACTGCTGGGGGCCACCAGACAGCCAAACTGAAACAATTTCCATACTTGGCTTTGAGCTTCCTGAGGTTACAGTGACCCTGCGAGATCTAAAAGAGAAAGCACATAGCCAAAGTTGCGTGGCAGGGTGCGGGACCTGTCATGCCTCCTAAACTGACACTTGACCAAGCACTGTGATGGGGATGGGCCCCTCGTCAGGTGAGAGTTCCTGAGGGGCTCACCGAGACTTCCCAAGCCCATCTAGTCTTGCAACCTGGCACCTCCTCACCTTCTCATGATCCACCGTCACCGTGGTGTGGCCCAGGTAACTGTGAGAGTTCTTTAGTAAGCACGGCTTCCTGGAGCCTCCCTCGTCAGGTACAGGGCAGTAAGGTCTCAGGTAAGTGAGACCACTGGGCTGGGCAGAGGATGCAACATGTTCTGTCTCAGTGTTGTCGTTGTCGCTCCCGTCCATTCGTTCTTGAACTTTCAAAGGGTCAAGTTCAAGAACCCCACTCATGCATTAAGGTGGAATTGCCAGAGCAGAGGAAAACTCGCTGGACCACACGGCCCCAAGAAGTCTCGTCAAGAAGTCTGTGACACATTTGCTGTGTTCCTAGATATGCAGCAAGACCCATCACGACACCTCGCAGGCCTGTCCCTGACCCCACCAGGGGAAGCAAGGTGATGTCGACTGGCTGTCTGCCTGGTCTCCACATCCACCTTGTCCAGAAGCTGCCTGGCACTCCTCCCGCTGCATTCCACACCTTCATGAGTCCTCCATTTGCACTCCAGGCCCAGGGTGGAGGTGAGAGAGAGAGGGAAGGGGAGCAAGTAAGTTTTTATTCCTGTCCTGCCATGAAGGGACATGGTGCTCTCCAGGCTTGACAGCAGTGTGAAGTCAAGCTTCTTTCTTGGGTCTTGCACAGACCTTTAGTCACAGTGTTCTCTCCCCCTCGCTCCCCTCGACCCAGGCAAATGCCCCTTGTGCCAGGTGCTAGCACACTCCCTCCTCAGCTCTGGGCAACTGCATTTGGCTCCACTCTGCTGGGGTGTCAGGCCCCACCCACTGAGAGCTGAAGACAAGCCCAAATTGGTCCACAGGAAGCACCTATGTAGCCTCAGCCGGGACAAAGCTCGGAGTGGAAGCCACTGTCACATGGACACCTCTCCTTTGGTTCCAGCAGCCAGACTTCTCAGGTAGGGATCAGATACAACTCCCTCCTTTGGGGGCCACATGACCAGCTCTCCAATTGGTTCCACTGAGGCTCCTCTGACTAGGCTTAAGGGCTGGGGCAGGCACCTTCTGCCTATCCCCCGGGGACTGGGAGTACCCAGCACATCAACAGCTCTCTCCAAAAGACATGCCACAGATCCTTTAGCAGCCGCCATCCCGCCCCCCTCATACCGTGGGTGTGGAGAGGGGTGGGAGGGGCGTCTGATCAGCTTTCCAGACACCAGCTTTCTTCAGGGTATAGTTGGTCTCCTGATTCCCACGGAGAAAAAGTTATTCAAAGAAGAATCAAGTCAAGATAAAGACTTTTGTAAAGTGTGATCTTCAAGAAACATGGGTAAGAAATCAAACCCCTTAAGCTCATTCTAACCAAAGGCTGACAATGTGGGTTGTAACATTTTAAGTAATCTTTCAAAAAGAATCCTTGAAATATGAGGCATACAGTAAAAATAAAATTATTAATAATGCATAATTTACCTTATACGCTCATTTAATGTTTTTGAAGTGTGCATGTAAGGAAAGAAACACTAACATGTTCTAATGGTCAAATCCTGTTTGGAGAGCAGGATGGAAGTGATAGAAGCCATTTGATTTTTGACGTGTTTAGAAACAATTTTAAATATGTTTGTTGGATTTTTACATTAAACATATTACTAGAAAAGCATATATAATTATACAAAAAGGAGATGGAAAAAGATCAAGGCAGTAAAGCAGAAAAGGAAATGATAGGAAAATGAAAGAAACAGAAAACATAACACAAGATGCTAAAAGCGAGACCAAGATGCTCAGACCAAATAAAAAAGAAAAACCTAGTCCTGGCTCTCTCTTCCAATTTCAGTCGTCTACTGTTGAGTAACAAACCAACCCAACACTCAGTGACTTAAAACGACCATGAGTTGTTATTTCACACACTACTGTGGGCCTGGGATGGCAGCAGGGCCTGGCTGGGGTGTTCTTCATGGGCAGAGACTGGGTCACTCAGGTGCGTTGTGAGGGAGCTGGGCTGGGTACAATTCTATCTCAACTGTGCCTCATTACTTAATACTCAAGCATGAGCAAGTACAGCAGCTGGTGTTTCCAAATGCAAGCGGAAGTCACCTTGCCTCTTGGAATCTAGGTCTGGATCTGATATAACGTCCCTTCCTCTGCTCTCTATTGGTCAAAGCGAGACACAAGGCCATCTCTATTGGAGGACAGAATAGACCCGACCTCCTGATGGGTGGAGCCAAAGCAGGAAAATGATTTATGGCAGTCAGCTTGGGCCATCTTTTTGGAGACTACCTCAATTATGCTTTACAAGAGATTCAGCTAAAGTTGAATAATTATGAAAGATCTAAAATAGACCAGTATATTCCTGGAAAATGCAAAGAGAAGAAGGATATGTCAAGAGAAAAAGAATAAATAGAATTTAAAAAAAGAAAAAACAGAACTGCAGGCTATTTTTTTAACGATTGTGTACTGAGATAAAGATGTACTTTCATTAAGAAAATGTGGTAATATCCATTTGTTCAACATTTACCTGGATAATTTTGTTTAATCTCATAGCAATTATGTGAAGTAAGTGCTATTCTATGTCCCATTTCACAGTTGAAGAAGCTGAGACTTAGAAATATTAAGTAATTAATTGATTTGGTAGGGGGAAGAACTAAGATTTGAACCCCGGTATGGTAACACCAGAGTTAGTGTTCTCAGACACTAAGTGAGGAGTTCATCATGAATCTGACTCAGACACACAGACAGATACACTGAAAAAATATATAAAGCAAAAGCCTTAATGCAAGAAGAATTTTATGAAACCACAACTAAAATGGGAGATTTAAAAACACACGTCTCAGGATGTAACAGATCAAATATTTTAAAAATCAAATAGACTATCTAAATAACAAAATCAACAAGATTGTTGTAATATATCTAGGTAGAATTTGAACAGGGAATACTCCTGTTTTCCTCAAATGCTCATTGAACAAATAGACGAATTGATTAAGTAATGAGTCTCAAAATAAACCTCAATAAATTCCAAACACTAGAAACTACAGAGGCAATTTCAACAAATCAATAAGAAAAAGACAAATGACCAGATAGAAAAATGGGCAAAGGATAGAAAGGGACTATTTACAAATGAGGATATATAAATGGCCAAAAATATATAAAAAGATGCTCCAACCTCACTAGCCAACATGGAACCTGAAATCAAATCAATAAGATAGTATTTCTTTTCACCTAACAGATTGTAAGAAAACAAAAAGTTGGATATCAGTTGTTGGTAAGGGTAGAGAGAAGGTTTTTTATTTTTAATAGTGCTTGTGTAATATAGATTGGCATGGCCATCTTAAAGAACAATTTGGAAGTATCAATTAATAGCATAAACATACGTGACTATGTCAAACAGCAATTCCATTGGCAAAATATAGCCTGAGCTTCCAGTGTTAGCCAAGAGAAGAACCAGTATAGATTCTCTCTCACTGACTACAACTTCAAGGTCTGGACAAAATGGAAACTGTAACTGCTTGAGGAACCCAGAAATTGGGAGTGAGGGGAGGGGTGGGGCTGTGGGGATGCGAAGGACAGCAGAGTGTGACAGATATATATATATATATGTCTGATGACACTACTGGAGTGACTCTGTACCATGTACAGCCAAAGAAAGGAGAAGTTGTGCTCCATTTGTATACCATGTCAAAATGCATTCTACTGTAAAAGAAAGAAAATAAATAGTAGGTGGATTGGTGAAGGGGCCAAAACTTGAAGAAAGGCCCTTATGGGATGAGATTGCGAAGTTCATACTTTCTTTAACACCCAGCGTTGACCTGTGTAGCAGGTGCAGGAAGCAAAACCTCCAAGAAAAACCCAGTTTTCTGGACAAAGCCTGGAAGGGGTCTCTGTGAGTTAGAGAAATGGGGTCTCTTTTTCTTTATTGACCTGTCCTGTGAGTGATTCTGTCAAAAAGCTTCACTGTGGTAATGGGGTAGTGGCATAGATACCTAAAATACAAGAGGAAAACCCATCTTTCTTGCCAGATGAATTAAGAGAAAGGGATATGGAGAAGAAATTCCCTATTCTGTCTCGTCGCATTGCTCTGAGAGTGGCCCAAGTCATGTGAAGCTGAGCAGCAGCACAGGTGTTAAAATCCTACAGGAAACTCCACCTAGTAGCCAGCAGATGGTCTAAACACACCAATAGGAAGACAATGTTGTCAGATTGAGCTGAACACACACACGTATGTGCACAAGGGTGTGTCTACACACACACACACATACACACACACACACAAGATCTGACTTGCTGTCTACTTGAAAGTCACCATAATATAATTACAAAGATAAAATGATAGAAAAGCATATATCTGTAAATATTGAACAAAAGATAGCCAGAATAGTTATATTAATATTAGACAGAGTCGACTTCAGAACAAGAAATATTTCCATAGACAAAGAGAGATTATGTAATAATAAATAATTCACCAAGAAGATATAAAAACCCTAAATGTGTATGTATTTAACAATGAGCTTCAAGATGCATGAAGCAAACACTGATAGAACCAAAATGAAAAAGAGAGAAATTCACTGCTATAATTGGTGAGTCAAACACTCTTCTTTCAGTAAGAAATTGAAAAATAAACAAAAATTAGCAAGGGTAAAGAAGATTCGAGCATCACTATCAACCATGGGACCAGCCTGACAGTCCCTGTAACAAGATCAAATACACTTCTTTCAAGTGTGCAAGGAACCCTCTCACCAAGATAAACCATATTTTGGATCATAGAACAAACAAACCTTCAAATTTTTAGAGGAAGAGAGATATCCAATGTTCTCTACTCATAACATAATTAAGGCAAAACCCAATAATAAGAAGATATTATTTATTTAAGTATTCATTTATTTTTTGGTGGTACTGGGGATTTAACCCAGGGGTACTCCACCACTGAGCCCCATCCCTAGTCCTTTTTTTTTTTTTTAGTTGTAGATGGACACAATACTTTTGTTCCTTTAGTTTTATGTGGTGCTGAGGATGGAACACAGTGCCTCACACGTGCAAGGCAAGCACTCTACCGCTCAGCCCCAGCCCCCGCCCCAGCCCCTCCTTAGTCCTTTTATGTTTTATCTTAAGTCTCTCTAAATTGCTGAGTCTGGCTTCAAACTTGAAATCCTTTTTTCTCTGTCTCTTGAGCAGCAGGGATTACAGGCATGCACCATCACACCCAGCTGGAAGATACTTTTTAAAACCACCCAACATTTTGAAATTAAGCAGTACAATTCTAAATAACCCATGGCTCAAAGAGGATGTCTCAAGAGAAACTTAGAGAATATTTTGAGCTTAATGAAAATACTACATAGAACATTTTGTGGGAGAAAGGGGCTGAGGGACAGGAAAGGGGAGTTGCTGTGCAATGAGAGTTTTGATCCTGCAAGATGATAAAGTTCTAGCCGGTTGTGGTGGTGCAGGCCTGTAATTCCAGCAGCTCCGAAGGCTGGGGCAGGAGGATCACAAGTTCAAAGCCAGAATCAGCAAAAGAGAGTTGCTGAGCAACTCAGTGAGACCCTGTCTCTAAATAAAATACCAAAAGGGGCAAGAATGTCGCTCAGTGGTTGAGCACCGCTGAGTTTAATCCCCAATACCAAAATATGATAAAGTTCTGGAAAGATGCTATGTAACAGTGGTTAACTAGACTGTGTTTACACTTGCACACGTTAATAGCATAGATTTCGTATTGTGTTTTATGATAATAGAAAATTATGGAATGCAGCTAACACATTGCCAAGAGGGAAATTCATAGTACAAGAGTTTATATTTTAAAAAAAGAAGGAGGTTATCAAATGAAATACATAAGCTTCCATTTTAAGAAATTAAATAAAACAAAACCCAAAACAACAGAAGTAACACATAATTAATATAAGCATTAATTAATAAAAGAAAGAACAGAAAAATATTAGAGATGAGCAAATCAAAATCTTGTTCTTTGAAAAGATTAATAATTGCTAGTCATCTCACTTTATAACCTTAAATGCTTTTACTAATAAACAAGAAAATTTACAAATAAATGAGCCAAACAATTATCTCAAAGAGTTAGAAAAAGACAAAGTAGAAAGAAAGAATTAATAAATAAAAAAGCAGATACTGCCAAGGCTTCAAGGTCAACTCCACCACTTAGCTTTTCTGCAAGGAATTTACTAATTTTGTGATTTAGCTTCTGCAAGGAATTTACTAATTTTGTGATTTAGCTTCTGTATCTGTAACATGAAATATTAATAGTCCCTAATTCATAAAGTTGTTAAAAAATGAAATGAGTTAATATAGCTTAGAACAGTGCTTGTCTTAGAGTAAGCACTTATAAATGTTTGTTATTATATTTCCCTACCACAGCTACTACTATTACATTTCTGGCAAGTCTGATGAAGAAAACAAAAAACTAATAATAATAAATATACAAATACATCAGATCCAGAAAGAGAGAGAGAAAGAGAGAGAGAAATATCATATACAGAGGTTTGGGTTATAATCCTGAAAGACACAGTCCCAAACTCCATAATTCCAAATGTTGAATCATCAAAGATCAAGATTCCTAAATCAAAAAATCCCAAAAGATAAAAGACTCCAAAATAGAATCCTTCAAAAATAATTTTTAAATTGTTCAGAAGATATTTATTTAAAAATTTAAAAGAGGATTTATTTGATAACAGAACAAAACACTCCATAGGCCACTTTGTACAATAAAGTAGGTAATAATAACACACAGTTTTGCAAGCATAAACCCTCAGGTAGACTAACAGCAGTTACATTATACAGCAGTTATAACAAAGACAACACATTCATAATAAATGGATCAAAAAGTGAAATGCAGGGCCTGGGGTCGTGGCTCAGCGGTAGAGAACTCACCTAGCATGGTGAGGCCCTGGGTTTGATCCTCAGCACCACATAAAAATAAATAAATAAAATAAATTCATTTCACTGTAGTTGATAATGTGTGCTCCTGGGCATCTGAAATGCCATGATGGACAACCTAAGTCTTTTCTTTTAAATCTATGTATATAAATATAAATATATATATATATATATATTATATATATATACACACACACACACACACAGAGCGTGTGTGTGTGTGTGTATGTGTGTGTTTAGTTGCAGATGGACTGGATGCCTTCATTTTATTTATTTATTTATTTTTATGTGGTGCTGAGGATTGAACCCAGTACCTCACATGTGTTAGGCAAGTGCTCTACCATTGAGCTACAACCCCAGCCCCAACCTAAATCTTTTGACAAGATGGATCAAAAATCCACGAGAGGTCTCCACTGCAAATGTAATTGTCCAAAGAACTGAGATCTTGAGAAATCTTATCTTTTACAAATGCAGTTCTACAAACAGGACATCTCTTCATAATGAGGGGATTTCAGCATTTCTTGTTTTGGTTTTGTGGTGTTAGAGATAGAACCCAGGCCCTCAGAATGCTAGGCAAGCACTCTACCACACAGTCAGAGGAGGTTTCAATATTGTACACACACACACACACACACACACACACACACTCTGTACAATGTCAATGTTGTAATAATGCACTTCCACGGAGTTGAATTTGCAAAAAACTGAATAACGAGAATTAGAACTCTCTGAAAGTTTTTACATAGTTTACATCTCCATTATTAAGAATGAAGTGAAGATAAATACATAGCACAGTGGATTGTAAAAATTAATGCTCACTGGTTATAACAGAGAAGGAAAATAAAGACAACAACTGAAAAGCCAGAGGACCTGAAGCCCAGAGGCTGACAACCTGGAGTTCTGATGTCCAAGGCAAGAGAAGAAAACTATACAGTTCTCAGAGACCAAATCACCTTCTCTGTTTGTTCCCTTGGGACCCCCGCTGATGGACACTTAATCTCTGGAAACACTCCCACAGATGCACTCAAAACCATGCTTGACCAGGTTTCTGGGTATCTTTTCCACCCAACACAAGGCAACTATCCTGCAAACAACCAAAGAGCATTAATTCCCTCCATAGAATTTGGCACCTACCTTAGTTCTGTAGACTTCCTCTTTCAATGGGTATTGTGGTTTTCAGGATTTTGTCTTCCAGATTTTCAGCCTTCAGGGTTTCAACATTCTGCATTTTAATCTTGGGATTTTAAATTGAGACTACAGGGATCTTAGACCATAGTTATGATTATTTGGATTTCAAAATAGAGAATTATGGTATTCATGATTGCATCTTTCAGGATTATAATTGGTACCAGAAATATAGAGAAGATTTTTTAAATACAGTATGAATATTATGTATCACTTAATGCTAATAAATCTGAACTTCTCTAAGTAACATTGATAATTATTTTAGGAAAACCTAAATTAGTGAAGAAGCAGAAAAGATGAATAATGTAACAAATAAGTTTATGATACTTGTCAAAGGCTCGGGGACCTGATGGTTTTACAGATGAAATAGTGAATGGTGTCAGAACAGATATTGCCTAAATTCTTTAAAAATTGTCAAAGCACTAAAATTTACAGTAAACCTCCAATTTATTTTACGAATCTTGTGTGGTCTCTAAGCAAATAAAACATAAGAAAAAGGAAACTGTTGAAAAATCTCATTTATACTCAAAAATTCTAAATGATATATTAGAAAAAAGAGCAACACACCATTGCTGGATCTATTTCTGGAAGCAAAGAGCAAAGTAGGTTAAACTCAGGACTATAGATTTTAGAGGCAAACTGCCAGGTGTCGAATCCGGCTTCATCACATACTAGGTACTGGCTGGGTCCCCTGGGTAAGTGATGTAAGCTCTCTGTGGTTATTTTCCAGTTGAAGAAATGGAAATAATATCTGATTCAGAGGGATGGAAGAATTAGATGAAAATAATTCATTTAAAGGTTGTAGCCAAGTATTCAGTACATAGTGAGCACTCGATAATGGTTAGGTATCAATATTTAATATGAAAATAATTTAAAAACCGCTAGGTAATATGGTTGGAAACCGTCTTGAGTTCTGCACAGCCAAGTTCTCAAAACACAGCCCAATCGGTGCCTTAATTTCTGAGTGGCAGATGGAGAGAACGTGAGAGGAGGTCAAGGCAGGGAAGACTCAGACTCAGTGAGCAGAAGGGAGAGCTGAGTCCCTGTGTTTCCAGGGTCCTTCCAATCTAACCTTCTGAGCTTTTTTGACAAAACAAGCACGAGATAACCTGGGGCATCCCTGGAATTGCTTCTCCTCTCCTGGAAGTCTTAGCCAGCCAGGGCCCAAAATTGTCTCCATGGATATTAATGTTATAGCAGCAAACACACATCAGGGGACAGAAAACTGCAGCCAAAGCAGTTAAATGTCACAGCCAGACACTAGGAGCACCTGGCCTGCTAGCTGCTCAGTTTTAGGCAATTGGTCCATGAACATCATGGGCATGCAGTCTTGTAGGGTGTTTTGAACCATATTTAATACACTGTGGCAGAGTTTCACCCATTAAAGAGGAAAATGACCATTTGATCAAATTCACTTCCATTTCTAACTTTAAAAAGACAAAAAAAAAAAAAAAAAAAAAAAAAACCACAAAATCAGGCATGCCATGCCTTTAGTCCCAGCTACCTGGGAGGCTGAGACAGGAGGATCTCTTGAGCCCAGGAGGTCAGGGCTGTCCTGCACTATGCAGACCAGGTGTCTACTCTAAGTTTCATGAGTGTGATTTTACTTATGAATAGTCACTGTACTCCAGCTGGGGTAATATAGGTGACCCTGTATCTTAAAAGAGAGAGAGAGAAATATAATTTCAAGGGCTGGGGATATAGCTCAGTGGGTAGAGTTCTTGCCTCACATGCACAAGGCCCTGGGTTCAATCCCCAGCACACACACACACACACACAAAAAAAAAAACTTTCCTAAGGGCTGAGATTATGGCTCAGTAGAGCACTCACCTAGCACAGGTGGGACCCAGGTTTGATTCTCAGCACCACATAAAAATAAAGGCATTGTGTTGTGTCCTTCTACACCTAAAAAAAAATTTAAAAAAATAAATATAATTTCAAAAATTACAAAGAAACTCTCAGTAAACTAAGAATTGCAGAAAAAAAGTCTTACTGTGATGAATATATTTGTTCATTTGTGCAACAATTCTGTATCTAGAATCATAGCCAATGTCATACAGTGCAAATTCTTAGTGCAGTAATTTATTACTACACTGTGGACCATATCTCCATCCAGGGGACGTTAAATAGTAAGGCATGAAACAAATAGGTCAGTGGTCAAGTAAGCTTAAGACACATTACGTAGTATCCCTCCCTCTTGGACATCCACTGGGCAAATTAACCTCAGATTTTCTGATTATAGCTGAGGTCAAGAAACAAGTTTGAAAACTGGGTTGTTGCTCAGTGGTAGGGCACTTGCCTGGCATGTGAGAGGCACTGGGTTTGATTCTCAGCACCACATATAAATAAATAAATAAAATAAAGGTCCAGCGACAACTAAGATATATATATATATTAAGTTTGTCTTTGTGACCCAGCATATCCTAAAATTATTTGGATCCAGACTTTTTTTAATCAATAAAACAATTATTAACAGTTAGTATCTGTGAAGACTTCACAGATGTTATTCTGGAAATACCATTATAGTATTTTTATTCAAGGTAGAAACATTTCAGGGGTCGCTGCTATCACAACAATTAGTTGCCTTAATATCAGTCAAGAAGATAACAAAAAAGAAAAGAAGGTATATGGATCATTGAGGCAAGAACAAAAATACATTATTTGCTGATAATAAGTGTGTTCACCCTGCAAAATCAAGAGAATAAACTGAAAAGCTACAAGAACTCATCAGAGCATTGACTAAAGAGTCTGGCGCGAGGTGATAAATAGATCCCGATCAATGCCTGTCCTGCACAACCAGCAGAAACTAGTTGGAAAGCATCAGGGGACCAAAAAATGTGCTTAGCAGAATATGTGCAAAGATATATGTTGAAAGTGGAGGAAGGACATTAAAAAGGGATTTGAATCAATGGAGGAATGGGTCCTGTTCTTGGACAGTATTGTAAAAATGTCAATTCTTCCTCAAGTAATCTATAAATTTAAAGTGTAATTTCAATGAAAATCTTCACAGGAATTTTTTATCTTCAGAAATTGATTCTATCGTTCATCTGGTAGAGAAACTGCATAGAATGGTCAAGAAATTTGGGAAATAAAAGGAAACAATTGGGGGGGGGGGGCGGGGGCTCAGTGGTAGCACACTTGCCTGGCATGAGTGAGCACTGGGTTTGATTCTCAGCACCCCATAGAAATACATAAATAAAATAAAGGTCTGTCAACAACTAAAAAAATATTTAAAAAGGAAACAATTGGTCATTTGCCTTACACAGATTATATATTACAAAGCTAAGATATTGATAGACAATTTGGAAAATAGAGCTTTTTTAAAAAGACACAGAGATAAAATAGCACATTTTATTGGTTTTGGTGGTGTCTTTGTCGAGGCTTTAGAAGCTGCAGAGAGCAGAAACTTATTCATATTAGTGTAAATCCAAATACGGAATTATTGGAAGAATGCTAGATTCTCATACAGATCCAGATAAGGGGAGCAAACAGAGCTCATAGGGCAGGAGTAGGACTCTGCCAGGGGTCAGCCACAAGAGATGTGTGCTGTGTGTGATCCACCTCCTTCGGTGCAGCCCCTGCACCCACAAACTCTCCTTCCATCTTCCTTTCACTTCAGATCTCAAGCTGCTGACTTAGCTGTCTCCAGACCAGATGGCTCACCCCTGAGCCCACCTGAGATGGCCTGGAGTTCAGAACTTTCTCCTGGGGGGAGGGAAGGTTCCGGAGGAGCAGCCTGAGGGTGCCCCAGCACTGCAGAAGGTGCCTCCTGGGCACCGCCTGTTCGCTTCCAAGACTTCCAACTCCACTTGAAAAAACTGAACACAGGTCTCTGCCACTAACCCAGTCCTTCTCCAGGGGTTTTCTATTTCAGAAAATACCACCATATACTAGGGTCAAGCCAAGCGGGAATCCAGAGGTCCCCAGGCCCCCTGGCTCTCCCCTATCCCATGTGTCCCCCTGGCACAATGTCCAGTTGATTTATCTCTTGAAGATTTCTAGAATCTGTCCAGTTTTGTCCATCTCTACAGCCATCACCCTGGTGTAAGGCACTGTCCTACTTCACATGGACCCCTCGGCAGACACTCGTGCCACTTGCCAACATTCACCCCATTACAGCAGTGAGCTGAACTCACCCTTCAGAGCTCAACCTGCTTCCCCAGGGAGTCTCCCCCGATGGGACCTGGTCCACCACCTGCCGCTGGCTTAGACTGTTACCTCTCTGTCCTGTGCAGCACTTGTCACAAGGCTGAATGCATCACTGATTGCATAGCCACTTTAAGGCAAGTTGACTGAGATATCATTTGTATAAATTAACATTCACTGGAGCTGGGGATGCGGTAGCCCAGGCCACAGGAAGGGATGACCTTCAAGTGGTAGTGCGCTCACCTAGCATGCGTGAGGCATGGGTTCGATTCTCAGCACCACATAGAAACAAAATAAAGATATTGCGTTCACATAAAACTAAAAAGTAAATATAAAAAAATTAACATTCTTTCAGAGTAGATGTGTGAGGTTTGGCAGAGTTGGAGAACCACCGCGACAATCAGGATATAGAATATCTGCCCCCTTAGAGTTCTTGGTGATTCTATTTATTTTTTAATTCGGTGCTGAGGATTGAACCCAGGGCCTCATGCATACGAGGCAAGTGCTCTACCACTGAGCCACAACCTCAGCTCCAAGGAGAACATTTTAACTGAATTGAAATTCTCCCTGATGAGAGAAATTAAATACTAAGTAATACATTTTTGTATAGAAGAGTTGAGCTTTGGAGGGTGTCTCAGGCTGCTATAACAAATTACCATAGATGAAAACAATAAGCGATTGTATGTCACAGTTATGGAGGCTGGGAAGCCTAAGACCATGGTGAGGGCGTGACTCCTGGTATACAGAGGGCCCTGTTAGTACTGGGTCCACACATGGCAGAGAGAGAGATCCAATGTCTCCTCCTCTTTTAATCCCATCCCAAGGACCCCACTTTCACGACCTAGTCTATTCCTAAGTACCTTCCCAAAGCCCCACTCCAAACACCACCACCCTGGAGCTGGAAATTCAACATGTGGGCTTTAGGGGACACCACCATTCAGTCCATAACAAAGGGCCACAAGACACTTTAATGATCACTTTCTCCCTGCCAAGAATAAAGTTTTACTTCTTGGGGGTGAGATGACTCCCCCTGAGCTTGCATGACTTAGAACACACTAATCATTCAAGAAATGTTTGCAAATTAATAAGAATACTTACAGATATCATCACAGGGTGGCACCTCCCAAGACAGCCAGCTCATCACATGAGAAGACACTGCTGGGTTTCAAACAGGGCTAAGAGTGATGGCAACCCCCGTGTGAACACACTTCCCACTTCTCTTAAAACCCCACCCAGTGAGGGGCTTCAGAAGTACAACACACATCCACATCCTCAGGACATAGCCGAACTTGTGCTTTTGAAAGTCCACTCTGGCTTCAGGGAAGGAGATGGGCAGAAGAAGCCAGGTAAAAGGAGAGGGAGCAGATGGAACCTGCCATTGTAGGCGCGGGTGGAAATGACAGTGGTTTGCATTCAGTGGCAGTGGGGATGGAGGCCAATAGAAGTTCTTGAGAATTACTTAGAAAATAGAAATAGCTTGGTGGTGAGTTAGCTGTGGACTGTGGACTGGCATTGGACTGTTGAGGCTGACGTGGCTTTGGGTCATTCAGGGCTACTGGATTTACAGGTGAGATGTTCAAAAAGTCTGTGGGGATTAGAAGGAAGGATCTGGGAAGAGCTGGGGAAGAGGGTAGCCCAGGCCACAGGAAGGGGTGACCTCATCAGAGTGTGGAGCTTGAGAAGATGCCGCAGGGCAGACCCCCGGAGGGCAGCCTCCCCCGGGGTGAGGCCCAGCGCGAGGAAGATGCTCCGCAGGGAAATCAGCCATCACCCAGCACTAACTTTTAGTCGGTGGCCAGCTGTCTATTATAATGGTTGGTACTTTGTTTCTTTGGTTTCTGTGCTAATCTAAACAATGCTGTCATTTCTTCATGCAGAAACCTTTTTCTGTGGGTAGGATTATTTTCTCAGGATAGATTCTTAGAGGTAGAATAACTAGGTCAAAGGATAACGTTTTTGATTTTTTATGGCTTTTGCCACATTGCCTTCCAAAAGGTTATCGATGAGCCCTCCTGTCACCAAAGTTTGAGGGCGGGCAGTGTTTAGCTATTTTTTCTCCCTGGCTAATTTGATAGAGAGGAAATGAAAGGAGGAAGGGAGGGAGGCAGAGAGGGCTGAAGGAGGAGAAGAAAAAGGCAGATGGAATCCACGAGATTTGGTGACTGGTCACATGTGGAGAGTGACAGAGATGAAGAAGTCAAGGATGAGCCTTAGGTTGTCCCCTTGGGCCCCCAGGTGGATGCTGGGTGAAGGAGAAGCTGCTCTGGCCTGGAGGCCATGAGTGTGGCTCTGTTCTCTGCGTTTGAGGAGCCCGAGGCACCCAGGGCATCAGCTACCAGGGGGTTAACTGCATTCCCAGATCTGAAGCTCTGGGTCCTGGGGGCCAAAGGGAAGACTGCGGCAGTTCCTGACCCTGCAGCAGAGCCACAGCGCAGCTCAAAGGACACATTTCTGGGGACCCAGGATCCTGCACCCCACCCTCTTAGCTCACCCAGGCTTTTGGCTGTAGCCGAGGTGCTCAGTTCTATAAAAGCACAGGCAGCATCCCTCCAGCGCCCTCCACAGGCCTTTCCCTTCTCCAAGGCCACAGCCTTAGCCATGTGCTCAGCTAAACTCAGGTGCTATCTGGAAATGCAGGGAGCCCCCTCCCCGTCATTCTCCACACAATGGAGATGGGCGCCTCTGAACCAGTGCTGCCCCCCATCCTGATTTTTTTTTGGTACCAGGGATTGAACTCAGGGGCACTCGACCACTGAGCCACATCCCAGCCCTATTTTGTATTTTATTTAGAGACAGGGTCTCACTGAGTTGCTTAGCACCTCACCTTTGCTGAGGCTGGCTTTGAACTCAAAATCCTCCTGTCTCAGCCTCCCACACCACTGGGATGACAGGCATGAGCCACTGCACCTGGCACTGCCCCTATCATGACGAGACAACTCCCTGCAGAATTCTGTACCTTCAGAGGCCCAGAGGACCACGTATCCTTACACCAACTTTTCCTCAGTCCCTTCCTCATCCTCTTGGCCCCCTCACTTCACTTCCTGGAATCATATCCCTAAAAAAAAAAAAAAACTACCTCCTACACCCAAGTCCTTGCTTCAGGCCATGGGGCAGGATGCTAGGGGACCAGCTTGACTAACCCTTCTTCTCCCTGTCCCATTGCAGAAAACTGGATGCAACCTATGGCCCGTGCATCCCCACCCCCAACGGCCCCTCCTTTCCATACCTGTGAGACAGATGTGATCCTGGGCTGGGCAGCTCTTCCTTCCTCTGGCAGGACCAGCTCTTTTGGAGGAATGAACAGCTGGAAAACCACTCAGCTTGCTAGTAAGGAGAACACTCCAGAGGCCCTTGCACCCTGATATGATCATGAGTGAGGTGCCTGCCTCTATGTCTTTCCTGTGTGGACACAGAGGGCCATCAGAGAGTTCAGGGGAGCAGCCGTGGTTCTCCTGTCTCGGATGATGGCACCTTATGAGGTCAAGGAGATTCATATCGTTCATTTACTCATCCTTCCACCCAATCATTCACTCAACTACTATTTAACAAGCATGGACTGTGCCAGGTCACGTGCAAGGCTCCATCCAGGAGCCAGCATGTGTGCTGTCTTGCCCAAACTCATGACCTGATCAAGTCCAAGAGCACTCACCCCCACTCTGCACTTAGCCTCCATGCTGTCTTTGGACTTCCATGATTAGATATATATTGGGGTGTCTTCTTCCGAATTCTCATAATCCTTTCTTGGCCACCAACAAAGGGGACCACGCTTATGGCAATAGGCCTCCTTCCTGGGGAGAGGTGAACTCTGACTGAGCTGGGTCAATGGGATTCTGTCCTGGGATTACAAAACTGGACACCGGGACACTGGTTAGTGGAGTGGGGTGCTGGGTGGCAGGGAGCATCACTCCAGACGGGGTGATCATTTCCCACCACATGCACAATGTGGCAAAGAAAGCCAGTTTCAGAGGGAGAAGAGAGAAAACCACTTTTCCGCCCTGGCTCCAGACCTTTCCAAGTCCTCCCAGTCCATATGCCTGTGTCCTCCTAGGGATGTCCCCATTGTCCCCAGCAGGTTTGTGTTGATTTCCTTTACTTATAAGCTACCTTCTCTCCCTCATCTTCTTGATGGCCCCCATAATGGATCCCTGACCACCTGGGGGTCAGTGATCAGAAAGCAGAGACGGGAGGGCAGAGGACTGATTGCCCACTGTCCTTGGTGCTAGGAGGAACACCCCATGGTTGGGCTCTCAGGGCTCTCGCCCTCTGACCTTGATGCCAAGGCCCCCCTCCCCCAACTCTTGTAAGGAGGCTGCATCAGGCCTGAAGCCCCACAGCTCACCAGAAAGAAAAGAAGGCAGGAAGTGAGGGTGGGAAGCAGGGGGATCCCCTTAACAGGCTGGCCAAGGTTGACAGGCACCCAATCCTGGGATCTGGACCCTAAGCCATCTCCTCAGACTCCAGGTTTGCTCGAAATGGTCTCCTGGAGTGTGTTTGGTTTCCCTCCTCCAGATGGGAGAGGGTGAGGAACAAGGCACTCTTCACTGCCATGTCCCTGCCAGTGATCGTGGTCCCTGCCTTCTTCCGTAAGCTCTCTATTGCCCCAGAGCTGGTGAGCTTGCCTACCCCTGGAGGGCACTCCATCATCCTCCCACGTCCTCCCCCTACCCCACCTCACAGGCTGAGGCCTCTGGACCTGGACCAACTGCAACAGCGCCACCTCCAGACCACCTTAGAGAAGCATATTTTCTGAACCTTTCGGGCACCTGATTACCTTGGGGGGGGGGGGGCTGGTGGGGTTGGGCAACTGGCCTCCCCTCTCCTAGCCCCTCTGTAAAATGGGGTTGGTAAAACCTCCAGGGGCAGCTGTGAGATCACACATACACCTGGAACGCGTCTGGCACCAAGCAATAACCGAATCTGTTTGAGTTTGGATGACGTACTTGTTGGCCTGGCTTGGAAAATTCCCAAACATCCAACCATTTCTGAGTTTTATGAAAATCTCACAGAAGTCTCGGCCTCTTTCTTTCCCTTTTTGCTTTGGATCTCGGATGCACAGCATTAAATAGATGACCATCTTCCGTTGAGCTCACTGTTGTTCTGAGGGCACGCAGGCCTCTGGCCTCCCCCTTTCCTTTGTCGATTTCATCCCCTTCTCCAGTCTCCCCCTCCCTTCCCCTTCCCCCACAAGCCAACAATCTTCCACAAGTGAACAATCCTGTGTTGTCAGTGTGTGTGTGTGTCCATGAAAACACACACTGCAGCATATATAAGTAGCATTTCCAGACATCTTATTTGTTAATAGGTTTTGCTGTCTTTTTTTTTGGTACTAGGGATTGAACCCAGGGGTCCTTAACCACTGAGCCACATCCCCAGCCCGTTTTTATTTATTTTTTGGGCGGGGGAGATACCCGGGATTGAACTCAGGGGCACTCATCTACTGAGCCACATTCCTAGCCCTTTTATTTATTTTATTTAGAGACAGAGTCTCACTGAGTTGCTTAGTGCCTCACTGCTGCTGAGGCTGGCTTTGAATTCCCAATCCTCCTGCTTCAGCCTCCAGAGCCACTGGGATTACAGGCATGCGCCATCACGCCCGGCTCCATTTTTATTTTTTTATTTATTTAATTTGCTTAGGATCTCGCTAAGTTGCTGAGGCTGGCTTTGAGGCTGGCAATCCTCCTGCCTCAGCCTCCCAAGCCCCTGGGATTACAGGCGTGGGCCACCACGCCCAGCTTGCTGTCTTTTTTCATTCCATTGAAGTGCTGCATGGTGATTCATTCTTTGAACATGTGACTTACCCTTCATGAGGGCATTTTGTTATTTCCCTCAGCTGGTGCATACTTGAAGAAACCTCCTTAAGCCTGTGCATCTGCACACCTGGGGGAGAGATGCTCCAGGGTATGTCCCCAGAATTGCTGCAGTGTGGGGTACACGCTCTCAAATGTGGCTCAGTTCATTTTTCTGCTAAGACCAGGGTTCCTGTGTCTGTAAGTCCTCACGAGCATACACCCATCTGATGGCTATAAAATGGAGCTCATTGTCACCTCTCTCTCCTTTCTATCCTAGCTGTCCCTTCTGGATGTGCTGCAGAAGGAATTGATGGAGCCTCTCACATGCCAGGTGCTGTTTGTCATCTTTTAAGACAAGTGGCTTCAGCTGCTGGACTAGCTGCCCCACACCCCATGGCTCGCCACCACCCTTCACTATGCTTTGTTAGGGAGGCCATACAAGACACTGACCCAGCCACCGGGGCCTGGAGACAAGCCAGATCCAAGATGCTCCAAGAATTCTAACCATTTTAAGATGCCAATCAGAAACAAAATGGGGCAGATGACAGTGGTGCAGGTGACTTAGTTCAGGCTGCTGTGTTGAGCCCCCATTAGTCATTCATTTTCTCCGTTGTTTCTGAGGCAGGAGGGGTTCCTGCAGTAGGGTCTGGACTGGGTGGCAACATTCCCTTCAAGCTCACATTTTTGTAAATCCATGAAGTGGTTTTGTATTCAGGCTTTCAGAGTCTTGAGCTCTGGAATCAGAATGTGCTGGGTCCACGTTCCAACTTAGCCGCTTCAAAGGGCTATTTTAAACTACAAAGACACAGTACGTGTGAAGGGCTTAGTATGGTTCCAGACACATGCTAAACCTCAAAAATGGTGATATATTATTATTAACAACCCATAACCACAGGAAATACATTCTCCATTTTATGAATAATAAAAATGACGCCCAGAGAGGCTGAGGAACTTGTAGGAACGCAGAATTCAAACTCAGCCCCATCTGTCTGGTGTGTCATCGCCCCTCCCCCATTCCCATCTTCTTGGGCTGCCTGACTTCATTGACTCCCATCCTCTGCCAGGACCTGAGCTGGTTCAACACTAGATATCTGATGGGGTCACCAGGTCCTGAAGTCCTCCCCAAGTTGGGAGAACAGGTCCCACTGGACTGTCCTGGCAGGAGTCCCTCAGGGGGTGGGAGACCCAGGGCAGGCCCAGGCCAGGCTACAGGAGGCTCCCAGGTGTTGGGGAAGGAGGCTGCCTGGCCATTCTCCAAGCACATTCAGAGCCAACCCAAGGGAAACCCCAATTCTGTCAGTGCCGGCCTGCCTGGGGCACAAGCAATGGAGACATTAAATATTAAACATGTCGGCTGCCTTCCAAGCCTGGTAATTAAAACTCTTATTTCATATTTTACACAGGATGGACGGGGAGGTCACAGGCTGCTCTAGGAGGTTTCATAGTTCCTTGTTCACAGATGAAGTGGCTCTTCTGAGGACTTGGGACTCCCTTGCCCTACTTATAAAGTGATTTCCTGGGAGGGAGGGCAGGGAGTGGAGGTCAGGAGGTCTCCAGGGAGCAGAGCCACATTCTGGGATCCCAGCAGGCTCTTGGGCTTTCTTTCTTCTTCTCCAAAATGGCTCAGTGTCCCCAGGAGGCTGCAGAGGGCCCAGCCTTAGCCCCCGCCCCGCGGCAACAGCATCCCAGGAGCTGGAGTCAGCCCTGCAAAGCCAGAGAGCAAAGGAGCGCCAAGACCCCGCGCGGGAAGGGCCGGAGGGAGGGGCCTCTTCCCTTAGCCTCCGGCGCCATCTGCTGGCAGAATGCTGAACTGCAGCTCTCCCACAGGACAGCAGGAGACCAAATTTGAGTTCAGGGTAAGAGTGGAGAGGAGGGGGATCAGGGAAAAACAGGGCTGATGCTTCCAGAGGCATTTTAAAAACACGATATTTACGTGTTTAACTGATCGCTTAGTCCTTTCCCGGTGTCAAGGGAGAAATTCATCCTGGGTTTCTTAGGGACCCAAACCAGAGTGGTAATGAGTGGTGATCGCAGCTGGCTGACTGGCCTTGAGGGTGGGCTGTCCCTGGTGATGGACTATTGCTCCAGTGAGTGATCACTGCATGGAGCCCTGGCCTACATGACTGACATTCATGTAGGCCAGGGCTCCATGATAATGGAGCATGCCCTCACAATGGTGGTCATGCCCATTTTACAGATGAAAACACTGAAGCTAAGAGAAAACCTTAACCAGGTAACTTCCTTGATCCCCCCCCACACAATCAGCCCTCTGTAGGGCTTCTCCATTCCTCCTGGGATGCACCCAGGCACCCTTGTCCTTGTCCCATGGTTGTACCCCTCAGCCCTCGGCACACTCACCTTTGCCAGGACTTTGGTGCACCCTGTTTGTCCTTCACACTATTCCTCGTAGCTAATCTGGTTTTAAGACATGAAACAGATCCCCCCACCCAGCTCTAAACCTTTGATGGCACCCAGTGTTCTTTAAATGAACTCCAAGCACCTTGCCATGTTCCAGAAGGCCCTGGGTGGTCGCGTGAGGCTGGGTCTCACCAGGGCTGCCTGGTGTCCTTCCCCCTCCCTCCCTGTGCTCGAGCCCACGCGGGCCTCACTGTTCTTCAAATACACCAAGTTTTTCCTGACCTCAGCCTCCTTGCAGGGGCTGTTCACTTCTCTAGTAGAGGATTGTGTGCCATGGAAACAGGCTCTCCTTGACACCCTCTCTAAAGGCCACCTGCCCTGTCATTTTCTACCCCAGCCTCTGGTTTTGCTTTCTTCACAGAACACTTTGCCACTTGCCACAGCTATTTTTATTTTCCCATCAACTCGTTTTCGTTGTCTCCCAAACTAGAGCGTAAATTCTGAGGAGCAGCAAGCACGTCCCTTTAGCTGGCCAGCACACCGGGCCTGGCACGTAGTAGGTACAAAAGTGGATGTGGAATGAATGAAAAGTCACTGTGCTAGGGCAAGGGCAAGGTGCCCCGGAAACATAGGAGGACCACCAACCCCAGACAGAGGGGGGCAGAGCTGTGTTCCCAAGGAGACCTAGAATATAAACAGAAGCAGCCCAGATGAGAAGGGGGTGATAGGAGGAGCAGGCTAGGAAAGGGGGCTGCAGGAGAATCGGGCAGGAGATTGTGGCCACCTTCCAGAAACTGGAATTGGAAATAAAACCGGTACAAGGGGAAGAGGAGGGAGAACATGGAGGACCTACATCAAGGCTAGGGCAGAGGGTCCAGGGCTACTGGATTTGGACCTTTGGCATTGAGAGGTGAGAGGTACAGAGGAAGATGCAGATTTGTGTTGCATACACAAGGCCCTGGGTTCTATCCCCAGCACTGCAAATAAGAATAAGAATAAAGTCAAATATTCCTCAATTGTACTGTGAAGCATGCCGGGAAGGCTGAAGGCAGAGAGACCAGTTAGACCATCTCATCAGGTGAGATGGAGGCAGGTGCGTTGCACATGAGGCCAGAGGAGGCAGGAGTGGAGACAGGGGAAGGCCGTGGGAGATAGAAACTGGGCAGAGAGTCTAGCAGCCTCGGGAGCAGATTAGATAGGGAGTCTTGAAGGACAGATTATTCAGTGACACATTTCTGCCAAACTGGGGAGACATATGGATGCGACATTCGTTGATGTGTGGGGAGAGAAAATAAATGTCTCAGCTATAACCTTTATGTTGCAAATCACAGAAAACTCAACTGAAATTGGCCATTAATGGCAAGTTCTGAGGTAGAGTGTTTGGGGAATCTGTTTTTCTTAGAGGTCAATCATATCATCAGGGACCCTGCTTCGTTTTGATGTTTTGTTATTGTTCTTTTGATTCTTCCTTCCACAATGATAGTGTCTTCCCGAAGCAGCTCACTTTGTTATGACAAAATGGCTGCAGCAGCTCCGGCAGGAGCTGGAGCAGGAGCCCTGGTACTATCACTGGTATTTACCTCTGCACCTACCCAACCCACAAGAAAAAGAGCAGCAGAGGTCCGCCCAGAAGAATAGTCTTTCTCTAAAATCCTAGCAGATTCCTCTTGTCTCGTTGGTCTAAATAAAACAGGCCTTTTGTGCCTATGTCTGTACCAGGAACTGCAGCCCGAGGATGGCATGGCTTCAGTGCTGGAGATGGCTTACTTGAGCTAATCACTGTAGCTGTGTTTTCTCTGAGTGGGTCAGACCAGCTTTTCCACCTTGGCTGCACATGAGTCTTTGGGGTGAGGCCCAGGCCTGGTCATTTGAAGGGTGATCCTAATGCGACAGACGGGGTTGAAACCCACTGAGTTATCAAACCAGAACCTGTTCCTCAGGCTCAGAGAGGTGTCAACCCCAGCCTCTCCAAATGCATGCAATGGGGTGGGGGGGGGTGCAGGGAGGTTGAAAAGGAACCACTGCGTCCAGCCCACCTTGACCATGTTGGATTTGAGCTGCCTGTGGGCACCGAAGACCAATGTGGTGCTGGGCACAGTCTCAGGGCTGGTTTGCTTAGCCCCTGAATCAGCAGAAGAGCAGTCGTGACTTATTAGCACTTTACATATTCTTCTCTGGCTGCAATCTTATAACTTAATTGATGCTGTCTTTATGCCCCACCCACCTGCCATCACAGTGAATTTTTCCATGTGACTGCTGGTAGCAGAGAACAATCTTGTGTGAATGGCTGTTTGGGGATCAAAGCGTCACTGAGCCCTGAGCACTGAATTCCCCTGGGGCCCATTAGTCTCACACAGTCAGGGTGCACACTCCCAAGATGGACACTGAGGCTGCAACCCCTGGGGTGACATCCTCCCACGTCCACCGCAAATTCTTCCGTTTTATCCTGTATCCCTTTGTTCCTTTATGAACGAACATCCCTAAAATCCCAGAGCAGAACACAGCAGTTGATTGTGCCACTCACCTGTCCCCAGGGCAGCTGGGTGGACTGATGGGGGCTGGGCTCTGTGGGGCCGCTCTGCTCCATGTGTCCATCAACCTCCCTGGGACAGCATGCATGGTGGCCAAGCACAGGCTGAGGGAAGCACGGGCCCCTCTACCCTTCCTGACTGGCCAGGCCACCAGGAGGACGCATGGCAGACGGCACAGATAGGAGGGAAGCAGAGAACTGGAACAAGGAAAGCACATTTTGTTCACTGTGAGGAATGGAGTGTGACCCAGAAAGAGACGTGTGAGGAGCCGCGTCCTGTCCCCCCGTAAGCCTCCCCTGAGGGGCTGTGCTTTCCTTGTGGGGATGCTGGCTAAATGGCGGACCTCATGGAAAAGAAACAGGAGGGCAGAGCGCTCGCCTAGCACATGGGAGGCACTGGGTTCGAACCTCAGCACCACATGAAAATAAATCAATAAACATCCAAAGTACAGGTGTGAATATACTGTACTGGTGGAATATACTTTGTGTACAACCAGAGGAATGAAATATTGTGCTCTATATGGGTAATAAGAATTGTAATGCATTCTGCTGTCATACATAAATAAAAAATAAAATAAATAAATAAAACAAAGATCTTATGTCCACCCACAACCAAAAAAAGGAAAGAAACAGGAGAGGATGAGTAGAGCTAAACAACAGGCAAGAGAGGGAGGGGAGGGGAGGGGAGGGCTGGGCGAGGAGAAAGAGAGCCCCGGACTCCAGGCAGCACGGTGGCCCTACCCCAGCCCTTCTGAAGCCCAGCCAGGTTCCTGGCCTGGGTTCCTTTAATACGCCCTGGGAGGAGTCAGGGCTGGGAGATTCCACACAGACTGTTAATATATTTTGTATTTTATTTTTAACTTCAAGCACTTACTTTAATACCAACATACATTTTTTTGTTTGTTTATTTTTAACTACTTTGGCCAACAATAGCTGAGACACTCAAGAACAGGTAGCAGGTGTCAAGACCTACTGATTGCCAAGCAGTGCGATTCCTGATAGTATCAGCCCAAGAATAGGCACAAAGACCAACGGAAGGGAACACAGACGAGAAATAGCCCCTCGCATGTGCAGACCCTTGACAGAGGTGGCCACAGAAAGTGGGGAAAGGACAGTCCTTGTGTAAGCTAACTAAACAAGTACCTCACTAAACAAGTTCCTGAGACAACCAATTTATGAGGGGATGGTCTTGGTACTTGGTCCTGAAGGTTCCAGTCCATGACCGCGTGGCCCGTTGCTCTGGGCCTGTGCAGAGGCAGCCCCTCATGGCAGGAGCCCCCACAGAGCAGACTGCTCCCCATGCCAGGGAGCAGAACAGGAAGGCGGGTTGGGGCCACAGTCCCCTCAGGGCACGCACCCAGATGACCTAAGACTTCTACTAGCCCCTCCTCTCCCCACTGCCTCGCACAGTGGACCAAACCTGTAACACGTGGGCCCTTGGGGGACATTCAAGATCCAAACATATGCCCTTAATCAGTAATTTGGGAACAATTGATTATCCATAGGGAAGAAATCAAGTAGATCTGTCCTTTCATCACATGCAACAATACAATTTGCGTGCAGGTCTCAAGGGGGGTCTGCGATGGACCAGGCGGGCTGCTCTGCCCAGCCCTCTCCTCCTCCTCCTGTTCACAGTGTGTTTCAGGCACTGGATTAGGACTTCAGTGCATTCTCATTGAGTCTCTACAGCATCTCTCCTGGGCTGCTGTGATCATCCCATTTTAGAGCTGAGGAAACTGAGGCTCAAAGAGCAAGTCATTGGCGTAAGAATCTCTAAATCACAGGGGCAGGATTGGGATTCCAACCCAAGTGGGGCAGTTCCTGAGCCCTCTGCGTTACAGCACCCCTGCTGGTAACGAGGAGAAGTTCAAAAAGAAGGGAGCCTGGTGTGGGGAAGGACTGGGGTCAGAGGGCGAGTGGAGAGGTGTGGTGTGTATATCGGGATAGGTAGATAGAACCAGACCGTTGAGGGTCTAGGATGCCAATCAAAGAGTTTGCCCCTCCTCCTCCAAGTAAGAGAGAGTGTGGAGGGTTGGGAAACCAGAGGCATGCTTGCTTCTCTATGGCATGTCCCCGTGTCCCCACCCAGGCTTCCTGCAGAGGCACACCACCAAGACCCCAGGTCAGGGGACTGTTCATATATTTGGATCTTGAATGTCCCCCAAGCCACTCCCTTCCAGCCTTGCTCTTTACCTGTGAGGCCTCAGGGGCGGCCCAGGTGCTCCTTCCCTGTCCAGGCCTTGTCAGAATCTGGCTTCACTGGACGCCACATCAGGGTGAAGAAGCAGCAGGCTGGCTAGCCACGCCGATTGGAATGTTCTGGTGACGTAAACACAGAAATACACCTGAACTGGCTCATGACCTAGAGTGGAAATCGTATGTTTCAAAAACACAGAATCAGAAATGCCACCAGGGCCCAGCAAAAAAACTAGAATCAGGAATGAAAGTCAAGTAGACACAGCGGGGTGGGGGGCTCCTCTTCTTCCTGCACCCCCCCACTTCTTAGTCTGGTCCATCTTCATGCTTCTCTATCATTCCCACAGCCTCTGCCTCTCCAACCACTCCTGTGCCATGATTCCCACATCTCTGGCTCCAGCTCTGTCTGCTCCCTGAACCCAGGATCTCATTCCCAACCAACTCCCAGACACTGCCATTTGGATATCCCACAAACCTCTCAAACTCAGCATGTCCCAAATTAAATCCATCACCTGCCCTGAACCTGGTTTCCTCACCCTGTGCTCCCACACCTTGAATGTCACCACCACCCAGTTCACCCAGTTGCCAATGCCAAAAATCGGAGTCACCCTAGACTCCTCCGGCTCCCTCACTGCCACATTTGAGTCACCAGGTCTTGGTAATTCTTTCTCTTAAGGAGCCCTCAGATCTGTTCCCTTTCTGGAAATCTCCATGGCTACTACCTTAACATCTCTCACATGGAGAGCGGTTGTAGCCTCCTTATAGGACTCTCCCCCTTCAGTCTAAAAACAAAATAGGTGAGTCACTCCTCTTTTTAAAATCTTCATTTACTGGCAAAAGCATGGACATATAATTCGATGGAACAAATTGAGAGTCCAGAAATAAACCCATACATTATGGTCAATCGATTTTCAACAAGAGTGCCAAAATGATTCAGTGGGAGAAACTTCAGTCTTCTCAACAAACGATTCTAAATCAACTGGATATCCAAATGCAAAAACTGGATCCCTACCTCTTACCACATGCAAATATTAACTCAAATGGATCTTTGATGTAAGAGCTCAAACTATAAAACTCTTAGAAGAAAACATAGGTGTAAATGTTTGCAACCTTGGCTTAGGCCATAGTTTCTTAAGTATGACACCAAAGCACAAGCAACCAAAGGAAAAAAAGAATTTCATCAAAGTTTTAAAATTTTCTGCTTTGGCCGGGGGCAGTGGTGCACATGGATAGTTCCAGCTCTTTGGGAGGCTAAGACAGGAGGATCTCTCGAGCCCAGGAGTTTGGGGTCAACCTGGGCAACACAGATTCCATCTCTTTTTAAAAAATTGTGTTCCCCATCAATGTGTACAACTATAATGCATCAATAAAAAATAAGTGAAAGAAAAAGAAAATAATTGTGTTTCAAAGGACACTACCAAGAAAATGAAAATATTTACAATTCATACATATAATAAGGATCAATTTCCAGAATATATGAAGAATTATTACAACTCACCAATAAAAAGGCAAATAAACCAATTTAAAAACAGCCAAAGGATTAGGCTGGGGTGATGTTCACTGATAGAGAATTAGCATTCTTTAGGCCCCAGGTGAGATCCACAGCACCACCACCAAAGAGAGGAAGAGAGAGAGAGAGAGAATCTGAATAGATATTTCTTCAAGGAAGATAAACAAGTGGCCAATACACACATGAAAAGATGCTCAGTATCATTAGTCACAGGGAAAAGCAAATCAAAACCACAATGAAACTTTAATTGGGCAAAGGGGAGGGACGGGTGGGGAGGGTGTATGGGGGCAGGAAAGATGGTGGAATGAGATGGACATCATTACCCTATGATGACACTACATCGTGTACAACCAGAGAAATGAAAAGTTGTGCTGCAGTTGTGTACAGTGAATCAAAATGCATTCTGCTGGGGCTGGGGGTGTGGCTCAAGCGGCGGCCCACTCGCCTGGCATGCGCGGGGCACTGGGTTTGATCCTCAGCACCACATAAAAAAATGAAATAAAGATGTTGTGTCCACCAAAAACTAAAAAATAAATATTTTTAAAAAATGCATTCTGCTGTCATATATACCTAATCTAAATAAATTAATTAATAAAAACCACAATGAGACAGTTTATACCCACGAGGGTGGCTACAATAAAAGAGATAGCAGCAGAGCCGGGGAGGATGTGGAGAAGTTGGAATCCCCACACATTGCTGGTAGAAATGTAAAGTGGTGGGACCACTGTGGAAAACAGTGTGGCATTTTCTCAAAAAGTCAAGCACAGGGCTGGGGCTGGGGCTCAGTGTAGAGTGCTTGCCCGGCATGCATGAGGCCCTGGGGTCAATCCCTAGCATCAACGTTTAAAAAAATAAAAAAATTAAAGGTTGTTTAAATATGTTAAAAAATATGTTCTTAGGGCTGGGTTTGTGGCTCAGCAGTAGAGCACTCGCCTAGCATGTGCAAGGCCCTGGGTTTGATCCTCAGCACCACGTAAAAATAAATAAATAAAATAAAGGTATAAAAAATGTTATTATTTTTTAAAGTCAGACATAGAGTTGCCTATGGTCTAGCAATTTCACATCCAAGAGATTTGAAGATATATGCTGTCCACCCAAAGGTGTGCATGTGGATATTCATTATCATCATTATCCATAGTAACTCAAAAGGGAAAGCACCCCAAATGTCCAGAATATTATTCAGCCCTAAAAAGTAAGTACTGCCACATTTCCCTAGGAAAAGAGTCGCACAGTGGCCACTTGTGTTTGATTCCATTTACATGAAGTTCCAGAATAGCTAAGTGCTAAGAGACACAAGGCAGATCAGTAGTTTCCAGGGCCATGGGGGAGGAAGGAACGCGGAGTGACTGCTAATGAATGCAGGATTTCTTGGGACTATAAAAGTGTCCTGGAATTAGATAGTAGTGATAGTCGCGCAACTTTATGAATAGGTTGAATTGTAAATTTTAAAAGGGTGATGCTTATGGTGTGAAGTTATATCTGTTTTAAAAAATAATAATAATAAAAACAAACCTTGGCAGCTCCACATGGCCCCAAGGACTTTCATGATCTAGCCCCTGCCTGACCTTCCAGCCCTGTCTCTTATTAGTCTTTCCATTGATCACTTTGCCGAGAGCAACAGGGCCACAATAAATAAATAAATAAATAAATAAATAAATAAATAAATAAATAAATAAATATTTTTTTAAGGATTTAACATTGGAACTTGACTTTAGTTCCTGGGAGCTGAATAAGCAGTTTTTCTGGTGGTTGTCCTGGTGTCAAATGCATGGCCTGCAACAGCGTCTGTTGCTTCATCTCTCCTTCCTATCTTCATACAAATTTTCCTTGAAGCCAACCCAGCCCCAGAACTGCACAGGGAAGGGCATTCTGGGAAATGTAGTTCTAGCTTAGTTAAAGTGCACAGTACAAAGACTCCATCAGCTCTTCTCACCCCTGTCCGGAACATAGGCCCTATTATCATCCAATCATACCTACTCATCTTTCGAATTTAGCCACCTGCAGGAAACCTCTCTGATCCTTCCTCCAGACTTGGACAGGCCTCCTCTGACCTCCCACTGCCCTACTTTATACAGTCTGCCACCTACAGTTGGGGAAGTTGTGCACAACTCTGAGGGCACAGTTCACATAGCCATCATGGACCTGTATCTTTGCATGACTTTTCCCATGATGACAGTAAAGAGACCGGAGCCAAGAGGCATCTTTTTCTAACACAGGTGTTCATAGGCTGTTGTGGGCAGACTGTACTTACCTCAGGGGATGGAGGCTGTTTCACTTCCTAGACTGTGAGCCCCACCTGCAAAGGATCACAGCAGAACAACTCGACTGGGATTTCCAGCATTTAAAACAGGGCCTGGCACCCAGCAGACTCTCAATGTCTGTAAAAATGAGAATAAACAAATATCTGGGGGCTGAAATGGGAGCTGCAGAAAAGAGTGCAAAAGGATGGGTAGGCTCAGGAACTGGGTTAGAGGCAGACAACAGATAGGGCACAGCAGGGTGGATCAGAGTATGGATTCAGGAGCCAGGCTCCCATCTCCATCACTTACTAGCTGTGTGACCTACACTAAGTTATGCACCTCTCTGTGCCTCAATTTGCTCACCTGAAACTGAGCACCTCCCTCAAGGGGTTGTAGGAGAATTCATTGGGCTAATGTTTGTAGAACACTTGGATAAAAGTATACAAATGTTTGTTAAGCAAATAAATATATACATTATACACACACAATAAATAAATAAAATGAAGGAAAGATGAAGCATTTTGTTTCTCTCTCAAAGCCAGGGCAAAAGGCAGCTCCCCTCTAAGGAAGTTGCTGCTGGGGCTCCCCATTTCAGCAGCTGGAAGGCAGTGTAATGCTTCTGCTCTGAGAATACATAGGTTTAAGAGCATGAAGACAAATGCCCTGGCGGTAAGAACATTTAGACTAGAGGGTATTGCATTAGCATACTGTTAGTTAAGGAATTATAGCTCTTAGGATAACAGCTTCTGCACAATAAAATGATTTTTAAAACAACATTTTAAGAACCTGATTAAAACATAATGCTCTGTTTAGTTACTGCCACAAAATGTTTCGTTTGCAAATTACAGCCCAGCGGATTTAATTTACTTTCTGCTGACACCCGTATTAGATGTGATGGACCAGGCCGGCGCAGCAGGCTGCAGGCTCCAGAGCAGTGGAGTGGGACGTGAGCTCATGGGCTCCACCACTGGACTGTTTGGGAGGTAGTGTGATGACCCAGACTGTGTGCTACCCCTGCAGGGCACACCCCAAGGGTCTCATGAATGGCCTGCACACATGGTCCTTCTTGCCCCCTAGGGTTTGGGGCTGGCAGGACATTGGGCTGAGAGCAGAGACTGAAAATTGGTGACCATTGGCTGTCCTGAGCGGTGCTTTAATAATTACTCGGAGGAGGATTGTCTTTGAATGCAAACATATATTCATTCAATCATATCAACTGTCAAACAGTTAACTCAGCTCACACTAATTAAACACATCACAACAATCCCAGAACAACCACGAGTTCCAAGTACCTCCGATGCTACGCAACTTCTCTTAGCTGAAGAGGGAACGTTGTTGTCATTGTTACTGTTGTTGTTGTGCAGTGGTTCTCTCCAGCCGATGATTGGACACCAGGGAATGGTGGAATCGATCCAGTGACGGCCAGCAAGGCGGCCAGTCTCACTGACGTCCTAGGAGCGAAGCTCTCTGATGTGGCAGGACAGCGGTTTAAATACAGTTCCAAGTTGGTGCCCATCGGTCCCGTCCTTGGGTGCTGTTCTGTTGCCCTCAGGCGTTGTTCCGTCTGTCTCTAGATCATGGTCCTTGTCAGTGACATCCAGCTATTGCTAAGCATACCTGTGGCCAAGTTCAGCTCTCGTTGTTGGCCTGGCTCTCACCCTGACTTCTGAAACTGATCTGAGCTAACCTTGGACAACTGGAGCTCTCTCTTGAAAATCTGATGTTTTGTCACTCTGGAAAAAATGGGAAGAACTGGCAATGTTGGACAGTCACTGTCATGGCAACAAAAGGCTAGGATTTGAGAGGCTCTGTGCCTTCCATTTGTCACAGTCCCTACTATTCCCTACTGTCCACCTCACATGAAGGAGCACGAGATGACTGGGATCCTGTTTTTTCTCATGTGAGCTATTTTTTCTTGGGTAGAGAAGCATTCTCCCACTCATTCTGGGTTCCAGCAGGAACAGATGGCTTTTATGCTGGGCAACTGAGGAGAATTTACTGGGATTATCTATACGGTACGGCCAGGATCTAGGGAATGAAAGATACAGTCCCCAGGGCTACAGAGGGGGAGCTATTGCCACTGTGAATCTGAAAGGATATGGGCAGGAGGCCTGCAGAGAGGGGGCTGCTGACCTGGCTGAGGCTGGGTCACTCCATGGGAAGGAAGCCCTCAAAATAGTTATTCAAATACATTCTCCTCCACTCCCTCCAGTCTTCTCTGTGGCTCCCAGGAGCTACACCATTGGAAGCCAGCAGACAAGGGAGTCCATGCGGATCAGCCTCTACCCAGCACTGTTAGGAATGGGGAGGCAGGAAGACTCTGAAGGAAGGGCCAGTGGAAGAGAGCCAGCATGTCCCATGTCCTTCAAAATTGTCAAGACTGCCCCCCCACACACGCACACGCACACACGCAGAAGCAAATGTTTAAGGACAAACAGAGGGCAGTTCTGTGTGGAAGTGAAGGCCACGCTTCCTTGTACACTAAATGTGCAAAGGTGCGCTCCTCCCTTCTCACCTTCCAGGCCCCCCGGATATCTGACTTTGCCTCCGGGACTCTGGGAGCGCCATCCTCTTCTCCCTCCTCCTCCAACCCTCACACCCTACCTCAATCTTGGCTTTATGTCCATGTGAGAAGGGAGATTCCCATGGGTTCTACAAGGAGGAGAAGGCATCAGAGACCCTTCGGTCCTCTCCACCCCTGGTCTGTATGGGGAGGCAGAGGACAGGTCATGCTCAGTTGCTGGCCTTCCCCTGGATCTGCCCTTTGGAATCTCATCGCTGTGCTGCTCCTGCTGCCCTGCCGCCGCTCAGCAAGGCAGAACAGCCCTGGAAAATTGGGTTCCAGGAGGGAGGTTCAAGCTGCATTCTTCAGTTCAGACTTATCATGTATTACACTGAAGCTAGTGTCCCCATTGGATCTCAGTCCCTTCTGCCTCATGTTGAATGTGTGGTTTTGTTTTTTGAATCCCACCATGGAGACCCAGCCTGGATTTAAAGAATCCCTCACTTTATGAGATTTGTAGGGAGGCAGGTCCCACCTCCCACTCTAGAAACCCAAAGGGCTAGTTAGTTGCTTTCCCAGCCTCCCTCACAGCTGGGAAGCAGGCACTGGCCCCAGCATCACCAGCCAGGGGACTCTGACTTGACCACTGGCCCAGGGAGGCAGTGGTGGCAGCTGCAGCAAGATCTGCCTCCAAAGTAGCAGGGCAGCAGCAGTACAGGCAGGGGAGTCCAGTCAGCAGTGGCAACGATGGTGGCTATGGTTGTGACTATGGTGGTGGTGGCAGCAACCTGGCCACTCTAGTTCGATGGCCCAGTTACAGTGTGGTTTGGCTACATAGTCAAGGAGCTTAATTCTCCAGCGCTCCCAGGGACAATGTGAGCCTTTCAGTGCATTCCTTCTCTGTTTAAATCCATTCCTGTTCCATGCGACTTAGAACTTCTACCGATACCTGTGCACAGCCATTGCAACAGCCGGGACCCTGGAGGAAAGAGTGGGTTAGTGGCAGCCACCTGCAGCCTGTGTACCCATTAAAACTATCCTGAGTGCTGGCTGGGGGTGGGGCACCTTCTTGTAATCCCAGTGACTTGGGAGGCTGAGGGAGGAGGATCACAAGGTCAAGGCCAGCCTCTGCAACTGAGCAAGACCCTGTCTCAAAAAATACAAAGAGCTGGGTTTCCAGATGGGGTTGCACATCTGTCCCAGAACACACCATGGTGGCAGGAAAATGGGATATGTGGATCAGTTTTATCTAACCAAGACCTTCCCCAGAGCTGAACCCCTCTCACCTCACAGAGAGAAGGGAGCAGGTGGCAAAATCACCCCCCAAAACTAAGCTCCCTGTGAGTGGGAAGAGGGGGATGATGCTGGGCACTCAGGAGATTCCCATTACCGGGTGTGTCTCAGCTCTGCTCCTGCCCAGCCGGGTGAAGATGGGCCAGTCCCTGTCCTCCTCGTGCACCGTGACCACATCAGGACAATGGTGGAGGGGGCCCATGCTGGAGCCCTTCTATCCCGGACATTCTACAGGTCGTGGGTCTCTGAGGCATTTCAGCACCACCTGGAGACAGTGAGTGGGGTGTGACCGATTCACGTGTTGGAGTCCTGACCCACTGTGCCTCAGAAAGTATTGGGAATAGGGCCTTGAAGAGGTGGTTAAGTTAAAATGAGGCCACTTGTGTGGGCCCCAATCCAATCTGACTGATGTCGTTATAAGGAGACAAAAACATCCAGAGAGATACTGGGGGTGTCCATAGTAGGACATCTGCAAACCCAGGAAAGAGACCTTGGGAGAAATCAAAGCTACCACATCCCGATTTTAGGCTTTCAATTTTCAAAACTGTGAGAGAATGAATGTCTGTTGTTTCCTTTTATTTACTCCTTCCCTCCCTCCTCTCTCCTTCCCTCTCTCTCCTCCTCTCTCCAGGCTCTGGCTCCATGGCCCAGGCTGGCCTGAACTTGAGATCCTCCTGCCAGTCTCCTGGTAGATGCTATTACAGTTGTGTGCCACGGCCCCAGGCAAATGTCTGTTCAAGCCACCAGTCTCTGGTATTTTTGTGATGGCAGCCCTAGAAAATTGGCACAGTGGCTATGAACTTGGAAGTAGCAAGTCACTCCATGAAGTGGGAGGGTGAATCAGTCAGAGTTCCGATCCCTGCCTGGCATTCACCAGGTCCATGACTGCAACTCACTTCAGTTCTCTGAGCCCAGTAGCAAAGTGGGAGGAGCACCTTTTACAAAAGCAGTTGAACTTCCAACAGTCTTGGTTATCCATTTGCAGACAGGGTGACCATGGGGAGTGTGATGAAGAGGTGTCAGAGAGAACAGGGCACAGCAGGGTTAGGCCTTGGGCTCCAGGTGAGTAGTCAGAGGGTGGTGGCTGCTCACTGGCCAGAGGCAGTCACCTCCTCTCAGCCCACACAGCCGGCTCCAGACTCTGCCCTCTATACCTAGGCTCAGAAAGTTTTATGAACTCCCTCTCCCATATGACCAGATCTGGTTTATGCATCTTCTGGGGCCCCCAACACCTCACCTGTGATGAGCATACAGAAGGGCCTTGTGCATGGACTTGTAAATTCCAAGCACTTAGCTGGATATGTCCACACAGTAAATGCTCAGAGTAGTGTGAAGATTACCGTGATAGGGTAGGCTCGGACCCTGCAGGGTGAAGATGTCGCTGAGCTTGCCTGAGTTAGAGCCATACTGTTTCCTAAACGCACCCCACACACCCACCCACACAAACCCCCCTCCAGCCCCCACCTGATAGCTGGACCAGCCACCTCACTGGTCTCTGGGCACCCAGGTTCACTTCCCTCCATCCCAAACTCCACTGGGCAGCCAGCAAGGTCTTTCCAAACAGTCCTGAACATAATCCCAGCAGAAACTCCCTCCCCCCCTCCAGGTTCTCCTGTCCTCAGAGTCAGTGCAACTCCTCCCATGGCTTAGCAAGCAGGCCTGCAGGAGTCAGACCCCTGCTGCCCCTGCAGCCTCTTGGCCACCCCTCCTGCCTTCAAGTACCATGGTCCCACCACACTGAACTATTTTCAGTTCCTTAAACATATGGAACTGCATGTTTTATTCTCTCTACCAGGAAAGTGCTTGTCCCTCCTCTTCACTTGGATAGCTCAGCCTTTAGACTTCCGGTTGGATGTTACTTATTCTGGAAAGCCTCTGAGTCCATGGTGGGCTCACAGCTCCAGCACTGGATTGGAATTGCCCTTGTCCTCACCTGTCTCCCTGCTGCATCCAGAATTCTGGTGAGGAAAGGAATTGTGACAGAATTCTTGGGCCTGGCACAGAGTGCAGGATACCAGGGCAGGGCCTGGCTGAACATTTACTAATTGTATTAGTTTTCTATTGCTGCTGTAACAACCTACCACACATTAACAGCTTAAACCACACAACCTGGTTAATTTACAGTTCTGTAGAGCCATCCTGTAGAGGGGGTATGAGTCAGAAGTCTAACATGAGTCCCACCCATTCTGGAGGCTCAAGTGGAGGCTGTTTCCTTGCCTGTTCAGATCTCTGGCAGAATTCAATTTCTCAACACTTGTGGGACTGACAGTTTTCTTTTGGGAAGTCAGCTGAGGGCTATTCCTGTCTTCAAGAAATAGCCCCTGTGACTGACTTCCTCCATCTTCAAAGCCAGCAATAAGAGGTCAATTCCCCTTAACACTTCAAATTTCTCCTCCTCCTACCATTTCATCTCTCAGAGTCAGGCAGGAAAGTTTTGTTTTTATTTTCCTTTTAAGGACTCATGTGATTAAACTGGGTCCACCTAGATAATCCAGGATAAACTCCCATCTCCAGATCTGTGAACTTAATCACATCTACACAAATCTCTCTCTCTCTCTCTCTCTCTCTCTCTCTCTCTCTCTCTGTAAGGTAACATTTGTGGAGGTTCCAGAGATTAGCTCTTTAAGGATCTATTATTCTGCTTACCATACTGAATGAAAACTCTTGAAAAATCAGCAGGATACAGAAAAGGCCTGGATGAGGGCAGGACACCACAGCTGGAGTCTTGGGGCCTGGTTCAGTGTCTGCTGCCCAGTTGACAGGAACAGGGATGAGCTGAGGTAGTGGCCCACAGGGAGGTGTGGAATCCAGGGGAGTAGGAGGGAGCTGGAAAGGAGAGACTTCTCCACAAAGGGTTAGGGTCAGATTAGAAGTCTTTGGGGCTAGTGAAGATGCGGGGTTATAACCCAGATGTCAGACAGAGTCCTGGTCCTTTCTAATACAAATATGATCAGCCCAAACCACCATCCCTTTTCCTATGTTTTTCCAAGGTGCCTGCAAGTATAGCCAGGGTAGACTTGTCACTAGCCACTCCTGGATCTGAGTGACAGCTTGTGCTAAACTTGTTCAATTTCTGTCCCTTGTACCTCATTGTCCCCAAAGGAACTTGACTCTTGCTTTGATGTACACACACACATACCCCCCATTCCTGCAGGGCCTTTGTGGGTCAGAAAGCCTTTACTGAAAGTCTGAGATGACAGACTCATGTGAAACACCTTTTTTCTTAAATGACCATTCATGAGCAGGCTTCCCTCCCTCACCAGGTTTTTCCCTCTGATTGCACCTGAGGTTCCCTCATCTCCCCACCTTGCTGCTGGCACTCTTTTACCCTTCCTCTTCACCCCCTTTCCTAGATGCCTCTCCCAATTCTCATCCCAATATTCAGAGTAAAGGTGATAGACTGAATTTTTGGCCCTAATTCTCCACCCTCCTCTGTGTCCTTTCCCATGTGATTTTGTAGTTCCCCTCCCAAGCGGAGGACTGTGCTTTCCTGCCCATCAGCCTGGGTTCAGCCACAGGACTCATATGGTCACTGGGATGTTAAGTGAAATGACATAAGCCAAAACACAAGATATGCTTGCATAGTGGGGCTTGATCTCTTACCTGTACTCCCTGAAATGAAATTCTCCTGGGTAGTTATTGTTCCATTAACCTAGGCCCCAGAATGAAGACACAAGGGGCAGATCTGAGCCCCACCTGCACAGAGGAGCCCACCCCCTGGACCCACAGCTGGAAGCAGAGCAGTCAAATTGAACTCAGGTTAAATCAGCAAATCCTTGCTGACCTGTAGGCACACAAATAAGAATAAATAAATTTCTTGAGCCACTGAGTTTTAGGGATTTTTTTTTTTTGTAGGCTATTAGAGTAGTTGATGCTGGAAAGGGTGCGGCTGCCATAACAAAACCTTAAATATGGTTTTGGGACCAGGTTTGGTTCCACTGGGTCTGGGACCAGGCAATCAGGAGCAAGGAAACATTTACAGGAAGGAGGCTGGAGAATGGTGAGGAAACACGGGAAAGGCAGCCTGTGTTAAGCAGTGTAAAACATTTAATAAAACTGCTGAGGGCGAAGATCCAAATCGCAGAAATTTTAATGAACTTTTATTAGAGTTGAGAGAAGACATCTAGAAGCAGAATGTCAAAAGTAGGACTTTCGGATACTCTCACCTGCGGCCAGCGTGTGTAGTGAGCAAAAGCAGGATGGCTCAGTGACCTTAAGGGTCCTGCTTCCACACTGGAAGGAGCGAGAGTGAGCCAACGTTTTTTATTTTTATATGGGGGATACACAAAGGCTTTTCCATAGAATATTCTTCACCAAATAAGGCGGAGGGGTGGGCGGCTGTCCAGCCCAACTCCAGAGCTACAGAGCAGCCTCTATAGCCAATCGAAGACTGAGGTCATGTGCTTTGCATAATAAGCCACAAAATGACTTGCAATGCCGGACCAAAATCTCCTTGGCTTCAAGGCCAAGTAGAAGCTATGCAAATAGCTCAGAGGAGGCCCCCCACAGGATACTAGATAAATTTTTAAAGTTATTATTACAAGAAAGACATGCTCTGAAAAAACCTGAGCAGTTTTGCAAGCAATATCTAGAAAGAATATAAGTCTAGAAATTGCTAGGTTGAAAAATAGAAGTTTATAATCTTCAGCCTCCCTAATCAGTAAAATGCTTAAATTAAAATATGATTTGCAAGCAAAAACCTAATTAAGGGTATAGGTCCTATGAATTGACAAAAGGGCTTCTAGAAAGATTAGGGTGTGTTCCTACACAATCCTGTTGAATCTGTACACAGACGTGTCAAAAGGAATTATGAGTGCGGCTTTTGTCATATGGCATTGACTGGAATAAAATACACAGAAAATTTACAATGTTTTCAAAAGCTATTTATTAGCAAAAGTACCTCCAGCCTGCATTAAAAGAAGCAGAGATTTCCCCAACTTTCTGTGGGAATGTATGAAGCTGAGAAAGCTTATCAGCCACTAACATGTGTATACTCTTCAAATGCTTTTAAGGCACGCTTCAGAATTAACCAAGGGAGTTGTTGGAAAGGAACAATTTCCAAAGGGCAGAACCAAGACCTGTAGAGAATGAACTGGGAAACCATTCCCAGAAGAAATCAAGGGCCTGATCTAGAAACATAACTAAATCCCAGGGTAGGGAGATCTTACAATGTTTGCCCAATGGGGCTTCAGAATTGCTATGGGCCAGTGACATCCTCCCACTCCTCCTCCTTCTCAAATGACAGTGCTTATTGCAGTTATTCCTGTTCCAAAATAGTTTGCTGGGTGTGGGGGTGAGGAGGCAGATAACTGTGTCTTTTTAATTCATAGGTCTTGGAATCCAGAGGAACCACATCCAGGCCTGATGTAGATCATGAGACCTTGGACTTTGAGCCTTATAAGGCTTTGAGTCTGGATGAGACTTTG
This sequence comes from Marmota monax, assembly GCF_021218885.2. Lineage (NCBI taxonomy): Eukaryota > Metazoa > Chordata > Mammalia > Rodentia > Sciuridae > Marmota > Marmota monax. The sequence goes on from NW_026692912.1 coordinate 19,628,670, forward strand.
GAGGATTTGGGGATTGGGTGTGAATATGTTTTGCATGTGGGAGGAAACCACATAGCTGTTAAGAAGGCAGACTTTGGTCAATTCACTTATTGTTCTCAACCCTTCATTCCTCCCTGTGTCCCAAGCCTATTGGCATGACTTGTAGTTTATTCCTCTAGAAGCAGAATGCATTTCTCTGCCCCTTGACTTAGGCCTTATTGCATTAGCCAACAGAACATTAACAAATAAAACACGAGAGAAGGCTTAAGATGCTGGACCCCTGACATCATCACAAGATGAGCTCCTCCTGGGTAGCTGCTGTCCCTTTAACTTCAGCCTGAGTAAATATCTGTGGAGCAGATCCATTCCCCAACAGAAAGAAACCAAGCTGGGATAGAGACACAGTTCAAAGCACAAAAGAATTAATGATGATGTTTTAATCCACCAGGCTGGGTGTTTATTATTCAACAGTAGCTAACTAATACACTTACCATTTGCCTCTGTGGTCCCTACCCTCCAAGGACTCTAGGCTAATACTTGCACATCAAAAGCACATTGAGGGATGGGTTGTGGCTCAATGGTAGAGCGCTTGCCTAGCATGTGTGAGGCACTGGGTTTGACTCTCAGCACTGCATAAAAATAAACAAACAAATAAAGACATTGTGTCCATCTACAACTAAAAAAAAAAAAAGAACCTTAAAAAAAAACCACATTGTGGTTTTTAGCTAAACAGAATTGTCTTCCTAAGACTACTTCCTCCCACAAATTCCATGTTCCTAACAAGATGGTTGGGTTTTAAATGACAATTTTTAATTTTCTGTTTGATTGGTTTATCAGTTGGAAATATGTTTGGCTATAAGAGAAAATCCCCAAAACAGTGACTTAGATGAATAATGGGTTTGTTCCTTTTACAGATGGATGGATAGATGAAAGATAGGTAGATAGATATAATAACTTAAATTAATAAAGGATTTATTTGATGGGTAAATAAATGCATATACAGAGAAAGATAGAAAATGTTTTATGTGGCTATATACAATTATGTGTATGCATATATATGTATGTGTGTTTATATATATATTATATATATATATATATATATATATATATATATATATATATGAATATACATACATGTATTTTCAATCTTGCCAGAGGTCTCAGTTTGCTTAGTGTTTTCAAAAAACTTTCGGGTGGGGTTGTAGCTCAGTGGTAAAGCACTTGCCTAGCACATATGAGGCAATGGGTTCGATCCTCAGCAGCACATACAAATAAATAAATAAAATAAAGACACTGCGTCCATCTACAGCTAAAAATATTTAAAAAAAAAACCTCTGAGCTTTATTATTGCATCTCTGCTTTCTAATATATGATCTTAGCTTTTTCTATGTCCTTCTTTCTACCTTCCTTAAATTTTCTTTCCTTTTTTTTTTTTTTTACTTTTAGGTAATGAACACATTAACGGTATCCTCTACGACTGAGCCACAGCCCTATCCTCTTCCTCTTCGTTTTTTAAAACATGCTTTTTCAATGTTCTGGTTATAAAACATCCAAGGTAGTTGTGGATTTGCTTCTGCTGCTTCTCTTCTTATTTCCTAATGGGTTTTGTGGTGAAGTACCACAGACACTATCTACTCAGGTCAATTTTAAATAAGAATGTTTAGATTGTAGGGTTTGGGACCATGAAAACTGCCTGTATGAAAGCTGGACTTTGGCCATGAATTCTCTTGAGAAATGTTGTTTCCAGTGCCAAAGCAAAGAAAGACAGCCATTCTACTGCCCACCTCTGCATGGCATATTTTTACATTCTAGTTTCCCCTTTTCCTGAGGTAAATATCTTCTAGGGTCCCAATGTGAAGCTATAATTTGATTCTTACCCTGTTTGGACCCAGGTAAATACCTTATAGTTAGTAGAAGCATTAGTGTTTACTTATCTTCAGAGATGATTTTCAAAATATTTGTCAGATAGCATAAACACAAACCAATCAGAACAGATGCAGACTGTATGTATCCTTGTGTAACTTCTGAACATTGATTCGAACTTAGTAGGTTTGTGTTACTGTTTTTTTCCTGATTTTCTTGATGATTTTCCTGAAAGGTTATCTTCTTTTAACTTTAAATAATTTGTTGCAATAATATTAGGAGACAGAGTTCACAACATTCCTTGGAATAAGTCTAAGCAAGTTTGTTTGGCTCACGAAACAAAGCATCTGATAGTGAGCAATCCAAAGCTGGGATTGTAGCTTAATGTCATATGAATCCTAGTCTCTCTCAATCTTCTTGCTTTGCTAGCCTTAGTATTTGCCACTTCACAGACACATGATGGTGGCTGAACTTCCAAATTTCAGGCCTGCCTAGAGGCAGAAAGAAAACTGGCAAAGCACTTTAAAAATGACATTCAACTAGAAGTCTTAGTGGACTCTGTAAACAGTACTGTTCCAGAATTCCCATTGGATGACTTCTTGATCACTTATTATTGGGAAGAAGTTGGTCACAAGACCATGCCTAGCTTAATTACTGGCTGAGAGTAAGATTACCAGGATGGTGGTGGGAGTGTGCCTCAGTTGGGTAAAATAAGGGGTTGGAACATACACCCTTGAACCAGAATCCTTTTAAACAAGCCCTTCTGCACCCATCCCCATTTCTGTACTTCAATATATTTTTTTCTTTGGCTGTTTTCTAGAATTTCCGTGTAGACTTTAGAAAGTCCCAATCTCCTCTCTGAACACCCTTCAGTTCTAGAGTCCAAGAAGCAGCAAGACAGGCACACACCTGGGAAACTGGACACTTTAAGCTAAGACAGAAACAATATCAAACAAGTACGTCTGATCCAACAAGAGAATTCACCCTAAATCCAGAAGCCACCGAATTCATGCAGCTGCCTGGATTTCAGGTTAGTATGAATTAACACTTAAACGAAGTGGGGCCTGGGTCTCTAAACAGACCAAAAGGTATGTGGCGGCTCGGGTCCCACACACCACTACTTACCTCTCTTCTACACTAATAGAGGGGGGAAAGGGAGGTTTGTTGGGGGTGGCAGAACTGGAAGCCACAGGAAAGGCTCTGCGACGCCGCTGCCCAGCACAGTGCCAGCCACAGAGGGGGAACACTGGTCCCTTCACTGAGTATTTACTGAGCATCTACGATATACCAAACAGCGGATCGGGCGTTGTTGGAGGCTGACACGGATTTTGACATAATGTCTGCTGGATGACCTGAAATAGGTCAAGGTTTTAAAAGGGTTTGGAACCCAGAATCGTTGCTCCAGTTTCCATCAGTAGACTCACTCCCTAAAACCTACTGAGCACCGGACAGGCGCAGACACCTCGGCGTGCGCTCTTGACGCCCCGCCCCGAGCGGGATGCCGCATGCGCCCACGCTCTCTCGCTGACGCACCCCCGGAAGCACTGGCGGTTTCGGGGGCGGGACCGAGAAGCGTTTCCGGGGGCGGGAGGCGCAGGCTGAGGCTGTCGCGGCGGGCGACGGCTTGAAGAGGCCTGGCGCTGGCGGCTGAGAGGGTGCCTCGGGCGGGGGACGTGAGGCGTGGAGCCCGTGGCAGGTATGGCGGCGTCGGAACTACCGAAGGCGAGGACGAGAGGAGGAAGAGCCGGGGGAGGGTTGAGGACTTCTCCGCAGGCCCGGGCGCGCGCGCCGCCGTCCCCTTCGGGCCCATCCCTTGGACCGGAATGCTGAAGCCGCGCGGGCGGTTGGAGTCCCAGCGCCCCACGTCCGACTCCCGGGGTCTCTGGCCCTCCTGGCGCGCAGACAGCGACACCGAGATCCCCCCAACCCCGGGCAGCTTCTCCGCCAAGGTCACCCCGCGGCAGCGGAGCTCGGCGGGCCCGGGCGCTTAGAGATCCCGCCCCCGTCCGTCCGTTGGCCTTTCGGGGCACGGGTGGGCGCGGCTTGGCGGCCTGGGGTTCAAGCCACCCAGGCCAGGCCTGGCGAGTCGAGGCTGGAGAAGGGCTGTGCCAGGACTTCTCTGATCTCCGTTTCCCTCTGTTTCACCCCTGTGGCTGTCTCTATCACCTGTTGTCACCTGGCCTTTTTGTGTCTTGTCGTGGCCCCTGTCAACCTGGTGTTTCTCCCCACCTGTGTCTTTGAGCTGTCTCTGAGTGTCCAGACCCTGTCTTTATTTTTGTCTTCTTGCTTCTCTGTTTCTTGACCCTGTCTCTGCCACTCAGCTCTTCCTCTCATTCTCGGCTTGGATGTCATACTGACCTTTTTGGCCATCTGTTTGTTTCTAACTTTCTGCTGATTTTGTGTCTTTCTCTCTCGTTTCTGATTCTCCCTACTGGGTTTGTCCAGGCGGGGCGGGGCAGGCCTGCCCAGATCTCTGAGCCATGAAGGTGACTCATGACCCCGTGAAACTCCCTGCACTGGTGACATTCTCAGTGACTCGACCGCAGTCTGGTCTCAGCTCTGACAGGTGCCACCCACCCTAAACAAGTGTCAGGGTGCAGGAGCACCTGGTGGACAGACAGGAGATCCAACTCAGGACCAAAGCAGCTTGATGAATCTTTGCCTTTTATTGCCTACGGTTTTTCCAGGCGTGCACAGCGGCCTACATCCCTTTGCTTTATCCACCTACCCCCATGCCCTCCAGGGCTCTTTGGAGCCTACTCCTTGAGTTAGAACTGGTCAACTAGTCCGTTCTACAAGCTGAGGAAGGGTCAGGTTGAGATCTTCTGCCTTTGGGGATCTCTGAAGGGTAGAAAGATTTCTAGGAGAGCTATGTGCGTAGCTCAGAGATTGTGCCACTGTCCAGTTAAATAAGGAGAAACTTGTTAATTAGGGATCATTCACTGTTTTACCAAAGTACCATTGGAGGAATGCACCAGATACAAGGACAAATATTGTTTGAGACTTCTGAAATGATCTTAAATAGGCAAATTCATAAAGATAGGAAGTAGGCTATGCTGTAGTCAAAGTATTGTTCAATGGATACAAAGTTTTGGGGATGATAAAAAAGTTCTGGAAATGAATTGTGCTCATGGTTGAGCAGCATTGTGAAGATTCTTAATGCCACTGAACTGTACACTTACAGATTTAAATGATTTTATGTTATTTATATTTTACACAATAAACACACAAAAAGTACTCACTGGAGTCTCCTGAAACCAGTATGCTCTTTTTAAATATATTTTAAAAATTTGTTAGGAACATTAGTGGAACCTGTTTATTGAGGCCTACTCTTCACAGCAGTGGGTTAACCTGAGGGCCTTTGAAAAAGAGTTTGGTTTAAATCTTCAAGATTTCTGTTTGCAGCAGATTCCTATCCTGGCTCTGCTCTTTCCACCTTCTTCAGAATCAGTGCAGAAATCTGCCTAAGGAGGAAACTTTTAAGAAAAGATTTTACTTTTTATATGAAGAAAGCTTGTAAGGTTGGAAAAATAGCCCTTTTGTTACCGTAATACAAAATTATGTGTTATTTCTTATGGGAGATGCCTTTGTTTTTGTATTTTGTTCTTTAAGCTTTCAGTTTGACTTTAGGGTAGTTTATCAAACTTTCTAATAAGATAACAGCTGAATTAGTATCATATTTCATTGAATCTTAGATGCCATCAATTGTTTTATGTAACACCAAGGAGAGAAAAATACTACCAGTTAAATTACAGTTAAGCTGTAACAAAACTCTTTGCTATCGTTTTGGACTATTTTATTCTTATTGGAAACATTTTAACTTTTTTAGACTTTAAAAAAGCTATGTCAATACATTTTTCTAATGCATGTATTAAAGGGGAAAATATGTAAAAATAAGTTGCTCATTAAATAAATAAGTGCTCATTAAACTTAACATTCTAACCCCAGCTTTTCTGAATGCTTTTCAGTCTAGAGGTGTATCCATAGTTTTTCCACATGGTATCATCCTTTGTGCCATCAGAAACACTCTAGCGTTATCTAAGGCAGTGACAACTATTAAAACTGCCACTTGGTGATCACATCCTGATTTCAAACATTTTAAAATGTGAAAAAGGGTGTTTCTTAAAATGAGTTGACTCAGTCAGTGCTTTATATTCATTTTTCATGAACTTTTCTTTTTCACCTTATTTGCAAATAGACTTTTGTCTTATTAGTAATTACTGAGAAAAAACTTTTATATCTTGATATGTAGTTAATAATTTTATTGAAATGAGTACTTCTATTGAATATCTTACCCTGAATTCTCTTGCATATGAAAGTATTGTTAAAAATATCTCCTTGTAGGGTGGTACAGGCCTGTAATCCCAGCTATTCTGAAGGCAGATACAGGAGACAGGAGGATCACAAGTTCCAGGCCAGCCTGGGTACCTTAGTAAGACCTTGTCTCAAAATAAAACATAGAATGGGTTGAGGATGTAGCTTAGTGGTAGAGCATCCTCTGGGTTCTATCCCCGTATCACCAAAAATAAAAAACAAAACAAAACATAAAAACCCTCGATTTGATTGAAGTATAATGGAAAAATGACATAACTGGAGAACAATATCTTCTCTTTTGAATTTCAAAGTTTACCTTAAGGGAATGTTTTGCCTTAGAAGTTTTAAGACATTCAGCTGTGATTTAAAATTGAAGGGAGTCATAAATCAAATTTCATATAAAGTAGGTGGCTTGTTCTTTTTTTTTTTTTTTTTTTTTTAGAAAGAGAGACAGAATTTTAATATTTATTTTTTAGTTTTTGGCGGACACAACATCTTTGTTTGTATGTGGTGCTGAGGATCAAACCCGGGCCGCACGCAGGCCAGGCAAGCGCGCTACCGCTTGAGCCACATCCCCAGCCCTGGCTTGTTCTTTTAAAAATCAAAATTGAGGGACTGGGGTTGTGGCTCAGCCATAGAGTGCTCGCCTAGAATGTGCGAGGCCCTGGGTTTGATCCTCAGCACCATATAAAAATAAAAAATAAAGGTACTGTGTCCAACTACGATTAAAAATATATTTTAAAAAAGAACTATCGTAAAAAAATCAAAATTGAGTTTATTAAATTCTTCCAAGTTTTCCAATTAGAAAAAGATACAAGAATGCTTATTGACAATGGTCAGGAGACCAAAAGTACTCCTCTAAAGGATACTTATTATTTTAGAATTTTTTTTGAACCCAGAGCCTGGTGTATGCCACTAAACTGCATTACTGTCCCCCAAAGAATATTTTAATTCTGCAAAATTATAGGCATTGACCATTGCTGGTGTCCTACTTTTAACAAAGATGCCATAGTAATGTAAAATATTAACGTTAAAGGAAATTAGGCAAGGAGTAGATAGAAACCCTGCATTATCTTTGCAAGACAATATCTCAAATCAAAGACTGTAATGTGAGACTATAGCAAGACTCTCTCAAAGAAGATAAATTAAATCAAATAAAAAATACAAATGAAGAAGCTAAGAAGTTTCAGAATGAAAGTTCATCCAACCAAAAACACCAGTCTTTATTAGTTTTCTTTCTGCTACTCACAGAAGTAGTGTTTACTAGGGAGGCACATGTACAGAGTTGGTGGCACCAGCATCTCTTACATTTTCAACATAATTTTTCCTTTCAGAAGTCGATGTGATTTAATTTGAAGCAAAACCAAGAAATGAATGTTTCTTCCTCATTCATTCATACTGTTTTTTGATGGCCATGGCATAAGGAACTTTATCCCAGGAATACAGCTTTACTTTAGGTAAGCTATAAAGTTGCCTTTGATACAAATTTTAAAACCATTTACTGTAATTGTTTCTCTTTTCAGCAAAAATAATGATGTAGTTTGTCAAGATTCTTAATGACTTTAGACCAGATGATTCTTCTCTTCTGAAGAGGAGATGTTGCACACTTAAAAGGCCAATCACTGCCATACTTTGCACTGATAGAGCATTTAATTTGGGGGAAATTTTTTTTATTTTAATCGGAGATTATTAGATTTGGTTACACTTCTGTTTGACTCTTCACATGCCTCTTATAAGAAGGGTAACCAGGGACAGTCTTTTAATCTGAACTCTGTTTACTTCTCTTTAAATTGAGTATGATGGTAGAACAGAGGTGTTCAAGACCCAAGTTTATATAGTGTACTTCGTAGATTGTAAAGCATTTGGCTAATGTAAAGAATTTTGGTAGGCATGGGGTGTTGGTATTTTTGTACATTTGTGCCAGACTTTAAATTTACTAAAGCAACATTTACTGTGTTTAAATGTGCTTTCTATAGCAAGCATGCAAATTACCATATGCTCTGATTAAAGAAATCTCGGAAGGGCTTCAAGACAAGTAGCTGGTGGGCCTGGCTTTCCTGTTATATTGCCATATCTGTGCTTTTCAAATGTTTAGTTCTTGTTTAAATGGTGCATAAAACTCAATATACACCTCCTCAGCCGAATAATAAATAGTGACTACTATTAAATTCATAGGAGTTGGAATGGATCTTGAAGGTCTTCTAGTTCAGGGATTCTTCAGTATTATTGCCCTTTATCTTCTGCTTTTAAAAAGCCAGATGGCTATCATGAAGGGTGGAGAGAATGAACTGAGACTAGTATATTTGTTTTAGAAAAACTTGCTGTTGGATTTTTTTTCTTAATTATGTGCAAGATAAAATAAATTGCTAATATCTAATTAAGTCTGAGGCTGGTGAAGTCTCTGGAGTGTATGAATATATTGTTTATAACCTAAATTATAGATTGTTTAGGCTATACATGAAAATGGTATTCACTGTTACCTTCCGTACCATTCCACCTCTCAGACTATACTGGGTCTGAACAAGTACTGTAAATTTACTATATATGTGACTGTGTTAGTCAGCTTTGCATCGCTGTGAATAAAATACCTGACAAGAACAACTTATAAGAATAAAAGTTTATTTTAGGCTCACTCTTTCACTGGCTGACTCCATTGCTCTATGTCTGAGGTGAGGCAGAACATCATGGAAGAAGGGCATGGGGTGGGGGAGCTGCTTAGCTCATAGCAACTAGGACTGGGAAGTGGGGTTCAGGGACAGATACAGTCCAAGGTGGGTCACCAGTGACCTACCTCCTCCAGCCACACCTCACCTGTCTATAGTTACCACCCAGTAATCCATTTATATTATTAATCCATTAAGTGGATTAATTCACTGATAAGGCTATGACTCTTTACCTGCGAACATTCCTGCATTGCCTAACACTTGAGCTTCCTAGGGACATTAAAAATCCAAACCATACAATGACCTTAGGCAAATAAAATGGGCCTCTTGGTCTCTATTGCCTATTCTGTATAATAAATATTAAAAGGACCTAACAAATGGACAAGTGCTTTGCCTAGACATTGTCCTATGGTGTGGGCAAAGCACATTATATACAGTCAGCCTTCTGTATCTGTGAGTTTTACATCCATGGTTTCAATTCACCACAGATTGAAAATATTCAGAAAAAAATTGCAGCCATACTAAACAAGCATAGACTTTTCTTCCTTGTTGTTATTTCCTAAACAATGCAGTTTAAAAACCATTGAGCTAACATTTACATTGTATTCAGTATTATAAATAATCTAAAGATGATCCAAAGTATTCTTGAGGACATGTATAAGTTACATGCAAATATTATGATGCCATTTTATATGAGGAACTGAAGCATCCACAGATTTTGAATTTTGAGGGGGTTCTGGAACAATCCCTTTCAGATAATGGGGGCAACCATTTGTGTGTGTGTGTGTGTGTGTGTGCATATGCACTTTAATTAGGCTCTCCATCAGACTTCTTTTGCTTTAGTCCATCAACTGATTAACCTTCTTGAACCATGTTTTGTAGCATGTCACTCTGAACTTCTCAGTGCTTCCCCCAGGGCCCACATTTAATGCTCAAACTCAGCCTTCAACAAGGTAATCCCATTCATCTTTTCTTCCAACCCCTCACTGCCACTTGTAAAAGAAAGTACAGGTAATGATCTGTTCGTTGCCAGGGTTGGTCTTAACTGGAAGAAAGCCAAGGAGATCTCTTGAAATTGCTTTATTTTTCTTTTTTAATATTTTATAGTTGTCAATGGATCTTTTTATTTATTTATATGTGGTGCTGAGGATCGAACCCAGGGCCTTGCACATGCCCGGCAAGCGCTGTACCACTGAGCCACAACTCCAGGCCTCTTGAAATTACCTTTTAAAAAAAAAAAAAAAATATATATATATATATATATATATATATATGTATATTTTCTTAGTTGTAGTTGGACACAATACCTTTATTTCACTTATTTTTTTATTTTTTTTTTTAATGTGGTGCTAAGGATGGAACCCAGGGTCTTGCACGTGTGAGGCGAGCACTCTACCGCTGAGCCACAACCCCAGCCCCTGAAATTACTTTTGATGGCAATTTTACCATAATATAAGATCTTACACTCCATGTAATGGGACCAGTAACTCAGTTTCTTCAGTTTACCATACTCAGTGCACTATAGCCATGAGGATTAAAGCAAATAAATCAGAATGCCACGTAACTTACCATTTTCTTTTTATGTTAATAAATGGGACCAGCTTGTAGTTTTTTTTAATATTTATTTTTTAGATGTAGATGGGCACAACAAAATGCCTTTATTATTATTATTTTTTTAATGTGGTGCTGAGGATGGAATCTGGGTCCTGCCCGTGCGAGGGGAGCGCTCTACCGCTGAGCCACAATCCCAGCCCTGGCTTGTAGTTTTTTCCTCTGTTGTCTAGTTTTGATACTAGGATTTCATATAACATTTATTAGCAGATTTTCTCCCACCTTTATTTTCTTGCCCCTTTCCTCCCCACTACTTTTAACATTTCTAGTTTTATTACATTGTGTAATCACATGTAATCAAATGTGCCCTGTGTATTTTTGTTTGGGGCAGAAATTTATTGATGTTCTCTGTGACCTGTATAAATTTCTTCTTTATCCTCTTTTTTCATATCATTCCACTATTTTGTTTCATCTTCCTTATACTTCAAAGAGACTGTGTTTTCTTAAAGCTGATGGAAAACATCAATTTAAGAAGTGTTATCTAAAATGTATTTTTGCCTATTCCTTGTCGTTTTCTTTTTTGATATTGTAGAATCTATTTGCAGACCCTTGTTGGTTGTAATATTTTTATTCTTGAGGGAAGCGTTCTGTTCAGGACTGAAATTTTACTCCTCTGTGAATTGTTTTGTGTCCTTCATTGCACACTTAAATGTTGTTAGAACCAACTTTTAATTAGTTCATAAGCTGGATATAGGGCTGAGCCATGTTGACAGCAGGGTTTAGCTTGAGTGGAATAGCTGGGGATGGGGGTTAGGCTTCAGGCACTCTCCAGAGGGCTTGGGTTCTATGCACTTTCTTTTGAGCTGGTGAAATTGTGATACTAGGATAGGAGCCTCTGTTGTCTCTTAGGCCCTGCTGATAAATGATGGATGGTCATTTGAATGACTAAGCCCCAGCCCTCTGATTAAGGTATTTTCTTGCTGAGGCAATGTGCAACCTTTGAGATCCTAATATCACCACTTTTGAATGTTGTCAATCTGTAGCACCTGCCTGTCCCATGGCCCACCCTACCCTGGCTTTTAGCTCTGGGCTCTCCAAATGAAGGGGTGTTCTAATCCTCCCTGAGAATTACTGTTACTATACCAGGATTGCCTGGAGCAGGAAGTGAAGTTGCAATGTCTCCCTTCAATCTGGATCCATATCTACTGTATCTTAAATTTCTTAAAAGATTGTGCCATGTAGATAACACTGTTCCCTAAGTTCTAGAAATCAGTCGAATTTTTCCATATTTCTATAAGGTTGTGGTAGATGAGAAGAATTATATGCCTGTCTTCAAGTTGTCTTTTTACTCTGATGACACCAAAATGTATAATAATGGGACATACAACTCTAGAGTATGCCAGGTACCCTCTGAATTCCTTGTGGATTTGTGATTTTCTTATGGTACTTTCATCAGGCTTTGCCTTGCATAAAATGTTGTATAAATGTGTTTTATCTGCTCTACCAGATTTAAACTCTCCAAGGACAACAGTATTTCCCCATAATTCCTTGTGTGTTTTATGGGGTATTTTTAGTGAGTTAATCTTCTAACCAATTGAAACAGCAACTGTACTCAATATAGTTACAGTTGCTTGTGAGTGTGTAAATATTACTAGACAGCAGGAAAACCTACAAGAGAATTTTAGATTTTTATATGTTACTAATGTCAGAGAATGTGGAGAAATGTTACATTTACCCAAATTTAAGGGCAAAGTTCAGATACTTAGTAAACTTCAAGGATCATTACCACCTTGACACAGTTAAAAAAAAAAAAAATGACAATTTTTTCCAGTTTGTTTTTTTTTTTTCTGTGTGGTAAAATATATATATATAACTTTCAATTTGCTGTTTTAACCTTTTTTTTTTGTTGTTGTTAATGCTATGGATTAAACCCAGGACTTTGTGCATGCTGGGTAAGCACTCTACCACTGAGCTACATCCTCAACCCCATGTTAACCATTTTTTAGTGTACAATTCAGTGGTGCTAATTACAATCAGTGTTGTACAGCCAACACTACTATTTTGAAAATTATTTTATCACCCATTAGAAATAACTCCTCATTTCCTAGTCCCCCTTGTAATCTTATCTTTTTTTTATTTTGAAGTTGTAGATGGACCTTATTTATTTATTTATTTATTTATTTATTTATTTATTTATTAGTTTTAGGTGGACACAGTATCTTTATTTTATTTTTACGTGGTGCTGAGAATCGAACCCAGTGCCTCACGCATGCTAGGCGGACGCGCTATCACTTGAGCCACATCCCCAGCCCGGACCTTTATTTTTTTAAACTATTTTTTTAAAGATTTATTCTTTAGTTAAAGGTGGACACAGTGTCTTTGTTTTTTACTTTATGTTGTACTGGGAATCGAACCCAGTACCTCACATGTGTTAGGTGAACACTCTACCTCTGAGCCACAACCCCAGCCCCAGAACCTTTATTTTTATTTATTTATATGTGGTGCTGAGAATCTGCCTATTTTAAATATTTCACATTTGTCCTTTTGTGTCTGGCTTTCAGTGAGCATAATGTTTTCAGTGTTCATGTTGTGGAACATCAGAATTTCATTTCTCTCTGGGACTGAGTAATATTTTGCTTATCCATTCATCTTTTGGTGAATACTTGGGTTGTTTCCACCTTTTGGCAATGTAGTGAATAGTGCTGCTGTGAACATTTACATATGAGTATCTGAATCCCTGTTGTTAGGGGTATATACCTAGCTGTAGACTTTGAAGCATATGGTAATTCTATGTATAACTTTTTGAGAAACTGCCAAACTTTTCCAAAGTAGCTATACTGTTTTACATTTCCATCAGCAGTATGTGGACATTTGTCAGCACCTTTGTGCTTGTCAGCTCAAAGGACTTTTTATTATAGCTATCCTAGTAGGAGTGAAGTGGTTTCTCATTCTGGTTTTGCCTAATGGCTAATGTGACATCTTAAGCTTATTTACCATTTGTCTATATTCTTTAGATAATATCCATTCATGTTCTTGAACTACTTTTTAATTGGTTTGTCATTTAATTATTGAGTTGTAGGATGAATTCCTTATATGTTCTGGGTGCTAGGTTAGACTCTTGTCATATATATGATTGTAAATGTTTTCTTCCATCCCATGGTTGTCTTTATTCTTGATGCATCTTTTTTTTTTTTTTTTTAACTTCTGGGGACCAAATTGAGGGACTCATGATGAGCTGTACCCCATCCCTTGATAGTATCATTTGATGCCCCCAAATTTTTAATTTTGATGAAGTCTACTTTATTTAAATTTTGCCCATATTAAGAGTTAATAGTTCACCTCTTAAATATATATAAGCCTTTGATCCTTTATTTTTGTAAATGGCATAAGGTAAGGGTCCAGCCTTTGAGGTCCTTTTGCATGTGGGTATATAGAGTCCTCAGCACTGTTTGTTCAAAAAACTGCTCTTTCCCCTTTGAATGTCCTTAGCACCCTTATCACAGTTCAAATTGGCCATAGATGTGAAGGTTTATTTCTGGGTTTCGATTCTATTCCATTGTTCTCTATGCTCATCTTTTTGCCCATACCACACTATTTTGATTACTATAGCTTTGTAGTAAATTCTGAAATTGGACTTCCAACTTTGTTCTCCTTGTCCCCCTCCCCACACATCGTTTTGCTATTCTGAGTTTCTTGAAATTCTATGTGAGTTTTAGGATAAAATTTTTCCATTTCTGCCAGAAATACCTCTGGGTTTTTAATAGGACTGGAATCTTGTGTTAGTCAGCTTTTTGTCACTGTGACAAAAATACCTGACAAGAACAACTTAGAGGAGGAAAGATTTATTTTGGTTCACAGATTCAGAGTTTTCAGCTCATTGTCAGCTGGCTGTAAGGCAGAGAAGCATCCTGATAGAAGGGCATGGTGGAGGAAGCCTGGTCAGCTCATGGCAGCAGGGAAGTGGGGATGGAGATAAATCCTTCTAGGGCACACTTCCTCTAGCTAGTTTCCCCTTCTCAGTAGTTCATTCCGTTATCAATAAATTAATCCATTAAATGAGCCCTCATGATCCAGTCATTGCCTAAAAGCACCATTTCTGAATCTTGCTGCTTTGGGGACTATGGTTCCAATACATAAGCTTTTGAGGGATATTCCAGATCCAAACAGTAACAAATCCATGTATCATTTTGGATAATACTATTATCTTAACAATATTAAATCTTCTAGCCCACAAACAGGAGATGTCTTTTTATTTATTTTCTGATTCTTTAATTCTTACACAAGATTTGGTAGTTTTTAGTATAAAAGTTTTGTTTTTATCTTCTTGGTAAATTCCCAAGTATTTTATTCTTTTTGATATTACTGTGAATGGAATTATTTTTCTTAGTTGTCTTTTTGGGTCCTTCATTGTTAGTGTATAGAAACTACTGATTTTTCTGTGTTGATGGTGTATTCTGCTATTTTGCTGAGTTCATTCTAACAATTTTATGTGAAATCTTAAGGGTTTCTATAAACAATGTGAGCTTTGAACATAGATAATTTTTGCTTCTTCCTTTCCAATTTAAATGTCTTTATTCCTTGCTTAATTGCTTTGGCTGGAACTTCCAATACTGTGTTGAATAGAAGTGGTAAAAGCAGGCATTTTTGTCTTATTCCTGATTTTGGAGGAAAAGCTTTCATTCTCTCACCGTTGAATATGTTGTTATCTGTGGGATTTTCATATTGAGACAGTTTTGTTATATTGAGACAGTTTTCTTCTACAGGGCTCTCAGTTTCTTGACTGTTTTTATCATGACAGGGTGTTAAATTTTGTCAAATATTATTTCTGTATCAATTGAGATGATCATGTGGAACTTTCCCCCCCTTTTTTTTCTGTTAATGAGATATATTAATTAGTTTCCTATGTTGAACCATCCTCGTATTCCAAGAATGTTTTAGTCAGCTTTTTCACTGCTGTGAGTGAAAGACCTGACCAGCGCATTTGTAGATGAGGAAAAGTTTATTTGGGGACTCGTGGTTTTAGAGGTTTTAGTCCGTAGAAAGCTGGTTCCATCTCTCAGGGGTCGAGGTGAGGCAGAACATAAGTCATGGTAGAAGAGTGTGGCAGAGGGAAGCAGCTCACATGATGATCTGGAAATAGAGAGATCTCCACTTGCCAGATACAAATATACACCCCAAAGCCACGTCCCCAATGCCCATCTGCCTTTAGTTACCACTCAGTTAATCCCATCAGATGATTATTTTACTGATTGGGTTAAGGCTGTCACAACGATCATTTCCCCTCTGAACCCTTTCACATTGTCTCACTTGTGAGCTTTTGGGAGACACCTCACATCCAAACCATAGCAAAGAATAAAACCCACTTTATCATGGTGATTGATCCTTATAATATGCTTCAGATTTTGATTGGCAGTATCTGGATAGGATTCAAAAATGGATAAAATTGAAGGGAGAATTACAGTTTTACAATAATAAGTGGAAACTTCAATATCTAACTTTTAACAATGAGTAGAAAAAAGACCAATATCCCTTACGAACATTGTTAAAAGTGGGCGCTGGGGCTGGGGCTCAGTAGTAGTGCAGTTGCCTGGCATTTGTGAGGTACTGGGTTCGATTCTCAGCACTGCATGTAAATAAATAAAATAAAGGTCTGTCAACACTAAAAAAAATCTTTTTTTTTTTTAAAGTGGGCATTAAAGTCTCCACTTATAAAATTATGTTTCTCCCTTCAGTTCTATCCATTTCTGCCTTTTATGATTTTGGAGTCCTCTATATATGATTATAATTGTAGAATACCTTCTTGATGGATGACATCTTTTTAATGTATGAGGTCCTTTTGTCTTTTGTAACGTTTTGACTTAAAACCTGATGATTCTGATAATACAGCCATCCGAAGTCTCCTTTTGTTACTCTTTACATGGAATTTCTTTGTTTATTCTTTTACTTTCAACTTTTTGTATCTTCATATCTAAAATGAGTCTAAAGTGTCATGTAAAAAAATCATATGTTTTAATTTATTCTTCCAATCTCTTGAGATTAACCCATTTACATTTAAAGTGATTGCTGATAAGGATTTATTTCTATCTTTTAGCTGCCTCACTTCCTCTATTACTGTCTCTCCCCCACTTTAATATTTATGTTTTTTTCCTTTTTTTTGTAATATACCATATTATTTTTATTTTGTGACATGCTTTTTTCAATTAGTTAGTTTCTTAGTTACTTTGAGGTTTACAATGACCATTTTAAACTTATAACAACCTAACTCAAGTAATATCAAATATTTTCAACATATGTACTCTGCTCCTGTTTATCTCCTGTCCTTGCCTACATTTTGTTATTGTCACATATTGCATTTTTATATATTATGTGCCTGTTAACATCGTTTTATAATTATTGGTTTGTGCATTTTTATTTTAAATCGTGTTTAAAGAGGAATTATAAACCAAAAGTACAATAATAGTGGCTTTTATATTTACTTAAGTAGTTACTTGTCTTTGCCAGTATTGTTGTTTCATGTGGCTTCAGTTTTCAGTCTAAGAGTCTTATGTTTCGGCCTAAAGGACCCCTGTTAGCATTTCTCATAAGGCAGGTCTACTGGTAATGAATTCCCTTAGTTTCTATTTACCTGGAAATACCTTTCTCCTTTTTTTTTTTGGTACCAGGGATTGAACCTACGGGCACTTAACCACTAAGCCACATCCCCAGTCCTTTTTATGTTTTTATTTTGAAACAGGGTCTCACTAAATTGCCTAAGGCCTTGCTAAGTTGCTGAGGCTGGCTTTGAACTCACAGTTCTCCTGCCTGAGTCTCCCTAGTCGCTCCCCATTATAGGTATGTGCCACTGTGCCTGTTCTAGTATTTTAAAGATGTCATCCCACTACCTTCTGACTTCCTAGCAGTCCAAGATCAAGGTGCTGATTTGTTTGGTTTCCCCTGCAGCCTCTTCCTTGGCTTGTAGATGGCCGCCTTCTCACTTGGGCCTCACATGGTCTTTTCTTTAAATGTGTACATCCATGCTGTCTCTTTTTGTGTCCAAATCTCATCTTCTTAAAAGGACACTAGTCATGTTGTGGTAGAGCCACCAAAATGGCCTTATTTTAACTTAATCACTTTTTTAAAGGACCTATTTCCAATTAGAGTCACTCTGAAGTACTGGGTAATAGGGCTTCAACATATGAATTGGCGGGGGAGGATACAATTCAGCTCACAACACAGCTATTGTACTTTCCGGCTCCACAATTGATATGTGGTTCCTTTTTATAATTTTTATTGCCTTATTGATGTTTTTCTCCTGATTTCCTTTAGTTCTTTATTCATAGATTTATTTAGTCCTTTGGGCATATTTAAAACAATTGATTGAACATCTGTGACTAGTAATTATGTCTTGGTTTATTTTCTGTTACTATAGCAAAATACCCAAGACCAGGTAATTTATAAAGAACAGAAATTTATTTGGCCCATAGTTCTGGAGGCTGGGAAGTCCAAGAGCGTGATGCTGGCATCTGCTTGGCATCCGGTGAGGGCCTTCCTGCTGCGTCATAACGTGAGATGGGAAACCACATGGCAAGACAGAGACAGCAAATATGCTAGCTCAGATCTTTCTTAATCTTCTTATGAAGTATTAACACCATGCTAATTACCTCCCAAAGGCCCCACCTCCAGATACCTTTAGCATATTAATTTGGGGATGAAGTTTACAGCACATGAACTCTTGGGGGACACTACAAACCATAGTAAAAGTCAGTGTCTCAGTTTCCTCAGCATGGTTTATTGTTTCCTATGAATGTGCCATATATTCCTTTTACTATGCATGCTTTGTGACTTTTTGTGGCGATCTGGGCATTTTGAGTATTGTTGTAACTCGAAATCAGATTCTCCTCCTCCCTAGGGACTTTTTTTGTTGTTGTTGCTACTTGTTGAATCTGCAGTTGTCTGGAACTTTCCCAAAGTATTTTGCAAAGTCTGTATTCCTAGTTGCATGCAGTCACTGAAGTTTCCATATATATGCAGTCAGCCTGTGACCTGCTAGCGATTTCCTCAAGTGTATGTGTCTGTCTCTCTCTCTCTCTCTCTGGGTCCAGGTCCATCTGTTCTTAAATCTTATAATAGATGCCAGTGGGAAGTCACTCTAAGGTACTGGGTAATAGGGCTAGGTAATAGGTCACTGTATCATGAGGAGGCCAAAACAAACCTGTGCAGGTCTGCCGGGCTAGCCAGAGTACCCAACCCCACTTGGTTGGAGGACAGGCTCCATACTGTGCATCCTGGCATCAGCCCACTGCTCTAGGAATGCAGGTCTCTTTGCCACCAGGTGTGGCAGGGCTAAGGAATGGTGGGTGCACACACTACTTTCTTCTGAGTTCAGCAGTCTTTCTCTTTGTCCAGCATTCTCTTCATTGCTATGTCTGATCACTTTCAGAGTTCTGAAATAGTGATCCCAATCATCATTTTTCAGCTTCTCAATTATGTTGGTGGAGGAGCTTCCTACTCTATTTTCCATAACCTCATTTATGGCATTTATTTCTGTAGAACTCTTTTTAAATGTCTTGTTGTTTAGAATTCCACAATAGATACTTGAACTTTTTGAGGAAAAGATGAATTATTCAATAAATGGTGTTAGGAAAATAGGCTAGCTATTTGGAAGGAAAAGGGCTAGGTTCCAGCTTTACTTTTCATAACAAAGTAAACTATGTATTAAAGGTTTAAATGCCTTTTTAAATGTTACCAAGAAAAAAATAAATAAGGAATTCTCTTATATTTAAAAAAAAAAAAAATGGAGTTTGGATTGTCCTTCTATGTCTGACACAAAATTCTGGAGCCATAAAAGGAAAAAGAATGGTTGTTTTACATGAATTTCACTGTGGCAAAAAGTTCTGTTTGGCTAACAGAAAAAGAATTGCAACAAAGGATAAACTTAATTTTCTGAATTTACAAAATGATCTTATAAATCAACATTAATTTCCCAGTTTATTTGAGCAAAGGATATGTTACTCATAATTAGGGAAATACAAAATTAAAGTAGCAATGAATCATGGATTATTCCCTTACAAGATTTGCAACATTTTTTTCTTGTTTAATAATAGCCAATCTTAGAGTGTGGGAAGTTGACACTGTCATTTACTATTAGTGAAGGTGTGACTTGATACAAGCTTTCTGGAAAGTAGTTTGGGTAATACATATCAGCATGTTCATGGTGCAGTCCTTTGACCCAGCAACTCTACTGGTGGAAATTGCCCCATAGATATTTTCAAAGGTACGCCAATAATCATTGTAGCATTGCTTGTAATTTTAAAAATCTAGACAAGTGAAATTCTATGAGAACTGCTTATATTAGCATGTATTCGTGGACCAGGAACTGTGTAGCCAAAAAACAGAATGAGTAGCTGTTGTGGGGCTAGTGTGTGGGAAGGCCTTTGAG
The DNA here is from genome assembly GCF_021218885.2 of Marmota monax. NCBI lineage: Eukaryota > Metazoa > Chordata > Mammalia > Rodentia > Sciuridae > Marmota > Marmota monax. The sequence goes on from NW_026692912.1 coordinate 19,648,458, forward strand.
ATATATTAAATGACAAAGCTAAGTGCAAAGTAAAAAGTGGTAATCAACCTATTTTGATGAGGCTTTTTAAAGGATATATATGATTTGTTCTGATATATGTACACAGAAATTTCTAGGAAGATATACAGGAGTTTGTCAAAGGTAATTTCCATTGGATGAATAAATGGTAGCAGATTTTTAATACTTTGTATAATTTTTTTAACATGTGCATGCACTGTCCTCCCCCCCCCCTTTTGAATGTGTGTGTGTGTGTGTGTGTGTGTGTATATATTTATTTATTTATTTGTTTGTTTTGTTTATTCAGGGGCTGTAACCAGGGATTGAACTCAGGGGCACTAGACCACTGAGCCACATCCCCAGCCCTATTTTGTATTTTATTAGAGACAGGGTCTCACTGAGTTGCTTAGCACCTCGCTAAATTGCTGAGGCTGGCTTTGAACTCATGATCCTCCTGCCTCTGCTCTCAAGCCACTGGTATTACAGGCTTGCGACACCGTGCCTGGCCCTCTCTTTTTTAAATAGTTAAAATGAAAATTCTATAGTGGTGAGAACTAGCTGAGAGAATCTGTTCACCCAGATGTAGTTGTCAGAATTTACATTTAGACCTCCAGTCTATACAAATCTAGAATTACAAATAACCTAAATAATCTCATGATTTTTTTTTTTTTAAATATTAGTTTTCGGCAGACACAACATCCTTGTTTGTATGTGATGCTGAGGATCGAACCCGGGCCGCACGCATGCCAGGCGAGCGCGCTACTGCTTGAGCCACATCCCCAGCCCTCATGATCTTTGTTTAAAATTATTGTGAAATGTTTTAAGATGTATAAAACCATAAATAATTCTTCGTTCCAAAAATATTGTCCTTATCTTAAAATTATTAATAACTGATCTGGCATTTTGGCAAGTTAGAGGAGACAGAGTGAGATGATGGGAAAAATACCACAGGCTTTGGAGTCATACTGACCTGAATTCATATCCCAACTTACTAAAAACTGGCTTTTAACCTTGGGAAAGTTACTTAAAATAGCTGAACTTAAGAATATCAAGCCCTACATTTGCAGAGTAATTATAAAGACTAAAGTAGAAAAAGATGTGCAGTCCTTGGCATATAATTACTCAAGAAACATTCATTTCTTCTATTATCACCTCTCCTTATCCCTCAAGAATAACTTCCAGTCTTTGTTTGAATTGCCTGATTCTTTATCTCAAACATAGAAGACTTGATATGTAGAGATGTTTGATAAGTATCAAATATGGCATTTGAGTGTTTTTGTGTGCTTTAATTTACTATAGAGTTATGGGGCATAGGCTGGATCCCTAGCAGAGTTCATCATGTGCTGCTATTGTTAAGAATCATCTCTAATGTAGGACTTGTCCCATAAGATGTATGTACAGTAATAACACAGGCAATCCTTTATTCTTTGTAGTAGCTCTATGTCTTAATTGATTCTATTTAGTAGCAGAAACAATATTTACTGTCTCCCTTGCTCTATAACCCATTTGGAGACCACCAAATAGACAGAGTACCTTGCTTTGCAACTTCATCTAGCCTCACTTCTTTAAAACCTCTTCAAGGGCTAAAATTCCCACAGCCGCTAGAGAAACTTGCATTGTTCAGGGCCTCAGTGAATATACCCTTTTTGGTGTTGAGAGACCAAAGGTACAATGTTTCCAGTTCCCTTGATTCTCACACCCTCCCTGAAATCTAGCCTAGCAGTCTCCTATGGGATACTTGAATTGCCAGATTCATTCCTGCCTGAGTGCCTTTGCATCTGTGTTTCCTTCCCCCCACAACTATTTTGTGTGTCAAGAGGGGAGGTTTGCGGAGGATCCAACTCAGGGCCTTAAGCGTGCATAGCACACCGTCTACCACTGAGCTATACCCACAGCCCTATTCCCACAATTCTTTGCTCTTTCCCTCACCACAGCTGGTCAAATGTGAATTGAATTTGAGTCTTAAAATTCAGTTGTTTTCGTAGGAATCATGTTTGTTTTAATTAGAAATATTTACCTTGTTTTACCTAGAGGATTTTTATAGTTTACAAATACAATCACTGTGGATTTTGTTTTCTCACACACAGAAGCAAATCAAGAGTTAATTCTGTGAAGGATTGTGGGTGACTCTGGCTTTTGACACTCTCATATCTGCAATAGTGCCCGTAGGCAAGGAGAATTTTTGGAACTTTGGAACTTTGTTTAGTTTTCTTAGGTACGGAAAAGGGTATAGAATAAGTGTCTCTTTGGGCTGGAATTAGTACTAACTTTTCTTTCTCTTATAGTACTAAACAAGATTTGTGATGAAATGGAGCCTGGAACAAACTCTTTTCGAGTCGAGTTTCCTGATTTTTCTAGCACCATTCTGCAGAAACTGAACCAGCAGCGCCAGCAAGGACAATTATGTGACGTCTCCATTGTTGTTCAAGGCCACATTTTCCGGGCACACAAAGCTGTTCTTGCTGCCAGTTCACCCTACTTTTGTGACCAAGTACTTCTGAAAAACAGCAGGAGAATTGTTTTGCCTGATGTGATGAACCCAAGAGTGTTTGAGAACATTCTCCTCTCTAGTTACACAGGACGCCTAGTAATGCCTGCTCCAGAAATCGTTAGTTACTTAACAGCAGCCAGCTTCCTCCAGATGTGGCATGTGGTGGACAAATGCACTGAGGTTTTAGAGGGAAACCCTACAGTCCTTTGTCAGAAGCTAAATCATGGCAGTGACCACCAGTCTCCAAGCAGCAGTAGTTACAATGGCCTGGTAGAGAGCTTTGAGTTGGGTTCTGGGAGCCACACTGATTTCCCCAAAGCCCAAGAACTGAGAGATGGTGAGAATGAAGAGGAGAGCACCAAAGATGAGCTGTCGTCTCAGCTCACGGAGCATGAATACCTGCCCAGCAACTCGTCGACGGAGCATGACCGGCTGAGTACTGAAATGGCAAGCCAGGATGGGGAGGAGGGAGCCAGTGACAGCGCTGAGTTCCACTACACCCGGCCCATGTATAGCAAGCCTAGCATAATGGCTCACAAACGCTGGATCCACGTGAAACCTGAGCGCTTGGAGCAGGCTTGCGAGGGCATGGATGTGCATGCAGCCTACGATGAGCACCAGGTCACCGAGTCCATCAACACCATGCAGACAGAGCACTCGGTGCAGACTTCGGGAGTGGAGGAGGACTTTCCCATTGGGGAGAAGAAGGTGGAAGCAGAGTTTGACGAACAGGCTGATGAAAGTAACTACGATGAGCAGGTGGATTTCTATGGCTCTTCCATGGAAGAATTTTCTGGAGAGAGGTCAGATGGGAATCTCATTGGGCATAGACAGGAGGCTGCCCTTGCAGCAGGCTATAGTGAGAATATTGAAATGGTGACAGGGATTAAAGAAGAAGCTTCCCACTTAGGATTTTCAGCCACTGACAAGCTGTATCCTTGTCAGTGTGGGAAAAGTTTCACTCACAAGAGTCAGAGAGATCGACACATGAGCATGCACCTCGGTCTTCGGCCTTATGGTTGTGGTGTCTGTGGTAAGAAATTCAAAATGAAGCACCATCTCGTGGGCCACATGAAAATTCATACAGGCATTAAGCCGTATGAGTGTAATATCTGTGCAAAGAGATTTATGTGGAGGGACAGTTTCCACAGGCATGTGACTTCTTGTACCAAGTCCTACGAAGCTGCAAAGGCTGAGCAGAATACAACTGAGGCTAACTAAAAATAGGATCTGGCCCTTGAGTGGCATGCACAAAAATAAACTATGGTAATTAATGCAAATCTGGGCACAGATGATGCGTGCTACTTGCTATTATGAGAGAGGCTTAAAAAAAAAAAAAAGGAAGATATTTCTGAAAGACCAGCTCTAAGTAGGCCAATTAAAAAATCTAATTCTTCAACTTTGTATGTTTCAATCTTGGCCTGAAATGGGCGATGGGGATAAGTTAACCCACTGCCCAGCTGGCAAGGGAAACCTTCAAGCCAGTAGTGTTTGAAGCAGGTGGACTTGGTAATAGAGACACCTGTACTTGGAACTGGACTCCAGCCTACCAGTTCCATTGCAGTGGCAGCAGTTTTTGATCACTCATTATTACAAGGTCATGTTGAAATTTTATTTTGCTTTAACTATAGATACTTAGGAAATGTGGGTTTGTTTTGGTAGCTGCTTCACTGAATGAAATGCTACTTATGTAAAAGCTACATATAATGTGATTCCTAGTATGAGAAACTGATTAACAGAGCTCTCTTTGGTTTCATTCTTTCTAAAGAGTATTTTAACTAAAACTATGGAGATCCTGAGAGGGTAACACTCTAAAACAAACATTCTGAAACAACTTATGGTACAAGCTTCAGTTTCTGTAAGATGCGACTGTCACAATGTTTCAAACTCTTAATAAGGCACAGTTTTGTATTTTAATACTAACTTTGAGTTTGAATTGTATCTAATTGTAATTCTTTTGGGTGCCAGAGATAGGTGTTTCTAATTGGTTTGCTGCCCCAAATCCTGTTTTTTAAATGTAGCATCCAGGCAGTGAAATCTACTCCGGTTAAGAGACATCTAGCCTGTTGTGACTCTTACCTCTGTGCCAGGTAGTACCCCAGTTGTTGCTCCATCTTAGATTATGGTGCTTCCCAGCAAGGGCAGCCTGTGACCATATGTCACAGGAAGGAGGAGCAGAAGTCTTGGCTGAGTTACCTGTGAGCTCTAGGAGTTAACAGTGCTGCATGGCACTCCTATTGTCAGAGCGACAGTTGAGGAGAAGCAGAATCTTACGAATGAAAGGTTAAACATGAGGGAAAAACACTGCACAAGAGGAGTCTTGAAAATACACTGGTGGAAGAGGGGGATACTCTCTTAGAAGGATACACAGAGCTAATGCTGCCAGTTTCTTTTGAGTGCAGCAATGTGTGTCAAGAGGGGGAAGGAGTCCTAATTTTAGCCAAATATTCTACAGGTTCATTCTTCCAGGTTGCAGATGAGTGCATAAATTGACAAGTCCACACAGCTATATCCAGCAACAAACAAGCAGCTATTCTGAGACCTTTTCTGCCAGCTGGTCAGATGTTTTAGGATCAAAAGAAGGTGTATACTCAGAATGCTCCTAAGCTGTGTAATGTACCTGAGGTTATTATCAGGGTAGGACAGGGTGCTACTATTATGTCATCTTTCCATAAACTTAACTGGTCTCTTATTTCTAAGTAGAATTTTTTTTCTTAAAATAAAAATAATTTTTCTTGGATTTGGGTGAATTTTGTTTAAAAAGTTTGGTTTTGATCTAACATGGTAGACATCGCTGGCAATGGCCTCTGATCCTCAAGCTCCTAACACAAAGATGTTTACTCGTTGAGCATTGTCTGGAAAGGGGAAAGAAAATGCTTATTTACCAGTTAATTCTTGTAATCAAGGTTACAAAACAGGGATCTATTCACTAACACTGTATCATTCTCGATATATAAAAAGCACTTTGTATTTAAAATTTTATTATAAATATAAATATATATTGTTTTTTAACCTAGAAACTAGATATTACCTCTTGGTTGTTTGCCACCTTAATATCATCTTCTCTTAGTGTTGAAACTGCCAGTTAGCAGGCCTTTTTCTGTGTACTGACGGAATTGTGCAGATGTGACTGTACAATCAAGCTCAGTTGCTCCTTCTCTTTTTCTCATGTTAGAGGCCAGTGAGTTTTATATGATCCTAGCCTTTATGTGTGAGGAGAAATTGTTTTATTGCTCCTACTAATATCCATACTGAGTCAGTGAAGCCATTCCATTCTGCCGAAAGCTTGATCACCACTCCTGTGGTATTAGCAAGACATTTTCTCCCCTTTGAGAAAGTTTGGTGTGCATTTCCCATTAAACATTATATTGAACTGAGTATTAGCACATTTGGAGAGAAGGGTCTGAGATGTAAAACTGAAATATACTGGGAAAATCATGACCCTTCAGTTCTGCTGAATCAGCACCCTCATCTTGAGTTGTGACAAAGAGCTTTTGTTCAGCCAGGAGTATGGCCAGTCCCTGGGTGGCAGTTTGGAAGCAGACAGTTGTGCTATGACTTAATGTGTTTGAAGAGAGGAGTATCTTATTGAAATCCTTATATGTACATCAGCTGCTAAATGTAGAACTTAAGGGGCTGGGGCTATAGCTCAGTTGGTAGAGTACTTGCTTCACATGCATGAGGCCCTGGGTTCAATCCCCAGTACCAAAAAAAAAAAAAAATGTAGAACTTAAATAAGGTCTTCACATCTGCTATTTGAAGTTTTTTGTGGTAGTTCAGGTTTTGGTAAAAATGGGGGTTGCTTATGGGTCAGCCAGGCCCTGTGAGTTGCTGGGTGTCAGTCTGGATATGGAACTGCAGTATTGGTGGACTCTGCTTTGCAGGATTAGGAGGTCATGCTGCACTCCTGCCTCCCCGCCCTCAGTTTCTCCTTCAGCCCAGACACAGCTTTAGGAAATCCTTATCCTTCCAAATGTGTTTGGATAGTAACATTTTCCAAACAGTCTTTCAGGGATCATTTGATGGCCTATAACCAAGGTATTTGTCCCCTACTTTGAGTCTTAACTGTGGTTTTTCTCTCATCCCAGTGGGAAAGGGCTTCAAGGCACCACCAGTGGCATTTGATATTCTGCAAAGACTAGGCCTTTCACTCTAGACAAGACACATTATAGTAATCTACTTGGTAAAGCAGATATCTAGCTATGGAAGGACTGCAGTGACTCAGATGCCAGGGCTTGCCCCCAGCCTCTCCTGAGCCTCATACCATTGAGTCCCATTTCTAGATCTTGCCTTCCCCAGTCTCTTTCGGCCCTTGTTTTAAAAGTCTACCCCAAAGGGTCCCCTTTATTCTACTGGGCATTTGTTGAACTACACTGACCTGGGCAGGCTGCTAACTATTGGGAAAGCCTTGTGGCTCCTTCCCACAGAGACTGGCACACCCTGAGCTGCTGCAGAAGGGAAGTTAGGGGCAAGGTTGTGCTTTCCTTGAGAAGGGTGTGCTGCAGCCTCAGGTAGGGGTGGGGAAGGCAACTTCAGTAAATCCACTCATTTTTGTTCCTGTAAACTCTCTGATACTTTAGGAATGCCAGAAACCAAGGGATGTGTTACGCTAGCCCCCTTCTGTGCCACTGACTTTTGTGATTTAGGTTGCTTTCATGAGTAACTAACTTTGTTCAGTGAAACCAGGGTTTGTTTGTTTGTGTTTTTTTCTTTTGCTACTCACATATTTAAAGGTACAAGTTTCTTATTTCAGATCTCTACTGATTGTGCCCTATGGGAAGATGCTGGAACACATTTTGGAAATGTGACTTTTTTTTTTTTTTTTTTTTTAATTTGCTTGAAGCCTGTGTCATGTCAGTTGCTGCTGCCTTCTTTCCTTTTATGGAGGTTCCCAATGTTTCTTCCAGAAAATTTATTTATGCAAGTCAGGTGACTCGTAGGCCACAAAACCATTTAATGATAAGCAGATTATCATTAGGTGCATATCTTATTGGTATTTGTGAAATGTTATGCCTGTGTTGCAAAAGTTGAATAGTTTTGTCTTTATATAATTGCTGTCTTTGGTGCACAGCATGGTTTTTCTTAATTGAATGTTACTGTTTAATATTTCTTCTTATAGAAGAGACCATGCCCTTTTGTATGACATGTTTTAATAAATGTTATCTGTCAATTTTGTAAAAGTTTTGTTTTTCACTTTGAGTGGATGACCATATCTTGTTTTCATTCTGGCTTTGACCACCTAAGAATAAAGTTGTATTATGGCTTTTTGATAAGTAAATGCCGTAAAGTCTGTCACTTGGGCAGTGAGTAACTGTTTACTGTGCCAGGCATTTATGATGATCATCTCACTTTAAGGCTTGGCTCCCTGCCAGCCTTATCACGTATTCAGGCATGCAGGATAGTCTCTGAGTACTCCCTGGGCCCTCTCCTCACCCTGCACCTGCCCTGAAAGTCAGCCTCTATGGACCTGTCCTGGCTGCTGATCAGGATCACCGCAGATGCTGGGAGGAACTCGGAGGATAAAGGAAATCTCTAGGGCCTCCTCCTGCCAGGTGTGGGTTGGCTGTGGCTGGGCTTCTCTGCCAAGGGCTACCCAACTCCAGTCAGGTGACTTCTGAGACTTGGTAATCACACCCTCCTCTTTGCCTCCCAGCACAGGATTGGTCTTAGCTCCCTGCTTTTTTCAGCCTCAGGTGCTTCACTGTCCTTGAGTGTTTTTGGCCAGAACTCCAGCTGATAGCTTAGGTGTCCTCATTCAGAGATAGCCAGCTTTGATGCAGAGAAGGTAGGTATTAACTAAAAGTCACAGAATGATATGAATAGGGCCAGGATTCAAGAGCAGGCCCTTGTGGCTGCCACACATGCGGTGGTTTTTCCCACTGTTCTGTAGTGTCCCTGTGCATTTCACTTGAGTCCTTGTGTCACCTCACTTTGCCCTTCTCCATCCTTTCCCCTCAAAAACCCCAGCCCTCGAGAGGCAGCAACAGTGCTCTTATAGGCTGCGAGCACCGAGGGCCCCACGTATTTCCTAACAACAGCTCATTACCAGAGACACTGCTTGTTTTAGACCAAACTTAACCATCCTCCCACACAAACCTTCTGTTACCACTGTTTGTTGTGAGGTTCCCCCTCCCTGTTGCTGATTTTTAAGCCAACTCCAGATTGCCTCAGCTAGCCGTCCTCTATATGGGGGAGAAGTCAACCCAAAGGACCATGCTAGCCTTTATTTGAGGCGAGTCCTGTTTATCCTGACCAAGAGCAAGCAGCTCAGCCCCTGCAGAATGGTGACCTTTCTCTGACACTCTTTCCCACCCCTACTGGGGCTCTCCCGAGGCCCTGGTTACCACTAGTCTGGGGAATCCCACCTAAGGATCAGGAATCCCAGAACACTCACCTCCCTTGGGGTGGAGGCCAGTGGGGCTAGAGCTGAGCAGCATGTGAGGAGAAAGGAGAAGATGGAGTGGCTCATTTGTATTTGGGAACAGAAGGGGGTGGGATGTGAGGGGTGTTACCCATATGGAGCTTATAGCACCTGTGCAGTTAATTTAGATTTCTTCCTAGTCAGCTCAGGGACCACTTCTTCCCAGCAAATCACTGAGGATTCCTTGACAGTCCTCATTCCTGGGAATACAGTGGGCACTGCCCTAGAATTTGCCTACAATCAGTGGACCTGGGAGCAAATCAGCAGCTGGAAATGAGGTAAGCTCACACTTGCTGTAATAGGCAATTATTATTTGGTGGATGATCTAAATATGTTTTTTCTCAGTGTAGATAAGGGAAAGATAAGAACTCTGCTCTTTTTATCTTTCTGTGGTGGAAGGTTTGCCTAGCATGTGGGAGGTCCTCAGTTCAGTCAGTGCAAAAAGAAAGAAAATGCTCTGTTTAAAGTTCAGTGAATGAAGATGGGCATGTATTTCACTTAAGGAGAAACCACAAAGGCAGGTGGGGGTGGGGAAAGAAGTCTCTTGGTCTTTTTCTGAACTGGTTTGACTAGTATGAATCAAAACTGAACAGTTTGATTTTAAAATCTTGTACCAATTTTGATTTCTCTTGAGCAGATAAGCCAGTTCATCCTTGCAAGTAGCTGGGTGATCAGTTATAGGGGAGTTACAGTTGTCCTTTAAGGAGGCATGTGGGCTCCATAAAAAAAGATAATTCATAAGCAATGTTGTAGGTAAATACATGTTATTAAAAAAAATAGTGGCTTTTTACTTAGACTCTTGTGATTATGAGTTCTATTTTTTTCTTTCTCATATTCCAAAATAAGAAACCAGTACTAAAGCCATTAAATGTATTTATAACTTAATAAAATACTAGTTACTCCCCAGAGTATACTGGTCTGCTTAATATAACAGCTAACCTTGATGAATGGAAGCTAAAGGTTGCTTCTAGAACTGCTCTTGTTAATTTGGGATCAGTAATGCTGTGATAAAATCTCACATATTAGGGGTCTCTGAAAAGATCCTCAACTCCAGTCATGATGGATGGGTGCCAACACTATAAGCACTGCTGCAATTCCTGTAGGATTTGGCTTAGTTAAAAATTGTAGGCTTTAAAATGACAGCAAAGTGACCTTGAGTCAGACTAGAAAGAATGAATTTTTGCCTCGTTTATATAGCATGTCAAAATGTGAAGTATCTTTTTGTCTAGTCACACTATGAAAACTGCAAAAGAATTTTTCTTAGAATTTTTTAGACTATAGCTCTGGATGTTCACTGGGCCTGGAATACCCACTCAACCTGCTGAACACTGTACATACTTCAGTAGGTATAAGAAGAATGGGTTGCAGGTAAGTGGGCTCCGGAGGAAGGCCCTTGCTTGCTTAACTGTGTTAAACACTCAGCTGAAATGAGCTCATTTATAGTAACCATGAGGTAGAACTTCCTTCGAGGACACTTCATGTAGCAGAAAATGATGACAACTTCTATTCTGTTGCAGAGGGCTTTTCCTCCCTTAAAAAGCCCCCCTCCAAGCCCTCCTCATGGGCCAGCAGGGGTGTCTGTATCTGGGGTGAGCTTTGACAACTGTCCTGTACCTGCAGAGCACTGGGCCCAGCTCCTGACTCTGGGCATTGTGGGCCTAGGCTGGATTATCCTGGTGCCTGTAGGTATGGGGGACCACTGGTTCTCCTCAGGTTGTTGAACTCTGCTGCCTGAGGAGAAAGAATTCAGGCATCAGCAGCTTACCCTACTTGAATTTCTTGAATTCTCTGAGTTCAGGAAACATAGAAATTAACTCCGGAAGTGGAGAACCTTGTGATTCTCAGACAGGTGGAGAGGTTTTATCAAGGCCTGCTCCACGGAATGGGCAAGGACAAAGAGTTGGACTGCAGCCCCTTTCCACCACAGCAGCTTTAATTTCATAGCCTTCAGTCCACCAGCAACTTGCTAGAGATAACCCTTACCCAGGGCCTGCTATATTCCACACTGTTCTTAACACCTTCCGTGGATTGGCCACCCTCATATTAACCCTGCCAGGATAGGGGCCAGTGCCATCCCTGAAAGCAGGACACTGACTTGCAGAAATGGTAAGAAACTCGCTCCAGAGTGGCAGAGCCAGATTCAAAACCAGGCAGACCAAGTCCTGGGCTCCACTGGGTTCCATGTGCTCTGCTGTCATCCTATGACAGCCATCCAAGGGCTCAGAATGTCCATGGTAAACCCCACTACCCTTTGCTGCCTCAGAGAAATAAGAGTTACAAATGTCACAGGCTTACTTGCCCACTGCCCTCTAGGAGATTGTGAATATTGGCACTGGCCGGACCTGCTTATCTTTGCGTCCCACCCACCACACAGGCCCACCTTGTTCCCATCAGCTTCTGGGGCAGCCACTCCTTCATAGCAGCCTCCATTCCACACCAAACTAGTTGCCCAAGATGTCTTCCTTCTAAGCAGATGTGACTGTAACTTCCCCTGCAAGGTCCACCTGACTGAACTCCTCAACTTAGTGTCCAAGGCCCTTCCAGATCTAATGATGGCCTTCTTTCTGTCCTCATATGTTGCTTCCCAATGGGGCCTGGCTGGTTTCCTTAGGATTCTCCTGGTCCTTGCATGGATGATTTTCACTACCTTGAGTATTCATCCTGCTCTTTTCCAACCACCTCTCCCTAATCTTTTTCTTCCTGAAAGGCAAACTCCTTTCCGTTAAGGCTCTGCAAAAATAATATTAGCAACTCCTTTCCCTGAGTGCCCCCCAAATTCACACCACTCTTTTTTTTTTTCTGTTTTTTTTTTTTTAAGATAGAATTTTAATATTTATTTATTTTTTTTAGTTTTCGGCGGACGCAACATCTTTGTTTGTATGTGGTGCTGAGGATCGAACCCGGGCCGCACGCATGCCAGGCGAGTGCGCTACCGCTTGAGCCACATCCCCAGCCCTTCACACCACTCTTATAACCTCATTTTATTTTGAACTTAGCTCTGTAAAATTGTAATTTTATGTATTCCATCTATTCTTCATCCTCCCACACCCAAGTCTCCTGCCGGACAGCAAGATACTCAGGCAGGAACTGTGTCTCGATCACCTCTAAATGGCTGCCCTGGCACAGTCCTGATCCATCGAATTTTTTTTTTTTTTCAATTTTTTTTTTAATATTTATTTTATTTTTTTTAGTATTTGGCGGACACAACATCTTTGTTTGTATGTGGTGCTGAGGATGGAACCCGGGCCGCACGCATGCCAGGCGAGCGCGCTACCGCTTGAGCCACATCCCCAGCCCCAAATTCTTTTTTTTTTTTTTTTTTTTTGTGGTGCTGGGGATTGAACCCAGGGCCTTGTGCATGCAAGGCAACCATCGAATTTTTAAAGATAAAATAAAGCAAATGCACTGTTGAGTAGTTATCCACCAGTTACCACTGTGGACCTTTTGCTTCACAAACCTTTTTTAGGGGTGGGCACACTGGCTCATAGCTATAATCCCAGTAGCTCCTGAGGCTGAAGTAGGAGAATTGCAAGTTCAAAGCCAACCTCAGCAACTTAGTGAGGCCCTAAGCAACTTAGTGAAACCCTGTCTCAATATAAAAAATAAAGAGGGAGGCTGTAGTTGTAGCTCAGTGGTAGAGTGCTTGCCTAGCGTGTGTGAGGCATTGGGTTCGATTTTTAGCACTGCATATAAATAAATAAAGATCCATCAATAACTAAAAAAATATTTAAAAATAAAAGTAAGGGCTAGGTCAGCACCACATAAAAAAAAGTAAGGGCTAGGGATGTAGCTCAGTGGTCAAGCACCCATGGGTTCAATCCCTAGTACAAAACAGTTTTCATAGGGGCGGGGGATGTGGCTCAGTGGCAGAGCACTTGCCAAGCACACAAGGCCTTGGGTTCCATCCCAGCACCACAAAACAAAACACAAAAAGCTTTCTTAAGGACGTGTAAGCATTCAACAAACTTATGAAGTTGCCAAAATTTCATTTTAGCTAAGAATCCTGAGATAAGTATGGGTTCTCTTTTCAACCCAAATGAAAGATTTTATATCTGAGCAGGTACTTTGCTTAAATAATTAACACTAATTATTTAAGCAAAGTCAGGCAGAAGAGGGCAGTTGGAGTTATCAAGGGTTTCTGGTACAGAGCAGTCAGCATGAGAAGTCAGTGGGTGTTGGTGGAATAACTCAGAGTTGACCACTTGTTTTGGAAGTAAAACAAACAGAATCACCACACTCCTTATTAAATATACCAGCCCGATAATTACAAAAAGTGACTAATTTTGTTGTTAATTTCTGCCGAGAAGCTGGTTCTAGAAGGGCATACTTTCAGTGTAATGTTAGCATTATCTAAAGCAGGTGGCTACATGTTATTTGGTGCTTCATCTAATACTAAAATAAATGGCAATTGAATAAGAACTAAAAGTTGCTTTTGAACAACTTTCAAATTGTGATTGTGCCAATCTAAGCTTTAAGTAATGGTAGAGTATTACAATCAGAAAACAGAATCTGAGCCAGACAACATGGGGGATTATATGAAATAAAAACTGTTTTGTGGGACTGGGCTCTGAAGGGGCGTGGCATGAGTCTCTCCTGACTGCAGCAGTGAGGTGTGTAACTCACACAAAGCTCTGCCCTGAAGGTAGTGTGTAGGACCTCAGAAGCACCTCCGGGCCATTGTTTCCAAGTTCTTTAAGTAAAAGAATCTTTTTTATTATTATTATTACTATTTTTAGTTGTAGATGGACACATAGATTGTTTTATTTATTTATTTTTAATGTGGTGTTGAGGATCGAACCCAGTGCCTCACACATATGAGGCAAGCACTGAACCACTGAGCTACAGTCCCAGGATCATTTTTAATATCAGAATATTTTGCAGAGCCTCTTACTTTTCCATAATAGGTTGCTCAATAAAACTTTGAAATCACAAAAACACTCATGAGGGCTGGGGCTGTAACTCAGAGGCAGAGCACTTGCCTAGCGTGCATGAGGCACTGGGTTTGACCTTCAGCACCACATAAAAATATACAAAATAAAGGCATTCAGTCCATCTACAATTATAAAAAATTTTTTTAAAAACACTCATAAATCCAGTAATGCTAAAATGCATTTATATTTGTTCTTCAAAAAGTATACAATTAAGGAGCTGGGGCTGTAGCTCAGTGACAGAACACTTGCCTAGCATGTATGAGACATTGGGTTCAATCCGTAGCACCACATAAAAATAAAACAAATAAAATAAAGGCATTCTGACCATCTATAAATATTTTTTTAAAAATTTTAAGTATACAATTGAGTCTAAGGCAGAAAGTTTGAGGCTGACCTTAGCAACTTAGTGAGACCCTGTCTCAAAAATAAAACGGGTTAGGAATATAACTCAGTGGTAGAATTCCCCTGTGTTCAATCCCAAGTACTGAGAGAAGAAAAAAAAACAACATATAATTCATGTTTTTCAATCAACTAGGTAAATTAGCACAAATATAGGAGACCTCAAAGTAGTTTTATATTCTTTAGTTCATTCATTCATTCCTTTATTTACCTATATATATTTATTTGTTTGAGATTGGGGTCTCACTATGTTGCTTAGGCTGGCCCTGAACTCCTGACTCAAGTGCTCCTCCTACCTCAGCCTCCCAAGTAACTGAGACTACAAGCATGTGCCACCATGCCCTGCCCACCAAATACTTATTAACCACCAGCTTTGGCCCTGGGCCAAAGTTGTGAAAATCCCTCCAATGGACAAAGAAACGGATATTTCCTCATAGGTTCTTTGCTGCTACATCACATAGTTAGCTAAACCTATGAATCCAGACCCATAAATTAGATTTAACCATCAACTTCAAGAGAACAATTTTCAAACAGAGCTAATCTTGGACGCTAGCTGGGACATCAGAGCTGTGGGTGAGACCTGAGTCACTGAGCTTAACAGACCTAGATAGACCCTAGTTATGGCTTCTTCCTGGAATAGCTGTGGAGCTGCCCTCAATTTTCTGTTAACTCGTCCCTTATTTCCTCATTATCTTCCCTGTCCTTAAAGATTCCTGTTTCTGCCTCCCAGGATTTTCCCATTTCTCTATTTGAGCAGAACCATTTTCTTAGATTCCATCTACCATAGTTCATCATGTTGATTCACAGAATACAGAAGCTACAGAATAAATCAGTACTAGCTTCCCACAGAGTGCTCTGTCGAGGAAGCAGAGGCATGCTCCCCCATCTTCACCCCTCCCTCCAAAAAAAAAAAAAAAAAAAAAAAAAACCACAAAAGAGCCTAATACTATGTGCTATTCCAGGCACTGAGGATATATCAGTAAATAAAACGGATTTTTAAAATTCCTACCCTCCTGGAGTTCACATTCTAGAGACATATAAGACTGATAGCTCTCTAATGCTAAGAAGAAAGGGCCACAGACACACAGGAGCAGGATGACTAGGAGCATTCAGGAGGAGTGAGTGGATTCTGACCAGTGGAAAAGTGGACTGGAGTGAAGAAGAGGCCACCCTGCCCAGAGGGGAAAGTGTAAAGAGAGCCACAGAGGAGCTGGAGCCTGCTACAGTAGCTATGGGAATCCAGGAGGAGGGGGAGCCGGTGGTTACCATGGTAATGGATATCAACTACTGAGCATTCACTTGTGCCAGGCTCTGTGCTCTGCTCTTTATGTGTGATATCTCATTAGATCTTCCCTACAACCCAGCTTGAAAGGTAAAGGGAAGCTGAGGCTCAGAGAATTTAAATAAGTGGCAGGGCAAGAATTCTAACTAACTAGGTCATCTGACTCTGGTGCCCAAGCTCACAGTGATTGCACCATGTTGCTGCACGAGGTCATGGCATTCTGCAGATCTCAGGCTGAGGAGCATGGATTTGATTTAGTAGGTGATGATCAGAGCTGTCAGGAAGATGAATCCAACGGGATGATGTGACCTAGGACATGGTGTTTGTGCTGCATTCCCTGCATGGGTTGAGTGACTAATAATAGGCTTGCCACTGTGGTCTCGTGGGTGTGGAGCAGGTGCCTGGAGGGTGGAGCCACCAGGAGCCCAGGTAGGTCAAGTTTAAAGTCAGTGATGAAAAGGGGCAAGCCCAACTCCTGCGGCCTAATGGGGGCCTGTTAACCTAGAGCTGTCTGAGAACAGAGGCACCTTTAAACTTGACTTATTTCCATGGGATTTTTGTCTCTGACACTGGACATAACCCTCCAATTAGCAATTCCTTTAATACAATTTAAAATTTTCCAGTGTCCCCAGAATGGGCAACACTCACCCCTTCTCTCTGTGGTGGTCTTGAGGGGAAGGGTGGATAGCAGAGAATCTTATGACCCCTTCGCCTCCCACACACTGCTTTAAGCCTGATGCTAGCCTGAGGGTGGCCGTCGGCAGCCTGGTCTGCTCTCTCTGCTCTCCTCCACCCTACATTTGCCCGTCTGCCTCACTTTCCCCTCTAGTCTCCAGCCTGCTGGAGAAACCTCCAAGGAATTTCCAGTTCCTACCAAAGGTCCAAGCTCTCCAGACTGTGTTCCTAGACTTCTTTTCTGGATGATTCCTCTCCTATTTCTCCATCCTACCTACTGAACTCTTCAGCCAAATCCCATCTTCCTTGGACTTTCCCTTAACTTCCTGGTATCCATAGCATTGCTAATGCTCTTCCCTCTGCTGGGCTCTTCCCTCTGCTGGGGACGCCCACTTCATCCTCTCCTCCTGCCAGAATCCTGCCCACTAGTCAAGGCTATTTCTAAGGCCACCTCCTCTAAGAAACAGTCACTCCAGCCCAGTAGCATCTGTCCCTCCTTAGAATCCTCATGAAGCTCAGGGTGGGTCCTCATGCAGGCCTCATTTATATGCACATTTCTAGCTTTGTGAGGACCAGTAGGGTGCAAAGACCTGCTTATTTCTGAGTTCCCAGAGCCTGCTCCCACCTGGCACCTGATAAACATTTGTTCAGTTGAAGTCAGAACAGTCTCCTGCTGTCTGGAGGCAGATATGGGTGTGGCACCTGCAAGGTGAAAGACTAGGAAGACCAAAATACTTACCCAGATATGAACATCAAATGTTTCTGGTTAGAGTTAGAAATGTATGAAACTGTACTGTTGCTGGTTGTGTTCCCTCTTATAGAGTCAATCAATCATCTCTCAAATACAGATTTTTCATTGCCAGCCTCTCCCAAGCCAGGAACTGCTTAAGAAATGGCAGAGTAATGAAGGTTGGCTTTGTCACATTCCAGTTTCTCCCCTCCTGAAAACTGAAATGTGCTGACCCACTGCCACTCCTCCACACCCGTGAGCAGCTGTCACAGCTAGTAAGCAGTGCCGGGGATCAGGAATTGAGCTCTGGTGTCAAACCAGAGTGGTCGCCCCCACAGTCAAGCTACTCCTGCAGGCCCCTCCACCCTCTGTGAACAGAGGAATTCAGGTTGTCTTTTCTTTTGGGACTTAGAGAAATGACTAGCTTGGCTGACTTTAAAAACACAGGCTTTTCCTTGTTCTTTGAATAATCTTATCAGAGTTGCAAACCACCCCTTTCAAAGTCTGGGCCCCAAAGAACCCCCCTGCCTTTTTTTTCATGGTACTGTGGATGAAACTTAGGCCCTAAAGTGCTAAGCAGGCACTTTACCACTGAGCTACATCCCCAGCCTTCATTTGTCTTTAGATGGTTCCCAAAATTGCAATTCGAGCTCTATTAGAACAGAAAAGAAAGTTGACTTGTCATTTTACAGAAAGCCTGGAGGACAGCTTGTCCTGTGATCAGAATGGCACTTGTTGGGTGGAAGGGCAGCCTCCAAACGTGAGGTTGGGAGCCCCTCCCCAAATATGGCCTCAATCTGCTCCAGGCAAAGTGGCTACATGCTAGTAAAGACTTTGGCCAGCAACAGCTGCACTGTCTAGCAGCTACTGACCCTTGGCCTCCCTCCGAGGGGATGACATAGGACTTGTACAGACAGGGGTCCAAGGAAGAGATTCTGGGTAAGAGTCCCTCCCTCCATTTGCTAGGAAAGTTAAGTTTTCTCATGGGAAAATTTATGGCCCTGTGGACACAGGAGAGCTGGATTGCAGTGCTCCTCTTTTCATTACTCTGAGTTCGTTTAAACATAAAGAAGCTTACACCAAAACTTGCTTTATCATTGTGTGGTTCACTCCTGGACCTCAGGATTTCCTGCCAGCACACATACCATAGAGTCCAAATCATACGTGTACAGCTCAATGACAAAATGAACATGTCACCATACCCAGATCAAAAACACATGGTTTTCTCCGGGCTGGGATTGTGGCTTAGCAGTAGAGCGCTTGCCTAGCACATGTGAGGCCCTGGGTTTGATCCTCAGCACCCCATAAAAATAAATAAATAAAATATATTGTGTCCAACTACAACTTTTTAGTTTAATAAAAATATTTAAAAAAAAAAAAAAAAAACATGGTTCTCGCAGGGCATGATGCTGTACACTTGTAATCCTAGCAGCTTGGGAGGCTGAGAGAGGAGAATCACGAGTTCAAAGCCAGACTCAGCAATGGCAAGGTGCTAAGCAACTCAGTGAGACCCTGTCTCTAAATAAAATACAAAATAGGGCTGGGGATGTAGCTCAGTGGTCAAGTGCTCCTGAGTTTAATCCCTGGTGCCAAAAACAAAACAAAACAAAACATGGTTCTCTGAGTTCCCCTCATTCCTCTTGCCAAGGGAAACCTACCCTGACCAGTGGGATCATAGGTTAGTTTTGCTATCTTGAAACTCCACATCGTGGAATTGCATAGCAAATACTCTTTTGCCTCTGACTTCTTTCGCTCAATGTTGTTTCTGAGATTCAGCCACATCGCTCGTGGTGGTAGTCCCAACCCTTGTTTTAATTCATTGCTCTTTGTTTTTTGTTGCTTTTTTTTGCATGGTACTGTGGATGAAACTTAGGCCCTAAAGTGCTAAGCAGGCACTTTACCACTGAGCTACATCCCCAGCCTTCATTTGTCTTTAGATGGTTCCCAAAATTGCAATTCGAGCTCTATTAGAGTACCATACCCCACAGGGGACAGTGTTAACTGTGATTGAGATTATCATACCCAATCCTCATCCTGCTAAAAACAGCATTCCCATCTACAGGAGGTGACACCAGCAAGCTAAAATTCTGGAAAAATTCAGGGGCCAAACAATGTAGCTTCACTCTGTTGAGCAAAGAAAGGGCCACACTCACACTTTGGCCTCCAAGTCTTTATTCTGAGTTTCCTGATTGGGAGGAGTAAGGTTAGGCCCTTTAGAAGGTGCTTTAGAATTCAAAAAGGACTTTCTGCTGAGGAAATTTAACAGACCAAGAGACCCACAGGCTGAAAGGAATAGCTGTCCAATGGGTATGTCCAATGTTCTGGAGCATATTATTAGTACAACATTGTTAGAGGGCTAGGGTTGTGGTATGGTGGTGGAGCACTTGCCTAGCACACATGAGGCACTGGATTCTATCCCCGGCGCCACATAAAAAATAATCAAAGTTATTGTGTCCATTTACAACTAAAACATTAAAAAAAAAAAAAAGATTGTTGGAGAAGAGGCAACTGCAGGTGACTGTGGTGACTTTGAGAAGGTGTTGGAGTGAGGACCAAGGAGGGCAGACATGGAGGGCTGATCTGCCTTTAGCAGGATGCTGGAGTGCTGCCCACTCAGGAGGGCTCTGAATCGGTGTCCTCCTGTTTTAAGCCATCTCATCTCAGGGGGAGGGGAACCTGACCTCTTTTTGTCCCTCCATTGTTCCTTGGTTTAAAACATTTATTGAGCATTTGCCTTATGCCTGGCCTGGTACTGGATATTAGGGACCTTAGTGGGAAACAATCCACAGTCCCTGTCTTCAAGTCACAGGAAGCTTCTGACAACAGGAAATGCTGGTATCTTTTAAGAACTGGGAGAACAAGACAAGGTCCCATTTTTCAGCTACTTATGCCTGACGGATGAGTCAGCAGATGTCCCCACTTGGTGTGATAGTTTCCAGGTAAGTTGGACATGATAAATAGACTTATCTTAGCAAACCCCAACGTGGACATAGGAACTACATCCATTGCATGTTGATCATACACCAGGCACTTTGTGAAGCACTGTAGAATCACCATCTCATTGTACTACCCCCAGCAACTCTGTGATCAGAGTAATTGTTATCTCTGATTACACATGAGGAAACAGATATTCAGAGAAGCAGCATCTTATCTTTGTTCACTGAGTTTTGACCATGGAAACTGGGTTCTTAACTGCATGCTTAACCAGAAGTTGAGCCACCCCTAATAAGACTTCCACCCAAAAGGATGGGCATGTTACCCACTTATCCAAATCTGTGGGTACTGGAGGTGAGTATTAAGGAGAGTCTTTCATTATACATTGTCAGCAAAGCCAGGTTTCCATGCTGGGGAAAAAAAAGTTACTTCGATTCCAGCCAAGAGAAGAGCTGGAGGCAGAGACACTGAGATTCTCTGTACGAGGCATCCCCAAGATGAATTGCATGAACTGACTCATTGGGCTTTGAGCGCCAAGGTTTCTGGAAGTTCCAAAAGGCTACTTAGTCTGGGGGGGAGGGGAGTGTCTTTCAAACCAGAGCATTAAAAATAAAGAAAAAGCCAAGGTAACCCAGCCTTCTCTAGTCTTGACTGACAAGGCAGCCCTCTCTTTGAACAGAGACTGTTCTTCAGGCGACAAGGTGGGAGGGAGAAAAGGAGGGGGCAGATCAGTTGAAGAGTTTTCTCATTAAGTGGCCAGAGGCAAAGATTCCACGGAGCTAAGCTCCATGATGAAAGGGGAGCAGAGACTGACAGCCTGTCAGGGATGGAGGAGGGGAGGCCTGGAGGAGGAGTGGGGCGGGGGATAAACCAGAGCACACCCCATACTGTGCTGCCCCTGCATCTCTGCCATCCGTTCAGTCCCACATAAGCTAACAGCTCCTATCAACTCAGAACCCACTCAGTGCAGGGCTCTGCAAACCACCTCTGTTTTCTCATGGATCCTCACAATAACCATCTGGGCTGGTACCATTACCATGCCCACTTAATAGATGAGAAAATGGTGGTTCAGAGAGTGAACAACTTGCCCAGGTCACAAGGTTTTTATGATGTTCGCCCAGTCTTGGGAATACCATGAAGACTAGTGCCCAGCAGTTGTGGAAGCACTGAATTGGAAAACAAAGTGCTGGGCCAAGGATAGTGGACAGAACGACAGAACTGAGACCAGGGGACAGAAGAAACATAGGAGGTGGTGAGGGGCAGATCCCCAAGAAGCCCTGGAGAAGAGAACCCCTCAGAGCAGGGCAGGTACACAGGGCTCCCTAGCTCAATATCTGGGGAGGAAGATTGTCAGAAGCCCTGCTCGCTGGCATCCATGAGCATCCTCTCATTTGACATAGAAGGGGAAGATTAGAACTACAGTAGGTATTCAGAGTAGTCACTGGGGATGCATTTTCTTCTTTTCCCTTCTTCCTGTTTATTTTTCCATAGCCCTTCTCACCATCTACTATGTCACAATGTTGACAGTTTATTTTTCTCTTTTCCTTGAAAGCAC
This sequence comes from Marmota monax, assembly GCF_021218885.2. Classification (NCBI taxonomy): domain Eukaryota; kingdom Metazoa; phylum Chordata; class Mammalia; order Rodentia; family Sciuridae; genus Marmota; species Marmota monax. Next base: position 19,669,873 of record NW_026692912.1, read on the forward strand.
AGTGACATATATACTCCTTAAGAGCATGACTTTTGTTTTTATTGTCCACTTCTAAATCCTCAGCACCCAGAGCAATGTTTGTTACTTACTACACATTTAATAAATATCTGTCAAATGAATAAATATGCAATAGTAGTTTTCACGACTCCCGGGCACTACATAGCTCCTCTGCCAACTGATTCTGCTTGCAGCGTGGTGACCTTGTCTCTCCTGTTAGGACTCCCCCAGTTACTATTTCTGCTATTAAAGTGAGGATGAGCGGGGACCCTAGGAGGCAGGATCAATATCAGATGCAGAATGCCCTGTTCATGCTCAGCCATGAAGAAAGGCAAGACTCAAAAAAGCAGAGGTCTTGGTGGCAGTGAACAAATATAGATATTGGTCAAGACTCATTTTACCTTATTAAAGTTGATTAAAAGAAAAACAAAAACAACGAAAAATATGGACCCTCCCCCCTCCTCTCCAATTTCTGGGATTCTATTCCTGAAGGGCTCTTCTCCATTCTGATTCTGCTGTAAGCAGAAAAGGAATTTAAAAAACCAGCAGAAGGGGGGGTGGGGGAAGAGGGAGAAAAATTAAAGAGAGGCCAGCTCTCCAGATCCTCATATTTGAAATTGTCAGTGAGGCCTTTAAGCAATCAGATGCCATGACTTTTATTTTTAACTGGCTTTCAACTCTGAAGAAAGCCCTGAAGTCGCCTCTAAGGTCAATGGAACTATTTGCTCTAGGGGAATTTACTTGGGGTGGGGGGGGTGGGGAGGTTCCATCTTCCTGGGAATCTTTTCAAAAAGCCTTGGTCATCAAAGTCATCCTGCAAAGCCCTCTGACTTCTGAGCGAAGGCAAGCAGTGTTTCTGGTCTGAAGTTTGATGGACAGGATGTTGGCTTTACATTAAACACATGTGGCGGCACGAATGCTCTTCACGTGCAGCTTGCTCACTTCATTGAAATCCAGGGTGTGCCCAGCGGGTTTCTGCCTGCTTGTAACACTCAGAGCACAGCCACCTTTTTAAACAGGCTAGATCTGGGCAGATGTCTTTGCTTTCCTGACTGCGGGTGAGAAAACACAAGGTGACTACAGCAGCCCACCTTAAGATACTGCAGAAGAGAAGGCCATTGATTCTGAGACAGACTTGATTTTATGACCAAGTTCAGGGCAAAAAAACGACCAAATTTAATTTGTGTTTTTAAAAAAATTTTTTTTAGTCGTAGATGGACACAATACCTTTATTTTATTTATTTTTATGTGGTGCTGAGAATTGAGACTCGTGCCTCACTCATGCTTGGCAAGTGCTTTACCACTGAACCACAACCCCAGCCCCTTAATATATGCTTTGATGGTAAAATGTCCCTGGGTTCCAGAAATATTTAAATTTTAATAAATAATGTTTTCTTTATTGAAGAAATTCAGTGACACTAGTCCCCATTTTAAGAAAAAGTTAAAAAGATGAAGTAATTCACCCAAAGTAACTCCAAAGACTTTTAAAGACTCCTCCTCCATCCTCCACACTATTACTCCCACCATTTTAAATTTTTTTAAAAAAATTTTATTATTTATTTAAATTAGGTATATATGACAGCAGAATGCATTTTGATTCATTGTACACAACTGCAGCATGACTTTTCCTTTCTCTGGTTGTACATGATGTAGTGTCACACCATATGTGCAGTCATACATGTACTTAGGGTAACAATGTCCATCTCATTCCACATGCACACTCACTACCTCCTTTTTTTTTTTTTTTTTAAACAATGCTGAGGATTGAACCCAGCACCTCATACATGCTAAGCAAGTGCTCCGAGTTTCATCCCCGGTCCTTTTTTTTTTCATTTTAAGACAGGGTTTCCCCAAGTTTGCTAGACTGGTCTTGAACTTGGGATCCTCCTGCCTCATCGTCCTAAGTCACTGGGATTACAGGCATTGCCACTGTGCCCAGCATCTCAGTTCTCTTAATCAGCACACAGCACTACAACCACCCTAGGTACCTACGAGAGTATGTGTGAGTGTGCCTTTAGAATTTGCAGTCAATGACTCTTGAGGAAAAGTCAAGGCCAGTCCTGCATAAATTTGTGTGCCCAACGTCCAGAAGCAAAGTCACCCTTTTAGACCAGGGAGGTGTGTCCTCTGCAGGAACTGAATAGAGAGACCCATGAGATTTTCTGAAAAACCTTATTTTTCAGGTGAGTATGCCCTATAAAAATGAAAAGGATTTCTCTTCTTGCCTATCATCCTTAGGAATCTGGTAAAGATAGAGGCTGCCGGTACCAAGAAACCATTTACACTGATGGAGAGACCCATCTAAGGCATGATGCAGCTAAATGGGGCTTTTCAATCTGTCATTCATTCATTCATTTATTATTTCATTCAGCAAATGGATAGTGCTGCCCATTCAGTACCAGGTTCTCTGCAGGATACAGAGAAAATGGATCAATAAAACAGTCTATTCCCTCAGGAACATAGACTCAGAAGCAAAAACAGGTAGCTCCTCATTGTTTATTCAACAAATATTGAAGTACTAAGTGCTGGAGAAATAGCAGGGAAAAAGTCAAATTCTTATCCTTACAGAATTTACAGACTAGTGATGAGGGATACAAATGCTAAGCACACAACTGTACAAATAATTAATCAATTACCACTGTGATTACTACAAAGGAGAAGTGCAGAGTAACAGGAGAGCCAATTACAAGGGGCAGTGTCAGAGAATCAGCAGGAAAACAGGAGAGAGCAGACCAGGAAGAAATTTACAGTGGGGAAGGACATCTGGGTCCAGTAGGTGTCAGCAGGGATCAGGTCAGAGGGAGGAGGGACCCATCTGGAAGCCAAAGGGGTCTCCAAGGAAGAGGGCTCTTCCTGGACCAGGAAAATGTTCCCCCATCTTGTGCAGAGGCGGCTGGTAGAAGGAACCCTCACCCACTGGGATATTATAGAGGTCAGTGGACGGCTTGGATGGTTGAGAGAGGCAGGCTCCCCCTGCTGGCCCAGTACTACTCAGGTAGGAGGCAGGTGGAAGGAGCACACCAGTATGTCTTGGTGAAGGGCAAGAATGAGGAGACTCCTACCATTTTATGCAATTTTTGTTTAAGGGATACTCATGAGTTATGTGTGTCCTGTAAAGACTCCAATACAGACGGTAGGTTTAGCCAAACCCTGGGGTTTGTAAGGTCAGCCAAAGCCAAGCAGTAGCTGTAGTGGTAAATGGCCAACAACTTTTAGGTGCCTGGCAGAACAGTCAAATACTTAGGAACACTCTGGTCTTTATGTCCTTGATGACATGCAAATACTGAACCATGGCCAAGAGTACCCCAACTCTTACCAACACATTTAGCAAAAATGAGTTAAAGTGATGAGGCCAGGACTGGTCTCTAGGAAAACAGGAACTCACTCAGTGATGTGGGTATGTGAATCAGCCCAATGGGTCCTGGAAACCTGGTCAGACCAGATGATGTATTTCCTGTGCCCCATGTCCACTGATCTCACACATGGGGCCAGATCTCAAGATTCTCAGGAATAGCAATTAGTGAGCAAGTCTGTCTGTCTGTCTGCCCCAGGTGCCTACCTCAAAATCTGTTTGGAATGTTCTGCTGCCATAAGAAAGTCTGGAGCTAGAGAAAAAGGAGCTGAATACAGGTCTACCATTACTAATTGTATGACTTCAGATAAGTCACTCAATCTCTGTGCCTCAGTTCCCTCCTGAATAAAGCAGAAACGATAGATTGCTACCTCCTGGGGTTGTGTATTAAAGAAGGCTGTATCTTAAGTGTCTATACACGGTGTCCGGCACAGTGTTTGACCAAGGGTGGCTGTCGTTTTGGGGAGATGACCCCCTACCCACCCTGGAGAGAGTTGCTTGTAAAGCATTAGGTAGCATCAGAAAGTCTCACTTTTTGATCTTGCAGAGAAGCTGGTATCTCTGACTCTTAGAGTTTATTTTTGTTACAAAGTCAGAAAAAAGATCTCTGCCACAAACGCTGAGGAGTCCACCCAAACGCAAAAGGAAGCTCTTCAAAGGGTGCTACATTCGTCTGAAACTGAGAGGAAAATGCCAGGTGAGGTTCTCACTCCCGCTCCGGAAGTGTGAAGACTGGGGTATCTTTAAGGTCTGGAAATGGACATTCTTTGGGGCTTGTTTGGTGACCGGAGTTTTATAACCCCCAGTTGCGAGCTGTTTTGAGAGACAGAAAACCTGCTCGGGGTGACAAGTGACCACTGCACCTTACTGCCTTCAGCGGCCGGTCCGGCGCGGCTCGGGCAGCGGGCAGGCGCCCGAGGCGCTACAGTGGGAGGGGCAGCCCGGGCGCTGGCGGGCCAAGGGTCTGGGAACCCCGGGGACGCCCCGCGGCTGAGCCCTCTTCTCGCCGGCAGAGGGCGCCGAAGAGAGGGCGGGCGGAAGGCCGCGGTCCGCGGAGCCGGTGCCCCTCCCGGAGCCGGGACTCCGAGGTCGAGGCCAGGGCTGCCTCCTCTTGTCCACCCGCCAGCCGGTGGCGACAGCTAGGGGCAAGGGCCTGGCGAGATCCCGGACCCCGGCGGTAGCGAGAGGCCCAGCCGCCGCACCGCTAGCCCGGAGCACGCCAGCCCGGAAGCGCGGGCGCTGAGTGGGCGGGGCCGGGAAGCGCTTCCGGGGGCGGGGGGCGCAGGCAGGGGCGGCAGCCGGAGCGGCGGGGACGGGCCTGGCGCCGGCGGCGGCGGAGGGGGCGCCGCGGGCGGGCGATGTGAGCGCGGCGCTCTGGGCAGGTGAGGCGCGCCGGCCGGGGGCGGCGGGCGGCGGGCGAGGCGCGGGCGGGGCCGGCAGGACGGGGGTCAGCCCCTGGGCCGCTGTCCGGCTCCCCCTGGGCGCGGCGGGGCGGGCGTCTCCGCGCCTGGTCAGTCCCGCGGGCCGGCGGGTGGGCGGGCGGCGCCGGCGGGAGCCGAGGCCGGGCGGGGTCGGAGGCCCGGGCACCTGTTCGGGCCAGGCGCGCACCCCAAGGGGCAGCCGTGCTCGGCCCCGGAGCCCGGGCGCCGCTGACCGGGCGGAGGGTCGCGAAGGAGGCTGCCCTGGGCTGCTCAGCCTCCGCCCCGGCCGTCTCTGGATCCCCGCTTCCGGGCACCTCGCTCCCGGGGTTGCTCCCTGTTGTGCCGGGGGCGGGGGTCTGGGTGTTTGAGGCCCCTGGAGAGCCTGGCCGGCCGGGGGTCCCCCCGGGAGGGGCTGCCAAGAGGCGTCTGCCTCACGCCACTGCTTTTCTCCAGGTAAACAGGCGGCGGCGGGTTGTGCTTGGCCCCGGAGGTCTCCGTGGTCACTCTCGCGCTCAGTTGGTCTTGCCGTTCCGAGGGCGGACCGCCCCGGGGGCTGTAAACAGTGCCCTTCGAGGCCAAGTGGCCATGCTGTAGGGCGGCACTAGTCAGGGAGTCTTGTGTTAAGGCTTTCAGGAAGCCTTTTCCACGCTGGGCCTCAGTTTCCCCACGTGAGAACGGAGGGTTCGGATTAGTTCTCTAAAGACTGTTCCAGCGCTGCTACGCTGTGTAAGCCTGGAATTGGAAGGGCTGTCCCTGGTTGAAGACACTGGGCAGCTTCACTGAAGACTTTTTTTTCCCTCAAATGTGCACTTTTAGCCACTTAATTCACTTTTGTTTCACACAGGTTTAAAATGACTACAAGCAGCGTTTTCCAACCTCACTTTATCATCTTTCATCCCTTGCTGTTCACCCTAGTTTTAGTGAATCACATTCCTCGGAGTTTTGCATGCAAACATTTTGTTTATATTTGCCCATTTTTCTTTGTTCCCTAGTCCAGGCCCTCTTTGCTTCACATCTGGATTATTGCAACAGTTTCTTAGCTGGTCGCTGACTCCAGAGGTTTCCCCTCCCCCATCCTTCCTTTATGCTAACGCCTAACTTACTATAGGAAGTCAAAAAATAGTTGAGCGCCTTCTTGCTTATTAAATGCCAAGATGCTGTTCCATGTGGTGGGGGAAAGTAATTGAAGGATCACTTAGTCTCCAAATAGCTTCACATTAGGTGCCAAGACATTACCTGTGAAAAGGTAATTTTGATTAGACAACGCTGTGTACAGTAGAATTAACAAGGCAAGATGGAGGTCACTGTAGGCACAGTGGTCAGGGAGGGCTTAGTGAGGGGGCGGGATTTGAGCTGGGTGTTAAAGGATGAGTAGGCTTCAGATAGGAAAAGAGGAGTCAGGCCCAGTGATCCTGTGGAGTTAGTGACTAGACCAGTCTCCTGGCAGAAAAGGGCTCATGTAGAGAGGGGTAGGAGGAAAGATTGGTTGGGGCTGGTTCCAGAAAGAACTTGAACAGTAGGCCAAAGTTGAAACTATTCTAAAGGCACTGTTGAGCGACAGGAGACAAGGGGTGGTTCATGCGCTAGAGCCGGAAGGGAGAGGCTGGAGGCCAGAGGATCAGCTAGGAGGCATTGGTAGTTATACTACTATTCAAAGCTGATTGGTGTCCAGCCATTGCATGCCCTATCTGCCCAGGGCTGTCCTTGATTTAGTCCCACCTCATCCACCTGAACCTTATTCCCTGCTTCTTCTCCAAGTCTGGCCCCAGCAGAAGCCAAGTCATGACTGCCTCTTGGGCTTTGCCCCTGTTGTTCCCCTCCTCTGTGCACATTCTCCATTTCACTTCCTTCAAGTCCCTGCTGAAGACATACTTCCTTCAGAACATGTTCCCTGACTGCCCTACCCCCATGCCTTTGTGACACTCAGATCCAGCACTTGTTCCTTAGTTATTGAACTTGTTCTTGTCCCAAATGGAGTGGGAGATTTTTTAAGGGCACTGGATTTTTACTACTTCTCTCAGAGCCCTTCTAGTACCTGTATTTTTTTTAATAGGTATTCAGATACTTTCTGATTTTTGTTGGTAAACAATTTTTTAACATTTATTTTAGGGAGAAGCTCTTTTAGTTATTAGTGTTGTCTATCATGTTTAACTGATGTTTAATGCCAGTCAAGGTGGATGTTTTCAGCTTTCATTCTTGGGGTACAGAAATCTTACAAACATTAAAATGTTTATTCCTGATCACAGGAAAAGAAAAATGTCATAATTCTTCAGTCAGAAGATGTGGGGAAAGATTATCAGCTTTGCAATCACACCTTGGTTTGAATCCCAGCAAGGCTACTTACTAGCTATGTGAACTTGAGCAATTTATCAGATATCTCTGAGCCTTCATTTTTTATTTGTAGTATGTAGGATGATAAAGACCCTTTCATAGGATTTCATATGAATTTTTAAATGAAAATGAAATACAAACAAGGTAGTAAAATTTGTATTACCTAGTAACTGCTTAATACATTGTCATTGGGTATGGTTTTATCAAGGGGGGGAGTGATCATAGGCTATCTGACTGTATCCCCTGAGTTATAGAGTTCAGCATGGCTCTGTATCTGCCTTGCAGTTGAAGCACTTGTCAAAAATGTCAGTATCATAAATCTAGAAGCCATAGTTATATTTTATTCTCATTAATTTTCATGTTGCTTTACTTTAAATTCTGCTTAATGTTTTTCAAACTTCTTAATCCTGTCCATTTAATGTTTTGTAGCTGACAAACTGCTGAATTTAGCTTAGTGAAGGTCATCAACTGAACGCAGTTAAGTTTCTAATGGTTATTTTCTGGTTGATGTTGATGGCATGGAAAACCTCATGGAAGAATGCAATTCCAGGTGAGCTTTTCTAATCCTTTTGTCATAAGAAGCAGAGCATAATGTATTTTCCAGGTCCAGTGCCCCTATAATGCACCCTTAATATTTTTATGTTGAGTTCCTTTCTGTAAGAAACTTTTGTTCTTTTACCTGAAACAAAGCTGTTCAATTTGTGATTAGAATTTGAAACATCTAGCAGGGCATGGTGGCACACACCAGCAGTCCCAGCTTACTTGGGAGGCTAAGGTAGGAGGATTGCTTGAACCCAGGAGTTCAAGGCCAGCCTCGGCAACCTTGTGAGACCCCATAACAAAAAGAAAAAGAATTTGGAATATCTTTTTGCCTTCTTCACTGACAGTAAAAAGAATGAACATTTCATAGAGAAATGGCACAAACCATTTGAAGTATAATATATTGTGACCTTGTAATTATTACCATGTCAGACTTAGCCTGACTTTATCCATGTAGTACATCCTTAAATGAGAATTCTCTTCTTGAAGTTGATCATTAAGAATTCTGCATCAGTAAAAACCCTGCTTTTTTGTGTTTGTGTGATGCTGGGGATTGAACCCAGGGCCAGTTTACCACTGAGCTATCTCCAGCCCTTTTTATTTTTTATAACCCTTTTATTTATTTTTTTGAGACAGAGTCTTGTGAAGTCACCCAAGCTATCCTCAAGCTTTCAATCCTACTGTCTTAGCCTCTGGAGCTGCTGAGATTACAGGCTTTCATCAACACACCCAGCTTAAAGTCTTAGAGGAGGTAGGAGTTCTGACTCTTAAGAATGACAAATCTAGGTTCAAGTCCTGGCTGAGCCAGTAATTAGCTGAGTGAACTAGGGAAAGTTTCTTCATATCTCAGTTTGTTTCTTCATCTGTAAAAGGGGAATACTTATAACAATTGTCTCATTGTTGTCAGGAAGATTTAGTGATCAAGTAAAGAGCTTACTTAGAGCACTGTACACAGTAGGAGCTGAATAACTCAGTCCTTACCATTGCAAGTAAAGAGGTCATTCCTCTCCTGCTTGGAAAGCTCTGAAGCAGCTTCTGATGTTTTGCATTGACTAAGACAAATCGCACCCTCTCAGAATTAGTATATCTGAGCAGACCTGGAGAATGTTAACGCCTTTGTAGGAAATGTAACAGTTTGGATAAAAATGTTCTTTCAGGCTTACATGAATTAATGCAGTAAGAACTCTAAACTTGTTTTCCTTTAAATTAGGATGAGTGCTTCATGAATATCCATCACAGAATGCCATTTTCTTTATTTTTTATTTTTTCTTGCGTTGAGTTTCAGTAGCACCAGAATGTTTCGTGCAGCCCTGGTGCTATTCGGCTGTTGCTGCTTTCCAAAGGATTAGATTGTAGCTCATGACAGCTCAATTTTAGTTTTGATCTAGACCCGGGCAGAAATATCTAGAAAAGTTATTTTTATATAGTTGTTACTGCTGTTACCATGCCTTTCATCTCCCTGCTTCAATCTGTGGTCTTTTTTAAAGACTTTGTATGAGTGAAAATTAGGGATCTTCAGTGTCTGATGGAGAAAGCTTAGTTTGAGCTGTGTCTCAGGTGTCAGCAAGTTACTAACTGAAGCCAGCAGGTGCATCTGGGTTTGAAATCATGAGCATCTTGACTGAGAATAATGGGTACCTCCTGGCGCCTTAAACAACTTCCAAATTTGTAACCTTACTTTCCTTTCTTGAAAGTGTAACTGGATATTTTTAAAAGAAGTGTAGCATCTTGTGAAACAAATTATAGCGTTTTCAGGTTAGGTGGGAATAAACCACCTTGCTAGATTTTGCCTTTTCTTAGACATGGTCCTATACCTCAGGGCTCTTCAGCAGGAAAGGCTGAGAGCCAATAATACAGCTAAGATAGCACTACGTGGATCTTGAATCTCTAGCTTGGTTTAGGTTACATCAGCTGAGCCATGATAAGAGCCCCTCTGTCTCTGTTCTCAGAGCTGTCAGAGTGGGAAAGCTCTGTGGCTTTTGAAGCTCACAAAACCAGCACACATCCAGTCCCTTAGTCTGTACTCTTTTGCTTTAATTCTGGTTGTCATGGGGAAATGATTCCAAGGATTTACCCAAGAATTTCGTGAGGGTGTCATGCCCAGGTGACATTTAAGAGTCCTGTCTTGTCTGTAAGTTTTCTGTAGCATGGGTCAACAGTGTGACAGGATGTTCCTAGTTTTTATTGTCTAGTTTCCTCACTAGCAGAATATATGATGCAGAGTTACCACCACCAACAGGATTGAACCCAGGGGTGCTTGACCACTGAACCACATCCCTAACCCTTTTTTTTTGGAGATAGGTTCTTGCTAATTGCTTAGGGCCTCACTAAGTTGCTGGGGCTGGCTTTGAACTTGTGATCCTACTGCCTTAGCCTTCCAGGCTCTGGGATTACAAGCCTGCGCATTCACACCCAGCTGATAGTTTTACTTTTGGTACTAGTCAGTGGAAATGCTGTTTCAGGAGAGAGCTAAGTATGAATGGTACATTTTTTCATCAGATACTGTGTTAGAGTACCGCACCTTTTTCTGTTCCCAGTTCTCTTCTATGTTCTCTCCCTGAGGAACATCATCTTTCACCACCATCCTCAATACAGTTTTTGGTCACTTCCCAATCAGTATCTGTTTCTCTCCTGCCCCATGTTTCCTACTCCTTAGTAGGCAGCCTCAACTCAGCTTGTCCTGGCTGAGCTCCTTGCCTCCTCAAAGTGGATGTCATACCTGTCTCCAAAGTCCTGTTAAATCCTCTGGACTCTCGTTCACAGTGGCTGCCTTGAGAATCCCACCTGCAGTCTCTATCCAGGTGCTCAAGGGCCTCCACCCTATGGCAGTCCTTTGTCACATCCCTTTTTGTACCACTCATGCAGCTCATTGCACCCCAGACCCCATCCGCTTGCATACTGCTCCTGCCACTTCTGTCTGGAGTGTTGGATCTGTTCCTTTTGAAATGCAAGGCCCTGTTTTAAAATATGTTGCCTAAGAAGATTTCTATTGATTTTTAAAAAAATCTTTTTGGTCAGAAGTAATCAGTCCTGTCATTGTTCCTCATAGTTCTTTATTTCTGTCTGTATAATTGTTAGTTTTATATAAAAATTATCCATTTGCAGCCCATCTTTCTTTAGATTTTTTAGTTTAAAAAACTATTTATTTTTAGGCGAAAAGCCTACATGTCTTTTATAAAATTTAGTGAGGCTAATACAACTGTGTGATTAAAAAAATCAGAAGTTTTAAAATGAAGTATGTTTCCCTTCCTAAGGTGACCAGTGTTAATATATCATGTGATTCCTTCTAGAACAGATTCAGTAGCACATACATTTGACCCTTGAGTAACACCTGTTTGAACTGCATGGGTTCACTCATTCATGGAACATTTAAAAAATTTTTTTTTATATTTTAATAATTTGAAAAACCTCACAAAGCATGTAGCCTAGAAATGAGAAAAAGATGTCATGAATGTGTAAATATGTGGATACTAGTCTTTATTTTATTGTTCTCTGCCATAAAATACCCACAAATCTATTACAAAAAGTTAATATGGGGCTGGGGTTGTGGCTCAGCAGTAGAGCGCTCGCCTAGCATGGGGAGGGTCTTGGGTTTGATCCTCAGCACCACATAAAAACAAAATAAATAAAATAAAGGTATTGTGTCCAACTACAACTAAAAAATAAAATATTAAAAAAAAATTAATGTGTATCAAAACTTAAAACAGCTGGTTGTGGTGGTGCAGGCCTGCCACAGTCTGGCTGGGCACACAATCACGAGCCACCACACAGCTTGTAGATTCAAACAGCAACTCTTTATTCCCGAACTCACACCAGCCGTCTACAATCACGTTCTGGGGAAATCCACGTTCTCTGCCCAAATCCACGTTCTCTGCCCAAATTCACCTCCACTGGGCTTCTATCTCTCAAAAAATACTGTCTGAATCCCGTGAGAACTCAAGGGGAACTCAGGCAGCAGGATGCGCCCTATTCCCAGCAGGAATAATCTTAAACCTTAAACCTGGAACCTAAACCGGGAACGCCCTAATCCGCCTTGGTCCTTGAGCAAGGTCACCTACATTCAATGTCACTGCAACATGGGGGTACGCTGGCAAGGAAATTGTCATACCTACTTGGCTAATGGCTCCCAGCACAGGCCTGTAATACCAGCAGCTCCAGAGGATGAGGCAGGAAGATCTTGAGTTCAAAGTCAGCCTCTGCAAAAAAAGCAAGGCACTAAGCAATTCAGTGAGACCCTATCTCTAAATAAAATACAAAATAGGAATGGAGATATGACTCAGTGGGGATATGACTGAGTGCCCCTGAGTTTGATCCCTGGTACCCCATTTCCCCCCAAAAAACCCTTAAAACAAACACAGACCACATAGTACCATTTGCATTTGAGAGAAATGTAAACAAACATAAAGATGCAGTACTAAGTCATAACTGCATAAAATTAATAGTAGTATGTACTGTATTGCTGTAATAATTTCACAGCTACCTCCTGTTGCTATTGCAGTGAGCTCAAGTGTTAGGAGTATTCACCTAAAATAATTGTGTAATACTAATCCTTCCACATCACTCCAGTAAGTTGCATGTAGTGATAAAAAGTATTCTCTTGAGGTTCTTGTGCGCTTTTTACTACATATAATGCATATAGCATACAAAACATGTTAATCTACTTGTTTGTTATGGGTAAGCGTCCTATCAATAACAGGCTATTAATTGTAAAGCTTTGGGGAAGTCAAAAGTTATAAACTTACAAAACACTGCACCTGGCTATCTGTTCTTTTAAATGACTGCATAATATTTCATAGTAGTTTTGTTTTTGAGGCAGGGCCCACTGTGTTGGCCAGCCAGTCGTCAAACTCCTGGGTTCATGTTCCTCCTGCAGGAATGTATGACCCCATCCAATTTGCTTTTTTCTTTCTTTCTTTCATTCTTTCTTTCTTTTTTTTTCTTTCTTTCTTTTTTTTTTTTTTTTAAAGCCAGTCTCCTTTTGATGGTGGTCCTTTTTTTTTTCTTCTTCCTATAACAAAGAAAAATCCTTAGTTGGACATCCTTGTTACATATATCCTAATCCTAATGTGGAGATATATATATATATATATATATATATATATATATATATATATATGAAAAAATTTATGGGTTTTATATATAAGTAAATCTATCTATCTATTGATGGTACTGGGTACTTTCATTGAGCTACATCCCCAGTCCATTTTGTGTTTTATTTTGAGATAAGGTCTCCCTAAATTGCCCAGGTTGGCTTCAAACTCCTGGGCTCAGTCAATACTCTGCTTCTGTCTCCTCAGTAACTGGGATTATAGGTGTGCACCACCCACCTAGTTTGTGAATATGATGTATTTAAAGGCTCAATTCTTAGCTGTCATTTGGGGACCAACAGGTAAATGCCCTTTATGTGTTGAGAGATATTACCTAGTTATCTCTCAGGATTACATTTGCCAGCTCTTTTAAAATGTCCACAAGTCTGATGAGTTAAAAGTTATATTTCATGGGCTGGAGTATAGGTCAGTGGTAGAGCGCTTGACTAGAGGCTCTGGGTTTAATCTCCAGAACTTTAAAAAAAAAAAAAAAAAAGGTCTTTTTTCTTTTTGGAATTCAAATGTCTTTAATCATGAGTAAAGTTAAAACATCTCTTCATGGTCTTTTTTTGTTTTCTCTGGGTTTTGTTTGTTTTGTTGAACTGTGTATCCTTTGCCCTTTCTTCAGTAGGTTTTTTTGTGTTCACCCAATTTGATTTATAAATTAAAGAATTTGGACAGTAGCCCTCTGTCAAACATGCATGCATTTTTCCTCTAGTATGTCGTTCATCTTGTGGTGTTTTTGGAAAGGGGGGTATGTTTTTTTCATGCTTTTATGTTGTCTTTGCCTTTGTGGCTTCTGGAACTTATGTTATGCTTAGAAAGGCCTTTATGTCAATATAAACAAATTAACCCATGTTTTATTTATTTTTTGGTGATATGCAAATCTTTCAAAATAGTGGTATAAGAATATAATGAATAATATAATTGTATTAATAGGACCCTCCATACATTCCCTGGTACTATTTAGGGCCTTGGTAAACTAATGCAATAGCTCTGAAAACTCAGGGTGCTGTGTTTCTGTTAATTGGACTCTTTAGCTTATGTTACCCTATGGAGTCATCATATATATAAGGGCGGTTGTTGCCTTTTTTTGCTCAAACTCAGTGGGAGGAGCTGGGTGATGGAAGAGCAGGGGCTCTCATTACTGGTGTCCAGACTTGAGCAGTTTCTGTTAGATTATGGTTGACTAGATTATAGTTTGCAAAATGCCTTTCTGTTCCAGAACTCCTTTAGGCAAAATGTACTTTCCTCCTAGGGGAGCTTTGGAGCCTGCATTAGAGGCGTCATTTCCTTGTTTGTTGTGTTTCAGAACAGCGTCTTGTCCTCATTCATGGGCATGGTGAAGTCATTTGTAGTTAATTTTTGAGTGGGATCTTGCAAAGATCTCAAGCAGCTTTACTTACTAAGCCTGTTGCCATATGGTCTTGCATCAGCCCTTGTTCTCTTTTCCTTCACCTTTTTCAGGTCTTTGGGAGGAGTGTCTGGCCTGGCTCAGGTGGTATTGACAGACCAGTCCCACTCTCCCTATGGCTGTGCCCACAGTGCCTCAGTATATGAGTAGCCTCTCTCTTGCTGGAGCCCATTCTGTCTTAACTCCACCCAGTGTGTGTCACTTTACTTCTAAAGCTGTCCACCTCCCCCTGGACTCACCTTGGTGATTTAGCTTCCCCACCTGCTGTCCTCTGGTGCCATCAGACTTGGCTTCCTTACTATTTGCTCACTCGTGGGTAGTCCCCTCAGTTTGCTCTTGTTTTTGGAACACAGGCCCATTGCTACTTTGAATTCTTTTGAACTTGGACTGGATGAACCCTGTGTCTTCTTGGAAGCATCTGCTCTTTGGGACTTCCACCTTTAAACACCAAAGGACCAGTCACTTGAGCCTAGTTCTGTGGTTTCTAATTAATTGAGACTTTAACATGTAAAGATGGTTTTTTGTTTAAAGCAGGTAAAATGAGCCAGGATTAAGGGGCTCTGAGGGAGAAATAGGGATCAAAGCTGTGAATATGGATGGCATAATGCACTTTTAGCTGGGTTTTCTGCTCACAGTCCTTACTTCTACAGGTGATTTTGATCTAAAAAGAGGATGCTGAAATTGCTTTTTCATAGAGATGTGCATTTGTAATTTTGGTGGATTTTACTAAAATGCCTTCATTTGCTGTTCTTCCTCCTGGGCAGCAGTCGGAACAGTCCTGGGAAAATTGGCCTTAGAGTCTGTTTCCTCATCTTTAAAATGGTTTAATAGTGCTGCTTCATGGGGGATGGTAAAGGTTCAGTGAGCATGGTGAGTCTTTCAGTCATGCCTATATGCATCAAGCATTTGGTACCTGGTGGTTACTGACATGTCAAGATGTCCATGTAGGAGTCTTGACACGGACATCTGTCCAAAGAGTTGGGCTTTGTAGTCCAAGGCTGGCCACTTGTTTACGGACCCTTGCAGCCACAGATCTTCTAATGTTGGAAGCTGGAAAAGGACTTTTCCAGGAAAAGGAGGAAGGTTAAGGTATGTGATTGGAGGTAGCAGTCATCTCCTTTTTTCAGTTTCTGAGACTGGTATAGGGGTTTGATATGTGTGGAAGCAGAATATTGGATTGCCCATATTAGAGGATCCTTCCCAAAACCCAGCCACAAGACCAGCGAGAGCATCAAATGGCCACGGCAGAAGCTGTGTGAGAGGTGGAAGCTGTTTCCATAGTTTGACTTCATACTCTTTCTTCATACTCTTTCTTTATAAGACAGTAAGAATTCTGGCTGGAGGTATGACTCAATGGTAGAATCCTGGGTTTGATTTCTGAGCACTACCAAAAGAAAAAAAAAAGGAAGGAAGGAAAAGAAAAATAATTCTAAAGTAAGAATTTGAAAAAGCAGAAAGATGGTCTCTTCATTGGTTGTATGAGCAGAAGAGACCTCTGAAGCTGAGGAGCCAGCAGACCCCTTCAACTAAGTCCTCTCCATGTGGTGGTTTTGAAAGAAGTGTTTCTGGTTTTTATCAAAAGTATAGTTTTTACAAACAAAACCAAAATAAATATTGTTAAAATAAGTATTAATAGTACTACAGAAAAATGTTCATTTTATATGTGCCTCTTTTTTAAATTAAAGTGCAAAAATGTACATGTCTTGTGGGCATGATTTTTTACCTAATATGAGGGAAAGCCCTATGATTAATATGCTAAATTAAAGAAGACTGATTCTGATGTTTTTAGTGAGCAGAATAATCAAATTCATTATTGTTTTCTGAAGAAGCTGCAAACTTAATCTAAATGAAAAACTCATATAAATCACTACTCTGCATTATCAAAAATGAATTCCATTCCCATATCTCTTTGAGTTGGGAGGAACTGCATTAAGCCTGGATCAAACTACAAGACTGGGACTCATTCATCTTTGAATTCCCTGTGGTTTTGTATAAGTAGGAGATTGATATTAAATGAATATTTCCTATAAAAGGAGGAAAAAATAATTTAAATCCCCAGTTAGTATGCCATTTAGTGACTACAGTTAAATCTCATATTTGCAGCACATATGACAAAAGGCTAATTTCCTTAATTTGCAAAGAGCTCTGACAGTTCAATAAAAAAGGCAAATATGGGGCAGGGGCTATAGCTCATTGGTAGAGTGCCTGCCTCGTATATGTGAGGAACTGGGTTCGATCCTCAGCACCACATAAAAATAAATAAAGATATTGTGTATATCTACAATTAAAAAAATATTAAAAAGAAAAAGGCAAATGTGGGCAAAGATAAGAATAGGCAATTCAAAGACAAAAGTTAGACAGGTTGCATTAAACATGAGAAAAGATATCAACCTCATTTAAACATAAACATATGCACATCGAAATGATGAGGTACCATTTTTCTCCTGTCAGTTCAGCAAAAGTTAAAATTTAATACCAATTGCTGGCACTTGCAGGGGAGCAGACTCTTCCCCATGTTTTTGGTAAAAGGCTAGTTGCTTCCACCTTATATAGAGGATAATTTGGCACTATTGAAATGAAAACCTCATGATTTCTCTGTGAGGAGTTAGAAAAGAAAGCCACAATGTATGTGACATGTATGTTGCTGTTCTGGCTTTGTATTGGCTATTTAAGTTGCTTCCTGTTTTGATATAAGATGGAACTGGTTAAAAACACTGACACAACCATCCATGGAATGCTGTGAAGTTGGAAAAAGTGGGGTCATGGGGTATATGCTGCTAAGGAAAGACTTTAAGGTATATTAAATATGTTTCTTTGTTTCTTAAGATCAGGGTACAAAACAGTTTAGGCCAATACAATACATGTTTAAATTTCTCTGAAAGAGCACCCCAAAACTACCAGTGATTGTCTGTGGGAAAAGGGGTTGAGATTGAGGAAAGTTTGGCAGTTTTTGTACTTTTTTCTACTATAATCTGAAATTCTATGTGCATATTTTAAAAAGATAATTAAAAATTGATCTAACATAGGTATAGGCCCTCTGGCATTCTATGTAGGGAAGAAATCAAGAACTGCCAGAAGCCATTGAGTAACCTCTTGGAGGATCTTATTTGAACTTGAAGTCCCTTTTACAAAAGGTTCTGACCTCTTCTATCTCAGGACTACCAACCAGGCCTAATAAGTCCAGTCATGGGGTATAGAACTTGTGATGAATTATGCTATTTGCTCTCTGTAGCCTGGTAATGTGCCTAGAACTCAGATTAACTATAAATTCACTTTTTTCCAGTCTTTTAGAAGCTGCTTACTCAAGAGTGTTGCTTGTTAGCAGCTCTAGGGAGGAACTTTGAATCTCATTGTCACTGTCGAAGGAAGCATTGGTATAAGGGAGAGGAGAGCAAAGTGCTACCTTTCTCATTTCGCAGAAAAATGGAATCCCTCTTAGGCGTTAATCAGGGTGTTTCATTTTTCCCCTTAGTGATTTTATTTCAAGTATCATTCTCTACTTCTGAGAAGATAAAAAGCTGCACACAGGAGAGGAGGCCTCATTGTAAACGTGTTCTTGGTTTTTCATTCTGCTTCAGAAATGCTTTTTTTTGTCCTTTTCCCCTGGTTTTTGTCTGTCCCCCACCCCCTTTTGCCCCTTCATTCCACAAGTTGCTATTTACACACTTGGTATCATGGAAATGCTATAAGGTTAAGTAATATTTGACCTCTCGTCAGGTGCCAGCTGGGTTGCATTTTTGTAAGTTGTGCCAATTTGAGAAAGTATTGTCTCATCTTAATTTTTTAGTTTACAAATGAAATGATTAAGCATTTTTTCTCTGTTTAAAAGGCAAGGATATTTTCATTTCTTTTTTAAAGCATCTGTTCATACTCTTTGCTGATTTTTTTCAATTGTTATATATGACTTTCATTGATTTATGAATTTTGTATTCTCTGCCATGTATGTTGGAAAATATTTTTCATAATTTTTTTTTCTTTTGGTCAAAAGTTTGTTTTTTTTTAGGTATATAAAAAACTTACTTCTGTAGTTAAACCTATATATCTATCTTCCAGTGCTTAGAACTGTCTTTTCCTAGAGATTATTTCAGGATATGCTATAAGAAATCTGATTCTGTTATTGTTTGTTCACATTCCCTAAGCAGCATCTATTTTAATCATTATTCCTTTTTTTTTTTCCACTGATTTGAAATGGCTCATGAGGCTGATTTCTACTTCGGTCTATCTCAGTCTGATTTCTACCTGCCTGCCCTGACAGCATGATGTGGGCTCTGCCCTTCCCTTCAGCCCTGTCCTGCTCTGGTATGACACTCCCAGCGATCCTTCCTTCCCAGCCCAGGCTCTTTATCTCTTTATACATGTGATTTCTTCTGCCTAGACAGTTTCCTTGCAGCACCCCCACACCCTCACAGAGCTCGCTAACCTTTGCTCATCCTTTTGGTCTCATTTAAAATAGCATTTATGGGCTGAGTTTGTAGTTCAGTGGAAGAGCACTCACCTGGCACATGTGGGCACTGGGTTCAATCCTCAACACCACATAAAAATAAATAAATAAAAAAAAATAAAGGTATTGTGTTGCCACAGTCCGGCTGCAGCAAAATAACCAGGGGGGTGACAAGGAACTTGTGTAGATTGATACAGCAGGAGTGGGAGCCGTTTATTGTAGGACAGGAGGGGTATATATACATTACACACATCGTATCTTAATTAACATAAACTAGATACAGCAGTCAACCAATAAGGAATCTCCACACTCAATGGCCCGCTGGTGTTACTTCACAAACCACTCCCTCTCGCAAAATGCCAGGCGCCATCTTGACTTGTTTACAGACTCTAACATTGTGTCTCTCTGCAACTAAAAAATATATTAAAGAATAAAATAAAATAGCATTTGTTCATGTGGCCTTCTCTGACCAGTCCCCCATTATAAAAGATCTCATAGTTTGTATCACAGTTTATGAGAGGATTATAACGCACCTGGTGGTTAGTGCCTGGCACATAAAAGGTACTTAATATCTATTTTATTTACCAAATTAACTTGAATCTAATTTTACATTGGCTATATTTTTCTTTTTCTAAAATTTCTTTTAGCATTTATTCTAGATCTGTGCTGTCCAATTTGGTAGCCACTAGCCACACATACACTTGAAATGCAACTAGTAGGGCTAGGGATGTAGTACAGTGGTAGAATACTTACCATATGTAAGGCCCTGGGTTCAATCCCCAGTCCTGCCAAAAAAAAAAAAAAAAAAAAACCAAACCAATAACAAAACCAACCCCTGAAATGCAACTAGTCCACACATGTTGTATATAAAATACACATCAGATTTCAAAGACTTAATATGAAAAAAGGAATTTAAAACGTCTCATAGCTTTCTAAACTGTTGTTGATTATGCGGTGCCATGTTTTAGATACATTGGGTTAAATATATTGTGAAAATTTATTTTAGTTTTTTATTTTAAAAAATATAATTTACTAACACCAGGCACTATGCTGCATGTCTGTAATCACAGCAACTTGGGTGGCTGAGGCAGGAGGATTGCAAGTCTGAGGCCAGCCTAGGCAGTGTAGTAAGGCGCTCAGTAACTTAATGAGACTCTGTCTCAAAATAAAATAAAAAAATAAAAAGGGCTGGGGATGTAGCTCAGTGGTAAAGCATTCCTGCGTTCAACCCCCAGTACCAAAAAAAAAAAAAAAAGTACTAGATGGTTTGGGTTGCAATACAGTGATAAGGCACTTGTCCAGCATGCATAAGACCCTGGGTTTCGTCCTTGGTGCTGCAAAGAAAAAGAAAAAAAAAGCAACTAGAAAACATTAAGTTACACATGTGTTTTATTTTTCATTGTTCTAGCATGTTTGAGATCCTGGGTTTAATTCCCAGCATGGGGTCGGGGGATGAATTGAAATCATTTTGTCAAATTTCTAAGAAAATATTCCATTGAGTCGCATTACATTTACAAATTAATTTTAGATAAAGGTTTCTGCCTCTATAGTATTGAATCTTCCTTCAGAAGCATCTCTTCATTTATGCATTTGTATTTTGTCCTTGTATTAAGGTAGTATTGTATTTCCTTTTTGTTGGCCCTACTGAAACCAGAATTTTGAGTGAGACTAGATTCCCTGTTTGGTCAATTTCCTCTGGGTTTTTGTCCTACAAATTTTGAAGAAGGGAAAAGCAAGCAGAGCAGGATTTATTTAAGGGAGAAGAGATAGAACCCCTGCCATGCGGGAGGGGGACTCATAGCAGGAAAAAAAAAATTTGGTGTGCCAGCTTAGGAGTTTATATATGATTCTGGGCTGAGCATGGAACAAAATCTATATAAAAAGGCATTGAAAAAGTATCAAGGGGCTGGGACTGTAGCTTAGTGGCAGAGCGCTTGCCTAGCATGTGTGAGGCACTAAGTTCGATCCTTAGCACCACATAAATATAAACAAAATAAAGGCATGCTGTTCATCTACAAATACAATCAAAAATTTTTTAAAAAGTATCAAGACTATCATTTGGACTATCATCACCCCCACCTACCTTTCTATAACTTAAGTCTGAGTTTACCCCCATTTTTCATTTTCCACCTCTGGCCCAAAGGAATTGGCTGGAGGTGTGCCCACAGGTTGTGTCTTTAACATTTGAAATAGGCTCATTAACATGTCTATTGGTTAGCCTATGTGGTTGAATGGGACCAATTATCCTGACTGCCTGGTCATTTTACTGTCTATTTTACATTCACTATTTATTTATCTTCATCCTCACCCAGGTATTGTATAGTTTCTATTGCTTGTTGCTGTCTGTAACTTGTGATCTTACACTTTTTTTTTTTTTATGTGCAGTTATTTTTGAGACCCTCCACTTCTTAAATCCTAACTCTAATATATATTGCAGATGATTTGTTTGTATTTCCTATGTAAATAGTCATAATTGTGTGTAACAGTAATTTCTTTCTCTTTTTTTTTTTTAATGGCTATATGCCTTAATTTCCCCTTGTTGTGTTGCTTTGACTGGAAGTTCCAGAACAATCTAAGAGTAGTAATGGTAAAAATGTTGTCTGTCTTCCAGTTCCTGATGGGAATGCCTTACTAAAGTGTTTACCAGAATGTGCTCCAGGGAGCATTAATTCTTTAGAATATTAATGTGTGTACCTTGAGAAAAGAGTTCCAATTAAATGAGTTTGCAAACTGCTGAGTTAAACAGAATGTTCCTCTGCAGGACTTTTCAGATGGGTTATTATGCTGATGTGTTTTTGATCCCTAGGAGATAAGGAATGATCTGGGGCTGGCTAATTCATGGGCTTGTGTTCTACCAAGTACGTTTTGGGACATGCAGACATAATGTTTCCTTTTTAAGGATGCTGCTGTCATTGACATGCAGTAGATACTGTTTATTATATCAAGAAAGTATTGTTTGCTGACTAGCTTATTGAATATTCCTTCCTTACTCTGAGGTGTTCAACTTCCTCAACTGCATTTTTGGTATAGTATTGATTTAGTCATATGTATTTTTTCCCCTTTGACCTTCTTATTTTATAGATTATATTTGTATATTTCCTAATATGTAGCTACTCCTACTTTTGGGAAGCAGCTGTTCTTGGTTATAATATATTCTTTTAATGCGTTGTATTTCCTAGTATTTCCATTAGAACTTTAAAATCTCTACTTAGACAAAGTAGACAGTGTTCTTTGTGCTATTTGTCATCTTCTGGTATCAGATTTGTGCCAGATGAACTGAAATGCTTTAAATGTTTCTACATGTGTCTGGAACAGTGTGAACGGCCTGAAGATCATTTGTGTCTTGGCACTTCTGTTTCTTTTTTATTTAGTTCTGCCAATTTATGTTATCCTAAAAATATGTCCATTCCATACAGATTTCAAATTGATTTCAGTCGTAAGTCTAGGATAAATAAAGACACAGTATTCCTGTTTGACTAAAATGTTTTAACTCAGATTTTGACATGATTTTTAAAAAAAATTCTAAAGTGATACAGTTCTACTAACTGATCCTTTCCTGCAAGTCTTGTATTTGGTTGCACATTGTCTTGTCTTGAAATTGTTAAATTTTTTTTCTGTGATTATGTTATTATTCTGTATTATTTTCTTTCTTTGAGCTTAATTTGTTATTTATTTACCAACCTCCTGAGTTGAGTAGTTTCACTTATTTTTAGTACTCATTCTTTAATGGTAAAAAAGTTTGAAGGCTTTGACTTCTCTTATTGCCTTTCTTGTTGTTGGTGATATTTTCTAAGCATCCAGCATTTCATTATGAAAAATTTCAAATATTCGTAAAAGTTGAGAGAATTCTATAGCAAACACCTGGATATTTGCCATCCGGACCCTGCCATTGTTAGCATTTTATCATGTTTGCTTTATTACATACCTGTCCATCTAATTTTTTTGGAGATACATTCCCAAGTAAGTTGAAGACCTATGTAAATGTCACTCAGACCCTTCTTTACTGCTGATTTTGTTTGTTTTCTCATTTTATAAATACTTGTATTCCATTCTGATTTTTCTCTGATTCAATACCTATTAAGGAGGGCTTTAACTTTTTATTGGTTGGATCTTAAAAACTAAAATATAATTGTTAGATCTCATCTTGTGTTTTAGTCAGAAAATGTAGCCTGGCCTCTCTGTACTTCATCAGTTTTGAGCAAGCTGGTGCTGCAGATTCCAGACAAGAGGGAAGCAGAACTGTCCCAGGTGCGCCAGCACTGTGAGCTCTAGTGGAGGTGAGGCACTTTTGATGTGTCCATCACTCTTCTTGCTCCTACTCCTAAAAATAACTTTACTGGAAGGGACTGAGCTTTGCTGTGTCACAGAAAAGTGTGCAGAGCAGAAGGTGGAAAAGTGCAAATCATGACAGTACTGACAAGGGACCTGCTTCACTCATGATGCCCAGTGTGCTGTTAACTTGAAAAATACCAGTTAGAAATACACAGATAAGGGCTGGGGATGTGGCTCAAGTGGTAGCGTGCTCGCCTAGCATGCGTGAGGCACCACATAAAAATAAAATAAGGATATTGTGTCCACTAAAAAAAAAAATACACAGTAAGTCAGGTCATCCTTTAGGTGAATTTCAGTAATTTTTAGAGTCTTTCAAATCCTCAAAAGTAAGTGAAACAGGGAAATATTTTTTCTGAAAGTATACTAGTTCCTCAGTTGGAGCAGAAATAGCCCTATTATGTCTAGTGTTTTATTTTTGATCAAGAGAATGTTGGATGGTAATGATACTGAGCTAATTAATCCTGTGGTTATTTGGCTTTAGGTAAATTAACTGAAACCTGAAAGACTAAAAAAAAGCAAGAGGAAGAATGTTGAGGCAGACCTTAGGAGGTACGATAGCTGCAGTGTTTAGATGTTGTCAGCTTGTGTTTATTTCACTTGTGCTTGGTGAGCAGTCATTGGTGAATTATGAAATCTCTCTTTTTCCACAGATTGCGCTTCATGTCGGTAGAAATGGACAGCAGCAGTTTTATTCAGTTTGATGTGCCCGAGTACAGCAGCACCGTTCTGAGCCAGCTAAATGAACTCCGCCTGCAAGGGAAACTATGTGACATCATTGTCCATATTCAGGGTCAGCCATTCCGAGCCCATAAAGCAGTTCTTGCTGCCAGTTCTCCGTATTTCCGGGACCATTCAGCATTAAGTACCATGAGTGGCTTGTCAATATCGGTGATTAAAAACCCCAACGTGTTTGAACAGTTGCTTTCCTTTTGTTACACTGGAAGAATGTCCTTGCAGCTGAAGGATGTTGTCAGTTTTCTGACAGCAGCTAGCTTTCTTCAGATGCAGTGTGTCATTGACAAGTGCACGCAGATCCTAGAGAGCATCCATTCAAAAATAAGTGTTGGAGATGTCGACTCTGTCACTGTCGGTGCTGAGGAAAATCCCGAGAGCCGTAATGGAGTGAAAGACGGCAGCTTCTTCACCAACCCTGTTGAGATCTCCCCTCCATACTGCCCTCAGGTACGGCAGCCCGCTGTGAGCAGTGATCTCCGGATGGAGACAACTCCCAGCAAAGCTTTGCGCAGCCGCTTACAGGAGGAGGGGCATTCAGACAGGGGGAGCAGTGGGAGTGTGTCTGAGTATGAGATTCAGATCGAGGGGGACCACGAGCAAGGGGACCTCTTGGTGAGGGAAAGCCAGATCACTGAGGTTAAAGTGAAGATGGAAAAGTCCGACCGACCCAGCTGTTCTGACAGCTCCTCCCTAGGTGATGACGGGTACCACACCGAAATGGTTGATGGGGAACAAGTTGTGGCAGTGAATGTGGGCTCCTATGGCTCTGTGCTCCAGCATGCATATTCCTATTCCCAAGCAGCCTCACAGCCAACCAGTGTTTCAGAAGCTTTTGGAAGTCTGAGTAATTCTAGCCCATCCAGGTCCATGCTGAGCTGTTTCCGAGGAGGGCGTGCCCGCCAGAAGCGGGCTCTGTCCGTCCACCTGCACAGTGACCTGCAGGGCATGGTACAGGGATCTGACAGTGAAGCTGTGATGAGCAACCCTGGGTATGAGAGCAGTCCCCGGGAGAGGAGTGCAAGAGGTCATTGGTACCCATACAATGAGAGGTTGATCTGTATTTACTGTGGGAAGTCCTTCAACCAGAAAGGAAGCCTTGACAGGCACATGCGCCTCCATATGGGAATCACCCCCTTTGTGTGCAAGTTCTGTGGGAAGAAGTACACACGGAAGGACCAACTGGAGTACCACATCCGGGGCCACACTGACGATAAACCATTCCGCTGTGAGATCTGTGGGAAGTGCTTTCCATTCCAAGGTACCCTCAACCAGCACCTGAGGAAAAACCACCCAGGCGTTGCCGAAGTCAGGAGTCGTCTAGAGTCCCCTGAGAGAACAGATGTGTATGTGGAACAGAAACTAGAAAATGACGCATCAGCCTCAGAGATGGCCCTAGATACCCGGATGGAAATTCATACAGTGTCAGATGCTCCTGATTAAGATGGTAAAGAAGTGCACCCAAACAAAGCACATTAATCAATGCATATTTGTGATTTGCTTTGTTGTAATCTTTGGTTTTCCCAACCATCTGGAAATCTCTTGGTCTCTTGGCAGTTTTTCTAAAGTTTCTGGATGGAACACTTCATTGTGTTTATCCTTTCCCCGCCCTCTCTCCCCCAAGGAGCTCAAAGCATGAAGGGCAACATATCCAGGGAAAACATGGGCTGACAGTATTCCTCTTTGGCTGAACTCTTAATCCAAAATCCTCCAGTGAGTTAGCTATGCCAACTAGTTGATCCGCCATTCTCTGCCAAGAGGCATACTCTCTCTCATTGTGGGCGCTGGCACCAGTGCATTTCCACGGAGGGACTAGGATGCCGTCAGCTGATACAAATGGGTAACCTTTTCTAATTTAAGCTTACTTTAGGGGGTAGTTAGACAATTTATATATATATATAATAAAACGATTATTATATATATAGTATATATACATTCTCAAATTTGAGTTTATTCTGGTTGAGGTGAATGTAAGAGGAATATATAATTTAATACAATGTGAACAGAGCTTTTGACTCTGTCTCATCCCTACCTAATATGTTACTTTTGCCCCTTTGTTTTCCTTACAGAAGAATGTTAATAAGATTTCATATATATTAATCATTGTGTCCAAAAGCAAGCAAAGCAAATCACAGTGTTCACAGCTGTGCTTCATAACAAGTACATAAACCAAATGCCATAAAATTTCTTCAACTCTAGTTGGGAACCCTTTGGAATTTTTGTTCGTTGTCTGGCAGGAAAGCTGGACGACCTGTGGTGCTGACCTTTTTACATAGTATAGTGTTATATTAGCCAACCCCAAAGGAGCAGTGGTTTTCAAGGTTTTTACCGGCCTACAAATCTACCTTCATTCCGTACTGTAGAAACATACATACCAGGTAACTAAATCGAATCACTCTCTACCATGAGTTAGTCCTCGCACTAAAGGAAAGGGATTTGTAGTTTTGTCTACAAAATTCTCCAAGCAGTGTTGTGGTGTTTTTGTTTTCTTCCTCCTTTTTCTTTCCCTTTTCAAACAGCCAGTTCAGGTGCACAGCAACTTTTTCTATGTGCAGTTCCCTGGGAAACTGCAGAACTTGGAATTTGTACTTTTTGTAAAGCTATACTCTATGGGAATTGCAAGCAATATATCTATCTTAGTATTGTGTGTGCTAACGAGAGCCTCGGTGGCTCCCCCACTCTCTCAGTGTTTCCTGCTTAAAGAAACCAACAGTTAAAAGCCCTCTGAGATACTCAGTGTGTCACCAAATTTGTGTGTGTATCACCATATTTTTGGTCACGTGGTGCTATTTTTGTTAAGTATCTTCTAGGTCAGTATAGTTGTAGAAAATGTGAAATTTAATGGTAGTTGCGAATTACAGTTATTTTCCTCTCTTTGGTTCATAGCTTGAAGAGAGACCTCAAAAGCATGTATGTGCTGGCAAACACATTACTGTATACCTGATCCTGTTTGAAAAATGTTCTATTGGTAGGAAAAGTCTTCACTGTTGTGTTCACATATACAAACAGGCTTTACAAGATCGCTTTGGTGCTGTAGACTCCAGCAGCGGGCAGTTCTGGAAGCAGCTTGGTGGTGAGTCTTGCTGCAGGCTGCCCTTGGGATGTCAGCACTGCAGCCTCTGTCTGTGGACCTGGACTCTTGAGTCTACACTCCGCTCATCTCCACAGGGGAACAGTGCTGCCATCTAAGAGGAATAGAAACAAAAGACAGCCTCTGAGGCTGTGCATTAAGGAATGCAGAAATGGACGTTTGCTGGTGTTCCATGCTTTTTTGGCTCTTAAAATACCAACATAGATTTGGGGAATTATTTTGGTTTGGGTTTTTTGTTTTGATTTGTTTTGTTTTTAAGAAAAAAAAGTCATTCAAACCCTTTGTGTGTAATAGCCCGTGGGTGGTGGCTGTGCAGTAGCACCTCTTTAGCACACAGGACCTGTTCACGTGTGAACTGCTACGCTACACATCAGTGTTAACTCCGAGTAGATTACACTCTAATTCTGCTGCTCCTGAGGAGCAGCTCTTGCTAAATCGGGTATATAGTATGCCTTTTTCCTCGTCAAACTGCCTAAGTGGGGGTTTGTTCTCTCCTTGAAGCACTTGTACAACTCCTGATAAAGCCGCGTGCCTCACGGGGAGGCTGGACCCCAAGTGTTTACCCACTTAAATATGTTCTGGGGTTTCAGGTAAATGTTTGTTGATTTTTTTTTTTCTTTAACATGAATAAGTTTGATTTTGATTTTTTTTTTTTTTTTTTTTTTAAGAATTGAATGCAAAAAATTTGTGTTGTATTACAAATTAAGTTTGTGACAAGAAAGACCCAAATCCAAGGACATGAGAGGTCAAGCTCAGGGAAGGAACCTCCTTTTCACTCAGGCTTGGGGCCTTCTGCAAGGCCTCTAGAGCTTTCTGCAGCATATGAGACAAGTTGGGAGGGAGAGCACTTGGGGCAAGCACCTTTAGTGTCCTGGTTCTTGTCATCGTGTCCGTCTTAACCTTATTTACATGAAGTTCTTGTAATTGTAAATTTGTTTAACTGGTTTGAGTTTACCAAAGAGTGACTTATCCAAAATTGTCTTTGACAAAAATATACATTGCTTTGATTGTACAGTTCAGGTTCAAACATTGTCATGGGACTGTTAAGGGGCAGAAAATTGATTGAGTTTCTCTCTAATAATCATGATTCCATATTTTGCAAGTTCCACTTGCTCCCATTCTTGTTGCTAACACTTTACCCTTTCCACTGCTAGCAGTGTTAAGAATGAATTCTCAAGCCATAACACAGTACTGTAAAGTTCCGCAGGGCTTCGAGGGAGGCAGCACGTAGGCCAGCACACAGCTGAGTAGCCTTTCTGAGCATTCGCACTGTCATGCCTTCCAGTGTGCATGACTGGTGAGAGGGTCACTCCACTCAGATCGGGCAGCAGCAGTTAATTGTGCCTTGCCACATGAGGATGTGCCAGGAGGATTAACATGACCACAGAACAGAAACATTCCCTCCCTGAAGTTCACGTCTCCACAGACGAAGTACGCTGTGTAACTCGCAAAGTCCCTATTTCTGTACAGTTTTAGGTTAGGTGTTTTCATTTATATCAAATGCAGAAATCAATTAAGATAAAGTGATATGTGAAAAAAATCTTTTACAGTAAAGTATATCCTGAATCCATAAGGCTTGTTCATAATTGAGTCTCTTCCTGAGCTACCTTCTCAGCATTAGACAATGTGAAGACAGTGACAGCGTCCTTTCTATCAATGTTTAACCTGTTACTACAAACTGTGAAGACAAAGAATTTTATACTTGTACTAATGTTTGTGGTTTTAAACAGTTTTTTCATTCTAATCAGTTCTCTACCCTCTAATTTCTACTAAAGCTGTAAATACATTTAGAAATTATATTTGTAAATACAGTATATGAAGACAAGTTAACTTTTTGGTTAGTGGAAAGCCTCCCACCCAGTTGGCACTGCCTTAGCAGTTGTCTGATTTTTTTTTGTTGTTGTTGTTGTTTTTAGGGTTTTTTTTCCCCCTTTTTTCTTTTTTTAAACAGCAGAAAGGATACTGTCAGTTCACTGTTAAGCAGAATATACTGTAGAACTAAATTGATAATTTTTAAATCTTTCAGAGCATATGTCTCTTCTGATGAAAGCAGTTATAACCAACTCTGTTTTTCCCTTAGCCCAGACCATAGCCTGCATGTTTTTATGTGTAGTTTTGTTTTTATTTTTTTGTTTTTACAGCCTAGACTCTAGGAAGAATTTGCAGGAACACAAAACAAGGGCTGGGGGGAATCATCTATGTGAATGAGCTTTACTTTAAAGAGATTGATGTGTTTTATTTTAACAACTTTTCTGTTTGTTACTGTGACTTTTTGTTGTTGTCGTCGTCATCGTCGTTATTGTTAAATTCTATAATGGTTTCCTGTGAAGCCTCCACTGAAAGGGACTCAAATATGCAACACCTAAACTATTTTCCAAGGGCACATGCCCCTTGAATGGTGCTTCTAGACTGGTCAGGGTTATTTATTAAATTTTATATATGAAAGTATTGGGGAATTATGTAAATTCTTTATATGAAACTATCTAGTTCATAAATCATAGATTTCATATTACTCAGTGCAACTGAACTGAACGTTCAGAAGAGTCATTCACATTGTTCCAAATTTGTAACGGTTATCATGTCACATGCATCTTTTTCAGTAAGTGCCAGAGTGTGTCCACTGTTTCTGCCTTGACTTCTCAGCCCAGAAGAGAACCTGTTTTCTCTGGTTCCCTCTCTGGGTCTGGCACAGACAGGGCTATTGTAAATCTTGATCAAGTCCCGGAGTCAGCCTTGCTTGGCACTCCGAGTAGCCGATTCAGTAAACAGACCTCTTGCTGCCCCTCAGTGACAAGTATGCTGTGAATTCAACCTTTGGACTTGTGGCCTAAGCCTCTGGTTGCTGCCCTGACTAGAGTAAGAGGTAAACTTACCTGGTTTGTTTGAGAATGACCATTTTCCTAATGTGAAAACCATCTCTCTCACCACTTTTATTAGTAGGGCTAACATTGTTTTCCGTTATAAATGGTTGAGCAATTTGAATGACTTAACACAGTGTCATTATCTTGCAATATAAACTGGTAACCTCACAACTCCACACTTCATCACCATATGAAGTAAATGAAGCTAGCTAAGCGGATGCTGTATCAACTAGTAACTTGCCATTAAGGATTATTTTATAGCATGGATTTAAGACTATTTATTCAAATGATATTTTACTCTGTATTCATTTTGTTTTAGATTTGTGACATGAATATTTCAGTGCTGCTTAATTTTGTTCTGAATTCTCGTTTCTTGCTTGTAAATGGCTTTTTTATGGTATAAAGTCAATGGAAATTGCTGTTTGTAAATAAAAATGCTGCTAGAGCAACTGTGCTGTGTTTGCCCTCTGTCTTCGCCTGCCCTGGCCTCTGAGAGTTTCCCTGGCCCTGACAAATATCTGCTGTCTCATAGTTTCTGTAACCACTGTTTTCAAAAGGCAAGGGTTTCATAAGAAGCTCTTGTGCCACAATTGTGCAGAGAAGAGATAGGAGCAGGTGTGTTTCTGATCTTTCTTTTGTGTGGCTAAGACTGGATTAGCAGGGGTGAACCCTGCTGTCCCCACCTGCCTGCAGAAGTACCCATTTGGTTTCTTGAAAGTGCCTTACCTGGTCCTGCACAGAGCTCGAAGCTGTACGGGCTGTCTCTTCTGCCTCCTCTGTCTTCTCCCACTTGGCCAAGACAACTCCTCCGGGTTCCAATTCTGCTTCCTTACAAGGGCTATTGAAGTCAGGCCCCTTTACAAAGGTCTTGTTGAGCTGGGTTCCTGCCCATGGAGCACTTACTACCATTTGTAATTGGATGTTCATTAGTGGGATTATTCAGCTCATCTTTACCCCACCAGTCTGGCAGCCCTCTGCTGCAGGGATCCTGAACTCATTCTCACTTGTGTGTTCTTTGAGTGAATGGGCAGTTGCACATTTTCAGGAGGGTCAAGCAGGGCAGCAGGGCTGGTACAGGGTGGGATTCGGTTTGGCTTCTGTGGAGCTGGCTTGCTCCTTATACTCATGAGTAAGGGCTGCTGTATAGTAAGTTCTCTGCCTTCTCTCCAGGGCTTTTCTATGGTTAGGTGATGGTGAGGTGATATGAAAGGTCCATGCTGAGGCCAGTTTCACTTGCTATTGGGGGCCCAGGACTCCTGAGGAACAAAAGGGGAGGATGAAGAAAGTGCATCCACAGGCCCGACGGGAGGCCTGCCTTCTAGCCCTGCTTTTGCCTTACCATGACCTTAAGCAACCTCTTTGACCCCAGTTTGACTCTTAGGGCTTAGACATGTTGTGAGGCAGTGGCTCCTGATAGTGTGCCTATTCCCATGGGCTCGAAAAGTAGCCCAACCTTCCCTCCCACAGGATTAGAGGAATATCCAAGAGGATGTGATCCTGGTGGTGGGAGCACCCATGGGAGCAGATAGACCGAGTCAGAGCACATATATAGATCTTCCTGGGCTGCATTCCTGGCAAAGGCCATTGGCCTTCCATTTGTCCTGAAGTCAGACTTATCCTCACTTTCGTTTCTTCCAGTTGCAATTCAGGTGTTGACTCTGCCCTGCAGGCTTCGGGGATGTTCATGATGCCCTTTCAAATGTTAAAGTACCAGCCCCTGTCCGATTTTGCCTGCTGGTCTTCATCTCTATTTCCTGGACCATTTCCTTGAATGCTTCTCAGACCTCAGGGACATATTTGAACATCTGTTGTGATGTTTGGGTTTTTGCAGTAGGTCTAGTTTGCATGCCTTTTGTCAGCAGAGAGGGCTCAAAACATCAGAACATACACGTGCACACATGCAGTGACAGAAGAGGCCACTGTGAGGGAAGAGATTAGACAGCGCGTTGACCTGGGGTGTATATGGAAGCCCCGTGGTGTGCTTGCTCTGCTGTGCTTATCAAGGTGTATGATAAAGCTCTTCCTCCCCCTTGCTTGGTTCAGAGTACCAATGATGTAAAGGGGGGAGATCTGTGTGTGTCACAGGGGGTTGTAATGTGGACTCCCCCAGGACCACCTTCCAGAATCTGAGAGAACAGAGTGCCTGCTGTCTACTCAGGGCAGGTGAATTGGTTCCCAGACCCTTGTCTCTGAAACAGCTTGCTCACTGGGGCTCCTTTTATTCTGCCTCAGCCCTAAGGATAGCCTAACTTGGCTATTGTGGTGATGTCTGGGGTGGGGTCTGGAAGGCTGCAGAGTAGTGACATTACCCCAGGAGAAGCTGTTCAGATAGTGTCATTGGATGTGCTGCTGTGACAGCCTTGCTTTGCAGGACAGATGAGCCCACCTCAGCCTTGCTGTGAGGCAGTGAGGCCCTAGCACTTCTCCCTTGTGGGTTCTGCCCTGGGGACATTTTGTCCTTGATGGGCTCTCCTGGGCCCCACTGTGAACACATGGCCAAAGCTTCCCATGAATCCTGTGGGCATATTCAGATACTATGTGTGCACGGGCACACACGCGCAATTCTTTTAAATGAACAGATAAAAAGGTCATTTTGAACTGTCCCCTTCTCCCAGAGTGTCAGATATGGAACGGAGAGATCTGCGCCCTTCCATAATGGTGGGAAGAGACCTCACAGGGACCTGCCGATGCTGGGATTCTTACACTGGTCTACATCCATCATCTGCAGTTTCTGCTTATGGAAACTGCTGCTTCCCAAGGGACCTGGAAATTTGACAGCTTTTGATGATACAAAGTCCTTGTCCTGAGTCCCAAATCTGCTTCTCTGGTGCTTCCGCCCTTGGCCACATTATGTTTAAACATTCTGTGACAACATTCCCATCTCTGTCTAACCCTCTCTCTGGGTTGCTCCAGGCTACATGTGACTGGGCTATTGTCTTTTCTTTATAGAGTCTAGGCCAAAAGGACATATTTCTCCTTTACATCACCCACACCTTCTCCATTTCGGGGTTTTAATCAATAT
Source organism: Marmota monax (assembly GCF_021218885.2). Lineage (NCBI taxonomy): Eukaryota > Metazoa > Chordata > Mammalia > Rodentia > Sciuridae > Marmota > Marmota monax. Next base: position 19,702,494 of record NW_026692912.1, read on the forward strand.
GACTCTGGGACTTGTTTCTGATAGTTTTGTTGGAACTGAAGTGGTAGAGCCCAATACTTGGAGGAACACTTCTTTGGCAACCTGATCTTTTCTGTGACTGTTTAACCAGCCTGTCACTGCCAGACAGTCTATTCACCACACACCTGGGTCCCTTGAGCTATCTTTGGGGATTTTCTAAATGATTTTTCTTTTTTTTCATCTTCAGCTCCTTCTCTCTTTCCCCTTACTTCTCTAAATATCTGTGTGAAAATTGAAAGTCAGCCATTGCCTTGACTTTGGGAGATCTGGGCTCTGAGCCTGGACTCCAGCATCTGACTTTCTAGAGCCTCCTCCTTCCCCTTTGATGGCTGATTCTTCTTACTCTCCGTGGTGCCTTGGCTGGCCCTGTCTTGCCTGTGCTGTCTCTGCACAGGAAGGCTCTCAAGCCAGTGGCTGGTTTTATTCACTTTCTCTTTGCCCTTTCATCACACGGCCTCTCCATTCCTCCTTGCCTGCTGCACCCCCTGATCAGGCAGGTGGTGAAATAGGAATGCTGTTACGTTTCAGTAACTGAACTACCAGTTCCCTTCTAATTCCTCCACTGCATTTCCCCCTGTCCCCAGAATGGGCTTCCTGCTACCAAGTTCTGTTGAAAGGCCCCACTTCCGACTGTGATCAGGGGTGCCCAGCTGCAGGCCCTGTGACACTGGGGACTTCCACATTGGAGGTAAGGCCTGTGCCTCTTGCCCATGATTGCACTTAAAAACAGTTCCCAGCGATGTGTCAGGGACTGTCTGGATGCAATTGTCCAACCTGCATGGAAAGGTTTGGTGGTCCCCTTGCAGGAGGCTCTATGTGGATTGGTCAGCCACATAGAGCTTGCTATATTCTTTCCCAGGGTCCTAAGATGGCTGGCTACACCCTCAGGTCCTGGAGGGCAGAATCCTGGTGGAGCCCGGGACACATCCTGTAAGTAGAGGCTCAGTCTTACTCTACTATTGTTTTACTACAATAGTAAATTGTAGAAAAACGAAACAATGAGCATACTAGTTTAAAAAAAATGGACATGAAGAATTAATTGATATTTTTGTTTATAGCTCAGTATCTGGGGCTACTTTTGAGGTCCCTTGAGAACCCGTATCCTGCTGGAGGGAGGAGGGACCAGAAGTGACCTAGTCTAAGAAGCCCAGCTAGGTGAAGCAGGACCATGAAGCAAAATTCAGGTGACTTATTTAAGTAGGAAATTGTAGAAAAATGAAACAATGAGCATACTAGTTTAAAAAAAATGGACATGAAGACTAATTGACATTTTTGTTTATAGCAAAGATTTTTGATGAGACTAAAACTCTAAGGGAAAAAATAGATCTCACTATATACAATGTAAAATGTTTAGTAAAAGAAGACAACAAAGCCATAAAAAAATGGAAAACTGCAAGTTGAGAAATAAAAACACTGTGTAATATGTAGAACAAGAATTTTTAACATTAATAAGAAAAAATGAATAATCCAATTTAAGAAGGGGAGAGAGCATAAACAATCCACAAAAGAAATACTTAGGGCTAATAAATACATAGTTAAGATATTTTAACTCACTAAAAAGCAATTAAAGTGATAATGAGAGACCATTTTTCTACAGTGCCCAGCGTTGTTGATGTTGGGAGAAGTGGGACATTCTTACCCTACTGTTGGAAAAGAGAGCCAGATGTTGAGGTATGCTGTATTTTAGTGTAGGCTAAGAAATTTGGGTTTCACTTTGTGGCCATGGGGAGGCAGTAGAACTCAAATCACGTTTAAAAGGCTTTTCATAGAGAACATTGTTGCAGAGAGGGAGGTTTATATCAAGGAAGGTCAGCAAGCTGAGAATCCAGGGTGCATTGCCTTGGGACTTTGCTAGATCTGGGGCCAGCCCTCAGGCTCCTAGACTTGGAAAGCCATCTGTGGCACCCAGGGAAAGTAAACTCCCAGTCACCAAGACGTAGCATTAGTATGTTATGCTAAATTTTATTATGAAATATAAGCGATTGCTAAAATGAAACATGTTTAACTCATTAATTTTAAGCTAGTAGTACTACCAGTGATGACCGACTCTTATTAAACATCTAATAGGTGCTAGACAATATCCTAAGTACTTTTCATTCATTACTTCCTGGAATCCTCAAAAGGATTCTGTGAGGTGTTGCTGTGGTTTACATGTTGAATGTTCCCCAAGCCCGTGTGAAAGGCTTGGTGCTAGGGTGGTGGGATGGGGAGATGGAGCCTAGCGGGAGGTCCTTAGAACATTGGGGTGTGCCCTCAAAAGGGACTGGAGATATGACTGTTTTGCTCCTACATGTGTTCCTGCTGTGGTGTATCTACCTCACCAGAGGTCAAACCACTTGGACTTCTACCTCCAAAACTATGAGCTAAATAAACTTCTCTTTATAAAGTTAACAGCCTAAATATTTTTTCCCTTCTTTTTTTTTTTTTCTGAGCTATATCCCCAGCCCTCAAATAGTTTTTTTTGTAGCTACACAAAGCTGAGCAATACTGAGGTACTACTACCTCCCTCTGTTTTATAGGAAACAGACTCCAGAGATGAAATAAATTGATCAAAGTCATACCACTTCAGAGTGATGTGAGATGGAGTGTGACTTCAGAGCTTGCCATACTTTACATAGTGAATGTCAATTATGCAAACTTGTGCACGGGGGACACAGTGGTGAGCAAAGGTGACACAGTCCAGGCCCGAGGGAAGCTTAGAGTTCAGCAGTGGAGAAACGGCCATCACATGGTGACATAGTCTATAATCCTAACACAGTGAAGAAAAGGTAAAAGGGAGCTATGAGAACTTATGGCAGTGAAACCTGACCTCAGGGTGGTGGGAAGCGCTGGAGGAAGTGACACTTGAGAGAAGCCTGTGTTAACTAGGTAAGCAAGGAGTAGGGATGAATAGCAATTCAGGCAGAAGCATGAGCATGTGCAAAGGTCCCAAGGCTGGAGGATTCTCAGCATGTATGGACAGCTGAAAAAGGCCAAGGTGTCTGAAGCCTTGGCCTAAGATGGGGCATGTAGAAGGCACAGTCCTGCTCTTAAGCTCTGCATTTCCAGTAAGGTCCTCAGTGACCAAGCAACCTGCCTTCAAGTGAATGTAATAGATCTATCCCTTCTTTAGACTGTTAACCTTTTCTTTTACAGTCAAGTTTTCTTGGGCTGAGAATCAACCTGTCTTTAAGGTATCCTTACGTATCTTAGTTCTGATTTCCTCCACTTGGATTTAAAGTTGAAGTTTCAGAGGATCGTCTCATCTCCCTTGGAGTCAGTGTTTCCAGAAGGTGCCTCATTGATAATATGGGGCTTTGTGCCATGCGGGCACTGAGACGCAGAAAGGAGATCTTTATTGTCTCTGACCCTGCACAGCTCACAGACTTATGTGGAACTGAGATAAAATAATAACTGCTAGGTGCTTACCTGGATGTATGGCTTTGTCAGAACTCATCAAACTGAATATTTAAAATGGGCACGTTTTATTTTATGTGAAATATACCCTAATATGGTTGATCTCAGGAGAAAAACAGGCCAATATGCAAAACACAGAGATAGGTGTTTAATACATTTTCCCTAATATTAACCTGGGTCCTCCTCCAAACTTCCAGATTCTGATTATTCCAAAGACTACCTTTTTTTCTCCCCATCCCAAGGGACAGTTATTTACACTCATAGTTTAGTGGTTCTTTCTTCTCAGACCTCTAATATATATTTAACTCATTTCCTAAGTTAAATTCTCTCTGCCTAAACAAGTAGTGTGGTTTCTGTCTTCTGGCCTGGACTCTGACTGGTTTCTCAAAGCTGGGATTCTGGAGGATCTGATCATGTTCCTGATCCTGAGTACAGTGCTGTCCCACTTCCAATGGGAAATGATAGACTGGGAACCCCCAGCCTGCAGCTGCATTGCTATTGGTTAAATGCTCATTCCAAGTTAGTTTTGATGAAATATCTATTAAAGCACTGTCTTAGGAGACCACATGGCCACTGGCTTGACCATTGAGGTAGGAATAATCACTTCAGGGACTGAGACGGCGATGGCTTTTCCTGATTGTGTGAAGCACTTACAGAAAGAAACTGCTGACCCCTCAAGCCATGGTCAGAGAATAAAGAGCTTTTATGAATCCCTTCTTTCTTGAGGTGTAGAGTGTTCAAAGCAAAATCAAGTTTTATTTGGGAATCGCATGACGTTGCACAGGGGAATACCTGTGCCATAATCAACCATGGGCTTATCAAAGAGGTGAGGCGAGGGGCTGGAGTTATAGCTCAGTGGCAGAGCGCTTGCCTCACACTTATGAGATACTGGGTTCGATCCTTAGCACCACATAAAAATAAATAAGTGAAATAAATACAGATTAAAAAAAAAGAGGTGAGGCGAGGGCAGGTTTATAAAGGCAAAAATGAGGATGGTAACAATCTCTGGCCACAGTGGTTAACAACAAGGGTGACGTCAAGGGTCGTACAGTTGCTGGGCTGATGTCCTTGCAGAGTACTTTTTGTATACAGTTGTGGTGGCCTCTGTGCCAAGCTTGTAGTTCTGGCAGAGCCTTTGTGAGTTACAAATGATCATGCACAAGAACCCCTCTTTCCTAGCCTCCTGGCTTTATTTATTAATTTTTTGTTAAGGTCAACATAAGTGACTCCATTTTGATTTTGACCACTTTCACCTCAGTGAAAATCAGACCCAAATTTAATTTTGGGTTTGCAGAATTGTTAGTTGAGTTCCAAGACTTGCTATGTTTCTCATGAAAACAGGGCACTGATTCAGAAAAAAATGGAACCCAGAATCCTTGAGGGAGCATCAAAGTAGGTTCAGAAATCTGAGAATCTTGAACCCTGAAGAGTCTCTGATCCTTCCTTCCCTTCCATGGAAGGAAGAAGCTTGCCCTTCCATGTCTGAAGGGAAAAGCATTTCCTTGTTGAAGATTAGCAATAATATCACCTGGGACAGTTCCCTTTTAAGAGGATGACTATTCTCTTCGAGACCCACTCCAACCACCACTTAATCATTCCCCAAATTAATCATCTCTAGAATTGCATCTAGAGTCAGGCTTCAGCATACTTCAGAATACAAAGCATGGTCTGGAGGGAAGTGGTTTATACTGTAAGACGATTCCCAGATTTTGTAATTTGTATCAAAAAGCCTGGGGAATATGTTTGGCAATGGTGAGACCCAGGAAGACAGAATGCCACACTGGACAGGACTGAATGAATCTACTGATCTACCAGTAAGTCTGGATATATTGAGTTGGCTCATGCAGCTAGAAGGGGCACTGTGTACTTGGTGGTTTGACTAAAACATGGGTTTAGTGAAGATAATGGGATCTCAGAATGGCCACCGTGGGCAGGCAGCAAGGACAAAGTGGTAATCAGAATGTTGTGACTGATATGGAATTTGGAAGTAGTTAATTGATCATGGTATTCCTCAGCATGAAATAAGCAGGCTGCTAAAAAACATTGCCTGACTCACTATAATAGGAACAATTTCTGGTGCCCAGAAATTCAACTTGAGTCTCCACAATGGAAAGTCACAGCTTTTGGGGGGCATGCTGGAGGTGGAACTCAGGGCTTTGCACATGCTAAACAGTGCTCTGCCTATCATAGATGTACCCCCCAAAGCTATAACTTTTCACCCAGTTCCAGACCCAAGCCAGTTCATAGCCCTTAACCTCCACAGTGGAGGAGAGGTCAGGTTTCCTCAAGAAAGGGTTCTGCTGCATTGGCACAAGACATTACTGTAAGTCTCCTCTGCCAGCCTTCTTCAAGGGACTTGCTTCAGAATTTGCTGAAGTAAGTGGTTGTGCATTTTTTGAGAACTCTTAGATACTGGCTCCATCTTCCTATGTTTGTGCTGCTATAATGAAATGCTATATACCTGGTTGGTTTATAAACAACCAAAATTTATTTATTACAGTTCTGGAGGTTAGGAAGGCCAAGGTGCTGGCACTGGTGCTGGTGAAGTCCCGGCTTCCTCATTCAGCCATCTTCTCACTGTAGCCCCACAAATGGAAGGAGCAAGGAATCTCTCAGGGGTCTCTCATATAAGGGTGCTGATCCCTTTTATGTGTGATCTGTCCTTATGACTTGGTTACCTTCCACAGATGGCCCAATCCCCAAATGCCATCACCTTGGGGGTTAGGATTTCCACATATGAATTGGGGCGACATGAACATTTGGTCCATTGAAGACTCTAAATAGATGCTGGTTCCTGGAGATATAAAATACCATTGTGGCCCACCAAGGGCCTAGGGTGAGCAGGTGGGGAAAAAAATGGAATTTTGGCCAAAGTCTTTCTCACTTGGGCCCAGTAGCTTCATAGACCTACTTTATTGCCATTTCCCTAGCTTTCCTCAAATGGGCTCTCTAACTTGTAGGGAGAAGATTTTATGATAGGCAGAGCCAAGGGGAAACCCCTGGAATTCCTCTTCCTTACTGGTTACTCAACCAAAAGAAATACTTTGTCCTGGGGGAAATGCAGAAGAGAGTGCCCAGAAAGATTTGAAGTTTACCAGGGTGGTGATTCCTATCTCATCCCTTCTTAATTTTCCTGCTGGCCTGTGCAGAAGGCACAGTCTTGAAGAATATCTGTGGATTGGATATACTGTGGTCTATTTCTACTCACAAGGCTGCTGACACCATATGTGGGATTTATTATTGATGGTTATTAACAATTCTTTAACTCTGGGTAAACCAATGAGGTATCCAACAGTTTGGTTCAGTTCTGATACTACCTACCTGGAGTTAGACTAGACCCTGCAGGTCAAGGGCTCAGTCCCACAAGACTACACCCCTTCAGATGCCTCTTGTACTTTTTGTCAACCAGCTATAAACCAGGTGTTCCCAAGACCCCCTTCTCATGTTTGATAATTTTCTGGAATATAAGGTGGCACTTTGTTTACTATCACTGTTTTTTTTAGATATTTATTTTTTTTAGTTGGACACAATACCTTATTCTATTCATTTATTTTTATGTGGTGCTGAGGATCAAACCCAGGGCCCTGCGCATGCTAGGCGAGCGCTCTACCAACTGAGCCACAATTCCAGCCCCATTTTTTAAAAATTTAATTAATGCTACAATCAAGAACAGCCCCATGTGAGATATGCATAGGGGAAGGGGTAAACAGTTGCCCTGCGGCCTCTGGGCTCAGCACTCTTCTGATACCGCGATGTATTCGGCCTGGACACTCTCTGAACCCCATAGTTTATGGGATTTTTCTTTTTTTTTTTTTCTTCTTTTTTTTATTGGTTGTTCAAAACATTACAAAGCTCTTGACATATCATATTTCATACATTTGATTCAAGTGGGTTTTCAACTCCCAATTTTACCCCAAATACAGATTGCAGAATCACGTGGGTTACACATCCACATTTTTACATAATGCCCTATTAGTAACTGTTGTATTCTGCTACCTTTCCTATCCTCTACTATCTCCCCTCCCTTCCCCTCCCATCTTCTCTCTCTACCCCATCTACTGTAATTCATTTCTCTCCTTGTTTATTTTCCCATTCCCCTCACAACCTCTTATATGTAATTTTGTATAACCATGCGGGTCTCCCTCCATTACCATGCAATTTCCCTTTTCTCTCCCTTTCCCTCCCACCTCATGTATCTGTTTAATGTTAATCTTTTCTTTATGGGATTTTTCTTGAGGTGTCCTTATGTAAGAACATTGCCCATGGTTGACCGAACTCCATCTCTAGCCTCTCTCCCCTCCCTGGAGGTTTGGTGTTGGCTTAGAGTTCCAAGTCTCTAAACAACACATGGTTGTTTCCTCTGGTAAACATCCCCCTTGCTGAAGCTATCTAGGGGCCTATCAAGATCCAACTCCATGGCTTAAACCCAGGCCTGGCTTAAAGGGGTATAATCTGAACAATAAATGGCGCTCCTCTCACCCCTGTCACTTGGGAAATGACAAGGATTTTAAGAGCTCTGTACCAGGATTCAGGGATGAAGATCATATATATGTACTTTTAAAAATTTTATCACAGAATGGTTACTCCAATTGCAACTACCGTTCCAGGTCTGGAATCTCTACTGAGGAAAATCAACACAGTCCTTGACATCTGGTATGAAGACACGGATTTAGAAAAACAATCTTTTTTTCCCTCTGCAAAACTGCAGGGGCCACCAGAAGTAATTTGCTTTAACCTAACACAGTGGTGGACCATATATCTTTTTGGTCTTGTCTTGGGCTTTCTCAGATCCTTTTGTCTGTCTAATAATCTCATCCCTAGAGATCTTGACTGTCTTGAAATTGCATATAGCATCACACTGGCCCACTCTGTTGACAAATCATGTGCACTGGTGTTAGGCATACTAGATAAAATAAGGCCAAGGCTAATGCCTAGCTGATGATTAGTAAGGTTATAATGAGCCATTTTAATTAATCAATTTATTTATTTATATTGTGCTGGGGATTGAACCCAGGGCCTTGTGCATATGAGGCAAGCACTCTACCAACTGAGCTGTATCTCCAGCCATATAATGAGTCATTTTTAGATTCAGTTTATTACTTAGCCAAAGAAGAGTAGCCAAAGATGCTGCCCCAACCCCATGATCCTTCTCTCACATACCAGTAACAACCATATCAAAACAAAAGAGGCCGAAGACTGCAGTGAGACCCCCTATTTCTAAGAAGGTAATGCTAGATTGCAGCTAAGCAGTTTGTAGGACAGACTTGGTAATTCTTTTTTTTTTTTTTTTAAAGAGAGAGAGAGAGAACTTTAGTATTTATTTTTGTTTTTAGTTTTTGGCGGACACAACATCTTTGTTTGTATGTGGTGCTGAGGATCGAACCCGGGCCACACGCATGCCAGGCGAGCGCGCTACTGCTTGAGCCACATCCCCAGCCCCAGACTTGGTAATTCTGTTCTGGGGGGTTGACCTAGAAATACTCATACCTCATCAGAGCCTGGTAGGTGATCAGTTGTCTTGTGACAACTCTCAGGGGAGAGAGAGAGAGGTGAGTGGGAGATGGTCTCAAGGCAGCTCCACAAACCTCTCATCGTCTTGTGCTCCAGGAGGATTACAAGGCATTCTTCCAAGCCTCAGAGAAGCTGCCACTCAAGTGTTTGCTGCACGGATGCTGTGGATGCATGCAGGTCACCAAGGTGCCCTGGAGGAGCCATTCCTCTACAGATTGTTTAGCAGGAAGTAGCCCTGGGCATGGTGGTGCACACCTGTAACCTCAGCTGCTTGGGAGGCTGAGGCAGGAGGATCACAAGTTGAAGCTAGCCTCATCAATTTAGCAAGATCTTGCCTCTAGGGGAAAAAAAATGGTCTGGGGACATGGCTCAGTGGGTAAGTACCCCTGGGTTCAATCCCCTGTACCAACACCCACCCCCTTCAAAAACAGGAAGTAGCAAGTACTTCACATGCCTTACAAATATGCACCAGTTAGGGAGTTGCAGACCTTGTGATTCAGGACCCCACCACCTTATTGAAGTTTCTGAGGGTCTAGAGGTCTTGGAGAATGTTGGGATTTCCTTCCAATGTGAAATAGAAATGTTTCAACTTACACAGCTTATCATTAAAAAGGAATACAATGCTTGGTGAGCCCTTATATATTTGGGAGGCATTGTATATTATATTCAAGAGGGCCCCCTGACCCACTGACCAGGGAACCTGTGGAATGGTGGTTTTGAATGGGACCTAAAGCAAGAGGGTCTGAAGGTACTCTGCCACTTGGGCCTTTTGACCTAGCAGATTCTATGACATTCTGAATGCATGTGGCTAATGGAGACTTTGTGCTCTATGGAGACTTTGCTGAGCCCCAGTAGAAGAATCATAATACAGACCTTTGCAAAGCCATACCTTCTGTAGATGTTTCTCCTTTGGGGAGACAGCTCGTATCTTACTGCTGAGCCCTTGTTGAAACTGAATATTTAGGTCTGGGGTTGTGGCTCAGCGGTAGAGTGCTCGCCTAGCACATGCAAGGCGCTGGGTTCGATCCTCAGCATCACATAAAAAAATAAATAAAATAAAGGCATGTGTCCAACAACAACTAAAGAAATATTAAAAAAAAAAAAGAAACTGAATATTTAACACTGAACCCATTGAATGACCATGTGACTGAGCTGCTCATCACAAACTGAGTATTATCTGATCCATGAAGCCATAAGGTTGGGCATGGGCAGTAGCAATCCATCATCAAATGGAAATGGTATAATATGAAGAATGAGCTCAAGAATGTCCAGAGGTTCAGATGCTTGAATAATTGACTCAAATGCCCATAACACTCCTGTTGTATTGCCTCCTCTACTATAATCCAAATTTAGGTCCAGAATTGAACTGCTAAAAAGTTATAGCTCCATTCAAGAGTGTCTCTGAAAGACGATATAAAGAGAAATCTTCCCAGTGGGCTAAACATATGATTGTCCACTTTGTGTAGACTAAGAGATGGCCAGAGTGCAGATACACATAGATTCACTGGCAGTGGTTAGTGGTTTGGCTGGATGTCATGAGTTTGGGAAGAAAAGAATTAGAAGATGGTTGGTCATAGGTGGGCTTTGGGAAGAGATATGTAAATGTACTTCTCATTATGCTCACAGGATGTGAAGATACTTATATTGGTTATCTATTGCTATGTTCCAAACTCCCCCAAACTTACTGGTTTAAAACAACTGCTATTTCATTTTCTTTGACTCTGTGGATCAGCAATTTGGGTTTGTCTCAGCTGATTGGTCCTTTTTTGGACTTTCCTGGAGTCAGTCACCTAGCTGCAGTCATCCAGTGGTTAATCTAGGGCTAGATGATCCATGGTGGTCTCATGTCTGGCAGCTGATGCCATGTGTCTCTCACAGGTTGGTTTGGGCCTCTTCACAAGGAATTAGAAGAATTCCATGAGGGCAAATGCAGAGCTGTAGGGCTTCTTAAGGACTGGGCTCAGACATCCCATACTGTTACCTCCACTGCATTGTGCTCATCAAGTAAGACACAAGGCCAGCCTGAACTGCAGGGCTGTGAGACAGATTCCACCTATTGGTGGGAGGAGCAGTTATTCCTAGTTTCCTATTTCTTTCTTCCTTTTTTTTTTTTTTTTTTTTTTGGAGGCAGGGTGGGGGACTAGTGATTTAACCCAGGGGTGCTTAACCACTGAGCTACATCCCCCGTCTTTTTAAATTTTATTTTTATTTTTGAGATAGGGTCTCACAAAGTTGCTTAGGGCCTTGCTAAGTTGCTGAGGCTGGCTTTGAACTTGTGATTCTCCTGGTTCAGCCTCTCACCCCACAAGGATTATAGGCATGCACCATCACACCTGGCAAGTTTCCCATTTCTTCTCGTGCTTCCAGAACCAGACTCAGCATCTCCTCTCAGAGGTACCAGCACTAGCCAGGAAGTGCCCCTTCTCAAAGGCCTGAGTCCTACTTGACTGGAAACTTAAACTAATAAGTTCTTACAGCCTAGCATCTTTCCTTTATGCCTTTGGCCCTAGGAAAATGTTTCCTTCAGTTATTGCACATTTTCACAGGTAATAAGGTCCCTATGACACATGTGAAATCGTATCATAGCATTTGGTGGTAGATTCTGTGACAAGGATCCTCTGTTACCTCCTGTAACAAGGATCATCTTTATGTCCATCTCTGATTGACTAAAGATGGATATTGTAGAGGCTGGGGTATGATTCACTGATACGGCATGTGCTTAGCATGTGTGAGGCCCCAGGTTAAATCCTTAGCACCAACAAAGAAACAAAAAGCATATGTACATTGCCAAGCTTACGGCATAATTAACATTTTCTTTCAAAGTCATCAAATGATTTTACCTGTTGCACTGTATTATCTGGAACAGTTAATATTATTTCCCCTTTCTACTTTCCCATATATTGTAGGATTCAGAAGCTTGGGAACTACATTTCCCAGCAACCCTTTGCTGGAAGGGTTATTAGTGAAAAATACAGTTGTTTATCACTATTTGCAGTAATTTTGTCATATAAAATTTGTGAATGCTAATTGAGAAAATACTAAACTATTGCTCTTAGAGGAAATATAGAAGTTGAGTTCCTATGAGCCTCTGATCATAACATTTTTATCAACCAGTCAACATTACTGTATGATCTTATTTTATCTAAGTTTTATTTTTTTTTTTAGAAAGAGGAGAGAGAGAGAGAGAGAGAGAGAGAGAGAGAGAAATTTTTTTTTGATATTTATTTTTCAGTTCTTGGCAGACACAACATCTTTGTTTGTATGTGGTGCTGAGGATCGAACCCAGGCCGCACGCATGGCAGGCAAGCGCACTACCGCTTGAGCCACATCCCCAGCCAATATCTAAGTTTTAATAAGATAACTTACTAAATACATGTTGTTGATTTACTAACATCAAACTTAACTGATAGCACTGTGTGTAATATGCACCCAAATGGAGTTTTATCTAACATGTATTTTCTCAGTAAGGCACATCACAGCTTGCTTGTGCCTAGGAACCCTAAACAGCATTTCAGCACTATGCCTGGGGACTACTTTACACAGTGAATCACCAAAAAAAAAAAAAAAAAAAAAAAAGCAACGCAAAAATCAGTACTGAATTGGAAAAATGTACTTGTTTATAGTATGAGAGCTGAAACAAAAAGGCAGAATGTCACTTTATTCGATCTCAGCTAGAAATCTGCACTTTGACTCAAATTTTTCATCTTCTATACATGACCATGGAACATGGAAGTGTTGTAATTATTTATTTTGGGGTTACAAATGAATTCTTCTAAGTAGGCTAATTCACAGATATGGATTTGGAATCTGTGATTAGTGAGAATCACCTGTATGTCCATTTCAGGGTGTTTACTTCTACCATCTGCCAGGTAGAGGAAGGATTTATGATACAGAATTTCTAGTTCACTGAGAATTAGGCACTCTTTTTTGCCACCCCAATCCCTGAGGCCCTGACTACCGTGTTAAATCTCAAATCTCAAGATTTCTTACTTACTTAGTCTTATATTCCAGCTTCCTTGATCCAACATGCTGAAAATCCAATCCCAGCATATTCTCTTGTCTTGAGCTAGTACACTTTGGGTAATTCTCGAATGTTTTCCCCTCATTGGCCCAGGATATCCTCCATCAGGTTATTCTGGAATTTAGCCCTGGCTACCATCTACGCTGCTAGGAGAACAGGTGAGGGCAGCAATGGTGGAGGGCTTCCTGAGGGAAGGAGCTTCTGTAGCAACTTCCAGCACACTGATAGCTCATAATAGATGCCATTTAGTGAGCATGTATTGCAAACTTTGTGCTAAACATCTTTGCTTCCCCAAAGTCACACAGGTAAATATAATAGCTAATGTTTTCTGAGTTCCTGTTAGGTGCCAGGCCTTCTTCCATATATCATTTCGTTTCATCCTCTCAACAACTTGTCTGAAAAGGGTGCTATCTTCATTACATTCATTTTCTCAACAAAGAAATGGAGGCACAGAAAGGTTGAGTACCTTGCCCACTGATGGCAGAACCAGGGTTTGATCCCTGGCAATGTGTCTCTCCAACTTTTGCACTGAACTCCCACCTTGAATATTTCTGAATACAGAGGCTCTGAGCAGAACCATTGCCTATTTAGCCTCTAGTTCTCTGAGTAAAAGAGTTAAGAATATTCTTTGATGATCACTGTTAATACAATAGCAGAAATTTCCCTCAAAGATACTTCCAAGACTTAGAAATGGTTTAATTTCTATTGACTCTATTTTTCTTGCTTTTTTTCCCCCCTTCTATAAGCTTTGGGAAACACAGTAACCAAATCTTTCTATATGCTTTCTATTTGTTACTGCAAAATTAATTTGAAAATCGTGAAAATGATGTTCTATTTGTCTACGCGTCCAAGAAGCATTCGGAGTAGGAAAGAGTATTCTACGTCCTTTCTGTGGGGGCACAGAACGATTTTGCTGTGGTCCTGAACTCCCAGGTCTTCACAGACCTGGCTTTTACTGTCTTTGTAACTTATTATTTCTGTAACTTTGAGCAAATGACAACCTCTGTGCTCACCTACCTCATCGTACCTGGCACAGACTAAAGATCTGGTGCAGGAGGCAGGATCCAGGCTCATCCCCAGGTGTGCCCTTGAGTGGTCTTGGGCAAGACCCTTCACCAGGTTGGGTCTAACTTCGTCCAATTGTGAAATAATTGGTCTGGACCTGAGAATCTCCGAGGTGTCTTGTGGCTCAGACGTTCTGTGCTCGGTGCCTACCTCAGTCTTAAAGAATGGGCACTAAGGTGATGCTCCACTCACGAAACATGTTTTTGTCGAAAATGATAAATCTTAGGTAGGGATTTAAGGGGGGAATTGGTGAGGCCTGGAAGGATGTGTGGGACATGAGATGCACGGCTATTTCTAGGGAGAGAATGGGCGTGGCGGGGCACCGAGCCGGTGACGAGGGCAGCGGAGCATCCCTGCAGGCTGAGCCGGCGTCTACCAGCGCGCAAAGGCCCAGGCAGGAGAGGATCGCAGCTGCAGCGGCTGCGCACTGAAGCGACCAGCCGGTCAATTTGCGTGTCTCCGCCCCTGCGACGAGCTGGTTGGGGGGTGCTGGTCTGGCGCTGCGTGCCGATTGGCTGTGTTGCCCGCCGCTCAAGCCCGGGAGCGAACGGTTCCTACTGCGGCTGGGCACCGGCTTGGCTCTCGCGTCGGCCCGCGCTCCAGCTGCGCCCGGCCCGGCCCCGGCCCGGCTCAGCCCGGCCCCAGCCTCCGAGCGAAAGCGCCGCTGCCGCTGGGCCGCTCCCAGGGCCATGAGGAGGCGGCGGCAACCACTGCGGCCCGAGTCAAGGTGACCGGCCGGGACTGCGGCGGCGGCGGTGAGAGGAGCGGGGCGGGGCGGGGCCCTGAGGGCCGGGCCCAAGGGAGCTGCAGGTGCGGGGGGCGGGACCCAAGGGCCGCTGTCCGGGAGGGAGGAGCCTGGGCCCGGGAGGCGGGGCCGGGGACCCGGCTTTGTTGGCAGGTTTTGGGTGCGGGCACCCGGTCAGGGGCCTTAGGTGCCTTGTTCCCGGGGGGCATGAAGGACTGGGGGTGTGGGGGAGGCGGTGGGACAAAGGCTCAGGTGCGGAGAGCGGGGTTGGAGAAGGCAGTCGTGTGGGGCGAGGGTCCGCAGGTGCGGGGGGCGGGGCCAGGAGCGTCGGCGTGTTTGATAGCGGGAAGGGTCTGCGAGGTGAGGCTAAAACGGCGGGCAGCCAGGGCCTGGGGAAATCATGGGTGCAAGGGGTGGGACTAGGGACACCTGCAGAGGCGGGGGGGCGGGGCCCCGGGTGGTTGCAGGTCCGGAAGCAGGTCCACAGGTGAGGAACGGGCCAAGGGTGAGTGGTCCTCTGAGAAGGGAAGGCCGTCCTGTTCACTGCCCGGGGGTTGGGTGCCAGCAGGAGCTCGGCGGATTCTAGAGGCATCCAGGGTTGCCGCTGGAACGGGCGTTTAGGCCTGTCTGTGCCTCTGCTGAGCCTGACTTGGATCCCAGCTGCCCTGGTTACTAGGCCGGCTGCTTCCCGAGTGCCACGCCACGTCCTAAGTGGGGCGCGCTGTTTTTCACCCCTGGGGTTTTTCCCTAGTGCTGTTGAGCGGACAGAATTAGATTGGAGGGTGGTTGGCTTTCAATGGATGATTGGTTGTTGGAAAATGTGTGCTTAAAGTGTATAGTTAGTGTGAAGCTTGGGAGCGTCCTGGATTGTTGGCTCCTTGGACCAGATGCTGCTGCAAATCTTCACAGTACTAGTCTCAAAAAGATTTTTGAAATGGCAGCCTGGTGAGGGGAAAGAGCAAGTATAACAATTTGGAAACTTTTCTGGGAGTCTTTTACCTTTTTAAGCTTTGTTTCCTTCCTTACAAATGAGCATCTTTATACCTGCCTGTCAGCCTCCTAAGAGCTTTGTGAGGATAGTATAAATGGTGCTTACTGAGCAAATCCTTGGGTAAAGTTGAGTCAAATCCTTGGGTATAGTTGAGCAGTTTGGTTTGGGAACTGATGAGTCTCAAGAAGAGGGGATAACTTCAAGAGGCCATATCAGGCCACTTTCTTGTTAAAATTTGGAATGAGGTTTGTGCTGGGGAGTTCCCCAAAGACTAGTGGTGTCTTGGATCATGACTGCTTCTTCCTGTGGGCCTTTGAGGGAGCTGCTGCAACACAGTGAGCAATGGCAAGTGGAAAGCAGAGGAACATTTTGTTGTTTGCTGACCTTTAGACCCCAGTCCCAGTGAGGACTCTGAGCTGGTACAGGAGGTTTATGTTGAAGCCCTGAGGAATTCTCCTTCCTGCATCGAAGTAAGAGCCTTGAATTTGCTATTCAAGAAGGCAGACATCAAAAAGAAGGGCATGCCAGTTTCCTGTTCCCAGGTGTAACCTTTCAATGCCTGTGTCTCTATTCATTAGCGGTTGGTCAATCTGACCTGCATGGCCTCTGCCCTATTCTGTGTAGTCAGAAGTGAAGGTGGCAGAATCTTCTTTGCTGGCCTATACGTTTCCTTATTGCAGAAGCTATGAGACTTTGGGGATCAAACACCATGGTGCGGGACTCCCTCAGTACCACTGGTGTGGTAGTGACCTAGTAGCATCTTAGGGAGGGCATCTCAGGGACAGGCCCTTACTGGGGCCAGTGCTTGTGTGGTATGCTAGAGGGTCTAGAAGCAGCATGTGTGAGTTGTCCCACTTTGTCCTGGCAGAAACTGTGTTAATGTCTCTCAAGACTGCAGTCCCCTGGGTGACTACCATGCCCTCTGAGTTAAAAAGAAAGCCCAAATTTGGTGACAGACAAGAACTAGAACACATGTTGGATTATGATTGGATTTTTAAAAAAAATATGTTTTTTAGTTGTGCTGGACACAATAACCTTTATTTTATTTTTACGTGGTGCCGAGGATCAAACCCAGTGCCTTATGCATGCTAGGTGAGTGCTCTACAGCTGAGCCCCAGCCCCAGCCCCAATGATTGGCTTTTTGATTTGTTATTATATGAGTGACAGTATTCAAAGTCAAGAGGAAAAACTTCATTAATGGAAAAGTGTTGCACCCAAGGCTCTCTGTGATATATCCCCAGTCTTCCTTATAAATGGGGTTTCCTTTACAGTATGGAAGGAGAGAACTCCTACTTAGTAGTCAGACAGGCCTGGTTTGAAGTCTCCTATTCTCTATTGCTGCCTCCTGCTGTGTGACCCTGGACTAACTTCTTAGCTTCTCAGAACTTTGGTTTTCTTATTTCTACCTTGTGAGGTTGTTGTGAAGAATAAATAAGACACGATATTTGAAAGCACATTCTGTACTTAGCACTCAATGTTAGGGCTCTTTTCTTTCCCTGCCTTTGTCCCTAACTTTACCATCTTTCAAAACAAGCTGCTTAGAACAGCAAGTAGCATGTAAGAAGAGCAGGGCTGGGGATTCTGAGGCCTTTGCTTCGTGTGCAGTCTCAAGTAAGTCTCTTTCCCACTACAGACCTCAATTTTCTTTTTCTTTTTTCCTTTTTTGGCACCAAGGATTGAGCACCAAGGATTAACCACTGAGTCACACTCCCAGGCCCCCCTTTAAAATAATATTTTATTTAGAGACAGGGTCTCACTGAGTTGCTTAGGGCCTTGCTAAGGTTGTTGAGGCTGGCTTTGAACTTGTAATCATCCTGCTGGGATATAAGCGTGCACCACTGTGCCTGGCACACCTGTTTTCTTAACTGGGTAAAAGTGGTCAACTGTGTGATCCCCTGGAGTCCTAACTCTGGATTCTGATTAACATGCTGTTATATGTTCCTGAAAAGTAGGAGGGTGAAAGCTAATGACCTATTATTTAGTTCCTCTTTTAAAAATGCTTGTCTAGCATCTTGTCTGTCACATAGTAGCTGCTCATTAAATACTTGTCAAAGGAACAGATGAAGGGCTTTACCTCGGAAGAAGACCTGGCAAATTGTCCCTGTTGCTATGTGTCCTTTGTGTCTGTATCCTTAATGTGCATTTTATTTACTGGACAAAAATATTGTCACAACATTAAGTGGAATTAGTGAGCCTCGACATGAAATACAAAAATTGTTTCACAGCCTTATTTCATTACACATTTAACTCATCCAGGTTTGTTCACAAACATGAATTTTCATGATTGCAGTTGTGTGTATGAGTATTGGGGGAAAGTCTGGCAATAAACGATTTCTTTAAATAATGTTTTTATTTTTTTTAAGAAGTAGAAAAATTCCACATGGATTAAAAAAAAAAAGACAAGTAGGGAAATCATTTGTAAAATAAGACTCTTTCTTGCCTCAAACTACCAATTTCAAGTCTTTCTCCTTAGAGGCCACTATTATCACCAGTTTCTTGTTTATTTATATGTTTTTTTCTCTTACACAAAGAGTAGCATTCTACACATACTCTTTGCTCCTTCAGTTATGTACTTGATTTATTTTGGAAAATGTTCTAGTATTGAAAGATGCCCTATTGGTACATTTAGTTCATCTTTAATAAATGGTTTTGACTGATATTGTAAACACAATTTTATATAGCCACTTCCCCCTCCACTCATATATCTACTCAGTATTGGTTAGCAGTCATAGATTTAACAAGAGCCATTCCTTGTTCTTCTCTGGTAAAGAAATGACTTTGGTTCCAGTGAACAGTAGGTTAAAGGGCAGTCCATGTATCTGGATGCAAGGCAGAGAACTGAAAGAGAAAGAAAAGGAAAGGGGATGTTTGCTGGTCATTGAACATTGATTTTTCCATTCAGCTCATGATTTACAGTCCAACTCTGTTGCTTATTGGCTATATGACTTGGGACAATTTATCTAATCTCTCGGCATCTCAGTTTCCTTTTCTGTAAAATGGATACTGATGATGGGAATCTGTCTTTGTGGGTTTCTGTGGAGGAGAAGGGATAGTGCATGCAAGGCACATGTCACAGGAGCAGGCCATGTAGGTGTTCAGGAAGGGCGAGTACTGTGTTATTAATAATCTAAAGTAGATACTCCTTGTCGGCAGATGCTTACTGGCTGTGGAAAATGTCTGTAGTTTCTGCCTTTAAGATGCTACTTGCTGTGTGTGGAGACAGATACTCAAGAGTTGCAGAATAGTGTGCTGGCCGGATGGTGGGAGGTGAGTAGGGTGTGAGGTCACAGAGGCAGGGACAGTTACTTCTCCCTGTATCATGGAAGTGCCTCCACAGCTCCTATTTCCCCTCCTTTGTGAAATCTACCCAGTTCTTCCAGGTATTTGTTACCCCTCCCCGCTGCCCTGTGCTCCTTCCACTGTCACTATGAACACACCTGGATCTGGCTATGTACCGTGTTATTGCATGTGGAGCTTTATGCCTTTGTCTCCTCCAGCTTTCTTTGCAGCTGGGTCTCGAGGGATGTGCACAGGGTAAGCTCCTGGAGGACACTGATGGACGTCTGCTTAGATGAGTCATGCTATACACATTGCAAGCTCTTATTTATAAGCTAGCAGGACTTTGGTGAAACCCAGTCTCTGGATTCTATTCCTTCCCTCCCCAGATATCTGAGTGCTGACTCTGAGACAGAATGTGCTGTGCTTTCTGGAGCTGTAGGCTTTGGGCAAGGCTGGTGACACTTGTGGAGTCTTGAGTATGGGAGAGAAAAGGAACATTTCTTCCAGATGCTGTAGGTCAGGATGGGAATGGAGGAGAATAACAGGTCTAATGGTGGGCTGCTTTTGCTTGTTGAGTTCACCTTTCTTCCTCCCTTGGGCTGGGGTCTGGATGTGTTACTGCAGGTGCCAAGTAGGTGGTCTGTGCATTTTGACCAGGAAAGGGTTGGTTGAATTGGCTGCTGTGAGGGGCATTGCTCATGAACACACTCTCTTGACTGTCATTGTTTCTGTACCTCGAGTTAGAGAGGCCACTTCACTTTCTGCAGGTGGGTATTCTCCTATCAGCCCTGCTGGGGTTCAGCTTTGAGCTATCCTTGTCCTAGATGTTGGACATATGGAGATGAAGGAGCTTTGCCCTGCCTTTTGGGAGCTCATGTCACAGAAGAGTCACACATGAAAGGTGACCAGGGGTACCTCAAATGAAGTTGCCAAGCAGATTTAGGCTCTAGAGCAGGCAGATCTGAGTTCAAATTTCTAGTTCTTCCACAACCTGTGTGACTTTGGGCAGGTATATTTCCTGCTTTGTAAAATGAGGGTAGCAGTATTTTCTACCTTGGGGTTGGTGAAGAATTGGTCAAATAATGTAGTGGGATATTTGGCTGGTGCCTGACAGGAACCTCATGCTTAGAGTACTCACTGGGAGCATTAAGAAATCTCTCTCTGATTGTTCCTCTGGATGCTAGTGTCATGGTCATGGTACTAGTTAGATGGACATGGCATCTGAGAAGCCATCTGGAAGTTATAATGCCCTGGGATGCTCCTTCCAGGATGCTCGGGATGCTTCTCCCAGGCTTGCGATTGTCTACGGGTATTTTCACCCTCTTTTTGCTCCAACTCTTCTCAAAGGAGGGGTCAGCACACCGTCACTGTGGGTACCTTCTCTTGTCTGAGCTCTGTACTAGTCTATTCCTTGACCTTTCCCCAGGGTTGGCACACATGGGCTTGCCTCACCTGTCCTTCCCAAGGAGGGCAGAGACTGTGAAGACTCATAGCAGCAAATCGTTCCATTGCTTTTCCTCAGAGCTTTTGAATGTACTCTGCTCCCAGTGAGGGATTTAGCTCCTGAGTACCTGAGAGGAGGATGGCACTGCCCAAAGCTCAGAATGCAACACTAACAAGCCTTGTGGCCTTGAGCAAGTAACTCCATCTGCTTTTCCTCATCCATACAAAAGCTATGATAGCATCTGCCTCTGGATGATTCTTTTTTTTTTGGCACTGGGGATTGAATTCAGGGGCACTCAACCACTGAGCCACATCCCTAGGCCTTTTTTGTATTGTATTTAGAGACAGGGTCTTGCTGAGTTGCTTAGGGCCTCGTTAAGTTGCCAAGGTTGGCTTTGAACACATGATCCTCCTGCCTCAGCCTCCTGAGTCTCTGGGATTGCAGGCAAGCACCACAGCGCCCAGCTTTGGCATGTTTCTTAAGGGGTACAGGCAGATGTTGTGGAACAGCACATGGCAGAGGGCGTGCACATTGCAAGCACCAGTGAATACAAAATAGAATGATATGATGTTCTCTCTTCACCCAGGATCACAGGAGTTTCAAGATGCTTTTTTTGGGATATTAATTTATTGCTAATGGAAGTTATATGAGTAATTGCACAAGGAATGTGTTAAAACTCAGATGAGCTTGGTGATGGGGTCAGCTGGTGGAGCTCATTCTGTGCTGGCATTGCAGGAGCAAGCCTCGACTTCCAGCAGGACACCAGGTCCAGTGAGGGAGCACATGGAGTCACGTAGGACTAGGCCTCTGTCTCAGACCTGTCCAGGGTTCTGGGCTGGCTTCCTAGTTTCTTCCATTTTTTGTGAATCCATATACATAAAGGTCTTTCATAGGAACTAATGCAAACACAGTTCTTTTCTTCTTTAGGATTTAAATATTTTTATTGTAAGGTTTAAGATTAGGACAATTGAGTAATAAGAAAATTTAAATGTTTGGCCTTGATTTTCTTTGAAAATTATCTTACTGGAGAAACAGGAATTAATATTGAGAGTCTTTAAGTCCATGTTGGTTTTTTTTGGTTTTTTTTTGAGAGAGAGAGAGAGAGAAAATCTTCTTTAATATTTATTTTTTAGCTTTCGGTGAACACAACATCTTTATTTTATTTTTATGTGGTGCTGAGGATTGAACCCAGGGCCCTGTGCATGCCAGGCGAGCGCGCTACTGCTTGGGCCACATCCCCAGCCCCAGTCCATGTTTATTGAACACAATAATTCTCATGTCTTGTACAAGTCTGGTAACTAGGGCAAGGGAAATCTGTGCTCTCAGTACTCCTAATAATGAAGTATTTATGGAAAAAAAGTTTTTTTGTGGCAATAAAATCTCTTATGTGGAATTAATGACTCTCACTGGTTTTAAATATTTCTTACTTTGTGTCCTAACTCTGTAGTGGCTTTTTCTTCTCTAGGCCCCGACACTTGGTTGTGAACCAAGTGTATTTATAGGTTGTTCCTACCACCACCTTTGGGGTCCCACTGTGCTGTGTCCTGCCATGGTATGTTGTGGTTACACTGTGTGATCATTGATGACTTTCTTGTGATACTTCTCCCTGACTTTGTAGGTAAATGTACTATCCCAGAGCCAGCATAAGGCAGCAGGAATGATGATTATGTCATTCCCCTTACTTAAAACCCTTAGTGGCATCTTCTTTTAGAGAAAAGACCAAATAAGCATGCCTGTGAGGTATTTAAGATACCCTCTTTTTTTTTGGTTTGTACTGGGGATTGAACCCAAGGGCATTTTACTTCTGAGATATATCCAAATTCTTTTTATTATTTTATTTTTAATTTTGAGGCAGGGTGTTACTAAGTTTCTGAGGCTGGCCTCAAACTTTGAATCCTCCTGCCTCAGCTTCTTGAGTCACTGGGATTTCAGGTGTGTGCCACCACACCTAGCTTGTTGGGAAACTTTTTGATGATAAGGTTAGAGTTTATTTGCTGATTGATGTGCAGCATTCTGCTGTGGGGTGTTTTACGGAGCTTATTTCTGTGATTTATCTTTGGGCACCTTTGCATTGGGGACCTGTGGCCTTTGTGCTTATCAGATATAGTGTCAGTCTGAAGGTTAGAGATCTTTGAGTCCAGACTTTCCAGGTGAGGGTGGAGACCTCACCAGTGTTTCATGCTCAGCTGTACTGCTTCACCAACCTGCAGGCCTGTGGACTTGCACACATCCATTTGCATAAGGTAGTCTTAACAGCTGGCTGTGGGTCATGTACTGTTTCTAACAAACTGTGTCTATGGTGAAGCATTTATCTCAAATGAAAACTCTGCTCCAAGGTGGTCAACTGCACGGGAGCAGGGACTAATCCCTGACTTAGTGTTCAGCTCCACTGACCAATCTGATGATGGTGGCTATCTAAGAAAAGACAGTGTCTCAGTGGTCTCTTAGCATCACCATGTTCTTAGGGAGCTTCTTAGGACTGGAAAATTCTTGGAACCTAGTTTTATCACCATGGCCAGTAAGACCTATGGAATGGAGAAGAGCAAAGCTGGTATCACAGATCAATGGATGATCAATGGAGCCAGAATGCCAGGGATATGAATTTGCCGTGTGACAGCTGCTTTCTAAGTGAACAGGAATAGCCCCAGTGTGTTTGCAACCTTTTTTCAGTAGAAAAGCCTTGGATTTAAGATGTGAGATTGAGTTGTGAGGGTTAAGTCAGAGTAAAGGGAGATGATACAGCAACTGAAGGCAGACTCATTCCTCATTCCTCCCTGTCCTGCTAACCTGCTTGCCTGCCTGTCCATCCATCCATCTATCCATCCATCCATCCATCCAACTATCCACTTATCCAGTTCTTGTTCTGGCCTGTGTGGTGGCAGAGAGTCCCCTGATGAATGTGGGGCCACAGTGTGAAAAACAAAGCCTGGCTATCTCTTGGCTTGAAGTATAGTAGCAAAGGAATCACATTACTGCTAATGGCTACAGGAGGAGTACAAGACACCAGGAGACCAAACATTGAATGGTTTTTCCTGCAAGGAGGTCAGAGGCAGCTTCTCAGAGGAAGGAGGCTTCAAGCTGCCACCTGAAGGCCAGCCTGGAGCTAGTCAGATGCAGAGATGCCAGCTACACCTGCATGGTCCCATTGAAGGACAGGGCATGGTGAATCCAGGAAGTACCATGACACCTGTGTGGCTACAGCCCTGAGGGCAAGGAGGGATGAGTGTTCCTGGGTCAGACATGGCGTTGTTTTTGTGAACTGTGTTGATCCCTGACTAAGCTGTGTTGTAGTTGCTGGCTCTTCTTTTTTAGGATCTCCCAGCTGTCACCTAAAGCACCTATTGCTGAGATATTACCTGCCTTATTTTCCAGATAGCAGCTGGCCTTATTTCTGTTGCTCTGAGGATTGGTTGGCTTCTTTGCTTCTTGAGGGGATGGAAGAATACCTTGATCTCATTAGCAGTTTTAAATCATTAAGTAGATATGTATTGCACATGTAATTGGGCTCGATACTGCAGCCCTGCCTCAGGCATCCTACAGACTTGACAGACAGGAGAAAATAAGTGAGGGCCATGTGGTGTAGGGCTGGTGGTGGTGTTGAAATGGGAGCCCATGGAACTTTATAAGATTCTGGATCTTAAAGGAAATTTTCAGCTTTCCAGGTGCATTAGGGACAGGCAGGGGAAGCATCATGTAGTGGCAGAAAAGGCTGAGCAAGCGTGATGCGTAGGCTGTGGCGGGGTGTGTTGCTGGAGTGTGAGGTTTGAGTGGAGAAGGTGGGAGGAGAGGCTGGAGGAAGTGTGGTTGGAAGAGTGCTTTAGGTCTGTTTGCAGGGGCCTCACAGGCAGTGCTTAGGAGTTTGGATGTCATCCTGTGGTCAGTGAATAATTGGTCAAGAGAAACACTATCACTAATCCTGGTGGCAAAATTTTTCCTGGTGGGGAAAAATTTGTGGGAGGAGGCTGGAGATAGGAGTCTGGGTGGGAGATGGTAGGTCCTGAATCTGGCCATCGTGGGCAGTAGAGGTCAGAAAGACTGGTTCCAAGGAAGAAAGGTAGCAGTCTCTGTTTGATGTAGTACATGGTAAGGAAAGTGAATTTGGTTTGGCCATTTAGTTTAGGATACCTTGAGACAGCTCAGTAGGGCTGTCCTTTGGTGAGTGGCCTGTCATCTGGCACTCAGAGAAAAGGTCTCAGCTGGGACAGTGGCTTTCACTGGAGCATCCGCATCCTTTGTGGGCTGGCCATCTGCCTGATTGATATTCTTCACAGGTGATTCAGATACTTACTGGGCTGGGGAGGAGACTTGGGTTGTCCTTGCTTAGGAAGGTTATGTGGTGGCAGAGGGTCCTATCTGCACTGCTGCAGAATGCCAGTAGGAGGGACACTGTGGACATGGAGGAAGGGCCAAGGGAAGGACGAGATGTGAAGTGGTCAGCTGGGAAGGAAGACCTGTAGCGTAGGCACTAGTTTCCACCTCCCTCCCTGCATGGCCCTGCCTGTCCCTGCCCCTACTGCTGGACACTCTTGTTTTTGCCAGTGTCAGAACCAGTTTTATGCACTGTCTCATCAGTCAGTCAGTCAGTCAGTCAGTTTCTGGCTTTTTCCAGAGAAGTTACCTTCACTACCATGTGCAAAAGACTCAGAGAGAGAGATTCTTTGCTGTGTCCAGTTTCTCAGCAAATTTTCTCAAGCAATTTACTGGTACCTACTACTGCTTTTCCTTTGGCGTGAAATCTGTGGCTCCTGAGCAGGAAAGTTGCCCCACCACCAGCGGTCTAACATCCAGGTTCAGGATGGATCTGCAGTCCCATGGGAGGGGTGCATGTCCAGACCCTAGGAAAGGCAGCTGGTCAGAACAGTTGAAGGAAGTCCTGGGAAGTTGGACTAATGTGGCCCAAGGTAAGGAGCCCTGTGACTTGAGGTGCATCCTTAGCCCCTTCTGTATTCCTAGCTTGGTAGCAAAGAGAACCCTGCTGTAGAATTTCCGGAACTTATGAGTGGGGTCTCAGAGTTATAGTACATGAGAGCTACCCAGACGGTTGGTGGGGGCTGAGGGAAAGTGTGTCCATCCCCCTGGTAAATCTAGGAATCAGACTGAGATCAGGACACAGAATCTGGTGAAGGATCTAATCTGGGACAGCCAGTGGGAAACATCTGTGATGATGTGTCTTCTGTTGCTCTGACCCAGAGACCCCAGCATTGGCAGAGGCACTGACCCTGGTGCTGAAAGCCACAGCTGGGGAGTAGTGAGACAGGATCAAGGACAGCCCAGGGAAGTGGCTGTGCTTGGTACCAGAGCCAACCACACTGGTATGAAGCCTTTTGCTTCTCAGGAAAGGAAAAAGAAGAGTGTAATGTTGGTTGAAAAACCCAAGCGCTTCTGCAAAGAGAAGGCAAGAGCCGGGTAGGAAGTGTAGAGGTGCCAGAGACCTGGGCAGGAGTGAGTCTTCTACCTGGAGGTTGGCAGGGTTAAATAGACAATACGAACAGAGGGCTTGCCACAGCATGTGGCCTGCAGCAGGCACATCAGTGTTATTTCTGGAGCTGTGGAGAGACAGGCCTATAGACAGCATGATGAGTTGTCAGTTTTTCTGCTTGGTTTTCAGTGTTTTGATGGATGGAAGGTCCTGGAGTGGACAGGGCTCTGGGGAGTCTGAAAGGGAGAAAGGGCTCATGGTTGCTTGTGTGTAGCTTTTGTCTTCTCATACACATCTTACATCCAAGACGTCTCTGCTAGCTCTTGTTAAATTATTTATAATTCTTATCTCTTCCTGTGTATAATCAAATGAAGGCTATTTCTTGAGCTTCATATTTATGAGTGACTCATTTTGGAATAAAGGGCAGAGAATCTTTCTTAAGAAACAGGGTATTAAGAAAAAAAAAAACCAAAAAACCAAACCAAAACAAAAAAAAAAGAAACAGAGTATTGGGTTGGGGATGTGGCTCAAGTGGTAGCGTGCTCGCCTAGCATGTGTGAGGCACTGGGATCGATCCTCAGCACCACATAAAAATAAAATAAAGATATTGTATCCACCTAAAGCTAAAAAATAAATATTAAAAAAAGAAATAGGGTATTACTTGTTTATACATGACTTTACTCAAGTCCTGCTAATTGTTTCTAAGCTAATGAAACTTTATATGATGTGTAAAATTATCATAAGAATGTAGAGCTAAAGAACATTTAAAGGTTAGCTTAACTTTCTGGTTTTGTAGAAGAGGCAACTGAGGCAGGAGAAGTCAAGAACTTTGCTCAAGAGTGGTCACAGGTGAGTGGTGGACATGGTACTAGACCTTAGCGCCTAGCTCTATCCAGGAACCTTTGAATCCATTAGGGCAGATAGAGAGGGGAGCAGAGAGAATCCACCTGCCCTGTTTTGGAACATATCAGGCTGGAACATAATCATCTGTCCTCATTCCAGAAGGAACAAAGAGAAAGACCAGCGCCAAAGGGGAGACTGCAAAGATCCAGCCTAGAGAGGAAGATAAACAGGCAGTCGAGGAATAGAGGAGGAGTGTGCTTTTGGAAGAACGTTTGTCTAGGTTAATTGAGGTGGGTTTCAAATGTCTTCTACTTTCTCCTCTCAGAGGAGTTACAGATACTATGAAAGATGAAACAATAAACTGGGATGAGAAAGGGGATAGGCAACCCAAAGAATGTTAGACAGTAAGTCATGTAATGCCAACACTGAAAGTGGGCAGTGGTGTGGAAAGTCACCAGACCAGGAGGAGGGCAAATTGGCCCATCTGGGCAGGTGCAGGAGAGAAGCAGAGGAGGTGCTAGAGTGGCCCATGGGGGGGACTCTAGAGCTCTTGAGGTAGAGACCAGGATAATGGAATAGAAGGGAATCCTTTGTCTTCCTGAACTGGAGAAGGATCTGAACCTGAGAATTATGAGGGCTTCTCATGAACCAGGCAAAATTACCAAAATAGCCAGCACTTAACATGTTAAGATACCATTAACATCCAGGCAGAAGAATCCTTTCAAATAAAGAAAACTGGGCTGGGCTCAGATTTATCCACAGACTAGGTGCCAGAGGGCATGGAGCAATGCCCATAGAGTTCTGAGGGAAAAGGGTTTTGACTCAGGAATTTTATGCCCAGCATATAAAAGGTGATTGGGCCTTACTGCTAGGTCTTACTTCACATTAATGGTAACAAATTCACCTCAGTTATGCAAGGACACATTGTGTGAGACGCTTTTGCTATACCCACGCACCATCTAAGGGGAGAACTGCTTGAAGATATGCTCTAGCCACTGAGCTGTCACTCACAGTGAAGGGCTTGTGGCTGGATAAGTCAGAGTGTGAAATGATTGGCAGTGAGAGTGGAACCATTCCAGTGTGAACTTATTTCTAAACAATTGTGAATATGATTATAAAATGAAACATAAAATAAATGATTATCAAATGAAAATATAGCATCACATCATATTTAATAGTAAAACCAAGAATAAAATTCCAAGGGTTCATGCGTATGAACATGCTGTGCACCCCAAAGAGCTGTACAAATGTGAGGATGAAGTTGAAAGCTATCTTTGGACCCTCCTGTGTGTCCAGATGTGTGTCCTGTAGATAACATAATGCTGTGCAGGTATGTAGTCGACTTGGGCCTTTTGTGGATGTTCCTCAGGGTACTACCTTTTCAGACTTTCCTGGAAAGGTTTTCTCAGCATCTGCATTCTTGAGAGGTCACACATTGCTGGTAGAAATGTAAAATGGTGCAGGGTTCTTTGGCCAACAATTCAGCAAATCCTCAAAAAGTGAAACATCTAGTTACCACATGACTTTGCCATTGTGCTCCCAGATGTCTACTCAAAAGACATATGGCCATATGAAGACTTATGCATGCTTGTTCCCAACAACATGACTCAAAATAGAAAACAACTAAGTGTCTACCATTTGATGAATGGATAAATAACATGTCCAGTGTATGAGCCCCTAGAGCTCTGTATTAGTATTCAGCTAGAAAGTTGTCATAAAGGATGTATTAGATGA
The DNA here is from genome assembly GCF_021218885.2 of Marmota monax. Taxonomy (NCBI): domain Eukaryota; kingdom Metazoa; phylum Chordata; class Mammalia; order Rodentia; family Sciuridae; genus Marmota; species Marmota monax. The sequence continues at coordinate 19,730,960 of NW_026692912.1, forward strand.
ACTTGAAACATTCCAAGTGAAAGAAGCCATACATAAAAGTCCATATGCTGCATGAGCCCATTTGTATGAAATGTCTAGAAGAGGCCAATCCAGAGAGACAAGAAGTAGACCAGAGGCTGTCAGGTTTGGGGAGGGGAGCTGGGGAGTGTCTGCTCATGGGTTGGGTGTAGGGTTCTTCTGGGAGTGGTGAAAATGTTATGGAATTAGATAATGGTGATGTTTTGCACAACTTGGTGGGTATGCTAAAAAACACTGAGTTCTATAGTTTAAAAGGGTGACAATTAGGGAAAATAAATTATATCTCAATTTTTAAAAATAGCCTTTTCTTATTATTAAGTGTTAATTGTGGAAAAATAACAATAAAGATAAGCAGAAAACAAAGGGACAATTGTCACTCCATTGTTAATACTTGGGGAATATGTGGCCCTATGTTTGTCTGGGTGTGTCTCAAAGTTGGATTGATGGACCAATTTTATTTTGTCTTTTCTATCGTGATTGGTGTATTGGGATTAGCACAGTCCACAGCCTGTTCTTTATCTTAGTTCTTTCATGTTCCTCTTTGTTAGGGTGTTAATGCTGGGAACTATATTTGGGCACAAGAGGGAACAGTACCAGATTTTGAGTCCGAAGACCTGGGTGTCTGCTGTGCCTTACCTCAGGTCTGGGAGCTTGAGAGGAGTGCTCAGTCTCTCATAATTCTCAGTGTCTCTCACCTCATGTTTGAAAGGGGCTCGCGCTTACACTATGATGGCTTTCACTCCAGAGTGGGTACAAGGGTGGGAAAGGGAGACATTATCATCTGATGGTGAGGTGTAGAGCAAACAGAACTCCCACACCCTGCTGGTGGGACTGTAATTTGGCTCATCCACTTTGGAAGACAGTTTGGCATCGTTTGGCCAAGTGTCAGTCCAGCTGTGGGACTGACATGGAAGCACACAAGGATTTGTGCATCTGTAATATCCAACCTGGAAGCAGTCTCAGTGTCTGTCAGTAGTAGGACGGACAGGCATGAGGTAACTCCCAGTGGAAAAATGTAGACTAACTTCCCAATATTCATTCAGACACAAGGGTATGGATATCCAAGTCCATTTATATAAAGTCTAAAACCTGATGAAACTAATGTGTATTGGTAGTAGTGGGTGACCCTTGGGGGCCTAGTGGACTTGTGGCTGATGACCTTGCTCCACCTGGGTGCTGGTTACAGGGTGTGCTCACTGCGAGAGCATGTGTTCCATATTGCTAGTGCTTCTTTGTATGTGCGTTGTACAAGTTTATATGAACACTAGAAAGAGAAGAGTATAAATCCTCCTGCTTTCACTAAAAATTTCAATGAGAATCAAAGATTTTTATTTTTCTGATGAATAAAATGATTGCTCTAACATAATTTGTTTTGTCTCTTTGCTTGAAGTTTGTATTTTACAGTGTATGCATGTTGGTACCTTACAGCATGTGTTTAATCTGCAATAAAACATACATGTGCAGTCACTATCCTTTTTTAAACTGCTGCTGAAGAAGGATTGTGAAGTTGGATGGGCCATGGCTAGAGGTCTTCGAAGAGTGGGCAGAGGCCTGGCTGTGGGGCGTGGCCAGCTGGTAGGCTGCATGTGGTTCAGCTGAGTCCACATCAGAAGTGGTTTCCTTGCTGCCGGAGCGCAAGTGTGAGATCAGGGATGGTGGAGGGTGAGCTGGAGGGGGCCTTGGGGCCAGGCCTCAGAGTGTCTTGGAGCCTGGGGTGGGGGTTCGGGGGGGAGGTGTCAGGAATGGAGAAGAGGAAGCTTGGCGAGAGGTGGAAGAGCAGGGACAGCTGGCAGGGCATCTGGGCAGAAGAAAGGAGCTGGCAGTGGAAAGCCATGGAGCTGTGTAGGAGGACAGGAATGATGAGGTCAATCTCAGGGTAGAGAGATGAGTCTCCAGGACCAGGGGCTGGTGAACTGTGTTAAGAGCTGCCTCAGAGTAAGAAAGTCCTAGGCCACCAGTCTCAGCAAGGAGTCCTGGGGATGGGGATGGGGGGATCAGTGGTAACCCAGGAGTCAGGTGGGGGTTGCTGAAGGCAGGTGGGAGGAAGTTAGTGTTGTGCCTTTCAGCAGAAGGCAGCTGGAGCCCAGGGGCCTCAGCTGTTGAGAAGGTTGGGGAGAACTGGAGATGGATCAGGCAGAGCGAAGGACCAGGGCACTGGAGGAGCTAGAGGGTGCAGAGAAGGAGTTGGCTGGCTGGCTGGCAACTGGGAATGGGCCCCGGAGCCCTGGCCCTGGGTCACAGGCAGATTTCTTTTTCAGAGATGAGAGGGGAGGACAAGGTTAAAGGAGGAAGCTGAAGTTGGCTCTCTGCAGTGAAGGAGGTCATGAGGCTGCGCAGCTGGGAGTGGGCAGGTACAGAGTGAGTGTGGCTGTGTGGGCAGAGGGGTGCTTTGTGTGGCCACCATGGAGGACAGAAAGTGAACCAATGGCAAGCTGAGCTTGCGGTGCCTGTGCACCAGTGTTTGGCTGCAGTGTGGCAGGGCTGCTGACTGTTGCCTGTACCTGGAACACACCAGGCACTGCCTCCTTTTCAGACGGCGATGTGCTGCAAGGGCAGGACGCGACTGGGCACTCATGAGTCTCTTTCATGCTGGGTAGTGCCCAGAGCCTTAGCTCTGTTTTTGGCCTACTAGAAAGTATTTTCACATGGAGATGGTGTTTTTCTTTGGGGTTGATTTCCCATACAAACCATCTATCCAAAGCATGGTAGGAAAGAACACCAGTGGCCAGTGAGGAGGAATTCCTGTAATTTTAGGGCACGCTTTGCTATCTGATAGGCTAATGATGATATCGGAGATCAACTTAGAAAAAGCATTTGACATTTCAAAGAGCAGGTGGAAATCAGAGCCTGTAGACTGTAGTTGGTCTGACCTGGCTGAAGTTTGAAGAGCAAATCTTAGCCATGTGGAACATCATGTAAGTTGGATTATCTCCCCTGCTTTTATGACTGCCACTCTTTGGAAAGAAACGTGTTGGGATGGTAGATGCTGGTGGTCGGTTGATTATAAAGCCCAGCAGGTGAAGTTCTGGTGAGTCTTGTCACTGGCTGCGCTGACATGTGCCCTTTTGAGTAGGTGTCCATGCTGTGTGGGAAGCCACAGGTACACCCTGGGTACAGGTGAGTTGAAGTGGCTACAGTCAGAGGAATCTCCTGCAGATGAAATTGAGGGACTGAGGGGCTGCACAGGGATTTGGGACACTGGGCATCCTCAGGGAGCATCTGTGGGGGTGGGAGTTGCTGTGGTTTGTGGTTTGGGTGAGTGTCCAAAGGTCCATGTGTTAAAGGCTTGGTCTCCATGGTGGGGCTGTTGGGATATGGTGGAACCTTTATAGGCAGGATCTAGTGGAAGGTCATTGGGTGCTGCCCTTGAAGGGAATAGTGGGACTCTGGTCTCTTTCTTCTCTTTTGTTCTGCTTCCTGGCTCATGAGATGAGCAATTTGTTCTGCTGTGTGGTCCCAATATGATGTGTCACCCTTGCCAGAGGCTCAAAGTGATGGGCTACCTGATCTTGGACTGGAAGTCCTGGAATCATAAGCCCCAAATAAACTTTTCCTCTTTCTAAGTTCTTTGCCTCAGCATTTCTTTGAGGTGAGGGAGATCCTGTTCTTGCCTCGCTGGGCCTCGCCAGATGGATGGGCTTTTTCTCTTGGTTCTCATACTAGTTCTTCCCTTTCTTCCCTTCTGCCTCCCTGTGCATACCACTTGTGGCCACCCTGTTGTGCTGTCCTCTTTTGCTCCTGATCCCCCAGCAGCTGGGGTTACTTGTATAACCTCCTCTTTCCCCACTTCAGTTGGGCGCCTGTACCAACCCACAAGGCCCCTCCTATCTTTCCAATTGTGCTGCCTTCCTTCCTGTGAGCTGTGCTGGCTTTAGACCCTCGATTGGAAAGGGCCAGCTCACTGTGTGGGTTATGCATGGCCCTGGGATGATGGGGCAGAGGCTTGCAAAGATGAATAAGATGAGTCACTGTCTTCAAGGGACTATAGTCTACTGGTCACCTCCTCAGCCCCAGCCATTCTCTCTCCCTGGGATTCTGCCCACCCCAGCTCATTGGAGTTCTCCTTTCCTAAACCCTGTAAAGCTTATTTTATCTCCTTTATGGCCCTGGCCATGTTCTGCCTTGCATTGTGCTTTTTATTTATTTATTTTTATCTGTCCTGTACCTCCTGCCTTATCTCCTATATTTTAAGCTCTTCTAAGGCAGGGCTGTGTCATGCCCAATGTTGTACAAATAGTAGGTGCTTAATAAAGTTATTAGACTAAAACTAACATGGAATCTGTTATCACTCCCAGAATGCACCCCCTTTTCAGCCATGGCCCTCAGGACTTGACATCACAAAGGAATGTGGGAAGAGGCAGTGTTCACCTAGAAGAATCCTAGGAGATTCTGTTCAGGTAAAAGTAGTCACCAAAAATGTAAAAAGCTGAAATATTAGAATATTTTCCAGATTCTTCTGGTATCCCCATTCTGCTGTCAATTCATATCACAAAAGAGACAGAAGGCAGAAGTTTCTGGTGCATGATTAACTACAAGTAATTCCTATAGCGCTTGAAGAAGTTAGTTTCCTAGAATTTGCTCTCAGTGGGGTTGGTTCTCCTAAGGAGGATGCTGGAAAGAATATATGAGAAAACAGACTCAGATGAGCCCATTTCTCTGGTCACACTGCAGGTAGGTGGCAGAGTGGGATTTGATCCCAGGTCAGTCTGATTTTAGCAGCATGTGGGCCCCAGGCTTGCTGCTGCCACACAGCCTCAGCAGGCAACCTGTGATGAACATGTTGTGACACCCTGCACTTAGCAACAGACAGAGAAGCCACCATGTACTTAAGGGGCTTCGCTGGGGTGGAGTGATAGAGGACTGCTTTATTCTTGGAGCAGGGGATCCTTTCGGTAGAAGGAGTGGAGAGGATGTGCTCAAATTTTAAGAGAGATAGGATCCAAATGTCCTGGAGGCCTTCTGGAACTAAAACATGCCTTTGTAAATAAAAAAATCAATGTGAGGACTGATACTAGTAGTTTGGAAGGCTAAAGGAAGAAATATCACATTATCTAGAGCAATAATAGAAAGAACTACGGGCAGTGAACTAAAATGTGAGGGGGCGGGCTGTGGTTGTGCGCTCACCTAACATGTGTGAGGCACTGGGTTCGATTCTCAGCACCACATATAAATAAAGTTCCATCAACATCTTAAAAAATGTTTGTGTATGTGTGTGTGTGTGTGTGTGTGTGCTTTTAAAATGTGAGAGGTTTAGAGGCCTTGTCCGAAGAGGCATATGAGTGGCAGGAGTTCCAGAAGGAAGAGGAGGAGGATAGGGAAGGAGTAGAAAAAACATGAAGAGAAGTTGGTCTGTGCTGAAGACAGACTTGCTTCTTTAGATGAGGTGGATCCATTTAGCACACATTAAGACTCACATGTACATGTTTTCTTTGACAAATTCCTAAACTCCAAGAAAAAAAGAGAAAAAAATAAAAAAAAATTTATAGGAGGAAAGAATAGTTTTTATTTTTTCTTCGTTTGTTTTTTTTTAGCAAAGGAAAGAGGGTTAGGTTCTCATTGGGCTTCCATGTGCAGTCCTGGAGCTGGGAAGATGGGGAATTGGTACTACTAGATTATGAAAGTGAAGGGGCCCAGAGTCCTCTATATGCACAGCACAGATGTCACATAGATGTCCTTGTGAAATTAAACCATTTTAAAACACATGAGGACACAAAATGTACTGATTAAATGAACCTGAGGAAAATACCCAGAGAAGTTCTCCAACTAAGATACAGTTGAGGCAGAGCAGAGGCACTGGGACGGGATGGGGAGAGTGCAGGAAGGGAGGGGCACAGGCCTCAGTGCAGGCAATTTGATCTCACCACAGATTGCAGCACCATCCGGAATTTTTATTTGTGTAATTATTAAGAATTTCACACAGCTGTAATCCCAGTGACTTGGGAGGCTGAGACAGGAGAATTCCAAGTTCGAGGCTAGCCTCAGCAACTTAGTGAGGCCCTGTCTCACTAAAATATAAAAAGGGCTGGGGATGGAGCTCAGTGCTAAAGCATCCCTGGTTACCTAGGTATATTAAAAAAAAAAAAAAAAAAGACCTACCACGAAGGAATCACAATAGTTGGCTGAAGTAAAAATTCTAAACCTCCTCTGCAAAATTTAAGGCTTTGGGAGGAAGGATGGGAGAGTGGGCAAATAGAACATGGAGATATAATTATTTATTGTTACAGAAAGAGGGATAGAGTTTGACTGGAGAATTTTAGGATTGGAAGTAGTATTAGGGCTAGATTTGATTGCATATAAGATATTACCCTGTATATCAGTGACTTAAACATTAAACTTTCATCAGCTGCTGCCCTGCACAGAGAGCTGTCTCATTGCCCTCTCAGCTGCTGTGTGGGGCCGGCTTGGTGCTGTGCAGAAGTTCCATGCTCTGCCCCTGAGGACATGGCCCTGGCATCTGGTTACATGTATTTTGTTAGGCAGAGAGGCTTGGGGATTGTTTTGGCTGCACAGAGTGCTTCTCTGGGGTGGGTGGAAGGGGAGGCCCTGGAAAAGTTTGGTTGATGCTTTTATTTGCACACCCCTATTGGGTTTGGCCATAGCAACAAGGATATGTTGCTTTTGTAATTTAATAAGAAATTGAATAAAGCATCATTTAAAATAATTAAAAGTCAAGAAATAGCCTAGATGAGTCAGGGCACCTTCCTTTCTCTATTTCTTTTAAGATTGTGTTTATGAATATCACTATTTAAACTTGAGTTTCACTTTTTGTAAGATGAAGGCTTGGGCCATCATTGGACACCTCCCATTTTTGAATACCCCATTTTTTGCACCCAGGCCTGGGCTCTGGTCCTGCTTACCAAGAGGGAGGTTCTGGCCCCATGGGAGGCTTAGTGGCAGGTGTAGGAATTGGGCAGTGGGCTTGATTAGAACAGGGGTTGGGTGCTGTGGAAGCCATGGGCACCTGATGCTGCCTGAGTGACCCTCTTTCTGGACATCTTGGAGCATGTGGCCATGCTGTGATATGGTTTAGGGGGGAGTATAACAGATCACAACACACCCTATTGTGCTGTGGAGAAGTCTGGATAATCTGACAGACTGGAGGAGAATACACATAGGGTGTCATGGAAGGTTCCCTCAGGAAGGGACATTTAAAATGAGCCAGGAGTAGAAGAGGGTGGTGAGGGGGAACAAGCCCCTGTTTTCCTGGTGGTGGGATAAGCAGGCTGGGTGTGGCCTAGAGGGTACCTGTGGGCCCTTACCTGCCAGAGTCTGCACGTCTCCTTCCTGACTGGGCTATGTGATAGTGGAGCCACTTGTAAGGGCTGGACAGGGGACACACTCCCAGCACAGAAGAACCTCATAGGCTCTGTGATTCTCAGTGGGTGAGTGCTCTAAGCCCCCTGCTTCCTCAGTGACCTTGTCTGCTGGCTCTCCTATGAGGGCCACAACCCTGACTTCTTAGAATCTGAGGATAGGACATGATATTCATTCATCTGGGCCCATTGCTCCTGGAAGTGTTGCCAGAAGCCTCTGGCTGGGTGTGTTTGAGGTCGGTCTCTAGGGAGCCTGGAGAGGCTCCCAAGCTGGAAAGATTGTTGATAAGTGTTGCCCTCTTGGTGGCAGCTTCCACCTGGGCCCCACCCTGACCATCCAGAGTGTTGCTGCCTCCCCAGGTGTCAGCTCCACGTTGTGCGATGCTTCTCTGACTCTCCTTTTGGTCTTTTGGTACTGTCATTGTGCCTTTGTTGGCAGGAGAACCAGGTGGGTGGGTTGCTGTTGGGGCTGCGTAGGCATCCTAGTCTCATTTTGACCTTCTGTTTTTCTTTCCAACTTGAGGAATAGTTCTTTTATTTTAATCAAGAATAACTGATTATGCTGGGAACCTGTGATCCCCTATAGAGCTCATGGCCAAGCAGGAGGCACCCAGAGCAGGGGCACCCAGCCAGACTGGACCTGAAGGACAGAGGGGAGGGGACCGTATTCCAGGTAGAGGCCTTGGATTGATCAGGGTCATTTGCTGCTCGCTCATGCAGTATACGCAGTCACCTCTGGGCTTTGGCAAGGAAGCCCTGGTTCAGTGGTTGGTCCAGGAACTGAGTGATTAGCCACGGGGGGAGGGGGGGGGAAGCCAGTCCAGCCAGTACAGGGCATGCTCAGCTGTCCCGCCTTTCCACTGCACAGTTAAAATAAAGGAACGAAACATTATAACCTGTGATTGAAAACTCAAGCCAACTGAGTCAACTCCACCAACTGAATCAAATCCCTGCTATCCGGCACATCAAATTGTGCTTGTGGTTCCCTACTTCCTTTTCTGTTCCTGACAATACGGGCAGAAGTGTTTTTGTACTGTACTTGTCTCTGCTTCCTTGTGGTTGTGAGAGCGATCATGTAGGCAATTGGCCACCAGGTGGCGCTGCAGCACCAGACACAAGACCTGGCTGCCAGGCTTGGGAGCAGTCAAATTCTTAATCCCCACCGGGAGCCATCCTTGAAGTTCCAGTCTGTGGAAGCCTATTTTTGGTCTCCCTAAATGCTGTGTTCCTCATTAACATTTTCCATACTTATTTTTTTAAAAGTCAGAAAATATATCTAAGTGTAGCAAAGGTAGAAAGTAAAAGTGCTGTTATAAGTGAAGCCTTTAAGAGACAATGATATTAACAGTTTATCTTTTAATTAAAGTGTATTTTTTTATACTTTTATGTCCTGTGTTCATGTGTGTATAACTATTCTAAAACATGTTTAAGTGTTGCTTACTCACTGAGGACTTCTCATACTGCTCTGTCCCAGGACCCTCTCCTGCCAGACTCTGCCCATCAGCTTTCTCTGCCTTTAACTTTTCTTTATCAAATATTGCCTGCTGGCATGCCATGTGTTTTACCAAATGATTGATTTATTGTCTATTTCCCTCAGTAGAATGTGCTATGGGGTTTCTGGCTGTTTCTGTACTGTTCTGTCCCTAGCACCCAGGACAGAGCCTAATATATACTGGATTCTGGTAAGTATTTGTTAGGGGTGGTGCCTGAGCTTGCGGACCTCTTTCTGCCCATAGGTACTGACGGACCCATCATTTCAACCCATGCTCAGTGTCCCAGTGAGGGAGTGCACTCTGGCAGCCTGCAGGGAACACATTCAGGTTCCCTTTGCTTTCTTGCCTTTCTATAGGCAGCAGAACCTTCCTGGAACTCGCCCTGTATGCTGGTTCCTTGCAGCGCTGAGGCTCCAGCCTGGCACTTAACAGCCTTTCCTATCGAGCTTCATAGCACTCTGAACAGGTGCTGCCTTGGCTTCTCTCTCACTGAGGAGAGGGCACAGACTTAGGGAGGATGACCCTCTGCCCCAGCAATAAGCATCACTGTGCCAGAGCTCCTGGGGAATTGTACATTAGGATGTTAATTTGTCATCTGTCATGTGACACCACAAACACCCTTTACCAAGTTTGTTGATTTTATTTCATCTCTTTCATATATTTTTTTCTTACGCAGAAATTTTAATTTTCCACACATCTCAATTTGCCAATAGGACTGGGGTGTGACTCAGTGGCAGAGCACTCACCTAGCTAGCTCAGTGAGGCCCTGTCTGTCCCAGCCTGCAAAACAAAAAACAAACAAGACCAAATCAGTGTCCTGGTAGTTTCCTTGGCTTTCTGTCTTTTGTATCCTCTCAGAGAGGACATCTTCACTCCCAGATTATAAAAACATGTTGATCTGTTTCTCTTGTAGTGTTTTTTCTTTCGTCTGTTTAAATCTTTAATCCACCAAAAGTTTATTCTTAGCATATGATATTGGATAGGATTTTAAACAAAATTCCTCCTCTCCCCAAGTGAATCTGGTATTATTCCATCTGCGTTCATCCAGTGATCTATCCCAATGCACGTCGGAAGTGCATGTCCCTCACACATGGGTGACCGTTTTCTGCTCTGGGTTCTGTCCTGCTGACCTGCTCATCGTTTTTGTGCCATTTATTGACTGTGGCTTCCTGGCAGGATGAGGCCCTTCTCATTAAACCGTTTTTTTTTTTCCCTGAAAATTTTAAAATTATTTTTCCAGGTGAAAATTTGAATCAATTTGTTGAGTTTCAAAATGAATCCCCTAAGATTTGGAGCAAACCTGCATTTATTTTATTTATAGATTAATTGAGGAGATTTGATGGATTTACAATATTGTATCCTTATTCAGGAAAAGGAAAGGTCTTTCCTTTAAGTCTTTTTGTTTTTAAAGTAAGATTTTAGAATTTCTTTCAAATGATTTTTATACATTTCTTTAAAAATTTTCCTTAGGCATTTTCTCTTGTGAGCTGGCTCTTGTGCCACTCTGTTTTCTAGTAATTATTATCCATGCAGAGGAAATTATTGCTTTTATGACCTGATAGCCAACACTCAGTTTTCCCCTCAGTTACATTTGCTTTAAATCTAGAAATTCTGCATTTTTCCTGGTTTGAATCATGCTTTCCAATATTTCAATGTTAAAACAGATTTTTTTCCTGTTATTTTTTAATCATCTTGAACTGTGATCATTTCAACAAGTTTTGGAGAGGGAAGGCAGTGTGGACATACTGCATTATCTTGAAACCAGAGTCTTTCTGGAGTTAGATATAAAAGAGTCATCAGCCCCCACATACTTTTGGCACTTCCACCCTACCCCTCACCCCTGTGGTGCCCTCTGTGGAATGTGGATGATGCTTGAAGACACCCTGGATCCAGGTGGGCCCCCGGTCCATCCTCTGTCCTCTGGGTGTGCTTTCTCCTGCTGCTGCCAGACTGTCTGCAGTCCCCCTGCTCCTGGAGACCTCGCCTGCCTTACCACCCATGCCAGAGGTTTCCCTGTGTGTGGGGCTTGGGTTGGTTAGGGCTGGGCTCCCTGTGGTAACAAAGGTCTCCATGCCCGGGCAGCCTGTGGGCTTCCCCTCTGCAGGCCTCTCCGCTGCCATCCCTCTCGACCCAGAGGGGAGCAGCTAGCACAGTCCCTCCTCGTCACTTTCTTGATATGGGCCTTGCCTAGGTGTGCCCTTTTTCTTTTGCATTTCTAGTATTTTGCCCTCTGTTCACTTCTTGTTTTGATTCTGAACACATACTCAGGAGTCTGCCCAAGACCCCGCTAAAACCCCAGCCCCAATCTGCTGCCTTTATCTTTTGCCTTCCCCCTTCCTGCTGTGGAAGACATCAGGTCTTGTTTCCCAGCTAGTGGCTGCCGGTAAGAATGCTTCTCCCCGTCTTCCTGTCTTCTGCATCCTTGTTTTGGAAGGGAGGGACCTTTGGTTTCCAGAGAGGTTTGTAGGACCATGCTGGGGGGATGGGGAAGCACTGGCTGGTCTTTCCCAGAGGGCCTAAAATAAAATTCTACTCCAAAGTCAGGACCTCCTCCTGGTCTTTGGGGAAATACATATTCCTCATTCACATTCATCCCATCGTCTCAACTTCAAATCAATTTCCTGTGGTCTTAAGCCAGGAGAGCATTGCCCACCCCTGCCCCCAGGAGGGTGACGGTGCTAGTGGAGGCTATTAACAGAGATACTCTGGAGTTTGCATCTTGAATGTCTCCCAAAGGCCCATATTTTAAGGGCTCCGTCCCCAGGATGGTGCTCTGGGGAGGTGGTGGAACCTTTGAGAGGTGGGGCTCGAGGGCTTTCGGTCATTGGAGATGTACCCTGGAAGTGTGTGTGGAAGTCAGCCTTCTTCTCTTCCTCTCTTTGCTTCCTGGCTATGAGGTGAGTGGTTTTGCTCCACCATGTGCTCCTGCCATGACATTCTGCTTCACCATAGGCCCCAAGCAGTGGGGCCAGCCAGTCGTGGACTGGAACCTCCATGAGCCAAACAGAACTTTTGTTTTTGTAAAGCTCATTGTCTCAGTATTTGCTACAGTGACAGAAAGCTGACACAATACCTTAATTGAATGCTTGCTATGTGTCAGGTGCTATGCCAGCTACTTCTGTATACATAATCCAAGAATCTTTCCAAGAAGGTTGGCCAGGTCCAACAGCTTGCTAAGGGCACAGAGTAATGACAGGTGAGCATTCCATCCTGATTTATCTATTCCCTAAGTCTCAGAGAGGTTCCTGGCTCCTTTCACTGCTCTAGAGATTGCTCTGTAGCTGTTTTGGGACTGGTGTCTACCAAGCCTGTGACTGCTGGTTGTAAACTCCTGGGGATGGAGGGTGTTAAGCTACAAGTTATAAGTTCTCTCAACTTCAGGTGTGCTTGGAGCAGTGTTTGTAGACTGAAGAGCAGGTGTTGTAAAATGCCCCGCTGTGTTTCTTATGGATGTAGGTACTGCTCTGATTGTTAAACCACTGACTCATTTAAAAGTATTGTGATATTTTATTATTATTATTATTATTTTTGTCGTACTGGGGATTGAACGCAGGTTCTCACATATGCTAGGCAAGTGCTCTGCCACTGAGCTACATCCCTACCCTTTTAATTTTATTTGAAAACAAGGTCTTGCTAAGTTGCTAGGCTGGTGTAGAACTTGGAATCCTCCTGCCTCAGCCTTCCAAGCAGCTGGGATTACAGGTGTATAACAGCTTGCCGGACTTGTTGGTGATTTTATAATAGTTCCTATTATCATGGGTATTTTCTTAACAGATGTCAAGAAGAGAACTAAAGGTTTTTAGTATTGAAAAAGAAAGGTTTCTGTGATGCATTTATATCTGTATGAATCTATGTCTCTATAGCTTCAGGTCTGTGTAGCTATGTGCATTATGATGCTGCCCTATTCTTGTGAGCTGTGTGACCTCAGGGACAGGAACTACGGACTGTGAAGAGAGGGACTTTCCTTTTTTCTTTTATAACTTTCAGTTCAGTTTATATATTTCTACTAAGCACATGTATTTTATTTTAAAGGTTCAGAAAATCCCCCTACTTTGAAAGATTGGGCAGCCTGGGATGGACTTCAGGTTCCCTGTGGGTGACGATGGGCCTTCTCCACTGGTGCCTCCCTGGCTTCAGCACAGGAGCTCCTGCACCCTGGGGAGCGCCTGCCGTGGGAGACACGGATTGGTGCCTGTCGTTGCTGTGCCTACTGCAGCTACCTAGGCACGGGCGCTTCCTTCCTCATGAAGCTGCTGGCCCTGGCCTCCCTCTGCACCCAGGCTCTCAGGTTTATCCCACTTTCACCATTTCTGCTGTTGGCCCAGGTGCTGTTGGCTCCTCTCCTGGTAGAGACTCAGCTACAGGCGACATTTTGGTCACAGCAGTAGCTCCTCAGCCCATTGTCTGTCCCCAGGAGGAGCCAGAGGGGGAGTGCTGCACATCTGGAGGGGGTTAGAAAGGAGCCTGTGAGTGCCAACTGAGTGATGGCATTTCAAGCCCAGTGTGTGTCTGCATGGCCAGGGCCTGCCTTCGAGAGCCGCCAGCTGCTGCTGCTTGCCAGGAAGAGTTCTGTTGAGCCTGGAGAGGGTCCGAGGAGGGAGATGACAGTGCTTCTAGCCCCGTAGGAGGGCCTTTCCTCACTCTTGGCAGGTGGTCGCTGGTGGGAGAGTGCACTGTGCCTGGGCTCTGTTCAGGAGCATGTGCACACGCAGGCCCACAAGGTGGATGAACCATTGTGCGGGTCATGAGCAGAAGCCTGCTTAGCTTCCTTCCCATTTGTCCTCGTCACAGCTCCTGTGCATGACAGGAGGGAGGAGTGTGCAGCCGGCTTCTGGGCAGCACCACCCACCTGTGGAAGCGGCTCTAGACCATGTTTGGGATCCATTTTCATACTTGTCTGAGGCATTTGGAAGAAATCACTCTCTTGTAATTGGACAGGCCTGGAAGTGTATATTTTCTTTGAAACAACCTCCCTGGGCTTAGGAAAAAGTGATCCTTCTGCCCTCTCAGCAGGGTCTGCCTTGACTGTCTCAGGCCATTTCCTTAGTTTCTCGAACCTGAAAGGTTGAAGGGGTGCTCAGAAAGCTTGGAAGGAGACCAGAGGTGCATCTGGGATTTTCCTCTCCCTCGCCGGGAGCCCACACACACAAGGCCAGATTCTGTCATGAATAGAAAAGAGACGTGGGATTGTTCTGTGGTTCTGATGCAGCTGCCACGTTCTTAAGAAGTTACATCATGAGAACTGCGTTTTCTCCTGCCGTGTTTTGTTTTCCAGAGAGGCATTGGCAGAGAGAGAGAGAGAGAGAGAGAGAGAGAGAGAGAGAGAGAGAGAAAGAGAGTGTGTGTGTGTGTGTGTGTGTGTTGAGAGGCAGATGGAGGTGGAGGAATGGGGTTTTGGTATGGTACAGACTCATTTGCCCAAACCCAGAACACTGGCGCACTTCCTGTGGCACCCACCTTCCTGACTAGCAGGGGCACAGGGGTGCAGTTGCAGAAGGATGGGTGGCCATGCTACAGTTATCACTCCCTGAGCCTTGATTTCCTCATCCGTAACATGGATTTTAATAAAACAAATAGATCTTAATAAAACACATAAATCCTCTAGCCAGAGCCTGGCACAAAGCTAGTTTCCAATACACTGTGGTGGTGACAGTGGGTGACCAGGCAGCTCTGAGCTCCTTGAGGCCCAGGGCTGGTCTGACTCCTTTGCAAAGAGCAGGGATTGGGAGAAACTTGGCAGAGTTTGCTGAAGGGATGAGGGAGTGGGCGGGAGCCCATGCTGCTGCTGAGCGCTAGGGCCCCCATGTGGCCTCCTGGGGCCCTCCCTGCCTCCCTTGTTGTGTGTATCTGCAGCATCTGTGCTGTTCTGTGATGATATGGGCCGGGGGGAAGGGGTGAAGGGCTGCTACTGCTTGCGGTGTGGGCACCCTGGCACCCCATGTGTCCCCCAGGTCCTGTGCCTCCACATGCTCAGTGCTCACCCTGCCCCCGACTTGGAACATTCCCACTCATGCTTAAGACCCAGGGCAGCTACTTTGACCCCTGAAGGCCATAGTCACCCCCTTGTTTGTGCTCCAGTAAACCTGCCCTGGGGGTGTCTCCTTAATTCCTTCCACACCCCCAGGGCTCTGAGGACAAAGCTTTGTCCTTGACCAGTGTCTTAGTGGATGGTTGCTACATGAGCAAGGGAATGAGCCTCTGAGCAGCCACCTGCCCATTCCTGATAGCCCCAGACTGAGATGCCATCCTTGGCTCCTTTCCTCTCCTCTGTGCATCCGTCTGCAGGCCTATGTGTTTACCTCCCAAACACCTCACACACCCATCCCTCCTCCCTGCAGCTGGCAGCCCAAGCCACTGCCATCTCTTACCTCTTAAATGGCTCTACTATTTCCATTTTTGGCCTCTCAGGGATATTCTCCACACAGCAGCCACAGTGATCTTCAAACTCAGTGCAGGTCAGATCATGCCACTCCCTGCTCCAAACCCTTGCATGCACAAGGGTTCCTAGTGCTCTCCTCATGTGGCTGACAAGGCTCTTCTTGTTGTACCTTAGCCTGTCTGTCCACTCTTTTGGCTAAGCTTCAGTTGTGGCCTTTGGCCTTCATCATAGATCTGCCAAGCTCAAGTGTACCTCAGGGCCTTTGCACTTGCTGTGCCCTCTACAGCAAATATTCCTGCTGATTTCCATGGCTGCCTCCTCCAACTATCACAGCTGGGGTTGGAGCTCAGTGGTGGAGCACTTGCCTAGTTTATGTGAAGCTCTGGGTTCTATCCCCAGTCCTCAAAACAACAATAATAAAACCAAACCCCAAACATCATATTCTCAGAGTCCTTCCTTGACCATCCTGGAAAATGTCTTCCTCCTTACTTTACTTCATGGCATTCGTCAGTATCTGAAGCTTCCTTCTCTGTAGTGTGAGCATTCTAGTGAAGTGCTGTGGGGGCAGGGGCCTTATGTGCCTGCTCACTTCGGGTCTCTAGTACCTGAAACAGGGTTGGTTGGTTTGTTTTTGACTGGGGCATCTATGAATTTGGATGGGAAAAATGACATCTTTATTTTCACTAACTTCTAACTGAAATTTAGCATTTCTTTCATTTATTAATACAGACAGACAACAATACTAACAACTGGCACTTTGTTACCAATAGATATCACAGATGCCCACTTTATAATTGTGGGCATCTTAGAGTATCTATGCTCCTAACTATTTTTAAGTTAATGTAGCTATTAGATTCACTGATAGATCTTGTTACTTAACACAATAATAAAGAAATACATACACATATAACCTCTTACATAAAAATACATATTACTACATTATGAATTGTTTTAAAAATAATAACTGCATTTTAATTGGTTTCCTGTGTGATTTTATTTCATGTATTAAAAATCATTTTTGTGACAAGAGGCCCCAAAGGATCCATGGCACAAAACAGTTACAAGCTGTTGAGTGTGGTGGTGCATGCCTGTAATCTCAGCTACTTGGGAGGCTAAGGTAGTGGAATCATAAGTTCAAGGCCAACCCCAGGCCAAAAAGCGGGATCTTGTCTTAAAAAAAAAAAAAAAAAAGCTCAGTGAATGAATGGTGTGTCTCTTTCCCATTTGCATTTTCAGTGTTAGGTTTCTGGTGGATTGATGTTTAGGAACTAGCCTTCAACAAGGTCTTTTGGAAACTACTTTGATCATGTGGCCATGAAAGCAGCTTTATGACAGAGTCCTGGCCATTCTCTCCCCCACTTCTTTGTGCATCTGCTTCCTCCCTGCATACACGCCACTGACCAGACTGTCCCTTCACAGGGCCACCCTCTGCTCCTGAGGGCACAGTGCCCCCACCTGGTTGATGAGCAGAGACTGGTGTCTCGGGGTCCTGAGTTCCTGGGAGAGTAGGTGGCCACCTGGGTACAGTTGGTCTGGCCTGGGTGGCACAGTCTTCAGGGCCCTCTCCTGGGGTGGAGGAGCAGTTCTCAGGGTGGTTTCTGGCCAGGCTGAGCCCCGATGGGAGTCTACTCCCTGATATAGGAGTCGTGGCTTAGCAGGCTCCAGGATGGAAGTTGGATGGTGGGGGGTTCTGTGGACCTGGCAGGGATGCTCTGCTCTGCTTGGTCCTGTTATTCCTTAGCATGTGAAATATCGCTTGTCTGAGAGTTACTGCCCATAAATTTGGCTGTTTTTGTCAGTGGCGAGACATGCAGGAGTCAGATCGGAAACAAGCGCTCTGTCTTTCCAGCTCAGGCCTTCCATAGAAAGCATAACGGGTCACACACTGCCGCTGCCACACTTCATCTCGAGGTGGATGGGGGCCACAGGGTGGGGGAGCGCTGAACTCCAACTCTAGGGCTTGGCTTTCTGAACTTGGAGCCCAGAGCCCTCTATTGGGAACCCGCCTTCTAGCAATGAGAGCTAGAAGTGCTGTTGTTCCTTCTTGAACATTTATAGCTTATTTTTTTGTTTTAGGAAAAGAGAAAGGAATAAGTGAATAGAAGCTTTTAGGGTAAGGGCTAATAATGGACAGTAACTAGCAGCCTAAACGAGTGCTTGTCCCTCGCTGGCCTGGCAAAGCCTTCCTTGTGCTGCCATGGCTAGTCCCCACCTGGGCTCTGCAGAAGGCGGTGTGAGGGATGGTCAGAGCCCAGGCCCCGGTGTTCACTGATGAGGGTTTGAACTCCCTGGTCCTGTCCCTAACTAGCAGTAGGTCACGCTTCTTCTCTGTGCCTGTTTCTCATTGGGATTCAAGAAGTCTGGGACTGTTGTGAAGATTAAATAAGCTAAAAATGTAATATCCAGCCACTGCCTCTCCCACACCATGATCTCTTAGTGCTATGCTGGCCCCTAACTGGAGAAGTGGCTGGGGCTGTTGGCATCCTTCAGATGGGACGCAGGGAGCCTATGGCCAGTGCAGGCAGAAGGCCTGAATAGCCGTGGCATCTGAGTGGAAGAATGTGTGACACAGGACAAGTAGGGAGAGAAGGCCTTTGATTTGACCAGGCTGAGCAGTCGGAGATCCTCTTGGGGAGACCCACAGAATGCCAGGCACATCCTTCAAGAGCAAAGCCCACCTCAGCCTTGAAATGAGCAGGGGGGAATCCACTCAGAGGATGGGCCAGTTGGCCATCCCCCACTCCGCCTCCCATGGTGACTTACTGTGATCCTGTCTGAACCAAGCTGGGCAGGTTCCATCCCAGCAGGCTTGTCTGTTTTGACCTTGAATGGCCTGCTGGGGTTGTTGCCAGACCCCCAGCCAGATGTCCACCTGTTCCAGTTGGTTAGTCTTGTTGAGATAGCCCAAGGGCCTGATCCAGCCTGGCACCCCTGAGCTGACATTTCTTTTCATCATGGTTTTTGGATTTTGCATTCTGATGCCTGACTTTCTCAAGGGTTTCTAGTGGACTGTCTTATCCACCCAGGTCCAGGAGGCCTTTCCCTGGCTCTGGGGCTGCTCCTCTCAGTTCCATCTCCTTGGCAAGGAAATTCCTCAAAGTTTAATATTTCCCTTTTTGTTATCATGTACTAATACAACATATTTTTAGTGCTTTAGTATTTATTTGCTCATTTCAAGAAATGTTACGTGTGCAGGTTGGAATCACCATTATGAAACAGTTCAGCATGATTCTTTATTGTGCTGCTATTTATATGTCATAGAACCGCATTTCTGGAGCTGTGTACCTGTCACCACCATCTGGTTTTAGAACATTTCCATTACCTCCAAAAAGGCTCTTGTGTCCCTGTGTAGCACTCCCACCTCAGCCCCACTGATGGCATGTTGGCTCTATAAACTTGCCTTTTTTAGACATTTCCTAAGATGGAATCATACAGTGCATTCTTTTACATCTGACTTCTTTTACTTAGTGTAGTGCTTCTGAGGTTTAATCGTGTTATAGCTTGTATTAGTATTTCATTTCTTTTTATAGCTAGTAGTACTACATCGGGTGGATGTCTTACCATGCTTATGCATTTGCCAGCTGATGGATATCTGAATTGCTTCCAGCTTTTGAATGCTCCTATAAACATTCACATACGTGCCTTTGTGTGGATATGTCTTCATCTTTTTTTAGATAGATCCTTAGGAATACAATGGTTGGGTTGTGTGGTAAGTTTTGGTTTAACTTTAAGGAGCTGCTAATTTTCCCAAGTGGTTATACCATTTTGCTGTCCCACCAGCTATGCACAGGGGTTCCACTGCTCCACACCATGGAGCAGTTGCTATGGGCCATTCGTTTTCCTCCTCTGAATTCTAGCTACCCTAGGGCATGAGGTGGGGTGTTAGTGTTCTGATTTGCACTTCCCTGACAGCATTTCCCTTGTATGCTGGTGACATATTTTCTTTTGAGAAATGTCAACTTGAATATTCTATGCACCGCTTTCTAAGCCTATACCAGCTGTGGGATTCGTGGTCCTTGATGACAGGGAACACTCTTTTCCTGGGACAAAAATGATTAAGAAATGAGCCTTCTCAGTTCATCTTCTTTCCTTGGTCACGAAAACGGAATTTGGTCTCTCTGGCTCAGTGTTTCCTCTTTACCTGACTGGTTCTTTTTGTCTGTATTTCCTTTTTAAAAAATTCTGCCTACTTTTTAAGCTGTCTTTATTTGCTGATGGACCTTTGTTTATTTATTATATGTGGTGCTGGAAATTGAATCCCGTGCCTCACACATGCTAGGCAAGTGCTCTACCACTGAGCCTCAACCCCAGTCCCTGTTTTTCCTTTTTTTAAATGAAAATTATCAGGCACTAGGAAAGATTGAGAGACCAGGACAGTGGACTCCCGTGTGTCCTCTGCTCTGGATCCTGCATCTGTGAACACGCTACCTTTTTTTGCTTCATCTCTGCTCATGTGAGTTTTGCCCATTTGAAAGCAAGTCACAAACTCACTTTGCCTCTAAATTCTGCCTGGGCAATGTCTGCAGATCAGGACCTCTTCCCACTTAGTCAGTGCACACCTTCTCCTGCCTAGGACATTGGGGTACTCAGTGATGTCATCCAGGACCCCATTCAGTGGTGTTTATAGGGCAGACTGGGGAAGTCAGAGAAGGTAGAGGGCTCACAGGGAAGTTCTGTTCTGGGGAGTCAGAGAAGGTAGAGGGCTCACAGGATGGAGCTGAGCAGCTAGCTAGCAGGATGAGAGATGTGTCACTGGCATGTTGAGGACGTGCAAAGAGGAGCCTAGTCATCTGATGTCCCTTCTGTTCACTGGACTCTGTGACAGATTTCTGCTCTGTGATGGGGCCCATGACAGAGCCACGGGGGCACAGTTGAGTCAAGGGTGGACTGGCACTTTTCATCTTTCCTGGTGTCCTTTGGGTTAGGTCTTGCCTTCTAGGACTAAGTTTTTCATGCTACATGTCCCAGGTCAAGTTCATCTCCTTCCCCCAAGTCCATTATGCCACCTCTGTTCTTCCATGACGAGGGACACAGCATCCTTCTGGCATCTCAAGCCAGAAGCCATCCATTTGGTGTCCAGCTCTCCCTCACCTCAGTTTCTGTGGAATCTCTGTCCTCCGTTTTTCTCTCCTGTCTTCATTGCTCCCACCTTAGCTCAGAGGACTCCCCTCATCTCTTACCTGAGTAGTTGCAGGTGGCTTTTGACTGGTGTTCCCCTACCTATCCACCCTACACTCATGGCCACTTTCCTGCTAAGAAAAGTGTTGGCAGCTACTCTGCTCTGGGATGTGGTGGATGCTTCCGAAGGTGTGCAAACATGGTGTAGGAGCAGCCCATTCTGTTGGGTGGTCTCTGCATGATAATCAGAGGTGACCTAGGAGCAGGTCATGAGTGATGACATGATGGAATGGCATGAGCAAAGAACATGAGTATGACGAGTGGAGCTGCCTCAGGATCGGGGGAGGGATGAGATGGTGGATGTCAAGTGCTTGGCGCATGATGAATCCCGCTGTCACCCAGGGAGTTATTGAGGAAGTGATGTGGTGTCTGGGGTGCACAGTAGGATCAGTTTGTCTGCACTCCACCTTTGTCTTAAGACAAAGTCCACAAACTCCGTCTACCTGCAAGGGTCACATATACACTGAAATGATTGCACAGGCCAGGTGGGGACCAAAAGCTCTGATGCATGGGGCAGCCTCTGCTCAGCTCAGCTGATGGTCACTGTGGAGAGATATGGGCCCAGTGCTGTCAGGAAAGTCAGAGATCCAGAATTCTATGTGAAATCTTCCAGTTTTTAGATGTTGGTAATTAATTTAAAGACTAATAAAACACTGCACAAGCCAGCCCAACAGACGACATTTGTGGGCCATATTTGGTGCCAAGGCCACCAGCTGACCTTTCTTTTAAGGTATCCTCCTAGGGGTTCTGCTGAAGTCTGGCACACTCTCCCCTGGGGAAGGTTCAGTTGGTTTCAAAACCTGATTTTTATGAGCTCCTCTGCCTTGCAGGACTCCTCCAGGCAGGTTATGTCACCGGCAGAGGCTGCCCTGAAGCTCCCTGCGGCCTGGAGACTATGTACAAGAGGAATGGTCTGATGGCTAGCGTGTTGGTCACCTCCGCCACTCCACAGGTATAGAAGCTGCAACGATTTGGGACAGTGGGTGGGAGGGGCCTTCCAGCTGACCCAGGCCCCAGCTGAGCTACGGCAGCAAGGCCACAGACCCCCATGAATGCTACCATTCTTAGCACTCGCAAGGCCCCTGGCCATGCCAGGCGTGAGATTTGGGAGGCAGTCAGCTCTGAGGATCAGTGTGTTTCTGAAGTCGTTCTCTTCAAAGGAAAACAAATACCTGCCCAGTCCAGCCGTAGCAAGTGCCACATTCCATTTTGGTGGCAAAAAGGGATCAGACCTTTCCCAGGAAAAGCCGCTGCTGATTATAAATAAGTCGCACATTCCGGAATGAAGTCAGACAGAAATAATTCCAACTGGCCCGTGTTCTTGTTTGCCATGCTCTGTAGGAAATGGCTGTAAGGGTTGGTGGTCTGAGAGTGGCCTGGGCCAGGCCCCTGCATGGGGTATGGGAGTTTGCTTTCCATGCTCAGTAATGGAACAGACTTGCAGGAGAAGTGGGCGTCACCTGAGGCCTTCTTTGCTGACTGCATAATGCCTGGCCCCTCTGATACACTGGTAAGGCAGTGTTGGGGTCCTGAGCTCACCACAAGTGGGGCTTTTGAAGTCATCCTGGTGACCAGCCAGAAAGTCATGGGAACCAGTTCATTTCTTATAAATCTTTCAAAAAATTCCTTATTTTGATTTCTAATCTTGAAATCAAGCTTCAGATTCCTCACAAGGGCCCGTATAGTTTAAATTAAGTTGCTATAGCTTCACCATCATCATCATCACCAAGGAAAATGTTTGGGCAACTTTTGATTAAACAAGTCCCCGTGAATGCGTGTGTGTGTTTGGAGCAGGTACGGTGGAGTATTATTATAGGAAGGTTATAAAACCTGAAATCCCAGGAAAGGACTCTGATAACTGGAGGAATTAGACTTCTGTTTCCAACTGTAATAATAGAGTAAAACTTCTCTGATCTGTGTGTATACTTGTGGGCATATACATGATATGTATATGTACTATATTTTGTTGGCCCCCTATATCCATGAGATCCACCAACTATAGATTGAAAATGTTCTAAAAAAATTAGTCTGAACATAACTTTTTCTTGTCATTATTCCCTAACAATACAGTGTAACAACTATTTACATTGTATTAGGTATTGTATCTAGAAATGATTCAGAGTATACAAGAGCATATACATATGTTATTGGCAAATACTAAGCCATTTATATAAGGGACTTGAGCAACTGCAGATTTGGGCATCCTTGAGAGGTCCTGAACCAATCCCCCATGGATACAGAGGGAAGGCTGCATGTGTGTAGGTGTGTACCAGCACTTGGTAAGTATTTGGTAATGTTCCTTGAATGAATGAATGAATGAATTAGCATGTATAATTGAAGTGCTCCATAAATCTTGGTGACGGGATGGCACAGTTATACCCATACACACCCATAATTTAGCTTTTACTCTATTTCAGGCAGTTTTTAAAATGTGGTACACAAGGTTTCTCTCACTTAACCCTCACAGTGACCCCCACAGGTATGTATTGATATTCCAGTTTATAGATGAGGAACTAAAGGCACAGAGAGGTGAACATGCTGGCTTTGGATCTCATAGCTGGCCAGCTGGGTGGGGTCTAAGCCAGTCTATTGTGTCTCTTGAGTTTGTCCCCCTAACCATGACACTGTACTGTCCCAGAGGAAATCAGCCCTGTCAAGCCTGATGGAGGTGGGTACTCAGTACCTTCCTGGAAGGTGGGTACTGAGTGCAGAATGACTCATAGAGATGAAGCTCTGTAGGTTGATTTTGATGTGGTTGATTTTCTTACATGGATCATATAGCCAGGTGCCGACAGGTCCAGCTCTGAAACTCGTATACACCCAATATTGGGAGTAATAAGAACAGCTTCCATTTTTGGAAACCTCCTGTGTCTAGGTCTTTTGCTAAATGTTTTACATGTCTTATTTAATTCCCTTCTCCTTACAAATTAGGCATAATTATTATTCTTAGATAACAGATAAGCAAATCAGTGCTTAGAGAAGAATGTCATCTCACACAGACAGAAAGTGAGATGGCTGGGATAGAGATGAAGCTCTGTTAGCCATTCTACACTCAGGAACCCAGGATCTGACCTGCTAGGCAAGCCCTCTGTCTCTGAGCCCGCCCCAAGCCCTGTGCCGTAGCTTTTTACTTATTTACTTTTTTTTTTAACACTGGACAGAGCAGTTGAGGGTGGCCATTGAAAGCACGTGTTTTGGTGTCATGGAAAACTAGGTTCACATTCTGACTTCCAGTTTCACAGCTGAGGTACCCTGGAGAAGTAACTCTGCCTCTGCTTCCATATCTGTAAAATGGGAGTAATAATGGTGTGTATGCATGGGGGCTCATGAGAATTAAATAAGATCCTGTGTGTGAAGTGCTTATCACAGTGCCTGGACAAGAGTGACGTGCTGGCCACAGAAGCCTTTTCATTGTGTGATCTGTCCTCCTCTGACCTCCATGTGAGGCAGTTGGGGCAGTGATTCCAGGGCAGACCCTCAGCCTGTGCGCTCTCCACTTTCTTCACAGGGCAGCAGCAGCTCAGACTCTCTGGAGGGCCAGAGCTGCGACTATGCCAGCAAGAGCTATGACGCGGTTGTCTTCGATGTCTTGAAAGTGACTCCTGAGGAGTTTGCCGTAAGTGACACAGTGACACAGTGATAGGGTGCTAGAGGGCATCATGGCTCTGGGCTTCCTTCCCAGGTTGGGGCACCCTATACATCTACCAGGAGGGGAGTGTTGGATAAAGGACGCTATGTCCTTTATGAAATACCCGTTGGAAAGGAGGCTGTGGGTCTGGCTGTTACCATCGTGGAAGGCGCACACGGTATACACAACGAGGAGGCAAAGGACGCAGGTCCAGCACAGTCCTGGAGAATGGGCTGCTTCTAGACAGCATTCTCAGCACACGTGCACACGCACACACAAGCATACACATGTAGTATGTGTGTACACACACCCATAATGGGATAAGTTCTAAATTTGATATATACTCATAAATAATCAGGTCTGCAGAGCCAAACATATTTACTATACTATTTGGCTGTACATTCCAATATTTGGAATTTAATTTTTCTTTTTTTATCTATTTGCACATGCTATATTTTTATAATAGTCATTTTCTACAATGATAGACAACATTATTTGTGTAATTTTTAAAAATTATAAATTTAGGAAGGGGGATTTCACAAAAATAAAAGGAAGATCAATAGAGTAGAGGAAGAAAATCAAGAGAAAAGGAGGAGGGGGCCATGAGAAAGTACCAGGAATGAAATGTACCAGATTATGCTGTGTCCAGGTACAGATATACCACAAATAACCCCCCACATATATGTAATTCTAATGGGCTAATTAATAATAATAATAATAGGAGGAAGATCAGTAGATTAGAGCAAGTGGATAAAGGGAAGAAGGAGTGGAGGGAAAGGGGTGGGCTGGGCAATGAGATTGGTTAAGCTGTGTGCATATGCAAATATGGCATAATGAATTCACTATTATGAATAATATAATATACCAATAAAATTTAAAAATAAAATAAAAATCATAAATTCAAAAAATTGTTTTTTCTCCAGCTACTGCTGATCTGACAGAGAGACTTCCCCTTGGGTGCAGCAGAGGTGGCTCCATGTTTTGCTGTGACTTGGTTTCCTCCTTTGACTTTGTGGATAGAGGGGGGATATTGGCTTTGGGATGGCCTCAAGCCTGATTCTGAGCTCTTTCCAAGGGCTGTATTTCTCTTTAGATCCATGGAAGGCTGTGCTGGGCCTTGTGCACACATGCTCTCTGGTGTGTCTACGGATTCATTGAAAACCTGCTTCGATTTCTACAGTGCCTCCTCCTTCCCACTTCAGTGAGGGTGCCTCCTGAGGCCCCTGCCTGGGGGTCTGGCCATGGTCCCCTCCTGCATACTGACTGCCTTCTCTCTAGCCTCCCCAGAGCCTCTGCCTGGCTCTTCCTTCAGTCCAGCAGCCTGCTCAGTCTCCATTCAAATGCTCAGTCCTCCCTTTCCCTGGTGTAGGCAGTGTCCTCCGCCACTCTCCACTGTGCGGCCAGCTCTGTTTTTCTTCAGCATTCCTATTACACATTAATGTTGGAACCTAACATTACATTATAGAACACTAATTTTTTTTTTATTGCATGTCTTCTCCACTGGAATATAAGCTCCCTAAGGTCAAGAACTGACTTGTTCATTGATTTTTCCCAGTGCCCAAAATGTACTTAGCTCATAGTAGGTGCTCAGTATGTGTTAATTCTCACAACAGCCTATTGGGGCATATCCTCAGTTCCTGATTATCTGAAAGAGAAACTGAGGACCATATGGTTGATTTTCTTACATGGATCATATAGCCAGGTGCCAACAGATCCAGCTCTGAAACTCGTATACACCCAATACTAGGAGGTAATAAGAACAACTTCCATTTTTAGATACGTCCTATGTCTAGATCTTATGCTTAATGTTTTACATGTCTTATTTAATTCCCTTCTCCTTATGAATTAGGCATAATTATTATTCTTAGATAACAGATAAGCAAATCAGTGCTTAGAAAAGAGCGTCACCTCACACAGACAGAAAGTGGCATGGCTGGGATTTGAAACTGGAGCTGACACACTGCTCAAGAGACATGTAGTCCATGTCTCAGATGCAAGTTTATATTTTCTAGTAGACTCTTTAAAAAAAGAGTTGAAGTTACAAAAATAAAAGTGCATTTGTGTCTAAGAAACCTCAAAAAGTAACTGCCACATTTTTGAATACCACATGACACTAACCTAGAAGAACTATGAGAAGTTAGAAAAGGTACCCTGAACATGTTTCTCTCCAAAGGTTCAAAAAACTTATTTTACATAAAAATATTCAAAAGAAATTTATTGTTGTCAAATCTCACTAAAAATTATCATGAGAAAGAAAGAGAATACCTGCAGGCAATGAAAGTTTGGCGGAGATGTGCACCATAAAACAAATAAAACCTAAAGCTGACTATTTCAAAATGACCTAAGAGCTGGGCATGGTGGCGAAGGCTTATAATGCCAGCAGCTCAGTAGGCTAAGGCAGGAGGATCTTGAGTTCAAAGCTAGCCTCAGCAAAAGCAAGGTGCTAAGCAACTCATGAGACCCTGTCTCTAAGTAAAACATAAAATAGGGCTGGGGATGCGGCTCAGTGCTCCAGTGTCCCTGAGTTCTATCCCCAGTACCAAAAAAAAAAGAAAAAAAAAAGTGATCAACATACTTTGAAAATAGAAGAATCTTAGAAATGAAGTAATGGAACTTAGGGAAAAAAAGAGAAAATAAAAGAAAAATTCATTTGGAAACAAAAAATTGAGCTGGAAGGAACACAGGAATAGATAAACATAGCAGAAGATGTTGTAAGAGAGAGAACTTTCATATAAAAATAAATGAAAGAGATCTTAAGACTTGGACGCAAAGTGACAGTGTGTTAGTCAAAAATCTCCAACATATAGATAGTGGAATCCTCGAAAGGGAATAAAAAGGCAAGGGAACTGAACAATACTTATATTTATGAAAAGTTTATGAAAAATAAAATTCAGGGCTACATATTGAAAGAACTCAGTGTGAAACCATGAACCCTGAATGACCATGACTACAGACGTTCTTGATAAACTACTGGATTAAAAAAAAAAAAAACACAACTTTTTTCTGTAGTTGTACATGGATAGCATGTCTTTATTTTATTTATTTCTTTTTATGTGGTGCTAAGGATCAAACCTAGTGCCTCATACATGCCAGACAAGCACTCAGCCACTGAGCTACAGCCCCAGCCCAAACTACTGGATTTTTAAAGGGAAAGGAAAAATCCTTTGCACATCTTGGAAAAAATGACAAATAACTTATTAGGGAAAGATTAGATCACCACCAGTCTTTTAGAAAGAAGCATTTTTTTTTTTTAATGCCAGAGAACAATGGAATAGGATAATTGAGTAAGTCAAGGAAAGAAGGAAAAAGTAAGTTGAAAAATTTTATATCCAGCAAAACTGACTGTAGAGTGTCAAGGACACAGATACCCTCTTATGAACCAGCAGGTCCTCAGAGGATATTGCCCCCGGGCTCTTCCTGAGGAATCTGCTGGACAAGCTCAGAGAATGAGAACAACTAGAAGCATCATGAGAGGGACTGGCGGAGAACAGTGAGCATGCCTGTTACTCATAGAACTGAGATTAAGTGCGGATTCAAACACAGAAGGAGGACCTTACAGTGGCTATGCCCTGACAATACACAGACTGCTGTTCTTATAGTGTTTAAACTCTTTTAAAATATGGGGAGAGAATGGAGAGAACATATGCAAAAAATTTCATAAGTATTCACAGCTTGTATGTAGGTGGTGGTAGCATTAGTATTGTTATTCTGAGAATAGACTGCTGTATATATAACATAGGATAAAGTAAATTAGTAATTATGGGATACTGTGATCCTAGTCTACTTGTGGTACTCGAGACATGGGTTTTTGGTATAGAAGAAGGAAGATATGAATGCAATACACAATAGGCTAAGTAAGTTTTTTTTTAAAAGGTATCTTGAACCTGAATTGGAAATATTAGGTATGAATTCCAGACTGTGGACTTGAAATATCATTTTTCACTAAAAGATCCCTGGACTTCTGGAGGGCTAGCTAATTCCAAGTCTGGGATAAGAGATGATGATCTGGGTACATCTTCCAGTTCTAAAGAGGAAGCTGTCAAGGACAGCCAGCTAGAAGCTCCTACTGTCCAGTGAGGGGACAATTTGACCTTCAAAAGAATAATAATCTCAATTGATTGAAATCCATCAAACAATGGGTCACCACTATGTGATGATAGGAGACCAATTTATTACCTTAAACCCTGATACACGTGAGAAAACAGTCAAGCATTTGAGTTTCCTTTTGCTTTTGAGCGATGCTGGATAACCTAATAATAGATGAGGGAAAGTGTGTCTTCACTAGATTAGTTCAGTTAATGAATGGAAAAGACGTGATAGAATTGGAATGCCATCATTTTGTAAACCCAGTGAATGAATAGATTCAAGCAGTGAACATCAATACATCACAACGTTATGTGCCTGCTGAAAAGCAAAGCACCCACCTCTAGTCTTACCAGAGGGACAGAATCTGTGTCTGAAGGAGCCTGTGGGTCCAGCTGTTGATTGAAAATACCAAGGATGGAAAAACATGGCGACCAGCCCTGTGAGTATGGGGAGGAATATAGAGGAATGGAGAAGGTACTAGTAGATTAAAGGAGATGTAAAAACACACACCCCAAAGTTTTTAAAGAGTGAAATAGAGTGCACTATGATACTAGGTATACAAGCTTTGGGGATGAAATTATGAAGAGACTTGAGGAGCGTCAGGAGAGTGGGGAGGAGGGAACCTGTGACTGGGACAAAGCTTATGGGGAGCTTCCAGGGTGGTAAAATGTAGATACTATAAAAGTTACCATCTCAACAGTTGTTACCTGTGCATTTCATCGAGTACATTCACATTGTTGTGCAGCCAAACTCCAGAACTGTTTTCATCTTGCAGAACTGCAACTCTGTATCCCCAATTCCTCCTCCCACAGCCTGTGGCAGCCACCATTCTTTCTGTCTCTATGAATTTTGACTACTTAAGGTCCCTCAGATAAGTGAAATCATAGCATTTGTCCTTTTGCGCCTGGCTTATTTAACTCAGCATAATGTCTTCAAGGTTCATCCATGTGTCAGAGTGTCCTTCCTTTTTAAGGCTGGATAGTATTCCATTGTTTGTATTCCATTGTGTTTCTCCTTTCATCATTAATTTTGTGTGGTTATTTCTTGACCTGGGTTGTGGCTAAAAGGTATTCCTTTTTTTTTTTTTTTTCTTTTGGTACTGGGGAACTGGGGGACACTCCAGCACTGAGCCACATCCCCAGCCTATTTTGTATTTTATTTAGAGACAGGGTCTCACTGAGTTGCTTAGTGCCTCACTGTAGCTGAGGCTGGCTTTGAACTTGTGATCCTCTTCCTGTCTCAGCTCCCTGAGCCACTGGGATTACAGGCGTGAGCATTTTTAAAATATTTTTTTAGTCATTGATAGACTTTTATTTCATTTATTTATTTAGATGTGGTGCTGAGAATTGAACCCAGTGCCTCACACATGCCAGGCAAGTGCTCTACCATTGAGCCTCAGCCCCGTACCTGGCTAAGGTATTCTAATAAGTTGTAAAACTTTGTGTTTGTTGATGTGATTTTCTATAAATGTGTATTGTTTTATAATAAAAGGGTTAAAATAATTTCAAAGTCCTCATTTTTTTTTTTTTTTAACCAGGGTTGCTCTGCTGCTTACCTCAGTCCTCCTACTTCCCCAGTGGCTGAAATCAGAGCAGAAAGCTGCATTGGACTTGTCTTTTTCATTAATAAATTGGGGACATACTTCCAGATCAATATGTGCAGATTTCTTTACTATATTTTTATTTTAAATTTATTTTAATTTTTTTTTTGGTACTGGGATTGAACCCAGGGACACTTCCCACTAAGCCACATTCCCAGCTATTTTTATTTTTATTTTTTAACACTTAATGAGTTACTTAGGGCCTCACTAAGTTGCTGAGGCTGGCTTTGAACTTGCAGTCTTCCTCCCTCAGCCTCTGGAGTCACTGGGATTACAGGCCTGCACCTCCAGGCTTGGCATCACTTTTCTAAAAGCTGCATAATAATAGTTCAGTGTCTGATGCACCATACTTTTTATTTTTTCCCACTAAATCCCTTTTGATGGCCTTTTAGGTTGTTTCCAGATTTTTGGAATAGCTAATGATACAGTAAGCATCTGTGTTTCTGTCTGTGTCTGTCTTGTATCATATCAGCTAGCTCTGTACACATGAAGTCTCCTTATATGCCAGTGTTTCTCTATGTATCAGTAAGTTTAATCAATAGTTTGCTAATTTTACTCTTTGATATAATACCTAAATACACTGTATGCCCCAGGATTGAGGGAAAAAATGGTTATAAAATAGAGTTGGGATAATTAGCAACTTTGGTTATAAACTGTGCATTAGACAATATTGTTGTATCAGTGATAGGTTTCCTAAAGGTAATAATTTTGCTCTACATTTAACAATAAGAAAGAGAATGGTCTTGTTCTTAGGAAAAACACGTTGGAATACTCAGGGGCAAAGAATCACAACTCTGCATTGTACTCTCAAATAATTAATGAAAAAATGCATATAGGGGCTGGGGCTGGGGCTTAGTGGTAGAGCACTTGCCTGGCATGTGTGAGGCACTGGGTTCAATTCTCAGCACCACATCTAAATAAATAATTGAAATAAAGATCTATCAATGACTAAAAAAATATTTTAAAAATGCATTTATCTGATTATGAATAGAATGATAAAGCAAATGGGGTGCAATGTCAATGATCTGGTGACTTAATGATTAGTAAAGCTAGGTGAAGTATTTTGAGAATTCATCCTACTTATTTGCAGGTTTGACATTTAAAAAAAATAAGATGTTATGGTGCTGGAGTCATAGAGCACTTGCCTAGCATGTGTAAGGCACTGGGTTCGATTCTTAGTACCACATATAAATAAATAAAGATTCATTGAAAAAAATAAGTTAAAAAACATTTTAGTGAGTTACTGCTGGATTATTTTTCAAAAAGAAATAAAATAGTTCAGAGACACCCATGGTGTCTTCCTGTGTAATCTGCATTTCAATTCTAAAATTCTGACTACCATTCTAGGCTCATTAGACATGTGCTTCCCGAGGCTCTGGGAGTGTGTGTATCTAGCATACTTCTTCTGGGCTGATCTCGGTTTGCTCTGAACTGTCTTGGTCATGTTTTGGTGGAGTGAACTAAAGGCAAATGTTAGGGCATCTTCCACTATGAAATACACCACTGATTTGTCAGCAGCTGTCTCTGTTGATTTGGGGTCTTGGGAGACCCTTATACTAAGGCTGTGGTAGGGAGAGGATGTAGTCATCCTGTCAGAAGAAGAAACATTGCATTTAACTTAGGCAAGAAGGGCTTTTCTTTTTGACTGCTCAAAAAGATCCCAGTTTTCATTAGGAGGCCACATTGCCAGTGCTCCAGTAGTCTCTCCAGACCGTAGGATTCATCTATACAGAAAAGTTTTGTAATGTGTGGAGATGGGCCATGTCTCTTGAAAGCCTGGGTTCTTAGGGTGGTGGCCCAGGAGAAGGGACTAGGATGGAGAAGGCAGTGCCATGTGACCCATTGGCCTGGACACCTGTATTAAGGCTTTTTGTTCCTCAAATAAGGAGCAGCCACGAAGAGCCCTGTTGATGAGTCTCCCCCTGTGGGATACTTGCTGTGTGGAAATGCACTCAGGAGCCTCCTTGTCTGAGGTTCTGCTAACGCTGGGACACCCTCTGGGGATGCCTTTTGTTTCCCGGAATCCAGGGCATCTCTCCTGGGCACCAGGGCTGGGGAGAGGGTCCCAGTGGCCCCAAGAGTGGCCATGGAGTATGAGAGGCCCTGCTTCAGTGCTCAGGCCCTCCATGCTCACCCTTTCTTTTGGCAGCTGGCTTTCTTGGCCCACCCAGGCCTCTGGGGAAGATGCTCCTCAGGAGCCTTTCCCACATGACCTTGGCCTGGTAGGAGGGTGGCATGAAGCTTGTGATCTGGTGACTTACCTGAATCCTTTGTGTTGATACACTCTCACCCTGGTACTATATCAGCTTTGGTCAGGGTTGAGAGGATAGAAATGGGAGAGACTCTCCCCCAAATCCTCACTGTGTGGCTGGGATCAGCCAGTCTATTTTTAGTCTGCTGACCTCTGTCATTGTGAGTTTTTAATAGAACACCTGAACACATTTTCTGACTTACGGTCTGAGTAGAGATCAGAATATTTGAAACCATCCAAAAAATATGAAACATCAGGTCACTATTTTAATAAATCATTTAGAAATTGAGTAGCAAATTCTAGAACTGATGGAAGGATGGAAAGGAAGTTTTCTCATTTTCACATTAGCAGACTTTTGGTTCTTTTCCTAAATAACATTGCAAACATCCTGCTGGCTCTCCTGGAGAGGGAGTTAACTTGAACTGCAGGAGAGAGTTCCAAGGCCCTCCGAGCTTTCAGCTCAAATCTCCTGTTTTCACAAGGCCTTTCTGTTCCCCAGTGTGGCAGAATTAATCCAAATATGAGGAGCACTTGGCTAACAATCCCGATGGGTCTGGCAGAAGAAATGCTAGTCTGTTTATGCTGCCCAGGACATAGCTTTGGGCCCCAGAGCTCTGGGCCAGGCATGGGCTTATGGGCCTTCAAGAGTGCACTTGCCACTCAACACCAGATCATGAGGCCTGGAGCCCTGTTGTGTGGTGTCAGATGCCCCCTTGCCATGGAGGGGACCCAGAGGTGGAAGAGCTGGGATCCTCCAAGTACTTCCTTATCCCTGGTGCCACCTACTGTCTGTCTGCCAAGCTTCCCTTGGTGGCAGCATTTCACCCCTGTGCCCTTGAGGAGCACTGTCCCCTGGGACGGGGCAAAGAGGCTCTTCACTGATGCCACCTGCTCCTTTCCTCTCCCTCTCAGCTCTGAGAATGGTATGCTTTGGCCTGTATCTTGGGATTCACAGGAACCCAGTCACCTTGGCCCACCTTTGAGTTGTGCCAAAAGCTGGCTACAGTTCTGCACTAAGCCCTGGATTATGGTCACAGGTGACACACTGTATATATTGCCATTTTTCTCCAATGTATTCTTGACATGAGGCTTTTTGCTGGCTCATCGTAACAGCCTCTTTTAATTTTCTCTAAAACAACCTCAGTGCCCGGATATTCAGCCCATTCAATGGTCCCTTGTTTCCTAGATCCTGCACTGGTCAGGAACCATAAATCCATGGTCAATACACAGGCGCATCTGTGTGACTACCCTTTTGCTAATCTCTCTCTCACACACATATTTTTATTGACCATCTGCCAGGGGCCAGGCTCTCTACACCTCTTATCTTGAATTTTTACCAAGATCTCAAAGATAGAGACTATTGTTACCATTTTCTAGATGTGGCACTTGAGACTGGGAGAAGTTAAGACATGTCAGAATATTGCTGTTAAACAACGCATACGGAGCCCTATAGGTTCCAGATCCTGAGTATGTTCCACAGCACCATCATCCCAGAGGGCCTTGTATCCAGTGGACAGGGCATTGTCTTGCATTCATAGGCATCCAAAAGCCCTTGGCTCTCATTTTTCTGGCCTTTCACAGAGGCATCTGCCAAATGACACCTGCCATCCCATGTGACGTGTGGAGGTAGGTTATGTGATGAAGACTCAGTCCATGTCTCAGCCTGAAGAATCGTCAGCAGAGGTGCCTTCCCCCTCTGACCCCAGAAGAACATCTAGTTTTGGGCCTAGCCTTTCAACCTCAGGAGTGTGTGTTTCTGTATTGATGGCCTCAGTGCCCTTGAGGTGGCTGTGGTGAAGCACCAGCTCTTTCTTTTCTAATCTGTTGAGGACTGTTACTTAAAAAAACAAAATAAAACAAAACAACAACAACAAAAAAATAGAAATGTCGCCACCATGCCAAATTGCTGTAAAAGTTTCCCTGCTTGCTCTCAGCTTCTGTACTGATCTCACTGTGGGTTGGTGCAATAAATGGTTGTGGCCCCAGACTGGCCTCTGGATGCATCTTGAATAGTACTCTACCGTGTAATTTAGGGGAGGCATAGACTTCAGAAGAGAAATGTCATTTCTATAAGCCACAATTTTAAAGTAAACTTAAATTTAGAGTAATAGATAGTGTCTCTGTTCAACATTATAATTTTTAATATTATATCTACTTTTTAAAATTACAAAAGCAACTCATGCTGAGAGCAAAAATCTACATGGTACAAAAATTTTCAAACTAAAAATATTCTCCTTACTCTCAGCTCCACCCTCCAAATAACTATTATCAATTCTTAAGTTTGAATGCTCATCTCATATTCAAGGAAGAAGGGTGTGGATCAAGATTTATGAAGAGGGAAAGGGGTGGGAGAGGCATTTCAGAAATTCACCCCTATCTTTCACCAGTTATAAAAATCAAACTCAAAATGGATTAAAGACTTAAGTGTAAGACCTGAAACTGAAACCATGAGAAGAAAACTCAGGGGAAATGTTTCAGGACATTGGAATGGGCAAGGATTTTTTTTGGACAAGACCCCAAAAGCACAGAAATGAAAGCAAAAATAGACAAATGGGACTATATCAAACTAAAAGTTTCTACACAGCAAGAATGATCATAAGAATGAAGAGACAACCATAGAATGAGAGAAAATATTTGTAAACTACATCTGACAATGGGCTAATATCCAGAATATATAATGCACTTATTAGTTAGTACAGCTATCATGGAAAACAGCATGGAGAGTCCTCAAAAATGAGATACAGAACTGCCCTAGGATCCGGCAGTCCCCACTACTGGGTATAGATCCGGAGGACATAAAGTCAGCCTGTGGAAGAGACGTCCACATGCCCAAGTTCACTACAGCTCTGGTCACAACAGCCAGGAAGGGGAAATACCTAGGTACCCATCAACTGATGAACAGATGAGGAAAATGTGGTACCTACACACAATTACTACACAACCGTAAAAAAGAAGGAACTCCTGTCATTTGCCACAACACAGATGGAACTGGAGATCACTATGTTAGGAGAAATAAGCCAGAGCCAGGTGTGGATGCACGTCTGGAATCCCAGTGACTCAGAAGGCTGAGTCAGGAGGATCGCAAGTTCAAGAACAGCCTCAGCAACTTAGTGAGACCCTGTCTCAAAATAAAAAGTTAAAAAGTGGGCAGGGGATGTAGCTCAGTAGTAGAGTACCCCTAGGTTCAATCGCCAGACTGGGCAAAAAAACAAACAAACAAACAAAAAAAACCCCAGAAACACAAATACCACCGAGGCTCTGTGAGTGGGCAGAGGGATGGGGAAAAGCTGATCAGGGGCTACTAAGTCACTGTTAGAATGAAGATGTCTGGCCTGCTATTGCACAGTGGGGTGACATTATATGTAATAACTGTGTACTGTATATATCAGCTAAAAAAAGGGTTTCAATTTTTTTTCCACCATAAAGTAATGACAAATGAGAAGATAAGTGTGTTTAACCTGGATTAAACATTACACAATGTATAGATGTATTGAATTTTTGTATGGTGCCCCATCAATATGTAAAATTTTAATGTTTTATGTGTTAAAATTAATTTAAAAACGAAAATTATCCTTTTTTTTTTTTTTACTTTCTTTCTTTCACAGGGAAAGTACAACTTTAATGAATGTGTGTGTCTCTGTAGATCTAAAGCAACATGACAGCTGTCTTTGACATCCAGTATTTTCTAATATGGATTCTCTTTTCTTGCAGAGCCAGATCACACTAATGGACATCCCTGTGTTTAAAGCCATCCAGCCGGAGGTCTGTACTGCATCCTATATTCTCTCCCAGTGCTGTGGCTGGGAAGGGAGGGTCTGGTTAGCCTCTTAGGATATTCAGTCCCCGGCTTCACTCTTGAAGTCTCTGGATCCATGTTATCTATTTAAACTGCTTCCTGTTCTTGCTGGTACTGTTCTCTGAGCCAGGTGTTTGGGTTCTACAGAGAATGCCACCTGTCTGGCCTGTTCTGGGCCTGCATGGGTACACCCCTTCTTTCCCAGGCTGCCCCTGCCAAAGATGTCCACTGTCAATAAGGTCCTGGAACAGAATGTTTTCTAGAAAACTTTCATTTACTGATCCTAGATGCTAGTGATTGCCTTGTTTCTAAAACCAGTTGCCACAGCAGAGCAAATACAATTTACATTAAAAGCAAATGTCTAGTTTTAGAAACAATAAAAGGAAAAGAGTTGATTTTGATCTTTAAGAACAAACATACTTGGAAATGTCTGGCTATTGGTAATGAGGCTCTAGTTATTTCATTTAGGGTTTTTTTTTTTTGTGTGTGTGTGTGGGGGGCAAGTAATAGGTATCCATTTCCAAGTAGTTACGTAGACAAAAGAGAAATTTATTCCAACAATACCATGGCACTTCACAGAATCATCTGTGGCCATAGAGTTCAGGCAGCAGACCACAGCTCTTCCCCAGTTCAGGCAGCCTGGCGAGTCCCCACGACATGGACAGTCCCTGCTTCCCTTGTCTTCTCTCTTGCCCTCTCCTCTATGTACACAAGGCCCAACTTGACCTCTCCAAAGTGCCCATGTTTACACAATCCCTATTTAAGCTGATGTCTGAGACTGAGGCCAGCAACTCTATTCAGCCCTGTTTCATCATGTGTCTAGTGCTGGTACAGTTACCTGATGACAGCAGGACATGATCAAGACTAGCAAACATGCTGATGAACCCAGGTCCAGGAGTGAGGTGCAGATTCAGAGAAGGGGGTGTGGTGGGGAGATAGGTCAATAGTTGCTGTGGCTATGGTGTGCATCCCAGAGCACTCTTATCACTGCAGTCCAGTGACTGCCAAGACTTCTAGAAGGACTCTGTACTCCAATACCAAGCCAGAGCACCCAGGCCCTCCAAGAGCTGGCACCACTCACTGCAAATCAGGAAGCACCAGCCCTGCTGGCTGCACTTGTCTTGGACGTGAAGATGTGGCACTGGCCTTGTGTGCCATGTTCTTGGGGTTTGGGGAGCAGAGCTATGTGTGCTGAACTGGCTGCCTTGATTGTTTCCTGCTTTTGCAACATGGAGTGATTCATTCTTTCTACAGCAGCTCACTACCTCTTGGAGCCTTTGGGTGAAGTAGTTGTGTGGTAGTTGCCTTACTCTTAGTGGAAGTTATTTCTGATCACATTCTCTACTGAGCTTCAGTCTGTAACAGTTTAGGCATTTGGGGCTTTGTTCTTTGTTCTGAATGTCAAGGGCAGCATCCAGCCTCCTGGGAGACTGACTCCACTGTCCAGACTGACTGAAAGGGGGAAGCAGGTGGCTGGGATAGGGGATTCTTCCTCTTCAGAGGCACAGCCAGGGACAGACCATAGCTCTTCCCCAGTGTGGCACATCTTGTTTAAAGTTATGAAAAGACATTAAACTGGAGTTGTTTTGCCTTCAAGAGTTTAGTTTGGAAGGGGTTCTTAGTCAGGACTGCTCCTCTGAATCAACTGGGCGGCATTTGAAATGTAAGGTACCCAGATCTCATCCTAGACATGGAATCTGGATCTATGAATTGGGGTCTGGAACCCAGTCAGCCCTACTTTATAAAGATTTTCCAGGTGATTCTGATGCAGAGTAAGGATTCAGAACTAATTACTTTGAGGTATCTGGAGAAACTCCAGATTTGAATATCTTAAAACAGGTTAGCTAAAATGAAAGAATTTGTTCCTCATTGTCAAACCATTGTTAAAAGAAAGACCCTTGGAGCTTCCCCAGCTGTTCTTTGTTTTTTTTTGTTTTTTTTTTTTTTTTTTTGCTGCTGTTATTATTATTAGCAGACTGAAAACTAGAATTTTTCCTCTTGGGGATGTTGCCATATTGTGGCTGGACTACCCAGAGTGGGAAGGACACGAATAAGAGGCCGCTGTAAGTTTGATGTAGGCAAGACTTCCCAGGAGGTAGAGGCCAGCATCTGAGGGTGTACATTTGGAGTGACCTGAGCTCTCAAGAGATCAAGAGACCTGTAGACAGGGGCCTTTTAACCCCGGTTATGCCTCAGAATCAGGGTATATCTGTAAAAGCGCGCGTCCCTGCGCGCACGTGTGTGCGCACACACACACACACCCCTCTCAGATGCCTTCACCATAAATAAATAAATAAATAAATAAATCTGACTTCATAGATTTAGATTTGGGGCTGGGTATCTGTTTTTGAACAACTCACCAGTGATGCACAAAAATGAGAATCAGGCATGTAGGTGATTTTAAGATTGATAGCTATTTGCTTTGTGAAATCCTGACTTCTTAAAGAATTATCCTGCCTATTTGTTGGCTAAGACTTCTCTCAGATCAGCCCCACATAGATTATAAGAGTAATATGGGCCATGGACTGTATTGCCAGGACTTGACCTAATCTTGTCTGAGTCCAGAACCTACTAGTACAGGGCTGTGACTCCCACCTCTTGGTTTGAATTCAGCCATCATACCAGGACTCCTTTGTCCAGGAAATATAGTTTATGAGCCCTTCCTAGGTCTACAAGATCCTTCCTAAATGGGGGTATTAATGCTGGCTGTGTTTAGAGGTGGTGATGTGGATGTTTGGGGTTCCCTGGAAGGCTTCAGCCCCTCCTCCTAGTGGGTCATTTTGCTGGCCAACTTCAGGCCTCTGCTTCCTCCATCCTCCCCCTTGGGGAGTTGTTGTCATGAGGAGCTGGGGGTGCTTAGCTTGAAAAAAGAAGGGATATGATTACTTCTTCTGGAGATGTGAGAGGCTTTGAGCAGGCTGTGCAGAGCTACAGTGACACCTGGATGTTTTGGGAAGGCACTGGTGATGGACCTGGAGCAAAGGTGGTTTGTGTTGTGGGTTAGCATGCACAGAGCTGTGTCTAGGAGACCTGCAGTGAATGGGGAGGTGGGAGAACCTTGAGTGTGACAAGAAATCCCCCAGCCCTGGGAGGCCTTGAATCTTGGTGCTTCCAGGAAAGTGTCTCCCTGTGGTGGAGTGCTGGGCAGAGTCCTTGCCCACTCACCATCCCTTTCTGTCTCAGGTTGATCGGCCAGTCCTCCGTATCTGAATACCCCATGGCTCATTGCCTGAGCACAGGTTTAGAAATGGGTGGGTGCTGCTGTGGAGTCTGTTCTTGGGAGGCCTGGGCTGTGTGCAGGCTCTAGACCAGGCACCTTGGATGCAGGATTGCATTTGATCCTCACAACCACTTTATGATGCCCTTGCTATTGCAGTCTTCATCTTTTACATGAGAGAATGGAAGGATGTACTAGAACCTGCTTCGTGCTTATCATGTGAACCCCCCATCGCTGTGTAACAAGTCACCCCCAAGCTGAGCACCTTAAAACAATACGTATTTATCATGTCTCAGTTCTGTGTGTGAAGAACCCAGGAGTGGCCTGGCTGGGTAGTCCTGGCTCAGGGCCCCCAGGAGTTGTAGTCAAGATGTCTACTGGGACTGTAGTCAGTCAAGGGCTCAGCTGGGGCTGGTGATCTGCTTCTGTGGTGGTGACCACACAATGCCTGGCAATCTAGTCCTGGCTGTTGGAAGGAGGCCTCAGTTCTTTGCCATGTAGGTCTTCCATAGAGCCTCTTGAGTGTCCTCCTGGCATACCAACTGAATTTCCCTAGAGTATGAGATCCAAGACAGCAAGGTAGAAGCCACCCTGTCATTCCCATAGCACCCTGTTGGTTTCACAGAGCAGCCCTATCCAGTGAGGGAAGGGACACCCAAGGGCAGAACACTGGGAAGGGGAATCACCGTGTGTGGAGGGGGCATCATGGAGATGCCCAACACAGGCACCCAGGTCAAAGGGTCAAATTCAGGTGGTCAGTCTTATTCTAGAACTTCAGTAATGAGCTATGGGACCACTGGTAAATAAATCACCTTTCTGAGTTTCAGTCCTCACCCATAGAATGGAGATGGCAAATGTCTCCCTTGTATAGTTATTTGGAGAATTAAATGAGAAATGCATGTAAAGCACATAGCCCAGAGCCCAGGGCCCAGTAAACTTTAACCATAGCCACTTCTGGATGTGTGGTGTGTGCCAGGTGTGCTAACTGCAGACTTCACCAGTGTCGCCTTATCCACTCCTGAACTTACCCTAGAATTTGCATGGTAAGTTCATTTACAGATGGAGCAGGTTAGGCACAGGGAGAGGATGTAAGTGTTGAGAGGCTTATCCCGTGAGGAAGTGAGTGCAGCGAGGCTTGAACCCTGGCAGCAGGACACAGCGCTTATAGCTATTGTTATTGCTTATTGCTATTTCTGTTGTTGCTGCTGTGACTACTATTGTCACCCACCAGAACACCTTTGTGTCAGT
Source organism: Marmota monax (assembly GCF_021218885.2). Taxonomy (NCBI): domain Eukaryota; kingdom Metazoa; phylum Chordata; class Mammalia; order Rodentia; family Sciuridae; genus Marmota; species Marmota monax. The sequence goes on from NW_026692912.1 coordinate 19,771,167, forward strand.
CTCTGGCTTTCTCTAGGACAAATGCCTCCTTGCTTCAGCCCCGACCCTGTAGCTGTTCCGTCTTTTTGCCTCTTCAGTGGTGGTGGTGTCTGTTTGGGGTAAGCGGTCTCTCGATCATCATGAACTTGTGGATTCTTACCCGACTTGTATATTTAAATCTTTTTAGTTACCCCCATTTTTTTAAAGCATAAGTTGCCCTATCTTTGACCAAAGGGAGCCCTTTGATGTTGGCTCCTGAATCCTTTTAAATCTTGTTGGTTTGTGATAGCTTCATTGCTTTCTGGCTCAGTAAGACTCCCAGGGTAATGTTGTATATTTCCTGCTGTGGATCTGGGGTCAGGCCTTCCTTTGGGGGTGTGGGTTTCTTTTGTTTTGAATGATTCATAGAAACTACAATCTGGGTGAGCTGCTAAGGCTACTGAGTTGCCATTACTTTTGGGTATTTTTGGTGGACAGAACTAGGAAATAATTATTTTTTTAAAGGAAAAAAGCCATGACTCCATAGTTAGAGTAGATGGTATTAATTCTCTAGAATTCTTCCCTCCCTCCTCGTCCTTGTCACTGCTTCACTGGGGATGGCATATATTTCCTCACCCTATTGACTTTGGGCTTGGCTCTGTTGCCTGATTTTGCAGTGGTGACAGTGTGCAGAGGCTGAGCTGAGGTGGTAAGAGGTGTGGCAAGCCTTTGCTAGGCCTCTCAGAATACCCACTCTCCACAATGTGCCAGGAGCTATTGCTTGCAAAGCCACTACAGATGACCTGAACTGAACCCAAAGCCTATATTCCACACTACCCCAGCCAAGCCCAAGTGAACTCCACAGAGATCAACAGAGCTGCGTCACTCTACAGACCTGGGAACATGAATAATGTTGCTGTTGTAGGCTTCTGGGATCTGAGGATTGTTACACCACATTATCTTATAGAAAGCTGACTAATACAATATGGATCTTTCCAATTATGATCTAACCTTACAGCATTATTACCTTAATTCTCTTGACTTTTATATATTTTATTTTACAGTGACAATTTTTGTTTCTAATAATATTAAATAGTTACTTTTTTGCATTATCCCATTATATATGTATATATCCATAGACATATATAGATATATATTTTGTATGTATTTAAATGTATATATACAGGTGTATGTATCTCTCTCTCTCTATATATATATATAGATATGTATATATCTATAAAATAATAATATCAGTATTACTACTAACTGGTAGGCTTGTGGTTAAAGGTGAACATTTCTCTGTAGTTCCCTCTGTAGTTAGTTTCTTTCTTTCTGTCTTTTCTCCCTCCCACCACTTACATACCCAGGTGGGTCTTTCTCTTTGACTTCCCTGCAAAGATCTCTGGAGGCCCCAGGGTAGAGAAGGAAGGTCATGCTCACCCTCTTCATCTCCAGAGGTCCCCATGCTGTAAAGCAGAAAATACTCAGTGACTATCTGTTGAATGAGTAGAAAAGAAAGGAATGGCTGAAGAGAGAAGTGCCATAACACTCTGTGGCTGGGTTGTGACCCATTGCCAAGGTTGTGCCAACCAAGAGAGCATCATCACAGGATGCTGTTTCCCCCAAACAGGGCTCTTTCTGGTGAGCTCAGTCTTTTAAAGACTCAAATTTTCAAATGTTGTTGATCAAATGTTGTGGCTTGTTGTGACTTGTGCTCATTTCTTTGAGGGGGGGACCACAGGAGCCTTATCCCAGGGCTCAGAGGAAACCATACAGACTGGCAGAGTGTAAGGAAAATGGAAGTCACAAATATGGAACCATCATGGCCCTGTTCCCCAATTACTCCAACAAGTGACCAATTCTATCAAGAGTTGGCAAGTGAATGCAGGTCTAGCTGTGTAGCATAATAGCTCGCAGCTGTGTTTAGCTCACATGTGGTGGCCTTGGACCCCACTGCCACTGTAGCAGACTGGGTTGCAGGGCCTGGACCGATCCGTGGCTGCCAGGGCTCAGAGCAGGGCTGTTCTATAATGCAGGTCTGCCTCTGAGGAGTCCTGGGGGCAGCAGCCTCCTAAGAGGGTATATTTTCAGGGTGGTATTTTATCCCCATCACCATCCTCACCAAACCTGACTGTCATTATACCCACTTTTCAGCCTGTTGAAGGCCCAACAGTTTCTCAGAGGCCAGTCTAAATGTCATTAGTTTCAACCAAATGTCATTTGTTTTGTCCTTAGTTTCGATATGGAGCAGCATCAAGGGGAAACTGCTATTCTTAGAACATGCTAGAAATGGACAACGTCTGTGCTCTTCTTATCCCAGAGTCCCATCAAAACTGAGCTGCTGCTCACTAATCCTGAACAGTGTTCTGAAGTGTAAGGGTTCTGGTCTGCTGGGTCTGAATACCAGTGTTGCCCACCCTGCTTCAGAGACTTTGGGCAAGTTACTTATTCTCTTTATGTTTCAATTTTCTTATGTGTAAAATGAGAAAATCATAGTTTTTAACCTTACAACAGCTATGCAAGAATGTAGAACAATACCTGTATGCAAATTCCTGATAAGTCATGGCTGCTGTTTTTACCTGCTCAAAGTTTGAGTACTGTGCATCTTGGACGTGAAGTCTCTGTACCATAGGACATTCAGCTAGATCTGTGCAGCAGCTAATGCCCTAGGGAGGTGATACTCGAGAAGCAAAGTGGTTGTGAGCTTTGCATTTGGAATCCTTCAGACCTAGGTGCACATTGGGTCCCCCAGATGGCCATCAGGCTGAGGCCTAGAGCAGACTGGTACCATAGTCCCAGATGACCCTTGCCCATTGACCAGGGGCTTGCTGTGCCTTGGAGTTGGGATGCTGTCCCTGGCCTTGAAGTTGAAAGGGATCATATCTCACTGGTGATTTAGGGAAAGTGTGGGAATTGGGAAGGGAATTTCAGGCAGAAAGAACAGCTCATCAAAGAGGCAGATGATATATTCAGCAAAATTGAATACTACTTTTGTTGTCTGGAGTTCTGGGGTGAAGAAAAAGGGAATGGGCTTTTCCCCATTCTGTGCTCTTCCAGGGCTTTGCTGCCAGGCTACTAGCATGTGCCAAGAGCTTACCAGAAGTTAGTGTGCCATTCCCTTGCTGGCTACAGCTAGGGCATGCAGTGTCCAGTGGGCCCGGGTGTGATGGAAATGAGCTGCCTGGGTACCCGATTCAGCGAGGTGGAAAGCTTCTCTGAGTGCCTGTGTTTTTCCAGTCTTCTTGCCTCCCCTGCCAGCACTGCTCCATCTGCACCTCCGATTTCCCAGTAGTCAGACATACCTTTACATTAGTCTGCTGCGCCAAGACTGGAGACAAGGACGAAGGGGATCTTGGCACCATCCAGAGAGAGTGAGGCAGACATGCAAATGAACAGTAGACAAGAAGCAGACAGGGCCACAGAGCACCAAAGCGGAGGTGCAGGATCAACACATGTGTCCCAGAGGAGGGGAGGTGGGAACCAGGGAACCAGGAGAACATGGCTGCTAAGCATTGTGAAGCAGAAAGGTTCAGGTGCACATGGTGTCTGAAGGGCAGTGAAGCTGGTTATGATTGGGGGAAGTGTATCTAGTGTCCCCTGCAAGGCCAGGGCCTTGACTCAGGGGATGGGTGCCCAGGACACAGAAGGACATATGGCAAGGGCAGCAGCAAAGGAGGTGGCAAGAGAAGAGCATTGAGGCAGAGCTGCAGACCCAGCAACTTATGTGGGACCTGGTATCTTCCAGGGGCAGGGACAGCCATGAGGGCCAGGCTGGGCAAGGAGAGCATGAGGCTGGGGGATTTTTTTTTTTTAACCAGGAATTGAATCCAGGGGCACTTAACCACAGAGCCACATCCCCAGCCATATATATATTATTTTGAGACAGGGTCTTGCTAAGTTGCTAAGGCTGGCTTTGAATTTTATCCTCCTGCCTCATCTTCCAGAACTGTTGGGATTACAGGCATGATCACCACACCTGGCTGTCACTGAGGGATTTTGGAAGAAGAATGACATGGAGAGATTTGTATTTTAGGACATTCCCTTGGAGACAGAATTAACCACTGCAGTCAGGGAAGCAGGTTGGGGCTTTTGCAGTGGCCTAGATGAGTTAGGTGGAGGAGGCTGCAGTGGGCAGAGGGGGAAGGGCTAATGTTGGACTGGTTATGAGACTGCTCACAGGGCCAAGAAGAGATGAAAGGCTGTGGATGTAGAGGAAGAGAAGTGGGTTGTGCATCTGAGGAGCAGAAGAAAGAACAGGGTAGAAGGAGGCTGTGCATGAGGACCTAGACAGATTAGGAGGCCGAGGAGCACAGTTCGCAGAAGTTCATGGAAGCTGGTCAGAATTTGCAGCCTGGAAGACTCAGGAAGGACTGAGGGCCCAGTCCAAAAGAGTGTGAGCCCAGGTTTGGGTAGAACTGGGGTGCGGGCAGCTAGGAAGTCATGGAGAAGGATTTCAGAGTTCAGGGTCTTCAAGGTAGGAGAGCTTTGGTGATTGCTTGTGGGGGCAACGGTCTTTGGAGAGCTCATGGAGGGAAGAGATGAGGCCTGACAGGATCAGGGGGTACACCACCCCTGTACTGAAGCTCCTGAGATGAGGGGAGGGTGAGGGCTGTGAGCCAGTGCCAAGGGAGAGAGCCGCAGTGGTGTGAAGGAAGTCAGAGTCAGGAAGTAGCTTGGCTGCCCAGAAGAGAGGCTGGGGCTGGCCTCTGAGCTTTGTGAGATGGGAATCACAGTGTCACTGGTGCCTGCCACTGGCTCCAGGCACTGGCTAGGTGCTCAGCATTAGGCCACATAAGGCACTGTGGCCCTGAAGGGAACCTGCTCAGAGGGCTCTTAAGGAAGAGTCAGATCCAGCTTGAGTAGGAGCTAAGGGCAGCATAAGCAGAAATGTCTGGGGCAAAGGGTTGTTGTATGGATGGAGGCGTATCCATGCTAGCATTTATCTGGATTACTTGGTTTCTGCTTCCCTGCTTTGGCCTGGAGATGCAGAGCGAGACCTGACAGCATGTCGGGCACACATGTAGATGGACTGGCTGAAGGGGAGGAGGGCTCTCTGCACAGGCCAGGCTTTCCTCTGGGCCCATGGCGGCTGTGGTTCAGGGAAACACTGCTGTGAGCTCAGGAAACTGACCCTCTGGCCTTTTGTCTGGATGCACTGGCTGCTGTGAAGAAGCGGGCATTCCAGAAAGCCGAGGTCAGTGTTGGATGTCGGACAGACTCTGTGAGTCCTTACTGCTCCTTGGAAGCACAGTGCTTGGCCCTAGGAGGGAGCATGGCCAACAGCAGTCTTTGTGGGAGGAGATCGCTTTCACTGACATCATTAAACTCCTCTCTCAGGTCACACTCTGGACAGTTTTCTGAGTGTTTCCCTCCACTGCACCCCATCTGAGCCACTGCCATCTCTCCTCCAACGATGACAATGACCTGTTCACATCTCCCCAGGGTCGACACTTTCCCCCAGCCTCTTCTTTGGAGCCAGACACATTTTTCTAAAGCTGACATCTGACTAGTCCCTGCTCTGCTCAGAGCCCTCCATGGCTTCCTGCTGCTCCCAGGAGGCAACCTGCCTTTTCACCAGCCTGTGGGGCTCTGAGGTGGGCCAGTGAGACCTCATCCGCTGTCCAGTATATGACCACAGTCCCTGGTGCTTCCCACCAGCCTGGCTCCCCACAGGCCATGTTCTCTGCCTGGAGTGTCCTGCTCTGTGTCAGCAGGTGGTGTTCAGGTAGAACCCAAGGGTGGTACAGCCTCCCCTCGTCCATTAGAGGTAGCATTTCTCACCTTTGTCTGGAAATATTGCTTTGGAGCTGTTAGCTGTTTAGTCTGTCTTCCTCCTAGACTATAAACTCCAGGGGCACAGGACACACCAGTGATCCCATCTCCTGGGACCCAGCATAGTGCTGATGTTGTTTTTTAATCTGTCGAATACAGTTAGGATTGGTAGTAATGGTAGTAATAATGAAGCCCCCATGAAGCATCTAGTCTTCTGTGCTGTACTGCCTTCCTTTGCTAAAAGAAACAAACAAAAAACCCAGAATTAAGTAATAGGGCAGTCCAGGTGTCCTCCATTTGGGGCTAAGGCATGGAATGGCCCCCAGCACAAGACTCCTCAGTGCTGACGTCAGCCCCGGAAGCCTGAGCAGCTGTCTCTCTCATCTGTTGTTGGTCTGAGTACACATTTGTTATTTGCTCTTTGTTTCCTAGTAATTGCTGTCTCTGTTGTAATGATTTCTTGTCGTACTAGAAACACAGTGGAAGAGGGCTTCTCCCCAACTCCATGAATGCTGGAGGTGGGGCAAAGGTTAAGTCTCTCTGTGGGCCCTAGAAGACCTGTCTGCAGGATGAGGAGAGTCTACAGGGTCAGGAGTTGGGTTTGGCTTCCGTTGCAGGCCAGCAGCATGTTGGATCCAGTGAAGCCAACACTTTGCAACTTTAAGACTCATTTTTTTCTCCCTTCTTGAACATGGATATGACATTAGTGCTGGTTAGGAACCAAATTTCCTTTTAAGTGAATTAATAACACAAAACAGAACCTTTGGTGAACAGCTGTTTTCATCCGTGGGGACTTGGCGCCAGATTGTGATTTTGTCTGCAAGGGAAAGAGGGTTTGTTTGGACTTTGGTGGCAGGAGCAACAGCATGATTCCAGGAAGTTTGGTATGTGGGGGAGGATCCCAAGCTCTGGAGCAGGATCTGCACTGGAAACCTGACTCTGCTGCTTGCTAGCTATGGTTCAAAGGCATTTTCTTCACCTTTCAGTTTCTCTATTTTCTTATCTGTAAGACAGAAGTGAGACCTCTCTTATACTGTCATAGGATAGTTAAAGGAGATTGCACAGGTGGAGGGCCAGTATGGTTCTGGCACAAGGCAGACACCCACAAATATTTCTTCATTTTTAAAAGAAGATAGGGATATAACAAGGAGAAGATCAGTAAGGACTGCTAATAAGTCAAGCTTAGAAGCCTGAGCTTCTAAGCTTCGAAATGGCCTGAGCCCATTAGTATGCGCAACTCCCATGTGTTGGACCTTTTCTCTTACTTTTGTGTCCTCTACTCCAAGCACGGTGTCTGGTATATTATGTGATCAATACTTGTCAACACTTGCTGGATGGATGAGAAGCAGGTAAAAAAGATTTTCTACTTTTGTGACCTAAAGCTTAAGAGCCTGGGCTCTGGATGAGATGGTCACACCATCTCATGTGTGCAAAGCAGAGATGATGAGAGACATGAGGACAATGTGAGTTTGTTTTCAGCTTTATTGAGCTAATAATTGACATATAATAAGCCATGAATACTAAAGTCAACAATTGATGAATTTTGGTATATGTATATATTTGGGAAATCATCACTACACTGATGATAAACATTCCCATCTCCCCAAAGTTTCCTCATGCCCTTTTGCAATTTTTTCCTCCTCTTCCACTCCCCCCATTTTCTTCTTGAAATCAGGTAGAGTATATCCTTAAAATTTCCTCCATTTTAAAAATTTGGCTATACTAATCCTTTTCATTTCTGTGTGAAGTTTAGAATAGCCTATTAAGTTTTAGAGGAAAAGTCTGCTGAGATTTTAATTGTGACTATATTGAACTGATAGGTCAATCTGAACATCTAAGCAATAGGAAATCAACTGAACTTTACACATACTATGTATCTGCATGTATTTTGGACTCATGAACACAATATATCTCTATGTATTTAGATCTTCTCTAATTTATTTCAGTAATGTTATATAGTTTTCAGTGTATAGGTCTTAACACCTTTTTTTTTTGTAGTTGTAGATGACAGAATGCCTTTATTTTATTTGTTTATTTTTATGTGGTGCTGAGGATCAAACCCAGTGCCTCACACATGCTAGGCAAACAAACGCTCTGCCACTGAGCTACAGCCCCAGCCTTTTTTTTGTCAGATTTATTCCTAAGTATTCTATTTTCTATGCTATTGTGTTGTCTTATTTAAATAAATTTTAAAGTTATCTCAAATTTTATTTTAAATTTAAATCCTAATTGCGCATTTCTAGTTTGTAGAAATATGATTGATTTTTGTAACTTGCCCTTATATCCTGCAGCTTTGCTAAACTCACCTATTAGTTCAATAGTTTTTTTTTTTTGGGGGGGGGGAGGGGAGAGGGGGAATAGATTACCTAAGATTTTTCTTAACAGATGATATCTCTATGAATAGTAACTATCATTTCTTTCTTTCTGAAATGAATGTTTTTATCTCTTTTTTGTCTTATTGCACTGACTATAGCCTCTAGGTATAAAGTTGAGTTGAAGTGACATGAGAGCAGATGTCTTTGTTTTTGATTTTAAAGGAAGAATCTTTCACCATTAAGCATTATGGTAGCTGTTAGCTGTAGGCATTTCATAGATGCCTTTTACTAAGTTGAGGATATTTCCTTGTATTTCTGATTTTCTGGGATTTTTATCTGGGGTCGATATTGGGTTTTATCAAATGTATTTATACATCTCTTGAGATAATCAGGTTGTTTTCTTTAGTCTCTTACTATGGAGGATTACATTGATGGATTTAAAAAATATATTAAACTAACCTTGCATTTCTATGTAAGTCTCATTTTGTTATGATATAGACTCCTTTTTGTATATCGTTGAATTTGATTTGCTAAAATTTTGGTTAGAATTTTTGTATTTATGTTCATGATAAGGAATATTGGTCTTTTTTTCTTTTATTACATTTTTTATTTGTTCTTTTTTGATATACATGACAGCAGAGTATATTTTGACATATTAACATACACAGAGTGCATTTTCTTTTCTTTTAATGTCTTTATCTGGTTTTGGTATCAATGTAAAGTGGAATTCATAAAATGAGTTGAGAAGCAGTCTTTCTTTTTTAGTTTTCCATATAGAATTTCAGTTTTTTAATGTAGAATTTGTGTGATTTCTTTCTTAAATATTTTCTGGATTTCACAAGTTAGAACTACCAGAACATGGATTTTTCTTTGTGGAAAGTTTGTTATTTTTTTTTCTTTTAAGTAGACTTTATATTTAAGAATAATTTTGGGTTCATAGCAAAATTGAGTGCAAAGAGTTCCCCTATATTCCTTGCAACCTCCCCCAGAGCATTTCCTCCTATCAACTTCCTCACCCTAGCATTATGTTTGCTACAATCAATTAATTGACACTTACATGAGGGTTTACTCTTGGTGCTGTACTTTCTATTGATTTTGACAAGTGTGTGTCATGTATGGACCATTATAGTGTCCTACAGAATAGTTTGATTTTCTTAAAATTCCTCGGCTCCACCTTTCCTTTCCTCTCCCCAAACCCCTGGGCAACCACTGATTGTTTTATTGTCTCATAGTTTTGCCTGTTCCCAGGATATCATAAAGTTTGGAATCATACCTTTTGTGGCCTTTTTGTACTGGTTTCTTTTCTTAGTAATATGCATTCAAGTTTCCTCTGTGTCTTTTTGTGGTATGATACTTACTTCCTTTTAGTGCTGAATAATAATATTCCATTGTCAAGATATACCGTGGTTTATGTGTTCATTCACCAAGGGACATCTTGGATGCTATCAAGTTTGGGTAATTATGAATAAGGATTTTAGAAATCTCTATGTGCAGGTTTTCATGTACACATAAGTTTTGGGGTGAGTCCCAAGGAGGATAATAGCTGTCCCACTGTGGAAAGTCAACTTCTCTGACAGAGAAACTGCTATTTGGATTATCTGTTTTTTTTTTTTTTAGTGATATAAAAAGGTTATTATATATTTCAATTATTTCTCTAAAAGAGAAATCGCTATTCAGGTCATCTGTTTTTTAGGGAGCTTTTGTTGTGTTTTTCAGCTTTAATAGATGATGCCAAACTGTTTCCAAAGTGGTCATACCATTCACATCCCCTTCAGCAGAGTGTGAGTGCTGGTTGCTCCTAGTCTTTGCCATCCCTTGAGAGTGGAGGGCTCACCCACTGAGCTCTCCTATCCTCAGCGCCTGGGGTACTCAAATCCTGGCTGCTTTGGTTGCTGTCCGCTATCTTTAAATGGCTACATTTTTGTTGCTATTGAAGTTACTTTCTCCACATTTTATAGTTATTCTAATCCCAGTTACTTTGTCCTAGAATTAAAAGCTTCTTTCTTTATTTTGAAATTTATCTTCTGGTAAAGAAATTATTTTCCTCAAGTTACATTGAACTATCATTCTACTCCAGAAGAGTACAGGATGGTCTGAGGTTCACACATGTCTGGATGGTGACATTTTCATTGTCCTCTCCTGTGATGTCAGCCATGATAGTGGCTAGAACAGTTCCTTTTGGGAGGGTTTGTGAAAGGACATCTTACTATGACCATGCTCATGTGTTGTGCTTACATCCCGCTGGCTGTAAGTCAGCTTCTGTAACCAGACATTGAGGCTGCAATGATGGAATTTCTATCAATGACTGTATGGCACTTGCAAAGAGGAGAGAGCACCTATGTCTCAAAGATTCATAGAGGAAAGGAGACCTGATTCGTGAGAAGAAGGCTTGACTTGGAAAGTCTGGGAGTTTTCTAAAACTGATCTACCTCAAGCTAGAAGCCTGCTTTAGAATACCCTTCAAAAGTGCTTATTGTATTTCCAAGAAAAGAAGTTGCTCTGATAGGTGAGAGCTTGGAGAAGCCGCAAAACTGGACTGACTGGGCTGAGTGGTGTCTTGGCGCAGAAGAAGGAGCTGGAAGCAGTCCCTGTATCAAATGAAGTCATTTCTAGAATAGCTTGCCTATCTCTGGTATTCTGAGGCAGGTCATGGGAAGAATTGGCAACAGTGCCATTTCCCTGGAAGCTCATTACACGAACTGCTAATTGATAGTCTCGGTGCATGCAGCTTCTGCTGGTATCTACTGCCTGCATATTGTCAGTGTCTAGGAAGAATTGTTATGTTGCAGACCCCTTTGCAAAATTTCAAAGTCTTCAAAATGGCCAACAGCTTCTGTGCCAAATGAAATTTCTACCGAAAGAAATGTTGAGGCTCTTGGTAGAGAGGAAGCACTGCTTTGTCTGGAAACACATCTGGAACTGCAGCTTTGGTGAACAAGAAGGCCCACCTGCCACCATGGCTGGGCCTCAGGTGCCAGCATGCTCTGATGGCAGGACTTTGGACTCTAGACGGCCTGCTTAGAAGTCCACAGCCTCGCCAGAGCTGGGCCCTGACTGCCACCTCCCAGGCTTTGTTAGGAAATGGAGCAGAACAGAGAACTGCCTCAGCTGCTTTGGAGAGGGCTTCACTGGCTCTCCAAAGAACAAGCCTTGAAGTACTTGACTGAACTTCAGACTGAAGTCCTACTTTTTTTCTTTGAAAGGAAAGGAAAACCCACAAAATAGAGAAAGAGGAATTCATTCATGGCTTGGCTTACCTACCAGCTATTTTTGGCCAAGTGAGTGAGGTAAACCTTTCAATTCACTATTATAGACATTGCTGGAAAATGGGCACTTGGGGCCATGCTGTCCTCTGGAAGAGGAGACTGGGTGGCGGGGACAAGTGTGCTGACTTTCTGCTTCTGGAAGGTTTGTGCTGCTTGGGAGTGGCAGAGTCCTGCTTCTGTGGCCACGGAAATCTGCCAAGATCCAGAAGCACACTCCTCTTTTGAAGGCTGCTTCTGCTGCATGAGACGTGCAGAGGGAGAGCAGATCCCCAGCCCTTCCTTGGGGACAGGCCACTGGGAAGGAGACCTTGATGCTGCTCTCCTCAGGGACTTGAGAATAAAGAAAATGATGTGGTACTGCTTCAGCCTGACACTCTCAGGGCAGGATGCTCTTCCCTGGCCTCCACCCTCACTGGCTCTAGCCATGGGTTTGGGAGTATTGGCTTGGTAGGCCACTCCCTTTCTTTGGACTCAGGGTTTCAACCATTTGTTGGGATCTAAAGAAAAACATCAAGTTAACTGAATGTCAGGGTGTTGGTGTCAAATGTGTTGTGTCAAGGAGTGTTTCACCCTTCCAACTTTATATTCAATAATAAAAATCACTGTCACTGTGTTGAGTGTTCACTCTATGACAGGCCCTATTCTAATAACTTCACATGATTCAGTCTGTTGAATATTTATAACATCCATAGAAGGTAGGCAATTTTGTTACACTCATTTTGAATGAGAAGACTGAGGCCCAAAGAAGTTAACCATACTACCTGTGGTCATTGGGCTGGTCAGTGGGGGTCAGATACAAAGCTAGATGGCCTAGCTCCAGGGTCCACATTTCACCCCTGCAATTTTCTGTCACACCAGATTGCATCATGCTCCACATTATAGTTCTCATGTTGATCTTATTGTTACAGATGTTTTTTGATTCTTTTCAGGAAAATTATACTAATATTTGTGCATGGAAGAAAAAGGGAGGGTGGCAAAATAATTTCTGAAAAGGGTTTTCATTTATTTTTCACAGTATACATATATTTTTATTTGTTCTTTTTAAATATATATGACAGTGGATTGTGTTTTGACATATACATACTGGGAATATAACTAATTCTAATTAGGATACTATTCTTGCGATGGAGTTTCACTGGTGGTGAGGGTTTCCGTTTAAATTTAACATTAAGATAAATTATGGGGCTGGGGATGTGGCTCAAGCAGTAGCGTGCTTGCCTGGCATGGGTGCTGCCTGGGTTCGAGCCTCAGCACCACATACGAAAAAGATGTTGTGTCCGACGAAAACTAAAAAATAAATAGTAAAAAAAGAGATAAATTACGTACAAAATTTTATGTGCCTTTGTTAGTCATATTTTATACATAGCTTTCATTAGATCCTGTTATGGTTGGATGTGGGGTGCCCCCCAAAAGCTCATGTGTGAAACAATGCAAGATTTTGAGGAGAAATTATTGGGTTATGAGAGTCTTAACACAATCAGTGAATTAATCCCCTGATGGTATTATTGAATGATAACCGAAGGCAGCGAGGGTGTGGCTGGAGGAGGTGGGTCCCTGGGGGTGTGCCTCTAGGGAATGTATTTTGTATCTGGCAGGTGGAGTCTCTCTCTGCTTTCTGATCATCATGTGAGCTGCTTTCCTCTAAGATACTCTTCCACCATGTTGTTCTGCCTTACCTCAGGTCCCAAGGAATGGATCTGGCTGTCTAGGGACTCAGACCTCTGAAACTGTGAACCCTCAAATAAACTTTCCTCCTCTATAATTGTTCTGGTCAAGTCTTTTAGTCACAGCAGTGAAAAAGCTGACAGAAACAGATCCCAAAGACTCCTGAGACCACATCCAGTGTGTCTGTGGCATGATGCCAGACACATAGTATTTGTTCTGTAAATTTTCTTTTTTAAAAATATTTATTTAGTTGTAGATGAACACATAGTATCTTTATTTATTTTTACGTGGTGCTGAGGGTTGAACCCAGTGCCTCACACATACGAGGCAAGCACTTTACCACTGAGCTACAGCCTCAGCCCCTGTTCTGTAAATTTTCATTGACTCACTGAATAAAAAGCTGGTGTACTTAAAGAGTTAAACCTCTACTATCTGGAAAACTTCCTTTTTCAAAACATTTTGACTCCTGCCAGTTGATACAGGATGTCACTCACTCAGCAGTTGGTTATTCTGCAGCCTCTATGGCCCGTGCTTACTTGGAAGCTGGGCAGCAGAGGTGGACAAGTAGACTGTGAAGTCCTGTCCCTGCACATTGCTCATGGTCTCTGGGTGAGGACACAGGATTCAACAGCAGTCCCAAGAAGGAAGGTGAGGTTGGTGATGAGAATTCCACCTGCTGTGGAATAATGTAAAGGGAGCATCCCACCTCTCCTGGGGTGGTGGTGGGGGTTCAGGAGTGCTTGTCTGAACAGTGGGGGCCAAGACTTGAGGACGGGGTGGTACTGACAGGTGAATGGGAAGAGGTGGGTGTTTCAGGCAGAGGGGCAGCATGTACCAAGGCCTGAGGTGAGAGTGAGCAAAACTAGGAGGAAGATGAGCCTAGAGAAAGCATCTCAGTGTGGCTGGATCATATCTCACTGAGCTGGAAGCCAGTCAGGAGTGGAGCTGAGACTTGTGGGCCAGGGCAGATGGTTTGGTCCTGAACCTGACAGTGTGCAGAGACTGAAGGGTTTTAGATTTTGGGGGTAAGAGACAGAGAGGAGGTTGCCCTTGCTTACAAGGCTTGCTCAGGCTTGTCTGTGCAGATTGGCCCATGGGCTCAGCAGGTCAGAGGCAGCCTGGTCTAGGTCAAAGATGATGAGGTGATCTATGCAAGGACAAGATTGTGGGACAGGGTGACCCACATAGGTGCAGGGCACCCTGGGTGCTAGGTTGATTCTGGGAGAGACTGAAGAGTCAAGAATACCCCAAAGTTTCTGGCCTGGGCAGTGGGGTGACTGGTCAAGAAAAGCTGCAGGGCAGGGTGCATGCAGAGATGGGTTTTGCACTCGCTGACCTTGAGTTACCTGTCAGACACGTGCACGAGATATCCAGCATCAGAAGCATGGCTCTCCATATAGAGTAGAATGGATTGGACTGTTCTGTGGGACTACTCTGCATGCTTTCCTACAGAACTCTGGGGTTTTAGAAGTGGCCGTCCCTGGCCCTGAGAAGGGACCTTGGGAGCCAACTTACCACTGGAGCCTTGGAAGTGGCCCAGGTATCTCTGAGAATTGGGCCTAGTGGGACCTGGGAAGGAAAAACCTGGGCAGAAGCAGCCTGGGAAGGGGAGGTGCTGGAGATAACCAGCTGGCATGGAGTGAAGGTGCATGTCTTGGCTAGGTCCCCTGATTCCCAGAACTTCCAGAAATGAAGGAGGCGAACCAGGGCACTACTGCTTTCTCTTTGGGAACACTGTGTGACACCTTGGTTAATAGCATGCATTATGATTCAGACAGAGCTGGGTTTGAAATTCTGCTCCACCACAAACTCGGGGTCTCAATCTGGGTAGGCTGTGTGACACCTGTAATGTTTGTTAGCTCATCTATAAGATGGTAATGATAATAGTGACTGCTTCTTAGGAATGTGAGAGGATTCCTGTGACAATGAATTTAAATTCTTACCTCACAGTCCAGCCCAGACCTAATCACTCATGTTCCTTCCTTTCTCCTCTCTTCTTCCCTTAAGTGTTATGGTTACTGTCACCCAGATGTCTCTCTGAGATGTGTGGAGACAGCTCTAAATCCCAATCCCAAGTTGGAAGGCTAGAGCTTGCTGTCTAGGCCCCAGCAAGTTCCTGGAGACTTGCTACTATCACATAGACCATTTCTGCACAGTGATGCAGAGACACCTGGAAGCTCATCATCAGGAAATCTGCCATGAAAGCACTGGGGAGCCCCACAGATATCATGAAAGGGAAATGTGGAGCCATAAGAATAGTTTCAGTAGACACCGTAGGCATCGCTGTTTCTGAAACACCCACCACATGCCATATCATTGTGGCCCCTTAGCCTATCCCAGCTTCTTCCAGCTTCCCCTCTTCTCCTTCATTCTGGATTTCCCTGAGACCACCCATTTCTTTCACCATGCACAGCAGCACAGGTTCCCTAGCACCCACTGCCCAACCTGCAACCTCAAATCCCTCAGGGGAGACAGTAGGACAGAGCACCTCCCAGCTAACAGGACTACCCTTCACTGAAGGTTGTGGGTGTAAATAGCCCCCTTCTAGAGGATGAGTTTATTATTTTTATTATTAATGGTCATAAATGCTTTGGATTGTTTCTTTGATCTAGGTCCTTGGAAAAGACCTCAGCTGGTGAGACCTACTGAAGGGGTTGTGAACATAGATTTTGGGTTATGACATAGAAATCTGGGCCTTGCCACCTGCTACTCTATGGCCTTGGGCAGTTTGCTTCACTTCTCTGAGTCTCTGAGCCTAAACATCCAGACCTGTTTTCCTCTTTTTTAAAGCTACTGCCATCCACTTTACCACCTGGAAAAAAAGTCCCTTGTGTAGCTGTGGGATGGGATACTGGTTTCCTCTGCCCTTCCTACCTCCCTGGAGGTTGTCTCGGAGCCCTGGGTTTGTTGAACCCCTCTGCAGGGAAGCAGGAAGCAAAGCTGCACACCAGGAATATCGATGGATTCTAGAATCCTCAGAGGCAGAAGCCATGTCCCTGGGCTATGGTCCTGGCTTCCGCTCTCCATCTTCCAAGGAGAGATTCCTGGTCCCCGTTTGCTTTGTTTCCCTGAGAGAGGAGTTTCCCAAGGCCTGCCCTTCCCTCACCCTTTCCTCCACTGAGGCCTCTCAGGCTGAAGGCCTGAGTATAGAGCATTGGGAGTCGGTGAGGCAAGATGGTTTTAGTTTCAAGGAATGCAAACAGCCCAAGCCAGCTTGGCCCAAAGAGGAGTCTGCTGTTGGCCTCGTGGGGGTGTCTCGTGGAAGCTGGAGGTGGACAGATGCTGGAAGCAGGGCTTGGATGCCTGGCCAGACTCTGGTCCTTCATCTCCCTCTGTTCTTTCCTTTCTCATCCCTTTTTCTCCTGCATTTCCTGGCTTCCTCTGACCCCCTGGTTTGCAAAGGGGGCAGAAGAGAGCTGCCCTAGAGTCCCCTCATCTCCCCTCTACCTGGACTTCAAATTCTCATACACAGAACAGTTGACCCCTGGTGGGGGTCAGGCTTGTGTCATTCAGAATGGCTGCCTGTATACCACCTTGGGAGAGTGTCAAGGTGAGTCGCATGTCCCAGAGGAGGAAAGGCTCAAGAGCCTGGCCACACTGTACTCCCCAGGGCCAGTACTAGGAGCTAGCATTCTTCAACATGGCACTTGCCTGATGGGGACCTCTGGCTTTGAGAGCCCCATCTACTCTCATCAGTCCTTTCACATTCCTGTTGTGCAGGCCGCTGTGTGGAGGCTGGGAAGGTGGCAGCTGGGCTGGTGGCCAGGAGCCTGCAGAGTTGTGGGTTCAAGAGTGAGGGCCCCCCAGGTTAACTGGGACGACTAAAGCTATTAACATTGGTTTTACATGTCTTGGTCATCCTTGGCTGTTAGGAGGTGAGCTTTTCCTAGCTCCTCTATAGAGGCCCATTCTGCATTTCTGTGGCTCTTCCTGGGGCTCCAACATACTGGCTCCTGTGGGATGAAAGTCGGCCTTTGGTGGGTCCCAGGGAGCCTGTGGCCAGTCTGGCTCATCTGGATTCTGTGGAGACTCCCAGACCTCCTTAGAGGTGGAAGGAGGCCCAGAGCCACCATGGTCACTTCCTCCTAGGTGGTCATGGCAGCAGGGCCAGGACAGGGTGCTGCCTTGGCTTGTCAGTGAGGGGTCTGCCTTGGTGGCTCGGGATGTATCTCAGTGTAGACTGGGGGTACACTTCCTCTGGGTGAATTAAACAAATTGTATGTCTAATTAGAAAAATTGCATTTTAAGCCCTTTGTTTATATCTGGCTGATATGTAAAAGACCATTTGGGTACCTTCTGTCAGTTTGTAATTGTGCTCAGTTGAGAGAGTTAAGTTCACTCTCTCTCTCACCCCAAGGTGTTTAAAAAATAAATACTTTGAACAGGCTTTTGCAATGCCAAGATCTAGGCTGAATATCAGAGGATACAAATGGGTTTGTATGTAATGGGAAGGTTAACAGGCTGCCCCTGTCCCCTAGCCTCCCTCTTGCAGAGTGGTCCTGGCAAAGCCCGCCTGCCTATAAATACTTGGGGTGGCCTCATTGGCATGTCAGCATGGGGCAAGAAGAAGCCAGGTGATTTTATGACCCATAAAAGCAAGCACCAGACATGCTCCCAAATTCATTAGTGTTTACCTGTCATTACAAATAGCCTGTGTTGCTTACTTTCTGACTAGACAGGCTGCCGGCAGGGCCCAACTGCAAGGTGGGGAGGGTGCCGAAGTCCTGATCCTCCTGGGACGTGAAAGTTTAAAGCAAAGCTTCCGTTTACGGCTGGAGTAGAGATATTGAAGGTTTGAATCTTTAAACTCAGACTGGTTTTTCCTTCAGTGGAAAATATGGGTTCCTGGATAAATCCCACCATAAAATGAGCTGTGATCTCTTATTTGTTTTTTACCTTCTGCATTATAGATAAACTTTTTGGAGGGGGAATCTCAGGACGTCATGCCTAGATTCTTCCCTGTACAGTAGAGTTTGCCCCGTCTGCCCCTGAGCCTGTCCTGCTTACGAGAGCAGCCCCATTTCTCTACCCTCTCTCTCCTCTGAGGCCCAGGGTACTCAGGCCCAGGCTCTCACCAGCCGCCACCCTGCACCCCCATTTTCCATTTCAGACCCCCGTGACCTGTCAGGTGAACCAGGCAGTGGGAACCTCCATGCTAGTTGCTCCTCTGAAATGGAGGTGGTCAGAGCAGGGCGGAGCAATTTTGGCTACAGACATGCTGAAGTCAGGATTCAAAACAGCCAAGTCTGAGTGGCGTCCGGAGGAAGCCAACAAGCTTGGGGCTAGATGTCTGAGGTCTCAGATCAGAGTTAGAGATCTGAGTGTAATTAGAGGAGAAGTCCTCTGCACAATCTTAGCATGGTTTTTTTGGGCACCACTGGGGCCTGCTTGGGGTGGTGGGTCCCACGCCTGTAACACAGTCAGCACATATTGGTCAGCTACACACCATATGCAAGGCTCACTGCCTGGTGTTTCAGGGAACTCAAGAATAAATGAGGAACCCCTGTTCTAGTAGGAAAGGTAAGATGTTTACCTAACTGATTACAAGGGGATGTGTGGGAAGAGAGGCCATACTTCTAGTAGGGGCAACAGACAGAGCATCCTGGTGGGGGTCCCATTTGTTCACGGCCTAGAGCACTGGTGTAATTTGGACCCGAGATGGAAAGGAAGAGCATTCCAGGTAGAGGGAGTAGCTTGAACACAGGTGAGGCCACGGGGAAGGAAGTGGCCTTGTTGGAGGACCAGTGAGCAGGTGAGTGCGGCCAGAGCAAAGGGTAGGTGAAGGCACGTAGACAATAAGACTGGGGCTAGGGTGGGCCACAGTGGAGTCTGGGATGCTTTGTTGAGCGAGCCAGTGGGTCCTTGGGAGCTGTGCTTCCTTCAAGGAGCTGGGCAGGCAGCAAAGACCTGCAGGCCCCACTGCCCCAGCGTGCCCCAGAGCAAACCTGTGGTGCTTCCTAAGAATTCTGCCAGCTCTGTCCCTGCCGTAGCAGTCTGTCCACCCTGTCAGGTCAGAATCACGGCGTCTGTCTTCTCCCACACTGTCTGCACCCAGGCTGTCCCCAGCCCGTGTCCAGTGCTGCTTCCCAGTGCAGACTGCCCTCCTTCCTCCCTCCAGCTTTGGCACTTCCCTCTCAGTGGGTGTTTCCTCACACGTCTGTTCCCTAACGCCCCCCACTCCCATCCTGTGGTTTAAAAGTGTCTGTCCACATCACTGAGCCTGCTCAAAATTTCCAGTTGCTTCCCCTTGGGATCAGCCCCAGGTCTCTAAGATGTGCAGGTCTCCGAGAGCTGGTCCTGTTCTCCTGACCCTCCTCTGTGCCCTCCCCATGCACTTCTCTGCATCTCCTCCACTGGCCTCCTTCCAGCTTGAGCCCTTCAGGCCTGCACACTTGCTGTCCTCTGCCTGACATGCTTGCCTCCTCCCACCCGACCCTGTCAGTCTCTGATCATGCTCTCAACTTATCCCATGTTTAGGAACATACTCATAGTCATTGGCCTGGTCTCCTCACTGGAAGGGAAGACTCACTCCTTCATTGCCCCACCCCTCTTGCCACGCAGGCAAGTTGGGGGTAGAGCAGAGAGAAGGCTGGGCCTGAGGCTGGGAAGGAAGCCATGGGTTCCCTGCTTACAGTGGTCTCACAGCGTGGGAGGCTGGCAGCTCTAGTGTCTGACAGGTTTCTGCACACTTTTAAATATGTGTCCCTTTAGAGATCAAGTATCTGAAAGGCTGGCTTTCCCTTTTAGCCTTTCAGGAGAGGAGAGTGGCTCTTTTCTGAAAGAGCCATCTTCATAGTCCACTCACACACCAGCCTCGGTGGCCCCCACCGGGGCATGTCAAAGCAGCCCAGTGTTCCCGTGAGACTGGGATTCGTCAGTCCCGATCATTTCTGGGATTCGTCAAGTTTGCCATTGTTTCCAGAAGTCCTTTTCTGTCCAGGGACTTCAAGCTGTTTGTGATCAAAAAGCAGGTTACTTGGGGCTGGGAATGTGGCTCAAGCGGTAGCGAGCTCACCTGGCATGCGTGGGGCGCTGGGTTCGATAACCTCAGCACCACATAAAAAAAAAAAATAAAGATGTTGTATCCACTGAAAACTAAAAAATAAATATTAAAAAAAATTCTCTCTCTTAAAAAAAAAAAGCAGGTTACTGCATGGGGCAGAGGCTCTGTGGATGTGTCGTGCTGAATGAAGCTGTGACCTTGATGAATGAGGTCTCATCCTGTGGCCCCTCCTGCCTATGCCACCTGTAGGAATGTTGATTTCTACAGCCCCTCTTCCCTTCCACTCCCTGGTCCTCTTGTCTAGTTACTGTACTGCACCCCTCAGTCTCCCTCAGGGACCCTTGGTACTCAAAGGTCAGGCTCTGGTGTTTGCCACTGACTACTTTGACTACCAGCACCAGTTAGCTCATCTCTATGAACCTTGATCCTCTCACCTGTGAAATGGAATAGTAAAATCTACATCCTCCTTTTCCTTCTCCTCATGCCTGTCTCCTCTGGCTTCTGTCTTTGGAATCTGAGTTTGCCCTGGTCATCTGTCTCAGTGCCCTGACTGCTGCTTCTGGTCTTCAGCTTCCCCAGATGTCTCCTTCAGGTCCCCCTATGCCCCAGGCCTATTTGAATCTCTGACCAGGCCTCTCCATGCTCCACAGAACACTTGAGAGGAGCTGCCGCTGTGGCTCAGGCCCCTTTCTGTTCTCTGCGCTCAGAGAAGGCAGTTGCTTTGTGAAAGGCTGGGCCACCTGTCATCTCTGACATAATTCAGGGCCCACAGAGCTGAGTTGTTGGCTGTAATGATGTGGAGTGGTAGCTGTTGGCTTGAGATAAACATTATTAAGCTTCTAAGAAATTCTTTTTTACTTCTTAAAATTACACATGAACATTGCATTTTGCTAATTAACTTTGCAATGTTTATTGAGAGAATCAGATCACTTTTTCTTTAAATTATCCATGTGTTTCTTTGATTGTTAACATTAGCTGGGTCCTGTATTTCTTAGATAAACCCAGTAGGCTTGGATATTCTTCCCATTGATTTTCAGGCTCTGGTATAAATTTTTGGCATAAGGGTTTTGCATTCATCAAAAGACTCAGATAACTCCCTGGTAAAATTCTGTGGCTCTGAAAACTTTGGGTTCATTCATTCTTTCTTTCTTTCTTTTTTAAATATATTTTTAGTTGTAGGTGGACACAATACCTTTATTTTATTTTTACGTGGTGCAGAGGATCGAACCCAGTGCCTCACGCATGCCAGGCGAGCGCTCTACCACTTGAGCCACAACCCTAGCCCCTGGGTTCATTCTTTCTATTGCTTTTTAACATTTTCGTCAGTGCAGAAAAGTTTCAGTTGGTCCAGTGCAGAATTGATCTGAGCCTACATCTTTTTTAGAAGCATGTGCTTCCAGAAATTTCATTTCGTATTTCCATGATATTCAGGGTGTCCCTATAGTATGTGAAGATCAAGATTATGAAGAGTCGTCTGAGAACCATATTACCAGACTTAAATTGCAGTGAAAACAGAAGCAAATAAAATTTTGCAAAACTCCAAAGTAGCAAATTAAGAGACAAGCTAAAATTTTCTCCTAAAACTCGAGAGTAAAGACAAAAGGAGATGAATAGGAGGAATTGTTTCTAGGTGTCCTGCAGGTATCAGGAATTTTGAAAAGGAAGGATGGACAAATGTGAGAAAATGTTTGTACTATATTAAGGACAAAAGTATATTATAAAATCCCAGATGTGGTGTGAATTCAATTTAGAGAGAGCTGGTAAACACACACGATGGCACATGAATGCACATCTCGGCACATGAATGCACACTCCAGCCTGGAGGTGGAGGTGCTGTGGCCGAGGATCCTGGCTTTACCCACCCATAGACTTGGGTTCAATCCTGGCTCTTACATTGGCCGCAATCTGCTTTCCTTGAGGTAAGCTTCTGGGGCAGCAGTGGTACCTGTCTCATAGGACTGTTTTGAGGATCCAATGAGTGTGGATAACCGGGAATGAAATGGTCAGTGCTGTGCCTAGCACTTAGGGAGCGCTCAATATGTTAGTCACTCTTGTTATTGTCATTAGTTTAAATCAAAATGCAGATTACTGAGGGATTGCTCTCTTGGGCTGGGGGTGTTGAGGCCCAGGTTCATCTCCTAGGGGTTAAGCTATCAGGTGATTTAATTTCCTTCATTGAGCATTCTATATTTTTCTGGTTTTCTATATAAACAAGTACTAGGTCCCTAATTAAAAACAAACAAAATAGGGGCTGGGGATATGGCTCAAGCGGTAGCGCACTCGTCTGGCATGCGTGCGGCCCGGGTTCGATCCTCAGCACCACATACAAACAAAGATGTTGTGTCCGCTGAAAACTAAATAAATATTAAAAAATTCTCTTAAAAAAACAAAACAAACAAACAAAAAAAACAAACAAAATAAAGTTTTTCCTTCCTCCCTTTCCTTCCTCCCTTCTTCCCTCCCTCTCTTTCTTCCTTCTTTCAAGAGAATGTCTAAATGATACATTGGGGGGAATTTCCCAATACTTCGAAGGAGCAAGGGAGTTGAGTGCAGTCCCGGGTAGAAAGTGGCAGTGGGTGTGTGGCCCCACACTTTGGCTTGTTAATCTAGTGGGGCTGAGCTCCTGGTCTCGGCTCTCTGCTGCTAATTAGGGCCTTTTCCCTCTCACATGGATGGAGACTGTTCGCAGGGTCGCAGTTGGCTGCTGCCCTGTGTCGACAGCTGGTTCTGATTGTGCAGAGTTGCACAGGACGAGGGCTGGAACGGGAATGTTTTGGGAAATTTGCATCATCTTCATGACCCTAAATCTAGTACATGTTTTCTAAGCAGATGGAGGTTTGAGGACTTGATGAAACAGTAGTGGCTGTAAATGAGTTGTTATTCTATAGAAAGGAACAAGACTAAAAACTGAGAAAGAGGAATTGCTTCTGCTCATTCACTGATCCTCCAGCTTGTGTATACATCCTGACTTTGCCCCCACTAGATCTCCCTGCCCTTGTGGTTTGTCTGGCCAGGGGTCCTGAGGCCATTTCTCCCTGGGACCTGCCTCCTCCCTTTCTCCACACTCACAGCCTCCTGCAGGTATTTGTTTCAGAGTTACTAAGGGATTGCTCTCTTCGGCTGGGGGTGTTGAGGCCCAGGGTCATCCCCTGCACTGCAGGGAGCAGTCAAGCAAGCAAGCTGGCTGTCACATGAGAACATGGGAACATCCCACACAGTTACCAAAGTGGCTGCTGGGACAGTGGAAGAGTGCTTGTGGATTGGGGCCACTGCTGCTCTTGCTCGTGTCATGAGCACTGTGTGCCTGGGGAGCTCCTTCTGCTCATTCCTCCACTGCTTTCCCTTGGGCCTCAAAACGAAACAACAAACCCCATGCTTACCTGCTCCTGTCCTGCCCAGTCCCCCTCATCCCACTCTCTCCAGCCTGTGTCCTCTTGCCCCATTGGCTACCTGACTCTTCTCAGCTTCAAGGGGGCACGCTGACCTGGGCCTCATACATGAACTTTCTGTTGTCTGGGAGCCTCTTCCTCCACACAGCTGCAGAGAGTGCCCCTCACCTCTTTACCCCAGGTCAGTTTGCCAGGCAGACCCTTGAGACAACCTCTGAATGTCCCCTGCCTTCACCCTGATCAAGTCGGTTTGAATAATTTATTATTATTTGACAAACTCCTCTCCCCAGCCTGTAGAAGGTGAGTGCTATGAATGTGAGAGCATCTTTGTTGTGCTCATTGCTGTTATTTCCTAAGATCCACTTGAACTTGGGAAACCAGGTGAATGCAGAAGTGCTCCACAAGCCGTCAGTCACTGCTGCTCCTTCTTCCCCTCTTCCCTCCTCCCTCATCCTTCCTTCTCACCCTTTCTTTTCCACCACCACCACTACCATCATCATTGCCCAGGAAAGAGCCAGAGACACAGCCCACTGATGGCCACACAGGAGGCGTAGAGCTAGAACAGTCTTGGGATGTCAGCCTTAGGGAACAGGCAGGAAAGTGTACGTGTCCTTCTCTGCCTTCCTGTCTGCTGCCCCCCGAGCAGACTCCAAGCTCCTCAATGTCTGGGACCTCCCCGGCGCAGGGCCTGGCACGTGACTGGCCTCCTTCTTCCTCCCTTCCATTCTTCCTCCCTTCTTGCCTCCTTCCCCTTCTCTTCAGTCCTCTTCCCTTTCCTTCTGTGTTTCACAGCAGTTACTTTTGTTCCAGGAAGGGTTAGTGCCGCTCCCAGCAGTCACCCACCTCCAGGGAGCCTTCCTGAACCCTCAGCCAGCCCTGCCTTCTGTGCATACCATGGGCCCTGAGTGCCCTTGTCCCATCCTAGGGACTGTCTCTGGAGGACTCATGATTCCTCCACTGAAAGGTATAGAGCATCTAGTGGTCATGTGAGAATGGACTATATTTATAACCGTTGACAATGACAGATCATAAGCAGGTTATGATTTTATAAAAATTTTGTATATTTGGAATATTTACTAACTGTTAAAACTTAATTTGGAAGGCTTATTATGTGTAATATGTTATCTAGTAAAAGTTTTTTCAAAGCAATCCTGCACATGATAATCAAATAGTAGAGTGTGTAGATAAAGTCTCCATCCCTCGCCCTGGCCCTTCCCAGAGGCAACCTCTTTAAAGGGTTTTCCTCCAGGTTATTTGGGATTCTGTTTGGTGCTCTGAAACCTCTCTTCCTGCAGTCTCTAGGCTGCTTGCTCCCTGTGTTTCCCTCCCCTCTTTAAGTCCCTTGCCTCAGCTGCACGTCCCCATTGTCAAGCTAGTGAACTACACATTCTGACATTCCCCGGAGCAACCACAGATTCCTTAGGTGGACGTAAAAGTGGAAAGCCAACGAACAGCACTCGTTGTCTTTATGGCTGTGTAGGTCCTACTCGGTGACAAGCCAAGTTGTGTGCCAGGGCTGTATTTCATTCTCTTAGGGACCAGGCCTCCAGTTCAGCACTATACTCTATTTTCTTTGATCCATCAGTTGCTTGAAACAGAGTATATTACACACATATACGTATATAATATGTAAATGTAGATGAGTATTAAAATACATAATATTTAGCATATGGTAAACCTATTATGCTACTTGAATTTATATAAAGTATGTGTTTAAATAAATATGTAGTATTTAAATATATTCAAAATTTAAATAGACACAAGCAGGAATTCTTGTTTTTTGGCATTCTTGGAGATTATTATCACCTTTTCTCTCTCGCCTTTCCCCTTCACTGAGTCCTCAAGCTTTCCCAAGCTTTCTATCGTAATTTCATTTCTGACATATCTTTAATGGCTGCTGTTTTCTCCAGAGTCTTACTCCAGGAACCTTGTCCTTCCCCAGGTTGACTAATAGTTCTTAGGTCTTTTTGCACAGTTGTCAGCATGGGACTCACCTTGCAAATTCCTTTTCTTTTAAAGTCATGTTTATTAAAGTTTAATTATATCAGGTAGGAATCAAACTTTTTAGTGAACAGTTTGGTGGGTTTTGAAGAACGTGTGCTCTCTCGCAGTCACCACAGTCCAGATGAGAGCTTGTTGTCACTCCCACAGTTTTCTCTTGCCCTTTGAGATTGGTTTAACTCTGACCCTGTCTTTGGCAGCCATTAATCTAATTTTTGTTCCTGTAGTTTTTACCTTTTTGAGAATGTTGTGTAAATGAAATCATACAACACTTCAGTGTCTAGTTTCTTTCCTTTGGCAGAAAGTGAAGCATCTTTTTTAGCACATGCAATACTAATTCCCTTTTTCATGGCCGAGTAGTACTCAGCTATGTGGGTGTGCTGCAGTTCCCCTATTCCCTCACCAACTGATGGACATCTGGGTTGTTTCTAATTTGGGAAATAGAAATAAAGCTGCCATAAACAAGCACACACAGTTTTATATGGACATGGGTTTGCATTGTGTGAACATCTACCAGTGGGATTGCTAGGTCCCAGGGTAGGTGTGTGCTTAACTTATAAGAGACAGCCACACTGCTTTTCCAGATGGCAGTGCCAGTTTGAATGCCCAGGGTGACAGATGAGAGGTCAGCTGTGCTGCATCCTTTGCAGCCGTGGCAGGTCAGCTGTTGTCTTTTCTAGGTTGTGGCAACATGTGTGGGTGGCATCTTGCAGCTTTGACTTGCTTTTTCCTGGGGCTAATGCTGCTAACGTCATTCCATGGCTTACTCGCCCTCTGCATTCTCTTTCATAAAGGATCTGAACAAAGCTTTTGTCCAAGTTTTCAAAAAAAAACAAAACCCCAAAAACTGGGCTGTTTGTTTTCCTATCATTGAGTTATAGCTGTTTTTTATATATTTTATATATATATATCTTTTTTTGCATTACAATTCTTAATACACCTTTATACCACAATTTATCATATCTCTGTACATAAGATACGTTGACACCAAATTCACATCTTCATACATGTATTTCTTATCTTTTTATTAGATTGTGCTTTGCAAATTTTTTTTTAGTCCAACACTTCTCATTTTCTTATAGTAGCAAAGTGCAATAGAAATTGTGTGTGTGTGTCAGATGCCATAGTGCATGCCTGTAACCCCAGCAGCTCAGGAGGCTGAGCAGGAGGATCACAAATTCAATACCAACCTCAGCAATTTAGCAAGGCCCTAAGCAATTTAGTGAGACCCCATCTCAAGATAAAAAATCAGCTGGGGGGCTGGGATTGTGGCTCAGCAGTAGAGCGCTCGCCTAGCATGGGCGGGACCCGGGTTCGATCCTCAGCACCACATAAAAATAAAGGCATTGTGTTGTGTCCATGTACACCTAAAAAATAAATATTAAAAATAAAATTAAAAAAAAAATCAGCTGGGGATGTGGCTCAGTGGTTGAACACCCCTGTGTTTAAATACCTGATACCAAAACAAGAAGCGTATGTATGTGTTTTAGAGTTTTCATTTCTTATTTTTTCCTTCTAAGCTTAATTTTTCTGTTATCTTGGTCTTTCCTCTCATTGTGCTGTTAAACTCATTCCTGGTAGCTTGTCATTGTTCGTGATCTGACCCTCCTGGCCTTCCTCTTGAGTGACCGAGGTAGGACACAGCAATATGCCCACACTGTGGGACAGGCTTACAGGGTACAGCCCTTCCAATGCCAATAGGAGGGGAGCCTGCAGTTCCCTCACCTTGGTTTCTCCTGGGGGTGGGCATGCTGACCTTGCTGGCTTTTGGCCCCTGCCCTCTGCTTCTCTGAGTGCCCTGGGCAGCTGATTCACCACCTCTATATCTCCCTCATGACTTTTTCCAGCTCGAGACTTTCTGCTTCCAGTTAGTCAGAAACCAGGCTGATCCCCAGAACGGTATTGAAATCTCTCATTGGAGGGTAACATCCCTCTGCTGCTATTGTCATTGCTATTTTGGATTTGTTTTCATTTGTGGGCTTTGTCAGAGGGATCTCAGGAGTGACCTTAGGAAATGTGTATATCATGTGTCATTTGAACTTGTCACCTATTTTGAACTTAATACAGCAGTGGTTCGGGTTTATCGCAGGATAGATGATGGGCAGAAGCCGTTTCTCCCTCTTGAAACCTGTTTTTATTCACAGACTAACTACATTTGCTCTCACATTTTTGATTTATGTTCTCTTTGAGGGTGGATAGCATAACAGGATATTTAATTGTGCTGACAGTGAAATACATACTAATAAAAGCACTCATGTTTTGTTAATAATTATTAGGATCTGCTAGAACTTCAGATTTTACCCACGGGACAGCCAGTGGCCTTGGATGTCCTCCAGTGGATGGGGCTCCTGAAAAGGGCCAGACAAGTGTTCCTCCCAAGTAGCGCATCCATAAACTGGCACATTTATTGTCTGAAAGGACCCAGGAAGCCCCTTTATTTCCTGTAGCTGTTTGGTGGCCAAGCTTGGATTCTGGAATCAGACCAGGGTTTGGATCTCAGTTCCAGCAGCTCTAGCTGTGTGTCCTTAGACAAGTGACAAGTCTCTCTGAGCTCAGAGCCTCATCCATCAGATGGCAGTAGTACTGGTGTGTTGTCGTTCGTGTGTAGACTCAGTGGTAATGACTCAGTATTTACCTGGAATCTGTGGGCTGCTTGGCATTGCTGCGTATCGACTGTGTTTTTCCCCGAGTCTCTGCTCTGGGGAGGGCTCCCGGGAGCTTGGTGGGCATCTTCACTCTGGATCCTACCATCCTTTTGTCTTCTATTCCTGCCTGTGCAGCCAGAGGCGTCATACCCTTTTCTGACCTGGTGGGACCCCTCAGAAGCCCTTGTCTGGCCCTTGTGCCACCCAGCTCTTCTCTAGGCTGGCACTGGTTAGAGCCCAAGTGGCGACCACAGCTTTGTCCTGGCTTGGGTGAAGATGGCTCCTACCATCCCTACTGTCAGTGGCCTCTGTGGCCTGGAAAAATCGAATCATCTGCTTGTTCCTTATTATTTTGTTTGGAAATGGGAGAACGACCACCAGGGTTTGTGAGGATGAACCTACATGATGTGTGAGAAGTGTCTCCTGCAGTTCCTGGCATGCAGTAGGTGCTCATATCTCACACGTGCGGCCACTGGCTGGCTTGGGCCCTCACCCCAGGCTTTGGAGCCTGGTGCCTTCTCCTACCTCCAGGCTCTCCTGGCCTGGATTTTTGGCCCTGCTCCCACCCGCTCAGTGATGCCTTTTCCCGTGAGCACTATTTTATTAACATGATTAACGTGCTTATGAGGTGTCAGCCATTGTTGTGGGCACTTTACAAATGTCAGCTCATCTAACCCTTTTGACTCCCTAGGCGGCAGCACTGCTATCAGTGCCACTTTTTCACAGGAGCAAACTCATGGCCCCAGGTCACCCAGCCATGGTATTATGGTTTAGATATGAGGTGTCCCCCAAAAGCTCACATGGGGGACAATGCAAGAGCTTTCAGAGGTGAGTGATTAGATTATGAGAGTCGTAACCTGATCCGTGCATTAATCTACCAATATGTGTTAACTGATGGTAACTGTAGGCAGTTGGGTCGTGGCTGGAGGAGGTGGTCACTGGGGGCGTGCCTTTGGGTTTATATTTTGTCCCTGGTGAGCAGAGCTCTCTGTTTCCTGACTGCCATGTCCTGAGCTGCTTTCCTCTGCCACACCCCTCTGTCATGATGTTCTGCCTCACCTTGGGCACAGAGCAGTGGAATCCCCATCTCTGGACCGAGACCTCTGAATCCATGAGCATCAAATAAACTTTTACTTGTCTAAAATTGTTCTTGTCAGATCTTTTGGTCACAGCAGCAAAAAAGCTGACTGAAACCCAGGAGGTTGTCCCAGATCTGCTGACTCCTCAGTCATGCTCGCTGGGTTCTTTCTGTGACCTTTGTGCCCTTAATGCTCCCTCCTGAGCCCAGAGCCAGCCTCTGCCAGGGCCCAGCGGGAGGCTTCCTCAGCAGCTCATGCTCCTCCCTCACTTCCACAGCAGGGGTGTGGGCAACAGGTCACTGTGCTATGACGACTGCCTTGGGATGAGGCCTGCACATCCCTGAGGGACACATCAGCCCCTGAAGCTTTCCTGACCTGAGTCTGTTGTGAGCCCTGTCCCCAGAGGCTGGGCCTGCTTCTTGGTTAGACACCCCTGGTTGGCTCTGTCCCCCACTGCCTCAGTGGCCACCTTGTCCTGGGTGTTTTTAGAGCTCCTTTGACTGTCATTGTCCCACCAGTTCTTCTGAAGATTGTTCATAAGTCGATCTTATGTTTTTGTTTTTCCCCTGCCAGAGGGTGGGAAGGAAGAGGAAGGGAAAAGTTGCCGGGAGGCACAGTGGTGACGTGGTGTCATTGGCTGGTGCCAGCTGGTGGTGGTCAGAGGTCTGATTTAGAGACTCTTCTTGAATGTGATGCGGTTTCCGTGTGGACACGGTCAACGAATGTGCTTTGGAGAAGCTGTGGTCAGAATTAAGCCCACATTGGAGGGACCGTGGGCTGGCGCCAGCTTCCTATGGCTTGGCAGCCTGGATACCATGGGGTCTTCAAGGAGGATGTGTCACCACTCCCCAGGCCACCTCTTCTAGGGATGACCTCACTGGCTTCAGACACTGTCAGAGTCAGGCCCTCCTCGGCCACTTCAAGGCTTCTGACTCCCTGACCACTAAGCAGAGAGCTGATGCTCCTTCTTGGAGGGATCTGACTGCTGGTGGGCAAGCCTCCTGTCACATGGCTGGAGAAGCTTTGCAGGACCAGTGTTGATGCCTGTTGTCACCTAGGAATGAGCACGGGTGGGGGTATTAAGATGGGGCTATTTTTGTGCCAGTTAGGGATTTTTCCTTCGTGACTTCTGATATGCATTTGCCTTTGAATGTTTACATGAATCTCATGTTTGAGTTTTTATTTAAGGCAACTGCATTGATACCCTTTTGTTCTGAGCCTGCTGGTTTTGCAGTGTGGGGTGCTGCGGTGTGGCCAGCAGCTAGCTGGGTAGCCTAGCCTGGCACTCAGGGTGGCAACCTGGGGTACAGAGACACATGGCTGAAGCCAGGGTATTTCTGTGACCTTCAGGGTGAAATGTAGACAGTGAGCCTGGACAGACCCAGGTGGGGGCCTGAAGTGGGAAGATGAGCAGAAGAACGTGGGGTGCAAGGGCAGGGCCAGCACCCGGCAGAGGGCACAGAGGGGTGGAGGGGCCTGAGTAGGGGCTGTGGTTTTCCAGTCAGGAAGTTGTCCTTGGTTAAGAGCACATTCAGATGAGCAGGGGTAGAGAGGTGGGTGGGAGAGGGAAGGGGGTGTGAGAAATTTTCCCCTGGAGGAGAAGAAAGAGCAGGAGCTGGAGGAGAGGGGCGCCTGGGAGGCTGTTTTCCTGTGGCTTCTGGGAGAGGCTGATGATCACTAAGATGCCCACGGGAAGGGGGCGCTGGAGAGGAGGAGGTCAAAGACATGGACAGGGCCTCTGGGATGGGGGAGGGGTGGGTCCTAGGAGGGAAGCCAGAGTGAGGCCGGGATAATCGTTAAGTTTAGTAGCAGGAAATTTTCTTTTCATAGATTCTGTTTTCCCTGGTGAATCTGGGGAACATTGTGTGATGGAGGAGAGATCCCAGAAGCCTGGCAGCCAGGGCCCAGAACTCTGAGGCAGGGCAGCCCAGGTGGGTGGGACTGTGCCCCCAGGAAGGGAAGTGCTTGGGCCTGGGGCAGCTCCTGCTCACCAGGATGTAGAGCCCAGGGCCTTCCCAGCCTCAGCCCACCATAGGTACCATTAGTTCCATAGCATGAACCTTTTTTAGGCATTAGTGACTGGAAGAGTTTTGTTCTATTACTTCACATTTTCCAGATCCACTTCACACAGATAGAATCTCTTGTAATCCTAAAAGGCTAAACACAGAGGGGAATAGTGCCAACAAGGTTGGGCCAGAACTTGCGTTAGTGCAGATAGAATGGTCTCATTTCTTCGGACATCTTGATCATCTTGATCTTGATCACTGCATTTGGGAGGTTTCAACACGGAGGACCACTCAGACCTCATTCATTCAACCAACACTGCGTGAGTGTCCATGGCCAGCCTGGCCCTATGCCCACCTGCCACCACCTTTCTCAGCCACTGCAGTCCTGGGGTTAAGCATCCTCATTTCATCAATGATGAAACTGAAGCCCAGGAAACAAGCAGCAGGGCTGGGATCCAGAACAGGGCCTTTGAGCCCCAAGACCTTTGCCCCAGTACCTCTCAGCACAATGCTTCATGCTGCTGAGGTTTTAATGGTAGATGTCTCCAGTCTTTAGAGCACCAGGCTCCTCAGGGAATCCTTGGAAAATGGCCATGTTTGAATCAGGGTCTTAGAAATTCCAAATCATTAAACTCAGGTGGATAAAGTTCCTGCTTGGCTCCTGCCTGTGTGACAAAGGCAGAGAAATAATAATAGATCTTGTTAATAAAGACAGTGGTGCTTGTGGGCTGGGCGAAGGCTGAATGCTGCCCTTGCTGTTTTGTGGCAGTGTGCCCTGCGAAGGGGAGGCGACCTTTATATTTAGTTAGCATAGTTCATCCTTTCCAGCATTGGCTTTGGAATCCATAGGTGAGAACATGAAAGTTCTAAGAAAATAAGCATCATGCTGCTGGGTTATGCACAGCAAGAATTTGACCTGGGTCTAACTGGTCGACAGGTGTCTTTCTAAGTTGTATGGTACAGAAGTAAGTTCACAGACTCTGAATTAAGTGTGTATACACACACGCACACGCACACACACACACATGCACAACTTCTGCTGTTTATTAAAATTTTCAGGAAAATATGGAGGGCCACTCTCAGTCAGAAATTGGGCAACAACCACACCACAGCCTTGAACCCAGTGTAGGGAGCTGGGTTTTATATTTGATGAGCATGACCCATATTTTCCAGCACTGGCTTTGGAATCCACAGGAGAGAGAGGCCTTTGTCCTGATAAACTAAATGAGTGTGAACATATACCTGTAAACAATTCAGGTGTGTTTAATGGTGTGGGTAAATGCAACAGAGGCAGGTCAAATACACAGTTCAGAACAAGGAAATAACAGAGGTAAATCGTACATCTCTAAGAGACAGACATCTGATTTTGAGAAGTGGACTCACGGTGTACATGAAGTCTGAGCCCTTTTTCCCCCATTTGTTAAAATGAATGTGGTGAGAATCACATGGAAAACATAGGTGATGTGCCTGGTCCAGCACCTGCCACATAGGGGATTCTTGCTAAGCGGTAGCATTAGTTAATATCATTGTCATTACTCTTACCTGGGGTCTAGCCTGGGAGGGGGCAGTGTGAGGACTTGGCAGGGTCTGGGTTGGTCGTGTTCTCTTGTGGGGGTTTCTGTGAAGGCCGTGATACATGCGAGGTAGCCGTGAGGAGGTGTGTGATAGCTCCTCCTGGTTGGTTCCCATGTGTTCCCGTGCCTGGCTTGTCCATCTTGTTGCCAGAGCTGCCCAGTAACTCTGGCCAGTTTCCACAGGCTCCTATCTGTGGCTTACCTGTGGGCCCTGAGATATGTTTGATGAGCACCACACCTCAGGCATAATTGCCCAGCCGATGGTTTTCTTTATGGCCATTCCCATTACTGCCCTGACTTCCTGATCTGCCTCTGTCCCAGCTGCTGGATAACTGACTCTCACTAAAAATCTTTAGAAAGTTCCAGCTGTGCAGCTGGAAAAAAAAGATACTAATGATATTGAGCCTGACATGAATTAATAGGAAGTCTTAGAACTCAGGATAGAGAATTCTAGCATCTACGTTTCTTCTGTTTTCCGGCAGGCACAAGTTGGGAATGGTCTTTGGATAGTGGCTTTACCTTGGTCCTTTTTAAAACCCCCATTAGATTACTTCTTTTATCTCCAGGTAGGAACCAGCCTTACTGATAGATAAAATGTAGCTAATCTATTTCTTCAAATCATGATGCTAAACCTGCTGGAAAAGCAGAGACAAGGCCCCTGAACAAGACACTAAAGTGAACCTTCCCTTCTGTCCCTTTGGTCATATACAGTGGAAGGGTCCAACTTCAGGAAGGAAGCCCCTGTAGTCCTGGAAGCTCTTCTGGTGGTGGTGGGCCTGGATTAGGATTTTTCCTGACTCAGGAATGGAGGCTGTCATGTGGTCAATGAAATCTGCAAGCCTTCAGCTGGATTTCAGTTTTAAGTTCACCTGGGGCTCTGGGTTCACTCTACATCAGGAGGAGTCCTGCTAGTTAAAATGTTTGTGTCCCCACTAAGAAAGGACTTTTGGCCCCAGAGAAGCCACATATGAGAGAAAACATTCAACTCTTGACTTCTTCATCTGGCTTGTTTCACTTAGCCTGATGCTCTGCAGTTCCATCCATTTACCAGCAAATGACATAATTTCACCCTTCTTTATGGCTGAGTAATACTCCACTGTGTATATATACCACATTTTCTTTATCCATTCATCCTTTGAGGGGCATCTAGGCTGGTTCCATACCTTGGCTATTGTGAACTATGTTGCTATAAATTTTAGAATGCAAGTATCAGAGGAACTGCAAAATGAATGATGACTAAATTATGCTCTATGCATGTATGAATATATCATGAATCCTACTTTTTAAAATATTTGCTTTTTAGTTATAGATGGACACAATATTTTATTTTTATGTGGTGTTGAGGATCAAACCCAGTGCCTCACGCATGCTAGGTGAACACTCTACATCTGAGCCACAACCCCAGCCCCCCTACTTTTTATATATAACATACCAATTTTTAAAAAGTAAATAAATATAAGGAAGCCCAGTAGTCTAGAGGAAGGAGACCATGAGGAGAGGGAAAGGTGTGTACTAGGGAATGAAATGAAGCAACTAGATTATTTGCATGTATGAATATGTCACAGTGGACCCCACTATTATGCATGATTACAACGCACTACTCAAAACATAAAAAGAGAACATTTTGACGTAGAAATCTTGGGAAATGTGGCCAAAGTTATGGGAGGAAAGTATTCTGCATCTCCTCCTCACCTTTGGCAGCACGTGCAGACACCTTCTCCCACAGATCCCGCCTTCCTCCCCGACCTGGTGAAGGAAGGTGAGAGTAGCCAGGTCTTCAGCTCCCCGCTCCTTCCCACTTGATGTGGTGGGTTTTGCATCCCAAGTAGAATCCCTGTTGAAATGGACTCTCTGCTTTCTAGGAACTAGCCAGCTGTGGATGGAGTAAGAAGGAGAAACACAGTCTGGCCCCCAACGTCGTGGCCTTCACCCGGAGGTTTAACCAGGTAAGCAACCGCCCTTGTGTATGCCTGTCTAGAGGCAGTCTGTTGTCCCTAAATGCTGCAGCCCCACCAGGGTTCACTTCGAGGCACCTTGCCCCAGATCCAAACCCTTCCTCCAGACCCCTGTGTTCACCCACTCTCGCGCCATTACAACCCAGTTCATAAGGTGGGTAGAACTGAACATGTCTTTCCTGTGTCTATGTCATGCCAGGGGCTTCAATTCCATATAAGCTAAGGTTCTAGCACCCTGTTGTGCTCTGAGAGGTCAGGTATCGGGATCCAGCCTCTGCCATCCTCCAGCCTTGCTTCCTATTCCTCCCTCTTCAGGCTTCACCATGCTGGCCTGCGTCTCTTGCCCGATACGTCGTGTCTCTGTCCTGTAGGGGCCCTATGTGTTCTGCTGTCAGCCCAGAGCTCCTCCTTCATGTTTAACTCTCAGATCTTAGCCTGTCCCCTGGGTCCCCAGCCTGTCAGAGGTCTCCCGATCATCCATTCCCTCATGGCACCATGTCCTTCTCTGTGTGGTGCTTTACCCATCTGTCTTCATCCTGTGTAGCTCTCTGGTCTCTGCTTCCTTGCCAGTCTGTGAGTTTCATAGGACAGGTACCACGCACGTCTTACTTATCACTATGCCCACCTGCCACCTGCTCCCTTGCCCAGTGTCGGGCAGAAAGGTACTAGACCTTCAGTAGGACCAGTGAATGAGGTGCTCAGGAAACAGTTTTGAGTTGGACTTCTTTGAACCCAGATTAACTGGCCCCATACTATTCCAAACTGATTTGATGGAGCACAATTTTTGCTCTGGTTGTGACGACTCCCGTTGCATAAACCAAACCCCCAAATGATGCTGTTGGCAATTTTTTCTTCTTCTGTTTTGTTTTTCTGGTTTCAAATGAGGACAG
Organism: Marmota monax; assembly: GCF_021218885.2. Classification (NCBI taxonomy): domain Eukaryota; kingdom Metazoa; phylum Chordata; class Mammalia; order Rodentia; family Sciuridae; genus Marmota; species Marmota monax. Next base: position 19,806,685 of record NW_026692912.1, read on the forward strand.
TGGCCCAGAGGTTGCATAATGTGCATGATTGGTCCTCTGGGTGCTGGGGCCTATGTTCCCTTGAGGCCATGGCTCCAGCTGGGCCTTCCCTCTTGGAAATGCCTGGTCCTGTGCATCACTGCTATTCAGCTTTTCCAGCCCTCATAGCCTCAGCACCCATGTGAGCACAGTGGGAGCCTCACAGAGACACCAGCTTATTGGCTGAAGATCAGGACTAGAGCGGACCGAGGTGTTCCTTGGTGAGATATGATTAAGAGCTAAGAAAGGCCTAGATGCGGCTGGGCTAGAAGCTGCATATCATTTGTTTTGAAAAATCAAGTTCCAAACCTTTTGCTTCTTTTCTCTTTCGTTTGAAAATCTTTTTCTTTTCAACTGAGCTTAGTCTTAAGAAAACAGATGTGCATAAACTATCAGGGGATTCATAGTTTTCCCAACAAAACAACTTGACTGGGAGCCAACTCAGTCCCTCCTCTGACCAGCCATGGAGCTCCTGTAGGAGAGGCTGTTGGGGCTCTGATGCAATCTGCTTTGCAGGCAGATGCCAGGCCAGCTTGGCAAAGGCCATGCAGCTTGTTCTGTGAACAATTGCATTATGTCCAGCTCAGGCTGAGTGGTGAAATGAGCCAGAAGTGAAATTGCATTTTCTCAAGCAGAATGCTCCAGGAAATGGACTTCCTGATGGCCCTTTGGCCGTTCCTGGACATAGCCCTGGTAGCTCTAGTTTGAACATTGCCCAGAGGCCAGGACGGTCAGCCACTGGGGTGGCTTTCTTCGGGATGAACTCATTGGTGTCCCTTCCTGGTGGGCCTTTCCATGTGAGGACAGGACTCCAGGTAAAAGGAAGCAGGTCACTGCCCCTGCAGAGCCTCAGTTTCCAAATCTGTAACTGAGAATGACATCCTCTGCTTGCATAGTGGGTGGCACCAAGAGGTATCCATACGTTTTAGAGGGAAGACAAGGAAAATGTGCAGATCAGCTGATGGGAAGGAGGTTGCCAGGGATTGAGGCTCCTTGTGGCCAGGCCAGAAACTCAGTGGCCAGTGTCCTGATCTGCTTGCCAGCAGGGCCCGAGTCCCTAGGGATTTCTTCATAGAACAGCTGCATGGAAGAGCTCAGCCAGGTTCTTTGGGGTCTTGACCTCAAGGAGTTCTCCTTACAGCAGAGACATTCTCCATCTTTTTTGAGTCATGGATTCTTGTGAGAATCTGACGATATCACATAAGAACTTTTCCCCAGAAACTGTGGACACATACATTTGCATGTAATTTTAGGGAGTTGATTGCTGCACTAAAATGAATGCGGGATCACTTCAGGGTCTCAGAGAATGAAACAGATCTGACCTGGGTTGGCGTCTTAACCCCATAACTCATTAGTTGTACAGTGTGGGCTAGCTTTTGGCCTCTGTGAGCTCATCTTCCTCAGGAAGCATTTTGACTGTTTTTTAAAGATTAAATGAGAATCATGGGAGTAAAGGGTCTAGCCCCATGCTTGTCACACAGGAAACGATTAACATGAAGGGTTGTGGGAGCTCTGAGCCAAAAGAAAGGTTAAGGCCAGACTAGAGGCTGGGGCATAGGTGTAGGCGTGAGGGCAGGGACGGTGTCCAGGGGATGCTGAAAGTTTTGGAAATGATGAAGAGGAAATCAGGAGTAACAGAGGCCCAAGTGTGAATGTGAGGACTGCTGGTGTTTGTGGATGGGCAGAGGACAGGGGGCAGCACAGGTAGCTGAGAAAGGGTGGCCAAGAGCAGGAGGAACACCCAGGAAAGGTAGTGGAATCATTTTGAGAGAGAGAGAGAGAGTTCTGCAGCATGGGCCACGTAAGTCAGCTGGAGAAGAGGCCTTGAAACCTGGCATCGAGACCCTGCTGGTGACATCAGGCAGACAGTTTTGTCGAAATCGTAGCAGGCTGAGTAGGAGGAGATGGCGACAGCGGAGAGAGAGCAGGTGCGGGTGATCCCAGCAACTGTGACTCCAAAGACGGAGATGAGGAGGAGATGGCAGGAGGGGTCAAACAGGCCCAGAGAGGTGGTCCTCTGTTTCTTCTTCTAAGTGGGCAGTCTTGAGGAGGTTCCTGTTTTGAATGGAAGAATCCAGGAAACAAGGAAAAGTTAAAGATGAGAAGGAATCCTTGATGAAGTATTTCCCAGAGAAGGTGGGAGAGGCTGAGGCTGGGGCTCTTGGGATGAGAGGTGCCCCAAAAAGGCAAGATGCAGTTGTCAGTCCACCTGTAGATGTGACACAGGGAGGCCCTGTGGCCTCTTTTCTTCAGGAAAACAGGAGGCAAAGGGGGAAGCAGAGGGTGGGAAAGTGGAAAACCTACTCCAGGGTGAAGGAGGAAGAGCTGATATGGAAAGGCTCTAGGGCACCGATGGTGGCACAGTAAAAATTGTGACTTTTACAGTGTCCTTGGGGCAGTGGGCAGGTAGTCATATCTAGTTAACCTGCACAGCCTGAGAGTGGGAGCACAGGAGGCATGGTGGGATCCATGGTGGGATTCGTGGTGGGATCCATCTGTGCATGCACACAGAGGCCAGCAGCCTGAGTTTCTGGAAGGACCAAGGCAAAAGAGAACTTCAAGTACTGGCAAAGGAGGGAGTGGAGTAACAACTGATAGGGGATGGGTCTGCCTAGAGGAAAAGGATGCCAAGAAAGAGGGCTGCCAGGGACTCCAGGGGATGCTAAGAGGGAGGGTCTGGCACAGTGGGGTCAAGGAGAAGGGTTGTGGCCAAGACTGGAGTGTAGTTTTCTGCTGTCGAGCCATCCCTGGTAATCAGGAAGGAGGTGGTGATGGAAGTGGTGGGAGCGATGGTTGCTGCAGTTGAAGTGGTCAAGAGGCATGAAGCTGTAGTTCATGGTGATGTACAAGTTGCCTGAGGAAGAAGGTGGGATTTGTGGTGGAGAGAAAGAAGTGACCCAGATCCTGATCTGCTTGTTTATCTCTATTGGTTTATCTTTTCCAGACAGTCTAAAAAGGAAGACAGAAAGAAAAAGGAAGGATACATATGTAGCCTGTTTAGACCAGCATTTTTCACTTTGTAATAGACTCATCTCTCTATATATGACTTGATAACTCATTTCAGTTTTTTACATGAACACTATGTCACTATATGGATTCCCCATGGTCAGCTTACCCATTGATCAATACTGAAGGACATCTCAGTTTCTTCCAGTTTTTGACAATTTGAATAAGTTGCTGTGAACATTTTCATGCTTGTATGTGTGCTATGTAAGTTTTAAAATCATCTGGGTAAATACTTAGGGGTGCAATCTGGACCACATCTGCCCCCTCACAACAACATGTGAGAGTTTGCCTTGCTCCAGATCCCTGCCAACCATTGGCATTGTCAGCTCTTTTGCATTGAGAAGTTCTCATAGGTGTAAGTAATTCTATTCTGGTCTGCTTTATGTCCAGTTTGGGGTGCTTCACATGGGGTGCCGATGTCACACAGGAGCTTGTAAGTATCACAGTGACCAGAAGGGTGAGGGGATCAGGAGAAGGTCTAAGGAGTGAGAAAGCTCAGGGAGGAGTCAGCGAGGTTTGTAAGTAACTGTGGGGTTCTTACTGGGTGGCTGGATCAGCCCAGAGGGCCTGATGGTTAAATACAGGGGCCAGAAGTAGGAGGCAGTTTGGCTCTTTCCTAACTGTGGAGGCTCAAGCAGAAGCCAGACAAGGGCTTTATCATGGTTAGTGTAGAACTGCATCCAATGGTGTGGCAGAGAAAAGGCAGAACCTCTAAGATCCCTTCTAACTCTTGGTTTCTTAAAAAAAAAAAAAATCATGAATGGACTTATGAGAAATTTGTGGCAAAAGTAGATTTCTCATAAGAAAAGATAATTTTTTTTCTTAAACCTAGATATTTTTTTTCCTTTTGCCACATGGTTTGATTGTTTTTATTTGTGGTTGATTAACTAAATAAAGTTCTTTGTGTTCCTATGTATTTAGTTTGTTCATCTATAATACCTCTTTGGGTCTCCCAGGGGATGTCTAAGTCCCCAGCAGTTGAACTCTATAGCTATATCACCGAAGCAACTGTCATTATAGTAATAATTTGTGTGTATTGAAAAGTTATTTACACTGTGACAAAATGGGATATATTCCATGTATACACAACTGGTTCAAATATTTGAAAATCAATTAATGTAATGTATTATTGATCCAAAAAAGAAAAATAATTGACCTGAAAAAAACATTTGACAAAGTCCAACTTTTGTTCACAATTTTAAAAAATCAGCATATTAGGAGTAGAAGGCTATTTCATTAACTTGATAAAGAACATTTATAAAAATCTTTTAGTCAAAATCATTTTTAAAGGTCACTTTCCTCCAAGGATTGGGAACAAGACAAGGGTGTGCTCTCTTTCCATTCTATTCAGCATTGTATTAGAGGTCCTGGTTAGTGCAATTAGACAAGAAAAATATATAAATAACAGACAAAAATTGGAAAGAAGGAAACCAAACTATCTTTATTCATAGCTGACATGACTGTCTATATGGAAAATTCCAAAGAAGTCTATTTAATGCCCTCCACCCCAGAATTAAAAAGCAAGTACAACAAGGTTACAAGACACAAGGTCAGTATGCTTTCCTATATACCAGTAATGAAGAATTGGAATTTGAAATTTAAAAAAATACCATTTGTAATAGCACCAAAAACAAAACTTAGGTATTTATGTAACAAAATATGTACAGGTTTATATGTGGAAAACTATAAAACACTGATGAAAGAAGTCAAATTAGATTTAAATAAATGGAAAAATATTCTATCATCATGGGTCAAAAGACATTATTGTTAAGATGTCACTTCTTTCCTACTTGATCTGTAGATTCAATGTAATTCCAATAAGAATCCTACAAAACTATTTTATAAATAGTAACAAACTTCTTCTAAAGATGGTATGGAAAGGCTGAAGACCTAGAATAGACAACACAGTGCTAAAAAAGAACAAAGTTAGGGGACTCAGTATTGGCAAAAGAACAGGCATCTAGGTCAGTGGAACAGAATATCGACTCTAGAAGGAGCCCCTCACAAATAGAGTCAGCTCATTTTTCATAAAGGTATAAAGGCATCCACTAGAGAAAGGATAATTTTTCAATAAATAGTGCTGGAACAGCAGACATGTGCGTGTGTGTAAATGCATCTAGACACAGACCTAAGCCCTTTCATAAAAACTCAAAATCAACCTTAGGACTAAATGTGAAACTCAAAACTCTAAAACTTACAGGAGAAAACAGAAGAAAAAAATCTGTATGACCTTGGGTTTGATGATGAAACCAAAAGCACAATCCATGAAATAAAAAATTGATTGGAACTTTATTAAGTTAATAAGATTTTCATTCTTCAAAAGACATGGTTAAGAGAATTAAGAGACAAACCAGGCACTGAGAGAAAATATTTTTCAAATATATATCTGATAAAGGACTTGTGTACAAATCATATTCTGAAAGCTCAGCAGTAAAAAAAAATGGCCCAATTAAAAACAGGCAAAAGAACTCAACAGATACCCCACCAAAGGAGATATCCAGATGCCAAATAAACTTATGAAAGATGCTCAGTATTATTTATCATTAGAGAAAAGCAAAATCCTACACACCTATTAGAATGCCTCAAACACAGAAAAGCTGACAGTGCCAACTGTTGGCCAGGATCTGGAGCAGCACGAAGTCCTGTGTGTGGGGCGGTGGGAATGCAACGAGGCAGATGTGTCCAACAATTGCACTCCTGGGTATTTACCCAGATGATTTGAAAGCTTACACACACATACATACACATATGCACATGGATGCACATAAGCACAGAGACATTTACAGCAATTTCATTCAAGTTTTTAAAAACTGGAAGCAATGGAGATGTCCTTCAGTAGATGAATGGGTAAGATAAACTGGAATAAGTTATCAAGTCATGTAAAAATACAGATGGAATCCCAGCAACTCAGGAGGCTGAGGCAGGAGGATTGTGAGTTCAAAGCCTGCCTCAGCAACTTAGCAAAATCCTATGCAACTTAGTAAGACCCTGTCTCAAAATAAAAGATAAAAAGGGCTGGGGATGTTGCTCAGTGGTTAAGTGCCTGTGGGTTCAATTCTGGCACCAAATAAATAAATAAATAGTTAACTAAAAAAATAGAGATGAGGGGCTGGAGTTGTGTCTCAGTGGTAGAGCACATGCCTTGCACTTGTGAGGCACTAGGTTCGATCCTCAGCACCACATAAAAATAAATCAAGGTATTATGTCCATCTACAACCAAAAAAATATTTTAAAAATTAAAATAAAAAAATAGAGATGAATCTTAAATGAAAAAAAGCCAATCTGGAAATGCTCCACATAAGAAACCTATATTCTCTTCTAGACTCGTGGATTCTGGAGCCTGCACCCACTGGGGCTTCAGGCAGCTCTGTTGAATCAAACTGTTGACCTGGATCTTCCCCTGCAAACTATGTGCTGCAGATCCAAAGTCAGCTCTGCCACCTCCCATAATTAGGCTAGAAAAATGTGTGGCGTTTTGGCATGTAGGAATCTATTAAATTATACATACAAAGTATCGCACTTGAGATTATGTGGCATAGAAGAGCATACATAGTCACATACAAGGTTATGGGCTGAGTGCTTGCTATCCAGAAACACTTTCTTCCATAACTGGCTAGTAAACATTTGAATCTGAACTTAATTTTGACAAATCCATGGAAAAAATGATTCTATGGAAACCCAGGCGTGTCCTGGAGGCAACCACAGATCGTTACACCAAGAAAACATTTCTATAATACTCCTGCTTAATATAAAAGGCAAATTGGTGATTCTGGGTTTTTCTTTCCTTGTTTTCTTTTGGAAAAGTAACAGTATTTCTGTTACAAGACTGTACTGTATCGCAGCAGTGGGCTTGCTTTGTTAACTCTGGGTCATCCTTCATTTTTTTTTTTCCTTATAAAATGGAGGGTTTCAGGGCTGGGTTTGTAGCCCAGTGGTGGAATGCTTGCCTACATGTGTGAGGCAATGGGTTCGATTCTCAGCACCGCATATAAATAAATAAAGGTCCATCGATAACTAAAAAATATTTTTTAAAAATGGAGGGTTTCAGACTCCTTGCCTTCCTTCTCATGCCACTCACCCCCCATCCTTTGGCCCACCTTTCTTAGCACTCTGGGTGTTCGTGTTTCGCATCACACGTTGTGCGATAGTGAAACACCCTGAAACACAAGCCAGAAGGCCAGCCAGTTCCCAGCATTCCTTGGCTGACCCTTTCCTCTGTTTCCTTGAGGTACTGTGAGTCAGCCCTACACTGATAGATGACTTTCTTGTTCCCACCAGACCCAGGGATTTGGGGCTGTGGCTTGATGTGAGAGGTCAAGCATGAATGAGGTTCTGAACCACAGCTTCTGGCATGCCCTTTAGGCACAGGCTGTCTCCAGGAAGTCATAGCTGCAACCTGCACTGCTCAGAATTTGGAAAGACTTTTTGTATCATTTATTCTTGGACAACCTTTCTTAGAAAATTAAGTTTGTGGCAGTTGCACACATTTTCAGTGAATCCTCCTTGTCTTGGGCCTACCTAGTGGATGTACTGTCAGTGCACACAGGCTGACCATGTGTCTGTCTGTCCAACTGTCCTCCCATCATCCATGGTCATCCTGCATCTAGATCCTTCTAAGCAGGTGTCCAGCCCAATTCATTTCTCAGTTCCCTGCAGCACCTGCAGAGACACTGGTATGTCATGGAGGCCAGTACTCCCCTGGGTGTACACAGACATGCCTGCTTCTCCCAGCACTGCTGTATGTGCGGAGAGTGGGTGCTGAGAACATGGGTCCCATCCAGGATCGGGTGCCACAAGGAGCCCTTCACCTCATATGACCCTGGGCCATGCTCTCCCAGCTTCCCAGTCTCATGGATATCTCACAGCAGTAGTGGGCAAGGGTGATGGGTGTCTGGCATTTAACGACTTCTCTGGTTGTGTGTGTGTGTGTGTGTGTGTGTGTGTATTTGATTCTACAGGTCAGTTTTTGGGTTGTTCGAGAAATTCTAACAGCACAGACTTTAAAAATAAGAGCAGAAATCCTCAGCCATTTTGTGAAAATAGCCAAGGTAAGCTGTTTTATTATTATTTTCTCCCTCCCCCCTCCTTGTTTTTGTCTCAAAAATGTGCACACAGGATGACCATGTGTCTGTCTGTCCAACTGTATTTGGGAAGTGCTTTTCTGTGGGCCTGCAGGACAGGGTTGAAATGGTGGGTGGGGACTATGGCCTGAGTTCCCCAGGTAGAGCCACCTCTGAGATCTACCCTGCTGCCTATGCCCTGGTACCTGCATGTGCATCAGCAGCATGCTTCTCCATCCCATGATGTTGGCAGCCAGCCATTCTCCTTACTGGGCTTGCACTCTTTCCCCAAGGTCCTGTGGTGCCCCCTGGACTCTGTTCATTCTTCCATCGGATTTGGAATTGCTGGGTCTGAATGATTTTAGGTAGCATCAGTGCCTGTGATCTACTCACATCCTGCACAGTTATGTCACTAGTCAGCAGAGTCTGCTCCACTCCATCCTGAGCTCAGGCCTGGGCAAGATGACCCTGTGCCCTTCATTTCCACCTCCAGTGCCCCGCTTGGTGTAGTCCACCCTGCCTGCTCATCTGGCCCCGACTTCCCCTCTTCTTCCTCCATCTGTTCCAGCCCCAGCTGGGCCATCCTGGTGCTTTCCCAGGCTGCTCTCAGGCCAGGAGTGTCTCCGCACGCCCAGCTCCCTGTCCTGTGCCTGCTGCAGTGGGCTCACCCCTTGCTCTGTGCATGCATGTGTCCTCTTCCCACCCAGGCCCTCCTGAACAGGCCGCAAAGCAGCTGCATTCAGCTGATTGCATTCAGGGCTCACATTAGTACCACCCAATTTGCAGAGGAAGAAGACTTGGAGAGCAATGTCCATGCCCAGGCCCCACAGAGAGTCAGCAGCAGAGTAGGAATAAAAGCCATATCTCTGCCTTCGGGGGAGCAGCCCTGCCGCCCTTCAGGGGAAGGTTAAGTGCATTGGTCTATAAAGATGTTGGGAGCAGTGGTCACCAAATGTCCCATTCATTCTCCTGAAGTACTTGGGACTGTCACTGGGTTTAATAATACTTATTGCTGTCAGTCAGTGCTATGATGGGCAGAAGAAAAGATATCTGGCTGTAGTTCTAATCCCTCCTGGGGCTTACAGTTTGGAAATGAGTTTATGGCCCCTGTCTAAGGAGTCCCAAATGATCTGTCATTAACCTCCACCCTTTTCCTTACTGTAGATTGTCATGCTGGCCCCACATGCTGGGTATGTCCTTGGGCAAGCCCCTTCCCTTCTTTGGGCCTTGGTTTTCTCATCTATAAATTAGAAGAGGTAGGTTAGATAAACTCCCAGATGCCTTTGGCACTGAGAGGAAATTCAGTGATAGGCATGGCAATTCAGATACTAGAATGCAGTTCAGTTCACTCGGGGAATCTGTTCTCACACAGGAAACAACTAGAAATTGTTACAAGATGTGTGAACTGAAGTATTAATCTGTGTGGTCAGAGAAAACTTTCCAAGTAAGAATAGAGCTATGAGGCCCAGATACAAGGGCTTTTCGTTTATTTATTCATTTTACCTGTTATGTGCTGGGTGCTGAACTAGGTACAGGGACATGATATCTCAGGGGACACACTGTTCAGGGTGAGAGAGAGGCAAATAAAAAGCAAGTACAATCTAGAATGTGAAGAATACAAAGAGTGTGGGAACACAGATGGAGTTCCCACCACCATAAATTTGGGAATGTGGTCTGGAAAACCATATTAGAGGAAGTGGTATCTGAGCCAGGAATTACCCAAGACGAGGAATGAGCAAAGGGAAGATGAGTCTTCCAGATAGAAAAGACTGAGACCACCGCACACCACCCAGCCCAGGCTGCACCATCTCATGCAGCACAAGTGCCTTTATCACCTTCCCCATGTTACCTGTGAGGACATCAAGGTGCAGAGGATTGGGTAACTTGTCGAAGGAAATGCAGAGTGGGAGCTGGGATTGGAACCAGGCCTGCGGGTCCCATAGAACCTACTCGCTAGCCCAGGCTTCACTGTCTCCCAAGAATGAAAAGTGGAACCTTGTCATGTGAGCCGTATCCCTCAGCATAAAACCAAGAACAGAGCCTTTACATTTTTCTGCATTTACTCTCTACTATGTCTCCTTCTGTTGCCCTTCCTGGTAAGGAACTTGTCTGAGTCTGAATTGACTCCAAATGTTCTCACTAATTTGGGGTCTGGTTCAAGGGAGCATGGTGAATAGCTTGCCTTCCCAGCTGAGAGGGATTACGCAGATGGCTAACATCTTCCCTCAGCCATTTCTCATCCGGGCGTTAAGGTAATGGCAGAAGAACCGCTGATACTGTTGGCACGGCCAGGATTTTAGCTTACAGAAGCCTGTTGGGACAGATTCATCTAAAAATAGACCATAAAGGGATTATCAAATCTTATCCTGAGCCACATTTCTGTCCAGCAACCAGACGAGTCAGCTTATGAAATTTTGCAAGCCTTTTAGATGCAGACTCACCTTTTGACAATTTGAGAGCAAAAGCATATGGTTCCTATGAACTTCCTAGAACTATATTTTCTACATGAGATATTTTTAAGTGTAATTGAATTTCATGAATATGACAACATTTGGTAACACTTGGCATGTTCTTGTTCTGTTGTTTATAGCAGCAAAATAATGTATTCCATATCTTTTTCCCCCCCAGAAACTTCTAGAACTCAACAACCTTCATTCTCTCATGTCTGTGGTGTCAGCATTACAAAGCGCTCCCATCTTCAGGCTGACAAAAACCTGGGCTGTAAGTTAATCTCCCTAAGTCTATCCCTTTGATTTCAGCTGTCGTTTTGTTGGTGAAGATCTGTGTTGCTTAATCCCCTGGCTTTCTCTGTCCATCTGCACTTTGCCAAGGACAGAGTTATTGTGAATGCATGGAACATCCTCTGGGCATCCTCGTGGCTCAATGACCCCAGCCCCATTTTGGTCCAAGGGAGTAGTGGTGACCATGCTGATGTGGTTGGGGCTGGCAGCCCCTAAAATGGCTCTTCCTGGGCGCTATTCTATGATGGCCGGGGGTCAGCATGTGACTCTTGCCCTCCACTTGGCCGGTATTTGTCTCTGGCAGACTCCACACTGCCCTTGGGAAGCTCTTTGGACTGATGGTTTGCAGCTGCCCTGGGTCACTGGCCATATAGCTCAGAGTTTCTCGGGAGAAACCTGTGACCCTCATGTAGGAAAAAATGACTTTTTGCTTGCCGTTTTTTTTTTTTCATCTCTGAGGCCATGGATAATTTCAGCTCAGAGGTGGAGTCTGATAGTTATATAATTGAGTCTGTAGGAAAGTTTTTCTGCTGTAAAAATACTTTAAAAATATCTCAGTCCTCTTTATTCTCCTTTGCTTGGCACAGTGCCTGACATGGGGGAAGTAATTGCTATTTCCATAGCTCATTAGCATTCACCTCCTGGCCCTCCTGGTCCAGGTCTCTCGCAGCCACAAAGCCCAAGCCTTTCAAGACCTGTTTATGTCCCACAGAACTGATGGAAACTGTATGGAATTGTCAGATGTGCTTCTACAACTCATTTCCGACCTTCCTTCTGCCAATCTATGGGGCTAGGCTCTGTTTCCTACTTGGCTGGTTTAGGGGCCTTTAAAATACTTAAGGATTATGTTGGAGGTGACCAGAAATAAGCCTTGTTTCTTTACATTTCAGCTTTCCATAGATCTAGTCCTAGCAGAGTAGGGCAAAAAGCATTAGCCTCGAGTCTAAAAACGAGGTCTGTGTTCAGGCACCATTCGAGGCCTGGCTCCTGTGGGCTCTTTTTCCCATCTCTACTTGGGAAACTTGGTTTAGGTTAGTGGTTTTCTGTCAGTGCTTTGTGGAGCCCTAGGGGTCCTCAGAATTGCCATGAGTGCCATCAGGGGCTCAGGGGGAGGAGAAAGGGTGCCAAGCAGGCAGCTCGGGTGCTGTTTCCACTAGAGCCCTGTTTGTGTTTTTTATGTATTGGGCTCCTGGATGAATTGCAACTGAGCAATGGCTTTGGAGGTCAAAAGCAAGTTTGGAAGCCACTGTTCTCTGCAGCAGCTGCCGACCCTGTGACTCCAAGTACATCTGAGCAGTGAGGCTTTTTTTTTTTAAAGTTGCTTCAAGATTCTTCTTCAAAGTATGTCATCTTCTACACTTACTGTTATTGTTTCTTGGACTCCTAAGGGCTATGCAAGGACCCAGAGGGCTGAGTTTTGAATCTGCTCATGTGTAGAGAGTCCCAACTGTCAGCAATACTGTAAATGGGACCCCTACAAACTAGTCAGTGAGGGCAGAGTGAGTGAATCAGCACCAGTGACCAGGGCTGGCTAAAGTCCCTGCACAAAGATATGACCTACTCAGGGACAGGCAGGACCCATCAATGAAGCTGTGGATCATATTCTCCAAAGGGTGTCTACTGCCAGGACTGTGGGGCAGCATCAGGTCAGAAGGACGCCTAGGGCTGCTCTGTTTAGCCTGACGAGCACTGCTCAGGGCGGCTGCGTCTTCACAGCTGTTGATGGGTCTTTGAGGCAATGAAAATAGACCTCCCATTGTTCCTTCAGAGTCCTAGAATGTAATACCCACCCAGGACCCCCTGAAGCAGGGCCCTTCACCTGGGTCCCCTCCAGGCCTCATGGGCCAGCCACTCTTCCTCACAGATTTGGCAGAATAAAAACACGTGGCAGCCACTGCCCTACATGCTCTAACTTATTTTAACTCCTTTATTCTCAACAGCTACCCGTGGAGACAGGTACAGCTTTATTCTCATTCACAAGGAGGAAATAGAAGCACAGTGAGGTGGAGCAATTTCTTCAGAGCCCCACAACCAAGTGGCAGAGCTGGGATCAAAGCTTTGCAGTCTGGTTCCAGAGTCCTTGCACACAACCACTAAAATCCACTGATCTGAGCAAGCACAATTCCAACCTGTCACCTGTCACTCTAAATAAAAGCAGGAACTTTATATATATATAAACTTTTATTTTATTTACTTATATGTGGTACTGAGAATCGAACCCAGTGCCTCACACGTGCCGGCAAGTGCCATAGCCTCAGCCCCTAAGAGTAGGAACTTTTTAAATGTTTTAAAAAATATTTATTTTTTAGCTGTAGTTGGACACAATATCTTTATTTTATTTATTTATTTTTATATGATGCTGAGGATCGAACCCAGGGCTTCACACATGCTAGGTGAGTGCTCTACCGCTGAGCCACAATCCCAGCCCTTTAAATTTTTAATTTAAAAAATTTTCTCCTCTGTCAGAAATCCTGTATTAGGAACTTTGGAGATGAGTGGACTGTCAGCACTCCCCAGGCCATCAGGCTTCTGTCTTTGCTGTGGCTGCTGCTTGCTGGTATCTGGCTACTGCATTGCAGCAGAAAGGGAAGTCAGAGGAGGGCTAGTGGGGTCAGGGGGCACATGCAGCTGGAGAGCTGCAGGCAGACCTTGAAGGCTTCCTTATCTAGTGCTTTCTTGGTTTATCAAGTTACTCCTTGGTTTATCCAAGCTATGGCTTCTGTTTCTGTTTACTCCCCTGGGATTGACTGTTGATTTTGTCACCTCTGGATTTAGCTGGCAGAACCAGGGAGATGCCTGGGATCTGAGGTTACCTTCACCAAGGAACAGGGAAGTCAGGACAACACATCCTGACTTTTTCTGAGAACTCTTCCCATTGTTTCCCAAGGACAGTGAGCTGGGCTGCTTCCCTAGTTACAGAGGCCGCTTAACCAGGGCAGAAGGTGGGAGGATGCAGCATTCTAGGAAATAAGAGTGGTAACTGGAAAGTCTGGGGTCAGGGAGAGGGGAGAGGCAAGGCAGACTGTATAGATTACAGCCTGAGGGTTTTTATGTCATTCACTGTAGCCTTTTTTTAGGTTGACTCCCCTCTTCCATCCACCTGTCCTGTTAATCCAAGGATAGCATTTGACACAGAACATTTGGGAAACAAGAGACCAAACTCATCTTACCCCTCTCATTCAAATTGTCCCCAGCCCAGTGAAGTGGACAGCTCCCTGGTCTGTACTCTGGTGTACTGGCATGTGACAGCATCCAGGTGGAGCATGTGTCTGTCTGCTCCATGGTTCTGTCTAAAGCCTGCCTCCTCCCTTGACTGCAGTCTTCTGTGATGATGTCTGATTTTTCTCTGTATCTCTGCCTGCCTACATGTGTTGTTTTAACTATATGTCCCCTCACCCCCTCCAAAGAGCTGTTTCCTTTCTTACCTTGTCCCTTGAACTGGGACTGGTAAGACCTCAGGGGCCTGCAGATCAGGGAGGAGCAGGAAGCTCTGGAGGGATGAGCTATAACAACCCAAAAGGCCAGTGCTTTTATAGTCCTCATTTTACCAAGGAGGAAAACGAGTTCCCAGAGATGGAGTGATCTGTTGAAGATCCCAGAGCTAATGAATGCCAACTCTATGGGATATAGCCCTGCTAGACCCCACAGCCTGCATGTCCCCTGTGGGAGTGGCTTGTGATGGTGGGAAGTGTAAGGCAGTCAGGTTGGGCACTGGTAGGGATAAGCAGTCCCACACACTGCTTGGGAAGTAGCACTGGAGAAAAGAGCCTGGCACCTTGAGCTTTCTGAGTGCTGTCCCTGGGAGTTGCATTGAAATCCTAAGCATCTGGGGGACCTGGATGGAAGGTGGTTACAGGTGTGAGAGGTGGCCTGGCACTTTGTTGCTTCTTGAATGGCCTCTAGTGAGGAGTCAGTTGGTCATCATCTAAGAAAAGGCAGCCTATTGGCCTGTCCATGGCTGGCCTCTGAGTGCCAACAGCTGGGCGAGCTAGACAGGACAGAGACTGACACTGAGCATAGATCTGTAAGCAGTAGGACCTAATAAATGCATGACGGATATACAAACAGGAAGGGAGTCATAGCTAGCCTGGAAAAATGCAGGCAGGGAATGGTATATCCAAGCACTGGAGCTGCTTTGGAATATTGGCTGCCTCAAAGCCATGAAGTCTAAGCAAGTTCTGATTTCCTGAGTACACATCACCTATTGACTGTTATTCATTCTGCAAATTAAATATTTATCAAATGCTGCCTCCATGCCAGGCCCTGAGCCTATGGCCAAGGCCTTACCCTCATGGGCTTTTACATAATTCAGGGAGAATAAACACATGTCTAGTCCAGCTGGCACAAGAAGTGATCAATAGGTGTTGGTTGAATGTGTGAAGGTAGTGAACAAGGAACGATGAGACAGGAATAAAAGCAATGCAGAGACTAAATGGGGAGGGGGTGTAGCTCAGTGGTTGGGCCCTTGCCTAACATGCAGGGGACCTGGGTTCCATCCCCAGCACTGGAGGAGAAAAAAAGGTAAGTGTTGGTATGAGACTAAACAGGATGGCATGATGGAGAAGGACTGGATGTCAGCTTTAGCATGGGCATTCAGGGGAGGCCTCTCTGAGGTGAGATCCCATACCTCAAGGCCCGAAGGGCAAAAAGGAAGCAACCATAACGGGATGAGGGAGTGAGCCTTCCAGGCAGAAGGGCAGCCGGTGCAGAGGCCCACCATGGGAATGAGCTTGGAGTGACGGAGGAACCTGCAGGCCAGTGTTCCTGTGTCTCACTGTGCCAGGAGGAGGCTGGCGTGTGGGGCTGGTAGCCCTGGAGGAGTCAGATTCTGTTTCAAGGGCACCAAGGGCTTTAAGCAGACAGCCATGAGCTGGTTTTACAGTGGCTCTAGGTTTTTGTTTTTAATCACTGTTGCTACTTCGTGGAAGATAGATTGGGAGGTAGGGGACTAGGAGTGAAAACCAGAGGCCTTGTCTGGAGGTGAGAGCTTAGTCCAGGAACCAGGTAACCTTGACCAGGACAGGAGCAGTAGTAGGTGCAGAAAGAAATAGACTGGTGCAGGATGCGTTCTAAGGAGAAGGTTCCAGGAGGTGCCATGGTGGAGACATTGAGATGAGGAGACGAAAGGAAGGAGGGGCAGTTCCTATACCTGGATGAGCAGCTGGCCAGTGACCACTTATTTCTGAGTGACCAGTGGGCAGAGAATTCCTGGCATGTGGGTAGTCTTAGCCACGTGTTCCATGGGCCACACACACTGTGCACACATGTAAACACCTGCTGTGGCTGCTTGTGCTTGTGTGCAGAGTGATTCACTGTTTCCTACTGAGTTGCCCCAGAGAGTTCGACTCATTTGCAACAGCAAAGTGAAAATTGAAAAAAAAAGTCCTTGACATGGAAGAAATCAGCACTGATGGTCAAGAGGCCTGGTCTTGGGTGGTGGCCTAGGAGGGGAACATCTTGGGAGCAAGGCTCACTCTCAGCATCCTGGAGCACTACAGGTCAGAGGGTAGTTCCTTCCACCAATAGAATGCAGGGCACATGAAATTATCCTGGGCAGGCATTCACACTTTTTTGGATCTCAGCATCTTTCATTCAGGAGGTGCCTCTGCTCCCTGTGTGGGTGGCAGCACCTGGCAGCTGCTCTCTGACACAGCTGAAGTGGGAAGACTGAGTTATGGGCATCTCTGAGCATTGACCCAGGGTGCGGGCAGAGCCAGGTGTGGAGATGAGGAGACAGCAGGCAGAGGAAGCCATTGTTAGCAGCCTGCAGGTATTCCTTAGGACCCCCATGGGGACTGCTTCTCAGAGGTTCCGCATCATCACTCTGCTGACGATTGACTCTCATCTGCCTTGACATTGCCACAGGGCTGGACAGTGGTCTTTTCCTTCTTCCTGGGAAGTCCCTCTGCCTCAGCTTAATTGTCTTCTGCTGTTCTGATAGCTGCTCCTCCTGTGCTCATGGATGTGAAAGTTCAGCAAGGCCCTGACCTCAGTCTCCCTTCCCCACTCCATTTCCCTTCCCATGGTGAGCTCACCAGTGTGGGGATAGATGGCAGTCTATGCTGGGTTCACAAAATCTGACTATTCCAATAACTTAAGAAAACAACAAAGAAAGCTCACAAACACAGAGAAGTACCTTTTCAATAATCCGTGACTGCTCTCTAACCCCCAGGATCTGTGGAAAGAGAGAGCGCCGCTGGAATTCTTTATTCTCATATAGGGGACATACAAGGGGAGGTTCCATGAAACATTCTATCCCAAAAAAGGGCGAAGGGGTAGGATTACAAGAGAACAGGTGAATGTAACTCAACCCCTGTGGTTGATGCCTACACCTGGAGCCACGCCTCATTATCCAAGCTGGGGTAGCAGCCAAGTTACTATGACCTGGCACTGCTGTGCTAGACTGAAGGCAATAATTGGTCAGAACCCTGTACATCAGGACTTAAAGGTGTCTGCATCCAGGGCAGCTCCCGACAGGGAGCTTCAGATGCCACCTGTCTGCCCTCATGGTGGCTGGCTCTGTGGTCCTAGCTCCAGCCTCTCTCCTGAGCCCAAGATCCACACTCCAGCTCTTGCTCCCCCACACCCTCTCTTGCATGTTTCTTTGACACCTCACACTTGGCATGTCTGAAATCGAACTCTGGCTTCCAGGAACGTGATAGAGTGCCAGAACACACTCTTCTCAGACTATATTTTGAAACGGTAGACAGAGCTGATAAGGAACAAGCCCTTCATTCCCTATCTTTGTCCCAGCACATGGACACTATAAACACTGAAAAAAATATAACCAAGTTTAAAAACCAAAAAGCAAAGCTACAGTAAAAGCCATTAAAAACCAACAAGCAAAGCTACAGTAAAAGCTAAGAAAGAAAAGTCACCATGTGCTAAAAATAAAGAATGCTCTCAGAGTTGGAACAGTGAGCAGAGCTAAGAGGAGCCTCTGTGGACAGGCCTTTGCAGCTAGGGCCTAGGATTTAATGCCTACTCAACGGGGAGAGTACTGGTTTCAGGCCCCACACATTCAATAGGGTTGAAATGAAGCTGCCTACAGCAATCAGAGAACCATCAGATGCCACCCATTAGACACAAGGTACAGCCCAGGGGAGCGCTAAGGAGAATCAGTGGGAAGAGTGACTTAGGAGAAATTGTCACCCCAGCTTGTACCTCATGAGGCTGTGGGGTCTGAACACACAGGATCTGCACTGGTGTAGCCACGAGGAAGCAAAGAAGGGCCTGGAATTTGAGCATGTGAGCTCTTAACATCAGACGCCTGGGTCCAGCCCTGGGCCTGCCTCTTATGATATATAAAAAAAACCATTTAGAACCATGCCTGGTACATAGTAAGGGCGAGATGAGTATTAGCTGATGTTATTATTGCTCCTATAATTTTCAGCTCTTCTTGACTTTTCTCAAATGGACTGTGAGACAGGCCCTTTTATCTGTGACCTGAACTATCATCTTCAGCTCTGGGCCGTTTGTTTCTGGTCTTACTCTCTAATTCACCCTCACAACTCTATTTGAGTGATCACCCTAAAAGAGCGCTGGAGCTTTCACACCATGGTTAAAGAGAGGTGTTAGTGTTCTCCTCACCTGCCCTGCTACTCCCATCTTGCTAATCAGAGGTGCCCCATGCCTCCTGATCCCCCAAAGCAGGGTGCTCCAGTACGACCACCTGACACCAATCTCTCTCTTCAGTCTTCCATTTCAGATTTCATTTTCCCACCTCCAGCATTTTGATGATGATTTTATTAGCCAGTTTTTAACCATATCATTTGTACTGTAACCCCATATTTTAGTGAGCAAAGGGAAGATATTGAATTTGAACAGGAGACGGTTGGTTATGTCCTGATGGGTGATCTGTGCATGTGGCACTTGGTGAAAGTTCATGAGTACTGAGTGTCTTACTGAGCTCCAAGCATAAGAGAGGCATTTTGGGAAAGGCAGAAAATGCCAAAAAGGTTTCATACCTACTTCACACCTACTTCCTGATCCTAAAAAACAAACCATAAACCTTTCAGTTGTGGCCAACTGAGCATCTGCTCCCACCAGCAACAGCAATTCAGAGCCCCCAGTCATGTGCGCAAGAGACGCAAGAGTTGGCCAGAGGAATTTCCTGTTAAAACATGGCCACAATCAACTCATTCTTCCCCTTTGATTAGTATTCACTGTTCATGCTTCTCAGCTTGTGATTGGCATGCTGTTTGCAAGTTGAGCTGAAATATCTGGAAAAGTAGAATAAGCAGTCAACATAGTGGTCACGTGACTGGGCACTACATGGCTGGGTCAATGCCAGATTTTGCCAAAAGGCAAGTTTCCATCCCTCCCCTACCTTTCCATTGTCATGCACAGCAACACAGCAACATAGCAACCCTCGGCTACATTTTAGTCAAACTGCTGTTTCCCTTCCTGCATGGCGGGCTCTTACCCCCAGGCTTCTTCTCCGGCCTTCTCCAGCCTCTAGCCCTTCTTCAGCCCTATTCATGCTTATCAAAATCCTTCAAGACTCATTTTCAGCACTCCCACTTCCTAGAGTCCCCCTTTCTCGTGACAGAGACAGTTCCCAATCTCTAGAGCCCTCTGCTAGTGTTCTGGCCCTTCCTTGCCTTAGCTTGCCCTTTTCATCATCCAGCCAGATTGAACAAATGTAATGCAGATTTGGTGCCCAACTCTCCACCCACCAGCTCTAGACCCCCAATGGGACCTTGACAAATATATACTAGGGGATCAGTCTCACCCTCCCAGCTGTACTGTCAGGTCTTATTGGAATATCTCCTGGGATTGCTATGTGGAATTTTTAACAATTAACAAAAATTATTGGGAATATATGATGAAAATTGTCCCATGAGATTATACATTATGTATGTGGGTATATGTGCATGTAATTGGTACATGTGTATATCAGTGTACATGAAACTGTTCAAGGATAAGTTTTTAAAAGGTAAAATCATGATTCATACAATACAAAATGAATATCTGTCAAAGATTTTATTTATGTTATTAGTTAGAGAATTAGTAAGATATTTGCAAATATATCAAAAGAGAACTCAGACTATCATACTTTTATATTCAAGTAAGAAATGCTACAATAATGGGTTGGGGCTGTAGCTCAGTAGTACATCACTTGCCTCGCATGTGTGAGGCACTGGGTTCGATGCTCAACACCCCCAAAAAATAAATAAAGATACTGTATGTTCATCTACAACTAAAAAAAAAATTAAAAACAAGAACTGCTACAATAATTTTTAAAATGGAACCATTTACATTATTGTATTTTATGCAAGTTAATATATGTCTATACAGGGTTTAAAATGGCCTAGGCAAAGACAAATATAAGCAGCCAGGATAACACCAAATTCTAAAGTTGTAATTTTCTCTTATGTACAATAGACTACTGTTGCATCTAATAGTTTAATCAGATATGGGACTTTGTAGCTTTTTATTTTTGCTTTTTTTGTGGGGAATACCAGGGATCGAATTCACCCCAGCCCTATTTTGTATTTTATTTAGAGACAGGGTTTCACAGAGTTGCTTAGTGCCTCACTTTTGCTGAGGCTGGCTTTGAACTCGTGATCCTCCTGCTCAGCCTCCTGAGCTGCTGAGATTACAGGCATGTGCCATCATGCCCAGTTTGTACCTTTTTTTTTTCTTCCCTAAAATTCATATATTTGAAGAGGTTTAAAAAAAAAAAGGTCTTTAAAAAATGTTCCAGTTTCATCCCCTGTAGATTCCATACTTAGTCTGCTGAGTCCATCGTTCCATAGATTATTGACAGCACTAAAAATTCTTTCCATCCCCACAGTAGACGCTGGAATTGAAAAAGAATTCTGAGCCCATTTTAGCATATTTGGGGCAATAGGCTCTTTGCTGAAAAATCTTTCTGTGTGTCAAGAAATGTTATTCTCTCAAGGCAAAGGAACAAAATACTGTGTTCTCATAAAGCAAATTTGGAGGATCATCTTCCCCTTCTATGGATAACTTCCAGATTTGAGCTACTTTACCAGAAAGAGCTGTGGGGTGTGTTTCCTGAATAGTCAGATGACAAGCACCACACACAACGAGGGTGTTTCTAAAAGCAAGTATTTCACCAAGATTTGTGATCTTCTGGCTTTTGACCTTGTGGATTATGAGTCCCATTTATCCCTTGGAATGCCTACTTGGAACTATGAAAATGATTTACAATCCATATGTAGGGGCTTCACTTTTACCCTGTAATTTTTACTTCATATATGTAGTTAGAGCCCCTTTTCAATCCTCATGTATGTTTTTGCTTTCTGCCTTTTTTGTAGATGTGTTATCTGTTTCATTAATATTTGATGAAATAAGCTCTTAGGTTTTAGGTATCATTTCTCTAGGTTCAATGTTTAGCTTTGACAGATGTATACTAGAGGATCAGTTTTCTGATTTTCTCAATCTGATTCTCCTATCTTCCTCCTCTTTTCCTAGGCACTTGAGCTGAATGTTTAGTTCATCTTACTTGCTTAATTATAAGAGTTTAAAACTCAGAAATTTTCCTCTTGATACAGTTTTGGCCTTATCACATAGCTCCACATAGTGTTTTCATTGTAGTTTCTAAATAGTCCATAATCTTGGCTCTTATTACCTAAGTTATCATTATTATCTTCCTCATTGATTTTTCATTCAAAAAATATTTTAGCAGTGCTTCCTCCTTATCAGGAGCCACACCAAATGCATAGAATAGTGGAACAAGTGTAACCAGCACACTTACTGGCCTCATGGGACTTGTCACTTGCTGAGGAAATCATAAATGTAACCACACAATTAATTAAAATTGCAATAAACATGGACAAAGATCTCAGGGTGCCCAAGACTCCTAACTTTACTAGGAGGAAAGTTGCCTATTACATCCAGTGAACTTTTTCTTCATTTTACTTCCCTGCCTCTCTTCCTGAACATGAATGGTTTTAGTATCCGTTTGACTCTAGGCAAGCAAGTAATTTATTTTCTTGTATGTAGTTCTGATGGTTCTTTCCTGAGGCTTCCCATAAACTCTAAAATGTAAAGGACTCTCAATTCATATGAGGTTTGTAGTTTGTGGGTTCTACTTGCAATAAAAGTTTAAAACACGTGTAAGTAAATGCTGTTTTCTTCTGAATCAACAAATCCTATATTTAAGAAAAACCTAAATCTTAAGCGAGTTTTTATCAACATAATATACATGCATTAATTTTAAACATCAGTACTGAAAGGCTCAGTGAAACAACCAGCCCTCCCTGCTCTCTGCACACCCGCTCAGCTCCCCGGAGGCAGCCACTTCCAGTTATTTAGCGGTTTCTTCTGGTAGTTTGTGCCACAAAAATGTACATCCCTCCCATGTGCATTTGCTACAAATTCTTGAGCCATGCGCTCTGGACAGTATCTGGTGACTTCTTCATAGGATTTATAGATGCTGGTTTAGTTCTCCAAACCACCTTCCTTCATTCTTTAAAAACAATCTCCATCACTGTGGTTAAAACTCTAGTTAACTCATTTTGTTAAAGGAATATTCAGTGTCTTAATGATTAGGAATGAGTGAGTATGTTTCACTGTGTACTCAAGTAATAAATTATGAATAACATGTCCTTTCTTAAATATTTTCATTTCCCTGGATATTCTAGTTTCCTTTTAGAAAAATCATCTTACCATATCTCCCATCTACTTACTAGATATATACACAAACATGCAATCTTAAAAATATTTTACTTATTTTTATTTTATTTGTTATTTATCTTCCCCTCCCCCCAAATGTGCTCTCATATCAGGTTTTCAAGAGAAAACCTGAGGGTGTCTTCTCCAGGGCTGCTGCAATGGGGACCAGTTGCTCCTAAGGCCTGCTGCTCATCCAGCATCCCAGAACCTCTTCACCACTCTTGGACTGAGTCCTGTGTCTCCTGTATCCCATGTCTTCCTTTTCCTGGTTTACGCCTTCATCTCACTAGAGGAAATTCTTGGGCAGCTTTCATACACTTCATGGCAAATATTCAAGTCTGAGTTTTTTGGTGGGTATTCTAGCAACCTATATAGTGCTCCTTGAGAAATCATTGCTGCCCTGAATCTCATTGGTAGGCACTGACTGGAGCAGATAAGTGAGGCTAACCAGATCTAGGCCTTCTGAATGCATCTGTGGGATGGTGGGAGGAGGACACACAGAAGACAGGCCTGCTTCCTCTGAGGTGCTATGGGTATGGGTACTGGGGAGGCTGGTAGGTAGCTGAACACGACAGTCATCCAGCTGGGACCAGAGAACCAGTGGTGTGGATGCTGGAAGCCTGTGTGTGTCAGCTGCATTTGTGTGAGCACAGAATCAAGGTTTGTCTGACTATTGGATGAATATGGATGATGCCAAATAAGTCAGTGGGGTTCTAGATTCCATTAATAAAATAAATAAATAAGTAAAAGACCTCCTGAACAAGGGAGGTGAGAGGCCTGCTGAACTTCACCGGGAGCAGTTCACACTAGGTTTGTGGTTCTGCTTTGGGTATATGTTGTTCATTTGGCAAACTTTTTATCCAGATTGTTCATGTTAAATGCTGCCTCCTTTCACAGTTCTCCTTGACACTTCCCTTGCCCAAATTCATTTATTATTTGCTGAGTCTTTAGTCTCTATTTACTCACTTCCATGTTGTTGTTGTTGTTTTTTTTAAATGTCTCACTTCTCTGTTGAGTCAAGTTTCCTAACAATTCTTGGACAAGCCACTCAATCCTTGTGATTATGAACCTGAACCAGAAGCGATCGTCTTGGCTCCCTCTTTGTCTCAGAGCTGTGTAAAGCTCAGATGAGTTGTATATTATATGCTTTAGAAACAGCAAATGGGGTGGTGTTATTTCCTGTCCATTTTTTACTATAATGAATAACAGCCTCAAATTAACAAGCCAGTTAGGCAGCCGTTTTTCCTAGCATCTGTGCCGTGTCCCCACCCTGATGTGTCCTGAATTTCTCAGTGGGAGGAAAAAAGCTTGCTTCTCAAACTCTAATTTCTTTAGTACTTGAAAGGCAGCTTATTCTGCCTTTCCTCTGTGAAGTCCATAGGCTTTCTGCATCATGTGCAGTGGGCTATCCCATGGCTTCACTCTCTGTGGCTCTAGCTGCTGAGGATGGAAGAATTGGGCAGGGCCTGCTCAGAACAGCCTTGGGCTCCCTGATACACCAGTCCTAGCCTAGGAGCTGCACTGCTTCCCCTGGTGCTGGGCAGTCACAGTTCTACTTCTCTCTGCTGCATTATGAGGCTTTTGAACACTGGCCTACTTCAGTCTGATGGTCATGGTGGGTGTATTGGTTCAGGTCGTTGTACCAAGTTTGGCCAAGGATGCACCAAGCCTGGGGTCTGCTTCATTTACACTCCTGTGTTTATCAATTGACCTCCAATTCCAGAAGCTCTGGGTCCTGGCAGATAGACTTGAGGGATCTCCCAGGAACAGCTATGCTTTGCCAAAGCCAGCCCTCCCCATGTAGCCCTGCCCCAGCACTAGACTCTCAGCATAGGCTGCTTTCCTCAAAGCCTTTGTATTTGAAGAGGCTTCTTGCCATTTCCTGGCACTGGCCCTTGACTTGGGCCACTCAGGAACCACAAGGGGAGACCTTAGCACCAAATCTTGAATACCAGGAGTTTATGTCTCTACTCCTTTCCAAAAAGCACTAGCTTTACAGAGCAGAGGTCTTAGTCACTGCCGCAGTCTGGCTGGGCACAAAATAACCGAGCCACCACAAAAGCCTTGTAGATTCAAACAGCAACTCTTTATTCCCGAACTCTCACCGACACTCTCCACACACTACCTGGGAAAATACACTCCCTCCACCGGGCTCTGCGGACCAATACTCTCAGAACCCTGCGAGAACTCAAAAGGAGCGGGCACCTGAGGCAGCAGGATATGCCCTAATCCTGGAGCTGCCCTATTCCCAGCAGGATCCACCCTAAACCCGGAGCAACCCTAATCCCTGAGCAGGGTCACCTTTCAACCCAAAATGCCATGCGTCATTCCTACTTGGCTATAGCTTTCAGCAAGTCACCAAGGAGATTGCTTCCCTAATCTTTGGCTGTGGGTAACTGCTCATCTTGTGTTGCATAATGAGGTCACCCCTTAGATGACTGCTTATAGAAAAGAAGTTTGTCTTCTTTTGATCAAATCACCATGCCCAGTGTAAATATGACAGAGGCAGATGCTGGGGACTGTGGAGGAGACAGCCTGAATTGGAGCACTGCCCTGGCTGTGTTCTTGTGGCTTGTGCATGGAGTCATGTGCAAGTTCAGTTCATGGGGCTTTGTGCTGTTTGAGATGTGGAGGGAGAGTACATAGCTGTGAAATAACTCTTCTGGTAAACTTGAGCAGTTTGCTTCACTCTCTGAGCCCCTTTCTGGTGCAGGGTCTATCTTGTAGAGCAGTGGATTAGGTGGATTTAGAAGGTATCTTTCAAGTGTGAGATTCTGGGAAGACAGGAAGACTGTGGCTGTGAGAGTTTCTACCTCTGTGTGAAATGTCCTTTTAATCTTTAGCTGTGCCCAGGTTTGGCACCTGACAGCCATACTCTTTAGGATGTGTCCTTTTTGTTCTTTGTGACAGCTGTCCTGTCCCCCCCTTCTTTTCTCTCTCTCATCCTCTGTAATTTCTTCTCATTTCCAGCTTTTGAATCGAAAAGACAAGACTACCTTTGAGAAATTGGACTATCTGATGTCTAAAGAAGATAATTACAAGCGGACACGGGAATATATCCGAAGCCTAAAGATGGTGCCCAGTATTCCCTATCTAGGTAGGAGTCTGAATTGGCTTATTATTATTTTTTTAAGAAACATGCTCAGTGCCAAATAAGATATTTTTATAGTTTCTAGTTGAAAAATTTCCAGGAAATAGCAGGGAGCATGGATAAAGAGGCAATTGGTTGGCTCCTTGGGTTGGAACAGGCTATTGATACTTCCAGGGATGGGAACCTTGATGAGGGGAGAAAAGAGGGACTTTCTGCTTTTTTATATGTGTGATCTTTGAACCCCAGGCTCCTAGGCTGCAGCCCAGACATCCACAGTGATGGTAGTAGAACTCCTACTGGTTCATCCACGTTGCTTCCAAACTTGAGAGCAAACCCTCTGTTCTGGTTCTCTGTTCTTAATTAGCATATTTCTTAAGAGTTGTACAAACAAATTTATAGCAACAATTATTTATTTTTCTGATTAGAAAATAATACATGTTTACTATAAGGAATTAGGAAGAGAAGAAAGTTAATATTCTTTAACTCACCTAGAGAGACTTTGCTCCTTTTCTAATCATTCCTTTGGGCATTTACAAAATCAGTAGGGTTTTTATCTACATTTCAATACTTTGGCTTAGCCTCATCAGATGGATTTGTCAAACTTGAATCTACTGCTGGTATTAACCATGTAAGTTATTTCTACATTTTCCATGAATACCTTATTGCAAAAACTTGCTGTATACAGTTATGATTATTACTTTGTAATAAATTCCCAGAAGTGTGATTACTAGGTCAAAACTTATGCAAAAATTTATGCCTTTGGGGGCTGGGGCTATAGTTCAGCGGTATGGTGCTTGCTTAGCGCTTGTGAGGCCCTGGGTTTGATCCTCAGCACCACATACAAATGAATAAATAAAATAAAGGTATTTTTAAAAAAAGGCATGCCTCTTCGAAATGCTCTCCAGACAGCTTGTATCAGTTTAAACTTTTTTTGGGGGGTGGGGGGGAACTGGGGATTAAACTCAGGGGCACGCAACCACTGAACCACATCCCCAATCCTACTTTGTATTTTATTTAGAGCCAGAGTCTCACTGAGTTGCTCAGTACCTTACTGTTGCTGAGGCTGGCTTTGAACTCCTGATCCTCCTGCCTCATCCTCCCTAGCTACTGGGATTATAGGCGTGCGCCACCGCGCCCAACTACACTTTTATTAGAAGAGGGTGAAATTGCTTTTCTCCCACATGTACAAATACTGTATGTTTTCTTTTAGTTATAAATGGACACAATGTCTTTATTTACTTATTTTTATGTGGTGCTAAGAATTGAACCTAGTGCCTTACACATGCTAGGCAAGCACTCTACCACTGAGCCACAGTCTTAGCCTCTCCTTCTTTTTTTTTTATCTTTGCCAATTTGATAGGCAAAAAAATGCTTCTGCTAGTTTGGGCTTCAGTTTTGTGCTAATTTTTGAAATATTTTGGTTTTATGATATAAAATAGCTTTTAATAATAAGGAAAAACTAAGATTTCATAGAAGTGACTCCTAATATTTGTAGGGATGTAGTACAATTTTTCTTTAATCTTTGGCGTATCTCTTCCATAAGCATTCTTTATTTACATTTTCTAATTCTTTTAAATCCAACTTGGAAATTTTGTTTTTTAATAAGAGATTGTCTATTTGATTCCAGCTTTCAAAATTATTAGCATAGGGTTTTTACCCATTTAATTATTTTACCATAATGCACTATATAGTATATTTTTTGTAAATTTGAACTTCTTGGCATATATGATTATATATATATGTGTGTGTGTGTGTGTGTGTGTGTGTGTGTGTGTTCATGTTCCTAATAGTTTAGATTTTTGTTTTCTCTTTCTTTTTAAAAATTTGTTTTGCCAGAGGTTTATCCATTGTTCTTTCCAAAGAATTAGATTTTGGATGTGTTTATCAGTCACACTGCCTTTCTGCTTTTTAGTTTACCATGTTTTTTTCTATGAAGTGCTTTTTCTCTCCACATTTTAGCACCTTTGAAATTAGGATGTACCTTTCAATTAATGATAAAGCATTTTAACATTGTCTAATTGGCAGCAATTTTTTGAGTGATACATAAAAAAGATAGAATCACACATGATTCTTGAGTAATGGAAACAGTTAAGGTTATAAATTATCCTCCAAGTGCTGCTTTTGCTACATAGTACATGTTTTAATACAAATGTTCTATAATTGTAGTTTAAATTTATGTTCTAGTATTACTTGGTGATTTTTTTAAATTTTCAAGGGCTTGTATTTTTCCCTAACAGACTTATTAAAATATAATTAATATATAATCCATTTAAAGAGTGCAATTTAGCAGTTTTTAGTATATCCACAGAGTTGTACAACCATTACCACCATCAATTTTAAAGCATTTTTATGAACCCCAAAAGAAATTTTTTATCATTAGTAGACACTGATTTTTCCTCTCTCTAGCCACCCCCCCACCCACCCCCAAACTTAGCCCTAAGTTACCACTAATCTACTTTCTGTCTTCATAGATTTTCCTGTTATGAAAATTTTATATAAACTGAATCATAGAAATTATCTGAAATAAATGAATTTCTTCTCTTATCATCATGTTTTAAAAATTCATCCATGTTGGAGTATGAAGTATGATCAGTACTTCATTCCTTCTTATTGCCAAATAATATTACATTGTATAGATACAGTACATTTTGTTTACTCATTCATTTGATGGACATGCGAGTTGTTTTAACTTTTGGGGTATTATGATAACATTTCTTTGAATGACTGGGTTTTTTTAAAAAATTGGTCTTTCATCTTTTTAGAATATGACCTATGTGATTTCTAGGTTTTTAAAAAATATTTGAGATTTTTCTTGTGGGTTAATACATGATCAGTATTCATGGGTTCTGGGAAAGAAGGTATAATCTTTCAAAATTCTCTTAAGTTGCCTTATAATATTCAAATTATAAATTTTTGAAAAGTTGGTTTATCAAGAACAGAAATATAAGTCAGAGTCCCCTTGTGTTTCTAGTAGTTTCTGCCATATGTGTTTATTATATAAACGTTTATAATAGTTGTAAGTTCATTGCAAAGTGTCCCATACAAAACAATCTTGGTTCCATTTTTTTACTTGCTTTTGCTTCTTTGATATTAGTTGGGTCACACTTAATTTATATCTTATTTTTATTGCATTTATGTTATAAATCTTTGTCTATATTTTAGATTTTAATTTTAAGCTGCCCTGTTCTAGGTGTGATCAAATAACATTTAGTTGGACCCAATATGAGAGACCTTGTTTATTGGTAGGGCCATGTAAGTCTTTCACATTTGTTTAGTCTTATGTCATGTAATTGAAATGAATTTCATTTTGTGTTTCCTTCCTCTTTTCACGTTTTCTCACTCTCTTGTTGTACCCTTCTCCCAGTTTGCAGTAAACTGTAGTGTCTTTCTACTTGATGGCTGGCAAATCCCCTCTTGGGTTCACAGTGGAGGAAATGTTAATGTGCATAGTTCCAAGTCCATTTCCACTTTGCCGAGGCTCTCAGTTGAGGGATGGGATTGATGGAACAAGGGTGAGGGCAGCCTAGTACCATGTGTGGCTCAACTAGTGGATGAAGTCCAGCATGGTTAGGATGGCCTCTGTAACAGGGGTGATCAGGAGATCTGCTGTTTATTGCCTACCTCTCTGTGTGCATCACCTCCCTGAATGCTCACAATAGCCCAGGCACTGAGAGGTGCCTAGGGTCGCATTACTGGAAAGTTCAGAGCCAGGAAGGGGCCTAGCAGTGCTGGCTATGAGCCTGGGCACTCGACACTGCCCTCTCCCGACTTCTCACCTCCACTGTTCAGGTCAGTATTTTCCTACCCTTCCCTTGCAGTTGTCACCTACATGTCCTCTGTCATATGTGACTATAATGACACTGGCACTATAGGAAATGGATGAATTGCTGCCATTCTTTCTTGTTGTTGGATCACCAATCAGGCTCTCTTAGGCTTTCAGTGTCATTGGCTAGCCTGAGCTGGCCTTTGGGCCCCT
The DNA here is from genome assembly GCF_021218885.2 of Marmota monax. Taxonomy (NCBI): domain Eukaryota; kingdom Metazoa; phylum Chordata; class Mammalia; order Rodentia; family Sciuridae; genus Marmota; species Marmota monax. The sequence goes on from NW_026692912.1 coordinate 19,836,223, forward strand.
TGCCACTTAGAGCGTCTGAACAGAGGCAGCATCCTTGCCCTCCATCACCTCATTTCAGCTGCCTTGTTCCTGGCAGGCGCTTCCTATTGGCTCCTGGAGGCATCCTTTCTCCTGCACGGCCTTCCTGTTCTGGCATTGAGAGTGCAGTGAACTGCCCTGCTCCTGTCCCCGGTCTTGTGATGATCGTTCCTCACAGTGCAGCAGAATGACCCTGATATATATAGGTCAGAGGGCACCTGGACTCCAGCGGCTTTCTATTCTCAGGACAGCGCATGAGGGTTTACCTTGGGAGCTCCACAATTTGAAAAGTAAACATGAAGCAAGGTCTCATTCTGAGGCTCAGTGGGGCCACTGTCCTGAGGGCAGCTGGGGTCTTCACTTGCTCATCTGAATGCCATGGACAGACCCTGCCCAAACCTAGGTTGTGGTTTCTTTCAATACTGGATTCCTCTTGAAAACCCAACCTTCATGGGGATGGATTTGTTTATCTAAAAAGTGATGGTTACATAATTCCTGGAAGGTACAATATAGGAAAAAATGTCTGCAACCATTTGTTTTTCCCTGGCAAATCCTCACTGTAGGTCTTTCCTCGGGGAGGGAGGGAGCTGCTCTGGGAGGAGTGTAGGCTCCTCTCTGATGTTTCCAGCTGCTCTGTTGCTTCCACTGCCTGAGACCTTGCTCCCGCCTCAGTGGCTATTTGCCTCTAATAGCAAATGTGGGTTTTATTTTTGTGATGATTCTCTTAACTCTCTGTGGAAGGTTCTGTGCTAACTGGGTTTCCATGACTCTTTACTCTTGTGTCATCCACGAGAGATGCCCTCACGTAATATCAGCCACTGTTGCCAACCTGCGTGGGCATGTAGTCCAACCTTTAGTGAACTTTAGAGCCAGTTGGCTGCACTTTGGTGTCCTGGGTTCCTTGTGAAACATAATTTAAAAAACACAGAGGGGAAAATTTATTACATTTAAGAAATAAGTCTTTCTTTGAATCATCTAGTTTCTTCCAAATTACTTCAGAGTGTGAAAATAGTATTGGGAGATACAGTCAATATTTTGCAGCTAATTTTGTGTGATAGCAACTCCCATAAACACCCAATTCTGATGAAATGATAACAAAAGCAGACAGAGGTTTGAAGAATGACTACACCACCTATTTCTAAATAGCTGCATTGATTTAGGGGGTGTTTGGTTTTCACTACTTATTACTCCTTCCAGGAAATAACTAAATAAAATTAGGAATGTGATGGATTTGAAATGCTTTAGAGCTGATTTAAAAGTATTGTAGCAGTGTGGAAAATTATGATCTCTCAAGAAACAAAAAATCAGGCATCATGACAATTTTGAATAATAAGAGAAAACTTTGACATTCTTGGTAAACCTATCCAGACCTCTAATATGTGAAGGAAATTTTGAGATCCTAAGTTATTTCTTCAAATAAACAAACCCTTCATTTTTTTTAAAGTAAGCCTCTATTTTCAAATATAAATTCTGAAGTTTAAAACAAAGGCAAGTTGTTGGTGAGTGTAAAACACTCTGGGCTAATCAGCCAGACACCTCAAAGAGTTTTCAAAAAGAAGAAACAGGAAGGATGTGTCTGTACTTTGTGTACAACCAGAGATATGAAAAATTGTGCTCTATATGTATAATATGAGTAATGCATCCTGTTGTCATATATTACAAATTAAAATTTAAAAAAAGAAAGAATAGTGAATTCAGGATGTTTCATGCTGATAATACATTTTTGGTCAGACCTGTGGACTCTGAAAGCAGCATGACAAGTCCATCATTCAGATCCTACTGGGTATAGTTGTGATATTACAGAGGACCTAATCCCATCAAACCACCCGTATTAAACAGCATTTGCATATTATACAATAAATTTCCATTTGATTGAAATCATTCATAATTAGGAATTATTTACTCTAGATAGAGAACCTTCAAATAATTGGGAACAGATAATAACTGAGCTATTTCACCAGCCTGATTGTGCCCCATACTCTAATTATATTTGTACTATATTATAATGAAGTGATCTAATTAAATATTCTATAAACTGACAAAAAATAAAGTTCTGCACTGGATGGCAGAAAAAAAAAGAAGTGGCGTTTGATCAAAAGAAAGTGTGTGCTCTGATGCCCCAGAGACCCCCAGAATAGCGGGCAGCATGTGGTAGGTCCCACCACAAAGTGGGTGTGCCCTGCCACTGGGCTTCAGCAGGGACTTATGTGGATCAATCACATGCCACCTCTGCCCTTGCAAAGCTCCCCATCCAGCCTTGAGCACTAGCCATGAGGAAGAAACTGGAAATGAGTTGAACACTCTAAAGGGAACGGCAAAGGAGCAAAGAAAAGGGCACCCTTCCTGGTCTGGGTTACTAGGAAGGGGTTTCTGGAGGGAAGTGGAGCTCCTAAAGGTTGTATACCCTGGGTTCAGAGGTGAGGAGCTAAAATCCCCCTCAAAGACAACACCTTGCCCTGAAGTAGGAAAAACATATTAGAAAAACTGTCTGGAGAGCCAAGAATGAAGAGGAGGGGGAGGAGGAGGAGGGTGTCACAAGAAGTGGCCAGAGTGGAAGGGAGGGGCCAGATTGCTGAGGGCCTGGACACTGGGAGTGGGCAGCTCTGGCTCTGACCTGACCCACCAACCTAGAGCAGTAGGGAACTGTGAAAGAATTTTACATAAGGGTACAGCTGGGCTGGATTTGCGTTTAGCATGCATCGTCTTGGCTGCAGTGCAGAAAGTGGTTTCTAGGAGGGGTGGCTAGAGGAGGGATAGTTAGGGGATCATGGATAGGCCTGTGATGAATCACTGTAGTTCAGAAAAAGTGAGGGCCCAGGGAAAGGCCTTTACAAATAGTTCATTTTAGAGCAAAGCTTTAGAAAGACCTAAGACAATTTTTGGTGAGCACAGCCCTTATACCTGATGGAGACACTGAGCACGTCCCTGCCCATGGCCTTTGAGGATCACCATGTGCATTAAGCCTTGGACACCCTTAAAGTAGAGGGGAGAGAGCAAGCGCAGCAGGGATGGAGCAGGCAGGCCCAGCCTGCAGAGTTGCTGATGACTGAGACATGCTGTTGCCTCTTTGCTGTGGCAACCACCCCCAGACCAAATCCAACAGCGCCCACATCAGGGTTAGCAATAGTGTCATCTGGCTGGCCCCAAGTGGGCCAGCATTTAGGGTAGTCCTTTCCTTTTTCCAAAACTAAAATACTTCCACGTGCAGGAAATCTGGCCTTTTCTCAGTTCCCCACCCCAAGCGTTTCTAAGGACTCCCAGGAGCACTCATTTGTTCCACAGCGCCTTTTGGTTGTGGCTCCTTGCCTCTGCTCACTGCCTGGCCTCACTCCTCTGACCCCTCCCACTGGTCGGCTCTCCCTTCCCAGCCAGGCTCTCTGACTGACCTGGTAAAGAGCCAGGTTTCTTCCTCAGCTGGGGCAGCAAGGTGGAGGGATGGATATGGAGACCGCAGGGCCACAAAGAAACATCTAAGCTTGGACTCTGATATGTCTGTCTGCAGAGCAATGGCCAGGCCCTTTTCTCCTCTCTTCCTGATGGCCATGTGCTGCAAATAGCTGAAATCCTACCCTCCCTCCCTGGCCCAGGACAGCCTTTGATCAGGGTTCCCCTTCCCTCAGTGGCGATATTCAACCTTTTCTCAACCCTAGTGAGCAGAGAAGAGCTTCCCTCTGCCCCAGGCTCAAACTTGTTTCTTAGTCAATAGAATGATCTAAAAAATGTCCTATCCCCAATCAAAATGCAGGAAACATTTCCATTATTTTATAGAGTGGTTAATTGCATATTGTTCCAAATCTCTCCCTTCCCTAAGGGAAAAGGTCATTTTTACTTTTGCAATCTCAAGATTTGTTACCTTAAAATCCACATTTCTCTGGGGCTTCATAATCTTCCTCAGTCCTTACAGAAACTAGCTAGATTATTTAAAATCCTCATTTTATGAATGAAAAAACCTTAACCTATGACTTACCCAACATCATAGGCCAGGTAGATACCAGTTAACTTGAGACTTCATGCCCATGGCTGGATTCCACCCAGCCTTAACTAGTGCATCCTCCAGTCAACATCTGATTCCATAGAGATGTTGGAGGAAAACAGGAAGGTCAGGAAAGGAGCCCTGGGGCCGGCTGGCTTCCTGCATGCCTTGCTGGCCAAAGCTGGAATGTCTTGTCCATTTCTGTCTTCTGGGGCCAGGGAAAGACCTACTTCACCCTTTTTCTGGTTTGGGTTTTGTCTGACACCCCAATAGGAGGTAAGAGTATAAACCCATTGTGTGCAAGAGAAAGTGTGGTTCTGTAGCAAGAGCCTGTGTTCTCACCAGGACACCTGTTCTTCTCTGGCTTCCTTAACTCTTTGGATCTCTGGTTAGAAACTAACTACTAATAATTACAACAACTCATGTTTATTCTTTCACACTTTATGTGCATTATCTCATGTAATCCTCCCCACACTCCTTCCTCTGAAGGAAGCACTATTTTTAACTTAGGTCATAGCAGTGAAGTATAAATAAGAGTAGGATTAAAGTGACTCATTTTGGAGACGAAATTATAAACGAAATGTCCTTTTTATGTTGAGTACTTGCTCTTTCTTACTGTCTTGGGTCATTCATCCTGGGGGAATCCAGCTATGATGTGCTTGGCAATGCCATGGAGAGACCCATGTGGCAGGGATTGAGGGCTGCCAACAACCATGGAGGGAGTTTGGAAGACGGTCCTACCTTAAAGTTGAGCCTTCAGCTAAAACCAAGGCCCCAGGTAGCAGCTTGACTGAGCTTCATGGGCAGCCTTGAGCTAGAGACACTACCTAAAATATGCCCAAGTTCCTGATCCATAGAACCTACAAGATAATGAATGCTCATTGCAACCTGCCAAGGTTTGGGGCATTTGTTGCATAGCAACACATACATAACTAGGATGTTACATGACCTTATCACTACCCCACATTGGCTATTCCTTGTTGCCCAGTCTGTTGCCCAATCTTGTACTACACTCCACATGCAGGAGACTGACCCTAGGGGAGCAGGAAGTTCTAGGCCTCTCCCAAAAGTTAATTTTGAGGGAGGAAAATGCAATAGGTGGAGAAGGTGGCTGCCAGTTTGGGAAATGACAAGTTCTCACAGCTTTGTAAGGAAGAAGGTGCGTGGGGAGACTAGTCGGGGACTGGAAGTTTCCTCACAGAAAGGATGTGATTGCTGACGAAGTGTACGCTGGACTCTGGACTGCTGTGTGTGCAGGCCAGCAGAGGCCCTGGATGCCTGTCTGGGGGAAATTAAGGCGTTTTCGTTCCTTACAGTCACCCAGAAGAAATGTGCCCGTGAATGGCATTGGTCTCCCACACATTCTTTTTAAGGCTTTTAAAAATTACAAAAGTAACACATTACTTGCTGTAAAGATCATTCACACTAAAAAGAAGTCTATAAAGTGAAAAGTGAAAATCACATTCTTCCTCTTTTCCTGCCCAGAGGCACCACTGCTAGCAGCTGGTGCGTGGGCCCTTCCAGACGTGCCAGTTCACAGCCACGAGCAGCTGTGCCGGGGAGGGTGCATAAGGTACTGCACTTTCTATCCAGAGTTGGAATGAATGTTTGATAGATAGTGTTTTGTTCCTTACTTTTTTTCCCACTTAAAATGTCAGATCCTGCTCAGTGGCAGCCAGTATAGAGCCTCCTCTCGTTCTTTTCAGTGGCTCCTTGGCACCTGCAGGTGTGTGGGTGTGTCCTGGTCTGGCAAGTCATACCCCTCTGATGATCATTGAGGTGGTTTCTGCTTTTTCCCACTTATAGATAGCACAGTGGGGAATATCCTTCTACCTGTCTGTATATTTACCGGTCTGAAACATGGAACGCTAGATGTGGAACCACTAGGGCAAATACTGTCGCAGCCTTTTGGTAGCCACCGCTCGGATGCGCTCTAAAAAGGCTGCCGTTGTTCTTCCACCTGCTCCACGGGCATGCCTGCTTTCTCACTCTTCCTAAGCTGAAATGACAGGTGAAGATGGCATCTTTTTAAATACACACTTCTCTGTCAATTCTCTTGGGTTAGGCAGCCAGGCTTCAGGTCTTCTACACTAATCAGCTGTCCTCTGCTTCCTCAATATCTGGCCCTGATTCTGGTTCCCTACATAGCCCTGCACTGCCCTGATCCAAGAGGAAGGGCTGCCTGGCTTTGGGTTCCTGTGGAGAGGAGGCCGACCTAAATCTAGGCCCAGCACACTTGCCTAGGTCTGGTCAGCAATTCCTGGCTTCAAAGTGACTGTGAGCTTCTTCTAATCCTCTCCCCTCATTGAAATAACCAGGGGGTAGGCCTCTGCCATCACATGGTTTCAAAAGGGAATTCTAATTCCATTTCCTCTACAGGAGCTGCATTTTCAGACTCTGGGCCACTCCCATATCTGCAAAGGCTCAGGACAGCTATAGGCAAGGATCCCTCTCCTCACATGTCTCTGAGCTTCAGGATGCACTTCAGCAAGGGAAAGGGAGAACCCTCTAACCCTCCCATGGAGTCATACTCATCATGACCATCAGCCAGCAGGACATGGGACAGCCAGATGGCCACCCACCCAGGAGGGGCCACATGTGGAAGTGCTTTGGGAGGCTGTGCAGACAGGAAAATAATCTGTGTCTGGTTCCCACATGTGTGTTGAGCTGGCCCACGATGCCCCAAGTTGGGGGAGACAAGATGCTTGAATGTCGGGATGGTTGGCCTCAAGGCTTGTGTCCATAAGGGGTAGAATCCCAGGTCAGTACTGGTACCAGCCTGACTCTGGAATCTGAGAAAGACCAAGGTTAGCAAGCCACATACCTGAGGGTACACAGACAGGAGATAAGCCACCATACCCAGGATCCAGCTACCAGACAACATAGACCAAGGCTCAGGCCAGGAAGAACTGGTATATGAGGTGATACCAGACTAGCCACAGAGGAACACTTTGAGCATTAAAGGCTGGGGTTGTTGGATCTGAAGGTTGTAGGACAAGTGGCTTTCTGTCCCATAGGAGAGAGAGGAGAAAGGCAGGTCCAGTGGCTTTAGCTGTTGGAAGGCCCAAGAAGCTATGAGATATTCTCCATCACTGCCTCTATTATTCTGTGCCCATTGCTCTGAAGTAAATTGGGCAAATAGTCATGGACTGGCTTCCTGACATCTAGGGACCTGCTGTCCCCTAGCTGCTTTTGCATAGGCAGGCAGGCTGGCCACTCTTGTGGGCAGGAGCTCAGGATCACCACGATTCTCAGATGCATTCCTGAGCCATGGCTAATAGAAATGGAGCGGTGGTATCATTTCCTCCTAGAGTGCAGTGGTGGATGCCATGAAGGCAGCTCAGGAACCAGACCCATGGTGCTGAAGTTCCCAGGTTCTCAGGCTGCACCTTCTTGAGCAGGTTGTTTACATCACAGAGCTTCAATTTTCTATGTTGAAGAGAGGGTAATTATAAAACCCATCTTAAAGGGCTGTAAGAATTTAGAAACCTTCATGCTCCCTGGAACATGGAAAGTAGCCCATAATGATAGATGGTATCAGTGTTGCCCAGAGCAAAATGTGGCCAGGAAGGTCCCAGCAGTGGGGAGCTTATTGCTTCTCTTATCCAGAGATTGTTGAGAAATCCAGTGTCCCCAGGAAGGGCAGGAGGAACCCCATAAGGGCATAGCCAGGGGTCATGTTTAGTAACCCAGCTGGGCCTGGAAGGGTTAGGTGTGCTTTTTAGGAAAGGACAGTGGTCAGGAAGGGAAAGCCTGGGAAACAGGACCCTTTCACATGAGTAATGGGATGGAATCCATCTAGTTGGCAAAGTATGCATGGTCTCTAGAGAGGATAGGAGCCAATGACAGTTGGAGTATAGTCTAAACCCCTTTTTGAATAGAGATCCATCCCATGACCCCCACCCTTGGGAACCTGGGACTTCCTTGTCTCTTGCACAGCATTGCACCCCAGCAGCAGCGTTCATTCCACCCAGTCCAGCTCTGAGCCAGGGCCCTGGCTGGCCAATCAGATTCTTCATCCAGGAGTTGGCATAGGAATGTAGAGATGCTGGCGCTCAGACCTGGGGGACGTGTGAACTCAGGAAAGCCAGGTGGGGCTGTTGCTGGAACAGGGAGTGAGGGTACTCTGGACAGGTGCACAGTGAGAAACCGAGAAAGAAATCCTGCAGGAAGGGGAGAGGAGCGGGGCGGGGAAGGGTGCCGCCTTCTTTCCTGAAGGGTTTCCAGGCAGTTTCTGGTCCTGGCCCTCGGGAGGCCCAGCTGCATCCCGGCCCGTGGACTCAGGGAGATACCTCGTGTCCTTATATAACCGGCTTATTAAATGAGCTGGACTCAGGTGGAAGAAGAAACCAACCTTATTTTTTCTGCAGTGTCCTTTCAAGCGTCTCAGTAAACTAATTCTTTTCCCAGCAAAGCTGAGAACTCAGCAGGCCCCTTGGTCTTCTTGGTGTCAGGCTTGACAAAGCCCAGTTCCTTCTGACAATGCTGTCATTCCAGATAGTCCTGTGTAGCACTCATGAGTCTGGACTCCTAAAGCCAACCAGCTGGAGCTGGGGAGGGTACAGGTCAGCTTCTTCGCTGAATCCTGGCCAGCCCCACTGCCTCCTCCACTTGCCCACAGAGATTTCCGGCCCTTGGAATTGGAGCAGGGGCCAGAAGAGGTGACAGGAAAGAGCCCATGTTCCGTGGCTGCTCAGTTCTCCTCCAGAGTTGTACCTGCCTGTCCCTGGCACGCAGCCTGAACTCCGTCTCCTCTTTTCTGCTACCAGCCTCTCTCTGGGCACCTCACCTTCTCCTGGTAGGGTAACGCTGCTCCTCCAGCTCAGCTGATGCTCACTGCTGCTTCCCTTGTTCCGTACTTGCTGCCCTGCCCCCACCCCTGTCATCCAGGTAGCCTGCTGTCTGGGAGCTTCCAGAATCTTACACTTCTCACTGCTCTGCTGGCTTGGGCCTCACCAGCTCCGGGAGTGGTTCCTTGTCATCCCTCTCACATGGTTTGGGGTAAGGAAGACATCTCCTCTTCCTGTGTGGCAGAGGACATATCATAGGGACACATCATTCTCCCCCACCCCATGATCTTTTCCTTGCACTTCTTACATAGAATTCAGGTGGGCATCACTAAGCTGCAGCCTGAGGTTGTTCCTTTGTGGTGATGATCTTGCACCTTGCAAGCTCTGGAATATGAGATCCTGGTAACTATTATTTTGTCCTTAGTCTTGGGACTGCCAGGTAAAACTGAGGCAGAGGGAGTGCCTTTTTACATCTTTGTACCCAAAATGTGCCCTTTTTATTTAATCTAGTTGCCTGGGTTTCTTTAACAGATTTCAATAAGACTGAAGCAGGTGAGGTGGTCCTGGAATTCAGGGAGGACCCCTTGGACTCCTGAGTGTCTGGGCTTTAGGCATGGAGGACTCCCATTGTCATTGCTTCCAGTCCTTTGAAGGTTTCTCTTTCAATCTTGCTCACACTGGCAAAATTTGGAGAAGGAGGTTCTGTTCAGTGGCACCTGCTTGGGGACCATTACTGGTCAAAGTATTGGCCAAAACTGGGATGTGGGGGTTTGGCTGGCACTGGAGGAAGTCTGGGCTTTATTGATATCCATCTAGGTCTACAGAGGTACCAACCATGGAGTACTTCTGTGATTATAGGCCTGACAAGTTTGCTGGCTGGAAGGCAGAGGAGCACTGCTGATCTGACTTGGGCAGACCTCCAGATGCTAACTGGCTGTCTGCTAGTGAGAACAGCTCAAGGTCCCCAGCCTCCAGGTCCCTGAGCCCAACTCCCTTTCCCATGATCTTTCTCCAGGTGCTACCCAGTGAACTGACCTCCTCCCTTTCATTTTTACTCTGGGGAAAGCAGGCTGCACATCTTTGAGGACCTTACTCCTCTGCTCCATATAGCCAGGGTATGGTTTGGATAATACCCAGATTTGGGTGCCAGGATAGGGCTTGGTGGGGAGTAGGAGTTGGTATTATGGTCTGCTTTTATTTGGATCCCAGGTAGCTCAGATAAAGGACTTCTTCATATTGACTAGCTTGACTTTCTAGAACTTTCTGCTTTGGGGTTTGGATATGATGCCAGTGAGCAGTAAGGGTGTACCTCATTTTCCTTTGCCTAAGTTTTCTATATCTCCCAACTCTGCTCCAGATGTTGAGGAGGTGTGGCTGTGGTCTGGGCCAAGGTAGCATTCCCCTGTGACCAAGCAACTGACTGAGAGGTAGAAGGAGGGCTAAGAACTTGTCCTCAGTGCCAACACCTAGTCCTTTCTGGATTAACTCCTGGTGGCACATTCTTGACTTCAAGCCTCAGCTTCAAGCCTCCTGCTCTTCAGTGAGATGGGAATAATAATCCTTCCTTCACAGAGTTGTATGAAGGTGAAATAAAAAATAGAAGTCCATTTTTAAGCATGTAATAAGCTTTACAAACATCAAGTCTTGGGACTGGGGGTATAGCTCAGTGGCAGAGCACCTACCTAGCATTGCAAGGCCCTGGGTTCCATCCTTAGCACCAAACACACAGAGTCTCCTTAACTACACCCCACTCCAGAAGGCTTTCCCACAGTTGTATTCTTGATGATTAAGAAGAACTGCTGGGTCTAAGGACCTAAATGCATTTTAAACTTTGATATCACCAACTTACTCTTGAAAAAATAGTCAGTTTATACCTCAGTCCTGTCTTTGCCAGTCTGAGAGGCAACACATGATGGCTAACCCTTCCCTCAGTGCAACCCCTTAGTTCTCCCTGCAGTTGACATCTTCTCGTGTTTACTGGCCATTTGCAACTTCTAAGGTTGTTCACATACTTGGCCAAGTTTTCTATCACAGTATTTGCATCTTTCTTAATTTGAAAGCTTGGAATATGTCATAGTATTAATTCTGGATTTGCTATTTACATGCAAATATTTTTTTTCTTTTGATATTTGCATCTCAATCTTGGTAGTGTTTTATTTTGCTTTGCTTTTTTGGAAGACAGAAAAAAAAATTTCAAGTCATATCCCTTGGTCTCTTCCTTTATAGCTTCAAGGTTTCCTATCATGTCTAGACCTGCCTTCCCAAGTCACAGATCTGTTGTAGTAGGAGACAGTTCTGGTGCCTAGTGGGGGGTGTGGCTTGGGAGGAGGGAGAGATAGAGGCTCCTGGTGGGGCACCCACTGCAGTGGTGTGGGGAGAGGAGGCCAGAGGATGTGGTGGGGAGGAAGGCTTGGCCTGGGGGAGCACGTCTCAGAGATTGCCTGCCCGGCTGTGAGGTGCTCTTAGGACACCCACTGGAAGTATTCAGAATGTAACTAGAAGCGCAGAGCTGGGCTCCAGAGAGCCACTCTGGCTGAGGTGCTGGCACAGGGATCAGGAGGGAGCAGGCAGGAACCAGACAGGGAGAGTGCCATAGGCATGGATTGGGCATGTGCCCTAGATGCCAAATCTTAAAGGGTCCAATGTGAGAGGCCCCGGGAAAGCAGTCTAAAACAGTAACACACAGGGTAGATGCATCATATAGCACTGATGGCTTTTATTGCAGATTTGTGTCATTACAAGGATAATCTGGGAATATATTAAAAAACCCTCCCTTTTATATACACAAAACATGCTACATGGTACACTTGTGAGAACTGCTGAGGTAATAGGCACGCACCCAGACGTGGACAGTACCAAAAGCCCCACATCTCGCATGCCTGACCCATGTGCCCACCGGGGAGGGTCTCACCTTCCTGACTCATCTCTTGCCCCTGGCTTGGCAGTCGTCCCGGTAGTACTGAGTCTGGCAGAATTCAGGAAGCCGCCATGATGCAGCGCACCAACCAAGGAGTCTGGTGGCCCCTGTCCTCCAGAGAAGCGTAGTTGGGGGATGAGGTGCAGACTCTGGTCCACCTGAGCATGGGATCTCCAGTCTGTAGCCATCTGGGGGCCCCAGCACATTAGTGATGACGTCTCTTCAGCTGAGTGTCTCTGGCAAGGTAGGGGCTACTATTGTGTGAAGGTTAAAATGACATGGAGGCTAAAGTATGAGCGGAAGATACAGAACTGAATATACAATCTACATGGCCGCCAGTGTAGCTTTGGGCCTGGCCTTCCCTTCCCTGGCCAGAACCTGCGCCCAGACTGTTCCTACTCAGAGGTGGCGGACTCTTGCCTGGAAGGAAAGGTCTTGTGGTAGAAAAGGATGGGCAAGGGGTAAAGAGAAAGGGCGCCTTGAATGTGTAGGCAGCAGGGGACTGACACAGAGGGCGCTGGGTGAGTGAATAACTGGGTAGAAGGTGGTGACAATCCTGAGAACAGAGAAAGCATAAAAACAGAAATGATTTTTGAAATTTGAGTAGGTGCCCAAGGGGGTTCTTAAGAGAGGGAGACAGGAACCCCTATGTGAGAGATGAGCCTTGTGGACCTTCCTGGAAGAATCCAGGTGCGCCAACACCGAGGATTAGTCTTTGAATCGGGCCTACACAGCCTATGATCTGCCCTTAGGCTCCAGAAACACAGCATCAAGGAAATGTTTTCCTTCAAAGAGCAAAGTTGGGGACAACTTTAATGTCAGAGTTGGAGTGCATTTCGGTGTATATATAGCAAACCCATATGTGTATCTAGACATATCACATGTGATAGTATGTAATGCATATACATGTGGCATACACTTAAGTGCATGGAGAGGCTCATGCACATGTATATCGTGAAGGTATTTTGCAATGGTGTTTTATTGTAGGGATAATTTATTTAAAGAAAGAGTTGTCTGCAGTCCTGTCCTAGAAACATGAGGGGCTGTCTGATTTGAAGGAAAGTAGAGGAGGGACAGAGAACACAGTACCAGTCCAGTTTCATTATCTGACACAGTGACTTCAAAAAACAGAATCCAGCTCTCAGTCCTTACAGCCCAGGATGAGCTGGTGAGTAGTTGCTCATTGTGCTGGGGCTGCATGCTGGGCAGGCTCCTGCTGATGGCCACGGGAGATCCAGAGGGGAGCGGCTTAGTGGAAGGTGTTGGGGTTGGGCCGGATCATCATCACCACCTTCTTGAGTGAGTAGGAGCCTCCTCGGAACTCAGCCCAGTAGACTCCATCCTGGTAGCGGCTCCGGTAATGGCCCCCGCGGTACCAGACCCCGTTGAGGTTGGAGTGGGCACAGGCATTATACCACCAGCCTCCCTTTTGGTAGTGGGCACAGTTTCCTGCAGGAGAGAAGGGTGCAAGGAGGTCCCTGGAAGCAAGCTTTGTGCCCTGTCCCTGGTGTGCTCAGGTCTCCCGCAAGATCCTCTCTAGGAGGCCTTCAGAGTAAGACTGCTGGAGAGATGAGCCTTCTGTGGCAGAGGTCAAAGGCCAGATTTGGAGCCAGTTGGACTTTATAACTCATGGGCTGCGAGATCACAGACCAATGGCTTCCCTCCCATCCTGCATCATCCTCATCTCTTAGAGGATGGTAAAAATTCCACACCCCCACCTCAGGTCTGGAGAAAGTGAAAGTGGCCTGGGGGGTGAGCAGGGAGCTTCTTAGGATTTTAAGAGTGGAAAGTGTTGTATTAAGTCTTTATAGAATGACAAAGTAAGTGTTAAAGATGAAATGCCCCTTTTTTCTTCCCCAGCCTGTATTCCATCCAAATAACTTCTTGTGTTATTTCATAAAAGAAGGATATTCCATAAAACTCTTGGCATATCACATCATGCTGAATTTTGCTGCCAAGGACAAGCAGTTCAGAACAATAAGAAGCGTGGGCAAAGTGTGAGTGGGTGCGCAGGGGAACAGTGCCCACAGGGCGGGAAGGACCAGAGGAGCCACTGTCACTGGGGCTGCTCAATTGGGGGGACTGGGCCTGGGAAGGGACTCCTTCCTCTAAGAGGAGCTTTCCTGCCAGGCTTGGGGGTTGGAGGGCCTGATGGAGGGGCAGCCCTGCTCCAGTGGAAATGTTGGGACAGAATGAGACGGTCACAGCAGCCTGAGGCAGAAAGCTGGAGGAGAGCATCAGCCCCGGCACCCCAGATTTCCCAGAGCTGTTCTGGGGCCTCAGCTCAAGGCTACAAGGACCAAATGGCAGTGCTACATTTGGGGAGTAAGGAGACCCGTGGCACACCATGGTCTGCTTCCCATCCACCAGGGTGCCCCTTCTGCTCTGGCCTCACATATCCCAAGGGTAAAGAGCCCTCACATAGTTCTCACTGCTCTCCAGTGTCACCCCAAAGAAGTCTACAACAGACCCTGTCCCAGTGCTGAGGGTCATCCTCCTGCCCTGCTCTTTCGGAAGCCTTGGCACAGCAAGGGCCTGCTTCTCTACCAGGGTCAGTACAGTACCAGTGTAGTGCGAGGACAGGTGGGTCGCATCTCTCCTGTTCCCCAATGTCAGGACACCTGTCTGCTAGAGCGTGGCTGCCTGGGGTCCTGGAGTGAAGCTCCTTCACCACAGTGCATAGGTATTAGGGCATGCCTAAAGCACAGGCCATTCCTGGGACAGTCCCCAGAGGCTGCTACTCAAAGGTGGGAGGACTTGCTTTCAGACCAGGACTGAAAGGAAGACCAGGCAGGAGGAGCCAGGCTCACCCAGGAAAACAGACTTGGCCTCAGCCCAGAGGTGGTGCTAGCTACAGGGGTCACCAACCTACAGATTGAGTTTGGGGCCTTGGGAGGCATCAACTGTGGGGAAGTGTGATGTCAGCACTCATGGCAGGACTGTATCTGCGTATCTTATTATTTCCTGTGTTCTCCCTTGTTTTGTTTTGTTTTTATAACAGTACCTTGATTTATTTATATGTGGTGCTGAGGATCGAACCCAGTGCCTCCTTTACATGTACAAGGCAACGCTTTACCACTGAGCCACAACCCCAGCCCCCTCCCTTGTTTTTTTTTATCTAATTAAAACTTAATAAAGACCTGGGTTTGAGGCACATGACCTTGAACAAATCACTTCATGTCTCCTATCTGGTTTCCTCTCCGCATTGCATTAACATTACATGCTAGACACAGTAATGGCCAAGAGCCCGCTAGCATCAATGCTAGCTCAAGCCCCTGCTGTGTGCAGGTACCTGATAGAGTCCTATCAGGTACCTTCTCTCTAACCTTCTCCCTGCCCTGCAAGGTAGGTATTGTCCTTACTTATAGATGTGGAAACCAAGGCCCAGGGAGATTGTGCAGTGTGCTGAGGAGGTAGGGACAGCATTGGAACCCAGGGCGTGTCTGCCTCAGACAGGTGAGGATGGGACAGCCTGGCATGGGAGTGTCCATCTCTTCGCTTTTCCCTTTTGGTAAGTGCCACTGTAACCTAGCTTTGCAGAGGGAATCTGAGGGCAGTTGGTAGAGGAAGGGATATTCAGGAGGTGGGAACAGGGTTAGAGACTCCTTGTTCCCAAGCCCTTGGGTTGTGGCCTCTGGCTTTGGTTGACTTCTTTTCCCTGCCCTGCTCCTGGGTTTGACTCCACTTTTCCTACCTGTGTAGACATCATGATCTCTGTCCAGGGTGGTGAACTGCTTGCCATTGTGCCAGGTGAAGGAGTCACCCGCATTGCCATGGTAGCGCCCCAGCCGCAGCTTATAATACTCGCTCTCTGGCTCCAGGCGGAAGCTGGCATATTCTGCAAAGACCTTGCGGCCGGACCAGTCCTCCATGGTCACCAGCAGTTTGTAGTTGCCTTGGTTTGTCAGCCAGTAAATGTTCTCCAGGCCCAGCCAGTACTCTCCATCAATGTTCCCAAACCCTTGCTGGGGAAGATAAGGGAGAGCATGAGTTTGGAGCTTATAGTGTCCTCACCAGCGGCCAGACCCTCAGCCTGGGTAGAGCAGCCCAGGAAACAATTGGAGCCAGAGACAGGCCTGGGCTCCAATCCTGGCTCCTCTACATGGTGGCTGTGTGACTTGAGAGTCACTTCACCTTTCTGAACCTCAGTTGTGCATCAGACATGTGGAGAGGGGTCATGTGGAGAGCAGACCATGCCCCCTCTGGGCCAGGTATCATGGGAGTCCTGGGTTCCTCACCTTCACTTGAGGATGCTATTGCCTTCCCCACATGCTGCTGCAGGATCACAGACAATGTGGTCAGTTGAGAACCTGGCACACAGTAGGCATGTGGCCGGCATTCGTGGACAGAGTCCTCACCTCCCTGCTGTGGGTGCGTGTAACACATAAGCCCTAGCACACCAGACAGGTGTGAGCTGTGAGGGACATGTCGCATCCACCCGGGCTCCCTTTGAGATTGAAAACCTACCAGTTTTTAGCATTTTTTTTTATCTTTAAAATTTTATTTTTGTATCTACATTTGTTTAAAAATCAGTGAATTTCTAGGCCAGGCTCAGATAACTGAAGGGCTTTTATAAGTACTTTATATTGTCTAGACCCAAAGTATGCTATAAACATAGTCTGAAGTAAAATGGGAAATAACATTTTTGAGAAGATAAGCTTAGAAATTCTAGTCCAGTAAGTGAAGGTGTTTCCTTTCTCTGGCAGCAGGGCTGATTGTACCTGGCTGCTAGGCCACCAGTTACAGGTATATCTAAGAAAAAAGGGTATAGACCTCCTAAAACAAAATCAACCGGTCCACCTCGTATCACAGTACAGATTTCACAGTTCAAATCACCTGTACCCAAAGCTATGCTTACAAAACCTTTGAAAGATGCATTCTCTGTCAAAATGGGAGCACTGCCATTGGTAAGCCAGCAGCTATTCGGGCCTGTGTTACATGCAAGATGCACCGAAAAAGACTGCCGTTAGGCCCCAGAGAGCAGCATTAAGTTCAATATTTGTAGATCCATGTTCAAGTAGATTCCTTTCTGCTTCTGGTAGTTGTTCAATTTTTCTGGCTATGACATCAAAAATTGAGTTTTTCTTGATAATATCATGTGGTTTATGGTTTTCCGTTTTGACCCTGTTGCTCTCCTCCCAACAGCCAATGCCTCGCCTGTTCTTCCTTTAACATGGGGGGGGGGTGGGGGTGGGGGCTTAAGCTACAAACTTTACTTGGCTCATCCCGCCACCGCCATCTTTAGCTGACCTTATAGTTGTTTTTGACAGGTAGTTTTAAGGTCATCAGCTGCATGTTGGCCACCAAAGCCTCGTAAGCAGATGGGTTCATTGGCAGTAACCATTTCTAGGGTTTGGTGAGCACTTACAGCATGTGTGCACTGTCACAAGAACTTCACCAGGATACTTTAATAACCCTCATACCGACCCTAAGAGCAAGGCGCTATCATTATCCTCCCTAGATGGTCCAGCCAGGACGAGCAGGAAGGACACAGTCCTGGGCACTGCTCTGCCACCTCCACAGGAGAGGAGGAAGTGTGGAGGAGAGACTCCAGGAGCCTCCAAGCTGGGATATGGAGGAAAAGCAGAAATATAGGCTGGCCAGGAGGTGGTCCAGGGAGCCAAGACAGAGAGAGACCCAAGAAGGGGGTGTGGCAGAGCCACATGTAGAGGCATTATGGCCAAGGGAGTCATGGCTTTGGTTTCAGAAGGCTAAGCTGCAGTCACTGCTTTGCATGTCACAGCTAGGTAGCTGTGAGCAAGGAACTCTCCCTTGTCACCTATGTCACCAGGTCATGTACAAGATCCCTGTGGGTACTCCCATGGCCCGAGCCATTTAGGCTGTCCTCAGTACCAGAAGAAGGAGAGTGGGGTGCAGCCTTGCTTTCTACAATGATGAGCACTGCAGTGCCCTACAAATTGAGATGGGCCCTACAGTTAGGACTCCAGTAGTAGCAGAATTCTCTCCAGGAGCCCTTTGGGATCTCCCAGGGCTGAAAGCCTCAGGCCTTGCCCCTTCTGGGCACCAAGAATAAGTCATACCCATGGAAACCCCAGCTGGAAGCAGGAGTCTGCCCACACCCAGGCTGGAGCAAGCAGTCCCTCTGCCCTGTGGGGTTTTGGTGGTCCAAACTCTTAACTGCTGTCCTGTGACAGATGCTAGCAGTAGGCAGAGTAAGGAGCCTGTCCTTACCGCCCTGGTGTTTGCAAAAATGGCCCTGTCCTCATTCTAATTGCCTTGGGGTGGGCCAGTCACCTGTGGGCAGTGCAAACAGGCCCCACTGGATCTCACCTTGTATGTCTCCCAGTTCCTGAAGAAGTTGACGGAGCCATCCAGGCGCCTCTGGATGACAGTCCAGCCCCCGGGGTCATGTCTCTGGTCACACCACACCTGCATGAGGCGGTTGGTGTTCTCAGGCTTTACCAGGTAGATGGAGCTGGTGTCATGGCCATCTTCCAGGGCCTGCAGGCAGTCTCTCCATGGGCCTAGGGACACAGACGTGCACATGTCACATACTGCCTGCCACAAGGCCACAGCCCCAGATGTACCCTAGATAGGCACAGCCTCTGGCAGGGCTCCAACAGGAAGCCACAGGCCTGTAATTTGAGGGAACTGGTTTTTGTCTTGCACATTTGAGTAATAATGTGGTATAAAAGTAAGGACTTCAAGCCCATCTTCTACCCTCACTGGTTCCTACTGTGACCTCCCAGCACGCTTCCTCACTTCTCCCCACCCTTGACTTCCTTTATTTGTAGAATGGACATCATATTTACATCCTTCAGGGTTGTCAGGATTTCAGAGATTATTTGTTTCCTTTGTTCTAAGGTTGGTCACTTCAGCAAGAAGGTACTGACTTGAGTCACTAAGGTCCAGACAAGCTGGGGTCCTCCTTATTCATCTCATGGAACATTAGGAGGTCTTCCAGGTCTTTCAGCCACATAGTTCAAAATACATAAAATCACCACACATTTGTGTGGAAGTTCCTGGAGTGACTTTTTAAAAAGTTAGTTCTGTTGGTGAAGAGGCGTATGCTGCTGGATGTGGCACCGCCTGCCAGCACCAGGCAGCTTCCTGCTCTGCTTCACTAGCCAGCCTGGGCTTCACCTAACTGCACTTCTGAGCGCTGGCACACCTCAGCCAGGTTCCACATCTGCCCTTCCAGTGACAGCGCTCCATGACACCACTGCAGCTTCTAGTAAGAACTTCTGAAGGATTACAGGGCCCAGATTAGCCCAGAGTTTGGCCAAATAGCCAGAGACATCTGAATGATGCAGGGAATCATACACCAGTCTCCAAGCATCTTTTGGTGGTACCAGGTTCCCTTTCAGCTCAATCTGTGTTTCCTGAAGGAAGCTCACTGTGACCAGATGCTCAGAGCCCATGCATTCTGAGATCACCGAAGGGACAATGTCTGGGACACACCTCAATCTATGGCTCTCCTCAGAAACTGAGGCCAGAAGGGTTCTAGGCCTCTGAATAGCTTAGGTCTTTCAGCCCCTCCACCCTGAGGTCCAGCCTCCCCTAGCAGTTTCCTTTGTTCTAAGGTTGGTCACTTCAGCAAGAAGGTACTGACTTGAGTCACTAAGGTCCAGACAAGCTGGGTCCTCCTTATTCATCTCATGGAACATTAGGAGGTCTTCCAGGTCTTTCAGCCACATAGTTCAAAATACGTAAAATCACCACACATTGGTTCAGGTTCTTTAAAATACTTCTCAGACTGAGAATGGTTAAGATCAAAAGTGCTTAGAAAATTTCATCTTGCTCTATTAGTATGTATGTTTATTCAACTGCTATTAACTGTGGCCCAGCCCCCACAGGGCTGCAGAAGCCCAGGAGAGCATGGCTGCTTTGGCAGATGTGAGGAGGAGCTGGCCTTGCCTGCCTCCTCTCACTCCACTTCCTGAGGAATCCTGTCTTTCCCCCTCCTTGGGGTCGGGGCACACTCAGCTTTGCCTGTGAAGCCCCAACTTCTCAGCTTCAGTCCTGGCTGATGCTTGGCTTAGCTAGCCCACACATGATGGATGGTCAGATGGGTGAGGTTTGGGATCGTCCTTGTCGGACATCTCAGCGGGCTCTTCCAGAGAACCCATCTTAGAGCCGCCTTGCTCTGGGCACCTAGGGCGGCCTGGGTGCTGACAGTCACTGCAGGCCTCCTCCTTGAGGGTGCTTCTCACCCATTTACCAAGCCTTCTCCCATATGAGGCCCGGGGCCGGCTCCCATGCATCCCACCCCAGCACAAGGCATGGCACCAGTGGCTGTGTCCTCCCTTCCTGCCCTTGGCCCTCTTCAATATCCATCCTGAGGAAGGGAGGCCAGACCTCCAGGAAGAACATTCAGGAAGGAGAAAAAGGTTTTGGTTGTGTTTGGTCCATGCTCCAGGGACCAAGGCAGAGAATAGGAGTCTGTCCCTAACAGCTGGAGCAGAGCGACAGTGGGCGTGGGAGGCCGCCCAGCTCCTCGCCAGGTCAGCCATGCAGGAGGGGCGGTTGATGCTCATGCTGGAGATGGAAGATCCCCAGGGCCTGCAAAATAACATCACTTAACCAAGCCACAGGCCTCTCCTGCAGAGCCACTGGGCTCGTGGGCTCTCATGCGGTAGAGAGGCTGTCCTTGAAGGGGTTACCACGTAGGGAGCCTTTGGAGGCCAGTGAGAGGTAGCAGGTGAGTCCTGTGGCCCAAGCCTATGTTCCTTCATGGCTTCAGCTTTACCTTTGGCATTCCTACAAAGGGTTCCTTTTAAAAAGAAAGTATTTTAAAATGTTTTGGGGTCTCCAGTCCCTTTAGGAATTTGGGGAAAGTTCTAGACTCTCTAGAAAAATGCACAGACTCACATAATTTTGTATAGTTTCAGAACAGAAGGAAAATGGACCCTCAAGCCCTAGGTTATGACCGTGAGCTCTAAAAGAGTCTTGTCTGCAGTAGTAGTAATAACAATAATAACAATAGATAACACATGTACTGGGCTCAGGGCAAGCCCTGTCTGGGTGTTCCCTCTACCCACACTCCAGTGAGGTGGCAGCAGGCTCCTCATTTTACAGATGAAGAAAGCAGAGCCCCTGAGACATTAAGGGACCCCCAGGTGACAAAGCCAGTAAGGTTCAGGGTGAGTCTTTGTCTTCAGATGGTCTGGGTGGTCCAGAGTCCTGACTCCAAAGCACTCTTGTTTTCCCCCAACCAGAGTGAATTTGAGGGTTGGGGGCCCAGGCTGCAATCTCTGTCCTGAGGACTACTTTTTTAAAAATTTTAGTTTTTTAACCTGGTAGTCATCCCAGGTCAAAAAAATAATAAAAAAAACAGTTCTTCTTTGGCAAGGTGTTAAACTCCTTTTTAAAAAGTCTGCTTTTTTTTTTTTTTTCCTATTGACTTCTTAATATCCTTTGCACAGTTTTCAACTATTTTAAGTATCTTATGATGGAGAAGTTTTATCTTTTGTTTTTTTAGGCAAATCTAGTAATTTTCTAATTTATGTCCTTCTAGAGTCATGGGGCAGGTATAATCAGGAAGCATTTTGCATTTCATGATGTTAGATAAGACTCTCGTATATCCCTGCAGCCTGTTCTTTGATACTCAGGCCTGTTGGCTTTCAACAAGAACTGTGCCCCCTGTGCACATGCATGAATATACCACTGTAGTTCTCACCATCACATACATCCACAGATGCCAATTAAAAACACACACACACACTATAATATAGCAGAAAGATCAGTAGAGCAAAGGCAAGGGAACAGCGGCCAGAGGTGGGGGGAGTACCAGGAACTGAAATAAAGCAAATTATATTCCATGCTTTTATAATTATGTTAAAATGAATCCTAATGTTATAAATAACTGAAAAGAAGCAATAAAATAAAAACTGAAGCCCCAAACAGTTCTCCTTCGTAGACCTCCACCAAATCTCACACATCCATATGCATTCCTTTCCTTACATTAGAGACACTGTGGCAAATGTAAAAAATGCAAACAATGAGGGAAAATTTGTTCAAAAAATAGGTTGCATTGAAAAACTGGCAGCAGTGAAATAATGGCTGCATTAAAATAGCCAAGCCCAAGCCTCCTGATTTGATGGGCAACCTACAGCTGCAGCAGGGGAGTGATGCAGTGGCACACCTGTCATATGCAGTGTGTCCAGAATTCTGCAACTGTAACATAAATAACATAAGGCCAATATGCAGGTTGTTACACATAATGCCCCGGGGGGCTAGGGGAGGCCCATGGTTGAGCAAGTGTGGCGCTGAAGAAGGGACTCCCAACTTGGAGTCACGAGCCACTGGCTCAGATCTTGGTGGCTTCACCTACTCACAATATGACTTGGGCAGTTTCCTCACTGAGCTTCAAGTTCTCTTGTAAAATGGGGAAGGAGCACTGGCTATCCTAAGGGTCTCACCAACGTGGAGCAGCCAAGAGGCCATCCTGAGCCGGTGCTCAGCACAGTCTCTTTCCTCCTGTTATAGGTGAAAGCTGACATGGTGGAAGTTGTTCATACTCTTTCCTCTGTCTCTGTTGTCTCTCCCTCTCCCTCCCCACCCACTTCACACACATATACACACAAACACAAACAAACATCACTGTATATTTTGAATTTCCAAGACTAAATATAAAGCTATTTGCTAATAGATATTTTTCACAGGCATAGTTTAAAAGTCAGAGTTTCAGCGGAAAAGGCCACAAAGATGTATTGAAATAAAGAATGGAAATCTTTTTTTGTCAAGGAAGCTAAATTTTTGACGTGCAGTGGGTGAAACCCTCCCTCCAGAACAGTGCGAGCGCCCAGGCACTATTTGACTTGGCTCCCCTTCTGAGAGGGCGGCTCTGTCCAGAGAACCAGGCCAATACTAACTCGGCAGCACCTAGGCCCAGAGCGGTGTACGTGCCCCAACCTCACCTCTATAAAGACCACATTTACACCACAGTTGGAATGTTCCACGTGAAGAGCCATGCAGTCGCCATGGCTGAGCCGAACCAGTGTGGTTCCCTAGAGGGGTGGCAAGGGCACAGGAAGGACACAGGACCTGATGCCAGGAGGAGAGAAGGAATGCTGGCACATCCCTCCTGCAGAGATGCAGGTGTTGGGCTCTCGAACCCTAGTGTCAGCCCTGGTAACTGCCAAGCCCCTCTTTGCTTCCCCTCCTTTGGTGTTCTGGATAGAGGCATCAAGGCACCAGCCGCCCAGCCGCCCAGGAAACCAGACTTCACTGATGGCCAATGCAGTGTTCACCGCCTCCAGTCAGGGCCTTTCTGATAAAGGCAAGTTAGAGCCAGAAGCCAGGCCAGGCCATCGTGTAACTTCCTCTTCTCTTTGCTTTCTGTGGTCTGGGCTGGACCTGTGTCAGGCCAGCTCACCCACCTAGGCCCCAGCATTGAAATGGGTTCACAAACTGCAGCAGCTTTCAATGAGGGCTCCCTACACCACGAATATATGAGCAGAGCTACTGCAGCTCCCCCTGAGGAGCAGCAAGAGGGGCAGAGGCCCTCTGGGTCATGAGCTGGGCTGGCCAGCAGTTGACTGACTTTCATTTCCTAAGCCCAGCCCCAAACCTAAGAACCCAACCACCTTTGGCCATGTAGAGGACCCTGGAGCCTGTGCTGACATCATGGGGAACTGCTCCCATGAATGCATTTGTCCCTAAACCCCTGGGGAGAGGCTTCTGTGATATCACCAAGTCACCTGCTTTTGCATGAGAACTGTATGTGGGTTTTCAATTATTCTTACTGATGGCCTTTCTCCAAAAAGTCATTTTTCTGTTCCCGGAAACATATTCCTAACCGAAGTGACTAGTTGTTAAAATTGGATCTGGAGTTTCCTGTTCACATTTATCCATCCTGAGTGCCAGGGCACATGGGCTGTTAGGTGTGAGTCCCCCCCCCCCCCCAGCCAGGAGCAGAATTCTGAGAGTCCCACCAGGGCAGGACAGGCATTGGGCAGGGTCTGTGATGACCAGTCTATCTGTAGTTGCTCGAGACTCATTTATCCAGAAGCTTGGTGGAATAATAGTTTGATGATGACCATATATGTTCTATGTCAGCCACTAACTTTTACAGAACCAGAGTCCAAAACAATTACCTGAATACAGGAATAGCTTATGCCAAAGGCCTCTAGTTCTTATAGAGCCTCAGCATTTACATCATGAATGCCATTTCCAGTCATTCCAGGGAAAGGGTCCAAGTGCTCTGCCCGCTCTTGAGGCTGCTTTAGTCCTCAGGTGGTGGGCACAGTGCCTTTTCAGGAGTTTATGAAAATGTTTGAGGCCTTAAAAAATACTTATTGGCTGTCAAATATGAAAAGAAAACTACAAAATTGAAATTTATTAGTATATAATTAAATTTCTACGAAGTGTAACATCTTGTCAAGTTCATTAATTGTAAAGTTTAACTTTCATAAAAATGTTATTACTTTTGAAAACAATTTGTAGGTTAAATTTTTTCTCACTTCCCAAGAATTCCTGAACATGCCTGCTGTTTGCTGAGAAATCAGAGTTAACCATAAATTAATTGAGTTACTCTTAGCCAAATAATTTCAAAAGCAAAATTAGTCAAATACTTTCAAGATTGTTACAGTAAAAATTATATTAGATATGTGAGATGGCCTGGTGGGTGTGGCTTCAATGCACTTGATATAGTCTGGGGCCTTCCAAGAGCTCTTAGGGCCCATGAAGGGTTTAAGGGGGTTCTGTTTGTATTGGTTTGACCTCAAGATAAACAGGCGTCACAATATTGCTTTCCAAAGGACACTAAGAAGCATGTGCCCACTCTTAGGTTTCTGGTGGTACAGGTGGGCAGGAAGAGAAACAGGGACTTAAAACAAAGAAGAAAAGAGGTTAGACCAGGAGGGGCTATGGAGGTCTCACTGGGGGTAGAGGTGCACAGCTTGCTGGGGACTGGTGAGAGGGGAGCCCTGGGGCTCCCTAAGGGATGCCGTTACAGGTGCCCAAGACTGGATGTGGCTATGGGTGGTGCACAGAGCCCCCCGCCCCACCCCTAGGACACTTTGAGGATGACCAGGGATCTCAGTTCAAAGCGGGAACATCTTGGGAGGACTTATCAGACCCAGAATTGCAACCAACCCACAGATGCTAGACAGTGCTCCACAGTCCTGTGGTTGGCCAACCTGTTAACCTTTTCCAAGGAAGGCGACCAGCTTCCTTGACTTCTTAAAGAACCAAGATTGACTTTATCCATCACCTTTTCATCTTCCAGACACTTAAAACCCCTCTTCATACTCTGTTCTGTCATTTTACTGGGGCTCAACCACAAGCCACTTGTATATAATTGGGCATTATGTCCTTTTTCTCTTTCACAAAATAGGGCACTTGCCCAGCACCAAGCCTGGTCTCCATAAACTCCTGACAGTTGCTGGCAGAGACTCTGTGAGCATATCTGCAAGGCCCTGCTACCCTCATTACCTCCTCCAGGAACCCTTTCCCATCCCCACAGGAGATACTGAATCCTGCTTGGATGCCCAAAGTGCTTTATGTTTATCTCTAGGAATTTAGTAGAGATGATGACTACCATATGTGGCGAGCCTTCACCTGCTAGGCATCCCATGTTTTGTTCTATCCTCCTGAGGCCCTGCAGTGAGGAGGTCACATGCCTGGGCCTGAGAAGTGCAGGGTCTGGAATTGGAGCTCAGGTCTGCCTTCCAGGCCCAGGTTACTCCTGCGTACTATGCTGCGATTACCACACTGTGTTAGCCTTGGGGGAAGGGGACTCCTGTCTCCTCATTAGGCTGTGGGCTTTTCTGGGGTGGACACTTGGTCAGGTCAGGGAGCCCTCATCCATCTTTCCAGGCTGCATCTTCTCACCAGCCCAATCCACAGTCTCTTCCTCACCCTCCTTCTGTCCTTTCCAGCTTGAGAACCATCTGGAAATGGGCCCCATAGCAGCTGATCATCAGCATCCCAACCAAACCCTGGCAAAGGACTTCTGTTCTGTGGGGGAGACTGGACTGTCTGTAGCGGGAAGTTGGCGCATGGTATCTGGGGACAGATGGTCACCCTTTCTGTTCTTTTAGAAATTACTCTAGAAATACCGTACTAAGATACTTAATTTTAATATTTAGGGAAAAATGATTTAAATATATTTGTCATTTAAACTAAAATTCTCTTCTTACAAACTTGTTCTCTGCATGTATAGAAATTTTAACTTAAATTATTGTATTTTTTAAAAAAAAATCTATTAAGTGAAATTCATTTATTCACTTAAAAAGAGAGGGGTGGAGGCTGGGGATATAGCTCAGTTGGTAGAGTGCCTGCCTCACTTGCACAAGACCCTGGGTTCTAATCCCCAGCACCAAACACACACAAAAAGGGTAACCTACAACTACTTCATCAGCTGATCTTGAGATACTAAGCAAAGTATCTTCAGCTTAGTGTCAACTACTCTTCTCCAGATTCATTCCAGGGAAGGCTGAGGCTGAGGCAGCCATATGGGGACTGGGGAGAGACCATCTCCAGCATCCCACAGGTAGGTTCCTGTGACTGCAGACCTCGTTGATGTGGGTAGAAGTCACTGAAGGTGCACATCATTACTTTCATGATAGTAACCTAGCCATTGGTGTCAACAAATTCAACCAGTGATATTTTAGACACTCAGAAATGTGATGCTAACTTAATTCTGCTTTCTTTGTCTTTAAAAAAAAATGTTGGCGGCCTCTCAGGGTTATGATACAGTCTGCTATGTAAGCTTGCCACGACAACCCATCAGTGTGAGTAGCAAGCTGGCCACAGATGCCCGATCTCCAGGATTTTCTAGATTACTTCCATTTTGCCAAATGCCAAACTGTTAGGATTTCCAAGTCATGAGATGCCAAATCCCCATGCTTCTAACAGTAACAAGTTGATAGTTTATCTCCTGTGGCTGCAAATACCACAGCGTTTAGCCCAATGTCATCCTTGGAAAACAGCCTGAGGCCTGGAGGAATAGCTTTCCATCACACTCAAAAGCTCTTTGTGATCAGTTCTCCCAAGCCACCAGAGGAGTGGGGAGGGAGGAGGAGGGTGGCTTTGGAACCCTCTTCCTCCTGTGGCTTTTGTTGAGCAAGAAGCTAGCAAAGAATGAATGCACTTTGAAGCATCACTGCATTATGTAGTTTGCAATGAACTGGGAATCTTATTATGTTTAATAAAACACTTTAGAAAAAGCAACATCTTCCAGACACTTAAAACCCCTCTTCTTTAGGTTTCCAGTGGTACAGGTGGGCAGGAAGAGAAATAGGGATTTAAAACAAAGAAGAAAAGAGGTTAGACGGGGAGGGGTTATGGAGGTCTCACTGGGGGTAGAGGTGCACAGCTTGCTAGGGGCTGGTGAGAGGGGAGTACAGTGGGAACAGCACAGGCTCAAGACAGGAGACCTGTGAGACTTTCCCCTCGGCCTCTGCAACCTTGAAGGCTAAATTCAAATCAAGTATAGCCACAGTCACCCCTACTTGACATCAGCACTGCACCCCAGACCTCTCCAGCTCACTGTGGTAGTCAGGCCAGGGAGCTCAGGCTGCGAAGCTGACCTATCTGCCTACAGGGCCAGCACCACTTCCCTCTGGACTGATGCTTGCTTGACTTCTAGAAAGAATGGAAGCCACTGTGCCGTATACCTCCTTCTCTGTTACAAAACATTCCAACATGCTAAGGAACCATGATGTAATGGACATATTTCCTACCATAAAGGGTGAGTGGAGATAAAATACAGGGGAAGAAATCTGCGTAGCTTTGAGCCTTGGTAGCGCCACTTGCTAGCTGTGTCATCTTAGCTAAGTTGCTTGAACTCTCGAAACACTCTTGTTCAAGTTGTCCAAGTCCCCCCATCCCTAGATGCCTGTGATGAGAGAGGGATGATCTCCACATGTGCCCTGTGCTGTCTGTGAAGCAGTGTGATCTGGAGGAAAGACTACAGTGACTGATTCTATTCTTGGAGAACTAAGATTTAAAGATGCCAGGACTTCAAGCTTGGCTCTACATTGAAAGACAGATATCCACTGAAATATGGAGCAGAATGAACCCCTCAGGTGTGTCCAGATTTGATAGTTAAATGAGATTGGTCTGCAGCCTCCACTGGCTCATTTCCCAGGAGCCAGGGCTGTGTGGCTCTTTCCATGGCTGCACTCCCCTGTTTCTGTGGGCTGAGGGAGGGGTGGTCCCAGTGGTCTCACTGTGCAGCTTCTGGGCTGTCAGCACCGTGAGTGTTCCAACAACACATCCACTAGCTCTTTTGAGAGCTGTTTTTCAAGGGGCTGTTCTGGAACCCAGTACCATGAAACAGTGACAGAAGGTCAGGTAGGTCCCCGGTGGCTGGGCCAGGGCAAGTGTTGTAGAGCAATTTTCACACTGGTGCCCCTCCAGCTTCTCAGAGTCCCAGAGTCATTAGGACAGACCTGGTTTGAGCTTTGCTGAGCTATTTACTATCTGTGTCATCTTGACTAAGTTTCTTGACCTCTCTGAACCTCAGTGTCCTGAAAGTTACAAGTCAGGGACCGATCTCAGCTCTACATGGACAAGTTCTGTGATAGGAAGGTGATGCTGGGGAATCCGAGGGACCC
Organism: Marmota monax; assembly: GCF_021218885.2. NCBI lineage: Eukaryota > Metazoa > Chordata > Mammalia > Rodentia > Sciuridae > Marmota > Marmota monax. Next base: position 19,864,447 of record NW_026692912.1, read on the forward strand.
TGACGGTTCTGCTACTTTATAATTTTATAGCTCCTCCTTTATCCACTGAGAAACCAACTGAGCTGCTGTGTCCTCTGTCTCAGGAGAGAAAAATGGCAAAAGTGCCCACTCCTGCTAGTTTTTAAAAATTCGTTTCCAACAGGGACTCACTGTACTGTGGCAGCACTAACTGTCCTTCCCTGTCAGCCTCTGGGGTCAGTCCAGAGTCCACCCTCCCCTTTCTTTTGCTTGTTAGGGAATGATCCCTGCAGCTCTCTCCTTTAACAGCAGCAGTAGGAGCATAGGGAGAGGTCTCCAGGCCTCATCACAAGTTTCATCCCAATCAAATGCCCCAGGTGGGTCTGGCCAACCCTGAGGGAGACAGGACAGAGTCCAGGTTAGGAGCCAGGGAAGCCAGAAGCTGCTCGGGCTTTTCACCCTGGCTCTCAGCAGGCCCCCTGGCCTGGTGCCAGCCTGCTACTATCTCACTGTGGCCAGGAACAGGCCAGTGAATGCAGCTTCAGATAAGGAGCCAGGGCTGCCTCAGTCCCCTAGAGAAGGGCGTGCTGTGGGCTCAGTGCCCCAAACAATGGGGTAAAGAGCAGTGGCTCTGGGGTTGCTGGGTGAAAGCTCTGGAGGCTGCAGAGGCCTGGGTACAAAGGTGTCTAATTGCAAAGGTGTTTCTGGCTGACTCATGTCTCTGGGAATAAAGGCTCTGTCGGGAGAGAGCACAGAGAGGGTTTTGTCTTCAGGGACTAGAACCTGCCCAAGCTCAGATAAGAGCCCTCTGCCGATTGGCTAGGCAAATGCGCGGTAGAAGGAAACCCTCTGCTTCCCCCTCACAGTTTGGTGTCTGCTTGTGTGGGAGCTCAGTGGTAAGATGGGCCACAAAAAATTTGCTACTAAGGATCGTGCACCAACATTTGGGGAGGCTTTCTTAAATAAATAAATAAATGTGCCCTCAGCCATCTCCATAATGGGATGAGATCACACTGTCATGCCGTCCCACACCAGGTACTTCTTCAAGTGGGACAGAAAGGGTGCAGTGAGGGTAGGAGCCTTGGATCCATAGCAGCCCATAGCCTCCCTTACCTGTACTTCAGATCATGCTGGAATATGAAGCAGCAGGAGGTTGGGATCCTTTGGGAGGCTGGGAGCAGGGCCGTGTCCCTGGGTCTTTGCACAGACTCATCTCTCTCAGGGACCTACCAGTAACTTGGTTTCCCAGCTCCCAGGTCTGCCTCTTGAACTCTTACAAATCCTTCAAAATGCAGCACAGAGGTCCCATCTCTGTGCAGTCTTCCCCTCTCCTCAGGGCACACTCAGTCATGCTACCTTTGTGTCCCCAGTGCCTCGTACTCCCCCTTTGAGGGGCTCTTAGCACTCCGGGGTCAGTTCCCCCAGCTGGAGTTGACTCACTGCATCACTGCTTTTAAGTTCTCTGTTATGCTGGCCCCATAAATTCTCACAATGATCTGGAAATTTTTGCCTCACCAGATGTTCCCTCCCAGAGAAGTCCTTTGTTATAACTGAAGTGCTGCTTTTAGGGAATAGAAATGATGAGCACTGGATAGATCCCAGATGCAATCATGCACCTGCCACCTCCACAGACTGAGTTCCTGTGAGCAGGGACAACATTTCTAACTGGTTCCCCGAGCCTAGTGCCATGAAGAGCAGGAAGCCAGACTCAGCATTGTGGCAGCACTGCAGGAGCACAGCATTCCCTGCTGGCTGTGCTGAGTGTCCACCACGTGACCCAGTGGTTATGGCACTTGTCACATTTTACAGAGAGAAATCTGAGGCTCAGAGGAGTTAAATAACTTTCTCATGAGCAGACAGCTAACAAGGGGTGGAGCCTGGATGCAAACTCAGATCTTTATTCTTTCACTCTGAATCTACCAGCTTAGTTCAAGCCTAGGAATGTCCAAAATTGTTGAACTAGAAACTAGAGATGTTTAGAAAAGTGGAGACTTTCTGGGTAGTCACTCATGTCAGTTTTATGACCACATTCAGCTGAGCTTCATTTGGTGCCCAAATGGCACATTTCACCTTCTAGGTAAAGACCTATTAACACACCCTACCCTCTCTTTTGGAGCTTCTGATGTAAAACAGGCATGTGTGCAGATAGATCAGTCATCAGCCTTGGAATGCCAGAGTTCAAGAGGGATTGTTTGTTTTAGTCTCCTGGTTTTAAGATGAAGACACTCAGCAGTTTTTGGCTGGAGGTGCAGATCAGTGGTAGAGCACTTGCCTAGCATGTGCAAGGCCTTGGGATCAATCCCCAGCACCACAGAGAAAGAGAACAAACAGAAAAATAAACACAGGTTTTACAGTGTTTGATTTTATAGAACTGTCATTTGAGGATAGATTAAAATAGAATCTATCAGAAGCTTTAGGTGAGGCAGCTGAGGTTGAGAGGGACAAAGTGACTTGTCCTAGAACTAGTCAGTGGAGGAAGCAGGATTCTAAACCAGGTCAGTTCTCTGCAAGGCACCTGTTCTTAACCCCCATGCCCAGTCCAGTCTGTCCTACGAGATGTTATGACAGATGCTCTGCCCTGTGCCTAGCTGCCCTCTATCCCTACTGACCTGCAAACAGCAAGCTCTGTCCTGCCCACTGGCCATCCTCGGGCATGCAGGTTCAGCTCCTCAGATATATGAAGAGAATGCTCTTCCCAGTTCTGGTGATTACTTTTAAAAATATGAAATAGGGTATTTTCAATAAAAATACTTCCCTGCTTATACAACAAAGCAGTACCCAAAGTACTGCCATGGAGCAGATATGTGGTTAGCTCTTGTGGAGATGACTCTGCCTCTCACGGCGGCCCACTGGGAGTGCTGCTGCCTCCTGGGTAAATGAGAGGCCAAGCTCTGGCAGGAGGGGTTTTTGGCCCACTCCACCCAGACTGAGGATTCTCAGAGTCCTTTCACACAGAAGAGTCAGCTTAAGAGTTAAAGTGAAGAGGTCTGAACTCAAATGCAGCCTGCCCTCCTCAGCCTGTGGGCAAGGTACTTAATAGGAGTGCTCCCAAGGACCTGCAAGACATATCAGGTAATGCGCTTGAAGGCATCCAGCGCCCATGTCTTAGTTAAATTTCCCAAACCTACCAGGGACCCCATTTCTCCTCCATCACAGTGTTCTGAGAATTACCGTATTTTGGGGTGAAATGTATATTTAAAAGTATATGGAAGCCTCATTGAAAATCCCAGGCACCAGCAGACTGTAGGAAACTCGGGGATTTGAGAAGCGCACCTTCCCAATCCCCAGCCCTTGCAGTGTGTTAACCTACCTTTACTGTAATGGTGCTCTTTCTCTTGGCCTGCTGTTCTGGGATGACATTTAGAAAGTGCCAGCTCTGGGCCCTGCCTATCCCTAAGCCTGCAGGAAAGACATCCCAGCTGCCAACATAGAGCATCTCCTACAGAGCCTGGGGAGTATGAGCCTCCCTTCTCTTCTCTCAGAAGCCAGGGGGTGTCTGCCCCATTTCCCGGTTCTACCTTTAGACATCCATCAAAGCAATGTAGTTCCCCTTACCCCACTGGCTCCAGTGGCCTGCTCAAGGGATTGCCAGAGAATTGTGCAAGTCTTTGGTCTGATCTCAACTGGCTGTGCCTCTTCCCCCACTTGTGGTCACAGCCAAGGGAAGCCTGGTACCGGGCTCTGAGGCCCACGTGGGATGGGATCCCAGAAAGACTTACCTGATGGCTTGTCAGTGGAGGATGGAAGGCTGGTGAGGGCAGGCATGGTGGGCAGAGGTGGTGGCAGCACCTTCAGGTTCTGGTCACTCTGGATCTCGTTGGTAGAGATCTGGTTGATGATACGGTTGTAGGTGGGTGGCTGGTAGACCCGGGGTGGGGTGGCAGGAGGCGGCTGGGGTACAGGCCTGGCTACGGGCACCCTCTGGCAGTGCTCCTCAAGCTGAGCAATGACCTCTGACTGGTTGTGGGCCAGTGTGGCCAGGTGCTGGTACTTGTGCTCCAGGTCCTTATACTTGCTGGCCAGCTGCAGCATGTCAGCCGTCTGGTTCAGGATCCTGTTCTCCAGCTGGGAGAGCTCCAGTGCGTTGTCCCGCTTGCGGATGATCTCATGCAGGAGCTGCATGTAGAGCTGCGTGACACGTGAGTTCATGTTGCGGCTTTCCTTGCGCAGCAGCTTCACCTCGCTCACGATGCCGCCGTCTACCTCCACCAGCTGCTGCAGGGTCTCAATCTGCCGCTTCTGCTTGAGCAACTCGCTGTTGAGCAGCTCCAGCTCCTGCTTGTGCACGCGGTTCTCCAGGAGCACCTCTGGCTCCTTGGAGTTGACGCAGATGGCGCCTGTGACCCGCTGCTGGGGAACGATGAAGGTGTAGGTGCACTTGTCCTGGGATTCGCCCGCCCGCTTGTACCTGTTGAGGTAAATGAACTCTCTCTGTGAGCCCTCCTCTGTGCCTTCAAAACCATCCTCGGGGCCTGCAGCAACTCCCAGGGTGGCCAGCAGTCCCAGCCACCAGCACGTGATACACAGTGGCCTCATGGTCCTTGCAATGTGGTGGTTATTCTTTGTGAATGGATTCTATGAAACCCTGAAAGTAAACAGAGGGGAGAATCAGTGACAGTTCGATTCCTGCCAGTAACCAGTGCCATCAGGGTCCTAGCCTTCTTGCCAGGTGGAACATTTCCCAAATACAGTTTTGGGAGACCACATTCTATTCTTCTGGAGTCAGTGGGCAGGGGAGCCATTCTGGAAGTGACAAGAGACAGCAGGCCCAGCAAGGTAGAGAGGAAAAGGAGGACCTGGACATATGGATGTCAGGGTCCCGGTCCTGCCACTCCTGGAGCCTGAGAACCACCTTCAGGGAAGCTTGAAGTGGGAAAGAGGAGGCACAGTCTGTCTTGCAATCCTCTGACTGTCATATCGCCTCATCCTGAGCCTTCCCCTGAAGCTCCTGTTACAGGTGTGATCTGCCACACTGCTAAATAGTCTCCTCTTCTGGACCTGAGGTCCATGAGGGCAGGTACTACGTCTGACTCAACTTGGTTTCCCTAGCATGGTACTGAGCAGGCTTTCAGCCTGTTAAATGAATGAATTACTAGACATAGTATGGAATGTGTTGGGCTTGTAGTGGACAGTGTCAGTAGAAGGATGTGTCCGGTCACATGGCTCTGGTCTGTGCGTTAGCTAGGCTACAGAGTCCCAAACAGGAACAAACAACTGAGCTCTTCTAAATCCAAGTATTTGTAACAGCCAGTGACTGCACAGTCCCGATCATTGCAACGTGATTATATCAAACGGGAGCACAAAACAGACACATGTCTCCAGATTTGCTTCAGTTCTGTTCTTGGACCATTCATCCTGACATCCACTGAACATTACAGTATACCGAGCAGCGTGCCAGCCAGCCCCTGCCCTCACCGGGCTTCCACAACATCAGAGTTTTCAGGCACTGGGAGCAGAAGCATCATGTGCTGTGAAAGGCCATAAGGGGTACTGACCTCATTGGAGGGGTCAGGAACACTTCCCTGAGAAAGTGACCTTCACAGTGACCCTCTAGGGATGAGCAGGAGTTGGCAGGCCAAGGGGAGGGGAGGATGTGCACTGGTCCCTCCTCTGGCCCCTGGGGGCATTGCTCCAGCTGCCTCCCCCGTCATCTCATTCTTCCTCCACTCCTGCTGCTGCTTCAACTTGCAGAAGATCCTCTCCTGACCTCCCAGCCCCTCTACAGATACTGTTTTATTCTTCTGCTCCCCTTTTTTTTTGGCAAAGCTCTCCAAAGAGCTTCCTGTACTCAGGGTTCTTGAAAGCTCTCCCTGTTCCCTCTTGAACCCACTCGTCAGCCCTGCCCCTCTCCAGCACCCCGGGTACTCCAGCAGGTCACCAGTGCCTCAACCTGCTGGGTGGAATGGCCCGTTCTGGTTCTCATTGGTATTTGCTGCCAGCCCTGTGGGCAGAATTGGCAGCTCCCCTCTTGGGTTTCCTTTTGGAGCCGCCTATCTTTCTGGCTCCCCAACTGCCCCTGTTTGGCTTCTTCAGGCCTGTCCTCTTCATGTCAGGGGCCAGGAGCTCTGTCCCAGACTCTCTTTGCCTTGGAAATCTCCTCTAGGTGCGGTTACCTTCCAGCGTGGCTCACACCTGCGTGTGTGTCTCCAGCTGGGCTCTGCCCTGGGCTCCAGACCTTGCCCCGCTGCCCTTTGATAGTTTTCTCTGACTCAGCATCTCAAGACTCCGCATATCCTCTTTCTTCCCATCTCTCCCCCCAGCTACTTCTTCCTGTTGTTCCTCTGTGAGTAAATGGTAACTGCGTTCTAGTGCTCAGGCCAAAAACCCGATGTTGTCCTCGAGTCCCTTCTATCTTTTATTCCCCGCATCTACTTTACCACCAAATGCTGATGGCAATATCCTAGGAACACTCCAGAATGCTACTGCTTCTCCCCACTCCTGCCTCCGTCCTGGTGCAGCCTCCTCCACCTGGGCTATTGCAGTGGTCCAAGAGCTCTTCTAAATCCAAGTGTTCGCAACAGCCAGTGACTGTTCCCCTGCCCCTGCCCACCCTAAAGTCTATCTTCAACCCAGCAGCCAGAGGATCCTTTCACAAAAGTCAGATCAGCTCGCTCTTCTACTCCGACCCCTGGGATGGCTCCCCATGTTGAAGTGAAGCTGATGACTCTGAGGTCCTCCCTGACCTGGCCCCAGGTCTCGTCTCTGACCCTGGTGCTCCTTATCACCTGCTCCAGCCCCTGGCCCGTCCTGCAGCTCACCAAGCACACCTCTGACTGGGGCCTGTATCTTCCATTTCCTCCCCAGAGCACCTCTGCCCCCTTCTTCACTACTCCACCTCACAGCCTGCAGGTCTTCGCTGAAATACCACTTTTCTCAGGAGACCCTGCCTACTTATTTAAGATGGTGACCTCTCCACCCTCCCCCTCCACAGTCGTTATTTTAACAGACGTATGCTGCCCCCACCCCGGCCCCTTGAACGTGAGCCCCATGAAGGCAGGACAGGTTAGTTTTGTCCACTGCTCTGTTAGCACGTGGCCTGGAATATAAATATTTATTGACAGAATGAAAAAAAAATACACACCCCGAACAGGTGCTGTGTGGTAGGAGTGCTGTGGAGAGGGATCTGAGGAGCTGAGGCACCCTGACAAGGGACTGCCTGAGGGAGCCAGAGCTGCCCAGGGCAGGTATCTGGGCACCCAGAACATCCGTTTACTGAGTGCGCCTGGTATGACCCCGGGCTACTTTTTTGATTCACCCAGTGTCCTTCAATGGTAAACTTGCTATTTCCATTTTACAGAGGAGGAAACTGAGAGGAGACCCAGAGGCTAAGTGACTTGCCCAAGATCACAAAACTGGAAGTTGGCACAACCAGGACTCAGTCCTGGTCTGATGGACACAAACCTCCAAACTCTTATAACTGTGCGGAAATGAGCTTAACCTGATGGTTAGTAGTAAAACAGATATTAGCGTGACCACTTTCCAGTTTCACATTCTTCTGTGCTAAAATACTAGCCATGCCACAGGACCAAAAATTGTGTCCCACCTAGGACTCCCTGGGGTTTCTTGATCTTGTGCCAGGCAGGTACAGAGCAGACCCTGTGCCCTGAGGGCCATGCCAAGCAATATCCCACTGAACGCCAAAGCCCATTCATGGTTCCTACCAACAGGCAGACTCAGGCCTCTCTGGCCAGCTGGAAAGAGGTGTCTGAGAGCTTCTGGTTTGGGTTCTGCTGGGAGGTGGGACTGCAGTGACGTCAGTGGAAACAGCTGGTTTGCAAGTGTTTGCCTGGTTTCCATCATGCCTTGGCCACTCCCTCCCATACTGGTGGCCGTGCCTGCCCAGAACAATGGGGAAGAGCCACCCCCAGGCTAGGGCAGGCCTGCTACACCTTGTAGGCTGCTCACCTGCTGTGGCTGGTGACAAACACCTCTGTGCTGCTTTGCCAGGGACAAGATACTGCCGGAGGCCCAGGGAGGCAACCTGGCTCCAGGAAAGGCTTGAATTCCAAACTTTCCCAAGGCCTCAGACCCAGGGGGCTGCACTGTCTTAAGTTCAGTGCCTTCCCAAATGTGGGCTCTCATATCCCTCCTGGGAAAGATCTTGCACTTGGGCCTGAAATCTAAAGGCTGAGCCTCTTCTATGAAATGCAGCAATCCCACCCATGTTGCACACCCGGTGAGAAAAGTGGAAGCACTTCAGAAACTAGAGATTGGAATAATGTGATAGCAACACTATAACTAGAATGACAGTAACAATATTAACAGCAAAATGTGCCACTGTCTTGGACCCTTACAGTCACCCCCTGAGGAGATTCTGACAGGGAACAGCGAAACATGAGCAGGGGGAACTCAAAGTTGAGGGAACAGTTCTATAAACTGAGTCCACTGTGCTGACCCCCACATGCTTTTTTAAAAAAAAAAAAAAAAAAAAACAATTTACCTGCAGCCTGGATTAAATAGAGCATATATTACATTGCTCAGCAAACAACCTATTATCTGCAGGAGAAAGGCAGGCCAAAAAGCTGATAAGAACAAAGTTACCCTGAGGTGGGGGTGGGGTGGGGAGGGTGGACTTCTGTGACCCTTACACAGACCAGATCATGGAAATCAGGGAGATAAGTATAATTCCCCAGGTTCCAATTAGAACCAGTCAGCATGAGCCAAAGTGACCTGGAGTTGTCATGACAGTGGTGACTTGAAAGTCTGATTTCATTCTGCTGTTGGTCAAAAGTTAAGAGATGGATCTGGGTGGGTCTTTCTGGAAACTTCCGGGGACTCCCAATAAAACTGGAGTGCATTAGGAGCTCACTGTCCTTCTCTCTGAGAGGACCCACTCTCTCCTGTGAGAGTGTTGCTTTTTCCCTTTTCCTATCCCTTCGGTAACCTCATGCCTGTTATTCTGAGTGACGTATCTGAAATCTTTCTGGCATGATTGCAAGAATTGGGGTTTGAAGCAGGGATCTCCGTGACTGCCTCAGTTTTGTGGCAGGCCTCTGCCCTGTAACAGTACCACTGTTACCACACTTCACAGAGGAGGTTCTCAATCCCGGTCCAAGCCACCTTGCCCAGAAGCAGTCCGCTACCTGACAGTGCCTTAGCTGCCTGCTCCACTTTAGGGTGGCGAGGCCAGGGCCAGGGTGCCCTTGTAGACTGTGATGTCTCAAAAGAGCCTTTCTTGCAATGGTCAGGTTAAAAGTCAACCAAACTTGACAGCCCACACTTGCACATGGCTTCGGGTCCTCAAGGCCCTTTGTGGAAACATTATCCCCTTCAATCATTCCAACATTCAGATCTAGTTATTAACATTATGTCCATTTTTAAGGTGAGGAAACGAAAGCTCACAAAAGTGCCAGGTGACTGGCTTGAGAACACATTGCTGGTAGTGGGACCAGTCTTGAAGCTGTTCGATAGATTTGGGGTCTTACCGTCTAATCTCTTTGGGGCCTGGACTTAATGGGGTGACTTGGAGCAGATTGACTTACAGAAAGGTCGGGAAGGGACTGGGCACTGTGCCCGGGGCCTGATATATGTTGTCCCAAGTAACCCAGTGGGGTTGTTATTTTGTCATTCCCCACATTTGATCAGTGGAGATGCTGAAGCCCAGACAGGCAAAGGGACTTGCCCTAGAACACGTGGCAGGTAAGGGCCCAAGCTGGGCAGCTGGAGCACAGTCCCTTCATACCCAGAGCCATGGCCTACACTGCCCTTGGCCTCTGAGGCATTTATTTTCCTTAAAGATTCCAACCCCCAAGCCTTTTGCTAGTTTGGCAGTTCTGAATGGGCAGTAATGAGTGTGTTTACTTTTGCTCTCTTGATATTTATTCAACTAATTGCATCCCAAGAGAAGTAACACCCCCCCACCCCCCCCCCCACCCCGGCATTCCAACCATCTTAGGCCTGGAGAAGAGCTCAGTTCCTATCAAGGCCGAGCTCCTCAGTTTCTTCCTATGACCAACAAAGAAAAGCAAATCCAACTGTTTTCTTTGGCTTCAAAATTAAAGTAAAAACGGCTCTTGGAATCGCTTTTCCACATTGTGTTGTGAGGAGTTTCCACCGTGCAGGGTTTCCCTCCCCACAGTGAGGCTGGTGACCATGCCGCGTGACAGCCTGTGCAAAGAGGGAGGGAGAGTCCCCAGGGCTCGGTCCTACCCAGCCTCCCTGGGGGGGGGGGGGGGGCTGCTTCTGAGTGTCCCTGCTTGGCTTGTGTGGCAGGGCCACACACTGTGCGTTCACATCCCTCTCACCACCATAGCCCTGCAGCCTAGGCTATGGGCCACTTTGTGGGAAAAAGTGACATTTTGGTACAATGGAGTTGTGTCCTGCCCTGTGGCAGAAGGTGCTGGCCTGAGGTCTACTTATGAGTTCTCATGCCAAAGGTTAGGAATGAGAAAAGTTCAAATTATAAAAATGATAACCATAGCCAATGACCAGCACTTATATACATCATCTCAGTTCTCCCAACAACGCTGGGAGAAGGCCCTGGCCATCAGCATAGTGGCCATGGTTGTACACTGTTAAACTTGAAGGGGAACAACATACATTTGTGGTCTTGTGCGTGAGTATCACAGCTATTTTCTAGTCTGCACAAAGATGCTGTTAAGGCTGGCAGCAGGGCTGACAGCCATCCCATTTGCCGGTAAGGGAATTAGAGAGATTCAAAAACTGTGAATCACTTGCACGAATCAGTATTACTAAATAGCAGAACTGGCAACAGAATCCCAGAATATACCCCCAAGCACACCTGCTGTGAAAGTGCCAAAGTAACAGGAAACCCAATAGAAAATGTTCTCTGACCTTCCAGGCAGGAGGAGGACAGGAGCACTCTTGGGGTCCCCAGGATTGCAGACTGCGGGGAAACCTCCAAATTAAGCCTCACTCTCAGGAGCTGCTTCTTCATCAGGCCAGGTGTGGTCCTGCCTGGAGAATGCATAGACACCCCCTTCCCAGGCAGCACCACCCCCTTTGTCCCTGAGCAAGGGCTGAGAACAAGTCCAGGCTAGAGGTGTCCCAGCCCCATGGAAGGACCAAGAAGCAGGCCTCTGCCAAAGCAGCGAGAGCATCTGGAATTGCCACCTGGCTCACGTGTGCCCACCAGCTCCAGGTATCCGGTTCTAGCAAGCTAGAAACTCAAGCTGTGCTCAAGTGAGTCTGACGGACAAGAATGTGAGTCAGGATCATTAGACCAACATCAGGACAGAAGAGAAACAGTGGGAAACTTCAGCGCTGACAAATGGTTGTTGCTGCAAGGGCCTGGCGTGCTGGCAGAGTGCACCTAAGCTGTCTGCTGACCCAGGGTGCAAGAGGGAGTCAGATGAAGAAAAAGTCCCAAGAGGGCTCAGCTGACCACGTGACCAACAGTATTGGGAATAGCGGCTGGCATTTGTTGTAAACTGATGTGCCCCTCTGCGCTCTGTCTCATTGGCTCTCACCCTTAATCAGAGGGCCATACCTACTGCTTGCCCTCCGATCCCGAGGCCTGTTGTCCTGTGTGATTATTCATAGCACCCTGTTTCGTTCTCAAATGAAGCACCACGCTTCATTTGACCCCTTACCCAGAAGAGTCTTGCCAGCACAAGGCAGTACAGGAAACCCAGGTTTGGGAAGGTGAGGTTGCTGCTGACACTTGGAGTAAATGTCAGGCCTGGGATTCCGCTGACACTGCCAGCCCCAGGCCCTCACACCCACCAAGGCTGCCTCTCCAACCAGAGTGAATAAAAGGTGCCTGTTTGTTTGTTTGTCCAATGGCCAGGAGGAGATTACTTCATACTGTTGCCTGGATGAGTAGAAATGGCATTCGGATCAGCACAGGCGGGGTTTTGTTGGATGTTAGAAAGAGCTTCTTGATCTTACAAGTGGTGAGACCCCAGAATGGGCATCTAGGATGAGCAGTGGCAGCCTCACCTTGGAAAACCTGGAGAAGGGACTGTGCATCATTTGTCCTCCGTGATTCACCCCCAGCCTGGAGGCCAGGGAGGGAATAACCAGATCTTCAACCGCCGTGCCTCCCAGCCTGGGACCCTGTGAATCATCTGCCGCCAGAAGGCTGTGTAGGCTTCCAGGGAGGCTACAGCCAGTTCCTAAGCCCTACCAGCTCAGCTCTCACAAAACCTGCAAATGCACCATTTGTCTCCTGTCCAGCCTTCCATCACCCATCCATTTAGCTTTCCTAGCCAGCCCGCCATTATAGATTGCAGCAACCTGGGTCCAGCCCTGTCACAGGAGATAGGAACACAGGAGTGAGCCAGATAGCCCAGGATCAGAAACCCTCCAGATGTGCTTAGAGGAGTAATAGGGGGTGGGGACAGTTTTGCCTGATGCCCTGGGCTCTCGTGCTCCTGGCACGGGTGAGCTGCTGTCTCTAGGGAAGGACTGAGAGCATGGAGGCGGGATGTGGTCACACTGTGAGATCATAGGGCAGGAGGGGATGTGGTTAGGCTGGTTGCCTTTGCCAGGGGGCCAAGGATACTGCTGTTATTTTTTGGGAACCATTTTGAGATTCCCCTAAAGTCCACGCACTGAACCCTCTGTGCCAAGAGCCATGGCCAGCAGAGCAGAGGCAGGGAGTCTGCAGAAGCCATTTAAGAGTCCTGGCTGCTACATTTCCGGTAATGCCTATGTGCTCTGGAGCCCTAGAACTTGGGGAGCCTCAGACAAGAGGGAGAAGTCAGGGCTGGATAGCACTACCCCAGGGTGGCTTCCTGGGGAATCCAGGCTTTGCCTGCAGCTGTTTTTCTGGGTACCAGGGCCACCAGGGACACCTTGGCCTGTCAGAATGGATTTGTTCCTTGAGCACTGGAGCGAGCTCTTTTTGGGTCTATTTCATTGATCCCTCTGCAAGGCAGGGGCTGTGGTTATCCCCATTTCACAGATGAGCACACAGAGGCAAGGTTCACGGTCACTTGCCCAGGGCCACAGAGCTGCCAAGGGGTGGAGCTGGGCTTGGAGTCAGCTTCTTGCCCACACAGTTCTAGCTGGCTCCCTGCCTTTGGGCGCTCTCTCCATGGCTGTCCACACTGCCTGCACATCCAGGGCCGCCTTTCCAAAACTCAATGAGGGGTCGCTTCAGCATCCTACTTGCAAGCAGAGCCCAGCTGCCAGCTCCTGGCCTTAGCATGTGCCCTGCTTTCTGCCTTAAGCACTTCACCCACTGCTTCACCTGATGCGGGCCTGTCTTCCTTTCAGGTGACCTCATGAGGCCATTCCTCTGTGAAGACATCCCTTTGTAGTGAGGTCCCCACCTTCCTCCAGCTTGCAAAAGTGGCCATGGCCTCCTCCAGTCCAATATACAGGTCACAGAATGCACCCATCTGGCCACCTGTGAACTTCTTAAAATCATGGTGAGCTTGGATGCAGACTCAGAGGTGTATAACCCTCTGAATGCCCAGTGCCCAGGATGGCACCCAGGCCACTGAATAGGAATTCTAGGATTTCATTCATTCCGTGTATTTCCCCAGCCAGCATCTATACCATAGGCTAGAGATACAGCAGGAAAAAGGCAGGAGAGGTCCCTGCCCTCAAGGGGCCCACAGCCTCAAGCATTCCTAAAGAAGATGATAACACCCAGATAGGTCGGCTCAGGGGCCCATGATCCACTCAGGCTGGGGCCTCAGGGAAGGGGAGGTACCCCAGAAAAGACACTGGCTGGACATTAGGGAGGCCTGTTGTACAGCTGGGTGGAGGGCTTGTTTGCTTGAGACCTGGGTCTGGGGTTTGCTCCGTGGTTCCACTGGTTGTCTGTTATACAGATCTTCTCTCTGCCTGGCTCAGGGGCGGTTTCGGAAGTTCGGCAGTAGTTAAGGCAGACAGGACCTTCCCTGGGGGAGGGTGGATTGGGACCACCTTAGATGGGGCTTTGGGCATTCCAGAGCCAGGCATGTTCTTGGGCATCTCTGGCAGAAAAGAGGATTGATTCTGGGCTTCTCTGTGGTGGTCTTGGCCTGCTTGAGGGAGGACAGGGCAGCAGAGGGGGCTGAGGCTCTGGGCCTGCTGGCCCCAGGACAGGCTGATGTCGCCAGAGAAAGGACCTGACACAATAGCTGGATTGTCAGAGGCTGGCTCCCCCACCCAACATTTTAACATTCCTATGATCAGAGTGTGTCTCACAATTGATATGTACATGGAACAGGACACTGTTAGAATTATAACCGCCACCCCCCCCCCCAAAGCTGTTATTAAAGCAGTCCTAAGACTCAGTCCACGTGAGGGAATATAGTTTTGTCATAGAAACTGCCCCCAAATGAGGTTTCTGGCGTGACCTATCTATCACCACAAACTTCAAGCTGCCCACAGCTGAATAACCCTTCTATTTGGGGTGTTTTATATACACTGGGAAAAAATGCGCTATTCAGTGAATTGATTCTTTCTGGGGCTTTCTGCCGTATGATTGTGCAGGATGGTAGTGGGCTGGGCTGGGCTGAGCACAGATTGGGTTTGCATCTTTGCCCTTTGGCCCACTGGTGAGACCATGAGAGAGGCACGGTGCTCCTGAGCCTCAATTTCTGCTTCTGTAAAATGGGGCAGCACCACCCACCTTGAGAACCCTCTGAGCCCCATGGGCCCCCTCTTTAGGACTCTTACACCACTGTGTGTTGGTATAAATATTTACTGTCTACCTGCCTCATCTTGCTGGGCTATGGGCTCCACACAGCAGGGCCCCACCCCCATCTGTCTGTTGTCAATTGAGAACATTCCAGATTAAATGGGTTATGATTCAGAGAGAGGCCAGAGGCTGAATGTACCTGCCTTGGGTGGGGCTTCTGTCTGTTGTTTGTTCTATTGTAGCTACCAGATGCCATCTCTCAGATGTCAGCTCAGGGATTGCTCAAGTGTGGCTCAGTACAAACAGTGAGGATCTGAGCACAGAATCTGCAGTCCTAAGGGAGTCTGCAAAGGAGGATGCAGAAGATGCTCTGTGGTACCTCAGTCAAGTAGATGAACATTTCTCTGAGGCCCCACCCCCACGTGCTAGAGCTGAGTTCTGATGGGGGCCAGTGCCATGGCTCACCCAGGCATGCAGGTGTTTAATATCCCAGATCCACCTTGTACTGGCCATGGTACAGCAGGGGTGGTGTGCAGCTGCTGGTACATGATACCAGGAAGAGACGTAACACTCCTGCTCCGCTGCCTCCAAGGTGGGCTTCTGTGGATAACAAGCCATGTGATGAGGCCGGATGAGCATGAGGCTCTCAGAGGGGGTAGTGCAGCGATCCATAGGACAGTAAAAGCAGACTTGGCTGCTGGGGGCATGGGACAGGGACCCAGCAACAGTATCAGGACAAAAGAAATTGAGGAACCTTACTCAAGACAGTGGCATGTGGAGGAAGAAGACATGGGCTTTGTAGACTGACAGTCCTGGATCCAGGTCCCACAGAAATCAATTAAGTGTGTAACCTTGGGCAAATTAACCTCTCTGAGCCTTAGTTTTCTCATCCATAAAATAGGATGCTAACCTTAGAACCTGCCGCTGAGGGTTGTGGTGATAATGAAGTGGGACAAAATGTGCTCCTCGCTTAGCCCAGTGGGAGCTTTTTTTAACCATGATGGGCTCCTTCCTCCACCCGTGAGCTTGCAGCAGTGCCGTGTGGAGCCCTCTGGACCATGTGCTTTACGTGTTTATGTCTCTTCCACTGAGACCCGTTAACCAGGCCATGAAGTTAGTCAGAGCCTCTGCTCAGCCTGAGCTGTCCAGAGAAGACCATGAGCCACCACGCCAGGCCTCCCAGCTGCAGCAGGGAAAATGTGGCTTCAGCAGCCACAGAGGCCTGTGCTAGAGAAGCACATATTTCACAGCAGCTTTCAAAATGCCTCCGAGAGCTCAGGGAGCCTATTGGGGCTAAAGGACAGAAGGTGCTCTCCTGGAATTAAATGCACCAGTGTTCTGTGGCACAAGATTCACCGCCGTGGCCAGCCTTGCTGGTGGCCACTCCATGCCTCTTCCTCTGCGACTCTAGGACAGTCCTGGCCTCTGGTCCTCCTGTATCATTGAGGAAGTTTTATTTTCTCTGAGATTCTAGCAGGGATGCAAAAGAGCAGAGCAGTGGTGCCCGTGGGCAGGTGGGAGAGGTGGGGTGCTCTGCCTGTGAGGTTCAAGTGCTTGGATCCAAGTGTCTGCACAACTCCTGGGTGTGGACTTCTAGAATGCACACATACTTCAGGTGACCCCAGACATAAAGCCCCTTGGGCTCCTGGAAGGTCCCCATGTGGGTAGTAGTAGCTGCAGCACTGGCTCTGCCTTCTGGGATTTCCTAAAAACTTTAGCAGAATATGTCGAGAACAGGGAAGTAATTTGAGTCCCTGCTGTCCCCTCTGTGCAATTCTGATTATTATGGCTCATGATAACCAGTGACTGATGTTTTCTAAGGATTTTGCCACACACCAGGTCACATGTGCTCCTGGAGAGCAGGGGAATGTGGCCTAGTGCATCTGGAGCTACATGACTGGACTCAAGTCCTGGGGCTGGCACTGACTAGCCCCATGGCCTCACACTCCACCCCTACCTCAGTTACGTGATCGTGTCTGCACTGTAGGGAGATTGTAAGGATTCTGTGCATTGGGAAGCACTTGGCTCAGCTGCTGCTGAGACGGGCATTATTATGCTCACATTTCACAGAAAACTGAGATTTAGAAAGGCTAACCATTCTGCCAGAGCCACTTGGCTAGTAAGTAGAAGAGCCTGGACTTGAAGCCAGCTCAAGAGCTCTACCCTCCTCTGCCTGCACTTGGAAAATCCACGTGGGGAGCATTTGGCCAACCTAGGAAGTGGCGCTCTCAACTTTCCTCAGAGCCCTGGTGAAAAGAGATCCTTTTCTGAGTAACCAAACTGGCCTCTGGGAGCTCTCATAATCCCACAGCAGAGGCAACAGCTGACCCATGACACACATATCACAGAGGGAGAAGGGAAGGATCAGTAAAGAATTTCTGTTTGGAAATGTTATCTAACGCTGAGAACTTTCAAGGGACTTGGTATGTGATGCCTGCAATGTCCCCCTGCTGAGCTGCCAGGGAAGCCCATTGTCCCCTATTACTTGGCTGCATTCAGCAAGTTCAAGACCTGGGGGACCCTGGGTGCTTGGAGGGGTCTGATGTCCTAGGGCATGGAGGGAAGGTCAGGGCAGCACTTTGCCCCAGTCCCAGTGGCAGAAACCCATGGGTGACAGACATCCCATCCAGCACGGGACACTTCTGCTGCTGTCCTCACCAGCTGGAGGGATGTGAACAGGCTGCTGGGCTCCAGAGAACTTTCTAAGCAAGGCCTTGGTCTACCTCTGGACTGCATTTGCTTCTGCTTCTGCCTTGGCATATTCTCTAGCCTGGGTGTGCAGGAGCCCAAAGCCTAAGGACGCCTCGCCAAGTCCCGCTACCCTGCTGTCTGCAGCTGTCCGTGCACTGCCCCCTCAGGCACACACCTACCCGCACAGCACATATCCCAGCTGCGGCCCCATCCCAGGAGCCGCCTGCTCTCACCCCACAGGCCCTTTGTCTGAAGGAGGAGAGTGGGGCTCACTGATGAAGCCCTCAACATCCTGACCTGTGATCTTGCACCCCAAGCACCACCCCTGCCCATGTCCACAGTCCTGCCCAGGCAGATGCCTGGTTGGCTCCAAGTGAAAGAAGGGAGTGATCCCTGTTGGGTCCAGCTGCACACACTCCCTGGTGGAAGGGTCAGGGTCTGAGCCCCCAGCCCCGGGGCCAGCTGCTGCCTTGCTGCCCCTTGCTGCCACAGACCTGGCAGCTGGCCCCTTACCTCTTCCCTCCTGTGTGGCTCCTGGGGCCGCTCCTCACATGCTGCACTGTGGCGTCAGCGGGGCAGCTTGTCCATGGCCTCCAGGAGAGGTCCCAAGTCACAGGCCGAGCTGGCGGCCCGGCAGCCCTGCTCACTGGCCTCTGTTGGCTCTGACTTGCAGCCGGCTCCAACGAGGATGGGGCGGGGGCCAGCGGGGTGCCCCAGGGCTGCTCTCAATCTGCTTTCCCTCACTGCGGGGCAGGCGGCCACCTTGGTGCCATGCTCTGCAGGTCTGGCCTTGGGCAGTGCTGCTCAGGGCTTGGGGTCCATCCTCAGGCCGACTGCAGCAGCCTCATTTGAACTCCCAACTCCTTTGTGGAGGCTTTACATGCCGCTGGAGGAAATTGTGAGCACAGCCTGACCCTGGTTGGCTGCAGGCACTTCTCTCCACCCACCAGTGCAAGAGGATCCCCCAGGCCCCAGAAAGGCTCCGGGCCTCCCCTCAGCCCAGACAGGGGCGGGCCGCCCGGTGATGTCACACTAGCTCCAGCCCCAGCTGGTCCAGCCCCTCCCTGCCCGCCCACTTTGGCGGCCTCAGCGGCCCCCTCCTTTCTCGACACGGGCTGGCGGGCCAGCTCTGCTCGCTGGCCCGCTGCTCCCCAGAGCCAGGCAGCTCCGGGGGCGTCCTGCAGAGGCAGAGCGCTTCCCAGTTGACTCAGGTAATGGGCTCACATCGCTGCCCTGCAAGCCCAGGGAGCAGCCCTCCCTGACAACTCCCGCCCCATGCACTGCCTACAGAGCCCCAGTCCAGGGCGCTGCTCAGCTCTGTAGCCTCCCTTTGTCAGCTCCCATTTTGGAGGCCTCGCTTGAACTGCTCTCCAAACCCTGGGGAAGGGAGCCCAAGGCCATCCCGTCCCTGCTGCTGGAGGTTAGCAGGAGGCAGCAACTTAGGACCACCCACTAGGGGTGGGGCACCAGAGAAGAATCACTTTCTACCTGAGTCACCTTTCCAATGTCCCTTACCTGCAGCAGTAAATTAGGCAGATACCTCTAGTAATCTATCTCCCAGGGCTGCGGCAAGTGTTCCAAAGGATGGGCCAGCCAGATCTTGCACTCTGAGCCTCTCTGTGGCCCTGTCTGGCCTCAGTGTTATCAGCTGTGACTAGTGGGACTCTTCTAGGAAGAACTGTTGGAGTCCCACTTGAGATCTCGGAGCAGAATCTGCCACCTTAGGTGAAATCTGAACATTCATAGGATCAGAGCAGGAGAGAGTAGATGGCACCTGACCCCATGAATCAAGCATCCTCCAGACCTGATGCCCTGTCAGGCTGGTCAGTGGGGAGGCAGGGTCAGAGGAAGGAGGGCCAGGCCTGCTGCTATGTGCTCTGTCCAAGAGGAAGAGGAAGGCAACCCCCCCCCCCGAGGCACCCAAGAGTGTTGTTCACCCTTGTTTGGACTGCAGTGTGGGCAGTATTGGCAGTGGCTCTTTTTTCCTCCTTAAAGTCTTAGTGATGATGGTGGTGAAAACTTCAGTGGAACTCTCCCCACCTCAAGGCACCATGGATTGTGTTCCTGGCCCCTGGGCAGAAGGGCCACTGAGGCCCATTTAGGACTTCCACTAACCTCTGCAGGGGTGCAACTTTCCTTCTTAGCCTCTCCCCAGCCTCTCAAGCTGTCCCCCTTTTCCATCTGTAAGTTCCTTCCCTTTTTAGAAGAGAACCCCGTCTTTGCAGGCCCCCACGTTAGAGAGCTAGATTAGACTGTTGGTCAGAAATACTCCCTTGCTCTGCTGTGGGGTGAAAATGTCAGCCCACTCTGGATTCCCCAGAGGGCCTGGAGAGCTCCTGAGGGGCCATGGGGAGCATGGTGGGCTGGGGCTTGAGGTCAGCAGACGTACATGGGAAGGAGCTGAGTTCTTCTCCTCAAGCTGTGCCCTTGGCAGGATAAGGAACCCATATTCTGCAGCCCAAGATAAACACTGAAAGTTTGGTGTGTCTGTCTTTCCCCCTTTCACCCTCTCTTTCTTCCCTCCCAGTTCTCCCAGGAAGAGTTTGTTGGGAACCTGCTCTTGACCAAGGTCCCTGTCCTCTGAGCAGCAGTCAGGCTGGGAGGCAGACTGTGTGCACAGAGGTGCCGGGCGCTGAGGGCAGATCTCACCAGTAGACCTGGCTGAGCCTGAGTGGGGCAATCAG
Organism: Marmota monax; assembly: GCF_021218885.2. Classification (NCBI taxonomy): domain Eukaryota; kingdom Metazoa; phylum Chordata; class Mammalia; order Rodentia; family Sciuridae; genus Marmota; species Marmota monax. The sequence continues at coordinate 19,884,319 of NW_026692912.1, forward strand.
GGCTCTATGAGGAAGTGATGCTCAGAACTAGCAGGTGACCTCGTGGAGAAAGAAGGGTCTGGGCAGAGAGGATGTGTAAAGAGCCTATGGCAGATTGCTTCTTCAGAGAGAGCCCAACATCATCTCCCAGGACCCAAGGAGACCTCAACACTCTGAGCCTCTCTGTGGCCCTGTCTGGCCTCAGTGTTATCAGCTGTGACTAGTGGAACTCTCAGTGTTATGAGCTGTGACAGTGGGACTCTGGTGTCCATGCACCACCTCCTTGAATCTGAGTATCTTTGTGAACTTGTCCCAGCATAACACAGTGGGAGTGACTCTACCTGGCTTGCAAGGCCAAATGAGAGAAGAGCCTGAGCTTTACAGAAGCCACTGTGCAGAGGCCATGTGCTTGATAGGCAGCCCCAGGCATGTGAAGAAAGAAGCTTCCAGTTGATTCCAGCCCCTGGCCATGGGGCCACCCAGCTTTGGAGTCTTCATTTTTGGGCTTCGACATCAGGAAGCAGAACTAAGCCATTCCCGCCTTCCAGATCCCTGTTCCTGGCCCATAGAGCCCATGGCTGTGAGGCAGGGTGGCTCCAGCTTGCTGGGTCTGGGTCCCACCACAGCAGGAACTGGAGCAGATACCCAGGCTGCAGAGTGTTGAGACCCTAAGAGACAGGTGGGACTTAATCCCAGGAAGCCACCAAAAGGTTTTGAGCAAGACAGTGTCAAGGCTGCTTTTATTTGTAAAAGGCCACATTAGTTGTTGAGTGGAGCTTGGACTGATGGGAGCCATAGACTAGCCATCGAGAGCTGGTGGCAGTGGTTGTGACCATCCTGGCAGGAGGTGATTGGAGGCTGATTGTCCCACTCTGCCCCAGTCCCTTCCTTGATCACTACAGTAATTCTCTTTTCCCAATTTGAAGTCCCTAGGATCCCATTAAGTGAGGGGGCAGCATCAGGTTGGCCTTCCCCTGCCCGTCTTTGCACAACCTCTGCCCTTTTGGTGGTTCAAGGCAGCCAGGGATCCTGCTGGGGAGCTTGAGCTCTGGAGCCTATTCCAGTTCTGCCACTCATAGCTCTGAGCCTCACTTTCCTCGTCATAACATGTGGATAATACAAGGATCTGCTTCGCAGAGCTGTTGTGAAGATTAAATGAGAGATGACATAATAGTGTCACACACACACTCTGGCTGATGCATAGCTCAGTGACTTCCTTTAATAATTCTTTATTGCTTCCTTCACTGTGAGTACCTCAAGGACAGGAACAAGTGCAGACCACACAGGACTCTCCTGTTGTACAACCCAGGGTGGGGGACAGAACTAAGGACCAGCCGACTGGGGAGGGTGAAATGCTGTGACCTGAGTCTGGCAGATCTGGGCACAGATCCTGACCCTCTTACTACTCTGGGCAACTTTCTTTTTTTTTTTTTAATATTTATTTTTTAGTTTTCGCTGGACACAACATCTTTGTTTGTATGTGGTGCTGAGGATCGAACCCGGGCCGCACACATACCAGGCGAGCGCACTACCGCTGAGCCACATCCCCAGCCACTGGGCAACTTTCTTATTCTCTCTGAAACTTTGTTTCTTTGTTTCTAAAATGGAGCTGACAATACTTACTGCTCAGGTGAATGTGAGAATTGAATAAGATAAGGCTCGCTGACACTGCACCTGGACTCCAGCATCTGCTAGAGCCCAGGAAGCACGGGCTGCCATCCCCTTCTCCCTGCCCTCCCATGTCACCCATCATCTCCATCAAACTTCAGCTTGACTCACGGAGCTCAAAATCCCCCACCTCCTCCAGGTGGAGGATTCTGTTGGATAGAAACATCATGTGACAAAAACGTCAAGGAGAAAGGACTCTTCATTTTCCTTGTAGTTTTCATCAAGATGAAAAACATGTGATGTTTATATGGTGGAGAATACGGAGACTCTTCATGGATGTGCCACAATTTGTACAAATGCTTTCATGTCTTATCACCTTTCTGACAGCAACAAATCAAGTCATCTACTAAGGTACTGTGTATGTGGCAGGGGTGTGTGGGGTCCACACTTGGTGTGTGTTAGAGGGAGGGAGGCTTGGAACTCAATCTTGCAACCTCAGATTCCTACCCAGTCTTAAATTTCCAAAAGTGAACCCAGCCCCCTGAACACGTTTTAAATATTTTTATTATCTTCTGGCCTGTGTTGCTTCTGATAAGTCAGCTGCCTTCCTTTATATACATAAAGGGTCTTTTGGCTTCTTTCAAGATTTCCCCCCAATCTTTGATTTTTTTAGCAGTTTGACTGTGATGTGACTAATGATTTTCTTCATATTTATTCTATATGGGGTTCAATGAGCTTCTTGAAACAATGGATTGGGTGTTTTTTTTTGTTGTTGTTGTTGTTTTGTTTTTGTTTGGTTTTAGTTTTGGTTTTGGTACCAGGGGTTGAACCCAGGGGCACTCAACCCCTGAGCCACATCCTCAGCCCTTTTTTATATTTTGTTTAGAGACAGGATCTCACTGAGTTGCTTAGGGCTTCACTAAATTGCTGAGGCTGGCTTTGAATTTGTAATCCTCCTTCCTCAGCCTCCTGAGTTTCTCGGATTACAGGCATGTGTCACCATGCCTAGCTGATTTTTTTCCCCCCACTAAATCTGAGGATGTCAGGGAAATTCAGGGTCATTATTCCTTAAATATTTTTTATGCTTCAACTCCCCACTCGTTCTTGAACTCTGTTTACATACTTGTCATTCCACAGGTCACTGAAACTGCATCTATTTATTTATACCCATTCTTCTCTTGCGGTTCAATTTGGGTCATTTCAGTTACCTGTCCCCAAGTTTTCCAACCCTTTCTTGTATAGTATCTAATCTATTAATTTCATCCAAAGCATTTTCTATCAGGTACTGTGGTTTTTGATTCTAGGATTTCCATTTGGATGATTTTTATAGTTCCCATTTCTCTTTCACTATTCCCTATCTGCTCACTCATTATGTCCTTCATTTTTCCTAAAATCCCATGCATATTTATAATGACATTTTAAAATCCTTATCTACTAATTCCAGCATTTAGGTGTGGGGCATAAGTTGGACTTTACTGACTGTTTTTTTTTTTTTTTAATTCTCTTGATTGTGTGTCACATTCTCCTTTCCTCACGTAACTATAATTTTTTATTGTATAGTAGACACTAGATATACAGTACATCAAAGAAATTCTGTATCTGATTTTCTTCCTCTGTTGTGTTTTTCTAGCAGGGAGTGAAGCTGCTTGGTGTGTGGAGGCTTGGTTTTTAGGCTTTGTTTTGGTAGTTTTATTTTGGTTTTGTTCACAGCCTGAGGGCATACCTTTCACCTTGGGCTTATGTATAAGACATGGCATTTCTGGAACCAAATCAAAAGCCTCACATATTTGCTGAGCTGCTTTAACATGGCAGGACTTGAACTCCAAACTCTGTCTTCCAGGACATTGTTGGAATTTCTTCCTCCCCACTACTGCTTTGGTCCTTGGAGTCTCTGTCCACATGTGTACAATTTTGGTGCTAGCTAGAAATTTGAGGGGAATCTGTGTAGTAATTGGGAGGTGTCCCCTTCTGTAGTGCTCTCCTTTCTGGTATCTTTCCCTTTCTGGGATTTTCGAAGTCTGTTCTCTTTGTCCTCTTCCCAGATAGTGACTGCTGCTCTCTGCTTCAGTTCTGCTCTCCTGTGCATCTCCATGTCCCAGAAGTGCCCTGCGTGCTTCCCCTTTTTCGAGGACCTGTTCCCTCCAGCGTCTCTGCTTTTGGTTCTTCTCTGATGCTTCTGAGACTTGTTTTGTTTGAGTTGTCCAGAGTATCAGATTGCTACTGATCAGGGGTTAGGTCAGTCGAGACCGCTCCTTCATGTCAGGACCTGGGACTTCCCACATCCCAGGTAAGTTTGTCTTCTCACCCAGCCCTGTTCTGCTGCTGCTGGTGGCACTGTAAGCTAGTCAGATGGCTGCTGGCTCCTCGTCCAGGATCTGCCCTCTCTGCTCTTGGTCATATTCTGTTGGGAAATATCAGCCCAAGAGGCCCCAGGTTGCTTCTTTTCAAGTACCCACCTGGTCATTAGAAGATGAAAGAGTTGTGCTGTCCTCACACATCTTGTTAGAGCATCCAGCTCTACATTTAATATATATCAGTTTATTTCTTCCTCTTTGTTATAGTTTAGATCTTAAATATCCTCCCAAGGCACATGTGCTGAAGGCTGGGGTGCTGAAGGCCTGGGGTGCTGCTTTTAGAAGGTGGTGTACCCTTGAGGTGGAGCCTATGGAATGAAGTTAGGTCATTGGTGGCATGCCCTCAAAGGGACCCAGCCTCTCCTCTTCTTCTCCTTTTTCTTCCTGTCCATCATGAGATGAACAAACCTCCTCTGCCACATGTTCCCACCATGTGTGCTTCACCACAGGCACAAAGCAACAGGGCCAAGAAACCTCTGAAGCTATGAGCCAAAATAAATCTTTATTCCTTATAAGTTGATTACCTCAGGTATTTTGTCACAGTGCTGGAAAGCTGACTAACACATCTCTCAAGACTCTGTGAGGGAGTGTTATGGTTCTATTCTAGCAAGAGACGGAGGTTTAGCAAATTGAAGCTGCTGGCACTGAGCCACACAGGTAGGAAGTGAGGGGACTGAAATTAAACCCTACATCAAGCTAGGAGGAACGCAATTGTCCTGAAAACAAGTTGTATTTCTTCAATTCTAACATACTTTTTCTTGTGTTCAGAGCATGATGCATCTTCCAGTTGATGGCATGTCATAGTGTAGTTTACAGCTCTTTTTTTCCTCTAATAGAATATGACGCATTTTACAGTTGAGGACTTATTTGTCAGATTTGAAGAAGTGTGACTGTTTTAGTCATCAAAGCTCCAGTTAAGTTGGCCCATGGTAGAGGAAAAAAAAGGCAAGTCCCTCCCTTCCTGGTCAGCTGGTCTTGGAAAGGCCTGGGGGAGTGTCCAAGCATCAGGAAGCCTGCACACTGCCAAAGGCATCCATCCACCAGATGTAACAAAACAGCCGCCTCTGAGCTGAGAGTCAGCCAGCTGGTCCCTCCTGTCCTGGAGGCGTGTGTCAGGTCCTGTGACTTGCTGCTCCTTGCTGGGCAGGGGCTGTACCCTGGTGGGAAGTTAGGAGACTTGTGTCTGTGTGAAGTCTCCAAGGTAGTGCTACTGTCTGGTGTCACAAAGGATATCCAGGCACCATAGAAAGTCCTTTGAGGAGTCTGTCTGATAAATGCTTGCTAGATAAACCAATCCAAAGGTCAGAACAGGGTGCATGCTCAGTTTCAAAGCAGCTCTGAGAGCCAGTTGTTAGCTCACATATGATCCGTTTCACTCTTAACTTCTCCATCCACGTGTCAAGGGACAGTCGGGCCAGTACCTCTCCTCAAGTGTGGACATCACCTGAAAAACCCGTTTGTTAGTCAACAAATATTATTAAGCCCCATCTGAGCACCAGGTCAATTTTCCCAAAGCCAATTTGCTGAGATTTCAGTCAACTGGTTTTCATGATACCTCAGAATAAGATTTTAAGGAATGCTCATTTTTCCTTGGCCTAATGCTCCTCTACTGCAGCTGAGCTGGGGCCCATCCCAAGAGGGGAGACTGAGGACCATGGAGAGTAGAGACTCCATTGTAGTTGGCTGGTTTTCTTTGTTTCTTCATAACAAAAATTTCACAGAAGTTTTCTAAAATATCCCCATCTAATATAAAATTTTTAAGATATTCTCATTACTGAAACCTCGTCTAGATCAGGCAGGACCTTTGTCCCAGATAGCCCCACTCTTCTGAACACTGCTGCATCAGAGTAAAACCTTCAAGACATGAGCCTTTGGGAAACCATTCAAATCCAAACCCTAACAGATTGCAACCCCCTTACACAGATACCTGCTAAAACCCTCATGGCAGAAAGCAGCTAAGCTGTTTCTGACCTTGTTGACCTTTCTGGGACCCAAGGAGGCAGCTAAGTGAGGGCTTCTGGCAAAAGCCTGATAAAGTGAAGTTCTAGGAATGAGAGCGGGGGGGTGGGGGGGGGTCACCAGACAGAGGTGCTGGTGCCAGTCAATGACTGCTGCAGGGAGCTCTGACTGCAGGTCTGATGTAGGGGTCTCCAGGGACCACACACAGGGCCTGCAAGGAGTAAGGGCACTGGTGTAGGAGGCTTGCCTCAGTGCCACCAGCCTCCGGACTACTCCTTGCCCACCCTCCTCCCTGCCTGGCAGGGCCAGATAAGTCCTAGCTCTGAGGCCTGAAGCCCTGAAGGGCAGGGATGGGCTTTCCCTCTGTGGGTGTTCTCCGCCTGCTGCCCAGATTGCTCTTTGGTACCCTGAGGTCGGCCATGAGCACTGCTCAGTGGGCTTCCTTGCTTGGGTTAGGGCTGCCTGGTGCAGGCACCAGTGGGAGACAAGAGGGTGGGAAGAGAGCAGGTCTCTCCTTGCAGAGCAACCCTGTCTTTGTGTTATAGGATCTGCCAGTGACGGCTGCCAGTTCCACCTCCACCACTTACTAACTATGTGACTTCTGAATTCTCCAGTCTCCATTTCCTCATTTAAAATGAGATAGCACTGTCCCCTTCCTAGGATGTCAGGGAGGAATAAGTGAGTCGGTGTGAGTGCTAATGTCCAGTGTAGCATCTGGGCAGAGTTGGTACTCAGCACATGCTCTCTTCCTTTGGTGATCTGGAGCCCTGTTATTTCGGGTCCTCTGAAAATCAGTCACTTTGCCTCTCTGTCTTGAGAACTTTCCTTTAGCTTCCTCTTTTGGGTTTGTCATATCTGTCACTCTCCTAGCACCACTACCTCTAGCCTCACTACTGATAGTCCTTCAATCCCTTCACCTGCAGCCAGTGTAGGAAACCTGCTTAACCAAAGAAAGGGACCTTTTAACACGTTGGAATGTAGGCTGTGGAGACTGTGCAGACACCCCCCCCCAAAATAGCTCTCAACATTTTCTAAGTACTTATTGATCCCTAACCCCATGTAAGGTGGGTTCTGTTTTTATTTCCCAGTGTTTTAGTCAACATTTTTATTGATGTGATGAAAAGACCTGATAAGAACAATGCAGAGGAGAAGTTTATTTGAGGCTCACGGTTTCAAAGGTCTTCATCCATAGATGGCTGACCCATTGCTCTGGGCCCAAGGTGAGGCAGAAAGGATATGGAGGAGGAAAGGACATGGAGGAGGAAAGCAGCTCCGAACATGGCAATCAAGAAATGGGGAGAGAGAGACAGAGAGCGAGCAAGTACACATGCCAGCTCCACTCACCAGGGACAAAATGTAAACTCCAAAGCCATGCTCCCAGTGACCTACTTACTTCAGCCACACCCTACCTGCCTACGGTTACCACCAATTAATCCATCAGTGGACTAATTCACTGGTTAAATGACAACTCTCATATTCTAATAATTTCATCTGTGGATGTTCTTGGATTGTCTCACACACGAGTTTTGGGGGCATGGATAATATCTAAATAACACCCAATTTCAGGATGCAGAAACTGAGGCTTATGTTAATTTTCCAGGGTCACATGCTGGGTCAGTGGTAAGGTAGGTACTCTGGCTCACAGGGACTGTCATCTCAGCCTCTGGGTATTCTTCCTCTGTGATAAATAAAAAGCAGCTCCCCAGATCCCAGGAAGCAAGTCATTCAGATAATCCACTAATTGGCTGGAAAACTACAAGGTTTTCTCTATAAATATGCAATGTTTTAAAGTTTCTATCTGTTCTTGTTCAGCCTTTTACACAGAGCCACAGGGACACACAGATGCACATTTGCACTGGCCTCAGTGAACCCTGGCTGCTCACGCTCTTGCTGTCAGCCTCTCCTGGGTGACTCAGGCCTGCACAACAGACTGACTTCACTGAGGGTTGCAGGGTGGGGGAGGGGCGCTGCTTACAGGAGCCCCATAAATCCCAGGCAGCTGTGTTCCTTGTTGCTTTTCCAACTCTTCCTAGCGGACACCTTCCCCTCCCAGCCTCTCCTCCTTCTCCTTCTCATTTGCTGCTTCTCACCAGCCAAAGTCCAGGGAGTCTGATCATTATTTGTAAATAGCACTAACCTAGCCTAAAAGGCTCCCCTGTGAGAGAAGTTGCCTGAGCTCTATCACCCAAGGCCTTGGGGCCTACCATCCCTCTGCTCTTACATGACAGCTGCAGGCCCACACTCCCTGGCCTGGCCCAGTGGGAGGCCTCCATGTGGATTCTCATCAGGCCTCAAGACAGCACTGCCCAGGAAAGGTCCTCACCACCACCTAACATCTTGATGACGACATGGCTCTGCTCAGCCAGGAACCACAAAGCCAGGGTTTGGATCTGAGGCTGCTTGGACCCAAAGTCCATACCCCTGACAGACTTCCCAGCAATGTGAGGTAGGGCAGCCCAGGGACGCTTTTGACCCTCATTTCTTCATCTGTACCAGAGTACTGTTTATGCCCAGGGCTAGCGCCTAGGTTGAGAGGCTGTGTGCCTGAAACGTGGTTGGTGCTTGGTAGATGTTGGGTCTCTTGTGTGCAACACTTCAGCCCAGCCCGGGGCAGTGGTCTCAAGCTTCGGTGGCTTCAGAATTAATTTGGGGTCTGGTGAAAACTCAGTTTTCTATGTCCCACCCTCAGATTAGGTAGGTCTGGGGTGGGGCCCAGGAATTTGCATTTTGTTCTAACAAGTTTACACAAGGACCCTTGAGTCTGGCTTGACCCCAAAATAACCACAACTGCTTCTGATAACTGTCTTGTGTGAAGATGCTGGCTCTGTGGCAGGCAGGAAGGCATGGTTTGGCTTTTTCTGGCCATTTCCTGGGAGCTGGCCACTTTGCCCTCGCTCTCGCCTGTGTGGCACTGGCCCTGGGAAATTGCAGTGTTTAAGCTACGTGAAGTCTGGACAGGAACCAGGACTCACTTGGCCGATTTCATCTCATCTCTGGTACAGAATGGGAAAGAAAAGGATCATAAAAAAAGATAATGATCTTATAGAATGGCTCTGAGAAGTTAACTACCAAAGAAACAACGGAACACCTGGGAGCTCTGTTCAGATTAGGCATGCTTTTGCTTGGCAGTTGGGATTTTAGGTTTCCAGGAAGCAATAGGTCTTCTTTCCTCCCCAGCAATCTGGGTGGGTGCTCTGGGGGCTCCAGGGCACAGCCCAGAGTCTGACACGTGGGTGGGATGGCAAGTAGATGAGGGGTCTGGTGGCACAGTGGAGGGGTGCTGCAGAGGATACCAGGACTGTTTCTGGGCCTGCTCTTCCCAGCCCAGAGGCCCTGAGAATAGAGCCTACAATATGGGCCCTCTTTCCTCCTTCCCAAATCAGGGATAAAAATAGCACCTGTATTCTGTAGGTTGGCATAGGAGTTAAATGACATAAGATGTCCAAAGTGCCTGCCTGCAGGAAGTACTTTATTTTTTCTTCATTGTCATGATCATCATCATTGTCATCCTGCCAAGCAGCTTTGTATGGAGTGTGGGTTCTGGAACCAGACTTCTGGTTTAAATCCTGGCTCCACAACAGACACCCTGTGTGTACTTGTTCACATCACTTCTTGGTGTTCCAGTGTCCTCCTCTGTAAAGCAGGGGTAAGAAGCACCAGCCTCCCGGTGTTCTTGTGACTCTTCCGGACATGCGTATATCAGGTGCTTTGCTGCTGTCTGGCCCATAGTCAGCTCTGACTCCATCCCTTGAGCTTCTGCAGAGGGGTGGGAAGGAGCCTGTGGAGAGAGCAGCCAAGCCCCAGGGGAGCAGGAGACCATCCTCCTCCCATACCCCACCCTCGGCCCCACCCCAGGGGAGAGAAGGGCAGTTGGCAGGGCCCATCCAGCATGCAGGGCTGGACTGGGCTTCTGCTGCTGGAAGCCCTCCTCCTGGCAGCCCGTGCAGGAGCAGCCCCGTCTTCAGTCTTCAGCCGGAGCTGCACGCTCAGATGGTTCTGATTACTCTCACGAGCTCGACAGCGTGCCGAGGTGGCGTCCTCCTTCACAGATCTGCATTCTCCTGCAGACGTCACCCTGTTTCCACTACCTGCCAGGCTGGGCTGCATCGGGTGGGGTAGACCCTGTAGGGACAAGTCCCCACCCCCGCCCTTGCCTTCTCTCTTGCCTTTCCTCTTCCCCCAGGCTCACTGTGGACAGCCTGGGCGTTGGACCTCCTGCACAGATTGTCAGAGAAGCATCTGACACCTCGATTTCCACGCACCCAGGACCCTCCCCTTCCCCCTTTAACAGAGCCCAGACCGTCCCTGGTTTCTATGTGTGCAGAGCATTTGGTAAACAGAATGCTTGAGCCATGACTTGCTGGAAGGGGTGAATCCCAGCTGACACCCCAGACACTCAGCCTATTTTGGGCCTAGTCTCTCTCCCACTGAGGTCTGCGGTCAGAGTGTTCATCTGGGGTCCCCCAACACCCGCTACAGGGGTCAGACAGATCACTGAGCCAGTCACGTTCCTTTACCACCTGAATGTTGGCCCAACCCAGCCTCCTGCCGGCTGCACAGCTCGTGCCTGGGATCCCCTTAGTAAATGCTCTTGTCCCCCCCCCCCCCCCCCCCCCCCCAATGCTGTGATTCAGCACACACAGAGAGGAGCTTCATTTAAGAAAGAAAGTATTCACAGCTGCCATCCAGCTCCGCCACCCTGGAGACAGCTGCTGGCTCCTGCTAGCAGCCAGAGCCCCACAGGACAGGGCTGCCCACCTCACCCTCCACACACAGGGGTCTCTCCTTTTTAAATTTTTTTTCCAAGACCAACCATCTTATGGTTGTTAGACTAAATGCAACTTCAATTTGTATTCAGAACACCTCATTACTGATAAGAACCAGATAAATAGAACCTGGAATTAAAAGACACCATTCAACGAAACATGTGTTCTGGTCCTGCTGAGCACCTGGCACTGTGCTAGCCTCCTCAGCAGAGCTGGGAGAAGCCTGGAGGACACAGGCTAGGGATCTGGACTCTTACCCCTTCATTACCTTCTCTTAGATCTGGGTTTTGAAAATGCAAGTAAGTGATAATAGCAGCCATGTCTACTGTGAAGTTTATGAACGTGCCAAGCTACATAGGAAGTGACATTTTATAAACTTATTTCTTCCTTAAGGTCTTATGATGGTTATCATCTCCACTGTGTAGAAAATTGAGCCCTAAGAACGTCAAAGGTTTTGCCCAAGCCACAGAGCAGGGTCTCGCTCCCAGAATAGACTCAGATCCTCATTGCTTCATTGTTAGAACATATGCTCTCTCTGCAGAACCTGCCATTTTTATTAAGTAAAAATAAATGTCTTACTCCTTTACTCCTAACCGAGACTAACGATACGACGTTCATTAGAACAAATGGAGATGCTCTCCCTGCCTAATCCTTATGCCAGCTCCTTTCCCGCCCCTCATGCCTCCTGAGTCTGAGGTGGGCAGGCACCATGGGAAGGAGGGGGTTCTGGACTTGCAGCTAAGGGTAGTACTGAGATGAGACAGTTGCTCCTCCTTCAGGGGACATTGGGCATGTGATGAACTATAGGCCCTTGGCCCACAGCGAGCCTGGGAGAGCCTCCCAGAACTGGGAGTAGAAGGGCTATGTCCTTTCAGATCCCTTCCTCTGTTGGGGGAATAGGAGGAGGTGATTGACACGTTTCTGAACACAGAAACTGGTGCCTGCGAATGGTGTAGAGAATTCTAAAGTAGAAGCCTCTGGAGTTATGAGGACCTGGACAGCAGGAAGGAGGTGCGCTCCGCCCTCCCTTGCCAGTTCTCTGTGGCCCTGGCCAGAGCCAAGAACCACTCATAAGCTGTCAAGGTTCTATGTGAAGGGGTGCTACAGTTGGCAGAGGGCAAAATCAGGGACATGTGTCCCGTGTGTCAGGGAAAGGAGACCTGGCTGCCCTTTGCAACGGCGGGACCAGGACAAAGCTGAACACAAGAGACCCAGATCACCAACTTGATGAGGCCACCTGCATCAGAGGAACCTGATCACAAGCCCTCCCTGCCTAATAGGCATCCATTTGTGAGTCTGAAGGGGTTTGAAAGGAACCGCTCCCCTTACCTCCCAACCCCAAGAGCCATAAATAGCTTATGGGTCAGGGAGGGGACAAAGGAGAACAGAGATGGATTTTGAATCAAGTTTTGAAATGAAACTATTCTAATAATGAAAAGTGACCACAAAATTCTAGAATCTGACTCAGGTTTGTTTGTTTTTTAATATTTATTTAGTTATAGATGAACACACAGTATCTTTATGTATTTTTATATGTTGTTGAGGATTGAACCGAGTGCCTCACACATGCAAGGCAAGCACTTTACCACTGAGCTACAGCCTCAGCCACTGACTCAGGATTTGTTTAGGAACCTGCTGCCTATACTTGGAAAGGGGAGTCAACTCTGCACAATTGGGAAGCAGGTGTTGGAGAGAATAAAGCACTTCTTTTTTATATCCCCAGTGGATTCAGACCTCCATAAATCAGTAGTGACCTAGATCATCACATGAGAAACCCAGTTTGGGAGTCCCTGGTCTGGCCATCTGAATTTCCCACAGATGCCCAGAGGCCCAGGGTTGCCCAAGGAGCCCCTGCCCACTGTGTGGGAGAGATGGCAGAGACACCCCCTGAGCACCACTGGCTGCTTCCCACCAGGGAGGCCCATGGTATCAGAGGGGACTTGGTGTGAGAATGGCTAAGAAGAAAGCAGGAGCTGGGAACCTAGTGGGCATTTCTGAGTCCCCGCCCTCTTCCAGGCACCTGCTAGAGGCCTTCACAGGCTTCCTCTCTCCTTGCTCCCAAAGCTACAGGAATGGAGTTCTAGTCCCAGCTCACTGCTGTGTGCCTTGGGGGAGCACTCCAACCTCTCTGAGCATCAGTGTCCTGCAGTAAATGAAGCAGTCCCTGAGAGTGGAGTTGTGCCCTGGGTGTGGAATATTACACTCAGACAGCCCCCATCGGGCCCCACAACTTGAGCCTCCCCTGTCCTCTCCTCACTAGAATCACAGGAGACTGGTGTAGCCCTGCTGTTCTGGGTGAGGCACCTTCATCTTGGTGACTGAGGGTCAGGGTCTTAGATGAAGGGCACTGTGGTCTGCCTTATTCCAAACCCACACTGTCCTGCAGAGCAGCAGGGTCTGGTGGTAGTCAGCCATTGAAGGACAGTCTGGGTCTACATCCTGCAAATTCCTGCCTGGCTGTGACCTTGAGCATCTCAGCATGTTAGTGTCCACGTGCTGAAGTGCTTTCCTCAGAGAGTTGTGTGAGGACTCAGCCCAACATGACACGTCTGCTAGGAGCTCAGTCAATGTGGTTATTCGCACTAGCTTATCACTAACATGCTTGGGCTGTCAATACTGCTTGGTAGGTAGCCCTTTCATTGTCTGTCTTAACTCAGGCAAATCTGAATTCTTCACATCCTTGTTTTGGTCCCAGCAGACACAGGGATCTCTGTTGGGTTCACAGATCCCACAGGGTCCCTCTGTCTCTCCCTATAATTTGCTGCTGAGGCTTGGGCCCTGCGTCTCTGTGCTGTGCCCTTACAAGGGATGGAAGATGATCCTCCCCTGAGCACCAAGGCCAGACCTCAGGGCCAACAGCACGTTGTCTGGGCTTGCCCTGCCTCTGAGGAAGGTTTGGCCATAGGTGGGTGGGTCATGCTGTCCTCTGCTGACATGAGCCAGGCCTGGCCGGACAAGAGTCGACAAGCTATCCCATGTCCTCAGTCCCAGGACTGCTGGCACAGCCCGTGGCTAAACGAATTTGCCAAACTGCCATCCCTGGGCCACTCTGATGAGTGAGGCCTTGGGAAGTTGTCACTGCTGTGGATGAGGTCAGTTCTCTCATGCCATGCCACCCAGGCTCCTCTTCTCTGGAGGGGATCTACAATCAGCAGTTGCATAAATGTTCCTGAACCAGGCCTGCTGCATGCCTAGCTATGCTGCTGTGGGTGCCCAGATGAACAGGACCAGTCAGAGAGACTTATCAGGAGATGAGTGCCAAATGGCCAGAGACATGTCCCAGCACTTCTGGAATCTGTCCTGGAACACACATGCCTAGCAGATGTTCTGGACATGGGTGTTGACAGAGCAAGGACAGGGTGGAGAGAAAGCAGGACCTCTTCCCCAGGGACCTGGGCGAGTGGAGGCTCAGGATCCAGATCCATCAGGCCCAATAAGCACCTCCAGGTATGTGGCCCCGGTCACCTCCTGTGCCTTGGCCTCCACCTAGGTAGAGCAACTGCTAGGAGTCAGTGAGACAGCACAGCATGTTCCCAGGTGTTTGTGGCCATCTTCACCATTTAAATTTCTTCCTCAATATTTTCCTTTAAATCTTTCTTATTCATAGATTTCAAGGGTTTGATGAGCTATTAGTTTTCTAATGCATATTAAAATAGATACAAATCTCCATCCCTCTGCCACCACCTTTCTCTTGTGCAATGTGTCCACACTTTGGGGAACTCAGGGATGACCTATGTTGATGGCTATTCTCCATGGTTGGCACACAGCAAGCAGTTGAGCTCTTGTACGTTATTATTGTTGCCATCATCATGACAGTGAGTCTGTAGGACTCACTCCTGGCCAGCTCCTCCTCTCCACCCATGAGGGCCGGTCCTTGGCACCTAGAAGGCAGTGGAGCAGCTCAGTCCCTGACTGACGGGCTCAGATGTTCAGGCTGTGGCTGTCTGTTCCCAGATCCTGGACAGCACATCTGCCAGGCCAGAGCCCCTGTCCACTTCCTTGGGCCTTCACAGAACCTAAAAGAAGCCTGGGTGCCTGCTTCTGTTGGGACCCTTTCCACTTCTGCTGAAGGGTGAATCCCCTGTAGTCTTTCACCAACAGAACATTCCATGGGGCCCACAAAAGTCGCAAGCTTGAGTTCTCCTCTGTCCTCATTTTTCCTGTCCGAATTTGCAGAAGACTGCAAGTCTGCCTCCTGAATCCCACTCCCACGGGCACCCTGAAGCCCTGGTCCCTCTCCTTCACCAGGAATAGCCAGCAGAACTTGTCTCGCATCCACTAGTGGGTGTTGGCCTGGGTAGATTCATGTGTTTATAAGAGGGACATACCTAAATCCTGAGACTGGTTGTTTCTCAACAATAGGGTTATAGACAGCTATTCTTCTCATTATACTTTTCTGTATTTTCTAGAATGAACACAAATTCCCTTTTTCATTAGAAAAAAAAAAATGTTCTCTTAAATCTTAAAAAAAAAATCTACAAATGGGGCTGGGGTTGTGGTTCAGTGGTAGTGTGCTTGCCTAGCATGTGTGAGGCACTACATAGAAATCAATAAAATAAAGGTCCATCAACAACTAATAAAAATATTTTTAAAAAATCTACAGAGACGTTAAAGCTACATGCACAAGCATAGGGCCAGCTGAAAAGCTCCTGTAGAGGAGTCAGGAGTGCTGGGGTGAGGGGGGAGACAGGCTGGCCTGGTCCTGAAGAGAAAGGAAAATGGGCATGGATAGATGGGGGCAGGGCCAGGAGCCCAGGATGTTAGTTTGGGAGGCCGGGTGCCTGTGGGGACTGTCAGCAGGGAGGAGTGGGAGGCTTCTGTGTAGGAAAGCAGCCCCCAAGGGAGTAGGGGCCGTCTGGGTTCTGCACCGTGGTGGCAGCCTGTGTGGCAGCTGTGGAACACCCGCTGGTGGATGCAGGACAAGTTCTGCTGGCTATTCCTGGCAAAGGGACCAGGGCTTCAGGGTGCCCGTGGGAGTGGGATTCAGGAGGCAGACTTGCAGTCTTCTGCAAATTCGGACAGGAAAAATGAGGACAGAGGAGAACTCAAGCTTGCGACTTTTGTTCCAGACTGAAATTCCTCACTTACTCAACCTTCAGATTGTTTTTCAGTGGTGAAGATCCTCCAGGCTGCAGCCACACAGAGCTGCCTCCCTCCCTCCCTCACTGTCACCTCCCTCACTCACAAGCCACCCTTGGGGGTGTCTAGCTCCATCATGTCAATGCCGGCCAGCAGCCTGCCCGCAGCCAGAGAACCAAATGTGATCTCAGGCCAGGGGCCCCAGATCTGGGGTTTCACAGGCAAGTGAAACTTCGAAAGAAAAACTTTAGAGACTCTCATGGACTTCCAGAATTTTTTTTTTTAATGTTGAATTTAGGAAAAAATGCTATAACATCATTTCTTGGAGTAAGGAACATTTGACACCAATAATGTAAGCAGGACCTAATCTCAGAATAAAGAATATTTTTTTCCCAAGTAAGGACAATTGTTCGCCTTTTGCTGACACATTTTAAAAAGTATTTTTATATGTATTTTTTAAAGGCTTTGAATATGGAAAACTGCAACGTAAAATTTTATTGTGTGTTTACCTTGTGTGTAGTTGAACCTTTGATCTGAGTTTGTCACTTGGGTATGTATCTCACAGCCATTCTAGTGCATGATATTTGTCACACTTGTGAAAATCCAGCCTCTTCCAGGTCTGTGGATAAAAATGGGAGCAGACTCTCAAACGCCTGGGATTTGCTTCAGACAGCCTTCGGAGCAAAGGCCGCACCCCGCCCATTGCCCCACTGCTGGGAAGTCAGTTGAGGAGTCAGGCTAGCAGGGCCGGGGAGCTCCCACCCTGCTGCAGCAAATGCTTGGCTCTAAGCATGGAGCCAACTCTCCTCACCTGCAGTGAGTTGCCTCTAAGGGAGGGCCTATCAGTTGTCCTGACAGACCAGCCCCATTTTCAGGTGTCTCGGAAACCCCTGTCTCAGGCTCAGATTGTGGGAGCAGAGCCTAGGAAAAGGCTGCTGACTGCAGTGTGCTCCTCAGCCAGTGCCCCTCAACACTGCGGGGGGGTCTGTCAGACCAGGCTTAGCAGCCTCACCTCACTGATTAGGTGACAGGGCCTTCAGAGGCAGTGGGAGGGTGGCATGTCTGGAGAGAGGCAGGAGCTGGAGGCTAGCAGAGGAGCTCCACACAGCAACCCAGGGAACCAGGTGGGTCAGCTGTGAGCTCCTTCAGTGAACCCTGTGAGACTCTGTGGCTCAGAGATCTTGCGCTTGCTGCTAACCTGGAGCATCATGGCGAGCCAACTCAGGAAACAAGAAGAGGGATAGGCAGTTCCCTGGCATTTGAGGAAGAAACCACTGTTCTTCAGAGTTTGTCAACTCTTTGTTAAATTAATGTGTGTGTGTGTGTGTGTTACTACTCTGATAAGATTTAGGCTTAAATCTGGAGGTACATATCAATGATTAAAAGAAAGTTCTACCTTAATTAAAGATTAATATTCTCTTTTAAACTCCACAAGTAACAGTATGTGTAACATATAAAACTTTTTAAAACACTTAAAATCCTATGACTTTAGTACTTCATGTTCCCATATTTTTGTTATGTAGTTTATTTCAGTTTTCTTCACTGTTTCCCTTTTGTTGACATCGCATGTTTTTGGTTTGTGTTGATTATATTTTTGTCGTTCCCTGCACTTAATGCCTTTGTGCATACACAGTTTTCACTTCCTTTAGAATTATTTCCTCAGAATAAGTTCTTAGGAGTGGGATTACCTAGTCAAAACATACCAATATTTTTCTGGTTTTGGAATCCCTGTAACTTTCCCCAAATTTTTTACCACCGTAATCTGCTACTGGCTATATATGGGCTTCCCTTATCTACAGCCCTGCTAGGTTTCTGCTTTGGGCTTATTTTTAGTTTAATGGTGTAATGGATTTTAGAAGCTGGATTGTGTTTGTTCATTTACATTGATGCGTCTGCTCCATTTCTTTGCTCAGAGCTCCTGCACTTTTTTCCATCACCCTTGTGCCATGATTTGATTGATGGCTGCTCCCAGACACAACACCTTAATGAATGAGTGATTACTTGAGCTAGAGAGTCTTCCTTTTTTGTGTGGGAATTACCACAGTGCATTTTAAAGGAAAGAGTTCAGAGATGTTTGAACTATAAATAGATTTGGTAGCCCCTCTTATTTGGTCAAGGTGGTTCCAGAAATGAATGCAGACTCTGCCACTGGGAGTATGTTTATGTCGCATTTGAATTCTAGAAGGCATCAGAGCTAACGTTATCCCAGGATGTATAATTTAAGCCAGAGATGAAAAGATTCCACACCCAAAACAACCCTCCTCTTTCTAGGCACCCCATAATTATCAAGACAGAGGTTCCACACAGGGCCAGGACTTGCAACTGGAGAAAGTCTAGAGGAAATTGGAAGACAAGCCCCTTGGCTTCTGCCTTGCTCTTTCCTCCCAGGCACCTGGAGAGCCAGCTTCAGGAGCACCAAGAGTGCATTGGGCTTCAGGAAGGGCCACCTGAGACCAGCCCCAGACACCTCCAGGGGCCTCTGCTCTGAAGTATCTCTACTGGGGCAGAAGCCCTGGGCCCTTGGCCTCATTCTTTACCCACCACTTTCTTCCTCTTCTCTGTGCCTCATGTTGCTGTGACTGCAACTTATCCCTCAGGCCCAACACCCCAGCTGCCTCTTGTGCCCCTCTAGCATTGCTTTTGCCCTGTCAGGTAACCCCTGACCCAACCCAGCCCCAGCTCCAAGGCCCCTCCCCCAGCAGGAGCCTATGCAGACAGTTAACTCAGAAGTACACGGAACCACACGCACTGTTTTGGACCTTGTGATTTTAAATGGCATTGTAGCTAACCTTGTTTTTTTTTTTATTTTGAGACAGGGTCTAAGTTGCTGAGAGACTCACTAAATTCTGTGGCTGGCCTTGAACCTGCTAGTGATCAACACATCAAATCCATTATTTCACTCAAAAAAACTAAATAAAAAACAATGTTTCCACTGAATGTGATAGCACACATCTATAATCACAGATTCTGGGGAAACTTAGGCAGAAGGGTCTCTAGTTCAAGGCCAGCCTGGATAACTTTTGAAATCCTGTCTCAAAAAATAAAAGTAAAATTAAAGGGCTGGGGACATAGCTCAGTGGTAGGGCACTTGCCTAACAAGAGCAAGGCCCTGAGTTCCATTTCTAGTACTAAAAAGTAAAATGTTGACTCAAGAATCCAAGCCTTTGTCTATACTCAGAAGACTCAAAGACAGGTGTTTAAATGAGAACTCGTACACATATGTCCACAGCAGCACTATTCACAGTAACCAAAAGATGGAAACAACCCGAATGTCTTCCAGTTGATGAACAGAAAAGCAAAGAGGGCACATGGGCACAGGGAGCCCTCGAGGCCTTGAGGAGGAGAGAAGCGTTGACCCATGCTAGGACACCACGTGTGATATCTTAGAAACATCACCGCAAGGGGAAGAAGCCAGGCCCCAAGGCCCCTACTGGAGGAGTCCGTTGATACAAATGTCCAGTGTCAGTAAATCCACAGGGACAGAAAGCAGGCTAGTGGTTTCTAGGCTGGACAGTGGGGAGCAGGGGGGCCTGCTTGATGGATGCAGCATTTCCTCCTGGGGAGAAGACGAGGTCCTGGAGCAGGGGAGAAATGTTGCTTGCCCAATATCATGAAAGCACTATATGTCGCCATGGTGAGTTTTAGGGTCTGTGTGTTTTGCCACCATACAAAAATACAATAATGGGCTGGAGTTGTGGCTCAGTGGTAGAACACTTGCCTGGCATATGCCTGGGTTTGATCCCCAGCACTACAAATCAATCATTCAATCAATCAACAAAATAAAACATCCATTGACAACTAAATATTTTTTAAAAATACAATAATATACGTGCTGTGCTGGCTGAGGTGTCAGTAAGTGAAAACAGTATTACAGCAAATAGAGCAAAATAGGAAAGAGGGCTGCTGCCTCCTGGGCTCCAGGGGGTTCCGCTGTATTCTTGAAATCTGTTCTGCTCAAGGGAGGATCTTCTCCGCCTTCAGAGTCTACATAGAAGAACAGCTGCTCTGCACCTGGCACCTGTCCGCATGATCTCACTGAGGCCTCCCAGTGGCCTTCCACAAGGTGTGCCCTTGTGTGCCCCATTTGACAGACCACAGCACTGATCAGTGGCAGTGCCAGGGGGCCACACCTACCCACCAGGCCTTGTGACAACCTGTGTCTCTCACCCAGGTTTCCTCGGGGGCATTCTTTTGGGTTGTCTTGCAGTGGTGACACCCGCTATCCTCAGTCTTTTACAATGGAACAGTTACTTTCCTGAACTCATTTATCTTCTTTCAAAGGCCTTAGAGTCTCTTCTCTTGATGCCTGCCTTCCATAGCAAGGGGACCCCAAGGGACCAGGCTCTCCAGCTCCTTGACTGAGGCCAGAGGGCTGCATGGGATGACGGCAGCCCTTTTGCTCTCAGGCAGTCTTCTGCTTCTGCCTTTGCCCTGCAGCTGCTCTGACTAGAGGTGGAGCTTGGGAGTTGGGTCTGAATGCTGATGCTGTAGGCTAATAGTTCCCATTTAATGAGATTTGGGGCCTAGACCTGCCACTTGCCAGGTATGTGGCTTTAGTCAAGTTACCCAATATCTCTGACCCTTAGTTTCCTCATCTAGAAAATATATATGTGATGGCATTTATTTAAATGGAGGACTGGACTCCCCTTTCAATGTTCTTATTGCAGTTTTAATTACATAACTATTTGTGACATTATCTATTTGCAAAAGGAGGGGCTGTATTGGTCTTATTTCCTGTGATGTTCCTGACCTGGGGACCATAGTGGGCCCTGGAGACCTATTTGTTAAATAAAAGGATGAGCTAAGGACTCAGAAGGCTTTGGCACAATGTTTGGCAAACAGGAAATGCTATGGAGGCTAGTTATTATTAGTAGTGTTATAGATGTCATTGTTACTGATGTATTAAAAACACCATAAAATAACTCTGGATCTCAAAACAGCCTTATAAGTTTGGAATTATGCTCATCTTGAAGAAAATGGAAATGGAGGCTCAGATTAATTAACTTGCCCCAGCCCCTTAGAACTGCAACAGACCCCAACCTGCCAGTCCCTAATAGGCACAGAATCCTAAGCCCTTCCCACTAAGCAGGAGTGGTGTCACTGGTGATAGGAAATTCCTGTATTTTAGGGACAGAGCACCTTTTGTGGGAAGTGGCACAGTCTTGTGCATTGGTTGTATGAGGAGTTTCCGTTGCCCAGAAAGCTAGCAGAACTCCCAGGCTGCCACCCACTCCCAGTTGTGACCTACCAATCTGGACACCCCGGCATACTTCCCTGCAACGTATGGGACTTCTACAAAAGGACACAAACATTGCTGCAGTGCTTAATCGCCGTCCAGCCCACGAGGGCAGCACATCTGGTGGTCCTCACTGTTGTATCTGGAGCTTGGCACTGAGCTTGGTAGAGAGGGCTCAGTGCCTGTTTGGTGAATGAGCCAACTGCTGTGTGCCGGGCACTGGGTTGGCTTGCTTTGATTATCTCATTTAATGCTAAGAATGGATGTGTAAGATGGGAGCAAATGAAGGGCTGAGGCTGTGAGGGCAAGCTGCTTACCCAGCACAGTGGGCATTTGAATCCATATCCCTCTGCTCCCTGGAGCAGGCACCTGGCCGTCAGTGCTCTTCTTCCTGAAATAAGAGAACTCTGAGCTATGGCCATGGCCAAGGCTCGGAGGGTAGGCAGGGCAGGAGTAGGCTGTCTTCAAGGTGTCACAGCCTTGTTCAGCCTTGCTGTGGACAGAACAGGAGGTGGGGCTAGAGGAGGGAGGGGACAGTGGGGAAGAGTGTAAGCCGGGAGCCAGATGCCATTTTCTACTAATGCCCTAACTATTCTCGATCTGTCTTTGGGCTAGGGACGTCCATGCCTCGCTTCGGTCCATCTCACTTCACCAGAGGGAGTCCCCCTCATTACTGCCCTTTACTCATGAAGCCCAAACCAAGGGTCAGAGGAGCAGTGAACTGTCCTCAGGCCACAGAGAACAATTCAATGGCAGGGTTGGCTCTCCCCCGAGACTGCCTGGCTCCAGGGCCCCCACCCTTCCCAGGCTGGCCTCCACAGGGCTATTTGATCCTTCAGCAGCTGCTGCTGTTCCCAAGCATGGCAGGCCTCCTGCTTCCAAGCCAGCCCATCCACTGGGCAACATACTGTCACCGTGGTCTCCAGTGTTGGTGCTGAGAGGTCTCTAAGGGCTATGCTGTGAGGTCCATGTGGAGTGGTGCTGATGTTGGGGGCTTCGACACTCTCATTGAAGGAAGCCTTTGGCTCTGGAGACCTAAGCCCAGCAACATGGTGGAGTTTGGGCTCAGGAGCCAGTGGCAGTGAGGTTTGGTGGCTATAAATCAGCTTTCTGAGCTCCTGATAATCCTCTTGGAACTAAATCCCAAATATGTTCTACCCAGAGATGTTTCCAGTCCCCAGATGGACCTCTGCAAGGCTTGTGACTCCACCCTCCAGAGCCAGACTAAGGGCCAAATAGCAGAACCCCAGGAGTCCATGTGGCCCCTATGGGAAGATAGAAGAGCAGGGGTGTGGCCAGACCTGGGCTCTTCCAACTGACCAAGGGAAGGTCACCCTACCTTTCTGAGTCTGTCTCCACAGGGATGATGGGTAATGATGCTTTCCTCAGTGTCCTGTGGGTAGACGAGCTGAGGAGATGGATCCAGAGGCCCAGGATCTGGTTCAGGGTCAGTCCACCAATGGCAACACCTCAGCTCAGCAGACTCCGCACACCCATGTGCTGTCGGGTAGGACAGAACAAGGAAGGGCAAGGTGGGCCACTGTGTCAGAGCTGACTTCAGAGTCAGACCTGGGATGCAGAGTCTCAGCTCTGCCACCACTCACTGGGTGACAAGTAACTCAGGGTCTCTGAACTTCCCTTTGCTCTATGGTAAAATGACGACTTCATGAAACTGTAGCTCTTTTAGCCCAGGGCTTAGTGGAACTTGTCACTATCCCTAGCATTTGCTGGCCTCCAGTTCCTATTCTCCCACCCCCTGCCCCGAGGCAGCTGTCTTGAGCCTCCTTTGAGCCCTCTCTTGGGTTCCTGTCTATGAACTCTGGGTCACAGGAGCCAGGGGCTATCAGGGAAGTTGAGCAAAGCCTAGGAGAGGTCTCTCAGTCCAGCACGCGCTGTAGCCCAGGAAGGGGACATTTGGAAATCACTCTTCCTGTACCACAGCCCTGGGATGGACTTCCCACTTGAGCTGAGATGGGCTTTTCAGCCTCCCAGTGGACCTCCTTCTGGGTGGCCCCAGGTAGTCTCACTGCCACCACACAATCTGTGTCTTATTTAGTGTGAACCAAGGAAAGTGGGCATCAGAGGCCCCTCCACAGACAAATACAGGCTCCTGCTTGCTTGCTTGGTGTGCTCATGCCTAGGAGTTGGCACAGAGCACCATTGCCCCGTCCTGAACTGGCCTTGGCAGAAACGTCCCTCTCGGAGCTGTGACAGCTGCATTCTCCTCAAAGCCCACTGGCATTATCCAGATCAGACGCAACGGTAAAAGAACACCCAAGCAATTGCTTTCTGACCCAGCTGCATGGGCAGCCTCTGCAGAAGGGGTTCTGGCCTTCACAGACTGCTGATGAAGGAGTAGGGCTCCTGGGGGTGTGATCTCTTAAGAGTGAACTCAGAAGTTGACGTCTTCTGCTCTCTTGGTCTGCAACAGTGAAACAACCCCATAGATTTATATGGAAAAAATGAGCATTGACCACATTTTATGGTATCCAAAATCATATAGCGTCTCTTTGGGTCTTTATACCTAAGTACTATAATTACTAAGGGAAAATATTTTTCTTTCAAAAAAAAAAAAATCCAAGCAACTGACATATCGCCAGATGCCTGCTGGCATGAATAAACAGTTCTTCCCGCCTTCAAGAAGCCCCTCCCCATTACAGAAGGTGGCGGGTAGGCCAGCTTACCACACAGCATCACAGAGGTTCAGCCGGAGCAGAGGAAAGGGACTCCCAAAGCTTGCTTGGAGGGTCAGGGGTCATTTTTATAGAGCTTTGCTCTTTGTTTTTTATCCAGAACTTCACAATGTTTTTGGGGGGGATTTTTTTTTTTTTTATTCAAGCATTTAGCCAGGGTATGTCTAGGGATGGATCTCTTTCCTAGAGCCTGGTGAACTCTTCTGGAGAAAACACCCTTCTCTGGGTTAGGTCTCTTTTGGGGGGCCCCAGATCCCCTCATATTCTTTCTTCCCTTGTGCTTTTTCTTGACCTTGGAGAGAGGTTGCCAAGCTGGCCCTCCATATTCATGATGTGAGTTTCCACCGTACCCAGTTGGCCACTTATGGCCTCTGCGGTCAGGTTTTTAATTTGGTGGGGTTTTTGTTGTTGTTGTTGTTGTTATTATTATTATTATTATTATTATTATTATTATTGCAGTACTGGTGATGGAACCCAGGGCCTTGCACACACTAGACAGCGTCCTACTCCTGAGCTACACCCCCAGCCCGAATTCTTGGTGCTTTAAGTCTTTTATTCTCATCACCTCATCCTCTTGCAGTGCCCCCTCTGCCAGTTATCTCCTATCCTTGAAGCTTTGTCTTCTTGTGCCATGTTCCAAAGAGAAATGGTCTTACACTGTCTCCCAGACCTTGGAATGGACAGTTCAGGGGAGGTGGCCGTCATGCCTCTGCCACCTCCTACACACTGCACAGCCTCATGATTTGTTGGTGTTTTTTCAAGTGTCCCTTTGGGTTTTCTTTCTACTGGACATACCCTTGAACATGGTGAAATCAACTCCACTTTGGGGTTTATCAGCAGGCAGGCCTTTGGCCTTCCCTCTGAGCATACTCCATTTCTTTTTTGGAAGGAGCAATCTGCAAATGGATGATAAGAGGGAACAAAAAAGGGTGGGTCAGAATATTCCAGAACCCCAGATGAGCAGTGTGCTATGGTTGGCCCAAGCTCTCTAGTGTTCATAACCCTGGACCTCTGAGTCTGGGGACAGCCCCTGGGAAGTACACACTGTCTCAGTTTCAAGAGACAGGGTCTAGATGTGCTCAACTTCTGTCCTGTACATCTCCCTATATTATGTTAAACGTCCTCCCAGATTCTAGCAATAGGCTGCCCCTCTTAGTCTTAGTAAGGGAGTTTCCATCTTATTTCTGCCTATAAGAATCTTAGTGATAGGTCAGGGAGGTTCTGAGAAGAGCTGTCTGTCTCTTCTGAAATGCTGCCAGACCCTACTGTGTACCCCAGACCCTCCTAAAGTTTGTTTTTTTGAATGGCTTTTTTGAGCATCCACTCTATCCAGATCCCATGCCAGCCCCTCATATGTACATTGTCTTCCTGAGTCTCCAGCAGCTGAGGGCTCAGCTCTGCTTCAAGCTGGAGAAAGCAAGTTTCAGGGAGCTGGATGGCTCCCCCAGCTCACTCTGAATAATAACAGCTAATGCCAGGACTTGAATGCAAGTTCCTCTGTTCCCCTGTGGCTTTCCTCCATGCTGTGTAGAATTCTGATTATTGGGTTTAACAGCAGGTGCTAGACACCTGGGCTGAAATCCCTCACATAGAGCGACCTGGGGCACTGGAATTGAGGAGAGGCCACCAATGCCAAGATCATAACTAACCCATTTCTATCTCAACTGAGGATAATTCCTAGAGTTTTAAAAAAATTATTTTTTAGTTGTATTTAGACACAATACCTTTATTTTATTTTTATGTGGTGCTGAGGATCGAACCCAGTGCCTCACGCAGACTAGGCGAGTGCTCTTCCTCTGATCCACAACCCCTGCCCCAATTCCTAGAGTTTTTGTTTTAGTAGTTTCATGCCCTTAATTATCTGTGTAATTAGTGCCAGGCTGTGTGCCTCATGGGGTCAGGAAACATGCCTCTCTAGTTCTCTTCTTCCCCTGAATCTAGGGTGGAGGGGGATACTCCACAAATATCTGTAGCACTGATGTACTTTATCAGTGATGGTGGACATCGCTGAGTAGACTGTCCCTGTGTCCTTGTGGCATCCCTTCCCAGAGAGTCCCACCATCTTCTCTCAGGCTCCTGGTCTCTTCTAATTGACCAGCAGAATTGATTCTCTGCCAGTTAGATCTCTCCCTTCCCTACAAAGCATCCTCTGATGGTGTAACCAGGAGTGTCCTAATGAGGGCAGCACTGACCCCAAGGCCTGCTGGGAGCACAGTGAGCTGTGGAGGAGAGGGAAAGCCAGAAAGGAGTAAAACTGGTGCTGGAGACCAGGCCAGAGTAGACAGATAGCTCTCAAGGAGCTGACCAGGAGCCCCGGACCCAGGAGGTCAAGTTTCTTGGATTTTTTTCCAAGGGAATTGAGTCTGGTGAGTAGGAGAGAGGCACACAAGGAGGGAAGATGAGGCTGGGCCCTCCAGTCCAAAGCAGGACCCAGCCAGGCTCTCCTCTAGCCACCCATGCCCACTAACCTGGGCCAATGCAGCCAGCCACTGCACTGGCTACTTCCAGTTTCCTCTGCTGATGGTGCTGAGAGGCTGCTTTGCCCACCCTGGCCCTGACATCAGAAGCGTTGGAAAGGTGGGGCTGCCCTAGGCCAGTTGGATCTGGCTGGGCTGAGAGACTTGTGTCCACAGTGTCCTGGAGAAGAGTCCACAGAGATGGCTCCACTATGAAGTTTTTTAGAGGAGCCCCGGCCACTGAAAGTGGGTTTCCTAGGACTGCCCTGTGGGGACTCACATCCTCTTGCTCTCAGGAAAGGCAGGAAGGAGCAAAACCCCTGAGCCTAAAGCCACAAATAGGTGAGTTACAACACCTTCTCTCCAGAGGGCCCAAGGAGCCTTTCAGTTTTCAAGTTAGCAAAATCAGGGAAAAATTTACTCTAAGAAAGTGAAAATCAGCTTGGTACTAGCCAACCCTCCCAAAATCTGTTGCTTGTTTCCAGAGAATGGAGGGATTGGTGACTGAGGTTCAGAATGTGGTATTTTGTTACACAGTTTCCACTGAGTCCTGAATGAAGCAGGTTTTACGTTTGCCCTGTTATTATTTCGGTATCTGTGAAGACTAGGTACAGCGTGGCCGCAGACATAGGAGTGCATTAGTGGAAGTGGAAAATACCTTGGCGACTAAGGCGGCTGTCTGTGAGCTCATTCTCTGGCTGGGATCCTGGTGGCCTGAGACGTTCAGGGAGCCTTTCTGTGCACAGTAGCAGGTCCCTGAGCCAGCACTGGAAAGACAAGCTTGGGAGTGTTTTCCTTGGCACATGGGCAGCCTCGGTTCTACCCAATATAGAGGCAGGTTTCCGAGGCTTTCACTGGGGGAATCATTTTGCATTTCCTCTTGGTGACGTTAGCACCTCTGGAAGCCCTTCAGAGCACTCAGAGAAATAAGGGTATTTAGCTTGGAGATAGCAGAACTCAAGGCTGGCCCTAACAGGGTGGCAGTACAGTGGGTGTCCAACAGCCATGGCCACTCACTTCCACTGAACAGTGGAGTTTCAGAGGCCAGATGCAAGTGAGTTGTGTGTGTGTGTGTGTGTGTGTGTGTGTGTGAGAGAGAGAGAGAGAGAGAGAGAGAGAGAGAGAGAGAGAGAGAGAGAGAATGGATGCGACTTTGGCTCTGGTCAGCTCTACTAACAGCACTTGGCCCCCAGGAGTGTGATCAAGACTGTGACAGAAGAAAGGGCAGCCAGCCAACAGCCAGCAGGCAGAAGGAGGCCCAGGGGGCCAGGGGTGTGGTGCTTTAATGAATATTACTTGTTAATATTTGCCAATTTGTATAAGCATTGCTATAGAATAAGTTTCTAGGAGTGAAATTTCTGGGTCCTAGAAAATATACATTTGAAATTTTGGTAGATATGGCCAATTATCTCCTAAGTTTCTATCAGTTTCTACTACACTCTCATCCATCCTAAGTATTATCAGTCTTTTTTATTTTTTTCAGTATAAGTGGCAAAAATAATTTTGTTTTAATATGTACTTCTTTGATTACTAATGAGCCTTGAGCATCTTTCATGTCCTTATTTTTTTGGTACTAGAGATGGAACCCAGGGGTGCTTAACAACTCAGCCACATTCCCAGCCCTTTTTATTTTATTTTTTGAGACAGGGTTTCACTAAGTTTCTTAGGGCCTCACTAAGTTGCTTAGGCTGGCTTTGAACTCCCAATCTCCTGCCTTAGCTTCCAGGGCTACCGGGATTACAGGTGTGCGCCACTGTGCCCAGCTAAATTTCACATCTTTATTCATCATTTATCTCGTCCACATGAGCATGTGGCTCATCCTCTATAACATTGGCCTTCATTGTAGGAGCTCTTTATATATCAGCTGTCCTATAACTTGCAAGTATCTTAATGCTCTGATGTTTGCCACCTCTGTCGGGTTTTGCTATGCTAGAGTCAAAAAGAGCTGCAATTATTCCCTTCTATGGTATGAAACACTTTAAATAACATTCAGATTTTCTTTAAAGGTTTTATGAACGAGTTTCCAGGTATTGTAGTTTGAATTATAGTGTCTTTCTAAATATTAATATTTTAGGTAGAATATTAGCAAATTTTTAGTTTAATAAAAATATTAATATTAGCAGAAGTTTTTGCCTCTTCTTGAGACAATTTGGGAAAAAGTAGATTTTCCTAATAAGCAACCATTTAATCTAGATTTCCAACCTTGTTGCCATGAAATTACAATTATTTTAACATCTCTTCCATGCATGTAGTCTTAGCCCCTTCTCACCACTAACATTGTACATCTGTGTTTTCTTTCTTTTTTTCCTCTCTGTCATTCATACCAAAATATTCTCTATTTCTTCAGTTCTTTTTCAAAGAACCAACTTTCAGATTTTTTTTATTACTCTGCTGGACTTTTGGTTTTTTTAATTCATTATTTCTGCTTTTATATTTTAATTGTGTTCTTCTTGTTTTTTGCTATGTTTTATTCTTTTTCTGTATAAAAAATCCTAATTCTCTATGATAAATACTAAGACCATGCATTTTTTTCTTTCTAAAGTATGGACTTTTTTCTGAGTATAGTTATAAGGTTTTGATTACATCATGTGTGGATAGTTAGTGATTTTAATTCCTTCTTTCATCTCTGAGTTATTTGGTAAAGGTTTTTCTTTACCAAATGCTTTTTTTTTTTAAGAAGTTGTTTTTACCCCTGGGGAAAAGGAAGGAGTGAATTCTCCAGACCCACCAGAACCACATGGATCATGAGTGTGGAAGGTGGGATTTCCCCCAATGGAAAATCAAGGGCTGTTTCCAGAAGAATTAGGGAGTGGATATTGGGCAGACAAAAGTGTCTGTTTTTTGGGTTTTTTTTTTTTTTTTCTTCTCTTGCCAGTAAAGTTGTTGAAGGTTTAAATGAGATGGTACATGTAGCATAGGGTCTATCACAAAACAAGGCCAATAACAGTCACCAGACCAATGCCCTCTCTTCACCCCCTTTCTTTCTGCTGATTAGGACCCCAGCACATGCCATGCCATCCCTAGCTCTCCGGGGACCCTTGCAATACACTTGCAGTAGGTTACCTCCTTGCACCTTTATATTGCCAGGTAATCCCCGGGGCACCCAGGGATCTTGGCCATGTCCTCATTTCACCTTGGGGAACCTGGAGGAGACTTGGCTCCTCTGGACCCCAGGATTCTATCCAGGCTGCAGGACTTTGTCCATGTGACTTTGTGATTCATGAGCCACAACACCAAGACATAAATGAAGCCATGTGCTCCTGCAGAAAACACGGCTTCTCACCACCTGACACGTGACTGCTGGGCCGGCCTTCCCCTTCCCTGCAGGCCTGGAAGCATATGTCTCCATGACAGCGAGCAGCCCACAGACTGCCCATAGGAATTGTTCTTTAAATGAGGATCTATTCTGAAGCCCCTGTTTTGCATGCTTGATATTAATTAGCAGGCACTAATTAATACACACAGTCTTCTGCATCTTCTCAGGGAGCCAGGGCTGTCTTCAGAAAATGGAATTGCTTTGTGCTCTCTTGGAAAAAAAACAAACGCAAACCCTAACGAGCAGCTGCTGTTATTTCATTTGGAACTTATGGGGACAGTTAGTGTGATCGAACCACACAGTGTAGTCCTGGGTGCCAGCACTCCTCATTTCTGAAGTCTGAGAGTGGGCTTTGCAAGGCAGAGTGGGAGAATATGGGAAAAAGTCTTTCATCTCAAACTTTGAAAAGGAGAGAGAGAAAATAGAATGCTTGAGATGGAAATGTGGCACATTTTTATACCGCAAAGATTTTTTTTCCCTCAACACAGCAGAATTTTCCTTATTGAAAAGAAAGCCGTGTGAGAAAAACCAAAACCAGACTTGGGCTGGAAGCGAGACGGGGCGGCGATGGGAGAACAAGGGCGCAGTGAGTCCCCGGGCCTGCGGGGAGCCCTGGGCTAGCCGCGGGCTTTGGCTCAGGGGAACTCAAGTGCCTGGCCTTGCAGAGGGCTCTGCGCCACTGAACATGGGTGTCCCTCAGCCTCAGAGCAGGGGTCTGTTCAGGAGAGCGCGTCCTTTGTTCTTGAGAGCTCCCTCCTTGGGACTGGGGCATCTTGGGCATGCCTCTGGAGGGAGCCCGGATTCAGGTCAGGAAGCAGGGGTGGCCACCCACCCCTCATGCTGAGGCCAGCCCAGCCTCGGTGAGGGCTCCACCACACAGCCAGCCGGGCTGCCGGCTCCAGGCCCTGGGGGTCCTTGCCCCGCCACAGCAGTCTGGCTGGCACTCATGTGGCAGCCACGGCAGTGTCGCCAGGCCCTGTGTGGGGCACAAAGGAGCAGCAGAGCAGACGTGTGGTCTGGGGAGTTGCCCCCTCAAGGGAGGGCTGGTCTGCGGGTGGCATGGCATGGGGCTGGAGCCAGCTGCCACAGTGTCCTCAACAGGCAGGCCACAGCAGTGTTCCTCATGCCTCCAGCTCTGTGGCTAGGACCCTGCCAGCCCCAAGCCCCTAGCACTGATCTCGGTCCCAAGTCTTTGAAGTCAGATAGGCTGACTCATATTTTCAAGCTGTTTGATCTTGGCCTAGTCACTTTTCTTCCTAAATCTCAGTTTCTTAACCTGTAAAATGGGAGAATGAGGGTACCTGCTTGTCAAGATTGCTGCAAAAGTGCATGAGATATTAGCACACATCCTCCCAGTAGCAGACAGTGGCTGGGACTATTACAGCTCCTTCCTCTGAAGTGTCCACACCTCCCCTTCCAGCCCAGTCCCTGGCATCACTCAGCCCTACGGCAGCCAAAGTCAGTGGCTGGTCCTGTTGCTGCGCATCTTCTTGGGCCAACAACACAGTGTTGTCCGCTTCATTAACTGTCTAAATAGGAATAAGGGCTGTGATGTCCAGCTGTGCTATCCCCTCCAGATGGAAGCTCCCAGCATGGTCCAGCTCGGAGTGGCCTTGTGTGACTAGCTTCTGGGCACCATCCATGATTATGGCAAATGCAGCTGGGTGCTTCTCTCTCTTGAACATCCACTGCTGATCCCAGTGAGACCTCACAAGGGAGCCAGGTCAGGGTCAGCCTAACTTCAATGGTCCAGGCCCTAGGCCAGGAGACTCCCTTCACTCAGTTATTATCCACTTTAATTGTCAAGGAAACTGAGGTCCCAGGAGATGAAAAGCCTCACCTGAGGCCACCCTCACTCTGGTAGGTAGCAGAAGCAAGGCTCCAAGTCTGCCTCTGCCCCCCCCCCACTCACAACTGCCTACAATGCTACAGATCTGGCAGAGCCCCCCAAGTCTGGGTGGGCCACTGATAATGGGACCTGGGACAGATATGCTCCAATGGCCATGATGGAGTAGGGAATAAGAGGTGGTTGGTGTAGCAAGGAGAGGTAGCCACAGTCTCCTCATGAGCCTTCCTGGAAGAGTGTGGTCCCCCCAGCTTCAGCTATGTCGCCATCTGGCTAGGCACTGGAAGATCTGGCTGAAGGGAAAGAAGGACTGATAATACAGCAGCCTGGACAGACTTGTGTGCAAATCCTGCCTGTGCAACTCCCCCACTGTGTGACCTAAGACAGCAATGCAACCTCTCTCAGCTCAGTTCCTTCCTCTGTACCACAGGGGTGAGACCTCCTGCAACAGTGTTGTTCTTACAGATCAGTAACCTATCCAAAGCTCTTAGTTTAGGACCTGGGGTGGCATAATAAGTGCTCAGTAAACATCAGTGGTCATCATGGTCACGTGACTCTCGGTGTCTCTTCAGCTACAGAACAACATGCGCTTCCTACAGTTATTGTCTGTGATGAATAAAATATGCCTTTGTTCCGGCATTCCCTTCTTCAGCTGGTGTTTACCACGCAGCTCCTCCTTGTCTGTTCCAGACACCGGGGACTGAGCCCTTAGAACAGGACACACCGCCTGATCTCAGGGTTTAGGCTGGTGGGGAATCAGGCCTTAAGTACATGGGTGACACAATCACGTCTCCAGCTGGGCCTGTGGCGAGCACTAACAGAGGAATCAGCCCAGCACCTGGCACAGTGCCAGCTGGAGGTGGTTATTCTTATGATTTCCTATGCTTAGGGTGTATAAATATTTCCTAATATGGACTACTATGCCACAGAAAAGGGTTCCCTGAAAACTTTGTTAGCTACAGAAAATCTGCTCCTGTAGCCGCTGTGGCTGTAGAAGACTGTCTAGCGGAGGGTCTGTTCATGCATGACCAGGGGTAGGTTTCCCCAAGTCACTGGAGCCAGGAGCCTCCTTGGTGGGGTCCACCCCATCCTCAGCACACTGTGGCCTGAGGAGAAGGCAGGTGCTAGAGTGTGCGTGCTTCCTGGCAGGGATCCATGAACATGCTACTCTCAGGCAGTAGTGAACCCCCACTCCTCAGGGTGAAAGGAGGGGCTGGGGCTGGACCTGCAGCCAGACAGACCTGGGGCAAGTCCCAGCCCTCTTGCTCCTTAATCCCTGAGACTTAGTTATCTCCTCCTTCTTCCCAGAGTTGATGCAACAAGGAGGGGTCAGTTCGGTCTTTCAGTAGACCCCAGAAGCAGAAGGCCCCCTTTACCCTTATCCTGCTCTGGGCTGAGATTTGCCCAGCCCCTCTGAGTCAGCCAGGCTGACATCTGTGTGCTGTGTCTGCAGTCACACTGCCTCGTGGCCCACATCCCTCCACCCCTTGCTCAACTCTGGGGGTTGCTTTCTGTTGTGGTTGAAGCAATAATGGGATTTTCAGGATTGCCATTGCTGAGTCCTTGGGGAGGTAACTGAGTTACATTTTAAAGAGGAGAGAGGAAAAACAAAGTTAAGAGAAAGAATAAAGCCATGGGTTCAAACCTACCAGACTTAGAGCTTCTGTTCAAGGGAAATTATTTCTAATTAGTAAATATTGGAAGCATGGTACCACCAGAAAGAAAGGAAGTGGAAATGACTCCTATGAGAAGTGCTAGCATATGTTTCTGTGATTTAATGGTTTCCCATAACAATGTGTAACTATTTTAAAAGCAGACGAGTGAGTCATGGTATCCAGTACCATTGGTCCACTACGGCAGCAGGAAGCGTGCACTCCAGAGGAGGCAGGCTTGGGTTCAACTCCCATCTCCAGCATTTACCAGCTTGTGACCTCAAGCAAGTTACACATCCTCTCTGAGTTTCCTTTTTTTCCCTCTATAAAATGGGTTATTGGAAGGATAAATAAGATAATGAAGGTATAATTCCTAGTTCAGTATTCTCCATCTATGCAAAACTCTAAAGTATGAGGTTAATTTCTGTGTTTGTAATAATACTTAGTCATTTAATAATAAACTTCTAAGGCTATAAAATTTTCTCATATTACCATATTGGCCAGAACCATACTTTTTTGATATGTAGTGTTCCTGTTATCATCTTCAAACAGATTTTTTTATTTTAGATTTTTTTTTGTTTTTTCTTTGACCTAGGAGTTACTTATGAATA
Source organism: Marmota monax (assembly GCF_021218885.2). Taxonomy (NCBI): domain Eukaryota; kingdom Metazoa; phylum Chordata; class Mammalia; order Rodentia; family Sciuridae; genus Marmota; species Marmota monax. The sequence goes on from NW_026692912.1 coordinate 19,917,874, forward strand.
TGTATATGTGTGTGTGTTTTCAAATGGTTAGAACTTTTTAGGATTTAAATCATAGAGGTATTATAGTAAGGTCAAAGCATGTGAATAATATGGTATTTACTTTTTAGAACTTACAGAACTTTTCTTTTAGTTTTTTATTAAATTTTATTTATTCTAACTTGTTATATATGATGGCAGAATGCAGTTCATTTCATATTACACATACAGAGCACAATTTTTCAAGTCATTGGTTGTACATAAAGTATTTTCACACCATTCCTGTCTTCATACATGTACTTAGGGTAATGATGTCTAACTCATTCCACCATCTTTCCTACCTCCATGCCCCCTCCTTTGCCTTTACCCTATCTAAAGTTCCTTTTCTTTATAACCTAGTATAAACAAATTTTTGTAAGTAGTCTATTGGTATCTGAAAAGAACTATATTTTCGTTTATGTAAAACCAAGCTTGTGGGGCTGGAGTTGTATTTAGCTCAGGGGCAGAGCACTTGCCTAGCACTTGTGAGGCACTGGGTTCGATACTCAGCACAACATAAAAATAAATAAAGCAAAAGCATTGTGTCCATGTACAACTAAAAGAAAGAGGAGGAGGAGGAAACCAAAACACCAAGCTTGCTGATTTTGTTACTATACCACTATTTTATATATATATATATATATATATATATATATATATGTATGTATATATATTCTCTCTCTCTCTCTCTCTCACTGGCAACTTGACCTGAATTCCCCCAGCTCATTACTGGCCTGTTATGACAATGTTTTTTTTTTTTTTTTAAAGAGAGAGGGAGAGAGAGGGAGAGAGAGAGAGAATGTTTTTACTATTTATTTTTTAGTTTTTGGCGGACACAACGTCTTTGTTTGTATGTGGTGCTGAGGATCGAACCCAGGCCGCACGCATGCCAGGCGAGCGCGCTACCGCTTGAGCCACATCCCCAGCCCATGACAATGTTTTTATATCATACCTTATTTTAAGCATTCTCAGGAGAATTCTCTGTCTAGTCTTAGTTCTGTGTACTGAGAACTTTTCCATTTTTAATCTCTTCTTTTGTTCTCTAGTTAATCTATGATTGTATATGTGCGTGCATGCATACTATTTGGACAGAGACAAATAAACACACACTTAAGTGAATAAATGAAGAGAATTTAACATGTTAGTCTTTTTTTATTGCTTTGAAAAAAATACCTGAGATAAACAACTTAAAGAAGGGAGGAATTATTTTGGCTTCTGGTTTCTGAGGTTTCAGTCCACGGTTGGCTGGCTCCATTGTTTCTGGGCTGTGGTGAGGCAGAGTGTCATGGCAGAAGGGAGTAGTGAAGCATAGCTACTTACCTCATGGTGACTGGGAGGTAAAGTGAGAGAGAGCAAGGAATGGGGGAGACAAGATACAGTCCCCAAGGTCATGCCTCCAAGGACCCACCCCTGCCAACTAGGTTCCACCTCCTAGTCTCCACCACCACTCCTAGTCTCCATTTAGCCATGAATCCCCCAGTGGACTAATCCATTCTTAAGGTTAGAGCCCTCATGATCCAGTCACTTCCCTAAATCTCTGAAGCTTTCCATACATGAGCCTTTGGAAAATGTTCCAGATCCAAACTATAACAGCTCAAACAGATATCCTGCTCAACATGACAGTTTAGACCTGTTAAATAAACTTTACTGGTTGGTGAAAAATTAAAGTATTCATCTCTTTCATGTCCTGTTATTTTCCATTTGTATTATAAGTAAAAAGCTTTATTGTTGGAAAAAGTATGAACAAGAAATGTTAAACTCTGCCAGCATTCATTTTGGATGTTGCTCAGATGTTCAGTTTACAGTCTGCATGAAAAATGAGGAGTCAGGATTGGAATTGCAGTCAAAACGGGTCTCCTTGAGCCATCCTTTCTACCTTCTTGCAGAACAGGGCTATTTTGTGCTCTTTTGCTCTGATCAGTAGTGAACTCCGACCACAGTTAATGTCTTCTTTAATTTTAGGAATCTATCTTCTGGATCTAATCTACATCGATTCTGCATATCCTGCCTCAGGCAGCATCATGGAAAATGAACAAAGATCTAATCAGATGAACAATATTCTCCGAATAATTGCTGATTTACAAGTTTCCTGCAGCTATGGTTAGTAACCTTGTTTCTTGAGATTTTAAGATCTTGCATCATTGAAATTTGGGTCCAACATCAAATTTCTTCTAGAACACTTCAGAAACCAGGTAGTCCAACAAAGCTCTTCATTTTAATATCTCAAGCTTCAAATATGTGCTAGATCCTTTCCACATCAGTTTGGTCTTCAAAGGCCACCATCCAGGTCAGCCTTCCTCTGACAGGTACCTGTGTTCTCAATGCAGGGGCCTCCCTTGTCCCAGAGCCTCCACTCACCATGATGAGCAGAGCAGTCACAGACATAGGCTTCAGGTCAGACAGACTCAGTTGAAGTCTCAGAGCTACCTCTTGAAAAGTCACTTTCTCCTCTATAAGGTTTGTTCATGCATGAAGCTGGGGCCATGACGTGAGCGGTGCTCTGGGCACAGCCCTCATGTTTCAGCAGAGCTCAGGGAGAGCTCTCACCTTTCACTATTAGCCTCACTTGCCACTGCATCAGCTCTTAAAGCAGGTGTCCTTACTCGCGTTTCACAGACAAGAACATGGAGACTTCAGAGAAGTAAAATGACCTTCAGAATCTGGCAGCCAAGGGGCCAAGCCTCCAAGGGCTCCCCCAGCATCTGGATGCCCGTCCAGGAAAAAGAGGGTCCTCCCTACCCATCCTCTTCAAAGCCTCCTCCACTCCTGCCAATTAAAGTTTCTGTCCCACCCCGTGGCCCCCTCAGGAGGAGTGCAGTGACTGTGAAGTCTACAGAGAGTGGCTGGCAGCAATCACCCAAGAAGGAGAGGCAGTGTGGTGTGGCATGGCTTCTGCTAACCTGGGTCCACCATGGCTCTGTTGCTTCTCAGTTGCCCAGGTTCTTCCTCCATGCCTCCTATGTGAGGCTGAGTGAAGGTTAAGATAGATGACTCCTGTGAGTCACCTGGAGCCCAGTCCAGCTCAGACTGGTGCTCAGGCACAGGGCTCCTGCCTTTCTTCCCAGCATGCATCAGCTAAAGCCATGGGCCATGGTCTGGGTTGGGCTTGTGCACCCAAATCAGTGGTTCCTGCATTCCTGCCACACAGACAGTGGGCAGGCATGGGAGGTTTGCCTGATTCCTCCAGTGGACATATGTTTAGGGCACAGACAGCTGTTTCTAGTCTGTTCTAGAGGTCAGCACACCTTCTCTTCCCAACTCTGAGCTCTAAGTGGAGGCCTCAGATTCTCCTTCCTGGCCAGAGAACTGTGGTGGCCTTGGAGTGTGGTGTCTGTGGCCCACACATTTAGGGGTCGCTCCTCAAGGGCCTAACCTAGGTCTGACCACCCTTTGTGCCCAGCACAGGGTCTGACCCCGAGGCAGGTCAGCACTGCTGGCAGAGGGAATGGACCTCAGTATCCAAGGAGCATCTAATTTGTACTTCCTGTGCTTTTCCTTTGGGACTGGAGGTGGGAGAGACTGAGGCCTCTGGGTTTTGTCTGCCTTTTGCAGATCACCTCACAACCCTGCCCCATGTGCAGAAGTACCTGAAGTCAGTGCGCTACATTGAAGAGCTCCAGAAGTTCGTGGAAGATGACAACTATAAGTGAGTCCCCACCCACCCCTGAGTCAGGCCTACCAGCTGTGTTGTCCCTAGCACTCAAGTCCCTGGGGGTGATCTAGCCCTTGTTGGGACCAGTAAGTAACAGGGCCCCCATGCCCCAGCACCCACAGCACTGTATGCCCTCCAGAAACCAGGTAAACAGCAGCACTGTCTGCACAGCCCTGGTGCCTCAGGCCCCAAGGTCCGAGCTATTGTTTTCCCTTCTGAGTGTGGTTTTCCCACGTGGCCCATGGGGCAAGCGAGTGAACCCCCAGCACCATCTCTTGGCAGCCCCTGTGGATAGACCCACTTGTCAGAGAGACCACTGCAGACCCTGTGGCTTGTCATGGCTCACCCTGCTCTGGTCCTCAGTTCTTTCTTCACTGGAGACACCTGGGAGTATATCCAGCGTTTCTGTCTTTGGAGGGAGAAGGCTGACTTTGGGTATCAACCCTGCCATATTGGTTGGGCATCCTCTTGGCTCATTTTGAGTTTCAGGTCACCTGTGAGTCTCAGTTCCTTTTCATGTAACCTGATATCAAGGCCAGTCTCAGCCATCCTGCAGTTGATCATTTGCTACCTAAATGTCAACTTTACAGGTTTTCTTTTAAATCTTATCCTACTGGTTGCTCCCAGTATACCATGATTCCTTTGAATCTTGTTATCTAGTATGGATTTTCTCTCTCTCTCTCTCTCTTCCAGTTTTATGTCTACAAATTTGGTCTTCCTTATTACTTGGTATTCATCTAAGCCACTGAAAACTGTGGAGAACTGTGGCCACTGAGTCCCACACTGGGATCTGGGAACGGCTGGTCAGCAGCGCCCCACTGGCCAGCTCTGCCATAGCAGCTTGCTGTCCTGGCTATAAATCAGAGCTGCCCTAAACACTTTCTAACCATCCAGATGTCTCAGGTGGGGCCTGGAGATCTGTCTTCTTTCAGAGTTCCCTCTGTGGTTCTAAGATCCTAGACGTAATATATTAGTTGTTATTATAAAATAATTTGTCAAAATTAAAAATAATGTGAAATTGTAATCTATTACATAATAGCAACAAGAACAGATGAAGCCAGAGATTACCATTAAAACTGCAGTTCATCACACAAGTTGTTTTATTCACAAAGCATTTGCTGTTCCTGAAAAGAGTGCCCTGCAGCCGAGACTATTCCTGCTTAGGTTCTGGGTAATATTTTCCATTCATGCGCCAGACTTTCGATTTAAAGAGACAGTAGTTTTTCATTAACAGTGATATTCTTTAAAGAGAAAAATGGTCTATAAATATTTGTGACCATGACACAATCCCTGGAAAGGCTGAAGATTGATAGCGATTACGCCTTCTTTTCTGAAGGTCAAAGAGCACCCTCAGCACTTGATGCTAAAGGACGGTCACCCCTTTGTTGTGGCCAAAATGGGCAAGCCCAGCAGGGAAGGCTACATTTTGGCCCCAATCAGCCACCACTGGGGCTCCTTTCCCAGGGAGGTCCTGGCTCTGAGTAGCAAGAGGACTCAGGGCCTGTGGTTCTGCTGGGGGCATCCTCTCCATGGCCAGCTCGCACCTGGAGACTGGCTTCTCACCCTCACATAGGACATTGGTGACCTACTTGCCTAACACACTTCCCGTCTGCTTTGAGGTATTGCACCAAGAGGCCCAGTTAGTGCTTTGGCCTTTTTTTTTTTTTTATTACCCAAATTCCTGCCACCTAGAAAGCACACCCATTAGAATTAAGTAAACATCATTTTGGACATTTTTCTATGTGTGGAAAATTTACATGTACATGAAGCATGGACCAATGGATGGATGCAATGATGGAATTTATTAAAATAGGATCATACCACCCTTGCTATTTTTTAATTCAAGTATTTTAGTTTAATTCAACAAGAAAAAGGAACTGAAATAAAAGGCAAGAATCTCTGCTCTCTAAATAATATTTCTTTTACAAGGGATATTATTTTCCAAATGAGCCTCCTAAGATTCTTAAGAGGGATCAGGAAAAACATGAAGAGGCCTGAGTCAGTGAGTTTCCTTGTATCTAGGTTTCTACTGTGTCCGGTATCAGTTGGCTCCAGTTTTGAAAGCTGAAACTATGAGCACTACCCCCTCCTTCACCTCCACCACCTTCCAGATTTTTGTTAGTTGTGTTATTATTGGACAGCGTAGTTCAAGTTTATAACATAAACATCATGTTCAGGAATCACAATTCCTACTGTTTCATGTTTTTAAATGGATTCAGTTCTTACCACCTGTTGTTCCCCCACAGCATCTCAGTTCCTGGAGTCTTTATTTTCAAAACGCTCCCTTAATAGCTGAATTTCATCAGGAAGCAGGCCCCTCCCCTCCCTCATGGGTCCTGCACTCCCTGAGTTCTCCATGGAAATGTCTGCATGGGCTGGGGCTCTGCTCTCCCCCAGGCCTGTAGACCCTGTGCATTGCCTCCTGGCTTTGGGTGGTGCTGTAGAGAAGTCTCAAGTAAGTCTGTTGTTTTGTCTGCCTGGGGGTGAAGAGCTCTGTGAAGTTCCAAAGCCCTATAGGGTACAGCCTCAGAGCCACGCAGGGTCTCTCTGCTCTGATGGACTTTCTCATCCATGCCATTTCCTGGCTTCTGTCGTTCAGGGTGCCATGTGTTGCGTGTTCTCTGCCCTCCTCGTCCTGAGCTCCTCTCTAAGGGCTGCGAGCTCCTCCCCAGTGCTCAGTGTCCCCAGGTGATCTGTTTCCACTGAGGTGTTGGGCCAGCACGTTCTCATTCCAATCTTCCATTTAGTCCTCTCAGTCCACAGTCCCCTGTTCCATCTTGTTCCTTTGTTTCATCCTCTCATTTTTCAGATTTTGTTGTGTTCAGCCATCTTTTTAGTAAGTCTTCCCCCCATTGAGAACGCCTGAGGGGATTTCCTGGGGTGCTGGGTCAGGCCCGGGCAGCGCTGTCTCCCTTTTTCTTTCCTTCTTTGTGAGAGGAGGTCTGCAGGCTGCCAGGCCATTTCTTTTCTTCTTGCTTCCATTCAGGAGGCTGTCTGGGTGTTCCATGCCTCTGCTGTAGCAGGGGGCACCTGGCCCTCCTCCTGTGTGCAGAGAGGGGCTGGTTCCCCTCCATCTGGCTGGGAGGCCCAGGGGTCCCAGATCTCCCCGACTCTGTAGCCTGGGGGAGCTGGAGCCGCCAGCTCTCTGGAGACAGAAAGCCTGCAGTCAGTTTGGTAGTGGGCTCAGGGTTTCCTTCACCTCACTGGGGGCTGTCTCCATCCACTCCAGAAAGAGCTACCCCAGGTTGCCAGTTGTGACCCACAGGGCCTTCATGTGTGTCAGAGCATCCCTGCTCTGCTCTGCACTGCTGGCCCTGTGAATTTGGGAAAGGAAGCTACTTAGTCCCACTGCCCCCAGTGTCCTCATTTATAAAATGTATGCAGCTGTGATTGGGAGCAGATCTCACAGTGTTCCTGGGTCCTGTGGCTACTTGGCCCTTCAATGACATCCCATATCCCAACCCCAAATGCACACTTGCTTTGTTCTCCCTCGGATAAGCCAGGGGCCCGTCTGATTTTGTGAAAATCTTTGTTTCAGACTGTCACTCAGAATTGAACCAGGAAGCAGCTCTCCAAGACTAGTTTCATCCAAGGAAGATCTTGCAGGTATCGTAGCCACCTCAGGTAGGATCAGAGCCCTCATGGACTAAAGGTGGCTGCTGGGTTGGCCTTTGCCTGTGGAGCCAAAGGGCACAGCTGAGTTTGGAGTGTGGCAGACTCAACTGTCCCCACTCGGTGTCCCATGCCAACCTGCCAGGCTCCTGATCACATTGGACCCCTGAGGGACACCCCTGTGCAGAGGCTCCCTGGAGGACCCTGGGAGTGAACAGCCCCAAGAAAGGGAAAAACAGAGCCCCAAGTTGGAAGTGTGCATGAGGAACAGAAAAACCCAGGATCTTCTCCAGGCCACCTAGACCTTTACCTTTGGGGCATGTGGGCCGGGGGTTGGGTTATGTGCCCCTCAGGGGTGCCCTGGATGCCTAGGGTTTGGGTGTCACCATGTTCAGGTGGCTCATCCTCCTGGGAGCATTGGATTTATTCCCCTGTTAGGGAGCGCACATGTGCGTGCACACATGTTCCTGGTGATGAGCTCCCAGGCTCTGCATCAAGCCCCAGCCCCACCTTTCCCAGCTTGACATGTGGCTTCTCTGGTCTTCAGTGATCTCCCCCACAGAGTGGCGCTAAGATGGCACACTCTTGTAGAGCTGTCATAATTCCTGATAAGTCAGGCCCGTAAAGTGCTCTGCCTGTGTCAGCGCATTGTGACAATGCCCCTGGTGTTGGTGGCTTCACTGTCATTTTCATCATGTTACCTTTTAGTCACAGTCCAGCCAGCTTTCAGTGACCAGGGCTGATCTCTAGCAGCATTTCTCCTAGTTTGAGCTCTGGAGCACACTAACCTGTGATTTAGACCACTGCAGTCTTACATACGTGACTTCACCCCTCTGGGTTTCAATTCCTTACCTATAAAATGGGATACTAAAACCATCATCCCAGGAATGTTAGAATGTCAGACCAGGACCATGTTTGGAAGGCATCCAGTGTAGTTTGACATGCAGTGCCTATTTGGGAAGGGGTAGCAAGCCGTTGCCATGCCCCCTCCAGCCTTGGACCTGCTCAAACCACCATCTCCACGCTCCCATGTCAGAGCCATGGGGTGGCGGGGCTGGGCAGTACTGCAGCCTTCTGCAAGCCCCACCCTGCAAGGCCTCTGCCCTGTCCCTGGGCTGCATTCCCAGCTCCCTGTCTCCCGGCCTCTGTGAACGCCATCCTGCCAGCTGGACCATACCCTAGCACCCTGGTCCTCTGATAACTTGGCAGAGGGCAATATGGTTGCTCCTCAGAGCTTGGAAGATGCTCTTATCTACACCTCAAGGTACTCAAGTCACTGTTGGCCATGGCTTGATTTTCATGGAGCTCATGGGGCTTCCTTGTGCCCACCATTAAAACATCTTCCAAGCTCACTGCCTTCCCATGACAAATGGCCCCTGGCAAATGTGTCCAAGGGAAAGCTCTTGGGGCTGGGCTGGTCTCCACCTGCTCCCTGTTCTAGAATACTCCCCCAGACAACTTTTTCCTCTGAGATGCTCTGTAACCCACACTCCATCTGTAAAGTAGGACTGACATACTCGTCCCTCACTGGGCTGTCATGGGGACTTTCTGAGGTGATATGTGTGAAGCATTGCGGAGCCTGACACACCAGACCCACAGGTGCAGCTTTGTCATTGGTGCTGTGGTTGTCAACACCAAGATTCTGCCTGTCACTGAATCAGCCTTCAGCTTTTAGCTAATTGGCACTGCCTCAGGGAGGCCTCCCCAGCTTCCACCCCCACCAGGTCAGGTGCCATCTCACAAGGGCCAGCAAGCTGTGGGCCAAAACTGGCCCACCCTGATTTTTGCATAGGAGGATGCACAGCCACACCCACCCCCAGACAGATTGCCTGTCTGCTTTCAATGGCAGAGATGAGTGGGTGGACAGAGCCCCTGTGACCTGCAAAGCCTAGAATCCTTATGACTGGCCCCAGCCCCATGCTGCACCCTCCTGCCAGCACTCTACCTCTCCTGCACTATATGTCCCTCCAGTCATCCCTGGGCTCCTTTGTCCCATGTCTACTTTCCTCACCAGACTAAAAGCCCCCTGATGGAGGGCCCAGTATGGAACTCCACCAGCCCAGCACAGAGGGGCCCTGGGTAAATGCCTTAGTCACCTGCCTTACCCCTCAGCCCAGCCCTGGAGCTCCTGGCACCCAGTCTTGGTGGCAGCTCCAGCATGGGCTGACCACTGATTTTGCATAGCCTTCCAGGGAAGTGCTGATGCTGGCAAGTTTCTACTCAGTGCAGGGAGCCGGCACACAGGAGTGTTTTCCACCCGTCTTCCAAATCCCTGGCTTCAGCCCTGGAAGCAGGATGTGAAGGTTTGCATTGATCACCAGAGGGCTGGGGAGTATCTGAAGGCTGAAGAACGCTCAGTGGCCCAAACTCTCCCCTCGCCACCTCAAAGGACAGAGAGGGGGGTGCTGCTATAGCCAGGGGCAGATAGGGGTCCCCCAGAGGCAAGGACCAGAAAGGCAGCTCCAGGGAGGCCTCTCTGGGTCTGGCAGTTAGACTGAGCCGCGTGGCAGGAGCCCGACCAGACTCAGGAACTGGAATGTGCCTCATGCAGTCCCAGGAATGGGAGGAACGTAGCCTCCCTTCGTTACTCAGGAGGGGGGTTAGGCTCCATTGGGGCTCTTTCCAGCAGTCAGACATCCCCACACCTGCCAAGGAAAGGCCCCCAGATGTTCTCGTGCATTCATTCAGACATGCTATGGGCCAATTGCCCAGCAAGAGCAAGGCAAGACCCTGACCCCTAGCACTCACAAGTGGTGGGGAAGATAGGCAGCAAAATCAAGGGCAAGAACTGGCAGGTTCATAATCAAAAGAAGGCCAGTGTGAGCAGGCCAAGATGGCCAGCAGTGGGATGGGGCATGCTCTAATCCTTCTCTAGCCAGCTCCTCTGCCTCGGGGCCTGGGAGGCCTTGACCCAGGCATTGATAGGAGCCACGGTCACTGCCTCTCCAGGAGCTTAATTATAATCAAAAGTGGTCTCTAAGCTGCAGTCTTCCTTTGGCTCCTTGGATGGCCCCTAGACCCCAGAGAGGGCTGTCCCCCACTTTCCACCCCTGGGGAATGGCCATGCACTTCCAACAAATAGGCTGTGAGAAAGGAGATGAAGAAACCTTGGTTTCCAGGTCTGTGGAGGAAAAAAGGCCAGGAATGCCACATCTTCAAACCCCTGCTCCCCCTCATGTAATGTTTAGCTTACATAAATGAACTACTACTTTCCTGGAGAGAAAAACTCACGCAGAACACTCACCCTAAGAGAGGGCAAGACACATTTCATGGTTTTGGAACTGATTAGGACATTTCCAGATTGGCCCCACCTCTGCATGGCTTTCCCAAAGGACACTTGTCCTCGGACTAGAGTCCAGGGTAGCCTTGGCCTTGGCCTTGGCCTTGGCCTCCACAGTCTGCACCTGCACTTCAGGACCGCTCTCTGATGCATCTTTCTGTCTCCTGGTTTTATCATCTGGTACTAAGCCCTGTACTAGGGCCAGCCAGACCGAGGTTCAGAGCTTAACTCAAGCACCTGGGGACTGTAGGACCCCTGGCAGTTGGCTTAATCTCTCTGAGCCTTGGTTTTCCTGGGAACAGGAATGCTTCACACCACAGTCTCTCACCACAGGGTCACTAGGGGAATCTCTGAGGAGGTGCTGGGAAGCCCACGCATGGCACTTGCACACTCTGCCTCACGGGAGTGCTCTCAGCCCTCCCAGGTAGGCTCCAATGAAGACCTGCCAGCACTGCACAGGGGCCCATGGCCCTCACCCAGCTCCTACTCAGGTACTTATCAGCCATGTCCCCCAGAAGCCAGGGTCACAAAACAAACATTTTATGACAAATACACATCCATGGTTCAGAAGGTCAGACTGGGGTTGAAGACATCTGGAGATATCATGACTCAGATGCCTGGGGCTTGCTGGGCTGGGGCTGCAGCAGTGGCAGAACACATACTTAGGGCCACTCCATAGCAGCTGGGCTTCCTCACAGTATGGCAGCCTCTAAGTCATCAGACTCCAAGGCTGGGGCCAGCTGGCTGTCCCCAGAATGAATGTCCTAGGAGGGCATGAAGGAAGCTTGCATGGCAGGGTCTTCATGACCCAGCCTCACTCTGTGAGTCAGAGCAGCCACAAGGCCTGCTCAGGCCTAAGGAGAGCGGAGGGAGACCCTACCACTCAGGCAGCAGTAATGGACTATGTGGACAGCACCCCAGCTAATTCACAGGAGGAAAACGGAGCTGCTGCCCCATCCCTGTCCTCCCAATCTCTGCCATGTGCTCACTCAGTGCCCCTGACACCTCCCTGTGATGTGGGCCATTCTGTAGGTGAGGATGCCAGGGGCTCACCCAGCCTCACATGTCAAAGAAGTGGCAGAGCCGATTGCTGAGCCTAGGAGCCTGGATAGATGTGTCACTTGTATCTAACATGGGAAAAGCAGGGTGTGAGTGAGGGCCCCGGAGCACTCAGGGCTCTGTCCCTGTTGCCTGGTGCACCTGTGCAGTACAAAAAAAAAGCACCTGCCCAGGAAACCGCCTGGCACATCCCTGCATCTCCTATAGGCACTTGGAGCCAGCCACTGTCTCCACTGGTCCTCAGACACTAGAATCAGAACTCTATACCTGACTGGCACTAAATCTCTTTTCCCTGCCCTGACTGGGGTTCTTCAGGCCTGGGTGCTTGTGGCAAGAGAGCAGCAGTGTGGCTTCCTCTCCCTGTGTTCCTCTACTTGCTGACCATAGCCTAGGATGGGACACAGTCAGAGCAGTGGATGCTGTTGCTGTAGGGCGCTGTGACTTCCAGGTAGTGGTCAGTTCACCTGTCCCTCTCCTGGGAACTGGCACAGTGTTCTAGAGACTTTACCTTCCCTGACCAAGAGACATGCATATCCCCTTTCAAGGGACCCCTGCAGCCACTTCTGTGTCCCCTCCGAGTAGATCCCCACCATCACTTCTTACTTGCCCTCGATGTCATGCCAACTCTCCTCACAGGGCCCCCTGGTGCACGGGAGGCCTACCCTCCCAGACTGACCTGAGCACACAGCTAGCCCTCCTGTGGCCACTGCTGTCCTCTGGCTGTGGCCATATTGGCATCCTCAGGCCTGATAAGGCACTGGGAGCCCCCTAGGTCTTTCACCAGGAGGAGACATTTTGGGTTCCAAGTGGTCTGTTGGCAACCCCAAGTTCTGCTTGATGAGGAAGAGAGCAGCCCAGGGATGGGGTAGGGCCTGCCTCCCTCCAGAGGCTCCTCCCTCTGGAAACCTTTTCTGTCTTCTGAATGGCAGAGGGCTTCCACACAAGGAGCTCACGGGCTGGGAGTTGGTCATGTCAACGTCAAGAAGAAGGACCAAGCCAGGCGCAGTGGCACATGCCTATAATCCCAGCGGCTAGGGAGACTGAGGCAGGAGAATCGTGAGTTCAAAGCCAGCCTCAGCAACCATGAGGTGCTAAGCAATTCAGTGCGACCCTGCCTCTAAATAAAATCCAAAATAGGGCTGGAGATGTGGCTCAGTGGTCGAGTGCCCCTGAGTTCAATCCCCAGCACCAAAAAAAAAAAACCAAAAAAAAAACAACAGAGGGGCCAAGACTCAAGCCCACTTTGCCCAGTCTCACTGTCCTGCTAGGGGCACACAGGTACCAGGCTCCCCTGGCTCCCTGTGGCCTGGGAGTCTGCACCTTCTGTCTGTGCAGAGAGCAGGCCACAACCTAAGCCCAGTCGAGGGGTGATTGGATGCTGTTTTCAAGAGGAAATGAAGTGGCCTTCTGTGTGGTGTATAAGCTTGATCTTGGCTTGCAGCAAGGACCTGTGAGAGCTGCATGTTTGAGAAACACAAAATGTATGTGGAAGTAAATGTGTGTGATCAGTTCCCAGACCTCTCCATGAAACCCACTCAGAGGCTTTCTTTTTTTCTTTTTGGTTAATATTTATTTTTTAGTTATAGATGGGCACAATACCTGTATTTTATTTATTTTTATGTGGTGCTGAGGATCAAACCCAGGGCCTTGCATGTGCTAGGCGAGGGCTCTACCACTGAGCCACAACCCCAGCCCACCCACTCAGAGACTTTCTGTGTAAGAGGTCCAGCATCCCTAAGAGCCACGGGGCTCCGGCAGACCCAGAAGGGCCCAAGTCCTCAGTCTGGGAACAGGACTATTGACTCAGGCAAGCAGGAAACAGAGGACACTGAGCCTTCACTTGGGCAGAAGTCCGCCCTGCACACGAGAAGCCGGGACCGTGCTGGCAGGAGCTCCCAGTAGCACATGGTCGTTCCTCCTCCAGTGAGGAAAGACACACTTTGGAAGAGCCTCCCATTCAGATGGGTCACTCAGGCGGGACTGGAACCCAAGCCTTGTGACTCCAAGTTAAGTAGTTTCCTCTCTGTCACAGCTGCCTCCTATTAATTCCCGATGTGCAAGACTTGGAAGGCGCCCCTCAAGCAGACTGGAATAGGACAGCGCTGGCCCAGGGCAGCACTCGGAGGCAGCCTGAAATCCGTGGGAAAGAGGTTCCCCAGCCCAGAGCAGGCCCTCCTCAGCAGCCATGTGAGGCCAGCCAGTGGCCTCCAGACACCAGCCCCACACGGCCTGCTCACTATCCCTCAAACCTCCCCCTGAGTGCAGGGCACCACTCCAGGAGGGTAACTCCGGGTTCCCTCCCTCTACATCTCTACCTGGCCGCCTCCTGGATACCTCTCAGCCACACCTCTCCACCCCACCTGCAGCCTCAAGTTGGCCACATCCAGTTGCTCTCCAGTCAGCAGGGGCTTCCTAGGGTGGGAGTCTGAGGGCGCCAGAGCACCTTCCCCTGGGGAATCTCCAGGCTCCTTGGAGCCTGCCGTCACCTGAGTCTGCACACGCAGCTCCTTCTGCTTCCGTCGCTGCTCACGCTGGAGCTCTTCTTGCAACAGCTGGGATGTTAGATTTTCCAGGATTCTCTGGTCCTCCCTCTGGGTTCTCAAATGCAGCAGCCAGAGCTCTCCCACTTGCCAGCTGCTCAACTGGGCAGGTTATTGAACCCTCTGACCCTCAGATTCCACATTGTCAAATTGAGATAACAATAGTACCTGCATGACAGTGTTGTTGCAATAAATAGATGCTGTGAACCAAGCATTTATCTTGGGTTCGGGAACCTCAGGAGTGCTCAGTGAATGTTAGCATTTAGCACCGTTACCATCACGGTGGTGGTGTTTCACTCCTGGTACAGATGATGCTCCTGCTGCACTGATTATTCTCATTCTCCTGTCAAAGCAGGAGTCTCTCCTGGGTTCAGTTACCTCTCCCACACTTGACTCCCAATCCCATAAAAGCAGAACATCATCTTTCTAATCCATTTTGTAGCTCTGGTGGTTGGCCCAGAGGCAGCCCCTAGGTCAGGGAGCAGTAAACATCTATGGGAGCAGAAGGCAGGTTACTGTGTGGTTGACCCCTCCCGGGGAGGCTGCGGGCACAGGATCACCATTCCTGTTTTGTAGATGTAGCCTGAGGGCTCAAAGGGGTGAGGTGACTTGCCCAAGACCCTTGCTCAGCCTGAAGTGCAGATACAGGTGGGAGTCCAGGCCTGGCCACCTCCGGATCCCAAGTCCTTTGTCATCAGTGTTCATTGTCCTTTACCCCAACCACTCCAAGGCCATTATTAGAAGGCCCTGTGGTTTTTTTCTCTTCTAATCAATGAGTGGTCTTTTGGACAGTGTTTTGGTTTCTTGAGAGAAATGTAATGAAAACCAGATCTTTTTCTTCAACACATAATATCTCGTTCCCCACAGAGACTGTCAGTTCTCATATGTTCCAATAAAACTGCTAAAGAAACAGCCACTTAAAGAGATTTAAAGATTATTCATGGAAAAATTATGCTGAGGAAAAATAGAGCAATCCTCTGAGATAGTCAAGCCACATGGTCAGTTTTTCCAGCCATCCGTGCCATATCAGGCTGGGCAGTAGGGACTGCACTCTGCTATGAAGTGCAGAACCCCAGCTCATTATCATCACCCCCATCCCGCCCCTTCCCCTGCCCGAGGACGGGGCAAGCAAACTTGCCAGCTGCCCACCTCTACAACAGCACCAGAAAACAAGTGACCCTGGCACTGTCACGTGGGGGCCACCCCAGGCTTGGTCGGGCAGGAACGTGAGGCCTTTCAGTAGCAGAGGGTGTCACTTACTGGCAGAAAGCACCCCCCCATCTGGGTCCCAGCTGAATGGAAATTCTTCTGGTTCCATGTCAGACTCAGGCTATTGGTCAACAATGCAGGGGGCGGGGGAGTGGCCGCAACCCAATGCTGGGAGAGCAGATCAGCTCTGACACTGGCCCAGGAGGCTACGGGCTCTTCCACTGGGGCCCCCGCCCACCCTCCCCAGCTGGTTGAGGGGTATCTGAGGCCAGGCATGCCTCCCAATACTCCAGAGCAGAAAGGGGAGGGGGCACATCCGGGCCTAGTCCTGGACGGAGGGTAGAGAGTTGAGTAGAAGAGACGGAAGCAGGTCCAGAGTTCTGGAGAACTCAAAGTGGGAAGCCAGCCAGCAAGCAGGAACTACATGCAGAGGTTATTGTGGTTCTGTTGTTACACAGATTCTGTGGTCCATCAGATTCTGTTCTCAAGATGCCACCTGAAGCAGGAATTGGTACATCAGACAGCCAATGGGGCTGCCCAGTCAGTGGGGCCCTGTGCACAGCAGGACCCAGTGAGAAGGAGCCAGGCAAGAGTGGGCAGGCCTTAGGCAACCAGCGGAGGCTGCAGCACCCTCCAGCCTGGGGCCCTGGTGTGCCTCTGATCTTCCCTCTAAAGTGGCGATGACAAAAGAACCTACTTCAGAGAAGTCAGCGAGTCCGCGAGCCAGGACATGGACAATGCCAGCTCATTAGTGCACAGTGGGCACCAGGCCCTCCCCCTTCCTTCCTAAGTGCAGTGACTGGGCTTACCCATTCCAAATTTCCTGGAGAAGTGTCACCTGCTCCCCAGATCCTTCATACAGTCTCTCCCTGTGTTCTGTCCAGTGAGCCTCATGCCTGGGTTCAGTCCTGCCTCCAGCAGGTGGCAGCTCTGGAAGCCCCACCTTCTGGTCTGCTCAGTGTGCCCACCTGCAGCATGACAGACTGGCACCCAGCACTGCACCAGGTTGCAGCGCCAAATCAGTTAGCATCGTTATCATTTCTGCTCCATTCCAGGGCCGCTAAGCTTCCACTTAAACCTCAGAGGGAGGAGCAGCAGTGCAGCCTGACCTTTAGAAACCACTTTTGTGCACCAGGGTGGGAGCTGAGTGACTCAGGCAGTGGGACCGTAAGCCTCACACGGCTGCTGATAAACAAGGCAGTTCCACCCTCTGGATTCTTCTCCAGCAATACTGCAAAAGCAAAACACAGCAGGATGGTTTTCATTCTTCTTCTTCTTTGGAGTAATTGCACGAGTTGTTTCCCCCCACACAGAGCCTGCCTGGGTTTAAAGCAGAGGGTCTTCCCCAGGGGTGCCTCAGGGTCAACTGCAGAGCTTATGCAGAACACAAGGCCCTCAGGGACAGCCCACACTCTCCAGGTGGTTCTGACACATCCCCTGGTTAAGAACAAAAGCCTTAAAGATCCATCCTACCAGCTGGATCCCCTTGCCAATAAAATGCACAGAAGCTTAGATGTAGTTTCAGTCCCCGCAACTAACAGGCCTTCCCTAGACCCCTCTGGCTCTGCAAAGTCAAGGCCAAGAACCTTTGCTTTAGGGTCATGCTACCCTAGTTCCATTTTTATGGATTGGTCTGTCAGATGCCACCTGGAAGCAGGAATTGAGACATCAGATATCCAGTGGGCCCTGTGCCCAGGGGGACCCAGGCCATCCTGGCAGTGGGTTATCAGCCTTGGGAGTCAATGACATTGGGAGGGAAAAGTCAGCATCTGACCAGTAGGAGCTATAAGGCCCAAGTGCACGTGGACAGCCAGGCCAGGGCCTCACCCCAAACCTGGGTTTCCCATCCCTGAGCCACCACCCCACCCACTCCCATTGCCCTCCCTCTGCTCTGTTCACAGGCCCCTCTGCAGGCTCCAGTTCGGCGAGGTTCCGACGGAGGCCCACCTGTCCTGATGCGTCTGTGGCCGGCAGCCTGCCCACGCCACCAGTCCCCAGACACAGGAAGAGCCACAGCCTGGGCAACAAGTGGGTGACTGCATAGCCCTTCCCCGGCCTTCAGACTGGCCTGCATTGGCAGGCATGGCTGCAGAAATGCTGGGAGAGCCCTGCCCGATGGGCCTCTCCCCACCTCATCCTGGGGGTTTGGGGTCTGTGGCCAGCCAACTCTCCTGAGGTTGGTGTGGGTTCAGAAAGAGCCCCTGGTGGCACAGTCTGTGCCATTCACAGGGGTCCCAGACTCTGGGCTAATGGAGAAAGGACAGAGGAGCAATGGTGGGATTCCAGAGAACATGCCCGAAGTCATCGACTCACTTAGGCCGACACCAGCGACTGTCCTCAGAGCAGTTTTCTGTCCTCATAGCATCTTCTTCACTGTCCAATGAGGCCGACAGCTGGGGGACGTGTAGGTCCTCAGCATGACTGCGAACAGTCATGCCTGTGTCCCCTGGGCATTGGGCACAGACTCCTGGTCAGATGGGTCCATCCTTCCCTCCCTCCCTCTCTCCTGCCTGCTTTCTTCCCGTCTCCTCCTTCCCACCCGCCCACCTTCTGTCCTCCCTACATTCCTTCCTTCTACCACTAAGGCTCGGTCCCAGCCCAGCCTGGAGGAGCTCCGGGGCTGAGGGAGGAGAGGGTCGCTCTCTGGGTACCTGGCGTTTCCTTCCCCTCCATAGATGCTCTGCCACACACCTGTGAGGCCGAGGTCACTGAGAGCCATGCAGGCCTCTGCTATTATTATGCATGCTGTAAGAATAAGTCCAGTGAGGGTCACAAGGTGATGTCCCTTGCAATGGTGAGGAAGTGTTGGAGCCAGGACCGGGCCAGGTGCTGGTGACTCCAGATCAGCCATGCTGGCCACGCCCACTGCGCCTCCCTCGCGCAGCCTCATCGCTCACAAGCCTCATCTTCATCCTGAGAGACAGGCAGGGCAAGCAGTGTTAGTCGCCGTAGATAGATGGAGAAACTGAGGCTCTGGAAAAGGATGTGACTTGCCCAAGTTCATGCCATGAGAGGGCCGTACTGTCCGCAGCTCTGGGCAGAGCCTATTCCTGCCGCTGCACTCTGGACTCCCGCCCCCAGAGCAGGTGCAGCCACCATTACCCTGCAGATAAGGAGCTTTGCCTTCTTTCTTCCTTTCCATTTCCAGTATGATGTGTCAGTTGAGTGTAGTTGAGAGTAAAAGTGCGACATTTCCATCGGAGAAAGCCAGGCACCTTCTGGACGACAGTGTCCTAGAGTCCCGCAGCCCCCGCAAGGGCCTCACCCTCACCTCCTCCGCTGTCACCAATGGACTCTCCCTAGGTAAGCGCTCCAGCCTGCACACCACAGGCAGGGGGCCACAGGCCCGGCGTGTGCTCTGTGTCTGTCTCTGTCACTGTGCCACGCCCAGTAGCACCTTGCTCCAGGGAACCCAATGCCCCTCACCCTTCCAGAGGTGGCTCCCTGCAGAAATCCCCTGGAGCCAGGAAGCCTCCACTTCCTAGCCTCCAGGGCTTCAGGAAGAGCCCCAATGTCCCCCTGCTGTTAGTAGCCCTGAGTGTGGTGGGCAGGTGGAAGAAGCAGCTGAGCACACGCTTGAGTCCTTGTCAACGCCCAAAGCCTGGCTGCTGCTGCCGTAGCACTTGTGTCCCAGGCAGAGCTACAGTCGGGACACTGCAGGGCAAAGCAAAGCAAGCTGCCTGGGGTGGCAGCTGGATGGGCCACTGGGTAGTCAGTTGGGTACTTCTCTTTATGCTGAGAAACCAAATGAAGGAGGACAAAAATGTGGTCTTCAGGGATGAGATTGCACCACTGAGCATCAGCCAGAGATGGTGCTCATATCAATGGAGGGGACAGAAATCGTACTGCTGATTCTGTGTCGGGGCAGGGGACACAGAAGTAGGGCTGAGGCCAGCCTTGAGCTCTAGTCACAGAGCCATCCTCCTGGTGCCCAGGTTAGCTGAAGGCAAGGTGGACGCCCCTTGTCATTACTGCCAGCAGACCAGTGCCCTCTCCAATGGCCCTTGCCTTTCAGTGTGCCTGTGCTTGCCTGTGCTTCTGTGGCCAGTGTATCTGTGTGTCTGTCTGCTTCCCTTATCAGGGAGTTCTCTCAGGTCTGGTGGGACAGAGAGTTGATCTGGCAAAGACTATAGGACAGTGGGCCAGGAGCAAGGGGAGGCAACAGGAAACCCAGGCAGGACTCTTGGCATCCCGCAAACTCGGGAATTAGGGCAGTCTCAGGTTGCGGCCGTGTCAGTCCAGGGGTCAGCTGCTTCCCATCCCCAGAAGTCTGTGATAAGCAAGCTGTGTCTGCCTCTTGTCATTGGAGGAGGTCGTCCTGTTTGGAAACGGGCAGGGATGGAGGAGAGCTCAGGACAGTGCATCCCTGCTCACAGGTGTGCCTTGGAAGAAGGTTTCTGGCCATGTGCCAGGAAAGACCAGTTAAACAAGGCGAGCAGGCTCTTCCAGGGACCTTACTATGCTCATCAGCATTGTGACCCCTCACAGGGACCCCTCAGAGCCTATGGGTTCCCAGACTCCACTCATGGACCCCTTTTCCTTGAAGTGTGTGGCAAGAGAGGGGTTCCGAGGAGCACACTCTGGCAAATGCAGGCCCAAGAGTATTCAGCTGGGCCCAGAACAGCTGTTTGACATCCAGGAAACTGTCGGAGCGGTGCCTGAGCACAGGCCTGCTCTTCCTGAGGCAGAAGATGAGTGAGGTGCTGTGCTGTCCAGCGTCCAGGGGGAGATCACGAGGTTGTTTGGTTCTGGCTCCTCAAGTCAGGGAACTCAAAATGTTTTTTTGTTTGGGGCTGAAAGTCCCTGAGTAAGTGGCCACGTGTGCACGTGCCCTGCTTGGAGCAGGCTTGTCCATCTTTCCACCCTCCACATGAGAGCCAAGGACTCTTCCTTGCTCCTTCCAGCTGCTTGGCTAGGTGCTCTTTCAGGCAAAGAGCTCGACCCTCAGAGCATCTGAAGTCTGAGAAAGTACAGAGCATGATGTGTGGATGCTTGAGTGACAGGAAAAAAATCTCTCCTTGGAGAGGCTCCCGTGGTCTGTACAGAAGCAGGGTGTCCCTGTCAGACCCAGGTCCAGGCCCACAGGGAGGACAAGCATGGTACAGGGGCACAGTCCAGACCTTGTCTCTCTCTCCATGGCCAGGGGTCGGCAGGGGCACTCCCTCAAGACTTCAGGCCAATGTGAGTCAGCCACACTGACTAGCATCTAGTTCAGCCCTGACCTTGCAGGTAGAAGTGCTCATATGGCCTCTGTGAGGTAAGGGTGGGCCAGCCCTGCGTCCCCTGAACCAGTAGGGAGGCCTGAGGGCAGGCAGTGGGAAGGCGGCGGAAGCCCCGCCTGCGGAACAGTGGAACAGGACGGTTCTTTCAGCCCTCCCAGATCAGAGCCAAAAATAGCAACAAAAACTCACATCAGGTTGTTGCCCACAGACTGGAAGCCATGGCGAGCTCAGGGGCCTGTGCCCAGTGACCTGGGGGACAGCCCCCTCTCTGCGAGGCCGCTGCACTCACTCATCTGTGTTCCTTTTCCAGGCAGTAGTGAGAGCTCAGAGTTTAGTGAAGAGATGTCTTCAGGGCTGGAAAGGTGAGTGTGGCCTCAGCACAGCCTCCCTCCTATCCCACCTCAGGCCCCAGGGAGCTGGAGACAGGCTCTGGCAGGGACAGCCCTGCCCCACTGCTGTGCCTCTGCTGGGTGGCCTGTGGCTCATCAGCTGGAATGAGCAGGAGTGTGTGGAGGTCCTGCCCCCCCCCCCCCCCCGCACGCTGTGTAGCTCCACTCCTCCTCTGGTCCTGGAGTCGCCCCAGGAGCACTTCTTCCAGCCCAGCCACAGGAGACCCACAGCAGACCAGGTCTGCGAGGCGAGCTCTTGAAACTGGAAGCTGGAGAATTGATTAGTCTTGAGATGGGCTCGTGGCTCCGCCTGGTGGACTCTAAGAGTATTGCACCCACACGTCCTCGGACCCTGGGCCTGGCATTTACTGAATACCACCCTACTGGGCACTGGTGACAGTGAAGAGGCCACCCCTGCCACGCACCCTCTTGGCTCCCTTGGCACATGGTTTGGCTTCCCGTGCAGAGCCTGTCTGCCGAGGTGTCCAGCCTCCCACTCAGGAGATCACCCACATGATCCACACACCCAGGCTTCCTGGGCCAGCGCAGGGCTCTGGGACCACTAGGAAGCTGTTAATGGGTGTCTGCAGTGCTGCTGAAGGTGAAAGTCACCTTGGTGACACAAGGTCTGAGGACAGCAGGAGGAAATCCAGTGATGAAGAATGTCCCAGAGAGGTAGGCCTTCACTGTCCTTCAGGGTGGGTCCCCCACCAGCATCCAGGGGCTTTGCCACAGAGTTCTCCCCGGTGTCCTCACATCTGCACACACAGTCACACTCCCACCCGCATCTGCACACCCTGCCCATCCTCACAGCTCAGACACTTGTCCATGTGCACTCACGTGTGCATGCACAAACACATGCACACTCACACACTTCCACGTGTATGTGGGCAACTGCACCACACACACATATGTGAGTGCACACAACTTACACACACGCCGCTTCTGATGCTGAAGCTTCTGTTGCCTGAGCCCCCATGATCATAAAGGAAGATCAGAGGGAAGGTCGCTCCCATCCAGCTGTTCCTCCAGGCAGAGGGGCTGTCATGGTCAGGAGCTGTGCTTGGCACTCCCCAGGTGCCGCCACCTCTGGGCCCCACCTGTATGTGGACTCACGTAGCCTCAGTGTTCCCCACAGCAGCATGTGTGCTGTCCCCATTTTGTATGGAGCATGCAGAGAGATGAGGTGACATGCTCGCTTCACACTCATCTGATAATGGCAGAGATGACCCTAATCCAAACCCTCCTGCTATCGAGGACCCCCTCTTCATTGCCCCACCACCTAGCCTGAAGACTGGCAGTGACAGCTATAGGGACTGGCCCAATGTCACCCAGTGTGTCTGTGAGCCCCAAGATGGGGGCAGGGAGAGGGAGCGAGGAGGCCGTGCACACTCAGAGGCTCTCTCTCTGCCTTCCCCACAGGGCTCCTGGAGGGACATTTGTTCTGTTCCAGTTTGGGGAGCTCAGGCAACCCACCCTGGCCACTGGAAAGGAGAGCCTGGGGCCAAGAGGCATATTCCAGAACAGTCACTCAGTCAGAAACTCCTGGGGACACCCTGATAAACAGGATGACACACAAGCCAGCCTCTCCCCTAGACACAGGCCAATGGGAAGACAGCAAACAGGAAACTGGCACAGGGCCAAGGTCCAGCATAGCACCACAGAAACCTCCCAGTTCCTTCCTTCATTCCTTCACTGGCTCATTCCTCCATCCACTCATTTATTCATTTAGTAGCTGTTTAGGCAACGACTCCCTGCCAGAACCCTCACTGGTTGCTGACGGTGGGCCACCCTGAGGGGTGTTGAGCAGAGACAGAGCTGCTAGGAGGGAGGAAGGTGCAGGTCCTGGCCGGGGGGTGAGCGCTATGGGCTGCAGCATCTTACAGCGTCTCAGTCACTATCCATCGAATGTCCATAGCAGGTGCATTTTGGGTGGTATCTCCTCTGAGCACTGGCTCCCAGCTGGTGTATCCACACAGATACCCAGCCCTGCCTCCAGGGCCCTCAAACTGCCCTGCAGGGAGGGTGACCTGTTTCTCATTGTCTTGTGACCTAGCTCTTGGCCAAACCCTCCTGGCTGTGGGGAACAGGAGTCCACTTGCTTCAGGAGATGCCAGTGGAGTTATGATGTCCCAGCCTCATGCAAGCTTGATGATTCAGGTGCCAGCTGTTCCCACTCTCCAGCCCTGGTGGCCAGGCCACCAGTCCCTGTTTCTACCCTGTACCATCCTCTGCTCCTGCTTCCTTGAGAGCACCTGAGCTCCAGGGGAAGAGTTTCCTCTCACAGCTTGAACATCCTTGTTCCGTGTTGCTGTTCCCTCACAGTTGTGTGTCACCACCTGGGTCCCTTTACTGCTTATCTTCAGGTAGCCAGTGCTTAGCGGGTCCTCCCTCCATTCCCAGTTTTCCCCAGACCGCAAGTTCCTCCTCTTAAAGAGGAGTTGATCTCTAGGTGTCCACTCTGGCCCACTCAGAATAACAAGGTGAGAGAGAGGAAGGGGTCTGGCTAGAGCAGGGGAGCAGCATTTTGACCTGTCGCTCTGAAATTCAGGAACCATGACATTCAGTTGACCAGCTCCCAAGTCCCCCAGCACCCCAGGCCTGGTGATAGACTTGGCCTGGACTAGGGAGAGAAATGGAGCCAGGTACCAAGTAAAAGGCAAAGAGGCCCCAAGCCAGAGACCCCCTACCACACACAGCTTCAAAAGTACATCCAAATCACCATTAATGCCACCACAAACAGGTGAGCAGGAGAACTCCCATTGTCTGCCAAAAGGGAAATCATTTGACATGGTCTTGTGAATTTACCTTCCTCAAGTCTACACACATGGATGTTGTCAGTGAAGGGCTCAAAGGTGGTCCTCGGTGTCAGTCAGAGGCCAGGCCACACTTCGCTGTGTTCCTGGAATGTCTGGCTTCAAGAACTCCCACACTGTGCCTGGGGAGCCATGGACCACTGTAGAGGCACTGTACCTGCTCTTTCTGGGACTGTGGAGTAAGGAGACAGGGAGCAAAAGACACCCTCCTCTGTGCTCCCCACCCTGTGTCCCCTCATCCATGTCAGCCCTAGCAAAGTCACGGGCCTGTGGGGCTGGGGAGGAGCAGTAGGCCAGGGGTCAGTTGGTCATCCCTCAGTCCCTGGTTGCCCCAAAGGCCTGACCCTATCCTCAGGGCCCAGAAGGACTGCCAGGGCGTGTTCCTGAGCCATGGTCTTTGTCACTAGGGAGCAGGGCAAGGGTGGGCCGCTTTTCTCTGTGACTATACCAGTCGGCCCTGACCCATGGGGCCACAGGTAGAATGAGAGCCCCGCAGCCCATGGAGTGGGGAGGTGTCCTTGAAAGACATTTTCAACCTGGGCCTAATGAGCTGGAGAGTGGGGGCCAGGGACTCACACTGGTCTGGGCTCCAGCCACCTTCAGGCTCAGGGAAGTGAAGAAGGGAAAGGGCCGAACAGTCAGGCGGGCAGTGGGGCAGGCGCTGTGTGTCTGACTGGAGAGGGAGGTGTTGGCACTAGGTGAGAGCAAGAATATTGTCCCCATGGTCAGCTTATCCTAAAAGAGGTTTGTTTTTAAAAAGGAACAAAATGAATCATGCACACACGTGGGTGTGTGCAAACATGCACCATCTCATTCATCCTAATTGTCTCTGGGTTGTAGGTTATTGAGAGACTTTTGTCCCTTGTCTCAGCTGATATTCTCCAGATTTTCCACAATGGCCAAATCTTTCTTTTCTACTCAGAAAAATAATTAGTACTTAGCTTTTTAAAGATATCATTAGAGATGATTTCTGACCAGTTTTAAGAAGCAAAATATGAAGGTGTGTCCCTGAGTTCACCACAAAGCCCTCGGCAACCGTTTCCTGAGACCCACGGGGGTGCAGGGGCTTCTCATGTGGGAGATGAGCCATGATAGGGTAAAGGGAGAACCAGGAGAGAAGAAGTGCCCTCGGAGACCCAGCTACCAGGGGGAAGCCCCTCTAGGGGGACAGGGAAGAGGGCAGGAGTGGGCAGCACTCAGCTTCTCTGAAGCAGAGGGTCCTCTTCCCTCCCAGCAGGGGTGGGGGTACGCAGGGAGGGAGTCTGGGCTCATGGAGCCTTAAAGAAGCCATATGCCAGGGGCCACTGTAGCACTGGGGCCATCCAGTGGGGCCGGTGTCCGGGGGGGACCTGCACTGGTTGTAGGTTTAGGGTAACTTCTGGAGGATGTGATGGGCTTAACAGAGGCCTAAGGGCGTTTGGTGAAGATGACCTTGGTGAGCCCTCAAGGGGGTCCTGGGGCCTGAGGAGGTTGTGAGCTCTGAGGAGACCACTAGAGGTCTCATGCAGGACGGGTGGGTTCTGAGACATGTCTTGCTCTCTAGAGTCCCTAATGTATATTTATTTTTATATATTATTTAGAGACAGGGCCTGAGGTCAGGGCCACTTATGCTCTCCATCTCCCGGGGACCCCC
Organism: Marmota monax; assembly: GCF_021218885.2. Classification (NCBI taxonomy): domain Eukaryota; kingdom Metazoa; phylum Chordata; class Mammalia; order Rodentia; family Sciuridae; genus Marmota; species Marmota monax. The sequence continues at coordinate 19,943,301 of NW_026692912.1, forward strand.
TGGCCTCTAAGCCTCAGTTCCTTGGCTGTGCGCTGGGAACTGCAGAGTAAGCATGGCACGCAGTGGGGTGCTCTGTGGCAGAAATGAAAGGGGACTTTCCAGAGCTTCCCCCAAATAGGTGCCTTCTGCCAGCAAGCATGCCACCCAGGCCAAGGCTGGGCAGAATCTCCCCCAGTGGCATCTCAGTCAAGGTGGGTGGGCAGACTGGAATGAAGTCAAGTTTTCACCAGCCCTTGTTGGTCTTCAGGGTGGTGCTGCCTCGTGGGGAGGGCCCTCTAAAGGGTGCTGCAGGCAGTTGACCCTGGCATCCCTAGGGGTAGCAAGGAGGGTGAGAGATGCTCTGTGTGAGGTTTCCTGATGAGCTTAGCTCACAGAATTGCCTGCCACCCTTAGGGAGACACATGGAGAGTGGAGTCATGGAGGGCTGCAACAGGTCACCACACCTGCTACCCCACAGTTTTTTGTTTGGATTGATTTGGTTTGGTATCAGGGTTTGAACCCAGGGGCACTCAACCACTGAGCCACATCCCCAGCCCTTTTTATATTTTATTTAGAGACAAGATCTCACTGAGTTGCTTAGGGCCTTGCTATGTTGCTGGGGCTGGCTTTGAACTCTTGATCCTCCTGCCTCAGCCTCATGAGCCACAGAGATTACAGGCATGCACCACCATGCCTGGCGACCCCACACAGTTTTAAAAATATACATTTCCTTTCTTGGGGTCAGAGGACTCTGGACAATGCCCCGGTTTTTCCAGGGCACAGGTGCCTCTGCAGATCCATACTTTGCAGTATTTCAGAATAATTAGGCCAAGATCTGGAATGAGGGGTCCCCTCGGCTGCCACGTAGCTGTGTGAGTGGCCATGCTCAGGTGACTCACAATGACCTCATGCCCTCTGCCCCATACCTGTGCCCAAGGCCTGGGATCCCAGCTCTCATTGCTGCTAGCCCTTCCCAAGGTCCAGTTTCCCTGGGTTCATCCTTGGACTTTGGATCAGGCTACTCTGCCCAGCCCCTAGCGTGGCAGCCCTGTTGGGTGACTTGCCAAATTCTTGACTGGTTTCCCCCAAAAGGTGCCATCTCTTGCTTCACCCCTTTAGCTCCCAATCTAGAGCCTGGCAAGTGAGGCTCCTCTGAGAGAGGAGTGGCAGGAGTTGCTGATCCCCTGGTTCCAAAGGCTTACACTTGACTCTGTCCTTGGCTAGAGCAGTCAAGGCTGGGCCGGGCCAGGCCAGCCGCTGCTTCACAGAAACTGAGAAAACTCTGCCCATGGCTCCTCTGTCTAGCACCACAACCCCTGCATAGCTGGTACCTAGAAGGTGAACAGGACTGTCCTGCCTGTGTCTATCCTCCCCTCTGCCTGTCTGCTCTAGTCCCCCCGGCCCTGCACACCAGATTTCTGGACTTCTCGCTGCCCAGAGGGGAGGATGGATGCTCACAGCTCCCAGGTTATGTGTGGTAGCTTCACCCAGCCACTGAACCTGATGCCCAGCCTCTCTGATCTAGTTCCTAACTGCCAGCAGAGAAAAATCTGGCTTGGATTTGCCTGTTGTTCTGTCCTTTCAGTTATCCAGGGAATGGAGACATGTAGTCAGTGTGGTTCCTAGGGAACTACCCAGTGAATAGGGACATCTCCCAGAGAAGGAAGGACAGGTGGCTCACAGAGAGCAAGTGTCCTTCAAAGAGTGCTGCAAAAAGGGCTGTCCCAGGGCCCAGCAGAGTTCAGGGTAGCACTTCCTGCCTATCAGTGAGGGAGACCATTAGACAGTGGCCCCGATGAGCCATGCCTGATGGGCCTGGCCTCCAGTCTAGGGTTTGCCTGTGAGGTCAACATGGTTGATGAGCAGTGCACCTGGGCCCTGCTGGGGGTACACCACTCTGGTGCACTCCTCCCCAGGTTCCATGCACTTGAGACGGGGTGGGGAGCCTACCTCTGCTAAGACCAAGATTCCTGAGGCCTCACAGTGGCTTGATCCAAGGCTCCTCTCGACTCCTCTGCTCCCTAGACTGGCAGCAAGGGCTCAAGCTTTAACCCTCGTGATAACTACAGCTTAATCATTACTTAGAAAACAATGCCTTAGCCAGTCTGAGTGCCCCAGCTGCTGCCACCTCAACAGCCTGCCCATGCTTCCTCTTCTTTGTGTTGTGACCTTGGGCAAGTGGCTCCTCCTCTCAGAGCCTCAGATTCCTTATCTGTGAGGCAGGGATCCCAGTGCCCACCTCACAGTGTTGTAGGATCGTGGGATAAGGAACGAATACTGCTGAGCATGTCGCCTGGACCCACCATTCCATTGCTGCCACCACCACCACCACCATCATCACCAGCATGACATTATCGTCATTTTTCCAGCCCTGTGGGACGAAGGAGTTCCCCTGGTTCCAGCCTGCATCTTCCCCAGAGAAAACCTCCCATGCACCCCCTCAGTTGCCTGCTTGTACCCTTCACCCTCAGCTCTGTTCTGGAGAGCAGACAGTCCAACTGGCCTTCTGAGGACACATTGTGTTGAGCCACATGTCCCAAGAATGATGGTAGGAAAGGTGCCTCTGGCTCTGGAGTGGGAGCCCCCATGGGAAATCCCATGATTTCTGTGGTTTACCAGATACCACTGCCCCCTCATCCTGCAGCTCTGTCCTGAACACCCACATAACAAGTCTTTTCAGAGCAGGGAGGGGGTCAGGCCGTCTGGCTCCTGTGACCAAGGCTCCTGGCTGTGAGGTGCCAGCCTACCAGGCCAGCTGGAATGCTGCCTCCTACAGCTTGCAGGGACAGAAGGCTGGCCACCATCCCTCAGAGCTGGCCCTGGAAAAAGGTCACCATCCTGCTGCCCTTCCAGACCTGGTGTGGCCATCCCCAGCTCCAGGGAGAGCAGGACGTGGCTTCCACAGTCGGGAGCAGCGAGACCGGCTCAGGCAGACCTCGCCCACATGTCAAGACGGCCTTCTCTGAGCACTCATTTTTCCACATCTGATAACAGGCCAGCAGGGTGGGACAAGGCTGGCTTCTCCTTGAGCCTCAGTGTCCTCATCTAAAACAGGCATGAGAACTGTGCCCCTCTGCAGGGTCGGGTGATTCCTGGTGGAAGCCGTTAATTAGAAGTAAGCAGCTGGCAGCCAAAGCCCCAGGAGAATACTCATCCTGGAAGCCCAGGGACAGGGGCCCTGGCAGGTGCCCCAGCCCAGGAGATCCTCAGGCCTAAGAACTTGGTGGCCACACAGCCTCACAGACGCTGACACACCTCAATCACAGTGCAAGCCACAAGGGAGACCACAGTGACGTACGCGTGAACAGAATGCCAAGAAGGCCTCACACTGACTAGCCATGGACCTGGCCCACGTAGGCTCTACCATGGCCCCTCTGCCTCTCCCTACACCTGAATGGCTCTGGCAGATCTGGGTTCATATCCTGGCTGATGAGGCTTGTGCCACCATCTGGTAGCTTCACATTGCTGAGCCTCATTGGGGGAATAATGGTGCTTAAACGAAGCTTCCAGGAGTGAGCATGAAGACCTGGCCCAGGATAGCACCACCCCCTGGTGACTCCTATCCTGCCATGCCCTGCATGCTGGACTCCCCACTCCCAAGGGCCTGAGGAAGGACTGCTCATAGGGCCAGGTGGCTGCAAGATGCCGATCTCAGCCTGTCCATCAGCAAAGGCCATCGGTGGAAGACACAGCCACGGGCTGCCTCACAGAAGCAGGAAGAACGACAGCAGGAAGGTGGCAGCACTGTCTGCCCTGAGAACCAGCTGGTGGCTGTGGACAGTCCTTTTGTCATTCACTGTCCTAGAGCATGAGAGGTGGGCAGACAGAAGGGCCAAAGGACCAGCTCTGGGAAGGCAGCGCCATCCCTGACTCCAGACAGGCTGCAGCTCTGAGTGGGAGCCCAGATCTGAGGAAGAGACTTCCCTGGCAGCTGACACACCCACAAAGGACAACACTGTACGAATGTCCGTCGTCATACCCTAATCAAAACACATTCAGGGTGATGGTTGGGGAGGAGAGCGGCCCCGCGGCCCACCTGTTGCTGTCCCTAAGCAGCACAGGCTTGAGACCTGTTGTGCAGCTGCTGCACTCAGCTGTGAGTCTGCGCTTCCTCTGTTAGCAGACGAGAGTTGGCCACAGGTCCTCTGCAGGATCTCACGCACACACCGTTCCAACCCTCCACCAGGGGAAGAGACAGGTGCAGTTCAGCCTGAGGGCTGGGGTTGGGCATCCCAGGCCTCTCATTTGTGCCACAGCTCATGGTAGGGCAGGGTCAGCCTGGGACCATCAAGAGACCCATTGCATGGAAGACCTGGAGGCCCAAGCACAAGCTGTGGCATGTCATCGCCTGAAGAGGAGGGGTGATGGTCAAAGTGGGGAGCAGCCATCCCACACAGCCAGCAGACTTCTATCAGCCCAGAACTTGGGCCCTGAAGAGTGGACCTGATGGCCATTAGAAACTATTTGTCCTCAGGTAGAGGGTGAGGCCGTAGGCTCAGTGATGGCACTATGTACCCACAGCAGGCAGAGAAGGTGTCCAACACAATCCGCAGGTGCTAGTGTCATGGGGCCAGTACCTAGGCTGGCGTGGACGACGGGGAACATTTGCAAAAGAAGCAGGGACCCTGTCTGACTTTATACAGGAAGCTACATTGTCATCTGGCCCATGGGCAAAGAAAGGGCTGGAGTACCCTGCAGGGGAGAGGAGGAGGCTGGCACAGCAAGTGGATTTGGGGAATGAGTCTCTAAAATAGAAAAGGATACAGAAGGAGGAAGGCGAGGCTGCTCATCTCCCCTGGAAAGGTTCACGGGTGAGGGAAATGCCAGCAAGAGGCCCTGGAGAGATCTTGGCTCACAGGCTCTGGAATGCTGATCAGGTCACCCAACCAGTCTGCAGGGACAGGGATGGCTAGACCAGCAGAGGAGGCCATCCAGAGGAGAGGACTTAGCAAACAGCAGGATCCAGCTATGTCCTGGAGAATGGGGATGCTGCATGTGCCCCAGGCCCAACATGCAAGGCTGCCCACAGTTCTGTGCTGGCATGCACTTGAACGTGGACCTATCATGGATGCATGGGCCACGTAACGTCCTATATTAAACATGACAGCCTCACACTGGGGTAACTGGGAAAGGGGAACATTAATAAAAAGTTAATGAAATAATCACCTGAGGCTTAGGGACTTTCCTGGATGGAGGCCCTGAGGGGTGAGTGTTCACTGACCTGGAGTGGGCAGGTGGGATATGCTTACAGCCTGAGTGAGGAGCCTGGGGAGGAGGCTGACCCACATAATCTGAGGTACTCATAAGTCTAGTCTTTCCAGGCCGTCACTAAAATTCACCCCTTTTCCTCCGAAGCAGGGGACGTCTCTATGCCACGCTGGGGCCCAACTGGAGGGTTCCAGTTCGGAATTCTCCCAGAACCCGGAGCTGCGTGTACAGGTATTCATTTATTCATTTTTTCATTTACTCAACAAATAGCTAGGGTGCAAACCTCTGTGCCAGAGGCTACCGAGGAGATAGATGCCTCCACAGTGCTCCACCGGGCACACTGATGATCCCAGAGGAGGTGTTGGGTGCTCCAGGGGAGAGGGGTGGGGATCTGGATTGGAAAAATGATAGGAATTGGTCAAATAACGGAAGGGGACACAGGTGATGAGTGTGCTCCCAGCCAGAGAGAGCCTGGGGTGCGGCTGTGAGACCAGGAGGGCTGGTGACCTGAGTGGAGGAAAGGCTGTGTTGTACAAGGGGGCACAGGTGAGGCTGGGGAGTGGGAGGAGCTTCGTCCAGCATGGGCAAAGGTGGTGACCTACCCCTTGAAAGCAGCAGGAGGCGGGAGGCATTGGATGCAGGAGGGGTCAGATATAGGAGGGGTCTGGTGTGGAGAGGAGGCAGAGCAGGGAAAGCCCCTGGGCAGTGGTCCAGAGGAAGATGCAGTGGCCTGGGGTAGGCAGGGGCAGCTGGGGAGGGCTGGGGGATGGGGCAGCGAGACTTATTTAGGACCTGGGATCAATAGATGCTTGGAATTGATTAGGTTGTAGAGCACAAGAGGAGACACACCCCAGGCTTCTGGCTGGAGCAGCAAGCAGGCTGGGGGAAAGCACAGGAGAGCGAGGTGCCCCTGGGATATCCAGTGAGCAGAAGCACGCAGATCTGGAGTGCAGGACAAGGCTGGGCTGACCATGCCCTCCCATGTCATCACCCATGTGTGGTGCCTGATCCACAGCAAGCCTGGAAGAAAAGGGCCAGGGGCCTGGGATGTGGAGACCCCTTCCCTTCTTGCCATTGCAACCCACCACTCCCATATCCTCCAGTGCTCCTGAAGCACAGAGAGGAGGGGCTTCCAGAGCTGGGGCTGCAAGGCCCCTCGTTCCTTGGGTAGAGGAAGCACATGGGCAGGAGAGCCCCAGAGCAGCCAGGAGGAAGACGTGACAGAGGTGTCCTCTGGATAGGGTGGGCTGCTGCTGGGGCTGGGTTATGCGACACCTGGTGACCAAGCCTCGAACTCTGCAGCCTGCATGAGCCCCTTCTGCTCCCTGTGCCTTCCCTTCCCCAGCTTGACCTAGCACTAGTGAGCCCTCTAGCATTTGGGAACATCATGGGCTCACCCTTGGGCTCCAAGGGGCCCCCGTGAGTGAAGGTGCCTGGCCTCATCTGTTTGGGCCAAGTCTGAATGGTGGTCTCCCCTCAGCCCTACCAGCCCATGTACCTGTACCCTGGGGAGCTCAGCAGCTGTGCCCACCATGGAGGGTCCCCTGAGGAGGAAGACCCTGCTCAAAGAAGGACGGAAGCCCGCAGTAAGTCAGGAGCACATCTGCTGGCAGCAGTGTGGATAGCAGTGAGCAGTTTGAGTCTAGGAACCTGCCAATCAGGCTTCCGCTCTGGCCAGGTCACCAAGTGGGTAAGGGTCTCAGTTTCCACATCTGTAACCTGGACCAGATTGTGCCGCTTCCTGGAGGCCATGTGTGGCAGAGCGTCTGTGTGCAGAGCACATGGGTGAGCTGGGGCTGTGGTAAAGGGCTGGAGGGCAAGTGGGAGCCTGGAGACCCAGGAGGCTGAGTGGCCCAGAGCACATCAGCTGCTGTGTAGCATCCTCATATGCAGAGTCCCTTCCTCCCTGGCAGCATCCTAAGTTAATGGAGGAAAGCACAGGGCATCAGGAGGCCTTTGGCCCCCACCGTCTCCTGTGCTGGACCCAGAGGTCATGGTCTCCATGACCTCAGGTGGCATGAACATCAGCCCCTTGTGTGACAAGTTGCTGACAAGCCCATCAGGAGCTGCAGGTCCAGGCAGAACCTGCTCTGCCCTTCCTGTCCTGCTCTGGCCTTGTCCACTGCCAGGGTCATCTGGACTTGCCCCCTCCTACTGCCATCCACTGTGAAGCTATTGGGCCCACCTGCCACCTCCAGGTACCCATGGAGCCCCTGCCTTGAGTCGCCAGTTGCCTTGTGAGGAGGAGAGTCTCTGCTCCAGCTCTGGCCACACTGATCATTTAGACCTACAGTGTCACAACACCTCCTGCAGCATGGGGACTTCAGTCTGTCCTGTTGTATAAACCTGCCCACTTCTCTCCTGACCAAGAATGCAGGCCTCAGTCATTACCAGGCAGGAACCAGACAGTGTCCTTGAAGCAGCATTGTCCCTAATGCTGGATGACACCTCAGTGAATGATGGAATCAGTTCAGTGGGACATGACCAGGATTTTTGAGTAGAAAAGAATAAAATAGAAAAAAAAATCTCAGAGTTCCTCATATGTAGTGGAGATCAGCACTGTTTCTTGAACTCTTTACATGCGTGTTGTCTGTGTGCCGGGCCCTCTGGTGTCAGTGAAGAGTCTGAGGGCCACTGCTTTCCCTTGATGATGATGCAGTGCCACCCAGCAGGGAGGGGCCTGAGCACGGTGGTGCAGAGCAGCTGGCTCCTTCTTCCTTCCAGGGTGGGGGATTTGCTTTACCTTTTCAGAACCAAAAGCCCCCACTGGAGTGGTTTTTCCTAAACTAAGGAGCAGAGTGCCCTGAGCAGGGAACCACACCTCTAGCTGGTGACAGAAGCCGGCCCACGCCAGGGCCCTGCAGGTTTTCCGCTTCCAGGCATCAGTCTCCTCCAAAGCCGTTCACTACAGATGTTATGCTTCTTCTGGTCACTGCTTGGCATGGCTGTATTTTATTTTATTTTAAATGTTTATTTTTTAGTTGTAGTTGGACACAACACCTTTATTTCACTTGTTTATTTTTGTATGTGGTGCTGAGGATCGAACCCAGGGTCTCGCATGTGCGAGGCGAGCGCTCTACCGCTGAGCCACAACCCCAGCCCCATGGCTGTATTTTAAACATGCTTTTTTCCAGGACCCTCTGAGTTCAGGTCAATGGAACATGTAGGAATTAGGCCCTGAGTTCAGCTTCCCTCCCACCCTGCCCTCAACAAGGTGGAAGGCCACATGAGGGAATGAGAGAGGGGCCCCTCCTCTTTTCCTGGGTGGAGGTGGCATTGCCAGGGGTATGGCAGGGGGCAGTGAAGAGAGAAACCTGTACTGGCATTGATGTGGTGACCAGGCCACTCTGTCCCCACCGTGTGTCATCTCTCTGCCTCCCCTTCCTCTGTAGCTGTCCTCATGGACCAGATACTGGGTCATACTCTCAGGATCCACCCTCCTGTACTATGGAGCCAAGTCCTTGCGGGGCACAGACAGAAAACACGTAAGTCAGGTGGAGAGGACACCCACACCAGGACTTCACTGGACTTCATCCAGTGGAGGGCACTTCTGTGAGCTTCAGGGGTGGGTGGGAGGGAAGCTGGCCTGGCACAGGTAGGCCTCCCGGCTCTCTGTTGCTCCCCTCAGTATAAATCCACACCTGGCAAGAAGGTCTCCATCGTGGGCTGGATGGTACAACTGCCCGATGACCCCGAGCACCCTGACATCTTCCAGCTGAATAACCCTGACAAAGGTAAGCAGCAGGCTACCGGCACCGCACCTCCCCCATTTCCACTTCTGCCAAAGATGCATCTCAGCACATTAGGACCTTTGAGGCTGCGGTTTCTATTTGTGTGAGGTTTGGTGTCACCCACAAGTCCCCTCATTAGTCCACAAAACTTCTTAGACCACAGCTGGTGTGTCCTTTGAGCAGTAGCTGCAGGAATCAGTTTCGTGATTTTGCCTCAGGCTACTGAGGCCCCTCACTCCTGGAGCTGGAGCCTCAGTGTCTTGGAATAAATAGCAATGTAGGATGAGGCAGGGCTGTGGAGCTGGGAAGGTCTTGGGTTTGGGGCATTTCAGGAACTCCGGACTTAACTATAACCACAAGATTCCAGCTGTCCAGGTCCAAGGCCAACTCAGAAAAGAATTCTGCAACTTCCAAAAACTCTAGTCCCTGTGGTTTTTTTCTAAGAGGAATCGAGGATATTTTCATATCATGTCTCATTTGTACATATCTCAAAATATCACTTCTGTTCATCTTTGAAACACAGCAGTGTCAGACCTGCCACTAGATCTATTATTAGTGCATCAGTATAGTATAGTGCATAGATGATGTCACTCAGCTTGTTTGGGGGTTTGGTTTGATAACTGCTAATGATTTTTTTGGTATTATACTTTGGACATTTAAAATGATTATTCTGAGAAGGGGCACACAGGCTTCACCAGACAGCCAAACATGGCCAAGAGCTTATTCCAAAAACACAGGCCAAAGGAACATGGGAGGCTGCCTCCCCTGCCAGCTCCGGCTCACCCAGGGCGCCCCTACTTCAGTCACTCAGGCACCTGTTTTCCTTTACATGGTCACAGGCAACCATCCCATGTGTCCCTCTTCTCAACCACTGCTTTCTCTGCCCATCAGGCAATGTTTACAAGTTTCAGACAGGCTCCCGATTCCACGCAATACTGTGGCACAAGCATTTGGATGACGCGTGTAAGAGCAACAGGCCTCAGGTAAAGTCCCCTGAGTACCCTCCCACCCTGGGCACTCAGCCCTTTAGATAATGGGGCTCCCTTCTTCCCTCAGAGCCCATCAGCTCTGCTCCTGGGCACCCTCCCTAGGTCAGCATTTTCCCTTGGGGCAAGGCACCCCTTCTTAGCTTAGAACAAAGCCCAGGTCCAGATCAGAACATTAAATCTGGTTCCTGTGTCTTTCCCACTAAAGGAAACACCACAGAAATACCCACTGGGGGAAGATGAGGTGGCAGGTATGATATCAGTCAAAGAATCAAGTTCCTGCATCATCAGGAACTTTACTTTGGTCATCCCCCAAAAGTAAACTTTTTGGGAATACTCAAAACTGACTGATGAGAATAACAGTAATGGCTAAGTTGCTAAGGGCCAGCCATGTGCCAGGCAAGGGTGCTGATGAATGGGGACTGTATTGATGTGGGCTCCCTCTGCCCCCACTACCGCCCCCTCTCCTCACCACCTGTTATACAGATGCTTCACATGCAGGAGTTGGCTGGTCCTCCCACGTCCCTGAGAGGTAGCTTCTCTTACTGCCTCTATTTAACACTGAGGATCCCGATGCTTATAAAGTAGCAGGCACACTGGTTGGGGTGGTGCAGGCCTGTGATCCTAGTGACTCAGGCTGAGTCAGGAGAATTGCAAGTTCAAGGCCAGTCCAGGCAACTTAGCAAGGCCCTGTCTCAAAATAAAAATAAAAGGACTGAGGATGTAGGGCCTGGGTTGTGGTTCAGTGGTAGAGTGCTTGCCTAGCATGTGCGAGGCACTGGGTTCGATCCTCAGCACCACATAAAACTAAAATATTGTGTCCACCTAAGACTAAAAAATAAATCTTAAAAAAAAAAAAAGGACTGAGGATGTAGCTCAGTGGTAAAGCACCCTTGGGTTCTATCCCCAGAACCAAAAAGAAGGGACCAAAGGAAGGAAGGGAGGGAGGGAGAGAGGAAGGGGTGGACACTTGTTCAAGGGCCTACAGTTAGTGAGCCATGGGGCTGGGGGCCCACAGAGCATGCCTCTGGATTCTGACCGTGTTGGCCTGGGCTTTCCCACCTCCACTTCCCTGGGCATACCTGCAACTGCCTAAGGGGCCTGGGGGCGCAGCCAGCCAGCCAGTCGGGCCTGGGTCAAAAGTGGCTGCCTCCAGCCTCCACACCAGATGGAGAGAGCATAGGGTGTAGAATAGCTAGTGGTAGCCTCCAGGAGGAAAGCTGCTGGTGGCTGGAAGCAGATGAGAAGCTGGCAGCAGCCCTGCAGGTCTGAGGGGTCCTCAGCAAAGGCAAGCTCACACCAGACACTTGGGTCTGGGGGGGATAGGGACACAGCACTGCCACAGACTTCTCAGCTCTTCAGAGTATCTCTTATAAACAGATGGAGGTCTCTAGGGGCAAGTCCTTGGACTCTGCCCTCAGCTTGGTCCCACTGAGGAATTTCATCTGTAATGTAGATGAGGACACACAAGAGAAGCTGATTGAGATTGTCTGTGTAAAGAGACTGGAAAGCAGAACTAGTGGAATGTCCTCAATAAATGGAAGCAACAGGACAAGACTAACTGGAGGATAAGCTTGAGGCAGCACAGAGGCCCCCAAAAAACTGCACTGGAGTCCCTTGACTCACCTATGGGACTGCTAGGGACATGATCGCCCATTTCCTTAAAGATACATATTAAAGAATGTTCACTGTAGCATTATTCTTTATAAAAACAACAATAACAACAAACAAAACACCTGGAACCCTCCGTGACCCACAGCAGATCCCTATTGCACAACCCTGGATAGCGAGCCATGTGCCATCCCCGAAAGAGGCTCTAGGTATAAGCAATATAGGAAAGGGCAGGAGCATTGGAAGGCTTAGTCTTATTTGTACCAAAGTATGTATGCATCCAAGCTACGCAGGAGGCTAAGGCAGGCGAATCACAAGTTCATGGTCACCCTGTAGGGGGAGAGGGCTGTGGGTAGAGCACTTGCCTAGCTGGCACAAGGCCCTAGGTTTAATCCCCAGCCCAGAAAGAAAGAAAAAAAAAAAAACAAACACAACTGTATGTATGTTTGTATGTGCATGTAGAATTTCTACATTGATATAGAAGAGACTAGCATTCTGAAGTTTCTAGAGTGTTTACTTCTCCCCCTCCCAATACTGGGTTTGAACCCAGGGACTTGGACATGCTAGGCGAGTACTCTACCACTGGGCTACATCCCCAGCCCAGTTTGTATATATTTAGTACATTCAATTAACATGATTGCCCATCTACACAACAGGAAGACCAGTGGTTTGGGTCGACAGTAGTTTCAAGGCAATTCAAAGGGGATAAGCTGACAAGGTTAAAACGAAGGGGCTGCCATCTCAAGCTGCATAAAGAAAGGAAGAGCTGGACCTGGAGCCACCTTGACCTCCTCCACACAGGTTATCCCAGGTGTCTCAGCACCACTAAGAACATGCAGCACACTGATGCTCACCTACCACACACAGGTGGCCCTGTGATTTGTGCACAGAGGCCAGGTGGCTCCAGGTCCAACAGGAACTGACAGCCCTGCAGTGGGCTGCCTAGGAGGGTGTGGGGGAAGAGGCAGGGCCCTGGTCTCATGGAGGCACAGCAAAGAGAGCCCTGGGCAAGGACCCATTGTCCCTCTGTAGGGAGCAGTCAGCAGGTGGCAGCAGCTGCTCAGCAGGCAGTGGGGGTTTAGGAAAAAAACATGGGGCAGAGTGAGCGTTTGGTGAGATTGCTCATGCTGGCAAACAGTGCACTGTGGCAAGCTTCTGCCACTTTGAAGTACTTTTGTCCAATATTCAGACCTTTTTTTTTTTTCCCCTATTTTGTTTCCTTTTTATTTCTAATTTACTTCCCATCAAGTAGTTCCATAGTACTGTATGGAATAATAAGAGGTTAGCAACAACCTAAATACTCAACATAAGGGGATTATTTAAATGAGTCATGGTGTGTCCCTGCAAAGGAAGGGAGGGAAGGTGTGAAAGGGCTGCACAGAGATGCAGCTGTCCACGTGGAATCTCAGCCACTAGACTGTGTTTCTATTTTGCACTTCTCAAAATTGTTTTACTGACACTGAATCCACTTAAACCTTATTTATAACATATGTGTAAGATACAAACAACAGCAGAATGAACACCCACATATCCACCTCCCAGCCAAAATGCAGAGCCCTCAGGCCTAGGAGCCCTCCCTCCCACAAGTGCCTCTTCCTGATTCTCTCTCTTCACCCTCACCCCATAGCCATGCTCCTGCTGTGTGTGTGTTACTTACTTTTATTACTTTATTTTCATTTACTGTGGTAGAGAGAGCAAGCCAGGGCGTGCATGCATGCTAGGCAAGTGCTCTACCACTGAGCTACACCTCCAGCACTCCTTCATAATTTTAGAACACGCATTTGATTTTTTTCTTGTATTGTCTGGGTACATTTGTAAAGCATCTTTGTGATTAGAACCAGAGCTATACATTTCCTTCTGTGACTTGTTCTTCTACTACACGTTCGTAAGATTCATCAGTGTTGACGTGTGTAGCTGTCATTCATTTATTTGTGCTGATTTTTCTATCAGTTCTGCTGTCAGTCATCACAGAAATGACTTCCAGCCTTTTGTTCCTATGAGAATGCTGCTGCAAACATTTTTGTAACTGTCTCCTGGTATATGGGAGTGCTTTTTTTTTTTTTCTAATTCATCATTTTGACCAATTGTTACTGACATGTGCTTATTTTGTTTGTTTATTAATTGGTACTGGGAATTGAACCCAAGGATTCTCTACCCCTGAGCCACATCCCCAGTCCTTTATTTTTTAAAATTTTAAGACAGGTACTCACTAAATTGCGTAGGGCTGCACTAAGCTGCTGAGGCTGATCTCAACTTTGGGATCCTCCTGCCTCAGCCTCCAGTGTTGCTGGGACTACAGGTGTGGGCTACTGCTATATATATGCTTTTAATAAAATCTCTTGGAACCCAAAACAATGCCAGAGAAGAAAGTCCAAGTCTGGGGATCTGGAGACAGCTTTGGGGACAGTGGCAACATTCTGACCTTGAGGTCAGTGGTCCTCCCAGTAAAGGGAGCTAAGATCTTGTCCTGGATATAGCTATGGAGAGGTATTGGGTTCTCAGTATCCGCACGCTTTGTCAGTCTCCTGTGCTTCTACTTGCCATCCCCTAATGACCCACCCTCTGCTGCTTGTCCCCTCCAAAGGCATACACTCTGTTCCTTCAGGGTTTGGCTTCCTCACCCTAAACACAGTTTTATTTTGAACATAGGATAATGGCTGAGAGCATGGGCTTAGGGTCTGAGCCCTGCTTCTTACTTGCTGTGGACTTAAACCCTCTAAGCCTAAGTTTCTTATCTTCATTATGGGGGTGTTTCTGGCACCCACCTAATAGGATTGCTATAAGGACTTGAGCACATGATGCATAGGAAGCATTCAGAGCAGTGCCCAGCACATGGGATTGTGACACGTAGCAGCTGTTATTATTGCCATGCCCCCACCCACCTGACCTGTGCATTAACAGACTTCCCCTAGAGACCACCCTTGTCTCTTTGAAGTGTTAAAACTTTGACAAGAAGCTGAGCTTTCTCTTCTAGGTACCTGCAAACCTTATGTCATTTGAATAAGTCTCTGCAGGACTTGGCGTGACTACAAAGGCTTCTGGGAGCCCAGACTGGGCCCGGTGGACAAGAGCAACCCTGGGCACAGGCTGTGAGCCAGAGCGCTGGGAGCCTCACAGCCAGACTCAGGGGATGCACACAGCCTTCAGCCTCACAGTCGCAGAGGGCTCCCCAAGTGCTGGATCCACCTGTCAATCCCCAGCGACTCTCATGACTCTCATCCCGCAGCACCACCTCACAGGGCGGTTGTTGGACCCCAGACTGCACACCCCAAGTCCCCTTTCTGGGCCTTTGTTGTCCACCAGCTGCTTCTGCAACAGAGTGCATTTGGCCCACGTTGGGTTCTCCTGCTTTCTGCTGACACAGTGGACAGCATTAACCTGCGAAAGGGCCAGAGAGCAGGACAGGCTGCGGGACAGGCTCGTTACACCCCAAGTGCACGGGGCTGCTCACCCCCCAGGGCTGCCTCAGATTTTGTACAATCCCCGAAGCGTCCTCTGCGTATGTGTGCCGTCCATGTGTGTGTGGGAGTGAGTGTGAACTCTTCAAGAAACATGCATTTTGGCACAGGACTTGTGACATCACACACTTCATTCGCTTTGAGGGCCTGCTTTCACCTTCAGTCATAGCCTTGTCCACCGAGAAAGGTCGGGTGGGAGCGCCAGTGTTAAGGCTCCCTCACATTCTTTCACTGTAAACAAACAATGCCTTAAACCGTGTCTTGCTTTCTGTTCCTATGGGTGCTATTCATCTGGAAGGCCTGCTTCCTGGGCCCTGGGGCTCTGCCAGGCCTTGTTGCTGTCAGCCCTTCCGAGCAGGAACTGGCTCAGGACGGTGGACTGGGCCACTGGCCTGCTTGCTTCCTTTCATGCCCTCTCCTGGCAGGGCCTGGGGCCCTTTCATCTCCCCCGCTCCCGCCGTGCCTGCATGGGAAGTTGTGGCATGTTCTCCTGGTGTCCTCAGAAGCAGCTCGGAGGCCGCCGTGCTCACAGTGATCAGCTGCCCAGAGGCCCCTTCACGCCAACCTCCCCCACAGGGCAGGCTGTGCTCGATGCCATTGCCATCGCACCCCTTGGCCTCCACTGCCAGGGCAGACCCACCAGGATTCCTGATCATGCAGGGAGCTGAGTGACACTGAGGCCTTAAGCTCCCCCAGTCTTGCCCCCAAATGCAGTCACCAGCAAGTTCTCCATCATCCAAGTCCAAGGGCACAATTGTGGATGACCATCTGAGAGCTCTGGGGAGCAAATGGTCCAGCCTCTGCATTTGGCTAAGAGTGCTTTCCATGAACAACAGCCTTGATCTGTCACACTCTGTCATAATTTAAAGTGATTTTTATTTTGCACAAATATATTTTTATTCAACATTAATTGTGCTTTATCATCATAGCCTGTCTCTGTCTCCCTTTCTCTTCTTTAACTTGAATATCTGTATCCTGAGAGGGAAACCCTTAAATGATTTTCTGAAAGAGACTGAATTTCTGGGTCCATTGCTATCATGGTATCAGAACTCACACCAACAAGGCATCAAACTGCCCTGAAGAGTTTCCTGGCAAGAAGCTTCACAACACCTTAATCAGTACACTGTAATAGGTCACCATGATAAGATCCACCTACAAACCCACCACAGTACTTTGATCAAATGGTGATGACTCTGAAAATCTGAATGTGTTGCTGAGGGAGTGTTGTCATCAGGGTGATACTTTGTGCTGGAGCCTGACTGTGCTCAGAAACTCACCTTCCTTTGGAGCAGAGACTGGATACTTTCATGCCAAAAGAAACTCCCAATGGTAATGTTGATGCCATCAAATCTCAGCCACAGCCTTGCATGTCCGCCCGTACCCCAGGTCTGAGTGTGTGCACCTAGACTCTTCAAGTTGGTATCTGAAGGCTGAGTAACAAGGCCAGACACTGCAGTCACTTCCAACCAGAACCATGCAATGGTCATGCTTTGACCTACATCCAATCTGATCTCACCTGTTAACTTCTAAAAAGTCTTCAGCTTGGATAGAAGTGCAAGACTGGAACACTGGCTACTTATTTTCCTTGTTTCTCCACTCTTCACACTACGCTGGCTTTTCACATATGAAATACAACAGATGCCAAACTCCCAGAATTTCAGGCTCAACTAAATCAAATAGTTTTCTGTCCTTTACAGATGCTTCTTCTCCTTCACAGATGTTTGCTTCTGAGCCTAATTTGAAAGAGCACAATCACAATTCTTTTCAAAGCACTTAATCTGTTCACTAGTTGAGACTGATCCCACATCACCTCTCAGAAACATTTCTTTCCTTGGACTCTTGAAGAATCAGTTTGGACTGACTGGCAAAAGCCAGTCTTATTGGCAAAAGCCTGGTAGGACTGGTAAGAGCCCTGAACACATCAGAAGAGTCCTGGAGATGTAGTTGAAAGATACTCAATTCTCCAAGCAGGGACTCAGGCCAAGTATGTGAGTTCAGTGCTGATTGTCTTCCCAGTGCTAGCTTGTCCCACAAACCGGGCACAAACCACAGAGTGGGGGAGGTCCTTGGGTGGATTCTCGCCCTAGAGGGAAGTGTTTCTGGTTTTTTGCTGTCCATTGTGCACAAATACTTGTGAACCCATTGAAGGTCTTATGTCTTGCATGCATATACTGTAATTTTTTTTTTAGGCAAACAAATCGTGGCCAAAATGAAAGGTGTAGAATGCTGTCTACAAACTGGAGTAGGTAGCTGGTAGCATTGTGATGTCCTAAGAACAATCCATGCAGCTCACCCCACATACTTTCTAACCCTCAGTTGAACACGTTCTGTATGTAAAACTCAAGGTCAGCTGAGTGCATTCTGGCAACTGGAATGCTTTGTGGAGGAGGGTTTGATGGAAAGCCGTAGAAACATTGTTCTGAATATACCCAGGGTGAATGCAGCATTCCCTCCCCTTACTGTTCAGTATCCTGTCAGACAGAGGCGCTGAGGAGCTGAATACTTGAAGGAATCCTTGAGGAACTCAAGGATTGCCAACTGATTTCTAAAGTATTTCTTTTCCTTACCGAGACAGCCAGTGTTTCTACCTTTACCTTGCTCCCCGTCCCAAGCCCAGAAAGGTGTATCTTTAAGGTCACCATATTTCAGGTAGAATATGGTCTGTGAAAATGGGGAACCGTTTGCAAGCCAAGCTTGCTTTATTCCTGGGTGGGTCCAGAGTGCTACACCCACATTGCTGATGCTCACAGTTACAGGTGAACATCACCAAAACACAATCTTACTTCTTTTTTGTGACCCCGTATATTACTGTAATCAACCCTATGTCATTATTGAAATATTGGGTGATTTCATGTTTTAAAAACAAAAAGAAACTGTAAGAGTCCCTTTGAAATACAGTTTCTCTGCATAAAACCCCCATTCATTCATTCATTCATTCATATCTCTAGTGAGTGTCTCCCATGCACGAGGTTCTATCCAGGGTATAAATGGCTGAAAACGAGACAGATTGGATCTGCTCTCCTAGGGTTGACCACTCAATGAACAAATGATCCCCACCTCATGCACCTCCTTGGGCAAGAACCCACCTCTCCCCAGCCCTGGGTACAATCTTCATGCACAGATTCTTCCAGAAACACTTCAAAAGTCCCCACAGACTGACCAGTCTTACTCTGAGTTCTGTCACAATGAGGACTAGCTGGAGTGTGCACTAGAGGCCACATAGCTCAGAACAGTTAGGCACAGAGCTGTGGCTGAGCATATAGAGGACTCCAAAGGTAGAATGAGAGAGTAAGGTCGGAACCTCCACCGAGTTTATGTGATGGGCTTTTGTCTTTAACTTTAGTGTTAAATTCAAGTACAGTATGAGCAAGAGCTGCATTTCCTTGGCCGTGGAGAACTTGTCCATGGACATTGATCCACCTCATAGCCCTCTGCTGCACAAGTGTGTTTACCCCTCGGGCAGCCCCCAAATCCCCTCACAGCAGCGCAGAAGATCCATCGGTTCATTTTGTAACCATGAGTCTATCCATTTCTGAATGACTGTGACCATTCAGTAATGAAATAATAGAAATTGATTTATTAGTATAGTATAATCTTTAATAAATTTCGTGCCAAAATGCATGGTTTTCCACTTAGCATTCAAAATGTTGCGTAGAAAGTAGTTTTCGATTTCTTATGTATTCTTCTAAGTGGGTTGAAATCAGTTTCTACATTTTTGTTCGTTTCTTGTTAAATCTGTTGCATTCTCCCAGGCTGTCTTTTTTTCCAGCAGACCCCTGCATGCAGCTGTGTAAGGACTTTCTCTAATACTTGTGAATTGTCTCATCTGCAATAACCACTGAACATCAGCCCTCCATGGGATTCTTTAGATTTTTGGTGAAGTATTTTGTTACCTCAGTCTTGTATCAAGTTGCTGTATTTTTCAGCTTGTTACATTGATAATAATTGTTTCACTAATTAAATACTTTAATGTACAGACATCTTTGTTTACTTTGAAATTAAATGTGTTTTCCAATGAATATTGTTCAATTTATTAAAATCACATGCATTCATTCACATGGCAGTTACTGTGCCAGGTAGAACATGGAGGAGGTATGGGGCACTCAGAGCTCAGCTAAGAGTAACTAGAACATAAATAGCATATAGGAGCAGTACTCTCAGAAAGGGACAGGGGCAGTGCTGTGGGGGCACTCAGGAGAGGAAGGCAAGAGAGCTGGAGACACCTTAGAGGGCAAAGGGCATTTGAAAATTCAGTTCAGAGACCACAGAAAACTTGGAGGCCAGGGCTAAGAAATGAGAAGCAGGGTGAAGGGAGAGGGGAAGCGCCCAGGTCTCACTGTGTAAAGAATTAGGGGAGCTATGCGGTCTAAGTCCGAAAAGATATTTTAGAAGTTCATGATCCTAGGCAAAAGTAAACAACAACAAAACCGAAACCAAAATCCACTCTCGCTTGCTTAAAAGAAAAAGGACAGTTTTAAAGGGCTGTCTTGTGGAACCCTGGGGCAAGGACCAAGGGAATCTCAAGAGGGGCTGGAAGGAGAAATGGAAAGTTCTTGCTATCTCTCTCCCTCTCTCATGGGAGCTCCCCAAGTCTTCTCTCCAGGCATCTCCTTCCTTCTCCTTCCAGAATGGCTTCTCTGCTTGAATGTGCAGCATCAAGGGAGGCCAGGCCGGAGGAAAAGCGACTGAAAGTCATTGAGAGAGTGCTCCAGGGAATGCCACGATCCACGCTGATTATGGGATCCCCTGGCTCTGCCTGCCTGGTCAGTGCCTACCAACGCTGCAGTTCTCTAAGCAAAGGTCCTCGGCCTCTGTTCTACCAGGCTAGTTCAGGCCAGCATGATCACACCTCCGTAACTGCGACGAGGCTTAGCTTGCTGAAGTAGCCATAGTCTTATTTCCTCCATTGATCGAGATGACCCAGTATTCCCAGTTTTACCCATACGGGTCCCCGTTCTCAGCCAGCGTTCAAGGGCTCTGAAACGATGCATCTAATTTTGGGAGGAAGTGAGCACAGTTATCACAAAGTTGGAAAGTTTTGAAATCAAAACTTGAGCCCACGATGGCTAGCCTGCAAAGCTCCTGCCCCTCAGCCTGAGTCAGGCGCCACAAACAGCCCCCAGGAGAGACGCCACCTTCGCTAGTCGATCCGCAGCTAGCGCATGCTTCACGGAGGAACGCCGGTTTAGCCAGAAGGGCGGTCCCGCGCAGGCAGGTGCTTCCAGAGGTGAGAGGCGGCGTGGAAGGAGCCGGGCAGGCCCGGGTCGGGTCCGTGGGACTGGAGGAACTGGGCAGGGGAGGGGCGGGGCTCCAGCAGTGCGGTCATGCCTGTGGGCGGGACACGGGGAAGGGCGGCCCCGAAAGGGGGCGGTGCTACGACGGAAAGGGCCAGGAGACGCTGAGGCGAAGAGGGGCCGGGCGGCTACGCTGAGGGAGCAGAGCTGCGGTGTGAGGGCCTGGGCCGCGCCACCGCGCGAGCGCTCAGTAGCTGAGGGGTAGGTGGGCAGGGCTGAGTCAGTGCTGAAGGGCAAGGAGCAGGAGGGCCAGCGCGGTGGGTGGGACAGGGTGAGGAAGGGAAGGCGTTTCGGGACTGTAATCTCCACAGAGGTGCAAGCGAAAGGCTGCCTTGAGGCCCGCGGCGTGGCTTGAGCGGGAGGGGCGTGACTGGAGCTTGGGGCGGAGCCCGGGCGGGACCTGTGATGGACCGCAAAAGCCCGGGGCCGACTACGCAGAAGTTCGGAGCGGGGAGGGGGCGTGGCCTGGGCCCTGCTGAGGGGCCGGTTGGGCTGGGTATGAGGCGGGGTCTGGGCGTGGGAGGGGCGGAGCTTGAGCCAGGCTTGGGGCTTGCATCCTGCTGGGCTGACTCCGGGCGAGGCCAGGGCGGGCCTGGGCCTGGCTTGGGGGGGACTGAAGGCTGACTGGGTTTGGTGTGGGGCGGGGCTTGGGTGGGCCAGGGGTGGAGCCTGGGGCCAGCTGGGCTTGGATTCCGGGCTGAGCTGGGGTCCGACAAAGGAGCTTGGGAGCTGACTGGGGTTCGGGGCGGAGCCTGGGCCCGGTAGAGGGGTGCCGGGGCTGACTGGCTGGGGTTCGGGGCGGGGCCTGGGCCTCGCTGAGGGATGCGGGGCGGGGCATGGGCTGCGGCGCGCTAGCCGAGCGTCCGGCCGAGGCCCGAGCCCACCCGAGTGCGCCCGAGCCTGCGGCCCCCGCCCGGGGCGATGGAGCCGGAGCCCGGCGGGGCAGCCGCTGCGCTCCTGCGGCAGAAGAGGGCGGCGCTGCGGCGCAGGGGGTGCAGCTTCGAGAGCCCCAGGTACCATGGCCTGGGAGGGGGGCGTCCGGGAGGGGCAGGAGCGGGAAGCCAGCCACGTGAAGGGTAGCGATGAGAGGGGACCGAGCCTGGAGGGACCGCGTTGTGGGAGGGGGTCGGTGTGGTTCCGGGAGGAAAGGCCGGGGTGCCTGAGGGGGTCACCTGGCGGGAGGGCCGGGGCCAGTGTCCGGGGAGCAGCCGCCTCCTGCGCCCCGAAGCCTCCGCCCTGTGGCAGGCCGGCACACCGCGGCCCTCACGGGTCTCAGGCCGGGGAGAACGTGCCCTGCCGCTTCTAGATGCTCAAGGACGTGGTCGGGAAAGAGCCCCTAAGTCTAAAGGAAGGGGTTCCTTCTCTTGGAATGGCTCGCCCTCTGCCACCCATCCTCGCGCCCCAGGTGCCTGCACACCTGCTGCTGCCGGCCCCGCCTATCTCTGCCCCCCCTCCCCCCCCCCCGAGTCCTTCCTCTACTCGGGTCGCCTGCGCCCCTCCAGGCCTCCATCCGCCTTACCAGGGGTGCTCTCCCAAGAGGCCAGGGCCGCCCTGCGTGCGACAGGGCCTCCGGACACACCCTCCCCGCAGCGGCTGGTGCCCCTCCCTCCACCTTGCTAGACTCCTGTCTCTAGCATTTCTGTAAATTGGAGTGGGTTCTCCTGCTTCCAGGT
Organism: Marmota monax; assembly: GCF_021218885.2. Lineage (NCBI taxonomy): Eukaryota > Metazoa > Chordata > Mammalia > Rodentia > Sciuridae > Marmota > Marmota monax. Next base: position 19,965,241 of record NW_026692912.1, read on the forward strand.
CACTCAGGTCTCCTGTATTTTTTCAGAATCGATCTCCTCCTGGAGGACTCCGGTGTCCCCCCAACCAGATTTCTGTCATTATTCTCACACTTCTTAAACTCACAGCCCACCTAGCCTCTGGAGAGATTTCCTAAGACTGAGTCTCCTGCCCTGTGCTGCCTGCCGTTCAGAGGAGCTCTCCATAGCCCTGGCATGGGTGGGGACTAACAGGTGGGGACCAAGAGAAGCCCAAGGATGGGGCCCTCCTGCCCCCACTGAGGCAGAAAACAGGGTTCTCTTGCTAGGATACAGAGCAAACCAAACAGGATCCTTAATATAGGTTGAAGGGCCTTGATTGGGAAATTCTCCATCCTCAGTCTTTGGCATACCTCACCTACCCGCAGTGCACCCACAGTTCTGATGAGACTGTAAGCGTGGTGAGGGCAGGGACCATAGCTGTCCTGGTCTCTGCTCAGTCCTGGCCCACTGCGGCCTTTACTGTGTGAGGAATGAACAAATGCTGTTGGGCTAGGGGTTTCCCCCTGTGCTGGCTGTTTGTCATCAGTACCTTTATTACTTTCATGCTCCTCGCCCTGCATGCACAAGTATCCTTCCCTATTTGGATAGCACCTACTCCTCCTGTCTTCCCTGAACCCCTGACCCAGCTCTGTGCTGTGTCCACCAAGTGCCTTCCTGCCTGTCTGCACTCCCAGGTTGGTTGTGTATAGGGATCTCCCCCACTGGATTGGGAGAGCCACACAGAGATGGTCTCTGTCCTCAAGAGGCTCCAGCTCACACTTGTGGCTGGAGCACAAAGGACAAAAAAAGTCCTGAGACTGCATGTTTAGGGCAGTGCTGTCCTGTGAAACTTTCTGTAGTGAAGGAAATATTCCATAACCTGCCTCATCCCAGAGGGGATGCCTTAGCACCTGTGACTATAAAGTACTTATAATGTGGCCAGTTCAACTAAGGAAGTGAATTTTTAATTTTGTTCAATTCTCCACATAAGTAATCAACTAGGACTAATGTTCTTCATAGTGAAAAATGCCAATTGAGCAAATTTGTCTCTTCCTCTGAAATCCCACTTGTACCAGCTTCTCTTTTATGTTCATGGCCTTAGGCCTAAAAGATTCAATAACGTCCTGGCCTCTAGAGTGTTATCTTATGAGCCTCAAGATAATAAGATTATCATTTTATTATAAAAATAATTTGTGTTTATGAGAGGAAGTTTAAAAAAATCAAGAAAGATATGAAATGGACAATTAACTTTTTATTGACCCGTAATCCTACTAGGTATCATCTGGACCTTTTCTTCCATATGAACACAGATATTTATATTAACATTCTGCTTTTTCACTTAATATATTGTAAGGATTTTTTCACATCCTTAAACGTTTTTTAAGAAAACTGCTTTAAATTGCTGTATGACATTCTTTCATAGAGATTGTTACAATCACTTAAACAATTCTTTATAATTTGGACATGTTCATTTCCAGTTTTTTACTCTTCCTAAAGACAGTGAATCCATGTGCATTAATCTATGTGTGGAGAGGTAAATTTTTTTTTCTGTAAGATAAATATAGAAGTGGTGGTGATTACTGGATCAAATAAATTGAATTTTTTTTTTTTTTTTTTTTGTACTGGAGATTGAACTCTGGGGCAGGGTTCAGGGGATCTGTGTTTGAGAACCCAAGCTCTTCAGTCTGATGTATGGTTCTCAAACATAACATACTTGGGAGGAGGGTTTCTTAAAACAGCTTCCTGGGCCTCACTCCCCCCACCCACCCATGATTCTTATCACAAGGTCAGGGTATTTTTAGGGTACTTCAGTTTCTAACAAGCTCACCAGTAATGCCAGTACTGCTGGCCCAGGGACATAACTCTGAAAAGCAGGCCTCCAGGGTAATACAGGAATCTTTTACAACAACCCTTGTAGCTGATCATGCAGCTTGTGTGTACCCCAAGGTCAGGGAACCCACTGCTTTATAAGGCAGGCGGGGTTTGGGTATTTTTTAGTTCTAGTCATGATAGACTATCTTAAATGATTCAATTATGATCACTAAGTTTAGCTACTGTGGGTGCAGAGCCCTACCATGGACAAAATATTCTGAATTACAAGTGGAAAACACATCTTCTACTTTCCCAAATATTTCTGTGTGTGATGGCTTCCTTATTAGTAATGCATAGAACCCACGCCTTGGGAGAGCAGATTCAATGCCAGACGAATGCTTTCTTGTTCCTGAATATTGCTTTCCAGGCCCAGATTAGTCTGAAAAGAGCAGTCATCCTCTCTGCACATGGTGCTTCCTCTTCCTCCTCCTCCTCCTCATGCTTCTCCTGACTCCCCAGTTTTGGTGATAGTGGTTTTTTCCCGAAGTCTTTCAGCTTTTCAGGTAGTTTCATAAACAAGTATTTTAACATGAGCTCTTTTACAGTCTTCGTTCCTCTATATTCTGTTGTTACTCTTTGTGTTTACATCAGGCCTTTAAGTATTTAATCATAAATAAATCTGCTGTCAATTTTCTTTTGGAGCAACAGCAGTCTTCCTGGGAAAGACTCTGAAAAGCTGTCTTGCAGTGGGGCTGACATAATGGGCTCCTAAGGCCAACAGGAGAAAATTAATTTTCATATTATGTCTGTTCTCCTAAGGGCAGGGAAAAAACAACATTTATTATTCACCCAGGTTTTAAATTAATGCAAACCAGCTTCCTTTTTTGGAGGAAGACAATAGTCAAATTAGCTTTACTGTAGAAGGTTAATATAGAAATTATGTTTGGTCATCTGGTTTACAGAGTTGAAGATCTAAAGAGAGATGAATTCTGACAAACAACACCACAGGAAAATTATGAGATTTGGCCTCTATAGGGAGACTCATTGCTGGTTTCCTGGAGGGGGTGGTGGGGTAAAGGAGCATGCAGAGATCTGGGGACGCAGAGAAGGCAGAGATGTGGAGAACCAGAAGCACCCGGTTTCTAAGCTGGGTCCCTGGAGGACAGGAAGCAAATTGGTGTTGGCATTAAAGTGTGACTGCCCCAAGAGATTTTTGTAAAAGTCTGTTCACTGTAGAATTGCTTGTTGTCCTTGGCCATTTGGCCTGCTATAATCAACAGACATCTCCTTCTTATAGTTCTAGAAGATGGAAGGTCCCCAAGTTAAAGGCCCCAGCAGATCTAATATTTGCTGAGGGCCTATTCCTCATAGACAGTGCCTTCTAGAGGTGTCCTCACATGGCAGAAGAGCAAATGGGGCTAATAAACTACTTTGGGTCTCTTTATAGTGGCACTAGTCCTCTCTGAAGGTGGTGTCCTCATAACCTAATCACCCTCTCTGAAGCCCCACTTCTTAACACTATTAGATTTGGATTTAAGTTTTAACATATGAATTTGGGGGGCCACAAACATTCAGACCATAGCACTTGAAAGATTTCTTTTTTAAAGTCTAGTGCTCTCATCAGTGAGAAGAGTTGACGTCAGTCTGTATTTTCTGACTTAGAAAGCTAGCTAGGAATACAGATATGTCAGTGAAAAGAAGCAGCCCACTTCTGATAATAGCAAATGTGTAAAATTACATATGTAATTAAAAATTTTCTAGTGGCCATATTTTAAAAAGTAAAAAGCAAAATTAATTTGAATATTTTATTTAACCTAATATATCCCAAATAGTATCATTTCAACATCTAATCAATATTAGAAAGTATTAAGATGGTTTACTTTTTTCAGAAATGTTTTTAAAAAATCCATGAGTTTGACACGGCACATTCCAGTTCACACTCATCATGTGGAAAGTGCATGGAGCGTCAGGTAGCTGCTGGTGCCTTAATGGACGGTGCAGATAAGGGTCCTCAGCTAGAAAATATTTGAAGGAATACATCAAGGTTTTTGTTTTATTTTGATTTTTAATGTGACTATGAGTCACAGTGAAATAAGATTTTAAAAAGTATGAAATAAAAGGGATTTTGGAGACTTAAGGAGAAGGGAATCAAAGAAGTTTTAGTAGGAAGGATAACCAAGATGGTGAACTTGGATTAATTGTTCTTATAAGTCCCAAATGAAACTTAGACTTTGAGACTTGCATGTGAAACTGTTGTGTCATGGATACATGATGTGGTTGGATAGTTTTCTATTTTAGGAAAATAAGATTAACATAAATAGTGTTGTTTTTTTTTTAAAGGAGGGGGATGATTTTTTGTGTGTCAAACATTGCTTTGGCTAAAGTGAAAAACTAAGAACTGACACTAGGTTTAAGCATCCCATGAGTCATTGGTGGCCTTGGACCAGTCTTTTCAGGAAAAGAGGATGAAAATTACACTGGACCTGCTCTAAGAGATCATGACAGGTGACCAATTGGAAATAGCAAATATAGTCAGCGCTTTGCAAGGGTAGAGGGAAGAAGAGGAGAGGAGTTAATTGTTTATTTTGGTTTGGTGTTTCTTTGCTTTTGCTTTATAAAGATCATTATAAAAATGATTCAGTAAAAGGAAAGGATTTCAGTATAGGGAAGGGGTGTTTTATTTGAAAAACAAAATTCACAGAGGGTATGATAGCAGCCTTCCCACATTTGAAGGATGTCATATGAAAGGGATTGGGCCCACTGGGTGTGTGGCCCTGGGCTAGACCTGAAATCACTGCACGCATGAGGTGTGATGAGACAAATTGGGTTCAGCACATGAAAGTCATTCCTGCAATGGGTGCTATCCCAAGGAAGGCTTTAGGATGCAGTTACATTTTCATTAGTGGAGATGCATCTGTGAGTTAGGCTAGTATTTCTCAACTATTTTATGTTTTCAGCACACTTTTGGTTATAACAATTTTGGTAGCTTATTTGAAAAAACTCAAAGCAATGTTAGCCAGTCAGCAGCAGTGAAAATGGATCATGCTCCCATGTGACAGTGACCTCAGAAGTACCCTCTGTTTTGTGCTGCCCTCTTGGTTGCCCATTAGTGCCTCTTTGTTGCTTGAGCAGAAGTGCATAGTGTTTTGAGTAAGGTTTCTTCTATGCTGGAAAGGCAACAGTCCTGTTTTCCAGTAAAAATGCACGTCCCTTTTTGTTGCTCACTGGTTATACCATTGCTCCTACTGGAAGAAATTTGTGCCCTGCTTTCACTCTGCACAGGGTCATATCAGTTGTTAGGCTCACAATTCAATCTGACGCTATAAAGGGCATATCAGTGATAATCTAAGGCAACAGAATCCACTCTCCCCAGCAAGCACAAAGGGATTTAATACTGATACAGGGAGTTAAGTGCTTACAGAGTCATTGGAAGAGCCAGAGAGGCAACTAGTTTGAGCCCCTAGGAATAGCTTGGAGCTCCCACAATGCTCAGATTTGCCATGCTCAAGAAAGAAAGCTGCCACTTCCCAACAAGAAGCTAGTCAGGGCCAGGAATGGAGCTCAGTGGTGGAGCACTTGCCTGGCACAGCAAGTCCCTAAGTTCAGTCCTCATTACTGCAAAAGACCAAAACAAAACCAAGCTGATTAATCAAGAGGCCAGAGGCTGCTGCCACCTCTACCACTAACTCCAGAACCCCACTGTCAACTGGCCTGCCTCCCCAAAGCTGCCACTGCTACTTTAGACAGCTGCAGAATCAAGAAGCTGCTGACCCCAGAACCACAAAATCCTGTCACCATCTGCAAAAGGTTGCCTTGTACCCTCTCTCTTGATCTGCCTGGCTCCTTTCCAAACCACAGATGTGTGAGGACCTCTAATTCATGGAATCCACATCCATTGGGAACTCTAGCTTCAGAGGAGTCAAGGGCAGCTTAGTTTTGGCTTTCCAACTTGCACTGTGCAAGGGGGGTGAGGTGAGCATGGAGCAAGTCACCCACTGTATCGCCACGAGCAGTATGTCTCTTCAGTCATAGTGAAAGCAGCTTGGTCACATGGATGGGAAACTTGGTGGCACACTAGTCTAGGTGCCTCTGTGCCTTGGGGTGCCACTGCACAGCTGGCGCCCATTCTTGGGAGCCATCTTATTGGGCAAAGAGGTAAAAAGGGGCACTTCAGCTTCAGATGGAGGGCTGAGGTGGACTTTCCAGCCACAACTGCCAGTGACCTATAGCACAAATGGAAGTGAGGACATAAGCTCCTGCCTTTCATTTTATGACCAGAGAGAAGCACTGCCAGCCAAGAAGTATTTCCTAGCATCCACTCTGTACCTAGAGCCTGGGTTAATGTTTTGCAGGTGGTTGTCTGCACCCGTGTGCCTGGCATAGTCCTCACAAAGCAGTAACCCATTGGAGGTGAGAGAAGCAGGGAGAGGTCTGACCCAAGCTGCCAGTGACGTCACTCAGGGAAGGCACATTGCACCTGTTCTCCCTATTCCAAGGGAGTAGTTTCCCAGTGTTTTTGGCTTTCATAAATTTCAATGAGTTATTTACTCATCAAACAAATATACACAGAACACCTCTGTGTGCTTGGTGCTGGGGAGACCAGGTGAACAAGGCAGATGAGGTTCCTGCCCTTGTAGACTAGCATTCTAGTGGAGAGCAGTGGACCATACACCAACAGACAAGTGCATAATCAGGACAGCTTCAGACAGCGGTGAGTGCCAGGGAGTAGGATGCTACAGGATAAGGAGTGACCGAATGTGGGGGGCAGAATGTGTGCCAGGCCGAGTCAAAGACAGGCAGCTACTGATGAACAATGAGGTTAAGGTTGTTTCCAGCAAACAGGAGGAGGAATGTGCAGGATGCTGGCAGGTGGGTGTGGCTCTGAGAAGTTCCTCTCGGTCCATAGGGAAAATGGCAACTTCAGTGCTCAGGACAGTGAGCCATCTGTCAATCCAAGGAGCCTCGTATGCCTTTTGTTGTGCCTGGAGAGCTGCCTGTTAGCACAGAGCCTCCTTTAGTGCTGCAGCTCTGTTCTTGCATGGTCTCTTCCCCCACCTTGTGAGCTTTGCAGGCCTGACCAGGTGCCATGGCTGCAGCTCTGTCTGGGGCTCCCAGATGAGTTCTCAGTGGGCTGCTGTTGCTTCCTCACGGCGCTCGGCAGAGGCTACCTGTGAAACAGGCCATGCTTCTCTTCACTCCCATCACTTCAGACCCTTAATCCTGAGACATGAGGCACACAGGGCCTTGGGGAGCCGTGGAAGAGAAAATGGTCAACTCTGCTCCTCAGAGCTTGGCAGTCCACAGGAACCCCATGCACAGAAACATTGCTCACAGGATACCTTCAGGACCATTCTTCCCTAAAGGACACCTTAGTTCTGTTCATTTACAGATGGAGGCAGCTCTGTCTAGGTCTGTGTTTACCTGTTTGCTAGTGATGGGCAGGTCCACCTCAGCCCGCTCCTCTGAGCTGATGTGTCCTCTCCTGGCCTGGGCTGGAGCTCTCGTCTCTAGGAGCAGGAAGGATCTGGACACTGTGGGAATAGGCCCTCTGTTTTCACTGACTCCCACACTTCCCTGGTCCACTGAAGCCCTGGTTGCTGTGATGCTCTGCCCCTGTAGTAGGGCTTGCCTTGGTGTCCAGCTTTCCTCCCAATTCAGGGCAGCATGGCCACTCCAGAGAGGGTCTGGGTCCGCATGATCTCCCATGACCCACGGCCCTTCTTTTGGTGGATTCATGTGTGCTTTTGCTTAACACCTTCCCAGAGTTTCAAGTAGTTCAGAAATAAGATACCCTTCTTTTCAGCCCTCTTCAGATTGGGCCGCTGCTTTTTAGAAAGCTGGGGCAGTGAAAAGAAAAAGAAGAAGCCTGCCCAGTTCTCACCCCTCCAAGTAGGTTGTGTCAGGGTCAGACCCTCAGGACATTCTTGCCCATTTCCCTCCCACTACATAACGTGCGGAGCCCCCGGGCTCTTTTGACAGCATGTGCACATAGCTGTGCAGCGGAGACCCTGGCCTTTCTCTTCTTTCAGTAACTGTCCTTCTTTCTATTGAGCTGTTGTTGGCTTTTATTTCCATGAGCTCCAAAAAGTTTTGCAACTCTCCAAGAAGTTCTTCAACTGTTGAAAGACAATAAAGATAAAATGTGTCAGAAGATTAAAGGAAACATACACTTTTTTTAAATTAGAAAATTAAAACAAGAAAAGATAAGAGGCAAAAAGATAAATGGATTATAGTTAATAGTGGGGAAACAGAAATGTAGGTGAAGAATTGAAGTGTGGAGAACTCTTACGAGTAAAGTTATGGTCAAAAGATAAAATTAAGGAGTGGGAAAGGTTTGAAAGAGCTAGTATTTAAGATTTTTAACAAAGTCATAAAGATTCAAGAAAAATAGCATGTTAAACTCAGTATTTTAAGATTAAAAATCTAAACAAATGTAAACAATGTGTAAGGTTGTCTTGCTCTTTCTTGTTGGGGATGTACTTGTATGCATTTTGGAAAGATGTCTAAGAACTAAGGTTTAGGCAGAAAAGAAAGCCACAGAACATTGGATGGTCCAAGCATATATATTACATAGAGAGGAGTGATAGAAAACCAGAGGAAAAAGGGAGTGGAGTTTGGGGTTGTCACCAATACATGGGTCTCCTCAGGTCCCTTTACCTCTCCTGTGCTCAGAGGTAAAGGAACTTTGTGCACCTCCAGCACTCATAGGCAGCTCTTCTTAAGTGTCTTCCCTTGAACCCCTGCAGCTGCCTTGCGTACCTGTGCAGAGAGCCCCAAGTGCCTGGGCTACTCACCCTACCCCAAGGCCCTCAGCCAATGAAAAACTGCAGGAATGTGATCATCCAGCTCCTCCTTATAGATGGGGACAACTCTGAGACATCACTTACCTCCTCTAGCAGCACTGTCAAAATATAAAGTGAGCTACATATAGAATTTTATATTTTCAACTAGCCACGTTCAAATGAATTCTAATAATTTATCTTATTATCATTCAATATGTAATCAGTGTAAAAAATAATCGAGACATTTGACATTATTTTTTATTTGTACCAAGTCTTCCAGAGCCAGTGTGTGTCACACTTACGCAGCTCACTTCAGACTGCCCATGTTGGAGTTGCTCTGAAGTTATGTGGTGAGTGGCCGCTGAGCTGAGCTGAGCTGAGCAGCACAGCCTCCTTCAAATTGAAGCTGTCCCTTCAAAGGACTCTGCCAGAATTCGAAGCCTTACTTGGCCCCTTCCCGTTCCCTAGCCTGCTTCCTTCACTTCCTTTGGGGGTTTTGAGAATACTTTTTCAATTTCTTTTTTGCATACAAGTATTATCTTTGTACTGAAAAGAAATTTTAAGAGTTTAGAAAACAAAATGTCTCTCTCATCCCAGATCCCACAATGGGGATTAAATCTATTTGTTATTTTAGTGCCAAGGCAGCAGTAAACTCCTGTGCCACTGAGGCTTAGGAGTTGTGGGGCGCCTTTGCATAAAGAAAAACTGATTGCACAATAGAATGGCTACTTGGCTTTTGTCACAGGTTGAAAGCCTGAGACTTTGATGTCTGCTGCAATGGTAAGGGACCAAGGGTAAGATTTTCTAGAAGTCTGGGTCAGGTGTGCAGCATTTGGCTTCTCAGGGCCAGGAAAGGCAGTGGGGAGAGTGGAGTTATCACTGAGGAACACCAGGGGACCTAGCAAGAGAAGGTCCTGAATCCTTCCTCATGAGACATAGGTCACTAGAGTAACATCTGCTTTTTCAAGATGCCTGCAGCCTTGGGCCTGGGTGACACTGGCAGAACAGTTTCGAGTGATCAGTGCCTATCTCTTGATACCCAGCAGTGTGGAGTCACTTCCCTTGGCATCCAGCCCTGGGCAGGTGGCAGTACCCTGTGTAGACCCTTCCTCAGATAATACTGCTCTGGACCACTAGGCCTCTGACTTCTGCCTTAACATTATGAAGAGCACCTCTTGACCAAATGTCATCTAAGATTGCTTTTTTAAAAAAAAAAAATATTTTAGTTGGACACAATATCTTTATTTTATTTATCTTTATGCGGTGCTGAGGATCAAACCCAGGGCCTCCCATGTGCTAGGCAAGCACTCTACCACTGAGCCATAATCCCAGCCCCTAAGATTGCTTTTTACTTTTCCATTTCCAAGTAGCTGGATTTTGTGGCTCCTTTGTCTGTCACTTGAGGTAGAGGTGAGTGAAGATGCTGCCAGATGGCTCAGAACACCACTCCAGTCAAGAGGAGTAGGGATGCCTATGTTTCCTATACACCACCCGCTCTATGCTAGAACTGCCTTTCCAACCTTCCTCCATGTGCCACCAGAGAAAGGGCAGGCACATCTCAGAGTACATTTCTCAGGTTATCCCATGAGCAACCTATTTGTTAATTCTACAGCATTGACTCTTTACATATTAAATGTTATTACTCTTAAAATATGTGATTTTTTTCCTTTTTGTCTCCAGTGTTGCCAGTCTAAGCCTTTATATGATTGTTCTTGGACATTTTAAACTGGAAATTTGATAAACCAAGTAGTACTGGAACTATCCCAGTGATGGCTGAGAGATCCACATTGTTCTCCTAAAGCATCTTAGACATAACTTCCTGTACTAAACCAATATTGCCTTTTTTTTCTAAATAAGTTTGTGATTGTTTAAATACTCACTCTGAACTATATTAGTCCACTTTTTTTTTTTAAAGAGAGAGAGAGAATTTTTTTTTAATATTTATTTTTTAGTTTTCGGCGGACACAACAGCTTTGTTTGTATGTGGTGCTGAGGATCAAATCCTGGCCGCACGCATGCCAGGCAAGCGCGCTACCGCTTGAGCCACATCCCCAGCCCCCAAGTCCACTTTTCATTACTATAACAAAATACCTGAGACTGGGTAACTGTATAAAAGAAGAGGATCTCTGCCACTCGACCAGCGCTGGCTTCATGAAAGAAGGTTCGGTTCATAAGTAATTGCTAAGGAGTTTTAAATTAAAGAGACAAGACTCTCATTACCTTTAATACCAGCTCCGAGACGGCTTCTCCTAGCTCCCGCCTCCAACCACCTAATGCGGTGGTGAGGTTTACAGAAGAGACTAGCGAGAAAGAGAGAACACGCCAGGGAGTGGGCTTTAATTGGGGAACAAAAAATTCCAGGGAAAATCCCATCCAATGAAGGTTAAGAGGGACAGCATCCCAAGGTCAGGGGCAACAACTGGGTCTTCAGGGCAGTGGCCAGGCACGCCTCTGCACGGACAAGCCCTCGGACCTGGGAAAGGGTGGGGAAGGCTCTAATACAGCTGTGTCTAAGCGCCTCTCACCCAGCCAGGGAGGTAACTCAAATCACGTGCGAGGATGGCCTCCCACAAGGATTATTTTGGTTTATAGTTCTTATCAAAGGGTGAGGACCATTTCTGATGATGGCCAACTTGTTGGAATTGTCCCAAGGTGGTACAAGATGTCACATGGCAAAAGATAGGGAGTGTACATGTGTGTCTGTGCCTCCTCTGGTCTTTCTGTCTTTTTACAAAGCCATCAGGATTCAATCATGGGGGCCCCTCCTAGATGACCTTTTCTAATCCTAATCACCTCCAAAGGCCCCACCCCTAAAATAGCAGAATAAGTCTCCATCCTCTGATTCCTCACAGTGGGGACTCAATTTCAACACATGAACCCTTGGAGGACATAGAATATCAAAACCAGAGCAAAACCAATGTCAAAACCAAGTCCTCTGACTTGACATTGTGGGCAACATAACTTATTGCTCAGGGATGAGATAAGATTTGGACTGTTCTGGGCAGCACCCCTAGCCCCAGGGTCCCTGAGTACCACTCTGCTGTAAAGGGCGTGCTTGGCATCCCCCTGCTCCTGGCTTATGAACAGCTGTCCTGGGAGGAAGAGGACAGGGCAGGCTTTGGTGGGCCTGTGTTCTTCTGTTTCTCAGAGCCTTTCCCAACTTCTTCTGCTTCAGCACAGCAACACAGTCTCCAGGCCCAGTGATGGAGCCGCTGACCAAGGGGTCCTGTGGGAGTCAGATGGCACAGACCCTCCTCTGGAAAGCAAAGTCGTCTCTCTCCTTTGGCATCCAGTCCCTTCAGACATGGCCAACGAAAGACCCTGAGCTAGAGTCCCAGGTCAACCTGTAAGTAAGTAAAAAAAGCAGGTCTCAGTTTGGGGACACACTCGTTTTAACATGAAATCCCTTAGTGTACAGGAGGAATATCTTTCAGGGGAGAGTGGGAAGGAAAGCGGTGTGGGTGTGATCTTGGAGACTATATTTCTATTTTTCTTTTTTGGTTACTGGGGATTGAACTCAGGGTCACTCGACCACTGAGCCACATCCCTAGCCCTATTTTGTGTTTTATTTAGAGATAGGGTCTCACTGAGTTGCTTAGCGCCTCACAGTTGCTGAGACTGGCTTTGAACTTGCGGTCCTCCTGCCTCAGCCTCCCAAGCCCCTGGGATTACAGGCTTACGCCACTGAGCCTGGCATTGCATTTCTATTTTTGATGATGTCTTATTTATCTATTTATTTAACAATATTCATTGAGCACCTCTAGCAAGCCAATAGAATATGGAAGAAAATTATTCTAATATAATACAGAAAAAATATAAGAATAATTGTATAAATGTTATGTTAAGTCCATTAGGGTGGTACTGTGTTTTCCTGTATATTCCTGAACCACAACAGGCCTTTGCTAGAATATGTGATATTTGTTGGATGAATGAATAAGTACATGGATATAGAAAATCCTATAGGAGAGAAGTGTTTAGATCTCCAGGGAAATCAAAGGCAACTAGCTAGCATATATGATTGATTTCAAAACAAAGGAAATGCTTCATCTATTCAATGCAACAAATATTTATCTATGCCTACTGTGTCCAGTGCTTTTGTGAAATCAATTCCTGGCTGGGGATATGGATCAAAATCACCTGTGAGGCCTGGGGATGTGTAGAGCACTTGCCTAGCTCCTGTTAGGTACTGTGTTTGATCCTCAGCACCACTTAAAAATAAATAAACAAACAAAAAAGGTATTGTATCCATCTACAACTAAAAATATTTTTTTTAAAAAATCACCTTTGGAACCTAAGAAACAACTCTGGCCTGAGGCCCACCCCCAGGGGTTCTGATTCAATGGATCTGGAGTGAAGGGAAAGAGGACCTGTTCCCCAAGGAGCTCACAGAGCTCATCCAGAGAGATGGACAAGTAACCCCCACGGTGCTAGAAAAGAAGCACTTATAAAACGCTGATGGAAGAAGTAGGCTCCTGAGAAGGGGCAGCAGCTGAGCTCGGCCTTGAGGTCAAGCCCAGCCCAGGTCGGGCAGGAGATGAGGGAAAAGGCCACTGTGAACAGAGGAAAGCCCCGTGGAACCTTCATCCTTGAGAGCTGTTGATAGACGTTCTCCCAGCCATTCTCAGCACATAGCAATCGCCTAGGGAAAATAATGAACAGAAGTCTGCACTGTACCTCCAAAATTTCGAAGTATAGGATGGAACACAAGCACCATTATTTTTAAAAAGCTCCCCAAGTGGTTCTCATCTGTGACAAAAGTTGAGAAAGGCTGCGTTAAAATGTGACTCTCCGTAATTAAATACAAAATAATAATGAAGCCCTTAAATGCCTAGCAAAGGGATCTGAATTTCTATTGAGGCAATGGGAGCTGCAGAGGGCTTTGACGATCTTAGAGCTAATGCCCTTTGAAACGTAAAAGGTCCACTTAGGGTAGGTCAATTCGCGATCTGTGAGTCCCGTGGCTTTTCAAAGCCAATCCCCTACCGCCCATAAATTACCTCTTAGGTGAAGTGAGAACTGACTCTCCCGGTGACTTGAAACAGAACTCTAGGAGGTCAGTTAATGTTCAATTAACGAGCAAAATGCGCCTGTCAAAGGGCTGAGCCAGAGGAGAGGAAATCCAGGCAGGGCGTGGGCTCCCACCCGCCGGGCGGCCGAGAACGCCGACCTTCCTGCCTTCCTTACTCATTGGAGGCCGGGGTTTGTGTGCAGAGCGTTGGCGGGTTACCCGAGACCTTCCGCCTGAACTCGGCGGGGGCTAGTCCTCACTGCGGACGGGCCAGCTCGGCCTCCTTCGTAGACTGGGAGACTGCGAGCCCCACGGTGCACCGCGCGGGTGACGTGTGAGGGGCGGGCAGGACTCCTGGAGTCCGGGGCGGGTCCCTGGTGATTGGCGGCCTCAGGGCTGACCTGGCTGCGGGCGGAGCGGGGGAAGTGCCTGTGTCCCTGCGGAGCCAAGGGAGCCCGAGGTGTGTGCTTTTGCTCATTAAGCTCACCCAGCGGCACGTGAGAATGGGCGTGTTGGACCATGCCCGGGGCACAGGCTGGAATTTGCCGGAGCCAACGTTGAGTTCTTTGGAAAACAAGCTAGAAAGGTGTTTCTTTAAGAATCTCTCATTCATTAAGTTATCCATTCAACAAATATTTATCTATCACCCATGTACAGGCATTTCCCCAAACATCCTAAATGCGTTTTCTCCTTTAGTCTTCACAAATGAAAAAAAAAAAAAATGAGGCTGCTACTGTTATCCCCGCTTTACACTTGAGAAAGCTGAGGCAGAAAGATTAAGAGAGTTGTCCAAGACACACAGCAGGGTTTCGAACCTAGGTTTGTCTAGCTCCAGTGCCCATCTCTCAACCCCAGAACACTCAGGTGTGCAATCAAGGTGTTTATGGAATGTCACTGGCCACAGGGCATTTTGGTACTGTCAAGTGAAGAATCTTATAGTCCAGTGCTGTACACCAATGAAACTGACCAAGCCAGAGCTGGGCCTTGTGCCAAGTGCTGGGGATGCAAAGGGGACTTATAAAAGTGTTGTTAGCTGGGACAGTCCAAAATTTCTCAGTGGAAAGAGCACTTGAAGTTGGGGAACTACCAGGTAGAGGTGTGGGGAGACCTTGAAGCAATCTGATTTGGCTGATGCTTCTTGGGGAGTGGTGGGCAGTGAGCTTTGGTGGTTGGGTAGAGCCATGTCATTGGGGGAATGGGAACCCCTGGCCTTGACACTCTAGGCAGGGCATTGCACAATTAGAATTGCATATTGGAAAGAAAATAGTGTCAGGGGACAGCTAAATTGCATTTAGATGAGTCTGTTGGCAGTGGGGACCAATGAGAGTTCTAGTCGGGGCAGAAGGGATAGGCTGGACTTAGGAATATTTCAGAGGAAGATTAGAATGGACTTGATAAACCTGTGTGTTGACATAAAGTAACATCTCTGCTTTAAAGGAAATGAGAATATTGTTTATTCTGAGCCAAATGTGAGTGACCATGGCCTAGGAACATGGATTTGAATTATCCTGAATGACATGTTCCACTGTGGAAGAGGTTGCATGAACTTTTTATAGCCAGAACAAATGTAAGTCATAAATCAATGTGTTTACCATTTACACTGGTAGGAGCATAGGGTAGATGAGCTGCAACGTGGCAAGGCATTCTTCTCTGTGGGTTTCAGATGTTAGAGCTTCTCCCCACCCCCTATCCTCAGTACTGGGGATTATATCCAGGGGCACTCTATCACTGAGCTACATCCTCAGCCCTTTTTATTTTTTTATTTTGAGACAGGGTCTTGCTAAATTGTTAAGGCCTCACCAAGTTGCTGAGTCTATTCTTGAATTTTTAATCCTCCTGCCTCAGCCTTCTGAGTCATGGGATAGGCGTGTGCCACCACACCCGGCTATTTTATAGCATTTTTAGCTTTAGGGTTAGAGAAGGCTAGATGTCTGCTAAGCTTAGCTATGCATTCTGAGAAGCTAATCTACTAGTCATAAGAATGTTGGGTCAGATAAAAAAGTTAGATAAATGGCCATTAAAGGGCCTAAATGTATAAATGCTACCAAGTCAGATTGTTTTTCTCTTGCTACCTGCACCTCCAACCTTGCAGCCTGCCTATCTCTCTACCTGTTGCCTCCTTGACTCCTGCTGTCCATTTTCTACCATGTCACAGGCCATGTCATATGCCACAGGCATCCTGGGTGTATCTTGCCAGCTTTGTGACTTGAGGGACATCTTCCCCATCCAGGAAAAGGAGCTGAGGAAGGCCTTGAGTTGTCCATCCTGGCTTGTGGACCTCTGTCTGCTTCTTCTGGGATGGTCCTTTATTCAGGCAGATGTGTTAGTTCTTATTGCAATGGTGAGCTACAGTAGCCATGCAAAAGAAAAGGAGTGGTCAGAAGGCAGGAGAACAGGGCTCTAGTGGGTTGTGAAAGCCAGTGGAGGAGTGTCAAGGAGAAGGGGAGCAGTCTGTGGCCAGTCACAAAAATAACTTCAGAAATTTTGTCAAAAAATGGATCATGGAACCTGTTTAATTAGAGTCCCTAGTGGTGGGACTCAGGAATCTGGCTGATGGTGTCGAATGCAGCAGAATGAAAGGTCAGGGATCAGAACTAAAAGCTGACTATAAACTTGCTGATCAGGAAGCCTGGGGAACTCTGAGACCCAGTGGCATGGGGCAGGCTGAGTGCAAGACCCTGAGGCATTTCTCACCTTTCCTAATGTGTAAACTTGGCTCTGGGCTATGCAAGAAAAAATTTCTAGTATTGTAGCAAAGTAAACATATTAGAAAGATGGTCGTTCAGGGCCATCTGCCTTAAAAAGATATCAGCCAGAAGAGGAAAGGACAGAAAAAAGTTTGAAAATGTTTTAATCACTTTGGAATAATCTTCTAATTCTTGTTTACGTCAGCCTTTCTTATGTTCAATTACAGCATGCTACAATAAAGTTAGATTTCTTAAAAATCCTATAATTCAGACTCAATTCCTGTCACTAAGCTGAATTAGTAATAGTTTATTTTTTTTATCTTTGAGGAAAATAGACAAGTATTCAAAAGAGTTTGTCAGAGAGCATAATAGTAGGCAATTTTTTTATTTAAACCTTTTTTTCAAAAATACCCTTTAGAAACTTCGAAAGATCTCATTTGTTCCTAGTTGAAGAGCCACTTTGTTTTAAAGCAGAGTGATGGAAAGTAAGCTTTTTGGTTTACTGTTAGAGGAATTCTATCCTGCTAATCTTGTGTTACCATGAAGAAATTTCTCCACTTTCCTCGGGCAGGGGCAAAGAGGTTGGGTAGCTAACCTGTCCCCTCCCCACTTCCTCTCTCCCTCTTGGGATCTGCTTGCCCATGGAGCTGGTGCCTCATCTCACCTCCTATTTCCATTTGGAAAATACACCTGAGTCTTCTAGAAGCTGGTGTAGAGGCCTGTCTGTCTCTGTCCCCTGCCGGAGCTTGTCAGTCATGAGACAGCAATTCCCCTGGCCACCATCTGGGCAGCCGTCTGCCCCTCTACAGATCCAACTCTCCCACAAGAGGGTTGCTCCAGGTCTGAACATGGAGGACACAGTAGGAAGCCCATTTGGCTGTAGGACTGGCCTCTTTTGCCAAAGAAACACTGATGGTAAGGAAGTTCATGTTTTTATTCCCATTTGTTTGATTCCTGTCGCTAATTCTCTACTGATTCCAAACACAGAGGAGAGAGGGGTTGATTTTTCGTAAGCTCCCAAAGCTTCAACAGTTGTGAGGTAGGCAGGGATATTGTGGGGTGGGTCTGCTTCTTTATTCCCTTGTTCTTCCCCATCTGAATGGAGTCCCCGGCTTGTGGAAAGTACACACCAAGTATTTGTTAAGTGTGAGTTAAGAGTAATAAAGCAGAGATGCCAGTGGAATGCTAAAGCAGACACAGTGGAGATAGAAAGGGGCAAGGAGCAAGAAACTGAAAGATGTCGCAGGGTTCTATAAACATGGTCATGTGCAAAAGTGCATGCTCAGGGTCATGCATTGCAGCAGTATTAGTAATAGCAAATATCGGAAACCATTAACTGGGGAGTTGGTTCAATACAACATGATATAGCTATTCAGTGGAATACTACACAGCCATGAGAAAGAATACAGGAGCTTTTTGGGTACAGATTTGGAAAAAATCACCAAGATATGTCAAGTGGGAAAAAAAAGAACAAGATCAAGGAGGAGGATTGTACATGCAATTAACATTCATTATCCATGGGGTATTGGTTTCACACCCCTGCAGGTACCCAGAACTGTGGATTATGTGAGACAGTGTGGTTCACTACATTGTCCTTCCATATGCTTCACATCACCTTGATTTTACTTATAGTAACAGTCAATACTGTGTAAATGGTTATTTAGGGAATAATAATAAGAAAAAAGAGTCCTTATGTGTACAGTACTGATGCAATTTTTTCCAGATATTTTTGATTTGTGGTTGGTTGAATCTGCAGATGTGGAGCCTGTGGATACGGAGGGCTGACTGTAATACACTCCCATTTGTGTAAGCAGAGGGGAACATGTATTGCCCTTTCCTTGTAAGTGTACACATCACCTCTGGGAGATACACAGGAGCGTTCCAAGTTGCCTATGTGGGGCAGGAGGGGGCAGGTTTTCCCCTTGAGGTCTATGTGCTCTGAGTTTTAAAGCAAGCAAGTGTGGTGTTCCTTTGAAGAATGAAACACAGGTACACAGATACAGTCACACAATTTTCCAAAGGGACGTGGTGGCGTGGAGCTATCGCAGGTGACTGATTAGCTGTTGATTTGAGAGAACCCTGGAATGTTCCCAAATGGCTGGGAGGAGTCAGGAGGAAATCCGGTTTGGGCTGTGTTGGGTGGGCGGGGGGTGGCTTCTGGGGCGTCTGTGGACTGTGTCCAGAAGCCAGATGTCTGAGCTTGCAGGTGGGGAGAAGGGTCCAGTTGGGTGTTTGACTGGGAGCGTGATTAGCATTGAGGTGATATTAGAAGGCCCAGGAGCAATGAGGCCCCAGGAAGGGAGGTGGCCTGAGTTGAAGGGAGAGGAAGGTAGATGGTAATCATTCAAGATAACATGGAGTTAAAGATGCTGCTGATAGACTGAGGCACACTCATTTGTTGTGGCTCCATGTGACCTAAAATCAGGAAGGAAGATGGCCTCGCTCTCTGCAAGGACATGCTGGCCCCTTTCTGGACTCACTGTTGAGCTCCGGGTCCCCTGCAGGAATAACAAAGCAATCAATTTTCCCCAAGGAAGTTAGGCCATTACTAAGAACTGTGTTCCTTTGACTATTCTAGTCTTCAGTTCTCTCAAATTTTATATTCCTCAGGGACCAGCAACCCATTTTGGTGCTCACCTCAACTCAAAGTACAGTACAGACACCGGAAGGACACACTATAAATAGTGATTAGGGGATATCATGCCTTCTGATCAGTACTTTCAAGAGGCAAAGGGCCATAGTTTGGGTGGCCCTGCCCTAAATTCACCTTAGCCAGCACTCATCTTATAAATCCCATTTTGGCCTCAGAAAAAGGCTGGCTGTTCTTGTGTCATCTCCTATGATAGTTAAAGTTTTTAGTTAAGGGCTTTTGTCTCCCGGGGCTCTGTGCATTTGGTGTATCTGTCTCCCTTCTCTTCCTACCCCTGATCGCCCTTACTTTCACAGTTTCATTTTCTTAGGAGACTATTTCAGAGTCTGAGCAGCTTAGAGATTAAACATTTTAGATATTTCAGAAATATAGTTTGACCTTGAAAGCACAAGTAAACTGCTTTTCTTCTACTCTGTGGTCTGAATGTGCCTGGAAGAAAACAGCAGAGATAAGCTTGGCTCTAACTTGGTCCACAAAATTAAAATATGACACAGAAGTCATTTAAAATGTAGCCCAGGGCCTTGCCCCTGTGCTGGGTCACCTCAAGGCAAAATTCATGTCAACTCCATGTGACCTAAAATAAAAAGCATTTACTTTTATGTTCAAGACTATATTTTTTACATATTGCTATTGGCTATAAAAGGTCAGAATAGGCCGCCCCACAATATACCTTGGCATGAAGATTATTTGGGGCTGAAGACAGTTGAGAAAAAACGGACATGGGAAGCTCCCTTCCCTCCCCATGTGTACTCCCAGAAGCAGGGCACACATTTCTTTCACCTGCACCATAAGAAGAACTCTTCTCACCAAACCCAGAGAAGCCACCAGATGAGTCTGCAGAGACAAACCCCATGACATAGCCCTTGTCTGGCCTTCATTCCCCCATATTCACCTTCCCATGGTTTTCTACCCCTAGAAGCCCCACGGTTTATCACCTTTTGTTAAAGTGGTGGATGAGTCCCCAAGTCTACCTGTGTCTTTGGGTTTTCATTTCTTTTCTGTGGAGCGCCCTAGCACACCAAGTTAAAAATAGGATTTGTCTGCCTTCTGTCCTGTTGATCTGTCTCTGTCAGTTTAATTTGCAGGCTTCAGGTACAGAAAATAGAGAACAGGTTTTCTTCCCTGATAGCTATATTCCCAAAGGGAGAAAATTTTAGACTAGAGCAAATTCTAGTTTTCCACAAAGAAAGTTTTTTCTTCTCTGTGTCATTGATGCTCAGGTACACATATTCCTAAAAAGAGGTGCAAATGTACATCCTCCACTTATTTAATATTATCAGTATTTATTGAGTTAATTCATATCATGCCCTTTCATTGGCACTGAGGCCCATTAAGAAGATGCTTTTTGCCAACAATCAGGGAATGAGTTACTAATAGTTTAGACAGAATTATGTAAATATCAGAAAATATTTATACATATATAATTTCTCTAAACATATAGATATTAATTTACTAAAGTTTTGGGTTAGAGTTCCATATTTTCTTTGATTGACTTTTTAAATTTTTATTTTGTTGAACTGTAATTTATATGAAAAAATATTAGGATCTTAAGTATACAAGTTGGATGAGTTTTGATAGTTGTAGTTGATTGACTTTTTATGTAATATCACTCATCCCACTTACTTGACTTACCTATTTATTGAAAAACACCAATCTCTGGACATAGGAAATGCCACTTCATTTCTAGCTGACAGCTCATGAGCCGAGTTGCCCTCTGTCCATTGTGGTAGCTCCCACAGCATTTTCCTTGTTAATTCATATTGCTGGCATTGTATTAACCTCTGAAATGAAATTTTTGAGATTAACCTGAAGCAATATTTACAATATTTTTATGTCTCACTCAAAAACAAATTTCGTGAACGTAATGCATCTCACTTCAGCTACCAGTGGGATCGTGATCCCAGGGATTGTCTGACCCTAGGGAAAGAGATGAAGTGGTCAGTGTGTTTGCTGTGACCCTACTTTACACACTTATGCAGGAGAGCTGGCCTTAACCTCTCAGGTCACTCCCAGTATCCTACTAAAGACAGAAAACCTAGAGAAAATGGTGGCTCTCACACATTTGAAGGACTTTCCTGCAGACGTGATCTTAATGCTATTTGCTGGCTGGCTTGCCTTCACTCATTCATTCATTCTTTCACTCATCCATCAGTCAACTAAACCCTTCCAAGAGCTAACTCTGTGCAGGCCTTATGTGAGGTGCTAAGGATTCAGCCAGAGAACCTACCATTGTGAGCTCTTCTGGTCGGGAGGCAGATGTTGACCAAATACCCTCTTCGTATTCCCTAGTCCAGGGGAAAGCTGCCAGGAAGAAGTTTGGAGAGGACATGCAGGGTCCAAGGCAAAAAGAAGTTCAGCAAGTGGAAGGAAAAGGAAGGAAGGCAGCGAGGCTGGAGGGCTGGGAGCAGGAGTAGAGCCAGACTAGACAGGTGGCCGGGGGTGTGTGAGCGACGGTGAGGAAGTTAAGGAAAAATGAAAGGGTGTAGATGGAGGACCAGCTGGTGGAAATTAAGCTGTGATGGATTTCAACTCAATATAGAAATACAAACTGTTTAGCAGGAAGAAGAGAGAACCTTGGGGCATGGAGTGTTTCATATCACTAGTAGCGGGTAAGGGGAGACTGGAGAGGATGCCCTAGCACAGATAATAGGTTGGACACCAGATGGTCCTAAGTCTGTGGCCCTGGATGTCTCGGAAGTCTCTTCCCACCAGTCAAGGAGGCAGAGATGAGATGATTTCCTGGGATTTTGTAGGAAATGCCTTTCATTGGCATCTAGTGGGTGAGAAATGAATCTATTTGCGTTTCTCAGACTGGCTGTAAGAGAATCGCTGATGTAATGAATTTTGGCTAAAAATACAGGTATATAGATCCCACTCCTAAAGATGCAGATAAAAAAGGTCTGCAGTAGGAACTGGGAATTTACATATTTAGATAAAAAAAATATAAAGCAAACTTTAAAAACTTTTGCAGGAAACAAGAAAGAAAATCTTTATGACATCATGGTGGTAAAAGATTTCTTAAAGGCAGACAAAGAAAGATCATAAAGGAAAAGATTGAAAATATTATACTAGAATTTTAGAACTTCTGTATGATTACATAGACAATAAAAGAAAAACAACTTACTGAAAGGGGATGTTTGAGATTTCTTAGCAAAAAAAAAAAAGTTGGTATTTAGAATATATAAATCCTACAAATCAGGAAAAGACCAAGAAAAACTAAAAAGGAGTGGGTACAGGATTTGGAATAGGCAGACCATGGAACAGGTAGTCCAAATAGTCAATAAGCATAAAAGAAATATCCCTTGGGCTATCAGGGGAATGCAAATTAAAACCAGACCTCAGTGAGATACCATTGTCCATCCTTCACACTGGCAAAATCTAATGTCTGACAACACCCAGTGCTGGCCAAGATGTGGAGCAAGTAGAGCTCATAAACTGTTCACAGGATGTGAATTGGAAAGGAAATGTTTCCCTAGGGAGAAAAAATAACAATGCACACACAACCCTGTAGTCCACTCCTGGGGATATAATCTAAGGATGTGACTGCACCTGTATTCAAGGGGACATGTAAAATGATGTTTATTACAGTATTGTTTAAAAATTGAAAACAATAAAAATGTCTGATAATAGTATGGACAAACATTGGGGTATTGATACAGCAGGACACTGTAAGTGAATGAATTAGAGCCACAGGTAAACCCATGCACAACTCTCAATAGCACAGTGTTTAACCAAAGAAAGTAGTTGCAGGAAGATATATATGGTATGGTATTCTTTTGTATAAAAATTTAAAACATGTTGCATTGTATAATGTATTGTTTATGAATAAGTACATAGATATAAATATAAAAATGTAAAAAAAAGCTAGGCATGGTGCATACCTGCAATGCCAGCTACTCAGGAGACTGAGGCAGGAGGATCCCAAATTTGAGGCCAGCCTGAGCATCTTAAAAACACCCTGTCTCAAGATAAAAAAAAAAAAAAAAGAAATATTTGTGGATGTACAAATATGGTATTTTTATTCAGCTTTTTTCTTTTATTTTTTTTTAAGAGAGAGAGAGAAAGAGACAGAGAGAGAGAGAGAGAGAGAGAGAGAGAGAGAGAGAGAGAGAATTTTCTAATATTTATTTTTTAGTTTTCGGCGGACACAGCATCTTTATTTGTATGTGGTGCTGAGGATCGAACCCCGGCCGCATGCATGCCAGGCGAGCGTGCTACCGCTTGATCCACATCCCCAGCCCCATAAATATGGTATTTTTATGGTATTTTCTTTATGGTATTTCTTTGTGGTTCAATCCCCAGTACGACAAAAAACAGAATAAAAATAAAATAAAATTAGCAGGGTGTACAAGCCCAGTTAACAACTATGTCAGGAGAGGGAGAGATCAAACGGGTCAGGGATAGGTACATAGGAATTCAAGTGTATCTGTACTGTTCATTACATAATTCTTTATTATTATTTATCTTGAAGTATTTCATAGTAAAACCAATTAGAGGAAAAAATCCAGATGATTCTGATAGAGAGCTAGGTTTGAGAACCAAGGTCTAGAACACAGCATCTCATGTTTCAGTGTTGGATGCGTCCCTGGAAGGTCTGTTAGAATGCTGATTCTGTTTCAGTGGATCTGGAGTGGAACCTGAGATCCTGCATTTCTAACAAGTTCAGGTGCAAGGAGCACACTGAGTAGCAAGGGTCAAAATGACCTTGGTGCTTCTATAGTTCTGGCCACCTACAAACTGTACATAAGTATGCTCTGGGTAGTGCGTCTCCCTTTAAGGTCTGGGTGCACATCCAAGCAGGTCTATGACTCCTAGGAGGGAGACTTTGAAAAACTAGGGAAGACAGATCTTGGAGGGATTTCCCCACAGAAGTAGATCTGCAGGTGGTTAAAGGAGGTGCACAGCAACATATGTTGTCTGCTGAGTCTTTTTCCTTACATTGAGTTTCTGTTTAACGTTTTTTGGTCATGCATTCATAGATGCCCAGGGAGCAGTGCTTCCCAAAGCAAATTCTACCTGAGCTTGAAAACCTAGCAATCTTAAGCTTACAAAAACGGAGAAGCCAGCAGATCCTCTGGAGAGGCAGGAGGGAGGGAGCAGGTGTGGGAACATTCCACTTTGCAGGAATCACTCACTGTATAGATACATCTCTCAGGTGTCCAGGTGGTGGGTCTTGAGCTGACAAGAATGTGGCAGCTCCCAGGCTTTGTGTACACTGGAGACCATCTTACCAGCTTCCTATAGACAGGTGTGCTTTACGTGCTCAGTATTTTTGTTCCTGGGAAGTTCTGTGGACTTTGGATTTATCTCTTCCACTGCACCATAAGCTCTCTGAGAGCTGAGACCACGCATCACAGGTTTAGCACCTGGCACAGTACCTGGTACCTTGTAGGTGCTGAGTAACTATCTCTGAATGAGTAAAAGAACTTCAACTCTAGTTTCTCCACAACCTCTCCAATATTTGGTATGGTTGCCACTTTTTATTTCAGAGATATAACTTTGAAGGCACTGGTAGAGATCATTAGTGAAGGGAATCTTGCAGTGAATTACCATAAAACCATCAATACTAGAGAATCAGATAAATTCTAGAGCACACATGTCTTTGCCAGAAACTTAGTAGACACATAAATATTGTAGAAGGAATTCATTCCAGAATGTTAAACAAAAGAGGATTTAAATGGCTGGGCGTGATGGCATATGCCTATAATCCTAGTTACTCAGAAGGCTGAGGCAGGAGGATCACAAGTTTTAGGTCAGCCTGGGCAACTTATTAAGACCCTGCCTCAAAATCAAAAATTTAAAGGACTAGGGATGTAGCTCAGTGATAAAGTGTCCTTGGGTTCAGCCTCTAGCACTTCAAAGAGAAAGTTTGGAATGAGAGAGTTAATTGAACAGCCTGACATCAAATGTGTCTGAAGGTGCAGCAGGGAATATACAACGGGAGGTCGGGAAGCAGGGAGGTAGAAGAAGCAGAGATACACCTTCAGGTAGAGCAAAGGGGAGCAGAGCTAAGCATTTATTCATGATGAGTTTATTCAACAGATAGTTATTGATGATCTACTACAACAGGCACTCTGTAAGATGTATTGGGTGTGGTGATGGCCAAGAAATGTGAGGTTTCTGACAATTAGAATAATTAGCATTTATTTAATTACTACTTAATGTGCCACACATTGTGCTAAACACCTTATGATGTCTTTTAATTGCTTCACAGAGACAGATACTATTTTAATCCCATATTACTGATGAGGAAACAGGATCAGAGTGGGTAAGTAGTTGACTGGGGTCACAGAGCTAGCAAATGGTGGGACTGAAATTCGGGTCTAGGACCACCCTTGTGGCTGATTCATCTTGCTAAGGGAGGGTAAACTTAAGATCCTAGTACAAGGAGCACCCAGCACTGTACCCCCAGACACAGCAGGAGAACAGGGAGCCATCTGGGGAGTTCTAAGAATCAAAGGGCTCTGATTTCCCAGACTCCTTCATTCCAGACCTCTTCCTCATACTTCACTGCCTTCAGAAAAGGACAGAATTCCTCCATTTCATCATTAGAAATTAATGTGTAATTGCATCTCTGCTTTTCTGTCACTTGACGTATCTTCACAAAACGAGACAACTGGGCCCTAACATGCTATCAGCTATTCAAAACCTGTGTTAAGACACCCTGAGCTCCCTCCAAGCCCAAATCTGAAATCCAGCAGTTAAACGCTTCTCTGGCCTTCTTTAGGGGAATCCTTCCATCTGTCTCTTGCTCTCAGCTTGGGTAGAGGAGGGGGAGGGTTCCTCCTGGAGATCCTGACATTGAAGTGGCTGTTGGTAGGCTTCAAAAAATTGTCTGTTGATTTTCACAAATTCTCTCTGCTGACCCAAGAGGTGTCCCCATTGTCACTGTTGGCTTTAACCCTTCCACTGGGGCTGGGAAATATTGAAGCCCGTTGTGAGGGTCAGCACTGATCTCTGGGCCAGTTGAGTGAGGGCCTGTGTCATGAGTTGGGCTTTCCCTTTGGGGGTTGCCCGGCTCCCTTTCTTCTCTTGTTCAGTTTTGCCAGCTCTTGCCTTTTCAAAGGGCATTATCCTGCTTTCCAGGAACCTGACTTACATAACTGTAATTCGGGTAGTCTCGGTGTAGAGCTGGAAGTCTTTTCTCCCATCCCAGGCCATATGTAGAAATTGAACATGGAGGTCCTCCACTCTGTTCATGCTTGCAAAGTGTGATCCAGCACCCTCACACATTCATTTGCTGAAACAGAAGGGTTTCTATTTCTAGCTGGGCCACACTGCATGTGGGGAATTGGAAGCCCCGCGGTTCTCGGCGGCACCTGCCTGGTTCTGGTGGCATCCTCCAGCCAGGTTTCATGTGTTTTCCCCGTCATTGCAGCAGTGGGCCTCAGGTATTTTCCAGATGAAGTCACCCTGCGAGGCCAGCAATTTTAGGAAGAGAGTGGTACTGAGCTGGGGTGTTCTCCTCAGCCTGTCCTGGGAAGGCTGGTGCTTGACCCAGGTCCTCCTTACTGCTGCAGGAGGGAAAAAAGGACATTTTACTTAAAATGCTTTAAAAAGTTCGTACCCAGGGCTGGGATGTAGCTCAGAAGTAGAGCACTTGCCTAGCACGTAGGAGGACCTCAGTTCCATCCCCAGCACTGCAAAAAGAAAGAAAAAGAAAAGAATAAAAAAGTTGATAATCATTTATGCTAAGCTTTTCTTCCTAGGTCTCTCTCTAAAAGCCTAAGAGGAACTTATATTAATAATAAGAGCAATAATAATAGATAACATTGAGAGTAGTTTCCATGCAGTAGACATCATGGTTAGTGCTTTGTCTGCTTAGAACCCTGTCAAGTAGGTGCTGCTTTCAACCCAGTTTAGAGATGATGTGACTGATGCCCAGAGAGGCTAAGAACCCAGGTCTGCAACAGAGCAATGCTCGGAAGGACCACACTGCACCTCGTCGTTGATGGAAACCTTGACCTAGGCCTTCATCTTCTTTATAAAAGTGCTGTAGAACCATTTGCAGGTTTCCTGGGGATTCCAGCGGTGTCTGGAAGAGCAGTATTTTTCAAAGCATTGTCTGTGGGTGACCTGCAGCAGAAGTCTTTTGGTTGCTTGTTTGGATCTCAGACATACCAAACACAACCTCTGTGAACAGGGCCAGGGAATCTGCACTTGTACAAAGCTCCCTTAAGGAGTCTGATGGGTTTTAAAATCTAGAAGCACCTGAACCCAGCTATAGGGATTCATGGACTACTTGAAGGGATGACTATTTTTCTCCCCTATAAGGGGCCAGTTAGTAAATAGCTTGGGCTTTGTGAGTCCTAGTTTCTGTTGGAACTACTCAAGTCCTCTGTCATTCTGCAGAAGCAGCCATAGATAATCCATAACCGGTAGGCATGGCTGGGTTCCAGTCATACTTTGCTTTCAAAAACAGGCAGGGGCTGGGTTGGTCCACAGTTTGCCAATCTCTGATACAGAGTCCTTGTGGCCTACCAGCCCTCTGACACCCGCCTTTTGTAGAAGTTATTCTAATACTAGTTTCCAGTACCTATGGAGAGCTATATTGATGGAGATAAAATTACCTGTTTTAATAGATAAGCCCTGGCTCTTAATGATTGAAAACAGTATGAGTTGGTCCTTACCATCAGCCCAGCCCAGCAAGGGAATTCCCAGTTAGAATCTTCTGTGTGCCCATTTGAGACCAAGGCTCCTTCCATGTTATGGTTTAATCCCTCACAGTCCTCATCCTCCCCATTCAGCTAGCAAATAAAGAAAGAGACCATGGGTTATTCATGAGAAATGGTCACAGGCTAGATCTGGAAGAGGCACCTCTCATGCCTACCTGCATTTCACCTGCATTTCACTTCACTCTTATTTGGAGCCAGAAACAGAGTGATTTGTCAAGTCCTTGAGGCCCTTTTTCTATTCCCTTTTTCTATTTTTTTTCTATTCCCTTCTATCTTCACTTGAAACCCATCTAGTTCTTTCCAGAGCTGGTCTCTTTCTTATAAAAACCCTTGTTAAGGTCAGCCAGTAGGAGCTGGCACTGATTTCACTCTGATTCTGTCTGACCCTTTCCCAGGAGCTGCAGCCTCAGAAAGTACATGGTCTACCTTCTGAATTACTGTGGATATGAGTGTTACCAAATATTTTGTGACTATATAATACACATTGCCACTTTGGGGACCTCTGAGATCAGTTTTCTCTGGCTACTGTCTGCCACCAGGTCTGTATCTCGGCTGTTATGTTGCTGCAGGGCACCCTCACGAGATGCTGTTTAGTTCAGTCAACACAGTGGCTTTAACAGGCAAACCCAAATCCTACCTGACTGGTACAGCTAAATGTTTGTTTCTTGCTCACATCATATTCCAATTTGGATACTCTTTGGTATGGCCTTTCATGTGGGCATTCAAAGACATGGGTTTTTTCCACCCTAAAGCTCTGCCCTTCTGCAGGTCCTTCTGGTGGCCACCAGGGAGGACAGCATGCCTTCCAGGAAGGGATGTGCCTGGAAGTGGTTCACCCACTTCTGCCCATACTTTTGGCCAGAGCTGTCACATGGTCACATATACTGTAACAAAGGCCAGCAAATGTAGTCCAGCAACAAGCCCATGAGAAACAGGTTTTGGTGTACATATAATAGTGGCTGCCTTGTGGGCCAAGACTGGCTGAATGGAGGGAACAAAGACCAGTGGCCATCAGGGAGGATGGCAACAGGCAGCCTTCCTCCCTGCCTACAAGGGATGCCTTTAGGCACTAGCTACCGAGACCCTGAAGTTATGGGCCCTGACAGGATGCCTCCACTAAGGCAGCAAGCATTTACTGCTTGTCTGCCCACTCTGTGTCAGGCAGAGGGCCAGTCCTGGGACTGAGAGGAGAACAGAGCTCCTCTGGAGCCCAGGGTTATCCCCTCCACTTGGAACCCTGGTGCTTTATGCCTGGGAAGGGGGCACATCTGACAACTGCTTTTGAGTGCCTCCTGCAACCTTAGAAATGCACCCCATAGAGTCCAGCCTGGCCCCTACCACGAGGAAGCTCTCTCTCTCTCTCTCTCTCTCTCTCTCTCTCTCTCTCTCTCTCTCTCTCTCTCTCTCTCTTTCTCTGCAGTGTATTGGATGAAATGTAATTAGCGGCGGGGGTGGGGGCAGCAGATAGCAGCAGTCTCTTTGTAGCTCCCTCAGTTTTTTTCAGAGGGCAGTGTTTTCCCCTATGAGTGTCTAAGGGAGGTGGTTGCTCCAGGGATATAAGGTTGCCGTCTTTCTTGTGTTTGTTTCTAACTGTTGTCACGCATCTTAGAACCCCCTCAGTGGCACTGAGAGCAGCCCTGGAAGGGCTGGCATCCTTGCTCTTTTCGTGTTGTGGGCCATTTGCATTAGAACTGCTGCTGATGCTGGTTTCATTGTGGGCCTGGCTGGCACTGCAGCGGTGGGTTGAGATTAGCATCTGCTTTGTGCCCCATGTTGGTCTGTGCATGGATGCTCCTCTCAAGAGCCCCCATCTCTTAGTAACCTCAGGCTGCTGGGGTAGGATCTTGGAACCTGGAGGGTGGTGTCTCTAGGAGGGTTTGCAGGATGGGTTGAGAGAGTGTAGACGAGATTTAACAGACAGGAACACACCACAGGGAAAAGTTTTAAAATTCTCCTTCAGAGATTTTTTGCAGGGGAAGAAAATGATGTCACTAGAAGCAGGAAGGTAGCTGGGGCAGCATCTGGGACCCCTCCCACACTGCCTTCCTTGATCTGTTATACATTTTCAGCTAAGGGAGTGAGGACGACAAAAGGTTAAATTCCTCATATAAGATTAATTCAGCCGTCTCTGTGAAATGGTGGAGGCAGAATACCATTAGACTCTCTAATCTCATTCCTCTCATGCTGTCTTCCTTGGAGCCTATCAAACAGTGTCCTGGCAGAGAGTCAGTTCTGTGGATGCTAAACATCAGAGCTGGTGTCTTTCCGAATTTACCAAGAGGGCTGTAATTTAGAAAATGTAGCCTCCTTGTAAGGAAGGATGAAAAGGTACCGAGTGCACCTTTCTTTGCACGTTACATTCCAAAGGTTTTGAACATATTAAACCTGTGATTCCTCTGTTGTTTTATTTTCTGTTTTATTAGAGTTGTTTGCATGACGTATTAGAACCAAACTTATTAAAACTGTTTTGTATTTTGTGGATCTCTGTTGCTTTCATGAGTACTGCTTGGGGTCCTAAAGGTACTAACTAGCCAATAAGGTATGTGCCTTTTGAAGGAATAACTATGCTTTCAAGATGTAAACGCAGGAACAATTTTGTCTTTGTTTTAATTGCTCTTCAACAACACCTGTGAGTTTTCTTATCTGATTTAAGCCTGATTTTGTGGGGAGGGGGAGAGGAAGTGGGATGTATTAGCTGCTGCTGGGTAAAAAAATCGAAGAGGCTCAGATGTTCAGTTTTCAGATTTTCTGTTAGTCCTGGTCTTTTTTCATATTGTCACATAAAAGTCTTAAATTAAAGTGGAGGGAGGGGGCGCTGGGGAGTAGGGCCTACTGGGATTTGGGAGTTTTTGTCTCCTGCTTAAAATATAGCATTAAATGATGCTGGTTATTTTTATGTTGCATATTTGGGACAAAGAGACTTAAGCAAAAGATAATTGCAAGATCTGGTTCAGCAGCTTTGTCCCTTGCCTCAAGTTACTGCAGGGCTTCTATCCCCTTTGGTAATAGAGAAATGAAATTATAAACCACCAGTAGCCTTGGAAATTTCAATCGATTCCAAATGACTAAATATTTAATTCAATCATTGCCTATACTTCCAGGGATGACTCGGGCATTTTTCTTTTTACTGAGGGCTCCATGAAACCCGGGCTCTGCAATGGCTGCTGGGGACCGTATCTGTCGCACGGAGGCTCCCCTGCAGTGAGGAGCCAGGGCGCTGCAAGCCCGTTCCATAGCAGCCCTTTTTGCAAATGGTAGTTGATTTCTGCAGAAGGTTTGTGGCCAGATCGCTATGTATAATACTGATGAAGCATTTTTGTTCCAGCTCTGTCTCGGAAGACCTAGGCTGTAGACGTGGGGATTTCAGTAGGAAACATTATGGATCTGTGGAGCTGGTAAGTCGATGCTGCCTGTTCAGTGGTGATCCATTGATGTAGATTTAGAGACGATTGCCAGCCAAGCTCATCGAATCTTTTGCTATATATTTATTGTTAGACCATGTGAGTACAGGGTAAGGACTGGATTGGAATAAATATCTATTGAAAGGCTATGATAATTTGATCATCTTTATTTTTATTGTTATGTACTTTTAATCTCATGTCTTCAGTTTATTAAATATATGTTGTGGCTTGATATTTTCCTGTTAATGGTGTATGGATTTAATAAAATAATTTGTGAATTAATAAAGGTAGCAATTTCATTTTTATATTGCCTTGTTTCTAAAAGTTTAAAGAGCTGGTTTTCAAGGTTTATTATTGAAATACTTATTCTGATTTTCAGCACCTTTGCTTTCTGGGTATGTGACAGGAGTTGGAATATTTATTCGATCTTCTCTCCTGTTACTAGCATACTAGTTGAACTAGATGAATGACTACAATAGATGAAAGATACCCACCTTTTCCTAATTACAGACATTGGAGTTTCTGGTATGATTTTTATAAAGAATATGTTTTCATTTTAAAAGAGGTACAGTGTAAGCATCTTTACCTTTTTTAAAGACAGAATTATGATTTTTTTCCTCAATTGCATAGAGTTTTGAACAAATTTTAGGAAAATGTACTCATAAAATTCTACTTATTATTGTTTAATTTCTGTTAAGAACATTAAATCTACTGTTTCCATCTAGTTATAAAAAATGAGTTGCTATATCCATTAGTATAGGACCTGATTATCCCGTTAACATAAGCTGCCTTTTTACAGGGTTTGAGTAGTAGAGAAATTTATACCAGATTTGTGCACCAGCAGCATTCTACGTGAATTCAAGCTTATGTTATGGACTTGACTGTATACCTGGTGCAGGGCTGAGGACTCTTGAAAATATAAAATAAATAAAAGATTCCATTCTTGTTCTTCAGGAGCTTACTGTCTTCCAGCTGGGCAGAGAAGATACATAAAATATCTAAAGAATGAATTTAGCCACTTAAAAGACACATTGATTGACTCAATCAGTGCCTGTTCTGTCACTCACTGGTGACACCATGCCAATTTAGACCTCTGCCTCACCTTAAGGAGCTGTGTGCTGTGTGCTGTGACTCAGAGTGGGAATTGGTAAATGTAGCAGGACACAGAGAAAGCATGGTAGGGGACAAGAGAAGGGAGGGAAACGTTCTGCCAGGAATCTCAGGGAAGTGACATGGAAGGCCTCGTGGAGAGCTGTGGGCTGTGGGCGGGTGGCAGAGAATAGACAGGAGATGTGGGCAAGCAGCATGATTCTTGGCAATGATGTGTTCCAAGGGCAGTGAGCAGATGATTCTGCCTAGCAGAGAGTGTGAGGCAGCAGAGCTGAGTGGATACAAGGCAAACAGGCTTTGGAACCAGGCAGGCCTGGGTCCACACGCCAGCCCTACCATACCTATATCACCAGCCCATTGCTTTACTTCTCTGAACCTTAGTGGTGCAAAGAACCTGTGCTCTGAAGTCATTCTTGAACCATGATTTGCTAGTGATGTGATCTTGAACTTCTTTTGGCTTCCATTTTCCATACAATAGGGATGTTGGCCTTGTGAGGCTGACATGAGGATTAAATGAGATGATACAATAAAGCACTTAACACCTGGGTACAGTGCATGTTAACTGGCTGCAGCAGTAAAGATGAAATTCAGCAGCAGGAGTGCAGCTGTCAGTGAAGACCTGCACTTGGCTGAGTAAGTAGCATGGAGCTCTTGTGAACAGTGAGAGTGATGCTTGGGAAAACAACATGGGAAGAAAGGCGGACCCTGCAGACCTGTGGAAGTCATAGAACCTCAGAATGGTACTTGACAGCAGTGGCTCTCCAACTCTAGCAGACATGGGAATCACCTGGAAGGCTTATCAGAACAGATCACTGGGACCAGCCCAGAGTTTCAAATTTAATCTGAGTTTCTTACAAATTCCCAGATTGATATAATGTTGCTGGTCCAGGCAACACACTTGAAGAACCCCTGCCTTATAGAATCCCAGACAAGGCATCTGTTAGCCCTGGCCAAAAAATCTTCATTCATTTTGGAGCCGTGTGTGTGTTCATAGTTCACTTTTAAAAATCTTATAGACAAACTTTAAATATATTTTTAAATCCCGTAAACAGTCTCACTGCCTTGTAGCAACTGTTTTCATCTCCTTTCAGTACCTCATAATCTTTATAGCTACAAAATTCATTTTTAGATGACTGTAATGAAATTGCATGTTTGCTTTTGCATTCCTCTCTTTTCAGTTAACTATGTTTTGTAAATGTCTCCTTCTAAAGAGTTGCCATCTCAATCTGAGCATGATAGCCCAATTTGGTGATAAATGACTATCTGTGAAAGTGTCCCTCTTTTTATAAAATCAGGTTGTTTCTAGTTTCCCATGTTAGAAGTAACGTATGCACTGGTGATTGGAATGAGTGAGAAAAAGGAAACGAGCAGAACTCCAGCTTTGCTATCTAAGACTCTCTTGAAATTCTGACATTGTGTTTTGAAAGGAAGGCAATATTTTCTCTCACCTCTGGATAATAGAGTACAGTTTTCCCTTGATGTCTGCAGGGGGTTTGTTGCAGGACTCCCACTGGGTGCTAAAATGTGAGGGAAATCCCTTATATCAAATGGTATGTTTGCACATGACCTACACACTTCTTCCATGTGTTTCACATCTTCCCTGGATTGCTTATAATGCCTAGTAAGACACAATGCCAGGTAACTAATTCTGTACTCTCTGGGTTCTTAGGCAATGACAAGAAGAAGCAGTCTCTACATCTTCAGCACAGATGCAGTTTTTTTCAAAATATTTTTGATACACTGTTGACTGAATCCCTGGATGTATAACCCATGGATATGGAGGGTGACTGTATTATGAAATTAAAAACTATTATGTGTTCTATATACATAAGAAAGTGGGTTTAACTTTTCTTTACCTGGTATGAGGGAAACCATTGGGAATCCAATAAATGTTGAACATGCTGGAACTCACATTTTATGGAAAGTATTCAGGATTATATAATATGGAAATGTCAGCAGAGACTTTGACTTTGAACAAATTAGGTATAAGTCTTTGTGAAAAGCTAAGTGTGGCCATTCAAAGCAGTAATAGGGGAAAATTAGGGACTTAAATTCCTATGGTGGCCATTGATATGAATTTGGTAAGTGAGAGCCTGGAATCCTAGATCTCTGTAAACTCATGGGAGAGATTCTTAACCTTTATTGGATAAATATCTTTCTTTTAAATATTTTTTTAGTTGTAGATGGACACAATACCTTTATTTATTTATTTTTACGTGGTGCTGAGGATCAAACCCAGTGCCTCACCCATGCCAGGCAAGGACTCTACTGCTGAGCCACCCCCAGCCCCTTTTGAAGATCTACATGTGCAGACACCATGCGAGGATCTGAGGGGCAGGGGATGCCATGTCTCCTGCTTTCTTGGAGCTGTAGTCCTGTTCAGAAGCCAGCTGCCTGAGCTTGGCGTCCCAGGCAATGTCTTTCCTGGCTCTCAGCTGCGCTCCCAGCCTTCATCAGGCTCCTCTTCCTTCAAGGAGCCCAGAGGCAGTCAGTCTAGCTGAGCATAAAGTAATTCACTGAAAAGACATGGATGAGTCTCCCTGGAATGAAGTGCAGAGCTGGGCCCCCTGTGGCCGCCCAGCAGCTGTTCTGTCTGTTCCTCTCTGGCCTGTATGATTTCTCATCTTTACCTTGCTCTGTGTCTCACCATTCTCTCCACACATAGCTTCCCCTGACTGCATATCATCTCTCTCTGGTCCCTTTTTGCCAGCAGCCAGACAGGTGGGTGTATTCTTTCATTTTTATTGTGCTAAAGTATGTACAACATAAAATTTACCATTTTAACCACTTTTAAATATATAATTCAGGGGCAATATGATGTATAATATTATGCAACCATCACTGCTAATCGCTCTCAGAACATTTTCCATCATCCCAAATTAAAACTCTGTACCCATTAAACACTACTCCCCACCCCTCCTCTCCCCAGCTCTTCGTAGACTCAACTCTACTTGCTATGTCTGGGCATTTGCCTCTTCTAGGTACCTCATATGAGTGAAATCATATGAAATTTCTCCTTTTGTGTCTGAGATAGTTCACTCAGCATAATGTTTTCAAGGTTCTTTCCTGTTATGGGATCATCAGAGTTTCTTTTCCTTTCTATGGACAAGTAGTATTCCATGTATATCCATATGTATTACATTTCATTTATTTCTTCTGTTGATGGACTTGGTTGTTTTTACCTTTTAGCTATTAATCATACATGCTCTGAACACTGGTGTACAAATATCTGTTGGGGTCCCTGCTTCCAATTCTTTGGAATATATTAACTAGGAGTCAAGTTTGCCAGATCACATGGTAATTCCATGTTTACCTTTTTGAGAAAGTCCAACCTAGTCTTCACAGTGGCTGGACCACTTTCTGTTTCTACTAGTAGTACCCAAGGGTTCCAGTTTCTCCACATTCTTGCCAAAACCTGTTATTTTTCTTTTTATATGCAATAGTATCCTAAGGAGCATGAAGTGATATTTCACTGTGATTTTCAATTTTTTTTGTTTTTAATTAGTTATACATGACAGTAGAATGTATTTTTGAACTTTGATATATCATATATAGGTGGAGTATAATTTCTCATTTTTCTGATTGTACATGTTGTAGAATCATATCAGTCCTGCAGTCATATATGTACATAACGTAATCACTGTGATTTTGATTTGTTTTCTCTAATGCTATAAGTCATTTATGTATCTCCTTTGGAGAAATGGTTGTTCAAGTCTTTTGCTCATTTTTTAAATTGGCTTCTTGGGTTTTTTTGCTATTGAGTTGTATGAGTTCTTTATATATTCAGGATATTAATTCCATATCAGATATAAGAATGGGATATCTCTGATTTATCATTTTAGTTTTTAGGTAATGTTTTTTGATGTACAAAAGTTCTTTTGAAAAGTTTTGATAAATCTAATTTATCTATAATTTTTTCTTTTGTTGCCTGTGCTTTTGACATTACATCCAAAAACTCATTGTCAGATCCACTATTCTGCAGATTTTCCCCTATGTTTTTCTTAAAATTTTTATAGTTTGAGCTTTTATATTTGTCTTTGATTCATTTTAATTTCCATATATATGTGAGTTGAGAGTCCAACTTCATTCTCTTGAGTGTGGATGATCAGCTTTCCTAGCCCCATTTTCTTTTTTATATGAGTAAATGTTTATTTGGTGGATCTGTAAATAGAGGGAGGGTCAGGAGACTCATATTCTGCTATGTTTTCAACATCATCTCACTGTAACATCTGCATTTTATTGTGGTGCTGAAGTTTGAACCCAGTTCCTTGTACATTCTGTGCACATACTCTTCCAGGGGATTGTGCCTCTAGCCCAAACATCTAATTTTAGATTGTATTGTATTATCCATTTATATCTAGTATTTTTTCATATGGTAGATTTAGATAGGCCATTCTATTGCTCTTTTTTTGTGTGTGTGTGTGGGTGTTGGGGATTGAACCCAGGGCTATTTCTCCCACCCTCTATTGGTCTTTTCTTAATTTTTATTTGTTCTTTTTAGTTATACATGACAGTAGAATGTATTTTGACATAGTGTATATAATTGGAGTATAACTTTCCATTCTGTGGTTGTACATGGTGTGGAGTTTCACTGTGGCATATTCATATGTGAACATAGAAAGTGACATCTGATTCATTCCACTGTCTTTCCTATCCCCACCTCCACTCCCTTCCCTTCATTCTCCTTTGTCTAATCCAATGAACCTCTATTCTGCCCTGCCCCCAGACACACACCTCTTTCCCAGCATCATTTATTGAAGACTGTCCTTTCCCCACTGAATGATCTTGGCACCCCTCTGAAAAATCAACTGACCCTATACACAAGGGTTAATTTTCTGGCTTTCTTTTCTCTCTCATCAGTCAATATGTCTGTCTTATGACAATGATGTTTGTAAATATTGAGAGCACAATGCCTTTTCTTTCTTGAACCCCTTCATCGGTTGCTCGGTACGCTTCAAATCTGGACGCTTACCGTGCCCTGCAAGACGCCCCACTCTGCCTTTCTCTTCCTTCTCTCACTCACTCACTGTACTTCAATTTCTGTCCTCATTGGTCCCTAGAATGCACTGAGTTCTTCCCTGTCCCAGGACTCTGCCTTGCTAATTCTTCTCCCTGGAATGGGCTTCCCCAGAGCTTCCTGTGGCTGATTTCAGCCTAAACGCCCCCTTCTCAAAGCAGCCCCTGCCTCTTCCACAGTGTCCCTGCTGTGCTGTCCTCTAACTCAGCACCCTTATACTCTCTGAACATTGCTTACCACAGTTTCTATGTGTTTCATTTATTTATTTATTTACTACTCTCTCCATTCAAGGTGAAGATGGGATCCATGTCTGACTTGTTCACTGTTTATTTCTAGAATCTGGCACATGCTAAATTCTCATAAAATTTTATTACTAAATTGATTTCCAGACCCCCAGTCTCCAACATTTACATTTCCCATTGTAGTCTATTTAACATTTCAAGTAGAATATTATGGATTATTTCCTCTTTTTACAGGTATATATCACTGATTCAAACACTGCTCAGGGTAGAGGGGTTTATGCATGATCTTCTAGAACTGTCTACTAAACAGAGTTTGTGGATAGGGCACATTTTCTCTGAAAACGATGTAGACACATCAGTTTTAAACTCAGGAGCTGGGCTGAAACCTCAAAATGTTTCTCATGTGGTAGATTATTTACAAGCACCTGGTGAACATTTCTCCCTCTGCTGGTATACTCTTTTCCCTGACACTTTGACTAATCCCATAAATAAGGATATGGATTATGAGCTCCCTGAGAAATAGAAATCATGGTTGTTTGCTTGCCATGGTATCCCTAGTACCAAGCACAAGGCTTAGCATTACTTAGTGAGTATTGATTAGATGAATGAATGATCAGGTGAAATTAGAGAATAATCTGACCCATGAAAAATTAATAAAGGAAAGGAAAACAGCCTCTTTGACACCTACCCCTGCTGCCCATGCAGTTAGACTCATTAGGTGTGGTGTATTCCACCTAAAACACACACCATCTTTCTTCCTGATAAATTACAAGTCTGGTCTCCGTGGCAGCATCCCGCAAGGCACAGGCATTGTACCACCACCGTTCTTCATCACTTTATATCGAAATTGGTCAGGAAAAGCACAAAATTGTTTGTAGCTTTTATCGATCTGTTCTCGGCCTTCGACTTGATGGAGCAGAAACTGAGTGGCATAAATGATGAATGGTCTGGGCACAATATAGACCTCTCCCCTCCTGTCCCATCAGGCTGTTTATTCTCATGCACCCCTATCTCTTAGTCCTTCTGGGAGGTCACCATCTGCAGGTAATTTGGGATCAGGATAAAACAAGGGGGAATATTGTCCATTCCTCCCTAAACTTGTTCTTAATGACTCGGACCCGCATTTGGATGAGGTACAAGCATGCTCCCCTGCCACAGAGGAAACAAACCTATGAAAGGGGTGGGATTTAGTTCTTAGGAACTCAGAGTGGCCTCAAAGGACATCTGGCTTTTGTGCTATCTAATGACTATCAAAGGAATGGTTGACAATGAACATGCCTGGCATCTGCAGATTTTAATGTTTGAAGTTTTGACTCTTTGAGGGCTCTCAAAGTTTTATATGTAGTAATTTATATTTTTGCTCAAGCACAAATTTGAATTATGCCTGAGGGACTGGTGTCCAGAAAGAGGATAGTTTGCTAATGAGTAACTTAGCTGCCGCTCAGGCATCCCTGACTCAGCGCAGTCTTATTCTCTCTTCAGAGTCCAGTAGGCTTTTTGTTCACATGGGCATTAACAGGAGAAATCATATTCTATGTGGCATCACCAAAGTGAGAGATTAGTGAAGGTGCCAGCGTATCTTCCCCTGGGACACCAAGACCTCAAGGACTACAGCCATCCCAGTGTTGGCAGATGCTCTCTGGTATAACAGGCTCGAGCCTGCATCTCACATAGCAGGTCAGCTCCCTCTGGTACCTTGAGACATGTTTATCTGGGCACACTCACTAGCAGTTCTGTGTGGTCCAGAACTCTGATGATACTTCTTGATGTTTTTACTGACTGTGGGTGATTGGTCTTGCTGACTTTGAAACTTTGCCAGGCTACAATTATTGCAACCATTTTCTGTGGGTAGAATTTGAAGATCTTAATCATATACTTATTTATGCATTAGAATGGAGCCATAAATCTTCTATTATGGTTATTAATTTGTTGTCGTTATTATTAGTTTGAGCACTTATTCAGTGCTTGCCATGTTCCAGTTGTTGCTATGCTGAATCCTTGAGATGCATTTACTCATTTAATCCTCAGTAACAACCATCAGAGGTGGGTATTATTTGATTAGGCCTCACACGACAGCTGCTCAGAAGACACTTGTGGACATTGAATGGATTCCCATTTACTGATGATCTCAGAAAAGTCCCGTAGCTAGCAAGTGCCAGAAGTGACATTTAACCCCCCTACACCTAATCTTTTAGGGTACAATCTCATATTCTTATGGTCTGGCTGCTTACAGAGTGTTTTCTAAGGAAATTAGGTTGATCGTTGAGTAAACACAGCTGCTCTTAATCAACAGCACAGAGCACCCTGCTTTAGCTTTTAATTCAAATGTATCATTTCAAACTGTTTCTGTCCAAATCTTAACAAAAGCTTGGTTATAAGAAGCTTGTTCATAAAGAGTTATCCAAAGAGATGGCCATGCCTCAAATGGTTTGAATTTAATACCTGGATCAAGCCAACCCAAGACAGCTACACACACTTGGCCTACCTTTCCTGCTCTCTCGCAGACTTGCATTTCTTGATTTGTGCCTTGGCTTTGTGCCTTTCATCTTCTTTGATGGACAGAGTGGAGAACAGCCTGACGAGTCTTGATGGTGTATGTCTTGGAGGATGCTGCTGAGGAGCTCTCTAAGCCTGTCACACAGTGTCTCCTTTAAGAGAACCTAGGAGAAAAACTTTTCTTAGGATGGAAAAGTACCCCATGCTTCTTCTGGGAAGCTTGTGGTCAGCCTTATAAGCAGAGAGGATCCTGTAAATGGAAGGGATTTTTCCTTTTTGCAGTGGCTTCTAGAAATCTCAGGACCCTACTTATTTCCTTGCCTCTGGTAACCTTGAGAGGCTTTATAACATGCCTGCTCATCTTTTTCTCTTGTTTTCAGTTTGTTTATCCACATCTGATACACCCTTGTTCTGAGTGTGCTGTTATCTAATTTTATCCTTTGAGTAAGATATCATTCACTAAGCTGCTTTCAATCCTGTTTTGAACATAAGATAGAGCATAAACACAAGGTATTTCTACATCCAGCCCTTAACAACATAATCCTTCAGTCTGCCATCAACATGCTCAGTTTTAGGGAATGGTTTGGACAATTGTCTCTTCCCTACCCCACTTTTTTCTACAGTGTGATTTTATGACCTCATTTCCTAGGATCAACAAAATGCAGGCAGAATTAGCACCATCTGACCAGCCATTTGGTGACCATCTTGAGCACTGAGCCATGTGTTAATGACATGGATGGCTGAGGCACAGACCCGTACCAAATGGCCTAGCTAAACACACACCATACATGAATACCAGAACCTCCAGTCCTTCCCAGGAAGAGCCACCTCCATGATATCTGTCACCAGCATGGTCTCCGTTCTCAAAACAAGAGTTTCCAGTGCCCCCCCTCCCTGCCTCCTGTGGGTCAGGGTGTCTCTTGCTCTCCTCAGAGGTCACATAGGTCTTTGCCTCCTATATGTCCAGGTCTTTCCTCCTCAGGTCCATGTGTTCTGTGTCTCTGTACTACTTCTTGCTTCTGCTAGTATCCTGGGGTCTTTGTTCTTTGACTCCAGTGGCCTTCACCTGGTCACATGTGGTACCCTGCTATACTATGACAGTATTTTCAAATTGCTTACAGAGTGTTTTCTAAGGAAATTAGGTTGATCATTGAGTAAACACGGCTACTCTTAATCAACAGCATGATAGCTAACAGGCCCCCCCCATAATCAGAGATGCAAACTGTGAAGCGCATTGTTTACTTGGCTAATTCTTCACCACAGGAGAGAGAGAGAGACCAGTTTCCTCCTTGGTTGTGATCTCTTGTGCACTCCAGTGGCAAAATTTTCCTGAGCATCTCCGACATGCAGTCTCTTCCGGTGCCCCACTTATCTTCCTGTACCACAATGTTCCCTGCCCACCACCATGCCCCTCATATACCTGCTTCGACTTTCATACCAGTAACACAGGCTCAGCAATATTTCTCATTGTTGTAGAAAAAAAATATCGTCGACTTGATCAAAATGTGGAGTGTTCTATGCCTTTGATGTTGCTCTGATGAGTAGAAAGTATTCTCAGTTTTCTGAAAGCTGCCTTTAGAAAAGGCCCGTTTTCTTCTGAATTTAGGCAAGTCTTCCCATCTCAGCTGAGGCATTGGGCACGCAGAGTTTGAAAACTGCTCTTGTCCTTCTTTTGGTGTCGTCAAAGATGGAAAGGAATTTATCTTTTAGCCAACCTTTCACCACACAGGCTCTGAACATGAAGAGCTCTTTTGTCTGGCCTGCAGACATGTAGCCCCTTTCACTTACTAACTGCTCCAGGCAGGCAGCTTGAGAAACTTCCCCCGGGGCTGTGGATCCAAGAGCACTGAAGTTTCTCTTGGTGCCTTTAAACTGAGCCCTTTCCTTTAGGCTCTCTCCTGTTTCCGGCAAAGCCACGCCTTTGCGAATGCACGGCTACCCCACAGTTGGAGCATCTTCTTTGCCTCTCTCTCGGAGAGAGGAATATCTATAATGTGTATGCTTTTTTTTTTTTCCCCATTGAGGGAAAATCATGAAAAAAATCCAGTTTCTCCTGTTGCATGTGCTTTATCAAAAAGGGCTCAGGTTTCTCATCCCTCTGTTACTGCTGAGCCATGAGTAATATATTTTTTTTTTTTTACTTTACTGGTTTAATTAAAGCGGTTACCCTGGGCAAAAGATGCTGTGCTTTGGGGCCCAGCTTCTTAACTGGCCTATTGCAGTTGCTGCTGTGCTGCAGGCTCAACCTGGGTTTGCTCCACCCACGCGAGAGCGTGCTGACTGCTTTGGGAGTATGTTCCAGCGTCTTGCACCTTCTCTTTTTGATCCCTCCTGATTTTCTCCTTCTGATGCTTCCCCTTCTTGCACTCCACAGAAACTTCTCTTGCCAAGGTCACCAAAGACCAAATTCAACCGGCGTTTCTCCACCTTTGCCTCATGGGACCACGCTCTCCCCTGCCCGAACTCTCTCCTTCCTTGGTGTCTCCCTGCTTCTCCTTTTCAGCGTTTCCAAGGGATTCCTTTTCTGCCTGGCCTTTCATGCGGATGTTCCTCCCGTCTGTCCCAGGTGTTGTTCTCACTCTGCTTGCTTCTGGGTGACATTCCCTAGTCCCACGCTTCAGTGTAGATTGGTGACTCCCAGATCCACATATTGAGTCCAGAATTCTATCTTTGGATCCATTGCCCAGATGCCCCCTGGACATCATTACTGGTTGGCCCAGTGGCAACCAAACCTCAATGTGCCCCAAACTGAACTTACTGTCATCCCTCTTGCCCCATGCCAGACCACCAAATAGATGGCATTGCCTTGTGTTGTGTTGCTAATTCCAGAAACAGGAAACCAGCCATGGCCCACCCATCTCCTGCCAAACCCTCTTGGGACTGTACTCCAAATAGATTCCATGGCCAGGTTGCTCTTTATCCACACCAGTGTGCATGGCCGGTGGAAGTCTTTTGAATGCCTTCAATGTGTAAACTAATTTGAATTTTACAACTGCCTACAGAAAGGTGTATGTACCATTATTGCCCCATTTTACAGCTGAGGTGACTGAGTTGCAGAAAGGCAGATTACCTTATCCAGTGCCACACAACTGCCCCCACATACACCCTTTATCCACAGTAGATTGTGCCTTTGCTATAAGTGACCCTCAAATTCCACTGTGCCTACAAATTCCTTGAGTGGCTTGTTTAAAATTCACATCCTGATCAGCACATCTGGAGTGGGCTGAGTGGCATGCATCTTCCATTTTGAAAGTAACTTTCATTTCCTTATGTGTTTCTTACCTCTCTCTTCTTGTCTGGTTCACTTCCATGTTGCCTGGTTCACTTCCAGGTATTCCTTTTTCTGGGTGACTTCTGTGTCATTTCCATTTCCTGTGAGCTTCTGGGACTTTTCCTGACTCTATGACTTTTCAAAGAAATG
Organism: Marmota monax; assembly: GCF_021218885.2. Taxonomy (NCBI): domain Eukaryota; kingdom Metazoa; phylum Chordata; class Mammalia; order Rodentia; family Sciuridae; genus Marmota; species Marmota monax. The sequence goes on from NW_026692912.1 coordinate 20,008,539, forward strand.
TAAACGAGTGTGCTGTTACCTAGTGTGTCCACGTTCTCAAATGTCATTCGCCGCAGTCTGGGAGCTTTGCCTTCCTTGATGCTATAAGAGGACCTTCATCCTGGACAGCCCTGGCAGTGTCATCGTTATGCTTTCCAACAAGTAACGGCAGCATCACCTTCAGCATCTCTCCTCTGCTTAGGGAACTGACTAGGTGCTCTTTAGCCTAGGATTTCAGAATTTCCATGGTCTCGCTCCAACCTGTCATTGAGCCTCAGCTCACGTGGCCTAGGATCCATCCAACAGGCCATTATCTGCCGTGACGCTGGCCTCTGAGGCCGCCTCACACCTTCCGTCATTCTAGAACGCCCTGCTGAGACCTGCCCCTGCCAAGGCCCTGCTCTTCCTGGCCGCCTTTCCTGGCCTCCCTGTGGCCAATCACCTTTCCCTCTCCAGAGCCCTGCAGTTCTCGCATTCCTCCAGCACCCATCGTATTTCACACTGTAATAATTTGTGGGCCTTCCTTACCTGTCCTAGTAAGGGTCAGGATTCTTTTTAACTGAATCCCTGGCAGCCACCAAGTTCACTGCTGGGTGTCCACATATGAGCTACACAATCAGTTTTGCTAGAAATGTGGTTTCTGATAAATTATTTTTCCTACTTTTTTATATTGCTTTTCATCCTTTGTATATGTATATGTGCATTCTGACTTACCCTTATTATGGAACATTTAAAATGTACTAAAAAGCACAGAGAGAAAAATTAAATTCACCCGTAATCTTGCCACCTATAGATAATCACTATGAAGATTTAGGTATGTCCCTTCAGTAATTAAATTTATATATAAAATGGACTTATATATTTTATATATTATTATTTTACTGTGCTTCTTTACTTAAAAACAAAGTATCATCTTTTGAAGGCATAGATACTCTTCCACAAACCACTTGGTCTCCCTCCATCCAAATCTCATATTTCTTATTTACGTCTGAATACATCGGCTGTGACCTCCCCAATACAAGTGAATGGCAGTGGTTCTAAGTAAGTGTGCTTGTCCTGCAGGTTCAGGTTAGTGTGCTAGGGGACATGACAGTACTTTCTGTAATCCTTACATATCTGGAAATGACTGAGTTACAGTTTCCATGAGAACAACTTGATTTTAAGATTTCTGAGTCAACTGCCTTATTCTCTTAGAACTTCACAAATATCGATCTGTTACTGTATTCATTTCCTGAACTGCTATCATAGATTTCCACAAATTAAGCAGCTTAAGACAATAGAAATTTATTCCCTCAAGGTTCTAGAGGCTAAAGTCCAAAACCAAGGTTCTACAGGGCCATGCTCCTTCCGAAAGCTCTGGGTAGGAGTTCTTCCCTGCCTCTTGCAGCGTCTGGGGTTGCCTACCCTTCCAGACCCCCTTCAGCTTGCAGCTGCATTCCACTGTCTCTGTGTCCTCGCGTGGCCTTCTCCCTGCACCACTGAATCTGAACCTCCTTCTCCTCTTGTAAAGTCAGAGTTGTGGAGTTAGGTCCCATAGTAATTCAGTAGGACCTCATTTCAACAAATTTTATCTGCAAAAAAGACCCCATTTGCAAATAAGGTCACGTTCTGAGGTTCAGGATGGGCCTGAATGGGGTAGAGCAGTGCTATTCAACACAGTATGATTACTTAACAGGAGTAGTTCCAATTTATTTTCTTTCTTCCTTAGTAACCTTTCCTACCTGAAATTTTTTCAAAATTTTGTTCTTTTTTCTTTTATTAAAAAAAATCCCCATAATTTCTTTGCACATTTCTGTTTTGATTAATTTTGCCTGAAATATGTATCTTTGTGCTTTTTAGACCCAGGTCTTTAGTCAGGGATGAATATTTTCTTCTACTATATCTTTAATTATTGCTCCCCCCCCACCTTGAAACAATAAAGATCTTTTTCCTTATTCCTCCATGACTGTCTTTTTTTTTCTCCTTATATTCATTTTTTAAAAATTTTTATTTTGGTTCCTTTTCATTCTGTGTTTAGCATCTAAAATGTTTTTTTAAAAATGCTGTTATACTTATTCTTTTCTTTTCTCATAGATGATAGTCTTGCTGTGTTGCCCAGGATGATCCTCCCAACCCCAACCTCAAGTAGCTGGGATTCCAGGTGGGCATCCCCCACCCACAGCTCAGTGTTTCAGTTTTCTAAGGTTAACACTTGTTTCCCTCTCCAGTGAAGATTTTCATCCTCCGTTTGTGTTTTTTGGGCTTGTTTTATCTCAACATGTGTAGAACCTTTACATACTATTACAAAGAGATTATTTTTTTTCCATTTCCTTGAGGGCAGCAATTGCTTCTCTAAATTTTATTTTGAGTTTGTAGTAAAGACTGATTCAAAGGCCAGGTGCAGTGGTACACACCTTTAATCTCAGCAATCCAGGAGGCTGAGGTGGGAGGATCTTAAGTTTGAGGCCAGCCTCAGCAAGTTAGTGAGACCCTGCCTCCAAATAAAATTTTTTAAAGGGCTGAGGATGTATTAAAGTTCAATTCCCCAGCACTGTGGAGGGTGGGGGGAAGATTAAAGCTATACTTCCTTTTTTAATTTTCAGGATCATATGTAGCGATTTTCCAGAGCTCCTATATTGAAGGGGGTTTTTATACCCCTTCTTACAATATCTACAAACAAAAACAAAAAGCTATTCAGACCTTATTTCTTCAGCATTCAGAGTGTATCACTGGCCCTCTGCTGTCATTGTCCTTTGAGGACTGTAGCTTCTCTGAGCTCAACAGCTGCGTGGCCAGTGATTGTACAAAGCTTCCTGATCGATTTCCAGCGTCCAGTTGGTGTTTATGTTGTAAAGCTCTGCTGGCATGAGATAGGATGTTCTCCTGTGCTTGGCTCTTTGCTGATCTGAACCAGTGGCTCCAGAATTTACATACAGTGGGAGCTTAGGGCTACAAAAAGTAGTCTGTTTGGAAGAGGAATATTGAAGTAATGTTTGCTTAGCTCTTTACATAAGCTTGAGAAAATGTCAGCTTTCTAGATCAAAGAACAAGATGCAGATTATACGCCTCTCCCTTTGGTGAGGCCAACAGCTTGGCATGTAGGCAAAATTGTTCTCCCCAGCACTCTGCCCCAGGACTCTACCTGTCTCTCTCCCTATCTGTGGCTCTTGGCTTATAAACACTGCATTTTCTACAATAGAATCTTTTTTCTTTCCCCCTTATTTTCTTTCTTTTTTAAATTTGACAGTAGGCTCTGTTTATTAACTGACCAGATTACAAAAATACCACAATAGACACCTTAGTTCATCCTTCTAATAAGCCTGCTGATCTGGTCTCTCTCTTGCCACTATCCCTACTTCTTCAAAACGGGTGGTCTTGCCAAGCATAGTAGTGCCCACATATAAGCCCAGGCCCATAGGAGGCTGAGTCAATTTAAGTTGACCAGGCTGGCCTCGAACTTGCAATCCTCCTGACTCAGCTGGGACATCTTTCAGATCTGGGGGCCCCCTATCACTGACACCTCTGATCCTGATGACAGACACTAATTTGAATTCTGCACATACGTAGAGTTTCCTGCTTTTCTTGCCATGGCCATTCAAACATTCATTCTGCACACCTACCTGTATTCCTATGATACTGTTTAGTTTCTCCACAGATAAGCTTCCTCCTAGCCTTTCAAAACATCTTTGGGCAAGCTTCTTTCTCAGGCACTTGATCTTGGGCTCTGTGAAATTCCTTTGCTTTTTCTTCAAGACTGCTGGCAGAGCAGGAGGCTTGGATGTTTCCATGGTTCTAACTGGGAAAGAGTCCTCCCCACTTCCTGCCCGTTGTTTTCTTGAAGGGAAGAAGAGGTGCTGGCGTGGGTGGGATACCTCAAAATGTAGTTGCTCTTCATATAAACCCAGTATCTCTGACCCAAAATGCGATAGTGGAGGGAAAAATTAACCAGATTGGTTCTGTTGGAAGCAACAAAGCCAGTCACCAGATGCATCTCTCGGTTCCTCCCCATTGGTCATGGAGAAGCAGAGAGTGTTCTGATATTTCACTGTAGGATGAAAGGCGGCCTTCACTCATGAGTCGCATCTTCTGCGCTGGATCTCCACAGGTGTTTCCTGCTAGCCAGATAAATTTGAATTTGGAAACTGAGGCAAGTTCATTTGAGATGGAGAGTTTGTTGACAGTGCCCATCCTGACCTACCTCACAAATGGTGGCATGCTGCTCAGCAAGGCCATCTGTCAGGAGAGAGGGTGTGCTAGAGAGGTGACTAGTGGTTGATGGGGTGGACTTGTGATGGGAAAGGAAGCAGGAATGAAGGGAAGCCCTGGGCCATGGCCCAGAGGAGCTAGCCTAAGTTGAGTGGGATGAGTTGGCTGCAGGCCTGCTCCTGTGGAAATGTGTTTCTGTGAACACAGGAAGAGGGGTGAGAGTGTGTGGGGGGTGACTGGGTGGTCATGAGGGCCTGATGAGGGGTCAGCAGTAGGCAAGGCCTGTGCATAAGTTAGAGCAGCATTAACTTCATTAACCCCAAGTCTGGAGGCCATGAACCAAAAGACCAGAGCGCGTTAGCCAGGCACTGTGCCAGTGTGGGGGGAGGGCGTTGCTGGAGTCTTAGGATGGGTGGCAAAGCTCTGGAGCCAGGCGAGGTCGTTAAGTGGGAGAAGGCAGAAGGGCGAGCTCGGGCCATTGGCAAAATCATCATGATGGATGTGGAGCTCGCTGAGGATGGTGGCCAGGATGAGGATGATAAGCAAGGCCTGAGCCCAGGGCCAAGTTCTCACTGCTTCTCTTCCAGTCACTATCTGTCCTCCTGGATGATGTTCCTCCAGGCATCATGGTGCTCAGCACTCAGCTGCTCAGCTTCCCAAATCTTTTTCCTGTCCCTGGCACAGGCAGAAGGTGAAGAGTGGGAGGAAAAGTACACACACCTCTGTCCCTGAACCTGGCTCCCCCATCCCTCCCTCCAGCAGTGAACTGAAAGACAGAGATGGGAGGGGGGAAGTTGGTGGGGAGCACCGCTCAGCATGAGGACTCAGCAGCGCCCACCAGCGAAGGGACAATGCCTTCTGCCCATAGTTATTTTTATGCACACATTTAAATGTTCTTCCTTTCTGAACAGTTCTTTCTAAGTCAGGAGTGAGTATGTGTGTGTGTATGTGTATGAGAGACAGACAGACAGACAGGCAGATTTGTATGTACAGGGTCAAGCGGTCTGCTTTCTTGACAAGTATTTGCTGTTTTAAAAAGCCTGCTATGTTGGAAATCATTTCTCAAAGGTCCTGTGCCAGAATAAATTGTGTTATAGCAATGCAGCCTTCCACCGCTGCCTCAGGCAGAGCAGGTCTTTCCAGCCTCTGACCTCCCCCAGCACCCTGAACTCGCTTCTGTTGTTATGGCATTTAACCAGGTTGCATTGTGATTTATCTGTTTATATGTATAGTCTTTCTCTCCCATTAGGATTTGTGGTCCTCCAGGGCAGGGATCATATTGCATTTATCTTTATTAGTCCAGCAGTTCGAACAGGCCCTAAAAAACAAGTTCTCAGTAATATCTACTAGATGGATCAATGTTTAAACAGATCTTCCAAGAGTTTAAATCCAGCATTAAGGCAGTTTAATCACTAACCCACTAATTAGTGATTTAATACTAATCAGCATTTTATATTAATCAATGTCATATTATTATAATAACACATGTTATAGCATAATATTTATTGAGCACCTGATACGTTGGGTGCTACTCTGGGATTATTATATATATTACATTATCAAATTCTCTCTGTGAACCTAGAAGTGGATATAGTCATTATCCCCATATTAGAGATAAGGAAACTAAAATGTAACAAGGAAAGATCAGGTGACTTTTCCAGTAAGCTAATAAATGTAAAACTGAGATTTGAACCCAGTCAGTTGGGTCCTAATCTCTGCACTTACTCATTTTAAAGAAAAGAGATCTGGAGGAAAATACAAAATATTATTTTTAAAGATGCCCTTTACATAATCTTTCTGAGATATTCTTTACCAAGTAAAAATATTGTTCTGTGGTTTATACACTTGAATGCCACTTACACAGTGCATGCTAAACAGAAATCACAGTAATCCCAGACAGATTTAGGATGGGAACAAATGCCAACCCAGGAGACAAAGTAGTAAAGTAGAGGGGAAAGAGATTTTTGTTTTTGAGAAAGTATGTATTCATATTAATTTTAGAAAGATTCTCATTTAATTGTTTTTAATAGGAAACAAATGATATTTTTATTTAGTGATAAGTTAATTACATTTTTTGCTTCTTGTTTTCTATTTTCTTTTTTTAATATTTATTTTTTTAGTTGTACACAATATCTTTATTTTATTTATTTATTTATTTTATGTGGTGCTGAGGATCGAACCCAGGGCCTCATACTTGCTAGGCAAGTGCTCTACCGCTGAGCCACAACCCCAGCCCCTCTTGTTTCCTATTTTCTATTAAATTTCTTTCTTTTTTTTTTTAATTGTCAATGGATCTTTATTTATTTGTGGTGCTGAGAATCAAACCCAGTGCCTCACACGTGCCAGGCAAGCTCTTTACTACCGAGCCACAACCACAGCCCATAAATTTCTTAAATTCTACAAATGGATATTATTGCTTAGATATTAATTTTTTTCCTGAAATAAAACATCTAATACATTGAACACTGTTCATTGTTGTGTGAGTCAGTTACAGTGTGGCTGAGATTAGGCAGAGCCCACTCAGAGCATTGACTCACACAGATAACTACCATTTAGTGTATTTAACAAATCAGATGAGAAACCGGTTTGATCTCAGAGTTGCACGAAGGCCCAGCATGGTCAGTCCTGTTCAGTGTAGCTTTCTGCAATTGCGAAAATGTTTATAGCTGCACTGTCCAGTGCAGTAGCCACGTGTAGTTGTCAAGCACCTGAAGTGGAGCTAGTGCAGTTGAGGGATGGGTTTTGTTTTGTTTTTTAACTTTAGTTAAGTGAAAATAAGTTTAAATAAAGCAAGAATTCTAAAGGAATTGCCAACTGACCATATAATTGGTCATTTCCTTTTTCTGTCTACTAGATATCATCCTTGGGATCTGATCATTTGGTGTCTGACCCAATCAGAGCTGTGGGACCAAATAAATTAAACATTCTGCCTTCTTTCCTTAGCATTGCTGATGTTCAATATATGTCAACTCCCTTTTGCTGACTTTCTCCACCAAAACATGCAAAAGATCTGTCAGTTCTTCTCTATGGAAACATCTGTGGCCATCATGGGGTGGGTGCATGTAGAAGACGGGACCTTGACCTCTTCAGAAGACCCCCAGGCCATGGCGGCCTTTGTGGGCAGTGTTCTGCTATCTTGGGTTTTTAATAGTGATAGATAGGCAGATTCAAGTTTCTTCCCTTTTTAAAATAATTTTTACTTTGTGTGTTTTCTTAGTTGTTCACTCATCGAAGTTTTCATGGTATTCTCATAGTTTCACATTGCATTCTCTTGATCTTTTAAAAAAATTTCTCTCTACTTTGTCATCGTATTTGATTTTCTTCCTTTTCACCGCACACATTTGTCCCCTGCTCCCATGTGTCTACGAATTCCACTGCCCTCCTCGTTCTGCACTGCCCTCTTCAGTCTTTGGCTGATTCCTGTCCCTGCTGGTCCTGGGTTTACTTCATGGTTATTTTTCATATCTTCTAGAGATTCCTATTTAGTTCCTTATTGTTATCCTTTTTTATTTATTTAGTAATGAAAGCATTTAAGAATATGAATTTTCCCATTAGAGAACATCTAGGGCTTTGTATGCTGTGGTGCATCCTGTCTCTGTTGTTGGGCGGGTTTGAATCACGTCCAGTTTGACTATTCCTAGTCAGCCCAAGATTTTTCAAGTGTATATTTTGAATTCCCAATTGTTTGATCCTTTTGAACTGATTTCTCACTTGCATTATACAAAAACATGATCTATACAGCTTTACAGGGTTTTTTTGGTCTTAAGGAATTTTATACAATTTTTGTGGTTTTTGTTCAATATTAATTTTAATATTAATTTTATTATTAAAATTTAATAAATGTTTTAATTGTGTATTCTCTGTACCTTGCTAAGTTCAACATATGGCTATTAAATAATGCTTATTAATTTTATTATTTGACTCTTCTATAAATCCTTACTAGTTTTTACCTTGATCTGTCAGAGAAGCATACTAAAATTTCCCACCATAATTTATGTGTGTGTGTGTGTGGCACTGAGGATTGAACTCAAGGTCTTACACATGCTAGGTAAGTGCTTTAGTGTTGAGCTGAACTCCTGGCCCCCCTATAATTATTATTTATTAACTCCTATTTATAATAGTTTTATTGTATAATTATATATTATTATTCATTATATAAATATTTATAATTGTCCATTTTGGGGGGTAATTCTATTTTTCCCTAAACAATAATATTTTAATTTTTTCATTTGATGCCTCTTTTTCTTAAGTTTTACTTTATGATTTTATTCTTCCTTCACTGTCTTTTTCTGTTGTTGTTCCAATTTACCAATAATTTCTTTTATGCAGCATGAGGGATCAAACCCAGGGCCTTGTGCATACTAACTAAGTAAGTGCTCAACCACTAAGCTACATCCCCAGCCCCAAGTACATAATTCTTGAAACATCAGAAGAATAGAGAAACCAGGTGTGGCAGTGTGCACCTATAAGCCCTGCAATTGGGGAAACTAAGGCAGGAGGCTTGCAAATTTGAGGCTGATGTGGGTAATAGTAAGACTCTGTCTCACAATAAAAAATAAAAAGAGCTGAAACATACTTTAGTGGTAGAGCACCCTTGGGTTCAATCCCTAGTACCACCACCACCAAAAGAGAGAGAGAGAGAGAGAGAGAGAGAGAGAGAGAGAGAGAATATTCTCCCTGATAACAAGCATTCAGTGGGTACTTCATTTTATACAACTGTTCTCTCTCTCTTTTTGTGTTCACATATGTGTGTTTTTGGTTTCATCTTGTTTTATTTTGTGGTGGTACTGGGCAAATGTTCTACCACTGAAGTACATCCCTAGCCCCTAAAATATTTTTTATTTTACCTTTGTTTTTCATGATTGTTTTATTGTATATAATAGATGGCTTTTTCAACTAGTTGAATTTCATTTATGTTCCTAATTCTTGAGTCTTTTTTTCTTTCCACAGGGGAATGTAACCTATTCATATTTATTAAGATGTGGGTGCCATTCTCTCTGTTGACCTCTTGGTTGTTCCTTGCTCCCCTTTAGCTACCTCCTCATTTCACTCTCCTCCTGGCTGCATCCTTCAGGAATACAGATCTGGATTGATCAGATTAAAAAACATCTTGCATGGGGCTGGGGATATAGCTCAGTGGTAGAGGCTTGCCTAGCACGTGCGAGGTCCTGGGTTCATTCCTAGCACTGAAAAAAGTGTTTATTTTATTTTTTAAAAAAAAATGTACTTAGAGGGCTAGGGTTGTGGCTCAGCAGTGGAGCACTCACCTAGCAAGTGCGGGGCCCTAGGTTCAATCCTCAGCACCACATAAAAATAAATAAATAAATAAATAAATAAGATATTGTGTCCAATCACAACTAAAAATTAAATATTTTTAAAATTGTACTTAGAGTGGATAATTTGTTTGTGCAAAACCCCTATGTTCAATCCCCAATACCAGCTTTAAAAAAAAAAAAAATCTTCATGAACCACTGAACTCCTGAAGAGGCAGTGTTGTGTTTAAGGACAGAGCACTTATTTGAAAAAATCTCTTCTCTGGACACTTCTCCTGGAAGATTAACCAAGGGCCCCATGTGCTCTCAGGTGAGAGGAGACCTGACCCACCTGCCCCTTGCTTCTGGCTCCAGAGTGGTCAGATGGCAGACTGTCTGCTCTCTGCCCTCTTCCCCTGTCATTCAGGCCCAACTGTGTTCAACACAGGAGGCTTCTCGGGCTTCGGCCTCACTGGATAGCAGAAGCCATGCTGGAGGGGCAGGTGGGTCTGAGGGGTGACTTGGTTCCTTCTGGGCTCTGCCCACAGACCACCTTCATGACATGGGTCATTCTTCATGCATCCCCCAGGCATGTCTCTGGTTTTTATCATCATTTTCCTCTATTTGTGTCAAATTGATAATCTAGTTATTTTCGTCTTAGCATCAGTGTTTTGGTTCATGGTGGCCGCTGCTGTTCAAAATCCAGGAATCAATGCACTTCATCTGTAAGCTAATTACAGATTATTTTCATACATGCAGTTCACCCCAAAATTTTTGCAATAACTAGAGACTTTCTAAAATGTGCTTGTGCTTTAGGTAGTAAATCTATTTTATAGAACATTTGCTTTGATACTTCAGGTCAGTTTCCACCTTTTGAATTATGAGCTTGTCATAAGACCAGTGATTTTTTTTTTCTCCCTCATGAGGGTAATAGTTGGCTTGGAACATTGCAGTGCAGTGGAAAGCAGCACGTTGATTTATTTTTCACATCCAGCCAGGTACTGGAAGTGGGAGGTGGCTGTGCTCCCAAACTCAGGCTCGAGATGAGCCACTGTCTTCCTGTGGGTTTCAGTGTGAGCTTCCAGGACCCCTCTGGTTATGGGGGTTCTAGCCAGCGGGAGAGAAAAGGTGCAGGGGAGATATTGCCTCTCTCCTGGAAGGCCTGGGCCTATAATATAAATGCCACCCAGGACTTTGGCCCACCTGCAAATGGAGAAAACTGTCAGATGGCCACCTCAGGGGATTGAGGTCCAGCCTTGTGTCCAGGTACATTTCTGTCACTGGAGGACAATGTGAGTGGCATTGTCCACTCACATTGATGCCAGCTGAAACCTTAACTATACAGGGTGAGCTGCACTGTGGTATTGGACATTTAAATGGTTCCAGTAGAAACTGACTTTTCTGAGTCAAATCTTTCAGCAAAGGGAAGAGTGTAGACTTTGTGTGGTCTTGGTGGCCAGATCAGAGGTCTGTGAGGAGTGACTGAAAGAGAACCAGCTGACGTAGCTCCCGACTACAGCCTCTCTGCCATTACAGGGGTTTTCCTGCAGTGTTAGTGTGGTTTGTTTTTGTCCCTTAGTTTGCTGGGGCTCGGTCTCCTCCTGCCTCAGCTGGTGTGCCAGTCTTCATCAGGCACCAGCCACCACAGCTGCCCGAGCCAGCTGTAGGGTGGGGGTGGGGTGGGGCATGCTGGGGCTGCCACTCTGTGTCAGCCCAGTGACTGGCAGGCCTTCCACCCTCAGGGGCCACCCCACACTCGCCAGCCTGTGCACAGGGTGTGAGTGTGAACCCACAGGACTTGATGAATTTGCCACCAGGTTGACTTCCTTTGCCATGGTGATTCCCGAGCTATGTGGCCCTTCTGTCACTTTGTCTTTCCCACACAATGAACCTGGTAGATTTCTGTGACATTTCTCACACAAAAGTAACAAATCCTCTCTAGTTTCACAGGTTTGCCCCTGTTTTTATATTTCTTTTGTCGCTTTCAGTAGGATTTCAGCCTTCATTTAGTTAAGTATTTCTTGTTCATAAATGCTTGATGAGTGTCTGCACTATGGCAGGTGGTATGCTTAGCTCTGGGGATACCGGCTGTCCTCATGCAGCTCTGGGGGGCAGAGGGAGTGTTGGAGGATAGCTGATGATGGACCAAGTGATCATATGAAGGAAGGGAAAACATCACTCCCCAGGGTACTTGGGAATTTGCAGGGCATCCTTTCCCTGGGCAGTGAGGTCAGTGAAGGATCTTGGAGTAATGGAGACTTGGCAGGTCTGAAGGATGAGCTGGCTTCACTGGGGGAACTGGGGATGGCGGAGGTGGGCCACAGGGTCTCTGTACTTTGGTGCACCACATGCACACGCCCTCTGATGGGAAGAAAGGGTGCTGCAGGGAAGTGGATTGTAGGCACAGATGAGCGAGCAGTTTGCCAAAACCACCCAGCATGGTGCAGTGTTATGAGGAATTGTGGCAGAGGAGCAGTGGTGGAGGTGTCTGGACCAGTAGAGGTGGTCACAGTCATCCAGGTGAGAGATGATGGTGACCTATGTGCAGACTGTGATGGAGAGATGGGGAACTCATGCTCCTAAGTTCACAGGGAGCTAAATTCCTTCTATCCATCAAATCATCAATTGTGTTCTTCCTTTCTTTCTGAACTTCTTAAGCAAGGCGAGCCATATGCTTCTTACTCTAACATCAGCAAAGGAAAAGGCAGGGTTGCTTGTGCCTGACAGGGTCTGGAACATAATGGCAGACTTTTAATTTGTATTGGTTTAAGAGTGAATGAGTAGATTGGTGAAAGATGGTCGCTCTTCTCCCCAGTCCTAGATGGAACAAGCTATCATCAAGACTTTATCTACCCACCTCTACTTTAGGCATAACAAGGAGAATACACTCCTCCCATATACCTGTGAGATGTTACTAGCTAATTATAGCACTCTTTTTCTTGCTAAGTCCAGATATGATCGCAGAATGGCTCTCCCAGAGCCCTTGAGGCAGTCTACGCCAGTGACACCCAGCTTGGATCCTATTTGCTACTCCTTCTGCTTTAACAGTGAGTGGACACCTACAGCAAGGATGACACTGGTGCCGAGTCCTCTACACTACCTTGTGGAAATGACAGTGACCCTTAGAGACCCAAATCAATCTTGCTCTTGTACTTTAGAATTGGCCTCTGTAAAGTCAGAGAACAGTCCACAAGCTCAGCCTCATTTGACACCAAGTGCAGAGTTTGGGCCCAAGGACCACCCTCAGTTTCAATCATTGACTAGAAGGACTCAGAACTCACCAAAAGCTGTTCAGCTCACTTACGTTCAAGTGGCAGCCAAAGGATACAGACGAAAATCAGACAGGGCAGAGTCCAGGAGGGTCCAGAAGCAGAGCTTCCAGCTGGAGACCTGGGCAGCAACAACCCCTGCTGGCAACGATGTGTGGCAGTGCACTTGGAGAACTCACTGAGCCGCGGGATCCAGAGTCCTCAGTGGGCCTGACCATGAGGATATGGCTGACCACCGTGTGGCTGTCCTTAGCCTCCAGCCCCTCCATGGGAGACCTGTACTGTGTGAATGGGAGCCCTCACCATATTCCACAATGTTACTTACTATCTAGTGTGGCTCAAGGCCCCTTTGTGAAGAGACACAGGAAATTCCTCAGGCTTAGAAGGTATATCCCAGGAGCCTAGGGTAAAGCCAGACTTCAGTTTGGATAAGGCAAACCCTCAGTTTATCAGCAGTATAGGATCTGCTACCAGCAATAGCCAGGCATATACATAGAAATCTTTTTATTTGTTTTTAGGAATTGCTTTGCAGGTTAAAGATTAGGTATGAAAACTGGGCCTCCTGGACCTTTCAAGTAAGGTCTGGTTAGATGAGGGTTCCGGCATCCACTGTCTGGCTGCCTTTGCTCACTCCCAGCTCTGTCTGGGCAGCTAGCTGGGAGCTATTGATTTACCCTTCTCTGCCTCAATTTCCTTGCTCATAAATGAAATTAGTAAGAGTTTCAGCCTTGTGTTGTTTTAAGAATTAAGTAAGATAATACATATTAAGGGCAAAAGAATAGATGGCACATATAAATACTCAATAAACACTCAATACTATTTTTATGTTTATCTTGAGAAAAATGTGCCAATCTTTCTCAAATAATTTTCCTTGGGAAAATTTGTGGGGAGGTTCTCTGAAATTTTTTTTCTTATTTTCACATCTCCATGTCTTGTAAATACTAGTGAAAGTAATAGATAGCAAATCTCTCCTAAGATAGTGTTTCTGTTTCACTGGATGAGCCTGAGATGGAATTGTAGGATGCGCCCCTCCCACCCACAGCAAGCATATTCTAATAAGTCTGGAGTGTGGAAGTTGTTGGCAGATCTTTGCTGAAAATTACAGGTAGATTTAAAAGTTTAAAAGAAGAGAGATCATTTTTCCAAGTCACTCTGAGAAATCTAGGAGAGCATCTCAGGGGAGCAGTCTGAGGACTGTGGTGCCACGTGCGCTCTCCTCCCGCCTCGCCTCCTCCTAGCACCCAGCCCTTGAAGACCATCCGTCTGCAAGTGCCCTCTTGCCGTTACTCAGACGGTCTGCCCACCTGGAAGGCATGTGTTCCTGCCAGCCACTAATTGTTCTTCCGGCTTCCCTGGGAAGGCAGTTGAACTTGATGCTTGGCTTTGAGTTTTGCCATCTGTGAGCCGCCGCTTGTCCACATTTGCTGTGTATGAAAGATTATTTTTCCACAGACCATTGCTTTAATGTATTTCAGTTTTGGAAAATGTTCTGATTTGGATTTGATGCTCTCATTTTCCACTCTTGCAGCCCATGTGGTCCTGACTCTTGGACTCCTAAGATCTTGGGACTGATGCTCTGAGGACTCAACTGATAGAACTTAAAAGGAACCCTTAGCTTCAAGGCAGGGCCCGTCAGCTCATTTGGCTTGAGTATAGCAGGAAGCCATTTGGACAGAAGGGGCATTGAAAATGGTGGCCCAGCTACTGACTGAATGCTCTTTTTTCCCCCTAGCTTATTTCCAGTGATGCTGATGGAGCTATCCAGAGGGCAGGCAGATTCAGAGTGGAAAATGGCTCTTCGGATGAGGTAAGAATATTCCTCAGTTCCTGTTCTGGCACCAAGCACACAATTGTGATGCCTGTGCCATAGCAGTGGATAGTTTGTGATGGTCACAAACGACTCACCTGAATGGAGCTCTGGAAGGGGTAAATAGAGCTTTCCAGAGCTTTGCATGGAGTAGATGTGGAGGGGCACTGCTATTACCCTGGCATGGAATGTGCTAGTAATTGGGTGACACATATCTTTTAAAAGTTCTGTCATAAAACCAGGTGGACACATGCCATTGTTCCTTCAGAATGGTAAAAAAAATCCACAGCATCTTTTTTGGATCCAAGCTCCGACCATTTGCCAGGCTGATCAGCCCTGCATTGCCACATGAACAGATCCATTTCCAGGAGAAAGGTGCAAAGGCTGTGTTGACTACAAATGTTACCTTTATTCAGAGAAGCTGCGGGGAAAGGAGGGTACTGCTGCCCACCACTCCCTGGGCCCATACCCTCCTTCTGAGCCCTGATGGTCTTCCTTGCTGCCAGGCACAGGGATCACTTTGCTTTTCTTTCTTTAAGACCTGCATAGCTTGCTCTGTCCCTTAGAATCTTCCCCTGAAATTGCAGAGTACAGTGGAAGCTCCTGATTCTTTATCATCTCTGAGCCTGTTTTCAAGGTAGCTAATCAGTGCTTTAGCACCTCAGCTTTAGAATCAGGCAAGCCTGGGTTCAAGTTCCAGCTCCCCTCTCTATTTGTATGACCTGGGTGAGGAGCCCAGCCTTGCTAAGCTCAGTTCATCATCTGTGAATCAGAAACCATCTTGAGAGTCTTGAGTGAGCTCAGTGAGGTAAGCTGGAAAGCTCTCAGCCCTGCACCTGGCATACAGTAGGGGTTTGCTCCTGTGATCATGGTTGTTGTGGCTCCCTGATCGTTGCCATATTGACAGTGCTGCTCGCCCAACCACTTCCCAAAGCAAATTCTTGGTGAAAGACTATGGGCTGAACTTGAAAGGCCCTAGCATCCGGGAAGTCAATGTTCATCTTCACCTTTGGCCCTGGCTTAGCGTACCCATTCACCCAGGTATGGTGCCCTCACTATTGCTGTGTCAGGCAAAAGGAGGCATCGCTGTCCTCCGCCAAGCCCCTGAACAGGTGCCCACAGACTTCTTGCCAGAATGATGTCAGGAAGTTGGCCTCTGAAGCTTTGAAATGGCCCTCCCCAAGTGGCTTGTGATGACACAAAACACAAAGTCTCGCATGTCCCAGGTGCAAAGCCCAGAGCATAAGCAGCAAGTCCCTGTTTCAGTACTCAGAAAACCAGTGACCACCATGCTAAGTTTCTGCTCTGAGAACCAACACACTGGAGACCCCAGAGACTACTGTGCCTCAGGACATGCTTCTGCTACCAAAAGCTTTCAGAATTCAGCCCAGCCCAAAATGAGCAAACTGCCTTGGACTATACCCACCAAGCACAGCTCTGGCCCCTGCTGGGACTTGTGTCTGGAGGAAACCCACACCTCCAGGAAAGACATAAATGGGGTCTTCATGTGGTTCTGAAATCACTATGAACTTTGGCCATCAAACACTGCTCACCAGGCCGAGTCACCTACTCTGACATACACCTGGGGACAGGTTCTGGCTCCTAGCCATGGATGGGAAATCACCTGTGGCAGGTCATGGACAGGACTGACTCTGCAGTCAGATGCCTGGGCTCAAGTTATGGCTCTACAGCTCACCAGCAGCATGACCTTGGGTAGGTCCTTTGACTACTGGAATCATTGGTGGATCTGTTGACTTAACAGATCACTGTGGTCTGCTGCATATGAAACACAATCCCGTCAGATTGCTTCTCTGGAAGATAATACCAAGATCAAGTAGTGTTTTAGATTTTGTTTCCACCAAAGCTACTGAGCATGAGTTCTCAGTTGGAGTACCTTGGCTTTGTTTTATGTTGATGGTCCTCAGTTATAAGCTTCTGACAAGTGTCCAACTCAATGTCCCACCCAATGAAAGACCCCAGAGGCACATGACACTCAGAGGAAGATAATCAGCCTTGCTCTGAGTTAATTAGAGCAGTTAGTGCAATAGAAGACTCAATACAGCAATTTAAAATTTTCTGAACCCATGAAAAAACAAATTACAAAGCATTTCATTATTGGGTTACTTGTCCTTTCATTTTTGGATTATAAGGTCTTTTATATAGGGTGCACACTAGACCTTATGAGATACATGATTTGTAAAAACTTTTTCCCATTCTATGTTTTTTTTTTTCCTGCTTTCTTGATTGTGTCCTTTGAATCACAGAGTTCTTAACTTGATAGTACACAGTTTGTTATTGTTTCTTTGGTTGCTTTGCTTTCAGTATGTAAGAATCCACTGGCTACATCAAGGTTGTATGGTCACCTCCTATAGTTTGCTGTTTCCTTAAGATAATGTTGAATTTGTTTTTTATTTCTCTGGACAGCGAGCAGAGGTTTCTGTGACTCGCCGTCTGTTGTGTCTGAGTGTGCCTGGCCACCTGGTTCTGTGCTGTCTGGTCTTGAAATTTATCCTGAGGACACTGGAGGCCCTCAGCACATTGCCTTTGGCACAGAGGATTTTGGTTTGCTTTTGCAAGGTACCTTTAAACTCAGTCCTTGGGTTGAAGCCTTTAAACATCCAGGGGACAGACCAGAACTGCAGGT
The DNA here is from genome assembly GCF_021218885.2 of Marmota monax. Taxonomy (NCBI): domain Eukaryota; kingdom Metazoa; phylum Chordata; class Mammalia; order Rodentia; family Sciuridae; genus Marmota; species Marmota monax. Next base: position 20,025,675 of record NW_026692912.1, read on the forward strand.
TCATGTGAAGGCCATGGGTGGCCACACAGCCCTCACCACTGGCTTGCTTGGCCAGTGTTTCCATAGCCCTCCTCAGGTTCCCTGATTTGCTGAAATGACTCAGGAGCTCAGGAAAGCAGTTTACTCTTGTCACTGGATTATTATAAAGGACGTATCTCAGGAACATCCCACTGGGATGGCACATAGAATAAGTGTGGGGCAGGGTGCCTGGCAAGGAGCTGCCGCACCCCCTTCAGGTGCCCTCCTCTCAGCACATGACTGTCCAACAACAGGAAGCTCTGTGGAACCCCGGTGCGGGGGGCTTATGGCTGTGTCACAGGCACAATTGATGGAATGATTGGCCATTCATCAATGATTCTCTCTCCAGCCCTCTTCTCTCCCAGGAGATTGGGAGGTGGGGATGTAAGTTCCAAGCTTTTAATCAAGGCTTAGTCTTTCCAACAACCGGCCACCAAGAGTCACCTCCTTAGAACAAAAGGCACACCTGTTACCCTTCTCACTCAGGGAATTCCAAGGATTTTAGGAGCTCAATGTCAGGAACCAGGGTCAAAGGCCAAATATCTGTCTCCCATTATTCTGCATCCCCAGAGTAGATAATTCCATTTTTCAGAATTGCTAATTGCTATAAAATTCTTTTCACTGAACAGAGCACATCTATTTTTTCTGCTTTGTTCTCCACAGCCCCATAGGATAAGGCTGAGCCCTCTTCACCATGATGGGTCTTCCGTATTCAGAGATATCTGTTGTGTTCCTTATTAGATGGAACCAGTGCCTCCATTATCCCCCTTTCTGTTCCTTGGATACATGGGAGGCCACTAATGAGCATCTTATTTTTATTTTATTAGTTTCTCAACATATTTATAAGTCATCATGCATATTGACCCTTCTCATTTAGTCTACCTTCTCACTATTAATTTCTCATTCCTACTTCTATAATTTTAGTAATAATATTGAAAACTTACCAAATATACTTACTATGTGTCAGAATTTTTAATTGGCAAATTTATTTACTTTTGATTGACACATAATCATTGAACATAGTTATGGGGTACAGTGTGAAGTTTCAGTGTGCAATGATCAAATCAAGGTAATAACATCTCTAGCCAATGAGCCTTAAGTGCTCAGAAGGGAACACAGGGCTCTGGATGTGCTCTATAAGGCCACAGAGGAAGCCGGGCTGTCTCCTTCCTTACTGTAGACACTCCGTCTACTTTTTTGAAGCCCCTAAACCCACTATGAACTGACAGTATGGCATCCCCCACCCCTGCCTATTTCATGTGTGCTGGGGTTTAGCAGTGAGGCAGTGTGGGGTTGCAGGGATGATTTTGGAGTCACACAGACCTAGCTTCCCATCTCAGCTCCAACGCTTACTGGTCTGCAGCTCGGTGTCTCTGAGCCTCAGCTCCTGATGGGTAGAGAAGGAGCTGCAGCCCACTTCACAGCACCTGACCTCCCCGCCCTGCACTGGAGTACTTCATATTTTGCACCTAAGGGTAGGATTTGGCATTATCTTCACTGAATTTAATCTCATTAGAGAGTCCCATAATTGTTAATTATCAAGAATTTTTGTGACATCTTGATTTTGTCACCTGTCCTATTAGCTGAACCACTGAGCAGCTTTATATTTCCTTCAGATATTCTTGTCTTGCCATCTGTGTGCTCATTCAGATTATTAATTAAAATGTGCATGACCCCCCCAGGTGGGTCACTAGGGAGCTCCCACACTGCTCACTTGTATGTACCAATTAGTAGATGGTGGAGCAGAGGGGACAGTCTCTCGGCTCTTTACAACAATGGCCGTTAGCATGGGGATGGTTCTCTTATACACTGTTGAGGGATGTAGAAATTAGTTTAATATTTGGGGAGGGCAATTAGCAATAACTACAAATGTGTATACCATTTGGCCTCAGTTCTGCTAAGATGTGTACTGCAGCAATATTTAAAATAGTGGGGAAAAAACTGGAAACAACTTCGATTTCCATGAATAGAGGAATGATTAATATAAATTATGGTACAATTATGACTGTATAATTGAAATACTGGAATGATTGGTCTCAACTATTGGAAAGATAAAGTAGAACTGGGTGTGGTGATGCATGCCTGTAATCCCAGAGGCTTGGGAGGCTGAGGCAGGAGGATCAGAAGTTCAAGGCTAAACTCAGCAATTTAGGCCCTAAGCAACTTAGTAAGACTCTGTCTAAAAATTCTAACAAAATATTTTTAAAATGACTGGGGATGTGGCTTAGTGGTTAATTGCCCCTGGGTTCAATCCTTGGTACAAAAAAAAAAATGAAATAGAGGTATATTCACTACCATAGAAAAACATCACAGCAGAGTGTTAGAAGAGCAAATTCTAGAATGATTTGTATAATATCCATTTTCCTTCTGTAAAAAAAAAAAAAAGATAAATATGCGTGTCAATATGTAAGAAAATTTCCAAAAGAATACTTGAGAATGTAACCATAATTGCTTCTGGAGAATGAGCCTGAGAGGTCAGGACAGCAGCTGGAGGCTTAGCTTCCCTCCTTGGACTCTTCCATGTTCTTCACAGGTTTTATAAGTCTATAGTCAACCCAAATTATTAAAAAGAATAAGTCATATCTGTATACATTAAACAAATTAGCTCTTTATGTCCTGACATAGGACTATTCCCAAGATGCTGTTGTACTTGTTGAGACAGTGTCTCACTGTTGCCAGGCTGGTCTTGAACTGGTAAGCTCACTCAATCCTCCTGCCTTAACCTCTTAAATAGCTGGGACTACAGGCGCGTGCCACCATGCCCTGCTCCAAGATGTTTTCTTTAGTGAAAAACCAAGCTTCAGTGTAATATCTGCACTATTGTCCCATTTATGAAAACAAATCATGTATATGTGTGTATGCATATGTATGTGTCTGGTGTGTGTGTGTGTGTATGTGTGTGTGTAAAGTAAGCACATCCTTGAAAATGCATTAAGAAGATCTGGCACTATCCAAAATCAATCTGATAGTATGGTTATTTCAGGGAAAAGAAGTGGAATGGAACATAGAAGATGGGGAGAAAAATGGATTTTAATTTTTGTTTAATTTTACTTTTTTACAAGCAGCTTCTACCCCTGATTACAATGTAATTTTAAAAAATTTAGTTTTTTAAAAATATTTATTTTGTTTTTAGTTGTATACAGTACTTTTATTTTGTTTATTTGTTTTTATGTGGTTCTGAGGATCCAACCCAGGGCCTCGCACATGCTAGGTGAGCGCTCTACTGCTGAGCCACAACCCCAGCCCCCCAAAATTTAGCTTTTTTTAAAAAAAATCTATCTTCCATCCTGCCAGGGTTCTCTCAGCAATTTAATTGAGGAACTAAAGGCCAAGCTATTCAAGGCTTTCACATTTTTATTGAGCTCACTGTGAAAGAGATGATGAAAAATCACAGGCATTATATGAAATTTGGGGACTCATTTGTTGCAGGTTTGTATTGTGTTGATTCTCTGCTTGAAGCCAAATATTTAAGAACATTCAAATAAAATCAGTGTTTTGGGGCGTGGGTTGTGGCTCAGTGGTAGAGTACTTGCTTAGCATGGGTGAGGCACTAAGTTCAATTCTCAGCACTGCATATAAATAAATGAATAAAATAAAAGTCTATCAACATCTAAAAAAATTTTTTTTAAAAAAATCAGTGTTTCATATATAGATTTTGTTGAATTCTTAAAATATCCTGGCCAGTTTCAAGCCCTCTCCTTCACATCCCACAAGTATAAATGGGTTAAAAAAAAAAAAAGAGTGAAGGCAATAAGAAGCTTTGGTGGGCTTTGGAATTCAAAGCAGAGAAGACGAGGTTTTCTGAGCCTTTGAACTCTCTGGACAGCAGGCCCGTCCAGGCACTTCTGCAGCACAGAACAGCATAAGCCCATTAACCTACTGAGACCTTTAGCAAACATCTACGTGGGTGTAAAGTAAACACGGGCAGTTGCAGAGCTAAATAGTTCAGTTATCTAGAAAATGCTCTCATCACAATATTTCCTCCTAACTTTCTTGTCAGCAGCAAATAACACATTCCTGTTTCATTGACACCTTAAATTGCTATAGACAAAGTTTTGGTATTCCTGACCTCCTTTGTAAAATCAGGCATATGTAAAATAATTAGAATTTATTGAGAATTAAAACCACAGTTAGGTGCTGCTGCACTCTTCCAGAAGTGCTGAAGTGAAGACCTGAAATGCTGAGCATCTGGTCAGGGGCTATGGAGCAGCTGGAACCCACACATGGCGAGTAGGAGTGTGAAGTGGTGACTCCTTTTTGGAAATCTGTCTGGCAGCACCTATTAAAACTGAACGTGTGCATCTTCTGTGTCCCAGGACAGAAAGACACAGAACGTTCACAGTGACTTTATTCTTAATAAAATCACAAACAATCCCAATGTCCACCAGCTGGAGAATGAACCTGAGCTGTTACCACCCATGGACCACACAGTGTGAACAAGAAAGAACGGCTGCAGCCGGGGAAAGGAGAACATCACAGACAGAATGTCGCGGGACTGGAAACCTGGAGAACACAGGAAGTGATTTCATTTTTATGATGTTCCAGAGCAGATAAAGCCCATGGAGACAGATGGCAGCTAGTGGTTGCCTTTGAGGATGTGGCTGGGTAATGACGGGAGCCTCCAGGACACTGAGAACACTTCCGGTCGTGATCAGGCAGTGGTTACCAGGGTGCTCACGTGTAAAAAGCTGGACACTTGCATGTCCCATTACGGCCACTATGTCATCCCAAGCAGGGCTTGTTTTCAGAGATGTTCTCCTGGGTCCTGGGCTGGGGGTTGTGGCTCTGGCCCTGTCACTTCCTGTGTGCATTCTTGTCTTCACATCCCGTCATGTGTGCTTTTCACCAGGGCCAGGAGGTGCTTGCTACTGAAACTCACAACTTTTTGGGTGTTGGGTCCCCCATTTCAGTTAAATATTCAGTGAAGATGAAAGTTAAATAGGTAACTTTTAAATCATTAAAAAAAAAAAGGCCTATAATTAACAGCTTGTACCTGACTTATGAGATGAGCCACTGCCCAGTCCCATTGTCCTTCCCTCCAGATGCTGACTGCATCTTACCTCTCCTGGGTTAGTCCATTCCACAGTGGCCACCATCAGCCTCTAGAGAAGGTCAGGCAGAGGCACATGCTTCAAAGGTCCTAGGTGTGCATTTTCTGTTCCTTCAACCCTTCTCAGCATTCTGGTGAAGTCTGTAGATCCCTTCTCAGAATAATATTTTTAAAGGCATATAAAATAAGAGGATTGGGTCAGAGGCTGTTGCTCAGTGGTAGAGCACCTGCCTTGCACGTGTGAAGCACTGGGTTTGATCCTCAGCACCACATAAAAATAAACAAATAAAGATATTGTATCCATCTACAACTAAAAAAATATTTTTAAAAAACCACAGAGGATTACAAAGGAAATGGTTGATCAATAATCAAGTTATCAGAATTTTTTTTTTCATATTGCTGGGGAATCAAACCTAGAGTCTCATGTATGCTAAGCAGGTGTTGTGCCACCAAGCTACATCCCCAGCCCCAGGAGGATTTTCTAAACCTAATTCATGATATATGTGTTTTTTACTTATATTAAATAACCAATCCAGAAGTAGATTCTGTAACTACTATAATTTTAAATGGTGGAAGAACATAAACAGTGTTTCTATATAGCTGCAAACACTATAATGAGTTTTATCAAGTTTTTAAAAGTATCTGGTGTGTGTGTGTGTGAGTGTGTGTGTGTGTGTGTGTGTGAGAGAGAGAGAGAGAGAGAGAGAAAGAGAGAGAGATGGTTACTAGGACTGTTCACTCTACTGTAGTTTATTTTATATGCTCATACTTGAATGAAACACTAAATTCTGGAAGTTAGGGAAAATACAGATGTATTTGTTTTGCCCCATCTGAGTCCTTTCCCCCTTTCCAGCCTCAATTCTTTCAGAACCCCTGGTATAGAGCATTGGTTCTGAAAATTTCATGTCATCAACATCACCCGGTTGCTTGTTAAAATGTAGATCTTGGATTGCAGTGTAGCGCTTGTCTAGCTTGCATGAGATCATGGGTTTGATCTCCAGCACCACAAAAACAAAACAAAAAAAGGTACTCAGAGAGATCTGGAGGAGGAGTTCTACAGTGAACCCAGGAGTGCACATTCCAACAAATCTGAGAAGTGCTGAGCTGCCATCTGGTGCCGCTGCCTCAAAGAACCCTCTCTGAGTTGTGCAAATCTTGGAGGCTCCAGGAGTTTAGCTGTGCTGGGGACATGAGAGAGTCTCCTCTTCAGGCTCTACGGAAGCTTTCTAGGTTCCAGGGCTCAAGGCAATGATACCAACTATTGAGGGGTCTGACTGGCTAAGGCCAGCTTCCTGGGCTACACCCCACTCTGGTCCACTGATGCCCAAGGTTGGTTGACAGGCCCTAGGTGGAGGCGGCACTCTGCCTGGTATCAGGTAGAGAGAGACCTCTGTGGAGCAGGAGCACTGCCAGGGCTCCTGGTTAGGAAGTAAAGGGCTGTTGCTAGTGAACCTATGAGGAGCAGATTCCAACAATACGCCTTCTGAAGTCTCACCAGAAGGTCAAAGCCAAGAGGGACACCCTGATCAGGTGATCAGAATTAACCTCACCAACAAGGAGCACAGGGCATCTCGGGCGAGTGTCTCCATAAGCTGAGAAGGACCAGCCTCACTCATGATGCTCCCACAGGTGTGCAGACCCCGAGTCTAAGTGCGGGGAAATGTCAGGCAGACTCCAAACGCGGAGGGCTTTATTTTAAAAAACCAGGAAAAAGGGTGCTGCAGTCTTCATGTCACTGTCATAAAAGAGAGTGTGTGGAAAAGTTGCAGATGAAGGGAAGCTAGAGGCAAATTGATCCACACTAAAGAAGGACAAAGCTTCAAACAGCACTGTTGAGCCACTTGATGAAATGGGAATATAGAAAATAAAAGTGCTGCACCAATGTTAAACGTACAGACACTGGCAAAGCCACGCCATGGTTATGTAAGATGTCCCTTTGCTTGAGAAGTACACACTGAAGCGTTGAGGGGTAAAGGGCTATTCTTTTTTTTTTTTAATAACTTTACTTTGTTTATTTAATTTGTTTACATGGTGCTGAGAATCGAAACCAGAACCCAATGCCTCACACATGCTAGGCAAGCACTCTACCACTGAGCCAGAACCCCAGCTCCCAAGGGCTATTCTTTATGCATCTGAGTCTTGAATGGTTCCGGAAAAATTGTATGTGTGTGTGTGTGTGTGTGTGTGTGTGTGTAGGTGAGAGAACAAATGGCGGGTGAGACGTTTTCACAGGTGAGCCTGGTAAAGGGGATGCTCTCTGCTTCCTCATTCTCACAGCTCTCTTCACTGTTCTTATTCTTGCAGCTCTTATATAAGTTTAAAAATTTTTTCCAAATAAAGATTTATACATATTTAGCTGCAGCTGTTTTTCAAAATTCAAGATAATCCAATAAAGCATAATAATATTAAGAAACTTTAACCTACAGTTTTATTCCCTGATAAGTTAAAAAGGCAGGACACACACAAAAAAAAAAGACACAGAAAATGATGTAATGGCTAAAATTAAAGAGAGAAAACACCTCTGAAATGGGAACTGGCTTCAGTTCCAGCTCTGCTACTGATTATCTCTGCATCCGCAAGCAACATTCATAAACTTATTAAGTCTCGATTTCCTCATCAGAAAGAATGGGGTTAAAGTAGACTGTGTCTCATCAAATTGATGGTGGCAGTTCTGGAAATAATGCATAGCCTGATACTTGGCATTTAGAGCTCTTAGCAAAGGCAGGAAGTTTCTCGATTCAGTTCGTAACCCCGAGAATGTGACAGCAACACACACACCAAAGAAGCATCAATCCATCTCACTAACAACTATGATGCATAAATCATTTTTTAAAGCCAGCTTTCCATTAAAAGAATAATACCCCATGACCCAGTAGGGTGCATTCCAGAAGTCTAAGAATTCTTCAACACCAGAAGAACTGTTGCTATATATAACACATCACTATGATTTTCCTCTATGTAACTATTCTCTCAATAGTGGCAAAAAAGAAAAAAAAAAAAAAGCTCTTAGTAACATTTAATATTCATTCCAGAGAAAAACCTCTTTGAAAATTCAGAGTTGAAGAAAAGTTTCTCAAAATTATTGAAAAAAAAAACTGATCGCAAACATCTAACAAATCGCTAGAGGAAAAATCAAGAAGTACGTTCTAGTAGCTTGCCTCCTACACAGGCACAAAATAGATGTCCATGGAGCTTTGGTAGAGTAACTGCCAATCATTCAGAAAAATGTGTGTCTAACATAACTCCTGCCCAGTCCAGGCAAGACTCAGACATTCACCATAAAAGTATTTATTACCTTATGAAGGTTGGGAGTGATAGTGTTCAAAAAATTGGAATTAGGTTGATTGATAAACTATTAGGAAAAAATTGATCTTTACTTCATAGCAAACATCAAAAATGCTCAACAGATTAAAGAATGAAATTTAAAAATGAAGCCATAGAACATTTAGAATTTAAAGGTAAATAGTTTCATTAATAATGGTATGGAGGGCTGGGGATGTGGCTCAAGCCGTAGCACGCTTGCCTGGCATGCGTGCGGCCCGGGTTCGATCCTCAGCATCACATACAAAGATGTTGTGTCTGCCGAAAACTAAAAAATAAATATTAAAAAAAAATCTCTCTGTCTCTCTCTCTCTCTCTCTCTCTTAAAAAAAAAATAATAATGGTATGGAGGGGCTGGGGCTGGGGCTCAGTGGTGGAGTGTTTGCCTACCATGTGTGAGCCACTGGATTCCATTCTTAGCACCACACATAAACAAATAAAGGTTCATCAACAACTAAAAATATATTTTTAAAAATAATGGTATGGAGAAACCTTTTTATGTAATGATACTAAAGACAGGAGCCAGGAGGGGAACAATCTGAGAAATTTAAAACATCCCTCTGTGCCCAAAATTATCATAAGCAAAGTTAAAAATTAAACTGATTAAAAAAATGATTTGCATTTTATTTCAAAGTTTTCACAAATAAATATGAAAAAATAATATACAACGATTATAAAACGGACAAAGGACATAAGCGGGTAACCCACAAAAGAAGAATTGTAAATAATTAATAAAAGTATAAAGGAAATGTTCAATTCCGTTGGTGAATAAAGAAACCCAAACAACGTTGAGATGACATTTTTGCCATTAAATTTTGAAGAGGAAACATCAAGGGCATGGGAAGGGGAAGCCTCCATCAGGGCTGAGGGAGCTCTGATCACGGCACCATGTCACAGATCCCTGGCGATGTGCCTACTCCTTGGCAGAGCAGTTTGGCTTCCAAGAATTTATCCTCCAGGGATAACCTGCCACGTTGGCATGTGAGCCGGGGATTAGGTGTTCAGCACAACTTTATTTACAGTGGTCAGATATTGTTAAATAGTCATATTGTGTCCACAGGGCAGACTGCCACCTGAGCCAAAAAGATTAACATTGTAGAAATATATTTATTGACATGGATAAGAGCTAAGGCAAGCCAGAGGCTGTATGTTCAGTACAATTCATTTTGGTAAGAAGAATGCATATGAATATGCATAGAAAAAATACCCAAACATTAATAATGATTATCTTCAGATAAAGTATTTTGGTTACTTGTTATGTTCATCCATATTTTCCACATCAGTTGGGTGATTTTTATAATACATCTTAAGAATTTTACATGGTTGTGGGCTTGAGGTCAGAGGCTGAGATGAGTTGGAGGTGAAATGTGCCTGTGTCAGGTAGCAAACAGCTGGCACTCTGGGGGGCACCAACCCCCAAATGTTGTGAAACCTCTGACAGAGCTACCTTATACTCCTGTCAGTTCCCGCCTCACTCGGTTCTCTCTCGTCTCCGGGGGGCCTCTGGAACACCTCCATGATGCAGACTCAGACCAAGTGTCTTTTCTAATGAGAACATGAAGTTAGAGCCCCTGGGTGTTGCTTTGAACAATGGTTTTTTTCTGGTTCTTTGGCCTCTGGTTCATTTCCAGCTTATTCGCTTTCTAAGTAAGGTTCTTAATGGCACAAACTTTGTTCCATTACAGAATGCGACTGCTCTGCCAGGTACTTGGCGAAGAACAGACGTGCACTTAGAGAACCCGGAATACCACACCAGATGGTATTTCAAGTATTTTTTAGGACAAGGTAATTATGCCATTATAGTGGTTGGGAAGAAAAGATACTCAAAATGAAAATGAGTGCTAGTGTAATTTCTGGTGCTATATATGAGTGAAACTAGGCAATTTAGGGACACTAAGGTCAGGGCATTTCACTTCACTGTCAGTAGTAAGCTTTGTAGATTAAAAGATGCTATTTGGAGTCGCAGCCCTAGGAATTTTTCTTTCCTCTTTTTTTTTTTTTTGATTGGGATTTGTTTTGTCATTTAGATTTTTTCCAAGGTGTTTTTGTCCCTGGGGAGTTAAAGGGGATTATAGAATCTGAATGAGGGCTTTGAGAGACTAGAATTTTCAGGTGGAAAAACAAATTTAGTGAGCTTTGAACATAGGCAGTGAGGCAGAGAACTGGTTCCCCAAGCTTCTGGGCCAATGTGGGCAAGAGGGGCATTAGATAGTGGGTGCCGGTGCCATTCAGCTGTGAGTAGCCTGCTATCTGCCAGGCAGCCTGCAAGAGCAGTGGGGACAGAGTGCAGAGGCAGCGTGGTCCCTGCCCACAGGCACTCACACAATGGGTTTGCATCTATTAACAGAGAATCTTACAGGAGCTACTCTCCACTTCCTGCGAGTCAGCTTCCCTATTTTTAAAGTAGGTGTTAGTCCCTACCTAGAAGGTTTGAAAAGAAGAAATAGCACTAAACCCAGTGCCTGGCATATCCCAAGAGCTCAGTCACTAAGAGCTTTCAAACATCATACTTCTAGAACAAAGGACTCAAGTGAAAATACACAAAAAGATGGAAAACAGGAGTGTGTTAGTGACAGAAGACACTGGCAATGGAAGAATAAGCTCTGCGCAGGATCCTAAATGAGTTTGAGAAGTTGCTTCTTAGGCTAATGCATATGTTGATCTTTGAGCTGTGAAATGAGAGCAATCAGACCTTAGTGATGTCTTTAGAAACCTGATGCAGCACCTCTAAGAAGTTCGTGTATTTGGACAGCAGAATTTATTCAAGTTGGTGGGGGAATATAGAAGCTTTTATAGAGACAGAAATCAGCAGGAAGGTTGTCGCCTTCCCCAGTGCAAACCCAGCACAGTGATGATTTGACAGAAAATGGTGCCATGAGTTTGGTGCCATCAGCTTCCAGTAACAGAAAGCCTGCCCTAAACTGGCTTAAATGAGAAGATATAGGATGAGAAATCCAGAAGGAGGATAGGCTCTGAGGTGGGTGATTCGAAGGCTCAGTGATGTCAAGGACCTGGGCTCTTGCCCCTTTTCTGCTTCTGCATCCTTAGTGTGGCAACTTGGCCCTCCACCGGATCACAAGGTGGTTTCAGTAGTAATTCAATCATCACATCTAGACATCTGTCCAAAAGAAGGTTTTTGAGTCAGGAGGCTTTCTAGAAATCTCTTTATCAGATTTCTCCTTCTTTCTCATTGGCCAGCATTGGGTCACATGTTCACTCCTGAGCCAGTCACTGGCAAGGGAAAGGGGAATTTGATTCAGGATTGATTCCTGAACCAGTCACAGGCATGATTATCAGGTATGAACAGGTTCTGTCCCATGTTGGGCTTGGGATTATCATTCCCTGAGCTCACGTGTAGGAAAGTCTGGACACCACCACAGGGTCCCCTCCTCTCTGCCTAGAAGAAGGAGTTGCGCTCTTGGATTCTAAACCTGTTTCTTCTCCAGTCCACCAGAATTACATCGGAAATGACGCAGAGAAGAGCCCTTTCTTCTTGTCAGTGACCCTTTCTGACCAGAACAATCAGCGTGTCCCTCAATACCGTGCAATTCTTTGGAGGAAAACAGTAAGTACCTGACTCGCACACAGGTCATTCCCAGTCCAGGGTTTCGCAAGCCTCATTGTCCAGGTGGCTCAGGTAAGCCTTTTCCTACGAGGTTCTTTCAGTTTGGGTATTTCAGGATTACACAATTCTGAGTTTAACAGTAACCTTCCCTTATTTATAAACCACTAATCAGACACAGTCACTTGCCTCCGTCTTGGCCTCTGAGAATACAGAACTATATTTTATGAAGTATATCAGTTCATTCACCTCAGCCACTTTTAATACTGAAAGCAGTGAACCGGCCCACCTTCAGCTAAAGGAGAAAGGTGTCCTGGAAAAATTCCACAGCATTTACCTGGGTACAGCCCTGTGGTGCTCCTGCCCCAGGAGATGTTCGGCCAACCACCACATCAGCTCCACTTCTAGAATCTTTTTTAGGTTCAGCCCTTTTGTCAGTCTAGCAGTTTAGAAAAACTGCTCTAGACTTAACTGGACAGGCAGCCACTGCCTGTGGTAGTTTCCAAACACCCAGCTGGGGAGTGAGCTGAAAGGAAACCCTTCAATTTGCAGGTGTAACTCTTCATTGAGCTCAGGGGAGTTTCTTATGTCATGTTCATGATGGCTGCTTTTTTTTCCTGTCTCCTGAATTCCCCTTCTAGTAGTCCTTATATTTGACCTCTGTCTTTCAGTCATTCTTTTCATTTTCTTTTCTTGGTATTTTTCCCTTTCCTTCTTGAAGAATTTTTCAAAGACAACATATGGTATGTTGGAAATGGTGTGCGCCTGCGCGCGTGCGGGTGCGCGCGCGCGCGCACACACACACACACACACACACACAGAGCAATAAATCAGTAACTTCAAAAGGCCCAGAAGAATGTCCAGGAGTCACCACACAGTTTTGTGGCTAGGAGCTTTTTATAGTGATTTAAGACAGGAGTAGTAACAGTAATCAAATCTAACATTATTGAGCACATGCCAGGCACTATACTAAGTCCTCCAAGTACATTATCTCAATAGATGCTTTCGAAGTCAGGGAGGTTAAATGACATGGCTGAGGCCACATGCTGGTAGCAGACCAGGCAGAAACCAGCAGAGCCAAGCTGTCACCATTGCACATAATTAATTCTATGTGTAAATCTTCGATTCCTACTGTCTCGCCCACTAGACCGAGTTCATGGAAGTCAGGAAGATGTCTTCTCTGTCCTCATTATCCCACTACCTAGCTCTGTGCTAAGCACATAGGCAGGGCCCTAGTAATAAGTTGTTGAGTAAATTAATAAATGACATCCAGTCCAGCTTAATCCCTGAGCCACATATGCCACCTTTACCTTATATAAACTTTTATGGTACATTCAGAATTTTTTCTTTTTGAAGCAGATTTAGGGTGAAAATCTATTTGGTGTGAAGTCTTGTGAAATTATTTCCTACAGAGAAATGTTGGCATGTCCCCCTTCCTGTGCCAACTGGGTTGGGTCCTGTCATTAGTACTCTGTGCAACAGTTGGAGGTGACCACGTTGGGGCACTGCATGCCAGTTTTTCTCAAGTGCCTGCACCTTAGTGAGAAGTAACAGTGTCTTCATCCAGAGCAGTGGGCAGGAGGTTTTCTGGCCAACTTTGTACTTACTTACTTATTTACTTATATGTATTTTTTATTTTATGGCTGCTACTTACAGCCTTCCGGTTTCATCTGGTTTCAGTGTTCTCTTTTGGATACCTCTTTCTCTTTGGGGCAAATAACCAAAAATTCTTCCCATAAGAAGAACCTCTGAAGATTCAGATGATTTCTGGTTCAAGAAGTCTTTGAAGCCAGATATGGTCACACATCCAACTCAGGAGGCTGAGGCAGGAGGATAGCAAATTGGAGGCCAGCCTCAGCAACTTAGTGGGACTCTGTCTCAAAAGTAAAAAGAGGAGAGGATGTAGCTCAGTGGCAGAGTATTTGCCTAGCATGTGCAAGGCCTTGGGTTCCATCCCCAGGTGCCCCCTCCCCACAAAAAATCTTTGAGTTGGAGACCTTGTATGTGGGTCTTGTTGTCAAGTGGAGACTGTTTTCTTTTTATGATCTTGGAGGCTTATCCAATTCTCAGCTCAGAGACCAAATAAACCCTCTTCTCCTCTGGTTCAGATGGTGTTTTAGGTAGCTTTCTGTTACTATAACAAAATACCTGAGGCAATCAACTTTAAAATAGGTTTTGGCTCACAATTTTGGAGGTTTCAGTTCATGGTCAGTTGGCCCCATTGCAGCACATCATGGCAGGAATAGGTAGATGGAGGAAGCTGCTCACCTCATGGCAGCTGGGAACCTCTGGAGAAAGACCAACATCCCACAGTCCACTTCAGAAGCTCAGCCCAATGACCTAACTTCCTTCTCTGGTCCCACCTCTTAAAGGTTCCACCCTCTGCCAATAGCACTCGGCTGGTGACCGAGCCTTTAAACACACGGCCTTTAGGGGACACGTAGCCTAACCATGGCAGATGGCTCAGCTCCCCTCCACAATGCCAAGATGCTGAGGATCCCTGTGTGGAAAGTCGTGCTCAAATCCATGAGTGTGCAGGGGTGATGGGACAGTGGAAGATGCCAGAGGCCAGAGCAAGGTTCGTTCCAGCATAGAACATGTTTATTTCTGAACATGGCCCTTGAAGGAGCCCAAGAAAGTCCAGACACAGCTTCTTTCCAGTGCCCAGGCAGGGCTCTCTCAGAGATGGGAGTCACCGCAGTCCTCACTGATTCAGCGTTTTCACTTCCCAGGGTACGCAGAAAATATGCCTTCCCTACAGCCCCACGAAAACTCTGTCTGTGAAGTCCATCTTAAGGTGAGTACGGATGAGCAGAAACCCACACCACCGGATTTCCCTGGAATGCACTGTGTAGCGTCCCCCGTCCCCCACGAGGCCTTCACAGCAGCCCCACAGGGCAGGTGCCCTCGCCCCCATTCTATAGAGGAGGAAACGGAGGCTTCTGAGAGAAGGCCCAGCTTGAAACTCACATGGGGTGGAGCTGGGCACAATCCAGGCCCGGCAGCTCCGGCGCCACTCAGGCCTCTCCAGCACATTCATTGCCTGATGCTTTTCTGTGCATTCACTTGGACACTTTAGTCTTAGAAACAAAATCAAGAAATATTTTTCTTTTCATTTTTCTACTTTGAAATAGAAACCCAGATGTCAGCAAAAACTTCTCTGAGGAGAATGTGCTTATTCTTCCCCAAACAGAAAGTGAAATGATTGGAACATCTGGCCGCTCCCTGCCCAACTGCCTCTCCATGCCCCCACCTTCCCACCCCCTCTATATCTTTCCCATGCTTGGGTGGCAGCCCCCCAGGGGAATGCCACCGTGCTGATGGAGCTGTCCCTTTTTCCCTAGCTAGGATGTTATATCCTAGTGACCCGCTCCTTTGTCGGCACTGTGCTAAATGCTTTCAGGTGTTCTCTTGGTAAACCTGTGACTAGCTCCAGGAAGTACATCTGTGGTTGTCTTCATCTGCTTATCAGGGACTGGAGCTTCAGAGAGGTGAGGGGATTGGCAAAGATCTCACAGCTGGTAAACTGCCAGGCTGGGATTTAAACCTAGTCCATGTGACCCCAGGACTTGGGCCAAGGATGACGCAGATCCCAGGGCCTGTTGATTTCCTCTGTTCACCCGCAGCTAGGTGGTGGTGGGAGATGGTTTTCAGGATCCCCAGGTAGCACATCATAGCTCCAAGTCTGACTGACCAGGATGTCTCTTGGAGTGAGAGACTTGACTCCATCAGTTAAGGGTTAAGATTTACAGTAAAATTTCCATGTCCCATCTTCAAACTTGATTTGATCTTCAGATTGCAGGCCTTCTCTTGTCTGCTCTAAGCATTCTGATTTTCTTCTGGAGCAGTCTGAAGCCTGAGTTAAAGAAGTATCAACAGAGAGGTTACATTTTTGTTGAGCATGGAACTATCTTGTTGCTTCTAAGGATCTATAAATTTTAACATGCTACCAAGAATAATACTTTGAATTATATTGACTTAAGATTTCTTTTTAACACAATTTTTAAAGATATCTTTATTTCACTTATTTATTTTTATGTGGTGCTGAGGATCGAATCCAGGGCCTCGCGCGTGCAAGGCGAGCGCTCTACTGCTGAGCCTCAACCCCAGTCCTGGCTTAAGATTTCTATGAATCTTTTTTTGTTGTTGATGTTCTCTAGAAGTTACTCTGGCTCCTTCTTCCTTGTTTAAAGACAGGGCAGTTAATTCAGCTAGAATTGATTTAGTTAGAATTTCACTTAGTTATGTGAGCAGCACCCTCCCTACTCAGTACACCACTCACAGACAGAGCAAGTTGCAGCAAGGTTTTAAAGACAGGGAAGACTGAAACTTCCACAGTCACCATCAACAGAAGTAGACTTATCTTCTTTTGTTACAAACATGAACTCGAGAACTTAAAAGGAAATTAAAACGTTAAAAGTCAAGATTGCAATTAATCACCGAGTCTATATTAAAGCAGGAAACGGAAACTTTATTCACCAGCTGGGGGGCCAAGGGGAAGGCTGCAAGTCTACACCCTTTGACCCCCTCCTGGAGTTTGAAAACACCTTTTACAGTCCAAAACCATATTAATCATAAGTGGTTATTGCTGTGATTGAAAACCATAAGCAAACACCATGAGATCTAAAATCATAAGCAGGAGGGGGAATGGGTCAAAACGTCCCTAGTTGAGTACAAGTTAAAGAACGGTTACTAATGTCTGGACAAATTGATCTCTGACAGGGTACATTGTCCAAGAAAAATGGGAACCAAAGAGAGAACAATTTTACACTGTATGAGAATTGCTACTTTGCTTTGCCAAACATGCTATGCTAAGCAACTGTTGATGGGTACAGAGGCAGGGCTTCCCCATGGGAGAAGCAGCTTTTACATGACATGAAGTTTCAGGGTAAGATGGAGTCTGTTTGGTCATTGCCCATGTAGCCTGGCCCAGAACAAAAATATAAATACTACAGAGTCAGATTAAGCCTGGGTTCAAGTCCTCGCTCTGCTCCTTAATGGCTTTGTTATCCTGTTGTCTTCTGAGCCTCGATTTCTTTACCTTTAAAATGGGGACAAGGAGGCATGGCTCAGTGGGAGAACACTTGCCTGCCATGCACAAGGCTATCCTAGCAACAAACACACACAGCTAAAGCGGACAAAACAGTACCCACCTCCTGGGGACTAAATGGGGTGTGGGCGCCCATGTGGAAAGTCCTTTTCACATATTAGTTCTTACTTTTACCTGTGACTCATGAATATGGGCATCCTAGGTGGAAGGGGCCTTAGAGATCACCTAGTTCACCCTCCCTGTTTTACCTCTAGTGGAACTTAGCTTTGAGAAAATTCATGTTTCTTGTCCTAAGTAAGACATTAAAAAGTACTCTTAAGGATATTTTGCTTTGTGTGGTAGAGCAGTCACCAAAGTAAGAAAAAAAGTCAGTTGATCTTATTTACATTTCATCATTTTTCTAGTACATGAAAAGAAGAATCTAGTAAACTAAAATAAGAATTTTTATTCTTAAAAATAAGAATTTATAAGAATTTTTTTAAAGGTTGCCTAAATTAGATGTTCCTGATTCCTCCCCACTCTTACTATATGAGTATCACTCAGGGACAGTATGTAGGTAAAGTAGAATGTGGTGTTTGGTGACTTTCACATATTTGTTCATTGATCATTCATTTGTTAATTGGTGTCTCCTGTGTGCCAGGCCCTTCAGAGAAGCCAGCCATGCTGTTCTAGAATCTAGAAGATGTTATCTAACTTCTCTGGAGAGCTGAGATTCATTCCACATTGCTTAATCTCCACCTCACTGTGGCTCACTCTGTCTATTCTATTTCAGTGCCATGAATCTGGACAAATTTGAGAAAGGCCCTAGAGAAATTTTTCTTCCTGAGATACAAAAGGTAATGAAAAATTTTGTTCTTCATAATTGTATAGAACCAATCACCATGTTAGGATAGGCCTGACAGGGCTGTGATGCTTAGGCTGGGGTTCAGGGTGAATCACCTGTGTAGCTTTTAAAACATCCTCATGGGAGAACCTCATGTCTGAGATTCTGCGGGTTTGGGGAAGAGCCTGAGAATCTGTTTCTCAGATGTTCCTTGAGTGGTGCTGACACCTAGCCACGAGTGAGTACCGCTGAGCTGTGGTCCTCAACCCATGAACCAGTAAAGTGTCTGTTCAGAAAGGTCTTAAAACTTAATCTCTTCCTGAATGATACAGAATCATGTGGAATGTGAAAGAGATATTTAAAAATTAATAAAACAAGGCTGGGACTGTGGCTTAGTGGTAGAGCACTTGCCTAGCATGTGTGAGGCACTGGATTACATCCTCAGTACCACATAAAAATAAATGAATAAGTAAAGATATTGTGTCCATCTATAACTATTTTTTTTTTAATTAATAAAACACAAAATGACCATGTGCTCTTACTCATTCAGAACTGTGCTGAGTATCAGAGGATTCAGAGTCCCCAGAAAGCTATCCTGTTCTCTTAGGGACTTTTAAAGGGGCAATAAAAGTTCAGTCATAATCTAGATAAGATTCATGTGAAAATACCAGCCACACTTCTGTCTCGCAGCTGTAAATCATCTTAGCTTTGAAAACTTCCCCACTCACCACTGATTCCTGCCAGAGCCTCTGGTGTTGCTGTTCACCTATCAACCAGTAGCTACTTTTTTAGAAGTTCTGAAAAAAGTTCTCTTCACAATTATAGGAATAAGAATATTTTAAAATCTTGAATTGTGTTAAGTGGGACCTTAGCAAAGCAGGAACACATGGCAGGAGTGCCTGCTTCTGAAGAAATGTCATCTGAAATAAGCAGCGCACCAATCATATGGCAAAGTGGAGATTAAAGGGACTGTAAGTGCAGGGGCTGGGTGACAAGGGAAGAAGCTGAGAGGCAGTTTTGAGTTCTGTTCAGGGGGTGACAGGGAGCCAGTGGGGTCTGAGGGTGATGAGGGCCGTGCTTTGTGTGTTTGGGGAAATAAGCCAGAGCGAGAGGCCTGGTGGGAGCAGAGCACCCTGGCGTGCATTCCTTAGCTAAGGCATGGTTAGCCTTGAGGATAAGGTCGTTGGCTCTCAGCCTTGCTTACCTCAAATATATAGAGTTTTGAATTTTCATATCTTTTATTTTGATTTAATGTTTAAAATAGTATTTGTACCCTGCTGCAGCCTTAGGAGAAAACTCAGACAAAAATAGGTGCATTGGGTTAAACTAAGCAATTTTAAGCCATGACATGCTTTAAAGTGACTATAGCACATTTGAATTGCAAATATGTCATTACCCTTGTGCCTTTGTCACTTCATTATACAGAGTCTTAACCCTTCCTTCTTCAAGCCCGGGTGTGATCCTGCCACCATCCCTGCCCCCAGATGGCCCCAAAACCCCCAGAGCCAGCTGTGGTGCTTCTGGCTGACAGACTGCCCTGCTCGGCCCTCCCCATCTGCTTTCTCTCTTCTTCAGAGTAAAAGGGGACAAGAAGAAAGGTCTAGAGCCATCTGCCCACCTCTGTCATCCCTTGCCCCATACTTTCGGAACAAGAAATTTTTAGGAACAAGAATATTTTAAAATCTTGAATCGTGTTAAGTAAACTTTAGCAAAGCAGGAACACATGGCAGGAGCGCCTGCTTCTGAAGAAGTGTCATCTGAAATAAGGAAACTTTAAGATAAATGTAACCTGGCAGCCTGTGACACCTCCCCACCCCCATCCCTGTAGTAGCTGAGTGTGGAGACCCTCTCCCCAGAGCTCAGCAGGATTCCTGCTTAAAGCTGATCTCTGAGCCTGGCTGCCGAGGACAGCCCCCGTTACCAGGCCAGAGACTGGTGGCAAAACGCCCAGTCCTGACACTTGCTGGGATCTTGGCAATTGGGAAGCCCGAGTCATGAGCGCCTCCTTGTCTTACTCCCCACATCAGTTAAGAGAAGGCCCCAGATCCAGTTCTTACTGGCAGGCCTCGTGACCTTAACTCAGACCCTTCCCTGGGATTCTGGAACAGCTGAACTGCTCACAGGTTACTTGAAAAGATCTAAAGAAACTGTGGGAAGAGAACTTTGCAATGAAATGCATGATGACATGCAAATATAAAGATGTCCCAATGAGAAAAAATACATAATAACTTTATTTTTTCCCAAAACTTAGAAGTAACCAAAATCACAGAATTCTGAATGAAAAAGGCCTCCTGTTAAATAAAATGGGAATTTGTGTGCCTTGCAGAGTTCTTTCAGAGTTGCCAGGTCTCCAGTGAACCCAGCTCCTCTCCTCTTGGGCAAGAAGGAGGGTGAGGGTCCCTTCAGCCTCCTCCACTGCCACCCTGGCTCTCTCCCTCCTGTCCTCCCTACAGCAGCAATGGCTCACCAGGCCTGTCCTCCCCCACCTCCACTCACCCACTGATCCCTGCCAGAGCCTTTGGTGTTGCTATCCACTTATCAACCAGTATCTACTTTTTTAGAAGTTGTGAAAAAAAGTTCTCCCATGTAATTAGTCTACAA
The DNA here is from genome assembly GCF_021218885.2 of Marmota monax. Taxonomy (NCBI): domain Eukaryota; kingdom Metazoa; phylum Chordata; class Mammalia; order Rodentia; family Sciuridae; genus Marmota; species Marmota monax. The sequence goes on from NW_026692912.1 coordinate 20,046,100, forward strand.
ATTTATATATGGAGTGACTGAGAATAATAAGGAAAGAAATCAGAGGCTGATTGTATCTATGCTGCATACCAGGCTTTCCACACACAGCAACCTGTGCAGAGTTAAGACGGTGTTATCCTTGGGCAGTGGGTGAGGAAACAGAGACCCTAATGGGCTAAATATCTTGTGCCCAAACACACTAAAGTACATGATGGAGCAAGGATCTAAAGCCAGGATTCTTCAAGGTCGCTGCTCCAGGCCTCTCATAGGAGAGGGTCTTAGGAGACGACCTGACCTAGGGTCAGGCAAGTTACAGGGGACAAACCCAAGATTCTTGGCTCCTGCCTTTGGTCATAGTTTTGTTTTATTTTGTTTCCCCCAAAAAAGATCCATAAACAACTTGTTATTTTCAAAATGTTTTAATGCAAAACTGTGAGTTAACTGAAATTCGGCTTCCATAGAAAGCCAAAATCAAATGAGACCCTACACATGCACGTAACTTTTGAAACCTTTACTTGACAGGACTTGCTGGTTCTTGAAGAACAAGAGGTGAGTGTTTTTATGGAGCCTTTGTTTGGCCATTTCTGCTTCCTGTGTGTCAGTGTGACACCCCTCTGGGTGATTCTGCATGGGTCTACAGTGTGGGTCCTTCCCACAGGAAGACTGGACTGAGGGGTTTGGTCAAGGCATACTTCAGAATTTTCTATGCTGCTAGCTATAAAGATATAAAAGCAATCAAACTACTTAGTCTGCTTGTGATCAAGGTAAGTAATGAGGCTTTAATTTCTATTACATTAAAAGAGGATGTTTGTACATTAGTTATTAAGCAGATTCTAAATATACAAGATCCCTGACTTATTTGCATGTTTTTGTGTCCTATTGCCCCATTGTTTAAAAATACGTTGGGGGCTGGGGTTGTGGCTCAGTGGTAGAGCACTTGTCTACCACTGATTTGATTTGATTCTCAGCACTGCATATAAATAAATGAATAAAATAAAGGTCCATAAACAACTAAAAAATATTAAAAGAATACATTGGGTTTTCTAAGCACATATCTAATAGAAGGAGATGTCCAAAATATTATCAACAGGCAGATGAGTAAATAAATGATGATTTAGGCATATTGTGCTCCTCCATGAATGGTAATTCATCTGTCCAGTTGCTCAGACAAACTTTGAAATCTTTAATAGCTATCTTTCTCTTTACACCCCATATCTAATCCATCAGCACATCCTGTTGATACTTCTGCATAAATATCCCCAAAACAAACACCTCTCAGTTGCCTCCACCACAACCACGCTAGTGAACTGCCACCATCCCAATCTTCTCTGGCCTGAACTATGAACGCCAGATCTCTGTTTCTCAATGTCATTTCCTTTCTAAGGGAATACTTGCCTGAAGCAGCAAGAGTGCCCTGTTATAGTGACTTGGAGAGATCTGAGCAATAGTTGGGTCCTTCTGAGCTTCTTGGAGAGCTGTGTGACCCAGGCATTCTGATTCAATTCTATAGCTTCTCAGCTAAGATCAGTTGGTATCTTTTAATCCCAATTCTAGCCTATTCTAGTGATAAGCTGTAAAGATGGGCAGGAAAAAAGTTAGTAAATAGCACCTATGATGTTCCTGAAAGGTTAGCTATTTGATAAAGGGATGTCACTGTCCCAAAACCCATGTTTTATTTGGCACCCCCAGGAGAAAACATGGCATCTTGTGCTGTAATACACATGGGATAGCAAGAGAACTGTAGGGACAAGTGGAATCCTAGAAATACAGAGCGTGTCCAGACAGGAGAAACAAGGTGTGGAGTTTTGAATAAGGCCATCCTTTCTCAATTCCAAAAGATTCTTCTGGAATCATTGGGACTTTCATTTCTCCTCATACTTCACTTCTTGCAGAAGAAATATAATTCCTAACATACTATTAATTCCAAAGCATGGGAAGTTCTGTTTCATGAAGTTTAAAGCTTAAACTTTTTAAAAAGTTCCATACAAGTAGAAATGAAAAATGTGACCTTGTCTCTGTGTCTGAGCAGGACTTATGTGCTAAGCAAACGAGTGCTCCCAGATTCCCTTTAGCAGTCACCTCTCTCTGGAGCCCAGGTCTGCTCTTGGGACCTTGAAAGCTGCCTCCATCCTTCAAGATCTAGTGCTCCAAATGGCAGCCAGCCTCTTGATGCACTAAGGGTGTTCTGTTGAGTGGCTCATTCTGATAGGATCTGATAGGAGCTGGGGTATAGCTCTGGGAAAGGGTGTGTTTGGCATGTTTGAGGACCTGGGTTCAGTCCCCAGCACCAGAAAACAACAAAAACTGGAAAATATCCACTGGTGAGTTCAGCCCAGATCAACACACTCCTCAAATATGAGAAGTCACTATATTGAGGGATGCCCTGATTTCTGGAAATAGATGAGAGTTCCATGTTAGTCATGGACATCATTTGGGAAATGATCTAAAAGAACCTATAAGAAAGTTTAAGAATTTAACAGGGCCTTGCATCTGAAGGTGATTTGAAGCAGGAGGTTCCATATAATTTATCTTTTAAACTGGTACCCTCTTTGGGCTGGGGATATAGCTCAGTTGGTGGAGTGCTTGCATTGCATACACAAGGCGCTGGGTTCAATCCCCAGCACCACAAAAAAATAAAATAAAAAACAAACAACAGGCAAATCAGATTCAAGCCAGGGCTGTCTTGGAAAACTTGGTTGCATAATCTCTCTGTCTATAAGTGATCTTGAAGATCCTGTGCCTTCAGATGCACAAACATCCCCATCCTGCACCCTCTGTGCCCTACAGACTTTGTACTTATGCAATCTGGCCCTGACACCATGTGATGAAGACTTAAAAAGGCCCTGCAACACCAGTCTTTCTGGGGTCTCCACCTAAGCAAGAGGGATCCTCAGCAAAGAGAATTGGTAGCAGGCCAGCCTCAGAACAGCCCCATAAAGCTTTGAAAACCACAGCTCAGCTTGTAGCTCTCAGCTTTGCTCAACTCATAATCGTCTTGAGAAGACAGTGGCATGACATTGGCAAGAGCTGTGGTCAGAAGTCAGGAGGCCCAAGTTCCAGATCTGCCCCCTACTGTTCACTTAGTACCTAGTCTCTGCTTCCCTGGATTTCCCTGTCCTGTCTGTAAGTGAAGGGGTGGCCTCCAGGGACTACAGGTCCCTTCTGATCCTAACAGGCTGTTAGTTCATGGCCCATAGCTCTGATCATTGACCTGACCCTTTTCCCCTGGTTTTTTTTTTTTTTTTTTTTTTTTTTGGCTGCCAGTTTGGCTGGACCCAATCCTGGGCTTTTGGCAGCCTGTTGTTGTTCCTGAAGTCCAGTGACTCTCACAGCAGGCTTCTGGACAGCAGCACTAGCACCTCCTGAAAACCTGGTAAATGCAGACTTTGGGGCCCTATCTCAACCTGCTGACTTAGAACTCAGGGGTGGGACCAGCAATCTTTATTCTAGCAAGCCCTCCAGGGCATCCCTATGCCTGCTCAACTTAGAGAGCCGCTGCTTCTGTCCCTGCATAGTTATTTCCACAGGGGCCATCTGTTAGAATCCAAATTGCTACAGATGCTTTTTGAGGGACTCCCAAGAATGGAAGAGTTACAGCATCTTACAAGGGATAGCTGTCATCACTTCTAAAATAGATGAAGGAAAAGCGGCAAACTGTAGAAACCCAAAGTGAGCAGAGTTCCCTGACAGAATTCTAAGAAACTGACCAAAACTGGCTTGTAAGGAAGAGATGATCACCCGGAGGCAGCTGGTGAAAAATGAGTGATTTCTGACCAGGTTTGTCTCTTCTCATTTATTACACACACATTCACATGAATTCACCTCTAGGTCCTGGCACCTGTGGTCAGCCCTGCAGATTCAGTGGAAAGTAAAATGTATGTGATCCCTCCTGCAGGTACTGGGGCTCTGGTGGTGGAAAGAAATGAATGTTCAGGTTCCTTAGAAGAGCTACAGAGCGAAGGGTGCCCTGGTGGGGATGAGTGGGGTGTGCGGCTCTGTCCCAAGAGTGAAGGGGTGGCCTCCAGGGAGATTTGTCCTAGGAGATTTCTCTGAAAATTGCTGCTTGAGCCAAGACTTGCATAATTGGGAACAAGCTGCCATCCCCGGGGGCTGGGTAAGAGCTCAGGTGGAGGGGTTGGCCAGAGCATCCTCCTTCTTCCTGCCTCTGTGTAGAAAACCACTGTCACTGGTGGGTGTGAATCTGACTTGCAGGCATGTTAGGACAGAAAAATGTTGAGAAGCATAACCTCAGACTCCAAGATTTTCAGATTCTTAATGCTCCCAGATTCCATTGTCCTAAATCCTGCTCCTGCCTTGACCTTCCACCTCTGACCCATTGGGCAGGGCTCTGCAACTTTGTTCCTTGTCTGTCCCTTGATTGACCACCAAGAACTCCCCACTTAGTGGTGGGTCACACAACTGTGCAGGGAACTGATTCTCTTCCAACAGTGGGATTTTTTTTTAATTATGAAACACTTCAGGAATGCAAAAGAGTGAAGAGAATCATGTTATGAATACCAGTAAACTCACTGCCCAGCTTTAGGGAAAAAAAAAAAAAAACAGAGTTGAAACCCTGTTTCTCACTCTCTGACCCCTTCCCCTGTCTTCCTCACTTCCAATAGAAGCTGCTCTTTCGTTTGGTATTTGTCATGTCCACAGGATCCAATTTTATTAACTCGCTGTTTGAGGTCGAGGACGGCAGACTGCACATTAGACTAGTGACTGCTTGCTTCGCTTTTTTTTTTTCCTTGCACATCTGTTTTGTGACTTGTTCAGATTAAATATCTTTAGGAATTGGGGAAAATGAGCTTTTAGTATAAATTGCCCACCATTCTGTTTCTAAAAGAGTCCACAAGACATTAGCCTAAGATTGTTATGTTCGGCTTTGAATGACAATGAGCTCTCCTTTGCTGACTGGGATCTGGACTGTTGCGGGTGGGTGGATTAGAAGATGGTGCCAGCCCCATGAGTTGCTGTGGCCATTTATCTGGAGCTCTGTGTTGCCCCAAAATGGACCTGGCATCCTGCAGGTGCCACTAGTTATGAGATTGCCAATGAGTTAGCACATATAGAAGCATATGGTCTCATCTTTAAATTTTAAAAACCTATGAAAATAATGTAATTATTGTCATTCACATTGTCAAAATTCGAACGGGAGGAAGGAATCTCCAAGTGTCCAGCTTGGTGACATCTTAGGACCATGCACACTCTGATGGTAAAATTAACTTCCACACCTTTTGTTTTCTTATTGTCAGGGCTCTGTGAATTTCAAGTTTGGGGTTCTTTTTGCCAAAGATGGGCAGCTCACTGATGACGAGATGTTCAGCAATGGTATGTGAACACCACCCCCCCTCTGCATACAGGAAACCCATCCTGCCTTGGTGCATTTTTGACAGTTGAAACTGAACTCATTGGAGTCTTTAATTCAAGAAGACAGTTTTTTTTAAAATTTCAGGGTAAATTTTGTAGGGCAATTGTTGCCCAGTTTCATTCATTTGGCAAATATTTACAGGTCACCTGATTTCTACCAATCCCTGCTCTGGGCACTGGAGATACAGTCTAAGTGGGAAAGCACATGGATTTGGAGAATTTGATTCTGCAGCGGAAAACTTTCCTGTGACTTTTATGCGGGGAGAGTTATACGATGGTGTCTTCTTCCTGAGATTAATCATTTTTCGTGTGAAATACCTGTTAGTTATTGGTGGAAGCACTACTAATGTTTTCATTAGTAGTGCAATTCTAAACATGGTGATCCTATGGTGATCTGGCAGTGGTAAGGTTGTTCATCTGGTTCTTTCCTGGTAATTTCCTTTCCTCTGATTCCTGGGATTATGAAACTTCCTCACGGACCAGGAAGAGGGAAGGTGGCTTCATGCTGCGCACCTCAGCAGTGCCTCAAAACCTTCAAGTGATGTCAGTGGTAGTTAGAAAACAAGGGCTTGGTTGCACCCCTGTTCTGTTCATACTTTGCCTCTTCCTGCAGAAATTGGAAGTGAAGCTTTTCAAAAATTTTTAAATCTCCTGGGTGACACGATCACTCTCAAGGGCTGGACAGGCTACCGTGGCGGTCTGGACACCAAAAGTAAGCTTGCTTCTTGATTTATCTTGTTGTAGCTGGTAGAATTTTATTAATCAATTTGATCTATGTTTGAACTTATACCCAAGATGAGGGAAGGCATGGACCAGAGACAAAGGACAGGAGTCGAGCATCACATCTAGTCTGACAAGGGTCACTGGACATATTCAGTGCCTCCATTGAGCTTTGCAAGACTAGTCAGCCTCACAGCCTCTAGGAGGTGGCAGTAGTCATGATCTACTCATAAATACAGTTACACACCACATCATGACATGTCCATCAATGAGGGACCACATCTGTGACAGTGATCCCACAAGATCACATCACCTAGTGACGCTGAAAACATCTCAGTTCGTGTCAGTATGCTCCAAGAGGTTCACACAAGGATGAAATCAGCTAAGGACACCTTCTCAAAACATGTCCCCATCATTAAGTGATGCCTATCTGTACTTACTATTGAGCACCATCTGTGTACCAGGACTGTAGTACATATGTAGATAAACCAAAATGGGCCCTGCCTTTCTAGGAGCCTAGAGTTCACTGAACACATGGACAGAAAATAGCTAACAATCAAATAGCTTAGTACTAAGTACTTACAGCAGTTAAGGAGCAGAATGCTGCTGGGACACTTTGCCAAATCTGGGGGCTTGGGAGAGGCTTCTCTGGGGAAGTGATGTTTGCAGTAAGAGGCAGGGATGACAAGTGGCAGCAGCTGGAGTGTCTTAAGGAGAGAAGAGCACTCCCAGCAGGGGAATATCAGTGAAGTCCTTGAGACTGGAAAGCATGTGACTTCTTCTAGAAACTAAGAGAAACCCTTTATTACTAGAGCGAGCAGACAGGCCAGGAAGGATGCCCTGTGGACTGGAGAAGGGAGTAGCATGACCCTGCAAGAAGTCTGTGGTCCCCTGGGCAGGGGTCTGAATGGAGAAGGAGGAGGGGCCAGTGGAGAGGTGGTTGCCACAGTCCAAACAGGAGGTGGTGGCCGCCGTGGCTGGGGGGCAGCAAGCTGGCAGGGAGAAGAGTGCACTAACCAGAGAGCCCTTTCCAAGGCAGAGGGGGTAGGACTGAAATGTGGGAGGTGAAAGGAAGAAAGAACCCCCCACAGCATCTGGGCTTCTGGCCTGGGGACGTTGGCGGTGGTGGCATCTGGGATTATAAAACTTCCTGGGAGCATCTGAGAGCGGGATCTGGGGGTGGGGCCTAAGAGAGGATGGTAGATAAGATCCAAGTTTAGATCTTATGTCTAGGTAGCACTTCTGTCATTTTCCTGTGCTTCTCCTGTGCCGCTGTTTGATCTTCACAATCAGGCCTTTAGAACAGTGGGGCAGGTGGTAAGAGGCTCCTTTGGCCTAAATGTGACAGGCTTCAAATCTGGGTGCCCTGGCCCTCAGGGAGCCCCATCTTCCTACCAACCCTGTTGGCATCATCTCAGATTCTGAGTCTGAGAGCAGGGTGTGTGAGGACTGTGCTGGAAGTAGGCGAACTGACAGGGCTGGCAGGAGGCCATGGCCCCAGCCTCCCCAGAACAAGTTCTGTGTGCACAAGGTGAATTCCCAAGTGCCTGTAAGCTCATCATCCCAGGACCAACACAGCCTCCCTACTCTGGAGCAGACTACCGTCCCCGGGGCCCCCAAGACAGCCAGGCACTCTGTGGAGCACTTTGTGGATATAATCTTTTTCAGTCTTCCCAGCATCCCCCATTTTCAAATTAAGAAATTGAGACCCAGAGAACAGTGAGATGACTTGTCAAAAGAACTATAGCTTAAAATAAATTAAGAAAATGCCATAAAACAAAACCTTAAACTTTGGGGGGAAAATAATATAGCTAATGAGTTTGAACCCAAGTCTGCCTAACTCTGAAGCCCCTGCTTTCAACCACTGCACAATTCTGCCAGATATATCACTTACTTTTGTCTCGTGGACATGATAATTGTGTCGTCTTGTGTTGATTTCATCCTGTACGCCTCAGCAACTGGAAGGCAGGGAATCATAGCAAACTTTGCTTTTTAGCCCAGACTTCTCCTGATCTCCTCCATTCTGAGGCAAGACATGAATCAGCAAGTGAGCTCAGAGAGAGAAGAGGTCTTTTCATGTGGGTAGAAGCTTTGCTTCCACTCAAGTGGATAATCCAGAATGACCTTTCAGAGTGTGTTCACTGTGTCCTTACTCCTCGATCTGCAGATAAAAGCTATTTCCCTATGGCCTCAGAAGGTTCTGCATCCAATAAATGCACATTTGTATTTTGCAGATGACACCACAGGGATACACTCAGTTTATACTGTGTATCAAGGGCACGAGATCATGTTCCATGTTTCCACCATGCTGCCATATTCCAAAGAGAACAAACAGCAGGTATGTGTGAACATAGGCTCTTTGAGAACACCAGCCATCAGTGACCTGAATGTGGAGAGAGCACCATACTGCTTTCACAGAATTGAGACTGTACGTTACTATAGTAGAATATCGCTACCAATTTAAGGATGCTTTTTACAGTCTGTACTCTGAAAACCTTCAACAAGACTTTGGAAGCTCTATTCTCACTGATGCTATATCACCATAAAGAAATAAAGGGACATAGGTAATAAAGTGCATGAGTGTGTGAACATGTAGATGTGTTTGCATGTGTGAATAGTTTCATAGACTCATATTAGTCTGTATTGTGTTGCTATAATGAAATGCTCCAGTGTGGGTACTTTGTAAAGAAAAGGGGTTTATTTATCTTACAGTTGTATAGATTCAAGAGCATGCCAATGGCATCTGCTCAGCTCTAGTGAGGGCCTCATGGCAGATGATATCATAGTAGCTGTCATGAATATGGAAGAAATCACACAGCAAGACAGGAAACAAGAGAGATTCAGGGAGGTACCAGACTTGTTATAATAACCCACTCTTGCAAGACCCACAAGAGCAAGAATGGACTCCCAAGAGAAAAGTGTCAGTCCTCAGTAGAAAGGGACAGACATCATTACCCTATATACATGTATGGTTACACTAGTGGAGTGACTTTGAACCATGGACAGCCAGAGGAATGAGAAGTTGTGCTCCATTTGTGTACTCTATGTCAAAAAGTATTCTATTGTAAAATAAATAAATCAATTTTTTTTAAAAAAGCATAAGAAAGCAAACATTAAAAAAAAAATGTCAGTCCCACCTATAGACCTCATCACCTCCCACGAGGCCCATCTCTCAAGGGTCTCGTCACCTTTTGACACCACACTGGGGGCCAAGCTCCCAGCACATGAGCCTCCGGGGGACATGCTCACACCACAGCAAGACACCCCAGAGACTGATTTGCGTAGGTGTTGCCTTGCCTCAGTGTACCTTTGGTCATTTCAGAATGAGACTCCAGGACATAAAACAGTGGATCCTATGCGGTAGCTGGCAAGTGCTGTTTTCTGGGCCGCGGCAGGTTAACCCTGAGCGTCTGCATGGGCAGCACAATGCTGGGAAATTCCCTGTACACTTCTTGCCCACCCCAGGGGTTGGCCATTTTCAGGGGGAAATTCTCCAGTTCAGACATGACAAAGGCTGGGGGTTGGGGTTCCATGGACCTTTTTAGGAGATTGTTTCATGCTTTTCCGCATTGAAGGCATCAGTATGAGGCAGCATCACTGACACGCATGGACGGTTGTTCAGATTTGTGAGAAATAGAAACCTAGAGAGGTGTTAGGGCCGGGAAGCCTGACCCGCTGAGAAGGATGCCCTGACCCTGGACTCCAGGGCTGCGCCCTGGGCGCTCTGCACACCTGCTCTGTTCTCTTCCTCCTTTTTCAGGGCAGCGATAGTGGAATCATTCTCAGCTCCTCTCTTTTATCTCATCCCACGTTTGATTTGGCAGGAAATCCCACTTATTCTACCTTTAAGACTCATCTAAACTGTGGCCGCTCGGCACACTGGTCTTCGTCACCGTCACCTCTCAAATGGACCATGCTGTAGCCTCCCTGTCTCTCCCTTGTCCCCTGAAGCCAGCATCTCAGTCCAGCAGCCAGAGTGAGCCTTAAAATGCAGGTCAGGTCATTTCCCAAACCACGTGGCTGCCACTCCACCAGGGAAAGCCTCTGTGACCCTGTTCCTTCTCTCGTTTTCCCCTTGTTTCCTGCATCCCATCACATGCATCTCCCTCTTCCTCTCCCAGGAGAACCTGGCCTGCTCGGGGCCTTCGCCTTGCTTTCCAGGCCGCTGAGCTCTCTCCCAGCCCTCCAGCAGGCCTCCTCGTGCCTCCTTGGACCTGCTCAAATGTACTCCGAAACTAACCTCAGGGACTCTTTTTTGTTGTTGTTTTTAAAATATTTTTAGTTGTAGATGGACACAGTACCTTTATTTTATTTATTTAACTCATATACCATGCAGTTCACCCTTTAGAGCACACAGCTCTGTAGACTCTAGTGTGTTTGCGGGGTTATCCAGCAGTCAGTTTAGAACTTTTCCATCACTGGAAGAGAAGCCCTCTCCCCTCAGCTCTCCTCTCCCACCCTACCTTGGTAACCGTGAACTTACTCTCTATCTCTGTATTTGCCTGTTCTGGACTCTTCCTATAAATGAAAATACATTGTAGCATTTATTAAAATCCCTTTTTAATTGCTAAATAATTCTCTATAGTATGGCTTTATACCACATTTTGTTCATTCAGCAGTTAATGAATTAATAATGACTTTTTAAAAACACTTTTAGTTGTAGATGGACACAATACCTTTATTGTACTTATTTATGTTTATGTGGTGCTGAGAATCTAACCCAGTGCTTCACGCATGCTAAACAAGCACTCTACCACTGAGCCACAACCCCAGCATTAATGACTGATATTCATTGTGGTAAAATATGCATAATGTAAAGTTTGCCGTTGTAACCACTGTTCTGTGTACAGTTCAGTGGCATTAAGGACTTTCACATCAGTAGGCAACTGTCACCACCGTCTATCTCCAGAACTTTTTATTTTCTCAGACTGAAACCCTGTACCCATTAAACAATGGCTCTGCATTTTCCCCTCCCCTAGACTCGGATGGCCACCATTCTACTTCCTGTCTCCCAGCTACTTGAGGTTCCTCATATTTTTTAAAAAATATTTTTATTAGTTATTAATGGACCTTTATTTATGTGTTTGTTTATGTGTGGTGCTGAGAATCAAACCCAGTGCCTCACACATGCTAGGCAAGCACTGTACCACGGAGCCACAACCCCAGCCCCAAGGTTCCTCATATTAATGGAATAATAATTTTGTCCGTTTACATCGGCTTCTTCACTTAACATAATGTACTCTGGGTTCATCCATGTTGAAGCATATGTCAGGATTCCCTATATTTTCAAGGCTGAGTAATATTCCGTTGTGTGTATGCACCACATTTTCTTAATCCATTTATCTGTCGACACTATGTTCTTTTGCACTTTTTGGCTCTGATGAATTATGCCTCTATGAATATGGATATACAAACACCCAATCGAACCCTGCTTTTAATTCTTGAGGTATATATTCAAAAGGGGAACTGCCGGATCATATGGTAAATCTATGTTTTGGGGGGAGCACCCATGCCCTTTTCCAAGTGATTGCCCCATTTTACATTCCTGTCAGCCCCACATAAGCTTGCAGTTCCTCCTCACCTTTGTTATTTCAGGTGCCACAGAGTGGGCATGAAGTGAGGCCTCATTTGGCTTATACTTCCTTAATGATTCATGATGTTGACCACCTTTTCATGTGCTTGTTATCCACATATAAATTTTCTTTGGAGAAATATCTAAGTTGTTTGTCTCTTTTTAATTGGATTTGTTGCTGTTGTCATTGAGTAGCAGGAGTTTTCTAATATAAATTCTGGATATTAACCCTTATCATATATCTAATTTGCAATTACTTTCTCCCATTCTCCACTGGGCTGCCTTTGCACTCTGTTGACAGTGTCCTTTGGTTTACAGAAGTTTCCAATTTTGATGTGTTCTGATTTATCTATCATCTTCTTTTTTCCCCCAGTACTAGATGTCAAATCCGGGGCATTTTGTGCACGCTACACAAGAGCTCAACTAATGAGCTACATCCCCAGACACTATTTTTTTTTCCTGTGCTTTTAGTGTCATACCTAAGAAATCATTGCCAACAATAATGACTTTTCTTTCTTTTTTTTTTTTTTTTTTGGTACTAGATACCAGCAGTGCTCTACCACTGAGCCACATAACCAGCCCTTTTTTTTGAGACAGGGCCTCATTAAGTTGCTAAGATTGCCCTTGCACTTGCAATGCTCCTGCCTCAGCCTCCTGAATCACTGGGTGTGTGCCCTGCACCCAGCTAATAATTACTTTTTGCACTGAATTAAATTGAAATTTGGAGATGCTCTCTAAACCTTAATTTCCCCATAATATCCTGTAAGAATCAGGCAGGGGCCCTCTTTTCCAGGAGCTTGCAGTGCAGAGAAGATTCCGGGAAGCCTGGGCAAACATTACTGTGCAAAATAGAAAGTCATGCGCCCCAAGGAAGGGCATCAGGAAAGTTCTACAGACACCAGGGGACAAAGAAGGCAACATCTAACAGAAACAGGGAGGCTTCCTGGGCAAAGTGTAATTTGTCTGGGCTTAGATAATGAGGTTTATGTGGGCTTGGTACTGAATGGGAGAGCAATTGCTTGGCTTGCATGAGGCCCTCAGTTTGATCCCCAGTACTGGAAAAAAAGAAAAAAGAAAAGAAATAAGAGACAAGGCAAAATAAACTGGGTAAGCCAAGGCCCTGTTGTATTTATTTTTTTGCCACAAAACAAACCACTCCTAAACTTACCAGCTGGAGAAAACTGATTCACAACCCCTCATGGTCCTGCAAGTTGACAGCTCAGCCAGCAGGTTTTCCACTGCTGTCTCAGGGAGCCTCCTCAGAGACAGTCCCCTGGTAGCTGAGCTGGAGTTATTTGGAGGCTAGATGGGAATGCTGGGAATCTGTCCTTGCTCCTGTCCTTGAAGTCTCAGGGCCTCTCAGGGGCCTCTGCATGGCCTCTTGGGGGCGCTCTCCTGTCTGCAGCAGGGCTCACTACTGACAGGTGGCACAGCCCTCCTGGCCCCCTGCACAAGTTCCATGTTCCAACAGGAGGCAGCAGAAACTATGGTGCCCCTTTTTTTTTTTTTCACTCAGAGTTCAACCCCGGGACACTGTACCCCTGAGCTGCATCCCAGCCCTTTTTGTTTTGCATCTTGAGACAGGTTCTCACCAAGTTGCCCAGGCTGGCCTTGAATTTGCAATCCTCCTACCTCAGACTCCCAAGTTGCTGGGGTTACAGACTCTCCTTTTGGAGGCTGGACTGGGCACCAGTTTAGGGTTACGTTTGTGACGGTTTATTCATCGCTGCACTATCCAGCCAGCCATATTCAAGGTGAACCACCTCTTGGTAAGGGGCGTGAGAAAGAATGAGTTTCCATCTGTAGTCCCCCATAACCCAGAACTGAGGACACATGGGATCCAGAGGAACAGGGAGGCATTGTGATTGACCAAACAGGCAAAGGCTAGGGCACAGGTGAGCAGTAGCCCCTGTTGGGGTGAATGCAGCAGTATTGGTGACAGCTGTGCTCACTTGTTCGTGCACTGTGACAGCTTTTGCCACAGGAGCTGCCTGGCTGTGAAAGGACCACACGGTCCTTGAAGCTGAAAACATTAAATTCTGACCCTTTACAGAAAAAAATCTTATCAGCCATGGGTCTAGGAGATCATTCTGGATAGGTCAAATTTGGTAGGCCATTGTTCTCACCAAGTGTGTACTTCAGAATTAGCTAAGGAGGACTGGAGATATAGGGAGAAAGAAAAACTAGCTAAGGCATTTATAATATGAATGTTTGAGCTCCTCCCCTGGGGATTCTGATGCACCCCCTTGTTCAGTGCCCAGCTCAGGAGATGAATAAAGATAAACCTAATAGGGCAGAAGAGTGAGGAGAGAATGGAGGCCAGGAGGCTGGTCAGGAGGCTTTTGTAGACAAGAGGAAGTACAGGCCTGAGTCAGGAGATGGGCAGGGAAATGGGAGGCAGCAGTCAAGGTCAGCTGAGGGTTGGGCTCTGCTGGCTGCTGTAGATTGTTATACAACGTCCTGTTTTTCAGCTCTGCCATATTTGAGCAGCTTTCTCAGTGATGTTGTTTGTGCTCACTGCAGGTGGAAAGGAAACGCCACATTGGAAACGATATTGTCACCATTGTGTTCCAGGAGGGAGAGGAATCTTCCGCCGCCTTCAAGCCTTCCATGATCCGCTCTCACTTTACACGTATCCTGGGCCTGTTGACTGCTCTGGTTTAGCAGTCTCACTGGAAGTTATTGACCTTCGCACAAATGTTATCACTCACGTGATTTTTATTGTTTTGAGGGGGTTATTTTTTGGGACTGGAGATTAAACCCAGGGATGCTTAGCCACAAAGCCACATCCCCAGTCCTTTTTTGTTTTTGTTTTTGTGGTGCTGGAGATTGAACCCAGGGCCTTGTGCATGTGAGGCATGTACTCTACCAACTGACCTATATCCCCAGCTCCCCATTCCTTTTTTATTTTTTTTATTTTGAGACTGGGTCTCACTAAGTTGCTTAGGGCCTCACTAAGTTGCTTAGGGCCTCAGCAGAGACTGGCTTTGAACTTGTGATCCTTCTGCCTCAGCCTCCTGAGCTGCTTGGATTACAGGCATGTGCCATTGCAGTGACATGTTTTCATTGCTATGGTCTGAGACTCCCAGTTTTGGGGTTTTTTCCCAAGGTTTTGCATTTTTGCCTCTTCCTTTTCCCCCACTAAATTCATGGATAGATTAGCTCTCAGAGAATTCTTGATTTCTGAGGGAAACTTCCTGCACCCATCAGTAATAAATGAATTAGAAGAATGATAGGTAATGAATTTTTCTTTAGGTATCTGAGTAATTTTTCTTTAGGTATCAAAATCTGTAAGTTAAAAAAAAAAAAAAGCCAAAATAATTGTGCCTGGTTGATTCTGAGTTTGACCATAGCTGCCACATTACCACCTCTTAAAATCTGAGAAGTGAGTTGATAATATTTTAATTTGCTTCCCCTAATTACTGTTCATCTCATAGTGCTAGCAAATTCCTGTGATGAGACTGACGTCCCCTGCAGTGTCTGAGTCCAGCTTGGCCAGACAGCAGGGAGCATGGACTCAGCCAGTCCAGATGATAACTAATCATGGCCCACTTGCTCTGGGCCACAGGCTATGACAGTGAAACCCACAGGTTGTAAGTAAAGGGCAACCAACAGGCATTTCCAGGATAAATGCTACCTAGTTTTTCATGTTCCCTGAAGACTCCAGTAGAAATATCTGGGGACAGGCACTCTGGGACTCAGACATCTCTATGCTTTGCCTTATCCCTTAGAACCTGAAATATAGCACATTAGTAAGTGTTTAAAGTTGAAGCCTCCAGACTTCTCCTAAGAAGGAAGAGAGGAAAACAGGTATTTGCCTCCACCTGCGCTATAGATTTCCCCCATCCTCATCCCTGCTTGCTAAAACTGTCTCCCCTGACCACTGAACTAGGAATCATATCACCTCCTTCCTGCATCAAGTCCCTGGACATAGCAGAAAACTTCCCAGGTGCACCCCAGGATAGGGAGTGAGGTGGCTTTAAGTGGCCAAGTCAATTTTGTTTTACTCTCCCTTCTTTGTAAGTTTTATATTTGGGGCTTAGCAGGTTCATTTCTGGAAAGGACAGCAGGAGTTGTTAATGCAAATTCTATTCCACCCAGCCAGGGAAGGGAAATGCCAAGGGCCTGGTGGCTTTGTGGCCAGCTGGGAGAGGGAAGCTAGTGGAGCATGGATAGAGGAGGCCACTAGATGTGGTTGTGCTATTTTGATTTTTCAAAAGAGCTCCATGGAGATATAATTCACACACTGTACAATTCACCCTCTTCTTTTTTTCTCAATGCTGGGGATGGAACCAGCACTCCAGCGCGGAGCTCCGCCCCTAGCAGTTGTTCTATTCTGGGGTTGGCAGGCTCCAGCCCAAGCTCGGGAGACTCTGCTTAGAAGCTGTCACCAGCCACATTGGCTTGTTCTATCTTGTTTTGTCTACCAAAGCCAAGAGAGAGAGGGAAGGTGTATAGTGGAAACATTTAAATTGCTTTTCCTCTCGAACATGTGAGATGAAATATATGACTAATTTCATGCTGGGGTCTTGTTTGCTCTCTCTGCTTGGTTGGCTGCTTCATTTCATATCTTTATTTACATTGCTCTCCTGACAGCTTTGGAGACGCAGCTCTTTCCCAGTGGAGGTGCACACAGATGCTTGGACCAGGCAGGGGGCTCTCCTGTAAAGAAGCCACAGTTCTGTCCTAACCCGAGGACCTTAGGAGCCCTAACCACAGAAGGGCTGGGCAAGAGCCTTTTGCATAAGGACTTTCCACAGCACAAGCTGTCAACTGCGAGCGCCAGGGTTGTTGATTATTTCCTTGACCATCTCCCCACAGATATCTTTGCCTTAGTGAGGTATGACCAGCAAAATGACAATTACAGGTGGGTGACAGCCTCATCTCACTTCTTGCTCTGATTATCTGTCTACATGTTAATTTGACATTGATTGATACTCTTGATGTGCATGTTTCTTTTTGAGCCTCTTTTTGAGCCTTCTGTCTCCTTCCTTTACCCTTCTGTGCTCAAAAATTAACAGTTAAAAGTTATCATGTTGTGAAAAGAGTGTGAACTTCGACCAAATAGATTGTTTTGAATCTCAGCCTTGTCACTTGTTAACTCTGAGGCTTTGTGAAAGGGTTGATTTCATTAGAGCCTCAGTCCTCTGTAGAATGAAGGGAACCACCCCAGGCAGCCAAGGGAGAATCGGACTCAGGGCTGCGTATTAGAAGGCCAGCTGTGCCACCTGTAAGCTGCGGGCACACAGAGGTGACCACTGCCATTATTCCTGGGGAGTCTGACCTTATCCGTAGCTGATGAGTTAGACCACAGAGGATGCAGGAAGTCTTGGCCATGGCCCTGAAAACAACTCAGCTGGAAAGGAGGGCAGGGCCATGGCCGAGGCTGCTGGACACAGTGAAGGGCAAAATAGTGGTGATCTTTGAAGAAAAACCAACTAATTCTGGAATGTTTTCTGTGTAGGCTGAAAATATTTTCAGAAGAAAGTGTACCACTCTTTGGCCCACCCTTGCCATCTCCACCGGTGTTTACAGATCACCAGGAATTCAGGGACTTTTTGCTAGTGAAACGTAAGTTTCTCTTTTGAAATGTTTATGCAACTTGTTCTGCATCAGAATCTCTCTCTCCAAATCCTCCCAGGATGCTGCAAAGAAACCTACTGTTGAAGTATTTCCGGGCTCCGTTCATTCTTCCACAGCACACATCTGGTTTCTGGCAGTGTTGTATAGGTTTCCTCCTGGGTCCTCATATACAGTGGGATGCAGGGGAGGGGAGGAGGCTGTGATTACATTAGGGGTAAGGGGTGAGACAGACAAGTGGGCTGTGAGAGGGTGGCAGCTCTGCCCGCCCCAAGCCTCACTAACCCAGGTGCATGTGTCTTGGCTCCACTGATGATACCCCAGGGCCTCACTCTGAGTCCCCATCCTCTGGACTGCAGAGCTCTGCCATGCAAATACCCACACCCAGCGTGTCCCTTGGTCACCCTCTCTGGAAGGCCAGGGAGGTCTGTCTCTGGTGATCGGAAACAAGTCTCTTGGCTTACTCATGCACCTCTTCATGGAAGTGCAGCTTGCAAGCCCCAGGGCCCTGACAGTACCACTCAGTCTGTGCCCTGTGAAGAGGCCACTTCTAGCCTTCTGCCAGGCACGCTGGGCACTGCAACTGCTCTGCTGGCTGCCTCTCATCCCTGCCCACCTACAAACATGGTCTGCCTAATTCTGTCACTATTGCTGTGTAGATAGGAGCATTCGGAAAAGCTCCTGAACCCTCTTCTGTGTCCATCTCACCTGGCCCCAAGGTAGCAATATTGAGTTCAAGGTCTCAGAGTCCTTCATTGACACTGCTTCTCCTCTTCCTGTCTTAAAAATTGACCAAAACTGATCCCACAGGCCAGGGCCAGGGCCAGACATAAGTTGTCCCTCCTTTGACTTCCTATCTCCCCAGTTCGTTCTTCTTGGCCTTGCACAGGAATCTTCCCTCAGTAGCCACCAGAAGCTCCCTGGTCTGCACATGTAGCTGGCACTTAAAAGAATGAGTGTCACTTAACTCCAGTCACCAGAAACATCCCAGTCTTAGCCAACAATTGATAACCACTCTACCTTCCAGAATCCCTCCAGCCCCTTGCAGAGATCCTTTCATGATTTCCAGCCTCTACCCTGGTGAATAAGAGACGTAAGGCACATGTTGGCCAGGCTCCTTCATGGTCCCAGCTGGCCCCAGAATTGTTATTGCCCATTCTTTAGCCTGCTCCAGGGTGTAAGGGCAATAACTCCCCCTCATTGGAAACAAACAAACAAACAAACAAAAAAACCCACTACAGACCGCTTGAAAAAGATGATGATCCTATCTCTTCCTTTCCGGTGTCTGTGCCCCTTCTTTGAATGCTGGAACAGAGGTCATAAACTCAAATGCCTAGAGAGGTGGGGAGGGAAATGAATGAGGGAGGGGTAGAGCAGAGGACAGTGAGGAGCATTGGGAGCTGGAGCCGCTGTAGACTGGAGAAACTCCCCTGCTCCAGCCAGCTGCTGCCTTTCAGGATCATGAGCCCGTGTTACCAGATATTCTGAGTTTTCAAAACAAACCAAACATCTGAAAATCTGCCTGATTTAAACTGTGGGTCCATATGGTTCAAAGCCCAAGGATCAGATGAGAGCAAGAAACAGCCAGCAACAGGGAGCAGGCGTTGCAGCACCAAGCCCTAGGGCCCTGGAGCCTAGGCACTGGAGGTAAGCACTCTGGCAGGGTGTCTGCAGAGGGCTGAGGCCACCAGGGCTTGTGGTGCTTTAACAAACTAGATTAGTTAGAGGGTTGCTCAGCAACACTGGAACCCAACTCATAAGTGGAATCCTGCCATTTTTTTTCTTTTTTTTTTTTAATTTATTCTGATTTGTTATACATGATGGAAGAATGCAATTCATTTCATATTACACATATAGAGCACAATTTTTCAAGACACTGATTATATATAAAGTATTTTCACACCATTCGTATCTTATACATGTACTTAGGGTAATGATGTCTACTCATTCCACCATCATTCCTACCCTCTTGCCCTCTCCTTTCCCCTCCCTCCCCTTTGCCCTATCTAAAGTTCCTCCATTCCTCCCATGCTCCCCCACCATCGCCATTATGAGTCAGCATCCTCATATCAAAGAAAACATTTGGCCTTTAGTTTTTGGGGATTGGCTTGCTTCACTTAGCAATATATTCTCCAGCTTCATCATTTACCTGCAAATGCCATGATTCTATTCTCTTTTAATGCTGAATAATGTTCCATTGTGTACATATACCAAAGTTTCCCTATCCATTCATCTACTGAAGGGCATCTAGGTTGGTTCCATAATTTAGCTATTGTGAATTGTACTGCTATAAACATTGATATGGCTGTGTCCCATAGTATGCTGTTTTTAAGTCGTTTGGGTATAAACTGAGGAGTGAGATAGCTGGGTCAAATGGTGGTTCCATTCTCAGTTTTCCAAGGAATCTCTATACTGCTTTCCAGATTGCTGCACCAATTTGCAGTCCCACCAGCAATGTATGAGTGTGCCTTTTTCCCCACATCCTCGCCAACACTTATTATTGTTTGTATTCTTGATAGCTACCATTCTGACTGGAGTGAGATGAAATCTTAGAGTAGTTTTTATTTGTATTTCTCTAATTGCTAGAGATGTCGAACATTTTTTCATGTTTGTTGATTGGTTGTATGTCAGCTTCCGAAAAAGTATCTGTTCAGTTCCTTGGCCCATTATTGATTGGGTTATTTGTTTTTGTTTTTGTATTAAGTGCTTTATATACCCTAGAGATTAGTGCTCTATGTCTGACGTGCTTGTGGTAAAGATCGGCTCCCATTCTGTAGGCTCTCTATTCACCTCAATGATTGTTTCTTTTGCTGAGAAGAAGCTTTTTAGTTTGAATCCATCCCTCTTATTGATTCTTGGTTTTAGTTCCTGCACTACAGGAGTTTTATTAAGAAAGTTGGGGCCTAAATCCGACATGATGGGGCCTACTTTTTCTTTCATTAGGTGCAAAGTCTCTGGTTTAATTCCTAGGTCCTTGATCCACTTTGAGTTGAGTTTTGTGCATGGTGAGAGATAAAGGTTTAATTTCATTTTGTTACATGTGGATTTCCAGTTTTCCCAGCACCATTTGTTGAAGAGGCTATCTTTTCTCAAATGTAGGTTTTTGGCGCCCTTGTCTAATATAAGATAACTGAAGTTATTTGGGTTAGACTTTGTGTCCTCTATTCTGTATCATTGGTCTACAGGTCTATTTTGGTGCTGATACCATGCTATTTTTGTTACTATTGCTCTGTAGTATGGTTTTAGGTCTGAAATAGTAATGCCATTAGCTTCACTCTTCTTGCTAAGGATTGCTTTGGCTATTATGGGTCTCTTATTTTTCCAGATGAATTTCATGATTGCTTTTTCTATTTCTATAAGGAATGCCATTTGGGATTTTGATTAGAATTGCATTGAGTCTGTATGGTGCTTTTTTTTTTTTTTTTTTTTTAGTTATACATGGGCACAATATCTTTATTTTGTTTATTTATTTTTATGTGGTGATGAGGATCGAACCCAGGGTCTCACACATGCAAGGCGAGCACTCTACCACTGAGCCACAACCCCAGCCCCCTGAATAGTGCTTTTGGAAGTATGGTCATTTTGACAATATTAATCCTGCCTATTAAGAACAAGGTAGATCTTTCCATCTTAAGGTCTTCTTTAATTTCTTTCTTTAGCATGTTATAGTTTTCATTGTAGAGGTCTTTCACCTCTTTCATTAAATTTATTCCCAAGTATTTTTTTTTTTGAGGCTATTGTAAATGGGGTGATTTTCCAAGTTTCACTTTCAGCAGATTTGTCACTGATGTACAGAAATGCCTTTGATTTACGGGTGTTGATTTTATATCCAGCTACTTTGCTGAATTCATGTATTAGTTCTAGGACACTTCTGGTGGAATGTTTTGATCTTCTAGGTATAGAACCATATCATCTGCAAATAGTGATAATTTGAGTTTTTCTTTTCTTATCCATATCCCTTACATTTCTTTCATCTGTCTGATTGCTCTGGCTAGAGTTTCAAGAACTGTGTTAAATAGAAGTGGTGGCAGAGGGCATCCCTGAATCCAGCCATTTAAATAGAGCCAATCAGCAGTGACTCATTGGCTCCTCAGAGACTTGGAGGGAAATGAAATGAGAGGTTCCACAGATCTGACATTAAACATATGGAAGGTAGACAGGAAGAGAACAAAGAAGCTGTAGGTGGTGGAGAGGGCACATTGCAGGGACAGAGCCTGGGGCCAGGAATACCAGGAGGACTCAGTGAACTAACAGAATAGGAGAAGCCCTAGAATCAGAAGGCACTTTGAATTCTAAAGAGGATTTAGCAAGAGGAAGGAAGTAGGCCAGGTAGAAAAATGCCTATGTAATGGGAAGTGGAATTTCAACAAAAATCCTGGTTTTTCTCTTAGTCTATTAAAACAAATCATGGATTTTTCTAAGGTAATAGGAAGGAAAAAAATCCCCAGTCACCTAATTAGTGAAAATAATAGCTACACACATAATTTAAATTTCTTAAGAGATATGTTACCTGATACAGTGGCATACTCCTATAATACCAGTGGCTCAGGAGGCTGAGGCAGGAGGATCACAAGTTCAAAGCTAGCCTCAGCAACTCAGTGAGACCCTAAGCAATTTAGTGAGACCCTGTCTCAAATTAAATAAATATAAAAAGGGTTGGAGATGTGGCTCATGGATAAGTGCCCTTGGGTTCAATCCCTGGTGAGAGAGAGAGAGAGAAAGAAAGAGAGAGATTGATTCTGCCCACATAAGCTCAGTTTGTCCCCAGCATACAGATCCTATATAGGTGTCCCCAGAGTTCCATTTTTCAATCTATAAACACTGACCTTCCTTTGACCCTCCTGTATGAGACAACTAATAGTTAATATTTATTCAGTTTAATTTGCCTAAACCTGTACTAACTCTTTATATGTGTTATTTATGTTAAATGGCAACAATCCATAAAAATATGTCTATACTTATTGTATTAGGTTTTATATATATATATATATATATATATATATAAAACTGAAGCCCCAAGAAGCTCAAAATTTTGCTTAAGAATATACAGCCAGGCTGGGTGTGGTGGTGCACACCTGTGATCCCAGCTATTCGGGAAGCTGAGGCAGGAGGATAGTAAATTCAAAGCCAGCCTGGAAAATTTAGCAAGACCCTGTCTTAAAATAAAATTTTAAAGAGGGCTGGGAATGCAACTAAATGATAAAGTGATTTCCTAGCATGCACAGGGCTGTGGGTTTAGTCCCCAGTACTAGAAAAGAGAGAGAGAATGCACAGCTAGTAGCAGAGCCAGGACCCATACCCAAAACTGCCTTGACTTCAGACTCCTGAGCTCATACTTCCTGTTCTGTGCTCTAATACATGACTGCACTTTCTACTTTATTGGCTTTTAGTGTCTGTAATTCACTAAAACCCTACTTCTTTCCAGAAGAAACTTCCATTAGGCTAAGAATCCCAGTATTCTGTTGAAACAATTGTTATATATTTGCTGCATTTTGTTGGAATGACATCTGGTGGTTTGGCCCCTTGTGTTGGATGGGTGGGTAGATGCATGGTGGATTGATGGGTATTTGGTTAAAGAGGTATTTCGGTAAAAGCTTGAAGTCCTACAAGAAAGCCAAGCTTGACATGCCTATGGACTCTGCATGTCTTGGCACAGAGACATTTAGAGGGTTTTTAGTATTCTTCCATGAAGGGACAGTCACATTGATGGTAATACCAGTACTGGGAAGGTAGGTGGTATTCACTGTGAAGGGTCTTCTTGAGAATAACGTTCTTCAGTAGCTACTGATGTTTGCAATCCCCTTTTTACTCTTTGTCATAGTAATTAACGGCGAAAAAGCCACCTTGGAAACCCCAACCTTTGCCCAGAAACGTCGGCGCACTCTGGACATGTTGATTCGATCTTTACACCAGGACCTGATGCCAGATTTGCATAAGGTACTTGGCCCGCGGTCTTCCTTCCCTCCTGTGGGGTGTGAGCTGAGATCATAGTCCTAGCAATGTGGCCCTAGTTAAAGCACAGGTGTCGCCTTGATCCTGTCCGCAGCCACTGCAGCTGACACAACAAGTGGGGTGTCGAGTGCCAACATGAGAAGGCATTTTCACAAAGCTGAGGCCTGTGGAAATCAGGGTGCAAGCAGGGGTGGTTGTAAATGTCAGTCAGCAACATCTGGGCACTGGAGAGTGCTTTTTGGGGTGTTGTCCTTGGTAAACTGCTCAGTGTTTTCTATGCCATGCAGCCAACAATTGGGCAAAAATGGGGATGGAAGGGAGAAATGGAGTACTTTTCTAAGATTTCTTGGCTTGCTCCATAATCAGCACTGAAACTAGCATTTTCATTTCCTGAAAAACCCCCTTAGTGCCAGATATTTCCTAGTCCATGGTATGTCCACACTGATGAGATCTAGCCCTTCCTCAGGGGCACGTGTGAGCTCACCAGGGTCAGAGACTCATTAGTGCAGAATAACATCATCACTGTTTAAAACATTTCCCTATTTAATAAGAAAACACAGGACAAGTAGGGGAATTCCCTTAGAATCTGTGTATTCATTCATGAACTCCTATAGAAATAATTATTCCTGATAATGTAGGTAAAATAAAGGTGTCTGGCTCTCACCCAGTTGAAGTGTAGGATATCAGAAGGAACTGATGTGACCACTGTCCTTTTACAGTACCCTTGCCATCTTCTTGGCTGGTGCTCTGTAACAGTTCTCAGGGAGTCGGCCTGGCTGAAACCAGGACCCTGAAGGGCTGACTTGATAATCTATCAATTCCTTTTCCCCCTAAGGACAAGGAAGGTACCAATGAGTAATGATGCCCCTCAGGTCTTAGCTGAGGTATTGCCACCTTGGCAGGCATCCCCAACCCTCCAGTAGAAGCCAGTCCCCTTAGCCAGTCCTATAAAATGCTCTGCTGTGTCCCAGAGATTTGCCTTGCATAGCAGTGGTCACCTGTGCTAACCATGTCATTAGCTACTAGCTTTCACCCCCACTCGCCTCTGTGCTCCACAAGGACAGAGACAGTGTCTGCCACATCCTTCAAGTCTGGCAGAGGTGTAGGCATTCAGTCAGTGCTTGCTGAGTGGGTGAGGGTACCCGGTTCTCTCACCATGGTCTAGAGGGGACTGTAGCATTGGCCTAGTATGCACCAAGAGCTGTGCTAAGCACCTTACATGTGCCATCTCATTTAATCCTCATAACACACCTGGGAGACAGGTGTCAACTACACAGACTCAAGACTGACCACTTACCCTACATGCCCATGGGGCCTCGGAGGTGTAGTTACGGGGTAGTGTCCTGTAGAATTCAGTGTTGTGTTCCTGAGGCACCACTCTATGGAACAGCATCCTGGAGCTGTGCAGCGTATGGCCCAAGTCACACTGTTAATAAGTCATTGAGTAAGGGGCCTCTGGTTTGCCTGGTCTCAAAGGCCACATCCTCAGCCATTATGCAGTGGGGGCTCCTACCTGTGGACACTTCATCCCCAAGTCTGACACAGACCTGGCACACAGGTGCTCCATAATTGCTTATTGAATGAATACATAAATACAGAGGGTAGAAATAGAACCATCTGGGCAACAGGTCTGTGCATTAAGAGAAGCCAGAGGGTGGGACTTGACCACTGCTTGTGGAATTCACAGCTTATTTTGTTTGTTTGTTTGTTTGTTTTTCCAGAACATGCTTAATAGACGGTCTTTCAGTGATGTCTTACCCGAATCGCCCAAGTCAGCCCGGAAGAAAGAGGAGGCCCGCCAGGCAGAGTTTGTCAGAATAGGGCAGGTGGGTTTTACTCTGAGACCTCTTCTGCAAGACATCCAAAGCAGACACCCACATGCAGAAGCATTTATGTTGCCTGCCGTCGCCACAGCTCCGTGATCTCTCTTAGGATTGCCATGGGAGCCATGAGTGAGATTTTTGAGTGTACAGCTATAGTTCCCTGTAGGTATCGGTGAGAGGACAGCACTCCTTTCAAGGGAGCAGGGACCACTTGCCTGACTCCTAGGAATTTTCTGAAGAGTAGGGAGCCAATTTGGGAAAAGTACCTTGACCCACCCATGGCAAGAGGAAGCACAGAGTGGCAGTTCTGCTCACAGGAAGCCTGAATGTCCACTCTGTTTCCATGAAGCCACTGTCATGCTGTCCCGTGTCCCAGGCCTTGGAGGAACTCATGCTGCCTCTGCCTCAGTCCCATATGATACTAGCGCTCTTCAGCTCCAAGCTTCCTCCCAGATCCCCCATCCCAGCAGGGAAACAGGGGCAGGGGGACTGCCAGCTAAGATAAGGTTTGACAGGCAGTAGGGCACAAGCCGAGGGGGTGGGGGTGGGTGAAGGAGACCCACAGTCAAGGATCTTGGAGGAGAGATCACTTTTTCTAAGACAGGTGCATCGGTCCTTGTTTAAAGATGCCTGGCCTCTCCTTTCAGGGATTCTGAGCCATCAGGTTTGAAAAGGGACCTAGGAATCTGAATTTTCAATGCTCACAGTTAAGAAAGCACAGGGGGTTTTGGGGGGGTTTTTTGTGTATGTTGTATCCTGGGGATTGAACCCAAGAGCACTTAACCACTGAGCCACATCCCCTGCCCTTTTTTATTTTGAGACAGGACCTTACTAAGTTGCTGAGGCTGGCTTTGAACTTGCAGTCCTCTTGCCTCAACCTCCAGAGCTGCTGGGATTACAGGCATGTGCCATCATGCCTGGCTTAGAAATCACAGTTCTTAGAGATGAACAAACTGAAATGATCTGGGCCAGGTCATTGTGACCGGGGCTTCACCCTGTCCCACTAGCTTCATTCTTTATCATTAGGGATGAGTCAGTAGATGAACCTGTAGTCACTCCCACTTATTAAAATATCACATTATTTTCAAATCTCAATTATTTATCCTGCTTTTCTTTTGCTGCCTGATAACAAACTTAAAAGAGATCTCTGTCCCATAAGGCTCTAAAACTGAAGTCCATTGTGAGAGGGGATGCCCCATCAAGCTTGGCCACTTCAGGGATCTGTAAAAAAGAGGTGAGTTGCTGATACTTTCAACTTAAACTGTGAATTTCTTTGTCCTCAGTAAAGTTATTGAGACTCTTTGGAAAAGGCCTTGGGGTGGAAGAAAGAAGAGCTCTGCTCCTACCCAGTCCCAGGGAAAGCCCAGATCATTCAGGCAGCACCTCTGGGTTTCCACTGTGGACTCTTGCAGTCAGCCAGGCCAGTCCTGCGGTGCTCCTCCAACTTGTTGTGCATGTGTGACACCTGGCCATCCTAACCAACTGCAGGTCCTGATGCAGTAGGCCTGGACTGGGCCAAGAGTGGACATCTCTTATGAGCACAGCGCCCTCTAAACAGAGAGGCCCTGGAGTAGGGTTTCCCCAGCGCTGGTGTGTGTGTATGAATCACCCCCAGTTCCTGACCCATTAGGTCTGGGAGAGGCCAAAGGGTTACATTTCTAACTAGTTCCCAGGGTATGGTGAGGCTGCTACGCAGAGGAGACAGGTGGAAACCCCTGTTTAATCTATGGTTCACCAGCCAGAAACCCCTGTGGTCTATTGACTTTCTATTTTCACTTTCCCTGGGGAAAAACTAAGTGATAAAAATAGAACAGGAAAAAAGAAAAACAAATTGCAGTGTGCGCTTACCATATCCATGCTTTTGTACTGTAAAACAATACGCTAAGTTCTTAATTACACTCTGAATAAGTAAGTTAGTTAAATGGAACAGTGTCACATGGTACATCACTAGAGAAGCATTCGTTATAAAAGCAAAAGAATTAAGGAGATATTTATGTAGGTGATAAAGACACAGATGATCTGAGCCTGTATACTTTAAAGTTTGCTTTAGAAAAATGATGAGCTCAAATGCAGTGGATGCCCAAAAACCACCAACAACTTCAGACAATGTACATGGCAAAGCATTCTTTCCCAAGGAGCAGAAATTTCCACTGTCTCTTTCTGTATAGAATAGAACAGTGTTTTCAAGCACTTTGTAAATACCAAATTACAGGAAAATTCAATAACATACTTAAGGAGTTCTTAGATATAGGACTGGGATTGTGGCTCAGTGGTAGAGTGCTTACCTTGCATGTGTGAGGCACTGGGTTCAATTCTCAGCATCACATATAAATAAATGAATAAAATAAAGGTTCATCAACAACTAAAATATTTTTTTAAAAAAAGGTCTGTTGTCCCATAACTTGTTCACTAGTGAACAACAAAGAGCAACCTCCTTATTGCGGTTGGCTTATAACCTGCCACGGGCCATCTTGGAGAAGCACTGCTCCAGAGGACCCCACTAACTTTGTCACTTGGCACTGCAGAAGCCACAGTCCCTCGTGCTATTCCATAGAGCCATCTGTTTCCAAATAACTGGGCTTTGTCAATGTCCTGGGCATCCACTGTTTCATGATCTGTGTTGGTATTCTCAGAGGAGCCCCCCAGAAGTCCTGCACTTGGGCCACATTCCCACTCCACAAAATCTGCACAAGCCTCTCGCCTGGGAGAAGGGGTCTGGGGCATGGGCAAACATTGCCCGTACTCAGATCAGAGCCTCTGTGTGGCTGAATCTGAGTCAATCACTGACACTCCATGCCTTGAGAGTGATTCCTGAGATCTCCTGGTCACTGGCACTCTGAGAACACATGCTCACCATGGACACCCACATACACTGAAATGTCAGTGGCACATTCAGAACATTTTAGATGCAAGTTCTGGGGTTTTACAGATCTCCTTCAGTCCCCATGGATCCTCTAGGGCCCCCAGATCCTAGGGTGAAAACCCCTTTCTCCTTGAGTATCCCCAACTTGTGTCCTTTGGTCCGAAAACAAAGACTTGGTTGTTCTTTCTCAGTGTTATCTCATGCACTGGTTTCTGTGTCTGTCTCCTGGATGACATTTGTATTGGCTTTGCTTTTTCATGTCCTCTTGCTACAAGTGTCAAGCTCAGAATTGCTAGAACTCCTCTTGGGGAAATGCCACTTCAATTAGTGATATGCTCTTGTGTAGCCCTTCTTCAGGTTATAAAATGTTTTCACATTCTTTAGGCAATCTTTTTGGAACAGTGCAGGTCTATCTTAGCAGTTAGGATATTCTTTTTCAATGCTGTAGGTTTCCTAAAGGGGAAGCATGCTTTTCTCTTCTGAGCTAGAAATAAGATACAATGTCCACCCTCAGTGCCCAGGACTCTAAAGGTGGTCCAGAGAGCCTTTCTTCTACTCTCAGGGTGCGAGCATGGCTTCACTGGGTACTTACAGGCACAACTGTGTGTGCACACACAGGTGGACCACACTGGGCCCTTATGTCTGAGAATAATAACTCCTTATGCCTAAAATGAAAATAAAACTAAGATTCAAAGAAGAATTCATGCAGTTTGAACATGGGGGAACAGGAGTCATTTTGTTGGCAACAGATTATTATTATATTTTTCTTTAAGATTTTGTAGCCTTATTGATCAATAAGCATTTTCATATTAAGATAATATCAATTCTTGCATTATGCATGATTGAATGATTTTACTGAATCAGCAACACAGGAATCACAATTTTGAAGTTATGTGGTACCCGCTTTTATGATGAACTAATGTTAATCTCTTAAAAAAAAAAGAAAGAAAAAGAAAAAAGTGCCAATTGGCCCAATCTCCAGGTGTTAAAGAAAACCATTTACTGAGATATTACCAATGTTTTGATTGTCCCAGAAATGTCATTATCACATGGACAGGTCATGGCACCAGAAATGTGGATTCACTGCTTTCCCACTGCATATGGATTTGAAAGGAGATCTTCCTCCTGAGGAAGATGACTGAGTCCAGACCCCAGAGCAACCAGGGTTTGGCATGACCACTCCCATGGCGCATCTGTGTTGCTGTTTCAGGCGTCTGCTCTCTGTCCTTTCCACCTGGGGGCTGCCATGTATTTTCCTGGTGCACTCATTTTCCGATGCTTGTGTTGCCTCGCAGCCTTGGGAGCCCCAGTGTTTCTGCAGTAATTTCCCTCACGAAGCTGTGTGCGCAGATCCCTGGGGCCAGGCCTTGCTGGTTTCCACTGACGCTGGCGTCTTGCTAGTGGATGGTTAGTGAGTAGCTGCTTCTACAAATGTCTTTATTTGTGGGACTCGTAGTACTTCTAAGATGGGTTTCTCCCAATCAACTCTCTTTAGCCCATTGAATGCATGGTCCACCGGGGTGTTAGCAAAGTCTGATTTCCTTATAAAACTAATACCTTGTTTTCAAGGCAAGCAGAGGGTGTATATCCTGAACCAGGCATGCTGGAGGGTGAGTGAGCCTTAGGTTCCTTCCCACATCTCTCATTAGTCCATGGATATTAAATGTAAGAATCTCCGATACAGCCAATACTTATCCTGGTCCCAGCATTTTATCTTAAATCAGAAAATATAGAGCCACTCTCTCAGGAACTTACTCTTGCAAAGCCTTTTTTTTTAAGTTTCTAATTTAAAAAGTGCTTGGTGTCCAAAAGAAATGGTAAGATTCTTAGATAAACCATTTTTGATGGATAGAGAAACAAATATTTTGACAGGGAGGCAGATTTCAACTCAATAGAAAATCAAACTGGCAAGAGAGCACCCTGAAACAGGCCAGCCACCTGGAGCTTGCCCTGGGCTAGAGTGCTGGGGAACAGAAGGGGAGATTTCCGAAAGAGGGGGATGTGGACTCTAGGACAGTGTGGCCCCTTCCAACAACAGGCCTGTTTCGATTATTCCAGACTCCTAATGAATGACAAAAAGAGCTAAACTCTGGCAACAGGTCACCTCCTGGGGCTTCAGTGACAGCCATAGACACAGAGACAGCACCTCAGACTGCACAGAAGCTACTGTCGAATCTCAGGTTGCCATTTTATGAGAACCTGAAAGCCGCCACTATGAGATTCACATGATGGCCTAAGAGCACAGCATCCTGCTGTCCTTTGGCAGGACCTTTACTCCCTCCTTCAGACCCTTGCTCAGCACATGAAGTAACTGCTCTGTGCCGGCCCCTGCTGGAGCGCAGCTAGAGAGAGGCAGTGCTTACGGGGCTTCCTGTCTTGATACTTCTGCTGTGTGTCTTGATCGTGTGCCCATAATCTAATCATATCTACAACAGATTTAATAAAAGGCAGCTCATTTTAAATTCATCTATTCATATTTTAAATCCTTAATTTAGAAACTTTGTGATCTTGGAGAGAATCCAGGGCTGGAGCTAGGGCTCAGTGGTGGAGTGCTTGCCTAACACAAGCAGGGCCCTGGGTATGATCCCTAGCACTAAAAAAAAAAGGAAAAAAAGTAAGAAAAAGGAAATTAACCTCTCTGAGCCTTGAGTTTCTCTAAGTGGGGGGTAGTTTTTTTAAAAGAGGCTGAAAAATTGTTTATAATAATGAAAACTGATGACATTCTTTGGGGATGATGATTACAACTTCAAGGAGAGGATTGTAAGGGCTGTAGGTTAAACCTTTGTTAAGTGTTTAAAGTGTATCAGGCACACGTTAGTAGCAGTTTACTAAATGACAGCTGTAACCTTTACTATGTTCTTAGGAATTTGCTTAAAGTTAACAAAATCCTTAGATTTTGCCAAAAGTACAACTAAATTTTTTTTATTAAAAAAAAATGGCCTTAAAGGCTCATTTCAGTCTGTTTTGTAGATGAAGAAATGAGACTTGTCTAAGATCACACAACTGGCTGGTGGGTGGCACATCTGGAACCAGGACTCAAATGTGATCCTAGTCCAGTGTTCTTTCCACTAACTGCATTCCATTAATACTAAATTAAACACCACTGATGTTTTCATCTCTACCTTGACACAGATTTCCGAAAACATAGTCCTGGGCAAATAAGTATTAAAACTTTTGTGATTAGGGACTGGGATTATGGCTCAGCGATAGTGCACTTGCCTAGCATGGGAGGGACATGGGTTTCAGCCTCAGTACCACATAAAAGTAAAGGCATTGTGTTGTGTCCATCTACACCTAAAAAATAAATATTTTTTTAAAAAAACTTTGTGATTAAAAGAGCGTTAGGTCCTCTGTTTGCCTTTTTGGGAATGAAACACATATTTCACTATGAATATTGATAAGGCTTACCTAAATCAGAAGAAATTCTATTTTTTAGAAATGTAAAATCCAAATTGAGATTACCAAAACCTTTTCTGAAATTTTCATAGTTGTGGATTTAAAATTTGACAGTGGTATCAGGCATAATGACTATTGTGATTTTCTAGGAAATTCTATTCTTCCAAACCTGGAAGAAGTCGTCTTCATCTGGTGGTGGCTGTAGACATCCACCACCAGCTTAGATTTATTACACAGATCATGTTTCTCAAGTCCTGATTATGCAGTAGTTCTTCCCTGTCTGTTTTTGCTAAAAAGGAGAATAACCCTGAGGCTTGCTGAGTACTCCTTATTGTGCCATAATTCTCCAATTTCTTTGTTTTTCTTCTTCAGTCTACACTTAATCATATTATGAGTCATCTCTGAATGAATCTGTCCATTTCGTTTCAGTCTGAGTTCCACTATATCCCATTAGCCTTTGCTTCATTTCATTAGATTTACCCCTTGAGAGTATGCTCCTGTCAAGGTCATTGTTAAAAATTAAGGTCCTTTGCACTCTAGTATAGCAAAACCTATTTTGAAAGGACCTGAGTACTGACTAAATATGCTATTGCCATGCATTTGGGTTTTACAGTAATAGAAAAGCTGACTCTGAAAGATTGTATCTTCATACAGAGATTACAGGAAGGAAAAAATTATCTGGCAGCCATTAAACCCACCTTTTCCTTTCTTCTGTCCTCACTGCTCTACCTTTCTGTGCTGTGTATAAACCTGTTCAGCCCTCTGAGAATGGTTGATGGGAAATAAATGCTCACCTGCTCTGTGTGCAGCTTGGCATGCAGCGTGCAGTGGACCTGTTTTCAATGTAAAATGAAGTTCTGTCATCACTCATGGCTCCACATGTTAAAGAGTGGACACATTCTCAACATCTCTGAGCCCCAGGTTCCTCATTTGTTAAATGCGAATTTTACAAGTCCACACCTAATGAGGTCACGGGAACATTTCAATTAAATAACAGACAAAACTCCAAGCATGAGGGTCTAGCAAGAAGTAAGCACTTAGAATGTGTGATCTGCCCTTGCTGATGCTGCAGTTATCCCGCAAAATGAAATAATTCTAATTATTTAGCCAAATATGGTGGTAGATTTTTTAGTGATCATCTCATGTTCTGAGTAATTAAGTGTGACCGGTAGCATTACAAAGACCCTAAGAATCGATTCCTTTTTGTGGAGGCCTGGTGTAGAGGAGGAAGGAAAGTGGCTGCTGAGCTGTCATAAAATTTACATCTACCCCAGGAATTAAAGAGGAACTGGAGGAAAGCCCTGTGTGATTGAGGGGAACTAGAGACAGGCCATATGCCTAATATGAGTTTAGCAGCCTCTATGCTGTGACAAATCAGAGCCTCCCAGGCCAGCAGAAGCAGAAGACCCCCTCCATACTACCTAATACCTGGGGTGGTTATCAATCCTGCTCCTTCTTTCATCTCATTCAGGGAAGGATGACTCCCAGCTACACTTGGATTTCTGAAAGAGGCAAGATCCTTAGGGCCCCTTGCACCTAAATTATAATGAAGCAAACCAACCCAAACCCACAGCAGAGCCCTTAAAGACTAAATACAAATGAAGAACGAGCTGGGCACCTCTGCCTAAAATGACTACACTCTGCCTGTTCACCTCTGCTTGGTACTCTGGCTTATGGAACACCCTAAGTCATTCTTTAGTCCCCTGTGTACTGGGGTCCCCCAGAGACAAAGTAATTATTAGCCATTAAGTTCCCAGTAAATAACCTTAAAAACAAATCCTGTGTGTAATTGCAACATTTTAAATCCAGTTAGACCTTAAATCTTTCTGAGCATTTACACTTATATTAGTTTTTCCTATTATTTGCACAACTTAATTGATATTTTTCTATTATTTTATTTTTATCTAAAAAGGAGATTTCAGTTTTCTGTATGGAAAAATATTGAAAATTTATAAGCAAACTACTGTTGATGCAGACCCATGGCATGCTAGGATAGGGTGGATATATCTGTATCCATTTTAAATACAAAAAGGAAAATTTAATTTTGCTTTCTTGAGAAATATACAAAATGATCTAAGATATGATGTACTTTCAAATGGTACATGAAGATAAGAAAACATTTAAGAGAAATGGATGTTTTTATTCCTTTTCTTTTCTTTTCTTTTCTTTTTTTTTTTTTTCTTTTTTTACTTTGAGTGTTCAGTCCTTTGGTACAACTCCAATAAAATGGGATTGAGAGATGTTGATTTTTATTTGATGATCACTGAGGAAAAGAATATAGTTTTCAAGTCCTTGCTGCTATGCCCTGTAGAGTTCTGGATGCCTTGGGAAAGGGCTTATCATTGCTTCTACCTGAGCTGAGAACACAGTGCTCAGGGTTCACCTGCCCAACGGACTTTGTGAGAGCTCTAGAAGCCTGCTCCTGCTTACCTAGAAAGAACCAGGCCCCTTCCCCAGCAGGCACTTGTCATGGGTTGCAAAGCACAGGACGGTTGCAGGGGCTGATAACCAGGTTGTGGGATTGGATAACCAGTTGCAGGAGCCAGTAACCAGCTTTCTCTTCCAGATGACCTTCCATCCGTGCCTGTGTTTGACAGAACTCTGCCAGTGAAGCAGATGCATGTGCTGGAGACTCTGGACCTTCTGGTTCTCAGAGCAGACAAAGGTGGTACCACCTCAGTGGCATGCTCTGGGAGGGAGGAAACAAGTGGCCTTCTTCAGCCTACACCAAGGGTCACTGGGGTTTGACTGCATAGGCTTGGCCCCAGTTTCTTTCCCAGTGTCAGTACTGGGGCCTTTTGGTGGCCCATTTATTCAGGGTGAGGCAGAGCAGTGGAGGAAAGAGGGGCACATCCATGATACGAGGGGTGCATCCATGATACGTGAGTAAGGGTGGCGTGGGGTGTATTGAATTTCAGAACACTTCCTGCCCTGTTCCCTGCTGTCCAACCTTGGAACTCCTCCAGGTCCTGTTATCTGACCATCTAATCTGCCCTCTTCCCATTGTCACCAGGGAAAGATGCCCGCCTCTTTGTCTTCAGGCTGAGTGCTGTGCAGAAGGGCCTCGAAGGCAGGCAGACTGGGAGGGGCCGGTCTGACTGCAGAGAGAACAAGCTGGAGAAAACCAAAGGTGACTCGGATCTTCCTGTTGGCTGTTTCTGTTCAATTCATTTATTTATCTTAGACTACCCAAGTTTTACTTAAAGTAAAAATGAGTAGGAATTTGGTTTTTATTGGTTTGTTTTTTTACTTGCAAAAAAGATATAAAGATAGAATTAGGTTTCCTTAAGAAGCTTGAAAGATAGAAAAGCATATTGAGGACTAGGAGAAATCCGAGGCACTACATTACAGGTCTTGGAGGTGAGTCAACCTCCATTAGCAAATTTGGGAGTAAAGATGTTTTTAGACTTTGGTTCCTGGAGCTCAGATCACCCTCCATCTAAGTCCTGTCCTGTAATAGGTAGGAGCCATGTCCACACACTGAAGGGAATATGACTCTCTTAATTCTATCTCATTTGCATGTCAGGTCTCCATTTTGCCTGGTGTCAGAAACATTCTTAGTCCATTTCCTGAGTTATGCTACTTCCCAGGGTTCTTAGGAACCACTTCCAAATTGTCAAGGCCTGGGAACTTTCAAACCCTTTTGTCGTGTGTTGCGTATCATCCGTTTTTCTTCCCAGGCTGCCACCTATATGCCATAAATACTCACCATAGCAGAGAACTGAGGATCGTGGTTGCAATTCGGAATAAACTGCTTCTGATCATAAGGAAACACAACAAGCCAAGTGGGGTGACTGGTGTCTCA
Organism: Marmota monax; assembly: GCF_021218885.2. Lineage (NCBI taxonomy): Eukaryota > Metazoa > Chordata > Mammalia > Rodentia > Sciuridae > Marmota > Marmota monax. The sequence continues at coordinate 20,081,160 of NW_026692912.1, forward strand.
TTGTTATCTCCCCTGTCGGAGTCACCTGTTGAAGAATTCCAGTACATCAGGGTAGGTTTTCTCTTCCCATGGCTTCTCTCAGGACCAGGGTGTCATGAGATCACTCCCTCCTTCCAGCCATGAGGCTGCTCAGTGACCAGCTAGGGAGCCCTCATCTCTGGCACCCTCATTTACCCCACAAGTCAAAGGTAAAAACTTATTCATTGCAGCAAACCCAGGGGGGACCATGCTAGGCACCAAGAAGATGCAGCTGTGACCCAAGCAAAGCCTTTGTGCTCACCGGCATAGCTTTTTAAAGAATCTGTGCTGGCTTGATACTAAGAATAAAAATAAAGTCAGCTAGGGGGACAGAGGCTGATGAAGCAGGGAATTGGGATCACTGTTTTAGATGAACCAATAAGCCCTCCCTGAAAAGGTCACCTCTAAGCAGAGACCCACAATAGGTGTGGAGTGAACCATGAGGATACCTGGGGAAAGGGTATTCCAGGCAGGAGGCGGTAAGCCAAGGGCCCTGAGGCCTATGGAATGCCTAGTCTAGAGACGTGGGTGGCTGGAACTGAGGGGCCATGGCAGGCAGCAGACTCTCTAGCATCCTGAGGCCCTTTATAAGGCTGTTGGTTTGGGCTCTTGAGTGGGATGGGAAGCTCCTGGAGGTTTGAAGCAGAGATGTGGCATGTTTTTAAAAGATGGTTCTGGCAGAGTTGTACATTCCTGTAATCCCAGCAACTCAGAAGGCTGAAGCAAGAGGATTGCAAGTTTGAGGCCAGCCTCAGAAACTTAGTGAGACCCTATCTCAAAAAAAATAAAAAGGACTGGCAGGGCATGTAGTTCAGTGGTAAAGTGCCCCTGGGTTCAATCCCCAGTATCACCCCCTCCCAAAAAAAAAGGGAAATAAAGAAAAGAAACAATGATGGTCTGGCTACCAGGTAGAGGAGAGCACAGGGGCCAAGAATGGAGACCCATGTAGGCACAAGACAGCAGTGGTTTTGGTGGCTGGAGAGGTGGGAGTAAGCTCTGGGAAGAGCCACCTTGCTCACCCTTGTCAGAGGTATGTTGTAGATTTTGAGGTGCAGCCTTGGGAGAGACACCCTTGAAAGTGAAGTCCCTTCGCTCAGCTTCCTGTCTCATATCTTTTCACAAGTACAGCAAATTAAGCTATGAAATAGGAAAACATTGGACTTTAAAGCTGAGTGTTTCTATAGGTGAGCTGAGAAATTATTTTTGCTTTGATTTAGGCCTGGATTATAATATCAGTTTCTGCTATTATTCAGTTGAGAGGGACAGAACAGCATGACACTTAAAACAAATTAAAATCTTGGTCCAACTAGGTGTCAACCTTCTTCAGCCAACCTAGTTGGCTGTTTTAATGAATGTTTACGTATATAGTGTGACTGAAGTCAGATTTCCCAAGTTCAAATCTTGGTTCTGTCTACCATGTATGAACTCTGACTGTGGGCCAGTTGCTTGACTTCTGAGCCTCAGTTTCCTAATCTGTAACTAGAACACCACCATACCTACTACAAGGGCTCGTTACAAAGATTCAATGAAACTGCGCCTGGCATGTGTTATTTGCGATTATTATTGCAATCCCAGAACAGACTGCATGAAGGCTAAAACCCACCGTACCTTAGGATCCAATTTGTAATAGAGGTCTCAAGGACACATTATGGGAGGCAGTAGTGTGGTAGGACCCCTGGCTCCTTCTTCCCACCCTGACCCTGCCTTCCTGCAGCAAGGCCTCTGCAGGGACCTCTTCTGGAAGGAGACAGCAGGGGGTGGAGGCTGACATGAAGGTGGCTGCTCCTGTCCTAACCTGTCTCCTACTCATCATCACCCACACAGGAGATCTGTCTGTCCGACTCCCCCGCAGTGATGACCTTGGTGGACGGGCCAACAGAAGAAAGCGACAACCTCATCTGCGTGGCTTACCGACACCAGTTTGATGTGGTGAACGAGAGCACAGGGGAGGCCTTCAGGCTGCATCATGTGGAGGCCAGCAGGGTAAGGCAATGGTTTCAGGGACAGTGGGAACCAGGAGAGATGAGGAGGTGTGTCTTCTAACTTCGGATGCTGTGACTCCAATTTCTTTCTGATTGCATACCGTGTATCTGTATTATGTAACATGCTATTTAGGCTGAACTACATGAAGCTGCCATCTTTGTAGATCAGAAAGATTCATCTAATAACAACCATCCTGTCGCCCTGCTTAGCTTTTCCAGATCTCAGCCACCCAGATCAAGCCTCTGTATATTTCCAAATAAATGACAGGGAGAATCCAAAAGCAGAATATAACTAACAAAATAAATGAGAATAGTAGATTGCTAATGCATCCAGGGAAGGCCTTTGGAATTCAAGCTTGCTCTCTGTGGCCCTGCAGATTCACAGCTTGAGGACTAGGTGGCTATGATGGTCATAGCACCCTTCTCCAGCCCCTTAGGGGCCCAGAAGAAAGAAAGATGGGGCAGAACCCCATTAGGAGAGTGAGAGCAGGTCAGCACTGGAGGTTCACATCCCTGACCCAGGATGCAGGGAGAACAAGGATTTCTGTTTTGAGACAATCTATGGCCAACCAAAATTGTTCTGTAGCTTTAATGATGACTGCGTGAGGTCTCTATTGCACAGAGGTGAGCACTCACCACCCTGAGGCCTGGAACCTGTGCACTGGGGATGGCTTCACATGACCTTAGCACGTCACAGAGCTCCTCAGCCTGTTAACCACTGTGAGGTTGAGGACAGCCTGATAGATGGAGCTGCTTGAAGCTCACATGGTCACTGTGAACCAGCATCCTGCTTAGTTACGAAGGACAAGCAGAATGGGGGCATTACCCCAGAGAAAATAGAGTTCCTCAGGAGAGCTTCCAAGCCCACAGGCCGACCCCAGACCTGTTCCACTGAATCAGACCATAGAACTCCTTCCAATTCGGCTTTATAAATAGTACTGGTATGTGTTCTATCTAAATATTCATTAAAATTTCTAATTACTGGGCTGGGGTTGTGGCTCAGTGGTGGAGCACTTGCCTCGCCTGCGTGGGACACTGGGTTCGATCCCCAGCACCACATAAATAAATGAAATAAAGGTATTGGATCCATCGATAACTAAAAATTTTTAAAAAGATGTTAAAAAATTGCTAAATTACTATTTTAAGAAAACTTAGGACCTAATTAGAGCAAGGTTTTAAGAGAACAGAAAAATTAGAAGTAGAAAGATCTAGATCTGATTAGGAAGTCTTTCTGTCTCCAGCTGTGTTCCATCACAAAGGAGTCTGGCATTTCTCCTCTCTGTGTTGGTGCTTCCTAGACTGACTGCAGTTGGAGTCCTTGGAGGAGCTTTAAAAGCCACGATGCTCATGTCCCTCCCTAGAGATCTCACTGGTCTGAGAGGTGACAGGGGCTGGGGGAGTCTTAAAGGTGATTTTAATGTTCAGCCAAGTGTGGAGCCAGTGGTGTGCTCCGTCATCCTTCTCCACCCTGGTGGCAATTGGGAACTTTAAAAAGCTCTGTTCTGACCCCAGGCAGGACAATCAAATCAGAATTCACTTGGGAACCAAGATTTTTTAATTTCCCCAGGGCGCAGGAGAAGGATTCTATTCTGCCGCTCTGCCTCTCCACCCCAGCAGTAGCCAGAACCTGTGTCACTGGAAACATGGGCCAGCAGTAGCCTGGGCCTCTCTCAGGGGCCTGTGACCTCCACCAGCCCACTTAGTTCTCAAAGAAAGCCCAGTCGGTCCTTTGAAATTCTTGCCACATTCTTGCTTTTCAGAACTCTATCTGACCCACAAAAAGAGGCAGAAAGATCATGGTCTTCAGGTCTATGTTCATGTCTTGTCCCTGACAACCAGTCTCCCAGGACTTGACCTGCCTTTTCTTTTTCCTTTCTTTCTTTCTTTATTTTATTTTATTTGTTTGTTTGTTTGTTTATTTTGGTACCAAGGATTGAACTCAGGGACACATGACCACTGAGTCACATCCTCAACCCTATTTTGTATTTTATTTATAGACAGGGTCTCACTGAGATGCTTAGCACCTCACTTTTACTGAGGTTGGCTTTGAACTCGCGATCCTCCTATCTCAGCCTCCTGAGCAGCTGGGATTACAGACGTGCATCACCATGCCCAGTTTGACATGACTTTTTTAATGGACAAGTACTCATCTTATTTCAGAGACACTTCCTGGCATGTTCTGGTTTAAAACAAATCACACTCTAGTGGTTGATAATTGTACCATTTAATGATTATTCATCAGGGTTAGTATAGAGAAAAATCATTTTATTAAATTCTTTCACGTGACAGTTATTGTGTGCTTATATACCCTGATCACTCACTAGAGTGCTTCTGAATTCTTTTCTTTTGATTCATAAAGGCCCAGGAAAAATTGGGTTTGAATCAGTTTTCCTTGATGACCTCCACATTTTGTTTTTATGACAGTAGTAGAAAATAATTCTAAAATTCTCTTTTCTTCAATGTGCTTTTTAAAAAGCAAAAAAAAAAGGAAAAAAGAAAAACAGCCCTTCTCTGGGTCCTGACTGGGAGATGGTCAGTGTGCACAGTCTTCCAGCAGCACACGGGCATCTGTGGAGCCCTCGCTAAGCAGGCATGTGCCAAGGTGTACACAGTTATGCCTCTTTGCAAAAAGGAACTTGCTGTCTAATTGGGGTGCTAGGTCCTAGAGAATGGAAAAGGTGGTGAGCAGCATGGTTGTGATAGTTAGTGAGAAGCAGACCCATCAGGAACAGACTGGCCTTTACCAAGAGGTTCTTGTCCTCCACAACCATGCAGAGAGCCAGTACAGAGTCGTGGGGATTCAACTCATGAAGTGGCACTCGCTGGTGCCAGCTCTGCAGTGTGCCAGTACTGATCAGAGTGGCCTAGTTTCCTACCCCTTTCTTCCCCTCTTCCCAGCCACCACTTGATTCCCATTTCAGATTCACTCCACCTCAGGTTCTGAGACAATCCCAGTTTGAGAGAAGGCAGGTCTAAGCATTAAACAGCATCCTGAAAGTCAAGTGCCTGTACCAGTAGGTGCCTGTACCAGTAGGCCTACAGTGACCTACTGCCCCAGCTTTAGCAGCCAACCTTGGCCTCATTCCCAAAACCAGGGTATACTCTGGAAGGAACTGCAGTCCTGGGAACTGGACCTGGGGTTCCAGTTGAAACTGGGCCCATATCCTATCTTCAGCCACCCAGAGCCCAGTGGTTCTCAGCTGGGCTAACTTAGAACCCCATGGGAGGGTTGACCACTGAGCCAGTAGCAGCTGCCTCTTCCAACTGGGGCAAGGGGCAGCAGGGCCAGACTCCACTTCCTGCAAGTCTGTGTTTGAGATTTTTACAACAACCATGTTACTTTTCTTTTTAATATTTATTTTTTTAGTTGCAGTTAGACATAATACCTCATTTTATTTATTTATTTTTATGTGGTGCTGAGGATCGAACCCAGAGCCTCGCATGTGCTAGGCGAGGGCTCTACCACTGAGCCACAACCTTAACCCACCATGTTACTTTTAAGATTTTAAAATGCCAAGAAAATAATCTACTTCTTTTTTTTAAAGAGGAATTTTTTTAACCTTCATTTTATTTTTATGTGGTGCCGAGGATCGAACCCAGCGCCTCATGCATGCTGGGCGAGCGTTCTACAGCTGAGCCACAACCCTAGCCCCTATAATCTATTATTTTTTTTGAATTTTTTTAAATTTATTTTTTAGTTGTAGTTGGACACAATGCCTTTATTTTATTTATTTTTATGTAGTGCTGAGGATTGAACCTAGGGCCTCGCACGTGCTAGGCAAGCGCGACCACTGAGCCACAACCCCAGCCCAATATCTATTATTTTTAATCAAATAAAAATCCAACGCTGTGGCCTACCCCAGACCTCCTCCATAGGGGTCTCTAGGAGCAAGAACCCAGAAATATAGGTTTTAAAGCACCACAGTTGAGTCTGGTATCCTCACCTGGTTAGGAAAACAGTGCTGGGGAGTGACACCTTCCAGGCCCACTCCTAGGATGCAGACAGGTATATGTGTCAAAGCATGAAAGGGATCTCATTGTGGTGAATGCTAGTGAAGGTCTGATCAGAGTGGCAATACCCAAGGAGAACATGGTCAAGTCCAAGTCACGGTCTTCTGTCCTTGAACTCCCCTGGGGTTGGAGCCCACCTGCCCTACCACCTGAATCTGGTCATCTGTCAGCAGTCCTGCAACCCCTTGCTGGACTTGCTTGAGGCCAGCTTCCCCTCCTCACCCCCAGGTCCCCTGCTTAGGGCACAGACCTTGGTCTAGAAGGCTTCCTGCACATCCCCCTCTGCTGACACAGCCTCCCACCCCACCCACCCCAAACACACTCACAGGCTCTATCACCCAACCAGAGGCTGTCTAGGTCTCTGTGCCCCTGCGGTTAGGTTTTCCATAATTACAATAATCACGCCACCAATGAATGAGTGCTTCTCCATACCAAGCCCCATTTTATAGCATGTCATGGCATTATGTCTTAGAATCCTGAAAGGGAAACTGAGGTTCAAGTTACATAGCTATTAAGTGGCAGAGGCAGGATTGAAGCCAATCTGCCTGACTCCAAAGACCATGCCCTTGAACCCAGCATGCTTTTGTCTCCACAGTCAGCACAGGGTGAGGGGCAGGGACCCAGGTCTGGCAATGTAGCACACAGCCCCTTCCCTCAGAAAGCTCAGTCTAGCTGAAGAGACACATTCCTGCAGCACAGCCTCGAGCTGAGGGAGTAATAAAACTGCCCACCACCCACTGGGACCCTCAGGGGTCTGAGAGGACCCAACGACTGGCTCACTGGAACAGGCTCCATAAGGCTCTACTGAGCGTCTATAAGTACCAGGCCTTGTGCACAATGCCTGCACAATTTGCCTCACAAGCTCCTCAATGGGTATCTGTGGCACTTTCCAGCTGAGGTCTTGACCACCTCCCTGAGCCTCACTTTTGTCATCTGTAAAATGGGAGTAGTGCTATCCACTTTCCAGGGCTGTTTGAGTGTGAAATGAATCCCCAGGCAGAAATGCTGGTGAGCAAGGCTTTCCTGAGGGCATGAGAAGGCAACGAGGACGTCCTGGGGTGAGGGGGAAGTGGCACCTTTCCTGTATTTCACGCCTCCAGTGAACATATCCAGGTGGTGCTCTGGGCACTGCTGAGGCCAAAAGACAGCATAGCACCCTAGTGTCAGAGGGCCAAGGGTGCCGCCAGACACCTGCAGCTTGAGAAAGTCTTTTCCAAGTGTCATTGTCCCACCCGCCACTACCACTGCCCATTGTCATTGCAGGTTAATTTTGTTGCAGCTATTGATGTGTACGAAGACGGAGAGGCCGGCCTGCTCCTGTGCTACAACTGTAAGTCGAGGCTGTGTTCTTATTCGCATTTGCCCTGATGGGCAACTGAAAGGGACTTGTCCTTAGATTTGCCTGATGAATTATCCTGGGTTCAAACTGCACTCTAGAAAGCAGCTAAAAAACATGTCCCTCCCTGGATCTCTGCTGTGCCTCAGACCTCTCAGAGATGCTGTCTCCAGGATGTGCATCAGTCAGGGGCCCTTGCTGTGTGCCATGGGCTGTGCTTAGTGCATAGTGGTCATTGTCTCATTTAATGCTCACTGCAGACGCCTGCAGCAGATGTGCTAACTCTTTCAAGGTCATACAACCTCAAAGCATCAACCTCAAAACACTTGGGACCCTCTTGATTTCAGAGTCCCAAATTTTAACCACTGTTACTGCAGGTTGAGAATCCCTCATCTGAAATTTTTGGGTCCAGAAGTGTTTCAGTTTCAGATCTCTAGGATTTCAGAGTATTTGCACATACACGATGACATATATTGGGTCTGGGACCTACATCTAAACACAGAATTCATTTATGTTTCATATATAATCTATGTAATTTTATTCACTATTTTTCATGCATGTCCATGTTGACTGTGACCCATCACGTGAGGTCAGGTGTGGAATTTTCCACTTGTTGATGCTCAAAAAGTTTTAGGTTTGGGGCCATTTTGGATATCTGATTTGGCAATTTGGGCTGCTATATCCTGATTTTGTGTTTCTTGGGTGTTAATGAAGTCAGCATCGGCCTGGGCCAGCCACAGCTGACTTAGTTTAGGTTAGGTGGCAGAGTGGATTTTGGAACCAAAGATATGAGGTAATGTGTTTGAGAATTTTCAGCATTTCAAAAGGTAATATTGCACTTTAATAAGAAGGGTTTTTTTATACTAAAAATAATAATAATAATAATTCTCTGTGTAAGTTTGCCCAGACTTAACTAAAACATATTTTCCAGCCTAAACTTGTATCATTTTAGTATAGTGATGCTGGTTATAGCTCATGAATCAGATATTTTAATAAATTAATTTGTAATGAACAAATATGAAAAAAAATCAATTAAGCAAAGAAATTTGGAAATGTTTTCAAAATTCAAGATTTATGGGGCATAAGTTAGGGGAAGGTAGTTGCAAGGCAGGAAGTGCTTTACAGTCAGTCAGTCACTCGGGACATATTTTATCCACAGGTTTTAACTTAAAATTTTCTCAAAAAAATGGGTCTTTAAAGTGTGGTCTTTTGATTTTGAAAAATATATGGGGAAAGAAACTGTAACAAAAAAAGCTAAAAATAAAAAATAAATGAAACAAAACCATTTTTTTTAATTAAAAAGAAAAACATAACAATGATGTAAAAATGGTTGTGGTGGTTGTTTTTGTTTCATTTTCAAAAGGACAGGGGAAGCTTAGGAGAAAGAGAAGCAGAGTGGGTTTTAGGATAAGAGATTAACCCAAACAGAAAGCTCGAACACCAATGCAAGTGGTGTCCCCTCTGCCACTGAGAAGCTCGACTGAGCAGTCTGTGCCCACTCAGTGGCTTCCATGCCACGTGTGATGGGAGTGGCCCCTTGGTCTCCTGGAGCCCTTCCCTGGCTGCATGATGTCCCTCTCCAGCCTCTGGTGTCATCTGAGGTCGGGGTGGGTGTGTGTCTTTTCACAGACCCCATATCAGAAGGTAGCATCTGTGTGCACCCATACTCCATAGGAGCCCAGGCTTTGGCAGTGCCAGGGCTTCCAAAGTCATGCCCTTTTCTTTGGACCAGGAGTCTGGCATTCCTTTTTTATCTCCCTTTCTCCCAGAAGGTTGCAGGTACCTGGTGAACAGCCCCAGAGAACCCGAGTGCTCTCCCTGTGGTTGCCAGGTGGCCCTGTCACTCCTTCCCATGACAGCCCTCACTTGGGTTTGTCCACATTCTTGTCTTGGTCACAGACACTTGTGCAGTGAAGGCCCTTCTCAGCAAGGCCCTTCTCAGCAAGGTGCTGCAGAATGATTGACTCCCCCAAAATTTGAAGCTGATTTTTATCACGTCAGCTTCTTTTTATTAAAAAAAAGTAAAATTTATAATACCTTTTATAAACCCAGAGTTTTATATAGAAAAAATCATTACCTCACATATGTTAATGATGACAATATTTTGTAACAGATTGTGACTTCCAGTTATATGTTATTTGAGAAAAAATATATTCACAAGATGAACTTGGGAAGGGAGTATAAATAGTTCAACATGTCCATGATGTTCTTATTTTCTCCTAATTATCTCTCTGTTGAATACCAGAGTAAGAAAAAAGAAAGAAAAGAACACTTTATTGTGACCTTAGCATTCAGTAACTGTTCACCTTTAATCTCAGTAATACATTGCAGTGCTCAGAGGGAACTCATGTGTTTGCTGATGACGTTTTAAAGATGATCACACAGAGAGCACTAGAAGAGCTCACGTAAGCACAACTTCTTGATGTGACTGGTTTTAACCTCAGGAAGTCTTAACTTTTGTGTGAGCAGCGTTGAGAAGGCAAAGCCTGCTTCTCAGCATATTTTGAGGATTAAATAGGATTGTGCTGTAAAGCCTATAACATCTCCTGGCACGGCTAGGTTTCTTTTTCTTCTTTTTATTCCAGAGTCATCAAAGTATTGATTCAGAATCCAATTTATTCATTCATTTATTTTGGGGGCCAAGTACCCAGAATTGAACCCAGAGGTGCTTTACCCTGAGCCACATCCCCAGTCCTTTTACTATTTTTATTTTTACAGAGTCTCGCTAAGTTGCTGAGGCTTGCCTCAAACTTGCAATCCTCCTGCCTCAGCCTCCCAAGTCACTGGGATTTCAGGCATGTGCAGAACCACACCCAGCAGATCCCAGTTTTTTAATCCTCACAGGGTATCAACATGGAGAAAGGACTTTTCTTCAAAGAATTTTATCTTAAAATTAGAAACAGTGCTTGTCAGCCTTGTTCTTCATCAGCTAGCAGGAGAAGATTATAAGCTCTGAGCTTTTTCCTGTGCAGTGAGATTCTTAAAATATCCCTCCACCAGTGCCGCACATCAGGCTGCCCTCGGTAACCTCAGTGAAGGAAGTCTTAGGCCTTTGTGCTGCCTTTGTGCCCAAGACTGGGTAATTTATAAAGAACCAAAATTTATTTCTCATAGTTCCAGAGGCTGGGAAGTCAAGACCAAGTTATGGGCATCTGAGGGGCCTTCTTGTGTCTCCAAACACTGGAAGAAAAAAAGAGCCAAAAAGGGGCAAGCTCTCCTCACGTGGCAGAAGAGCAGAAAAAAAGAAAACACACTCCTGAAGCCTTGTTATAGCAGCCCTGACCACCCGAGCTGGAGGGGATTATGCTCAACAGATGAGAGGTGACAGTGGCCTGGACCAGAATGAGAGCATCGGATGTGCCAAGAAGCAGTCAGACTCATGATGTGTTTAAATCTCAAAACCAAGATCCCGTGTAGTCCGCAAATCCACAACCCGCTCTGGCTGCAGGTTCTCAGCAGCAAGCACTAGCCTTCCATGGCAACAATGTTTTGTTTGTTGTTTGTTTGGGTACCAGGAATTGAACCCAGGGCACTTAACCACTGAGCCACATCCCCAGCCCTTTTTGTATTTTATTTAGAGACAGGGTCTCACTGAGGTACTTAGGATCTCACTAAGTCGCTGAGGCTGGCTTTGAACTTGCCAACCTCCTGGCTTTGGGATTTCAAGCATGCACCACTGTACCTGGCAACAGTATGTTTTTGTGAAACTTTCTTGTTTATACTACTCTTTTAAATTAAACATAATTTTTTTAAAGGAAGAGTTGGGGTGTGGCTCAGTGGTAGAGCACATGATCAGCATGTGCAAGTCACTGGATTTGATCCTCAGCCCCCCCCAAAAAATGAAGAAGAACCAGGAAAGTTTGCTGACACATGAAATGTGGGATGTGAGAGAAAGAGAACAAAAAAAAGAAGCCTGTGGGTTTTTGGCATGGAACATGGAGAATATCATTTCCTGACATGAGAGAAGCTTTGAGAAGACCAAGTTTGCCAAGTGTGGTGGTGCATACCTGTAATCCCAGTGATACAGGAGGCTAAGGCAGGAGGATCGCAAGATCAAGGCCAGTCTGGGCAACTGAGTAAGGCCCTGTCTCAAAATAAAAATTAAAAAGGTCTGGGGATATAGGTCAGTGGTAAAGTGATCCTGGTTCACTCCCCAGTGCCACAAAATAAAATGAAGGATGCCATCTGCTGTGCCACATGGCTGGCAGACCAGATGTGACAGATCTGCACTGGGCTGTTTGACAGGCATCAGAAACTTTGAGAAGAGGGGCTCTTTGGAAGCCACAAGACAAAAGCCTGATTGCAGAGGCATAAAACAGTGGCCAAAGGGAAGACAAAGATTCCCTGAAGTAGTAAAGAATTTTCCTTTAAGTGTAAAAGAGAAAAGGAAGGGGCAAAAGTTGGACCCCTCTTGGTCATAAGGACCTTGTTAACAAACACCTGATTGTAAGGCTGCTTAGAAGCACCAGAAGAGAAGGAACGGATCAGCCACACCACGGAGCGTTGAGCGCTGAGTCCACTGGCAGGGTGCATGCAGTGGGCACCCAGCATGGCAGGGCACAGTCCTGAGGGGAGTCTTCTCAGAAGACTTTGATGTCACAGGAAGCTGAGAACGAGGATCCTTTTTCTTCCCTAACTCTAGTTAATTTCCCCTTTCTTAATAACTCATTCTGTCAGGTAAACTGTTGTGAGACAGTAGACAGTGTTTTACAAGGCACAGTGGTGACGCCAAAGGAGTCCAACAGATTATACAGGGTAACGGAGGGGTGCTCATTCCTGGTGCTTAAGTGGAACCTCTCTATTGCTGCCACCGCCTTTGCTCCACGGTATTGTCCTTGATGGGCCGTCCTGGCTCCTCACCTCTCCTGTCTCGCTGAGGCAGGTGACACCAGGAGTTTCAAAAAGACCAATGACGCTGTACAGGATTCCATGTAATAAGATGTCACGGGAAGGTGTTGCCCAGAGAGATGAGCGTGAGAAGTCAGGCTACGCAAGAAGAGAAGGGACAGTCCCTGCCACTGAACACCAGTGCCCATAACGCCCATGTCCAATACTCACAGGGCAGGCACAAGTGCTGGTATCCCCGAACTGAACCAAACTGTACCCAGTGGTATCCCACAGCCATAACAGAGAGAAAGACACCTAAGGACACGCTTCTGTCCCCACCTTTCAGACACTGCAGCCTGCTCCCCTTTCAGACTCCTTCTCCCTGGTTTCTGTCCCCTCTTGTTTTCCTCCTTCTTCTCTGGCTGTTTGTTCCTTGGTCTCTTCTTCCAGCCACCACTGAAACCTCGTCTGGCCAAAGGCCTGGGTCCTTGCCCTTCTCATCTGGAGGTTCATCCTCCCACTGGTACCTCAAAGCCAGGCCTAGTCCAGAGCTCCAGCTTCGTCTCACTCCTCACCAAGTGGCCAACCTCGGCAGCTCAGAGGCACCTCAGGCTCACCTTATCCAACCTGAACTCCTCCCAGGAGCCTCCTCCCAGGAGCCCCTCCTCATAGCCCCTGCCCTAGCAAAGGCCATAGCATCTATCTGTCACCCAGGCCATTGGCCCCCAGGTACCTCCCACCGCCAGGCTCCCAGCTGTCTCCCCACAGAGCTCTGATTAATCACAAATGCCCCATCATCTTTGTTGCTGTTGGACCAGTCCTCCTCACCTGGGTCACTGTATAAGGCAGGTAATTTTTTTCTTTTAATGCTGGGGATCTCACCCAGGCCTTGCATATGACATGCAAGTGCCCTACTGCTGACCTGCTCCCCGGCCCAAGGAGCATAACCTAACTGGACTCTGGCTGTGCCTTACAGCAGCCTGCCTGCCTCTCTCCACTGCTGAGAGTTACTTTCCTAAAACTCTAATCCAGCCATCTGACCTTTCCTGGCTGTGAACCCCTCTCCCAAGCTGGCCTCTGCCTGCTTCCGTGCCTGGCCTGTCTCCTGCCTCTCCTTATACACACAGTATCCTCCAGGTCCACTTCCTCTCATCTCTTTCCTTGGAAACTGGTAGTCTGCTCCCTTTTCCTAGAAGCCCGACTCTTGTCCTCCAGCACTTGGAGCGTGCTCTGATCCGCCCATGTGGGGTATGTGCCATACCTGGGCTTCCACTGTCCGCCTGCCTCCTGCTGAGAGAGCATGTGCCCTGTGCTCTGTGGCTCTCTGCCTATCTTCCTATCCACGGTCAAGCAGGGCAGAACCCTGTCTGATTCACCTTCAGAACCTCAGCCCTGGGCACAGTCTGCCTTGCATAGGTCAATGCTTGGTAAATGTATCCTGAATGACAAGAAGATGACTGATTTCCAATAGACTCGTATGCAAGAGTAACACTGGCTGGGCACATGTGGGAAGCCCCTGATGGAGCTGGCCAGGCTGTATCACTGTGCCGGGTGACAAGAACAGCTAATGCTTGCCTAAAATGCACGAGGCCTTGAATTCCATCCCCAGCATCACAGGAGAAGAAGAAGGAGGAAGAGAAAGAAAGAAAGCAGCTAATTAGTCTCATTTTGGGAAGAAGCTGAAGGTCAAGGAATATATTCACCATCTATTTGCCTGCCAGTTGGGTCCTGTTGATTCAAGGTAAATTTTATGTAGAATATAAAATGCTACTAAAGAAAAGGTGTGATAAGGCTTCATTCAATTTTTTCAATGTCATCATTTTCAGCTTTATAACATTTCAAATGTTATTATCAAATGAGTAACAATCACATCTCATTATAATAATGATTTTATATACATATGTATACATATATATATAATAGTATCACATATAATTATGTAAAGATAAATTAACCGATAGAACATAATAGAGAATGTAGAAATAGACCTATATATATTTGGTTTGTTGATTTTTTTATAAATATTTATTTTTTAGTTATAGGTGGACACAATATCTTTATTTTATTTTTCATGTGGTACTGAGGATCAAGCCCAGCACCTCTCGCATTCTAGGTGAGTGCTTTAGCTCTGAGCCACAACCCCAGCCCAGTTAATTGATTTTTGACAAAGATGTAAAGACAGTTCAAAGGAGAAATGAGTCTTTTCAGCAAATGGTGATGGAATAACTGAATAGCCATATGAAAAAGGGATAAAATAAAACTTGATCCGTGGGCTGGGATTGTGGCTCAGTGGCAGAGTGCTTGCCTCACACGTATGATGCACTGGATTCCATCCTCAGTATCACATAAAAATAAATAAAATAAAGGTATTGTGTCCATCTACAACTAAAAAAAATTTTTAAAAAAACTTGATCTGTACCTCACATAAGATAAAATTTCACTAAAAATGGATCATAACTAATTGTAAAACCTAAGACCAGAAAACTTTTAAAAGAAGGCTAAAAAGAAGATTTTTAAAAATATTTTTTAGTTGTTAGACTTTTATTTTATTTATTTGTATGTGGTGTGAGAATCGAACCCAGTGCCTCACCCATATGAGGCAAGCACTCTTCCACTGAGCCATAACTTCAGCCCTGAGAGAGAAGACCTTAAATTGGCAAAAATTTTCTTAGATTATAGCACCAAAAACACAAGCACATAAAGGAAAAAATTAATAAACTTCATCAAAACTAAAAGTGTCTTCAAAAGACACAATTAAGAGAATGAAAAAAAAAAAAGGCTCAGAGAAAATATTTGCAAATCACAAATCTGGTAAAGAGCGGAATCCAGGAAATATAAGGAACTCTCAAGACAATGATAAGAAAATAACCCAATTATGGGCTGGGTCTGTGGCTCAATGGTAGAGCACTCACCTAGCATGTGTGAGGCCCTGGGTTTGATCCTCAGCTGGAAGGGAGGGAGGGAGGGAGGAAGGAAGGAAGGAAGGAATCGTGTCCATCTACAACTAAAAAAAAAAAAATTTAAAAAAAAGAAAGAAAATAACCCAATTAAAAAGGGAGCAGAGAGGCTGAGGTTGTGGCTCATCAGTAGAGCACTTGCCTAGCACATGCAAAATGCTGGGTTTGATCCTCAGCACCATATAAAAAATAAATAAATAAAATAAAGGTATTGTGTCCAACTACAACTAAATATATATATATATATATATATATATATATATATATATATATTTTTTTTTTTTTTTTTTTTTTTTTTTAAAAAGAGAGCAGGGCTGGGGTTATGGCTCAGAGGGAGAGCACTTGCCTACCATGCATGAGGCACTGGGTTCGATCCTCAGCACCACATAAAAATAAAATAAAGATATTGTGTCCACCTGTAACTAAAAAATAAATATTTTTTTAAAAAGAGCAAAACATTCCATTAGACATTTCATCAAAGAATACAATGGATCATAAATGCCTTAGTCCACTTTGTGCTGCTATAACAGAATACTACAGACCAGGTAATTTATGAACAGTAGAAGTTTGTCTGTCTTATGGTTCTGGAGACTGAAAAGGCCAAGATCAAGGAACCAGATCTAGTCAAGGTCTTCTTACTGCTGTATCATTTCATGGCTACCACTGAGCCACAACCCCAGCCCCTGTTTTTTTTTTTTTTTTTATGTATATTTTAGTTGTTGATGGACCTTTATTTTATTCATTTATTTATATGTGGTGCTGAGAATTGAACCAGCACCTCACCATGCTGGGCAAGTACTCTACCACTGAGCCACAACCCCAGCCCTAATCCTTAAAAATAAGAAAGGAGCTGGATGCACACACCTATAATCCCAGCAACTCGGGAGGCTGAGACAGGAGGATCGCAAGTTCAAAGCCAGCCTTAGCAACATCGAGACACTAGCAGCTTAATAAGACCTTGTCTCTAAATAAAACACAAAGTAAGGCTGGGGATGTGGCTCAGTGATGGAGTGCCCCTGAATTCAATCCCCAGTACCAAAAAAATAAAAATAAACAAGAAAGTAGCTGGGCTCAGTGGTGCCCACCTATAATCCCAGCAGCTTGGGAGGCTGAGGCAGGAAGATCGCAAGTTCAAAGCCAGCCTCAGCAATTTAGCAAGGCCCTAAGCAACTTAGCAAGATCCTGTCTCTAAATAAAAAATAAAAAGGGATGGGGATGTGGTTAAGTGCCCCTGTGTTCAATCCCCAGTACCAAAAGAAAAAAAAAATGTGCCTCACTGAAAATTTTAATATGCATACTGTTCTGGGCAGTGATTTGACCTTGAGATGGGCAGGGATAGGCAGTCAGGCATCCCCTGTGGTTAGATGTGGTCTAGATGGTCCAGCCTTTGGGGGAAGAAATTGGCAGGATATGATTTTAAATTGACCCAACATTGACTCACAGGCAATTATTTTAAAAAGCAATTAATGAACTATGAAGGAGGAATGCTTGATCATCTGTTACAACATCTTCTGAAAAGCAAAATCTGGAAACAAGGGAAGAAGATATATTTTGTCATGTTCAAATACTGAAATGCCATACAGTGATTTAAACATGTTCTAGAAGAATACATAGAATATACAAAAAAATGAAAAAAGGAAATTACTTTTTCAAGTTCAGTTCTGTCTCTTCTTAGAACATTTCTCTATTTTTTTATTCCTTCATAAAAATTTTTGGAGGAGAAATATGAAAATGTCATCAGTCCTTCTCTGTGGCTTTATGTTTTTCTTGGTTTCTTGAATTTTTCACAACAAAACACAGAAAAAAATAGTAAAGCCCATAAATATGTTAGCCGTCTATGTAAAAAGAGTGTTTAATAGTCACATTCTGAATAAAATAAAATTATGTGACTCACCTATAACCCAGCACATTTTACTCCACTGTGTGTCCACCAGAGAAGTGAAGCCACACAGACTCATCCTGGGATGTCCACAGCAGCTTTATGCACAACAGCAAGCAGTGGGAACAACCAGAGGCCCACCAGCTGGTAACAACACACACAAAATGTGTGTGTCCACAAGGAAAAATATTATTTCTCCATTAAAAAAAAAATATATCACCGAAACATTGGT
The DNA here is from genome assembly GCF_021218885.2 of Marmota monax. Classification (NCBI taxonomy): domain Eukaryota; kingdom Metazoa; phylum Chordata; class Mammalia; order Rodentia; family Sciuridae; genus Marmota; species Marmota monax. The sequence continues at coordinate 20,098,402 of NW_026692912.1, forward strand.
GGACCTTAAAACATTGTGCTCAGTGAACAAACAGACACATCAGGCCACAAACTATATGATGCCATTTAAAAAAAATGTCCAGGAAAGACAAATTCAGAGACAGGAAGTAGATTAATGGTATCGAGGGCCTGGGTAGGATGGGAGTGACTATTTAGTGGGCATGGGTCTTTTTAGGTGATAAAATGTTCTAAAATTAGGTTTGGATACTGATGTACAATTCTGTAAATAAAATTTGAAGAATCGTACACTTTTAAGTGGATGAATATTATGGTTTAAAATAGAGCTTTTTAAAACTAATATTACAATAAAATTGTAAGGCTAACCGTGATGACTTCTGTACAAAAGGGGCCTACCGGACTTTGTCACTCTGATGGTATCTGAGCCACGTGGACTTGGGTTCAGAGTGTGGAACAGTGTAACTGAACTCAGCAGACCTTAATGTAGTGCTGGCTCTGGTTCACCAGGGGGATGCGCACAGGTGGCTTCAGGTTCTCATGGAGAAACAGCACAGAGTGTATCCAGCTCCAAGACACTTGTCCTGAGTGAGGCTCCAGTGGGACCCACCCTGCCAGCAGACTCCCTCCACCAGAAGACTGCCAATCAGAGCCCTTCTGGATCTCTCACACGTGGGGGGACCTTATGGCAGAGGCAGGAAGCATACCCTCTGCAGCCACAGGCCTGGGTCTGGACCCTGCTCCTGGCAGTACCTATGAGGCCAGAGGAGCTACTTCCCTCTCCTCCCCTCAGTCTTCTCTTCTGAAATAAGCATAATAACAGCACTTTCTTTGTATAGGAAGTGCTTCAGAAAGTCAAACCAATTAAATGAGATGGTGTTGTTAAAGCTCAGCTCCTGGCACGCAGTAGACTCCACAAATGGCAGCTGTTAGTATCTGCAGTCCTAACATTACTCTGGCTCGGGCTGCCTCTGGCCCTTGGCATCTAGCATCAGAGCAGTGTTGCCCCTGGGTATTTATAAAGAACTAGCTGAGAGGATGCCATTCTGGTTGTTTCTCTAGTTGCATCTAAGTGTGGTCTCTCACAAAACGGGTGCTGTTGTTTTCATTGCAGACAGTTGCATCTATAAAAAGGTTTGTCCATTTAATGGCGGCTCTTTTTTGGTTCAACCTTCCGCGTCAGATTTCCAGTTCTGTTGGAACCAGGCTCCATATGCGATTGGTAAGAAAACCCATCATGACACTTTCCCATTGACCGCTGTGTCTGAACTTCTACACTGCCCTGAAGTGTATGTGTGTGAGGAGCTCTCAGGGGCTTTTCTTTTAAAGTACTCCTGCTCTGTGCCCCTTTGGGGCTCTTGTCTTCTGCTCCTGGCTCTTCCCAGTGCTTGAGCACATGTGCATTCAAGAGCAACTAAATATCATTTTCAGTGCCTGCTCATCATTTCTGGGCCTCACTTTCTTCTTTCTAAAACTCAAGCACAAGGTCTCCAGCCTCAGGATGCTGAGTGGCTTCTGGGCAGCCCAGTGCTTTCCAGGCCATTTTCACATATCTTGAAGCCTAAAAGTCTAGAATCACAGAGATGCAGGTACATTACCTGCCACTAAGATGCTAAGACCCGAGTGGTGCTGCTCTGTGTCTGTGGCTCACGACCTACAGCTGGGTTTTGCCTTTGAGAATCGGAGCAGAGCCAGGAATTTTCCAGTTATGCTGTTTTCCTCACAATGAAATTGTCTGCTAATAGATCCACATTGTAGTGTTTTAAGGGATGAGCAGAGGAAGCAAGGCAAGGCCTGGGCGACTGGCCAGGCTTTTACAGATGAGATGGGAGAGTGCCAGATGACTTCCAGGGGCTGAGCCACTAGAGGTCGCTTGAGAGGTCAAAGCCAGAGGCATGGTGGATAGACTGAGTGCAGAAAGGAAGGGCCAGAGTAAAGGAGCGCAAGAGCACGACAGGGATCAGGCAAAGGGACACAGGTGCAGTCAGAGGGCACTCAGGGAAATCTGTGTTATAACTACCATTGCAAGGAGAGGGGCTGACATTTACCAACGAGCAAACCCTTGGAGCCCAAGGGACGCTGTGAGGGACAATGAAGGGACAAGATGCAGCCACTGCCCAGGCCCACAGCCAGAAGAATGGGGAGGAGTGACCAAGTATGGGGATACGGAATGGGCTTGAAGAAACTGTACAGGAACGAGTTTCCAGGCAGGATGGCATGTGCCAAAGGAGGGGTGTGTGGAGCTGCAGTCTGGGTGATAAGGGGGCAGGTCCTGCAGGGCTCTGGCAGGTGAGCTGCCAGAAGGTGGGTTGATGGCAAGAAGTGCGGACAGCGCTCACCTGGGTGGCAGCCAAGGGGAGAAGGCCTCGGGAGCAAAGGCCATCTAAGCACAGGGGGCCGTGGCCCTGTGAAGGAAGAAGAGAAGCAGCCAGGGCAGTGGGAGAGACGGATGTTTCTGAAGCAGTGAGGATGACTGTGTGACAGACGGTCATGGCCATCCGCAGCCACCTGGCCAGCGGTGGGTGCTGACTGCCGTTACCTTGCAGTTTGCGCCTTCCCGTACCTCCTGGCCTTCACGCCCGACTCCATGGAGATCCGCCTGGTGGTGAACGGGAACCTGGTCCACACGGCCGTGGTGCCGCAGCTGCAGCTCGTGGCCTCCAGGGTGAGGAGAACTGGGGTTTTATTTCCATGGGAGGGGCCTAGGGAGCCCCAGCACTGTGGGATTTCAGGTGAGCACAGAAACTGCCTCTCACCAAGTTGGGTGGTTGGTGACAATGCTACTGTGGGTCACCATTCCAGGAATGAGAAGAAAAAGCAACAAGACCGAGGGGTGGGCTCATGTGTGTGGCCTCCTCAGCCTTCACAGTGCTTCTCAGTTGTGTGGACACAATCACTGTGTGGTGATGGCAGTTGGGGACACCCAGCTGAAAAGAGAAATCCGTTCATGTCACTGCTGCCCTGAAGGACCATTCAAGTCTAGAAAAGTAGGAGCTTGAAGCAGCCGTTGACCACTTTCCAGCCTCAGCTTGAGTTTGTGCCTATGTAATGTGGCTCATTGACTAATCCATGTCCCATAACACAAAGACTGAGCACAGCACAGGGATGCAGGTGACATCACAAGTGCCTGCCATCACTGGCACATTGGGCTGGTGCCCTGGGGCATGTGGTCCTAACGGTCCTGACATTGCCCACACTTGGGTGGAGGGCAGCTGCTCCCTACTTGATGTGGCAAGGTCTTCCCAGTAACAGTGCAGGTAGCGGGCATCAAGTTTAACTCCCACCGTGTGGGGGAAATGGGTGTGTGTGTGTGTGTTGTGGGTGTGAGCATTAGCTGATTGTGTTACTGATATAAAAAAGCTCTCAATTTACAAACAATAGTAAAATATACAATGTTCTTTATCATAAAATCCATAGCCAGTTGGTTCTTATTAACACATTTAATTTTTGCTGAGCTCTTATATCCGTAGCCAGCCAACATCTATAAGGAAACTCTGATTTTATGGTTATAGTTATTTCTCAGCCCAACTTCTTTCTCCAATAAGTTTATTGTCCGTAAATCTGATATGTGGCCTACTGTTCACCTTTCTCACCTGGAAACAAACCGTAGTCATTAAACCAGAACTTCTTCTGGCCCTAGCTCTAGACTCAACACACTTTTAAGTTTAATCTTCATGTCCACATTGCCTTGGTGGAGACAGTCAACACAACCACAAATCAAGCTCTGGTTTTTAGCCCTTGTCAATTGCTTTGGTATAAATAGTCCCACTGTAGTTGGTTTCCAGCTTACTGTGCAGCATCACTGAAAGTGGGGTGGGAAGAGCTGGCCGTGGCCACCAGTGGACATCATTTCCACTGTACACATCATGTTGATGTCAATAACCACAAGAGCACAGATAATAGTACATGTCTTCCAATAATTAGGAAAGGTTGTATTCTTATATTGAGCTCAATTTAACTTTTAATATGGCTGTGTTTAAGAGTTGGCCTGCAGAATTCCTGAAAGTTGGCTGTCATGAGTCATATCCAACGTACTACTGCTGTTGTCACCAAAGCCAGCACATAGGGTACTGGAATGTTTGCCGATGTTTGAGTGAACATCCACCTCCACTCTGCAGAATGGACTGGCAGAACCTCAGATCCCTTCCAGCTGAAACCCTGGGTGCCTAAGATTCCCTCGAAGGAAATGTGTGTGGCGTCTGTGTTTGCACAAGTGTGAGGGCTGTTTTCTGCTGTAGATCAACACATAGATACAGGAAGTGGAGAGACCCAATCCTCAGGGAAGTCTAATGCTGTGCCAGGCACTCTGGAGGCCCCCACTGGCCGTCCTGTACCAGGCTGCACACCCTAAGCATGTCAGGATGTCATAGCCAAGCCAGGGACCAAATGGGGTTTGGCAGTGATGGCGGAGGGCCAGTAGGTGTGGGGCTGGAAATCTGGGCAGCTCAATAACCCTTTCTCTTCTTTTCAGTCAGATATATACTTCACAGCAGCCGCGACTGTGCCCGAGGTCTCATCTGAAGGCAGTTCCAAGGGAGCCAGTGCCCACAGTTCTCCTCAGACACCCCCAGGCCGAGACACTCCAGTATTTCCTTCTTCCCTGGGGGAAGGTGAAGCCCCATCTTTACTGTCTTACTAATAGCTGATTTCTCTAGTTCATTGTCAAATATCTACAGGTGACTACTGCTAAAGAAGTTACTCTCCTCGCCAGGCATGCCTGTCATCCCTGCAACTAGGGAGGCTAAGGAGGAGGATGGCAAGTTTAAGACCAGTCTGAGCAACTTAACAACACCCTGTCTGAAATAAAAAATAAAAGGGCTGGGATATAGCTCAACATTGGAGCACCCTGGATTCAACCCTGAATACAGGTGGAGGGGGAGCCATTATTTAAAGCCACTTAAAGAATCTTGCAATGTGAATGTATTGGTTGCATTCTTAAGAAACTTTGTGCTTTTAAAAATTGTTTCAGTAGGGAAAAGGGAATTCAGAGCTAGAGAGTTTCTGACTTGCAATAAGCTATTCTCTCTCCTTCAGGGATATTAACGGTCATGGGGTTTGTAGCTAGAAGTACCTAGTCATAAAGACTCAGCATCATTCAGCCCACCCACTGGGAACCCTGGCGGCCTGCAGTGGTTTCTGCATGGCAGTGAACACAATACCTTTCGTAACTTCTTGCCACATGAGTGGTCCTTATCACTTGTTAAGATAAAGCATGGGGCCCCCAGGCAAGGCAGCTCTTTGCCTTTCTTGTCTAGCTTTTCTCCTGGCCAAGCATAACCATAACAAGTGCATTTTATCTAATCTAAATACATGAAGAGGAAGTCCATAGAAAACACAAAGCCATCGGAGCCACTGCTTGTGACATGGAAGATCAGCATGTGACAAAACCTTTCTTCATGCTAACTATATTGAGGATCAGAAAATTATTCTCTTGTAAATAGTAGCAACCTAAAGTTCTTATGTTGTTTTCTAAATCATATTTCAGGTGAAATTCAGTCAAAAAATCTGTACAGGATTCCACTTAGAAACCTAGTCGGCAGAAGCATCGAGCGACCTCTGAAATCACCCTTAGTCTCCAAGGTCATCACCCCGCCCACTTCCATCAGCCTTGGCATCGCTGCCATTCCTGTCACTCATTCCTTGTCCCTGTCACGCATGGAGATTAAAGAAATAGCAAGCAGGACCCGCAGGGAACTGCTAGGTAATGGCTTTCAATGTTTGTGTTTTCACCGCTGACAAATAGACTAGCTAGTTTTACCTTTGGATATTAATATCCTCAAAAACTATGACTTAAAAAAAACTTTCCCTTTAAAAAGGGATTTATAAATAAATTATAGTCCAGGGAATACCATATTGTTTTCCCAAAAAAAGTGATGCTGTTGATCTGTATTTATTGGTGGAGAACACTTCCCAAGCCTTGCTAAGGAGGAACAGGCAGTTTATAAAACACTGTGTCTAGTGGAGTTCAACTTTTTAAATAAAAGTATCTATATATGTTTAGTAGTCTAGAAAAGCATCTATCAGGAGTTGTGGCCCACAGTTCTCAGAGACCACTTTATATTGGTACATCCAGAAGTGGAAATTTACCACATTTTTACACACACACCTCACTTCCCTTATCATTTCCCCCAGCCCAGTGGCCAAAGGGGCAGGTCTGAGAGCAAGTCCAGATGCAAGGCATTTGTCATGCCCTCTTCTCCCAGCATGCACAGAGGCCCAACCAGAAAAACATGAGGCCCCTTGGTCATTGTCAAAGGGCTGGAAGCTTCTTATTCAGATTTGCAGAATCAAAAAATGGAAAAATGGAAGCATCATGTTAAACCAGTAAGAACTGGTTTGAACACTAGAATTGGGATCAACATGGCATGAAAATTACAAGGACAGTTGGCTTTGGTGCGTTCCCCCCTACAGTAATGTTTTCTGAATAACTGGAGAAGTATTTCAGGCCACTTGACAGGGTGGTTTTCACAGTTGGAGTTGGTAAAATATGTGTATTGCTATTTTAACCCACTCTTTCATCTGAAAGCCTCATCTGCTGGCCACTGTTGTACAAACCACCAAGCCTTTCAGAAACTGAAACTTGATGAGTCAGAGAAAGACAAATCACTCTCTATAAGACTGGAGGGACTTTATCTCCTTTATTAGGCTCTTCTGAGTCTCTTTGGGGACTTTTGTTTGATTGGTTAGTTGGTTGGGTTTTGTTTTGGTTTTGGTTTGGTTTTTTGCAGTGCATATATACTTTATAGTCAAAAGGGGGGAAACCCCTTTACCAACAAGGAAGCTGAGTTTATATATATCCTATCATCTTTCTTCCTGACTCTATCCCAATAACACACCAATACTCAACCAAGAACAAAAAGGGTGTTTCCTATCTCCATGGCAGCTGCATGGTAATGACCCTGTGATTCTCCTCTGTAATCCAGGCCTCTCAGATGAAAGTGGACCCAGGGCAGAAGGAGCACCAAGGGCCAAATCAAAACCCCGGAAACGGTTAGAAGAGAACCAAGGAGGCCCCAAGCCTGGGACAGTGAGATCGACTAGCAGTGACAGGTAAAGAGGGGACCAGCCCTTGCCCAGAGCAGTGATCCTATGTGTCACAGCAGTGCCCAGGAGGCCTTTGGCCAGCATGGCACAGGGTCAGCATCTGGTTCCTCTCTGAGACCCTCAAAGAGCAGAACCTTCCAGGACAGGGCTCAACAAACAAGCAACCTTATTAGCAATCAAACAAATGCTCACTGAAATATATCAAGAGGGCCTAGGGTGTGGCTCAGTGGTAGAGTACTTGCCTAGCATGTGGGAAGCCCTGGTTCCCATCACCAGCACCCCAAAAATAAAAAATAATAAAAATATATTGAGACTTTTTTTCACTCATCAGATGGATAGAAATTTGTAGCAACAGAACTGAGAATGTAGCTCAGTAGTAAATCACCTGCCTACTGTTGTGGGGCAGGTTGCTCAGAAAACACACCAGGTCACAATTTTGTCCAAATTGAAGAGTCTTTATTTAGCTGGCCAGCTGATGACTGTTCCCCACAGGACCCATAACTGCCTCTGTAAGAAACAGCCCCGAGCCTGAGCATTTTAGAATATTTAAAGGCAAAAACCACATCTGGGTTGATGTAGCTGCAAGCAAGCAGGTACAGAAGCTGAATTGGGCAGTTAACAAGACAATGCAATGGGTACACTGGTATTTCCCACAGACTTTCCAGGTTGGCATAATAGCAAGCAATCAGAAGGGAAGTGGGTCAAAATGACCCTAGTTTAGTACAAGTTAGAGAATGGTTACTAACATCTAGACAATCAGTCTCTGACAAGGTACATTGCCCAAGAAAAATGGAAAGGAAGGAGAACTATTTTACATTGTATAAGAATTGCTATTTTGTGTTGCCAAGTTATGCTATGTAGCTATTAATGGTTACAGAGGAAGGGCTTTCACATGGGAGAAGCATTTCTTACATGATATGAAGTCTCAGGGTAAAATGGAGTCTGTTTGGTCATTGCCCATATAGCCTGGCCCATAACACTAGTATGTGTGAGCCCCTGGGTTCTATCCCCAGCCATACACAAACACTATCAATACTAACCACTGGACATGTAAACAGGGAGGGCCCTTCTGAATGGCGGTTCAGCATCACATGTAATATTTGTGGGGTCACACAGGTTTGTCCCATAAGCTCTACTGTTGTCCTTCAGGCAGCATTATGGCTCCTGTGTGTGCAGGGTAATGGAGCTGTGTCCATCTTTGCTTGTTCACCCAACACACATTCTTGGAGAACCCAGCACTGAACAGGGGTTGAGATATGGAAATGACCCAGCCCCAATCTGGGCCTTCAGGGGGCTCACAGGCCAGTGGCGAAGGTCAAGAGCCCCACAGTCACTGCTTCCAAGGTGACAAGTGACACGGGCAGGAGCATATCAAGCATGGATCCTAGGGCAAATGTGTATGAGCCTGACAGAGGAGAGGCAGCCCTCACTAGTGCTTTAATCCAACACTCAGTGCCAGGGACTTTGCCCCAGAGAAGTCAACAGTAAACAAATAAGCAAATCATCTCAAATAATGACAAATGCTATAAAGAGATTTTAAAGAATATAAGTGATAGGGTGGCAAATAGAAGGTCAACTTCTTTTCTAATTTTTTTTTTCTTTTTAGTTGTAGATGGACCTTTATTTCTTTTTATGTGGTGCTGAGGATCACACCCAGCGCCTCACATGTGCTAGGCAGGCACTCCACCACTGAGCCTCAGCCCCAGCCCCTAGAAGGTCAACTTTGATAGGGGGTCAAGGAAGATTTTGGAGGAAATGTCATGGTGCTAGGCTTGGAATGAATGATAAGGAACTAGGGGAACAGTTCCTATGACTGCAGGGACTTGGGGCAAAGAACCCTGAAGCAGGCACAGTGTGGCCAGAGACAGAAGGAACAAATGGACAGGCTGAACATGGAGAACAGTCAGGGGCGGTATGAGGCTGAGCAGGCAGAGCAGGCCCAGGAGCATTTGTTGAGTCATGCCCTCCTTGAGACACAGAACCAGTTTGGGTCAAATTATTTAAGCAGCTATCAAGAAAGCAGAGGGAACTGGTTGGCTGGAGACTGGAGCAGCCCAGGCCCTGTACCTCTGCTATGGGAGGAATTTCAGCTTATCCTCAGGCCATTGGAGGATTTGAGGCAGAGTGACATTATCCAGATGTTCACTTCAGAGAGGTGAATGAATAATGCTTCAGCAACAATTCTGTGTCACACCCTGGTCTTTAGTCCTCACAAGCCCCAGAGCTGGGCTATCTGATTCCAAGGCTTGAGTTGGGGAGGGGACCCCTGTACTTCCACACCTTTCCCATTGGGATGGGGACAGGGCAGACACTCCAATGAGCCCAGTTCCCTTGTGTTCCCATTGAGTCCTTGACAGTGACTTTTCTCTTCCAGGATCCCATCAGGCTCCTTGGAAAGTCCTTCTACTTCTGAAGTCAATCCCAAGGCGTGTTACCACTCCACAAGCTCTGACCAGGACCCAGTGGCAGAGAGGGAGGGCAGCCCCGTCTCGGTCTGGGGCAGCAGCCCCTTTCAGCTCACAGCTTCCTCAGATGAAGACATTATTGACTTGAAGTAAACAGTCCAAGTCTTGTTGCCATCCTTAGTTTTCTTATGGAGATTTATACTCTTTAAACAGTTCTAACATCATTTCTCAACAAAATGTGGCTCCAGCCTGTCAGCGATCTATTGGACCAAACTTTCTGCACACTCGGCCAGTTGGGTCACTCTCCAATGTCCGGTGCCATCTTTCTTGACCTTTGTTTCTTTCCTTTCAGGAACCATCATTCCCTTGTAATAAAGGTGATAGATTTCATTGAAGTTTTAGATTGAAACTTTGAATAAATCAAAAATGTTCATTCTTATTTACTGCAACTTCTCTTATATTTTATATACTTAGATGGAAAATTATTTTTTCAGTATAATTTTGATTTATGTCACACAATGTGTTTCTTTTATAAAGAGTAGCCATTGCTTTTTAACTTTATTATAAATAAGTTTTCTTTCTGCACTGTTGGCCCACTGTTTGAGTTCACTGTGATTGGAACCAGCTGTGTTCCTGCCTGTAGACTTGAGAAGAGTTGCATGGTTGGATCTCAGAAGCTCCTTCTTCCTCCTTGTGTCTCTTGATAAATAATAAGGCATAGGAACTTGTCAAAGTCTTAAGATTATTCTGTCTGATTTTGTTACTGAGATATAACCAGGTTCTCCCTTGTGATCAAATGAATCCTTGAATTCCCTCCTCTTGTGGGTTTGTCTTGCTCTTTCACATGAACCAAATCATTATCCTTCAGAGGAAGGATACCATGCATCTGCCTTCTCCAGCTCCTTCCTCAGAGTGAGCCGTAAAAATTGTGAATTGGGCCTAGTGCAAATGAAGTAGGAATTATCAGCCTCAAGCCAGAAGAGAAAGATGGGGAAACTCCAGTTTCATTGATGTTTCCTGTAAAAATTTTAAGCTTTGTGAAGAAGGAAATTTACCTTTGGCTTTGGGAAATGCAATCCGTTTTATTGTATGTCTTCTTGCCTCCATCACCCATGGGAAAAAATTTAATAATTTGCTCTAAATTATTTGTCCCCACGAAAGCAGCTTTGATGAGTCCTACAAGTGTTCTTTTTAAGTGCGGAGGACTGTTGGACAGAACCTCGACCTGACAGATTTTATAGACATTTGGATCTTCTCTCATCATGGGACTGCGGGAAGACTCCCCTCTCTGACTTTTGCACAAACAGTTCAGCACAACACACCCAGGTTGAAAGAGTCTGGTTCCTCTTGGCAAGACAGGAAATTCAATCTCCAGCCGGAAAGAAAAGAAAGAGTAATGGTGGTTTTTAGGTGTACTCAGGTGGGGCTTCTTATAACTAGACATGTCTCCTCCTACCCTTTGCAGCATTTAGCATTCCCATTCTTTGTATTTTGTTGCGCCTTTTCATTCATGGATGGGTATAAGAGGGGCCAGGGGGATACAAAATCAATTACATGCTATAGTTTGACACCACCAACAATTTTGTGAATTAGGGTCATTATTCCTGCTTATAAAATAAAGAAATTGAGGTTCAGGAAGAGGCAATGATTTGAATCTGCAAGTTATCTGATCCCAGAGCCCTTGCTCTCACCTCTGCCTTGGGTCAGCTGGAACTGGCTGGTGTTTTTCTTGTTAATTAGTAAGCTTCAAGAGCTGTATCTGTGTTTTCTGTCATTTTTTTTAAGTTTCTTACATTAAAGCCACCTATGATTTGATAAGAGTCAGATCTGAGGAGTACAGAGAGGACAAGAGGTTGACCCTACTCATCAGGCTGATAGTGCTTTATTTACCTAAAGGGGGTAAAAATAACAACAACAAAAAATGAAAAGTGGGTGAGAGCCTGTTATGGCAACAATGTCTGCACACACATGGGCAGGAAGACTACCAGCCAAAAGAACAGGTGTATGGGGGTCTGTGACTCACAGGCTGTCTGGTGCAAGCTGGGCTCCTGGCAGCATCCTGTCTACTTAAGCCTCTCTGCTACTGCCCTGTGTTACAAAGTAAAGGGTCTGTGGCCCTCACCCACTTTGCAAACATGGGATGCCCACTGTCAAAAGGAACTCATGTCTATTGGGAAATAAATGAGCAGGTGATTACAAAGTAGTTATAAATGCTGCAATCAAGAATTTACAACCCTGGCATGAGATGCTGTGGAAGTTCAGAGGGGCAGTTGCCTATCTTTAGATATAGTGTTGTAATCACGACTGAAAAATATCGGTTGCTAGTACAATCAGGTGACTGCAGTGAGTACAACCACTATCATAAGCATACAGGCCAGCATATGCTGGCTTATGTTTAGTCTTTCATATAGTTGTGACCCTGCTCACAACTCTCCTGGAGATTAATTAGCATCCCTAACTCTTAGAGATGAGGATACAGAGACCCAGGGAGGGATCTCTTACTCCCAAAGCCCTAATTCTTTTCAGAATTACACCAGTACCCCCACTGCAGCTGCCTGCACCCAGTGTGTAGGATATGAATTGAGTACAGATGGCAATTGAATGCAGAGCCTCACAACCCTCACTGACAGCGGTGGCATGATGGGTGCACATGTGGACAAATTGGTTACTAGAATCCGCAGGGGACTCAAAAATGGGAGGTAGTTAAGATGAAGATTCAAGAGTCAGTGAGGTACAGGGAGAGTAGAGTTCACCATTTAAACCTAGCTCAATCACACATACAGGAATGGGGGACCCCGCCTAACACGTCCTCAGCAGGAGGCCCTACCGGCTTTGTATCCGCTGCGCGGGGTGGAGATGGGTTACCGCGCCCAGGACTAGCTACGCCTCAGCCCCTAGTACCCCAGCAGAAGCGCTGGGCCAGTCTTGGCCCCTGAGTCTCAATGGGGCAGAGTTGGGTCAGGCCATTCCAGCCAGGTCCAGGGCAACGGTTAACGCCAAGCAGGAACTGCAGACCTAACCTCGGAAGACAGTCACAGCTGCCTGGAGCTGGGGTTTCAAATTTGGGCCCCGTCAGTGTGCTCCTCCTACGTCCCTCTCCTACTGTCATTAATTGAAAATCGACTGAGAGGCGGCTTCGGGCAAACGCGGGGGGGGGGGGGCGGGAATCCTCGCCCTCCACCCTCATTGGCCAACTTTTTTCTGAGGTAGCTTTTTTTTTTATGGTCCCGCCCCCAGACTCGCACCACACTCCAATTGGACGGTTGTGCTCTTGGCGGACGCAAACTCCGCCCTCCACCTCTACTTAAGTCAGTCCGCCCGAGGGGCGGCTCTAGGGCGCTTGGCCCGCCCACCCTGTGCTTCCAGTGGTCGACTCTGAACCTGAGGGGCGGGTGCTAGCGCAGATGCTAACCCCGCCTTGCGTTTCCATTGGCTAATACTGGTTCAGATCCCGCCTCAGCACCGCCCGCCGTCGCCCATTGGCCCGCTCTGCCGGGAGAAGTCTGAGGCAGCACTAGCGGGTCCCGTGGCGGTTCGGGCGTCAGAGCCAGCTGGGCAAGCGTTGGTCGCCGACATGACGCCTGAGAACTCGGAAGAGTCCCAACCGCTCCTGAGGCCGCCGGGCGGCGGGTGAGCGGCAGAGGACGTGGCCTTGCCCTCCCACTCTGCCGGCTCCTCTCACCCTTCGCCCTGTCTCCGTAGCTCTCCCTGCGGCCGCCGCGTCTTCCTCGCCGCCTTCTCCGCTGCCCTGGGCCCCCTCAGCTTCGGCTTCGCGCTCGGCTACAGCTCCCCGGCCATCCCGAGCCTGAGGCGCTCGGTGCCCCCGGCCCCGCACCTCGACGACCGTACCGCCTCCTGGTTCGGGGTGAGGCCGGGGCTCACGCCAGCCCACCTGGGACCCCCGCGTCCACCCGCTCCCCCTCCGCCGCATGCATCTTGTCGGCCCTACCCAGAGTCTCCCGGTCCCCGACCACCAGCCCGGGACCCAACTGCCTTTCTTCTGAGGCTGCAGGGCGTGGGGCGGAGGGCGAGCGTGGACTGCCGTCCCTGGCCCCTCCTCAGCCCGCGGTCGCCTCGCCCCCAGGCCATCGTGACCCTGGGCGCCGCGGCGGGGGGCGTTCTGGGCGGCTGGCTCGTGGACCGCGCCGGGCGCAAACTCAGCCTCCTGTTCTGCACGGTGCCCTTTGTGGCCGGCTTTGCCGTCATCACTGCGGCCCAGGACGTGTGGATGCTGCTCGGGGGCCGCCTCCTCACCGGCCTGGCCTGCGGCGTCGCCTCACTAGTGGCCCCGGTGAGTGTCTTCCTGGATGGGGTCCCAGGCCCCCGTGCCTACAGGTATTATCTCCCCAACCTTCACCACGCCCTGGGAAGGAGCCAGGGCCCTGCCAGATGAAACTGCCTCAGAAAGGCGAAGTCCTCTGCCCAGCGGGGCCCCGGCTAGTCAGCTGGATGGATTACTGGAACCCAGGGACCCAGTTGTGCCTCTTTTGCCCCCCACCTCATAACAAGGTGGCACCTGAGGATGGTCAACAGAGCCCCAGGTTAAGGCTAAATTCCCCCTACAGGTTTGTCCCTGGAACAAAGGCTGCTGGTTTCTGCGTTCCCTTGTCTTCTCACAGGTCTCCTTCCCCAGCCTCTCTCACCCTCCCCTGAACCAGAGCTGCTCACTTTGCACCCCTGACACCTGGGTCACTTACCTGGGCAAAGCATCTCTCTGGGCCTGTTTCCTTCCCTATAGTGGGGTTCATGGCATTACTCATGAGGTGGTTGTAAGGATTGGGCAAACTGCACCTGAAGTCCCTGGCCATGGCATGATCCTGTAGGGACTTGGACTCTGGCGTGATTGCTGGGTGACCAGTGGACTGCTGCTGGCCAAGGCTTGGATAACCACTCATTCATCCCTCACCCTGCTGGAAGTTGAAAGAAGCTTCTCAGGGCTCTCCCTGGTCATACCCATATGCCTCTCCTTTCACCCACCTGCTAGCAGGCGGTCAGGAGCTAGGGAGGAAGTGGATTTGGTTTTTGGTTTTCATTTTTACTGGGCAAAAAACAGCTGTCTTAGTTATGGGCATAAGGCATGGAATAACTTAGAAGTGTGGGCTGGGCCGTGGTGGCCCCTGCGCCTAGAAGGAGAGAGCATCTTGTAGCAGTTGAGTTGGGGAATTGATGTACTTAACGGAAAAAGGCCCCTTCAGCTGTCAAGAGCACCTGGAGCTGGTTAGCAAGGCAGAAGCTTAGGTCCCACCAGACCAACTGCCTCAAAGTCTGCATTTTATAATGGGTATTTGTGCACATTAAGTGAACATTTGGGAAGCTCTGTGCCTATACCTCTCCCTCATCTTCAGAAGAGCACTGGGCCTTGGTATCCTGGACAGGGCTCTGCTGACCTGGAGCAATGCAGAGTCTCCTCAGCTTTTAGTGACAGAGGACTTTCGGTTTTAAGAACACTTGGACCTTGAGTAAAGTCTTGTCTTAATCATTGGCAGATTTATATCTCTGAAATTTCCTACCCAGCGGTCCGGGGACTGCTCGGCTCCTGTGTGCAGCTGATGGTCGTCATAGGCATCCTCTTGGCCTACCTGGCAGGTATTTTGCATGATCTGTTTTGATTCCTGTTAATGGCTATGTGGCCATTTTACAAATGTGGAAACTGAGGTTCATGGTGGACAGGGGTTGCCTGGGGTCACACAGCCAATGGCCAAGATGCCAGGTTCCAGTCTGCCCCCCTGGAACCTTGGGATATGTAGGTCTTATGTCTAAGTTCAGGGAACAGCTGGAGAAGGTGGTGTTCTCATCTTCTCAAAAGCCTACTTTAGTGGTCTGAGTAGGGTTAGGCACAAACCAGAGGATTCCAGGGGTGGGAGGGGCACTGCGACAATTTTCATGCTGAGTCTCCCTCAGCATATTAGTGTCAGCAAAGTGCAGTATTAGGAAGGCTGGTCCTCAGTACCCCAGGGGCCACAGCTGTGCTAGCCTGGGAGAGGTTCAGGAAGATACATGTCCTCATTAGAAACAGGGTAGAAAGAAGGAAGTCTTCAAACTGAACAGTCCTAGATATTGGATGATCTTTGCCACCTGCTGTGTGACCTTGACCAAGTCTCATTGCCCGTAGGAGCCTCAGTTTCCCTGTCTTTAAATGGAAATAACCTCACCTAGTCTATTAGATGACACATGATAATTACCTGGCAGCAGGTCCCAAATGAGAATAGTAGAGTGATGGCTTAAGAACCATGAGATCCTTGAGGGTCCATGCGGGTCCTTGAGGGCCTGATGGGCCTGAGGGATGCACCATCTGGGTCTTGAGAATAGATGACAGATATGTCTTTGCTCTTTCATTTTTAACCCAATGACCACCCTAACTAATTCAGAATCCTGCCAGCAGTCTGGTTGCCTTGGGAGCCCTAAAACAAGCCAGAGCCTCCACTGTGCACAGACATTGACATTCCTAGTTTGGGGGGACAGATCCTCTGTGTCCATCTGCCCACGGCATTACCTCTGGTTCATCTTAATCTGGACTTACTGCTGCTTCTGCCTTTCATTGATCATTTTCTGTGAGTTTTGATTCACTGGTGTGAGTTAATCATTAACCACAAAGTGTCATGGGGACAATAATGCCTCAATAACTAGACTTTGTGGAACCTCTATAATTTATCTGCACCTTATTGCTAAAGCAAATACATATGTATGCCCCACCCCCTGCATGCAGAAGAAAGGTGTTTCATGCCATCACTGCTTTGAACTTAAGAAAAATTAAAAATTAGACAATACCCTAAATTCATTCCTAGCCCCTTTATCAGAGAACCCTTGGGCTTTGTTTAAATGTAGATAAATCTGCATTTATACTGTTCTTCCTATAACCCATCTACATCAAGGAATCAAAATCTTACCACCTCTTCAGTTGTGCTCATACTTTGATAACTTGTTCAAGTGATTGAACGCTCAAGAAGTACCAGAAGGGAGAGCCTGCTCAGTGAAAAGTCTCCCCATTGTGTCCTGATTCCTCCCTACAGAAGCCAGTATGGCGTGTTTCTTGGTGACCTCCAGAGATTGTGTGTGTTTATGAAAAATGTGCACATTTACTCTCCCACCCCCTTGACACTAATGGTGCTGTGTCATACCAAGGCCATAAAGAACCAGCACCTCATTCTGTTTTGTGGTTACAGTCATGCGTCACTTAACAGAGACTTAAGAACTGAATTGTTAGGCTGTATTGTCTCTGTGTAAACATACTAGAGTGTATTCCCACAATCCTAGATGGTCTTGGCCAATCACTGGGCATGGCCTCTTGACACAGTCCAGAGCTATGGTAAGCACAGGATGTATGAGGTTGCTGCCCTGTAATAGCACTCTGTTCTACAGCAAGAATTTTTTTAGTGGCGTGGCTGGGGGAGGTGATATACCAGGGATTGAACTCAGGGGCACTTGACTGAGACACATCCTCAGCCCTATTTTGTATTTTATTTAGAGACAGTGTCTCACTGAGTTGCTTAGCACCTTGCTTTTGCTGAGGCTGGCTTTGAACTCGCAATCCTTCTGTCTCAACCTCCCGAGCCACTGGGATTACAGGCATGTGCCACCGCGCCCAGCAAGATTTTTTTTTTTTTTTTAAGTAGGAGTATACTCTAAAATTTTCAAAGTATAGTGTGACAAATCATAAACCCAAACCAACCATTTCTTATCAAGTATCATGTAGTGTCCATAACTGAATGTACTGTACCTTTGTACAGCTGACAGTGCAGTGTTTACAGCAGCATCACCACAGACGTGACCATAGGATATTCCCATGACTGCATCACTAGGCAACAGGAAGTTTTCAGCTCCATTATAATCTATGGGCCCACCTCATATATGCAGTCTGTCATTGACCAAACATCGTGATATGGCGTAGGACTATTTCACTGAGGAGATGTAGAATGTACATATCAATGACCTACCACCATTGCCCCAAATGCCATAGCTAGCCCATGGTGTTTGCATTTATGAACAACAAGAATAGCAATATCGGGCTGAGACTGTAGCTCAGTGGTAGAGCGCTTGCGGAGCATGCATGAGGCACTGGGTTTGATCCTCGGCACCACATAAAAATAAACAAAGGCATTCTACCTATCTACAACTACCAAAAAAAAAAAAAAAAGAATGGCAATATCAGTAATGAACATGACCCACAGAGTAGCAAGATTCCCACTTTATAGCTGAGTATCAGGTTGGCAAGTGGGGGATGCAGGTTTCCTTGTTCTGGCTCTGATGTCTGCACCCCACCAGGCCGAGTCCTGGAGTGGCGCTGGCTGGCTGTGCTGGGCTGCGTGCCCCCCTCTTTTATGCTGCTGCTTATGTGCTGCATGCCAGAGACCCCACGCTTTCTCCTGACTCAGCACAAGCGCCAGGAGGCCATGGCTGCCCTGCAGTTCCTGTGGGGCTCCGAACAGGGCTGGGAAGAGCCCTCTGTTGAGTCTGAGCACCAGGTGAGTGGCTGGAAGGTGGGTTGAGGGAAACAGCCTGTACCGAAGGCCACACACCTACAGGGGGTGCCTGTCTGCCCTTAGTGAGGACCAGTGCTGTTCTTTCTTTGGGCAGGCCCGCACCCCACTTAGCTGGGCCCTAACCTTAGGTCACTGGGGATTCCTCTTGTATGTGTGTGTTTGCTGGCCTTGTGCATGGAAAGCAAGCACTGTACCATTGAGGAACTACATTCCCAGCCCCTGAATCCCAGCTGGATTCTTAGCATCCCAAGAAGAAAAAGGCCAGAGGAAATTACAGATGCAGAATTGAGGACTTGGATTTAACCAGGGAGTTGTAGGGTGGGGGAGAAGATCAAGAGTCTGGGCTTTAGCGTCAGATAGACTCTGCCACTTCCGGGTTGTGACTTTCCCGTCTGAGACTTGATTTCTTCATCTGTAAAATGGGTGTCTTGGGACAGTGCCTCATTGTGATGAGGATCCCGTGCAGCGGGCCATGGGAGGTGCTCAGCCAGGGCCAGGCCCAAGGTGAGCACTGGGTACTTTGAAGGTTGTTGGGACTCAAGAAACTAGTGTTCTTTGCCCAAGTACCAGAATCTCTTTGTGACTCCTCCAACCATTCAGGAAGAGCTGTGGGAGGTAAGGACCATTTCATTTCACAAATGCTGGAGCTTGTCTCTGCACCTGCCCTGAGGCCCCAGATGAGGCAGGAAAGGAAGCTGAGGCTCACTCCTCTCCAGCAAGCCTTAGGATGGTAGGTTCCAGGAGGACCCTTGGGACAGGGTGGAGGAGCACTGGTGGCTCCTGTCCTCAAGCAGGTTTTTCAGCTGGCCCTCCTGAGACACCCTGGCATCTACAAGCCCTTCCTCATTGGCATTTCACTGATGGCCTTCCAGCAGCTGTCAGGGATCAACGCCGTCATGTTCTATGCAGAGACCATTTTTGAGGAGGCCAAGTTCAAGGTAAGAAGCCTCTGCCGACTTTATCCAGATGCCATATGGATGGGGCTGCCTCCTCAAGCCCAGGGCCTCATCACCTGGCATAGGACTGCAGAGGGAGGTACCCATCTCTGGCTGGCACACTGTCCAGCCTCGGCCTCTATCCCCTCCAGGACAGCAGTCTGGCCTCAGTTGTCATGGGCACCATCCAGGTGCTGTTCACAGCCGTGGCAGCCCTCATCATGGACAGAGCTGGGAGGAGACTACTCCTGGCCTTGTCAGGTGAGGACTTTGCTCTGTGTATACAGGGTGCCCTGGCCAAGATCCCTTCACCATTGCTGGAGAGCCCTTGCCCTGGCCAACAGGTCTGAATGCCACTGAGCGTTGATGAAGAGAGACTGTGACAGACCAGGCTGTGATTTGGCAGCTCTTCACTGAGCTACAGGTTCTTTGACAAATCTACAAAAAGACACCATCATGGTCCTAGCTCACACTGGAGAAACTGAGGGCTGAGAGGTCAGAATGGCCCAGAAGCTGTGGTCCTTTTGGGCACGTGACTTTCCCTCTCTGAGCCTCTGTGAAATGTGGGTAATGGCATTGCCTCCCTCAAGGCTCCTGGGCAGATCAGAGAAAATCTACATGTGTGAGGACCTGAGCGCAAGCCTACCCATGGACACTTGGTGTCCACTGGCCATTGCAAAGATCACTGTTTAGGTGGTATTAAAATGCCATCATCATTACTGTTGTTGCTTTCACAGGCCAGAGAGTGTCTTCTTAGGAACCTCTCAGAGTTTACTGAGGTCCAGGGTCTAAGGCAGGGTGGCAGGGTGCTATCCAGTCAGTGCTTCTGGAGCCAAGGTGCCCGAGTGCCCAGCTGGCTGCTCTGAGGAAATAGGTCTGCCTTCTTGCCATTTTCCCGAGTACCTTGCCTGTTCCTGCCTTTTGCCTGCAGGTATGGTCATGGTGTTCAGCACAAGTGCCTTTGGCACCTACTTCAAGCTGACCCAGGATGGCTCCAACTCCTCACACGTGGACCTCCTGGTGCCTGTGTCTGCAGAGCCTGTTGATACCAATGTGGGGTTGGCCTGGTTGGCCGTGGGCAGCATGTGTCTATTCATCGCTGGTGAGAGGGGCCCCGTGGGAGGCTGGGTGAGGGCCACTGTCCCCATGCCTGTGCTGCCAGGTTCCTACAGCTGCCAGCAAGTCCAGTCTTACCTAGCCTTACCTCTCTGTCTGAAGCTCTGACCATGTGCCAGGCATTGAACTAAGCCCTCTGTGTTCCTTTCACTTAATCCCCATAACAACCCTGTGAGTAGGCCCCAGCTCTGTCCCATCTTATTTCTTTTTTAAAAAAAAATATTTATTTTTTAGTTACAGGTGGACACAATATTTTTATTTTATTTTTATGTGGTGCCTAGGATCGAACCCAGGGCCTCACACATGCTAGGCGAGCGCTCTACCTCAGAGCCACAACCCCAGCCTCCATCTTATTTCTTTTAATATTTTTTTTAGTTGTAGTTGGACATAATACCTTTATTTTATTTATGTATTTTTATGTGGTGCTGAGTATCAAACCAGTGCCTTGCATGTTCTAGGCGAGTGCTCTACCACTGAGCAACAACCCCAGCCCCTCTCTGTCCCATCTTATAGATACCAGGCTTCATGCCTAAGAAAGGAAGTAACTGGCCCAAGACCTCACAGCAGGAAGGCACAGAGCTAGAGGACCCAGGATTCCAGGACCCTTCATTCCCACAGGTTGGGAGGCTGGGGCTCCTTGACTCTGGGCTCTGATGCTATCTTGCTCCCACAGGCTTTGCAATAGGCTGGGGGCCCATCCCCTGGCTCCTCATGTCTGAGATCTTTCCTCTGCATGTTAAGGGCGTGGCCACTGGAGTTTGTGTCCTCACCAACTGGCTTATGGCCTTTCTGGTGACAAAAGAGTTCAACAACCTCATGGTGAGTGCAGGCCTAGGCCTCCCCTTCATGCAATTTGTTGCAAAAGACTCAGAGTCAGTGGCCTCATGTGCAGGCTGAGGCCTCCCTGTACCTGGGACACCAGCAGTCTTAGCCAGGGGTGCAGTGGAGACAGATGGACTGGAAGTCAAGGAACCCAGGGTATGATCCAGAAGTCTCCAGTCTGCCTTGGCAGGAGGACAGTTCATGAACATTGGGAACAGAGGCCAAGAACTCATGATCTGTGTAGGAAGAGTCCCAGGCCTAGGCTCCAGCACCACCCTGGCCAAGTCCATGCTGTTACCTCTGAACCATCTTCCTTGGCTGAAAATACCTTCCTCTTAAAGTTGATGGGATAATTGAGTCAATTCAACATTTTTCCTCTTCCTTGTAGACTGACAGATGTGCCCCGCAGTTCCCCAGCCAACAGAGAGGCTCTGGAGCAAATAATCAAGTCATTTGTTCAGTCATTCGTTCTCTCCAGGTCCCCTGACATGTACCATGTCCCAGCCTTTTGAAGGCACCAGAAACAACAATAGCTGAAAAGGACAGGTCCCTTTTTATGGCATGGCCAGGAAGGTGATGGGTGGTGATGGAAAGCCAGACTGGGGCGTGGGGAGGCAAGTCGGTGACAGCCGTGGACACTCAAGGTAGCCTGGAGTCTTTACTGAGCCTGGGCTCATTCAGGCAGGGCTGCCCTAGGAAGCACATTAGGAAGGCCAGGGCAGAGGCCTGGGGTGGGACTTACTCACTGGATGTTCAAGAGGATAGACAGAAAAGGAGGGAGAGAGAGAAGCCAGTAAGGAAGTGACAAAGGATATAATAATGACTCAAATGTGTCTGCTGTCTAAGAGACCAAGAGAAGGGTCTTGAGGAGGAGGGGTTTCCAAGTGCCAGAGGATAAGGAGCTGAGAAAGGAAGAGACTCTGGTCTGGCACTGAAAGGTCACAGACTCTGACCAAAGAGACCCTTGTCACTTAAGAGGTGATTTCTGGCTTCTTTCTTGGGCCCATACCTCCCTCCATGCCAATGCGCCCTCTATGTCCCCAGTGTTCCTGGGGCCATGCTCTCTCATTCCCACTGCACCATGAAAAGAGAGCTCACTGGGTCCAGGAGACACATAGGCAGGTCATCAGCAGGTAGGCCTTGGGGCAGGATAGTGTCCAGACTGCAGGGAGGGAGTGAGATCCTAATTTACGGCCATGTGCACCTGTGGCCCTTCCTTTTTCTACAGGAGGTCCTCAGGCCATATGGAGCCTTCTGGCTTGCCTCTGCCTTCTGCATCTTCAGTGTCCTTTTCACTTTGTTCTGGGTCCCTGAAACCAAAGGAAAGACTTTGGAACAAATCACAGCTCATTTTGAGGGGCGATGACAGCCCCTTTCTGTGAGTGGTGGCCCCTCCTAGCTGGGCTGGCTTTGGGCTTTAGAGGGAGTGGAGCAGCCTGTGACTCTAAGCTGGACCTCAGCCTGAGCCTGGAACCCCTGACTGTCCCAGGCCCAGGGAAGCTGGCACCCAGGACCAGAGCCCCTGGAGCCTGGGTTTCCAGGGCCCTCTTTCCCGTCCAGTTCTCATGGCCCAGCTCCCCAGGCTAGGAGGTTCACCAGCCTCTGGGTCCAGTTTCTGCTGCTGCTCTGTGGGCTCAGGAACATCTGAGGAGGTCTTCAGGCCTGTGGTCAGCCCTTTATACACAAGTCGTCTCCATGGTACTAAAGCAGCAAGAGAAGAGGAGGGGCCTCTCAGCTCCTGTTTTCCGTGGAAGATGCTTTTGGAGGTTGGGTCCAAGCATCTGCTTGCTCTTCTCACTGAGCTGCATTATCAGGAAGGACTGTCTGCCAAATAAAAATTTGACACAAATCAGGTCATGACCTCTGCATGAGCCCGGTTTGATGAGGGCTGCCATTACTTACATAAACCAGGCCCTCGGCCCTGCCCAGAACATCCTGTGTATTCACCTGTTTGGGTCAGCCACCCAGACCCTTGTCACTTAAGAGGTGATTTCTGGCTTCTTTCTTGGGCACAGTGTCTTTGGTCATTAGCCATCAAATCCTGTTGAATTTGAAAAAAAAAAATTCTCTTTGACTTTAATGGACCCAAAAATCTTGTTACAAGTGACTTGTATTATTCATTGTCTAAGTAATGCATGTTTATTGCAGGAAACATATTTACTTAATATAAATTATTTTATAGTAGTTAACCATCTGCTAGGTACTGTTCTAAGCATTTTACAAATATTAACTTATTTATTTAGATAAATAAAATATTCACAGTTGCCCCTTTCCAAAGATAACCTCTGTTAAGATTTTGGTTCACCTCTTGAAAACTCTCTCCTGGTACTCATGCTCTCTGTTGTCACTAAACCATTCTTTTCATTGCACCACTTCTCTGTCTGCCTTCCAGGTGCCATGGCTCAAGCATGTGTAAGCCTGGGCATCTCCCAGTAAGTCCTGTAATAAGCCAGAGGACAGAAGCCTTTGCGAGGGGAATAGAAGGTCATGTGTGCAGGCAGAAGGGTGGAAGGGCAAGACTCCAGGGTCAGTTTCCAGAAGATGCCAAGGCAATGGCTCTATTTTCAGTGATGTGTGTGAAGCGATGCATAAGAACATGGATTTCTGTCTGCTGTGGCAAGATCCAAAAACCCCTGGAGCCTTTCAGAAGGAGTCACACATGTGGGCAAGAACACCTTCTGCACCAACACCTACTGTCTACATTTGCATTCCCAATACCTACAGTGGTTAGTTGGGCTACAACTAGATTGATTGTTCTTTGTATCTCAGGGCAGTAACAGTAGTACAGGTTGAGAACTAGCCCATGATGTTTGCATTTTGAACAACAAGAATAGCAATATCAGGCTGAGACTGTAGCTCAGTGGTAGAGCTACTGAGATCTGAAATCCAAAACTTTGGAGACGCCAACATGACACAGATATCATGGCACACACTTATAATCCCAGTTACTCAGGAGACAGAGGCAAGAGGATTTCAAGTTCTAGGCAAGCCTGGGCAACTTATACCCTGTCTCAAAGTAGAAATAAAAAGGGCTGGGGGTGTAGCTCCACAGTAGAATGCTTGCCTAGCATGCATGATGCCCTGGGTTGGATCCCCGAGAATGCAAAAAGTTCCTGATTTTGGAGTACTTTGGATTTTCAGACTAGGGATGTGCAACTGCTAAATAGTACAAAATCTAAAAACTTGAATCCAAAGTCTTTTGGTCCTCACCATTTCAGATAAGGGATACTCAATCTATACTGGTATCAATATTTTTTTCAGTACTGGAGATTGAACTCAAGATATACCACCAAGTAAAAGTTGCCAGATAAAAATTTGACTCGGGGGCTAGGGATGTGGCTCAAGCGGTAGCACGCTCGCCTGGCATGCGTGCGGCCCGGGTTCGATCCTCAGCACCACATACAAACAAAGATGTTGTGTCCGCCGAAAACTAAACTAAAATAAATAAATAAAAAATTTGACTCGGAAAATTAAACCATGACTTATATGCAGGGTGAATTCCAGTCTTTTTTTTTTTTTTTTTTTTTTAGAAATTTAACATTTTTAAAACTTTTTAAAAATGGTACTGGGGATTTGGGGATTGAACCCAGAGGTTCTTTACCACTAAACTACATCCCAGCCCTTTTTATTTTTTATTTTGACAGATTCTCACTAAGTTGCTTAGGGCCTCACTATCTTGCTGAGGCAGACCTTGAACTTATGATCCTCCCGTCTCAACCTCCCAAGTTGCAACCGCACCCAGCTCCTTTGTTAAACTTTAAAAACATTATACACCTGCAATCCCAGCAGCCTGGGAGGCTGAGACAGGAGGAGCACAAATTCAAAGATGGCCTCAGCAACTTAGTAAGGCCCTAAGCAATTTAGCAGGACCCTGTCTCAAAAAATTTAAAAAGGGCTGGAAGCCGGGTGCAGTGGTGCACACCTGTAATCCCAGTGGCTTGGGAGGCTGAGGCAAGAGGATATCCAGTTCAAAGCCAGCCTCAGCAATTCAGCAAGACCCTAAGCAAGAGCAAGTCAGTGAGACCCTGTCTCTAAATAAAATACAAAAAAGGCCTGAGGATGTGGCTCAGTGGTAAAGTGCCTCTGGGTTCAATCTCTGATACAAATATATATATAAAAGTAACATGTACATGTTTAAAATATCAAATTGGTAGAGAATAGAATTAATGAAAAATGAGTTGCCCCACCCCAGTTAAGAGTTTCTGATTTTAGTTTTCCTCAGGGTTACCTGCTTGACCTAAATATGATACAAAAGCCACCAGCTTGCCTTATCTGTTTTTTTTTTTTTGTGGGGGGGTTCCAGGGATTGAACCTAGGGGCATTTAACCACTGAGCCACATTCCCAGACCTTTTTTTTATATCTTATTTACAGACAGGGTGTCACTGAATTGTGTAGGGCCTCACTGTGTTGCTGAGGCTGGCTTTGAACCCATGATCCTCCTTCCTGCCTCAGCCTCCTGACCCCTGGGATTACAGGCATGTGCCACCATGCCCAGCTAGCTTACCTTATTTTGATTCCTCACTGGGCAGAAGAGGACAGCAGCATTTCCATACCACTTCATCCCCGTTTTCCTTCTTTTCAGTTTATTTTTACTTTAAATTGTCAATAGTTATGATATTTTCTTTTTTTTTTTTTTAATACATGACTATAGTTGCCTCATGCTTAGGCTGTAGATTGTTTCCAAAAAACAAACCACGTATTTCAGGTGGTGGTGAGAACACCCTGTCCGATAGGCATGAGATAAGTCCTAGCCATGCTGACTACAGTCATTTGGGTATCCGCAGAGGATCAGTTCCAGGACCCTGCCCCACAGACACCAAGATTCATGGATGCTCATGTTTTTTTTTATATAAATGGCATATTAATTACATATAATCTACACCCATCCTCCTGTATAATTTAAGTCATTTCTACATTATTTATAATAGAAAATACAATATAAATACTATGTCAGTTGTTATTGCTTAGGGAATAATGACAAAGGAAAAAAGTCTGCATGTGTTCAGTAGAGACACCGATGTTTTCTCTTAATGTTTGTTCCTCAGTTGAATCAAAAAAATGCATAAACTGGATGTGGAGGGCTGACTGCATTACATTTCCTGGTCTTTATATACAAGGAAAATTCTGGCATGCAATAAGAGCTAATGAGATATAAGTAGAATGTAGATATAAGTAGAAACTGGAGCTTCAGAGGAGAAATGAGCACATTGGATGTACAGAGAGGAATGTGCTAACATTTGAGAAGCACCCCCTTGGTACTTTATTTTTTTTAAGAATTGAGATGCTACAAGCTGCCTTTAGGATAATCTGGGGCCCAAAATGATCCCTTGCTCTGATATGAAAACCACTGGTATGTGACATTTAGTAATATATAAAAGATAAACCCTCATGCATGGGGGAAGAAGGAACCAATAAAGTATTCATAGAATTATAGTTATATAAATAATATTCCCTATAAACCAACGGGACTAAAAAAGATATAATCCTATGTCAATAAACCTGTTTTTTATTAAAATACTGAGTTTATTTCACATGTATATTTTTGTCTCTCCATCATTTCCATGCCTGACCACCACTACTACTATGTCCTATCATAACATTCCATACATACTTAGAAACCAAGCAAAGGGTGGAGTTCCACCTTTAAAAACTAAAACTATTCTTGGCAATAGGACCTGGACAACATTTAACAAACACGGTAGGGAAAGTTCTCACTTTGCATTATAAATAGGACAGCCAGATATCAACTGTTACAGAAATGAAATAAGAATTTTTTTTTAAAAGAAGCGAGAGAGGATTTTTTAATATTTATTTTTCAGTTTTCGGTGGACACAACATCTTTATTTTTATGTGGTGCTGAGGATCGAACCCAGCACCCCATACATGCCAGGCGAGCGTGTTACCGCTTGAGCCACATCCCCAGCCCAGACAGAAATTTTTAACAAACTGTTTGAACTATTGAAGAGACTTCCTCTACTGCCAGAGATCTTGAATAGGCTCCTGGTCAGATATCTGTAAGCAATTCTTCACATAATTGATGAACTTGGCTTCCATTTTGGGAAGAGAATCACCTTTTTTCTATATCTGCATTTTTGCTTTAATGTCTTCTATAGAACTAGGTCCTTTTGGTGTTTTAGGAGTTTTTTCCTGTTTTTTTGAAGGATTCTTGACCTTTTGATCTTGGTGTTGATGGTTTTGAGTCTTTTCCATTCTGGTTTGATTTTTGGCAGGAGTCTCTCATATAGATTTCTTCACTGGAGCTTTTTCTTCAGTTTCCTCTTCATGAAAATCATATCTTCATCATCATCAATGTCTTCAGCAGCAGCAAGTTTTACTTTTTTCTGGGGAACCTTGCTACCACCTCCAGGGGCAGATCGCTTTCCAGATACAGGAGTTTCTCATCCTCCTCCTCTTCATCTTCTGACTCTGCATCTTCCTCCATAGCTACTAAGTGCTGCCTACTAATATGCACAGGCCCTGAACTGCACTTCAACCTTAAGACCACAGGTGGTGTGATTTCAAAGCCCCCAAGGGAAACGGTTGGCCTTACATTTTCAATGTTGTCAATGTTACTTTATTTGGACTGCCTTCATAATTCATTGCCTCTGCTTCAACAACGTGCAATTCGTCCTTTGCACCAGCACCTAAACTGACTGTTCTTAACGATAACTGGTGCTCATTTTCATCATTATCCACCTTAAAGTGATAATCTTTGTCAGCCTTTAGCTCACAACTGAAAAGATAGTTCAGGGCCCCAGGGGGCTCATGTCCATATCCATCGAATCTTCCATGGGGTGGTAGTACACACTTAGCTGGGAGAGAAGGCGGACAGAAAATAGGTTGCTGCTTTAGAGAAGAGACACGCAGGATGGAATCACACCAGGGCCAGAAAAGAACATTTTCTAAGAATCAAGATAAAATGGATTTGCTTTTATACCATGTTGATTATTCAAATTAATGCCATATTTGGTTTTGCCATTTTAAAAACATTATTAGATATTTTTTCCTGAAGTTTTTTTTATCCCCTTAAGAAACATGTCATCTTTATCGTCTTCATTGTCTTTCCCTTTTGTAATATGCTCTCTGCTAAAGGAATCAATTCTGACCTTCTGCAAAGTTGTTATCCTAGGTTTTCATTTCATTGAACTCCTGGATTAACTCCCCAGTTTCTTGAATTACCTGCTTTGCTCTTTGGATACCATTTTAATTCACTTGAGTGTACACCTTCATGAGGCTATCATGCTCTGGTTCTAGTCTTTTTTTTTTTTTTTTTTTTCATGACAGGTGCCAAGATAGCTTCTGCCTAAAAAGGCTTTCTTTTACCATCACCTTCATATGGTAGTTTTGTTGGTTGTGCTGGGGATGCAACCCAGGACCTGGTGCATGCTAGGCAAGTGCTGTACTGTTGAGCCACAGCCCCAGTTCTTTTGCAGGTATGTGATTTTTCTCTAAAAACTTTCAAAATCTTCTGACGATTTAAATTTTCTTAGGAATGAGTATAATTGTAGGTTTTTGCTCATTTATTCTGTAAGATGTTGAGTCTGACTACTTTCTTCTAGAAATGTCTTTTATTTCTTTATTTCCAAACCCCCCCACCTTGCTTTTTCTGTTTTCTTTTTCAGGCACTTCTGGTAGATATTGTACTTCCTGGTGTGGTACCTTTCCACTGTTAATATTTTCACTTATATGCTATTTCATTGTCTTTGCTTTGTGTTCTAGATTGTTTTTTTTTTTTACCTTCCAGATCTTCTATAGAATACTTTGATTTACCAATTTTGTTTTAAAATAATTTTGATCTTTTTCAATTGATAGAAACTTGTATTCTGACCTAGAACAGGTTCTATCTTAGGATCCATTTTCCCTTGAATGTGTATGCTGTTGTTTTGGGGTGGAGGTCAATTTATTTAGTAGGTGGTTCAGGTCATCTGTATTAGGGTTCTTCAGAGAAACAAAATCAGTAGTGTATATGTGTGTGTACACAGAGAGACAAAGGCATACAAAGAGATTTGTTATAATTATGGAAGCAAGAAGTCCCAGGACCTGCAGGGTGAGTTGGTGTGCTGGAGACCTAAAAGAACAGATGGTATGGTTCTATTCCAAAGACTTGTAAACTTGGGAAGAACCAACATTTCAGTTAAAGTCTGAAGGCAGAAAAAGACTAGTGTATCAACTCAGGGCAGACAGGAGAACTTCCCCTTCCTTCTGGAGGGGTCAACTTTTTGGTTCTATTCAGGCCTTCAACTGATTAGACGAGGTCCACCTATATTGAGGAAGGCAGTCTGCCTCAGTCTATAGTTCAAATATTAACTTCATCCACAAATATGGACACCCTGTGGCCCAGTCAAGTTGACACATAAAATTAACCATCAACTCTCCTGACTTCCTGTCTACTTGGTATACCCATTTTTTGAGAATGGGGTTTTGAAACCTCCTCCCTAAAAGTGGATTAATCTAGTTGCCTTGCAGTTCTTGGGTTTGCATTATGTATTTGGAACTCTAGTTTTAGGTGCCTGCACATTGGGAATTGTTATATTCTCCTGTTTTGTCCTTTATCCTTAGGAAATGGCCCTCTTTGTGGTGATATTCCTTGTTCTGAGGTTTTGTCTGATTTTAAAATAGTCATTCCATTTTGGCGATCATTTTTAAAAATTTTTTTTGTCAATGGAACTTTTATTTATTTATATGCGGTACTGAGAATCGAACCCAGTGTCTCACACATGCTAAGCAAGCGCTCTACCTCTGAACTACAACCCCAACTCTTGGCGATCATTTTTTTTAAATACCTTTATTTTTATTTGTTTCAATTTTTTTGTGGTGCTGAAGATCCAACCCAGTGCCGCACAGGTGCTAGGCGAGTGCTCTACTGCTGAGCCACACCTCAGCCCCTTGGTGATCATTTTAAATTCTATCTTATTCTATATGCCTTTTTTTCACAGCATCCTATGTTTTTCTTTTTAATAGAATTCCTTTTCTGAGGAAACATCTTTTCACGTTTGAAAATCAGATGGAGACGTTATTTATATAAAATTCAACAATTAGGCCAGATGGGATAGTGCACGCCTGTAATCCCTGCAGCTCGGGAGGCTGAGACTGGAAGGTCATGAGTTCAAAGCCAGCCTCAGCAATGTGAGGCGCTAAGCAACTCAGTGAGACCCTGTCTCTAAATAAAATACAAAATAGGGCTGGGGATGTGGCTCAGTGAAGGAATGTTCCTGAGTTCAATCCCTGGTGCCCCACCCCCCAAAAAGTTCAACAATTATATAATTTGATGATTTATGATGTTATAAGTTCTATAACTGCCACCAAACTCAAGATACAGGGATTTTTTTTATTTTTATTTTTTTTGATACTAGAGATTGAACTCAAAGGCACTTTACCACTGAGCCACATCCCCAGCCTTTTTATTGTTATATTTTGAGTCAGGCCTCACTAAGTTGCTGAGGCTCACCTTGAACTTCCACTGCTATAAACATTTGCATACAAATCTTTGTGTGGAGTGGAGTTGCTGGGCCTTAAGTTTGTGTTTAGCTATTTTAGAAGCTGCCAGGCTTTCCCAAAGTGGTTGTACCACTTTACATTCCCTCCAGCAGTGCATGAAAGTTCCAGTTGTTCCACATACTTGTCAACACTTGGCATTTGCTATTATGAATTAAACTACTTGCATATCTTAACTCTTGAAAGTCATCTGCTAGTCTCTGATTTCTTCTGAGATCAATGAGGTGGTGGTTCATCTTGGTCTGTCTCTTTAATGCTGCTGGTTTATCTCAAATATCTGGTGAGCTTAAATTGCTCATATTTAGAAATGAAGAGCTAGGAACTTAACTGCAGTAGCTGTATTAAGTACCCTCCTCCCTACCCATTTTGAGCTCTGATATTTATTTGCTCCCTTTTATACATTGACAGTGTCATTTTAGAGGGATTCCGCAGGGGAAAAAACAGGAGGTAAGAATATAGAAGTTCAGTCGACTGATTTGTTTACCATTGGCATCATGGCACCCTGCAAAGACAGGTGCTAAAATATCTTTTGAATGTAGATTATTTCATTTTTATAAATATATCAGAACTTAAGTCAAACCCATATTAAATGCAGAATTTAAATCAACTCTATATTGTTCCACATTCAGGTTGTTTCCAATTATCTGCTATTGATAATTCTTCTAGATATAGACAGATGAGAGAAAATAGAAGAAAAATGAGAGAGAGTTGAGAGGAAAAAAAAGAGCAATGATAGGTGAAATGGAGAGACGAGAGATGAAAGGTTGATAAATGAGAGATGAGATGATGGAGAGGAGATAGTGACAGGTGGCAGAGACAAAAGTGGAGGTGATAGTGATGGTGGAGATAAGGGAGATGATGAGAGTTGGAGACAGAAATGGTAGAACTAGAACAGACCTTGCCTAATTGAACAGAAATTTTCATAAGATAAAACTTTAGAGGTGTAACTGCTGGTCCTGGGGTACACACCACCAAAGCTATTGTTCTTTCTTTTTTTATTATTATTTTTTTTATTTTTGAGAGAGAGAGAAAGGAGAATTTTTTTAATATTTATTTTTGGCAGACACAACATCTTTGTTTGTATGTGGTGCTGAGGATCGAACCTGGGCCGCACGCATGCCAGGAGAGCGCGAAACCGCTTGAGCCACATCCCCAGCCCAGCTATTGTTCTTTCATGTTGGACTACATTGCCTGTGTCTCAGAGGGGTCTGCTCTACAAATCAGTTCTCAGTGAGTTGCACTAAAGGCCAGGGAGCAGGACAGGCTCAGCCACATAGGAGGTGTCTAATGAGTAGGACATCTCTTTTGCTTGATATACCAGACCACAAAGGGTTTAGGCAAGTGGTTTAACCTCATTCCTTCCTGAACTAGACTTTCTGCTCAGGTCACCCACCCTGCAAGATTCAGTCACCTTCCCTTCTTTGTCCTAGATAACTTATCCGATTGGATTCTCCAGTTTCAGCAAACTGGGGCTGTCAACAGACCAGGGGGAAGGCAGAGGCTCAGTCCCCCAGACTATCAAAGAGATGGTTAAATATGTAGGCAAGAAATATTGCATTGTGGATCAAAACCCCACCTTGGCCTCTTCCCTCTGTAATCCTAGGGCCAGACCAGGGCAGCAGAGGAAGGGCTGGAGGGTAAGAGTCAGTGTGCTTGTTCAAATTCTGGTTGTACTATTTACAGCCTGTGTGACATGGACAAGTCACTTAACCTCTGTAAGCATCAGTTAATTCATCTAAGATGGGCCTATTGATGCTACATCCCTCATGGGGTTCTTATGAGAATGAAAGGAGATAACTAAGTAAAGCACTTGGAAATGAGGATGGCAGAGAATAAGTGCCCAATCCATGCTAGCTGTTGTTACTGGTGAGGAGGTAAGGTGAGAATGGAAGGCTGTGGGGAAGGAAGAGCTGCATGTAAGGCCAATGTGAGATCCCCAGAGTGCCTCATAAAGGGACATTTGAAATCTTTACGCACTTTTTTCTCATATTCTATTTCCTACCCTGCCTTCTCGGCAACTCCTACCCACACCACCAGCATCCAATTATAGGTGCCAATGACTTGTGGGCCCACATGCTCTTTTGTAACCTTCCCATCAGAATATGAGTTAGGAGACCAAGAGCCAGACCCAGCAGTCAGTCCTGTATGGTTCCCTTAGGAGCCCAGGCCAGCACCATCAGAAACAGGATCACAGAGGAGAGGACTGATGGACATCCTGGGGCCAAGTATAGCAGAAGCTGTGATTTACCCAGCCCAGGGTAGAAATATGCACTGTCTACCAATGCCCATTACCCATTACTGCCTCTCCACTCCCACCCCCAGAATAACTCCCAGGTAAATCCTGGCTTCTACCAAAATGGAGGGTTGGAGTGCGCACCACCCCTCAGTGACCATGGGAGGAATTGCACCATCTAGAGCATGAAACTCTCTCCACCTTTCAGTGGCCATGGGTAGGATTGCAAGACAATGGCAGGAAATCTGCAGACTAGCAACCATTATGGAATTAGCACCTATTGTATCTTGTGGCCACTGGATGAGGTTTGATGCTGTCTCCACTGTGGCCTGAACAAAGACACAGCCTCCAGTTCCTACCAGGGCAGAGGCTACAGCTCCAAAGCTCATCCTGCCTTCTGAACAAAGCAAGAAGAGGGTGAGGCAGGCCGGGGCACAGATTATGGCTCTCAGACTGTTTCCAAACATGCTCCTCAGACACCCACAAAAGGCCTCGGGGAAGGGAAACCATCTCACCCTGAAGGATGCTTGAGAAGGGCTTAGGTCATCCTACACCTGAGTCTTCCTCAGCTAAGGGAGGAACTCAGTAGGGTCTGGTCTGACATCCTCTGCTGCAGCTATCACACTGCCTCAAGCGTGCATACATGCTGTCCATATATGGGCATTAGGATTCTATCAGTATATCAAAGGCCCACTATTAAAAGGCTTTCACTGGGAGATGGAGATGCCTCCCCTGACACCAGATGAAATGACCAAGACCCTTATTGGTCTTTAGGGAGCAACTTTGGGAGAAATGGGCCTAGGGAAGGTCAGTTGCTGAGCAATGACACAGGAAAGGTGTTGGTTTACACAGATGATGGTTCTATGCCTAGAGAATCTGCAGAGGCTTCAAAGGAAAGGTTTTGAGCCATGCCTCAACCGTAGAGGAGCAGGCCAGTACAGACCAGAAGGCAACAGAGGTGCCCAGGAAAGGGAACGCCAGGTAGAGAGGCATGACATGGCAGGCTGTGTGTTGTTTCTGCCCAATTTGACCCTCTTTTTTCCACTGTCCTTCATGGCTTCTCCTGGATTGGCTGGGCTGATACACAGCTGAGATGGCTCCACAAATAGCAGACTATTGAGAAAACATGAGGATCCCAGCCATTGGTGGGACTTTGGATACAGCAAAATAACGACAATCCCAAAGATGTCCTTGTCCTAGACCCTGAACCTACAAATCGGTTATGTTGCAAAAAGGAATTTGAGGTTGCAGATGAAATTAAGGTCGCCAACCAGATGATCTTAAAATTCTCCTCAGCTAGGGTCAGAGCATGCACAAAGATTTAATCCCCAGCCTCAGGGGGAAAAAAAATTATTCGGGTGGACACAGTATAACTAGGATGGTCCTTTAAAGCGGAAGCAGGTGACAAAAGAGAGAACCAGAGGTTGCTGACTTTGAAAAAGAGGCCTCAGGACGTCCACACTTGCTTCTGCTTTCCAGTAATTCATTCCCTTCTTCTTAAAGGCAACAGGATTAAGATGGAGTTGGTCATCGGAAAAATCGTTTGACAAATCCCCAACGGGCTTAGGAGGACACTCCATCCGGGCGCTGGGAAAGTCCTGACGGGGCAGACTATTCGGGAATCTCCTGAAACAGGGCCGACCAAACACTAGCGAATGTGCCTGAAATGACAAGACGTTCCCGCTCGCGGACAGATTCCTATACTTGGGGGGTTCCAGGACACCGCCCCGTGGAGGGTTGCCCTGTTCAGACTGAAGGGCCCTTTCCTTGATCCTTCTCAGACTTTAAGTTCGGCTTAAGACGGCCATGAAGGAGGCTGGAGATGGGCCCAGAGCCGACGCACCACCACCACCAAGGGCACGTCGCCCTGCGTCTGCGCCACACCGCCGTTCCCAGAATCCTCGACAGCCAACCCGCTTCCTGTCCCAGAGTCCCCTTGAACTGGATGCCCGTGCACCTGAGGGATGTGCAACATAAAAGCATTCTGGGTGGTGGATTCTGGGAGCAAGGACAGGCGGAAGACGGTCTGGGAAGGAGGCAGTGCGGGTCACATATTTGGCGTCTGGGGAGAGGAAAGGTTTGGCCAGGAATAGCGCCTGGCGGAGACTTCTGGGAAATGGAGTCCAGTGGCGGGGTGGGGAGCATATCGCATGACCGGAAGTGCTGCTGGTCAGGCTTGTCGCCAAGGAGCTCTAGCGTCTGCAGCGCTGGTGTCCAGGGTTCCTGAGCTCGGACGGGTAGCCGGTTGTAGGTTGCTTGTCGTTTTCTCACTTGCAGTGACGCTGACACCAGGGAATTGCTGGCAGCCGGTGGCGCGAGGAGGGACCAGTATGCTGGAGGAAGGAGGTGAGGGGGAGTGGTGGAGGGACGATTTGCAGATCCAGCCTCCTGTTCCAGTTTGCCCACTAATGCTGCTTTGTGGCCCGGACCAGACCCTGGTTGTCTTTTCCACTAGCGGTTGGAAACTTGTCCTTTTCTTAGTCAAATAGGTTCGAGGATCACTGTCCTGGATGATCGCTTGAGTGTCTACCTATAACCAATGCCAGGGAAAAGTGGGTTCCTGGGAAGGAAAATGAGACGTACCCAGGTGGTTTCTTGGGGTTTTGATGTCATATCTAAGAAATCATTGCCTTTTCTGAGGTCAGAAAGATTTAATTCTTGTTTTCTTCTAGGAGTTTTAGCTCCTTAGGTCTTTGATATATTTTGAGTTACTTTTGTATACGATGTGAGATAAGACTCCAAATTCGTTCTTTTGCATCCTCCAGCCTCAACCTCCTGAGTAGCTGGATTACAGGTGTGCTTCGCCATGCCCACTAAGGGTTTTCTTTAAAAATGACTATTCTTTCTCTATTTAATTTCTTGTTATCCTTGTCAAAAAGTAGTTGCCCATAAACATGATTTTATTTCTGGACTTTCAAGTCTATTCCAGTGATCTGAATATCAGTCAGCCCTATGCCACTACACAGTTTTGATAACTGTTGTTTGAAGCAAGTTGAGAAGTATGAATCCTCTAACTTCATCCCCCCACTCCTCTTTGTCCTTTGCATTTCCATGTGCATTCTAAGGTCAGCTTGTTAATTTCTGTTAAAAGTGCCAGCTGGAATTTTGATAGTAATTGCATTGACTCTGTTGATAATTCGGGGATTATTGCCATCTCAACAATATACTGTTTTCCAATACATGAATATAGGATTTTTTCCATTTATTTAGGTCTTCTATAATTTCAACATGTTTTAGTTTTCAGTGCATAAATCTTGTACTTCATTTGTTAAATTCATTCCCAGGTACTTTATTTTTTTGATGATATTATAAATGAAATTGTTTTGGTTTCATTGCTAATTTGTAGACATGTAACTGATTTTGTGTATTTATCATGCTGCTTGCAATCTCGCTAAATTTGTTTAATAGCTATAATTATTCATGTGTCAAGATTTTCTGTATACAAAATCATGTCATCTGCAAATAGAGATTTTTTTACTTCTTCCTTCCAATCCTGACATCTTTCCTTTTCTTGCTTAAGTGCCTTGGCTAGAACCTACGTTGAACAAAAATGGTGAGAGCAGACATCTTATTTATTATTTTCAGTGCTAGGGATTGAACCCTGGGCCTTGTGCATGTGAGGCAAGCACTCTTCCAACTGAGCTATATCCCCAGCTCCTTTGTTTTATTTCTTATCTTAAGGGGGGGAAAGTTTCCATCTCTCACCATTAAGTATGAGGTTAATGGTACATTTCATCATCAAATTAAGGAAGTTCTCTTCTATTTAAGTTTTTTGGTGAACACAATATCTTTATTCTACATTTATATGGTGCTGAGGATCGAACCCACTGCCTCATGCATGCTAAGCGAGCCACAAACCCCAACCTTCTGTTAAGTGTTTTTTTTAATCATGAAAGGATAAGGATGATGATGATTTTGAAATGTTAGGGATCAAACTCAGGGATTAGTGCATGCTAGTCAGGCACTCTACTACTGAGCTACAGCCCCAGCCCTACTATTTGATTTTTTAAAGTGGCTTTTTCTGTGTCCAATGAGATGATCCATGTTAGGTTTTTTTTCTTTGCTCTATCTATATGGTGTGTGGATTGTTTTTTGTATGTTGAATTAACCTTACATTCCAGGAACAGACCCCATTAGTCATTCATTACCTCTTCTTTTAAGCAAAAGGTAATATTTATAAACTGCATACTTAGCTGGTAGGCATCATGCCAGCTGCTTAACTGTGTATTTAATTCTCAAAAACTTTATAATATCATCTCCATTTTACAGATGAGAGAAATGAGACTTATATCTTAAGTGATTTGCACTCTGCTGGTGAGTGGTGAATCTTAGTTAAGAATCTATTACAGTCTAATACCTCCCAACACCTGTTGGCATTGATGGAGTTAGGTAGGAACAGGAAAATTCCCGTCCCACTGCAGATCTACAGATTCATCTCAGGCACCCTGGTACCAGCTCTGGCTTTCAAATCCCCTCTTTATAGGAGAATTGGTAACTTCATAATATGCAAACTTTGTCTCCTTGATTTCATTCTCTTCCTCTAGCACCACCTTTTCCAAATGCTGCACTTCCCTCAGAGGAAAGAGCAGGAGAGAACAGAATGGCTGTTGGTCTCTTCGCAGCTGGGCCCCAGGTAAGTTGGGAATTGAGAGGCAGCCCTTTTTTCCTTAACATTCTTGGTGAAATTGGCTTGGGTTTTTTGGTTTTATTTTTCATCCTCTAATTACAAAAGTAATTCTCTGAAGAAAATTTGGATAATACAGAAAACACAAAAAAACTAAAAAATATCTTTACTTCTACACAGAAACAGCAGTAACAATTTGATTTGTGGCCTGCCTCTCATTCTTCCTTTTTCTATATTTTCCCAAATTGGGTGGGTTCAATCCCTAGTTTAAATATATATGAATATTTAATTTCTTCTGCTTTCTTCAGATTTTACAATTCACTTTAATTTCTTGAATTGAAACCTTACTCCATTTTCTTCCTTACTCATTTACATAGAAAATTTTGGGCTAAAAGCTGGGCATGGTGATGCACATCTATAATTCCAGCTGACTCAGGTCAGGAGGCCAAGGCAGGAAGATTTTAAGGTCAAGGCCAGCCTCAGCAATGCTAACAAAATCATCCCAAAATAATAAAAAGGGCTAATGATGTAACTCAGTGGTAGAGTGTCCTGGGGTTCATTTCCCAGAACCAGAAAAGGAAAGGAAAAAAAAAGTTTTAGACTGTGGGTTTCATTTTTTTTTTTTTTTTAGTATTCCAAAACTATTACTTTGATATTTGCCCATTCACAGCTGGTCTGCTTCATGAGGATGGATACCATGACTTGTTCAACACAAAATGCCACTGTAGTCTGATTGCAGGGTATGGGGTGTGATAGCTCTGTCTGCTCAGCCTTATTAAACTGCTCAGCTCTGATTTTGTTGTACATTCTTCATTTTGGATTAACTAAGACATTTTAATATCTTAAAGCTGTTATATATTTTAAATTTCTTCTTGTACTTTGTATAATTTTTCTTCTTGTATAGTATGTACTATGTGGCTCCTGGCATTTATATATTTATAATAGGTTTTACTCTTTACTTTTTTAATACTTTTATTTATTTTTATGTGGTGTTGAGGATCGAACCCGGGGCCTCACACATGCTAGGCGAGTGCTGTACTGCTGAGCCACAACCCAGCCCCTAGATTTTACTTTCTTGATTATTAAAGTGGCCCTAATAGTCTAAATATGTCATAGTTTTTAAAAATGACTCTGTTCATTCCATTTAACTCATTTCTGCGTAGGATGGATTGGAAAGGCAGGTAAAACTGGAGGTCAGGAGACTAGCGATAATCTGGAAAATGATGCTGGCTTACAAGGCAGTGACAGTGAGACGGAAGGATGGCCAGGTTTCTGGCATGACCAGGCAATGAAAGAAGGTCCCATCCCCAAACTGAGAATAGACAAGGAAAAGTAGTTAAAGGTGTGAGATTCCTGTGCAACCTGGCCAGGATAGTTGCTGCCTGTTTTCCTATGGGACAAAACACCTGCACCTAGACATCTTGCGGCCACCTTAAATCCTGTGGGCCCTGAACAAACTAGTTAATTTGCTCACAAGCTACTTTGGTCCGTGTTTCTTCTCTTTCTAGTTTCCCAATATCTTTGACTTCTCCTGGATCTTCTCCCACACCATTTCCTTGCCACGCATCTAGTCCCTCTATTTGAGCAGAACCCTCTCTCAACTTGATGTTGACAGCTGTAGTTCCTAACCTCTCATTTCCATCTTAAGGTGCATCTTGACTTCTACTGGCTCCCTATTGACTATAGGATAAAACTGCCATGTCTGTCAGGTCATTTCAAACTTTTAATTAAGCCCCACCACCACCACCACCACCTGTTGCTTCTCAACACACAAGAACCTTCTCAGCACGGGGCCTTTGCTCCTGGTGCTCCCCCTGCCCTGACTAGCCTTCTCTTACCCCAGCTTGATGTGGCCTTCTATAGATCTCCTTGATTGTCTTTCATCTCCTCTTCTTGCAACCAGTTCCCCTTTTATTCTTTTGACCACATAGAAGCCTGGCTCTCCTACTGTGCTGGGTAATATCTGAATTCACAGGAATGTTTGTTCAAAGTTCTGAGAATTCAGCTCTCATATTTCCTTGATAATTTACACCTGATTATTCACTATTATGAATGCACATTTTACTTTCATTTTTTTCTGTATTGTCTCTTCCTGGCACCTATATTTTTGTGTGTAATTTCTTCTAATACACTTGTTAACTTTTCATATATAAAAAAATCTATCAAGATGATAATTTGTATGGAGACAGTAGGGTTTTTGTTTTGTGTGCCAGAAGCCATTACAGTGTTAGGCAGATGATAGGTACACTTTCAGACTCTTTTCCAGCCTCCGTGCCCACCCCCCTTACTGTCTTTTGCCTCCACTCAAGATCCAAAGGCCACCAGTAAGAAGGAATTTGCTTTTTGTTTCAGGATCCACAGCTCTAGTAGTGTTTTACCAGGAGGGATGGAGACACACATTCCCTGCTGGGGAAAGGTTCAAGGGGGAAAGGGAAACCAGCAAAGTCCAGAAACCTGGTCCTGCTGGCCAAAGAAACCACTTCTTTTGAGAGAATCAGCTCAATTTTTTTTAATAGTACCAGGGATTGAACCCAGGGGGCACTTAACCACTGAGCTGCATGCCCAGCCTTGTTGCTCTGTTGTACATGGACACAATACTTTTGTTTAGTTGTATGTGGTACTAAGGATTAAACCCAAAGCCTCACACATGCTAAGCAAGAGTTCTACCACTGAGCTACAACCCCAGCCGCGCCCCCCCCCCCAGCCTTTTAAAATATTTTATTTAGAGACAAGAGTCTTGAACTTACAATCCTCCTGCCTCAGCCTCCTGAGCCACTGGGATTACAGGTATGCACTGTTCTGGAAAGTTGTGGCACTTTTCTTCTCAGTGTATAGAGGCCTGTAGGCCCAGCCGATCTGTGTTCAGTCTGTGCCCATCTTCCAGATAGAGTGTTTGATGGGTTTAGCTCCCTAGCTCCATGCCACCTTCCATCGTTTTCTTTAATTCCTGATGGAAATGCTTTACTAAGACCCAGGCACCACATCTTACTGATGTATCTCCTCGTTCCTGTACTGTGGAGCCAATGCTCAACGTATATATTGGTGTGATGAAATGAACCACCTAAGTAGCCTGTGTCTTCTCCCGGGAATTCTGGGTGACTATACTTAGTACAAATCTTCGTGTTTGGGTTTTCCTCCCTTGACTAGGACTTCCAGTTTTCCAACCTGGCATGAACTCCCAGTTAGAACAAAGGGAAAGCCCGTGGGAGTGCTGAAGGGAGAAGACCCAAGAAGCACTTGTCCAGGTAAGTGAGCAGACACCAACCAGTTAAGTCTTAGAGCCAGAGGACCTCAGAAACATACATTAATGTCAACCCTGCAAGGTGTTATGCCCATTTCACAGATGAGCATTAAGATAGGTTAACTCTCTGGAAGGGTACACCTCCTTGTTGGTGGGGAACAGGAGTCATCTTTGTTGGCCTGGCATGGTGCATCTTGAGGTGCACCTTCAGCCACTGTGGTACATGAGACAGCCCGTTGTGCTGCACCTTTACCAACCTTCTAGCATTAACCATCTTTGGAAATCCAGCTGACTTAGTAAGGTAAGAAAAAAAAATCATCTTACTCAACATTGGTCATCAGTTTTTTAAAGTAAATTTGGTAAGCAGGTTGTCCAAAACCAACTTGAGAATTTTGAAAACCAGGGCTGCTGTTGTGGCTCAGTGTTAGAGCACTTGCCTAGCATGTGTGAGGCACTGGGTTCAATCCTCAGCACCACATAAAAATAAAAAAGTCTAACAAAACTAATAAAAATATTTTTAAAAAAAGAATTTTGAGAACCAGAGATCGCATGAGACAGCAAGAGGAGCCTCAGAAATGGGAGATACACACATGTGGGGCAGGAGTGGGGGTCCACTTTTGCCCCTTGGCAGTTTAGGAAGAGGTAAAGGGTGCTGTGGCAGCTAACGGCCAACCTGTTATCTTAACAAGTTAGAGCAAATATACTGGGCAAAAAGAAGGGTCTGAGGAACTATTTATGCAATAGCCTGGCCAGACTCCTTCAGCCTATTGGATTTGTTCCACTAAGAGAATACAGGATACCTGCTTTTCTAATTTCAGACTGGGAAACTGTCCCTGAACTGCCAGGGCAAGCCCTTTCTGAAGAGTCATGCCAAGGCATGTGTGAGCAGAGGAAGAGCTTCAGTCTAAGACCAGTCCTGTCTCTACAACACAGAGTTCCTGCAGGAGTGAGGCCTTGTGAACCTGAAACCTGTTCTAAGAGCTTTCAGAATTCAGAAAAAATTCAGCCTCAGAGAGTAAAGCCATTCACATGTCATGAGTGTGGCAAAGCCTTCAGCTACTGTTCTTCCCTTTCTCAGCATCAGAAGAGCCACACTGGGGAGAAGCCCTATGAGTGCACTGAGTGTGGGAAGGCCTTCAGCCAGAGCTCCTCGCTTATTCAGCACCAGAGGATTCACACTGGAGAGAGACCCTACAAATGCACTGAATGTGGGCGAGCTTTCAGCCAGAATGCAAACCTCACCAAACACCAGCGCACTCACACCGGAGAAAAGCCCTACAAGTGTAGTCAGTGTGAGAAAGCCTTCAGCGACTGTTCAGCCCTTGTTCAGCATCAGCGAATCCACACTGGAGAGAAACCCTATGAATGCAGTGACTGTGGAAAGGCCTTCCGCCACAGTGCAAACCTCACCAATCACCAGAGGACTCACACTGGGGAGAGGCCCTATGAGTGCAGCGAGTGTGGAAAGGCCTTCAGCTACTGTGCAGCTTTTATTCAGCACCAGAGGATCCACACAGGAGAGAAGCCTTACAAGTGTGCTGCATGTGGGAAGTCCTTCAGCCAGAGTGCAAACCTCACCAACCACCAGAGGATTCACACTGGAGAGAAACCCTACAAGTGCAGTGAGTGTGGAAAGGCCTTTAGCCAAAGTACAAATCTTATAATCCACCAGAAGACCCACACTGGAGAGAAACCATATAAATGCAATCAGTGTGGGAAACTCTTCAGTGAGAGCTCAGCCCTTATTCGACATCACATAATTCACACCGGAGAAAAACCATATGAGTGCAGTAAGTGTGGAAAAGCATTTAACCAGAGTTCATCCCTTAGTCAACATCAGAGAATTCACAGTGGTGTAAAGCCCTATGAATGCAGTGTGTGCAGGAAGGCCTTCAGGTGTAGCTCAGCTTTTGTCAGACACCAGAGACTCCATGTTGCAGAGTAACTGGGAGCAATGATCAAGGGAACCCCAGATGCTCCAACTCAACTCAGCATCCAAGTCAGGTGCATAGGTGAGCTCAGATAAATACTGTCAATTTAAGCATCTGGAGACATCTCGCACTTTAATCTGTAGCCCAGAGAAGAGACACAGAAACACCCTGAATATCCAATTCTTACGTGTTGTAAGTAAAAGCTTAAGCTCAAGAGCTTGCTAACAATTTCAGTCTTTAGTAAGCATCAAGAATCTAAAGCACTCACAGCCTGGGGGCACTCGCCTATAATCCCAGTTGCCCAGGAGGCTGAGGCAGGAGGATCCTGTGGTTAAAGCTAACCTCAGCAACAGTGAGGCACTCAACAACTCGGCCAGACCCTATATCAAAATATAAATAGGGCTTAGTATGTGGCTCACTGGTTGAGTACACTTGTTCATTCCCCAGTACCCAAAACAAAACACCCAATAGTCCAAATTCTTTCAGGCAAAATGAACAAATCAACGAAAAACTTGTTTTCTTCTATCAAAGTATTTTTGGCAATGCTCATTTCTTCTGGAAATAGAATGGCTGCAAAAGAACCAAGAAGTATTGGCCAGATACCAAGTCCTATCCAGTTTAGGGTAGCAAATGTGGATGAGGAAAGGGATTCCATTATCAATCATCCAGTACCAAACAGGGAGAATTACTTCCTAATGCTGAAAGACAGGCCCAGAATCCACCTTTCCACTGGAGGCAGCTATCCAAGATAGGGTGAAATGACCCATAGAGAAAAATCAAGTCCTCGGAGCAATTATTTCCAAACCTCATTTGTTGGTGCCTAGAAAAAGCTGCCTAGCTGCAGTTTGTCCCAGTGTCAAGTGTTAGGTTAAGGGGATGATAGGCGCTCATTCAAGGATGCAGCCCACTGGTTGTCAGATGATCCTTTATTAAAATATTCTCCCATGTACTTAACTGTGGAAAAGAAATTTTCCCATGTACTTCTTAACTCTGTGGGAAAGAAAATAGAAGCTCTATCAGTGAAAGGGGAGTTAAAAGACCCTCCCCTTAGCCCTACACTAATACCTTTATGAACACATTAGCCGCTCCCCCTCCAGCTTTCACCCCTCTATTATAACCCAAGTGAAATGGATGCAGAAATCACTTACAGCTGGACACTCCACTGCACCACTATTGATGTCATCTATGATGTCATGAGGGTGGCGGCCATCAACATTACAACCCACAGACTGGGCAGTCCCCAGAATCTCCTTAATGGTTCCTACAATTAGGAAAAATGTGTTTGGTTATGTGTATAACTCAGTAGTAGAGCTCTTGCCTAGAACGCACGAGGTCCTGTGTTCAATCCCCACTACAGCAAAAAACAGGAAAACCCCAACCCATTTCTATAGTACAAGACTTGGAACTTCATAAACCTTAAATAGAGTCTCTACTGGATCTCTAAATGCTCAGCTCAGGACCTAAGCAGTTCTTTCATCCCCAGAAAACACCATACCCCAACCTTGAAACTTATCAACTTCAGTAGCCCTTATGTACAACACCTATAACACCTTAATGAGTACTCATTTGGGCTGCCCATATACTAAAATTTGAACAGAGATTAATTAGCACAGCCTTTTCACAAAAATGACATGCAGATTTGTGAAGCATTCCAAATTTAAGGGAAAGGAATGCAGTGTTCACCTTTGCTCAACAGACTTCCTTCAATACACAAAACCTTAAATTGAGCAAAGCTATCATTAAGTGATATTTGTTGTATAGGTGTCCTAAATGCAGGATGGCAGAACATGAGTTAAGTGCCCTCAAAGTGGCAAGAATGCTAACCACTCACTGAAAACATTCAAATTTACGAGATAACACGTTGTCTTGCTCTTACCAGAAAGTTCTCTAGCTAAAGATCGGTGACGCATCTGTCGGGCAATGTTGACAATTTCATCAAAAGTGATATTTCCACTGTGTTTAACTGCAGGAAGAAAAAAAAAAAGCTTTGTGACAGTCTGAGGCCAAAGGGACTGTATGTCCTCCACTATTTGCAGGCTGTTCCCATGCTTTCGGCACAGAGTCATCCACATGAAGAATAACCCTGTTTCCTTAGCTGGGGTTTACTGTCAGCTCACCACTGGACTGCACCAGCCC
Source organism: Marmota monax (assembly GCF_021218885.2). Taxonomy (NCBI): domain Eukaryota; kingdom Metazoa; phylum Chordata; class Mammalia; order Rodentia; family Sciuridae; genus Marmota; species Marmota monax. Next base: position 20,142,819 of record NW_026692912.1, read on the forward strand.
ACAAACTGGTCAGGTGCAGTGGCGGGTGGCTAAAGACAAAACCAAGTCTTCACCAATCTGCCATGGACAGACTTCCTGTTAAGGGATTAAAAGCATAGCTAAAATCATTGGTTAAGTGTCCAGTGCATCAGCCAGCCACATGTTCTCAGATGCCTAAACCCAAGGGACCTTCCCCACTGGGGAAAGCAAATCTAGTACTTTTTGGTACTGCCTGGCTCTCACAATGCTGACCAAATCATCAATCCCCACACCAACCCTGGTTTCATTAAAGAAAAAACATTAGGTATATAACATAAAAAACTGCAAACTAATGTACAGCCAACTTACTGTTTTTCTGTTTCTTTCTGTCTCTTGGTGGCTCCTTGAGGGCTTTTATGATCAGGGCAGAGGCAGAAGGTACCACTTCAATCTGCAGAAGAGATTCTTGATGTAAACAAACCCTAACCCCACCTCCAAAGAGTACTACCACTGTATGACAACCAACACTGCCCTCAAGAGACCATGGGCCAGACACTAGGTTCCTGTACGTATAAGTTATACATGTATGTATGATTCATATGTATTAAAACACATTCCTGTGTGGGAAATGTTATGTGATTTACCCAGTGTCACATGGGTTGAATCTGGGCCCAAAGTCTTTCTTTGCCTTATTGTCCATGCTTTTAACAAAGTCTTCCCACAAGGACCAAAATTGTTTAGTTCACCAATGGTGAAACCCTCCTATCCAGGATTCCAGGGGGTTGTTACCTCTACCCTCCTTCAAACCAAGCACAAGAAGTAAATACCTGGGCCTGTCTGTTCTGAATAGTCAGTTTCACTGTAATCCTCAGACCCTTCCAATCACCAGTTGCTTTGGCAATGTCATCACCAACCTTTTTGGGAGACTGTAGAAATAAAAGTATATAATCAAACTGTGCTCAAAGCTGAACCACAGCCCTAAAACCTGCCCAGTACTACTCTCCTGCCAACACCAAAGTTTCCGTATCCTAGGGACCCATTTTCTTTTTGGTACTGGGGATTTAAACCTGGGGCGCTTTAGTGTGAATTATGCCCCCCAGTCCTTTTAGAGATAGGAACTCGCTAAATTGCTGAGGCTGGTCTCAAACTTGAGATCCTCCTGCCTCAGGCTCCAGAGTAGCTTGTGATTACAGACAGGCCTGTGCCATCATGGCTGGCTACCTAAGCAGCTTTAATTAATACTAGGTTCCAATGCCTGGCCATGATGAGGGCGAGGATCACTGAATTCGCTACTTAGTTTGCCTAAATGGGATGGTTGTCCCATAAGTGCCGACTGAGCAAAGAGCCAAGGAAGTTTAACAAGACACCAGTTAAAATGAAGGGGGAAAAGTGTTTGGTGCAAGGGATCTGTCTGAGAAATACAGACCTAATAATATTCAGAGATAGGTCAATTCAATACAAGCAAAGTATAAAACTGGGGGGGGGGTACAGCTCAGTTGGGAGAGTGCTTGCCTTACATGCATAAGCTCTGGGTTCAATCCCCAGCACCACACACAAAAAATAGGTACATTAAGTCATGATAACAAGGTTGAGTTGGAAATACAGCCCACTGTGTTCATCAAGAACACCCACACAATACTTACGTTCCCCTAACCACACTGCCCTATGTCACTAAGCCCTGGCTCCTAGCTCCCATCCCTCACAAACACCAAAGGCAGCAGCTGAGACACGTGGAATGTCACAATTTCAAGATATGGGTCCCATTTTTCACACATGACCTTTTTACAGTAGCTAGTTCCAGTACAACAGCTCAGGTCTAGTCCTGTTTGCACAAACCAGGGCTTGCTCTGTCCCTCGCGGGGATGACTTACCAGACCCAGGGGGCCGATCTTGGGGGCCAGGGCAGACGTAGCGCCGACCTCGCCGCCGGTGCACCTCAGGTACACTGGGAGAAAGAAGAATTAGCGCCTCTGCGGAGCGGGCCCGAGGAACAGCCCTCATCCCGTCTTTACTGGCAGCACCACGATCCTGAGCGCGGGCAAGACAGGCACCCCTCCTCCCTCGGGCGTGGACAGCGCCGAGCCCCCGCCGCTGACACTACCAGCGGGGGGGGGGGGGGCAGAACGCCCGGGGGCCAGCCTTACCCTAAGGCATGCGGGCTGCAAGGCCGCCAAAGGTCGTCCGCTCCTCCCTCCCCATCTACACGTGGGGAAGCTGAGGCCCAGACCGGGAGAGAGACCCGTTAGGGCCGCACAGCGCCAGAAGGCCCGAGAGACCAGCACGGGAAAAGCACGCGGCGCCCAGGGCCGAGGGGAGAAAGAAGGCGCCTTCGCAGCCCCGGCTGCAGCTAGGGCACGCACCAACTTTGATTTCATTGGGGTCGAACTTGGGCGGCATGGTGGAGGCGGCTGGTGTCGGATGAACCCGGATTCGGGACGACCGAAGAGAGTTGCACCTTGACCTCCTCCAAGCCGAAAGGCCGGAAACCCTGCTGCCACGCCGGATATAGGCAGGAAAACGCGGCTCTCGCGAGAACTTACGGCTCCGCCCAGTCTCTGAGTGACGCCCTTGCCGCCTTGTTGCTTGTGGGCAGGTGCCTAAGACTGACGGCTGGAGGGCCGGGTACCCGCGGTGAGCTGGGCTAGGGATTCGGAAAGGGGGTTCGGGCCACTTAGCCCAAGGTGTCAGAGAAGAGAGGGCTGTTCCTGAGATCTTGGGTCCTGCCGCTCCCATGTTTCCCTGTCATGAGGGTCACTCCTGGGTCCCTGTCACCCAATCCCAGAGCCCCGCCTCTCCCGTGAGGTGTCCTCACCCCCATTCCCGGACCCCAGTACCACGGCGATCCCAGACCCTTTCTAGCCCTTTCATGGTGTTTGCATTTTAGTAATCCAATCTATTCGGGTCCAAATCCAGTCTGACTCTTTCTGAGACTCTGCGGCTCCCAGAGTCTCAGACTTCGTCATCCTAGTCTGCATGACTTTCTGAGGTTCTGAGTTTCCGTCCCCAGTTCCTGTGTTTGCAGAAGACCACCAGCTCCGTGCTGGGTGGTCTGCGACCCCACGTCCATGACCAAGCCTTTTGAGTGATCCGCCTGCCTTCGGGTCCTCCCAAGGGACCTTCGGGGATTTCTCCATCCACAAAGCCAGGTTAGCCATTCCCAGTCCAGCCAGGGAAGGATGGGTGTGGTTCTCCCCATCTGGACCGGACTTCGGGGAGGAAACGGATGAGGGATAGACATCAGAAGCAGATTGAAAGGAGCTGATTTGGGATGGATTGGGGAGCCATATGGCATTGGGAAGGAGGTCAGGAGGGCTGGACATCCTCTAGAGGGTGAGGGGTAGCCGGTCATCAGGGAGCAAAAGAGTAAGTGCTGGTCATTTGGGAGGATTGGAGAAGGGCTGTTTTTAGATCATTTCTCATTCCTATAGGCAGGTGGGTGACAAGAGGGCTCTGAGCTGGCTCTGCAGGCCTGGCAGAGCCACTTCTGACAGCCCACGCCCAGGGATGGAGTCCTCCCTCTGAGGACCGGGTGTGTCTTCTTTGGTTGCACTGTTTCCCTTCTTCCTAGCTCTTGTAGTAGTCCCTTATTCAGTGTCACCTATACAGTGCTTTGTAGTGTCCACTTAGGGAGAGATTATACTGCCGGGTACTGTGCTGTGGGCATCACATACATTAATCATTGGGTCCTCACAGACCCCCCCCCCATGTTAATAACATTATTACTCACACTTTACAGATGAGGACACTGAGACTCTGAGAGGTGAACCAAATTGACACAGTTGGTGGGTGGTTTGATCTTGGACTCAAACCCAGTAATATTTCATCTCAAAGGCCATGATGTGAACCATCCAGTTCCCTGGGCGATTGTTTCCTAGGCCTTGCTGTCACTTATCCAACATTGATAATTGCAGATAGGAGCAGGTTTCCAGGCTGGGTTTGCTACAGTCAGGCTGTATAACCAGATCACTGCACTTAGTGAGCATTGGTTTCTACACCATAAACAGTGCTGGGATGAGAATCAAATAGAACAACTGTCACAACCATGAAGGTGGTAAGGTGCGTGAGGATTGTTGGATTTTTTTTTTTTTGGTGTTTTTTTTTTTTAAAAAACTTTTTGTTACTGAGAGGATTGAACCCTAGAGGTGCTCTACCACTGAGATACATTCCCAGCCCTTTTTAGTTTTTATTTTGAGACAGAGTCTTTCTGAGTTGTCCAAGCTGGCCTTGAACTTGCAATTCTCCTACCTCAGACTCCTGAGTTGCTGGGAATACAGGTGTGTGCCACCATGCCCAGCTCCGAGGATTGCTTTTTAACTTTTACTTAACTCACGGATCTCTTTGGTTATGATGTAGTTGAGCTCCCCAAGTCATGGCTGATTTAGTTGGGTGTTGCTGATGCTACTCTGAGGCCCAGAGGAACCTGAGGAAACTCCCCTAAGGCAGAGGGGAGAGGGGATCCAGAATGGAGAAGGACCAGCATCTCACAGTGGGTCAGTGGCAAACGTAGGCCTGAACCCAGGTGACCTGGCCTGCCTTTGTGCTCTTTTCACCCCATCCTGCTCCTTATTTTTCCATCCAAAGTATTGAGCTGTACTGTGTAGGCTAGGAGTACTGATGACTAAGGGAGACACAGCCCTGCCTGCCTAGAGCTTACAGTCCAGCAGCCAACTGCAAACTCTGTTACTCTGCCGCCTGTCCTGAGAGTCAGGGGCTATAACGAATTCCCCAGGCCCTGACTTGTCTTCTACGACCAGTGTCCTAAAGATTTCCCTGGGAAAAAGGAAAGATGCCACTCTTCTTCCGGAAGCGGAAACCCAGCGAGGAAGCGAGGAAACGCCTAGAGTACCAGATGTGCCTGGTGAGGGAAAGCGGGTTTCCTCCAACTCCTTCTCAGCTCTTCCTCTGCCCAGTGGAATAGGGCTCTGCCTGCCCCAAGCTGCCTCCATCTTCCCTACTAACCCCTGCACTTCCCCTTGGGCTGAACGTACTCATTCCTTGTTGACTTCTCTTCCCTGCTGGACCTCAAACTCCGGGGAAGCAGGGATCACACACAGGATGGACTGGTGGAACCAGACTGTGCTGTGTCCCTTGCAGCTCCTGAATTCTATGTTTCTTTGCCTGTTTTGTTTGCATGCTTTTTAAAAAATTCTTTTAAAAAATTTTTTTTTTCCTTAGGCAAAAGAAGCTGGGGCAGATGACATTCTTGACATCTCTAAATGTGAGCTCTCAGAGGTAAACTGAGGGTAGTGTAAGGGATGTGGATTTGATTTATATTGTGTTCTTTTATTGCATGTTCCCCAGGAAAGACAGATTTGGAAGAGGGCTTAAAAGCAAAAACAAAACAAACAAACAAACAAAAACAGAAGTACTAGTCAAGAGATCTTTCCTTAGATTCCATTCTTGTCCAAAAGAATTGAGATGATCCTTTGGACATAACAGTCAAGAACTCTAGTTAGAAAATGTACCCACAGAGTCCTCAAATGTTGGAAAAGTCAGGATTCTTCAAAAAAGACAGGGTTCCTGATGGGAACTGGATGGGCAAGATAGGACAAGGCCCCTCCTGCCCACTGATTGGGGCAGGACTGACCTCGTCCCCAGCATTCTTCTTCCCCAGCCCTTCCCTGGTGGATTGCTCTTCTCAGCAGATTTTGTCATGCTCCCCTCTGCCTGCCTCTCCCTCAAGTCAATGCCCTACAGAGAACAAATGAAAACTTGGCAGGAGGGGAGGCTCTTACTCTTCTTTATCTTGTCTTAGATCCCATTTGGGGCTTTTGCAACATGCAAAGTTCTACAGAAGAAGGTGAGCTGATTCTTTATTTTCAGAGAATTGCTTACTACATGTTTGCTTGTCTGAAAGCATGTGGGATTTTAGGTGCTATCTTCCTTACCCAGGCAGAAGATACCTTCTCTCTGGCTCTCACCCTGTTGGTCTGCGGCAGGGGTCACAGTTAGGAGAGCAGGCTTCAGGGCTGGATAGCCCTGGGGGTCTTGTGGCTCTGCCTTCACTAGCTCTATGACTTTTGTAACTTCCTTAAACTCTTACATCTCAACTTCTTCATCTGTGAAATGAGGGTATTCATAGTTCTACTCTCCCAGAGATATTGTGAGAATTGAAGGAACAGTAGGTAGAGGGATATAATTCCTGTCACATACTAAACACTTATTAACCCCAGTGATAATAACAACAGAAACTGCACCCATTTTGCTCTGGCCATACAAGGGAGTTTAGGAGGGGAATGAATGATTTTTCAGAAGTGCAGTGCAGCTTTAGCAAATTTGGGTGCAGCGGGCACATCTCTAATGAACTAAGTAAAAAGTGTTCCCTCCCAAGAGCGTCATGAGCTCCGTGTCCCTGGAAGTATTCAACCAGCAGTCAATGCCCAACACAAATAGCAACATATGACAGGCCACACACTCACTGGGTGCCCATCCTGGGCTGAGGACTTTTTATCATCACAGCAGTCCTCTGAGGAAAGTACTTTATTATTCTCTGTTTTCCAGGAAGACACTGAAGCTGAGAAAGGTTAAAATCAGGACAGCTGATCCCTTCTCAGAATTAGACCTCTAAATTCCAGATCTTAGCGCCATATGATTCCACATTCAGAAGTCCCATGACACTAACAGCATTCCCATTGCATGTCTGGGCAAGCAGAGATACCCAGGGGACAGCAGGGCTGCTGGGCATCTTGTGCCACACTCCACTTGCCTTTGGCTTTCCCCTGCTGCTCTTTCCTGCCTGACTCTTCCTCCACTCTTTGCCTCACAGGTGTTGATTGTGCACACGAACCACCTCACTTCCCTGCTTCCCAAGTCCTGCAGCCTCCTGAGCCTCGCAACCATCAAGGTACTGGGGCCCCCTCCAGTGTCATAGACTCTATATCGTGTTCCAGGTAGCAGTTGGATTTCTGTTAAAGGTTATGCCATATGGTTTTGTTGCTATTGTTGTTTTGGTGGTACTGGGGATTGAACCCCCAGGAGCACTCTACCACTGAGCTACATCCCCAGCCCTTTTTATTTTATTTTGAGACAGGGTCTTGCTAAGTTGCTAAGGCTGTTCTTGAACTTGCAATCTTCTTGCCTCAGGCTCCTGAGTCACTGGGATTACAGGCATGCACCACCACCTCTGGCTCCAGATGGTCCTAATATAATAAATGGTCAATCTGTGATTTGATCAGCCTGCTTTACTGGGCACTTCTGTACGCTGTCCAGCAGGTAGAGTGACAAAGATAGCCAAACTAGGTGGTTTACATGCTAAGTAAAAAACTAAATCCTAGATTTGTTGCAAGTAAATTAGCAGACAGTGTGGAAACAGATGGCCTCAAATAAGACAGAGGGACATCCAGGGCATTGTATGATCAACATGTGAAAATCCCTCCTAACTGTGGGCCCCTCCTGGACAGGGGCTGGGGCGTCATCACAGCATTTGCAAGATATCACCCAGGATTGTTCTGCATGAATGTGAACTTGTGAGAGTTAGTGTACACACTGAGAGAAGACTGGCATCTCAGACATCAAGTGTTCTTCACGGTCCGCTCTGGGTTACAGACTGGGGATAGTTTTTACACTTCTTTTTTGTTTTGATCCAGCATGTTTTTTGTTATTGTTGTTGTTTTGTGTGTGTGTGTGTGTGTGTGTGTATGTTTTATGGTGCTGGGGATTAAACCCAAGGCCAAGCATGTGCTCTACTGCTCAGCTCCTTCCCCAGTTGATGAATTATTTTGTATTCAGAAAAAAAGAGAACATTTAATCCTGATGATTAAATGTGATTCCAGCAACTCAGGAGGTTGAGGCAGGAAGATCGCAAGTTCAAGACCAGTTTGGGCAAATTAGTAAGCCCCTGTCTAAAAATAAAAAGTAAAAAGGGAGGCCTGGGGTTGTGGCCCAATGGCAGAGCACTTGCCTGGCATGTGTGAGGCACTGGGTTCGATTCTCAGCACCACATATAAATAAATGAATGAAATAAAGATTTTTTAAAAAAATAAGTAAAAAGGGATTGAGATGTAGCTCAGTGGTAGTGTGCCCCTAAGTTCAATCCCCAGGATAGAAAAAAAAAAAAGAGAGAGAGAGAGAGAGAGAGAGAGAGAGAGAGAGAGAGAGAGAGAGAGAGAGAGCTATAGACATTTAAAATATATTTTAATATTTCTATTTGTAGTTTATATGTGTATATTTTATCTGCACATGTGTGTGCTGGTATATATTTATTCTTTGCCTTTTTTGCTCATTTTAATCATTAAAAAAAATTAGTAGGCCAGGCACAGTGGCACATGCCTGTAATCCTAGCAACTCAAGAGATTCAGGCAGAAGGATCACAAGTTTAAGGCCAGCCTAGGCACTTTAGCAAGACCTTCTCTTAAAAATAAAATAAAGGGCTGAGGATATAGCTCAGTGGGTGGAGTGCACAAGACCTTGGGTTCAATCCCCACGAAAACAAAGAATAACAAAAATGAAATAAAAAGGGCTGGGTTGCAGTTCCAAGGTAGAGCACTCCTGAGTTGAATCCCTAGTACTTAAAAAAAAAAAAAAATTAGCAAATAGCAGTTAAGCAAAGAAAAGTTGGAGCAAGGGATACCATTTGTGGTAGAGGGCTTGCCTAACATGCCCAGGCCCAGGGTTCAATCCCCAGCACCACAAAAATAAAGAAAGAAAAGGGGAGAAAACATACAGTTTTGCACTCTGGAGAACCATTATCACTATTTTATTGCATATTTGGTAGGGTTTTTTCCTGTGGGAATATTTTTGATGCTATGGAATGTTTTTACTTTTTAGCCTACAGATACACATACTGTTTTATATCATATTTTTTGGCTTATCAGTAAAAATAAAAACTTGATAAATAAAGGAAGGAAATGGCATAATCATTTGAAAAAGGGAATGAGATGGGATTGCTGGATGTTGAGTGGGGGAGAGAGGGTCAGGTGATGGTGGCTGCAACACCAGAGGCTTGAGTGGCCCCTGTCATCTAGCTTTTCTGAGCCTGGAATCCTGGGGCTTTCTCAGTGGGTGTCTGAGAGGTGTCTTCCTCTTCAGGTTCTGGATCTCCACAACAATCAGCTGGCAGCCCTTCCTGAGGACATAGGGCAGCTGGGAGCCCTGCAGGTAAGACTGTGGGAAACAGAAACCCACCTCCCATGGTGGAATGTTCTGGGTGTGTTCTTGCCAATAGAAGCAGGCTGCACTTGGTCCCGGTGCCACCCTTTCTGTCTGGGCTGTGGCTATTTTTGACACCTGCTTTTTGGGACTTCATCTTGAGCTTCCACAGCTTTTCAGAAAAAAAAAAAGCACAGTCTACATCTGAAGAGCAATGGCTGCGCACTCCCACCGCTGCCTTGGCAGTAGCAGCCTTGCACTGATGGAGCAATCACTCTGTGCCAGTGCTGAGATAACTCCGCCCCTGGCATTACCTGCCAGTGTTAGTGTTGCCCCTGCTCTACAGAGGAAGAAGTGGCTTCCATTGCACTGAGGCTGAAAATCTCTCTTTACCACACCAGAAGATCCCAAATAGGCTGGGAGTGCAGTTCAGTGGTAGAGTTCCTGCTTAGCAGGTGCAATGCTCTGGGTTCCATCTCCAGCACTGCAGAAAGAAGACCCATGCTATGGGACCCAGCTGTCCTTCTAGTCTCCTCTCCTTTTCTTCCTCCCTTTGCTTGCTGAAATCACCTCCTAATACCCTCTATTCTCTGTCCCCACCCCAGCAGGACCTTTCCTTCTGCTGAAGTGGTCCTTCCTGGGGCTGTCTGTGGGGCCTTCCTTCACCTATTAGCCCAATGTCCTGAATCCTCCCCAGCCTCCTAAGTGCATCCCCTCGGTCCTCTCTGTTCCCACCCTACTTATCTCCCCAAGGGCACTCTATAATTGCAGTCTATAATCATAATTATGTATTCAGGCCTCACCTGTGGAATGTGATTTCTCTGAATGCTGCCCCTTTGCCTAGCTCACCGCCTGGCACATGGAAAACACCAAAGAACAGTTTCAATGAACCACCCCAACATATGGGTGATGTCATCGCATTTTACATAAAAGAAAACAGAGGTACAGAGAGATGACTGTGTCTGTAACTTGCCCAAGGTCACATAGAGAACATGTGGCAGAGCAGTAGTGATTGTCCCCACTTTGATCCACAGTATGAACTTGGCATAGGATCTTAAGGGATCTGCATTCCTTTTTTTTTTTCTTTAATTGGAGGTTGAACCTGAGGTGCTGCACCACTGAGCTACATCCTCAGCCTTTTTTATTTTTCACCTTGAGGCATGGTCTTACTAAGTTGCCAAGCCAGCCTGGAACTTGAAATCCTCTTGCCTCAGCCTCCTGAGGTGTTGGGATTGTAGGTGCCACCATGCCCAGTGGGACTTTTTTTTTTTTTTAAGAGAGAGAGAGGGAGGGAGGGAGGGAGGGAGGGAGGGGATTTTTTAATATTTATTTTTTAGTTTTTTCGGCAGACACAATGTCTTTGTTTGTATGTGGTGCTGAGGATCGAACCCGGGCCACACGCATGCCAGGCGAGCACGCTACCGCTTGAGCCACATCCCCAGCCCAACTTTTTTTTTTTAATATGTATGTTTTTGTAGAATTATGCATTTTCTGTCTTGTAACTTTTGGGTACCTGACTAAAAAATGCAGACCTCCTTTGATTCATCAAATATTTACCTACCACGATCTTTTAAATGGCCACTTAGCTTCCCATTGCATAGTTTTTAATGACTTCATAGTGTGGCATCCTGTTGGCCTCCTGACCTTGCCTTGCAGGATCCTGGAGGGAGCAGGCTCTGGAAATCCATTAAGCCCAGCTCCAACTTCAGCACCACCAGTTCTGGCCTTGAGACCTCAGCCGACCACATCACCATTTGTGGCCCAGTTCCCTTTCCTCAACACTGTGCTGCCTCACCCAGCCTGACTCTGATAGCCCTCCTTCCTGCCTCCTGCCTGGGCATTTTTGGTTAATACAAATGATGGAGCCTCAGCCGGGAGCAGGTTTTGGTCTTGGCCTTTCCTTCTGGGGCAGCTGACTTCACCACTCTGAGCTTGGTTTTCCCATCTCTCTATTGGGATCGTAACAATCCACACCTTCCTCACTGGACAGGCAGAAGCAGGTCAAGGCAGGTGTTTACAGTGCCCAGAGGACACCTGGCCTAAAGCAGGGGTGAGGGGACAGAGGTAGTCACTGTGTGTGTGACTTCTCATGTTATTTCTTTCTCTTTCTTAGGTATTAAATGTGGAAAGGAATCAATTGACTTATCTCCCACGCTCCATTGGGAACCTGATCCAGCTCCAGACCCTCAATGTGAAAGGTAGGGGACCAGGAAGGCTTGTCCATGTGACCCTCGGTCAGCTGTGGGCCAGCCCAGTCAGGATCCACAGGGAGCTCTGTCTGGAGCCACTGAACATGAAGATGACACTTAAACTGGACTGAGCTCCTGCTAGGTCTGTGTGTCCCTATAGTAACCAGAGAGAAGGTGTCTGGAGGGTTCGCGTGACTCCTCAGAGTCAGACAGTAGTGACAGCTACACTGAGACTTGGTCCTTCGTGTGTATAATGAGGAGTGGTGGGAAGAGAGAGGACTGCCTGGCTGAGGGTGATGGAGGCGCCATGACAGTGGTTCTGAGTGGTGTGTCACACCCACTGAATAACGTGGTCTCCTGACGGTCCCTGAGGAGCCAGAGGGCAGCAGAGTTGTCTGCAGCCTACAGATGAGGAAAGTGCCACTCAGAGAACAGTGATGTGCCCAAGAGCACCCAGTGAGGTGACAGTGAGCCAAGACTCTGATGCAGTGTAGCTCCAGCCCTGCCCCACCCCAGCTCCTCCACTTCCTCCCCAGCACTCTGCACAGAAGCCTCAGCCTATCTAACGGTGGTGTCTGACAGTGATTGAAGATAATGGCGCCCCAGCTGTTGATCACTAACCATGGGACAGGCACTGGGCCCAGGACCTCACAGGCATCATCTCATTGAATCCCTCTGGACTCCTGCAAGGCCAGATAGTGTCCTCGTCCATGTCTCACAGATGAGGCCTGGGGAGGTAGTTAGTTGTCCACTGAGCTAGTCAGTGGTGGCAGAACCTCTCCATCCCTACCCGCACTGAGACCTGCAGTGTCAGGCAGGACTTTGGGGTGCTGAGCTCTGCCACTGGGGTCTCTCTAGACAACAAGCTGAAGGAGCTGCCGGACACCGTGGGGGAGCTTCGAAGCCTGCGTACTCTTGACATCAGTGAAAACGAGATTCAGAGATTGCCACAGATGCTGGCTCATGTCCGAACCCTGGAGGTAAGTGGGGAGCCATTCTCACCTGGGGTCCTCTCAGCATGCCCCATTCTGCTCACCCCCATTCCCAAGGGTCTGCTCTGGTCACAAGGTGCCTGGTCCCAGAGGCCCCCAGCCATGGTCCTTAGGAGCTTACAGAGCCAGTGATATGTGGGCATTTGTAACAATGTGACTTTTGCTACCATCATGGAGGCAGGAAAGCAGTCTAGAGTAGAGAAGAGGGAACGCTGAACCTGGAGGGGCTACACTTTAGCAAATCCATGGCATTCAAACTAGACCTTGGAGAGGAATGAGATTTTGTGATATAGACGTGGACAACAGGAGCATTTGGTAGAGGGGGCAGGGTAGGAGAGGCAGGAGGTGGGAAGCACAGGATCCAGAAGGGAGGAGGGGCCAAGTGGTCGGGAGTTGCTGGACCTGGGACCCCGGTCATCAGGAAGCTGGGAGGGAAGGCAGGGCCTGCAGGGTGGGTTGGGGTCTGGGCTCAGCATGGCTGGGCAGAAACCAAACCTCATTGGAATGTCGGGTGGCAGGGGAAGGCAGGGGCCTCTTGGGACCCCGAGTGAGTCAGCTCAGGCTGGCATGACAAAGAACCATGGACTGGGAGCTGAAATGGAGAAATCTGTGTTCTCCCCATCCAGAGGCTGCAAGCCCAAGGTCAGTGTTGACAGGGCTGGCTCCCCCTCAGCCTCTCCTCCTGGCTTGTCTGGGGCCTCTCCTTCCCGTGACTTCATGTCACCTTCCTTCTGTGCCTGTCTGCATCCAAATTTCCTCTAGTCATGTTGGATCAGGGTCCAGCCTTTCTCCAGAGCCACATTCTGAGGTACAGGGGTAGGGACCTCAACTGGCATACATGTGAGTTGGGGGACATAGTTCAGCCCACAACAGACACCAACTCAAGGAGCCCACTCCGAAGGTGAGCTCTCGTGGTCTGACAAGATGGCTCCATTCACCTGGAGCTTTCTAGAGCTAGTCACTTGACCTGTGTTAGCTCTGAATCCTCACAGAATTTTTTTTTTTTCAAATTCAAAGCTTCTTTATTAACAATAAATCCAGGGTTAGTTTTTGTAGCCTCGGCTGGCCCTCCGTCCTCTGGCGCACTCAAATTTCCTGCCCTTGGAGCGGACATAGGGTTTGGTGTGGCTGTGTGGGGTCCCAGGAGCCTTGCCAAAATGCCTGTACACCTCTCGGCCCTTGCGAGGACCAGAGAGCAGGACTGTGCCACGGCCCTTGGGGGAGTCCAGGGCCAGTTGGTCAAAGGTGAGGATCTTGCCCCCAGCCTTAAGGATGCGGCTGAGGGCTCAGCTGCTCACGCGCAGTGTGCACACCTTCAGTTTGGGCACCTCCTGAACACGAACGTCATCTGTTATGGTCCCCACGACCACAGCTGTTTTGTTTTCTCGGCCAGGAAGCCGAGATGATCTCTCCGGATCATCCGGGAGAGGGAGAGAGGTGGCCTATTGGTGCGACTCATGAACAACTTCTTCAGTACAACTCAGTTGAAGGTAGAATTGGTTCGTCTAGCCAGAAACTATACAACTTGACCAACAGCCTTAGGTGGATGTCCTGGCTCTTGGGCTCCTTGTGCCGAACCTTTCGGTCCTTGTTGTGGCGTATGTCGACTCCCATGATGGAGCCTAGAGCTCAGCCTAGTCCGGAAAGAGCTCACAGAATTTTTTTGAAGCAAATATTGTTGTGGCACCTTGAAGATGAAGAAGCTGGGGCATGTACAGAGGTAGTCACTGTGTGTGTGACTTGCCCTGGAGTCACGCAGTTAGCCCTGGCAAGGTGGAACGTAGGCTGCCTGAATCTGATGCCTGTGTTCCTCACCTTCTTGCAGCTCTGTGTGTGGGGTGACCAATCCACTCGCAGTGAGGACAGTCATGCTGAGCATCCCAGAGTCCCCTGATTCTGTCAGTCAGTCACCTCCCTCAAGCCAAACTGTCTGTTGGGGGGGGCAGGTAGCTCAGAGGGTGCAAAAGGAAGTGGCCCCCCTCTGTAGCTGGTATCCTCCTACCTGGTGGCTGGATTTGGAAAGCACAGGGTGCTCAGGGCAGGAGAGCACAGGTTGTTCTCTGTGCTGTCCACGAGAACATTCTGCAAGGGTGGGAGTGTCCGTGTCTGTGCTGTCTCATCAGGCCGGCCACAGGTGGCTCTCGAGCACGTGCAGTGTAGCCAGTGTGCCCAAGGAACTAAATGATTTCATTGAACTTTAGTTAATTTATGATTAAATAGCCACAGCAGTAGACAACACAGCGCAGAGCATGTGTTCCCCGGGGATATCCTCAGACCTGTGGGGAGCTCTCTGGGCCTGGGGTGCGGCTCAGGGTGGAGCACTACAGAAGCAGCTCCAGGAGGAAGGCTCCGTGGGCCCAATCCTTTAAAAAGAAGCTTTGGAGCTTCTCATTTTAAAAGTCGTGTATATATTGTTAATATATATATATATATATATATATATATATATATATATTAATAATAAATATTAAAAAGATTTCACAACTAGGCATGGTGGCACACACCTGTAATCCCAGTGGCTGAGGCAGGGGATCGCAAGTTCAAAGCCCACCTCAGCAATTTAGTGAGGTCCTGAGCAACCTAGCAAGACCCTGACTCAAAATAAAAAATAAAAAGGGCTGGCTCAGGGCTTAAGCACCACTGGGTTCAATCCCTGGTACCAATAAAAAAAAGGATTTCACATAGGCAGTATCCCATAATCCTCCTGTTAGAGGAAACCACTTTGAGTTTGAGACAGACCCTCCACCCATGGCTTCTATCCCATACTAATGTCAGAGGTATAGTATAATTTTTAACAGAGTTGGAATCGCATTCTTGCCCATCCTGTAAATTCCTTTTGGTCACTCACTTACGTATTTGTCCCTAAGAGAGCAAGAGAGCTTGTTGTGTGCCAGCACCACCCAGGTGTTGGAAGGGCTCCTGGCACACCTAGGCAGAGGGGCCAGGTGGCTTCCACTCCTGCTGGGTGGCAGGTGAGGCACACAGTAAGGACAGGCCCCTATGTCTGCAGACGCTGAGTCTCGATGCTTCGTCCATGATCCACCCCCCACCGGAGGTGTGTGGTGCCGGCACCACCGCCATTCAGCAGTTCCTCTGCAAAGGTAAACTCAGGCCATCTGTCACCAGCGGCCACCCTGCGCCAGCCCCGGGGTGGGGGATGGTGTCACTGTCCCTGCCTGCTCGGAGCTCAGGGTCTGTGATCACGGGCTGGCTTAGGAGGGAGCACAGGGGTGCCCCTGGGTTAGGTTGGGACTGGTGAGGGGCCTGGCAGAAGGAGGAGCCTGTGGAAGGCTCTCGAGGGGTGGGCGGAGGGGTGGGCCGTGGGTGAGCCTGAGGTGTGAGGAGGCCTGTGGGGCTGGAGCGCTGGAGCCCAGGGAGGAGAGGTGGGGAGGGGGATGGAGGGGCCTGGCCAGTGTCCAAGGGAGACTGGATTTCACAAGATCAGATTCACTTTTTACAAAGATCACTCGGGCTACAGTGAGAAGGGATTAGAGGGGGCAAGAATGAATGGGGGACCAGTGAGGAGGCCATGGAGGTCATCCAGGGGAGAGAGGGTGGTGGGCTGGACTTGGTGGAAGGACAGGGCCGCAGAAGGAGCTAAACCTTGGAACGCCTGCGCTCCCAAGGTGGATGTCCCCAGTTGGCCCTGTCACTGTGGGCCTTTCAGAGCACAGCTGAGACTCGCGCATGTGTCGTCCGACATCTGATGAAGGTGCCATTGCGGAGCAGTGGGATTGGATGGTCTTTTTAATACCTGAGTGACTCTGGAACAATTGTGGGGACAGTGAACCCCGGGCTGGGCACAGCTCAGTGGTGAGGGCCTTGCCCGGCAGGAGAGCCCTGGGTTTCATCCCCAGCTCACAAAGAAAGAAGGAAAGAAAGAGAGGAAGAGGGAAAGAGAAAGGAAGAAGGGAAGGAAAGGCAAAGCCTGCTAATCAGGTGGATAAACAGCAGAGCTCATTGTTATTTTGATGTCACTTCCTTGTTAGTTGAATATTTGTATGTCTGCCTATTTTGGTATTTCTTGTCAACTACCTATTTGTGTCCTTCCAAGGGAGGAGATAATTCTGATTACACCAAAATGTGAAATTTGCTTTTATCAAGCCGAGCACAATGGCACAGCCCTGTAATCCCAGCAACTTGGAAGGCTGAGGCAGTAGAATTGCAAGGTGAAGGCCAGCCCCAGCAAGACCCTGACTCAAATAAAAGTAATTTAAAAAGGCTGGAGGTATGGCTCAGTAGTTGAACTCCTCCGAGTTCAAGCCCTAATACTGCAACATAAATAAATAAAAAATAAAAACAATTTTTTTCTATTTTTTTGGTCTCAGATGGACACCAGCATCCAAGTTAAAAAGACCAGGTGTTGCAACCAGAATAGGTGCAATATATATTATAGACCCATAAAATGTAAAGAGCTCCTGGAAATCAGCAAGAAAAAGGCAAGCAATACAATGGAAAATGAGTATAGGGTATGACCCCTTTCACATTATACAGAAGGAAGCTATCTATACAGGAGGGCCAGAGAAGGAAGGAGACTTGCCCAAGATCTTGCACACACAGGAAGTTATTAGTAAAGCTGGATTCTGGACCCAGTTTCTCTGCTTCTCCTGGGCTTTTCTACCACCTTGTTCTCACTTGGATGGAGAGGCAGATGACTTGCCCATTTACTCACTCAGCTGACACTAAGCACTTGCCCCATCCCAGGCCTGGAGGCTAGGACTAGTGGACAAGGTAGGGGGGCCCCATCCAGGGAGAACGAGAGCAGTTTGGACTGAGCCTGGCAGCATGGGCTGCGGGGGAGGAAGGAGAGAGGAGAGGAGCAAGGGATTTGGGAACAGACAACTTCAGGTCCCCCTGCCAGCTAGTGTCCCATCTCTTGCAGAGTCAGGGCTGGAATATTATCCCCCTTCTCAGTATCTGCTGCCAGTTCTGGAGCAAGATGGAGCTGAGAACTCCCGGGACAGTCCTGATGGGCCCCCAGACCGGTTCTCACGGGAGGAGGTCAAGTGGCAGGTAAGGCAGGCCTGTCTGGTGGTGCTCACTGCCATGTGCCTGTGTTGGGGCTGCCAGGATGAGGGGATGATCAGAGCTGAAGCCCCCAGATTCCTCCATTAAACTAGAGCTTCCCTCCATTCAGACCAGCCTTTTTTTTACAAGGCCTGCCATGGGCTTACCAACCATCAGCTGCTCAGGGATCTCTGTGTTTCCTGAACAAACCACACTCCTCCCTCCATCAGGGCCTTGAACAAGTGGTTCCCTCTGTCTGGAATTCTCCCCACTCACCAGTTTATTGAGTCCTCTGAGAAGCACCAGCCCAAGTCAGTGTCCTGTTCTGTGTTCTCAAAGCACCCTGTGCATTTCCTTGGCAGCATTTAACACCGTGCTGAATTTAATGAAAGTGGTAAATAATTTTTCTACCGTCTTGTCTGTCCTTGGGATGGGATCATGTCTGGATTGCTCCTTGTTGTCTTTCAACAAATTCTTCCTGACCACATACCACATGCCCCCCACCATGCCCTAGGTGTAGTGAAGGAGGCTGATGGGCACATAGGCCAGCACCAGTGACAGGTGGCCCTGCAGGATGCTCAGTAAGGACTTGCACTGCAGCCTGGGGGCACCTGCTCCTGGAGCAGCAGAAACTGTCTCCACTGTCGGCTTCCACAGCCCGGGCTCACAGTCAGTTTGCTCTGCTGGCTGTGGTGGAGGACAGCACTGCAGGGGAGGGGAGCACAGCTGCCGGAGTTTGGCTTCACAGCTTCCAATGATGCTTTGGTTGATTTCTGGTTGCCAGATGCCACCCTTCCCTGTTTCCGCTGCTGACGTAAATGCATTTGCAATTTTATATTTTTCGGACAGTTCAATGAAAGTTGGAAAGGAAAGAGATGACCATCTAGGAAACTTGTGCTAATCGGTACTTTGAGAAAGTATTTACAATATACATCCCATGCTCCAGGGCTCACTGATGTGGTCACCTGTTGGTGGACGCTGGTGTGGTTTAGTTTTCACTCTTCAATGATCCTGTAGGAACCTGTACATGCTCCTTCTGCATTTGCAAGTACTTAGGTAGCCAGACAGGAGCTCTAGGTGCCACACACAGCCACGGGAAGTGTGTATCTTGTTTCATGGTCTTCTTTTGGAGCACCAGGCCTGCTCAGCGCTGCCTGCCCAGAGCTGTCTTGGCACCTCCTGGGCAGCCCCCCACCTATTCTGTTGCAGCAGTTGGGTAGGCCAGGGTCCGCATGAGGCCAGGCCACTGGGGAGATTCTGGTACATGTGCTGTTGAACACCCTAGCTGTGCCCTTCTCCTGACCTCTGTCTCTTCTCCCCCAGAACAGGTTCTCTGACTATGAGAAGAGGAAGGTAAGAAGATGCCTCTTTTCCTCTTCTCTGATCTGTTCACTAAAAATCTCAACTCCTGAGATATTTGAAGAAAGAGCTTATTCCTGGCTCTGATTCAAGGCTGAAGATGTGCTCTCCTCTCACGTGCATTGTCTCACTGGGTCCTCGTGCCTCCTCCAGTGATGGCAGAGTATCCACTTGACAGATAAGACAGAAGCTCAGAGTGGGAGGCCAGACAGGTTCTAGACCACCAGGCCCCAGTGGACAGCTGGGGTTGCTCAGCACTGACCTACAGCCCATGCTACTTAGCACTGCCCCTGCTGCTGTGTCCTGGTGCCCACGGAGCCCATGCTGGCAGTCACCAGCATCTTTACTCCTGCAGGAACAGAAGATGCTGGAGAAGCTGGAATTCGAGCGGCGCCTGGACCTCGGGCAGCGAGAGCATGCCCAGTTGCTTCAGCAGAGCAGCTGTCAGAAGGACGAGATCCTCCAGACAGTCAAGGAGGTGTGAGCAGCCCAGGAATCAGACTGTTGTCCCTAGCCAGTGGCCTTCTGACACAGGCCAAGGCCCCCCTGAGGTGGGAGGGCAGGGCGATTAAGCTCTCACATCTGCCCCGGTACCTGAAAGAGAAGGCCCTGACCCATCACCCAGGCCTCCTCAGGCACAAATGGGCACTCTAAGGTCCAGCAAGAGGGGACCCCCCCAAGTTCACACAGAGTAGACAGGCACGGTGGGGCAGGAAACCCAGTCTCCTAGCTCCAGTCAGAGCCACTCCATGGCACATCAGGGCTTCGCTCAGGACCTCTGCCTCCCGCCCCACAGGAGCAGTCTCGGCTGGAGCAGGGCCTGAGTGAGCGCCAGCGCTACCTGGACGCAGAGCGGCAGCGTCTGCAGGAGCAGCTAAAGCAGACAGAGCAGAGTATCGCAAATCGCATCCAGAAACTCCTGCAGGAGAACCAGAGGTCAGTCCTGGCCCTGCCTCTGGCCCAGAGCCCTTCTCTGCAGGATGCCCTTCGAGGTCCCAGAATGGAGGTCCAGTCCTCCCCACGGTCTTCACTCCTACCCACGTGCTTCTGCTAGGGGCTTCAATCCCCATCAACACACAGAAAAAGGAACCTTACCCAAACATGTCGAGGTCTGAGTCCTTGTCATGGGACTTACGCTGACTGGACCTATGGCCGTGGCAAGTGTTTCCCTGCTGGCCCCAGGTTTCCCCTCTGTAAAATGAGTGGCTCTAGCAAGGTAGTCGAGATCTCGCCTGCTCCAGGATTTTGAGTTCCAAGTAGCCTTTTGCCTGAGGGCTTCACCCTGTAGTGAGATTTAGCTGAACAAATTCTGTCCTTGGTAGGAGCTCCTAAGAGCAGGTCTCAGTGGGGCTGGGGAGAAGGGGGACAGGTAGAGATTTCAAGAAGCTTGAGAATGTCTAGTTAGAGGGGAGATTGCAGGAAGAGTCCAGAAGCAGGCTTTCGCCTCGTTTCCTGTCCCTCCGGGCTTCCTCTTCCTCATCCTGCTGCGCCTGGTGCTCCCTCACCTGTCAGTTACCAAGCGCCTGAGTCCAGAAAGTGACCGCTTTTTGGGAGCTCACTTCATGTTTATTTTCTCATTTACTTTTTACAAACATCCCAGGAAGTTTTTCACCTGTTTTCACAAGTGAGGACATCTGGGGCCTGGAGTGGCTTTACTGGCCTGGACACAGAGATCCCAGGTGGCAGGGCTCAGAGGCAGGCACTGAGGCCCCTAGCATGGCCCGTGCAGTGAGGTGGGGCAGCGCTGCGGGAAATGGGCTGGTGACCGCAGGGAGCGCTCTGGTTTTCTTCACAGGCAAAAGAAAAGTGCGGAGATCTTGAAGTCTCTGGAAAACGAAAGGTAAGCGTCCTTCCAGGGAGTGCAGCTCTGGGGAGGGAATGTCTTTGTGAATCTCCAGGAGATTGTCCCAGAAAGTTTTCTTAAAGCTATAAAGAGATTCAGCTTGTTAGGATCAAATTAAAAAGAATTGCCATGCCAGGAGTGGCAGGACCCACCTGCAATTCCAGCAATTGGAAGGCTGAGGCAGGAGGATCACAAGTCTAAGGCCAGCCTTGGCAACTTAGTGAGACCCTGTCTCAAAATAAAAAATAAAAAGGCCTGGAAATGTGACTCAGTGGTAGAGTGCTTGCCTCACATGCGCAAAGCTCTGGGTTCCATCCATAGTACTGTCAAAATAAATAACTAGATCAAAAAATAAATTATCACTACTTTCAAGTTCTTTAAAAAATTTAGAGACATGAATAGGATGGATACATAATGAATATTTCCAATATAAAAAAAAAACAGAACAAATCTACATTTATGGAAAGAAAAAGAAATAAAATACATTTGTCCCTTTGTATCTGAGGGGGATTGGTTCCAGGACCATCTGCAGATACCAAAGCCCACTGATGCTCAAAGTCCCTTATGTAAAATAGCAAAGTATATGCATATAACCTACACACCTCCTCCTGTACACTTTATATTTAGATAACTTATAATGTCTAATACAATGTCAATGTTGTTTAAATAGCTCTTATACTCTATTATTTAGGAAATAATGACAAGGAAAAATATGTACCTGTTCAGTACAGAGGCAGGTTTTTTTCAAACATTGTTGATCCACAGTAAATTGAATCCACAGATGTGGAACCCATGTATATGGAGGGCCAATTGTGTTCTTCACTAGGGAGAATAGTCATGTTGCTAAGTAGAAAAGTGGGAGGCTGTATTTAAAGAGGAATATACCAGTTATCATTTTAAAAAGACACTCTGACCAAGAGTGATTGTACATGCCTATAATCCTAGTGAGCTGGGAGGCTGAGAAAGGAGGATCACAAGTTCAAGGCTCACCCCAGCAAGTTAGCATGGTCCTAAGCAACTTAGCAAGACCTTGTCTCAAAATAAAAAATAAAGAGGGCTGGGGATGTGGCAGAGCACCTCTTGGTTCAATTCCTAGAACCAAAAAAAAAGACACTCTGCACATATCTGTGTGCAGAAAGCATGTGGACCCATTCCCAGGGTTACTACTGAATGTTTTTGAGTCATGGGACTTACATGTAGTGGCCTTCATTTTCTTCTCTGTGTTTTCTGAGTCGACTGCATTGGGGCACACCACTTTTGTAATTAGAAAAGATGATAGAGAGGAAGGACCAACTCCACCCTCCACCCCTCCCTGAGATGTCAATTCTGATCCCTCCTGGTTCTCTCAGGTCCTGCAATAGCAGCGAGGACTCTGAGCTGTCCTTGGAGGAGCCCTATCTCGCCCAGTCAGTCCAAACATCTAGGCCCCCACTGCCTGGAAAGGCCTTCTGCAGGGTGCTTCCTGGGGCTACAGTAACCACCCCCATTTAGATGGGTGCCAGCACACCTTCCAAAACATGTTGCCGGTTTGTGCTCTGAGCAGTGCACAGACATGCCCATTTCTCCATCATCGTTGCCTGCAGCAGCAGCTACTGGTTTTCTTAATCTCAACCAACCTGACAGGTGAATAGGTCTGGCCTTCTTTGCCAGTGATGTTAAGCGTCTTCCCATGTTTACTGGTTACTTGTAGTAAAGAACTGGCCCATTTTTCTAAGGGGATGTTCACCCTTTTACACAGGTGCTCTAGCTACAGGGCTGGAATTAACAGGCCCCACAGGAGGAGGTGGTGATGTGGGCATTCAGGGAGCTCATCTGGGTTGGCTCTTCAGGGCAGGCTTCCTGGAGGAGGTGGTGTTCTTCTGGTGGGGTTCCCTGTTGGAAAAGTTGTTTGCCAAGTGAATGGATGGCTTTTTTTCTCCCTAGAATAAGAATGGAACAGTTGATGTCCATAACTCAGGAGGAGACAGAGAACCTGCGACAACGTGAGATCGCCGGTGAGTTCTGAGATAGGGAAGGTGAGGGCCCTAGAGAAGAACATTTGGCCGCCTGGGCCAGTGGATGGGCAGCCCTGTCTGTCAGTCATGTGTGGAGAGCACTGAGTGTCAGCCCTCAAGAAAGGCAGGCAAGTCCAGCTCATGGAGATGGGGCTATGGGGCCAGGCTAGGCTTGGATTCAGAGTCTCAGCTTGGATACCCGCTGTGACCTTGGGGGCATTACTGGTCCCTAACTTTTCTAAGCCTCAATTTTCTTATCTATAATATGGGAAAATGCTGATGACCTGGCCATCTCATAGGGTCATTAGGAGAGCCAGATGGGATCACACCTGGACCAAATGAGCCTTTCACAGGGCTGGCTTCCCTGTTTTTGAGAACCAGGGAACTGGGCTGGCCCCTCTGGGGTTCCTGGGTGCTGTGCCCCTTCCCATCATTCCTCAGGAATGGTCCTGGGCTCCACGTGGTACACACTAATGAAGGGACCCCACCATGGTCCTGAGGACTTGTAGACGTGGGCTAAGGACAGCCAAGGAGGTGTTGCCTGTCCTTTGTTAAAGTAAGAACTGATTCTATTGGGTGTCCCCGCCTCTGCAGCCTTTGTCAGGAAGCAGGCTTCCCTCGCACACTTGGTCAAGGCTGTCTGTGGGCTGGGCTCTGAGGCAAGCCCGTGGCATGCCTGTCGTCCCCCCACCACCTGTCAGGTCATTAGCATCTTGGTGTTAAAGGTCACTGTATCCACCATTTGTAAAAACAAAAATGTGGGGAAATTTCCAGAAAGATCTTCATCTAATTAACTGCACGGGGATGGGAACATGTCTAGAGACTTTTGTTTTCCCCTATTCAAGCTTCCCTATTACTTAACTTTTTTAAAAAATGAGCATGTTTTATTTTTGGTTTTGTTTTATGCCATACTGGGCCTTGCATATGCTGTTAGGCCCCAACCCCTTATTATTTTTATAACTAAAAAAACTCAGTAAAAACAGCAAAAAGGCCCAGCAGAGTGATACTCACCTGTCATCCTAGCAACTCTGGAGGCTACAGTAGGAGGGCTACAAGTTGGAGGCCAGCCTGGGCAATTTGGCCACCCTCAGCAACAAAAGGGAGACCCCGTCTCAAAAAATCAGAAGGTTGGGGCTGGGATTATGGCTCAGTGGTAGAGCACTCACCTTGCATGTGTGAAGCCCTGGGTTCGATCCCCAGCACCACATAAAAATAAATTTAATAAAGGTATCGTGTCCATCTACAACTAAAAAAATTTTTTAAAAAATCAGAAGGTCTAGGGATGTGGCTCAATGGTGAAGCAGCAGAAAAATAGCAAAAAGTTCTGGAAAGGTAGCACTTGAGTCAAGGGCACATGGTTTCAGGAGTCCCAAATATATTGTTCATGCCTTAAGATTGTACTTCTAAGATTACTTAGAGGATAATTAAATAATCAGATGTTCACAAAGATGTTTGAGCAAGAATATTTACTGAAGGATCATTTAATATTTTTTTTTAAAAAAGCACAAATGCATCCAAATAGAGAATTACCTAAATAAACTTTGGTGACCCACGTACGGGAGTCCTCTGCAGTCATAAGTATCACATCTAATTGACACAGGCAGATATTCACTAAAAAAATGAGAAGTGCTGTGTTAATGTGATTCTCTTTCGATTCTTTCTATTATGGTAAAACGCTCTTCACATAACTTCGCCATTTTAACTACTGAAATGCGCAATTCGGTGGCATTGATGTTCCCATCCTCTCCTCCGCGCCTCTCCAGTACGATTCCATCTTCCCCAAATGAAAATCTGTCCCATTTCGCGCTCACTCCCCATCCCGCTCCTCCAGCCCCCCATAAATGCCCACCCTGTTTCCTGGCTTGTGTTTGCCTCCTCTGGGGACTGGTGCAGTGCAACCCTTCGGTATTGTCCTCCTGTGTCTTTGCACTAACCATGAGGTCCTCGAGGCGCATCACGCAGCAGCAGCTGTCAGAGTCGTCTTTGTTTTAAGGGTGGATGACACCCCACAGCATGCACGAGCCACACTGTTGGTGCATTTGTCCCTCAGTGAGCATCTGGGTTGGCCACTGTACAGATACCTCTTCACTTGAGTCCCAGCTTTTTTTTTTTTTAATGTTTTTTTAACTTGGTTATAGACCTTTCTTTATTTATTTATATGTGGTGCTGAGAATCGAACCCAGTGCCTCACATGCCAGGCAAGTGTGCTATTGCTGAGCCCCAGCCCCAGCTTCCCAGCTTTTAATTATTATATTTCTCCCCCTCCACCCACAGAGAGAAAGGGAGTTGGCCGGGGGAGGAGAAAGAGAGGGAGAGGGCTATTTTATTTTATTATTCTGGTACCAGGGATTAAACCTAAGGGCAAACCACTGAGCCACATCCCCAGCCTTTTTTATGTTCTATTTAGAGATAGGGTCTCACTAAGTTGCTTAGGGCCTGCTAAGTTGCTGAGGCTGGCTTTGAACTTGCAATTCTCCTGTTTCAACCTCCTATTTTACTTTTTTTAAATACAAAAATATGCATTAAAAATCTGTTGGCACCAGCCACGATGCATACACCTGACATCTCAGCAACTCTGGAGGCTGAGGCAGGAGGATCACAAGTTCAAGACCAGGCTCTGTAACTTAGCAAAGCCCTGTCTCAAGATAAAAAATAAAAAGGGCTGGGTGTATAGCTCAGTGGTAAAGTGCTCCTAAGTTCTAACCCCAGTACCCCTCCAAATAAATCTACTGGAAGAATGCATATCAAAATGTAGTGTTTCTTGGTGACAAGGTTATAGAAGGTTTGTGTGTGTGTGTTGGTGTTTTATGGTTGGTCCGTCTTCCAAGCTCAGGTTACTCTTTTTTTTTTTTTTTTCAAACAGCCCTTTTAATTTCATTTTATTTTGAGACAGGGTCTCACTAAATTGCTGAGGCTTTTCTCTAACTTATGATCCTCCTATCACCTTTCCCAGTCTACACCATCATATATCTGGTTTGTATTAGTTTTATAGTTAAAAAGAGAAGTTGGGCATGGTGGTGCACACCTGTAATTCTGCCTTGGGAGGCTGAGGCAGAAGGATCACAAGTTCAAAGCCAGCCTCAGCAACTTAGTGAGGCCCTAAGCAACTTACTGAAACCCTGTCTCTAAGTAACAATATAAAAGGGCTAGGATGGACTCAATGTTTAAGCAGTCCTGGGTTCCATTCCCAGCCAAAAATGAATAAATAAATAGAAAGAAACTTCTTTTTTTGAGGGTACTGGAGATGGACCAGGGTCTCAGGCATGCTAGGCAAATGCTCTACCACAGAGCTACACCCCCAGCCCTGAGAGAAACAATTTTTATAGTGACTATCAGGCACATAAGTAGGTGGTGCCTTGAGTCCTGTCCTCATGCAGCTTCATTCCTACTGGGGTCCCCAAGGGTAGCTAGCTTCCCTCAGCACACCCCTTACCCCTCTGTCCGCAGCCGCCATGCAGCAGATGCTGACTGAGAGCTGTAAGAACCGGCTCATCCAGATGGCCTACGAGTCTCAGAGGCAGAGCCTGGTCCAGCAGGCCTGTTCCAGGTAAGGGGAGGAAGAGCATTCCCAGGCCAGGGCCTCGGGGGAGCTGGCGCAGGGCCTAGGACTCAGCAGAGAGCTGGGCACTGGATCCCCTGCCCTGGGCTGCCCCAGCCTTAGCCATGTTGTCCAGCGCAAGTGGTGACTGGCCTTCCTGACTTTTATAGCTGGACCCCATGATTCAGGGTTGGGCGGAGATGCAGTAATAACAGTCACACCCATTTCTTAGGCACTGTCCCTGTGCCAAGCCAGAGGCTCTATGACTGATGGCATTAGCTTATCTGTGAGGGACTATATTTTTATTAGTCCCATTTTACAGTCAAAGCTCAGGTTCCAAGAGACTAATGCAGGGAACAAGCCAGCAGGTGGCAGGCCAGGACTGGAGGCTGGCAGAGGCAGCACGCGCTCTGGACTGGGCTGGCCTTGTCCAGCTCCTAGGGCTCATGAAGCCGGGTGTGGGACGTGCTGGAGGGGGAGAGTGATGGGGCTGTCGGTGTTGCTGGTCCCTCTGGGTCTGGGTCACCAAGCTCACCATAGCCCTGTGGGCTTGTCAAAGGTTCCAAAGGTGCCCGGGTGAGAAGAGCTCAGTGGGTGCTCAGCAGCCCCTGCTGCCCTGACTCACTCACCACCCTCCCCGGCCTTGCCTATGCCAACCATCCCTGTGTCCCTGCAGATGCAGGAACCTCCCTCCTTTCTGGATGTGTGACATGGTTCGGGAGTACAAGATTCCTACCTGAGGAGTCTTGGTCCCTTCCTAAAAATTTCTCATCAGAAATTCCTAGTAGCTACTCGCAGATTGGTTAGAGGATTTGATGAGCATACAGTCCCCCACTTCAGGGTCTAATCAATAACTCAAAACCAAGACTGCATGGAGGCCAGGGCGTATGTGAGGTTGCAGGTTTTGTGCCAGAATCACCAGCCATGTTCCGGGAGCTGAGAGCAGATGGCCAGGGCAACAGTGTCCAGGAAGGATGCTTTCCCTGTGGAGTGGCCTGCTGGGATGTTGGAAGCTCTCTACCTGTAGGAGTGGTTGGGCAGAGCCCAGGTGTCCATTGCAGGGGCATCATGGAGGGGACTGCATGACTGGAGGGGTGAGAAGACCTGGGAGATTCTCTGCCAGCTCCTGGCTCCAGCACCTCCCTTCTGGGACCATGCAGTTTGGACAAACTGTGTGTGCCCAGCCAGGGTCATGGCCCCAGCAGGGACTCCATGGGTACTGGTCAGTGAATGAATGGTATCTCATCTCCTCCAAGGTGTGTGCACATAATAGGTACTCAGGAATTGTTCAGAGTTAACAAATGTGCTGTCTTTTCTGGCAGCATGGCCGAAATGGATGAGCGGTTCCAGCAGATCCTGTCATGGCAGCAGATGGATCAGAACAAAGCCATCAGCCAGATCCTGCAGGAGGTGAGCCCTGGCTTGGGGCATGAGGGCAGAGGTGACGGGGGTGCCCAGGGCCCCTAAGCTGGACAGTGTGTAAGAAAGGAGACTCTGTGACCTTGGAAATGTCCAGAGGGGCAGGGAGAGGCCTCTGGAGCATGGTCTTCTGGTCACCGAATCTAAAGAAGCACCCCCTCCCTGGGGCACCTCCCCCGTCCTCCCCCATCCTTTACACGGGGCTCATCCTAAGGCCTCACAGGGTGAGAGGTAATGGTGTCCATGGAGCCCTCAGGACAGCGTGGTGAGACACGCCCCCTTCACACTCCCAGCTACTGCGTCCCCCTCCTTAGCTGGGCCTCGCAGGTGGAGCCCAGAGCAGATGGAACACCACTGTGGGCCCCGCGGTCTGCAGCATTTCCCTGTAGCCCGCGCTCTCCCCGCCCAGCCTGGCCAGGCCACCTTCCCTTCCCCTTTTCTCTCTAACCCAGTCTCTTCGTTTTCCTAATAGCGTGACCTGATGTTTGTGAGACAGGGCTGAGGAGGGTCTTGTTCCCAGGGCAGACATCTGCCTCTGGTTAAGGAGGGGCTCAGGAGCTAAGTAGACTTGGCTCATCCCCACGGCCGCAGAGGCTCGCAGGCCAGCCACTGCTATAGAAATCGGTGCAAGGCGCAGGAAGAGCGCGGAGCAGGGTACCAGCCCATGGGAAGCCCTTAACGTTAGGATTTTAAAAACTTGGATGAAAAGGTGAATGTGTATTTCAGTCTCTCCCTGAGAAACGTAGAAATCATGTGCCCAGGAACTGTATGCAGATTTACTCCCCGGATGGCCCAGGGAGAGCAGCGCCACCGCTGTGCTGAGCGGTTGAGCGCCATCTGTTTTGCAGAGCGCCATGCAGAAGGCTGCTTTTGAGGCCCTCCAGGTGAAGAAGGACCTGATGCACCGGCAGATCAGGAACCAGGTGGGTGCTGGGGGGCGCTCCATCCTAGACCTGCCCTCAGCTTTCAGAGCCACCTGGAGGCTGCTGAGCAGGGCTGCAGGTCACAGGACAAGGTGTGAGGCCCCCACTTGCGGGCTCACAAGAGGCCTGTGCCTGGGGCCCTCCTCTTCCTCGCAGACCCGCCAACGCAGGCAGACTGACAGCAGCTCTGGGCTCCCCTAGGAAGACTGGATTTCCCAGCCGGGGGATTCGGTGGGTCACTAGGAGCCTCGAGCGTCCTATCATCTGCTGGGGAGAGGCCTGGGCCTGGCAGGAGGGGACTGTGCTCCCACCCAGGGCTGTGGCTCTGTGGCACGCTCTGGAATGGGGCTGGGCTGGAGGAGGAGCTTGCAGGCCATGGGACGCTCATCACATCCTGTTCAGCACACTCGAACCTCACCTTTCTGCATGGTTTATTTTCCTTTCTATTTCTTTCCTCTTTGGCCAAAACCAACCTATCCTTTTTAATTTCCCTATTTAATTTCAACCCCACATTGCCGGAAATGAAGCTCATTCCTCTGACCAGGGGTTAGTGGGGTCAGAGGGTCATAGGCACAGGGTAAAGCCACTACTGTGGGACCTGACCCCAGACATGCTCAGTGTAGGTGGGTGGTTGTGACCCCCCAGGCCAGCTCTTCAGCTTGGAGCAGGCATCCCAGGGAAAGTGCTCTCACTTACCTGCTTTGTTCCTTGGGCAAGTTACGTAACCTTCTGAGCCTCAATTTTTTCTTGTCTGTAAAATGGAGACATAATATATCCGAACAAGCAGAGAACAACTAATTAAATGATGCAGAGAGGGACAGGGATGTGGCTCAGTGGAAGAGGGCTTGCCTCACTGGTATTGGGCCCTGGGTTCTATCCCCAGCTCTGCAAAAAGAAAATGAATGGTGCAGATAAAGCACAGCAGGCTTGCACTCAGTGGATGCTCCATGGTCAGCCGCCACCGTTAGTTCTTCCTTCCCTTCTGAGGCCCTCTGCCATGGGGAGGAAGCAAGAAAGTCTGCTCAGGGGACTGTGTATCTGTTCCTACTCTCCCTGGCTCTGAAGGAAGCCCTTCTTTATCCCACACTTCTTTACTGGGTGTCGGCCGGCTCTGCAACAGGCCTTGTGCTGGACTCTTGGACTCAGACAGCATGTCCATGTAACAAGGCAGCAGAGCTGTGGCAAGCGGATCCTGTTTGCCCTCCGTGCTGTTGGTGAGATTCCAAGGCCCTCAGGTCCCCCTCTTCCAGAGCCCCCAGCCTCCCCTAGAAGGGTTTCTGAGGCCCCATCTGGCCACCAGAGGTCGGCAACGCAAAATAGAACCACGGTTAACGCAAATAAAACCCCCTGTCTCGTCTTCTGTCTAGATTAGGTTAATAGAAACTGAGTTATTGCAGCTGACACAGCTGGAGTTAAAGAGGAAATCCCTGGACACAGAGGCACTGCAGGTACGTAGGGCTCCCTGCCTGTCACCCTCCCTCCCCAGCCCAGCCAGCCAGACTCCCAGCGCTCCCTCCCGGCCGGCCCGTGGCCACTGCTCATCAGCACAGGGGAGTGGGACCAAGCCCCAGCTCCAGGCGGTCCAGCTCGAGCCAGGCCAGTGGGGCTGGTGCTAGGCAGGAGGGTCAGAGGAAGGAGGGCTTCATCACCGCCGCTCTGCGTTTCCTTTACTGGGAGAGGGTGGCTGCTGAGTTCTGTCTCCTTAAGCCATGCTTCTGGGCCACTGGTCCCACTCCCTGGGCCTCTGCAGAAGGGAGTTTTTGGTGTCCCAAGGATGTCTGGAGAAGATGACCAGCTATTTCTGTGCCATTGTCTGTAGGCAGCATCTGTGTGTGCCAACCTAGGTGTCCTGTCACAGAGGCGAGAGGACAGCAGGGGGTGGCGGACAGCAGTCTGGACTGGACAGCTGGGATCTGCCATGTGGCTTGGCATGTGGAGAGGAGGGCTTTCCTTTCCCCTCTCTGGACCCCAGACTCCCCAGGTGCTCACTAAGGGGCTGGAGGGGTGGCCTGTGAGGATATGTGCCCATGCCAGGCTCCCAGACAGAGCCTGCATCTGTCATTGTCCCCGTCGTACTCAGTGGAGGGGCTCCAGTTGTCGTGTGAGCTTCTCAATACAGTGAGGATGCTGGGTCCTGGAGTCCTGCCCTCAGCCCTGTCCAGAGGTACGGTGTGACCTTGGGCACGTCACTGCCCACCCTGGGCCTCCCTTTCTACCCACCCCAAGGTGGAAGCAATCACTCAGGGCCAGTCTATGTCACTGGCCATCAGAGAAGGTGAGGCAGAGAAGGCCCTTTGTGAGCTTAAGAGATGAGGGGCTGGGGTTACTCAGAAACTGTCACCACTACGCTTGGTGGTGCCCTTGTCCTTGCTGGAGGGGCCCCCACTGCCAGGGCTCCCCTGGGGCTCCCAGAGGTAAGAGGATGAGTGGCAGGGACACGATACGGGCTCCGGTTTGCATGTGCCTCCATGTGGCAGCCTTCCTCACATGGCGCTCCCCGCCCTGCTTCTGCCCGTGCTCTGTGGTCAGTGAGGCCGGTGGCCCATCATTTTTTGTTGGACGTTTCTTCCCACTCATCGCCATCAGTCACTGGGGTCCCATGCCTGGCTTAAGCTCAGGAAGGGAGACGGGGGCTTGGGAGGAAGGGGAGTGGGACGCAGGGCAGAGGGGCCTTTTGGCTGTGTCCCCAACTCGCCGAGAGGCATCGGGCAGAGCCTCAAACTGAGCTGAGAACGAGTGACAGCAGTGTGGCGCACCCGGCCCTGGCGCTGGGCGCTCGCTCGCGGCAGCTCAGGGGCCGACTTATGTTGCAGGAAGTGGTCTCGGGGCAGCGCCGGGCACTCAGCTCCCTGCTGCAGCAGCTGCTCAAAGAGAAGAAGCAACGGGAGGAGGAGCTCCGCGAGATCCTGGTATGTGCTTGGCCTCGGTCCAGCAGGTGTCCTCCCCCACCCACGGTGTCCTCCCCCACCCACGGTGTCCTCTCCCACACACGGTGTCCTCTCCCACACATGGTGTCCTCTCCCACACATGGTGTCCTCTCCCACACACGGTGTCCTCCCACACACGGGTGACCTCTCACACACACAGTGTCCTCCCCCACCCATGGCTGTCCTCTCCCACACTCGAGCTGCGTCTCTAAAACACTCTCATTGCTCGGGTAATGGGGCCCCGTAGAAGGAAAGGCGGGAAGGACAGAGGAGCAGCCCTTCTGGTGCCTGGATGTGGACTCCAGCTCCTGACGCACATTTCTAGAGGCCCACGTTGGGGCTGCGTGTACCTGAGTCCCAGCTCCTTGGGAGGCTGAGATGAGAGGCTCGCTTGAACCTAGGAGCTGACCAGTCTGGGCTGTGTAGAGACCCCTTCTCAAAATGACCAGCCGGGGCTGGGGCGGGGGCTCCGCGGCAAGGCCCTGGGTTTGATCCCCAGCACCACATAGAAATAAATAAGTGAAGGTATCGTGTCCAAGTACAACTAAAAATATAAAAAACAAAATACCCAGCCTGCCTTCACGTCATTCAAGTGACCCACTGAGTTCCATTCGCGGCTGCACTGGGACAAGCTGTCATTTGATCAGGCTTCTATTAACCAGTTTTTTAGTCTTTGTCAACAATGGTCTCTGAGTGTCTTTGTAGCTAAGGACTCTTTTCTAAAGTAACATCTTCATATGTATATTTTTTACTTGTCATAACTTTATTTATTTTTATGTGGTGCTGAGGACCGAACCCAGTGCCTCATGCAGGCTAGGCGAGCGCTCTGCCATCGAGCCCCAGCCCTGTAGCTAAGGCTTTGGGGACAGCATGAGGATTGCCTCCAGGAGAGGACACCCCACTTCTAGGGCGGGTGGCTGAATAAGCTTTGGGCAGGAGGCCAGACCCTCTGCACAGATGGCTTTGATTCTGAGGCCTGTCGGGGTGGCGGAGCCTACAGTGGCTATCTCCTGCAGACCCTTTGGGCACCCGGGCAGTGAGGACAGAAGCCAGGCCCACCAGCTGGGACTGAAAAAGACCCAGTTTTTGTCGAGTCACTGTGACCGCACCGAGCTCCATTCTGGGCCGCGCCTGTGCAGATCGGGAAGAGTGAGACCGTCAACTTCCAGAGCCCAGCAAAAGCCCAGGTGGCGTGTTTGTGCCAATCAGACGCTGCCTGCTCCCCGTGAGGCCTCACCACCACCGCCCACACCGTGTGCATGTGTGACAGGTGGCCCGGCAGCGTGCAGTGCCAGCCATATGCTGTGGCCTGGTGCTTCTGTTCTCGCAGCCCTGGGGCCTCCCCAGGGAGGGGGCAGCACCACCCAGCGGAGCACTCGGGGCCACAGGTGTAGGACGGAGGTACGCCCTCAGCCAGGGAGGGCCAGGGACAGCTTGGCAAGGCCCAGGAAGGCCTGCCTGGGACATGAGGCCCAAGTGTGTGGGGAGAGGCCCGTGTGGAGCCGCTCCCGAGGGGCTGCAGCCTCCAGGCCCTGAGCGCAGGGGATCCCTGTCTCGCGGCTTCAGCTTCCTCCCTGTGAGGCAGAATCTGTCTTCTAGCGCACAGTGCTCTAGAAAGGCCCCGGCTGGGGCTGTCCCTGTGGAAGGCACTGGTGTGACTCACCTAGAGCAGTGCTGGCCCAGAACAGCACTGATGATGGTTATCAAAAGGCACCGTGAGGGCACCGCCCCTGGCACGTTCCTGAGTCTTCAGACTTGCCCCACGGCAAAGCCCTCCCCAGAAACCGGAGAGTCCTAAGGAGCCTGCGCCCTGCCTGGTGCCCGGGGCAGTCTGAGCTCTCTGGGGACAGAGAGGGCTGCATAGGCCTGCTCTCCCACCAGCAGAGAAGAGGGCATCTCTCTAGAGGCAGTGGCAGAGTGTGGGACCAGGTGGCAGGGGGCTCAGGTGCAGGTGTGTGGCATCAAGCATCTGTCACCTTCTCCAGAATTATCCCTGGCCACAGCTGGGAAAGGCAAGGCTTCCAGCCTTCTTGGTTTCAGTGGGTTAAATGAATGGTGGGACAAGTGATGGGGCAGCCCTTTGTGAACTACCAGGTGCCACCATCTGCCCAGAGGAATGCAGTTCACAACTGTCTTTGTCATTACACTTTGTTTTTTTCTTCTTCTTCTTCTTCCTCCTCACCTCCACCCCCACCCCTGCTCCTTCTTTTTCCAGTACTGGGAATTGAGCCCAGGGGTGCTCTACCACTGAGCCACATCCCAGCCCTTTTTGTATTTTGAGATGGGGTCTCCTTAAGTTGCCCAGACTGGCCTCAAACTTGTGATCCTCCTGTCTTGGTCTCCCAAGTTGCTGAGATTACAAGCAGGGGCCAGGACGCCTGGCAGTGTTAGTTTTTATTTCTGGTTTGTAACTAACATTGACTGTTTCCATTCTTGGCAGACGGAGTTAGAAGCCAAAAGTGAAACCAAGCAGGAAAATTACTGGCTCATCCAGTATCAGCGACTTCTGAACCAGAAGCCCTTGTCCTTGAAGCTACAGGTAAGAACACCGCTGCCCTCTGGTTTGGGGGCCAGCAGGGATCCTTCCAGAGGAGCCGCAGAGCCTCAGCCCTGCCCTGCTGCTGGTCACTCCAGTTTAATTCAGTTCATTTTTCTGGTGACGCTCTTGTGCCAGGACCCTTTAGAAACAGAAATGAGAGTGAGAGTCCATTCACCCTGGAGAGGGAGAAAACAGGGTGCCCGTCACCGTCCTGCAGGCAGAGACCATGAGCCCTGCAGGGGCAGGACAGACCGAGGTCTCTCCCTCCTCTCTCCTCTCCCTCCTCTCTGTCACGCTCACAGGCGCACACACACTTTTTCATATTTATTTTTTAGTTGTAGTTGGACACAATACCTTTATTTACTTATTTTTATGTGGTGCTGAGGATCGAACTAGGGCCTCTCACGTGCTAGGCGAGTGCTCCACTGCTGAGCCCCAGCCCCGCACACTTTTTAAATACATAATAAAATACATAATAAAAGCCCAGTACCCTCAGTTTTGGCAGCTGTGACAGACAGCTCTCCCACCCACGCGCAGTGCTGCCCCATCACCCCAGGCTCCGTGGTGTCCCGTGTGCAGTGAACCCTGGTGTATTTTAACAGTTCCACTGCGGTGGACATTTAAGTCGCTCACTACCTCAAGTTGACAGATGGAATGGCTCTCCCTTTCTCCACGTGGGCACCCTGGCCTTGCTCGGGTGTGTCTTGCAGGAGGAAGGCATGGAGCGCCAGCTGGTGGCCCTGCTGGTGCAGCTCTCTGCCGAGCACTACCTGCCCATCTTCGCCCACCACCGCATCTCACTGGACATGCTGAGCCGCATGAGCCCTGGGGACCTGGCCAAGGTGGGTGCAGCGGCCCCTGAGGAGGTCAGAGGCAAGGGCTGATTGCTTTTCATTCAATGTGGTAGGGCCAGTCATGCTTAAATGGCCCAGGGCTTCCTTGTGTCCAGATGACCTCATGCCTACCTCATCTGTCCCCAGCCGCCTATGTGTGCTCTTCAGTGTCAACACATGTCCTTGGGGGTGGTCTGGTCCAGCCCCTAGCCTGCCCCTTGGCATCACAGCCATGGCCACAGCACTGCCTGAGCCCCAGTCAAGTTCTGGGTGTGAGTCAAGCTCTGTATGTCCAGTTAGCCCACGTGCTGCTTAAAATAGAATGACCCGATGGCTGCTGCCGTCTTCCTGGTGGACGCTTGCATTTCCCAGGCAAGACTCCGATAGTCTGCAGACCCGAACTTGATGACTCGCTCTCCCGGCAGCCCCTGAGACAGGTGCCGCCATCCTTGGCAACTTCAGATGGGGAAACTGAGCCCCCTGAGCAAGCTTAGGGCTTGACCTCAGGTGGTCTGGCCCCGAGTCCCTGCTCTCTTCCACTCTGTGTCCTGTCTCTCCTGCAGACAGAGGACGAGATGGCACTGAAGGGTCCTGGGCCATGCCACTTGGGCTCTGGGAGCCCAGGGACTGTGTGGCCAGGCACAGCTGCCTCTCTGCAGCTTGGCTCAACTGTGGCTTCTCTCCCTGTCACCTGGTTATTCAAGTGACATCGTTTGTGTAATCCCTAGCACTGGACAGTATTTGATGAGCTGTAGCTGTTACTAGTCTTGGTGTCCTTTGGGGCCTCAGTTTCTCCCCCTGCCACACTGATCAGTGCCCCTAGACCTGAGCCAGTCACCTTCACAGTTGTCTGGGCACTGCCTGATGCTGACCCCGAGCCTGGTCTGCCACATTCCAACCAAAGGTACCAGAGGCTCCCTATGGGCCGGGGCCTCGCGGGCAGCTCCACCCAGCAGAGCAGGCTCCTCCTGCTCAGCCCCAGTCACAGTCTGCTCTTTTCTGAACTGCCGCAGATTGGCGTCTCAGAAGCTGGCCTGCAGCATGAGATCCTACAGAGAGTCCAGGAGCTGCTGGCCAAGGCCAGGATACAGCCAGGTACCAACCCCAGGCCTTCTCCAGGGCTTCTCCTAACAGAGCCCCAACCGTATGAGTGGCTGGCTGATTGGCCCTGGCAGGGGCTGGCTCGGGGCAGAGTGGGCAGCTGGAAGCTCTGCTGGTTCAAGGGTGGGGGGAAGATCAGAGAAGCAGCTTTGGGGGCCTCTCGTGTCTCCTGATGGGCAGCAGCCCATGCAGTCTCCTGGGTAGCCTGGTAGTTCAAAGCTCAGCCCCTAACCAAGGGCCTCTGTTCTGCGCTCCACCACAAGGTGGCACTGTGGCTCCCAGCAAGCGGTGTTCCCTCTGAGCCTCAGATTTCTCATCTCTGCTGCAGAGTGGCTGAGTTATGAGTTAAGCACGGTGGCCATGCCTGGTAGCGTCATGAGGTAGCCAGGCAGAAGCTCACTCCTGTTTCACAGGTGGGGAAACAGGGGATGAGGCTCAGAGAGGAGGAATAAGAGGGCATGGTGGGGAGGCTGTCCCCAGCTCAGAGATCACAACAGCCCTATCCTCGCCCTGGGATGACCCCCTGGCTCAGCCTGTCCCTCTCGTCTCCCCAGAGCTGGAACCACCCAAGGGAGAGGTCCTCGGGTCCCTGGAGTCCCCCACACACCCCCAGGAGCCTCCTGAGCCAGTGAGACCATCAGCGCCCCCTGCTGAGCTGCAGCCGCAGGCCCCCGAGTGTGTTGTGTGCCTGGAACGCGAGGTGAGTCTGGGGCCACCAGGCAGGGCCACTAGGGTGCCGGACCGACCTAGCCGCCCACTGCCCCATGCCCACAGCCGTCCTCCTCAGCCCCTCCAGACCTGTGCGTCATTTCCCAACAGTTTCCTGTGGTTACAGAAGTATACTATATTCATCAGACATTTTGGAAACTAAAAGGAAACAAAAATGACCCATGGTCCCGTGACCAAAATATGAGTAATGCTAACATTATTTTCTGAACATTTTTCTTTTTTTTTTCATAAGAAGGTTTTTTTCCCCAACTTAATAAATATATTAGGGAATTCTCCCAGGTCATGAAATATCAACAACAGGATTTTCCCTGCCAAGTCTCTTTAAAAATCACCTTTTAAAAATTGTTGCAGAATTAACACTTTCTTCGGAAATTAAACAAGTGTATAAACTATCAATTCTCACTTGCCGCCACCAGGGGATACTACTTATAAAAGCAGCTCTGTTAGCAGTGTGACAGTCCCCTGGTCATTAATGTAGCCAGGGAGTGGCATAGTGCAAATGGACCACGGCTCTCTGGCCCAGTTCAACATTGCAGATGGCAGACGGCTGTGAAGGCTTTGGAGCACAGCCATGGCCATCTCCTAAGGGTGTGTTCCGAGCAAGAAATGCTAGGGCAGAGCCTGGGACAGGCACAGCACTCTTGCTCACGGACCAGAGCCCAGCTGGCCAAGCACACGCACCGCGAGGACTGCAAACACGGGCGGGAGCTCAGCGGTGGCGCATTTGCCCGGCACAGGCTGGGCTCCCTCCCAACACTGAAAAGAACCGCCAGGGACCTCAGTGCCCAGGAGCGGGGGCTGGTTAAGCAAGCCATGGTCCTGCAGAGGGCCCCACACAGCTGCCACACGGACAGAGGCC
The DNA here is from genome assembly GCF_021218885.2 of Marmota monax. Lineage (NCBI taxonomy): Eukaryota > Metazoa > Chordata > Mammalia > Rodentia > Sciuridae > Marmota > Marmota monax. The sequence continues at coordinate 20,180,116 of NW_026692912.1, forward strand.
AAGAAACTTTATTTAAGGAAAGGGGTGGGGGTGGGTTCTGGGCTTTCACATGTTATTTACAAAACATAGAGAAGTAGACACAAAACTGCAAACGTAACAACTAAGTTTTTATGACCTGTGGCATTTATCTCTATGATATTTGAATAGCTCATGGTGACCATGGCACCAGATATTAAAGGTTAGGTCCCAGGGGCTGGGACTCAGTGGCGTCCATCCCAGAGAACCCAGCAGGGCCCCACCCACACGGCCGCTCTTCCCTCAGGCCCAGATGGTCTTCCTCACCTGTGGCCACGTCTGCTGCTGCCAGCAGTGCTGCCAGCCGCTGCGCACCTGCCCACTGTGCCGCCAGGAGATTGCCCAGCGCCTCCGGATCTACCACAGCAGCTGAGGGGCCCTCGGCACCGCCTCCACCACCACAGGCCCAGGGTGCCCCTCACCCCTGCGCCACCCACGCTGGGGTGAGCCCCCTCCTGGGCTTCTCTCCACCACCTGTGTGCCCCCAGCCGTGAGCCGCCTGCGGGTCGGGCCAGGTGGAGGCACTCCCAACCCGTGGCAGAGCTAGTCCAAACGCTGAAGGGGGGGCATGCATGGCTCTACTGGGGACCAGCCCTGGTAGCACGAGGACAGGGTCCAGGGAGTGGACAGGTGGCTGTGCCACCACCTGGCCTGGGGAATGAGCACCCTGGCCAAGTGGAAAATCTCCACCTCCCGGCCATCCGCCTGTGGGATTGCCATTCTCACCTGTGGGACGTGCCAGCTGTCCTGGCCTGGAGTGGGGATGTCCTGGGGAGGGGTGAGCCGTGCAGGCCTGGGTCGCGGGCCTCCCCTCTGCTGTTCCCTGTGCATGCCCCACCCACGCTGCACATCTGTAGCTCCTCACCCCGCGCAGCTCCACCCAAAGCAGGAACATCAATAAACCTATCGGTGAGCTCCTGGCCCATGTCATCCGTGGGACCTCCTGGGAGCCCAGAAGGGGAGGGGACTGGGTCAGGAGAAGAGCAGCTCAACCAGGGAACGAGTCCAGGAGCGGGTGCACCTCAGCTGAAAGGAAAGGGAGAAGGGCACTGCTGCGTGGGGGGGGAGGGGAGCCAGAGCCGGGACAGCCCCTCTCCATGATCGGGGACGCTCAGTGGGTGGGTCGTGTTGGGGTAACACGCATTGGTGTTACCCCAGACAAGGGAGCAGAGGCTGAGGGGTGGTGCCGGACATATGACTGGGACCTGGTGGAGCTGGCTTTGAGCACAGACGTCCTGACTCCCAAACCTGCACCATGGTGCTGACGGATCATGGAAACCTGAGAGCCCTGCGCCCTTGGACCCGAGGCAGAGGTGCACCTTTATTATGTGTTTCCTGGCAGATTTTTTGAGCCAAGGGCCACCCTTGCTTTGAGCTGCTCAGGGCACCTGGGCCTCACCCAGCGAGCCCGGCCAGCTTCAGGCCTGCTGCTTCACCTGCATCCAGTGTGGACGGTGCCCTGCCGGCTTCAGCTGGTGGCCACCAGGGGGCGCTGAGTGCTCGCCTGAGGTACAGCACCGGAGAGGGCTGGGGAGGAGCCGGGCCTGGGTGGTGGGAAGAGCCCCGCACCTCCTGGCCTCCGTTTCTCTGCCTCGCCGGGACCATCCGTCCTGCAGTGCTGGACAGGACAGAGTAAACGACTTCACCCTGGGAGTCCTGCTCTCCAAGGACTCTGGGAGCTGGGTGCCTCTTCCCTGTCTTCTCCTGGGGACTTCTGACGCCCCGCCCCCCAGGCTCCTGGCTTCAGCTTGGTCCAGAGGAGACCGAGGCCCCAGGCCGAGGCAGCCGCCCACTTTCTGGAGGCTTTGCCGTTCGGGCCTGAGCCCAGGGCTCTACCACTGAGCTACCCCCAGCCCTTCTTCTTTTTATGTTGAGGCAAGGTCTAAGTTGCCCAGACGAGCCTCAGACTTGTAACCTGGAGGACGTGTTTGTGGCTCCCTAATCTTCACGAGGGCCAGAGAACAGGTGTTCTGTCCCTCTTCTGGCCGAGGAGCTTGAGTTAGAAACTTGTAAGGACAGCAGTGACACACAGCTGAGCCCTGGCCTTTGACCCTGTGGCCCCATGTGCATCCCAGCCCTGCTGACTGAGAGAGGGTGGGACCTAAGCCCCAGGCCACCAGGCCAGGCTGACCAGGGAGCCAACATCCCCCATGGCACCCAATCGGGACATGGTTTTGGTTTTTCACTTTTTCTGTTTTTTTTTTAGTTACATGTGACCGTGGACTGTATTGTCATCTATTGCACACCCATGGAGCTCAACTTCCCTTTCTTGTGTCTGTACGTGGTGAGGCATTATGCTGGTCGTGTATCCATATAGGGACGGAGGAAAGTGACGTCCGATTCATTCTACTGTCTTTCCCATTCCCATCTCCTCTCCCTCCTCCCAGTCCCCCATCCAATCTGGTGAACTTCCATTCCCCCTCACCCCACCTATTGTGGGTCAGCATCTGCATGTCACAGAGAACACTTGGCCTTTGGTTTTGGGGGATTGGCATGATAGTCTCCAGCACCATCCATTTACTGGCAAATGCCATAATTTCATCCTTCTTTATGACTGAGTAGTATTCCTTTGTGTATATGTACCACATGTTCTTTATCCATTCATCTGCTGAAGGGCACCTAGGTTGGTTTCATAACTTAGCTATTGTGAACTGAGCTGCTGTAGACATTGATGTGGCCGCATCACTATAGTAGGCTGATTTTAAGTCTTTTGGGTAAATGCAGAGGAGTGATATAATTGGGTCAAGTGGTGGTTCTGTTCCAAGTTTTCTGAGGACTCTCCATGCTCTTTCCAGAGTGACTGCACCAGCTTGCAGTCCCACCAGGTGTACGGGTGTGCCTTATCCCCACTTCCTCGAAACGCTAATTGTGACTTGTATGCTTGATAATTGCCATTGTGACTGCAGTGTGATGAAATGTCAGTGTAGTTTTAATTTGCATTTCAGTAATTGCTAGTGATGTTGAACATTTTTTAATATTTGTTGACCGACCATATTTCTTCTTCTGTGTAGTGTCTGTGCAGTTCCTTTGTTGATCAGGATTATTTGTGGGGTTTTTTGGAGTTATGTTTTTTGAGTTCTTTTTTTAATTATTTTTTAGTTGTAGTTGGACACAACACCTCATTTCACTCATTTATTTTATGTGGTGCTGAGGATCGACCCCAGGGTCCCACACATGCGAGGTGAGCACTCTACCGCCGAGCCACAGCCTCGAGTTCTTCATACATCCTGGGGACTGATGCTGTCGGAGGTGCGGGTGGCAGGATTTTCTGCCCTTTGTAGGCTCTCTCTTCATGTCCTTGTTTCCTTTGCTGTGAAGAAACTCTTGTTTGATACCATCCCATTTATTGAGTCTCGATTTGACTTCTGGCACTGGAGGAATTTGGTTCCTACGCCAACATGACGATGAGTGGCTTTTCCTCCAGGTAGGACAGGGTCTGATGCCGGTCGCCTGCGGTGAGGGTGGGGTCCAATCTCACCTTGTGCCTGTGGATTTCCAGAGTCCCAGCACGTCTGTGGAAGAGGCTCTTTTCTCCACTGCACGTTTCTGGCGCCTTTGCCAAAGGGACACGTTTTACCCACAGAGGAAGCACCCCACCCTGCCGGCTGCAGAGGGCCCGGGTGTCCCTGTGCGCGTCATCTCAGCTAGGGTGCCCCACCCCTTTGGGCCTAGAGCTGCCCTGAGTCTCCTGGCCCCCACAGCCTACAGAAGTGTTCCTCAAACACTGGCACGTGGTCAGGTCTTGAAGAGGTGGTGTGGCCGTTTGTGTCCAGCATGAGCCTGGGCCAGTCCCTAGGGTGGACACCCGGGCCCTGACTGGCCTCAACACATCTTCCATCCCTCTGGGCCTTACTGTCACCCAGTGCTGCTGAGCAGCACCCTGCACAGGTCTGGCTGAGGACACCCTAGTTGCCATGAGGACAGTCCCCTAGGATAGGAGCTCCATGAGCCTGGACAGGTGTCTCTCTGAGCCTCAGTTTCCTCCTCTATCAATGGGAGGCTACTGGAACACAGACCAGAGACCTGCTGCTACTCGGTGAAGTGAAGAGCCCAGAAGCCGAGACACAGAGCCCCAGCCCCAGCCCCAGCCCCAAGGAGACTCCTAGACACAGGCCCTGGAGCCAGGTCCCCCCTCCCACGCCCCGCACCAGCAACACACAGGGAAGTAGCTTTAAATAAAGCGTTTATTGATTAGCGAAGCTTATAACAGTTTGCATAGGATCTTTGATACCATATCTGGGAACAATGATTGAAACCCCCAAGGCACTAGAGGAGAGATCGGAAGAGGTTAGTGACGTGACCAAGATTAGAGCTGGGGACTGGGGGTCCCTGAGCACCTGTGAGCGCCATCCTGGGGGTCTAAGGCCCCTGCCCTGGGAAGTACGTCCAGGGCATGGAGGCTGCAGGGCTGGGGACACACGACCACCCAGGGACATGGCAGAGATAGTTCCTGCCCAACCCACCCTCCCCTCACAGTGACAGGGGAGACCCTGGGGAGGGACTTGCCCCTCACACCAGGAATAGATGGAAGGGACAGTGGCTAAGCCCACAGTGATTCACAGGGACACTGGGGGAGAGGCCTGGAGATTAGGATGAGGCCAAGCTCAGATGACTCCAGATCCTGGGGGTTCTCAGGAGCCCTCCCTCTGTCCCTGGGGAGCCCCTTCCAGCTCCGGTGGGCACAATCCAGCCCCTGAGCCCTGCCTCTGAATGAGTGGGGACACAGGGGAGCAGGAAGGCCTGGGAGGGATGGGGAGCTACAGAGCCCCCCACTCTGGCTCCAGCAGCCCTCACTCTGCCATCTCGGCTTCTTGCTCAGGTGACTGTAACCTCTTCCAGAGGCCACCTACTTCCTCCCCTCGGGACACTTCCCCGCCACAGACCAGCACATTCTAGGCCTTTCTCCTCCACCCAGGCCCTAGCCCCTCTCCCCTGAGAAGCCCCAACACCTCCCCCTCCTCCAGCACCCCCGCCTGCTCAGGCCTGAAGAGCCCCCTCCGCCTCCCTCAGTGCAGCCGGCGGCGGCCAGGTCTGCATCCACCCTGGGACTAGCCTCTGGGGCCCGGCAGGGAGGCTGAGGAGGGGACAGGACAAGAGGCAGGGCCTCAGTGCTCCGCCTCCCCCCGACACCCAGTGCCACAGGCCAGGTGCCATGCGGGGCCATTCACCAGCTTCCCAGGCTCCCTGGCGCAGCACCCGACGCTCAGTCTCCCTCTCCCGAGGAGGACGGCAAGAGCAGGAGGGCGGGCGGAGGGGCTCCCAGAGTGTCCAGCCCCCAGCACAGAAGAAATCCTCAAGACCAGAACTTGCGTCTGAGATCAGCCCGCAGGGAGAAGGCAGGGAGAAGGGACTGAACCCAGAAAAGTGACTCAGGTGGGCCCCACCCCACGGTGCCACGCCACCCTGCCCCGCCTCCACCACAGGGCACAGATGGGGTGCCCTCCCCAGCGCCTCAGAGGGAGGGGCCGGGTGCCGTGTCCAGCAGAAGGGGCAACCAGCCTAGAACTCCGTCTGCATCCCCAGACTGTCCTCAGTGGTGGTGTGGATGCGGGGGCAGCCGCTGGGGCTGGACACCTGCTCCCCTGTTTCCTGGTCACTGGGCTTGGGGGGCTCAAGGTCCACAGCCTTTCCAGGTGGGAGATGCCGAGCAGGTGAGGCGGGTGGCGAGGAGGCCCTGGGAGCCGCCGTGGGCTGGGGACTCTCCTGGGCAGGGTCTCCATTGAGCAGGGAACTTTCTGGTGGAGGGCTCTCAGCTCGCAGACCCTGGGACAACAGGCTACGGACCTCAGTGACACTGTCCGGGGACGCAGGTGACGGCGGCTCAGAGCCAGCCTGGAAAGGCAGCCCTGTGTCCTCGTCCTGGACCACAGACATCACCTGCTTGGCACGCCGTCGCTTTTCCGAGAGCGTGGCTGCTTCCGGGGAGCCAGGGCTGCAGCTGCCCTCGCCCCTGTCACCACCACTGTCGCCGTACTCCTCCCCCCAGTCGATGGGCGCGCCCTCGGCCAGCAGGTGCAGGTTGGGGTCACTGTTGTGCATGACCATGCTGTCCCGGTACAGGTTGTGCTTCCGCTGCACCGCGGCCTCCTTCACAGCTAGGGGACACAAGGGGAGCGACAGACGCTCAGCACAGGGACCCGTGCCCACAGGGGACCGGCTTCAGCCTCTGTCAGGGTCTGTGACTGGGATGTGACTCAGTCCAGGCCTCACTGGTGGCTGAAGTAGCAGAGCTGGGACCCTGGCTGGCAACCACCATGTCCCTTCCCTGACCCTCCCAGCAGAGCCGAGGTCCAGAGGGAACACGTGAGGCCCAGAGAGGAAGCGCTACCCTCCTGGAGCCACACAGCTACCAGTGGGCAGGCCCACCCAGGGCGGGGGCTCAAGCCTTTCCCTGCACCTAGTGTCGAGCCCGGGCTCACCCTGCAGGATGTCCTTCACGACCGTCTGCAGCACCACCTCCTCGTACGTGTTCTCCACCAGGATGAACCGGGCGAAGTCCTCGAAGATCAGCTCCTGGAAGCGTGGCAGCTCCTGCAGGCGGGTGGGCAGAGACGGTCAGGACGGCCGAGGGGCGAGGGGCGGGCGAGGCTGGGCGGGGACTCACCGACTTGCAGGTGGGTGCCAGCTTCTTGAGCAGGAAGGGGATGGTGACCTGCAGCAGCGCCTCCCGGAAGAACCTCTTCCGCACCGAGCTGCTGTCGTAGTCGTATTTCTGCAGGGAGGAGTGGGGGGCGCTCTGGGTGGGGGGCTCTGGGTGGGAGGCTCCGCCAGCCCGGTGGGGGCAGTCCCCTGCGCGGCCATCAGGGCGCCCCCCAGGGCAGCAGCGCGCTCACCTTGAGCACGCGCTCCAGGATCCTCTGGATGGACTTGCACAGCTCCTCCTTGGTGGGCCCCTTCCCCAGCTCCTGGTGCAGGAGGGTCTCGAAGGTGTACACCGCGTTGTCCATTTGCTGCGGGCACACCAGAGTGACCTCAGCCCCTTCCTGAGGGCGCTGGCTCCTCAGCCAGCCCCCGCCCGGGCCTGCCAGCTCTGGGCCTGCCCGCCCGCTCACTGGGACTGTCCTGCCCCTGCCACGGAGTCGGGCCCTGGGGCCAGTCCCTGCCCTGAGAGCAGGAAGCAGGGGGAGGGAGGGGAGCGAGGAGGGCTGCCCGGAGGAAGGGGAGCCAGCTGACTGGCGCCGAGGCACAAGCACAGGAGGACACTCTGACCGAGAGGAGAGGCGGAGGGAGCGGCGGCGAGCAGGGCCCGGGGGGGCGGTGGGCAGGGTGCAGGCCGGGCTGGGGGCAGCAGCCGGGGGCCCACCTCTCGCATGTGGATCTGGGCTCTCTGCTTGAACACGGAGGTGCTGGACACGTCGAAACGCTGCTGCAGCCCGTCCAGCCGCAGCGGCTCCATCTTGTCGTAGCAGCTCTGCATCTTCAGGGGGTGGTAGGCCAGCTGGGACAGCTTCTCCATGTACTGCGGGGAGGCGGGGCGTGTGGGACACGGGGCCAGGAACAGCCTCCTGGGGGTGCCAACCCCGCGCCCAGGGCACGAAGGAGGAGGAGCTGAAGGCCAGGAGGCGGGGCCTAGCGCACGGGGCTGGCTCACCCCTTCTGGGTGACCCTCGGCGGTCGCTCACCCTCTCTGAGCCTCAGAGTCTTCAGCTCCAAAATTGAGAGGGGCTTTCTACCAGCTAAGGTCCTTTCTGGTTCTCAAATCCTGATCATGATCCCTGGGCCCCCGCGTTTGGGATGTGGAGGATGCGGCCGGGACACCAGGCCGGCTCTGGCCGCACCTCCGGGGGCGTGGACTCCAGCAGCCAGACACCCAGGGAGACGCCCGCCCAGACCAGAGCCCTGGGGCCGGCCGAGGTGGCCAGCGCGGAGGGTGAGGATCTGCCTCTGGCGTGGCTCACACCTGGAGCTGCGGGGCCTTCCCGGCTTCAGCCGCATCCTGCTTTAGGAGCTGCCGGCAGGGGTCAGTGTCCCTCTCTAACTGCTGGCCCCCACCAGGACCTGTGACAACTTTGTCCTGGTGGCCCGCCCCTGGTCTCCAGCGGCTCGGTGTCTAGAGACTGAGCCTGAGAGGAGGGCAGCCCGCGCCGGGCCACATGGCCAGCCCCTGGGAGAGCCAGGCCTCACCTCGCCCAGCTTGTCGATGCCGCCCTCGTTGATGACGTTCAGGTTCATGTCGGTGACCTCCTTGAAGAAGACGTCGCGCACCTCAGTGAAGCCCTGGCTGGTGGGCACCATCAGGGCCTCCAGTATGGACGGGATGTAGGGCTGGACGTGGTTCCGGACACACACCTCGGCCTTGGGGAGGATGAAGGCTGCGGGCACAGGGAGCTGGTCAGCAGAGGCTCCTGCCCTGGGGACACTCGAGCGCCTCCAGCTGTCCCTGAACCCGGAAGCCAGGGGCGTTCTCTTTACAGAAAACCACTAGTGGCGCCCACAAGCTCCAGGGCTCCAGCCAAGGAGCTGATAAGGGAAAAGGCCACGCAGTGAGGACGCGAGGACAGAGGCCTCGGGGATGAGAGCCGGCAGCGCTGACTCGGCGCCCCGGGTGGTGTTCGCCTACTGCAGCAGAGGGCAAGGGCCATCTTGGGGGATCTGGTGACTCTAGAAAAACAGAACAAGTGCTCCTGGGCACACATACTACCCGGAGGGGCACAGAGCGGCGTGGCCCTGTGCAAAGTCGACACCCAAATTTGGGAAGCATCCGGGTTTATCAGAAAGAAAGAAAGCCGGCAACCTGCCCCGTACAGCAGCACGGCCTGGCCCCGGGACGAGGGCTCTCCAGGGCGCTCTGACCGAGCGTCTTCACCCAGGGGGGACTTGGTACCACCCCCCGCTGGCTAATGTCAACTCTGGGTGTCTCATCCAGCACCCTGCGAATGCAGCTGGGGAGGGTGACCTGCAGGGAACTGACAGCGCTCAGTGGACGTGCTGGGGACAGACAGGAACAGACTCCCACCTGGGGACAGAGAGGAGCTTGAACTGCTCTGGAGAGTAAATGTCACAGAGGCGAAGCCACGCCGGCTGACGGGCCAGGACAGAAACCCGTGTCAGCCAGGGTGACGAAGGCTGCACGAAAATCCCAACCTTTGCCAGGCACGTGGCACACGCCTGGACCCCAGCAGCTCAGGAGGCTAGGCCCCGAGGGCTCTGGACGGCCCTAGCGTCTCAGTGACCCTGTTTCTAAATAAAATACAAAAAAGGGCCAGGGACGTGGCTCAGTGGCTAAGCAGCCCTGGGCTCAATCCCGGTACCAAAAAAAAAAAACGGTAAAAAAACAAAAAACCCTCGGCCTTCAGGACCTGGGTTCACAGAAATAACTGCCCCAAATGACGATTTGGAGGGACTGGAGGGGCCACAGACGATCCATGAGCGACGCAGGATCATGCAGCAGGAAGGAAGCCGTGGTCGGCGGGGGAGGCCCGAGGTCAAGCACCTTCGGGCTGTGGCCGCGGCACGGCCGGCTGCCCACCTCGGATCTTGCTGGCCAGGTGCTCCTTGGAGGTGATGATCTGGTCCATGTCGGTGCGGATGACGGCCTCCATGGCCGGCCGGGCCAGCTGCAGCTTGGAGAGCACGCCCTGGAAGCGCGCCTCCGCCTGCTCGTACACCATGCGGTACACGGCGTCGGAGATCTGTGGCACAGGGGGCGTCAGCGCCGGCCGGGGGCACAGGCCAGCTGCTGTCCCCACCCCGCCTCAGGGTCCCGGCCACCCACCTGGATCCACTGCCGCTGCCGCTCCTGGGGCTTTCCCCTCAGCCGCGGGGAGAGCTCTGCCTTCAGCTCGGGGCCCAGCTCCTCCATGACCAGGTTGCTCAGGATCTGGGACCAAGAGGCAGAAGGCGGGGCAGGGCTGGAGCACCCAGCCACAGCTTCCTCTCGGCCACTCCAGCCCCTGCCTCTGGCTTGGCTTTGCTCCATGCCACCACTGCCCTAGCTCCTGAGCATCGTCCCCACTGGTTGGACCTGTCTGCAGGGTGCCCTGCAGGGTCCTCAGGATCAGGGGTCCCACCTCTGGGCCTTTGCACATGCTGCTCCCCACCTTGAATACTGCTCTCCCTTCCCGTTTTGCCTGAACATGCAAGTGTGTGCGTGGGTGTGTGGAATGCCAGTTTCTCCCGAGGGCTGGGGCTGCATCCTTTCTGCTCACAGCTGCACCCCAACACCAAGTCCACGGAGGTGATCAGTAGATAACAAGTATCCCAGCCAGGCACGGTGGCGCACACCTGTAATCCCAGCTATTTGGGAGGCTGAGGCAGGAGAATCGCGAGTTCAAGGCCAGCCAGGGCAACTTGTGAGAACTTGTCTCAAAAAAATAAAACAACAATACCCCCACTTCACCGGCCCCCACTTGTCCAACTCTGAGCTGCGTCTCTTTCTGAACCTACAGTCCCCAGAGCCCCCCTCTCTGCTCCAGCCCCACCCTCCTGGCCCCAGGGTGACTTCCACAGGCCCTCTGTCTTCACCTGCACCTCGTTCCCACACAGCATCTCCCAGGTGCCATACAGCTCCTTCGACTGGCGGTACATGCGGATGGCATCCGTGAACGCAGGGCCCTCCACCTTGGAGTCCTCCGGGATCCCTGCCCAGAGGAGGACAGAGGTCACCAGTGGTCTCCACCAGAACCGACCAGACCCCCCCCCCCAACATGGCATGTGTGTCATGAGGGACACGTGACACCCTGGCAGCAGCTGTCATGACAGGACAAGCAGCCCAGTGGTGCCCCTGCAACCTCATCCCCAAGGCCCCGGCCGCTAGGTCTATGTCACAGAAAAAGTCGGGCTGGCTCTGAGGTCAAGCCACCGGCTCAGCATCACCAGGACAGGAGAGGCAGGACTAGGAGCCACCCTCTCCCAGGGGAGCCACCCAGAGCGGCTCCAGGGTCTGTAGCCACGTGCCCGTGTTCCTCTCCTGCGGCTGGACGGGCTCTGCATGCTTCCCCGCAGCCCTGGATAGTGGACAGTTCCAGCTGGGCAGGCCACACCCCGTCCCAAATACTCGACCCTGCGGCCCAACATGAGGGCAGCCACCGACGACCCCCAAGTGAAGGAGAGCAGCCCGGGCCAACAGCCTGACAGGCAGACAGACAGACAAGTGGCTGGCTGAGGCTCGCTCTAGGTCACCCAACCCAGAGGGGCCTCGGTTTCCTCTTCTGAACAATGGGAACGGTGACCCTGACCTGGCCTCACATACCCACTGGGGACTCCCTGGGTCAGTGTGGGGACAGGCTCAAGCTGTGAGAGCCGAGGGGGCCGGTCGGGGCCTCCGCAGGACACCGCTGCCTGTGGAGAAGCCTGGCAGCAGGAAGTTACAAAATCTGACCGTGGACGAATGTGGTTAGAATGCACGGAGCCACGCAGGGCGGTCTCCCCTGGCCACGTGCCTTTGACCACAATGTCCCCAGAGCCCAAAGAAGGGGAAAAGGCAGCCTGTGGCTCAGAACCCAGTGCCCACGGCAGTGACTACAGGGTTAGTCACCCCCGTGGAGAAAAAGCCCCGCTCTGCTGTGGGGAGGACCCTGCTCTGCCCACACCTTGGGACCAGCCTCGGGACCCAGGGGTGGAGCTGGACGAAGCTGGGCACCGGGAAACCCAGGCCCAGCCCCTCCCCGCTGAGCAGAAGGGACCCACATCAGGAGGGCATGCTGGGAGCAGGGCAGGGTTGTTCCAGCTGACCCCCAGGGGTAGGGGCTGCACCCTAGAGACTGGCTTTGCCTGGAAAACCGGGCAGTGCAGAGCAGCCTCTCCACATGAGGTCGAGCTGCATGAGGTCCTGCTGGGGGGCTTCCCAGGGGGGAAAGGGTGAAGAAGGCGCAGGGAGCAGGAGGGAGGCTCCGTGAGGCCCTCAGGCCCTGGCCAAACAGGAGCCGCTGACTCTGGGCACTCCCTCTGTTCCACACAGCCTGCACCTGAGTTTGACAAGCTTGGGGGGGTCACCTCTCCTGGCTCTTCCTGTGTGTCCCCCAAACAAGATCATATATTAAAGCCCTAGCCCTCAGGGCCTCAGAGCCCTGAGTTGGACCAGGGCCCTACAGAGATGCTAAATTGGAGGATTAGGGTGAGACCCCACCCAAAGGCTGATCCTTAACAAGGGGAAGTTTCTTAAAACAAGAAAACCGTGGCTTGGCACAGTGGTGTGTGTGCCTGTCACCGTCCCAGCTACTTGGGAGACTGAGGTAGGAAAATCACGTGAGCCCAGGAGCTTAGGGCCAGCCTCAGCAACTTAGTGAGACCCTGTCTCAAAATAAACTAAAAAGGGGTGGGGGCGTAGCTCAGTGGCAGACCACTCGCCTGGCATATGCCAAGCCCTGGAACCCAGCAAAAATACACGAAAAACAAAACAGAACCAAAAAATATGTGCCCAGAGGGACAACTCCGTTGACACCCTGACCCAGATGTTCGGCCTCCAGAGCTGGGAGAAAATGGCATTTCCATGCTAGCCCCGTCTTGGCAATTTGGTTATGGCAGCCCTGGGAAAGTAAGAGACCAGGCCCGGAGACGCCAGCACACCAGCTCATTAACCCTCAAGACCAGTGGGAAGCTGTCCTCACCCAGAGGGAAGACACCAAGACTGCCTCAGGCACGCAGCGGACGGCAGAACAGGCTGGAGCCCACTACCCCCTGGTAAGGGCGGAACCAGAAGCCTCTGGAGAAGGGAAACTGCATTCCTCAGCTCTGGGCAGCAGGAGGAGCAGGAGGGAGACCTTAGACAGGAAGAGGCCTGACCTCTGCACTCAGGGCTCACAGAGGACTCCACAGCCAGTGCCCCAGAGCCTCCTGCCACCCCCCCATCCCCACCCCCGCTGCTCCAGGAATGCAGGATGTGAGGGGGGCCCTAGGACGAGCTGGCGGCCACCCAGCTTGGCCTACTTCCCCACCACCCCCCACTTCCTGGCAGCCCCAGGAGGGAGCAGTTCCAGACTCCACAAATTCCAGCCCTGCCTCCAAGAGGGAAGAAGCAGAGAACTTTCTCACAGTCCTCAGGGTGGAGCAAAGAACCGTGTCTGGAACCTGCCTGCAGTTCTCACCCTGGGGTGAGGGGGCCAGCCCAGCCAGGCCACCCTTGTCAGGCTGCCCCTCCTTCCCTGGCCCCCCCTCCTGCCCAAGGCATGCCAGGCCCACCGGGCTCTGCAGGCCTCCGGCTGAGTGCTCCCTGCCAGGCTCCCGGCCAAGAGCTGCCAGAACCAGCTCACCCACTCTCCTCTGAGCCTTATCACCCCTACTGTACACCTGGGGACTGAATGGTGGCTCTCCCCCAAGGTTGGGTCCCTACCCCTTCCACCACGTGGCCTGGGGTCACCCACCCAAACAGACTAGGTCAGCCAAAAGCCCTGGAGAGGACAGCGCTGGCCCAGGGCTGGGGGAGGGGGAGGCTGTCCCAGGCCAGGCAGCCAGAGTCTGGGCCAGAGCCACGGCCCCAGGGACCTGGGAACAGGAGGCCCTTTGTGGCAGCAGGGCAGGGCCCAGCCCAGGTGGCAGGAGTTGGCCTGGCTGCATCCAGGCGGGCAGAGGCGGTTCTGAAGGGGGCGGGTGTGCTGGGTTCCACCCAGGGGCCCACACAGTCCCTTCCAGGGCACAGAGCTGTGCCCAGGGCAGGGGAAGTGCAGCATTCTCCCTCTGCTTTCCTGGGGCAAGATCACCAGGAAGTTCAGGGTCCAGGACAGGGTTCCTCCCATAGAGGCACTTGACCCCCCACCCCACCATGAGAGACAATCCTAGACTTTCTTGGTACTGGGGAACATTTTGATTTAATTCCTTTGAGCCTTATAAGGCCAGCCAGGAGCAGTGGTAGAGGCCTATAATCCCAGCAACTCAGGAGGCTGAAGCAGGATGGTGGCAAGTTGCCCAAGGCCAGCCGGGGCAACTTAGGGAGACCCTGTCTCAAAATAAAAGATATAAAGGACTAGGACTCAGTAAAGTGCCCCTCAATTCAATCCCCGGTACTAACACACACTCACACACTCACACACACACACTCACACAAGAGCCCTACAGGGCCCTTCCAGACTTGAACCCAGAGCGCCCACTTCAGTCCACTTCAGGTTCCCCCAAGTTCAGGGCCTGGGAGTTCCTCCTCTGTTCAGCTCCTGCTCTGTCTCCCTCTGTGCTGCCCCTCCAACCCTGTGACTATTCAGTCTCAGCCATCATTGCCACGATGGAGGCTGCCCTGATTGACACCCCCCAAGTCTCAGGGCCAGCACCTCCCCCAATCCATGCACAAGGCTCCCTGGTGGCTCCCCCCACCCCCAGCACCCAACACAGCTGACTCATCACCCTGGTGGCTCATCTGTTTAACATCTGTCTCCCCCTCCAGACAGCCAGCAGGAACACGATACCAGGCAACACGCCTCGCTCCCTTGCTGCATCCTCAGAGTAGACACAAGTGTCAATAAATGAGCTGGAAGGGTCCCCACACAAGTTTACAGACAGCGAGGAAGTGGTGTGCCCGGATCATCTTGCATGTTGGTGGTCAGGAGGGAGATGATGTAATAAGAAAAATCTTAACCAAGCAGGGTGGACTCTCACTGTGAATCCCTAAAAACCCCCTAAGACACATGAGGGATTATCACTTCCATTTTATAGAGGATCCAAGAGGGAAATCATTCGCCTAAGGTCATATTGCTAGAAAGTGGTAGAATCAGGATGTGATTTTGTGATCCAGGGTCTGAGGACTCAGCAATCACACCTGTATGAACAATCTCCTAATTTTTTTTCATGTCCCCCATGGGGGAACAACACAGAAGTGTTTTCATCCAGGAAGATGAAGAGCAATAATCAAAACATTTTCTTACAATCCCAGAAGGAAAATTGGGATGGCACATAGAGCTGGGATGCCACACCACACTCAGCCACCAGGTGTCGCCACTCAGCACATAAACAAGCACTGCCCATCTCACCATTGTTGCAGTGCCGGACACAGTCCTGCATCACAGCCTGCCACTTGTCCTGCTCAGCTTCTGTCATCATGCAGAAGTAGTAGTGACGTGCATAAGGATGCCAGAGGATGAGTGGGAACTGTGTGGGACACTTGAGGATGGGGGCATTGCCCGATTTCGAAGTGGTGCCTGTGGAGACAGAACCTGCTAAGCAGATGCCCTCTGCAGTTTCCCTGGGTCACAGGACAGCAGGTCAGTAGGGAGGCAGCAGCCCTCTTTCTGTCCTCCACAGCCCAGCTAAATGAATCAGGGTAGTGGAGGTAAACTGTATCTGCCTCCCTCTTGGGTAAGGTTCTAAATTCTGTGTGAACAGGTCAGAGCCCTCAGGTTCAAGGCCAAGCATTATCTTCTTGGATTTCCCTTCAAACTTCAGCTACAGAGGCCAAGGTGTAGTTTAAATGTCCCAAAGGGGAGGGAGGCCGCAGGGCGGGGAACAGAATAAATAAAAAGGAATTCTTCTCTTCTGATCCACATGGATATTTGAGATCCAGGAGATCACTGGCCCTGGGCTGTGACCCGCCCCTGTGGTTAATATGACAATAACAGTTCTGTGGCCTGGTATACACAGCACTGCTCAGGGTGCCACACCCTAAGATCCGTCCTCTCAGCACCATATTTCATAGATGTTCAGGGAGCTGACGGTTGGAGTCGGGAGGTAGCCACCTGTGCTGATCCAGCCAGCAGCCAGTGTCAGGCCTGGTGTCCAGGAACTAGACTCCAGCCAAGCCTCAACCACCATGGGGGCACTAGTCCCAAATCCCAGCTGGGGGCATAATGTGTCCCCCAGCCCCTTGGTGCCCAGGAAGGTCTGAACAGCAGGTGATGTTCACATGAGCCTTCAGGCAAGCCTCCCAGGGTGAGTGGAAGTGGACTTCCTGGCACAGCGCCCCTCACAAACAGCACTGATGTGACAGTTTACAAGGCAGGGTTGCACTCCCCTTCTCCCTGGAGACTCTCAAGGACTCAAGAGGTCCTTGGGAAGGGCAGAGAGCAAGACCCCCACTCCTCAGCTGTGAAGTACAGGGCTCAGGCATGGCAGGACTCAGGCGAGGGCCCACCATGGTCCAGGTCCATCCCCCAGTGTGGCCTCAGGGAACACTTCTCAGGCCTACCAGGCTTCTCCTTTGCAGGCTCCGCTGTGCTTGGCCTCTGAGGGCAGCTCTAGGCCCAACTGGCTTCTCTGAAAATGTGGAGCCTGGAGTAAGCGTCTCAGGGCCACCCCCTCCCCTGGCCAACTCCTGAGGTCTGTGCAGGGCAGCATGGCTGGGGTTTGCAGGGGCCTATTTACCTGGTAATGAGTTGCCAACAAGCTCTAGGTACTGGTCCACGGAGGTGAGGATTTTGTAGCCTGCACTGTTGATGACGGCTCGGGGTGGGACCTGCCGCTCATAGGCCTGGGGAGAAAACAAGAGATATGGTCCCTGAGTGTTAAGGGTGTGTGGCCAAGCCCAAATCCCATCTCCAACTCTGGCTCCAAGGCAGGGAGGAGGAGAAGTAAGACCAGAAGTGGGGAGAGAGGGATGAGAAGAGTGTGACCACCCTGGTGACTAGAGACAGCTAGAATGGCAACCACAGCCTAGTGCCAGGCTCCTACCTCAGAGCTGGAGGAGGATGGGGTGACAGAGTCCACACAAATTGTTGAGCAAGCGCCTGGCCCCTAGACCAGGGCTCAGTGAGCTTTGTCGAGGTGGTAGCTACTATCGTTACTACTGCCACTGCCTCTTCTCTTACCAACAGCTCCACTAGCTGTCTGTTACATACTGGGCAGTGTCCCAGGGGCAGTGCATTGCATGCTTCATTTCACAGAAATGCTCATAATCCAATAGGTGGATTCCTCACAAATTACCACAGGCAGGAAGTGGCAGATATGAGCGAGGGCTACCGGCCTCTAAAACCTGGGATCTTTGAGCATTACCATGAACTGTCTCCCTCCACCCACAACTTCCTGGGTTCTAAGCACCACACAGGTCTCGTTTGGAGGAGAAATGGGTCAGGACACAGCTTTCCTCATCCAGTAGGGGGGAAATTTTGATGTAATAGCTCATACAGCTGGGCTGCTGGGCTGCTCCCTGCCACGAGGTGGCACTATTCAAAACACTTCCTGAGAGCAGCTCAGAGCCTTCATGGCAGTGATTGGCAGCCTGGTCCCAGATCTTCAACACCACCCTAAAACTTGTTAGAAAGGCAGTTTTTTGATTCTACCTCAGACTTGAATCAAACTCTGGGGGTAGGCCTAGTAACCTTTTTAAACAAGCCCCCAAGTTGATTCCGATGCATGGCAACGCTCGAGAACCACTAACCTGGGACTCGAGGCTGCTCCTGTTTACATTACTTGAAAATGGACCTGCCCTGAGTCGGGAAAGCCAGCCAATCCCTTGGGCTACTCGCGAGAAATATTTGGTGGATGAAATCAGGTCTATGGCTCAACCCATTGGGGCTTCCCCGAGGACCCAAAGTAGATAAGGCAAGATCAGCTCCCACTCCTCTCCGACATTTCCTAGCACAGCAGGACAGCGGGGAGTCATGGAAGGAGAAGGGGTGCCTTGCCCAGAGGGCAGCCAGGCAGGGGGCAAGGAAAACAGCTTCCAGGGGCTGTTGAAGAGCAAGGATGGAGGAAGGAACCAGGGGGAGGCAGGAACCCAGCCAGGAGGGAAGCCAAGGTGGGCGGAGGGCCGGGCACAGGCCTTGGCAAAGGAGGGATCAGGAATGTGAGGAGGAGGCTCCTGACAGCTTTATGAGCTGGGCACCTAGACACAGAATGAAATGCCACTCAGAGAAGGAACCCAGGGGAGCAAAAGGGGCTGGGGTGCAGCTCGGTGGTAGAGCACTTGCCTAGCATGTCCAAGTTCCTGGGTTCCATCCCCAGTAACGGGGGGGGGGGGGAGGGGGAGAGTAAACCAGGGGAGAAGGAGGTTGGAAGAGGCGGGGAAGGCACCAAGATCTTGCTTTGGCCTAGACCACAGTGTGGGAAGATGGCAGGGGTGAGGGCCGGGGGCCTGGGGGCCGCCCCTCACCACTTTGTTCTCATACAGCACCAGCCCATAGTTGTGGGGCACAAGGCTGAAGCGGTTCCGCCACTTCTTGTTGTCCTCCTGGTACTGGAAGAGGTTCCCCGAGAAGATGATGCGCTCCTCCAGTGGCACCTGTAGGCAGGAAGGGGCAGGAAGTGAGACCCTCGGCCTGCAAGGGAATGGGGTCTCCTAGGCTCTCATGCCTTGAGGGCACCCTCTGCTCCCACCCAGCCTCACCCAGGCCTCTTGAGGGACCTGCGTCTCACCCACTTGGCAGAAGAGCAAGGCTCAGGGAAGTGAAGGGGCTCTTCTGGGGGCCAGGCAGGGCAGTGGTGGCACAGGGACTCGGACCCAGGGCAGACACAGCCAACAGGGACTGGGTCTGAGAAGCAGGCTGCCTGCCCCAGCCACCCACCACTGCCACCTTGGCGCAGGGCAGTCACACCAGCTGGAGGGGATATGTCTACAAGCGAGAACCTCAAAGGCCCCAGTGTCCAAGCAAGTTTCTGCAGACTCTGGGCCTCGGTTCCCCTCAGAACTACAAAACCTTGAACAAGGTGTATCCAGAGAGCCTCCCCAGTTCTGAAGCTGACCACACAGCCCCCCTGAATGTGGGTAGGAATAGAGGGGATCTCAGTCTGGGTGTGTTCGGTGTGTGCTCTTGA
Source organism: Marmota monax (assembly GCF_021218885.2). Classification (NCBI taxonomy): domain Eukaryota; kingdom Metazoa; phylum Chordata; class Mammalia; order Rodentia; family Sciuridae; genus Marmota; species Marmota monax. The sequence continues at coordinate 20,198,740 of NW_026692912.1, forward strand.
GGCTGGGGATTGAACCCAGGGGTGGTCTACTACTGAGCTACATCTCCAGCCACTCTCACTTTTTTTTTTGAGAGAGGGTCTCACTAAGTTGCTGGTCTCGAACTTTCTATCCTCCTGCCTCCTGAGTCACTGCGATTACAGGCATGGGCCACAGCACCAGGCTGCACATGCTTAATGTTTGGCCAGTGACCTGTGTGGCCTGCAGACTGCCCAGACCTCCTACAAAGCCTCCCTTTCCTCATCTGTAACATGAGGACAGTGGCACCTGGCAGCCACTATCAGGAGGAGTCAGGGTCCATGTGATGGTCTCCCAGTTCCATGGACTGACTTGGGGGTGGGACCTTGGCTCTCTGAAGAGGGTCCTTGGACCAGGGGCGGGAACCCAAGCTGAAGCTATGGCCATCCAAGCACCCACTTCCTGAACAGACAAGTACCAGGAAGCTTCTAGAAAAGAGCCAAGAAGCCATGATGGAACAAGGGGGACTCAGGGTGGTCTAGTGCTGTTTCTCAGTAAATTCTGCTTGTTCCGTGACACACGCAGTTCCCTCTATAAGAAAAACCACCATCGAAGCCCCTGCAGCGGAAGTGCAGGCCCTGCCTCCTGCCCCCGCCCCGGGCCCTGCATGCTCCTTCTCCCCAGCTCCACTGGAATGACACTCCTGGAAAGGAAGGCCATTGTGCTCCAACAATAGGAGCCGCCACGCTTCCTACCCTGGCTGAAAATATTTACAGGAAAAAAATAAAAAAACTGCCCCCCTGTCGCCCCCCAGCCCCATGGGCTGGCGCGAGTCAGAGCTGCAGCACAGCCGTCTATATTTAGACCACTGGAACCAGCCCTCCCACCGTCTTTTCCAGAAAAAGCAGCCAGAGTTGTCCTACCACCCCGGAAGACCCCTGCCTGCCCATCCTGGCCAGGCCTCTTTGGTCTGTGAGCCCCCAGACCTAGGACAGGGTGGTCCCAGCTGTGCAGAGGCAGCTGGGCCAGGTAGTCAGACTGGGCACCCCACTGCCACGCCCACCCCAGAGCCCGGGCCACACACAATGGCTGCCTGGCTGCGGGTGTGGGTTTTATTTTGAAGACTTTCAAATGGCAAAGCTGTGTTTGGAGGGGAGGCCTGTGGGAAGGGGGACGGAAACAACAACCCAGAAAAGACTCTGCAAAGCATCAGAGAGCCAAGGGCTCCCCGCCCAGCCCGGTCACCCATTGGAGAAGCTGGACACATATCCCCTCAGAGCCCTGTGGGGGGACTGAATGAACTGTGTCCAGCACAGAATAACCACTGTCTTCATTTTATCTTATTGCTGCTTTAATTATTATCACTATTCTCATTTTCTTTTAAATTTAAGTTGTAGATGGATGCAATACCTTTATTTTATTTATTTATTTATTTATTTTTATGTGGTGCTGAGGATCCAACCCAGTGCCCCATGCATTCTAGGCAAGCGCTCTGCCACTGAGCCCCAGCCCCAGCCCTTCATTTTATTTTTAATCATCATCACTGATTGTTTCTAATAAAAACAATCACTATTATTATTCTGATTATTAATACTATTTTTTCTGGACTGGAGGTAGAGTGCTTGCCTGAGGCCAGGGTTTCAATCCCAGCACCACAAAAACAAAACAACAAAGAACAGTATCTCTTACTGTGATCAGGACTTTGCATTGTGATGGGTTGGTGCCTGACAAAATGCACTCCCCACTCGGGGCTGGCCTCAGTCACTGTTTCCCTGCGGTGAGCACCCCTGTGGATGTGAAAGGCAGGATAGGCCTCACCGAGGATGGTCCCCACTTTTCTTGCATTACTAGAACCTGGGCTGCCTGGGACCTTTCATTCTAGAAGGGGGAGCAGCTCTGGCCCTGCTCACCTAGGCTGGACTCCAGGTCTCCTTTCCTGCCACACAGGTGCCACCTGCCAGACACCCAAGCCAGGCCACATCTGGACACCTCTGCTCCCTGCTGTCATGGGGTCCTGAAGTTGCCATGACACAAGGAGAAGAGACAGCCTTTTCTGGGTCCAAAAGCAAGGCACATGATGCTCTGGGGGACCCCAACACAGTCCTGCCCTTTCTGCCCACTGCCCACTGGGCATGAGCAGAAAGGGCCTGTGCCAGGAGTCTGAAGCAGGCTCTGAGCCTGCCTCCCATCCTGGGGAGTCATCCTGAGCACTGAGCGCTCAGGAGCCACCTGGCTGACCTGGTGGGCACCTCACTTCCATGGCATCAGCTTAGCCAATCCAATCTCCCAGAGGGAAGCCAGTGGTTGCCCTGCAGCATCAACCAGAGGTTAAGTAGTTACTACAGAGCCATGCCACTTCCTGCTCGTCACCCTCCCTGTGCCACCAGCCTGGCCAACCAGGGGGCAAAGAGTAGAGGTCACTGAAAGGGACTGATCCCATCCCTGGGACATGCAATGCCATCAAATAGGACTTCCTGGGTTGACAGAGGGATCCCTACACCATCCCCAAAGGAGTGACAGCTGGCTTCTCTCCCAAGTGTCAGCAGCTTCCAGCCGGGAACCCAGATCCCGACCCACATCCTGAATCCCTTCCCCATTCCTGCCTCTAGCCCCTCACCAGGGCGGCCAGAGTCCATTCCCCAGAGGCTTTGGGTGCCTCCGCCAACCCACACTGACCCCCAGGATGGAGCCGGGCACCTTCTAATCTGACAGATATTTCCTGGGAAAATGTAATCCTGCTGCTGATGGGTACAGTCACAAGGCAAGTGACAATGATGGCACCAGCCAACTCTCCCGAGCACCTTCCCTGCTGCAGCCACAGCTGCCCTGGGAAGAGGTGTCTCATCCCCCGGATACAGCGGTAAACGGAGGCTCGTCGAGGGCAGCTGGCTTTGGATCTGCTATCAAGACTCGGGCCCAGCTCCCACCATGAAGGGCGTGGGCAGCGGGAGTCCCTGGGCAACCAGGGGCCCTGAGACGCCGGCAGGACAACAGGCCCCCTCCGCGCCTCTCACCTTGCGCCACAGCAGCTGTGCCTGCGGCAGCCCAGTGCCCTCGATCTCGTGGCGCATGCTGTTGAAGAGCGCCACGCCATACTGGTCCTCATAGAAACGCAGGAACTCCGTCAGGATCCTCCCGGTTTTCTCTGAAGGAGAGGAACAAACACGGCATGAGCTGCTGTGGGCACCCAGCCCCAAGCTCGTGCAGGCCTCGCTCCTTCTGCAGGGCATCCCGGCCAGCCGCGTGCTGGCTGTGCAAGGTGGCCGCCTGGGGGAAGGGAGAACCTTCTGGAACGGAATATGGGGAGCGGCCACTCGGAAAACCGCAACACACAGGCCCCTGAAAAGACGCCCGGCTTCACCAGAGACCAAATGCCAACCAAGCAAAACCACAAGGTCCCGTCAGACCAGCAGGAAAGTCCAGAAGCTGGAGAGCTGCCGGCGGCCGTGTGCGCAACGTGGAGGGTGCTGCATCCCTCGCTTACGCCTGCGGGGCAGTCCAGAGGCACCTGCACCGAGGCAAGGCAGAAGCCAGAGGTTGTGCAGCAAGCAGAGCGTCCACACAGGACCAAGAGGCGGAGATCTACATGGAGACCACGGACGGGGGACGGGGAAGGCGGCACAGGCTGCCTAGAAGAGAAGGCAAGTCACAGAATCACACGTTGAATGGTGTCTCGTTAAAAAGGAGTCCAGGGCAGGAGGATCTCAAGTGTGAGGCCAGCCTCAGCAATTTAGTGAGACCCTGTCTCAAAAAATAAAAAGGGATGGGGGTGTAGCGCAGTGATACAGCTTCCCTAGGTTCAGTCCCAAGAACTCGTGGGGGGAAGGATCATTCTGGGTGCAGGAGGTGGGAGGTTGTCATTTTAACAGCATTTGAGTTATTTTATAATCATGATTCCTTTAAAAATGGAAAATAAACCTAAAACAATCTTCCCCGTAGTGGTCTTTCTGCCTTTGCTGGCCATTTGCTTCTCTCTTCTGCTGAAGCAGTTCAGGCAGAGGGTGGGTCCTGGGACCTCCACCGTGGGCCTGGCTCTCAGCAGCCCTGCTCTCGGCCCAGCGGGGCGTCCTCCCTCCAGATGCGGGAGACTGAGGCCCAGGCAGGGCTGCGCGCGCCGAGGGGAGGGTTCCTGGCCCCGAGAAGCCGCGGCCCGAGTCCGGCCTTCCACGCAGCTTCCCTCCCAGGCCTCAATTTCCCCTCCACACCGGGAGCGCTGGACTCGGGCACGGACAGGCCCTGTTACCTCTGATGGACTTGGATTCCATGCTCCAAAGACCTGCTCCTTTCTCAAAGGAGCAGGAGCTGGCAGGACCCTGCCTGTCATGAGGCCAGTCTCCGAGGGCCAGGACACCAGGCTAGGTCAGCACTTCACTTAATCCCCAGGCTGTGAGGAAGGCCCCGTAACCTCTTTACAGAGGAGTCTGGGGACCCATCAGGGGCTGAGGCCAGGGAGGAAGGAGGGCTCAGGGTCTCTGGCTTTCTGAAGTACACCTCGCCCCACAGCTCTCCCCAGCATGGAGCAGCTCAGCCCGCCACCCCTCCCGGACCCCGCCTGCCTGCGCACCCCATTGCTGGGAGGAGGCGGGGTGGGGGGAACAAATGAGGAATTTGCTTTGATGCCTATTTTTTTAAAAACCATAAACAATCAGAACTCTATCGGAGGCCACGGAATTGTTCTGGAAGAAGACGAAGCGGGGGAGGGGCGGGAGAAAATGAATCGAGGTGGTGAAGAGACCAGCATGGACCCTCACGGTCACCATCCCCTGCAGCTGCCCCTGAGTGTCAACCCTGGGGACAAGCCGGTTCTAGACACATGATCCCAAAGGAACATGAGGACCCTGGGGAGCCAGCACCATCACTGTCCCCATTAAGAGGTGAGGAGGCTCCTGGACCCAGTGGTCTCCGCCTGGGCTCTGCTGACCCCCAGAAACCTTGGGCCTGTGGATCTCAAGGGCCCTTGGCCATGGCCCTGGGAGGCCCAGCCTGGCCCTGGGGCATCCACCCCCAGACAGGACTTCAATTCCTGGATGTCTGGAATCTGGCCTCAACCTCAGGCCAGGAGGAAGCTGGAGAGGACCGGCTCAGGTCTGCCCAGCCCACGACGGCTCCCAGCCGCGGGCTGCAGGGTCCAAGGGGGAGCAGCTCCGTTCAGAAGGCCTGGACAGTGGAGGGACACGCGGGCAAGTGCGCCAGGAGCAGGCCCGCTCATCGAGGGGCGTCCAAGGCCCGGGTCAGGCAGGGCCGCGGGGCAGAGAGGACGCCCAGGAGCCCGGAGGAAGTGAGAACCGGGAAGATGCTGTGGCCAGCGCCCACGGGGAGGGAGCCAGAGGCCGAGTGGAGGCTGAGCTTTGGGTCGCTGGGGCGGGCTGGTACTGCCAACAGGCATAAAAGCACCTGGCAGAGGGGCCGGGCAGGGCGGGAGGGCCAAGGGCGAAATCCATTCTCAATCCGCCAGGCTGGGCGCCCGGGAGATGAAGGCCAGGTCCAGAGCGGGCGGCGTGGGAGAGGCAGAGGCCCGGGCAGAGCGGGAGGCGGAGCGATGGGCCGTACCCCAAAGGAAATGCAGCAGCCATCACCCCACCCCCAGCTGCCACCACAGGCGTTTCTTGCTCCCCAAACTCAGGCTGGGTAGCGCCGGATCCAAATTCAGATAAACCCACAACCTGAAATTCCAGAGCCAAACAAGTGGGACAGTGGGGTTCCCCACGCCCAGCACTCCTGGAACTCGGGGCCCCTGGGTGGGGTGGGGGGCGCCGGCCGGGGAAGGGTGAGGGCTAGAAGTGCCAGGTGAGGGCGGTGGCAGCATCCGCCAGGGGTTCCAGGCAGAGAGGACGGAGGCCCAGCTGTGCCTGGGAACTTGGTATGCTCCGCATAAGCCTGGCAGCCCAGGGGCAGCTGGGAGGGAAGATGGCGGAGAACAGGGCCACGGGCTGGCTTCTTGGCACAGGCAGCCCTGAGCACATTCTTGAGAGATGTCCTCAGCCGGCTGGGAAGGAACTGCCACGTGCCTGGTACAAAGGGAGAGCCACAGAAACACGAGACGAAACGTAGGGGTGCTCTGGGGGCCACCGGAACCCACAAGGCCAGCAGCACTCAGGGAGAGGACCCGGGTGGGCACCGTAGCCCTGGGGCATCAGGGAGGCCGAGCCGGACCACGTCCCCTGCCTGCCCAGCTCTCCGCCGAGACCCATCCAGCCCCCTCACCTTGGGGGTCCTCGTCGGCCCGCCCTGTGAGCACTGCTCAGGACCCACTTCTCCCTGTCTTGCCACCCTGCAGCAGCCATCTCCAGGCAGCTGCCAGCAGAACATCCCACCGTCTGTCCCCATGTGGGTGTCCATGGGTGAGACAGTCCAGGAACCTGGGGCACCTTCTCTCCTCCACCCCTGCTCACCAGCTCTTCCTGTTCCCTCCCAGAGGAGACCCCACACAGCAGGGACTTGGGAAGACACCGGACAGGGCTTCGGAGACCAAGGCTCACCACCCTGAGGGGCTTGACATCCAGAGGTCACACAGCAGATGGAGGCAACTGCAGCTCCAGCCACTCGGCTGACCCTCGGGTCCTGGTCCAGCCATTGCCCATAGGGCCCCACAGCGCATCCCCACCCCAGAGGGAGCGAGGAAAGAAGCCATGGCTCCCCTGCAGAGTAGGGCCCACCTCATGGTCCTGGCCAGGACCTGGGAGGCCACCGCTAAAGGACATGACACAATGACACGGTGCTACAGAGGTGCTGGGGTGGGGCAGCCTGCTTGTGCGCCAGCCCCACCCGCCCTCCTGCCAAATGCGCTCATCCTCCCTCCGCCATGACTCAGCCCAGGTGCTGCTGCATGAGAAGCTGCGGTGGGGTTGGGGGATGGGCGCGGTGGGCAGAGCCTTCCTCTAGCCTCCTGGTGAAGGCCAGATGCCAGCCCTGCAACTCCCAGCTCTCTCAGAGCCTCAAGTTCCTCATCTGTGAAATGGGCATCCCAGAACCCATTCCTTCTGCTCTGCAGAATGCAGACGGCCGGCGACGGTCTCTGCCCGGGGCCGCCCCAAATCCTGAACGCTACCGCCAATCCTAACAGCGCTTAGCTCACAGTGACAGTGGTTAGAGACTGTCTCCAGTCTCGATGTCACAGCTAACAGGGTTGAGGGCTGGGTAGACAGCTCTGAAAAAGACACTTCCCGGGACACAGGGACAGGGCAAAGCACCCGCACCCTCACCCTCTCACAGGGCTTGGTTTGCAGCCAGGAGTAGAATCTTCCAGCGGGCTGCTGCACACCGGGTGCTCCGTGGACCTTACCGTGACTGGACCCATCTCTCCAAGGACAACCCTCTGGTGCCGTGGAGGGTAACCCTGAGGGCCCCTCTCCAGCCAGCCCTACTAACTGGCCCCAGAACTCCCAGGGCTCACGGTGCCTGCCTACCCACTGAGGACCGACCCCACTCAACACTCACAGTATCATTATCTCCATTCTACTGTTTTTTGTTTTTTTGTTTTTTTTGGTACTGGGGATTGAAACCAGGGGCACTTGACCCCTGAGCCACATCCCCAGCCCTATTTGTATTTTATTTAGAGACAGGGTCTTGCTGGGTTGCTTAGTGTCTCACTGTAGCTGAGGCTGGTTTTGAACTTGTGGTCCTCCTGACTCAGCTCCCAAGCCGCTGGGATCACAGGTGCACACCACTGTTCCCCGCTCCATTTTACATTTTACACCGCTCAGAAGGGGGCAGAAGTGGGTTTCAAACCTTGGCTCAGTGCCTTCCCAGATCCCCCCTCCCACGAAGCCTCCCCACCCCAGTGTCCCCTCATGTGGCATTGCTACAATTTCCAAGGTAGGGCTTCATCTTCTCTTCTTGCTGGGTCCTTGTCCAGTCCCAAGGAGAGGCAAAGCAGGCATTATTATCCCCATTTCATAGATGGGGAAACTGAGTCTCAGAGAAACGAGGTCACTTTCCCAAGGTCACACGGGGGCAGGCACAGAGCCGGAGCAGAAACGCAGGCCTTCAACCTCCACTTGCTCCCATCTTGCCAGAACAGCAGGGAATCTGCCCACCCACTGGGTCCTCTCGGGCCTCCAGGTCCTAACTCTAAAACAGGTGGGTGGGTCTCTGTCGCCTCAGCTGACCTAAAATCTTAACAACAATCTAATCAGCGCTGCCCTGGCCTCAGGAGCTGACCACGATGCTGGCCTCAGCACCTCCTCGGAGTGGCTGGTGACTCAGTCTGACCAGGGCTAACCGCAGCCACCTCATGCTGGACAGAAGGGCTGCGGGACGGGGGTGATGGGGCACCATCTCCACAGGGGCATGCAGGCTCTGGTTGGAGTCCCAACTGTCACCTACCAGCTGTGTGGCCTCAGCCAAAGCACTTCACCCCCTCTGAGCCAGTGTCCCCCTCTGCAAACTGGAGGTAGCAGGACCTGCCTGCCAGGGTTCTGAGAAGATGATGCCTGACTAGGAGGAGGCACAGCATGGGGGCTCCTAGAAAGTGTCTCTGATCCCAGGTCCTCCAGCCCAGGGAGAGGCCCCTGAAACCGAGGCTGAGCCACCCCCAATCTGGCTCAGCCCCACGCCCAGCAGCCAAGCGCCCGGAAGAACACTCATCTCTGGTTCTCCAATCTGACAATGTTAAGGATCATGCTACTTCCTGTGGTGATAGCGGGGACTGAGCAGGAACTGGGGAGGCCCCCGGGCGGCCTGAAGTTCCCTAGAGCCTGGGGAGCTGGGGACAGGGAGCTGGGGACAGGGTGCTAGGCCCACTGTGCAGATGGGAAAAATGAGGCTCATACAGAAGAGGCTTGCTGAGCTGAGTCTGGGGAGGAGTGCAGAGTCCCTGGGGAGCGTCCCTAGATAGCTATGTCCCCAAGGGTCTAGGACACTAGGTGAAGGAGGGCCTGCTCTGTCCTCTCGTGGCTTCCCCGGGCCAGTGCATGGCATAGCTTGTCCCACCTGGATCATCATCCCCCAAATCCAACCCGACCCTGGGGCAGGCAGGAGTGGGACCAGGAGTGTTTCCGACAAGGAGACCGAGGCCCAGAGACCGGGGAGCCCTCCGGTCTCCTACTGAGCCACAGCAGAAGCCAAATCTGAACCCAGCTCCCAGCCCCAGAGCCAAAGCCTGAGTCCCCACTCCACCCTGATGGCTGGGCATAGGGACAAGGAAGACCATCTCCAGCCCAATCACATCCAGCCTCATGTCAACCACGGGCTTCCCATCAGCCCCAGCCCTGGTTTGGCCCTAGCTCAGTGCACCAGGCCAGGCCCATCCCTGAAGTCACCCAGTCTCCCTCCAGTGGGCTCAGGGACACACCTCACCCATAAGGCCCAGCCCCAGTTTCAGGGTTTCAGAGCTGAGAGGTCTGTCGACTGAAACCAGGCAGGTGACAGTAGCCTGGAGGGTGCGGCAGGCTCAGAACCTGCCTGCCTGGTTCCTGGAGCAGGTCCAGGGTGGGGAGGTCGGGGAGGCAGCCAGGGGCACTGACCCCACCCACCCCACGCCCAGGGGGCAGCAGAGGTGGAGTGGGGGCAGGAGCTCAGTTTGTCATCACATCAGATGTCACGAAGTTGTCCAAAGGACCACCCTGAGCCAGGTGTGGTGAACACCTGTGATCCAGCAACTCAGGAGGCTGAAGCAGGAGGATCACAAATTTCAGCCAGCCTGGGCAACTTAGTGAGACCCTGTCTGAAAATTAAAAAATAAAAAGGGCCGGGGATGTGGCTCAGGGGGTAGCGCGCCCCTGGGTTCAACCTCTGTAGGACCAAAAACAAAACAGGACCACCGTTGCCATCGTCTGCCTGGGACAGCAAGGGAACCTCAAGTCTAGAGAGGTGGTGACACTCTCCCAGGGTCTCAGAGCACACTGTGACAGAGCTGGGCTGGCAGGCCAGGCCCCCACGCCGCGCCCAGGCCCTTCCACCTGACCACCGACTCTATCAGCTGACAGCAACCCCATGGTGCCCGCTGCACAATTCTTCCACTTCACGGAGGAGCACGCTAAGGCTCAGAGAGGCTAAGTGACTTCCCCAGCAACACTCAACCCAGAGCAGTCGGAATCTATCATGGAACCAAAGTTAGGGCAAATCCACCTCCCACCCACCACCAGACTGCCAGCCCAGGACACAAAACCTCCCCACAGCTCTGGCCCTGTGGGTGGCCTCTCTCAGAAAGGCTGACACAGTGCCCTACTAGGGACCTGTAATCAGGTGGGAAGCCGGGAGGAGGGGTAATGACAGGCTCCATCAGCCAGCAGGAGGCGGGGCAGGCAGGGGCCCATGAGAGCCTGAGCTAGCAGCCAGGGCCCTGCAGAGCCCAGCCAGCCAGGTGGGCAGGGGAGCCAAGGCCCCCAGCCAGTGCACTTTGTTCAGAAGGGGACAACGCCAGGAAGGGTGAGGGACTGCAGCAGGCCAGTCTGTAAGCTGCCCTGGAGGAAGGGCACCCAACACCTGTCCAGCAATGGCAGGTCCTTGGACCCCACTTCTGGGCCCCCAAGGAGCAAGACCTGCTGGGTTCCCGCCCTAGCCACCCTCTGCTCCCCAGTGTGAGGCCACCAAGGTGAGCCCTGCCTCCTCACTGACCAGGGCCCAGTCAAAAGGCTGGCACAGCTCAGCCCAGCCTGCGCCCCCCGCCGGCCACTCCTATCTCAGGCCTCATCCTGGTCCCTGGTTCTTCCCTCACACGGCAGCAGACGGGAGGAAGCCTGACCACCTGGAACCTTCCATGGCTCCCACTGCCTTTGGGATAAAAACTAATCTAGTCTGGCCCAGGGCCTGAGGGTCTGGGGCCTTGCACAGGCTGCTCCCGGGTCTGTGGAGCTCACTCCCAGCTCTACCTGCACCAGCCCCTTGCCCAGAAAGACCCCAAGATGGGCAGGTGTCCTCCACCTACTCTAGAGCCCCGGGGCCTGCTGCTGGGTGAGGCCTGTTCCTGTGTGACCCCGGCAGGCAGCACACACTGCACCTGCAACAGGGCCTCAGCAGAAGGGAACCCAGGACCTGAGCAGGGACAACCCTGAGCCAGAGCCACCCCAAAGGGAGCCAGCCCCCCTGAGCCAAAGGCTCCCGAGGTGCCCGAGACGCTTACCCCAGGAAGGAGGCTAGCCCAGCCCAGGACCTTGGGAAGGTGACTGCAGCCTCAGCTGTCCTGAAGGGACCCTCTGCTGGGTCGCCCCTTCCCCGACACCAGCTTTTTTTTTTTTTAATTTTTAATATTTATTTTTTAGTTTTCGGCGGACACAACATCTTTGTTTGTATGTGGTGCTGAGGATCGAACCCGGGCCGCACGCATGCCAGGCGAGCGTGCTACCGCTTGAGCCACATCCCCAGCCCTCGACACCAGCTTTTAATGATAAAGACCCTCTTCCCCAAGCACAGCGACCACAGCACAACCAGGCCGGGTAAGGACAGTCATGGGTCATGTGTGCACGTGTGCGGGCAGCTACTGCATGCTGGGGACTTCGCGTGTCCAGAGGTCATGCCGCCCGTGCCTGTGATCCCAGGGCTCCAGAGGCCGAGGCGGGAGGATTACAAGTTCGAGGCCAGCCTTGGCAACTTAGTGAGGCCCTAAGCAACTTAGCAAGACTCTGTCTCAAAAACAGAAAGATCTGGGGATGTGCCTCCGTGGTGAAGCACGCCTGGGCTCAACCCCTGGGGAAAAAAGTCCAGCAAAGGGCAGTCAGGAAAGGAAGGCCTGGGCAGCTGGGCAGCTCCGCTGGGCCACGGCAGGTGAGGGGCCATGCTGGCCAGAGACCCCATGCTTACAAGTGGCCAGAGCTGTGTGGACTGCACAGCCTGACGTGGGCCCTGACAGAGCCCAGGACTGACCGAGAAGTGCCCGTGAGGAAGCACAGTGTGAGGCCAGGGACGCGGCCACGGTCGGCCAGCTGACCTAGACTCCAGGGCCGTGGAAACATCTAGAAGACCACAAGATGCGCTTCTTAAAGGATCCCGCAGGACCTGAAGGCCCAAGGACCATGCTCACTCACTCATGGCAGGGCCCAGGGGGCTGCAAACAGGGTTCACCGAATTGAACCCGAGATCCAGGACCTGAGTGGGGCCCCTTTCCCTCTCCTCCCAGGGCCATGGCCATGTCCTAGTTTCCTACCTACAGCGGCTGGGTGTTCCTGCTCCCTGCTTTCCTGGCGCTGGCGAGGACACCCCTCCCTCATTCCCAGGTCCCAAATCCCAGTCAGACTTCAAGCCCCTGCTCGCACATCGCCTCCTCCTCCGAGGTTCATCAGTTCCCCATTTGCATGTAATTTTAATACCAATAACTGCAACAGGAGTCAATGCATGTCACAGCCCAGGGCCAGCACTGAGGCAGCTCCTAGTACTTGTTAACCTGCTGCCAACGCCATTTCATGGAACCCCCACCCAGACAAATGATTAAACCCATTCTAGGATTGAGGAATCTGAGGCTCAGAGAGGGTAAGTGACTTACCCAGCATCACGCAGGGAAAAACAACACTGGGATGCGAACTCCAGTCAGCTTTGGTTCCCTGCTCTCTCTCAGCACTAGAACTGTGTCCCAAGGGAGAAGCAGCTCAGAAATAAGAGTTGACTCTGTTAGGCCATTCTTCTTTTGACTGGCAGCTCCCCAGGTCAGAGTGGTGGCTTATTCACAACTCTCCAGAACCTTGCATGACACAAGCCTTGGGAGAGGAGGCAAATATGTTCCAGGGCTGACTGTTAAATCAAGGAGCAAACCCTGAGCTCAGAATGGATTCTCTGCGCCTTAGTTTCCTCATCTGTAAAATGGGCATAGCATGGCTGGGTACAGTGGTGAATACTTGTAATCCCACCTACTCAGGAGGCTGAGGTAGGAGGATCACAAATTCAAGGCTAGACTCAGCAACTTAGTGAAACTCTCAAAGTGAAAATGGTGGGGATATAGCTCAGTGGTAGAGTCCTTCCTAGCATGGACAAGGCCCTGGGTTCCAACGCAGAACTGCAATATTAATAACAACAGTTCATAAAAATAAAATAGATGTAATATCATATTCCCCCCTACCTCACACAGTGGCTGAGGGACCCCAGAAGAGGTCGGCTTTTGTTCACAGTAGTCAAAGGGCCGAGTGGGCCATGGAGAGGTACAGAGTCACTATATAACCTCTGGCACTGGTCAAATCTTCCTGGTACAACCCCTCAATAATGAGTTGGCCCCATACCCCGATAGCAGGTGCTGGGCCTGAGACAGAGGGCCCCCTGAGATCAAGCCAACCATCCTTCAGACAGGGGATCTGAGGCTGGGAACTGGGGAAGCAGCCATCCAGCGTCCCATCACCCTAGGGGGGCTGCCTTCCCTGAGACTAATAGGGGAAAGGAGTTGTGGGACATTCGCACCCAGAGGGAAACCGGGTCTGCTCTTGGGGTCTCGACTGGACTGTCTTCTCAGTGCCTGCCCCCTCCTCCTGGCCAATTCTTTCTCCTCCACAGGCTTAAAGGCCCCTTTCTCAGGTCGTCCCCACAGACAGTCTCCATGATCACAGGCCCTGGCCTTCTTTGGCTCTTGGCTGAAATTCACGGTGGCTTGTGAATGGCTCCTTCAGCCCCAGCTCCCCACAGACGCGACCAGGGCTCCCAAGCACCCAGCCCCTGCTCTGCCCAAGTGGGTGCTCCAGACAGGTGCTGAGCCAGCAACCCCCAGGGGAAGGCCATCCAGCTTCAGGTGCCAATGTGGCTGCCTAGGAGGCCACCGCGGCCTGGGAAGGGGTATGAGGGCTGAGACCGGCTGGGTCTCCTCATCCCAAAGGCAGAGTGGGGCAGGGGGCGCGGCCGGGGGTCAGCGGGATTCTCACAAAGCTGCCTTCAAAATTCTTCTCAGCTGGCAAATACTTAACCAGGGCTCAGCAGGTCTCTGTGGAAGGGGAGCTTGGAGACAGGAGGGCCTGAGGAGTGGAGAGGGCGGGCTGAGAGACCCAGGGAAAAGCTCAGAGAAGAGCGCTGCCCCGGACCCGCCCTGCCAGGACTGCCCTTTACACCTCGGGCCTCGGTGGGAGGCAGAGTCCCATCCTGACACAAACAGCAGCAAACAAAGGCCCTCTCATCCCTCCAGCCCCCTCCGCCTGCCCAAGCAGCCCTGAGCCCTCAGCCTCCAGCTGGCCGCGTGTCCTGGAACCCAGGACACAGCATCCCTGCACTTTGGGGAGGGCAGGAAGGGGTGCCAAGCCCCCAGCATCTCGCGCAGAGCAGGACAGGCCCACCCTAGGCCTGCCCCGGGGCTGGCCCTGGGCCCACACTCAGGGAACTCTGAGCTGCAAGTCCCGGGAGCAGGCTCCCAGAGCTGCCATCCGCTCCAGCCCCACCATGGCCAAGGCCCACCAGAGGCAGCCTGTGGATGCCAGGGCTGCAAGGTGTCCCAGGAAACCCAACCATGTGTGACATCCCTCCTGCTCACTGCTCAGCCCCACACACACCCAGCCTGGCAGCCAGACGGACACGGGGACACATGTGGCTTTGTGGCCTCGCCTCTCTGAGCCTTGATTCTCTGCGCACTGGGGATAATGACACCATCGTGGACATCAGGACTGGATGTCCTCGTAGGGCACAGAGCAGGCAGCTGACCCACTACAGTAGCGCACACACCACCCCCATTCTGTCCGCACTGGTCCTCCATTCCCGCTAATCTGTACGCCTGCACATGGTACTGGGATTGAAGCCCGGGCCTAGCGCACGCGAGGCTAGCAATCTGTCACTGAGGTGCCCCAGCCCCCAGATCTCCTCAGCTGCGTCCTCCACCTCTGCTACTTTGTCATCTCCCTCATCCCCACAAGTGCCTGAGCCCTCCTAACCAGGGACCTGGCCACTCGTCACACTGGCCCCAGTTCAGACCAGAGCACCAAGGCTGGAGCGGGGGCCAAGGGCACTCTGTCACAGCACATGGACACTGGAGGTGCCCACTGCTGGCGCTCCCACTACCGACTTGCACTCTGTGCCCGCCCTGGAGTCAGGCCTAGAGATGCCCAGGCGGAGCTCAGAACACCCTTCACCCAGGATGCTTCCCAGAGCAGCCTGAGAGCCACACCACCACCAGTCCCCCTGCATCACCCAGGCCACTGCCACCAAGAGGCAGGGGCACAGGACAGAACCAGCCCACCATCTACATCCTCCATGGGCCAGCTTAGGTCAGACCAAAATGGCGGCCGGCGACAGGGCCAAGGCCTCTTTCTCCTGGTGCCAGGAGAGGTTCTGGGTTGTCCTGGTTCATTCGCTCAGCGACCATGGGAACTGGGCGCTCAGGAGAGGAGGGCAGCCCCCCTCTTGGGGGGGGACCTTCCAGACAGTGGGGCCACCTGAGACCCACAGAGATGCCACCAGGGGAGGAGGAGGCTGTGCGGAGAGGTGCCGTGCGGACCAGAAGCCGCACGTGAGAGGGCAGCAGCCGCTCTGAAAACGCGGACCGAACCTCCCAGGCCCAGGGCAGTCCACGGGACAGTGGGGTCAAGGTTCTGAAATAGACCTCAGCGCAAACGCTGGCGGGCGACTTGGAGCATGTGGCTTCCTTCTCCTAGGGGAAAAAGGCGTCCCCACCCTGCCGGGCTGTTACGGGCATTCAAGGACCCGAATCGTCCAGGAGGCCCAGCAGCGAACGAGGGCTTGTGTGAACAGGGCCAAGGGCTGCGGCTGAAGAGTGCCGCCCACCCCATCTGAGTGGTGGCGGCCAGGAGATGAGTGCTAGGAGTGGCACGTCACAGTGCTGGTGGCCATCTTCTGTGCTGTGCTTCCTGCTGTGAAATGGGGACCAGCAAAGGGCAACTGCTCAGCAGGGACCAGCCCCTCTGCAGAGCAGCCTAGGGACGGGGTGACACGGCCGGGTCCGTCTTTCTGGGCCTTTCCTTTCAGAGGTTGATCAGAAAGGGGAAGTGGAGGGAGAAACCTCAGTGAAGGCTCCCGAGAGCAAACCCCAGAACCCGCAGGCAGCGAGCCTCGGCCGACCACAGCCCGCACCCAGGCCCAGGTGGCAGGGGCCTGCCCGTCCTCCTCCCCTCAGCATCTTCAGAGAAGCTGGTCTGCCACCCCAGAGATGGCACCAGCGGGGAAATCAAGGCTCCTGAGTCCTAGTTCAGCTGTCACCAATTCACGTGTGGCCCTGGACAAGCCCTTGTCTCCCCAGGCTCCTGCTTCCCAAAGGTGCCTTCCAGCTCCCTGGGGGCTGTGGCAGGGGACTCTCTCAAGCTCAGGAGTTCAAGGTTGGCCTCAGTAACTTAGTGAGACCCCATCTAAAAATAATAATAATAATTAAGAAAAAGGAAGGAAGGAGGGAAGGAAGGAAGGAAGGAAGGAAGGAAGGAGGGAAGGAAGGAGGGAAGGAAGGAGGGAAGGAAGGAAGGAAATACGTCTAAGGCTTCAATGTTAAGTTTCAGGCCCGCACAGAACGCCGCGAAGCCAAGAGGGCTGGCACCAGGTAAGGGATGCGACTGGAAAGGAGAGGACCTGCTGCCCAGCCCAACCAGAGCTGGCTCATTCCCGGGAAGATACGCTGGGGGAAGCCCAGCTGCAGCCCTGCCCTGGCCACACTGCAGTCTGTTTGCAAGTGACCCCCAGAAGACGAAATATCATCCAGGGAGGGCCCTCTCACTGTCTCAGCTGCCCAGGACAGTGACCCCAGAGGCAAGGGCACCTATCACAGGAGGTGTGCAAGCAGAGGCTGGAGCGGGTCCTGCCCCGGAGGGAGGTCAGCAGTGAAAACACGCGTTTCAGGACCAGGCAGAGCCAGCCCGACCACGGCTTACGATCTTCCCCAGTCTCAGTTTCTTTAGCCACAAAATGGGTGTGAAAATAGCACCCACAGTGGGGTCTTGCAAAAACCAAACCAGATGATGCAGGAGGAGGGCCTGGCACCCTGCCCGACAGATGCTCGATAAATGCCATGGCTATTCCAATAAAGACCAGGAACCAATATGTGCCAGTTAGTGTGCCCCAACCCAAAGGGAAAGCTAAAGAGAGACACACAGCCCCATTTCACCAGCCAAGGGCCCTCTAATGCCAAGGTCCTTTCACTGAGCCCAAGGCAGGTTTCCTCCCAAGCTCCTTCAGGGCCCAAGAGTCCTCCCTGCCCACCGCACCACCCCACCAAGTCAGGGAGGGAGAGACAGGGAAAGGGAGGAGGGAGATGAGCCAATATGAAAATTCCCTTGTGGGCCCGCAGCCGGGGCAGCAGGAAACCCAACCCCAGGCTTCGATGCCAGGGACCCTTGGCACGGAGATGTGTACTCACACAGAAGATGGAACGTTTGTTCAATGGCAAGACTCCTTGGCCTGCCCCTCTGGGCTGGGCCAGCGGTGACACAGGCCCTGTACCATCCTTAGGTCACTCCAGCTCTGGGTCTCCTGGAGCTCGAGAGGAGCCGGGAGAGAAGGGAGGACAGATCCCAGGGGTCCTGCTAGCCCCCGGCCTGCTGTTCCAGGCACCTGCATGACCCCCGCTGGTCTTCACGGGAGACCCTGCTCAGCCAACAGGCTCCAAGTTTCTGCGTCTGCTTCCCGTGGGGTCTGTGAGGGAGGGGGATGGGCTCAGAGTCTCCCTGTCACTGGGCAGTGAAATGGGTGGTGATGCAGGGCTCTGGATGACCTGGGGCCGGCCCTCTGCCCTTCTTGGCTACCCTCTTTTCTATCCAGTGAAGGGGATGGACACCATAGAACTAGACCTTCTGGGCCCTGACACCCTCTAACCAGGACATAAGACAATGTCCCTTCCTACCATGGTGGCAAGATCAGGGAGCTCCATTGTTGAGCCTTGATCAAACTGATCCTGAGTTCTACCTGTCGGCCTAGGATGTGGCAAGGCACCATACTTGACTGTCACCAGCCCTCTATGTAGGTCAGAAGTCCGTTAGTCATTAGCACAACTTGGCTTTAAGCAATTCAATGAGACCCTGTCTCTAAATAATAATTTTAAAAACTACAGCTTGGTTTTAATGATTCATTTGTGCAGGGCTCTGTGGCGCACACCTGTAATCCCAGTGACTTGGGAGGCTGATTCACATTCAAGGACTACCTCAGCAACTCAGCAAGGCCCCAAGAAACTTAGCGAGACCCTGTCTCAAAAAAATATGAAGGGCTGGGGAGGTGGCTCAGTGGTTAAGTGCCCCTGGATTCAATCCATGGTACCAAAAATTATAACAATAATTCATTTGTGTCCACTTAGCCCACGAGGACAGGGATCCTTGCTGATGTCTCCTTCATGACATATTCCCAGCACCTGGCACGTAACTATTTGTCCTCTGACTGTGTGATCACACCAGGTGTTGTAAAACAGGAGGCACCTGCCATTTCCCAGAAAGTCAACTCCAGTGGGGATAGACCTGTCCAGCCTGGGGGCAGGGTTAACTCAGGGCTTCCCAGTCCCTATACTGCCCAACAGGCAGGGCTCTTCCTGCCCAGGATGAGGTCTGAGCTGGCCGGGCCACCCAAGGTCTCACATCAGCTTCAGAAAAGGTCACCACCTGCCGTGTCTGCTCAGGCCATCACCTAAACTCAGATTCTCAGCTTCCTCTTCCTGCTAGATTGTGTCAGGTGACCCTCCACCTGCAGAGAGACTGGGAAACTGGAGCAGGGCCACTCCCACACAGCAGCCTCCTGTCCCCTCCGGGCTGGGTAAGTCAAAAAGCCTGGGTCTGGGGCCGCTCACCTGGGCCAGCGCATCACTCTGCTTCTATAGCCCTAGGGGAAGGGAAGCCAGGACCCCCACCCTTCAAAGGGACAAATATCCCTTTGAAAAAAACTACCAAGCCTCATGCGTGTGGGAGATACTGCCGCCATGACAAGAATCACACGCCGATTTCTGGGCAATTTTTGTTTCCCCAGTACCCAAGCTCTCTGCTTGGGACCCTCGCAGAGCTGTCCTCTGCCTTAACCGCACCCTCCTCGTCCTCTACGGTCTCAGCCTAAAGGGCCTTCAGATCCAGGTTAGCACAGCTCCAGGGCTCCTCAAGGGCTCCTCAGTCCCCAACTCTAGGGGTGTTCCATGCCAGCTATGTCTTCCCCAGAGAGAAGTCCTCGGGAGAGTTAGTGTCAATGGCCACCTCCTCATCCAGCCTCCTAGTTCTGGCACATGATTGACTCTGAGCAGGCACTTGAACGACTGATCAATCGATGCATTAATTCCCATGGACTGAAGCTGCAACCCAGCATTATTTACAACAAAAATCTGAAACAACCGGGAGCAGTGGTGCACGCCTGTAATCCCAGCAGCTCGGGAGGCTGAGGCAGGAGGATTGCAAGTTCAAAGCCAGCCTCAGCAATGGCAAGGTACTAAGCAACTCAGTAAGACCCTGTCTCTAAATAAAATATAAAATCGGGCTGGGGATGTGGCCCAGTAGCTGAGTATGCCTGAGTTCAATCCCTAGTGCCAAAAAAAAAAAAAAAAAACCAAACCTGAAACAATCCTCCTGCCTGACAGTATGGGGTTTGGCTGAGCAAGTTAGACATAGAGCCAGGCACTGGGGCAACCCCTGTGATCCCAGTTCCAGGCTAGCCTCAGCAACTTAGCAAGACTCTGTCTAAAAAAAAAAAAAAAGAAAGAAAAGAAAAGAAAAAAGAAAAACTAAAAGGGCTGGGGATGTGGCTCAGTGGTAGAGCATCCTTGGTTTTGAAACCAGTGCTACAAAATAAATAAATACAATAGCATACTGGGGCATAATGGAATATTCTGTAGCCACTCAACAAGCTACAGGGGGACTTGTATCCTCACAGCTCACTCTTAAGGCAGAACAGATTATGCATCAAGAAAATGCCTGAAAATCATGATTTCTGGGTGATAAGTTTATTGGACATTTTCATTTTCTTCCAACTATTTACCTGGATTTTCTAAAAAAAATTTGGCCAGTAGAGATTGTTTCTGTAATAACAAAAACAAGAAGAAAGGGGGAAGCTCAAAGATGAAAGGTCAAGCTGCCAGGGCTGCGAGGGCCTGACCTTTGGTGGGTGCTGGCAGGTGGGAGCCATGGCAGGTATATGAGGAAGGTCAGAGCTCACTGTCAAGAGACCTGATCTAATACCATGTTGTCACTTGAACCCACCCTTCCAGGGGCCCTCCAAGAAGGAAGCCCTGAGTGCTGGTGACAGGACCCCTGCAGGTGTTGGCTCTGTGCCAGGCACTGGGAAGTGCCCACTAAACGTGTCTTATTATTCTCCCCAATGGCAGCCAAGAAAGGTCCCTGCCAGAATCCAGGCAGCAAGTGCGTGAGAAGGGCTCCCCACTGGGACGCCTTGCCGGGCACTGCACGCTGCACCCCCATCTCACGGATGGGCAGTTCCTCCCATCACTGGCCAGTTCCCCACCTCTGGTGGCCAAAATCTCTTGTCCTTTGAGACTCATCTCTAACATCCCCCTTCTAGAATCTTCCCTGCCCTCTCCTCTTTCCCTGCCCTGAGCTTACAACCCTGAGGGTCTGGTCAGGCTGGCCTGGCTCAGATCCTGGAACCAGAAAACTTGAATTGTTTCCCAAAATACAGTCAATAGGGCGACGGTGTTGTTTTTAATTTAATATATTCAAAAATAAAAATAAAAAGGAGAGTGATAACGAGGAAAATTTCTTAAATAATCCATTATCCTGCTATGCCCAAATAATCATTTTGGTTAAACTCCTTTTTTTTTTTTTTTTCCTGTGTCTTTACAGACACATACATTTTCAGACAGAGGAAACTGCATCTTCCCTTTCAATGGCTACACACCGGGCTGGGGACGTAGCTCAGTGGCTGAGCACTTGCCCAGCACACGTAAGGCCCTGGGTTCCAGCCTCGGCACGAAGACACGCTGTTTCCCACTTCCCTCTGAATTAACCAAAGCCAGGAATGTAATTATTTGATTGCATATCAATAGGGTAAATTCCCTAAGTACAGTGGCCAGGAGGGTTTCGCCCAGGTATCAGGGCCCATTTCTGCTAACAGAAGTGGGGTTGAGGAGGGGAGGGACCATCCTCCTCAGACCACCAGTTCCTGCCTAGCCTTTAGAAGGACCC
This sequence comes from Marmota monax, assembly GCF_021218885.2. Classification (NCBI taxonomy): domain Eukaryota; kingdom Metazoa; phylum Chordata; class Mammalia; order Rodentia; family Sciuridae; genus Marmota; species Marmota monax. The sequence goes on from NW_026692912.1 coordinate 20,219,635, forward strand.
ACTGCAGCCCGCACAGTGGCACACACCTATGATCCCTGCAACTTGGGAGGCTGAGACAAGAGGACTGCAAGTTTGAGGTCAGCCTCAGCACCTTAGCAAGACCCTGTCTCAAATTAAGTAGAAGGAAGAGGACCCAAGGCATCAGCCACAGCAGCTCTGTATTCCAGAGTTCTGTCTAGGGACACACAACAGACCTGGCTGTGCACTGCAGTAGAGTAAAGCCAGACAACGGCTGGCCTACCCTGGAGCCCTGTGTGGGAGCAGCAGCACAGCCCCTGTCACAGCACCTCGGAGAGGGTGACAAAGAGCCCACACCCTAACAATCCCAGCAGAACCCAGGCCACAAGAGCCTCTTCTGCAATAGGGAACAAATAACGGGCATTGCTGGGAAGGTCCCTGGGACTGTTTGAACTCTCTAGAAAGGTGTCATGTCTTCATCGCAATTTGCCCTCCCATAATTAAGTCGTTCGTGACTGGCTGGTGACTCCTGGACTCTCCCCATCCTGGGCCAGGGACACTACGCGGGCAGGGCCCAACCGAACTTGGTTTGCCCACTGGGCGTCGAGCCCGCGGTGGGCTCAGGGTCCACATGTGCCCCTGTGCCTGACACCTGTGAGTCAACAGGAGTGCCAGGACCAGGGCCCAGGGTCCTTTCCGCTGCCTGTCACAAGAGGGCCTCAACCAGGAACAGAGGGGTCCGAAACCCCAGGGAGAGTCAGCCGGCCTTTGCCCTGGCCTCCCCCTTGGGGCTCAAGGAGGAGAACAAAGGGCTCAAAGCCAGCAAGTCACGTTGTACACGAGGGGAGGAAGGAAGCCCTGTGTGGCTGCACGGCTGGGCCCTGCGGTCTCAGACCCAGCGGGACCCACAGCGCTCCTCCCGATGGGCAGAGGGGAAGTCTGAGCTCCTGTGCCTGCGCCAATGCTCCGTCACCGTGACCCCCACACAAACTGCACCTACCGGGGAGCTGGGGGGACACAGGGACCTGCTGTAGCGTTTATTCATTCATTCACTGCTGGGAATTAAAACAACTCACACTAATAAACGTTCGGAACAGTCCTCTACTGTGGTGCATTTACTGTGCTCCAAGCACATCATGTAGTAACCTTTACGACCAGGGAAGTGTCATTATCATTCCCATTTTATAGCTCATGAAACTAAGGCACGAGGAGCTACAGTAACCGCCTAGAGGCACTTGGCCAGTCACCCAGGGAGCTCCCACTGTCCTGGGACCCAGCCCTCAGGTGCTCAGATGGTTCACGCTGACTAGTGAGGTCCCTTCACTACCAGCAGGTCTCACCAACTCCTCCATTGAACCACTGGGGAAACTGAGGCCCAAAGTGGGGACAGGGGTCCCCCCAAGACTGCACAGGCCTGAGACCAGGTGGTCTCCCATCCACAGAGCTGGACTCTAGACCCATCCAGGAGACTGCAGGAAGAGGGAGGGAGGATGGGGGCTTGGTCCCTAATTGCACAGGAAGTCGGCTGGGCCCTACTCGGGCTTGAGGGATCCAGGCCAGGAGAGCTGCCCAGCCCCCAGGCTGCAGGCAGAACCTAGAGCAGCTTCTCTCAGATTGCACCACAATCTCAACAGGAAAACAAGAAAGCCGAGACAGCACAGCCCGGTCCAGCCTGAATTGGGGGTTTACCCTTCCAGGGCCGGGCAGACTACAGGGTCACTGAGAAAGCAACCCCTCTGCTCCAAGGAGGGGGCGCCTGCCTCTGGCCAAAAAGAAATGAAGATCTTCTGAGATCCCAGCTGGCCTCAGGTCGGGGCAAGAGAAAGGCCTTGCTTATTCACCCCCACTTTGAAATGGGGAAACTGAGACCAGAGGGGAGCCGTACCTTGACCAAAGTTACCCAATGAGCTGCAACTGTCCCAAGCTGAGCCCAGACGGCTGTCCCAGTGGTCAGCCTGGGGGGTGGGGCCCCATTCCCAGAAAGGAAGGCCTGCCATCTCCCCCTCCCCTTTTCCTGGCAGCCTTAAATATGGGAGTGGGGGTGGAGAGGAGAGGCTCTGGCTATTTTTAACCAGACACAGCACCTCGCTGTCTGCTGTGGACAGGCCTGGGCTGTGTCCTCACACACAGGGCTGGTGTCCTGGGCTGTGTCCTCACACACAGGGCTGCTTCTCTCACCGAGGGCTTGTTTGTTTACTCGGTTTTCAAAATTATAACCTTGGCAGCCCCTCCCAGCCCAGCCAGGCCTCCTGACCCTGCCTTTGTTGTCTGGGCCGGTCCATCTGGGCCTCGTGCTGGGGTGGGGAGTCCTGGTCCCCTGCAGTATCTAAGGTCCTGGGCCTGCCCTTTCCTTTCTCTGGCCTCTGCTGACCAATAATGACATGCAGACGGGGCTGCTTAGAGGGCTTCAAAGGGGCCTTCCTGGCTGAGGAGGGGTCTGAGCCAGAGAAAGAAACTCAGCCACTGCCAATCAGCTGCCCCAAGCTCAAGGCCAGGGCCTGCGGCAGTCTTCTGCGAGCCCCCTTCATGCAAGTCACGCTCCCATGGCCCAGCAGGGCCCACCCTCCCCAAGCCTAAGCTCTGTTCTCTTTTCACCCCTTCACCTTCCAAAGAACACTATCCTCACCAAAAAAAAGGGTGGGGGGCAAAACTGAAACGTAACTATCAGCGGGCTCCCCTCTACCATGTCTGCATCACCCTTGAGACCCCTGACAGTCCAGGGCCAATGCCACATGGCTCCCCAAGAACACAGCTAAAGCACAACTGCCATTTACAGAGGCCAGGAACTATGTATGGCATCTTCCAGAACCTTCCAACGACTCAGGCAGGGACACCAGTCCCAACTTACTACTGACAACAGGGGCTCTGAGGAGAAGAGCAACTAGCCCAAGGCCACACATGTCCCCTGCAGGAACCCTGTGGCCACCCAGCTAGGGCCAGGCACTCTCTTGAGCAGGGGTGAATGCAGAAACCCAACCCGGGCTCATCAGTGTCTCTGTAACACAAGGCACAGCTCACCCGGCTGGATGGAACCTTCTCGGCCAGCACTAGTTCCATGCAAGCAGGGCTCAGGTCACTGTTTCATCCCCAGGGCACAATCCTGCTTTCAGAACGAGTTCCTCCTTCGACAGCAAGGCCACCTCACGCAACAGACATCTGTCCTACCTGCTCTGTGCCTTCGACTCAGCCCTAGGCCTGTGGGAAGGCAAAGTGGGCAGAGGACTCGCCACAAGGTCACCGGGCATCAACTTGGGGCACCTGCTTCCCAGTCAGCACCCCACAAAGGGCTCCTGGTAGGTGAGGAAGAAAATTAGGATTTGCATTTTACAAATCACAATTCCTTCTTCCTCTGCCTCCTGGATGCCCGGGTATCGCTGGGTCCCCCTCTTGCAGGTAGACCCTGCACCCAGCGCTCTGCTCCAGGCCCTACATGGTTGAAGGGGAGTAATAGGGGACTGAACCCAGTGCCACTACCACTGAGCTACATCTCTAGCCCTATTTATTTATTTGTTTGTTTATTGGTACTGGGGGTTGAAACCAGGAGCGATTGACCACTGAGCCACATCCCCAGCCCTATTTTGGATTTTATTTAGAGACAGGGTCTCACTGAGTTGCTAAGTGCCTCACTAAGTTGCTGAGGCTGGCTTTGAATTTGCAATCCTCCTGCCCCAGCCTCCAGAGTCACTGGAATGACAGGTGTGCACCACCACACCCAGCTTCCTTTTTGAGACAGGGTATCGCTAAATTGCTGAACCTGTCCTCCAACTTGTGATCATTCTGTCTCAGCCACACCCTACACTTCTGATGTCCCCCAGAGGCGGGGCTCCCTCAATCATGTCCTACTGCGGACCTCTACACCACATTAATAACACCGGGAGCCAGTGTTTCCTGAAAAATCAAAGAGCTCAGCCACATTGTTTCACTGACCCTTCACAATGACCTAGCAGGACGAAGCTACTCTTATGCCTTTTACAGATGAGGAGCCTGAGGCCTGGAGAAGAGAGGGCATCTCCAGATCACAGGGTAATGGAGGCAGGAGTTCAAAACCAGGTTCTCAGATGCCAGCCCTCTTTCTCCTCCGCCCATGGAAGGGAAGAAGGTTCTCAATCTCTGGCTGTCCAGGAAGACAGGAAGCAGAAACCAAGGCTTTGGGACCTGTCATCCCAGTGACTCCAGAGGCAGAAGCAGGAGGATCACAAGACTTTCATGGCCAGTCCGGGAAACTTAGTAAGACCCTTTCTCAAAAAACAAAAAGGGCTGGGGATGTGGTTCAGTGGTAAAATACCCCGGATTCAATCCCCTGCACTGAAGAATAACCCCAAATCCTGCAGGACCTGCCAGCCCTGCAGAAGATCCGTCAACCCTGTGGGCCAAAATTAATGGACATCAGACAACCCCCACGCTCAAGTCACGGTCAGAGGCCTGGTCACTCCATGCCCCATACATACAGGTCGCCTGACTCTGCCCCACCCCCACCTGCATGGCCCAGGCCTCCTCTCACCACTGGGTTCATCCCAGGGGAGGAGGAGCTGATCACCCCCCCGCCTTGTACCACTTCCGCCTGAAGCACTGGGGGGGGGGGGGCAGGACCCAGACACAGCCCTCTCCTGTCTAAGGCCAGCGCCAGGGCTCTCTCCACATCCCCATCCCTCCACCCCGGCAGGCGGGCCCACCCGCACCCACGGGGCCAGTCCCCTCTTAAACCTTGTCCTTTGAGAACAGTCCAGTCAGCCAGGAAGCACCAGCCAGGCAGGGACCAGGGAGGAATCTGTGTGCCAGTGTCCCCAGCACAGGCCTGGCACAGGAAGGGCTCCGTAACATTTGGTTTTCAGTGCTGAGGATCCAACATGGGCCTTGCCAATGCTGCACAAGTGCTCTGTCCTTCCCTGGGCTCCCAGGGCTCCCTCCCAGGGCTCCCGGCTACTCCTGAGTGGATGAAAGACCAACCACGCGCATTGGGGCCAGAGCCCATCACCCCCGAAGGCCTCACAGGCCTGCACCCCTATTTTCACACAAGGACCCACCTGCTCCTGGTCTCAGACGGCACCTTGAGACCCCTCGGAAAGGGTTTCAGAGGCAGAGAATTCTCAAGAGCAGAGGTTGGTCTTGAGGTCACAGATGAGGATAAAAGTCACAGAGAGGCATAAGCACTGGTCCAGTGTCACACAGCAAAGGGTCAATGGGACCAGGCTCAAGGTATATGGGTCTAATTCTGGACACGTGGCCAAGTGAGGGGTGTAGGGCTGTGCACTCCTACTTGTCTTTTCACCCCTTTCCTTCGTGACCCGCCCAGTGCCAGTGGATGATGCTCTTGAACAGCTGACTCGCTGTGTGACCTCAGCCATCTCTCGGCCCTACAGGTACATGCTGAAAACAGGTGCTCAGGACCATAAGCAGGTGGTCCTCCAGTTGGGGCCTGCCCACATTCCCAGGTGCATGGCAGGTGCTGGGCATGCCTGAGGGCTCAGGACAGACCTGGCGTATTTGCCTGGTTATCAAGTTTGCTCAGTAAAGTAACAATCACAAAAACTGTCACTCATGGTATTTTTACCACCCACTACTGGCCCTGTGTTGCCTGCCCAGGGGCTGTCACACTTGATCCTCACTACCTCAGAAGGTGGAACTGTCATCGTCTTTTACAAGGGAACCTGAAGCTCACAGAGGATCCGATCTGCCCCCAAACGCCAGTCCATCTGGTGGGAGAGCCAGGGTAGAGTCCGAGCCACCTGGCTGCAGAGCCTTGCCCCAGAGCTCCCATCCACTGTGTGGCCAGGCAGTCCCTTCAGCTCTATGAGCCTGGGCAGCACATCTCCAAAAGGGGACTAGACCCAGGGGGTGGAGTAGGTTCCCTCACAGGCGGGCACTTCCTGTTCTTCCAGTTTTAAAATCTGTGCGATCTTCTGTGCAGCTTCCCGTGACTCAGGCCCCAAGACTCTACCAGGAGAGGAGCAGGCTCTGCCCCCCCCCAGAGGGTTTTAAACCCAGGCCTCTGCCCTCCTCCCTGCCCAGGCCCAGCTGCAGAAAACCCCTCTTCCTCAGGCAGGGAAGTGGACGGGGTGGGGCAGGGGAAGGAAAACCAGCTCAGGAATTTCTGCGGCCACAGGGATGATGCTTCATCCTGCTGCGAAGAGACCAAGCTGAATGAGTCACGGGCTCTGCCTGCGGGGAGAAGGGGGGGGGGGACTGAAGGAAAACAGGACCCGGCAAAGAGACTGTGCACCTCACGCTGAGTAATGCCGGGTGGGATGTATTCACGCACTTACGGGAGCCTCTGACACACAACGCTCTGCTCCCACTCGGTTCCCACTCAGCCCTTCCTCCTCCTCCCTCCCTAGGCCACATCTGCTCTCTTAGGGGCCTTTTCCACATTGACCCCCACCTGATCAATCTGGGTACCAGGAGCTATAGGCCACAGTGGTGCATGGCTTCAGTGCCTTAGGTCTGAAACACCCTCCCTAGTCCTGGCCTGCCACGGACATGAGAATTCAATGAGACAATCCAGGCACAGAGTAAGTGCTCAGTTAAAGGATAGTTAGTATTATCTTATGAGTAAGGAAAATATCGATTCATGGTGACATCCCAATCCTAACTGCTAAATGTTAGATTTATTTTTGAGCTGGTAAAGGTTACCGCTAAGGTTGCCACCTGCCTACTTTGTGGGATGCCTGGAAGTCCGGATCTGCCCACCCCCTACACACTAAAAAAGTGGATCAGGAGGCTGGGGATGTAGTCTAGTAGTAGAACACTTGTCTATCATGTGCTAGGTCCTGAGTTCCACCCCCAGCACCACACACACACACACACACAGACAGCTAGTCTAGGTTATCACTCAGAGCCCGACGACTGCCCCTCCCCACTCCATCAACCACCACCCTCAGACAGGAAATGCATCAGTTCCCGCGTGCCACAGGCCAGGGAAGCGGCTACTGGACATGGGTCCACGTCCCCAGCTCATGGCAGCTGCTTTAAGCCACTAGCTCTAAAAGGACGCTCAGAGGTGTCCAGGGCTCCCTCAAAATGTCCAGAGGGGTGGACACAGGGGAGGCAGAGTCAGCCTTCACCATGTCCTTCTTCAGCAGGGAGGCTGGCCAGCACCAGAAAGGAGACAAACACCGGGACTCCGCCTGCCCCAGAAACCAACATGGAAGAGACAACCAATAACCAGCATTTGGGGAAAAGCTAAGCAAATGCCTGTCTATCCTGAGATGGAATAAGATCCAGCACCCAGAGTGTTTCCAGGGAGGCTCGAAGGACCTGGGAGAGATGTTTATTACAAATCGTTTAGAAAAGAAGCAAGATCCAGGCTTGAGTCACAGTCTCAGCAACATGTAAAATAAACTCAGGAGGGAAATACTACAAGAGGGGAGAGGCAGCAGGGCGGGGTGAGCGGCTCCTCTCCCCTCTCCCGCAGCAGGGAGGGCAGCCAGCCGGGTTGGAGTTGAGAAAGGTCTCTTTTGGCATCCTGTGTGGGAAGGCCTGGAGCTGAGGGGGGAGGCCCCAGGAGGTCAGAGCTCAGGCCAGGGCAGTAGGAGAGCAGCAGAGTAGAGGACTTCAGGAGACTGGGTGAGGGGAGGGCGGGGTCGAAGCCAACAAAAGGGCTTATGTAAGACTGGGCCCCAGGGAGCCAGGTCCCCAGACGCTTCACTCCAGGGGCTGACCCAGACCTTGGCAGGGGGCAGCCTGGGCACTGCTTCCCCCATACCAGGGCAGGGGTGGCCCTGGAAGCAGAACAGCATCCCTTCTCTTCTGGCAACTGTAGCCACTCCCACATGTGGAGGAGATTTTTTTAAATCCATTTGGAAAAAGTCATTATTTGTTTTACTCAATAAATAAACAGGATACCTTTTTCCTCTTATCCAGTGGTCAAAAAGGGCTGGAGATCTAGCTCAGTGGCAGAGCACTTGCCCGGCCATGGGTTCCATCAAGTGACAATACTGAGGTTTGTCTGGCAAGGGGGTCTTCCCCACCTTTCCAAAGGCTCTGTGTCAATATATCAAAATGTTTCCTGGGAGTTCCATTTTGAGGCATGATACCAGCTTCTTGTGCAGGATATTTACAAAGAGGCTCAAGCCATACCCTGCGCATATTAGCAAAGGACGACCCAACGCCAATTACCAGGGGCTGGCTAAGTAAACCACCCCGGCACAGGGACCCACCGCTGAAGAAAGGGGCAGGCTTGTGTATCCCATGTGGGAAGATGTCCACAATTTACCAGTGGAAAAAAGTCAAACCACAGAAACACAGAATAGAATCTCCATTATAAACAAGGCTCTGTGAATGAGTGCACACCAGGAAAGGTATGTTTGGAATCGGTGACAAGCCAAACAAATCATTTCTTCCCAGGGAAGGATGCATGAGAAGGAAGATGGAGGGGTTCCCATTTAGGGGTTTTTGTTTTTGTTTTTTGATACTGGGAATTGAACCCAGAGGCACCTAACCACTGAACCACATCCCCAGCCTTTTTTTATATTTAATTTAGAGACAGGGTCTTGCTCAGTTACTAAGGGCCTTGCTAAATTGCTGAGGTTGGCTTTTGAACTCAATCCTCCTGCCTCAGCCTCCTGACCACTGGGATTACCGCGGAGCTGGATCCCCAGCCACCACACCCGGTGGAGCACTCCTATTCTACCTTCCTGGCCTCCGTTGCTGCATGCATTACTTTTGCAATAAGACAAAGGTTGCCTGGAGTCTGGAGGACTGTGGGGAAAGGACAGAGACTGCCCCTGGGTGCGGAGCTTGTTTTATGGGTGTTGAAAATGTTCTAAAATTGAGTGTGGCAACGGTTGCGCAATCATCAATATACTAAAAACCACTGAATTGTACAGTTTCAGTGGGTGGATTGTACACGATGTGAATTATGTCTCAATAAAGCTGCTATTAAAAAAGAAAAGACCTAGCCAGGGGAAAGGTGACACCTGCAGAGAGGCGGAGCATTCAGAAGCACAGGTGCTGGGAACGCCCGCCCTCTCAGGGATAAACCTTGCAAACCTTACAGAGTATGTGGGGTGGGCTGAGTCCTCCGGGTTGTCCCAGACACAGAAAGGGATTCCCCCAACCCAGGTAATGCCAGGTGTCCTACTAGGGACACAGTCCCCAACCCTCACCCAGTCACCTGTGGCATCTTACTTTATGTAGCTCAGATCATTTGCATAGAATCCCTCAGACAGCTCGGGACCCCCCATAAAAGGGCCCAAAGGGAAAGAGTAGGCTGTCCTAATCCAGCCACCTGTATAAGTTCTAGCTCGTGCCACTCATCATATGCCCTAGCATCTGGACCCGTTCCAAAGAGCCCACATCACTCACACTTTTTGCCAAGGCTGAAGGAACATAGCAGTCAAGGCTTCCAAAAACCCAGGTGGATTCTCAAATCCCGGGATCTGCCCACCTGACCCTAGGAATTGAACAAACCTCTGAGAAACCACAGCTATGACACTAGCCCCTTGCCCTGCTCCCTGAGAACCCACTTACACAAAGTAAAGTGCAAGTTCAAAGATAGTAGCAACTGTTTGCTGAGAGCTTCCTAAGCCCCCAGCACTTGGCTGAGCTTCTTACCTGCTTTATCACATTAAGTCCTCCCAGGTGTGCCTAGCAGGTAGCTACTATTATTATTCCCATTTTCTAGATAAGAAAACTGAGACTGAGATGCTGGCCCAAGGTCAGGCCAACTAAGGCTTGTTGAAGTCTATATGGGGGCCTTGAGCTGGCTGAGTCTGGAGATTTCTCGAGAAAATCTGAAATGGTTAGGCCCTAGAGCTGAAAGGGACTTTGCTCTTTGGTAGCACACAGCTCTGGAAACCAAGGCCCAGATGCCTGAGGTTACTCAGGTCTGAGGGCTCCCAGGCCAGGACTCTTCCCTCTCCCTTACTAGGTAGGAGGTAACCATCCTGCGACAGCTCCAAGGCTGCTGGTGCAGGAACAAGCCCCTGCCTGCCAGAGGCTTTGAAATCTCAGGATGAAAGGTGCAAAAACAGCAGGGTGGGCAGGGGCCGGCCTGACCTCTGCCAGGACTTGCAGGCTGGCACTCACCTGCACCTGCTCTGGGCAGGCGTAAGGCGGCAGGCCAAGCCACAGCAACCCAACAGGCCTGGGAGCTCAAGGCACTGTGGGAAGGCATGTTCCCAGACGTGACATTTCTACAGGGGCCGTCCCAGGTAGGGAGGGATCTGGAGTTCTAATTGTCTGCTCTGGAAGTACCCACTGCTCTGTTAGCTGGTTGAGGCGGGTGCACAGATGGCTAGAGGTGGCAAAGGTTGGCCTCATTCCTCTCCAGTACATTTCCAGGGCAGCTGTTTCCTCTGGCTCCCCTCCCAGCAGTCCCCTCCCCAGCCCTGAACTTCAGGAGCCCCCTCAGGTGAGCTGTCCGGAATCCGAGGCATGTGAAGAGAGTTATTAATAGCACTCAAGTGTTGGGAGGAGAGGCTGCAAACCTTCTCCTCTCCAGCCTGGTAACAAACCCAGCCTTCTCCAGCAGTGGACACTTCACCTTCTGTGGCTGTCTCCACCCTGTAAGTGGCCAGGACGACAGGGGGTGGCCTGGCAGCTCTCAGCCCAGGAGCTGGGAAGATGGGAGAGCTGAGCTGGGCTTGGAGAGAGGAAAAAAACCCCGCCAAAGAGCTGCACACCCCACCCAAGCCTGGTGAAGGGCCCCAACAGGAGGTCCTGAATGGAGGGACTGTTACTGAGCCCCAGGAGGTTGCCACCGACAGGAAAGCTCCGCCCAGGCCCTTCCTCCTTCCAGAGTCCAGGCCTCCTCCTGCAAGAGGCTTCCAGGACTTAACCCCCCCACTGGTCAGAGGCTAAAGGGTCTGATTCATTTTATATCATCCCTGCCCCTGTGCCCAGCCCGGGCCTGGCACAAAAGAGAGTTCAGGCCACCAGCCAAAGGCTACAGTCCCTGGCAGGGCTCCTCCAGCACCTCCCTTGTGCCCAACCAGGGTGGGGACCTGGGGACTCGAGGTTAAGGAACACCTGGTCCTTACTCTTAAGGCGTCCTTGCTATCTAGATAGGACACAGAACACAGCTGAGAAACTCTACAGGGCATCCAGATAAATATACACAGACAGGGAACGTGGGGTCCACCAGACAGGCCGGCAACGGAGGCAAGAAAAACTCTCCTCTACATGACCTGCCACCCAACTCACCTGTCACCCCAGTATCAGTGCCTCCTCTATGCCAGGCCATGTGCCAAGCAAGCTACATGAACTGGCTTATTTAGGTCTCTCAGCAGCCCATCATAAGGGTGTCACTGATGCCATTTCAAAGAGGTAAAAGCCAAGGTGCCAGGACATTAAGAAACTCGTTCAAGATGGAATGCCTGGGAAACAAACGCTGGACTCCACCAGGGGCCGCCTCTCTGCCCCAGAAGGGCAGCCAGAGCAGGGGTTCTCAATCAGCCTGACAGTCTCACCCCATCTCCCATTCTCCAGGAGGAGCCCAGAACCCTGGGGCTTCCCCATGAGCTTTCTGGGCAGCTCCTTTATGAGAAGAGGCCACAGAGCAGTGACAGGCTGAAAGCAGGGCTGGCCGAAGGAAGGGGTTGCGGACTGGACCTGAAAGGGCTGGCTCTGGCCTTGACCAGCCCATCCGGGCTGCTGCTGCCAGCAGGAGCACCCTACAGAGTCTGAGTCAAAGGACAGAGACCCCACCCCCTCCAGCGAATCCCCGTCTATCGCTAGTCCCACTGTCCGGATCTGTCCTGGGCCCTAGAGCGCCCTTCCTCTGGAAGCTTTAGCCACGTGTACTGGGGCTGGGGCCAGGACGAGCTGGGGCCAGGGCAGCCACGGAAAAGGGTCGGGACGGTCTGACTGTGTGGGGCAAATTCCAGACAGGGTACAGGGTGGGCTTGGAACGCTGCTGGGCAGGGTGCGGGGACAGGATGCGACCCCTTCGATGCTCGATCTGGGGTAATGGGTGGGGGATCCTCAAAGCGGGCCCCGCGGGAGTTACGGTAGTGAAGGCGGGGTCCTAGTCTCCTTAAGATGGAGAAGAGCTTAGAAGGGGACGAGAAGGGGTGCCCAGTCTCGGAGGGAACAAGACGAAGGGCACGGTCCGCACCAGCTCCCGCCTGGCCTCAGGCCTGACTCTCGCAGGACCCTCCCGGGCCAGGACGGCGGGGCCCGGTGGGGGCGTGGCCCGGGGGCTCCCGGCGGAACCCCCCGCACGCGCTGCGCTTTCCTCACCTGCAATGTGCTGGCGCCGGGCGTCGTCCAGGTGCGTGGACAGCACGTCCCCCATGGCGAGGAGGAGCCGCGGCCCGATCCGGTCGTCGCCAGTCGCTGCCCGCGCTGCTCAGACTGACGCCGCTGGCGCCATGGAGCCCGGTCCGCCCCGCCCCGCCCCGCTCCCGCGCTCCGCTGAGCCGCCGCCCCGGCCACGGCCTCGGCTCTAGCTCCAGCCGCGTCCGCCCGCCGCGGCCGCCTCGGCCTCCAGCCCCGCCCCCTCCCCCCTCGCCTGGCCCCGCCCCCGCCCCCGCCGCGGCAGGCGGGGCACCAGGCTGGGGACGCCGGGACCGCGGGAGACCCAGACAAAGACGATCCCTGAAAAGGACACCCCGGAGAGACCAGCAGAGCGCGCCCCGCACGGGACAGAAGCGAAGAAAGGGGCTGGTGGGGGAATCTGAAAGAACGGGGTGCCGGGGGCTGCAGCCGGGGTCTCTCCCCTCCCCTCTTCGCGCTGCTGGATGGGCACGCCTGGGCCGACGTGCCGGAATTCGGCTTTTGTGCCGCTGCACTGCTGCTGCGGCCCCCTGTCCCTCCAGCAGCCACTCGCTTTCAAAGTTCCCTGGCCTTGACCCGACCTACCCCAGAAGGTGTGCCTGCCTGTCTTGCACAATAGCTAAGGACGGAAATGGGGCGGGGGACGAGGAGGGCTCGGACCCAAAGGCACCAGGAAGCCAGTGCCAGGAGAGGATTCTTCCAGTCCAGCATATGGGCATTTCATTTAAGAGACAGTTTGTGGGATAGGACAGATTAGAAATGGAAAAAGTAATAGCACTTTACAGTTTGCAAAAGACTGTGGGAATGAAAAGCCAGGAGCTGGCATGGACTTTGGGTACTTCGACTGTGGGGCTGGGCATGGGTGGGTCACTAGTAACTAAGGAATGCGTTTCAGTTTCAGGACTGCCCAAGGACATGGAGGAGTAGACTGGGGTGACAGAGGCCTTCCTTGGCTGCTGATGCTCAGGTCTGCCCTGTGTCCTTGTCAAGGGCCATCAAGTTGCTACTTGTTTATCCCCAGTGACTGAGCACTCACCCCTTCTCTGTGCATTTCCACCCTGTCGTTGGACAGCTCCTACACTCATTTTGGCATAAGGCAACAAATGATAACAGTGAACACTACTGGCACCAGTCCACACTGTGGACCCATTCATGCATCCAGTCACCAGTCATTCAGCAGGTAGAGGATAAACATCCATGTGCCATCCCCTCTGCAAGATGCTGGAAATGAAAAGATGAGAAAGCCCAAGCTGCCCTACCCTCTATGACCCTGGACAAGTGGCACTGCCTATTTGAGCCTCACTTTCCTCCTCTGTCAACTAGGATTAAGGAGGCATGGTTGGAAAATTAAATGAGATAACACAGTGCCTCGTGTTATCTCATTTAACACTTTAACACGTGTTATCTGGGCATGGTGCCTGGCATATGGCTGGTCATCTCTCAATAAACAGAACTGTCATTCTATTATTCCTCACGGTCCCTGCCCTCAAGAACGTAGAGAAACTTGAGGAAGGAGCAGAACATTCTGTTTTGAGGACAGTCACAGAGGGAGTACCAGAGCTAAAAGTTGAGAAAACAAGAATTGTGGCAGCAGATACCAGGAAACAGTATTCCAGGGAGAGGGGATGCACGACTGGCCTCTGAAGAGCAGCAGAGAGTCATCGGGTGGAACTGAAGTCACACTGGCAGGGATTACCAGTTTCCTCCTACAGAGGTGGCCCCGAGAAAAAGAGTGACTTGCCAAAGGCGAACAGTAAGGCCAGGGCAAAATCTGGCCAGTGGCCAGGTCTCGTGACGCCCTGTCTCATGTTCTCTAACAACCAGAAGCAAGTGATGTTAGGAACCTCATTTCATTTTTCCTGCAGCCCCAACTACAGAGACTAGAGGACTTCTCTGCTCAGGGAGGAGACAGCTGGAGCTGGCTGGCATCTGGACACCCCAGTGCCTCTCCTCAGCCAGGCCCCAGTTGGGAAAGAGGCAGGGCCACAAGCAGTCTTTCCCCAGCCTTCCCTGTGTAGCCAGGGCCGTGATCCTGGAGCACCCACAAACCTCCCGGCATGCCAGGTTCCCAGCCCAGAGACCTGCCCTCTTGACTGAAGTGACATGTTGTGCGGAAGGGACCCTGGCACCCAGCCCAGACCTCCCCTCTGTTACCTGCTGGGTGGTGGAAGGAGCTGGATGGTCACATGTCACCTAACCTCTCTAAGCAATCATGGTGTCAAAAGCGGAAAGGCATTATAAACTGTGGAGTGTTGTGCATGCATGTGAGTAGCTCCCACCAAACCCTAGAGCCAGTTCCGGCAATTCATTCATTTTTGGGGAGAAATGGTGGTAGCAGGGTTCAAGCTAATGCTTAGAAAAAGGAACTCTTGATCTAGTTTGCTAGGAGTAATAGGAGTACATATTTGTCAAAACTTACCAAACTGTATACTTCAGATGGATGCATTTTATTGTATGTCAATTGTGCTTTGAGAAATTTTAAATGAAAAAAAAAAAAAGCAAAGCAAAACAAAACAAATATATGGAGCCCTGCGTGTCAGATGCTATTCTGAGTGTTGGGGATCCATCAGCATGATGGTCAGATAGTCAAGGTCCCTGTGGCGGGGGTTGTGGCTCAGAGGTGCTTACCCGGCACATGTGAGGCACTGGATTCGATTCTCAGAACCACATAAAAAGATAAATAAATAAAATAAAGATATTGTGTCCATCTACAACTAAAAATATTTTTAAAAATTTTTTTTAAAAATGATATTCAGTGGGGCTGGGGATGTGGCTCAAGTGGTGGTGCACTCGCCTAGCATGCGTGAGGCACTGGGTTCGATTCTCAGCACCACGTAAAAATAAAATAAAGATATTGTGTCCACCTAAAACTAAAAAATAAATATTAAAAAAAAATGATATTCAAGTTCCCTGCCCTCGTTACATTCTCATGCTGGGGAGAAAGACAACATACATAAAACGGCTTCAGTTAAGACAACTATTAAGATGGAATAAGGTGACAGACATGGGGGGATGCCACCTAAGAAGGTGGTCTAGGAAGGCCTCTTGGAGGAGTTGTCACCTGGAAACCTGATTGGTGAGAAGGAGCCTGCTCCGTGCAGCTTCAAGAAAAATGGTGCAGGGCTGGGGATGTGGCTCAAGCGGTAGCGCGCTTCCCTGGCATGCATGCGGCCCCGGTTCGATCCTCAGCACCACATACAAACAAAGATGTTGTGCCCACCGAAAACTAAAAAATAAATATTTAAAAAAAGAAAGAAAAACGGTGCAGCATATGTCACACACAAGGTGCTGTGCCAGCGGTCTTCCCTATTACCCACAGTCCTCCCAAACTTCTGGGTCAAGAATGATTGCGCCCATTTTATATTTTCCAGCTGAATAAACTTGAGGAGTTTTCTTTTGCTGGCCTTGTGCATGCTAGGCCAGCACTCTACCACGAGCTACATTCCCAGCCCTAAACCTGAGAATATTTCAGAAATGACATTTCATTATATGTATGCAGCAATCCTTAGTTAAATTCTGGAATAAGCCAAATATTGTGTACACCCATGATCACAGCAACTCAGGAGACTAAGGTATTAGGAGGATCACAAGTTCAAACCCAGCCTTAGCAACTTAGCAAGGCCCTAAGCAACTTAGTGAGACCCTGTCTCAAAATAGAAAACAAGTAAAAAAATAAAAAGGTTTGGCGATGTGGATCAGTGGTTAAGCACCCCTGGGTTTAATTCCCGCTGATAGGGGGAAAAAAAAGATGAGTCCTTGTGGGACCCTGGCCAACATGACTGTTCCAAGACCTTCCCCAGGGAAGGGAAGGGGAGAGGTTAGATGGGAAGGCAAGTTGAACACTGGAAAGGGACATTTTCTACTTTATTCTGGGAAGAGTTGTAAAGTTCTAAGAGTTTTCACAGCTTCCGACTGCATGTTAGCGTCCTCAGGTAGGGGAGGGATGAAGGGGTTTTGTTTGTTTTTTGTTGTACTGGGGACTGAACCCAGGGCCAGTATGTGCTGGCTAGCACTCTACCATGAGCCACACCCTGAACTATCTTTAATTATTTTGAGAGAAGGACTCGCTAAATTGCCCAAGCTGGCCTTGAGCTTGTGATCCTCCTGCCCCACACTCATGGGCAGCTGAGATTACAGGTGTATGTCACTATGAAGTTTTTTTGCTGGGTTTTTTTTTTTTTTTTTTTTCAAGGCTGGGATCAAACTTAGTATCTTAAGCATGCTCTGCAAGTGCTCCAGCGCTGAGCTACACCCCAGTCCTGCTATTTTTTTTTTTTAAAGAAAGAAAAATGAATATAGTTGTCAGCATTATGAAGGATTCCGGGAAGTTAGCAGAGGATTTCTCAGCTCTAAAGATTTGGAAACCCCTGCCTTTATGTGTGAGGACATTTTGATGTTCACCTTTTGGTTTCAAGTAAATTGAACTGTTTCTTCACACATTATCATTTGTGGGTTTGTTTTTTTTGGGGTAAGGTAATGAGTATTGATCTCAAGCACACTGTACCTCGGAGCCACATCCCCAGCCCTGTTATTTTTTATTTTGAGACAGGATCTTAGTAAATTGCCAAGGCTGGCCTCAAACTTGCAATCCTCCTGCCTTAGCCTCCCCAGTCACTGAGGTCACAGGTATGCTGAGCTGTAAGAACTCTTTTTCTTTCTTTCTTTCTTTCTCTCTCTCTCTCTCTCTCTCTCTCTCTCTCTCTCTCTTTCTTTCTTTCTTTCTTTCTTTTCTTTCGGTACTGGAGATTGAACCCAGGGGTACTTAACCACTGAGCCACATCCCCAGCCCTTTTTTTATATTTTTTATATAGTTAGAGACAGGATCTTATTGAGTTGCATAGGGCCTCACTAAGTTGCTGAGCCTGGCTTTGAACTTGCAATCCTTTAGAGTCACTGGGGTTACACTGTACCCAGCTGGAAGAACTCTTTCTATAGCAAGATTTTCTTGATGCTTTGGGATAGGGGTGGGGAGATCTCTGCTCCTTCCAGGACTCTGAATGCTGATTACCCACCAGGCTCTCCTGACCCTTCTTATGGCCCACACCAGGGATGTGGACAGAAGAGTAGGAATGGTCCCAATCTAGGACAGGAAGGGGAGATTGGGTCCCTTCCTGAACAGAGAATGCCACCTACATCCCCTGACTAATCAGTCCTTTGTCAGGAAGTGGCTTCTGCCAAGCTGCCTTGCTGCAGGGCTGCCCCACCCCGCTCTACCCTAAAGCACTTTTGGAAACTAGGACCCAAAGGTGAAGAATAATAATACTTCACTTTGAAAGGGAGGGTCTAGAGGGCTGGAGCCAGAACCTGGCCGGAGTCCCAGAGAAGGGAAGGCATTGCCCAGAGCTTTCAGTGGAGGCTCAGGCAATGCCCCTTCCTGGTCTTGGAGGAAGAAGGAGCTCTCTCCCTCCCAGTTGGCTCTGAGCCCCGGCTCTGTTCGCCCCACAAACCCGTCAGACCTGAAATAGACCAGGAGAAAAAACAAACAAACACCTCCAGTGAACAGCAGGGAGTGTGAATGACCAGGATTTTGTTTTGGAGGAATATCGAGTGTCCGCCTCTGCTTACCCAGTTGGCATGGCCTGTTGAGCCGAAGGGACCCTGGCACCCGGCCCATACCTCCCCTCTGTTACCTGCTGAATGGTGGAAGGAGCCGCAGCCCTCAGCCTCTGCCACCTGTCCCCTGACCTCCCTTCTTGCTTCTTCAGTGGTGAGGCTGCCACTTCCCCCCAGTTCCACCACTGTCCATGCCAAGACCCAGGCACCACGACACCTGCCCTTAGCAACTGCCTGGTCCTTTGGTGGCCTCCCTGCCTCCAGCCTCCTATTTATTCCCCCTGGACACGGCCAGGTCATTTCCCCATCTTAAGCCTTTTGTAGCTCCCACTGTCCGAGACAAAGTCAGACTCCTGAACATGGCATTTTGAGGGTACTGCCAGCCTCCTCTTTGTCCCTCTTCCTCTCACCCTTCTCCAGCTACCCCAAACTTTCACCTCCTCAAACTAGCCATGCTCCATCCTACCACAGGGTTTATGAAATAGTGATTCCCTTTCTCCCATCTTGCCTCTCGAGGACCGTTCACCCTTTAGATCTCTAGCCTCTCCCCTCCTGGGAGAGCCTTTCTGCTCCAACCCCTAGTTAGGCCAGGCCCCCATTAGGATTCCCCCAGCACCCTGTGTGCTCCTCCTCCATTGCAGTCAGCACACTCCATTATTTTACTTTGCATATGATTATCTGTGTAAGCTGGTCTTCCTCTCTGAGGACCGGGCCTGCCTTCTTTCAACATGACATCCCTGATGGCAGTGTGACGGGAGCTTGGCTGAGAGGCATAGGGGACACACCATGGGTTTGTGTATGATCACACTGCCGCGGCCAAGCCCGCCTGCCTGGGCAGCAAAGTCCTTTCTACAGCAGCTCTGCCAGGCCCGTCCTCTGCTTGCAGACCTCCCAGAGCGGGTGCCCGCCACCCTCCCAGGTCTTGATTCTGTGTTAGACCCAAAGGCACTGATGCCAGGTCAGCGGTGCTGCAGCAGGCAGGCAGCAAGTGAGACTGCAGCAGGACCACAAGGGTGACAGGAGCTCCTGCTTTCGCGCAGGGTAGGGCTGCACACTTCTGGGCAGTCTCCTGCCTCTTCGGTCTTCACCACTGCTCAGCCAAGATGACTTCCGGGACATGCATCAAATCGCTGGGGTTCCAGGTGTGTGCCACCAGGCCTGCATTCATCTGATAATTTTTAACGTTTTTTTGTACCAGGGATGGGACCCGGGGCTGCGCTACCATTGTGCTCCATTCACAGGCCACAGGCTTTTTTTTTTTTTTTTGAGACAGGGTCTTATAAGTTGCCCAGGCTGGCCTCAAACTTGCAATCCTCCTGCCTTGCTCTCCCCAAGTGGCTAGAATAAAGGGGTACACTAAAACACTTGGTTCATCTACTATTTTTTTTTTTTTTTTTGCTGTTGGTACCTGTGATTGAAACCAGGAACATTTAACCTCATCCCCAGCCCTATTTCATATTTCATTTAAAGATAGGTTTTGCTGAGTTGCCTTGGGCCTCACTAAATTGCTGAGGCTGGCTTTGAACTCGTGATCCTCCTGCCTCAGCCTCCCAAACCACTGGGATTACAGATTAGAGGCTCATCTACTAGTTCTTAGAGGCAGTGTACCATCCCATCGTGTGGGCTCTGTTAAACTATTCTCCTGGGTGTAGTCCTGTGGTAGTGCTAGCCTAGCATGCCAAGGCCCTGGGTTGGATCCCCAGAAATGAAAACAGCAACAACCTCTTCTAGGACTGG
Organism: Marmota monax; assembly: GCF_021218885.2. NCBI lineage: Eukaryota > Metazoa > Chordata > Mammalia > Rodentia > Sciuridae > Marmota > Marmota monax. The sequence continues at coordinate 20,239,099 of NW_026692912.1, forward strand.
ACGCTTGCTTTCATAATTATTTTCTGGGGACATATTTCTAGAACTGAAATCACTGGGCTCACCCTTCTTTTGAGATTCAGATACTTGGAGACAAGTTGCCGGCTGAAGTGCCCTGCTGAAGAGGGTCAGCATTTCCCAGGACTTCACTGTGTGCCTGTCCTATGTCCCTTGTCAAGAATCCCTTGTGTCCTGGTGACTTGTGCACAAGTCTTACGACCCCTCCCACCCCCTCCTCCAGAGTGAGCCTCTAAGAATCAACCAGGCTCCTGACTCCCTGCAAGGCCTGGAGATCTGGGCACTGAGCGGCCACTGGACAGTCCCTCTCTGTTCCTGGGGCTAGTAGGGGAGGGGTGCCGGCCCCTAGTCCCGCCCACTCCTCACACTAGCCTTGGTTTCCTGCTGGGCTGCAGCTGCCCCTCACCAGCTGGTGACTCAGAGCCTTCCAGGATGGCAGCACTGCAGGCCTGCCCGCCCTCCCCAGTGACTAAGCTTGCGGTGAGGCTGGGCCTACTCAGGGCGGGTCCCCTCCGCCCCAGCCTGGCCCTCCTTCCTTTCTCCCTCAGGTCTTACTAATTTCTTTCCTCTGGGCTTTTTGGAGAGAATGAGGATAATCTTGGATTCCAAAAATATTTCCCAAATGCCAAGTGTGTCAGGGGGACTGAGACTTGGTCTCCACCTTCCTCAGGCCACAGTCTGGCAGACAGATGCCATTGTTTGGTGAGAAACAAAGAGAAGGTCAAAAAGGAAGGTGGGTGGAGTGGGGGAGAGAGATGTGGTACTTTGGGGTGGGTGCTGGCCTCTGTGCCTTAAGGACTGGCTAGGGACCCCAGAGCAGAGCGCTGGACAGGACTGGGATGCCCTATCCCTTGTGACACCTCCATGAGAACTGGGAAAGTCAGTGACAGTAGGCTGGGGCAAGAGTCTGCAGAGAGGGGGCAGGGTGGACCTCCTCTGGGAGGCATGGGGGTGTGTACACTGCAGAGGTGTAATTGAAACACTGTGTCTGTTCTGTGTGGCCATGGGGAGGGGATGCCACTGATATTTAGTGTCTGAAGATCAGCAGATTCTGAGCTTTTTCATTCTTTCTGTGTGTGGGGGGGGTGGTACTGGGGAGGAATCCCAGGGCACTCTACCACTGAGCCACATCTCCTGCCCTTTTTAATTTTATTTTGATACAGGCTCTGGCTAAGCTACCCAGGCTGGCCTGGAACTTGCCATCCTCCTCTTCAGCCTCTAGAGTAGTTAAGAGGACGGGCATGTGCCACTGAGTGGGACTAGGGATACCAAGCCTTCTACTAAGGGGACCAGTGCTGCCTATGGACAAATTCCTGTCTCTGCCCCCAAATCCAGGGCTGAGCCCTGTCTGATGCCCAGTCACACTGTGACCTTGTGAAAGTCTTTGTAAGTTCTAAGTGGTTTGAAGATACGCTGTCTCGCTAGACTGAAACTTCCCTGGCCGGGGAATGCGTCTTCGAGTCTTCATTGATTACAAAGTGACAAGGACAGAATCACATGGCTATGACACCCAGCAGCCTCTGTGTGCTGGGTACATGTTCTCGGCATTACAGTCCCGTGAGGATTTTGCAGATGAGGAGGCTGAAGTTGGCAGAGGGGAGATGGGGTGCAAAGGTGGGAAGCAGGGGAGCCAGTTTTCCAACCTGGTGCCTTTGCTCCCCAGCACTTCAGACCCCTACTAGTAGGACAACACCTGGTGCATCTGACAGGTGGGAAAAAAGCCACACAGATGTCTTAACTGCAGAACCAGGCAGACCAAGGGGCCACTTAATCAAGATTCTTTCCCCTGCTGGATACAGTGGCGGTGGCAGGGTGGTGGTGGCGCACACCTGTAATCCCAGCTACCTGGGAGGCTGGGGCAGGAGGATCAAAAGTTCAAGGACCAGTTCAGCAATTTAGTGAGGCCTAGTCTCAAAATAAAATATAAGGGGCTGGGGATACAGCTCAGTTGGTAGAGTGTTTTCCTCTCATGCACAAAGCTCTGCATTCCATCCCCAGCACCACAAAAAAAATAATAATAAATAAATTAAATTAAATAATAAAATAAAAAAAGGGCTGAGGGGCTGGGTGCATTGGCACACGCCTGTAATCCCAGCAGCTCAGGAGGCAGAGGCAGGAGGATCTTGAGTTCAAAGCTGGCCTCAGCAATTTAGCGAGGCCCTAAGCAGCTCAGTGAGACCCTGTTTCTAATAAAATACAAAATGGGGCTGGGGATGTGGCTCAGTGGTAAGGCACCCATGGGGTTCAGCCCCCAGTACTGGAGAAGAAAAAGAAGAAGGAGGGGGAGGAGGAGGAGGACTTTGCCCCCTGCACCACTGCACACCATTCACCTGTGCAGTGCCTTCTCTCCAGTGTCTCCTGCTCTACAAAACACAGAGGTGATGCCTTTACTAACAGTTACTACCACTCCTGCTCCCTCCAGGTGTCTTTCTGTGCCTTCAGAGAGCCCCAGGGCGGAGAAATGCTTCCTCCCCGCCCACCCAGGAGAGTGGCTGGGGCTCTCAGCAGGCCCTGTCAGTAGCATGCATGTTCTCCAGGCTGCCCCTGGTCGCAGGGTCTAGGCTGGCTCTGACCACTCTGGGCCTCCATTTTTGTAAATGGAGCCAATAATCCCCATCAGATTGGTTGTTGGGGACAATGGGATCATCTATGTACAGCCCACCTGTCCGGAAGGGTAACTGCTCTTGTGAGTACTGTGGGGACCCCAGGGGAAGATAGGTGGGTCTGCACTGGATTCTCTGTGTAGTTTTTTATCCAGCTGGAGATCAACTCCTTCTGCCACTGAACTGTACCCCAGCCCCGCTGAATTCTTTTTTTTTTTTTAATTAAAAAAAAGTTTTTTAGTTATAGGTGGACACAATATCTTTATTTATTTATTTATTTGGACACAATACCTTTATTTTATTTATTTATATGTGGTGCTGAAGGTCGAACCCAGGGCCTCTCACATGCAAGGCGAGCATTTACTGCCGAGCCCCAGCCCCAGCCCCAGCCCCACAATATCTTTATTTTATTTTTATGTGGTGCTGAGGATCAAACCCAGTGCCTCACGCATGTAGGCGAGCACTCTACCTCTGAGCCACAACCCCAGCCCCAGCCCCGCTGAATTCTAATTCTGATGACAGACCATGGTAGAAGCTCCAGTCCAGGGTCCTGGGATCCCCCAGCCTGTGTCCTTTGAGCTGGGCCATCAGGGCCAGGAAAGAGACTGCCTCCCAAGTGCCCCAGCTGGGCTCAGAGCAGCTGATCCATGGGAACTCTCTGGGGGTGCTCCACGTTAGCAGGAACAAACCCTGGGGGCCTGGGTGAGGCTAGAAGAGCTAATCCCTGAGACAAGGTCAGGCACCTGGATGTGGTCTCTACTCCTCCCCTCTTTCCTTTGTTGGAGTTTAATTTACATATAACAACTAAGTTGTGGGCTGTTTGGGGTTTTTGCAGTACTGAGGATAGAACATTAGATGCTCTACCACTGAGCTACATCCTCAACCCTTTTTTTCCATTTTTGAAATTTGAGTCAAGGTCTTGCTGAATTGTACAGGCTGACTTCAAACTTTCCATCCTCCTGCCTAAGCCTCCTGAAGTAGCCGGGCTTTCAGGCGTGCATCACTACACTAGGCCTGAGTTTTTGTTTTATTTTATTTTATTTAGTACTGAGGGCAGAACCCAGAGGTGCTGTACCACTGAGCCACATCCCCAGGCTTTTTATTTTATTTTATTTTATTTTATTTAGTGCTGAGGGTGGAACCCAGAGTTGCTGTACCACTGAGCCACATCCCCAGGCTTTTATTTATTTATTTATTTTTTGAGACAAGGTGTTACTAAGTAGCTGAGGCTTTCCCTAAATTACTAAGGCTGGCCTCAATTTTCTATCCTCCTGCCTCAGCCTCCCACATCACTGGGATTACAGGCATGAGCCACCACACCCAGGCTGAGTGAATTTTAAAAATATGTTTTTGAGGCTGAGACTGTAGTTCAGTGGTAGAGCACTTGCCTAGCATGTGCAGGGGCCTGGGTTCCATCCCCAGCACCACAAAAATAAATAGATAAACAAAATACGTTTTAAAGGTTTTATGGAGGGCTGGGGATGTGGCTCAAGCGTGTGGCCCGGGTTCGATCCTCAGCACCACATACAAACAGAGATGTTGTGTCCGCCGAAAACTAAAAAATAAATATTAAAATTCTCTCTCTCTCTCTCTTAAAAAAAAGTTTGAAAAAAAATAAAATTAAATTTAAAAAAAAGGTTTTATGGAAATATAATTGATGGATAATAAACTGTATATATTTAAAGTACAGAATTTGATGGTTTGGGGCATATGTTTTTAATTTTTAAAAAATTTTTTAGTTATAGGTGGACACAATATCTTTATTTATTTATTTGGACACAATACCTTTATTTTATTTACTTATACGTGTAAAACCATCATCACAGTCAACATCAAAGGTATACCCATTACTCAAAAAAGCTCCCTCTTGCCCTTGGTGACTCTCCCTCCCTCTACTCCCTCCACAGCTCCCCGGGCAACAGTTGACCTGATTTTCATCTTTATAGATCAGCTGGCATTTTCCAAGATTGTATATTAATGGAATCACACAGCACTACTATTTTTTGGTATCAGGGATTGAACCTGGGGTGCTTAACCACTGAGCCACATCCCTAGCCCTTTGTATTTTATTTAGAGCCAGGGTCTCCTTGAGTTACTTAGGGCCTCACTAAGTTGCTGAGGCTGGCTTTGAACTCACAATCCTGCTGCCTCAGCCTCCTGAACTGCTGGGATTACAAGTGTGCACCACCGTGCCTGGCGGCACTACTCTTTTTTATCTACTGCTGTCCACCCCCCACCCTTCACTCAGTATCATTACTTTGAGATTCATCCATATTATTATATTAATAGTTCATTCTGCTTTATTGCTGGGCTGTCCCATACTGTAGAGATAGATCACAGTTTTTCCATCGGCTTATTGATGGATATTTGAGCTGTTTCCTGTTGGGGCTGTTAAAAATAAAGCCAAGTGGCACATGCTGTAATCCCAGTGATTCAGGAAGCTGAGGCGGGAGGATGGCAAGTTGGAGGGCAGCTTGGGCAACTTAGCAAGATCCTGTCTCAAAATGAACAGTAGAAAGGGGCTGAGGATGTCGCTGAGTGGCAGAGCAGCCCTGGCTCCATCCTGGGTACCGTGGGGGCTGTTGTGGACATTGTGCTAGGGCAGTGGTCTTTCATCTGCATGTAGATACTTGTCACCATCACCCAGGCACAGATACGACATTTCCACACCTCAAAAAGTCCTCTTGTACTGGTCCATTTTGCTTTAAAGATAACTGCTATTTGACTTTCATCACAATGAACTGTTTTTGTTTTCCTAGAACTTCATATAAATTGAATTAAATAGCAATGCAATTGATTTTCTTTGGTGTCTGGTGTCTGGCTTCTTTTGCAAAACACTTGATATAAATCCATGTGGCTGCCTGTGTGGGTAGCTCACTCTTATTTTATTTTTTATGTTTGGTATGGGGATTGAACCCAGGGGCCCTTTACCACTTAGCTACATACCCAGTACTTTTTACTTTTTATTTTGAGACAGGGTCTCAGTCAACTGGCTTTGAATTTATGATCCTTCTATCCCAAACTCCTGAGTTGCTTAGATTACAGGCATGTGCCACTGTGCTTGGCTAGTTATTCCTTTTTATTGCTGTGTAATACTCCACTGGCTAGATAAAGTGCTTCTGTCAGTAGACATTTGGGCTGCTTCCAGTTTGGGGCTCATAAATAATGAGGCTGCTAACATATGTGTGTAAGTTTTTTTTAGACACATTTCTTTATTAGCCCTGGGTAAATAGCTAGGAGTGGAATTTCTGGTTCAGAAGGGATGTGTTCTTGTTACTAGAAACTGTCAAGCATTTTTCCAGAATGTCTTTGTTCTTTTACACCCTCACCAACAATGTATAAGAGTTCCGGCTGTTCCACATTCTGCGGACACTTGGTATTGCCAGGCCTTTAATCCTAGCTTTCCTGCTGGTGAGCCCTTGTATCTCCTGGTGGTTTTCTCATTTCCTTTGTGACTGATGACTAATAATTTGAGTTGAACATTCTGTTGCATGCTTATTGAATTTTATTTTTCATTTAAATGTTACATTATTTATTTAAACCATGCTAGCCAGCTGTGGTGGTGCACACTGGTAGTCCCAGCTACTTGAAAGGCTGAGGTGGGAGGATTCCTTGAGCCCAGAACTTCAAGACCAGTCTGGACAACGTCAAGATCCCATCTCAAAAAAGAAGAAGGAGGAGAAGGAAGAGAAAAATATGTTTAATATGAGACGTCTAACTACAGAAATATAAGAACTACAGCATGAAAACTTTTACCTTATTTCTTCAATTTCACTCTCTGGTCTTAACTAACAGTAATTTAGTTTTTACAGCCTTCTTTTTCTTTTCTTTTTTTGTGTGCAGTACTAAGGATTAAACCCAGGGGCGCTTTACCACCAAACCACATCCCAAGCCCTTTTTATTTTACTTTGAGGTAGGATCTTGCTAAATTGCTGAGGCGGGACTCAAGCTTGCAGTCCTCCTGCCTCTGTGTCCTGGTCGTTGAGATTGCAGGTGTGCACCACCACACCTGGTTACATTCTTATTTTTCTATGCTTGCATAAACAAATATAATTACATACACACACACAAATTCAGTTTACTTTTTCCTTTTTTTTTTTTTTTTTGCAGTGTTAGGAATAGAGCCCAGCACTCTCTGCATGCTAGCAATTGCTCCAACCCACAAATTACATTTTTAATCACACACACATAAATCTCTTGTTTTTATTAAGCATATACTATATGTAGATTTCAGGTTAAGGGATTAACAAGCATCAGACCACTGAAACTGCCCAATAATTCTAATAGTGTGTGCATGGCAACCTTGAGGCCATGGATTCAATCCACCATCACCAAACAAAACAAAACAAAGCAAAACAAAAAAATTTGAAATACCTGGATGAGGAGATTGGGGCCCAGAGATGTTAACACTGTTGCTGAGCTTTCATAGCTCATAAGTGGTAATGCCCATACTTAAACTCTGGTCTCTCTCTCTCTCTCTCTTTTTTTTTTTTTTTTTTTTGGTACTGGGGATTGAACCCAGGAGTGCTTAACCACTAAGCCACATCCCCAAACCTTTTTTTTAATTTTAATTTTTTTTTTTAATTTTGAGACAGGGTCTCACTAAGTTGCTTAAGTCCTTGCTAAATTGCTGAGGCTGACCTTGAACTTTCAATCCTCCTGCCCCAGCCTCCTGAGTCACTGAGATTATAAGCATGTGCCACTGCAGCTGGCAATCCCTGCTCTCTCTGACTTCAAAACTCCAGGTTGGACTGAGATGCCGTCCTTTTACATTCACTCAATCTTTCATTCATTTAACAAATATTCTTTGAGACCAAGTGAGGCCCAGCCCTGCCTTTCAGAGCCACAGCTGAGCTGAAGCACCAGCCAGCTACATGGACTACTATGATCTAGGAAGAGAGGGGCATGATGGGAGAAGGAGGGGGACTGGGTGTGACCCAAGGCTCAGGTCAGGCAAGGGTCCTGGAGGAAACAATCTTTGAGGAATGTATAGAATGCCCAGCAGAAAAGAATGTCAGGTTGAAGCAACAGTATGGGGGACATGGGCAGTGAGTGCTCTCTGGGAGTTCCATCCCTTCCCTGAGCAGGACTAGGGTTGAGTTGAGGCAGGTGGGGAGGACAGTGTCCACAGCAAGTTCTTGGAATCATCTTATGGAGCCCGGTTCCTTCCTGACCAGAAAGGGGAACCAGGGATGGGCTAGAGTCACAAGGGATTGGGGATGGAAATTCCTTCCCTTCCCCTCCCGTAAATGCTTCTACGAGGGGCACAGAGTCTTGGCTCCGAGAACACCTGAACACTATGTTTCACCTATGAATCCAGAGGGCTGCTCTCTGGACCTGCTGGTATTGGACTCCACCCAGCACCTGCACCATGATTCAGTCAGGAAGGGACCCACTGCCCCCTGGTGGTAGTCCACGCACAGCCGCAGAGGGAATTCAACTCGAGGGTGAAATGGGGCTGGGAACAGGGCTCCAGAGGTCCCGCTTATCTCAGAACCCCCATCTCAGTTTCCAGCACTACCAATCACCCAGTTGTTCAACATGAACTCACCTTGAGCCCCTTCCTCCCTCAAGGACTCCTGTGTGCCCCATCTCTGCCCCTTTCATCCTGGGTCATTGTCCCTTTCTCCTGGCTCCCTTCTCAGGTCTGTCTGGACCATGGCTCTAGTCTCTACACCAAGGCAATGGTTATGTTTTAACATTTCTTTTTTTTTAAATTGTTTTTTGATGGACCTTTATTTTTTATTTGTATGCAGTGCTGAGAATCAAACCCAGTGCCTCACACATGCTAGGCAAGCGCTGTACCACTGAGCCCCAGCCCCAGCCCCAGCCCCAACATTTTATTTCTATTTCAATAAAAGTTACATATAGCAAGTGCACAGTTGGGTACCTTTTTTTTTTTTTTTTTGCCATGTTGAGGATTGAACCTGGGCACATGCTACTCAAGCACCTTGCCACGGAGCTACATACCCAAACCTTTCTACTCTTCATTTTGAGACAGAGTATTAATAAGTTGCCAAGGCTGGCCTTGAATTTGGGATCCCCTGCCCCAATCTCCCGGGGTAGCTGGGATTACAGGTGCGCACTTGATAATTTATTATTTACGGTTCAGATGTAGATGAAGCAACAGGTATGGATGGGAACTGGAACGTTCTCTCCAGTCCCTTTCCCGTCCATGATCCCAGCTGCAGTCCTGCCCATGCCCATTTAAAGCTCTTATAACTTTTCTTTTTTCTTTTCCAATGCTGGGGATGGAACCCAGGCCTTTTCAGTACTGGGGATTGAATCCAGGGCCTTAGCACATGCTAGGCAAGCACTCTACCACCAAGCCACATCCCTAGTCTGAACCCAGGCCTTTGTGTGTGCTAGGCAATACCCTACCACTGACCTGCACTGCCTTCCCCTGCCTGGAACTATTTTTTGGGGGGTGGGGTGGGGTACTGGGGATTGAACTCAGGGGCATTCCACCACTGAGCCACATCCCAGCCACATTTTGTATTTTATTTAGAGACAGAGTCTCACTGAGTTGCTTAGTACCTTGCTTTTGCTGAGGCTGGCTTTGAACTCCTGATCCTCCTGCCTCAGCCTCCCAAGCTGCTGCAATTACAGGCATGCACCACCGTGCCCAGCTCCCCTTTGTTGATCTTAAAAAAAAAAAAGTAAGCTTATATTAGGAGAATGAATTGGGAACCTCTATATGTTCCTATGATCTAGAATAGTTTCTGTTAATAATCAGAACAATCAGATCTTCAAACGCTAGATGAAACCGAGTTAAAAACCTAGTAAATCCATCTGGGCCTGATGCCTTTTCCAACTCTCCAAATTTTATTAAAAATTTCAAACTACAGTAAAGCTGAGTGCTCTTCACCTGGAGCCACCAATTCCTAACAGTTGCCATGTCTGCTTCCTCTTCCTCACAGACACATGTTCCACTTTGTGCTGTATCAGCTTGGCTCAGCTGGAACTGACTTTCCTTGAATTCTCTCCCTGTGGGATTCTGAATTGGGTTGGTCACTAAATTAGTTTGTACCAGATTTGGAAAGAGAAGCAACTTCTTTTTCTTTTTCTTCTTCTTCTTTTTTTTTTTTTTTTGGTGCTGGGGATGGAACCCAGGGCCTGGCGCTTGCCTGGTGTGCTCCACCCCTGAGCTGCATCCCCCAGCGCCGCCGTGGCGCAGCTGCACTGCCTGTGCTGCACTTTGGTGGAAGGCTGCAGGCTCTGTTGCTGGTGGCCATGGTTGTCGTTCATCTGCTAATTTGCCTGGGATTTGTTGGGTTTGGGCAGCACCTGGGCCTGCAGCTTCTCCAGTTCCCATTGTGTCTTTTCCTTCAGCTTCTTTGAGTTGTGGGCCAGGTTTGTGCACCACTCAAGGAAAGGACCCTGTTCTCCGGCAGATCACCTGTCTCCTCAATATTGAAAAGGGTGGGGGACAGACTGAGGCCCCGGTGTGTTCTGCCCTTGCTCTCCCTGACTTGGCAAGCCTCTCTCCTTTCCAGCTATTAGCAAGTTATAGAACCTCACACAGCTGGCTCCTCCATGGCGGCCCACATTGCAGAGGCCTAGTTCCTATACCAGTCACCCAGAGTGACCCTTCCTCTCTAGTTAAACCCTAACTGATACATATGTATGTGCACAGGTATACACAGACACACATTAAAATTCTTTGCTCAATTCCAAGTACTGCTGGGGAGAAGAAAAAATACTTTTTCTCAATTGTCGAAAGGTAAAATGCCGCTAGGCATGGAGGCATACACAAGTAATCTCAGCTACTGGGGAGACTGAGGCAGGAGGATGGCACGTTTGAGGCCAATCTCAGCAATTTAAGGAGATCCTGCCTTAAAATAAAAAATAGAAAGGGCTGGGGAATGTAGCTCAGTGGTAGAGTGCCTCCGGGTTCAATTTCCAGTACTACAATAAGTCAATAAATAAATGAAAACAAATAAATAAAGGAAAGATAAAATGCAAATATCCAACCTTCACTCTTAACTATATTTTAAAAAATACATCTTCTGCCAGGGTGGTACACTCTTAATCCCACAACTCAGGAGACTGAGGCAGGAAGGTGGAATTCCAGGGCAGCCTGGACAATTTAGGGAGGCTGGGGATGAAGGTTAGTGATAGAGTACCCCTGAGCTCAATCTCTGGTATCACAAAAAAGGAGGAAAAAAAAAAGTGTGTGTGTGTGTGTGTGTCCTAATACTTAGCATATCTTACATAAGCCCAATTCTATTATCTCACTTAGGAGGCACTGGATACAAAATTATCCAGCACACCATCTGTGTTCAGATTTCTGTAACTGCCCCCAAAATGTCCTTTAAGCTTAGTTTTATTAAATTGTATATTCTAATTAGGAATCTGACAGTGAATTTAGTTGTTACAGCTCCTTAATTTTAATTGTGTCTCTGTGCACATGTGTGTGGTATTAGGGATTACACCCAGGGGTGTTCTAATGCTGAGCTACATTCCCCAATCCTTTAAAAAAAAATTTTTTTTTAGTTGTAGTTGGACTCAATACCTTTATTTTATTTATTTATCTTTATGTGATACTGAGGATTGAACCCAGGGCCTTGCATGTGCTAGGCAAGCACTCTACCGCTAAGCTACAACTCCAGCCTTAAATTTATTTTTATGTTTTGGTTGTAGATGGACACAATACCTTTAATTAATTTATTTATTTTTATTCGGTGCTGAGGATCCAACGGGTCCCAGGCGAGCGCTCTACCACTGAGCTATTCCCTTAGCCCTGCCCCTCCCCCCCCTTTTTTATACTGGGGATTGGACCCAGGGGTGCTCTACCACTGAGCCACCTACTCAGCCCTTTTTATTTTTTAATTTTGAAACAGGGTCTTGCTAAGTTGCTCATGGCCTTGCTAAGTTGCTAAGGCTGACCTTGAACTCATGATCCTCCTGCCTCGGCCTCCAAAATTGCTGGGATTACAGGTATGCGCCACCATGCCCAGATCCTTAATTTGTAAATCTAGAACAATTCTTTTGCTTTTTTCCTTTCGTGACTTTTCGTGAAAATTTTTTTTTTTCTTTTCGTGAAATTTTTTTTTTCTCTAAATTCCAAGGCAATTGGAGAATGTCCCATCATGTTGCTTTGTCTGTTTATGATTTGATTCAGACTGAACTTTTAGGGCTATAACATTAAACAGGTGATATTGGGTGTTTCCTGTTCCTGCCACATCCTTTTAGGAAGCACTTAATGTTAGTTTGTCCACTAACAACCTGGAGAGTGCAATCTCTTTAATTACCTTTATTACTAAATATTTTTGATACTGGGGACTGACCTAGGGGCACTATAACCCTGAGCTATGTCACAAGTCCTTTTTAGCGTTTATTTTGAGACAGGGTCTGGCTAAGGTTGCCCAGGCTGGTCTCCAGATTTTGATCCTCCTACCTTAGCCTCTTGTGTAGCTGGGATTATAGGCATGTGCCATCAGTCTGACTACCATAATAGTTTTTATTTTGTTTTATCTTGTTTATTTATTTAGTACTGGGAATTGAACCCAGGGGTTCTCTACCACTGAGACACATCCCAGACCATTTTTTTTAATTGGTTGTTCAAAACATTACAAAGCTCATGACATATCATCTTTCATACATTTGATTCAAGTGAGTTATGAACTCCCATTTTTACCCCAAATACAAATTGCAGAATCACATCAGTTACACATTCACATTTTTACATAATGCCATATTTGTGACTGTTGTATTCTGCTGCCTTTCCTATCCCCTACTATCCCCCCTCCCCTCCCCTCCCATCTTCCCTCTCTACCTCATCTGTTGTTGTTCAGTTCTCTCCCTTGTTTTTTTTTAATTAAAAAAATTGGGGGTACTGAGATTAAACCCAGGGGTTTTGCCATAAAGCTATATCCCCAGCCATTTTAAATTTTATATATTTTGATGGAGGGTCTTGCTGAGTTGCTTGGGGCCTCATTAAGTTGCTGAGGCTGGCCTCAAACTTGGTTTCCTCCTGCCTCAACCTCCCAAGCCACTGGGATTACAGGTGTGCACCACCATGCCCAGCTTGACGACGACTTCTTCTTCTTCTTCTTCTTCTTTTTTTTTTTTGTAATGCCTGGGATTGAAGAGGGTCTCCATGCAGACTAGGTAAGTGCTCTACCACTGAGCTATATCCCTAGTCTTTTTTTTTTTCAGTTTAGATGGAAACAATACTTTATTTTTTGGGTACCAGGAATTGAACTCAGGGACACTAGACCTCTGAGTCACATCCCCAGCTCTATTTTGCATTTTATTTAGAAACAGGGTCTCACTGAGTTGCTTAGCGCCTCACAGTTGCTGAGGCTGGCTTTGAACTCAAGATTCTCCTGTCTCAGTTTCCCGAGCTGCTGGGATTACAGGCATGCGCCACTGTGCCCAGCTCCCAGTCCTTTATTGAGATATTTTTTAACAAAGTTGTAGTGTTGCTGCTGAGTTAGGTGGCTCAAACTTGTAGTCCCAGCTACTCAGGAGGCTGAGGGAGGAAGGGCTCAGAAAAGAGCACTTGAACACAAGCCAATTTGGAGACCAGCCTGGGCAACGGGGAGCAGAGTGAGACCCCACCTTAATAAAAAAGAAAAAAAAAAGTGAGCTGGGCAAGTGAGGTGGCACTTGCCTATAATCCCAGCAACTCTTGAGGCTGAGGCAGAAGGATCAAAGTTCAAAGCCAGCCTCAACAATTATCAAGAATACAAGCAATAATAAGTGTTGGCGAGGATGTGGGGGAAAAGGTACACTCATACATTGCTGGTGGCACTGCAAATTGGTGCAACCACTATGGAAAGCAATATGGAGATTCCTTAGAAAACTTGGAATGGAACCACCATTTGACCCAGGTATCCTGCTCCTCAGTCTATACCCGAAGGACCAAAAATCAGCATACTATAGTGATGCAGCCTTATCAATGTCCATAGCAGATCAATTCACAATAGCTAAACTGTGGAACCAAACTAGATGCCCTTCAACAGATGAATGGATAAAGAAACTGTGGTATACATACACAATGGAATGTTACTCAGCATTAAAGAGAATAAAATTATGGCACTTGCAGGTAAATGGATGGAGTTGGAGAATATCATACTAAGTAAAGTAAGCCAACCCCCAAAACCAAAGGCCAAATGTTCTCTGATAAGTGGATGCTGATCCATAATGGGGGGAAGTGGAAGGCATAGGAAGAATGGAGGAACTCTGATTGGGCAAAGGAGAGGGAGAGGGGGAGAAGTGGGATAGGGGCAGGAAAGATGGTGGAATGAGATGAAGGCATTACCCTAGATACATGTATGACTGCACATATGGTGCAACTCTACATCGTGTACAACCAGGTGGAAAGTTGTGCTCCATTTGTGTACAATGAATCAAAATGCATTCTGTTGGGGCTGAGGATATAGCTAGTCGGTAGTGTTTGCCTTGCAGGCACAAGGCCCTGGGTTCAATCCCCAGCACCACACACAGACACACACACACACAAACACACAAACAAATGCATTTTGCTGTCATGTATAACCAATTAGAAAAACAACAAACAAGCCAGCAACTTAGTGAGGTCCTCAGCAACTTAGTGAGACTCTGTCTCAAAATTTAAAGAATTAAAAAAAATTTTTTTTAGTTGTAGTTGGACACAATATCTTTATTTTTATGTGGTGCTGAGGATGGAACCCAGTGCTTCACACATGCGAGGCGGGTGCTCTATCACTGAGCTATGGCCCCAGCGCCCATAAAGAATTTTTAAAAAATATTTTTTTAGATGTTGATGGAACTTTATTTTATTGATTTATTCATATGCAGTACTGAGAATCAAACCCAGGGCCTCACACATATGCTAGGCAATTGGTTTACCACTGAGCCAAAACTCCAGCCTCCAAATTTAAAGAATTTTAAAAAGGGCTGGGGATATAGATCAATGGTTAAATGTCCCTGGGTCCAATCCCTGGTACAAAAAAAGGTGTTCTGTTCTATTACTGGTTATTTCTTGTATAATGAAGAGTGGAGGGGAAAAAAACTCAGAAAGAACCCTGAGTTAGGCAGCTTTTGTCAGTGACCAAACACCTGACATAACATTTTGAAAGGAAAGATTTAGTCTGGCTCACATTTCAGAGGTTCCAGGCCATGGTCTGCTGGCTTAAGACAGAAATATCCGTGGTGGAAGGGTGTGACAGAGGAAAGCTGGTCAGCTCATAGCAAGCTAGAAAGAAGAGGGAGGGAAGGGGAGGGCAGCAAGAAAGCATGAGGCACAGGGAAGGGGCTGGGGACACATCCCCAGTGACCCACTCCTTCAACTAGGTCCTGACACCTATAGATTCCTCCGCCTCCCAATATGCCACCAAAGAGAACCTCTCAGTGGATTAACCCACTGACCAAGTCAGAGCCCTCATGGTCCAACCAATTCCCCCAATCCTACCTCTAAACAGTGCTGGGCAACACCCCAGATCCACTGCTCACTGTAGTCCACCTTTCTAGGCTTTTCCTGCTCTAGCGAGAAGGGAAAACCCAGGGATTAGGAGTGGAGATGCAGGTAGTGACAGCAGAGGGCTTGATCCTGCTTCTCAAAGAATCTTAGTGCAATTGGCCCAGCAGTGGGGGAATGGAGGATCACATGCCTGGGAGATTCATCTTCAGAGTAAAAGAAATCTGGTTCCCAAAGACAGTACAGAAAAGAAACTCCAGGGGAGGAAAGGGTGCCAACACCCTTCTCCCCACCTCCTCGCCAGGGTCTCCTCAGCAGGAAGACTGGGTGCCTGGGGTATGTTTGTAGCCTTTTGGTGAACGGGAGCACAGAATAGCTTATGATCTAAAACAGCACTGTGCTGTTGCCATGGAGGTCCCAGGGTGGGATGTCACCAACAGATGTCTTCAGATTGTTGGAGATTCATTCAAGGAAACAATTGCTATTTTCGTTTTGTGTATTAAACATCTGCTGGAACAGCTCCTCCTGTATCCAGGAGGAGACATGTTCAAGAGGGGCTTCTGTCACAGTCTGGAAGGAAGCGTGGTTTAAGAGGGAGCCCCAGCAAAGAGCTCCCTTTCATGAGCTCTAGAGTATAAGTAGTGCTAAGTAATTACTTTACTTCACCATGATGTCTTCTGGATCTAATGACAGGTGAGTGAGACCTGAGTTACCAACATCAGGTCAGGGACCTCTGCTCATGCCAGGACCGGGACACCTCCAGGGTGGGAAAGAGTGGGGCCAGCTCCCTGGCAGGTTCCTCCTTGTCCACCTGCTTTCTGACTCAGGAAAGAGCTGGAGACACCCAGTGTATTTGGGACAGAGACCAGGGCTCGGGGATATGTAGATGAGAAATGGGAAAACTGAAGCCCAGAGGGAAAAGGCACTGGCCGAAGTCACCAATAAGGCAGCAGCCCGAGCCAGAGTGCTGGGCTGCGGCTCCCATGCTCTGGGTCTGTGAGCGGGCAGGGAAGGCTCTGGCCCTGACTCTGTGGGGTGAGGGAAGGCTGCTGTTGTCAGGGAGGGAGGGTTGGGGGAAACAGAGGAGGGAAGACAGCAGACAAGAGGAGGTAGGGAGGAGGAGCTCAGAGAAGAGCAGGAAGCTTGGAGACCAGAAAGGCAGCGTGTTTAATGTGGGGTTTTCTCAGGCTCCTGGGAGCTTTTCAGGACAGGGGTGGTACTGGGGTTGGGGAGTGGGTGGGGGGCGGGTGACAATCACACCCTGGGCACCCTCTCATGAGCTCTAGAGTATAAGTAGTGCTAGTTAATTACTTTATTCACCATGATGTCTTCTGGATCTAATGACAGGCCATCCAACCTCCCCGCCACCCACTGAGCCAGAGTAGAACAGGTTTTTATTTATTTATTTATTTATAGTTTATTTTATACCATTGAACCCAGAGGCACTTAACCACTTAGCCACATCCTCAATCCTTTTTATTTTGAGAGAGTCTCACTAAGTTGTCCAGGCTGGCCTTGACATTGCAATTCTGTTGCCTCAGACCCAAGCCGCTGGGATTTACAGGAGTGCAGCACAGTGCCCCGTTGGATCCAGTTTTTGTGATGCCTGAAACTTCAGAAATTTGGGGGCTCTCTTTATCTTTTATTTATTTTTTATAGTGCTGGGGATCTAACCCAGGGCTTCATGCATGCTAAGCAAGCGCTCTGCCACTGAGCTACCTTCTCAGTTCTAAACTTATTATAATTCCTCTGCTACCGTTTTAGTGCATAACCAGATCTATTTATCTAAAAACAAAATCGTGCTGGGCATGATGGCACATGCCTATAATCCCAGCAGCTCAGAAGGCTGAGGCAGGAGGATTCAAAGCCAGGACTCAGCAATTTAGTGAGGCCCTGAGCAACTTAGCAAGACTGTCTCTAGATAAAATATAGAAAGGGCTGGGGATGCGGCTCAGAGGATAAGTGCCCCTGGGTTTAATCTCTGGCAAATAAATAAATAAAACTGTGAAGCCAAAAAAGAATAGTAACTGTTCTTTAGTCTTGGAGAGGATCACGTGGGAATGTGCTTTATTACTTTTCTGGAATCTTTTGTTGATTGTTGCTCAGGCTGGCCTCAAATTTCCTTTTGTTTTGTGTCTTTGGTACTAGGGATTGAACCCAGGGGCACTTCACCACTGTTACACCTTCGGCCCTTTTCTTGTTTTGGTGGTGGTGAGGATTCAACTCAGGGCCTTATGCATGCGAGGCAAGTGCTCTACCAACTGAGCTACATCCTGAGCTTCCCCCAGCCCTTTTTATTTTTTATTTTGAGGTAAGGTCTTCCTAAATTGCTGAGGATCTCATTCAATTGCTGAGCCTGGACTCTAATTTGTGATCCTTCTGTCTCTGCCTCCCAAGTTGCTGGGTTGAATTGTAGGCATGCACCACTTAGCCAGGCTGTTGTTTGTTATGTGATTCTGGGCATCAAACCCACGGCCTTGGCATACTAGGAAGTTCTCTACCTCGACTCACCCTTAATCCCCATGCTTTTTTGTTTACATTGATATATGAGTTATTTGCCACTTTCACATCAGTTGCCCCAAATCCACCTTTACAAAGTTACAATGCCAGAGAAATAAATGTAGTAAGCTGGGTGCAGTTACAAGGGCCTGCAGTTCCAGCTACCGGGGAGGCTGAGGCAGGAGGCCCTCTTGAGCCGAAGAGCCTGGGAAACACAGTGAGATCCTGTTTCAAAAGAAAAAAAAGAGGGGGCGGGCAGGAGTGGAGGATAGCAAGTTCAAAGCCAGCCTTAGCAACGGTGAGGTGCTAAGCAACTCAGTGAGACCCCTGTCTAAATAAAATTCAAAATAGGGCTGGGGATGTGGCTTAGTGGTTGAGTGCCCCTGAGTTCAATACCTGGTACCAAAAAAAAAAAAAAAAAGGAATGTGGTAAAGTCTAATGTTGAACTACTTCTAGATGGTAGTTTTCAGTGTCTGAAACACAATAAGTATCATAGTGTTTCCCTCCATATATGAAAGTTTTCACCATGCCCTTATTGGTTTGATGTGGTAACCTAGGGTGCCCTGGCACACAGAATGAGAACCATGGGTCCATGCTCTTTTCATTATTTCATTTAACTTCCTCTCTCCTCTCAGTGTTTAGAATCAATCTGAATGTCAAAAACCACAAATTCGGGGCTGGGGATGTGGCTCAAGCGGTAGTGCGCTCGCCTGGAATGCGTGTGGCCCAGGTTCGATCCTCAGCACCACATACCAACAAAGATGTTGTGTCTGTCGAGAACTAACTAACCAACTAACTAAATATTAAAAAAAAAAACAAAACCACAAATTCAACACAGTTGAACAAAACCATTCTTGGGCTGGAATTGTAGTTCAGTGCTAGAGCACTTGCCTGGCACATGTGAGGCACTGGGTTCAATGCTCAGCACCACATAAAAATAAATAAAAATAAAGGTATTGTGTCCAACTACTACTAAAAAATATTTATTTTTTAATTTTTAGGTGGATACAATATCTTTATTTTATGTGGTGCTGAGGATCGAACCCAGTGCCTCACAGGTGCTAGGTGAGCACTCTACCACTTAAGCCACAACTCCAGCCCCTAAAAAATATTTTTTAAGAGACCATTTCTCCACTTAGAATGAAAACTCTTTCCTCTGGGAACTGACAACAGTTTAATTTATGTAAAAGGCACGATTGTCCTCTTACATCTGAGATGTAAAACTGCCATATTTATTTATTTTTCTAAGCCAGATGAAACCAGCTTTAAGCCTTCCCTGGTGGAGGTCACTGAGACTTCTGATATCTGTTTTTGCTGTTGTTTGTTGTTTTGGTGACTCCTCCTTGTTCCTGGGCTTGTCTTAGGACCACAGGGCTCTCACAGTCCAGGCAGAGCCTCCCACTACAATGCTCCCCAATCTAGGGAGAGCAGCTTTTCTATCCTTTGCCCCAGGGCTAGGCTGCGGGGACAGAAAATTCTGTGGCTCTTGCCACAAAGGGAAGGTTTTGGTATTTGGAGCCTAGATACCCTCCCCACCCCTCTCCAAAGCCCTGCCCACCAGGAGCATCAGTGCTTTTCTGGAAAAATCACTGCTCCCCAATTTTACCTTTTTTTGGGGGGGGGGCTGGGATAACCCAAACTCTTTCTTTGGCAAGAAACATTCCAGTTCCCCAGAGTTCTTAGGCAGGTAGTCTGGGAAACTAATGTGGCCCTCAAACGTATTTTGTTTGGCCAGAGTAGAGTTATTAACATGTTTAGTTTTGGGCATCAGGGATTGAACCCAGGGCTTATACATGGTAAGTGCATGCTGTACTACTGAGCTACATCCCCAGCACCTTATTGACACTAAAAAACAAAAACAAACAAACATTTCAACACTTAAAAATGGAGAGATATCATATAATTCCTACAATCTAGACTCCAGGGCTCACTGCCTGGAAATGACTGGTAGGATCTGAGTGAGCAATACTCCCTGAGGGCAAGGCATGTGCTCTACAGTTGGCCACTTCTGTGGTGTCACTCATGTCTGCATGACCCTTGCAATCATTGAGCTTGAGACCCTGGTCTAGGCATTTTTTTTCTTTTTCTTTTTTTTTTTAAAGATAGAGTGAGAGAGGGAGGGAGGGAGAGAGAGAGAGAGAATTTTTAATATTTATTTTTTAGTTTTCGGCGGACACAACATCTTTGTTTGTATGTGGTGCTGAGGATCCAACCCGGCCGCATGCATGCCAGGCGAGCGCGCTACCGCTTGAGCCACATCCCCAGCCCTGGTCTAGGCATTTTAAAAAGAAAGCCTTTTGGGGGGCTGGGACTGTAGCTCAATGGTAGAGCTCTTGCCTAGCATGCATGAGGCACTGGGTTAGATCCTCAGCACCACATAAAAAATAAATAAATAAAATAAAGGCATTCTGTCCATCTGCAACTACAAAAAAAAAAAAAAATTGCATCCTGACCTCGACTCCAAACACACACACACACACACACACACACAGTTAACTTGAGTGAAAGGATGTCCCAAACTCAAGCAGTGCCCGCCCAGCGGGTCTTTGCAGGCATGTGTGTTGGGGGTGGGGATGAGAGCGGTGGAGACATCACATTTTCATCCTCTGCCAATGCATCCAGCAGAGAAGAAGAAAAACAGAGGTAGGACATTGACTGAACTTTCCACAACTCAAGCATTTCTCATATATATATATATATATATATATATATTTTTTTTTTTAAGAGAGAGAGAGAGAGAGAGAGAGAGAATTTTTTAATATTTATTTTTTTAGTTTTTGGTGTACACAACATCTTTGTATGTGGTGCGAGGATGGAACCCGGGCTGCACGCATGCCAGGCGAGTGCGCTACCGCTTGAACCACATCTCCAGCTCATTTTTTTTAAAACTCTATTCTGTTCTTTTTTTATATATATTTTTTTTAGTTTTCGGCGGACACACTCTTTGTATGCGGTGTTGAGGATCGAACCCGGGCCGCACGCATGCCAGGGGAGCGCGCTACCGCTTGAACCACATCCCCAGCCCCTCTCATACATATTTAGCATACAGAACTCATACATATTTTGCACCAATTTCTGCCTCAAGATGCGTCATTCCTTAACAATGATATTAATAGGTAACATTCTGCTGAATTCACACCAGGTTCCCAGTATTGGGTAAAGTACTTTATAAATATTGTTAGAATTCTTTTGTAACTGCTCCTAAAAGAGTGTAGGGGATCTATAATGGCTCCGAGGTCAGGAAGAGCGGGTGGGAGATGAGCATGGGAAAATAAGGCTGATGATGTAGCTTAAAAGCACAAGGGCGGAAGCCTAGGGATGTGGCTCTGCTGTAGAAAGCTTTCCTTCCCAGGGTCCTGGGTTCAATCCCTAGCACTGGGGGCCGTCGTTGGAAGCAGAAGGGAGGAAAGTGGGAGAAGTGGCCGAAACCCTGTACTCGGGGCTCTTCAAGGCACCCAGCGTGTGCGGGGGCCCAAGCATTCAGGTAGGTGGCTCAGTAGGCCTGGCGAAGGCAGCCGCAACCAGCTCCTCTTTTTTTTCTGGTTCGAGACTACTTCTTGTTCTTCTGCATATTTCTGGACAGATCCCTCTCAAGTTGTCCTTTCCCCTAGTATCTACCCGCATCCATCTGCTCACCAGGAGGACTCCCGCCGTCACGTGACCGGCCCCTAGATCTCAGGATTCTTCCCCCGCCCCCCAGCTGCTGGCGCGCACCCAGCTCTGCAGAGGCGCCGGCCGCGCATGCGCAGGTAGGTGCACCTGCGCGCCAGCGACAAGGTTTCGGGGAGCCCTGCGCCCTGCACCTACAGCAACGCCAGGTCCTGATCCTGGGCTGCAGTTGTAGATAGTGACTTCGTCTGGGTTCAAAATCCCACGGGTTGGGCTTCCCGTTGGTGCACGTCCGACAAGTTGTCCATATAGCCAAACGTCTCCTTAGGTCAGGTTCCTGAGGCTGTTCCTGGGCGCTGGAGTATTCCTCTTGAGCATCAGGAAGTCAGTGTGCTTGTCCAGTCATGCGCCTGCGCTTAAAGCGTGACTTGACCTGCCTGAGCCCCGGGAAAATGATAATAATAGCACCGACCTCGTTGGCCTGAAGTGAAAATTCCTGAGAACTCTACATGGTGCCGTGCATGCATCGATCTCAGTAAATGCAAAACAAGAATATAGAACAAAGGGTAGCACTGTGTGAAGGCTGTGCGGGGGAGGGGGAGGGGCGTTGGCCCTTTAATGCTGATAATCTCTCTGGCTCCTCAGAGCCATCCTGCAACAGAGGTCTGCAAGTTTTATTGTTCCTATGGGGAAACCAAGGCTCAGAGGTATCAAGAAGTCTAGAACGAGATCTTGGATTCCACATGCAGTGTGATTCCAATTCGACACTGCAAAGTCAGGGTTCCTGGGCGAGTTCACAGTCTGTCACCCACTCACTTCTTGAAATATCCTATTTAAAATAACATCTGTTTTGATGCTATTTTATTTTGGATATTCCCAGTGAACATCTCAGGTACACATCAGGAGACTTTTTTTTTTTAACTATTCCTTTTCTTGTCCTTCCTTCTGCAGAAAATTAGGATCTGTTATATTTTATTTGCTGTGAACTTTGAGGAGCCCTCCAGGGCACAGAACCTAGGCCTCAGAGCCCTGGATTCCTGAAGCCAGGTTCACCCCTGGGGGCTCTCCCTCCCACCTTGCCCTTCAGGCTTTCTCCCTGTAGACACACTGACCCCCCTCTGTTCCTGGAAGGACCAAACTTCTTTCTGCCACTGGGTCTTTGCACTATTGTATGTTTTCCAGAACACTCTCTCATCTCCTCCTGCTGCCTTTACCTAGCTCAGGAAACCTGCTCTGACTGCAATCCAGAGAAGGGGTCAAATACCTTCTCACTCACTATCATGGACCCCTCTTCTGCTTCAGAACTTTCCAGAAGGGTAACTTGGAGCTGAACAGGACTCCTTGACTGCCATCTATCTCCTCAACCAGAATACCAGCTCCTTGGGGAAGCTATACCTGATCTATAGCACATGGCCTGGACCTTGGTGGCACTCAGTAAATGCTTGTTGACTCACTGTCCAAATAAGTGACAAGAGGAGCCCTTGCCATGACTACTTTAAAAATTCTACTAAAGAATTTTCCAGTATCTAATTTGTATTTTCATGACAGATACAGAACTGTGGAGTCTCATCAGGTGCAGCAGCACATACTTGTAATCTCAGCAACTCAGCAGGCTGAGACAGGTGGATCACAAGTTCGAGACCAGACTCAGCAGTTTATCGAGGGCCTAGCAAGACTCTGTCTCAAAATGAAAAAATAAATAAAAAGGGCTGAGGATGTAGCTCAGTGGTAAAGTACCTCTGGTTTCAATCCCCAGCATCAAAAAACAAAACTAAACTAAGGGAAAAGAAAGTGTAGAGTCTTTGTTGACATGTGCCAGCTGGATAAAGAAGGAGCATGTGGCATCACAAGAGCATCATAGATCCCCTCATAAATTATCTCCTCCTCCTTCCAAATGTACCCAAAGGCTATTAATGTTCTGTGGGTAAAAGCAGCACTTTGTCTCTAGGTGAAGCCAAGTCAAGGTTCTGTAGGGGTAGACTGGAGTAGAGATGAGAAGATTGTCAAATTGTCTTGCCATAGGGCTGGTGGTTGACTAGGACATGTGGCTTCTTTAGTGTGTGTGGGGGGAGAGGTACTAGAGATTGAACCCAGGGGCTTGTGGATGCTAGTCAAGTGCTCTATCACTGAAGTACCTGCCCAACCCTTTTCAAAGTTTATTTTGAGACAGGTCTCACTAAGTTGTCCAGGTGGCTTGAAAGTTTCAATCATCCTGCCTCAGCCTCCCAAGTAGCTGGGATTTCGAGCTCTTCCCCAGTTTTTACATTTCTTAATAATATGAAGAAAAGAATCTAGCTTT
This sequence comes from Marmota monax, assembly GCF_021218885.2. NCBI lineage: Eukaryota > Metazoa > Chordata > Mammalia > Rodentia > Sciuridae > Marmota > Marmota monax. The sequence goes on from NW_026692912.1 coordinate 20,262,531, forward strand.
TATAAAAAATTATTTAATGATGAATTTTACTACTACTAGCTTTTCTGTCCTTTGTGATGTTTAATTGATTCAACTTGGTTTTTATTTGAAGTCAGAAGTGAGCCAAGTTCCTTTTCTTTCCTTCAGTGCCAGGGATCAAACTCTGAGCTTTGTGCATGCTCTCTAGGCAAGCACTCTAGCACTGGGTTACACCCCCAATCCTTGTCTGTACTTCAAACGCAATATTTCCCATCAACAAAGAAAGTCCAGTAAAAACTGACCTAGGACCCATTTTGGTAAATGTGGACTCCAGGGAGGAGATACTAAGTCCAGAGTTGATCCCATAGCACATCCCTAACAGATTTGGGACTTAGAAACTTCTAGACTCCAGACTAAGATCAGAATCTACCTGTTGTTGTGCATGGTTGTAGGTCTAGTGCCCAGAATAGCAGTTTACACACATTAACGAGAGAACTATAAATATTTGTTAATGGATGATACACAATCTGACATGAAGTCATAATGCTGCTTCCAGTATCTGAGCTTGGTTTTTTTTTTTTTCATCTGAAAGTGGAGATTAAAAACAATGCCTAGTCGGGCATGAAGGCACACACCTGTAATCTAAGCAGTTCAGGAGGCTGAGGCAGGAGGATCCAAAGTTCCAGGACAGCCTCAGCAATTTAGTGAGACTGTGTCTCTAAACCAATAAACCAATACTGGGGATGTAGCTCAGTGGTAAAGTGCTCCTGGATTCAATTTTCAGTACCAATAATAATAATAATAATAATAATAACAATGTTATAAAATAATAAAAAATAATTTTTTATTTATTATTTTTCTTAGTATTATTTTCTTTATCCAGCTGGCACATGTCAACAAAGACTCCACACTTTTTTTTCCCCTTAGTTTAGGAAAGAGAGGGAGAGAGAGGGCACCCACGTACCCAAGGTTATGTCGTGTCTGGACAGCGTACTATAATAATAGGTCTTATCTCCGAATTCCTTCTGTGGGCAGGGGGAAAAGGATGACTCTCAAAAGGAGTAAAGACAGAACCATAACGGGATTTTTTAAATATACCTGTGTCCAGATTTCGAGCCCAGAGGTTGTAGAGGAGACTTTAGGACCCGGCACTCGACGCTCGCGGCATGTGAGGTGAGGGGGGAGGTCGTGCCTGCCGCACCAGCCAGGGACTGCCTCTCGCCCAGCCGCATCCCGGAGGGCGGGGCCAAGCGCCCGGGTCGCAGTGCGATTGGCGGAGGCGCGCGGATGACGCTATCGGCTGGCGCAAGGCCCCGCCCTAATTGGCCCCGCCCCCGCGCGCTCCGGAGGCTCGGCAGCCTCGCTCTGGCTCGCGCCGCGCCCCCGCGCCGAGTCCGCGCGTCAGTCGGTCCCGAGCGCGGCAGCGGGGCGGCGGGCTGCAGCCTTCCGAGCGCGCGGTTCGAGGAGACCGCGGTGTCTGCGGGCGTCGCGTAAGGAGGCTTGAAGCCCAGAGAATCGCGCAGCGCCATGGCCCCCATTGGTCTCAAAGCTGTGGTCGGAGAGAGTAAGTGGAGTCGGGGTCCTTCCCGCAGGCGGGGGTTGCGGCTGCCTGGAGGAGCCCCGCGGTACCTGACTGCAGCGCCCCGGCCTCCGCGCCTGGACGCTGGCCCACCCCTCTGGGGGCTCCAGGCCCGCAGGGTCCCGTTATTTTGGTGCCGCCCACCCGGGAGGGAAGTCCTTCCCGGCCTCCTGCGGCCCGGCCCCGCTCTCCCCTTCCCGCTTGTGGTCCCTGTTCCTGCCGCTCCCCTCTGCACCCCAGCTCCTTCTCCTTTATCGCCATCCCCCTTCACCTGCGCCACTCACTCCATCCCTCTCCTCTCCCCCACTTCTTTCCCCTTCACCCACACCTCTCCTTCATCAACATCCCGCTGTCCTTTTTACCTCTATCCCCTCGCCCCCATTTCTCCATCTCTCTTCCCCCCTCGTCCCATCCTCCATTCCCGCTTCACCCCCGGACCCATCCCTCCCCCTTCACTCCGCCTTTATCCCCGCCAGCCCATTGCCCTCCTCTGCAGCATCACCCCGGCACCCCGATTCTTCGTCACTCTCATTGCCTGTCCCCCATTCCCCCTCTCCCCTTCCTTGCCTTTATTCCTCGAGCTCCCCGATTCCGCTGCTTTTTCTGTCTCCCGTCCCTCTCTCTTTCCCACCCTCCCTCGAGAATCGTGACGAGAGAAATCCCGGCCTGTGTCCTCCTCTCCTCCCTCCCCCTCCCGGGAGCCGAGCCGCGGTCCCCGGCTGCGGAGACCCACCTGGGAGCGGCTCGGCGCGCGCGGCCCGGCCACTCCTGCCAGCTGGGGAGGAGACGCCTGTTTTCCAAAGGCTCTGCTCTGCTGGGCTGAGCCGCCTCACTCCTCCTCCCCATCTCCGGGCTTGGCTTCCAAGGGCGGGGTCTTGCCTGGGTCGCGAACCCTCTTCCATCACTCGGAAGAGAGGAGGGCTTCTGTGGACCGCGGGAGGATGGCCCTACCCAGCGCCGCAGTCTGCAGTCTCCCTCTTTGCAGGACTCAGCCTGGCTCGGCTGACCGTCTTAGGCAGCTCAGACATTGCTGCAGGGAGGAAATGGTTGTTTATGGGTTTGGATGAAAGGCCCAGCATGAATGGATTTAGAAAAATGGGTGGTGGTGAGCGTCGGCTGCAGCGGAGTGAGGGCTGATGGGGAATATCTGGAAAACGGCGTTCTCTGTGCTAAATAAGATCAGTGATTATGTGTAGAAAAATAGCGCCTCTTCCATATTTTGGCGTTTCTTTATGACAAAAAAAAAAAAAAACGTGTGAGGACTGCTGTAGCTTTTGCTTACTCTTGAGTTAAGGGAAAATTAAAACTGGGCTTTTCTCTGTAGGAGAGGATAAAAAAGGAAAAAAATAAAAATGGTGGAAATTTACAGTTTCCTTTCCAGTGATTCTCTCCTATTACGGCGCTCGCAGTCTTGCTCCGTGTCTGCTCTCCAGTGCTTTCGCTGTTGTCGAGTTCTTTTGGAGCTTCATAACTGTTTTTCCCTTTCCTTATTCTTCTCATCAGAATATGGGAAATATTCCTATTGAGGAGTCTTGTTGAATGACCTTACCTGACCTATTATATCAGAAGAATATTGTTATAAAAACTGAACTCCAAATGAACATTTGTTAAAAGATGCTTACAGTAACACCCGAATTATCCTGGCTGTTTTCTGAGGAGAATCAGTGTTTAAGACTGGAAGAATCCACAGGGATCCCCTTATATCAACATCCTTATTTTACCCAAGGGAAAGAAATGGAGATTTGCAGCAGTTAATGACTTGCTAAAGTCAGTGTTAATTAATTTTTTAAAACCTGGTGTCCATTTCTTTGCAACCTTAGTTAAAAAAAAAAAAAAAACTTTATTATTCTATACATACCATTTCCTTCCAATATCCTTTTAAAGCGTTAAAAAGTAGGGATGACTGGAATATTACATGCTACATTGTTTCAAATGTTATATTTGAATACTTCACTTAGAAGATAAAATTCCTAACTGTTGTAGAAATCAAGTTTGTGCATCCTTTTGTTAGGACCCTTGTTTTTCCAGGTGGCTCCCTAGTTCCCCTCCCTTGTTTTCTGTAGAAGCAAGCATAAAGGTAAATAAAAGCAAAATGAATCAATATGCAATATGCCTAAAATTTATTACTGAAATAAAGCAAAATCACAGTGTAAAAAGTGAAAGGAAACCCGTTTTACCTAAAGCGGTGAATGTGGGATTCTATTGCTGTAATGATTGAGTTAGGCATATATTCTAGAAAAATATATTATTGCAATCTTTTGTCACTGATACAGGTTAATTCTGTCTCCTAATTTGAAGATGGGTTTTTTAGCTTTGCCTTTTTCTCTAAAAAAATAAAGTAAAATAAAGGTGTTTTCTAACCTCTGTGTGCCAGTTTAGATGTCACCTCCACACCCTGGTCTTCCCAATCTAAACTAACATCCTTAATCACTATTTATCTTTTTCTTTTCTTTTTTGCTATTTGGGGTTTGAACCCAGAGCCTTGTGCTTGCTAAGCAAGCACCCTACCTTTGGACTACCTCTCTAACCCTATTTATGACATTTTTTTCCATGATAAATTAAAATGTTTGTTTACTTTCATAGCAATTAAAATGATCTTGTTCTTTTTTTTTTTTTTTTTTTTTTGGTGATGCGGAACAGTGGCAGAGAGGGTGATTGTTTCATACACTTGAATGTTACTTCTGCCAGAGCAGGGTCTTTATTTTATGTGTTTGGGTGCCAAGAACAGCAGCATACTGGGGAGTTAATATTTGTTGAATGAATGTTACTTAGAATATGAAGGAAAGCAAAATAAATATTTTTTTGCAATGCTGGCAGTTGAACTCAGGGCTGGGTGCACAGTAGGCTCATGCTGTATAACTGAGCCACTTTTCTAGTTCCCTGTTGTCCCTTCTGGGTTGAGCTTTATTGAGTAGCCAGTAACTACAGCTACAAAAAAAAAAAAAGTGGAGGAGATGCCAGGTGCGGTGGTAATTCCAACTACTGAGGAGGCTGAGGCAGGAGAATCACAAGTTACTAACCTCAGTAATTTGGTGAGGCCCTAAGCAACTTAGACCTTGTCTCAAAATAAAAATGGTTAGGGTTATAGCTCAGTGATAGCTGAGGAGACAGGTTGCCTTTACTTTAGTTATTCATTCAACAGACATTTATTCAGAGCTTACAAAGAGCCGTGGAGGCGCCTGGGCTGTAGCTCAGTGGCAGAGCACTTACCTCGCATGTATAAGGCACTGGGTTCAATCCTTAGCACCACATAAAAATAAACAAATAAAATGGAGGCATTCTTTCCATCTACAACTTCAAAAAAAAAAAAAAAAAAAAAAAGAACCATGGGGTTATAAAGCCAAGTAAAACATGGGACCACTCTTATGTTGTTCTGGGAAGTTTTTCCTGTTACTTTCCTAACACAGTTTCTTGTTGTTCTTGTTGTTGTTTGTACTGGAGATTGATCTCTGGGACCCTCTCTATTGAGCTATATTCCCAGCCCTTTTTACTTTATTTTGAGACAGGGTCTCACTAAGTGGCTGATGTTGGCCTTGAACTTATGATCTTCCTGCCTCCACCTTCTGGGTAGCTGGATTACAGGCTTGCACACCACTGCACCTAACTCCCAACACACTTAGGCATGCTCACTATGGTATACTTATGGTCTTGCCCGTCTAGATTATGAGAGAGAGAGAGAGAGAGAGAGAGAGAGAGAGAGAGAGAGAGAGATGCTGTGCTAGGGATTGAGCCCAGGGCCTAATGCATGTTAGGCAAGTACTTTACCACTGTGCTATATCCGTAGCCTGATTCTACTCAATTTTTTACTTTTTTATTCTAGTTTTTTTTCCCTCTGCTTTGCAAAGAGATTGTAAGAAAAAGGAGAATTCCACTTTTTTGATGGCATCTATGTATGTTAATATATGATATTTCATGTAAATCCATGCTGTAGTCTAGAGTTCTCACCTATCCGCTGAAGTTTTGTGTTACAAAGACTCAAGCATTCTCATATGTACTATATTTCTTGTTATTTCCTACCTGTTACCAGTTTCTTCACATGTACTTTTGTGTGTGTGTGTGTGATACTGGGGACTAAACCCAGGGGTATTTTACATCTCCAGTTCTTTTTATTTTTTATTTTGATTCAGGGTCTCCCCAAGTTGCTGATGCTAACTTCAAACTTGCAATCCTTCTGCTAGAATGACAGGCTTTCATCATCACATCTGGCAAAATTCATCCTTTTAAGTGAATAGTTTTTTCAAATTTCAGCTGTCACACCCAATCTTGTGGCCACCACCAAAATCAGAATAAAGAACAGCACCCCACCCCCTCCAGATTCCCTTCTGGTATCTGTTTACTGTCAAGTCTTTCCTGCCAGCCCCTGACAACCATTGAACTGCTTCTGTCTCTATAGTTTTGCTTTTTCCAGAAGCCGGGTCAGTGGAATCATATGGTATGTATCTTTTAAAAGATGACTCCTTTTGCTTAGCATGCTGCATTTGGGATGCATTCACGTCTGCATCTCTGCCATCTGTTTTTGTTGCTGACTACTGTCCTGTGGTAGGGTCACTGCAGTTTGCTTATCCATCCTCTAGCTGAAGGACATCTGAGTTATTTCCAGTTATGGGCAGTTAGGAATAAAGCATAAAACATTCAGACACAGACTTTTGTGTGAACATATCATATTGCTATAAAAATTCCTGGGATTAATGGGTCATATGATAAGTTATGTTTAACTTTATATAAAAATGCCAGTTTTTATTTTCTTTTTTGGTACTGGGGATTGAACCCAGGAGCACTCTACTACTGGGCTATATCTCAGCCTTTTTTATTTTTTGAGACAGGGTCTTTCTAGGTTGCAGAGATTGTCCTTGAACTTGCACCCCTCCTGCCTCAGTCTCCTAAGTTGCTGGGATTTGAGAAATGTCTTTCTTTACCTGGCCTTGTTACCGAACTTTGAGAAGGCTTCAAATATTTATCAGAAATGGAATTTAAAAATATTTCATACAGTCTGTAGCTTGTCTTTTCATTCTCAATATTTTTTCAAAGCAGAAGTTCTTAATTTTGGTGAAGTACAGTTTATCACCTTTTTTATCTTTGTTTTTGGTATCCTATCTGAAAAAACTCTCTAACCCAAATTCACAAAAATTTTCCCATTTCTTCTAGAAGTTATATGTTTTTAGGTTACGCATTTAGTTTTTGACTCATTTTGAGCTAATTTTTGCATATTATGTGAGATATGATCAAGGATTCTTTTCCTTTGTGTTAGAGTGTCTAGTTGTTCTAACACCATTTATAATAAAGACTATTTTTTATTATATGAGTTGTCTTTTTTTTTTTTTTTTTTGGTATGGGAGATTGAACTCAGGGATGCTTTACCACTGAGATAAGTTCCCAGCCCTTTTTATTTTTAAGACATAGGTCTTATTAAATTGCTTAGGGGTTCAGTAATTTGCTGAGGCTGGCCTTGAACTTGTCACCCATATCCAGCTACATTGAGTTGCCTTCATATCAGCTGACCATATGTCAGTAGGTCTATTTCTGGACTCTGTACTGATTCATTGATTTGTACATATGCCTTCACTCACATCCAATCTGTCTTAATTATTTAGGTTTAAACCTAAATAGAAATTAAATATTGTGATTCCTCAACATTATTCTTTTCATAATTATTTTGGTTCATTTGCTTATCTATATTAATTTAAGAATCAGCTTGTGGGCTGGGGTGGTAGCTTAGTGGAAGAGCACTTGCCTAGCATGTGTGAGGCACTGAGTTCAATTCATAGCACCACATACAAATAAACAAAATAAAGGTCCGTCAACAACTAAAAATTATTAAAAAAAAAAAAAAAAAAAAAGAGGCTGAGGATGTGGCTCAAGCGGTAGCGCGCTCGCCTGGCATGCGTGTGGCCTGGGTTCGATCCTCAGCACCACATACAAACAAAGATGTTGTGTCCACCGAAAACTAAAAAAAAAAAAAATAAATAAATATTTAAAAAAAAAAAAAAGAATCAGCTTGTTGATATCTATTAAAAATCCTTCTGGAATTTTAATATTTTATTTTATAGGTACTGGGGATTAAACCTAGGGACACTTTAGTATTGAGCCACATCCTCACCACACTCCCTTTTTTAAAATTTTGAGACAGGGTCTCACTAAGTTGCTTAGGGCCTCGATTGCTAAGTTGCTGAGGCTCGCTTGAACTTGTGATCCTCCTGCCTCAGGCTTCTGAATCACTGGGATTATAGGTGTTTACGACTATACACGGCTTACTTTTAATATTTTAGTTTCTTTGCTGTATTGCAATGTAAATACCATAATTCTTAGCTTCATAAATAAGGGAACAACTCTATGATAAAGAGAATTTCACAGTTTGTTCAAATCTCAGTTTACAAGTTCAATTTATATGAATGAACTGTATTTTTTTTTTTTTTTTTGTACCAGGGATTGAACTCAGGGGCACTCAACCACTGAGCCACATCCCCAGCCCTACTTTTTGTATTTTATTTAGAGGCAGGGTCTCACTGAGTTGTTTAGTGCCTTGCTTTTTGCTGAGGCTGGCTTTGAACTCAAGGTCCTCCTGTCTCAGCCTCCAGAGCCGCTGGGATTACAGGCTGTACCACTGTGCCTGCTGAATAAACTGTATTCTATTTTTTTAATATTTATTTTCTAATTTTAGGTGGGCACAATATCTTTATTTTATATTTATGTAGTGCTGAGGATCGAACCCAGTGCCTAATGCATGCTAGGTGAGCACTCTAGCACTAAGCCACAACCCTAGCCCTAAGCTGTATTCTTTATTAAATTTTTTTTATAGTTGTAGACAGACAGCATGCCTTTATTTTTTATTTGTTTATTTTCTTATGTGGTACTAAGGATCAAACCCAGCGCCTCAAACGTGCAAGTGCTCTGCCACTGAGCTACAGTCCCAGCCCTTAACTGTATTCTTATATATTAACAATGAATAATTAGAAGGTGATATTTAAAATAGTACCATTTACAGAGTTGAGATATAGCCCAGTGGTAGAGCACTTGCTTAGCATGTGCAAGGCCTTGGGTTTGATCCCCAGCAACAGGGGTGTGGTGGGGTGGGGGGGAGTATCATCTACAATAGAACCAAAACAAACAAATGAACACCCTTAGATATAAATCTAATAATATGTTTCAGACCTGTATGTTGAAAACTAAAAACCCTGATAAAAGAGGTAAAAGAAGCATAAATAATTGAGAAATAGGCCATCATGGATTAAAAGAATGTTACATCTATTTTTACTTTATTTCTTCTTTATCTAATTCTTTTGTGGTGCTGAGGGTTGAACCCACAGCTACATCCCTAGCCCTCATTAAGAATTTTAAATATCACCTTTGCCTGTACCTATTCTACCTTCCTATAGTTCCTAGGAAAATTATTATTTTTCCCCTCCAAAACCACACCTAGGATAGTTTTCTAAGATAAGTGAATAATATTATATTCCTGAGTTTCTTTTTAAAAATTTACCTTGTTTCGTGTGTGATAACATGGACTTTGGAATCAGAAAGATATCACTTATTTGTATCATTTTGGGCAAGTTAACTGAACTCACTCATTTGTAAAATTAAGATAATTGTGTTTAGTTTGCAAGACTCTTGTGAACATTAAAGACAATGTATATAAATTTTTAGTATACACAGTAGGGTTTTTGTTTTTGTTTTTTTTTAATTTGATACCAAGGATTGAACCCAGGGGCATTTAACCACTGAGCCACATCTCCACCACTCCCTCCACCTTCAACACCTTTCTTTCTTTTCTTTCCTTTCTTATTTATTTTTATGTGGTGCTGAGGATTGAACCCAGTGCCTTATACATGCTGGGCAAGCGCTCTACTACTGAGCCATAACCCTAGCCCTCTCCAGCCTTTTTTATATTTTATTTAGAGACAGGGTCTTGCTAAGTTGCTGAGGCTGGCTTTGAACTTGCATCCTCCTGCCTCCACCTCCCGAGTTGCTCCTGCCAGTGCACCTGCCAGTAGGTGTTTATTTAAAATGGGTCCTTTCTCCCTGTGTTATTATAAACATTAAACCAGCTAACATATCCACAGCTCTTATGCAATGTTTGGCATATGTTGAACACTATTGTAAATATTAATTATTAAAATCATTGTAACAATTGAGTGTAACCTTGAGGAATCACCCTGAACTCTTTGGACCTCTGTCTCCTCTCCTCAATGTAAAATAAGGCTGATGATCATTTATCATGGGATTGTTGTGAGCATTAAATGCACTGCCCTGGGCACCTGTGATTGGCAGATTTAATTTTATTGTTACAGTTTCATTTTAAGCAAACCAGTAGTTTGTAGATTCAGATTTGAAGTTCAGACCAATTGATCATAATCTTTAGCTCAGCTAATATTGACACCACCTTGTAGAGGGCCTGAATTGGCTTGGAAGTGAAGTGGAAAGTGGGAAGGGTGGATGAACAGGAGGGGAGAACCTAACTGCACAGGAACAGTTCTGTTAATTTGGTTGGCAGCAGTTCTTTAGCCCAGGAGCCACTTGTTTTGAATGTCTCCTTGTGCTCTGGGCATTGGTGCCTTCCTCCCTCCAGTGTTTACAGAGGGAATCCAGGGGCCTAGCAAAGAGCTCAGCCTTTTGGAGCCAGGGAACCCTGGGTTTGAATTGTAGCCTTACCACTAATAACGTATTCTAAGTGACTTAATCTCTGCGCCTCAGTTTCTTCATTGATAAAGTAGGGATAATTAGGTCGACTTAGGACCTAAGCATTAGGAATGATGTCTTAAGGGAACGGTGCCTGCTGCGGAGCTCCTGGTGTGCCCCGGCAGGAGCCAGAGGTGCAGCCTATGCTTGTGCTCTTGCTTGCTTTCCTTATCTTTCTATCCTGGAGATTGAATCCAGGGCTGCTCTATCATTAAGCTACATACCCAGGCCTTTTTATTTTTTATTCTGAGTCAGGGTTTTTTTTTAAAGTGCCCAGACTAGCCTTGAACTTGCAATCCTCTTGCCTCAGTCTCCCAAATTGCTGGGATTACAGGCATGAGCCACCTCTCCCAGCTGTTTTTTTTCCTTTTTTTGTTAATATTAACTTTTAGGTGTATACAGTATCCTTATTTTACATTTATGTGGTGCTGGGGATCGAACCCAGTGCCTTGTGCATGCTAGGTGAGCTCTGTACCACTGAGCCACAACCCCAGCCCTGTTTTTTTCTTAATAAACATTTTTTAAAAACTTGTTTCTCAAAGTTATAAAAGTAGAGTTCATTGTAAATTAAAAGTCGTACAATCGAGCATTATAGAGGTGTGGACAGTGACTAATGTCCCCTAATGTCCACTGCTGTTTCCCTCTGCCTTTCTTGCTTCCTCCCAGCCCTGGTGTAGGAGCTCTTGTTCCTGTTCTGGGGTGGCAGCTCCCAGAATGGCCTCTGGTACTTACACACCTGTGTAATCCCCTCCCACGAAGTGATGATATGTCACTTCTAAACCAGGCTGTAAAGACACAGCCATTCTTGCGCATCTTTGCCACTTTGCTTGCTCTGAGGAGTGGTTGCCTCCTGTGAGCAGCCTGTGGCAGCTCATGTGGCAAGGAATTGAGGTCAGCAAGACAACAGGCTCCAACAATAGGAGTGAGCCTGGAAATGGATTCTTCAGCCCTCTTGAGATACCTGCAACTGGTGGATAACTGGACAGCAGTGACCTCACTTGAGACCCTGAGCAGGATCACCCAGTCACGCTGCTTAGGACTCCTGGCCCTCAGAATCTTTGGTCTTGGGAGAATTTGTTATATAGCAATAGATAACTAACATGTCCTTTGTCTATTTTTCTATTTGGTGGGTTTGGGTTTTTTTTTATATTTTATTAGTTGTTGATGGACCTTTATTTATTTATATGTGGTGCTGAGAATCGAACCAGTGCCTCACACATGGTAGGCAAGCGCTCTACACTGAGCCACAACCCCAGCCCCTCTATTTGGTGTTTTTAAAAAATGGATTCAAAGACCTTAACAGGTAGATAGGTAGGAAGGTGGGTCTTAGTTTTAGGTAGATTATTTTAATTTTTTTAGAGATACTGGGGATTGATCTCAGGGGTGCTCTCATCCCTGAGCCACATGTCTAGCCCTTTCTATTTTTAATTTTGAGACAGGGTCTTGCTAAGTTGCCTAGGCTGGCCTCCAACTTGTGATCTCCTGTTTCAACTTCCCCAGACACAGGGATTGCTGGCGTGCACCACCACGCCAGTGGCCTATTGGTATGCGTTGCATATATTTTTCAAGTTTGTCTTTAAATTTGGTTTTTGTTGTTTTTACTGAGTAGAAGTAGTTGTGTCTGTCAGCCTTTCCCTTAATGTTTTCTAATGATGTTTGGAAAGCTCTCACCCAGGAATATAAGAAGTGTCAATGTTATCTTGTTACCTTTATCATTTTGTTTGATTCCTGTGGAATTTATTCTGTGAGAAGTATAGAAATAAACTTATTTTTCCCACTAAAATCAGCCAGTTATCTAAATATCATATGGTGGCTTTTCTTCCTTTGCTCATTGATTTAAAATGACACCTTTATCATAGGAAATGGAAACTTTCTCCTAGAATTTCCTAACTTCTTTACTATGCTGAATTGTCACTTGTCATTATCTAATATTTTATAGGTACTGCTTTATTTGTTTATTTTCTTGTCCACCAGCTAATGTAAGCTCCATGAGGTCACAACCTTAGTTTTGGTCGCTGTTCTGTTCAGGTGTTTCCTGTACTAGACCACCACTGGTACATAGTAGGCACTCAGTAAGTATTTGGAATGAACAACTGAATACACTTTCTTTCTCAAATCTTCTTCACATCTTCCACCCACCCCTACTGGGGTTTGAACCTGGGAGTGCTTTACCACTGAGCCACATCTCCAACCCTTTTTATTCTTTATGTTGAGATAAGGTCTTACTAAGTTCTTTAGAGCCTCACTAAGTGGCTGAGGCTGGCCTCAAACTTGTGCTCTTCCTGCTTTAGCTTCCCATGCTGCTGGGATTACAGGTGTGCACCACTGTACCCAGCTGGATGTCACTCTTGCAGTAGGATGACTAGTAGTCTAAATTGGAACAGAATTCCCCCCAGAGGTGGGTTAGGGCTCAAGTATCATCCCCGTGTCACATCAGATGTGACAGTGCATGCACATGCCCCTGGTCCAGCAAGAGCTGGAGTGTACACTGAAAGTTTTCCCAACACTTTCTGGGCACACAGCGCTTGAGACAAAAGGTGTTTGGCAGCTATTGAAGTAACTTTTATTCGGTGGTGGTTCTAAATTTTGTAGTCCTTTCTTGTAACTCAGAAGCCATAAATTTTGCACTGTAGTCCTGTGCTTGCTCTGGAAGTGCTTGGGGAATCCCCCCCTTGGACCTCCCCTTCATTGCCTCCTGTGCAGGGCATTGGTAACCTTAAGGGGAAGTGTCCAAGATTCCACTTTCATTTCAGCAAATGTGAGTTTTACTTTCTTTCTGTGCCTTTTTTTTTTTTTTTTTAATTAGGGGGAAAAAGATCCTTAAATAAGTGGGGAACATTATTGGACAGTGGGAAAAGTTTTGGATTTGAAGTCAGAACACCCAGGGACAGTTGGGTCTTACTTTTGGAGGCTGGGTGACCTGGTCTTGTTATCCACCTCTTTTTAAATTGGAAATTCTAGTCCAAGTATCACAGAATTATTTTAAGTCATATTCAAAACATTGCTTGGAAAACAATAAGGAGCCAACATAAGGGGTTATTATTGTACAGATGTAGTTACAGAGATCAGCTTCTCTGCTCAGGGTATTAAATAAATCATAGAAGAGTCAAGAAAAGGGATCACTTGCACTTTTGAAAGGAGTGTGTCTAATCATTAGACAACCGCCGACTGCCCCCACTCTGGTGAATCTTTTTTTGTTGTTTGTAAGCTTAGCACGAAGCAGTGTGCTAAGATAGACACTGGTCTGCCTCACCCTGATGTACACCCCTGGGCTCTGTGGGTAGAGTAACTACCTACAGCTTAAATTGCTCAAATCACTCTTTTCTGTTTCTTGAATGCCACTGATATTTGGCTTTAAATAACAACTAATGAATTTGATTTAAGAGCTGACCTTGTAGTAAGTAAATGAGATATTAAGTATTTGCCAAACATACTAGAAAAAGCTCTTTTATTCTTGGGAAGAAAAAAATGTAGAGAAAGATGGAGAAAATTTTTAAAGAAATAAAAAAGAATTTTTAAAAATCCTTGGAGCCTAGCTGCTAAGGTACAGATTCAGAGAACTTTAGTACCATGGAGCATGGCTAGTTTCCACCCCAGCAGGCCTTGGAGGGACCCTGGAACAGGGGCTTTCTTCCATTCAACCACAGTGTAGGTTTTATGGTAGGTCAGCAGACCTGGTCCAGATGGGCAGGGGTAACATGGTGGGAACCTGTCCTGGCTGCCTTGCCTTGATAGGGCACTACAGGTGATGTTGGGGTCTCTAGGAAGTTAGGGAGGCCTAGAGGGTGCGAAGTTCCTTCTGGCTGGGGTTGAGAAGGGAGCTGGCAGAGAGAAACTGGAAAGCTGCTTTTTTCCTTTTTTCTTTTTTTGGTACAAGGGATGGAACCCAGGAGCATTTAAACTGAGCCGCATCTGGCTCGGTCATTTTAAAAATATTTTATTTAGAGACAGGGTCTTGTTAAGTTGCTTAGGGCCTCACTAAGTTGCTGAGGCTGGCTTTGAACTTGTGATCTTCCTGCCTCAGCGTCCTGAGCTACTGAGATTATAGGCCACTAGCCCTAGGATCTTTCATCTTTGGTCAGGAGCCAGGGGATCCACTGAGGGTATGAAGTCAGGGAGAGACGGGGTTAGAGTTCAGTTTAACAAGCTCCCTGGTTGTTGTGTGGAGATTGGACAGGAGGCAGTGAGCTAGGCAGTTGTGGGGGGTCCAGGCTGGGTTAATGGTGGCCAGGATGCTGACCTGTGTCAGGGACTGAGCACCAGCACACAGGACAGGGAGAAGGAGGTAGGCTGGAAGGAGTCTTAGGGTGTTGGAAGGTCATAGTGATTGGATGTGAAAGATGAGGGGAGGGGTGGGTATCTGGGAAGAATCCCAGTTTTCTGGCTCAGGCAGCCAATCTGAAGGTCATGCCATTCACTGGGGGATGAAGGGCAGGAAAAGAAACAGGACTGGAGGGAGATCAGCTTCTATAGGCCTCTGAACTGTCTGTGGGGAAATGCTAAGAGGGCCGGACAGAGGAGTCATCTGACCCTGAAGTGGGGGTAGGTCAGTCAAGGGGAGGGTGGAGAGTGAAGAGAAAAGAGAGTGATACTGACATTGACCGGATGGGCCCAGCAGGAGCAGCCAGCAGACTTGGGAATATGAGCAGGAAGGTGGATCTAACTGTGATTTGTGACTCACAGCCCCTCTGATTGACTCCGGGACCTTGGTCTTACAGAGTCTTCAGCTCAGGATGACTGAGCTTTCCAGGTCTTTTCAGGAGTTTTCCTTTCCTAGGATTGAACCCAAAGCCTTGTGTATACAGGCAAGTGTTCTACTAACTGAGCCACCTCCCCAGCCCACTTCCTTGTGTCTTATTAAAGTAACCCAAGGATGCTTTACCACTGAGCTACATCCCCAGCCCTTTTTATTTTTATTTAAAAAAATTTTTTTTTTTGCACCAAAGGTTAAACCAGGGATGCTTAACCACTGAGCCATATCCCTAGCCCTTTAAAAAAATTTTATTTTGAGACAAGTTCTTGCTAAGTTGCTTAGGGCCTCACTAAATTGCTGAGGCTGGTCTAAACTTGCAATCCTCCTGCCTCAGCCTCGTCACTCTCTGGGATTACAGGCATGTGCCACTATGCCTTGACTGCTCCTGATCATTTGGAGAAGAAAATGCAGAAATGTCATAGTTGGTCATAATGCAGAACTATGAGGATTTGGGTTTTATGCTGTGTTCAGATGGTATCAAATTGTGGAAACTTGGCTTTGGAAGGAATCTTATAAGCCTGCAGTCTGGACTCTCAGAGCAGGAAGACAAGCTGTGGCAGATTTTTTCCTTCTCTGTGACTCCCGGGGACAGACAGCATTATTCTCATGTTTCACACAAGCATAGGTTCACAAGGACAAGTTTAAGCCACAAGAAGAATTGCAATAGTGGGACACAAAGTCTGCTTTTACTGTGCTTAGATGCACCTAGGATTTTCTGGTTGATTCTAATCCAGCTGCAGATTTGATCCTCATGAACTTCTTTGAATGACAGTAGGAACTAAGCTGCTACAGTTTGGCAGCCCAGGAGGCAAGAAGGAAGAATTTGTAGGTTGGGAGTAACCTAGTGAAGCTAGGCTTGTTGACCTCTTTGCTCAGTTTCTTTTGAGCTTTGGTATGGTCCGGGCAGCACTCTGGTCTTGGATATATCCATGTTGCTGGTGCTAGTTGCTAAGGATTTGAGGAAGATAAAACATGGGAGTTGAATAAGAGGTTCTTTCCACACTGCGTGTTGGTTATGGATTTTAGCAATAGACTACCATGAGGCACAGCATTTTAAAATCACTCAGCCTGCAGACTCATCATGCTTGAGGAAGTTGTGCTGCTTCAGGATTTTCAGAGGAGGCAACCCTGTGGCTCTGTGTTTTCCAGTTAGCTTTCTCTTAAAAGAAAGAATCTTAGGATGGATTACCTACTGGAAAAGTTTTTGTGTTTGTTTTTGTACCAGAGATTGAACCCAGGGGTGCTTAATCACTGAGCCAAATCCCCAGCCTGTTTATTTTTTATTTTGAGACAGGGTCTCGTTATGTTGCTTAGGGCCTTGCTAAGTTGCTGAGGCTGGCTTTGAACTTGTGATCCTCCTGCCTCAGCCTCCTGAGCTGCTGGGATTACAGGCAATGCCACCATGCCTGGCTGGGAAAGCATCTTAAATGACTTCCCTAATGATTTCCTCCCTTAGTTTTCTCTTTATAGAATTCCTATCCCTCAAATGCTGGACCTCATGGACTGGTCTTCTAATTTTTAAATCTTTTATCTATCTGAATTTTTGCTGTGTTTTATAATAGAGTTCCTCAACATTACATTACTGTCTATCATTTTTCATTTCTGTTCTCATGGTCTTTAAAAATTCCCAGTAGTTTTTTTGTTTTGTTTTGTTTTTATGGGGTGTATCTGGAATTGAACTCGCGGACACTCGACCACTGAGCCACATCCCCAGCCCTATTTTGTATTTTATCTGGAGACAGGGCCTCACTGAGTTGTTTAGCACCTTGCTAAGTCAGTTACCACACATCTATTGTGGAAAACAAGACCACAGACTCAGAATCTAAAAATAAGACTTGATCATTTATAAGAATGCATTCCAGGAAGGAAGGCGGGGAGTGGCCACCAGCCTAAGGCGGAAGACCACCACACCCTAAGTTCCTAATACTGCAGATGAGCCGCTCAGCAGCCCAGACCACTGAGAGAGGGAGAGAGAGGAAATAGTCTCTGAGCCCGCTAGGGATGACTGGGCAGCAAACAAAAGCCTGACCAAAGAGAGACAGAGGTTAAAAACAAATATCTGGGATACCCCAGATCCGGGAGTTTCATACTAGCTAGCTCCTCAGCTCACTCCGAAGCAGGGGATCAAATGGAGCTGGAGGCTGCTGCTTATGACTGGGCTCGTCATACCCTCCTGGACCCCAGTGTACTCCCTCAACAGGGCCATGGCCTTTAGCTCAGTGACACAGAGCAGAGAGCTGAATTCCCTGTCAGTCTCTGCCACCTATCTGTCCCCCAGCTGCGGGCAGGCAGCAAGTACTATCTGGGCACAGAGCCTTCGCCTATGTTCTGGCAGAATATTCAAACACACACAGATGCATGGGGAAGGGCGTCAAAGAACTGCCTCGCCTAGGTGATTTTAAGCAGAAGAGACAGAGGAAAATCTACATGGGAGATTTGTAAAACTTCTACAGGGAAAAAAGTATTGCAAAGGCTCAGGGGAAGAATTGACTCTGGAAGATGACCCCTAAGAGCAGACTGTCTGAGCACTCTCAAACAGAAGTCAGGAACCAAGAGCCCAAATGAGGAAATGTGCAGTGACAGAATGAGGCGGCAGTAGGCTTGCTGGGCCAAGGAGGTAGATCACAGGAAATAACAGTGCTGCAGAATCAAGAAACCCGTATCAAATCATAAGCAGCAGAATGGTTCTCTATCATGTCACCCGCCTGCACATTCAACGAGTGTCCACTCAGGCCTTTCTCTTTGTATCCTCAGCATTTTTCTAGCTCCACCTTCTTCCTGCTTGATCCTGGGACCAAACCCCAGCCCCAGCAGGATGTTTTCTTTTCCTGGTATCTTATTGTAACCAGTTCTGTGGATTTGGAAGAGGAAATAGCTCTCCTTAAACTGGATGTGTGTGTGTGTGTGTGTGTGTAGGGGACACTTCCTGCCTTCCGGAAGCTTCATTGAGTCTCTTATGTTATATTGACACCTATCGAATGGCTGTATTGAAGTTTCCAGAGGGGGCTTGAACTGTGGGCCTTGTCATGCTGCATGGGACTGAACATTTTCTAATAGCTCAGATCCATAGACCTAAAGCACTTTAAATGTTAGAGCAGAATAGGTTGGTTTGGTTAGAATCCTGGTCTTGAAAATAAGACTATTCCCATTACCACGGTCATGGACAAGTCTCTTATCTCTCTTGGGCTCAGTTTCCTTCCAACTAGATTGGGGTCTCTCAGCTGTGGCATTATTGATATTTGGGGCCTGATGAGCCTGTAGGATGTTTAGCAGCATCCTGGCCTCTGCCTATTAGATGCTGTAGGCATTTTCACTCCCTGTTAAAAACCAGCAGGCTCCCTCATCTGCTGGGTTTCTGGGATTACATGAAGCACTTCATTTTTTTCCTCCATCTTCAAAGTGCATTTTCCTTAACCCTTTGGTCCTTGGGAAACTTCATCCAAGATAATTTGGAGCCATTAGATGTGACATCTACCAATTTTAGACACCTGCCTTACCTTGGGTTCCTGCTACTCTCAAGATGCCTGTACACCAGATTCTGCAGCTCAGGAAGGAATTGCTGCAGCCCTAGAGCCTGCTCGAAGGAGTGTGGGCTGTTTGCCAAGAAACCTACAGGTTGTTAGGTGGGACCTCGGCAGATCTGTCAGCTGCTGTTGGTAATATAAAGGGCAGTGTCTTTTTTTTTTTTTCCTCATTTTTTTGGTACTGGGGTTTGAACCTAGAAGTGCTTTGCTACTGAACTAATCCCCAGCCTTTTTAAATTTTGAGACAGGGATTGGCTAAGTTGCTTAGGGTCTTGTTAAGTTGCCAGGCTGGCCTTGAACTTGTGATCCTTCTGCCTCACCCTCCTAAGCTGCTGGGATTACAGGTGTGTGCTACCAGGCCTGGCTGTTTTCCTTTGTGTGTGTGTGTGTGTGTGTGTACTGGGATTGAACCCAGAACCTCATGCATGCTATACACATCCTATTACTGAGCTACACCCCAGCCCCAGTAACAGCTCTCCTTTAGAACTAAGAGAGCAGACCTGTGCCTCTAAAGGATGTGAGGAATTCCTGTTTCCCATCTCCATTGTACCCAGTTTTAGATTTCCTTTTTACTAATCAAAGTTTCAAGGTTCATGAGGCTTTGCTTAGCGATTTTCTAGCTTCTTAACCTTTTTCTCAACCTTATGAAAAGGGAAAAGAAGATAAAAGATGAGGGTCTCCTTTGGAAGAGAGAGTGAGGTCATTTCTGTAACTCTACCCAGCATCTTTGTGGGTCTGAGGTTAGGATCTTTTTTCTCGGAAGTCAGGCATTTACCATCATGCACTCTTCTCATGTTGGCAGTGGCCCAATTTTTGGATGTCATAACCTTGAACATTTGAATCTTATGCAATCTCTGGGTGTGCTTCCCAGGGCAACAGAATCAAGCCATTGTGAACCATCTCTGTAGGTTTTAAAGCTTACGACGTTGTCCAGTCATCAGGCCCTCTCCTTTTCTCCCCACTCTTCACCATCCAAAAATCAAACTAAAGTTTCTCAGATTATAACTGGGCTAAGCAGTGTTCACTTAGCAGTTCCAGGATGGTACTCTGTTCTTGCCCTGTGGCTGACAATTTGTGGTCTCTATTTTGGTCTCTCTTACATTTGCAAAACATGATTTAGATACAAATAGTAAATTATAGTTTTAGATAACTGATATTTTATAGGGATAAGCCTGGGTACCTGTCTTAAGATGAATAGTTTCATATTAAGTGAAACTGCTTTTTATGTGATTTTTTTAAAAAAAGCATTGGCTTTAATACCTTTACTTATTGTTTTTTATGCAGTGCTGAGGATCCAACCCAGTGCCTCACTCATGCCAGGCAACTGCTCTACCACTGAGCTACAGCCCCAAACCTGTTATGTGATTTTGAAGTTTTCATCTAAAAGTTTATAATTTTAGAAATTGTTTTTCTAAACAATATAATTCACATTCCATGACATTCACCCATTTGATGTGTACAACTTAATGGCTTTAGGATATTCATGCAATGGTATGTCCATCGTTATCACAGTAAATTTTTAGAATATTTTTGTTACTTCAAGAAAGAATATTCCTTGGATGTCACCCCTAATCCTCCCAACCCCAGCCTAGATTACTAGTAATCCACTTCCTAGCTCTATGGATTTGCCTATTTTGCATATTTCATATAAATGAAATCATATCCTATGAAATCCTTTGTGACTGACTTCTTTGACTTAGCAAATGTTAAAGGTTTATCCATGTTATAACATGTACTTCATTCCTTTTTATGACTGAATAGTATTCCCTCATATGGATATACTATATTTATTTATCCACTCATCAGTTGATGGACAGTTGGGTTATTCCTTTTTTTTTTTTTTTTTTTGGCCACTATGTATACAGCTACTGTGTACTTTCAAGTATCTTTGTGTAGATGTATCTTTTAATTTCCTTTGGATATTATAACTAGGAATTGCTGAATCAAGTGGTAACTATGTTTAACCATCTGAGGAACTGCCAGACTGTTTTCCATAGCAGCTGTACCCTTTTACATCTCTGCCATCAGTGCCTGAGCATCCTAATGATTTTTTTTTTGTGTGTGTGTGATGTCTTGTTTCCCCTACCTGGACTGTAAGTTCTTTGAGGTAAATAAATTGATTTATATAGTTTTTAAATCTTGCATGTGCATTTTGTTGCAATTGCTAGACATCTCACTTCCCTGGGCCTCAGTGTCTACTGAGCAGAATGAGGGTGATTATTAGTGAGCTTCAAAGAAGATGATATTTAAGAAGCGTATGAAGAGGGTGGGCTGCTCAGTGGGGCTGCTCAGTGGTGGAGCACTTGCCTGGGCACATGTGAGGCACTGGGTTCGATCCTCAGCACCACATAAATAAATAAATAAATAAATAAATAAATAAATAAATAAATAAATAAATAAATTTTAAAAAGCATATGAGAAAATTTCTCCCATCCAGTAAACCTTCAGTAAATGTTAGATGTTACTATTATTATGAGTAATTTTTATTCTTATTGACATTGGATTATCGTTTGAATTTTTTTAAAAATATGAACTTTGAAAAGCATTTTGAATGATTGTGATATCTTAATCAGATAGGTTAAAAAAATAGTATGTAGGGGCTGAGGGTGTAGATCAGAGTAAGATCATATGCTTATTAGCATGCATGAGGACCTGGGTTTGTTCTCCTGCACCAAAACCAAACAAAAGCAAAACAGAGCCATAAAACAAACAAAACAAAACAAAACCCTACCAAATTAGTATGGAGAATTTCTAAGTGGCAGACATTTTCTCTCTGAGCGTCTGTGTCTGTCAATACCTTCACACAGCCCCACACTGCATTGCAGTGAGGGAGAGTTTGTCCTAGTCCATCTGGTTTATGAACTTGTACTGGCCAGATTAACCATGTGTGCCTGTCATGTTCCTCAAACATAAAGAGGTGTCTCTCCCCAGCTGTCCCCGTGGAAGTCCTCTGAGGCCTTTTTGGAGCAGCTCTCCTTGAACTGCAGGCTCTTGGGGGGCAGGTGTGTGGGTGCTATGGAAGGGCCTGGGTGAATCACCACCCTGTGCCTTGGGCAGATCTGCTCCTTTCATGCTCTGGAAGCTCTGCGCAGCCACCCCCCAAGAGCGACCATCCATTCTGCAGGCATTTGCCAGGTCAGCATTGTATGTGAGATGCCAGAGATGGGGTGGGCCCAGGGCGCTGGGAGGGCAGGGGGAGCGAATGGGCTCAGTGTTCTAGGAGCAGAATGCAGCCAGTGGCCAGTGGGAGCCTTCAGGGGTACTTACTGCTTTCCAGACTGATGGAGACCCCGGGCCATCTGTTTGCTCCACCCACCTACCCACACGACTCCCCTTCTCTCTCTATTCCTCGACCGAATAGAATCCTTGATCTCAGTTGGAGACTGTGTACCTGCCTTTCCTATTCCTGGAAAACTCTATCCCCCCCAGATCCTCAAGGGTTGGTTGTCACCTCCTTGTCACCTCCTTAGAGGACCTTCTCCCAAACCTCCATCCCACTCTAGTGGGTTAACCTTTTTAATTCCCTTGAGCACTGATCACTCTCTGAGGTGATTTTTATTTATACCTTTGTGATTGTTGACTGTCCCTCCCCTTCATGCTCAAGTAGTGAGTGCCTCAAGATGGGCATTTTGTTGAGCTTGTCCACCGTGGGCTTTCTGATGTCAGGAAGAGTGTCTGGCACACTGGAGGTGTTCAGTAACTACTGTCGAGTGGATGAAAAAAGCTGTATGCAGAGGACTAGGGGGTAGCTCAGAGGTGGAGAGCTTGCCTGGCATGCACAAGACCCTGGGTGGGACCCCTAGGCCCACACCCCCACACATAAATATTGCATGCAGAGAAACAAACTGGAAAATAGGAGACATATATTACAAACTCCATGGAGAAGGAATAAGAAGTTGGAACTCACTGGATCCTTTCTTAGAAGGTCAAAGCAGCAGCAGCCATCTTTTACAGAGAGGATAACAGTGCATTATGTATATTATATACATTACATAAATGCATATATATGTAATTTAGTTTGGTACCCAGGATTAAAGCCAGGGGTGCTTTACCACTGAGCCACACCCTTAGCCCCTTTTCATTTTTGTTTTGAGTCACTCTCACTAAGTTCGTGAGGGTGGCCTTAAACCTATGACTTTCTTGCCTTAGTCTCCCGAGTTGCTGGGATTACAGGAGTGAGCTTCTGTGCCTGGCCATTCTTATTTTGTGTTCTTAAGTGAATTTTTAGAGCAGTATTAAATAATGTAACCCTATGTGTATGACAGGTGACATTAAAGATCTTTTACTTTCCGTGGGCTTCTGCTGTGGTTCAACTGAACACTTCCTTCTACTTAGCCAGGGGTTCCTCTGTCCCCTTGGAATGGGGATGAGGGTCCTCATTTTCCATTTTATTTTTACATTTAGGATTTATATACATTGGTGCTAAAGTGCCATCACTCTAAAATGTATTCACCTGTTTATTACAGATCACAGAAAGTTTAAACTTTTTATTAAATATTCATTGTTTGCTATCAGAATGTTTTTGCGATTATTTTAAAATTGTATTTTATTTATTTATTTTGTACCAGGGATTGAACCCAGGGACACTTAACCACTGAGCTACATCACCATACCTTTTTATTTTTTAATTTTGAGACAGAGTCTTGCTAAGTTGCTTAGGGCCTCGCCAAGTTGCTGAAGCTGCCTTTGAACATGAAATCCCCCTGCCTTAACCTGTTGGGCTGCTGGGATTACAGGCATGCGCCACCACACCTGGCAAAACTGTATTTGTAATCTTCTTTTAAGAAAAATTTTGTTATATTTAAAATCTTGATTGGTGGAATTAATGTTTCTTAATTTTCTTATTTCTTTGTATGAATAATATGCTTTGATGGTGGCATCACAACAGACACCTAGTGCCATCTTAGGCATTTTATCTCATGTAATCTTCGTAATAGGCCATTAAAGTATTATAACTTAAGTTTTGCAAATGGAAAACTTAAGCTTAAAAGGTTTTATATTTGCCCAGGGCTGTGGATATAGCTCAGTGGCAGAGTGCTTGGTCATATGCCCCACACTGCAGAAAAAGAAAAAAATAGTAAAAACTTGCCCAAGGATACACAGTCAGCAAATGCCTAAACCTGAATTTTTAACCCTGTTTGTCCAGACCATTTTTTATTAATCTTGAGGGGTGTGGTGACTTTGCCTGGGGAGCCCCCTTGCACCCTCACCCCACTGGGTTCCTTTAAGAGAGCATCCTGTAGAACTCCCACCATCGCAGCAGGAACCTCGCTGCCCTTTGGTGGTAAGAGATAAAGGGAGTTGTGGCCTATGGTTGAACTGCCTTACTTCCTTCAGCAAAAGGAGACCCCCATCCCTACCCCTCGCCCAGGGCATATGGTCTGGCCAGTAGGACCCTCCGGGGCTTCAGAGTCCAGAATATTTGACTTGTCCTTTTTTTTTTTTTGGTACAAGGGATTGAACTCCGGGGCACTCAACTACTGAACCACATCCCCAGCCCCAATTTTGTATTTTATTTAGAGACAGGGCTTCACTGAGTTGCTTAGTACCTCACTTTTGTGAGGCTGGCTTCAAACTTGCAATCCTCCTGTCTCAGCCTCCCGAGCTGCTGGGATTGCAGCCACTGAGTCTGGGTGTCCTTGGTTTTGATGACTTGAACTGTGCTGTTCCTAAGCTTCCAGTTCATCTAGTATCAGTCCTGCTGTTTCAGGTGTTTTGGCATGCCCTGGGCTCAAGGCATTTGGCACGCGGCACAGTGCTGGGTGGTTGTATTGACTCCCTGGGCCATAAGGGTAAGGTTTTTGAGGTGCCACAGGCCTTGAGTGGACCCTGCAGTGATCCTAGATCCTGCCTTGGGGACTCCAGTTGTGATATTGGGTGCATCTGAAGATGTCTTAGGTAACCTCAGACCACCCCGCTGTGTCTCTCAGGACTGGGGAGGGGTGTGCTGAGTTCAGAATCAGAGGACCTGGAGGATGTGGTAGAGAAGGACTTACTTTCCTTCCTCTTGGCCAAGAAGGAAGCAGGGTCCAACAGGGTCTTGGACTTCCTTATTACGGAGAGATGGAAGCGCCCCTGAATCTTCAAACACATATGTGTCAACCAGGTGGGTGGGAGAGGAGGCTGTAGAGGCACATGGTTTGGTGTGCAGAAATTGGGCCTCTTGTCTGGAGCAGCTCCAGAAAGCTCTGTTGTTTTTCTTCACATAAAGAGGATGTAGGAAGGAGAGGGAATGTGATGGCCAGGGATTATATGGGAGAAGGTAGCTCAGGCAACTTGATTCTTAATGCTAAAATGGTCTCTAATCCTTGTTTCCTTTTTTGGTATAGGATTTAAAAAAATGTAGGGCAGGGTTAGAATTGGCTGTTAATAATACCCAGGACAAATATATACTCTTAGAATTTTGGAAAGGAAATAACTTTGTAGGAAGAATTACAGCTGCAGCAGTTATTTATGTCTTTTAATACTTGTGGTACTTGGTTTGATTTTCTGATTATATCTCTGCCTTCCCCAATCAGAAGATGTCTTGAGCAAAATATTTTTCCAGTGCATTTAATTTTTAGTGTATACACACACACACACACACACACACACACACACACACCCTCAGTAATAAAATAAGTTCAAATAAAGTCAGACAGAGAAGGCTGATGATATAGCTCAGGGGTAGAGCACTTGCCTAGCATGCGCAAGGTCCTGAATTCAATTCCTAATACCACAAAAAGCAAATTAAAGACCAAGAACTATGCCATTTCTGCTTTCATAGTAGCAGAAATTAAAACAGACAAACCTCAAGGAATTATTGAATGGGTTAGTAGTTAACCTGGAGAATCATACAGTACTGGTGAGAGTGTGTTATGTTTTTGGAAAAGAATGTGGCAGTGTTTATCAGAAGCCCAGAACATTTAGACTTTTCATGCATTTATTCCATGCACAGAAAGCTCTCCTGACAGATCTGTGCAAAGAAGAACCCTGGGGACACAGATGTTCACTGACACATTATCCAGAGCTTTTTTTGTATGCAGAAAGCTTGGGATATTGGAAGGTACAAATTGGCAACTGAAGATTAATTATTAATTAATAATTAATAATATTACTTCACAAAATAATATAATATTTACTTCACAAAATTTATATTAATATTACTTCACAAAAATTACATTGTGGGCCGGGCGCAGTGGCATACACCTGTAATCCCAGCAGCTTGGGAGGCTGAGGCAGTAGGATCGTGAGTTCAAAGCCAGCCTCAACATAAGCCAGGCAGGCACTAAGCAACTCAGTGATACCCTGTCTCTAAATAAAATACAAAATAGGGCTGGGGATGTGGCTCAGTGGTCGAGTCCCCCTATATTCAGTCCCAAGTACCAAAACAAAACAAAACAAAACATTGTGGTATAAGTTTTCTAATTGTCCTATGTATGTCTGTGTCTGCTTTTTTTTTTTTTTTTTTTTGGGTTGTAGTTGGACACAGTACCTTTATTTTATTTATTTATTTTTATGTGGTGCTGAGGATCGAACCCAGGGTCTCGCATGCGCTAAGCGAGCACTCTACCGCTGAGCCACAACCCCCACTCCCACCCCCGTGTGTCTGCTTTTAAAGGAAATAGTTGGAGCCTGATTTCCCTCCTGTAGCCATAGAGTTTGCACATTTTCTCCCTCTGTTGTTCTTACCCAAGAAAACCCTAACCTTAATGGAAATAAATTGCCTTTTCCTTTTTGATATGGACAGTTAGGCATTGTTGGGGCGGAAAAAGCAAACCTGCATAATTAAACTGACTGGTTTCACTTTAAATCATAATTACGAACCTGAAATTATTCCTTAGAACTGTCCAGAAATGCCTAGCACATGCAAGGCCCTGAGTTCAATCCCCAGTAAATAAATAAATACATAATCAAAAGAACTGTCCAGAAATGCTAGAACATAGTGAATTCACTGTCTCTGTCTCTGGGAAGATATTTGGTACCTTCTTTCTTTGGCAGTACTGGAGATTGACAGGGCCTTGCGCATGTTAGGCAAGCACTTTACCACTGAGCTGGATTCCCAGCCCAGAACTTTCTTTCTTCAAATCTTCTATACGACCCCCTACCTTAGCTGATAACTTCATCTCCAGTGAGGAAAACCCCTCATGATGCTGCTGTACCTCTTATCTGAGCCCATCTGCAGGCCCCCTGCCTCCCACCAGTGTGGGTGTCACATGGTCCCCTGCCTCCTACCAAGGTCAGGGTCTCTTCTATTTCAGATTCAACTCCTTCTTCCTCTTGGGGACCTCAGTCTTTCTTTCTGTCCTCTTTTTTGGTTTATTGCTAGTTTCATAAAAAATAATCTCGTGACTTTTTAAATATTTATTTTTAGTTATAACAATGTCTTTATTTTATTTTTATGTGGTGCTGAGGATCCAACCCAGTGCCTCATGCATGGTAGGCGAGAGCTCTACCTTTGAGCCACAACCCCAGTCCTCTACTCTCACAACTTTAAAAACAAGCCCTACCTTGCTTTTACATCTCTGAGTATCTTATTAGTTTTCCTAATTAGTTGTTCTCTGCAACCTTTTAGCAAAACTTGCAGAGATGGCCTGTCTTCTTTCTCCTCCCCCCTTTAGTCTGCATCCTCCTCATTGTCTCACTGAAAGGCTCATCAAGGACAAGATCATGTTTTCACCCTCATCTTATTGATCCTATCAGAGCAAGGGGTTTTCTCCAACCTTACCGCCTGTCCTATTTGGTGATTATTCCCCAGTTTTTAACTACGGCCAAAGTCACTCTTCCAAGCCTCAGAAATACTTACAACTACCTACCCAACGTCTTCTCTTGATATCTCTTAGCCGTCCCGGTCTAAAAACAACCAAAATAGAACTCTGGGTACTCTCCTCCCTTCCATCTCTCCACATGTCTCTCCATTGGTTTCCTAAGACCCACATCTCGGAGACACCCTTGTTTCTCTCTCTGCCCGTCCCAGGGCACCAGCAGCCCTGATGGCTTCACCTCTGATGTCAGTATCACATCCACCCCCCCTCACCCCTGTCCACTGCCCAGTCACGCCTGCCCCACCTGCCCCAAGCCTCCCTCCTGCTTCTTCATCTCCTTTCCTCCGGGCTTCCCCTCAGAGTGGCTGCTCTCCTGTCCAGAGCTGTCCTGCCTGTGCTTATTCACTCTCCAGAGCTCCGACTGCTGCCTTGATGCAGTGCTGCTTCTCCACTGCACGGCGGCCCTGGGAGCTGAGTACACCTTAATCACTCCTTCCTGGTACAGTGAGTGGCAAACAGTGGTTATGCAACAGGGGTTTGGGAAATGAGAGTGGATGCAAGAATGTGTGTTTTCCCTTGTGCTATTTCTAATGGACACATAGGATTCCATTGCACAAATGTAACCTGATTCTCTTAACCACTGCTCTACTATTGGATATATTTTGTTTGTTTCCAATTTTTTCACTACAGAAACATGAGACATAATTTAAAACACTATTGGGAATATTCTTGACTAAACCATGGACTATTATGCAGGAACCGTTTTTATTAATGTAGGAAAATGACTATGTGAAGTGAAAAAAACACAATACAAAATTATATATACAACATGGTCTTAACTGTGTAAAAGCACATAGAGAAACCTAATCAGAAATAAGCTAAAATGTTAATTAAGCATTTCAAATTGGCAGGATTACAGATGATTTTTATTTATTATTATTTTTAAGTATCTAAATAATGCATGGTATTTTCTTCTTTATAATTTTCTGTGTTTTTCAAGTTTACCGCAGTGAGTATGTGGGTGTTAGCTTGTTACTGGGCATTAAACCCAGGGATGCTGTACCACTGAGCTACATCCTTAGTCCTTTTATATTTTATTTTGAGACATGCTCTCACTAAATTGCTGAGTCTGACCTCAAACTTGTGATCCTCCTGCCTTAGCCTTCGGAGTCACTGGGATACAGGTGTACCCACTGTGCCCAGCTTCCTTTTCCATTCTCTTCACTTGAGAGTGGATTTGCCAGATGCTACATGATTCAGGACAGATTGGTTGCAAATGCGTCTAGGAGAATCCAGCTATCTCCTGTGGAGCCAGACATTAAGGAGGCCTGCAAAAATGTGAAACACTGCTAATCTCCATAAGATTTCTTTCTTTGTGTGAGTGTATGTGTTACTGAGGATTGAACCCAGGGACACTCTACCACTAAGCTGCATTTCCAGACCTCTTTCTATATATATATATATTTTTTTTTTTGAGATAGGGTCTTGCTAAGTTGCTGAGGGTCTTGGTAAATTGCTGAAGATATCCTTGAATTTGGGATCCTCTGGGATTAGCCTCCCAAATCACTGGGATTACAGGCATGTGCCACTGCACTCAGCTATCCCTAAGATTTCTTATTGTGGAAAATATTATTACTATTCATTAAAATGCTATTTGTTAAACATACAATGGGTTTATTATTGTTTTAAATGAATCAGTATTTTTGAACTTTTTCGGTTTAAGTCTTCATATGGCAAATGCCAATGGATATCTACTCACATAAACAGACACTGTCTGGGGGCCTCAGTTTCTAAAAGTATAAAGAAGTCCTGGGCCAGAAAGTTTGAGAACCACTGAATTAAGAGAACTCTCTTTATGGTGGGTGGATTGACTCAGTTGACAGATTGGTGCAATCATAGGATTTGAGAACAAAGCCTAAGAGCAAATAACCTAGTCTAATAGGCAAGTATGGAATCAAAGGGATAATGACTTTTTCTCTCTCTCTCTCCCCCCCTCCTCCCTCCCTCCTTCCCTCCCTCCCTCCTTAGAGATCATGCATGATGTGATAAAGAAGGTGAAGAAGAAGGGGGAGTGGAAAGTAAGTAAAACAGCCCTAAAAGTGAATTCATAAGGGAAAAATAAGAAGGGTAGTAGAGCTGGAGGGAAGGTTTTGACAGGAATGGGGGCTCTTACTGTCACCAGAGGTGCAAAAAGCTCCTGGATTGGAGAAGGTGACCTGCTCTGCCTTCCATTTTATAGGATCTTGGTTCAGAATTTATTGGTTGTAAAGCTTATTGTAAAGATCACCTAGTCAGTGCTGGGCATGGTGGCACATGCCTATAATTCCAGTGACTCAGGAGGCTGAGGCAGAAGCATCACAAGTTCAAGGACAGCCTGGGCAGCTTAGTGAGATTCTGTCTCAAAATAAAAATAATAATAATAAAAATAAAAAGAGGCTGGGGATGTGACTCAGTGGTGGAGTATCCCTGGCTTTGATCCCCAGCAGTGCAAAAAAAGAAAAAGATCACCTGGCCGGGAAGTGAGCAGTGGAACTCTTTTATCAAACAAAATCTCAACTGGAACCTGTTAGATAAAATGGAAGGTGCATTTGTTCCGTGTTCTATGGGAGAGGAGAAAGAGACTCTTCTTACTTGTTTGGTGGCTATAAAGCATCTCCAGGAGCCCAAACAACAGGTAGAGAAGCCCTCGTCTAGTCTGCCCTTTCCCTTCGAGCTGTAACTACATAAGACAAAAGAGGTAGAATGGATCATAAAGCAGCGAGCACAGGACTAGAAACTATAACACGCACGGGAGCAAGCACTGAAGCCAACAAGACTGCAAATGGCCTGGGTTCCTGGAATGGCCGTGCTGTCTTCTGTGCATGTTGCCAGCATTGTATTATCTTTATTTTTATTAATTTATTTATTTTGTAGTGCTAGGGATTGAACCTAGAGCCTTGTGCAAGCTAGGAGAGCACTATACTACCGAGCTACATCCCCAGCCCTTTTTAAGTTGTATTTTGAAACAGGGTTTCATTGAATTGTTCAGGCTGGGGAAAAATTTGACATCCTCCTGCCTCAGCCTCCCAAGTAGCTGGGATCATAGGTGTGCGTCACCACACCCAGCACATTGTCAACATTGTAAATGTTGCTTAGTCGTCTGGAGCTGGTCCTCATGCTGGCCAGGAGAGTGTGCCATTTTACTTGATCTTCCCCATGTGGTTTACACTGGCTATTCTGCCCTCAAGTTGCCAGTAGTCAAGAGCCCATAGTGTTCAGGTTCACTGGACCTGGGAAAAACAGAGCTACTTGGTACAGGAAGATTCTGAAGCCCACTCCGGCCTTTTGTTATTCTGCTTTAGTGAACACATCTGTTCTCACCACCCAGAGGGGAGGCCAGCTGGAGGGACTCTGTATGCACATCTCTTTCTCTTACCTTCCCACCAGAAATGGATTTGTAGACATGGGGGGTTTAAGCTATTCTCAAGGAAGAAAATGAAACTAAGTGGCCCTTGTACTGCAGGAGAGAGCTCTTGGGTCCACACATCTGCCCTGATGTGCCTGGCTTTCATTGCTTCCTTCACAGCTGACATCATTAAGGAGAAGATAAATTGCCTTGTTTTAACTTATGGCTCCCTCTATCCACTGTGGACTGAACGAGGATGAGAAGGGTCAGCTGAGCTTTGCAGGGTGAAGCACAGAGCAGGACATCTAGACAGAGTCCTTATGTGCCATGCCATACGTGTGGACTCTAGGATCTCTCTCTCTTAAGAATAGGCTAAGGCGGGAATGGTGGCACACACCTGTAATCCCAGTAGCTCAGGAGGATGAGGCAGGAGGATCACAAGTTCAAAGCCAGCCTCAGCAATGGCGAGGCACTAAGCAACTCATTGAGACCCTGTCTCTAAATAAAATACAAAAGAAGGCTGGGGATGTGGCTCAGTGGTCGAGTGCCCCTGACTTTTCAGTCCCGAGTCCTCCCGAGAAAGAAAGGAAGGAAGGAAGGAAGGGAGGGAGGGAGGGAGGGAGGGAGGAGAAAAAGAAAGAAAAGGAAAGAAAGAAAGAAAGAAAAGGCTCTGGCCAGGTGTGGTGGCACATGCCTGTAATCCTCGCAACTTGGGAGGCTGAGGCAGGAGGATTGCATGTTTGAATCCAGCCTCAATAATTTAGCGAAATCCAGACTTAAAATAAAAAATTAAGAGCTGGGGCTGTAGCTCAGTGGCAGAGCACTTGCCTAGCATGTGTGAGGCACTGGGTTCGATTCTTAGCACCACATAAAATAAATAAATAAATAAAGGCATGCTGTCCGTCTACAAATATATAATTTTTTTTTAAGCTTGAGTTTAAACAAAAAAAAAAAAAAGAAAGAAAGAAAAAATAAAAAGGGCTGGAGATGTGGCTCAATGGTAAGTGGCCCTGGGTTCAATCCCTGGTGCCCCTTCCCTACAAACAAAGAATAAGCTGTGCCCTGAAAAATAGTCACTAATATGATTATCTCTGAGTGTTAGCACTACAGATGATAACCCTCAACACTTTTCTTTTTTCTTTTTTGTATTTTTTTTTACAAGTACTCATTTTCTACTACTTTTTTTCTTTTCCAGTGCTGGAGATTGAACCCAGGGCCTTGTGCTTGCTAGGCAAGCACTCTACCTATGAGCTACATACCCAGCCTTTTTATTTGTTTTATATCTTATTATGGGACAGGGTCTTGCTAAGTTGCCCAAGCTGGCCTCAAACTTGTGATCTGCCTGACTCTGTCTGTCTCCTGGGTAGCTGGAATTATAGGCCTGCACCACCATACCTAGCTGGAAAGGAAACTACTTTTTAAAGGTTTTTGAAATTCAGTCAAGTTAGTAAGAGCAGACGCTGACTCCTGGAAGGTCAGGTTTGGATGTGGGACTCTGCAGACTTGTGGTCCACAGGAAATGTGGCTCCTCCCACATTCCCCTACCCCAGGTGCTCTCTGTGAAGCCTGATGCAGGGAGCTGGCGAGACTCCCGGCAGACGCCACAAGCTATTCTCTTTTCTTCCAGGTGCTGGTGGTGGACCAGCTAAGCATGAGGATGCTCTCCTCCTGTTGCAAGATGACGGACATCATGACTGAAGGGATAACAAGTGAGCACAGTGCTGTCTCTTGCTTGAGTTGCACTTGACCTCTGCCTTCCCTGGGGCGTGCTTTACTCCTTCCTACTCGCTATTCATTTTTTTTTAATTTTTTATTTGTTTTAATTAGTTATACATGACAGTAGAATGCATTTATGCACTTTGATATATCATACATAGATGGGATCTAATTTCTCATTTTTCTGAGTGTACATGTTGTAGAATCACGTTGGTCTTGCAGTCACATATATACATACAGTGATAATGTCTTCCATTCTACTATCCTTCCTATCTCCCTTCCCTTCCCTCCCTTCACTTCCCTCTAAGGTAATTCTATTCTTCTCTAGTGCCACACACCCCTTATTGTGAATTAGCATCCACATATCAGAGAAAACTTTGACCTTTGGTTTTTTGAGATTGGCTTATTTCACTTAGCATGATATTCTCCAACTCCATCCATTTACTGGCAAATGCCATAATTTCATTCTTCTTTAAAGCTGAGTAATACTCCATTGAATACATATACCACATTTTCTTTATCATTCATCTATTGAAGGACACCTAGGTTGGTTCCATAGTTTAGCTATTGTGAATTGAGTTGCTATAAACATTAACATGGCTGCATTACTGTAGTATGCTGATTTTAAGTCCTTTGGGTATAAATAAACCGAGGACCTACTCGCTATTCTTGTTTGACCTTTGGTGCTTCCAACAACCTGTGTGGCAAGACTGTAAGGCCCCAAGAGTGACCCACAGCTGCCTCTTTATCACTGACTGCCTAGCACTAATGCAGTTTTAGATGCTCATTAAGTATCAGTTAAAGGAATGCCCAAAGAAAGGTTAGATCAAGAAGAAAGATTAGGGGGCTGGAGATGTGGCTCAAGCGGTAGCGCGCTCGCCTGGCATGCGTGGGGCCCAGGTTCGATCCTCAGCACCACATACAAAGATGTTGTGTCCACCGAAAACTAAAAAATAAATAAATATTAAAAAAAAAAAAAAAAAAGAAGAAAGATTAGAACGGACACTTAACAAAGGAAGAAATCCACTCAGCCAATAAATACATGAAAAGTGCCCACCTCCTCTAATGATCAGGGAATTGCCACTCAAACCAGAGTGGGATACCACATAGGCTCACCAGATTAGAATACTTAAGCTCTGATAATGTCCAGTGACAGTGAAGAGGTAGGACAATGGGAACTCTTGAATGATGGAATGTCCATTGGTCTAGCTATCTTGACAAACCCTTGACCATGCCCAGTAAAGGTGAAGGGTTGTGGTCCTGTGAGCCAGCAAGCCCAAGGGGTGAGTGCCCAGGACACACGCACAGGAGCACTCACAGGAGCCCCAAATGGATGCAGCCAAAATGTCCTTTGAAAGTAAAGTGGCTAAATGTGCAAGGCCCTGGATTTGGACCCCAGCACCACAAGAAAAAAAAAAGTAGAATGGTTAAATAAGTTGAGGTGGAGTGTAGTCACGCAGCAGAACACGGCACAGCAATGAAAACAGACCGACTCTCCTCCGTGGCGTGAGTGAATCTGATAAACAGCGTGGAGCAAAGGAAGCAAGATACAGAGGAGTGCTCACCTAGCATTGTCCTGTATGTAAAGTTCAAGACCGGACAGTACTAAGTGCAGGGTGCTGTGCTGGAACGCAAACGGAGGTGGTAAAGGGCAGCGCTTCCATGCCAGTGAGGATGGTGGCTCTCTTTGGAGGGAAGGGAGGGGGCGTGGGGAGAGGGCACTTCTGCCACACTGGCAAGGTTCTTTTAATTGGGGCAGTGTGTATATAGACATTCGCATTACAGTTATTCCTTGTTTATGTTTAATTCATTCTTAGAGTGTTATAATTTCACAATAAATAGGTTTTTAAAAATTTTATTATTGGTGTATTATAGTTATATAATAATGGGATTTGTTATGCTATATTCATATATGCACATAACATAATTTTTTCCAATAAATAGCTTTTTTGATTTATTTGTTTTGTGGGACTGGGGATTAGACTCAGAAGGTTCTACCGCTGAGCTACTTACCCAGTCCTTTTTAATTTTGGAGACAGAGTCTTGCTAAGTTGTTAAGATTAGCCTTGAATTTGCAATTCTTCTGTCTCAGCCTGCCAAGTTGCTGAGATTACAAGTTTGTGCCACTGTGCCTAGCCAAATAAATAGATTTTTTTAAAGTTGTATCATCTACCTGGGCACGGTGACACACACCTATAATCCCAGTGACTTGGGAGGCTGAGGCAGGAGGATCATGAATCCAGAGCCAGCCTCAGCAACTTAGCAAGGCCCTGTCTCTAAATAAAAGGGCTGAGGATGTGACTCAGTGGCTAAGTACCCCTGGGTTCAATCCCTGGTAGTAGGAGAAAAAAAAAAAAAAAGTCCCGTGACCTGCCCAGGGTCACTAGCCAGAGTCATACCTAAGAGCAAGGACGCAGCCCTTCTGGCTCCTGTTCCAGAGCTCTTGTTCACATTTGTGCAGCTCTACTCTTCCCCAAGGCTCCTTTCAAGAAGCATTGTGTTTTAATCTTTCAAACAGCATTGATTGAGCAGTCTCTTGGGCCTCAGCTGTAGCTCCGTGGTAGAGCACAGAGTGAGCATGCCCGCGGCCTTGTGTACAGTCTGCAGCACCATAACCAATCAGTCGATGAAATTCCTGAAAGGAAAAGCAATCTCTTTCAAGGTATTATTCCAAGCTAGAACGTCAATATCAGTGGTACGACTGTTGCAATGTGTCTCCTGATTTTTTTCCCTTGGAGGCAGGTACCTTTGTGTGATGTGTAGCACACAGACCATTGGAGGTCTTAAAATTATCACCCTACCCCAGTTAAAGGAAGAAAAGTAGGAGGGTTGAGTTTTGCATTAAACTAGTTGAATTTAATTATTTCCTTTTAAGGTCTGTTCTTTATTCTAAGATTATGTCAGGTTTTTTGTTTGTTTGTTTTGGTTTTTCGAGATGGGGTCTTGCCAAGCTGCCCACGCTGGAAATAACTGAGATTATAGGCATTTGTCATCAAGCCCAAGCCAAGTCTTATCTTCCCTATTTATGATGTTAAAATGTCCTTAATTTATGCCGGGATGGTAGCATAGGCCTGTAATCCCAATAGCTCTGGAGGCTGAGACAGGAGAATCACAATTTTAAAACCAGCCTTGACAACTTAGCAAGGCCCTAAGCAACTCAGTGAGACCCTATCAAAAAAACAAAAAAGGCTGGAACAAAAAAAGTTCTTAATTTGTGAAATTATGGAAATAATGTCTTGTGGTTTTCCTGTTGATGTGGGAACACATGCTTTAAAAAAATATATATTTAGTTAGTTGTCAACAGACTTTTATTTTATTTATTTATATGAGGTGCTGAGAATCGAACCCAGTGCCTTGCACATTCTCTAGACAGGTACTCTTACACTGAACCACCACCCCAGCCCCTCCGAGCACATGCTTTTTATAGTATTTTTGTGTCATCTGGGGACCATGTCCACGTTAAGACCAGGCATGCCTTGATTTTGAGCTTACAAAGTTATTTTCCTCAATAAATTTTTAAAATTATTTATCCTCTCAGTTGGCCATGGTGTCATGTACCTGTAGTCCCAGCTACTCAAGAGGTTGAGGCAGGAGGATCACTTGACCCCAGGGGCTTGAGACCAGCCTGGGCAACATAGTGAGACCCCATCTCACACAAACAAACTCCAACCAAACACCCCTACTTTTTCCTCTGTCACAAGAAAGGCCCAACTCACCAAGACGCTCAACAGAGAAGAGCACATCCTGCCGCCTCCCCACCTCCATGCCCCAGGCCTGTCATCCTGGGGGCTGCTGGCTGCTGCCTTACTCTTTCTTCCGGGTATTTACTTTTTTTTTTTTTTAGTTAGACACAATACCTTTATTTTATTTATTTTTATGTGGTGCTGAGGATTGAACCCACCATTTTGCACGTGCTAAGCGAGCACTCTGCTACTGAGCCACAACCCCAGCCCTATTTACTTTTTTTAAACATACATATTCCTAAATAAATGCTTATGCTATTAAATCTGGATTTGTCAATGTTGATGTTGTCTGTTGACTTCCTGTGGTAGATGACAACTCACCTCCCCCACCGTATGCAGCTTTCCCCTACCCCCAAAGGTGGGTCTCAAACAGGATCCTTACTTAGCAAAATTTAAAAGTTCATAACCCTGTGTTGAGACTCCAAACATTTTTGGAGGAAGTCTTAGTAGCCTGTAAAATTTAAAACTCTACAACTACTGGCAAAGTAAATGTTTGGGTGACTGATTTTTTATTTTTTGGTACCAGGGATTGAACCCGGAGTTGCTTAATCACTGAGTCACATCTCCAGCTGTCTTTTGTATTTTATTTAGAGACAGGGTTTCACTAAGTTGCTTAGAGCCTTGCTAAGTTGCTGCTGCTGGCTTTGAACTCGTGATCCGCTTGCCTTAACCTCCTGAGCCGCTGGGATTACAGGCGTGGGCCACTGTGCCTGGCTAGGGAATTAATTTTAACATTTGATTTGAAAGTCTTTGTAAATGCCACAAGGTATACTTCTGAAGTGATGCCTTTTTTCACTTAAATCATCTGCATGAAGAACAACAGCCACACAGCTGTACTGTTCTCTCCATGCCAGAGGATGTCGCAGCATAGGTAAACTCCCCCTAAGCTTTATCAGGTAACAGATGAGGCGAAGATGCCCCCAAAGTAGCTGAAATGACCATAAAGGAAACAAGGAAATCAAAACCCAGCAGCTGGCTTTAACAAACAGAGTGTCGGTTCTGAACTGTTGAGTGCTGTGCGGAGGATGTGTTTGGAGGGCTTTATCCGATGTGCAGAGGAGGATGACAAGGCTGTCCAATTACTGACAAACCCAGCAGGGAGATTCTAAAGGAATCGCGATTATTTAGGACAGATGAGAAAAAACTGAAGGAAGAAGCAAAGAACCATTCTCAACAGATGAGTGGCCTTTTCCATTTCCCTCACAATAGATCAAGGAATTGAACTGAAATGCAGAGTGGGAGATATGTAGTGTGGCACGATTTCAGGCTTTCTAACATCTTAGGCATAGTGAACCGGTGGAACGCACTCCCAAGAAATGTGGTGACTTTAAGGAAGGGGTGAACGATTCTTTTTCTTTCCCCTTACTCTAGATTTTCTTTTCTTTTCTTGATTTGGCGGTGCTGGGGATGGAACCTAGGGCCTCACAAATGCTAGGCAAGCGCCCTGCCATTGAGCCCCACCCACCCTACTATAGACTTTGACTGTGTCAGTCTACATTGCTTCTAGTTTCATGACCGCCAGTCGTGTTTCCTTATTCACCTGGGCTGTTTTGTTGCCTAGTTGTGGAAGACATTAACAAGCGCAGAGAACCACTCCCCAGCCTAGAGGCTGTGTACCTCATCACCCCGTCTGAGAAGGTGAGTCCTCCACCAGAGGAATGCTGGGCTTGGGATCTCTGTGGCACAGAGTGTCTGACATTTCTAGGTTAAGCATGCATTTAACACACTGCTCTGTTTAAGCATGCAATCCATCACGGGGGCAGGGAGGGTGTGTTTGTACAAAGAGAAGTGAAAAGTTTGTTAAACCTTTTGAAATATGGCAGTTATGCAGCAAGCCGAAGCTGGCATTCCAGGCCCTGGGTCGTTCGTGTCCCCTGCACTCCCTCCTCAGGCAGGCACCCTCCCGCCAGACTTTGGGAGTGCATGTTTTCAGGGTTATTTCATCAATACCCAGTTAGAGTTCAGATTTACCTGTCTCGTAAGTGTTCAAATCAGCATCCAAATAAGGTCCACCTCCTTGCTTTTGGTTGATAATTGTCTTGGGTCTCTTGATCTATATAAAAAAAATTCCCCTCCAGTTTTCACTTTTGAAAACTGACTCACCTGTGAGTCTGCAGGTGCAGCTGTTTGTGTCCTCCAAGGGTCCTCACCAGTTTTGTGAGTCTCAGGAACCCATGTTATGTGACACTGCCACTCATTCTGGACTGAGCTAAACTCTGAAATAATCCTAATTTTAAGTCCTCAAAATCTGGCTGTGGCTGAATGAGAGTGTTAGAATCATACGCCCAAACCCCCCGCTATTTTGTGCAAGTAGCTTGAAGCCAGCTTGAATTGAGCTCAGTTCAGATATTGGTCCCACTTGCTTCTAGAATGGGATTTAGTGCCCTCTTTTGTTCCTGTCCACAGTCTATCCACTCTCTCATCAGTGACTTTAAGGACCCACCAACTGCTAAGTACCGGGCTGCACATGTCTTCTTCACTGACTGTAAGTACCCCGCGGGCTGCCCCTGCTGCACAGGGGAACTCGTTTGGCTGAACCCAGCCAGGTCAGGCCAATAGGTTTTAGGAATGTGTTTTTGTTTTGCTTTCTTTGAGATACTGAGGATGGAACCCAGGGTGTTCTACCCATTGACCAGTATCCCCAGCCCTTTTTATTTATTTTTTTTTATTTTGAGGCAGGGTCTCACTAAATTGCTTAGGGCCTCAGTAAGTTGCTGAGGCTGGCTTTGAACTTGCTATCCTCCTGCCTCAGCCTCCTGAGCTGCTGGGATTACAGGCATGTGCCACTGTGCCTGGCTGTAGGGAAGAAATTAATTGTTGCCATGGTTTTCCCAACCTTTCATTTTCTCTTCAGATAATAAATTGCATAAGTAACAAAAATAAACACACACAAATACATACCTGTTAGATCCTGCATTTCCTCCTTCGGGAAACGGCTCACTCAGAACCTCCTCCAAGGACAAAGGGCTTGGAGCCTCGAATTTTTCTGATGCTACCCTTGGCATTTCAGCCACAGCCTTGCAGGTAGCACTATATCCTGCAGTAAATTTCCATTAGTTTTTCAACCACAGAGAGATTCTGATTGAGTGGTCTTATATTAGATAGAATCTACCTCATTGCTCTAAAGTTGGCTTTCTTGTTTTGTGCTGGTTTAGATGTAGATCCCACTGGAGAAGCTATGAGAGAAGAGTGGAACAGTATAAAACAGCAAGACCTCACCTGCTCTTCTCTCTAAGGAGACCCCCTAAAATCACCTCCGAGAAAATGGAAAAGTTATAGCAAGAAATGACCTTATATATAGTACTTGAATATCAGTAGCAAAGGGAGCAAGGAAATGGCATTAATAATGTTAAGCCAATGACGTGTTTCTGGGCACCGGAAGCCTTAGTTAGGCCTGAGAGATACATAGACGTCATGGTTCCCTCCCATCTGCTTACTTCTCAGCAGTCCTGAGGGCGATGCCTGTATCATGTTTCCCACAAATTTTCTTTTCTTTCTTATTTTGTTTATCATAAATAGGTTAGATATGAGGTGCGCATTTACATTAAAGACCTTTCCTTCTCCCTTCTTAATCACTTCTGGTTTCTTTCCTTGGGATCAGAAAGCAGTTTTTGTTAGCTCTTCACGTCTCCATCCTTCTATACCCTAGAGATATGGAATATTTTAGGATGGCATGAACCTTCTAGTTGCCTTTTAAAAACCTGAATAAAATGAAGCATCTATTGGACGCATTCAGCTGTTAAATGAACCAGCCACTGCCCAGGAAACCCGACTGTCCCTGTCATTCCTGCAGCTTGCCCAGATGCCCTGTTTAACGAGCTGGTAAAATCTCGAGCAGCCAAAGTCATCAAAACGCTGACGGAAATCAACATTGCATTTCTCCCATATGAATCCCAGGTGAGGCTGAGCAGAAAATCTGCTTGCTGATTATTCTATCCAGAGCTCTGGGAGGGCGGGCAGCGTGATGGAGTGGGGGAGGGTTGGCCTCGTGTTCAGGTGGCCGCGTGACTGTTACGTATGGATGTTTATTTAATGGAAGCTGTTTTCCACAGGCGCCACTTCTGGATTCTTGTCAGCCTCATGCCTTTCTTTGTGTGCATTTCCTCCTTGCCCAGTCGTCACTGATCTTGGCTGACTCTTTAAATAACCACAAGTAGCCAGTCCTAAAAGAACCTGGCAGGAGGGGGGCAGATCAGAGGATCCCATCTGCTGCAGAGGCTGTATTGGAGATAGCATCACCTGGTCACGTGCAAGAACAGATGGTGACCTGAGTAACTGTTAACCCTTCATTCACCAAAGGCCACAGCAGCAAACTTCTCCTCTTGGAAGAAAACAAAGTTGTTAAACCAGTAAAGCTGAAGCTGGTTGTGAAAGAAAGTATCTTCTTAAAACGTCTTGTAGCAGAAAAAGAACCAAAACCAACAGACCTTTATGTTGTCATGGTGACAGGAGATGATTATAGCATATTGGATCTTTATAGAGCAGCTTCCAGAACCAGAGATTGACCTGATTTTAGAAAAGGAGGAATGGAAAAGACAGCACAAACATTTAGAGCTGGTCTTAGTCCCTTCTCACTTGGCTTGAAGCCTGTTTCCTGCTTCAGAGCAGCAATTTTTGTTCCCTGCATGAGTCCTGTCACCACCTAGATTGGACAAAGTCCAGCTTCAGCCTGTCCAACAATATTACATTTCAGAAGCTTTAAGAAAGTAATAGACCTTTTTAAAAATAATTCTCCAAAGAAGATCAAGATAGTTTAAATAAATGAAGATTTGTGAGATTAATGATAGCTATTAGGCTCAGTAGTATTAGAAATGAATTTCAAACTCCTGGGACCCTTTTAAAAAAATAAAAGGAATCAGGCACAGTGGTGCATGCCTGTAATCCCAGCTACTCAGGAGGCTGAGGCAAGAGGATCACAAGTTCAAGTCCAGCCGGGCAACTTAGTGAGACCCTATCTCAAATAAAAAAATAAAAAGGGCTGGGGATATAGCTCAGTGATAGAGCACCCCTGGGTTCAATCTATGGTACAAACATAAATAAATAAATAAAAATAAAACATTTTACTGAGGACAGGATATTATTATACTTACCAAAAACCTCATTCATTCGCTCACAGTCACAGCACAATTTCTAGCTTGTGATTTATTAAAACCAAATGCAGGGCTGGGGCTGGGGCTCGGGCTCCAGTGGTAGAGCACTTGCCTAGTACATGTAAGGCACTGGGTTCAGTTCCCAGCAATACATATAAATGAATACGACAACTAATATATATGTGTGTGTGAGTGTGTATTTAAAAAAAAAAAAACTAAAAGAATTTTTAAAACTCCAAATCCACAATGGCCTTTGAGATCTTACAGCCCCCTCTTCTGTTCTCCTGGCTTGTCATTGTTCAGACACATTAGGTGCACCTCTGCCCCAGGTCTGGGGTACCACCCATTCCTGCCCCTGAGAAGTCTCCTGCTGGTGATGAACACCCCACTTCCTCAAGCCTTGAGTCAGCTGTCCCTTCTCCATGAGTCCACGTGTCCTCCCCGTCCGGGGCATTCCTTCCCTGCTATCTTATTTTCTCATGCATTTATCAGCTTCTCGATACCGTGCAGTTTCCTTCTTATTCTGCTTAATATCTGCTCCCCCCCACACACCCCTGCTAGATTTAAAACTCCTTGAGGACAAGGGTATTGTGGTCGCTCATAGCTCCCAAATGTTTAGTGTGGTGCCTAGCGCTGGAGCAAATGAAAACATGTCCTGCAAATTCACCGCCAGTGTGGCGGGACTCCTGCGGCTCGCCCTTCCGTACACACATGCCAAGTGCATTGTTTTCTCCTCCCAGGTATATTCCTTGGACTCTGCTGACTCTTTCCAAAGCTTCTACAGTCCCCACAAAGCTCAGATGAAGAATCCTATACTAGAGCGCCTGGCAGAGCAGATCGCAACCCTGTGTGCCACCTTGAAGGAGTACCCAGCTGTGCGGTATCGGGGGTAAGGCACCCCTGTCTGCTAGGCAGGCATCCTGCATGGCTGCGAGGCGCGCCCCCGAGTCTTCCTCTGGTCTCATGTTTCCTCTAGCAGTTGTCTCAGAGGGTCAAGTTTAAGCATCTCCCTCTTAAGATCATTCTTCTAAAGGTTTTATCTTTTGAATTGTATTGTGAAATATAATGCATACAGAAAAGGGCACAGTATGTACATATATTTAGCTATCAAATAACTAAAGTGTGAGCTCTGTGCGCCTGCAGCCTGGGCTTCCCAGTTTTCAATTTCTTTCTAGGCTCTAAAAACCAATATTATTTTTGTAGAGGTATTTGAGAGTAAGATGCAATACTGAGAAAATAATTCTCCTAAGGACACTCTTCTCAGATTTTATGAGGTCATTCACTCATCCACTTACTTGCTTTGTGCTGAAGACTCAGCCACAGCCCTAGAACCCTGGGTAGGTAAGGTCTGGATATGACAGGTGAGCACAGGTGTGCACTCCTGCACCTAGCCCCGTGAGGCCAGCACCTGAGCACAGCACCCGCCAGGTGCTCAGGGCCTTTCTGGCCAACCACAGGCTAGAGGTGATATATGTGCGCATCTTGAAGGACAGGTTCAGATCTCACATGGATGGAGAGAGGGCGATTGGTTCTTGCCATTGGCATAAGCAGAAGCTTGGAGTTGGGAAGGCAAAGGCTGGCTGGGGAGGCTTGCAGGTCCGCATGGTGCATATGTAGAGTACACAGATAGTGGAGGCCTGAAAGCCCAGGTTTGGGACTGTGTCCTTCAGTGGCTTCCCTGGGATGTCTGGGGATTGGGACAGGGAGCAGTCGCAGTGCTTTGGAGGCCTGATAGCAGGGCTGAGGGGCAGATGGGTGCAGAGAAGCCAGGAAAGCAGAGCAGGGCCACTGCAGGAGGAGTGAAGGGGCTGGAGTGAGGAGTGGAAGGGAGGGGGGTGAAGATGGGACCCCAGGCAGTGGGGCCTGCAACTCAGAGGCTGCAAGCAGCATGGGCATGGGGCCGCAGCCCAACAGAGCTAGGGGGCTGAGGCTCAGACGTGTGCCTGACCTTTTTGTTTCATCCTCGGCGGGTATAGGTGGCCATGGACAGCACCTCGTGGCTGCCCCAGCGCCTGGCTTCCCATCTTTGGGGGCCTGTGCTGCAGAGCCTGCC
The DNA here is from genome assembly GCF_021218885.2 of Marmota monax. Taxonomy (NCBI): domain Eukaryota; kingdom Metazoa; phylum Chordata; class Mammalia; order Rodentia; family Sciuridae; genus Marmota; species Marmota monax. The sequence continues at coordinate 20,305,749 of NW_026692912.1, forward strand.
TCAGCACTCTCTCCTGGGTGGGGAACAGGGCCACCATGGTCCTGAGGTTGGCAAAGGTGACATCAGCCAACTCCCTACAAAGCCAGGGGGAGCCCAGAGAGTGCTTCACGCTCAGCCAGGCAGAAAGGTCTGAGCCCAGGCACTGCTGTCACCCTGGTTGTGTGAACATACATGCCACTTACCAGCCAAACCAAACAAGACCCAGTAGAGTTTGAATCAAGAGAAGTGAGAGTCATGCAGGTCAGGCCCAGATGTCCTGATCACAGGAGGGGGAGTGGCCGGGCCCGTCTGGAAGTGTGGCTGTTTACCTGGGCTTCTGCTCCATCTAGACAGTTTTTAAAAAAGAAGAAATAAGGGCTGGGCTGGGGCTCAGTGGCAGAGCGCTTGCCTAGCATGTGTGAGGCACTGGGTTCGATTCTCAGTACCACGTATCAATAAATAAAATAAAGGTCCATTGATGACTAAAAGAAAAATAAAAAAAAAAAAAGAAGAAATAAGGAAATCATTTTTTTTGTTCAGGTACCGAAGCAAGCATTTTACTTTTCCTTTTTATATACTCGTAGTATCTGCGTGTATTCTTATCGTAAAAACCCAGCACTGACCATGCTCACGCATTTCCTACCCTCCCTGTGCCATCCTGCATCCTTCCTGGGCCATGAGTGCCTCACCTAGTGCCCAGGTGGTTCACCTCTGCTCCTCCTCTTTTGTCAGGGAGTACAAGGACAACGCCTTGCTGGCTCAACTAATCCAGGACAAACTCGACGCCTATAAAGCTGATGATCCAACCATGGGGGAAGTAAGTCTGGGCCTGGGCCAGGAGGTTATCTTACAAAGTGACCACAGTGTTTATGTGACAGTCCAAGGGATGATGCAGTACTCTTGCTCACAGATGTGTGAGGGCTGCTCTTTCTGTGTGTCGGCCTCTAGTGACATGCCCAAAGCCCTTGGGAGCCCAGGTATGTTCTACATAGCCAGGATGACCAACTTGCATTCTGTTCACCAGGACTTTTGCAGTTTCAACACTGAATGTCCTCATCTGGAGATCCCCTAGTAGTAGTACAGTAGCAAAGGCAAAAAGTTGCTCTCTGTGTGCACAGCCCTGATACAGTTTAACACACGCACAGATGTGTGTCACCACCACTGCAGTCAAGATGCAGAGCTGGGAACCCAGAACATAGCCCAATGTACAGCACAAGCTTAGCATGTACAGGACCCTGAGGGCCCTTCCTGCCTCGCCCTTCCCACCCCACACAAAACAATATGCAGAGCTGTTCATCACTACTTTGTATCTAAAACAGAAAGTCCCGGGTTCTGGGAACTGCTTAGTCCCAGCTGGAAGCTTAATCACCCATTGTAGCTGAACCTGGAGAGTGCTCTTCTCCACAAACTCACTTCTGCCTCCAGCCAGGTTCTGATCTGCTTCCCAGGCCCTCACCATGGAATAGAAATATTCGAGTGTGCCTGGAGTGTTGGTGTTCTTGCCAAGCAACAAGCAGACTGGTACTGTTTTAGTAGGGCTGCTTCTTGGAGTTCTTCCTGCTGCACCCTTGACAAGCTGGGCTCTAGTAATGGGGAAGTTCTAGTTGTCTGAGTGGCCCTTGAAACATCTCCTTGTTTGCCCCCAGGGTCCTGACAAGGCTCGTTCCCAGCTGCTGATCCTGGATCGGGGCTTTGACCCTAGCTCCCCTGTGCTTCATGAGTTGACTTTTCAGGCCATGAGTTACGACCTGCTGCCTATTGAAAATGATGTTTACAAGTAAGTAGAGTGTTACAGACTCTAGAGTGACCACAACTTTGCACGTGAACTAGGAATACCTCTAACTTAAGAAAAAAAAATGTTTTTAAGCCTAGGAAAAGCAGGTGCATTGGTCCAGTCTTTCCAATAGGCCTATAAGTTTTTGTGTGGTTTCCCAGATCCACGGGGCATTTCTAGGCAGAACGAGTGCCCCTTCTGGGCAGCCCGGAAACTTCAGATCTATAGTTCACATCACGTCACCTCAGATCAGAGCCTGCTCAGATGTGGTAGTAGGTTGATTGGGCTGTGTGTGTGTGTGTTACTTAGAATTGAAACTTTTTAATTACAGATCATAAGATATGATGATGATAAAATATATCAACAGGAGTTTCTTACTGACTTTTCTGGTAATGGACCTGTTTTCTTCATTATAAAAATATTTCTCTTACTAACTATGATCAGAAACTCAGTTTCTTCCTTTTTTTTTTTTGGTACTGCAGACTGAACCCAGGGGTGCTCTACCACTGAGCTACACCCCAGCCCTTTTTAAATTTTATTTTGAGACAGTGTCTCCCTAAGTTACTGATGCTGGCCTCAAACTTGTGATCCTCCTGCCACAGTCACCTGAGTTGCTGGGGTTACAGGTGTGGGCCACCGTACTCTGCTGAAACTCAATTTCTAAAAACTAATTTTTGTTTTTATGTAAACAGATTATTATCTTTATGTCATTTTTTTTTGAACATTGATCCTGAAAATGGTGGTTTCAAAATGAAGGTTCTAAAATATGAGTAACTCTCAGCTCTTCCTTTAGTACCTGTAACTCTTGCTTCTTCCAGCTGTTCACTATCGTACATGTAACAGAATGTCAAGGGCCTGTTGAAGACAGCTAGATACCATTTAGGGATAGCATCCTACCCATCTTAGAGAGGCACAAATAGGAGCTTGGCCTGTCCCCTCTGGGTGACTCTTGTGTCAACATATAGCTGGGTGTGGGGAACAACTGTGATCCCAGCAACATGGGAGGCTGAGGCAGGAGGATCATAAGTTTGAAGACAACCTGGGCAACTTAGCAAGACCCTGTCTCGAAATAAAAATTTTAAAAAGGGCTGGGGTGCAGTTCAGTGGGAGAGCACCCCTGGGTTCAATTTCCAGTACTGCAAATAAATAAATAAAATGAGTAAATAAATAAGCCCACATAGAATCTGTCTTCACACCCTGACCAGGTGGCTCTGGGGGAGCTCATATCAGCCAACCTCGGCAAGGTAATATACACTTTGAGTAAGGAGTCTCTTGCTGCTTGAGGAATTGCAACCCGTGTTGGTGCTACACAGCTGACCTGTCTGGCCATCAGATGGTCAGCGTGTTATGAGTCATTTGTCTGATTACCTGGAAGCTGTTGTCATTGCAGAGTGGTCGGGTGAGTGCTCTGGGGACAGCAACCCACCCAAGTCCTGTCTCCTGTAGGTACGAGACCAGTGGCATTGGGGAGGCACGGGTAAAGGAAGTGCTTCTGGACGAGGACGACGACCTGTGGATAGCGCTTCGCCACAAGCACATCGCAGAGGTGTCCCAGTAAGAGCCCCTCTACCCTCGTCCTGGCCAGTGCTCCTTCCTGCCACTATGGGTGATGCGCATATTCTGGGCAACTCAGGGGAGTGAATTCCTTGCCTTAGCAAAGTTGCCAATATCCTAACCAAGAATGGCAAATTCCTTCTGTTCTCTGAGCCTGAGCTACTCCAGTTTCACAAAGTTAGAAAATCCGCTATGAATGAGGGTTGCCTTTAGGATCCTTGGAAAGCATTTGTGGCTCTCTCAGAAAAATGCTTTATAGACATTTCAAGCTCCTTCACTTGTTGAAAGCTCCAGGCACCCCCACTGTGCGGGCTTCCTGTTGCTCACCTGCCAGAGCTCATGTCTACCTACTGAACCATACCTTGCTCTGAAATCGTATCCGAATGCTTGAGTATTTAAACATTGTTATGAGACCTTTAAACCATTAGCTAGCAGTGCTGCTTTTCTAGAAAGACCCATTCTGCTATGGAGAGTTGGTATCCTCAGGAGATTCAGAGTGAGGAAGGACATTTTGGATAGTTAGTTCCATTGTTTACAGAAACAATCTCCCAATCTTTTTGGTTTGTTTTTTCTTTCTTTCTTTTTTATTTCCCCCTATGGTGCTGAGGATTGAACCCCTGGCCTTAAGGCATGGGAGGCAAGCACTCTACCCAGAGCTGCATTGCTACATCCCTGGCCCTTCCCTGACCTTCTTGACCACTCTACCTTAAAAATTACTAATGTACATTTTCAGTAATTAAACTTGTCTATGAATTAGTCATATACATATACTTTATTGCACTAATATATGCATTTTGCAACATACATATAAGTTAGTGTGTTTTTTCAAACAAAATGTGTACATTTCATTTTGTATGTTCAAACACATTTGAAAAGAATGAGGTAAAATAAAGAGGAATAGATATTTTAATGCCTTCTTCTCTCACTTTTGTTTTGGGGGGTGAGGGGTAATACTGGGGACTAAAGCAGGGCTTCACACATGCTAGACAGGTGCTCTCTCACTGAGCTGCATCTCCAAAAATAAGTAAATAAACTTATTCATAAATTTATTTTTTAGTTTTGGTACTGGAAATTGAACCCAGGGGCGCTTAACCACTGAGCCACATGTCCAGCCCCTTTTTTGTATTTTATTTAGAGACAGGGTCTTGCTAAATTGCTGAGGCTGGCTTTGAACTTGTGATCCTCCTGCCTCAGCCCCTGGAGTCTCTGGGGTTACAGTCGTGTGCCACTGTGCCCAGCCAGTCCTTTCATTTCTTTTTTTTTTTTTTTTATAGTAATGAATTACTGTTGATAGTCTTAAGTCTTTTTTTTTTTTTAAAGAGAGAGAGAGAGAATTTTAACATTTATTTTTTAGTTCTTGGCGGACACAACATCTTTGTTTGTATGTGGTGCTGAGGATCAAACCCGGGCCGCACGCATGCCAGGCGAGCGTGCTACCGCTTGAGCCACATCCCCAGCCCCTGGTCCTTTCATTTCTATGGGTCAGATTCTCACTAAGTTGCCTAGACTGGTCTCAAATTTGAGGTCCTCCTGCCTTGGCCTCCAAGTTTCTAGGATTACAGGCAGCATCGCCATCTTGACTTTTGATGTTTTCTTCTCTTTGCCCTTTGACCCAGCTGGGGCACCCCTGGCAGCTAAGTCTCCGCATAGCCGTGAAAGGAGGCTGGTGCTTGACTACTGTGCCCTGTGCAGAGCCCTTGGTGTTGCTGAGACTTAGCTGCCTCCTTCTGTTTCCAGGGAAGTTACTCGGTCTCTGAAAGACTTTTCTTCTAGCAAGAGGATGAATACTGGAGAAAAGGTAAACTCCTGCCATGTTCAGTGCCCTGTAGATGAGTTTTCTTTCTGGGAGCTGGGGAGAGGCCTCTGTGTGTGACGACGGAGTTAGTGAGGTGGTATTTTTCTCTCTTTCAATGTCATTCTATCTTGTTATTGCATTTGAGATTCATATCTGGAGCTCCCATCTTCTGATGTTTAGAGAGAGCTGGGTTTTGTTATTTAGTGGTTGGGGGCTGGGGATGTGGCTCAAGCGTAGTGCTTTCACCTGGCATGCACATGGCGCTGGGTTCGATCCTCAGCACCACATACAAATAAAGATATTGTGTCTGCCGAAAACTAAAAAAAAAAATAGATATTAAAAATCTCTCTCTCTCTCTCTCTCTCTCTCTCTCTCTCTCTCTTTAAAAAAAATATTTACTGGTTGGGATCATGGTTCATTTTCAGCTAGAAGAACAGTGAGACTTTGTTTAGCTCGTGGTGGAATTAGAATTCGTAACCCAACTTATGAGGCCTCTCCTTACCCTGATGTCAGAGGTGGCCTTCCCATCTTAGGCAAAGGACGGGGACTGGTTGTGTTACTTTCTTCCTTAAAACCATTCAGTGCCTTTCAGTTCCCCTTAGAGTAGAGCCCACCTATCTGTGGACACGCCTTCTCGCTTGCGCTCGCTCTCTCTCCCCCCCCTTCCTGCCTTCCTGCTCCCACCTCCCCTTATTTCAGCCATTCCAGGGCTCTGGAGCCTCAGGCCTTACCTAGTTCTTGGGCTTAGACGTGGTTTCCTCAGGGAACCTCTGGGCCTCTCTGAACCAGCCAGGTGTGTGTCTGACGCGCCCATATCACCTGCTGGATCCAGTCAACAGCCTGACCCACTCTGCCCACCGCTCGCTTGTCTGGCCCCTCTGCTGGATGTTGAGATCCAGGAGACAGAACCGCCCCCCCCACACCCTTGTATCGCCTCACCTAGTCGTGTCTGGTGTGCGGCAGTTCAGTCAGGTTTCATTGGATAAATGAGTGAGGTCACCACAGTCAGGGAAAGTAAACAGACCCATTTTGCTTGAAGCGTCCAGCCCTCTGTAACTTCCGTGTTTTCTACCTGTCTGCACAGCTGCACCCTCTTTCTAGGTGCAGGGGTGAAGCGCAAACTTGATGCCAAGACTGCTTGAGCTGAGTCTGTAGAAAAGCAGTATATGGAAGAAAAAAATATTTTTTCTTGGCAAGAATTACACTCTCAATGACTTTATGGTGGGCGGTCAGTAATTGGGGTTGAATCCGGGGGTGCGCTACGACTGAGCCACATTTCCAGTCATTTGTATTTTTTTATTTTGAGACAGAGTCTCACTGAGTTGCCCAGGCTGACCTGGAACTTATGGTCTTCCTGCCTCAGCCTCCCAAGTCAGCTTTTTCTTTTAAAGACAGGTTTACCCTCAGTGGCACAGGCTGGTCCTCCTGTATCAGCTGGTTCCTGCCAAATAATCAGTGTTAGAAGTGTGTACCACCGGACCAGGCTTCTCAGCTTTCTAGTCCAACAAACAGAATACAACATGACACCTGGCAGAAGCCAGGCACAGTGGCACACATCGCGGTCCCGGCTATTTGGAAAGCTGAAGTAGGAGGATTACAAGCTTGAGGCCAGCCTGGGCAACTTGGACCTCATCTCAGAAAAAGGAAAGGAAAAAAAAAGTCATAACATATCCACTAGACTTGGAGGGTTAGCTGCCCACCTGTAAGATGGTCGTGACGTTTGTATCCAACACACTTGACCTTGTGTTCCACAGATTCCCTTTGAGAGTCACTGAGCATGTACATGGGTAGTCTAGGGTGACTGCTATCCTGTCCTGTGCCCACTTAGCTCAGGGCCACTGGAGTGACTCTGTGTGCTTTCTGTTCCCTCACAGACCACCATGCGGGACCTGTCCCAGATGCTGAAGAAGATGCCCCAATATCAGAAAGAACTCAGCAAGGTATGTGGCTGCGAGGACCTCTCAGAGCCTGCTCTTCTCCCTGAGTCGAAATCCAGATTTCTAGTCCTCTTCAGTTTCCATTAGAAAAAGAAAGGAAGAAGGAAGGCAGGCTGGGGTTCACCTCCTGTCCCTTCCTTTCTCTGTGTCTTCCTCTCCTTCATTCTCCCTGTCCCCTGCTGTTGGTGGGGGGCCTCGGCTCCTCACCATACCAGCCTGTCCTTGTGCTGGTGTCCTCATGACACAGCCATCCACTCCCCAGAGCGAGTGATCCGAGAGGACCGGAGGATGTGAGAAGGCCTTCCGGGCCCTGACCTTGAGCATCACATGCCACCACTTCCTGCACTGTTTGCTGGGAGCTGGTAACTAAACCCAGCCCGCACTCAAGGAGGAGGGAATTGGGCTCCCTCCGGGGGTGTCAAGGTTCTGCACACCACTACCCTCTCAGAGGGTTTCCCTTCTACTTTTCGTCTTTGTTAGAATGTGGCTGGACCCTCTCTCCTGACATGTGACACTCTACACATGATGTTTGTGTGCTTGCTTGTGCACAGTGTGTCTCCTTTGTCAGTCTGGACGCTCCTTAGCACCTAGCCCAGTGTTCAGGACACTTACGTGCTCGGGGGATAGAGTGTGTGTCAGGGATTGATTCTCGGATTGATTCTCGGTCACCAATCTCCCTGCTTCCTCCTAGTACTCCACCCACCTGCACCTTGCCGAGGACTGCATGAAGCACTACCAAGGCACTGTGGACAAGCTCTGCCGAGTAGAGCAGGTAGGCTCTCTTCTTCCCTCTGCATGGCAGACTTGCGTGCCCTTCACCCAGCTGACGTGTTGACATTGGCCTTGAACCTCCTGCAGAATCCTAGGGAATAGAGCTGGGAGAGCCTGCGGTCTGCCGTCGGCTCTGGAGCTGTGCCGTCCGTCTCGGGTAGGAGTGCTGGTCTGGGGTGCCGTGCGTGTGGATTTCGCATGCCTGGCTCTCTCCAGAGCCTCTTTGCCCTGGATGGCTCTAGAGAGACCTGGAGTTCCGAGCCTTACGTCAGCAGGGCTGCTGAATTTTGTTCTGAATGTGTTTTCCTCCTCCTGTGACTGGACCAGCTTTGGAGACCTTGAGACCAAGAGAGGGCAGTCTAGCCGCTGGCCGGGACCTCCCCAAAGCCTGGCAGATCACACTTAGGCCTGGAAGCCGGGACTTTGGGACTTGAGTCCTGCCTCTGTCACTGGTTTATTTGTTTGTCCTGTTTCTCTCTGCTTTATTTTCTTCATTGCATGAGGGATATCACAGTGCTGACACATTTTTTACGAGAATTATACGGAGGACTCCCTAAACCTGGCATTCCATCCTTCAAGTGTGACATTACTAAATTGTGTGTCCACAGTGCTTTGCGTGTGGAGCTAGGAATGAACCCGGGCCCTGCATGCTAAGCTCACTGTACCACAGAGCTATACCCCCAGCCCCTGTGTGTCAACTTCTAAGGGAAGAGAGGGGACATTCAAAGATCTGAAGCCTCAGCCAAAAGTCTCTCAATATAGAAAAATACCAGCTCAGGTTCTCAGGGTGAAGCTTAGATTTAGATCCTCTGGCTGATGTCACAGGCTCAGCTCAAGTTTGTAAGCCCCGTCCTGTGTCAGTGGTTTTTTTACAAGAGGAAGCAGCCCTCCTGAAATCCATCGTCAGTTTCTCAGGGGATCTCAGGAAACACATGTCTTCTCCAAAAGAGTTTGACCATCCAAAAAGGAGGTTGTACCCAGGTCAGTTAAAGTGCAGTTTGGGATTAATTTTTGGTTAAATTTTTTGAGATGTATTCAAAAGTATCGTTGGACTATTTCATTTTGCTGGGCTGACGGAGGGTACTAGAGGTGGGTCCTGCTGAGCAGGTATCTGTTGAGACTGGTGGTAGGACTGAGGTGAGGGGTGTCCTGCCTCCCTCAGACCCAGAAAGAGACTATGAATTTGAGATTATCATTTGTATGGGCTCCTGGGATCTTGAGAGGAAGGAGGGAGCCTTCCAGCAGCCTCCTAAGAGTTACAAAGGAAGCTGGTCTCTAAGGACTAGAGCAGATGGCTATCAGTGTGGTCTGGGAGCTAAGTGCTGCTCTCTGGACAGTGTTTCGCCTGAGGTGTGGGGTGCAATAGACTGTGCTCACGGATCTTTTTATCTGAATGTTTTTTTTTTTTGGTTTTTGGTACCCAGGATTGACACCAGAGGCACTTGACCACTGAGCCACATCCCTGCCCTCTTTTGTATTTTATATAGAGACAGGGTCACTGAGTTGCTTAGTGTCTCACTAAATTGCTGAAGCTGACTTTGAACTGGTGATCCTCCTGCCTCAGCCTCCCAAGTCGCTCGATTATAGGCATATCCACTGTGCCCTGCTTCATCTATAGCTCTTTGTCAGCCCTTCTTTCCTCCTTCCTCTTCCTGAGTGGATCTGCAGGTTGGGGAGCCCCTCTTTCTCCCCACATTCTTGCAAAAAATGGTAGGAAGATTAGAAACAGAGGTTAAGCCAAGCACAGTGGCACACACCTATAATCCCAGCAGTTTGGGAGGCTGAGGCAGGAGGATGATGAGCCCAAAGCCAGCCTCAGCAACTTATGGAGGTGCTAAGCAACTCAGTGGGACCCTGTCTCTAAATAAAATAGAAAATAGGGCAGGGGATGTGGCTCAGTGGCCAAGTGCCCCTGAGTTCAATCCCCATACCAAATAAATAAATAATTTTAAAAAACAGGTTAAAACCTCAGAGTAGTTAAAACTCAAACAGCATATTCTTGTGTGCCGGGGAATAGAGTGGGAAGACGTAGCCACGCAGTCATCTCCAGATGCTGAGCTCTCCTGGGCAGGGAGCATGTTCCTTTAGTCCGTCCCCCTCAGCAGGGCTTATGCCTCGTGTGCACGAGGTCTGACACTCACCTGCAGGGGACAGCCTACTTTTACACAGGTGGCAAATCACGAGGGTTTCTAATTTTGGAAAGAGAAGCTCTGCGCTCTCTGGTGCACTCACCGAGGCTATTGAAGACGGTGCTGATGACACTACATCTAACAGCTACTCGCTTAGAGAGGAGCCTGTGTTCCACCTGCCCAGCCATGCCACAGAGCTCGGTGTTCATGGCTGTGAACTTTCTGTGAACTGCCATCTATCCAAACTGTCACCAGAAATACGGTCAGCATGGTGTGTTTCCTACAGGACCTGGCGATGGGCACAGATGCTGAGGGGGAGAAGATCAAGGACCCCATGAGAGCCATCGTCCCCATTCTGTTGGATGCGAACGTCAGCACTTATGACAAAATCCGCATCATCCTCCTCTACATCTTTCTGAAGAACGGTAGGCAGGATGGGCTGCAGAGGGGCACAGGCTGGAAGAGGGGACACAAGGTGGAGAAGTGGTTTAGAAGACGTGGAAGGGGAAGGAAAATAAGATCTTCGTGTCTGGGAATGTGATGGAGTCCAACCAGTGGCACCCAGGGGCTGAGTTTCCCGGTGACCCTGAGTACTAGGTAGATCAGGACGGGGAGCGGGGAGGAGAGGCTCTCGTTAGCTGCATCCCATTTGCAGTCTCTGATTTTAGAGAACTGATTCGTACCCGTGTCATAGTTGCCCAGAAGTGTCCACTGTGCAACAGATGGGTATAGACACCTGTCCAGTTCGACTTGGATGCAGGACAAGGGCGGGTAGGGATGAAAGCCAGGAGAGGGAGAGACTAACGGCCAGGACAGTGCTGAGGCCATCACTCAGGACAGGGCACCGCTGCCACTACTAGCTCCAGGGGAGATGGGACACTTATTTTGTCCTCATCTTTAAGTCTCACTGATGTGGTGGGCAGATCCCTTTCTGCTCAGAGACGGAAGCTGGTGGCTCTGCTTTGGAGCCTAGTGATGGGCAGGATGGGTGTGGTGACCAGGTGTCTTGTGCTCCCAGGCATCACTGAGGAAAACCTGAACAAACTGATCCAGCACGCCCAGATCCCTCCAGAGGACAGTGAGATCATCACCAACATGGCCCACCTGGGTGTGCCCATCGTCACGGATGTAAGGGCCGGCTGGCAGGCGGGGCAGGGGGCTGTCATGTCTGCTCTTGCACTAGCCAATCAGCAGCACCTCCTGACCCCGGTGCACCTCACACTCAGAGGACAGGCAGTCAGGGAGTGGGGGGGAAAGGACATATCAAAAGAGTGAAGGTGACTCACGAGTCCCACCTGTGCCGGTGACGGGGAGTGCAGAACTGTCAAACCCAGCGGGTGTTTTCTCCTCTAATAGAGAGCAGGTGGGATTTTTAATCACCTGGATTTTTTTTTTTAATGACATATATTTGACCCACATTTGCTATTTTTCATGACTTCAAAGAACCAAATTTGTTCTAGGTTCCTGAAAGGGATCCATCTTGGGCTATTTTGGGGGAAACTTGGCCCTTATAAGTCCTTGTCAATGCTACTCTAAAGGAGGAACTTGGGAGAGGTTCCAGGGCCAGTGGAGGTCACCGAGGCCCAGTGGCTCCTGCCTCAGTCTCATCTTGTATGTGCTTGGTTCAGTCCACGCTGCGCCGCAGGAGCAAGCCGGAGCGGAAGGAGCGCATCAGTGAGCAGACTTACCAGCTCTCACGGTGGACCCCGATTATTAAGGACATCATGGAGGTCAGTGACTGGTAGGGATGTGGGGAGGGACATCCAGGGCTAGGGCTCTTCAATGGATGGTCCAGGTGCTTCCAGCATCCACTGCTCTCAGGTGCAGTGACACCCCATGGTTTTCCCTTGAGGACAAACCTCCAGGCTTCCAGAGCCATCAGCCCCCTGGTCTTCTTTGTTCTGAGGGATCATGAAGAACTGGGAGACTGCCAGATGTAGACCCCAAAGAGCCACTCGCCTACTGTTCCTGTCTTGGAGGTCTAAGCCTCCTTGCTCTGGAGGCCCCTTGGTGGTGTGTGTCCGAAGCAGCCAGGCCCAACCTGTTATACTAGTTACTTGGGAAGGCTGAGGCAAGAGGATTGTAAGTTTGAGGCCAGCCTCAATAATTAGTGAGGCCTTAAGCAACTCGGCAAGATCCTGTCCCAAAATAAAAAATAAAAAGAACTAGGGACATGGCTCTAGTAAAGCACCCCTGGGTTAATCCCCAGCACCAAAAACCAAACAAAACAAAAACAAAGCAAGTAGACCCATCATAGCATCTCACAGGTCAGATGAGGGCCGTGCACACGCTCTAGTGAGGACATGCTGTGCCACACCTCGTGCCTCAGCAGGGAAGGGCCTGCCTGCCACTTGTCCTGCCGCTCTCTTCCTGGGCCCTCTGTTCTCACTGCCTCGCCTGGACTGCTCTGACCCTTCCTGTCCACAACCTGAGTCCTGCTGTCCTTTAAAACTCCATGCGGTCTCACAGTGTCCAAATCCCGTCCCTCCTGTCTGGCCACCCAGCACCACCCCAAGGCCTGTGATCCTACTACGGTTTGTGTGCGGGCTGCTGCTTATAGGCATGTGCTGCTCGGAGTTTGGGGTCATCTTATACCATGACCCTGTCACCTGGACTGCCCCGTCTTCTGCACGGAGCCTCGAGCTGGGCTGTGAGCTAGGGCCGTGGGGGCGGCGTCACTCCCTCCTGTCAGTCGGGCAGGAGGAAAGCCTGCGCTAGCCCTGCACTGGGTCTTCCAGGCTGGATGAGCCGTATGACTTCCGTCCTTGACAGGCAGCTAAACCAGGGCCCAGAGAGCAAGGGACTCACCAGGATCCCTTGGCCCATCTCCCTGCAGCCAGGTTCCTGCTGAAGGATACCTTAGAGGTCATCTGCAGGCACCATAGCAACGGGGCCGCCATCGTATGCAGCTAGAACACACCAATAAAACATGGAGAAAATGAGTGTATTTAAATATGAGTCAGGGTTCTATTTTTAAAACCCTCAAACAAAAGGCTGGGTGGACAAGAAACATTCAGAAGCAATTACTTCCTCCTCGGAGTGGATCAACCCGCCTGTCTCTCCCGCCTTTGCGCTTTGCGCCCCTTTCTTCCCTCCTCCCTGGTCCCCTAGGGAGACACAAGGTGGCGGTAGGAGGAGTGTGGATTCCCGGGTACCTACCAGACAGTCAGTGCTGAGACGAGGAGAGGCCCTGTGGGTCCAGCCCCGCCAGGCTGGTGGCCAGTGCCAGGGATTTAGTGGACACCAGGCCTGTATGTAGCTTCCAGCAGATTGTAAAAGGGAATAAACTAGAAAGAAATAAGAAAAAGGAATGCTTTTTTGTTTTTCACACTTAAAGAGAAGGGCTGCAGCTATGTCGGCGTCACAGCTGGCTGTGGAGCCAGTGCCCAGAGGAGCCCTGTGTGGCTCTGGGGACTGCAGCCGGGGAGGGGGGCCATGGCTCTGCCGCTCACTCCTCAGCCAGTGGTGGTTCCCTCAGCCCTGGCAAGCACAGGGAAGGCCTGACCTCTGCCTTTCTTCTCCCCAGGACACAATCGAGGACAAACTTGACACCAAGCACTACCCGTACATCTCCACCCGCTCCTCTGCCTCCTTCAGCACCACCGCTGTCAGGTGCGTGGACACGGGAAAGGCGAGGGAGACACCTGGTCGCAGTGAGATGGTAGGACCCATGAGGGCCCTCCCTCCACTGTGCCCTCACCACAGCCTGGCTCCCCCTGGCTTCCTGCTCCTCACGGGCTCGTCCTCCACTGCTCCTTGCCCACTCCACATGGCCATGCAGCCTCCTTGCTCGTCCCTGAACCAGCTGGGCCTGTTTCTGCCTCAGGACCTTTGCCCATGCTTTTCTCTTTGCCTGAAATTATCTGTCTCCACAAGTTGGCTCTTGTCTTCTTCAGGTCGGCCATCAAGAGTCTCCTCCCAGGCCTTCCCTAACCTCCCTGTTTAAAGTCAGTAGACCAGGTTCATGGCAGCCCTACCCCTGACAGCCCAGGTGTGGAAACAGCCCACCTACTGTCGATGGCTCCACAGAACGTGGAGTGTCCACGCAGAGGCTCCTGAGAACAGTCTGAGCTGGAGACAGCACTGTTAGTGGCTCCAGAAAGGGCATCTGACGCTGGGGACTGCGGTTTTCCAGGGCAGATGCTCTTAGTCCCTCTGTCCTCTCATGCTCGTCCCGCTGTCTTCTCTCCCGCCTCTCCTCTGTCTTCATTTTTACCCCTTCCCAGGACCTGGGTGGCATCTGTGGCATTGGCACCCCCTCTGATGGCAAGCAGTCCTGGGCCAGGCTGCTCGGGAGCCGCGGGATGTCAGATTGCCAGGGAGGGAGGCGGAGAGTTTTAGGTTGGCCGAACAGAGCCCCGGGGCCTTCCTGCCTGGGCAGGGCCTGCAGAGCTGAAGGACGGTGGAGTGTGGCCGTGTCAGAGCAGGCTCCGCCCTTCCTTTCAGTTTTCCTGTTTCCTTGTCCTAACAGCCGCCACTTCCACCTGCTTCCCAGGTCCCTGTGCAGGGACAGGCCTGTCAAAGGGCTGCCAGGCTCTGGCTCCCCCTCCCCCATGCAGCCTAGACAGGCTCTGGGCCTTCCAGTACCTGACCCCATGACACTGAGCTCTGTCACTTCACCATTCAGACCTGCTGCTCTCCCCCACCCACCCTGTTAAACTGTGGCCCCAAGGTGGGCACGGACGGCCTCTTTCTGGGAGAACCAATCCTCATGAGCCCTGGGCAGAATGTGTTTTCCCAGGAGATCCGTGTGACAGTATGGAGACAGACCTCAGACACTGTCATTGCTGCTCGGTGCCCTCAGTGTCCCAGATACACTCGTTGTGCCTGTGAAGCTGCTGAACTTGAGCTGAGCTGAACCTCCGGCTGCGCACGTGTCTGAGAGTGACAGTGTCACCACAGAGATGCTAGTAATGATCTTTGTGCAGCCCAGAAAGCGACAGTTCTTAGATGGCTGCTCTGTGCTGGGCGCGGCACCGGCACCGGTGTGCACGTGAGCGCGAGCGCGGGGTCTGCAGCGCGGGGACTGTGAGCACAGACACTCACCTCGCCCCTCTCCTCTCCTCTCCCTCAGCGCCCGCTATGGGCATTGGCACAAGAACAAGGCCCCAGGGGAGTACCGCAGCGGGCCCCGCCTTATCATTTTCATCCTTGGGGGCGTGAGCCTGAACGAGATGCGCTGTGCCTACGAGGTGACCCAGGCCAACGGCAAGTGGGAAGTGCTGATAGGTGAGTAGCGCATGGGCTCCGGAGAAAGCAGCTGCCTCATCGCACTGTGACCCATCCCACGCTTTGGTGTCGCACCCTGTCTTAGGTTCCGCACTGCCCCAGCAAGACGTAGTCCTAGGTAACCGTTTGTGGGTGGCAGAAATTGAGGGGCTAACTGTCCCTTCCTCACATCTGCGTGGTGAGGTAGAAAGTGCCTGATCAGAGAGTCCAGCAGACTCAGGCCCAAATGCGCTCTGCCACTGCCAAGCGGGGTCGCCTGCAGCCAGTGTCGTGCCCTCTCCCAGCCTCCATCTACTATGCAGCCACACAGGGCTCAGCACCCACACTTGCAGCCTCCAGCTGGGCCCGAGGTGGGAGTGGCAGTGTCCTAGCGTCGGGCCTCTTGGCCTAGATGCCGCGGAGGAGGTGGGAATTACCGCCTTCCTCCCCTACTTCAGTGGGGAATGATGGATGTTGTGGGAAGATACCACCTGGAACCCCGTCCTGATCTCTGGGTTCTGTTGAGGGCTCCTCCGTCTGGCTCCTCCCGGGTTCTCGCTGCCACATCCTTTCCAGGGTCTCATGCTGGTTTCTAGGAGAGGAACCAGCGGCTCCAGTGGCCTCCTCCTTCCCCTCCAGGAGCCGCTGCAGTTTCTAGGTCTGTGGGGAAAGCATGACCTGGGAGAAATCTTGCTTTCTCCAGTCACCCTCCTTGTGTCCCTTCTTGCCCTTTACACAATGGACTTGCCCCTGTCCAGGTGTCCCTCTTGCCACTGATTGGCAAGAGGCGACCACATGCACAGGCCTGGCCAAGCCCCATCCTCAGCGGGAACACACCCGTGCTGAGCAAGGCCCGAAGTCAGAGACCTGGACCCTTAGGAAGGGGTGTGCTGTGCTCCCAGTGGGCACTCAGGCTCTCCAGGGCCTGAGGACTGCCTTGCGGGCCACTTTCATGTGAACTGCAGCAGGGGAGACCCTGAACTGCCCCAGAAAGAAGGCCTCTCTGACTTCTGCCCATAGGTGCCCACTACTGGTCATAACCCCAGGCTCAGTTAGTATCTCAGTAACAGGTATCAGTTTTATTTCTCCAATGTGGTGCAGCCGGGTCATAGTGCCCCCAAAGCCATCCAAGAGAGCAGGCTCCATAGACCAATCCATATGACTGCTCCTGGGTTCCTCAAGATGGACCAGACGGGGTCCACCACCTTCTCACTACCACGACCCTCCCAGCTCCCTGGGCTTCCCTGTCTGGCCACCAGGCCTCCCTGTAATTATTTCTTTTTTTGTGGTGCAGGCCCCTGATCAGCTCTCTGTCCCCTGCTTGCCTGTGTTGCATGAATGTGTTGGATAATCCCAAGCTCAAACACAGCTTTTCTGGACAGACGCTGTCACAGCCAGGCTTTGGGTGTGATCTTCCCCTTCCCCTTTGCACCTGCTTTGAGTTTCCCTGAGGGGAGGGGGAGCCTGGGGCTAGGATGTCGCCCATGCAGGTTCATGGAGGCCTCGTGCAGACAGCCTATGTCCGCTGTGTGGCCTCAGCTGCTTCCTGCACGCCAGCCACCTTGCCTCTGTGTGCGCGTGTGCATGCACGTGTGCGCAAGCTGTGCATCTTGCTTCCTCACGCCTCATTGGCTGCGTACAGTGTAGGCCTAAGTTGGCATGCTCCTGTGACGTACCTTGTTCAAGCAGTCAGCTGGCCTCTGTTCTCCCGCAGGTTCTACTCACATTCTTACTCCCACCAAATTTCTCATGGACCTGAGACACCCCGACTTCAGGGAGTCCTCTAGGGTATCTTTTGAGGATCAGGCTCCAACAATGGAGTGAGAGCCAAAGAAACAAAGTAAAAGCAGCTTATTACAGAAAGAAACTCTTCCACTCTGAAGGGTTTTCTTTGATTATTCCGTCACTCTTTTTCTTTGGTTGTTTTTTTTTTCCCCTTTTTAGTTTCTTATTTCTTTGATTTTCTTTTAACAAGAAAATGCTTGCAGTTCTTAACGCCGATTGAAAATGTGTTCAGTGTGCCTCGCGCCCTGCCCTGAAGCCCTTGGGGCTCCGACCTGCCAGCTCACTCATGCCCTGGGTGACACGCTGCCAGCTGGACAGCTGCAGGCCACTGGGTATAAATCAAAGTGACAGTGACTGCAGGAAAGTCCTCAGAGAGGGAGCTGGAAGCAGAGGGGCACTTGAGGCATGCCAAGCCTGCCGCCAGGAGTGGCCCTGTGGGCACCCTCAGGGAATGTAGGCATCCTGGTGGTGACTTGGCTTGGGAGGGTGAGAGTGCAGACCCGAGGCAGGGGCCATGTCCAGCAGGCAGATCTCCCGGGAGACCCAGGGGCGCCTGCTGGTGAGGAAGACTTGGCTGGAAGCGTTAGAATAGACTCTGGACGTGCCAGTACCGTAGGACGGGTACTTCCCAAGGAACAAGAGCTAAGTATTGGTTGGTCATGAGCTGCTTCACGTGCGCTTGGTGCACGCCAGTCCCCAGTGGGAGGGACTTCCGTCTCAAATTCCTCTGCTGAAATGGAACTTTATAGCCATTTGCTAAGAAAGTGCTTTTATTTTAATTCCCCTATGGATCTTTGGAGAATCAAATAATTATACCCTCTCTTCTCTGATGTGTCTTGGTAAGGTCTGGAGCCTTTTTGGAGAAATTCACTCTTGACGCTCTGTGGGGCTTTAAAGAACACCATCATTCTGGGTGTGATGGCGCATGCCCGTAATCTCTGCGATTAGGGAGGCTGAGGCAGGAGGACTGCCAGTTCAAGGAACTTAGCAAGATCCTGTCTCAAAATAAAAAGGGCTGGGAGTGTAGCTCATGGGTAGAGGACCCCTGGGTTCAATATCAAGTACTGCAAAAAATGAAAAGAGAGAGAGAAAAAAAATTTTGACAATGTCCTCATTCCTTCCTCTTTCCACCCTCCACTGTTAGGAAACTCCGATAATGTGTTTAGGTGGCAGTGGCAGATTGATCACAAGCCCTCTGTCCCAGCATTAGTGTTGCATCCTTATTGATGCTCAGGGATAGGCCACCTTTTGTGTCCCTGACTTTGATACTCCACTTGCCCTGAGCCAAGTCGTGGCCCCATGAGTCAGGGGGCAGAGTCCTGTAAGCAGTGGAGAGTGACCTGAGCTGAGAGCCAGAAGTGGACTCCAGCTCTGCTCCCCCACGAGTACCTGTGTGACAGAGGTGGTCACCCCCGTTCCCAGGCCACTGTATATGAGCACAAGGGGGATGAACTGCAGCAACCCAGTGCTCTTTCTCGTGAGTGTCAGGAGAATGGCCCTTCAGAACCTTGGCTTGGTGACATCAGAAGATGCTCACTTACATAAAGAAAATGGAGCTCCATCTGGAAGGGAGGAAGAGAGGCCACCACTTATCTCCTCCTCTTCCCTCTCCTTGGCAGAGGCTGGCACGCTCCAGGGAGCCAAAAGCTGAGTGCAGCAGCTAGTAGCCAGGTCAGGGAGCTGGTGACAGCCCTGGCCTTGGCCCCCATCCTTCCTGGGCTCACCTTCCTCTAGACAGCAAGGCCAATGGGGGCAAGTAGGGATAAAAGCAATTGTTAGAAAGGAAGGGAGGGAGGGAGGGAGCAGAGAGAGTATTCCCTAGAAGCAGCTCGATGATTGTTAGATCAGGCTCCCGGCCTGTGTGCAGGTGGCAAGCAGGTGTGTGACATTTGCTTGCAAGATATATTTGAAGACTTCCAGAAGGACACACAAATGTTTGACAGCAGAACACTTGTAGGACCTAAAAGAATCGCACCACACCTCTCTCTAGCTCCTGAAGAAGCAGCCTTTCCTTTGCAGAAGCTTTCCTTGACATTCCATCACGACCCCAGAGAGGGCCAGCTGCCGTCAGCACAGAGCGGGTGTAGACAGACTCTAGTTATATATTCTTGGCTTTTGAAATAGTTTGCCAGACAGTGTGGGTTTTACAGAGCTCAGCTAAGGAGCGGTGAGGCCCCAGGCAAGGTGGCGCTCACCTTCAATCCCAGTGACTCAGGAGGCTGAGACAGGATTGAAAGTTCCTGGGCAACTTAGCAAAACCCTCAGCAAGTCAGTGAGACCCTGACTCAAAATAAGAACAAATACAAAGGGCTGGGGAGGCAGCTCAGTAGAAGACACCACTGGGTTCAATCCCTAATTCCCACTCCCACCAAAAAAGATAAATAAATAAAAAAGCAAAACACAGAACCTAGTACCAGCAAGGTCAGAGGTCAGGGAGCAGGTAGTCTGACCTGCCCTCCTGCTGTCCTGCAGACAACACAGTCTCCAGTGAGCTTGAGTTCGCTCCTCCATACCAGTTTTGTGTTGGTCTGTCTTTTAAGAGGGATGAGTTTCCGCCTGCCCAGCACTGAGATGCCCCCAGCAGGCATTGTGCACGGTGACAGTCCCTCACTCTGTCCTCTCTCCTGTCACTGAAGCACCTTCCCCAGGTCTGGATCACAGGGAGCCAGTGTGGACGGCAGAAGTGCAGGTCCACCGAGTCTCCTTGCAGTCGCCCAGTCACGCCTCTAAGTTGTCCACAAATGACATCTTTTGATTGGGTTCCATCTCTTTAGTTAATTTAGGCTAAAATACCACTCCTGAGGGGACGTGCAGGAGGCTGTGAGAAGCAAATAGGACAGCTCCCGGGCTAGGCTGGACCTCTTGGCTTGCACATTCTGCTTGTGGTTTTATGTTGAATCCTTTGTTTCTCTAGGTTGGGGGCAGGTGACAGCAGGGCTCAGGTCTGGACCTGGTTCAGAGCCCAGCTGCTGTTGAGCCTCACTTGCACGTCCCCTCCCCTCCCAGGAGCCCCAAGGCGCCCAGAATCAAAAGACGAGAGGCCCTGCCATGCTACCAGCCCACTTTCAGACCTTCTTCTTGCCACATATGTTTGAAAGTGTGGGCTGGTCACCGCCCCAGCCCTGGAACCTCAGCTCACCTGCTTGCCCTTAAATGTGCCCATCCTCAGGAGCCTTCCTGGGTATTCCAAGTCAGTAGATCTGTTCCAGGCCGATGCAGGGACAGCCAGACCAGCTAGTCTGAGAACTCTTGGTGTCAGACCCCGTCAGTGTGGAGGGAAAGACTTTCTCCCATCACAGCTCGCCGTGTCTGGCCCATGGCTTTGGAATGTGGGGATAGCATTTGATTAGGCCTCCGCTGGCTTAGGAAACCACTGCTCACGTTTCACAGTCAACCTGTGACATGGAACAGCAGGGACCCTCAGAGCAGTGAACCCACCTGCTACTGTCTTCTGGAGAGCTGTGTGGTCAGCCACCAATGGATTCAAATTGAGAATATTTGAACATGTGACTTAGGGACCCCAGTTGTTGGTAGCATTCATGGTGGACATTGTTAGAACCATACAGAGCCCTGCGCGTCAGGCTTTGGCTTCCAGGTGATTTGGATTAATGCCAACCAGCCTGGTCCCTTTAAAGAGACCAGTAAGTGAAGGCCCAGGAATGGGCCTGTTGCTAGGGCCTTAGTGGCCTCATGGGCTGTCCCCAAGGCTAAGTCCTAGAGTTGTTCTTCAATCAAGACTGGGAATGCTCAGTGATCAGATAATGTCAGAAAATTCTCCAGCAGGAGTCCCTGCTCAATCCTGAATCTGCATGTAAACCAGGGGGAGCACTTTCGGATCGGCATCTGATCAAAGGAACCCCTTTGGATTTCTCCTTGAAATCGAGTCTGCCTTCTTGTTGCCTGGAACCCTTTTGGGTGGCTGGGGAGCGGGGCGTTGGGGACAGTGTTCTCTGGCAGGTGCACGCAGGAAACCCTAGCGCCTCCCGTGCTGCATCCAGTCCGGCTTTCACATCCAGACACGCCGGCCGGCCGCGGGAGCTGGGATCTGGAGGCCCTCCTTCTGGCAACTGTTTCTGCTTCAGAATTGGAGACAAGCCTCAAACATTTCTGTCCTTTCTCCTCTTTGCCTTTGAGTTCCTTTAGGACTAGTAGAAGATTCCTAAGCGCCCCGCAGTGAATGTGGGAAGGGGTGCTGTAGAAACACCCAGGGTGTCACTGCTCGAGGAGCCTCAGGCCTGCAGATAGATAGCAGTTAGCCAGAGAGCGCAGGGGCCAGGGCAGGCTGCGTGCTCAGGGCATCACGCTCTGCATCCCTGGGAAGTAACCGAGGACAGGCTCCTCATCCAGAGCAGCGAGTGGGGCCTGGGGCCTGGACCTCAGACAGCAGGATGTTGAAAATTTCTCTCACACCAGAGAGAGTGTTGCAAGTTTCCTGCTGCTCTAGACCCACCAGGGAAGCCCCCAGCTCCCACAGCTCCAGGTCAGCGCAGCAAGCAGTGGTGAGCGGCATCCTAGTGGAGGCACAACCAGAAGCCAGTCCACTGCGTTCTTTTGCCTGCCCTTGAAATGGAAATCTGGCTCCTGTGTTTCCACTCCTCCTCTCCCATGAGGCCCTCCCTTGCCCAGGTCTCCAGGGAGGCACATTTTCAAGTACGGACCTCTTTTGTTTAGTTCTTTCCCACCAGGATCTTTCTTTGAAGTCCACTGCTGCATGCGGCAGGTCTCATGCTCACACATCACCCAGTCACTTCCGTTCTGTTTGATCAAGTCCATGGCCAAATCACACGATCCATGCATCATTTTTTACTGCACTTATTAGATCTCTTTCTCTCCTTATGAAAAAGGGCTTCATTTTTTATTTATTTAATTTTTATTTATTTATTTATTTATTTACTTTTGCACTAGAAATATATCTAATTCCATTAGCTTAAATTTTTGCAAGCATTTCTAATCTCTTACAATGCGCGGTCTCTGCAAGGTAAGGCCTCAGGTCCCCGCCCTTTCCCTCACACCTGAGGTCCCACCCGCGGCAGGCAGCGCCAATCAGCTGGCTCCGAGGTCAGTGCACCCCATCCATGTCCTTGGCAACCAGGCACACACAGACCCCTGCCGACCCCAGCCCATTCTCAACTTTTTCCCGTGGCCACGTCATTTGGAGTTTCTCTCCCTGGCCTCACCTTGAGATTGAGAAATGCCGCCACCCTGTCACCTGACAGTTGGTGCTGGCTCTGAGGAGAGGTGGCTCGTTCCCTGCTACAGCCTGGGACCTGCTGAGCCAGAGGATGCATTTTGTTTTGCCACAGCCCTCGCTGTCTCCCTGGCCTCCTGTGACAGGGGCCTAGACATCCAGCCCCAGCCCCCTGCAGGCTTCCATGGACCCAGACCAGGGTGGGGGAGGCGGATGGGTGCAGATCTGGGCGTGGAGAAGGGCAGGAGAGGAGGATGGGGAGCTAGAGCAGGTGAGCTCACTGTCTTCTCTGCCTCCCCAGGATCCACGCACATTCTCACCCCACAGAAACTGCTGGACACGCTGAAGAAACTGAACAAAACAGAAGAAGAAATAAGCAGTTAAACAATAAGCCGCCCCTCCAAGCCGCGCCCTCCCACTGCTCTGAGCCCCTAGCGCAGGCCGGTTTCTCTGCTGCCTCCCCGCCCTGCACGCCCTGGCCGGCCCGCGCTGCTCGTGTTAATGATGCCCTCCTCCAGTGTGAACCGAGAATAATGCATTGCGTTTTTTAAAAAGATATATATGTATCCTACAAGAAGTTCCTGTGCAAGCTGCAGAAATTTTGGAATTCTTGAGAATGAATGGACTCCTCCCCCTCATTTATGATCCTGTGACCTTGTACATAGCCACCTTCGTCACGTGCAAACTGCTCGAGTACGGAAAGGTAGAAGTCTGGGCCTTTTAAAAATGTGTATTGGGTTTTTCCTGTTCTTGCTGGGAATCGCAGAGCTGTCTGTGTCCTTCAGGTATTTCACACTGAGGATTAATCTGTTACCTCCTCTCCTGTTCCTACCCCTCGGGTGTCTGCTCACATCCAGATAAGCTGGGAAGTGACAATCAGGGGACAGACACCTCACAAGGCTGAGATGGAACCGGCTCTTTGCTTTCCCTCCCAGCTTGTGCCCCAGAGATGCAGCTGTGGGTGGGGCTGGGAGTGTCCACGAGGCCAGGCTGGGTGTCCCCTGGTGTCTTCCGCAGTGTGGCCCTGCTTCCCCAGGCCTGTGGCCACACTGTGTGACCCTGAGAAAGGTCCTTCCCAGCCTAGGTCACTATGCACAAGACAATGAAAAGCAGACTCCTCCCCAGACGGAGAAGCAGTTAGGGTTGACCCACTGACCAGGTCCCTTGCCTGGGGCATCACCCCTCACAGCTTCTGTTCCCCAGAAGGGTCAGCCTGGGTCAAGTTCAAGGTCAGGACTGGACTGGAACAGGTGGTTCCTGACAGCCGTGGAGAAGGGCCCGTCGGGCTGATGCTGACGCTGTCCCCACTCCACACGCAGCCTTGTCAGGTTGTCCTCAGTTTAAGATACTTTGTGGTACTTTATTTTGCGTGGTGTGCAGTCATATGTCATCGTGGTTGTGAGAGGCCCATCGTCTTTCTCCCGTGCAATCGTGTCGCTGTGAAGCAGAGGGGAAGAGCAGGTGCTGGAGGTGCGCCCGTCCCCAGGTCTCGGCAGCTCCCGTCTCAGGAGCGAGCACACGTCGTTCTGCTGCTGTTGTCGTGAAATATAATGACAGTGGAAGTCACAAAAAATGTCCCCTGCCCCGGCCCTCGCCGCCCTTGCCTCCCGCAGACTGTGTGTATATTACTGTGTCTCGTGATGTCCTTGCAAACGTGATGTGCGCTTGCCCCGCCGCCCCGCCCACCTTCCTTGGAGAACAGTCCTGGACGCACTGTCACTGTGGCGTCCTCTCCTGCTGGCTCTGGAATCTCCTGTGCACTCTACTTAGCTCCCAGGTCTCCTGTCGCCTTCTCCCCTTGAGATCCTGCCTCCTTAGGACAGAACCCTAGGACCTGCGCTGGTTGGTTTCTTACCGTCCCCGCTTGTTTTGTCCCCTCCCTCCGACCAAGCAACGCTCACGCTTTAGGACCTTGTTTGTCAAACATGTTGGTTTTCCTTTCTCTGTTATTTATATAAAAAATAATTTATCAAAAGGATATTTTAAAAAAAAAAGCTAGTCTGTCTTGAAACTTGTTTACCTTGAAATTATCAGAATCTCAGTGTTTGAAAGTATTGAAGCACAAACATGTATCCTCCGTACCGTTCTGTACTGAAGCACTTGAGTCTAATAAATAAAGAATCAGCGCCCACTGCTGCTGTCCAGGGCCCCCGGGCTGCTTTTACTTTGGGGAGTAGAAGGAGAAAGGCTGCACGATGGTCATGCAGAGGAGGCCACCACCCCATGTTGTGGCTCGAAGCCTTCCAGATCCAGGTCACTGCTGCCTGCATTAGGTCTGTAGCCATCTCAGGTTCTGGGACAATCTACGGAGCTTGCCTCTGCACTGCCTAAAAATGAGGCAGTCCTTCCCTGTCCCACCCTCTCCAGAGGCCTCTGCTCAGACACTGCAGGGATCAGATGCCACTCCAGCATGGTGCCCCTGTATTCAGGACATCCCTTCACCAGTGTCACTGTCCCCCACTCCTAGCCCATGCATGTGATGACCTGCTTCCAGGTTGGAATCTGGTGCAAGTCCGGCAGGTCTTAAAACTTGCTTGGGACCCCCCCGCCCAGGGAGACCGTGGTGAGGTTGGTCCAGCTTGTAACTAGACCCTGAAATCAGAGTCAGGGTCACACAGGGAATCTGCTGGAATGCCGGGCACAGGGCAGTGGAGCTTTTTGGACGAGCTTGGGTTTCCACTTTTTGTCCTTGGGGCCTCTGAAATCCTGTTCTGCTGTGGTTTGGGTAGAGTTTGAGCTCGTGCCACGGGTTCATGTGTTGGGACCTTGGTCCTCAGTGTGTCGGTGCTGGGAGGCCGGAGCGGGGTGGGGGGCTGGGGGCTAGTGAGAAATAACTAGGCAGTGAAAGGGTGCTGCCCTGGGAAGGAATTAGTAGGGTTCTTATTCCCTTCCTAGGACTTTGGCTTCCTGTCTTGCCATGCGATCACTCACTCAAGTGTTCCACCATGATGCTATTAGCCATGAGGTCCTGACCAGAGCTGATCCCAGGCCAGTGCCATGCCCTCGAGTCTCCAAAATGGTAGCTAAATAAACCCGTTTTCTTCATATATTACCCAGCCTCGGGTATTTCATCATAGGAACAGAAAATGGACAAAGGCACCTTCATAAGATGGAGAAATTTAACAACTCGAGGCTGGTTGCTAGAATCTGTACTGCCATATCCCTGGTGAGACCTGCCTTGTAAGGAAGTGACGATGACAACAACTGTTTATCAACCATACCAGGCCACTCACAAACCTTGTCCTTAGATGGGTCCTCGCCCAGTTTACAGATAAGAAGCTGAGGCCCAGAGAGATGCAGAAACTCACAAAGCTCACTCTCCTGGCGGGCATCTGACACCCTTTGTCAGTCGTTTCTTCACCAGGAACAAAAACGCCATAGAATAAGATCCAAGATTGGAGTTTTTAAATTCTAAATTGTTCTAAACTAAGTTCACATTAAAGCAAAGTAGATCCTGTTTGCTCTTTCTCCCCAGGGCTGTCTGTTCCTGCAGCCCAGGGGACGGCTCTCTAGTCTCTGATTTCTTTCTGACATCCTTCCGACCTGGCTTTCCATCACTTCTGTCTCTCCCTCCTCCCTCACTGCCAACCAAGAGCAGATGAGAGTGGCACCTTGCATTCAGGCCAAGGTCCTATTCTCTGTTTAGTGCAGCCCAGAGGAAGCCAGTGGCTCTTCCCCAGGGGTCTCCAGTGGTGCTCTGTCCTGAGGGGAAGGGTCTGAACCAACCTAAGCTTATTCAAAGCACCCACCTCTAGCCGCATGGTCCCAATGCCAAGATGGGCCCCTGCGCTGCAGCTGTCACCCTGCCCTTCCAGAGGCCCAGGTCCACGCCAGAGACTTCAGCAGAGTCAGCTGAGGGGCCTGTACATGCCCTTCGGTGTCACACTGGGCATTTGTTCCTGGAGAGGCAGAGTGGCCAGGGGAATCAACCTTAGCGACAGGCAGCCCCGGGCGGAATCCACCCTTGGCCTCTTTCCACGTGAACTCGATGAGGGACTTTGCTCCCTCCTATTATGCCCGTGGAGGAGTGCGGCTGGCCTGGCGCATCGTACCCAGTAAGTGCTCAGTCATCAGTGAGGACGAAGATGAGGCCTGGGGAGAAAGAGTGCACACGCTCATAAATTGAAAAGGGGCCAAATGTCCATGACTAGAGATGGACACGTCATACACTCACCCAGGGAATACTTAAAGGCAGTTAAAAATACATGGCCTCCAACAGCCGACACCAACACGAGTAACTCTCAGGAGCTTGCCGTTGAGTGAAGAGCGAGGACGCGCACTGAGTGATACATTCATACAAAGCTGGAGCCTCACGAAAAGCACCGCAGGGGGCTGGGGTACAGCTCAGTGGCAGAGCGCCTGCTCGTGTGCATAAGGCCGGAGTTCCATCCCCAGCATCACACCCCCAAAAAAAGGCACTTAGCGCTGGGTGGGTGGAGCAGGTGCTAACGTGTCACTTAGGGTCGCATGGGTTGTAAATGTGTAAGAACATGCAGAGGTGTGGTAAGTACCCAAGTCTGAGCAGTGCTGCCCCTGGGGACAGGACGTTGCTACCATGCCACCTCCTACCCTCAACCAAGACGAACCAGGGGCTCAACAGGGCTTCCTTGAGCCAAAAGAAAACAGAGATGCTAATTCTAACAATGGCTAAAGACACTGAGCGCTCACGTGTCAGGCCCAGCAGGCTTTCCAAGTGCCTCGCTGTCCTTATCCGCCCTCCTCCACAGGGGGGACACAAATGTGCAGAGGGACCAAGTAACTTGGCTAAGGTCCCCACCCCATGCCCAGTCTGACTGCGGAGCCTCGTTCTGCTCTCGCAGGTAGACACTGTCGGCAGAGGTCAATGGTGGGATTCTGCAGAATGCGGGTCTGCAGGGGCTGGAACAAGTAAGTGACTTCAGGATGGTGACGGTTTTTCACAGAGAAGCCAAAGAAGAGAGAAGGAGAAAAATTGGTTCTCCTGAGCCAGTGAGTTACCCTTCCCTGTTCCCCCTGATTGCCAGAATATGTGCATGTCCATGTTTGTGTGTGCATATCTATGAATATGCATATATATATATTCATGTACCTATGACTAGATATATAAAGAACTCCTGCAACCCAACAACAAAAAATGACCTGATAGAAAGTAGGCAAAGGACTTGAATAGACACTTCTCCAAGGAAGATATGCAAGTGGCCAATAAGGACATGAAACAATGTTCTCTTATTCGGGAACTGCAGACCGAAAAAAAAAAAAAAAAACAAGTGTTGGTGTGGATGTGGAACAACTGGAACTCTTGTGCATTGTTGGTGGGAATGTAAAATTGTGCAGCTGCCATGGAAAACAGTGTGGAATTTCCTCAAAAGATTAAAAACAGCCAAGTGTGGTGGTGCACACCTGTAATCCCAGCAAACAGGGAGGCTAAGGCAGGAGGATTGCAATTTCAAGGCCAATCTGGCCAACTTAGATCCTATCTCAAATATTACATATAAAGGGCTGGGGGTGCAGTTCAGTGGCAGAGCGACCCTGGGTTCACTCCTAGTACCAAAAAGGAAAATTAAAAACAGAGGGCTGGGGTTGTGGCTCAGTGATAGAGCACTTACCTGGCACGTGTGAGGCACTGGGTTCGATTCTCAGCACCACATATAAATAAACTTCCATCAATAAATAAACTTCCATCAACAACTAAAAAAATATTTTTAAAAAGTTAAAAATGGTGGGGGCTGGGGCTCAGTGATAGAGCACTTGCCTGGCATGTGTGAGGCACTGGGTTCAATTCTCAGCACCGCACATAAATACAATAAAATAAAGGTCTATCAACAACTAAAAAATAAAATAATTAAAAATAGAACTGCCACATGATCCAGTAATTCTTCTTTCCAAAGAGTTGAAATAAGGGATTGAAGAGATATTGGTACAACTCTGTTCATTATTTGCAGTAACCAAAAGACTAAAGCAGCCCAAGTGTGTAACAATGGATAAATAGTTAAACAAAGCACAGAAGAATATTATTTAGCCTTGAAAAGGAAGGAAATTCTGATGCATGCTACAACATGGAGGAACCCGGAAAACATTATGCTAAGCCAGTCGTCACAAAACATAAGCACTGTGAGATTCCTCTTATATAAGGAACCCTGACTAGTCAAACACATAAAGACAGAAAGAATGGTGGCTTCTAAGGCCTGGGGAGGGGGGATGTGGAGAGTTACTGGGTTTTGTTTTGTTGGTGCTGGTGATCAAACCCAGGGCCTTGTGTGTGCCAGGCAAGTGTTCTGCCACTGAGCCACATCACCAGTCAGGAATTAGTGCTTAATGGGGGAATTTTGTTTGAAGATTGAGTTCTGGGGATGGACAGTGGTGACAGAAGAACGACATGGTGAATGTGATTCATGCCACAGAGCTGGATGCTTTAAAAATGGTGAAGATAGTAAATTTTGTGTTTTTTTATCACAATTAAAATAGAAATAAAGTTTTAACAAGCTCTATGTTCAGAAGTGGTTTTCCAGTGAGCTGATGCTCATTTTGCAAGCCGAGGGCCACTGAGCCTGGTGCTGAAAGGGTCTTGGGGGGCGGGGGGGGGGCTGGCTACAGGAAGGAAGGAGGCTGCCCTGCAAACACCAGCCACCTCGCCAGGCTCCCAAGGACTGGTTATCCATGGGCAATGTCCCCCTGATCTGATTCAGAGCTGAAGGAACAGTACCAGGTAGCCCTGGGTGTGGGAGGTCTCTCTGCATGCCGGGTGAGGCACCGTGACTGCACATTTCCATGTGGACAGTCCCAAGGACACAGACTGAGAACACTTCTTCACACTGAGCATGCCACTGCAAGGATGGTAAGTAAGGAGCTTGTTTGAGTGACTTGTCTTCAGGGTCTTGGGTGACCTCTCTCTCCAGAGTCCAAATATGCTTTTATTAGGCTGGATTCCAAGACCACACCAAATCCTGAAACAAAACTGAAGAAACTCTTTTCAAAGCTGAAATCCATCCGAGTGGATGCAGGTGAGGTGATGGTAGAGGTGGCCACGGCACTTCACTGCCTCCCTGTTTGCTCAGGGATGCCCTGGACTTGCTTTGATCACAGTGGCAAGGTCCCACATCTAGACCTATGCAGGCCTTGTGACTTCTGCTCTGGTGCTCTTGTGACTGCTTCTGAGACTCCATGGGAGCAAGCTGAGCAAGCTTGGAGATGAGACACAGTCCCACCATTGTCCCAACAGCAACCTGCCTTAGACACGAGGACCAGCTGGCCCGTGACCCCCCCACAGCTGACTGCAGGTGCGGGGTGAGCCCAGCTGAGATCAGAGCAGCCAGGAGCACACCAGAAGGGCCCCCAGGGAATCATCTAAGTGTCTGTCTTCCTAAGCCACTGAATTTTGGGGTGGTTTGTTATGCAACAAAGGTAAATGTTGCCCCAGCCCCTCGTACTGGGGAATGAACCTGAGGGTGCTCTATTACTAAGTTACATCCCCAGCCCTTTTAACAATTTTTATTTATTATTTATTTATGTATTTATTATTTGGGTGGGGGGGTTACCACGGCACTCAACCACTGAGCCACATCCCCAGCCATATTTTGTATTTTATTTAGAGACAGGGTCTCACTGAGTTGCTTAGGGCCTCACTGAGTTGCTGAGGCTGGCTTTGAACTCGCAATCTTCCTGTCTCAGCCTCCTGAGCCACTGGGATTACAGGCGTGTGCCACCATGCCCAGCTATTTTGTAAATATATATAATTTTTAATTGTAGATGAACACAATACCTTTATTTTGTTTATTTGTTTACGTGGTGCTGAGGATCAAACCCAGTGCCTCACATGTGCTAGACAAGTTCTCTTCCACTGAGCCACAACCACAGCCCCTAATTTTTTTCATTTTGAGACAGGGTCTAGCTAAGTTATACAGGCTGCCTCAAATTTGCAATCCTCCTGCCTTGGCCTCCCAAGTAGCTGGGATTACAAGTCTGTGCCACTGCGCCAGTTCTGATACAAGATTTTAACTTGGCCTCCACAGTCAAACATTTTACCTTCTGGCTTTTAAGTATGTGATATACTTACCAACCCAGTGTGTGACAGGGCAGAGTATATTTCAGTAAGGAACTCATAGCTGTCAAGGACATGTTTGTTGGGGCTGGGGTTGTGCCTCAGTGGCAGAGCACTTGCCTAGCATGCGTGAGGCACTGAGTTTGATCCTCAGCACCACGTAAAACTAAATAAAGGTACATCAAAAACTTAAAAATATTTTTTTAAAAAAAGAGGACATGGCTGGGGTTGTGGCTCAGCGGTAGAGCATTTGCTTCGCATGTGGGAGACCCTGGGTTCGATCCTCAGCACCACATACAAAAATAAACAAGTGAAATAAAGGTGTTGGGGCTGAGGATGTGGCTCAAGCGGTAGCGCGCTCGCCTGGCATGCGTGCGGCCCAGGTTCGATCCTCAGCACCACATACAAACAAAGATGTTGTGTCTGCCGAAAATTAAAAAATAAATATTAAAAAAAATTCTTAAAAAAAAGAAAGGTGTTGCGTCCAACTACAACTAAAAAATAAATATAAAAAATTTTTTTAAAAGAGGACATGTTTGCTTGTAATATCAACAATTCTTGGGATGGGAGTGTAACTCGGTGGTAGAGCACTTGTCCACCACACATGAGGCCCTGAACTTGACCCCAGCATCACAATAAAAATAAAAATAAAACCTCTCTGACACATATGCCTTTTCCCAAGTTAAAAGGTGCCACTTTGGGACAGTAGAATGAGACAGACATTATTACCCTACATGCATGTCTGATTGCACTACTGGAGTGACTCTGCACCATGTACAGCCAGCGGAAGGAGAAGTTGTGTCCCATTTGTGTACAATGGGTCAAAATGCATTCTACTGTCATGTATAACTAATTAGAACAAATTTAAAAGTTAAAAAAAAAAAGAAGTTTCCCCTTTGGTAGAAACAGTAAAATTAAGACCTGACCTGCTACTCAAGTCTCTGATCCAGATGAACACCGTGTCCTCGGTGGCTACAAACAATCCCCGCCCCGTTGGCCATGGGAGACTATTCTAATTTAGTTTTAGGTGTATTTTTTTACTTAAAAACTTTTTGATAAGCCTTTTTCAAATTTACACAGAGCTGTGGGCTGTGTGTGCCCACAATTAATTAATTAGTAGACTCCAATTACCATCAAAGTAGGCACACTCCGACCCGCTTCCCTGCTGTTACAGACTGGTGCTCTCAGCCCAGCCACCTCCCCGCAACGTGCCTCCTCCATCCAGTCCTCGTCTCGTGCCCCAGGCCGGTGATGGTTTGGGCGCGGACATGGTCAGTTCCCCAGAGCAAGGGGCTTCCAGAAGGGCTTCTAGAAGGGGATCCTTGCTGAAAACAAGAGACCCAGAAAGCACAAGGGAAATGCTCCTTTGCCTTCTGCCGGGCACAGGCCAGTCTCCCTGCGATGCTCCGCGCTGGGCATCTCCGGGGTTCCCGGGAGAGCCGACGCCACCTGACAGAGGGATGCTTCAGGTGCAGCACTGGCCACCCCGGGGCTCTCCCTGCTCCCAGCGACGGCCTCCCACAGGACCGACTTATTGGTGTCTCACTGAAGCCAAAACGTCAGAGAAACGCTCGGCGGATGGGCACAGCCGCTCCCCGCGGAAGGCGGCGCCGGACAGCGCAAGGAGCTGCCGCCAGAGCTCCCCCTGCCCCGCAGGCCCACCGCCTCTCGGCCACAGTGGAGCTGACGCTGAAGGCCTGGGCGGCCAGCGTGTCGCCGGGCCCCACGGGCTGCGCTTTCGCACTGCGGCTGGACAGTGTGACCAAGGAGGCCGCCTCTCCACGTACCTGAGCCTCCACCGTGGGAATTCAGGGAGCTTTCAGCCAGGGGGCGGGGCTTGGAGGACACAGGCTCCCTGATAGGCTTGCCGCGGTCGGGCCTCGGGGATTGGCAGGCTTCTAAAACCCGACTCATGCAGTGATTGGTTGCCTCTGGATTGAAGGTGGGGTTACTGGAGTAAAGCAACTGCTGATTGGCTGGCTGTCTTTCCAAGCCGGTGTTACTGAAGTGGTCAATCGTTCCTTGGTAACCAGGGTTTACAACTGGTTCTGCTGGTTGGTTACCTAGTATCAAGACCACAGAACGGGCACTTTCCCCAGTGTTGACTGCATAATGGTTACCAGCCCGGCTTTAGAGTTGGGCCTGGATTTGACTCCCGACTTCCCTGTGAGACTTGGCGGAGTTACCCTCAATTTTCACATTGATATACTAGGAATAATATAAGTGTCTCCTGTATGGGCCTTCTGTAAGGATTAAATATGATCATCTGTGCACAGCCCTTAGGACAATGCTTAGTACATAGTAAAAGTTGCAGTTGCCACTCCAGGGTGGCCATGCTAACCTTCTAATAAATTACCCCTCCACCCACGCCCATCTTTCACCTTATACCACTGGGTAGATCTTTCACAATCTGGAACTTGTGTTCCTATTGCTGATTGTATAATAAGCATGCTCCTCACTGGTCCAGGAGGCTTATGTAGTCTGCCCCTGTTGTCCCTCTGACTTTCCTGTTGCCCCTCTGACCTTCCTGTTGCCTGCTTTCTCCTTCTCTCTAGCTGCAGCCTCTCTGGGCATCATCAAGCCTGAAATGGTTTGCCCTGCCTCAGGGCCTTTGCACTCCCTTCCTTCCTCCCTCCAGCACTCCCTTACTGAGTAACATCTGCCTCTCCTTCCAGCTTAGTGCCTCCATGATGGAATCCATGATCTAAGCTGTTCTGAGCCCCTCCTTGTGCTCGGTAGCTCTTTGTGTCTTCTCTTTGCAGCAGCAAAACTCAGTATTCCTGTTGTGTGTGCACATCAGATTAACACCTGCCAACACACAAAAGGCCAATCAATAATGGCAAAGTACAGGGGTCTATAAACTGAATAAAAAGGGCATGATCAAATGAGTGAATGGAAGCACTCGAGAGTTGGACGCTTTACAGCCAGACAGGCTCCTGCCCAAGGATTAGGAGTATCTGTCCTGCTGAGAAGCAAGCGTGTGCCCCTGAGCTCAAGCTGTCCTCCTGTCTCAGCCTCCTGAGTGGCTGGGACTACTGGGTGGATGCTCTACCTCGCACATGCTTTGGTTTTTTTTTTGTTTGTTTGTTTGTTTGTTTTGTTTTTGTTTTTTTTTTTCTGCAAATTTAACCCAGGAGTGCTTTACCTCTGAGCCCTTTTACATTTTTTTATTTTGAGACAGGGTCTCACTTAGTTGCTTAGGACCTTGCTAAATTGCTGAGGCTGGTTGGCCTCAAACTTGTGACCCTCCTGCTCAGCCTCCAGAGTCTCTGGAATTACAGGTACACACCACCCTGCTTGGCTTGTCATTTTTATTGTAGCCATTCTAGTGGGAGTAAAGGGGTATCTCACTGAGGTTTTGATTTGCATTTCCTTAATGACTGATGGTGTTGAGCTTTTTTTTTTTTTTCACCTTATAGTGCCCTTTGAGGAACAAAAGTTTTTACTTTTTATAAAGTCCAATTTACTTATTTAATTTTATTTTTTTTTTTTGTTTGAGCTTCTGGTGTCATATTTAGGAAATCACTAACCACAGGTCATGAAGATTTACTCCCATGCTTTCTTCTAAGATTTATAGTTTTATCTCATACATCTAAGTTGGTGATGCATTCTGAGTTACTTTTGTGTGTGGTGTTAGGGGTCCAATCTTATTCCTCTGTGTTTGATATCAGTTGTCCCAGCACTGTTCGTTTTTCCCCTCATTAAATTGTCTTGGCACCCTTGTTGGAAATCAGTTGATCCTAATGGTCTGGATTTATTTCTGGACTGTGAATTCTAGTCCAACGATTTACATGTCTGTCCTTCTATCAGTACCACAGTACACACTGTCTGTTACCATAGCTTTATAGTGAGCTTTGTTGTGTTGTTGTTATTTTGCAGTACTGGGGGTTGAACCAGGGGTGCTCCACCACTGAGTTATACCCCCAGCCCTTTAAATTTTTTATTTTGAGACAGAGTTTCACTAAGTTGCTGAGGTTCGCCTGGAACTTGCCATTCTCCTGTCTCCACCTCCCAAGTAACAGGGATTACAGTGGCATGTCACCACGCCAGCTAAGAACTCCATTGGTTTTGACAATGCCCTTGGACGAGGCATTTGTAAAGCTCTGATCCAAATACAGCCCATCCCCCTGGGCAGAGCTGTGCAGCTCCTGGTTCTCACCGCTGCCTCCCTCCAGGCGAACCCCATGCCCCACTGCATCTGAAACAGGGGGTGGACCCGCTTTCCCTAGCATGATGCCCTGCTCTAGATGTGGGCACTAGGGGATGACAGCCCTTGGTCTCAGCATGTCCCTCCTGGGCTGGAGCCTGGCCCTGTGGCCTAGCTGGGGTGGGACCATCAGGGTCCAGGTGTTCCCAACCTGCCCCACTGGGGTAGAGCAGCTGCCCTCCACGGGGCCCGTGTGGGGAATTCCTCTCTGTTCTACCTGTTTGCAACAGAGATTCTGCCACACAGGGCTGGGGCAGTGTGGAAGGCCAGTGGCCTCCACATCCAGGTGAAGGTACAGACCAGTCTAGGAGCCGGGAGGGAGCCTGTGTCATCTGGCAGCATCTGCACAGAGTAGAGCAGCCCGAAGGAAACATTCCTAGTGCAGAATTGGGGTAAAGGGGGATGTGTGGATTTTTTTAATGACACCAAGTCCATATCACATCTTACACCAGTTCTGCAATTCCCTGACTCCAGCCAAATGTCCAACAGCTCGATTCAGTTCTGGCTCCAACCCCCCAGCATTTATGCAGACCCCATGGGTCAAGGGCTCACTTCCACAAACTGCCCCCACTTCATACACCAGCCACCCTGGGTACCCAGGTTACCCTCACTTCTGCCAGGCCACCAACGAATTCAGGGGCTCCCATGACCCCTTCCTCTTTCAGAATTCACTAGAACAGTTTACAGAACTTAGGCGAATGCTTCACCCTCCATCCAGAGTCTGTCATAAAGGACACAGCCCAGGAAGAGGCTGGCATGAGAATAGCACCGTGTACAGTGGAGAGAGGGGCACGAGGGCCTCCTGCCCTCTCCAGCCACCCATCCCCAACACCACATGGTGTTCAGCGACCCAGAAGCTCCCCAAGACCTGCTGTTGACAGGTTTCTGTGGCAGTCTCCCTGCACAGCCATGATTAACCAAATCACTGGTCCCTGTGATGGAACTCCATATCCAGCCCCTCTCCCCACCTTGGAAGTTGGGAGGGAGAGCTGAAGGGCCCAACCCTCCGACCCTGTGCTGGGGCATCTAGATGGCTCCCCATCCCAGAAGTCCCCCTCCACAATGAGCCACCTCATTAGCATAAACTCAGGCATGGCTAATAGGGATTGGTTCTGAGCAATCCAGGCCACTATCACTCAGGAAATACTGAGGGTTTTAGGAGCTTCATGCTGGGAACCAGGGACAGAGACCAAATGTATACTGTGGGCCTCCCTATGATGGGTTCTGTGTCCTGGATTCCACCAATTTGAAAACACCCAGCGGGGGGGACTGCACCTGTCCTCATGCACAGACTTTGTTATTATTCCCCGGACACCACAGTGTGGCAGCTGTTTCATAGCATTTACTGGGTATTAGGTAGGATAAGTCATTTAGAGAAGACTCAAGGGATAGGGGAGGATTGTATAGTTCTGTACAAACACTACACCATTTATAGAGACTTCACCCATGGATCTTGGTATCATGGGGGTCCTGGAAGCAAGCCCACCCTTCAGATACTAAGGGATCACTGTTTTTTTTTTTTTTTAATGTGCCACTTCAGGTAAGAGAGTGGATTATTACTCAGTACCACGGGCATATTCTTGTGAAAAGTGGTAGATTTTCTCAAATGAATATCTCTCCATTTACTATATGCCCTTAAAATACTTTCTAGAGACTTTTTTATTGTCCCGATTCTGGAGATTGAACCCCAGGGCCTTGCTCATGCTAGGCAAGTTCTCAAATGCTGAGCTGTACCCCCAGCATACCCTCTTTTGAGGCAGGGTCTCAAACTTGGGAACCTCCTGCCTCAGCCTCCCAAGTAGCCTGGATTACGGGTGTGTGCCAACCCACGTGGCTGGAGAGTTTCAGTGATTATTTCTTTGGGGAAAAAAAATAATGATAATCTTCACCCCTGAAATTGTTTTGCTGGGGAGAGTCCATCAAACCTGCACCCATGGTTCCCACCCCTGGATACTTCAAGATCCCATTCAGTTAAGGGGCACACCCCAGCCCGCGGTGTGCCAGCCTTCCTCCTGGAACGCAGTCAAGAAGGGACAGGCGGCCACAGCTTACTTACCTGGTGGGGTTGCCAGCCGGGTACCGCGCACGGGTACCCGCGCACACACACCCCCTAGAGGTTGTGTTGAGGTAGACAGGGAATAAGAAGGAGGCAGAGAGGAGACAAAAGGAAGGACAAGGAAATAAATTCGTAATCCGGAAGTTCCACAGACTTTTCCAGGCTAGTCTCGACTCTCAGCATATCATCCCTGAGAAATCTGTAAGTCCCTGCATGTTTAACCCCGGCAGAGAGAACTGATATTTTGGGAAACCTATAATTTAGGGGACTCTCCAGTGTTACTGGATCAGATGATGAAAGCCTTGTCAACCCAGGAGGCTGCGAATGACCAGACCACCAGGAGCTGTCCGGAGACAGCTGGACTGACACCGTCCCTGCACACCGTCCCACAGCACCCCTCACCAAGTTTCCTTTAAAGAGCTAGGACCCAAAATGCATCTCTCTCTTGAGTTGCCCACCTTCTCGCTTGATTGTGTATCTACTTTCTTAAATAACCCTCTGTCTGACCGCCTGAAATTCTTTGGGGTCACATAGCTAAGAACCCGGCTGGTCCTGAATCAAGTTCCCCCTTCTCTCTGGGAATTCCTCAGGCCCTTCCTTGGAGACACCTCTTCTCCTGTGACAGTGTTACCATGTCACCTGCTCCAGAGGTGGACAAAACATCAGCGCCTGCTCAGTAATGCCTGGCCTCCTAAGTGTCCTTGCATCCAGATCCTCCCAGAGATGGTAGAACCCCAGGCCACCTCTGCCACCTTGGGCTGATGCCACAGTCTGCTGGGCTGGGTGCACCACAGGACTCCACAGGCCCAGCTGCTAGGGGGCTGCTACTTTGTGGTCCAGCAGCTCCAGCAGCTCTGGGCTCTCAGGATCAGCCCCGAGGGAGAAGAAGGAGCCAGAGAGGCAGCAATGTGAAGGCCTGCCTGGAGTGGGTGATGGCTTGTGGCCTGGGACAGGGAGCTTTGGGGAAGCTCCCAAGGCAAGCCCAGGAAGCAGCAGCCTCACCTGCAGAGTCCCCTTCTGGGCTCTCCCACCTGGAAGGCTGGCCTAGAAGCCCAGCTGGTCACTCTTGCAATGTGACTATAGTTATAGGATAGGCAGGCCCTGCCTGCCCCCAACCCCAGCGACCCACACTGACAAAGGAGGGGAAGGCAGTTCTCAAAGCTGACACCCTCCATGGCCTCCAGGCTGCCTGGGGGATTGCTGGCCCCCACCACTGGGAATTCACCCCTTGTGATGAGCCTCAGGAAAAAGAGGAAGGAAAGGAGGGGAACACAGGGAGGGCAGACGGAGCGCCAAGAACCCTCACTGGCCAGGCTTCTGCAGGGGGAGCTGCTTGGGTCCAGAAGAGGGCCACGTCTGGGTGGGAGAGCATTGCTTTGGGCAGTCTACTGACTATTGCATGTGTGCACATGGGGAGGCCCCACAGAAGTGTGGGTCCTCTTCCCTCTGCCAGGCCGTTTTGCCCTCCCAGGGCTGTCCCCGCTTGCAGGGAACAGACGCTAGGCTGAAGGTACCGGAGGACTGGACATTCCAGAGGCTGGAGCTTGGCAGGCTGGCCCTGCTAATGGCAGTGCTGGCGGCTACTACTCAGTTCCTCCGCTACCTGGGGCCACATCCTGTGCTATGGACTTTCTACACAAGGTCTTGCTCAGTCTACAGCATAGTCTCCCCACTGTACAGCTCAGATTTCAGGCCCAAGGTCGTACCAGTGTGAAAAACAGCACCCAAGCTTGAGCCCCAAAGTGTCCTCACTCCTACCCTCATTCCAAGGATCCCGCTGCTTACAAGATCTAGCTGCTCAGACCACCACAGTTGCAGAACTACTGGACTTTCCCTATCCACTATAGATGGAGCCATGGCCATCTCTCACTGGGTACCAAACCCTGGCAGAACGGAATTAGGAGCTGCTTTTGCTAAAATCACTTGACTCTTCACTTGGGTCGTCAGATGACCAATGGGTAATGAATGACAGGAAAAAAACTTGGCATATCTGCCTTCAGCTCGTGTCTGTCACTTCCATTACCTCAAACTTTGGGTCAGGTACCAGCTCAGCTCCGCACGCATGCCAATCACTCAGGAAGTGGAATATGAGGTTCATGGGCCCTAAATTGACCTAACCTATCTTGTCTTCCTTTAAGACTGAGGACAGCATAACAAGAGATATTTTCAAGCTTTGCAGGGACAGTCAACTGCCAGCTTTTACAGTGTCCTGTTCTAGACCCCCTGGAGTGGCACCTGGATGTCTCCAGAGATTGCCCAACACCTGCAGTCACTTTGGATTTCAGAAACAGCAGAACCTTGCAGACATATCACCCTGTGAGATCCCCCTGCTAAATGGGAGCAATGCCCTTTGGCAGGATTGAGGCTGCCCCCCCCCCAGTGGAGCAATCACCTCCTGGGAAGCAGATGGCCCCCTCAGGTGATTAGGACTTCCTGAAGCCACCATGCAGAACGAGAACTGAGACAAAGACCAAGGTGGCCCTAGCTACACAACCCCCAGCCATGTATGTGCACACCACCCTCGCCTTTCTTCTCCTTTTCTGTAAAACCCCAAGGTTTCCGTCAGTCCCTCAAAGACAGATCTGCAGTCCCCGTCCCTCTGAATCTGTTCTCCCCAGTACATCCACGCTAAGTTCCTTTCCTGCCCTTTGCCACTGCTTGTCACTTTGATGGGCATATTGGGACAGTGGCCACACCTGTTCTGTTGGGACCTTTGTAGCTGGAACCTTTGCCTGTAAGACAACATTGAGACAACAGGGATGGCCTGGTCACTGTCAGAGTGTGCCTGGCTGTGGGGACACAAGCAAGCAAACAGGCATGACTGGCTGAGATCAATGCTGGGCAGAAAGGGGCCAGAGCCTGTTTGGGGCACACAGCTGCCAGCCAGGGCAGCCGCCAGCTAGACACCTTCTGTGCCCTCTTTCAGCATGCTGGTTCCCCTCCCCAGGTGCTGTCGTCCCCTGTGATGCACCACCCAGGCCAAAGCTATAAAATGGGCCTGTGTGTCTGGGGTCAGCATTGGACAAATGGACCATCTCCACTAAGCACTGTAGAAATGAAACCAGCCTCCACAAAAGGATGTCCCAAGGTTCCAGCAAGGAGCTTCCAATGTGAAATGCCCTTTCTTACCAGACTGCATCGCTCTCTCCACTCGGTTGAGCCAATAGAAAGACTGTGGTGTCGCTGCACTAACAAGAATTTCTTAGGGACCTGGGGGGAGGCACTGTCTGGGCTGGGAGCCAGGTGACTAGCTCCTTCTAGTCTTGGGGGGGCTACAGGATGTCCCACCCCTCTCTGGTCCTCCATCTTCTGATTGACTCAGAGGGGTAGGCTGGTGGTGTCCAGGGCCCTGACCACTCTAATTTCCCACATCACTTATTTCCAACTGGGGGAAGGAAAGATCTTCCCAGAACCCAAAAGTGTACCCCAGAGCCTGTCATCCTGATCTGTCATTGCCTGGGGTACCCCAGGCTAGGATCCCAGTCATGCTGTCTGCCTTGGAGGGGAGGCTGGACATAGGCACCCAGCAAGGAAAAGGGCAGGGGCCCTTTAAGCCCAGCCTCACTTAGTCAGGCTGTTGCTATGTATGGGCCTAACTTCCTTAGCAACCACTAGGCCTCTTAGTGCGGCTTTTGAACAGGGTTGCCTTTAGCCATGGCTTCCAAAAAGAAGGCAATTTTTGGAGGCAAGGATTCTGATGTCAAGAAGAAGAAGGGCAAGAAGGATACCACGGTGACCATCAAAATCGTGGAAGGGCCCTTGGCAGAGGAGATGCGGGAGTTCTACCTTAACCAGATCCGAGACCTGGAGGACAGGCTGGCCCGGTGGGTGGCAGGGATGCTGGCGCTGCTGGGTCAGAAGCCCCCCTAAGCTTGGCTAGGGGGCCTAGCCCTATGTTCTGGACTCCATGGCATGTACAGACCCCACCTCCCCCAGGCCTGATTCCTAATAGCCAACATTGGGAAACATCAGAATTTTGAGAATTTTGAGAAGAGGAGGTAGCTCAATGGCAGAGCATGTGCCTAACATGCTATGCCTGGGATTCAACCCCCAGTACTGCAAAAAAAAAAAAAAAAAATGGTAAATGGACCCCCCTCCCCTACTGCATCTCAGCTTCCAGAGTCCCAGGACCACAAGGCTGACTCGGAGCTGCACCCCAGACCAGCCCATTCCCTCCTGCCTTTCTCCAGCCCCTCGGGATCTTGCGCTTTGTAAAGGGGTGGAGTTTAACGAGCAGGTTGAACTGGAATGACAGGTGGGTGGGCCAGTCCCCTTCCTCCCATCTCCTGAAGTGGTGTCTTCTGCCCAGCTGCCAAGTCCCAGTGTTTCTCCCTGCTGTCAAGTCTGTCGCCCCAAATGTAAACGAAGAGCGTTGAGTCCCCTCCACAATTGTGACAGTGGATCTGAGGGCCAGTTTTGTGTGTGCTGAGGATGGTGGGAAGGGATCCTCTAACCCTGCATTCAGAGATGGTTGATTTTCCCATCACCTTTCTTATTTCAAATCGAGCTTCCTCCCAGTTATGAGGCACCAGCCCCAGCCTCAGGGTGACATTTACAGACAAGTAGGCAGTGGCTGTTCCCTAGAGTGATGCTGCAGATAATCACAGCTCACGCAGGGCCCTGTGCTGGCATCACCGCGTCCTCACGACCTGAGAGAGGTCCTGTTGCACTCCTACTGCATGCACTGGGGGACTGAGGCTCAGAGAGGGGAAGCCACCCCCAGGAAAAAGAGGCACCAGGATGACAGCCCTGGTCTGACTCCCCCACACCAGGCTGCTTCCTCA
Source organism: Marmota monax (assembly GCF_021218885.2). Classification (NCBI taxonomy): domain Eukaryota; kingdom Metazoa; phylum Chordata; class Mammalia; order Rodentia; family Sciuridae; genus Marmota; species Marmota monax. Next base: position 20,346,933 of record NW_026692912.1, read on the forward strand.
CTCCACAAAGGAGCCATCTGCTCGCTCCTCCCATAGTAGCCATTCAAAGGATGCTGGTTCGAAAAGTTACAACTTCCCAAGTAAGGTCAATTATTCCACTTGAAACTAGTAATCAGTCTTAACAGCTACAAATTTCCCTCGAGCTGAGACACCAGACGGGATGTATCAGGAAAATGCATTTATCAGACAGTTATTGGGTGCTCACTATTTTCCAGTCTCTGACAATACAGAGGTGGATGAGGTCAAGGGTCTGCCAAGTGGAGGAGAAGGGCATGTCATTAGATCTTGACCACCGAGTGGGACAACAGCCAACCTACAGGAGGGCACCAAAGACAGGACCATGTGGCTCAGAGCCAAGAAAGCTCCACCAACACTGGGGCTTACTTGGTGAACACAGGTAGACAGCTGGTAGAGCGTGGGTTTTTAACTGTGGGTGTGTTGAGGAGTTGCAGAGCTGGCTGATGCAGCAGGAGGCATTGCACCCAAGAGCCTCAATTTTCAGGTTAGACTGGGGTTCAAGTTTGGTTTTGCCAACTAGGAGCTGCTCGATCCTCTGAGCTCTATACATTGGGTGTCATCGTCACAACATCTACATCCTTATAAGCTGTTGGGAGGACTCAGTATTACTCCACAAATGCACACCTACTAAGTGCCAGGCACAAATGTTGAGGACACAGCCATGAGCAAAGTAATGGCTCAGCCCTCTAGGGCTCACATCCTAGTGATGTACCCGATGCAACAAGCCAAGGCCTGACGGCCAACACAGGGGCTCGGTGGGAGATGGGGATGGACTGAGACCATGAGGAACTTCAAGGGCCCCTTTCCTGGAGGGTACTTGGGAGAGTGGACCCAGCTGCCCTAGGGGTCTGGCTTGCCTGGCCAGACCCTGAACCTCTGCCCTCCTCTGGCCCCAGGTACCAGCGGAAGTGGGATGAGCTGGCTGCGCAGGAGAAGCTGTTCCGCCAGGAGTTTGAACAACTGGCTAATAACAAGAAGGAGATTGTGGCCTTCCTCAAGCGCACGCTCAACCAGCGCGTGGATGAGATCACAGACCTCAACGAGCAGCTGCAGAGCCTACAGCTCGCAAAGGAGATGGAGAAGGACGCCTTTGAGGCCCAGCTGGCCCAGGTGCGCCATGAGTTCCAGGAAACCAAGGACCAGCTCACCACAGAGAACATCATCCTTGGTGAGGAGGGGACTGGCTAGAGCCTGCGGCACGTACTGCAGGTGCAGGGAATATACGGCTGGGTCCCAGCTCTGCCACTGACAGTATGTGTGGCCTGCGACAAGCACTTCTCTGGGACCCTGTTTTCTCACCTGGGAAATGGGAATAACATGGCTACCTTGAGTTAACAGCAGATGTGTGCAACTTTACACGCAGTATCTCCCGCAAAGGTCCCTATAAATCCTATGAAGCTGGAAGTACTATCCTCCCCCTTCCCGTTTGTAGATAAGGAAGCATCTGAAAAGGGGGAGGGTCTTGCAAGACCACCCAGCTGGCAGGGGGTGTTATGAAGTTCAAGTGACAGCTGGGCCTGGAAAAGGTGCTCAATTCAGCTGCTGCGTCACCACTGCTCTCATGAAGGGAGTACAGGACAGGACCAAGGGAGCCTTTCTGGAACCTGAACAAGATCACTGGGGGAGGGGGGCATCCCAGAGATGGGCGAGACTGGGCATGGAGTGTGCAGGGCCGGGGGGCCGCCCTGCTGAAGCAGGACAGAGGGGCACGGACAGGACGGTGGAGCCCCGAGGGGCGTCACTCAAGGTCGTCCAAGGCAGCCCCTCATAGACCCATGTCCTTGGTGGGCAGTGGGGAAGCTGGCAGCCCTGGAGGAGTTCCGGCTGCAGAAAGAGGAGCTCATGGAGAAGTTCATGTCACTGGAGGACCAGCTGCTGAGGCAGGAGATGGAACACAAGGACCATGTGTACAACCTGGAAAAGAAGTCGGTGCTGGACAAGGACAGGTGAGTAGGCTGGGCACCGCGCTGGGGCCACAGATCCCAGTCTTCAGGCCTCAGCTTCTAATTGGGGAGACTGGACTAGGCCAGTGACTCCCCAGCCTCTGCTTCCCAGAACTCTGGCTGGGACTTGTGAAGGGGAGAGAAAGTAAGATCCCAGCTCTAGTCCTCAGGCTGGACTGGAGAAGTCCTGGATTTCCTTTTACCACTTCTTGTGATTCAAGTTACATTTATTTAATAGGTAATAATTAATACAGTGCAAAGGTTCAAATTCCAGAATCCCAGAGGGTCGATGGGAAAAGCCTCCTGCCCAGGCCCAGAGGGGTTTAATGGCCCTGGGTGCTCTGGAGACCCCTGCAGAGGAGGGGGAGCACAGGGCCTGCATCCATCTACCCGACCCTCCACTCCCACATCAACCAGGCTGAGGAAAGAGATCATCCAACGCGTGAACCTGGTGGCCACTGAATTCCGCAAAGCGGCCACCAACCAGATGTGGGAGACCACACAGCGGGCCATCAGGGAGAACAGCACTGTGACCCTGAAGCTGGCCAAGGTGTCCCAGCAAGGCATGCAGCTGCTGCAGGAGAACGTGCAGCTCAAGGGCAGCCAGTGCGAGCTGCACAAGCAGCTGGAGATGATGGAGAACACACAGAAGGCCATGGCCAGGAGCAGCAGAGGCCACCAGAAGGTGAGCCTGCATTTGGCACCTGAAGCCCTTGGGTGCCCACAGCCTGGAGCCAAGTGATAAAGGAGAGCAGCACATTGAGGGGACAGGGCATCCTTGGGGGGGGGGTCCCAGCTCCTGTTCAGAAGTGGTGCTGGCCTCTCTGTATAGGGGGGCAAGCCTTGGCCGTGCCTAGAACTGGGGGTACAGAGTGAACTGAAGTCCTGTGGTGGGTCTGGGAGTGGCCACCTTCCCACTCTTACAGATCATCCTCCTGCTGACTGAGAAGTGCCGTGAGCATCAGCAGGGTACCACCGAGGCCAAGCGGCTGCGTCTCCTGCTGCACGAACTGAAGCAGAGCTTCCTGCAGCTGCAGGTGGACAACCAGACCCTGAGGTGTGCCTACCATGGAGGGCTGGGAGCAGGTGGGCACATCCGGTTTAGCCACGTGGCCAGGCCCACAACTTCCCCTCTCTATAGGGGCGTCAAGGTTTTGTCTGTCAGACAGCTGAGGCCTGGGTGTGGATAGGCTAAAAAGAAATTGCAGGGCCCAGGTGGTGCCAGTCACAACCCAGGAATGGGATAAGCTGCTGGCTCATCTCGCCCTGGACCAGGGACCAGAGAGACCAGCTGATACAGCAGCTGGGGCAGCAGCAGGCGGAGGTACAGCAGCTGCAGCAGGAGCTGACTGAGGAGCAGAAGTTTCGAGAAACCTTGGAGATGAGCCTGGACCGGGCCACCATTTTCCTACAGGACATTCTGCAGGTACAAGAAAGTAGGAGGCAGCAGGAAGGAGTGGAAGGACAGTTTTCAAAGAGTATGGCCACCTGGAAGAGGCCAGGCTGGGGCCAAGCTGAGAGGCCTGTTTTCCCTGAGAGACTCCTGGCCAGTCTGTTCTTTTTTGATTCTATAGATTTCAAAAATCCCTTTTGAGTGTTGGCACACACCTGTAATCCCAGCAATGTGGGAGGCTGAGGCAGGAGGATCACAAGTTCGAAGCCAGCCTTAGCAATTTAGAGAGACCCTCAGCAACTTAGTGAGACCGTGTCTCAAAATAAAAAGTAAAAAGGGCTGGGGATGTAGCTCAGTGATAAAGCAACCCTAGGTTAAATCCTCAGTGCACACACACATACACACACACATACACACACACACACACACAAAATCCGTTTGAGATCTCATAAGAACTGAATGCCTTCTTTGAGGTTCTGGGAAACCTCAGGCCTCAGTGTTCCCAATTGGAGAATGGGTATCCCATTTCAGTGAGGGGACAATGAGAAAATAGGCACTGGATTTGAAGTATCCCCAGAGGAAGGCAGGACTTGGAACCACTGTGGGCCTGACCCCGCCCCCACCTCTGGCAGATGCAATCAGAGGAAAAGGATGGCTACTTTGACGTGGTATTCCAGCTCCAGCACAAGGAGATGCTGAAGCAACTGCTGGCCCTGCTCAGCTCTGCCATGGTCCTGAGACCCCAGACAGCTGCATGTCCTGTCCAGGAGCCCCAGTCCGGTGGCCCATCCAAGGAAAGGTGAGCAGGTAGCCCTTGTGATTTCAAAAGCAGCAGCCATTGCCAGGCATGGTGACACACTCCTGTAATCCCAGCAACCCAGGAGACCGAGGCAGGAGGATCACAAGTTCGAGGTCAGCCTCAGCAACTTAGTGAAGCCTAAGCAATTTAGAGAGATCCTGGCTCAAAACAAAAAATAAAAAGGGCTGGAGATGTTGCTCAGTGGGTAATGCTCCTGGGTTCAATTCCCAGTAACAACAACAAAATAAAAAGAGGCAGCCATAAGACCCATTCTGGAGGATATCCTCAGCTGGCCTGGCCCAGAGGCCTGGTTCTCCAAGGAGCCAAAGGTCTTCTCCTGTGAAGTGGAGGTAATGACCCCAAGTCCCTTCCCACAGGCAGCCCAGCAGCCAGCCACCCAAGGCGGCATCTCTGCTGCAGCAGCTGCGTGGCATCAGACCCTACCAGCCAGGAGATCTAGGACTGGTGCCTCGCCGGGTCCACATCCCACCCAACCCCCAGGACCTCAGACAGCTCTCATACGTCACCCGCATGAAGCCCTCCCGGGCACACAGTGTCTCTGAGGTGAGGATGCCAGAGCCCCAAGGACAGTAAGGTGGCAGCCAGCCCTGGGTGTACATTGTGGCTCTGTCAGACTGCACCCATGTGACCTTAGGGATGTGACTGGACCTCTCTCAGCCTCCCCTTATGTAAAATGGGCTGAAGAAAGGTGTGGCAGGGCCTTAGTGGGCGAAGGCATGCACACTCAACCCTGGGAAGGGGGCTGCTTGCTACTCCTGTGGTCCCCACCCCATTGGAGAGGGATGGATGGGATCTGCCTGAGGAAGCCTCAGATTCCAAGCCAGCATCTTTAATCTTACAGACCCACACCTCTGGCTCTCTAAAAAAACTCCAAAAGTTTAGTCTTCCTGACGTTTTCCTGCATCCCAAGTGGCACGCGGAGAAATGACCAAACCCCTATCCTGGAAATGGACTGTTCCAGACAGCCGCAGTCCCCATCTTAAGTCTGCAAGTGGCCTGGGACAGCCCAGAGAAGAGTTATATAAAAAGTGGACATCACAGGTGGGCATGGCAGTTCTGTGGCACAGCTGGTTTGTGGGTAGCAATCAGGCAGGCAGCTGTGTCCATTGGTGTCAGGGGCCTGGTGAGGCACCCTGGCTTCGTGCACGGATGTGGTCCAAGAGCAGGTCAGCAGCACGATCTAGTAACGGGGGCAGCAACTCCTGCTCCTCTGGGGAGAAGCAGCCCAGGACGTGGGCCTTTACTGCACTAGGGTGTGTTGGGCGCCCAATGCCCACCCGTAGCCTTGGCATTGCCTGTGGGGGGAAGAGGTGGGCCAGAGAGCTTTAGTGATGTATGTTGGGCATACCCCACTGGCCACCCCTCACCCAGTGTAGGACAAAAGGGCAGACTCACACTGGAGTTGAGGCAGCTAATGCAGGAACGGACTCCATTGTGGCCCCTTCAAGGGATATGAGACAGCAGTTAGTGCTTCCTTGGGTCAGCACCCTTTCACCCCACCCTGCCCAGGATGGGTTCACAGTGACTCATTCCTGGGGGACTGGGACAGAAGCCCTTCTCCACCCCAACTGGGAGGTCAGCATCCCTACCCTAACCCTGAGCATCTCAGGCCTCACCTGGCACTGCCCCCCAACTTCAGAGCCAGTTTCCCCAGGGGCTTGTCCAGTTCATCATGTACCAGGTAGACCTCTTCCGCAGTCAGCCCAAACAGCTCAGCTGGGCACAGGGAAACAGTGGTCCTGTTTACTGCCTATCTGCACAGGGCTGTGTTACGCAGGTTCTCATAAGGAGGGGCCAAAAGAGAACCCCACTTCAAAGGGAAAGAAACCGAGGCTCCCAAAGTACCCAAGTCATGCAGCAATTGGAGCTCAACAGGTACTTTCCACGACCTGTGTCCTCAGGGCCGGCCCATCCATGGGGACCTCAACTCACCTGCCTGGGCCACGCTGCGCCCATTGGCATTCATGAGCCGCCTCGGCCGGAGCAGGACCAGCTGGGCATCCCCCAGGGGGGCCAGGGCGAGGTCAGCAGTGCAGCGCTGGTCGCGCGCCCAGCTTTCTGCCACTCCCAGCCGTCGAGCCAGCTGCCCCAGCACCGCCATGCCCACACTGTGCCTCGTACCAGGCAGTCCGTGGTTCCCCAGGCCAGCCACCTGCGAGCAGCACCAGGGAAACTGAGGCCAGCAACTCTCACCACCCCTGACAGCACAGCATCCCCTGGGACCCAGAGCAGAGGACGGAAATGAACAGCAGGGCCCGAATGAGGACGAGGCGCCAAAAAAGGGCTCAGGAACCCCTGGGGGTTCCAGAAGGCCGGGCAGGCAGCGCGTCTTGGTGCAGGCACCGAGCTCCTGAAAGGCTGGAGCCCGTGGAGAAAAGGGTCCATTTTCTAGATAAGAAAACTTAAAATTGAGTTGTGGGGAACTTTACCCAGGAGACAATGGCAGAGCCAGAGCCAGGGCCCCGATCCTCTGCGTCGCCGCTCACACCCCACTCACCAGCCACCGCTTCCCGGGGGACCGAGGCTCCAAGACACGCCGGCTCATGGCCCGGCCCCGCCACAGCCCCCAGCGCGAAGGGCCGGACGCCGACATGCTGCCCCCATTCAGGGCCTGAGCCCCGCCCCGCGACGTCAGCCAGCCTGCGGCCAATCGCATCGCCCCCTGCGCTGGGGCGTCCAGTCCGGGCGGGGCCTTGCAGCCTCTAAGGGGCGGAAGTGCGGGGCGGCGGCGCGTCGGGTCGCCCCCGCGCGATCCGCGGCTCTGCGTCAGCGTGGCCCTGTGGGGTTCTTGTGGCACCCTCGGAACCCTCTTCAGTCACCGGCCTGGGAGGCGGGAGCCTTGTTATGCCCTCGCTGTGGCCCTGCCTCGCTGCAGAAGCCTGGCGACTTTCTTCCTTGCCGTCGGCCTCAGCCTTCCCCGTTAAATTTTCTAGCAGCCCTCAGGTCGCGGGGGCGTGGCCAAGGGGCGGAGCCTGCGGGCGTCCTGGAGCTGGTGCCTAGCAACGCCAGAGGTCCCGGCTGCGAGGGGAGTCGGTGCCCTCCTTCAAGCGGCCTCATGGAAGACGCTGGCGAGGTGCGGGCTGGGGGAGAAGCTAAAGCCAAGGCAGAGGACAGGGTAGGGACACCAGGGCTGAGTTCCCAGGAGAGGCTTAAAGTACGGCCGAGGCAGGGCCAGTAGTGCAACTCAGAGAGGCCCTGGCCTCTGTGCTAAGAACCGAGAGCTCATGACTTGTGGGCAGAGTTGGCGTCCAGGCCAAGATGTCATTGGCCCAGACCGTGGGACGAGAGAATAGGAGCCATCTGACCGATTTTGAGGCAGTGGAACAGACAGGGCTTGAGAGCTGTTGGGTCATGGGTCTCCGGCTTGGGTGGTTGGTGGAGAAAGTGGTCCTAGCCCAGGTGGGAAAGCCTAGCACAGAAGTCAATGAGGTGTTCAGCGTGACCTGCTGGCCTTGAGGGTCCCATAGGACATCCAAGGAGCTGAGAACACCTATGGCCTGGGACTTGGGGCAGGATCAGAGCTGGGGACATTAGCGCTGTGAGTACTGAGAGCAGGAGGTAAGAGCTGGGAAGGCCCAGAGGATGGTGTGGGCATGAGGACCCAGATCCCACACATTGCCATAGGAGAGGGACAGAGGCAGGAACATCCCTAAGGGTCAGGGGACCACTAGCCCTCTTTCCACTCTCCTCTACCTGGTAAGTGGGGGTCCTCTCTGAGGCCTGCTCCAGCCTGCTGTCCCTTGGTTCTAGGATGCTCTGGCAATTGACCAGGTCCCCTCAGAGGACATCCCAAAGCCACGGGTTATTCCAGTTTCAAAGGGAACCCTGAAGCGCATCTTTGGGACCAGCCAAGTGTTCCTGGATTTGGATGATATAAAACCAAAGGTCATAAAGTTAACGGTGCCTCTCAAAGTCAGAGAGTAGTGAGTGACTATTTTGTCTCAGGTTCCTGCCCCACACCCCCAACCATTAACATGCTGTGCAACCTTGAGCCTGTTACTGTCTCTCTCTGAGCCTCAGTGAACTCCACTCTGTAATGAGGCCCTTCTACTTCAGTGAATAAAAGGCTGATGGCTCCAGAAATGCCAGAGTGCCCTCCCTAGTACCATCTACCCCTCCTGCCTCTCCGCCTGATCTCCTTCCACCCAGCCATATGCCCGGGGCTGCTCCAAAGTCAGGGCCAGCCCCATACCTATACTCTCCTGCCACTGCAGCTACCAGCGAGCCCATCAGTGCCTGGAGCAAGAGGACTGGGAGATGGCTGTGCTATACTTCTCCCGTGCCCTTCACCTGGATCCCCATGTGGTGAGAGGAAGGCCTCCGTGGGCACCAGCAACCTCAGGCACACACTTCCCCTTCACTGTCACCCTGCTAGGTCCCTTCCTTCAAGACCACCAAGTACCTGCTGATAACTGGGTGTCATGCCTGGGGGAGGCAGAGTCCACTCCCTACCCTTAGGGGCAGATGGTGGGGCTGGAACACAGCCTGGACCTCCTCACCTTCAGGTGGACTTCTATGCCTGGAGGGCTGAGGCCTTCATCCAGCTGTGTGACTTCTCCTCGGCAGCCCAGAATCTTCGAAGGGCATATTCCTTCCAGCCAGAGAACCCCAAGTACCTGGAGCGGCTTGCTTTTGTGCTCTACATTCAGGTGCTCCACCTCACAGCCCGGGTGCCTCACTCCCTCTGGCTGTGAGGGGCTTTCCTTGCTCCTGCGACCAGTTCTGTCTCCCTGGGGATTCCTTGTCCCTGTGTCTGTGTCGCCACCCATTGTTTCTCTCACCTTCCAAGGCAGCTTGCTGCCAGGCATGGGGGCTTTGCAGCATCGTCCAGCGAACTTCCTGAAATGATGACAACAGTCTGCTCTGCACCATCCAATATGGCAGCCACCAGCCACCTAGAAACGTTAAGCTCTTGAAATATGGCGACTGTGATGGAGAAACTGAATTTTAAATTTTATTTGGGCTGGGGTGTAGCTTAATGGTAGATCACTTGCTTAGCATGCATAAGGCACTGGATTCCAGCCCCCACATTGCAAAAAAAGTATACAGATAAATTTAATTTATACAGCCACATACAGCTGGTGGCTGTTGTAGTGTTAGCACAGATCTAGGGTGGAAGGCTATAAGCACTGAAAGATGGTAGGGACTTCATTTGCAACTCAAAATTCAAAACAAAGTCAATAGTAAACTATAAAACACCAACAAAATCCTGTTTTTTTTTTTTCCATTTTGACAACTTTGCTGTCTTTTGAAAGGCCCCAAATTACAGTTCTTAAAAAAGCATTTGAGGCACCCAAACTTTGTGTTCAATCTGTCTGTTGGAAGCCTGTGTTCTTCATAGACGCTTCCTGTGTGACCTCAGGAAAAGTCACTTTATTTCTCTGTACTTCTTTTCCTTCATCCAAAAGGGGGACACTCACTAGTGCCAGTGAGATGACGAGTTCTGGTTTTTAGCCCAGGGCTCCCCAAAGATTCCTTTCGCTCAGCTGTTCTCCTCCACCCCTGGTTTCTCCGATCCTTGTCTCCGAGCTGCTGCCTCTCACCAGCTGTGTAGTAATCACTGTTTCTTTCTCTGTCCCCAACTCTGCATCTGTATGTGTGTGTGTGTGTGTGTGTCTGTCTCTTAAAGTCTCCCAGATCTAAAAAGCTTTGTCTTATCTCTTGTTTCTCCCCTTTTGCCCCAATTTTGCGCCTGCCAACTGGTGGGTGCTGCTGGGTCAGAGTTGCAAGCAGCATTGACTGACCCCTGTCCCCAGGGCCAGTGCTTATATGAGCAATGCGATTACCTGGACGCCCTGAACATCTTCTCTCAAGGCTCTACGCTCCAGCCCGACAAACCCTGCTTCCGCTACCGATGGTGAGTGCCAGCTGTGTCCTGCCTCCCTCCCAGCAGCCCCTTGTGCCCTCCCCCTGAGACAGCAAGCACCTCTTGCCCTCCACCCTCAGCATAGCCTGCCTCATGGCCCTCAAACGGCATCAAGACTGCCTCTCACTCATCACCAAGGAGGTGAAGCAGGGCGCCACCAATGCCGACATCTACATCCTCCGGGCCAGGCTTTACAACTTCTTCCAGAAGGTAGAGCACGCGGGCAGGGCAGGTGCCCCGCTTTCAACCCGAAGCGTGCCCCAAGGTTACAGAAGGAGGCTAGGCTGTCGGCCAGGTCAAAGGTCCTTCCCCACAGTGCCCTGCGGCATTGCCCTCCCTGGCAGAGGGCCTGACCAGTGCTGCCCACTTAGCTGCCTAGTTGGAAAGTTCTCCATCATCACTCAGCCCTGGCTCTGTGCCAGGACAGTGTCAGGTTCTGTGGTGACCACAAGGTGAGAGGCCCATATCGTTGCTGTCCTTCTGGAGCTCCCAGCCCAGGGGGACATCCCTGAGCAGACGCTCACATAGGATCTATTTATTTATGTATTTATGTATTTATTTTAGCTTTAGGTGGACACAGTATCATCATTTTACATTTATGTGGTGCTGAGGGCAAACCCAGTGCCTCGTGCATGCCAGGCGAGCGCTCTGCCACTGAGCCACAACCCAGCCCCACAGGAATGATTTGACCAGGAGGCTGAGAGCGCCCTGCTGCAGGCCCCTCGGCCGTCACACAAGGCAGCACGGCTTCTTCCTTCTTCCTGCCCCTGCTCCTCCCCGTTTCCTTTCCTTCTTCCCTTTGCCTCACTGAACATGTACTAAGCACTCTTCCTCCCAGCACCCCACAGGCTGGGCTGGATGGGGACTGAGTACAGAGAAAGGCCAGGGAAACAGGGTCTCAGGAGGTGGGTAGAGAGGTGTGCTGGACACGAAGGAGGGCACTAGAGGTATGAGAGGGCACTGGGGTCTCCAGGTCTTCCTGAGAGCAGCAGGAGCCTCAAAGGGGTACTCCCGGGGCCGTGGACTTGAGCAAGACCCTCTTACTGCTGCTGGGAGTGTTAGGTTGGAAGAGATGGCCCTGGGGGCAGGCAGGAACCTGGGAGAGGCTGGGCACCACAAGAGGAAGAAGGGAGGGCTGTGGGAGTGGGGTCAAGGCAGGTCCCACAGTACTCCGGAAGCCACCACTAGATCCAGTGAGGTGGTGCACACCTGTAATCCCAGCAGCTCTGGAGGCTAAAGCAGGAGGATCCCAATTTTGAGACCAACCTCGGCAACTTTTTGGGACCCTGTCTCAAAGTAAAATAGGGCTGGGGGTGCAGCTCCGTGGCAGAGCAGTTGCTTAGTATGTGCAAGGCCCTGGGTTCAATCCCAGCATCAAAAAAAGAAAAGAAAAGAAAAGGGATGGGGCTTCACCGGGGCAGTCTCAGGGTAAGGGCGGGCTCTGGAAGTTTCCAGGTCCTGCTTTGCCTGGGTGATGAAAACAAGGCAAGGAAGGACAGCTGGCGGCGGCAGGAGGGTTTGCCTCATTTCCCCGGGTGGAGGTGTCCTGGGTGGCTGATGACTGAGCCTGCAATTCTGGAGGGAGTGTTGGAAGGAATGCGGTGAGGCATCAGGGGACTTCTCCAATGTCCCACAGGTGACTCAGGGGGAGTCTCCTCCAAAGGTGTGAGACTAGCCATCATTGCCACATGTTGGCTGTGGTGGGTTCAGTCCCTCCTGTGGCCTGGGCCTGCTCATAGGCCTGTTCTAAGCATTACCCATGTTTATCCTGAAGGCTGCAGTCACCTTTGAGGAAGGTAGGTGAAGAAGCAGCCCCGGGGGTGACTTCCCAGTGTCACAAAGCCAGTCAGCAGTGCTGTCCTGGGCCCAGGTCTGCCTGCTCAAAGCCCAGGTCCTGGCTTCAGTCGTTCGCCCATCCCCACTCATACTTGCTACCCACACTCTTGCCCTGTTCGCCATCCAGCCAGCTACCCAGCCTCAGCTGCCTGCTCGAATTGTTTGTTGACTGACTGACTAACCTGCACACCCAGTAGAAGGTATTTGCCTCGGGCTGTTTTCCACTCATACCCAGACCTGAATCTGTTCTTGGTCAGAGGTCTCGTGGGCTTAAAGGTCAGGGAGCCTGCGAGGGAGTGCAAGAGAGGATAAGAAGGACAAGGCAGTCACTTCAGGAGGACACACACTCCCCTCCGTCTCAGAGGAGGCTCACAGGAGACAACAAATGCTGAGGCTGACCTGCCTCACATGGGGTCACACCTCCAGAGGGGTCAGTAAGGATGAGGCCTGGGAGGAGCTTTTCCCAAATGAAACAATAACATGGGGGACACCAGGGAGGGATGACATGATGCCAGTTTGTCACCTGGAGGTCTGTCCTCCGCCTCCCTTCCACTGGGCAGGAAAGGGCTCCACTTAGCTCCACCATGCGGCCTGCACATTGGTTTCATTAATGAGGTTCTTGGCATAAAAGTTAGCTAGCAGAGATCGAAATAAATCACACAGACTCAGTTACCTTTTTCTATGACCAGGTCCGAGACGGCTCCCCTCTCTGGCTCCAACCTCGAACCACCCACAGGGCAGCAAGGATTACTCAGGGCTAGCAGGAGAGAGAGAGCGAGCACGCCAGGGAGTAGCCTTTTATTGGGGAACAAGAAATTCAGGGGAGAATTCCATCCAATGAAGGTTGAGGGGGGGCCGCACTCCAAGGTCAGGGTCAGTGATTGGGCCCCCGGGGTCAGTGGTCAGTCACACCCCCACACGGACGGGTTCTCTCATCAGGAGAGGGCCGGGAAAGTTCTGACACAGCCAGAACGCCTCAGACCCAAACCGGGAGTCGCCCAGTCACGTTTGAGAATGGCTCTCCACACTTAGCCACCCAGTGCCCCTGATGCCACCCCACCCCTGGCAGCCCAGGCTCTGCTATGGGGACCTTCGCAGAGCCTTGCTGCTGGATCCCAAGAACCTGCAGGCCAAGCTGCTGCTTCAGATGATGGTGGACCAGGCCCAGCAGGCCCGCCAGGACGCCGGCATCCTGGCAGTGCAGGGCCTGCTGCGGCAGGCGCTGCAGCGCATCGACTCCGCCATCGAGAACAACCCTCTGGACCCTAGCCTCTTCCTCTTCCGGTACTGGGGGAGGGGTCCTAGGCCTGCCTCCCGTAGACCTGCTACATGGTCTCAGTTTCCCCATTGGCCCTCTGACAGTTTTCCCTGCTTCCTGCTGGGGTCACTGCCCCTGGAGGATCAGACAGCACCTTCCCAGTTACCCTGGAATCCTCCAGCCCCAGGCCTGCTGATTGGTTCCCACTGGGAGGGTCACGCTGCTCAGGGACGCACATGATTCAGGGCCAGTTAACCTCTGCGTTCGAGCCTGGGTTTCCTCACCTGAAGATTGGTGTAAAACACGTGTCACCTTCATATAGAGGCAGGTAGACACCTGGCCTCCTGAAAGAAAGAGAAGCTATTTTTGAGAAATACAACATTACCAGTGATGGGCAGGTCATCAGAGTAGCAATGGGGGGGGGGGTGCGGGCAGGTCCACGGGACAAACCTAGAACCTGAGCTAGGGTCCCACCAACTTCACAGGTCATGGGTCAGCAGGCCCAGGGAGGGCAGTGGTTTGCCAGACCAAATGCTGGTCAGGGGGGTTTATTGTCCCTCATGGCCCTTCCTGCCACCGCCACACCCTCCCCCCAGAGGCACCATATACCGCAGGCTCCAGGAGTTTGACAGGGCCGTGGAGGACTTGCTGAAGGCACTGGACATGCTGTCTGACGACCAGGATAAAATGGTGCAGCAGGCACAGCGCCAGCTGCTGCTGACCTACAACGACTTCGCGGTGCACTGCTACAAGCAGGGCGCCTACCAGGAGGGCGTGCTGCTGCTCAACAAGGCGCTCCGCGAGGAGCAGCAGGAGAAGGGCCTCTACATCAATCGCGGCGGTGAGTGGCCCCGCGCCATCCCTAAGGTGGGTTGGTGTGGGGGTGGGGGGACAGAAGGAAGCATTTGATATCCCCAGTGTCCTGGGGACACACTTTGGGAAATGTCGAGACAACTGTCTCCTCCAGTTCTCAGATCAGGCAGGTGGGAGAAGGCGTCCGGGTGCAAAGAAGACTGAGAGCTTCTGTGGTGTCAGCCACCAGTTTTGCCTCCCTGGGGAGGGGGGTGGAGCAGCTGGGCGGGCACCCCTGGGGGGGGGCTCACTCAGCTCCCACCCTGGGACTCTAGATTGCTTCTTCCAGCTGGGCAACCTGGCCTTCGCAGAGGCAGACTACAAGCAGGCGCTGGCCCTGAGCCCGCAGGACGAGGGCGCCAACATGCGCATGGGCATGCTGCAGGAGAAGATGGGCCTCTGCGAAGAGAAGAGAAGGTGCCAGTCGGGTCTGAGGGGGGCGGGCGTGCGTGCGGGCCAGCCTGCAGGAAGCCACCTGCTGGGATTGCTTCTCTCCTAAATGTCAATTTTAGTTTTCAAGTCCCGGCGAGAAATACTTTTATTTTCTTCCTGATTATTGTCCTAGTGACACTTTCATGGAAAATTTAAATAGTAACATATAACTTGAAATGTGAGTTATCATCCCCACCTCCCTCCAGCTCTGCTCCCTGCTAAGGTGGATAACGACCCTTCCAGACTTTTTCCCAGGCATATGCTAACAGTTAGTGGATTTTCTGAAATGGAAACATGCGAAACTGCTTTGTTTTTTTCTTTTTCTTTTTGTAGTGCTGGGGGTCACCCAGGGCCACTGTGTAGGCCAGCGCTCTCCCAGGAGCCTTGTCCCCCGCCCACACTGTCTGTCCTTTGACTTTCCGTGGTGTCACTTCCTTCTCTTCCATTGTCTGCATAGTACCCCTGCTGTGGAGGTGGATAGGTGGCTTCAGAAAAACCCCTGCTGACATGCACTCGGGCTGTTTCAGGTTTTAATTAGAAATAGTCCTGCAGTGAGCAAGCAGGACATAGGTTCTCCTGCTAGTAAAAGCTGTAGCCTGGTTTACTGGAAAGTAAGTTGTTGGGTAAAGAACTTAAACATTTAAAGTTGTTTTTTGTTTTTGTTTTGTTTTTTTAGGGCGCACCAGGGATTGAACTCAGGGGCACTTGACCACTGAGCCACATCCCCAGCTCTATTTTGTATTTTATTTAGAGACAGGGTCTCACTGAGTTGCTTAGTGCCTCACTGTTGCTGAAGCTGACTTTGAACTCGCGATCTTCCTGCCTCAGCCTTCCAAGCTGCTGGGATTACAGGCGTGCACCCACAGTTTTTTTTTTTTTAACGTATATCTTTTTAGTTGTGGATGGACACAATACCTACATTTATTTATTTGCTTATTTATTTATATGTGGTGCTGAGGATTGAACCTGGTGCCTTACACATGCTAGGCAAGCATTCTACAGCCCCAGCCCATCTTTAAAGTTTTGATAGATATTATGATATTGTTCTCCAAAAACAGTGAACCAACAAAAACTTCCCTCAAGAAAAGAGTACCTTGATTTCCCCTCACCTCCCTGGCATAGGGTATTAAAATTATTCTTCAATTCTGCTAATCCTAGGCAAAAAAGAAAAAGAAAGAAAAGAACGAAAAACTCTCTGAAAGATTATTTACTTTGCATGTTTAAATACTTTATTTACTATTGCAGGCCAGTCTCTCTTTCTCGGCCATTATAGCTTGTCAAAAGCTTTTACCCATTTTGCTATTAAATTGCTTATTTAAGGGGCTAGGGCTGGGGCTCAGCGGTAGAGCACTTGCCTTGCACGTGTGAGGTCCTGGGTTTGATCCTCAGCACCACATAAAAATAAACAAACAAAATAAAGGTATTGTGTCCATCTACAACTAAAAAAAAATGTTTAAATTGCTTATTTAGCAAAATTTTTTACTATTACAGTTCTTTGTAGGCTAAGAGAATCAGCTTATTGCCTGCTGTCTGGAAAAATAATTTGTCCTATATATTTTCCCCCCAGGGTCTGGGTATTGATGAGACTGGGTCCTAGAACATGCCAGGCAGACACTGTATCACTGAGCTATGCCCCAGACTTTATATATTGCTTTTTATTGTGGCACTTTTGCTACTCAGTAATATGGAATTATTTAATCATAATCAAATTAATTTTTTTTTAAATTTCAGCTGCTGGGTTTATGATAGTCTCAGGAAGTTCCTTCCTATGCCAAGATCATAAAAATATTCATTTACCCTGGAGTTTCATACCCACATCTAAGTGTTGGGCCCACCAGAGGTGTGGCTGGCAGGAGGAAGAGAGGGCACAGTGGGGGAACAGAGCCCCTAGATTTCCCCATCTCCTCAGTGGGGCCCAGGAGCCACCATCTCCCCTTAGAAGGTGATGCTCATGGCAGTTCGGGGCCCACTGCATCCTGCAGGCAGTTCCAGAAGGCAGAGAACCACTTCTCAGTGGCCATTCAGCACAACCCCTGTAAGGCCCAGTACTACGTGTACAGGGCCAAGAGTCGACAGCTCCTGCAGGACATCTTTGGGGCCCGTCAGGATGTTGCCACTGCCCTGCTCCTGAATCCCAAGCAACCAAAGGTGGGCTATTGTTGGGTGAGGAGGGTGGGTGGGCTCCGAAGTCAGCACCCTGGTTGCCCTAAAGGTCCTCCTGTCCCTGAATGAAACCTGCACGGCTGGCCATGAGCAGGTAACGCTGGAGCACTCCTAAGAGTGGCTGTGCTCTGACCACACCGACCCTGCCACTCCCTCCAGGCTTCTTCCTCCCTCCAAACCAGAGAGTTACCATCACCCCCATCTGACCCCAAGGCTCAGAGAAGGCTCCCTTGCCCCAGTCCTGCAGCTCAGAGGTCAGACCACCTCTGTTTCACTCCAGAAGCCCCAGCTGGCTCACCATCAGGGCTCCCTGTGGGACTGGTCCCTTCCTCACGTCTCCTGTCCTTCTGAGTAAAAAGCTCCCGCCCTTTAGAAACAATTCGTGAAACCCCTCTTTAGCCCTGAGAAGGGCCAGGTAGGACTTTGCAAGGCAGGGCAGCATTGGCCTTCTGCCACCTGCCCTGGCCCACACCTGGCTCTGGTCACCCCTTTCCCGGCAGCTTCTCCCACTGATTACCAGCCTCTTCCCGGGCATGTCAGTGGAGGAAGTGCTTCAAAGCCAGGTGGCCCAACTGGCCAGGCTGCAGCTGATGCAGATGGGGAAGAGTGGCCCTCGGGCCAGCAACCTGGAGGACGTTGTCGGGTAAGCTTCCAGGGCAGGGGCCAGGAGCTGAGACTGGGGACTGACTGGGGCTCAGGTTCCTCTGCCCCTCCACCTCCTAGGGTCTCCACCCTAGTCTTTGGGGATGGCAGGTGGAGTCTCAGAGGCTGACCCAGGACCCTGGGGCATGGCTTGGCAGGATGCTGAGGGAGCGGGAACTGGAGCGCGAGAAGGCCAAGGCCCTGCTGCTCTCGTGGAAGTGGGACCAGCCTTTGTTTGAGAGCTCCAAAGAGCCAGAGCCCACCCCCCAGGCACTGCAGGTAGAGCCAGCAGAGGCCCCATCTGCCAAGGAGGAGGAGGAAGCAAAGGAGAAGAAAGAGGTGAGCAGGCCCTTCACCAAGGCCTGGGGCCCTGGGGTCTGGGGCTGAGGCTGGCTTCTCTGAGATGGGATTGGCACCAGCAAGGACTGTCCCTGCAGGGAGGCTGGTAAAGAGGCCGGCCTCAGAGACAGGTCTCACACACCTGGCCTGCACACACCCCACAGGTCCTGCGGATGCCCTGGCCACTTGTGCCAGACTTTTCCTATTTTTAAATTGTTTCTGAAAACATTTTGTTGAATGCAATGTAAACAGAGAAGTGTGAAAATCATAGGTGAACAGTTGGATAAATTTTCACAAACTAAATACACCATGACACCATTTCCTAGCTCAACACAGAACACATTCCCCAGTGCCACTTTGTGCCACATCCTAAGCCCCCTTGCAACTCAGCACTACCCCCCAGGTTGCCCTGATTCTTAACACCATAGGGAGTCTCCCCTTTTCTTTGTGTAAGTAGACAAATAGCCGGCCTCCCTCTCCAGCTCCTTCCCCAGACGCTGGACAAGAGCCAGCCTGTGCCTGTGATCATCCCAAAACTTCTTCCTCTAGTCAGCTGCCGACAGACATCAAGTTTACGTCCAAAGGCAACCTACCCCTGCCCCTGCTGGCACTCCCTTTTTCTATTTTGCATTAGAACAAAGGCAAAATACAAAGCTCTTGTCTGCAGAACCCCTCCCACTTCACTGTGGGCTCCCTCCCTCAGGAAGAGGCTGAGCTGAATCTGGTAGAGCTCAGAGCCCAGGGCCTATGGGATGGACACCTGCTCCACCATCCTCACCACCTGCGGGTGTGACCTCAGGTAGAGGTGGCCAGCAGCCAAGGGTCTGAGGGAGATGTCCAGCAGGGCTGGAGTCAAACCCAGCTTCTCTCCTCCTCAGCTGAGTGGCTGGGCAGGTTACTTGGATGCTAGAAGCCTTGGTCTGTGAGATGGTCATAGCAGGGAACCTGTCCTCCTCTGGATGTGCCAGGTGGTCCAGACGTGCCTAGAGCATGAACAGCTCCTCGGCCGTCGCTGCTGCGCCCCAGCACACAGCACTTTACAGTTACAGAGGCCTGTCTCCCACTTGAACTAACGTGTTCGTTTTGCAGAGAAAATGGAGGCCAGCAGCCCCTCGCAGGCCTCCTTTCCTGGATGGCCACTCCCCTTCCTGCAGTCTCAGCCTGTGTTCTCACCCTGCCCCACCCTGGTGTCTGTGAGGAGCTCTAAGCTTGGGAGAACAATCCCCAGGGCCTGCTGGCCTTCCAGAGAGGGCCACTGGCCCAAGGGCTTCCCAATCTGCAACTGCCCAGCCTGTTTTCTGCCATAGGACACCCAGGAGCTTGCCTCTCACAAGGTGACATCCCTGTCAGAAGGCTACCTCGACCAGACCTCCTCAGGTTCCATCTTCCGCTGTAAGTCCCTGGGCTCCTGCTCGGCCCAGGAGAGCAAAACAGCAGTGAGGTTAAAGGTCAGGGTGAGAAGGGATGTGAACCTGGGCTCTGCTGTTGACCTTGGGCAGGGGACTCCACAGTGGGAGTAGAAGTCCCAACCTCATGGAGGGCGTGTGAGGACTCAGTGGGACAGTGTCCAGCACAGAGCAGGGACACTGGTCTCTCCATCAGGCTCTTTATGTTGCTGCTACTCCTGCCTCATCCCCTCTAGGCCTATCCTTTTCTCTTTCCCCCTCGGCCTGGGACTGAACCCTGTTCATGTCCAAGGGGCTTCAACCTGCAATTCTGCTGGGCACCAGCCTGGAAGGGACAAAAGGGAAAATCTCAGAAGGCTGCTCCAGAGCCCCTCGGCAGGAGAATGGCAGTGCTGTCTCCTTCCTGTCACTCGGGGCAATCCCCAAACCTCATGGGGTGCCCTGGCCCCAGCCTATGCCTGGCAACAATAACAGGGATGAAGGGCACAGTCCTTTCCCTGGGTAGTGAGCCCAAGTCAACAGGCGGACACAGCCAGAAGGGAGTCGAGCAGGCCTGAGCACAGGTGGCCCTTAGAGGCCAAGACCTCAAGCAGCTAAAGGGAGCACAGCGTTGGGCGCTGGGAGGAGCGAACAGGCGAGGGCCCTGCTGGAGTGGAGGGGTCCAGGGATGGGCAGGGGCTCAAGTGGCTCATGTCACAGCCTGGCCCACCTCAGAGCTAGGGTTGTGAGGAGGCCAGGCTGGTGTGAGTGGGCAAAACTGCGGCTTTGGATGTACAAAGCCACTGGGGTTCTGGTAGGGGTCGCCTGGAAGCCCCTTTTTCCTCGAGCTGTCCAGGGAGGGTAAGGCAGGCCTGATGGATACTCTTGGCACTCCCTTCCCAGACAGGGTCAAGTCCACCTCAGACTCCACCATGTCCACCATCTGCCGGGGATACAGGAGCAGCCCCACCACCACTGCCACACCCTCTGTCTCCTCACCACAGAAGACCCCATCCTCAGACACTGAGGTCAACGAGGACCACCTGAGCCCTGACCTCAGGAAGACCCAAGCTTCCCCAGAGAGAAGGCAGAGGCCCAGCAAGGCTGAGGCCACCCAGGACCAGATCCAGAGCTCCAGCAAGACCCCAGCTGCCCAAAGTCAAAGGTGCTTCTCCAGAAAGACAGCAGCTATCCCAGAACAGAGCCAGAAGGCTGGCAGGACAGAGGCCACCCAGGGCCCAAAGCAGAGGCCCAAGACCAAGGGTACCCGGAGCCCAAGGCAGAGACTCAGAAGGACCAAGGCTGCCCGAGACCAGAGCTGGAGACCAGGCAGGGATGATGTCCCCCAGGACCAGAGCTGGGGACTGATCCGAAATTCCAGCAAGATTCAGGTTTCCCAGGATGTCAGCAAAACCATGGTCACCCAGGACCAGAGCGGGACACCTAGTAAGACAGAGGCTGCCCTGAGCGCAACTCAGAGCACGGGCTCCAGCTCCAGCAAGACTTACAGTACCATGGCATCGAGCCCAAGGCCCAGCAAGGCCAGTTCTACCCCCAGCCCCAGCCAGGGCCCCAGCCAGGGCCCCAGTGAGATGGAAGCTGCTGAGGTCACGGTCATTGTGCTGCTCCCTGAGGAAGCTCAGTGAAACCCTTGCTTCTCGCTGGAGCAGGGACGATTCTGCCCCCACAGGCACCGGAGGCTGAGTCCTTCCAAAGCAAAAGCAACCTCGACCAGCGTTCCTCTAGTCCATGGCTACGTTTATTATACTTGTTCTCTTCTTTTAAAAAATTAAAAACTTGTAAATCCAGGCCGAGGTGGCATCTTGAGTCCCTCAACTCATGAAAACTGTTAAGTCCCAGCCTGAGCTGTGATACTGGGGTCACAGACTGTAGAGTGAGGTGGGGTACAGTGCCAGGGCCAGGGGTGTGGGTAACAGACCCAGAAAGGACGGCAGCTGTGAACCTTGATCCCTGAGTTACATTCACATTAAGAAGGCTCAGGCTGCAGGAGAAAGTCAGGGCTCAGTGAGGTTCCAGGGTGACCGGGAACAGAGGCCAGGACGCCTCTAACCAGTTCTGAAGCCAGGCCTTTCCCGGCGTCTATCCTTGGCCTGGCCAATACCCCTCTTCATCTTGACTGCGTGCTCTGGGGCCCACTCTCCAGAGTCTCTGGACAAGGGTCCCTCCCGCCTTTCCTGCAGGCTGGCCAGGCAAGGATGCCATTCTGGGGTCAGAGGAAGAAGGCGATTCGAGAGGCCACTGTTTTGCAGCCATTGGACGAGAAGAGCTGCTCATCCTCGGGGAAGTAGGTCGTGCTGTCCAACACGGCCTGCACCACCTCGTCCCGGGGCTCCAGGCCCAGCTGGGCCAGCTCGTTGAGAACACAGTGCCGCACGTGGTGCCGCTGAAGCGGGAGGAAGGGCACCACGGCGTCCAGCAGGCGCTCCTCCACGATGCCCGAGTGCCAGAAACCATCTGCAGGAAGGACACGTGCTACATAAGAGGGAAGCCAGCCCCCCGGGCAGAGGAGGGGTGTGCTGGGCCCTCTCCTTTTAGCCCCTTTCCAGACACAGGCTCTGAGGGGTTGTGACCCATTCAGGTCGCAGACCTGGGAGTGCTGAAGCCTCTGCTGGGTCAGTGGCAGAACTTGAGACCCCAGGGAACCCTGCCCTCCCTGGCAGTCAGCCCACTGGGCTGCGGGTGAAGCCACACGGGGCAGGGCCCAAGTAACTCACGGTGTGGGTTGTCCAGCACAGCTCGGGAGACGGCTGGCTCCAGCTCCTGCAGGCTGATCTCCTCTCGGTCCCTGCGGCTGCGCCATGCCTCCAAGGCCACCTGGTTGATCTGTTCACCACCAGTGTTGCTAAAATCATGGGGGACCCAGGCAGAGGCTCAGCCAGGGACCAGGGCCGGAGTGGGCCCTCACTTCCCTGGTGCCACCTAACAGGACCAGGGGTCAGCCGATGGAGACACTGCTCTCCCCAGCTCTCCTCTCCAGCGCGGCCATGCCGTACGCACACACGTGTGCCGTGCAACTTAGTTTACAGAACTCTGTGTCCTTAACTGACTCCCCTTCTGCAGCCTCCGGTAGGCCAAAGGGCCACCAACATGGGGACATGGGGACCGCTCAGAGAGGAGGTGGGATCTCAGGAAAGTAACACAGTTTTGCCTGAGTTAATGGCCAGGACCTGAGCGAGAATTAGAGGATGAAAACTCCAGTCCCATTTGTCCTCCTGTCCAAAAACGAGGGACAAGTGGACATAGCAGGGTCTCCGCAAAGAAGGGATGAGGATACAAAGACAGAAGTTGGAATAGCTTTGGGAATGTCAAAGGGGTCGTCAGCCACCTTAGATGATGTCACCAGCAAGAGTGAGGGTCTTTGGGACAGCCTGACTGGACCCTGGGAGCACAGGCCAAGAGCAGACAGCTGGACATGGGACAAGTGTCCTCCTGCTGTGCCCATTACAAAACCAGCCCTACCTGATGAAGATGAAGATAGCTTTTCGATAGTTGGTTCCATATACAACCCAGGAGGGGCCCAGGAAAGGCCGCAGGACCTCCATCAGGCCTGGGGGCAGCTTGTCCATCTCATCAAAGAGGAAGAGGGAGCGGCCACAGGCAGTCAAGTTCCCCTGGACCCAGTTCTTAAGATCCTTCTACGGGGAAAAGAGGAGTTCCAGGGAACCAGAGAGCTTCAACCCCAAACTTCTTCCCAAACCAAGAACAAAACCCCTCCCCGGGAGATACGGTCTCCCAAAGAGCAGAAAACCATTCTTAAGACTGATGGTAAAAAGAGAGCCCAGAGAGGGGCAGAGACTTGCCTAAGATCGCACAGCATGTCAGTAGAACAGGGACTCAACCCAAGCCCCTGCCTCCCTGTTGAGGGCTCCTTCCATGACATCTACTTTTTTTTTTTTTAAATTATTTTGTAGTTGTAAATGGACAGAATGCCTTTATTTTGTTTATTTTTATGTGGTGCTAAGGATCTAACCCAGTGCCTCACTCATGCTAGGCAAGCACTCTGCCACTAAGCCCCAGCCCAGCCCACATCTACTCTTTTCTATACCAGGAGAAGCTCTTTCCCACTACTTGAACCTGAACTTTGCTCCCAAAGTGTTGGCAGCCAAGAGAGATGGACTTGGAAGGTGCCTTGCAATCAACAACAGTGGTCAGAGCCAGTGTTTTAGTGCTTCCTCTGAGCCACAAATTGGAGCTCAGTGTTTTACAGGGATACGATAAAGCAGACTGTCTGGCAAACACAGGTGCTCAATAAGTGATACCTGCAATTGTATAATGCTGTCCCCTTCACAGCAACTGGCAGGTAGGTACCATTACTGTTTCCCAGCCAATAAAAGAACTCCCTGCCAGACAGAATGGCACAGTCTCACGCTCTGTTCAGGATGGGTTCTGAGGGCTGAAGATCCAGCTGGCTGTGTGACCTCGGACAAGTGACTCCACTTACTGGGCTAGGACTCACTCCTCAGGGTCTGTCACCCCATGTGCAGGCCAATGGTGGTCCAAGACACATTCAGCCTACCTTGTAGCGATCGATGTTGCTGGGGTGCGGGAAGTGGATGATGGGGGAAAAGTGGTGCACGTGCGGGCTGCGAAGGCCACCCTGGAAGAGGTAGTGAGCCAAGAGGGAGCTGACATAGGATTTGCCAGTGCCTGTCCAGCCGTGCAGGGAGAGAACCAGCGGTTTGGTGGGGCTGGGATCGTGCACAAAGGCCTTCAGGGACTTCACCACCAATGCCTTGGCCAGATGCTGCCCGGCCAAGTGCTGGGCCAGGTCACACTCCAGACCTAGGGTCACAGGACAGTGTCAGAACCAAGGTAGAATTTCAGGGTGGAAATCATGTCTGGGACTTGGTCTAGGGAACCCTGTGTTTGGCATGCTTGTCCCAAGTGTGGACAGGGAATAGGGCCCTTGCGGCTATCTGCACGGGCCACCTATCAGCCTGGCTTATCTGGGCCGCGCCCCCACCAGGCGGTTCTCCAGATTGCGCCAGCCCTAAATGAGCGGGAGCTGCCAACCCTTTATGCCCAAGCCCCTGCCAATCCCCAATACAGGCTTCTCCCTGGACTGCAAGTCCACTCCATGAGGGCCTAATATGTCCCCGCGGGGGCCTTCCTGGCAACAGGCTCGCTCTCTTCATCCTCGCAAACCCTCTGGGACTCTAACGGGCACCAATAACCTACGCTTCAGGTCCGTGCCACAGGCGCTCAAGTCCCCTCGGAGCCGGCCCCACTTCGGCCCTGGCCGTCCGCAGGTCTGCGGGTTCCCGCCTCGGGTTCACGGATGCCCGGCCCTGAGGCAAGCTCCCTATCCACCCGCTCCTCGCTCCGGGCTCCCCGTCCCCTCACCGGGCAAATCGGGCCGGAAGTCGCATTCGCAGAAGGAGCCTAGGTTGCAGCGCAGCGAAGCTAGGTCCCAGGAGGCAGTCGCGGCTGAGAGCAGCCCTAGCAGCCGGAGGAGCGAGCCCAAGGGCGGGCAGCCGCGCGTGGCGGCAGCCATCCGGGAGCGGCCCAAGCTCAGTCAGGGGCAGCCAACCACTCGACGTACGAACTACAGCTCCCGGCGTGCACTGCTCCGCCGCAGCCACGCCCATGGCCTACAACTCCCAGCTCCCCTCCCTCGCGTCTCAAAGGCCCGCCCCGTCGTCGCGCAGCAGGACTCCAGGGTGCCTCCAGGGGGAGCCCGCGAACCGTCCAGTCCGGGTCAGCGGGCCGCGTTTCCATGGCCACGGTAACTAGGGGACCATCACGGAAGCTCAGAAAGGGATAAATAAAGGATTATGACCACAAAAGGTAACGTAACAACTATAACAAAAACTTGTGCGGAACCTTACAGCTTGCAAAGCGCCTCTTCCAACCTCTTCTTTTATATGACAAAAGAGGGTTCGCTAACAATAGCTTTTGGTGAGCAACACTATGTGCCATTAGCTTCAGGTGCCATACACATGCTATAATATAATAGTATCTGCTATACATGGAAATGGTGATATTTCTCTTTTAATTTTTTTTAGTTGTTGATGGACCTTTATTTTTTATTTATTTATTTGTATCCAATGCTGAGAATCCAACCCAGTGCCAATGCCTCATATGTAGTAGTAGGCAAGCACTCTACCACTAAGCCACAACCTCAACATGGAAATGGTGATATTTCAATGAGGTGCAGGCAAATAGTATTTTGACTCAGAAAGTAATTGATAAATGATCACTGACAATCCATTATGTATGAAACATAACTGTCCCTTACCTAGCTGCCACTACATACCAAATGCTTACCATCAATCCTAGCAGATGGGTTCTGTGATTGTCCTTGTTTTATTTTGAGGAGGAATTTGGGACCCAAGAGGTTAAGCTTCTTATCCAAGTTGCCCCTGCTAATGAACAACAAAACTCAACCACCTCCAGCTTCAGCCAAAGATGCTTTGTAACATGTCATGTGGTACCAGGTCCGATTGGTCAAATAATTCAGAGGCGAAGGAACCCAGATATCTCAAATTCGGTGAACAAGCTCCTGGGGACCCCAGGTTGGCTTGGGATCCTGTTGATCTACATTGCTTACCTTTACCTCTCCCACCCACTGGAGTGAAAGAACTGAGAGCTGTCTTTGTGGTCTAGCTTGAAGGTCCCTGCCCTACCCAGCTTAACACACACAACCCCCCCCCCCCACACACACACACACACACGACTTCAGGGCCACATCTCAAACCTGAAATTATTACTTCCCTCTATTGAGAAAGAACCCTGGGTCAGGGGAGCCAGTTTGTAGCCTTCCTCGTTCTATTGCTGGGACCTAGGGAAAGTCCTTTCTCTCTCCATTTCTGTTTTACAGAAGGGAGTTGAAGTCCTAGATTTCTGAAAACCCTTCTACTCCAAACATCTTGGGTCCTTGTGTTTGTGATAATCGTTGCTGTGGCTTCCTGAGGCAGGGCATGGGACAGAAGGAACTTATACCTGTATGTCTCCCACTAGGTTGGAATTATCACCCCCACTGGTCATCAGCTCCTGGAGGGCAGGGTTTGAATTTAGTATTTGCTTGTATTCTGGCTCCTGGAACAAACTGGAATGTTCCAAGTGCTAAATAAGTTTTTGGGTTTTTTTTTCAACCCAGGGGTGCTCTACTACTGAGGCTCCAGCCCTTTTAATTTTTATTTGGAAATAGGTCTTGCTGAGTTGCTGAAGCTGGCCTCAAACTCATGATCCTCGTGCCTCAGCCTCCTGAGTGGCTGGGATTACAAGACGTGTGTCATCATGCCCAGCAAGCAATTGTTAAATGAAGTTCTCTACTTTTCTCCTGAGAAAAAGTGCTTCTTTCCACCCCGAGCCCCTTCTGAGAGACAGAAGAAAGAGTCATAAAAGTTTATTATATGAAAGAAAGAACATGGTTTCTGTACATCTATTTACAGAACAGACTTATTTACAGCAAGATGGAGGCCTTGGTGCCAGTGGCGGCAAATACCCAGGGGAGAGGGAGGAGGCATGAGGGGCCTCCCATGGCTCAAAAACAGGGAACCTGGGCAGGAAGGGGGACAGCAGAAGCTGGTAGGAGGAGCAAGGTCCCTGTCCTTCCTGAAGGGAGACTGGTACGTACGTGACTGGAAGGTGGAGCCCAGAGTCCAGGCAGGACCCTGGAGTTGCAATGGAGATCCTGGAGTTGAACCCAGAACATTTTGGGTTGATCACAGTGTCCCTGGGGTGCTCTGGGGAAAGGGCTCTGCCCCCTTTGCTGCCCACAGCTGCAGAGGGGAAGGTTCCTGGGGGTCACAGCTCACTGGAGCGGACAGCAGGCTCCAGCTTGTGTGACAGGGCTGTGAGAACCTTGTCGAACTTCTCATAGCGCCGGGCTTGGCTGCTGCTGGCCCCTTGGCTGCCCCAGAGGAGGCGCATCTGGAACTCGGTGCTGAACACCTCCAGGAGCTCTGGCCGGGCCTGGAATCCTGCAGGGTAGGGGCACAGGGTCAGGGACCACCATCTGGTTGGAAGGAGGCTGGGGCTCCCATTCAGAGTCCCCACATTCTTCAGGGTCCCATTTGAGGCAACCTCCCCATAGCCCACCAGGGAGCCAACAAAGTCTGTTAATGAACATAACCATGCATGGCAGTGTCTGGTCTTTCTCCTACTATTTTCTAGACAAGCATTTTTTTCATTACCAGGGATCAAGCCCAAGGCTTCGTACATGCTAGGCAAATACTCCATCACTGAGCTGAGTCCCCAGTCCTTAGAAGACGGAATATTCATGTTTAATTCTTTGGAAGTTTTTGAGATCTTGCATGATCGTTTTCTCTTTCTTTCCTTTTTTTCCCCATAAGTTCCATTTTTTTAAGAAACATATATACGTTTTACAAGTAAATATAAAATACATATCTTTTTATTCCTTCTTGGGGAAAAAAAAGGCAAGAAAGTCAGAAAAACCTACCAGAATATTCCCAGAGTTTACCCCTGGGTAATTGTGGGTAAGTTTTTTGTTGAGAGCCACAGTTTAGTCGGAATGACGCCTGGCATTTTGCTAGAGGGAATGGTTGAAAGGTGACCCTGCTCCGGGATTAGGGCGGATCCTGCTGGGATTAGGGCGGATCCTGCTGCTTCAGGCACCGCTACTTTGGAGTTCCCATTGAGTTTTCCGGTTCCGGTTCCGGGAGCCCGGTGGAGGGAGTGTGTTCCCAGAAAGTGTGTGTAGAGTGCCGGTGAGGGTTCGGGAATAAAGAGTTGCTGTTTGAACCTATAAGGCTTTTTGGCGGCTGGGTTATTTGTGCCCAGCCAGACTGCGGCAGTTTTTAAATCTTATTTTTGCTCAGCTGTAATTTCTAATTTATCTCCAGTGAATTTCTGCAACTTAACACCAAAGGCAGTAACAGACACTGCCACTTTCATGTGAGGGTGTTACAAGCTGAGCTCCCTGAAGTGTGGCGGCTGTCTCCACCCCAGGTACCAGGCTGGGCACCTCTTTCTTTTACATTTCAAAGATGAGAACACTGAGGCTCAGCCAAGCTAAGGACCACAGCCAAGGTGCACCCAACAATTGTCTGTTGAGCTACTGAGTGAAGAAGGTGATAAGATGAGGAGCGGGGAGCTGGGGCAGAACAGAGGGACAAGCACCGAGTGGATGCTGGGAGGAGGGGAGCCTGGGCATCGACCACACTCACCCTGCAGCTTGACCTCGGCATTGGTATGGTAGAGCCCTCCGTGGTGTGCCACCGTGCGGGCGGCCTCCAGGTGGGCCAGCACCACCTCCACGCCATGCTCCGTGCTGCCCCAGGGCTCGGGACCCTCAGCCGGGGCCGAATCACACTCCAGCAGAGTGATGAGTGGCAGCACATGGGGAAACGTGGTGTTGCTCAGCGGAGGGCCTTCTGCAGGGGACAGAGAGAGCAGGCACTCAGGGACCCTGGAGGTCCCACATCCACTGATTCCCGGGAGCTGAGGGGCGAGAGGAGAGGGGCCTGCCTAAGGTCCCAGAGAGTTCCCGGGGATCCAGACTCCTGGGACAGACCCTTCCTTTTAGTTTCCCCTGGGTGCACCCACAGCAGCGATGACGCAGTCCCAAGTGCTGAGCCTAGACTTGGACGTGGCTAATGAGGTTGCCAGGTGCAAAAAGTAAGCTCACCAAGCTCTCCTTATTATCCACGCTGGGAGAATCTATGGCAGCCCAGAGAGGGCTGGAACCTGTCCAAGGTCACACAGCAAGGCAGGGAGGTACCTTTGCCCTCATTGAGGCTCTTGAGAAAAGGCTTGAGTTTCTTCTCATACAGGATGGCACCCTCTGTGTGTCGTTGCCGCAGGGTTACCCATGTCTGTTCCAGCCGGGAAATCTGGGGAGATCAGACTGTGAGAAGTTGTCCAAGGAAGTGGCCTGCAGTGGATGCTGGCCACAGGCCACCCTGCTGAGTGGACACACAGATGTGGGATAACAAGAGCTATTCTGGCCACCATTGGTGGACCAAGGACAGTGTAGGCTGCCTTTCGTGTCATGATGCTGCCAACACAACCCATTTTACAGCTGAAGGAACTAAATCTCAGGTGGGAATGACTTGCCCAAGATTATTCTGAAAATAAGTGGCAGAGCTGAGATGTGAACCTGAGACTCTGCCCCCGAGCCCCTGTTGTTCCTATTTATTAGGCACAGGAGAGGCAGTGTGGCATAATGGTTGCACTGGAAATCAGTTCAAATCCTAAACTTTTGGACCTGTGTGACCACAGGCAAGTACTGCTCTCAGTTGCTCCATCTGTAACAAGAGCAGACAACAGAGGCATCCACCTCATGAGAGTCTTTTCAGGAATCAATGCTGGTAAACAGTGTAGCACCAGCCCAGGGCACAGGTGAGTGTCCATTCAATGATACTGTGTCATGTTTCTCTCTCTGGCAATACTGGGGGTTGACCTCCAAGTGCTCCACCTCTCGGCTTCACTCCCAGCCTTTTCCAAATTTCATTTCATCTGGAGACAGGGTCTCAGTAACTTGCTGAGGCTGGCTTTGAACTTGTAATCCTCCTGCCTCAGCCTCCCCGTTGGCTGGGATTACAGGTCTGTGCCACCTCACTGGCCTTTTTGTTTTCTTTAAATGCATCAAATACTCCTCATTCATCCTACAAGTGGGGAAACTGAGACCCAGGGAAGGGAAAAGAATGTGTCCTTGGCCAGCCCTTGGGGAACTGCGTTCTCCTGGTTACTCTTTCACAGCCATACCTAGGAACTCACAAAGCTCTTCCCATTTCCATCCCCGAGAAACCCGCCCAGGGCGCTTCCAGTCTACAGGGTGCCCAGCTCTAGGCGGGCCCCTCAGTACCTGGGCCATGTCCAGGGCGCCCATGACCGCAGCGAAGCTGAACATGTTGCCCATAGTCCCCCGCAACTCGGCCGCCAGCTGGATGGTCTTGTGCAGCAGCGCTGCTCGCTCCTCCGCCGAGCCGGTGCAGCCCAGGATGTCCACTGCCAGCATGATGGACATGGTGTGGAACCTGTCGGAGCGGCCGGGTGAGAGAGAGCAGGGCCAAGTACGCGGGGAGGGGCCCTTGCCACTGTCCATCACCGGCGATGGGCCGAGCGCAGAGTCTGAGTGAGATCCCTGAGGTTAGGGGGCGCGGCCAGCTGGAGGGGGAACCAAGGCTCAGTGCTTCTGATTGGTCAGCATGCTCCGGGGGCGGGACCAGGGCGCCTGGGGCGGGGCTTGAGGGAGCGGAGTGGCTCGCGCACGCTGTTTTAAGAATCCGCCGTGAGGCCAGAAACGATGAGCCGGGCCCAGGCTGTGGACAAGGGGCTGCAGACGGATAATCCAGAGATAGCGGGCGCAGTCTTTGGGGAGCCAGGATTGCTTTGAGCTGGATATCAAGAGTTGCGATTGGCCAATGGGTGGGAGGTGTGGCCGGAACCCCGGGAGCGGGCGGACAGGCTAAGGAGCCCCACGGCTTCGGCCAAGCCCGAGCAGGTAGCCCGGGGGTCCCCCGCGAGTCCCGGGGCGCGGCGCCTGCCTTACCTTTCCAACAGGTCTAGTCGTAGCTGACGGCCATGGGGGAGGGTGAGCAGTTCCATGCCCCAGCGGACTCCCATTAGGGTCTGCATCTCCTTGGTAACGCCCAGTATCCTAGCAACCTGCAAGGACGCCCAGAGGTCTGATTAATTTCCTGTCAGGGCTGGCCCAGGCCATCTGGGAGTCAGAGAGTTCCTTCTAAGAGGCCTAGCTAGGAGGCCGGTTTGAATCCCAGCTCCACCGTGACCCTCTACAGGAGCACGGAATTCCATCTTCCTGAGCCTCGTTTCCCCATCTGCGAAATGGGGGAGAAGGGGGCAATGTCCAGGGGTTCCCCGCGTGTTGAATATGCAGTTAAGTTTAAGAGCCCTATTCCAGATGGCAAACCTGAGGCCCAGGGAGGGAATGGGCTTGCCCAAGGCCACACATTGGGCCTAGAACCTTCCTCTTCCCTGCCCAGCGCTCTCCATGGAGCAACATCTCTGCCTTGTCTCTCTTCTCTCCTCCCTGGCTCGGAGACCAGCGTGAACAACCGGCTCCCCCGGACGCAGAGCTAGAAACTGGGCACAAAGAGAACTGGAGTCCTTGGGTGGTCAAAGAAATACTAAAAATCGAAGACCCAGGTATGGGTGATTTATGGGAATGTTTTTCCTTATTTGTCCACGAGGGAGCGCGGGGGCGGGGAGTCAGACTTTCCGTCCCTGGACACCGCGAAAGGGCCCCGGGTGCCTCACAGAGTCAGCCCCAGTGCATTTCAGCACTGCCTGGCTCAATGCCAAACCCACGTCTGGAGGAAAACGGAATTGGGGAACCAGGCCCCTCACCACCCTGACTCCTGCCCCAAAGCCAAGGATAAAGCTGCTGTCCCCATTCCAGTCCACACCCAGCACCTACCAGGCAGTCAACCTTGGTGACATGTCGGGCCAGTGTCCGGGCATCCACCTCGGCCAGCAGCTCCTTGACCTTTCGCAGAAGGCCCACCTCCAGTGGCCGGTTATCTTTGGGGATCAGTAGTGATTGGAAGGTGGCTGGGTTGAAGGAAGAGGTGGCTTCTACAATGGGGGCTGTGAAGGACTTGCCCCGGTCCCCTTCGGGGACCCCGTTTTCTGACAGTTCCTTTAGTCTTTCTCCATAGCTCCTGGGCTGCCGGCTGGTGGCTTCTACTGCTGCCCACTCTCGGCTGCCCCGGATGGGAGGCTGGAGTTGGCAGTAGTGTCCGGAGTCTGGGTCACTATAGCTGCTGAGTGATGGGGACGGGGAGGCCTTGGAGAGGGTGTGGGAGGGGCTCGCATGAGGACCCTTGTCTGACTCTCCGGGAGGCTTTGAGGCACTTCCGGAACACAGCTGGGGCTCGCTGGAGCGGCGGGCCACAGGGGAGGCAGGCAGTGCGGTGGCAGAGGGGGCTGCAGGGGCGGCATGGACGCGGGTTACTGCGGAGAGCAAGAGAGAGGACTAGTCACCACAGCTCCCCACCAAGCAGGGTTCCTCATCCCTGCTCCCTAAAGAACAGGCTCCATCCTCCACGTGGGAGGGACAACCCCCCTTCCCTACCAGGATGGAGACCAGGCCCAGCAAACTCAGGAAAATGGTCAGTCCTCGGTGATACTCCAAATCACCAGGACCACAGGCGTCCCCACACCCCTACCCTGCAGCTGTCACAGCCTCGGGGAACCACAAAACTACTTGGAGGGGAAGCTCAGGCTCTCTGGAGTTGATTGTGCCAGTGGTGTTAGTTCTGGATGAATGAGCAGTAATAATTTACTAGGGACATGCTGTGTGCCCAGAACTGGCAAAATGCTGGAGATACACAGGTCAACAGCAGTGAAAGCATCACCAAACATCAGAAGTGAGGAGCTTGGGGCAGTGGCACATGCCTGTAATCCCAGCAGCTTGGGAGGCTGAGGCAGGAGGATCACAAGTTCAAAGCCAGCCTCAGCAACTTAGTGAGGCACTAAGCAACTCAGTGACCCTGTCTCTAAATAAAAATTTTTAAAGAAGGAATGCGGCTTAGTGGTCAAGCACCCCTCGGTTCAATCCCTTGTATTAAAAAAAAAAAAAAATCAGAGGTAAGGTCTGGGGGAGTGGCTCAGGGTGCAGCACTTGCCTGATGTTCATGAAGCCCTGGGTTCTATCCCCAGAACCCCAGCAAAAATGAAATAAAAGAAAAACTGAAACCACAGGTGATACATACTGAGAGCTCTTACTGCCTATGCAATCCTTCTTTGCACATTAATCTATTTTACCCTCTCAACGTTCCATGATGTAAATACTTTTATGATCCTTACTCTGCAGATGAGAAAGCTAAGGCTCAGAGAGGTTAAGTGACCTGCTCAAGGTTACCCAGCCAGCAAGTGATAGGAGCTCAGATTTCAATCTCGACCTCTAGGCCACTTGACCGTGCCACTTTGCATAAATGATTTATGTCATCAAACATTTCTGGTAAGGAATTTGAACTTGGAGGTATTGCTTGGAAGGCAAGTTTGTGGTTCTGACAAAGTTGATGGCCTGTATTTTAGGAAGGATTTATGGTGAGCTCCCCTGAGTTCAATCCCTAGTCCCTGGGGTGGGGGTTTTGGGGGGAAGTACTGAGTAAAGAAGCCACAGAAATATGTTAGGATCAAGAGTTCCACCAGGAAGCTTTAGGGCAAATTCTTGCAAGACATTGCTCTCTGAGAAGAGCAGCAACACCAGAACACACGAGAAACAAAGACCTAGGACAGACCCCCGCGCCCCCCACCGCTGCTGGCCATACCAGTGCTGTAGGCAGGGGAGCTGGGACTCTCTGAGATGGGGGACAAGGGCGAGTGCAGGTCTGGGATCTGGTCCATGCTGAGGGCACAGCTGCGGATAGAGTCCCGAGGGGCGGGCAGCGATGAGCTGTGGACAGACAGTTCCGTGAGCAGGAGCCCAGAGGGCAGGGCCTCGCTGGCTCCTGGGACCCCGTCTTTGCCCCCTGAACCTCACAGGAAAAACAAGTTTGGGGATTATGGAATCCAATCTCTCAATGGACAGGCACCAAAACTAAAGCCAGGAGGAAGGGCTGTGCTGGGCTGGGGTGGCACCGCGGGTCACAGGGTCCATCCTACCCAGCCAGCACAGCACGGGCTCCCCTTCCCTGTGTCCCCCACAGGATTCCTGCCCAGCACTCCCCTCTCTCAAATCCAAGACCAACTTAAGAGGACAAGACCTGGGGGACCCCAGCAAAGCTAAGGCTCCTCAGGCTCTCTGTGTCTTTCTTATCCCTAGAGGAAGAAGGGGAAGGGACAGCTAGGCCACAACCCTGCTAACCCATAAGTACCTTTGTACAAATCAGACATTTTCCCAGCAGACACACCCCTCACCTGCGCCCTCACCATCATAAGCGGAAGGCAGTGTGGATTTTTTGTCCTCCACTGTTGTGGGTGGAACGGGGATGTAGAAAACTTTGTGCAGTCGACAACCTGCACAAATGTTCCCTTTCCTGGGAACCTTACCCAGAGAACCTTGGAAAACTGTCTGGGGAGAAGGAGTAGCAGGAAGGGGCCTGAGGGGCCCAGGTCTGCCAACCTGGCTCCTCCTTACTACTCCCACGCTTTGCTCTGGATGCCTTGGGCACACATGGCCAGTGGATCCTGACACCATTATGTTCACTGGTTCCAAACCATAGACCAGCTGCCTGTTCCCCGCAGGGTCGCCATCTATCCATTCCTAGGCTGGCAGTGCCCAACCCAGGCCCAGGGAGATGGGCCACGAGGGCCTAGCCCAGAGCACAAACCTCTTTGCAAAGAGCCAGGAAAGCCACAGAAATTAGCAGACTTTGAAGTGAACAAATTTGAATCTGGGTTTGAATCTTGATCCTACCACACCCCAGCAAGGGCCTGCCCTGCTCTAAACCCATCTCCTCATCTACAAAGCAGGGGTTAGAAGACCCAGGGGAGAGGAGTTGACAGGACCACTCTGTCAGCCCTCAGCCCGGGTCAGGCACCCTAGGGCCTCAGGCACCATTAGCTGCTATGGCTTTTCCTGGGCTCCCGGGCCTGGTCTTACCCAGCCCAAGGGGCAACCAGGTGTCATTAAAATGTCACTGAGAATATTCTGGTTCCTGTGCAGGGATTTCCACACTGCAAAGCCAGGGGGCGCTATTTGAGTGTGGGCCCTGTACAGGTAGATGCACGGAGGTAAGAGAGGAAGGACGGGCCCAGGACACCCGCCAACAAGCGGCAGAGCTGGAACTGGGATCTGGGTCTTTGTCCTGAAGACCCTCTGTTCCCTCCACCGCCCCCCACTGAGGCTCCAGGAGACATCTCGCCCAGTTCGGCATGGCTGGGCCTCCCTTTCCCCATCAAGCTCGCTACGTACACCCCCATTTGACAGCCAGCAGAATGAGGCCTGGTGCAGGGTCCTGGCTGACCTGTTGGAGCACCCATCGCTGCGGGTGACCTTGTCGGCGGTGAGCCCGTCTGTCATGGTGACGCTGCGACGCTTCATGTGGCTGCCCTTGGAGCCCGAGGGGCTGGCTGGGCTGGCAGCCTTGCCCTGGCCCAGGCCGTAGCTGGCCTCGAGGTAGCGCAGCGGGAAGGTGCGGTTGACCGGGCAGTAGATGATGGCCCCGCTCTGCTCCGACACAGCCTTGCGGCTGCCCACGTGGTAGCGCACGAGGGCGGGCACGTGATCGAAGCTCTCCTGCTCGAAGAGGTACTGGATGTGCGTGTAGCTCTCGCCCGCCTTCACCACCACCTTGTTGATCTTGAAGTGCAACGCCTGGTTGCGCCAGCGGCACGTGAGCACGTAGTCGCCCAGGCTGGTGAGCGAGTCCCGGATGAGGAAGTCACCGTTGCGCTGCACCAGGGTCTCGGAGACCTGCGGGGGGCACCGGTAGGCTGGAGTGTGGTGGGGATGGAAGAGGGCCAGACCCAGGGCCAGGGACACAGTGACTCAGGACTCGGGGGACACCAAGGCCGACCCAGACTACAGAGACATCTGAATCTGAAGCTTGGGACCAAGGACACAGCGACCCAGATGCAGACGGGCCTCCTCAGGCAAACGTGTGAGCCAGGCAGAGAAGCAGCGTGAGGGTGCAGAACCAGAATGGAGTCAGGCCCTGTGTGCCTGGAGGATGAGGCTGAAGCCACTCTGCCTAAGGGGAACCCTGAGAAGGGGCAGGCCTGGGACCCAAGTCTCAGGCCAAGGCAGCCCCAGCACCTCCAGATCCTGGCCCCTCTGTGACTTCTATAGGGTGTGTCATGGCTACCCACTCCCAAGCCTCTGTGCCCCAGATCCAGGGCCACCACCTCTTTTCTCGGAAACACTGGTGCCCAGGACAGGGCCTGGCAGAGTTGGTTCTTGGCTAAGACTCGTAATGTGAGTGAAAGAAGCAATAGGTGACGTGTCAGCCCCAATCTGTGACTTATAAAGTCACCTCAGCCCAGAAACTCCACTTGGTCAAAACCAAATAGCGCAGAGATGAATGCTCACTAACCAACACACAAGAGGCTGATACACAGGCTAATAGCAATGAAAGAAATAAAAACAAAGCCAAATTCATTGAGCTCACTGGTGTCAGACATTACTTAATTTTCACAGAGGCTCTTTAAGGTAGATACTATTATTGTCCTTCATTTTACACATGGGGACATCGAGGCTCAGAGAGGTGAAGCAACTCTTTCAACATCACACATTAAATGGCAGAGCTGGACCTCATCCCAATCCACTCATATCGAGCCTGTCAAGCATCAGGTCAGGGGCTGTGGTGGCCGGAGCTGGATTTTGGACTCGCGGAGCACTGGCGGAAGGATCCAGGGCGGATACCCCAGCCCAGGGCTCATACCGCAGCCCAGGGCTCTCTCACCTCTCGTGGGATGCGGCCATGGTACCAGGCGTGGCTGCGGAGGTCTGTACTGCTGAGTTTGAGTTCTTCCTCCAGCTCCTTGTGCAGTTTCTCTGGTGACGAGTCCAGGATGTACTTTTCCTTGGAGAACTAGATGGAAGACGGCAGGAGTTGGCATCCAATTCAAAGCCCCCTCTTCCCTTCCTCCCAACCACACCCTGCCCAGGGGAACTCCTTCTATCCAGGAATGCTGGGAACAATAAGGCCTAGGTGTGAGAAGGGCCCTTACACATGGGTCCCTATCCCAGCTGGAGCAAAGAAATCCCAACTAATTCCACAGAGCCATGCCCACAACATTCCAGGCCCTGTGCCAAGTGCCAGGGGTGGGGTTAAAAAATCCAAGCCCTGTCCTCAAGAAGCCCCTCGGCTTGCTGGGCATGGTGGTGCACGCCTGTAATCTCAGCAGCTCAGGAGGCGGAAGCAGGAGGATCGCAAGTTTGAGGCCAGCCTCAGCAACTTAGCAAGGCGCTAAGCAACTTAGTGAGACCCTGTCTCAAAAAAATAGAAATGTCTGCAGATGTGGCTCAGTGGTTAAGCACCCTTGGGTTCAATCCCCAATTAAAAAAAAAAAAAACAGGTGGGGAGGAAGAAAGAAAGAAAAAAGAAACTCGTAGGCCAAGAGGCAAGAGGCAAAAGCAGCCTAGGAGCAGGCGCAGTCAGCACCACAGTGCTGGACAGCGGCAAAGGGCCGGGCTTTTCTAAGGGAGATCCCGCACGGAGAGGTGCCCAGGAGGCGCCTGCCTGGGCCGCCTTCCTGGGGGAGAGGGCAACCAGGAAGGCTCCTCGTGCGCCAGGAGCACCACACACTTCCCGAGGTAAGGGGAGGGAAGGGAGGGAAGGTTCCTACAGGTGGATCTGGAAGGTCAGGCCGTAGGTCCCCAGGCAAAGGCATGGGGACAAAAGCAGAGCTGGGGAACAGATCCATTCTGGGATGGAGAACCATACAGCACGAAGGCGGGGAAGGCAGCCACAAACAGGGGCAGAGGACCCCACAACACGCTTTGCATTCCCTGAGGCCCATCCCCCTTGTAATCTCAAGTAGCCCTTGCCCGGGAGGAAACTGCAGGCCAACAGGGACGCCCAAGGCCGCATACTGGAGCCAGTGCCCAGGCCCTGCCCTCACACCTGCCCTAGTGGGAGATTCCTGGCTTCCCGGTTGCTGTGACCCGAGGTTAGGTATTACCCAATCCCAGGAGCTCTAAAGCCCGGGGGAAGGGAGCCCTGCCATCAGGTGCACCCACCACAGAGCCCAGCCCAACCCTGGCTGTGCCATGGAGGTACCTGGGCCTCAACTTTTTCTTCAGTAAAATGGGTACAATGACAGAACCTGCTTCACCCCATGGCCAGGATAAACGGAGACACACCACAGAGCACTGTGGCTAGCACAAAGGCCTCCCAGTCACTGGGAGGACCTGAGACATCCCTCCTCTCCCCTCCCTCAGCCCCAGGCCCCAAAGATGGCTGCTCCAGCACAGACAGATCCCAGAGCTGGCCAGCAGGGGACAGGTAAGACAGGGCAGCAAAGGTGAGTGTCTCCCCAGGACACCCTGCTCTCCAGAGTCCTGCAGTCCACCTCTGGCCTCCTCAGCCCCTCAGTAGATCTCAGATTCTCATGTGGCAGCCCCATCTCCACCCCTCAGCTCCCTCACTGGCTGGCTTTCCCTGGCCCACGCTACTCCCTGGACAGCATGATCCCAGCTCCAGAGTTATCTAGAACCTCCCACCCCACGCATTCAACAGTGACTCATCCTGCACTCTGGTCCTGTGCCAGGCTAAGGCCCCAAGATGACCAGGATGGCCCTCTGCCCTGGGGGAGCCCATGCAGATACTGACAATCCCAGGTTCTCTGAATGTTTGGAGATGCCCAAAAGTTGGGGGCAGAATCAGGGACCCCTTCCCTGACAAGATGAGGGGCCTGAAGAGGCCCGAGGGGCAGAGTAAAGCAGGGGGAGGGAGGGGGCAGACAAGAGCTGTGGGAGGGGGCGGCCAGTCAGCGCCTGCAGGCAGAGCCAGGAGCTGAAGGTGGGCACGAGAGGGAGAGAAGCTTCCACGGTCTGTGAGTGGCAGGGCGGTCGTGGAGGGCAGCGAGGCTGACCTGGGGAGCTGGGGCTATGCACAGACCACAGCAGAGCCCCAGAAGGAAGGGCCAGGGCAGGGCCAGTCTGCTCCCAGAGCTCAGCCTATGCAGTGGCATAGGACAGGGTGTGTGGTGGGGAGAGGGCCGTGGATGGGGCGTGGGAAAGAGGCTGGGGTGGGAACAAACTCCAGGTGGAGATCCTGGGAGGATGATGGGACACTTTGAGGTGGGCAGGGCCAAGGCAGGAGTAGTTTGGCAGTGGGCCCATGAGAAATTGGGCTTTGAGAAGCTGCAGGGCTCCGGGGACAGAGGTGGGAACGAGTGGTTTGTACAGGTGCAAGGGGCAGGTGGGGCCTAAGGATGGAAGGTCAGCACATGCTCTGTCCATAGTGGAAACCCGTACCCCACAATGGCAGGGAGGCCCAAGGCCGAGGTGAGATTGGGCCTTCTCATCTACCCCACACTTCCTCAAGGGTCCTGGGTTCCTAGGGGTCCCCGGTGTCTTTCCTCACACCATACTAGACCCTGGGAGGGAAAGGGGGAGATGCAGAGCAGAAGGGAACCATTCCCCGGCCTTCCGAGGGTCTTTCCCCTTGACAGAGTGTGCACTTGGTACTCCCCTCAGTTCCTTGGCTGGAGCTAGAGAGGCATGGGGTGAAGAGGGGAGGCGGCTATGTGCTAAAGACCTGGCCCCAAGACTCTGCCACTGTGTGACCTTGAGCCAGTCACTTCCCCTCTCTGTGCCTGCAAAGCCTCTGTCTGGTCTTTAAAAGGACTCTGGGAGACTTTTCCAGCCCTAATCAATGGCTAGAGAGAATTTGGGAGGGAATCAACTTGGTCCTCCTACACTCCTGAGAGTGGGAAGCTTAGGGTCCCTGTATTCTTCTCCTCACCCTCAACCTGGGGTTCCCCAGCTCCCAAGAGTTGAGGGGTGGGGGGTTGGGGTGCGAATGCAGCATCCCTGAGCTCGGTGCACTGCTATTGGCCAGAGATGATCTCACCGCCTCCTGGCCTGCGCGCGCCTGATTGGCCAGTGCCTGGATGCTGCGCTCCGCTGCCGGCGGGGCCGTCATTCAGGCGGGCTCCGAGCGTGTGTGAGCCTGGGGGAGCGCAGGGGTGACGCGCCCGGCTGCTCCCAGGGGGCCCGAGAGGCAGGAGCGCGGAGACCTCCGGTCAGGGTCTTAACCCCTTCCCACCAGCCCGGGCCCACCAACCCCCGCTCTAGCTCTCTTAGGTGTCCCAACCTCAGGCAAAGCCATCCCCAGATGATGCTCCGCAGAGAGGCGGGGCCCGGGTCCTCCCCTCCACCCCCTTCCGTTTAACCCTCTCTCCGCCACGGCGCGTCCTGCGATGCCCGGCCAGCTGGGCTGGGAGACCCGCACCCCGAGCACGCCCGAACCCACCTCAAGGCAGGAAGGTGGCGGCTGCTCTGGCCTCAGCCGTGGCACCCGCAGCATCCCCCAGCTTCCTGCCCCTCAGCAGCCTTCAGACCCCAGCCCGGAGCCCCCGGTACAATAGGAAGCCAGGTTGCCCGGGTCACCCGCAGGGGGACCGACAGGGCTGGAGGACCCGTAGAGAGCCGGGGACCCCACCTCCCGGTGCCGGTGCCCAAGCTCCGCGCTACTGCTCCTGCGGGGGAGGCAGGACCGGACGCGCACCCCGCAGCCCCGAGTCTCCCAGCGGTCGCTGGACCCTCGCCCCGTGGAGCCTCTGGGTGCCGGGAGGTGAGGCTGGGCGACCCGCCCGCTCCCTCTGCCCGCCGCCCCCATCGGCTGCGACTTGCCCGGCTGCGGTTCTGGGCTCCCGGCCGGGCCGAGCAGCCGGGGGTCCCAGCCCCGTAGCTGGCAGGGGCCGAGCAGCCCCCTCACCTGCACCTGCACGAAGGAGCCGCGGTAGAAGCAGCAGGCGGCGGCGGACAGGGCGCTCCACAGGCTGCACCGCTCGGTCATGGTGCGGCCGGGCGCCGGGGCCGCGGACCGTGCAGGGGGCGGCGGCCGGCGGGGCAGGGGCGCAAGGACCGACCGGGCTGGGCACCGGCTGCGCGTGCCTCTCGGCGGCGCGATTACCTCATCGCCTAGTCGGGGGAGGAGCGGGGAGGCGGGGCGGGGAGACCCCACCCTCCCGCCGGCCGGGAGGGGAGGGGGCCATTGTTCCTCCCTCCTCCCGCCCCCCGCGCCCAGCCCCTCGCCCCCCGCGCTCCAGTCCCGCGCGCCCCAGCCGCTCCGAGCCCGAGGAGCCGCGCCAGCACCTGCCAAGGGGGACGTCACGGCGGGCAGCGGGATGGAGTGGGGACTCCTGGGCCGGCGATGGGGGGTTCCTTCCTACCCATCTCGCTGCACCTCTCCGTGACCGGGAGCGACCGGGAGCGGGCAGGGACTTTGAATGAAATCATATCGCGAGCTGGAAAAATCCCTGCATGTGTTTGACCAAATCCTTTGTGGCCTCGGAAGTCTCGAGAGCAGGGTTTCTCAGCTCTGATTTGGAATCGCAGGAGGCTAGACCGACTCCGGAGGTGCACAGAGCTAGGAAAGCTCAGGGGTTAGAGGGTCACTCTGGGTTCAACTCGCTTCTCCTCTAACTCTCGGTGCCGCCACCCCCAGCCTCTTCTCTGGGAGCCCCAATCTGCTCCTGCGGAGAATGCCTCTGGCGAACAGCTGATACCCGTGCGCCTGTTCGGACTTCACAGAACTTTTTAAGTGACGGCTGAGCCGATGCATGGTAAATTGTCAGGCACACAGTAAGTGCTCAGTTAGTGCACGCTACTTTTTCAAGCTTAGTGCCTCTAAATCTAGACTTTTTGTCCTTGGATCATGGTCTCTCTAATGAAAAGAGAGCCCTTGGTGATGCATCAGTCAGGCCTGGTGTCCAAATCTTTTAGACAGGCTGTGTGACCTCAGGCAAGTGAGTTCACCTCTCGGGATCCTGGTAGTTTATTTTCTGAAAATACACCTGAAACTCTGAGCATGGAGCACAGAACTTTACAGCCTTGAAATTTTTGAATCCTCACATTGGAATCAAAGGATTCAGGCCAAGGTTTGAGAACTTTGGTGAAATTTCTGAAAGCTGATGCACCCAAGATGAGGGCCTTGGGCAAGGAATAGAGTTGGGAGACTCTTGCTCCCAACCCTCAAAGGAGGCTTGGAAAATAAAACCAACCTCCCTTTGACTTTACCTTCTGGGGGATTGTTCAATCAATTCCATGAACAGGTGTCATTTCATTTATAATTTTTTTTAAAAATCTACATTTTAAACTCCACAAACTAAAGGAAAAATACATAGAGCTAACAATGCTCACAGGGATCTCACTGCCTTGCCAGGCAGCTGGAACTTGTGGGAGCTGAATATGTCCCCTGTGTGTCCCACTGTGGGCTTTGGTCCTCCCATGGCCCCTCCCCTGAGGTATAAACAACTGGAAGAGGAGGCGGGCGGGCATCCTGGCTCACCCCACTGGCCTCAGACCTCGCCTGCCCTTCTGGGCCCATCTCTCTCTCTAGCCTTCCGTTCAGGCCCCTGTGCAGCTGCAGGGGCCTGGCTTCATGCTCCTCCCCCAGAAAGTCTTCCTGCCCCCCTAGCTCCCCCACGGATGAAAGTCATCCCTCCCTTGGAGCAGACTCCTTGCTTCCTACGGGAGCTGCAGGTGGTGGAGGCACAGCCAGAGCCCTTCCTTCTCCACCAGCATCTGCTCAGGGTGATGCGTGCCCTGCCCTGGGCTCAGGTCCCCACCTGTGGGCATGGGCTCCTTGGGCCCACACCAACAGCAGGTTGGAGACACCACTGTTACCCCATTTCTCATGAGCCAACACTGAGGCCCAGACGGTGACATGCACAGCCAACGTGGCAGATCTGGGATGAAAACTTGGATCTGGTGGATTGCAAAGCACAAGCCCAAACCACTGTCCTTCTGTCCTGTCCGCACCTGGACGGGGAGTCTGTGAAGGCAGGGCCTGGAGCTCTTCCTCGCCCTGGCAGTATGCTCAGGACTCAGCCTGGGGCCTGTCTGGGGTGAGTGCTGTGTAGTGGAGGGTCAAGGACATTGTGTTGTCTACACATCAAGTTGGGTGCAATCCCACCTCCATCCTGTACCAACTGTGTGACTGTGGGCAAGTCACCGTACTACTCTGTTTCCCAGCTGCAGAGGGTGCATGAAGGCCTTCCCTGCCCTCTGAGGAGGGGAGACCTCAAGGACTTCGACCAGGGAATAATGCCTCTCCCCTGGTGCCCAGAGCAGCACAGGGCCTGCACACAGTAGGCCCTCAAATGTTATTTTGGTACCCAGGGATTTAACCCAGGGGTGCTTTACCACTAAACCACATCCCCAGCCTTTTTTATTTTTTTATTTTGAGACCGGGTAAATTGCTGAGGCTGTCCTCAAACTTGCGATCCTCCTGCCTTAGCCCCTCAAGTCCTGGGATTACAGGTGTGTGCCACCAAGTCCGGCTCAAATACTGTTTAGCATCACTATCGCTATCATCATTATTTCAAAACAGCATTTTCAACATTCCCGAGTGCCCAGGACAAACGAAGCTCTTGATGGATGTGAGCAGTGCCCACTGTCTGTGATGAAGGTCCCAGTTGTCCCTCCCGCTGCCCCTCCCAGAACGGGCACAAGGCAGATGCTCAAAGACTGGGTGTCATCAGGGTGCACGAGACACCCGCGGGGCCCTGTCCATCTGGCAGGCAGGCTGGGTCTAGTGGTCACAACATCTGGACGCTGCGTCAGGGGCCAGCAGAGAACCATGGCGACCCAGGAAGAAGCTGCCGATAGGGGACCCACACCCAAGCACTGCGTCTCCCTGACGCTCCTCCTCCTGGGAACAGGCCAGGAGGTCTGGCTCCTCACAGGGCCACCCTGGTGGAACCAGCTCTGAGCCCTCCAGGGTCCCCTGACCACCCCGCTCAGGTCCTCCTACCTTCACGTAGTCCCCACCAGTCTCCAGCTCTGCAGCGGCCCTGGAAAGAGAGCAGAGCGGTGAGTGCCCCCAGCCCAGCTTGGCCCCCAGTCACCAGCCTCTGCCCACCTGCCCGGGCCAGCACATGGTCTTCAGGGGCCCAGGGGTGCATCCTGAAGGCAGCAGGCCCTGCAGCTGATGGCACTTGATGAAACCCAAGTCCCTGGCTGCTCCTCCACCCTCCCGCTGTGCAGCCCAGAATAAGACCCTCAGCCTCTCTGAGCCTGGTTTCCAATCCATAAATCAGTAGTAATGACAGCCCTCACCTAATGGACTTGACCAGGGACTCAGGGAATAATGCCTGCCACCTTCTTAGCAGAGTTTGGGTGACTTCCTGAGTCGCTGTCCTCACCTGGCTCTGGACACCTCACTGTCCTGGTTTTCTTCCCCGCTCCCTGCCTCCTCCTGACACCCCACTGCCACCCAGTACCCCTGACTCTGCACACTGGAGGGCCCCAGTGCACAACGACCCCTGAGT
The DNA here is from genome assembly GCF_021218885.2 of Marmota monax. NCBI lineage: Eukaryota > Metazoa > Chordata > Mammalia > Rodentia > Sciuridae > Marmota > Marmota monax. Next base: position 20,390,723 of record NW_026692912.1, read on the forward strand.
GGTGGTCTGGCACAATGCAGAGCCACTGCTGGGGACGGGACGGCAGGTGCAGGGAGTCCCTCCACCTTCAGAGGGCACCGCGGGCCTGGAGGAGCTGCAGGGGCTGTTTCCAGATATCCCTCCTGTGAGGACGGGCCCTGGTCCTGGCCTTGACCATGCCCCGGGCACCCGGGCTGCCCCTTCCACAGCCACAGGCCCCCTTCCCCCTGGGCTCCCGCTGCCATCTGAGGCATCTCCCAGTTTCACCTACAGGCAGCGCTGCTGTCCCTGTGGGTCCTGGGCCTCAGCTGCCACCGGCCTGTCTCGGTGATGTCAGTTAGTCTTTCCACTGGCCATCTGGGCCTCGCCCGCCGCGCCCAACCACCAGGCACCAGCGGCCTCCCTTCCTAATGGATCCCGCCGCTTCTCCGGGTGTGTCCTCCCCGCCCCTCTGCCGCCCTGGCCATCCTGGGCTCTCCCTTGGAGCTGTGGGCGGCCCTCCTGCTGGCCCCCTGTGTCCACTTAGGACATAGGTCAGCTGTCATAGTCCCGGGCAGCTTCTGATCCATGGCCAGTGGGCACCAAAGCAGGCCTGGGTCTCACAAACCACCCGACCCTTGGGGGCTCCCAGCTCGCTCGTTCGCTCTCTCCAAGTTGGGGTCTCTCGCTACACTGCCAAGGTGGCCTTCAACTCCAGGGCTCCAGCGATCCTCCTGCCTCGGCCCCTCCTCACAGGTGCGAGGAGGCGTGCCCAGCGAAACTTCCTTGAATTCACTTATTTAGTGGTGCTGGGGATGGAACCCAGGGCTTCCTGCGTCCTGGGCAAGTGCTCTGCCACTAAGCCACACCCAGCCCTCTCTCTTGAAGAACAAAATTGACCCTCCCTTCCCTGAACACATAATTTGTTATTCAGGTTGGAACTTCTCTCTCCCTGGGACAGGAGGGGGCTGCCTTTATTATAGGTAAATAGGCATGAATTGGGTCAGCTGTTGCCACTCTACAAGGCCCTGTGGGGTCTGGTGGTGACCCACTGCCTCTCTTGCCAACCCTCCAACATGTCTCCCTCCATCATTCTGTCCCTCGTTCTGCCTCTCATTCTGCCCCAGCTGCATTGACCTCCTTGGTAACTCATTCCTGCCACAGGGACTTTGCACCTGCTCAAATGCTCTGTTTAGAGTGCTCTTCCTCCAGATCTTCATGTGGCTCCCACTGCCCCCACTTTACTCAGGGTTTCACTTAAAGTCGCCTTCTCAGAGTACCCGTCCCCAGCCATCCCCCCTGGAAGAGCCCCTTGCCCTTCACTTGGCCTCTACCCTGCTTTACCTTCCTTAATTTTTTCAACCCCTGCCTGAAATGACCTCTGTGCATTTATTTGTTGACTGGAAATTATGGGTTGTGTTGATTTTGTCCCATTTGCCGTTGAGCCCGAGTCCCCAACATGATGCCTGGCATACAGTAGGAGATGACAAGGTGTTGCTTAAATTAATGCAGGAGCAGCGGACGACAGCCCCCGCCCGCCAGGCCGGTCAATCTTCCCATCAGGCTGGGCCCTGCTTCTCTGGCCAGGAAGGGTCTCCTCCTTCATCTGCATGGTGTGGAGGGAGGGCGGGACCGTGGGAATGTCTGATGTTCCAGACAAGAGAGAGCTGAGCTAAGAAAATCCCAGGATCCCTCCAGCTCTGAGACTAGGGCTTCCCTTTGAGCCCCTATTCCCTGTCTTGGCATTCTGGGCTTCCATATTACTAACTTTCCCTCCTCAAAAGTCCTTCCTGACAGCTAACCATTGTCCCTCGAGCTGTAGGCTTCTGTCTGTCCAGCTGCAGTGGGAGTGAGGTGAAGCAGGGACCTCCCACACCCTCCACCCACTCTTCCCGGGTGAGGTGTCCCATCCCAATGCTTCCGGCCATTCAGGCCCGGAAATCCTCCCGCTGCGGGAACAAATTGGCCGGGACACTGGGATCGACCCGGCGCTTCCTCCGGCTTCCTGTCCACTTCCCCTCGAGCTCTGGAGCTGAAGCAGGACCTTGGGGATGGGTGCCCCCCAGGGGTCGGCCTGGGTGGAGCCCGTGAGGGGGGCCAAGGAGAAGTCCCAGGTTGGGAGCCGGAGTTCCGAGGTCCCACTGCAGCCCGCTCACCTCACCCTGCCACTCGGCCACACTCCAGGATCCCCAAGACACGACGTGACCATGTCCACTGACCGACCGTCTACCACCATCCCTGGCCTGCACCAGCACCACTGACCCCCCGCCTCCCTCTGGGGCCCTGGGACTGTCCCACCACAGCGTCCTGTTAAAATGCGATCCTATGATCCCAGCAACTTGGGAGGCTAAGACAGGAGGATGACAAACTCCCAGGCCAGCCTGGGCGATTTAGCAAGAGCCTGCTCCCAAATAAAAAATGGCTGGGGATGCGACTCAGTGGTACCCCTGGGCTCAACCCCCAGGACTAGGGGGTGGTGTCAGCTCACACTTGCCGCTGCCCCTCCCCCAAGCCCAAGTTCAAGCCCAGCTTCTCGCTGAGCTCCGCCCCCACCCTCGCCCACCCCTCAGAGGCTTTGCACTTTCTGTTCCCTCTGCTAGAACACTTTTCCTTATAGAACCTCCCAGCCTTCCGCCCACCTTCAGGTCTTCTTTTTAGGGTCTTGCTAAAAAGTCCCCTCCTCGGTGACGCTTTCCTGCCTGGCCATGTCACCAGAAAATAGGACCCTCCTAAAGTCCAGCCTGCACCCCTGCTTAATTCTGCCATTTCCTTGGCCTTCACGGGCTCCTGTGCATTTCAGCTCCCCGATCAACTGTTCCACCATGGCCACACCCACTCCACTAGGCACTAGGCAGGGGTCGGCTTCTCTCCTAGAAGAGTGGGGGAACCCCACTTTTTTAGCAGATATCCAATTTTTTCTTTTTTTTTTTTTTTTGGTGCTGGGGATGGCACCCAGGCCAGTGCTCTACCACGGAGCCACACGATACTTTCCTAAGTGAATGAATGTCACAACAGCCCTCTGTATCTCTAGTCCTCCTGGCTTGGCCTCTGCAGGTATCCCTCCTCTCTGCCCTTATCCTTCCTTGCATTCTGGGCTCCTCAAACTTCTCCAAAGAGTTCCATCCCCCTGCGGCCTCAGGGCCTTTGCACATGAAGTTGCCTCTGCCTGGGCCATCTTCTGTCCCTTATGACCAGGGTGATTCCTACTTAGCCTTCAGACCTCAGTTTGCTTGGGGATCTCTAGAATCCTGTCCCTCTCACCACAGTGACAAAATCCAGATATCAAAACATCCATTTGTATAAACTCTACTTCAATAACTAATTAATTAATTTCTTATTATATGACTTAAAAGATGCTTCCCTTCTGATCTTAGTGGTGAAATCAATTAAATAATAGTGACAACTGAGCTGAAACTGGTCCATTAATCAGCGGCATTAATTATTTAAATAACCAGCCCCTTTAACTGCCTGTATTAACTGATTCCTTCTGATAACTGATACCACTTATTGCATACATTAGTTTAATTAATTGCATTAATGAGCAGTAATTAGAGCCCATTATCCTTTAGTTCCCAGTGCATGTGTAAATCTGAACTTCACCTTCAGGACCTCCATCCCGGGCCTGCAGGGACCCTGGAGGGGAAGGGGCGGGAGACACTGGCCTCCAGCTCCATCCTGGCCCTCCAAGTGGTGGCCTCATCCGGGTGTCCCTGGCACCTCGGGCCTGGCCACACCCCACGGCGGAGTCTTCCCCCTTCTGCCCACCCCTTGTCCCTGTCTCCTGTAGCTGGAGCCCAACCCCCTCATCTGAGGAGTGGGCACACAGTAACCATCTCCCTCAGGCTCACAGGAGACGGAGGGCGCAGGCCTCCCTAGTCCACCTGGGGCCCTCCTGTGCCAGTCCTGGGGGACTGCAGTGTCCTTCCCTCTGGCCCTCACTCACCGTGGCAGACAAGCAACAGCACCTTGGTGCTGAGGGGCCGTGGACAAAGAGAGCAGGTGGAAAGCCCCATTGCTGTGGGACACCGGCCACAGGGCCTTGCACCCTGCTGGAAGGACCTGTTAGCCCAGCCCTGCACACCAGGCAGGGAGGGCCGTTCTCCAAGAGCTTTGATTCCCTGGTGGTGCTGCGCCCTGAGCTGCGAGACTCAGAGGGGACTGCCCGCCAACTCCGTGCTCTCAAAGTCCCACCTTCCAACAGAGAAAGAACACTGAAGCCGGAGGGTGGCCCTGGGGACATGGCTGCTCAGACTAGCACCTGCCAGCCCCAGGCTGGAGCTCCGTGCTGTGCCCTAGCAGGTGGGCTCCCCGAGAAACTGGGAGCTGCCCCGGGTGGAAACGGGGAGAAGCAGGGAGGAGGGGGCCACATTGGAGCCCAGAACCCATGTCAGGAAGAGGCGGTGGGGGGAGTGGGTGGGAGGCCCCCTGGGGCTCTCGAGAAGGCCTTCAGCTGGGGGTGGTACTGTGACCCCAGCAAGTCCCCTCCCTGGCCTCAGTTTCCCCTTCTATAGCAGCAGATCCCATTGGCACTCTCCCTGCCATTACAGGCCTCAATCCTGAGGAGCAAGTGCTGCTCTTGGGCCCAGTTTACAGACGGGGAAGCTGAGGCTCAGAGAGGAAAGGGATTTGCTCGGTTGGATACAGACAGCCCCTTGGTGTCTGAGCTGCCGAGATTCTGACCCCCTCCTCCCCAGTCACCCCACACAGGCCCAGCAGCCTGTGAACAAGGTCCCCTGAGGTTTGGGATGTGGCTGCAGCTGGGGGTGGCGGAGCTGTGGGGGGAAGAGCCCATCCTTCCAAGCAGGCCCAGTTCCCACAGACCAAGGCGTCCGGGGGTCTCGGGGACTGTGAGAAAGTTCCACAGGAAATGAGAGCCAGGAGCAGCTGGGGCCCTTCAGAAGACAAGGACCAGCCGCCTGGAGCCCAAGGAGGCTGCACAGGCTGGGCCAGCAGGACCCCTCCCCCGGTGGGTAATCGCTACCAGATGCCCGGCAGCTGACGTCACTCTGCAGGGCTGAGAGGGTCGCGGGACTCTGGGGAGAGTTGGGAATTCTTGGACCAGGATCAACATTCCGAAAGGAAATGGGGAGGGGCGGGTCCCAGCCCGTTCTTCGTGCCTGGCACCAGAGGGGGGCAAGGGGCAATGCGAGGTGCCCCACTCTCCTTCAGGGTGCCACCTTGTCCCAGTTTCAATTTCTTTCCAAACAGCCCCCTTGAGAGTGGAGGTTGGGGACCTGGGTCTTGGGGGTGGGAATCAAAGGACATTTGGGTGAAGCACAAGACAGGCAGGACTGCAATCAGATCCCTGTGGGGAGAGAGAGGTCCTCTTCAAACAGGAGCCAGGGGCTGGGGGCGTGGCTCAGTGGTAGAGCACTTGCCTAGCAACACACACACACCCACCCACAACAACAACAATAAACAAACACACTAAACACAATGGGGCCTTCCCCTGATCAAGGCCAGACAGTGTCCATCATGCTGAGGCAAAGCTAGGTCCTTGCTGGGGCCTCCCAGGCCCTACATTATTTAAACCCATTTCCTCTGATCTCTCTTCCCACCTCCCCGTCTGTCCCATCTGCTCTGCTCCAGCCATTCTGGTCTCTGCTGTTCCTCAAGTAGGCTTCCACCTCAGGACTTTTGCACATGCTGGTCCCTCATCTCCTTTGTTCAAGCATCACTTTCTCACTGAGACTTTTTTTTCCTGACCAACCTTCCTATATAGCCACCACCAGTTACTTCCCCCAAGACTAATTTCTTTACCTGGTTTTAAATTTTCCTGGTAGCTCTTTTCTCCTCTAGTTGCCCTTATACCTCATCTATCTACTTTACCATCTGTCTCCCCACCCTGGAATGAGGACCCAATGAGGGTGGGTTCTGTCTGCTGTGCTCACTGCTGTCTCTCCAGAGCTAGGACAAGTCTGGGGCATAGTAAATACTAAAATGTACGCAGTAAATATTAAGATGAACGAAATGCCAACTGCACTGAGGGAATGATCTCCAGCATGTTATTAACCTCTTTGGTGTCATCATTTGTAAGGTGACTCTGGGCGCCTTTCCAGGGCATTGTGGAAAGTCATTTGAAATAATGGTAGAAGAAGCTTGGAGAGGACTGGGCTGGAGCTCAGCGGTAGAGCACTCTCGCCTAGCACAGTTGAGGCACTAGGTTCCATCCTCAGCACCACATAAAAATAAATAAAGTAAAGGTATTGTGTCCATCTACAACTAAAAATATTTAAAAAAAAAAAAAGAAAAAGAAAAGGCTTGGAGAGTTTTACTTGCAGGAGTGAAAATGTGGCTGAGCCATTAAGCTTGTGGGCTTAGCAGGGGGTCAGGCCTGGGAGCAAATCTAGGCTCCTGTGTTCAAGCTGCGACTCCAGGAGAATCCTTTCTGCTCTCTAAGCCTCAATCTCCTCACCTGCAAGATGGAGCAATAGAAGTATCCACTTTCAGGGACCCCTTGGGTGCTCGCCCCTTGTAAGCAGGATGGTGATCAACTCTGGTAGGACCCTGGCCTGGCAATTCTTTGCATCGCCCCTTGCCCCCCTCTGGTAGAGGCAATTGGGGACCCCTTCCCCTCTCCAGGCCTCGCTTCCTCTGCTGTAGCAGGGGCTGAAGGAGGGTGCCAGGCTCTCTGGGAAGGCCGCTGGGCTGCGGGGAGCTGAGGGCCCCTCCTCCCCTCTTCCTCCACATCCCTCATGATCTCAGCAGGGAACAGGGCACCAGGAAACTCCTGCTGCCTCACCTCTTCCCCTTCCTTCCTCCAGCCCCAGGTGCACCCTGCCTCCCAGGGGTGGGGGAGGGATAGTCTCCCCAACTCAAGGAGCAGCCACTGGAATGACTCCCTGGGAGGTCCAGGAAGAGGCACCCCATCTTGCTCACTGCCAATTCTCAAATGCCCTCCTCCTCATGCTGTGTGGACCCTCAGAGACCATCTCAGGTCCATGTGGGCTACTGGGGAGCAGGAGGCCTAGGGCAGGGCAATCCAAGGACCCACAGGGAAGGCTGCTGTCCCGTCTCCCTGGCACAAGGCTAAGGTTTGGGGACTCTTAGAGAAATACTCCAACCATCCCTGGTGGGCAGGTGGGACACTAAGTCCCAGAGCACCAGGAAGGAGCTCAATCTGGCCTGCCAACCCCTACCCCAGGACACTTTGGGAGATGGGGGACAAAGTCTCTCCACTTCTTTGGTCAACTCCAGGCCTGATGCCAGAGGCACCTCCAAGATCAGCCAGCCTCTGCCCACAGGGGAGAGAGGTGTGGGCTGGCCTGGGACTTGGCGCTCTCGGTTTCTCAAGACCCTTGTCGGAGCTCTGGCTGGGCCAGGGGAACGTTCCCAGTGGTTAGGGGCACGGGCCCAGAGGTGTGCTCAAACCTGGTGCTGACTCCCACCAGCTGAGAAGCTGACAAGCAAAGCTTTGTGTCCTCATCTACTAAGTGGGGATGACAAGAGTCTCTCTCTGCTGGGACTGTCGTGGGGACAAGACGGGTGGATGCTCGGCCGGCAAGGAGGCAGGGCAGGGGACAGAGTCACACCCAAAGGAAGCTGGCTTAGAAAAATTCTAGATGCTAAACCCACAGCCGGTTTGTCTGCCGCCTCCGGAACGCGGATCTCCCCCTCAGACCACTCCGGTCCCGCGCTGATCCTCCCCGAACCCAGCTCGGTCACTCACCTTCGGGGCCCCAGCGCGGGGCACCTTCTGCCCACTGCGGTCATGTTTGTCCACGGTCGCAGCCTAGAGCCCGGGCACCCCCTCAGTCCGGCGGCTCCCTCCTTTCACAGGCCGCCGAACTGAGGAGCCGAAAGCGGGACTTTGGGGGCGGGGCCTGACCTACAGATCCCGCCCCCGTCACGCCCCTCCTCTGCTCTTTCCCACTCCAGGGATAACGCCTCCCCATTGGCCCCGCCCCTCTGCTCCCTTGCTCCTCCCCGTGCCCGTCCGTCAAGGTCCAGGGCCGGGAAGGCCACGCCTCCCGGAGCACGCCCGCTCCAAGGCCCGCCTCCCCCGCTGATCGCCTCGCAGTCTGGAAAAGCCACGCCCACGGACACGCCCTCCGCCCCGCCTCGCCCCGCCCCACCCGGCTCCCGCGAACCATTCAGCGTCCCGGGTGCGAGGGGCGAGGCTCCCGGCGGAGTCTCAGACTGGGGGGTGCCGGAGAACGCCCCGGGACCTATCCTGCCTTCTTCCCTGATACAGTCATTCTCTTCCACCCCTGAATGGAGCCGAGTTTAGGAGGCAGCCAGGGTTAGTGGAAAGGCATTAGTTTTATTAATTGTAAATAGCATTCCCACTTAGGGAGTGTTTGCAGTGAGCCAGGAACTGTGTTAAGATTTTTCAGGTGTTAGTTTTGAGTCCTCACCACAACCCTACAAGGTGGGTGCTATTGTTGTGCCATGGATCAGATGATAAAGCGAGGCTCAGGGGAACAGACTTTCCAAAGTCAGGCAGCCTAACAGGCAGACATGGATTCACTCAGTTTTACAAGGTCCTGCTCCTACTGAATGGGGGTCTGGACTCAATGACAGCTCAGCACACAAAGACTGTGCTTAGTGTCCCTGGGAAAAGCCATCAAAAAAAAAAAAAAAAAAAAAAAAAGGTCCTGGACCCAGCCCTGGAGTTGGCCAGCTGGCTTTTTTTCTCTTTATTTCCAACAAGCACAGCTCACTGGTGTGACTTGGGAAAAGACTGAAAAGCTAGCGACTCCTTTGGCTGGAGTCAGGGATCTCCAGGGGTCTGAAGCGCAAGGCCCTGGTGTTTTGAAGGTGCTGGGTACAATGAGGTGGAGGAGCACGCAGCCCCTGGAGGCAGGCAAATCCCAGCTCCACGGACCTTGGCTGAGTCTCACTTTCCCAATCTGTACATGGGGCTAATAATAGAATACAGAGTTTTCAGTGTGATAAATGCTTATGAAATAGGAGCTATTATCATATTATTGCTATTTCCATTTTTGCATGAACTCAGCTTCCCTATAACCAAGTTAAGTTGACAAATGGTTTTCTAGACCCAGTGGAGAAATGTCATCATCTAGCAGATCTGAGTGATTCATGCGAGGGGTCCAGGGCAAGGATCCAGCAACAGGATCTTGTGCCCTCCCTGCTGGAGGCTATCAAGGGCTTTGGAGTCAAGTTCACATCCTAGTTTTGCAACTTGAGAGATGTGCAGCCTGACCACGGCATATGACTTCTGCTTCCTGAATCTCAGTTTCCTCATCTGTCATGTGTAAACAGTAACAGTATCTCCTGGTGAGTTTTCTTTTGAGAATCACAGGTGAAGGGTTCAGCACAGTGCTGGGTCTATACTAAACACTTGGTTAATGTGCAGTTTTTCTTTTTAGCACAGATGTTTGTGCAGGGAGGCATATTGGTAGGAGGCTGGAGACACCATCCCTGCAAGTCCACTCTCCCCTGCCCCGGTGGGTACATACCCTTCTGGGTGCACATCCCTGGGAGCTCTCTCCTCTTCTATGTCTGCCATCAGGTCCTCAGGCTTTCTTGTAGCGTCTTCCTCCACTGCTGAAAGGTCAGGTCGCACTGTCGAGGTGCCCTCCAGGGGGGCATCAGCACCCCCTATCACCTCCTTGGGTGCTTCCAAGCCTGGCAAGTCAGGCAGATCTCGAGGTACCAGGTGGGGCTGAGGACCCACCTCCTGGGCCTTCTGCACAATCTTTTGGTTCCGAGTCCTCTTGATGCCAGGACGAGGCATGGTGCCCATGTGGCTATACATGTCACTGGAGCGGGCATAAGCTGGAGGGCTCTTGGGAACTGTCACCATGTCATCCTGGGTGGCTTCAAAGGTGTCAGACTCCAAGTGGGACCGGGCACTGATGGGGGTTGAAGACCGTCTCAAAGTGAAGGACCGAGGGAGGTTGGAGAGACTCCCAAAGCCCTTGAACTTGAAGAACTCTGGCAAGAAAGAAGGGAAGGAAAGGGAAATTAATGGCAATGCCAACAGGAACATAATAACAATAAAAGTACCCAGAGAGGGTCCCAAAGAGTTGGGGGCTTCATTGACACCCCCTCTCATCATTCTTACACTCCCAGAAGTGGGAGACCACGGCAGCTTGGAGTCAGAGCCCTGGACTTGAATCTCTGTCGTTTCGTATTCTGGCTGTGTGACCTTAGGCAATCACTTGTTCTCTCTGATCCCCTTCCTTCACATCAGAAAAATAGGAATTATAGTATCTACCTTCTATGGGTCACACAATGACAGTGAATTCTGTATTTGTGTGTGTGTGTGAGTGTGTGTGTATGTGTGTGTGTGTGTGTGTGTTAGATCAGGGAAGGGAGTGTCCAAGCCAGTCTGTGCTAATGGGGTGAGGTTGAAGGGAAGAGGGGGCGGTCACCAGCGTGAGGGTCCCCTTGTCTGTGGTTTTCTCCTTCCTGTCGGCTGAGCCCATGTTCCTGACTCTGGCGACAGTGCTTGGGTGATACCATCTCCCCATTTCCGCAGGGGTACACAAGCATGTGAGGCCGCTCTCTCCTCCCTGGGCTGTGGGACTGTCCCTCCTCACAGCCACCACTTGACTTCCTTAAGGCCTCCAGATGAGCAAAAAGGAAAAATGCTGGCATTTTCCGCTTTCTAGGCATCCTCCATGCTTCAGATTCTCACACCCACACTGGAAAATGGGTAGGATGCCCCCATTTGACAATGATGGAAACTGAGGCCCAGAGAGGGGAACGGACTTGCCCACAGTCACACAGCAAGGCCCAAGGCTCTGCACTTTGGGCGTGAAAGCTCCGGGGCTTTCTTTCCAGCCTTGCCCACCCCACCTGGTCTCAGCCCACCAGACAGCTCTGCTGTGCCACTGAGGCTGCGCCACTGGCTTTGCCACTGGGCACTAGGGATCTGGAGGGATGGTAGTAGAGGCAGGGAGGGAAACTGAGGCCTGAGTCCAGGACTGGGCTGAGCCTTGCTGGATAGCCAGTGAGGTCCCAGTCAGTCTCTGGCCTCAGAGTTTCCATCTGTGAAATGCAGCCACACAGTCCCTCCCCTCCCCTGCTGCTGTCAGGTCAAAGGAGACAGGGGACAGGAGAGGTCTGCTGGACCTGAAGGCCATCCACCTAGGGAAAGAGACAGAGCAATGGTGGCTGTACCCCTCCCAGCCTGATCCTAGTAGCTCCCAGCCTCCTGGCTGGTGGGACATGGGACAGTGTCCCATGGCACCCCCACCTGCCCCTCCAAGCCCAGTAACTCCCAGTGAGAAGCCAGTGAGAAGCCAAGCCCGGGGCAGGGAGGTCAGAGAGAGCCAGAGATGAGCAGATCAGGGACTGAGAGTCGGGGTAGGGGACACAAAGGCCGAGAGAAAGAAGGGAGCAGAGATGGGCACCAAACTAGCTAGAGCGACAGAGGGAGCCTGCACCGGAGCTGGCGGGAGCGGCGTGGCATCCCTCTGGAGGCAGACAGATGGACACAGAGGAAACAGAAGGAGGCCGTGCTGCAGGGCAGATGTGAGGGAGGCCGGGGCGGAGGGAGGCCGGGGCGGACGGTCAGAGGACAGAGGACAGCACTCACTGAACTTCTTGCTGGTCTTCTTGGGTCCCTCCGTCATCTTGGCGAGCTGCACGGAGCCAGGGCAGCTGGGGTGCCTCCCCCCCCACCCCTTCCCCTTTCTCTCGCCCTCTGGCTGCTTCCTCTGTGTATTTTTAAACCACTGAAACTCCCACAGCCCCACCCTCCCACCCTCTCTGCAGGGGGCGGGGGCTGGGGCCTCCCCAGTCAGATCCCAGCCCCTGAGGGCCGCCTCCTCGCTCTGCAGCAGGGCAGGGGCAGCTGCAAGCCCAAGGGGCCTGGAAGGTCTGGGGAACACGCCACAGGCTCTGGGAATGTAGCCCATTGGGCTGAGGGCCACTGGGGACTTGGCATCCACTGTCAGGGGGTCTGGCCCACAGGCGGGGATGGCAAGGGGACAGGGCTATGCACAGCTCAGGATATTCTAAACCCCGGTGCCCGGGAGACAGCCTGACAGCGACAGACAGGAGACTGCTGTAGCCTGGGTAGTGCCCTGGGCCACCAGGTCCAAGTTCAAGTCTTGGCTGGCCACTCTGTCACCAGTGATCTTCGGCTCACCTCCCTGAGTTGGTTTCCCCTTTGTGAGCAGGGAGGCCTGCAGTGCCCACTACATAGGGTGCCCTGTGGCAAGCAGAGTCTGGCATAGGATCAGCTCCTGCCATGGTCACTTATTTCCAGTCTAGTACACACGGTGGCTTGGTGTACCATACCCATTGGACAAAGATGGAGAAACTGAGGCACAGAGAGGGAGAGGGATTTCCCTAGGTCACACAGCAGGTTGGTGGCACAGGCTGAGTTACGCTTTGCCCTTCAGATTCCTTAACCATGGGATGGTAATTTTTTACTCTACAAACTTCCTCTATGTGTGTGTGTGTGTGCAGAACAGAGATGAGGAAATGCAATCTCCCTCATACAGGGTGTCCGTGTAGACACCTGTAGAGGCTGTGAGCAGATGCTGGGGTTGGGGTGCCACAAAATCAGCAGCTGCAAACTCAGCTCCGTGTGCTAAGTCCGTTCCATCTCTGAAGCCTCAGTCATCAAATCTCTAGAATGGGGACAGTGCAAGGTATGCAGTCAGCCTGCAGAGGCTTGAAATTCTTTTTTATTTTTCCTTTTGATGCTGGGAATGGAACCCAGGGCCCCAAGCATGCCAGGCAAGCGCTCTACCACTGAGTGACAACCCAGCCCAGGTTCAGTATTTTTATCCTAGCCCCCAAGCTGGCCACTGCAGTTGTGAGAGGGAACTAAGGTCACTTGGGGCTCCTCCTACATCCTCCATAAAAATCATGCCCTGCCCCCAAATCAAGTCACCTGGAATTGGAAGCTGCTCATCATCCAGCTGTAGAGTCTGAGGTGCCAAGTTCCGTGCCTGTGGGGGCTCCCCAACCCCCTGGTAGCTGGAAAAAAGTCCTTGGTGGGGGAAGATCTAGGGACTTCTCATGCGGTGAAGAGGACCCCAAGGACCTGAGAAGGAAAGGGACACAGCCCTTGAGACCATCGCAGCAAGGTCCTGTTCACAGATAGGCCTGGACAGACCAGTGATCAAAAGTTCAAGTGAGCTGGGCACGGTGGGGCCTGCCTGTAATCCCAGCGGCTCAGGAGGCTAAGGCAGGAGGATCGCGAGTTCAAAGCCAGCCTCAGCAAAAGTGAGGCGCTAAGCAACTCAGTGAGACCCTGTCTCTAAATAAAACACAAAATAGGGCTGGGGATGTGGCTCAGTGGTTGAGTGCCCCTGAGTTCAATCCCCAGTAGCAAAAAAAAAAAAAAAAAAAAAAGTTCAGGTGAAAGAATGAGGTTTCTGAGCCTAGGACTTGGGGGAGAAGGGGCAACAACTCCAACCCTTGCTCTGAGCACTGAGACCTCCCAGACATGGAGCTGGAACCCTCCACACCATCCACACAACAGACCTGGGAGACAAACTCTGGCCCTGCCCCTGTTTCACAGATGAGGAAACCAAGACTAAGGAGCAGAATCCTGACAGACAACCAGGTGCCCAACTCTCACGCTGCTGCCCCTTCCCATCTCTGGGTTGCCGTCAGAGGGGCCTAAAGCCTGGTGGGGAGCTTCTTAATGGAGGCAGAGGGTAGGTCACTGGCTTCTCCCAGGGATAGTTCCAGTGTGACTTGGGCTAACTGCTGAGCTGTGGCACCAGCCAGTGCTGGCTTCCTGACCTGCTGTGTGTCATACACAAGAGACTTTGCCTTTCTGGGTCTCAGTTTCCTCACCTGTGAAATGGGATGGTCCAGCAGCACCAATAGGTGGGAGAATTCCCTGGCCAGCACACTGTGAGTCTCAGCAACTGGAGGGTGGGTGCCCGAGCTTCACGGGGGTAGGCCTGGCAGACACTGGTGAGCGGGCACATGGTGTGAGACCTGGGAGTCGTGGCCACCGAGAGGCTGTGTTGCTGAGGTAGAGGCGCTTTGTCAGCAAGAGGGCCAGGCCCGCCGTTGGCCGGGGCGCCAGGGCCGTTGCCGGCATCCCCGGGAGAATGAATGGGGCTCAGTGTGGTGGCTCCGCTGAGCTCAGAGCCCCCTTTGTGCTGCCTCAAGTGGCCGTTGGGAGTGCAGCCAGTGACCTGCTGGCGGGTGGCTGTCCCCCAGGCCCTCCTCAGCCTGCACTGGAGGCCAGCCAGGCTGCCCCCCTGCTGCAGCCCTGGACACCGAGGAGCTCGCTCCCTCCAGGCTCTGCCTCTGGGACCCCGCCCCCAGGACACCCTGCTTCCCTGCCCTGGCACGGGCGGGCGGCTGCCTCCTTGAGTCCCTCTAGGGCCAGCTTGAGCCAGGGGCTCCCAGGAACCCTGCTCTGGTTTCAGTTCCCACCTCCCAGCCCCTCATCCCCAACCTGTGACTCAAGCAGGGACAATGCGGGGGGCTTCTGGAGGGGAAGGAGAAGACAAGCCCAGGGAGGGGGCAGGTACTGTCAGGGATGGAGACCTAAGTAACAGGTATCAGTCAGGGCTGGGGTGGCGGCTCAGTGGTGGAGCGCTTGCCTAGCCTGTGTGAGGCCCTGGGTTCGATCCTCAGCACCGCATATAAATAAATCAATAAAGATCCATTGACAATTAAATAATTTTTAAAAAAGGCATGAGCCAACCTGAGTCCTCACCTGCATGACCTTGGGCAAGTCAGGTCACCTGAGCGTCTTTTTTTTCCCCTTCAACAAAATGAGGCAAATACAGCATCTCTCACACGATTCATGGCAGTGAAATAAAATGTTAATACTGGGGGGCACCACTTGCACCTCACTCACTCGTGTCTTTATTTGCATATTCCAAACAGACTTCAGGCTTCCCGAGATGGGGCTGGGCCTCCCCATCCATGTGGCCCTCGTCCTCGGGCCTCTCCTGTAAGTGCTCAGTGGAGGCTTTTCCCTGGTTTGACCTGGTTGCCTGGTATTGGGGGCAGTACAGGACGATGGCGAATGACCCTGGACTTTGAGAGCAAAGAGAACCAGCTTTGAATCCCAGCTTCAGAGCTTCCTGGCTGGGTGGCCTTGGCCAGGCCACTTCACAGCTCAAAGCCTGTTTCCTCTTCTGTCATTTGTGCCCAACCATAGCAACCTCCTAAGAGGGATGTTGTCAAGTGTCAGGGCCAGACCCAGTGAAGCTTGTGGGAGCAAAAGAGCCATGGCTGGAAGGGCCATGGGTGTCACACGGCCATTCTCTGTCCTGTGTCCCCCATGCATTGACTCTACCACAGGCCAAGCCTCCACCCCACGAGCCTGTCTTCCTCGTCCCCTCCACATCCTCACTCCTTCCTGGCTGGGAGAGAAAAAGAGAGGTCCCAAACCAGAGTCAAAAACTCTCAGTAGGGATTCCACCTCTTGGATCCCCTACTTCCTCCGGGAGAAGTCTTTTCTGCTGTTCTTTAATAAACTTCTAATTTCTACTCTGAAAAAAAAAAAAAACTCTCAGTGGCTCCCTTTCCTGCCCTGTGCCTCAGTTTCCCTGTTAGATGGTGGCAGGACCGGAGGCTCTTGAGGTCTGTTCAGCCAGTCAGTCAACAAACATTTACTGAGGACCAGCCTCATACGGGGCCTTGCTGTTCAGCCAGCCCACTGGAAGCAGGCAAAATTCCCCTCCAACCAGCAAAGCAGAAGCCCAGGAGGCTGGGAAGTCACTCATGGCCTCTTGGTCCCCCAGGGTTTGCCAGCCGTGATGATGGGAGGCTCCAGGCCCCGGCAGCTGGGCGGCCTTCCAGCCTGCTCCTGACCCCTTCTGCCTGCCTCCCCTAGCAGCTGCCAAGGGCCTGAGGCCCTGAGGGGAAGTGACTGACAGATGTCAGGGTTCAGGTCAGGGATGCTAGGGTGGAGGTGACAACATCACCGGAAACCTTGCTAGGGCTCCTGCTCACAGGATGTGACTTGGCAGGGGGCTTGTGGAAAACAGGCACCGGGCCCCAGTCTGAAAGTCCGGTAGTGGAAGCCACATGAGCCCAGGACAGGTCCCCCAAAGCCATTGTCCCCTTCCACATCTTACATTGGCACCCATGTCCTGAGGCTCCGCTCTGGCTCCACCCCTAGCTCAGATGGGTGGGACCCTGATATGGGGAACATGTGGGGTTTGTGCCAGACTGACCTGGTTCAAATGCCAGTATGGCCACTGTGATGTCAGCTCTGAGACTCAGGGTCCTTATGTGCACAGTGGAGGTGAGAGCGGGGCCTGCCTCACACAGGTCAGTGACAACTGAGATAATTCCCACAGAGCATTAAGTGTAGAGCTTGGACCATTTACTTTCCCTCAACAAATTGTAGTTACAGCAATTATTATTTTTCTCCCTCCCTACCCCTGATTTAGCCAATCCTCCGCCTGCTTCTAATAAGTAATATACTTGTAAAGTGTGGCCCCACTGCCCCAAAACCTCCACACTGCCCAGCTTCTTGGTCTAATCCTCAAGACTCTCCTTGGCAGAGGGATAGGTCACCTTTCCCCAGAACAGGACCTAGTGGGACATCAGGGTCATCTCCTCCCAGGAGGAGGCTTTCAGGTCAAGCCGCAGGGATAAGAGCTTGGAGCAATGGGGAGGGCTTCATGGAGGAAGGCAGGTGGCGGGTGGGGTGAGATCCAGGGAGCACTGCCCTGAAGGCAGGTGGGCTTGGGAAGCTGGGAAACAGTAGGGAGACTGTGGAGCTGGAGCCTGCCAAAGTGAATTGGAAAGAGCAAGGGTCACACTCAGGGTTTTCCTAAAGACAGTAGAAGATTTCAGAAAGATTTGGCCCTAGCTGTGCAAGGATCAGACGGAAAGGCCAGACTGGAGGGCCAGGACTCAGGCTCCCTCCACAATAGGCTGGAGAGGAAGGAACAGATTGAAGGGATGAGGCAGAGGAGACAGAAAGGACAGCTTCGCTGGGCTGCTCTGTGGGGAAGAGCTGAAGGAAGGATCAGGGGGCTCCTGGAGCCAGGAAGATTCTGGAGAAGGGACAGGAGGACGGGCGCAGAGTAAGTGGTGGACATGGTGCTTGCAGAAGGACAGTATGCCTCCAACAACCCCACTGCTGTCCTCTGGTCAGACTATAAATAGGGTGGGTGATGAGAGTCTTGATCATATATTAGACCAGCTTCATCACTGTGACCTTGGGCAAATGACCTCCCCTTTCTGAGCCTCAATGTCCTCTTCTGTAAAACGGGTTGGCGGTCCCGACTGGATTCAGGATTCTGCAGGAACGCTGAGCACACAGGGAGTGCTGCACCTGTTAGCCATTTTCGCGATTGCTGACTCGTGCTAGACCAGCTCTGGCGCAGTTGGGCGGAGGCGGGGTTCTCATGGGTCCTGTCCCTGCCTCCCAGAGAACCGAGGGTCCAGGGTTAGAAGGCCCTGGTGTTGCTCGCTCGCTGCCTCCAGTGTCGCCGCGCCCCCTGGCGGCCATCGGTTGCCATGTCAACGGCGGGTGGTGGGGGCCGGTGGAGGCGGCGGCTGGGGCTGTTCTCTCCTCCCAGGGCCGGAGGCCGCTCCCTCTGCGCCTCTTGCCTTCGCCTCTGGGGGGACATACCCAGCCAGGAAGGAAGGGGCTCCGCGCAGCAGCGGGCCTGTGGGGGTAAACTGAGGCACGCGGCAGGGCGCCCCACAACCAGGTGTCGAGCGCGGGGCCCCACCTCCGAAGGCGGAGGAGGGGCCGCGGGCGGTGACGCGCCGAGGGCGGCCGGCGGGCAGCGAGCGGGCGGGCGGGCGGCAGGAGCGGCGGCGGCGGCAGGTGCGGCCGCGGAGGGTGGGAGGGAGGCGGGAGGGGGCGGGCAGAGGGGGAGGGGAGGGCGAGGTCGGGGCGCCTCCCCCTTTATAACGCGCCCCCTCCTGGGCTCTCCGGCCTCCTCCTCGTCCGCGCTTCCCGTATCGCCCCCTCGCCCGGCCGCCCCGGGCCCGGGCCCGGCCAGGGAGCCCCCCAGGCCGCGGCTCGGGGGCCACCCCCCCTCGTCCGCCGCCCCGCGCAGCTCCGCGGAGGCGGCGCCGTCGGAGGAGGAGGAGCAGGGCACTGCGGCTGGCCCCGGATCGGGCGCCAGAGCGGCAGCAGCTTCGGCAGCAAGCGCGGCCCGGGCCGATGCAGCGGGACGCACCGCCCAGAGCCCCAGCCCCAGCGCCCCGGCTCCCCGGGCCCCCGATCGGGGCCGCCGCCAGTAGTGGCGGCGGCGGCGGAGGCGGGGGCAGCGGCGGTGGCGGAGGCGCCTCTGCAGCTCCGGCTCCCCCTGGCCTCCCGGGAACTACAAGTCCCAGGGGGCCTGGCGGCGGGCGGCGGGCGGAAGAGGCGGGGTCGGCACCGCGAGGCCGGAAGTGGCCGTGGAGGCGGAAGTGGCGCGGCCGCGGCGGGGCCTGGAGCGCGGCGGCTGGACCTGGAGCGGCGGCGGCTGCGGCTGGGGGCGGTGGCAGCGCTCTGGAGGCGGCCATGGCAAAGCAGTACGACTCGGTGGAGTGCCCCTTTTGCGATGAAGTGACCAAATATGAGAAGCTTGCCAAGATCGGCCAAGGCACCTTTGGGTAAGGCTGGGCCTGGAGAGGCCGGAAGCCCTAAACCTGCACCTATGGGGTCCTACTTCGGGGCCCCAGGACCCGGCACGAGGAGGTAGGGAAGCCGCGGAATCCTGGGGCTGTTCCTTGGTTGCGCTAGGCCGCGCCGCAGCCCACCCCGACCCGACGGAGTCGGCTGGCGGGGAGGAGCCCGAGGCCGGGGTTGGGGGCGGGGAGGGGTTGCAAAGAGGCGCTCTAGAGGGGAGCGGGATCTCTCCGAGAGATGCATCGGTGAAAGAAGGGCTCGAGGAAAGGGCGCAGAGGCTCAGGGAGAGACCAAAGGTACCGAGTGGTGAAGTAGCCGCGTGCCAGCCCAGCCCCGCCAGGGAGTTTCATCTTTCCTGCAGCCCCCTCCTCTCGTAGGGGAGGGGCGGGCCCCCGCAGAATCGCCTGATGAGCTCTCTTGGGTCTCCCTCCCCGCCTGCAGGGAGGTGTTCAAGGCCAAGCACCGCAAGACCGGCAAGAAGGTGGCTCTGAAGAAAGTGCTGATGGAAAACGAGAAGGAGGGGGTGAGTAAGGATCTGGTGAGCAGGCCTGCCAACTGCCAGACCTCTGGGTTGGGTATCCATCCTAGTGCTTCCAGGAGACTCGGTTGAGACTCGGTTTATACCTAGTAGTTTTGGAAATGTCCATATTGCAGGGAATTTGGCCTCTCAACGAAATAAATTCAAATGTTCTGAAGCATTTGATGTTTCAATTTTAAGCAAATACGGTTGGGGCCAAGAGGGGGAGCTCATGCTTGCGTGGTGTGTATGTCCGTTTTGTAAGTTAGGAAACCTTGAAACATCTTTTCCTTAGCATTTAATATTGTTTGATGTAAAAGGAAAATATAAGTACAGCTTTTTAGATACCTACTTTTTAGAAAGAAATTTTATAGTCTTACCGACAAGTGTAGAGCTAAAGTTTGAAGGTTGAAACGATGGACATTTAGTGACTGTAAAGCCTCAGTTTGTTGCCTTGAATTGTCTCCTGGTGTGCATAGTGTTATTATACTTGTTTTACATATCAGATATCTGAGACAACTGATTTCAGAACGCATAGTGTTACTCCCAGCCTGTGTCCCTTAGTGTAGACCTTGAGGCCAGTTCTTTTGGTCTGTAGCACTCGCTCTTGACCACTTCCTCCTCTTCTCCTACCCAGTTCCCCATCACAGCCTTACGGGAGATCAAGATTCTCCAACTTTTAAAACATGAGAATGTGGTCAACTTGATTGAGATTTGTCGAACCAAAGGTAAGTTGTTTGGAGACTGTGAGAAAATGAGGCTTCGACTTCTAGGGATTTGGGCCTAAACTAGGTTCAGACATATCGTGCTTTGTTCTCTGGTCCTCTTTCTTTGGAGTGATGCTTCCCCAGGGCCTGCCACAGCACCCAAACAGAGAAGGCACACAGAAAGTGTCTGACCATCAAAGGAGCATGTTAATGAGTGCTTCAGAGGGCATGGGTGCCTGTGGGTTGGAAGGGGTGGGAGCTGGTGGCAGGAGAGTGAGTTGGGTACAGATTTTTTACTTTTTTTTCCTTCCTGCCCTTTCTGCCTCAGCTTCCCCCTATAACCGCTGCAAGGGCAGTATATACCTGGTGTTCGACTTCTGTGAGCATGACCTTGCTGGGTTGCTAAGCAATGTCCTAGTCAAGTTTACACTATCAGAGATCAAGAGGGTGATGCAGATGCTGCTCAATGGCCTCTACTATATCCACAGGAACAAGGTGGGCACCAGAGGTGGGAGGAGAGACCGAGGCATAAGCTGACCACGTTGCTGTGTGGGTGTGACTGAAGGACCTTCACTCTCATCCTCCTTCCAGATCCTGCACAGGGATATGAAAGCTGCCAATGTGCTCATTACCCGAGATGGGGTCCTGAAGCTGGCAGACTTTGGGTTGGCTCGGGCTTTCAGTCTGGCCAAGAACAGCCAGCCCAACCGCTATACCAACCGTGTGGTGACGCTCTGGTACCGGCCTCCGGAGCTGTTGCTCGGTGAGAATTCCCGAGCGGGCAGGGGGGCAGGGGCCGGGCACCTACCCGGCACAGCCCCTTACTGCCAGGGCTTCTTGAGCCACCGGCCCTGGGGCATCGAGTCTCAGGAGGCCCTTGGGCTCAACGGGCCCTCCTGGTACGCTCTTCTTCCCAGGGGAGCGGGACTACGGCCCGCCCATTGACCTGTGGGGTGCTGGGTGCATCATGGCAGAGATGTGGACCCGCAGCCCTATCATGCAGGGCAACACGGAGCAGCACCAGCTTGCCCTCATCAGCCAGCTCTGTGGTTCCATCACCCCTGAGGTTTGTGGCTAAGCTGAATGGGCCCCTGGTACCTGTGGGGTGGGGAGATCCAGGTCTCCTTGGCAGAGGAACTGGGGAGTGGGATCAGGAAAGCTCTTCTCCAGAGAGTGGCTGGTGGAGGGCTGGGGCCTGCTCTGCAGAGCCTTCCTCTGCCAAGGCGTTTGAGTTAGTGCTGGGTTTTTGTTTTTGTTTTGTTTTCTCTGAAAAACAGAAGTATGCCCATGTTAGGGTTGGCACAGGTATTTCAGATGACTTGTGCCAAAGGGCCAGGCCCTTGGTGTGTGCCACATCCTTGGTGGCACTGCTGCCTTCATCTTGGAGGGCTCCAGTTCTCCCTCAAAGGTTATCTGGGAGTGTCTGGGTTGTTTTGCCCCCGAACCCTGCCCCTGACCCCACTCCGTCCTTTCTCAACTCCTGCCCCCCAGGTGTGGCCAAATGTAGACAAATATGAGCTGTTTGAGAAGCTGGAGCTGGTCAAGGGCCAGAAGCGGAAGGTGAAGGACAGGCTGAAGGCCTACGTCCGGGACCCCTATGCGCTGGACCTCATCGATAAGCTGCTGGTTCTGGATCCCGCACAGCGCATCGACAGCGACGACGCCCTCAACCATGACTTCTTCTGGTCCGACCCCATGCCCTCAGACCTCAAGGGCATGCTGTCCACCCACCTGACGTCTATGTTTGAATACCTGGCGCCACCACGCCGGAAGGGCAGCCAGATCACCCAGCAGTCCACCAATCAGAGCCGCAATCCCGCCACCACCAACCAGACGGAGTTTGAGCGCGTCTTCTGAGGGCGGGGCCGCTGTTTTCTTTTTTCTCTGCTTTATGACTCGCGTGGTGGAGATGATGGGCATTTGAGGTTGTTTTCTCTAGCGCACATTTTATTTAGTCTCCACCCTGGGTACTGGGAACAACCAGCGAGTGGACTGGAGGGCTTCTTGCCAAAGGGCAAGGCGGGCACAGGGGCTGCCTGATTGCCTTGCCCTGTTCTGGATTTCTGGATGGTGCTGGGAGGGTCTCCCATGTACCCCAAGACAGGAAGTGGGGCCAGTGAGCCTCGAATGGTGACTTTCTAAGAGCTCCCAGCATGGTGGGAGGAGGGGACAGTCTCTCACATCCCCAGCCCTCCTCTTGGGATGAGAAACTGGCGAGGGGAACGGAGCTGCCTCGGGAACAGCCTGCTCTTGGCCTGGCCCTCGGGGCACTGAGGGCAGCAAAAACTCTTGGTTTCTTCAGTAGGAGAATTTTATCGTGTTTCTTTGTTGAGTTGTTCAGAGACATTCCTGGATGCAGGCCGATCAGTTACAATTAAAAGTTGACCCTTCTTTTTTTTTTTCCAGTAAGTGGCGTGTGTTTTCTGCATTCAGACCCTTGGCTGGCCCAGCGGTTAGGGTTTGATTTGTCAAGTTGCTGAAAGTCTTGACTCTGTTATTTGTCCCCATTCATGTCTCCTCATATAGTCACGGAGGATTTGGGCCTTGCCATTTCCTTCCTGGGTGCCTCCTAGACTGTGTAGTCAGGTACCTAAGGGCACGCACCATGGGCCCCCTGCTCCTCTGCTGGGTGCTGGAGGGAGGAGCCCTGGTGAGGGTCTCCTGGGAGCCACATCTGCAATGGTGATCAGAGACCCATCTGTGGCAGGTGACGGGTACGTTCAGACTGACCCAGGAACACAGGGCTGCAGGAGGATCTGGAACGACCATTAGGTCTGTAACTTGCAGAGGTTCTTTGCACTGCTGGGTGAAGGAGGGCTCAGAGAAAGTGACCCGGGGTGAAAGGATCACGGTCACTGGCCATGGGGAGGTGGCAGTCGCATGAATCTGGATGGTGGGTGGACAGGAGGGAAAAAATAGTTCATGTGAACATGAGGATGTGAGGGCTGGGCTGGGGTCCTTTGAGGAGCTGCAGGTACCAGCAGACTCCTGTAAGTTTTCTTAAAACTGCTGTAACAAATACCATGAACACACTAGCTTAAAGGAACAAGCTCATCCTGTTGATTCTGGAGGCTAGATGCCCAAAAGCTATGTGTTTGCAGGTTTGTTCCTTTGGGAGACTCTTTGAGGCCCCCCAGCCCCTGGTGGCTGCCACAGTCCTTAGTGCATTCTGGCTTGTTTGTTTGTTATTTTTGGTACCTGGGATGGAATCCAGGTTGCTTTGCCACTGAGCTACATCCCCAACCCTTTTTATGTTTTATATTTTGTGAGAGGGTCTTGCTGAATTGTTGAGACTGCCTTGAACTTGAGATCCTCCTGCCTCAGCCTCCTGGAATGGTGCACCACTGTGCCTGGTACTCCAGCTTTTAAATGTATTGTTCTAACCTTTTCCTCATCTTCATATGAATGTGGCATTTTCTTCCTTCTTTCTGTCTCTCTTGAGGACCTTAGTCATCAGATTTAGGACCCACATTGATAATGGTGTGACCTTACTTCAATTATATCTACAAAAACTTTTTTTTTTTTTTTTTTTTTTACAAAAACCCTCTTAATGGCTGTTGACCTGTTTTGGATTTTAGATAACAGAAAAAGGGCTGGCCCAATTCAAAATGTTTTCTATAAAGGATAAAAGCCTTCTTTAAAAGCCCCCCACACACCCCCTTTGTTGTGCTGAGGATGGAACTTGGGGCTGCTCAGCTGGGCAAGTGCTCCACACTGAGTTACACCCCCAGGCCCAGGGTTCAGGTTGACCCAGCAATTGCACCTGGAGAGATCCGTTTCTTCTGGCCATTGCACAGTACTGCTCTTTCATCTCCACTCTCTCTACCACAGTAGAGTTGACATCCTTCATGAAGGTCCTTCCAAGGACCAGACGCTTCCAAACTTGATAACTGCCGAGAATAAAGCAGTTCCCACCTGTGGAACTCGCATTCTTACGGGTCCAAACTAGTCTGATGGAGTAAATTCTGTGGAGAACAAAATAGTGGAGGAGGAGGGAAAAGGATTGGGGCAACGGGTCAGAGTAACATGGGAGCAGAAATCCCAAGGGAACTGGGGGGTCGGGTGATAGAATTGCAGGTGGGGACAGGTGGTTCTGCCCTCCGGTGTCTGTTAGTGTTTTCACTCTGGCAATAAACCGTATTTTAAACAGTAGGCCCTGAGCCCTGGAGCTGCTGGCTCCAAGTTCTCTCCCAGTCCTTCTCCCCAGGGTCCACCTCAGGGAGGAGCTGGGGCTGCCGGAGCCCAGACACTGGTATGGCATATGACACGGGTGCTGCCCCCATCTGTAGAGGGAGATGTGTGACTCAGAATACAAGTGTGCCCTCCTCGGTGCCTCCTGGGGCTATTCTCTGGTTCCAGCACACAGCTGCTCTCCTGCAGCTTGCTGGGAGGTGGCTGGCTGTGAAGGCTTTTTGCCAGCTCATTTGCAGGTGCTCTTTATTTTTTGCTTAAGGATAATAAAATATTATTTTTAAAATTTTTATTTTTTTAGTTATACATGACTGTGGATTGTATTTTGACATTGGAGTATAACTTCCGATTCTTGTACATGGAGTGGAGTTACAGTGGTCACATGTTCATATATGAACACAGGAAAGTGATATCCGATTCATTCTGCTGTCTTTCCCATTCCTATCCCCCTCCCTTCCCCCAACTCCCCCCTCCAATCCAGTGAACCTCCCCCCCACACTCATCTGCTGATTGTGAGTCACTATCTGCATATCAGAGACACCTTTGGTTTTGGGGGATTGGATTATTTCACTTAGCATGATAGTCTCCAGTTCCATCCATTTATCAGCAAATGCCATAATTTCATTCTTCTTTATGGCTGAGTTATATTCCATTGTGTACAAGTATCACTTGCAGGTGCTCTTAATGTCACCATGCCCTGCAGGCTGGGACTGAGTTTTGTGTTCTGGCATTTTTGGACCAACATAGTGGAACAAGGACTCCTCCAGTTGACTTGGTCTGTTAAGTCAGGGGCACCCTGTATCCTTGCTGGACCTGTGTCCCATCCTAGCCTGGCAGGGCCAGAGCAAAATGGGCCCTCACAAAGAGGAGGTGAGCTGTGACAAGGAAGAGAGGCAGGACAGAGCCCAGCTCCACGCCAAGGTCTGGAGGTCTCCCAGATAGACCAACCTTCCCGCCCTCATCTCTCCCCACCCACCTCCCCTCCTCCTGCTGCTCACCTTTAACCTCTGCCCAGTTGTTATTTAACTGAGATTCTGCAGTCAGGAAACCAGCCAGTCCCTGCTGGGATGTCCCTGGACTGATTCCAGGATCAGGGCAGGAACCCCTCCCTGCAGGCTGGAAAGGCCAGAACTTCTGTCCCAGGCCCATCAGGACAGGGGAGGCCTTGAGAGTCTCCCAGCTTGCCCTCCCCTCTGGCTTAGCTGGGCTCACAGTCCC
The DNA here is from genome assembly GCF_021218885.2 of Marmota monax. Lineage (NCBI taxonomy): Eukaryota > Metazoa > Chordata > Mammalia > Rodentia > Sciuridae > Marmota > Marmota monax. Next base: position 20,415,801 of record NW_026692912.1, read on the forward strand.
TGCTGCCGCCCTGCGGGGGTGGCCTGGCAGAGGGCTTATACCTGTGAGTACCCCCCACTCTGGGAGGAGAGCAGGAAACCAAGGGATGACAGGTGCCAGGTTCCTGCCTGTGTCTTGGCCGATGGCTGAGAAGTTCTGGTGGGAAGTGAGCATGGAGTGGCAGAGCCCATCTGGGGGTCCTTCAGCAGTCAAAACTGCCTCCTTCCAGGTAGGCGAGCAGTGACCTGGGCAAGGCACCTCCCCTTGCTGGCGTGCCTCCCGTGGATGGTGGGTGTAAATATCGCTCAGGGGTTCAACAACTGCAGGCGGGGGGCGGGGGGCCTTGGCTGGACAGTGGGGACAGCTAAAATGTGCTTGGGGAAACTTGAGGGAAAGGTTTCTGGAGAGTGGGGCCATTATTTCCTGTGCTTTTTGACGAGGAGGTCAGGCCATTTGGAGATTACTGGACTTTGCTGGGCCCAAGGGCACAGCCCTGGCGCTGTTCTCTGGGCTCTGTGCCTCCTTATCCAGCCTCAGTGCAGTCCTTGGAGGTGGGGATGGCTTGACACATGGGGGTCTGGGGCTCTGAGACGAGGCGCCTGGGATGGGAGCTGGACAGCCACCCTTGGACTTTCTGCTCAGCTGGAAGCTCAGGCTGGGCTTCGGGGGCCTCCCAGGGGAGGTCAGAATTCATATCCTGACACCAGACAGCTCACCCAGCCTCTTTCTCCTGGGTAGGAGGGGACCGGTGAGAGAGCACCTGTTTCCTCTCAGGGCTGCAACCCAAAGTGAAGCTCTGGCTGTGAACTGCAGTGTTGGGGCTCACCCAGCATCCCCCAAAGGGGCAGTGGAGGAGGGGCAGCCCAGATGGCCAGGGTTTGGGAGTGGAGCCATCTGCGGCCATCCATACCTCCTCACTGTAGAGGAGAGGTGAACTGACACCCAGGGACACATGATGGATCATTCTTGGCTCTAGGGCTCTGCCTCCCTCAGCCAGGAAGGGAGAACTGAGGATGCACCCGGGGGCTTGGAAGCAGTGGTGTTTCCTGGGGCTTCTCACCAGCCAGGGGTCTCCCTCAAGTAAAAGCCAGCTCAAGACCCTTTTGACAGGTGACCCTAGTCACCTTCCAAGGCACAGGCCAGATGGGAGCAGGGACCAGGATTGACCTGGGGGTGGAGCTTGGGGCCTGATTTACAGATTCTCTAAGTGACTAAGCCACTCTTGCTATTAGGCCCTTTTTGTCTGCCCTGAGAAATGGATCTCAGAATACACCCTTCCCAAGAGACAGCATGAGGATTAAATGAATTGATGGGTTTGACAGTCTCAGCCCAGTGCAATCCAGAGAGAACTCAAATTAAAAACAGTAGCCAGGGAGGGGTTGGGGTGGTGGCTCAGTGGTGGGTCGCTTGCCTCGCATGCTTGAGACACTGGGTGCAATCCTCAGCACCACATAAAAAAATAAATAAATGTATTGTGTCCATCTACAACTAAAAAAGAAATCTTAAAAAATAAATAAATAACAGTAGCCAGGGAGCCCCAGCTTGATTAGAGGACTGGGATCAGGACCCACCAAAATCAACCAGAGCTGGATTTAAGCTGAATCTTTGCTCTGCCACTTGCCAGCTGTGATTTTAGCAGGTGATTCCTCTCTGGTTTTGTTTCCTCACCTATAAAATGGGGGTGTTGTGCTAAGGTTTAGCACCTGGCATGGAGGAGACCTGAGAGATGGTTTGTTTTTTTTTTGGTACTTGGACAAAGGGAGCACAAAAAAAAGTAGTCATCTCTAGTCTTACTACCCAGAGCTAATCACTGTCAGCTTTTAGAGAATACTTCCCGGCTGTTTCCTAAATCATAATTATTTTATTTTATTTTTTTAAAGAGAGAGGGAGAGAGAGAGAGAATTTTAATGTTTATTTTTTAGTTATCAGTGGACACAACATCTTTGTTTGTATGTGGTGCTGAGGATCGAACCCGGGCCGCACGCATGTCAGGCGAGCGTGCTACCGCTTGAGCCACATCCCCATCCCCAAATTATAATTATTTTAAACAGTAATATCCATACTAGTTATCACTAGGCTTGCTCTATGAACAATGTTTTGTTTTGTTGTTGTTGGGGATTGAACCCAATGCCTTGCATATGCTAGACACGTGCTCTACCACTGAACTATGTTACCAGGCTCCAACATTTTTAAATCATAATTCATTACACTTTTCATGTTTTTTTTTTTTTCTTTCTTTCTTTTTTCTCTTTTTTTTTTTTTTTTTTTTTTTTTGCATTATGGGAAGTAAGTCCAGGGGGCTCTTGACCACTGAGCTAACTCCCCAGCCTTTCTTTAAATATTATTTTTTTAGTTGTAGTTTGATACAATATCTTATTTATTTATTTTTATGTGGTGCTGAGGATCAAACGCAGCACCTCGCATGTGCTAGGTGAGTGCTATACTGCTGAGCCACAACCCCAGCCACCACCCCCACCCCCTTTTTTTTTTTTTAGGCAGGGTCTAGCTAAATTGCCCAGCCTGATCCCAAATTGCTGGAATTACAGGCATGTGCCACCATGCCCTGCTCATGACATTCTTCTTCTTTTTTGTTTTTTTAGTTGTTGATGGACCTTTATTTTATTTATTTGTATGTGGTGCTGAGAATCGAACCTAGTGCCTCACGCATGCTAGGCAAGCGATAACACTCTTTTAAAGTTTATTTTGAAATGGCAATACCACCACATAGTTCAAAATCCAAAAGTTACAAAGAAGCCAGGCATGTGGCACGTGTCTATAATCTCGTCTACTTGGGAGGCTGAGGCAATGGATTGCAAGTTCAAGGCCACCCTGGGTAGTTTAGTGAGATCCTGTCTCAAAAATGAACTGGGGCACAGTGCAGTGGCACAGTGGCACACGCCTGTAATCCCAGAGGCTTGGGAGGCTGAGGCAGGAGGATCAAAAGTTCAAAGCCAGCCTCAGCAATTTAGCAAGACCCTGTCTCTAAATAAAAAATAAAAAGGGCTGGGGATGTGGCCGAGTGGTTAAGCATCCCTGGTTCCGTCCCTGGTACCACCCCTCCTTACCATTCCATTGGTAAGCACAGTCTGTGTCAATAGGATGTGAGGAAACTGCTGGCTTGTACCCTGCCAGAGGGGCACACCACTCTCAAGAGGATAATGTGGCACTGTGTATAGAAATGTCAAGTACAATAACCTTTGACCCAGCTTCTTGGAACTGATCCTTTGGTTGCAAGAAACAATGAGGGTAAAGTTATGTGCTGAACCCTTGATGGCAAAACATTGAAAATAACCTGAGCATCCACTCATGGGGGACCAGCAGGACATGCAATAGTATTTCCACACCATGGAAAACTGGTGGCTTCAGAAACACAAATCAGTCAGCGAGGTAGCTCTTGTATACTAACACAGTTCACAATGAGACCCTCCCCAGGTGTGGTGATGTGTGCCTCTAATCCCAGCAGCGCAGGAGGCTGAGGCAGAAGTTAGCCTCAGCAACACAAGGCACTGAGCAACTCAGTCAACTCAGTGAGACCCTGTCTCTAAATGAAATGTGACTCAGTGGTTGAGTGCCCCTGAGTTCAACCCCTTGTACCCTAACTACCAAAAAAAAAAAAAATGAGGTCCTGGATAAGGGTTGTAGAGGGCTAGGGATGTAGCTCAGCAAGAGAGCACTTGCCTAGCATGATCCCAGCACCATGAAAGGAAGGGGAAAAAGGGGTTATGGGCCGAGCATAGTAGCCCACACTTGTATTCCCAGCAGATCAGGAGGATCACAAGTTCAAGGCCAGCCTCAGCAATTTTGCAAGGCCCTAAGGAATTTATGAGACTGTCTCAAACTGAAAAATAAAAATGGGCTGGGGGGCTGGACTGTGGCTCAGAGGTAGAGCACTTGCCTGGCATGTGTGAGGCACTGGGTTCAATTCTCAGCACCAAATATAAATAAAGATCCATCAACAACTAAAATGGGCTGGGGATGTAGCTCAGTAATTAAGTTCCCCAGGTTCAATTCCTGATACCAAAAAAAAAGGGGGGGTGTTATGGAATAAGTACAGTGCAGACTCACCTATACATAGCCTGATGCTATATATGAGCATAAAAGGAAAATTAACATATTTTTAATTGCTTGTAAATGCATAAAATATCTCTGGAAAGATCACAAGACTGATAACTGATTGCTTTTGGGGAAGGAATCAGGATGCAAGCACTTGGGCTCCTGGGGAGGAGGCGTTTTTCTTTTGTACACCTTTCTGGAACTTTGTTTGATATGATGTGTTATACTGCAAAATTATTAGAACTGAAATACAAAATAAAAAGTTAATAAGGAAAAGAATAGAAATCCATTCTACTCCACTTCTCACCCTTAAATTTTGACACTTGAATGTTTCTCAGCATTGCTGGGCAAGTGGTGCACACCTATAATCCCAGCAACTTGGGAGGCTGAGGTAGGAGGATCACAAGTTTGAGGCCAGCCTGGGCAACTTATCAAGGCACTGTCTCAAAATTAAAACCCAAGGTTCAATCCCCAGTACGGCACAAACAAAATTCCAAGCATCACTCTGAAACTCATTCTCAGAAACTATGGGATACAGGGGTTCACAGGACAGGCGACCTACCTGCCCAAGGCCTTGGCCTTCACTTAATTTCCCTGAAAAACTGGGATGATCAGTTTGGATCTCTAGAATTTTCAGTGCTGTTTCTTGTCCCCTATGTCTACTTGTTTCCAAGCAGGGCTGAGATCTGTAGCTCAAGGAGTCAAATCATTGGCTCTGTAAATTCACCTGCTCTAGAGAAGCCCTGATCCAGACTTTGCTCAAGGCAGAGGGAAAAGAAATTGAACATCAGAGTTGGGAATGTAGAGAGGGTATGATGCTGTGCACCTGTAATCTCAGTGACTTGGGAGGCTGAGGCAGGAGGATTGCAAGTTGGAGATAAGCCTCAGTGCTAGACAAGCGATAAAAAAATTAAAAAATAAATAAAAAATAAAAAAAAGTGGGCTGGGGTTGTAGTTCAGTGGTAAAGTGCTTGCCTAAACACATAGGCACTGGATTTGATACTCAGCATCACATAAAAATAAATAAATAAAATAAAGGTATAGTGTCCATTTACAACTAAAAAAAATTTTTTTTAATTTTTTAAAGGGCTGAGGATGTGGCTCAGTGGTATAGTACCCCTGTGTTCAATCCCTAAAAAAGAAAGAAAGAAAGAAAGAAAAGAAAAAGGAAAGGAATGAAGGAATGTTGACAAGGGGGAACTTCTACCTTGCCACAGAAGAGGACATCTGTTCCTAGCATCTCATTCTTGGAGGAATGGTCTAAAGGTTCAATGTCACCTCCTTCAGACTTTGTAGTTCTACAAAAAATACTTGCCTTACAGAGGACAGAACTGACACTAATATCTGTGATTTTACTTACTTATTCATTTAGTTTTTGCTGTACTAAGGATTGAACCCAGCACACATGTTAGACAAGTGCTCTATCACTGAGCTACAATCAGGACCCTTATATATTTTGTTTGTTTGTTTGTTTTGAGATAGGATCTCATTATGTTGCTTGAGACTGACCTTGACTTGCTATTCTTCTGCCTCAAAATCCCTGGGATTGCTGGGATTACAGGTGTTCTTTACTATGTTGGATCCAGTAAATGTTTTTATAATTGACAGATGTTGGAAAAAAGGGCCAGGGGCTGTGGCTCAGTGGTAACGCACTTGCCTGGTATGTGTGAGGCATTGGTTTCAATTCTCAGCACCACATATGAATACAACATAAAGGTCCATCAACAACTAAAAAAAAAAAATTAAAATTAAAAAAATAAAAAGGAGGGTTGGGGATGTGGCTCAAGCGGTAGCGCGCTCGCCTGGCATGCGTGCAGCCCGGGTTCGATCCTCAGCACCACATACAAACAAAGATGTTGTGTCTGCCTAAAAAATAAATATAAAAAAAAAAAATAAAAATAAAAAAAAATAAAAAGGAAAAAGGGCCAAAGATGAGTGAGGCCATTTACTGAAATAGACACATCAAAAGATGCTCAAGTTCATTACAGCCAGGGAAATACAGGGAAACCATGAGGTTGCTCTCCACCCAGTGGCCTGGGATCCTCCTCACACACAGCTGGTGGGATGCAGGTTCCTACATTGGGGGAAAGCAATGCAAACATCCTGGACCCAACACTCCCATTCCATGCAATCTGACTCTTAGGGAAAAAAGTGTCTGGATGCAGATGCCTAGCCATAGCTTCAAAGCCCCGACCACAGAGGGAATGCTCTCCTCGGCCAAGTTGCGGGTGCTCCTAGGAAGGCCAGACAGCCATTAAAGACACTGAACTTGCAGTGTCCCCAGAGAGGCAGGGGAGAGAGGTATAGAGACTGAGAATAATTTCTGGTCCTTGGAAGCCTGGGGCCAGAATTCAAATCTTGATTTTGTCACTTGAGCAAGTGACTATACTTCTTGTGCCTCTGTTTCCTCACCTGTGTAGCAAGGATGATGAAGATGCTAGGATTTGTGTTATAGGGTTGATCTGAGGATGGAATGAGCAATTGGGTCCATGGTGTTTAGAGCACGTTCTGGTCCAATACATGTCTAGAAGATTCCCTATAAGATTATTGTTGAATAAGAAAATTAAGAGGAATCAAAATATTGCATCAAGGTCCTAAAAATATCTAGTGTGTTTGTGATTTCAAGAGCATAGAAAATTATGGGATGCACATGCTTGGCTGTCAGTTGGGATTACTCAAGAAGGAAGTGTCTGTTTGGGGGACAGATAAGCAAAAGAAAAGCGCTTAAATCTTATTATGTTTATACAACTACTAAATAATATGCATGTATATGTATAAAGTTTCAATGATTAAACAAGAAGGAAACTAAGATAGGAAAGCACCTCTCTCCACAGAGACCTGGGGGTGCCAGCAGTGTGCCAAGAGCAGAAGTCCAGCTAATGATGGACTCTTCCCCAATATCACTTGCTTATTTCAAATCAGTTTCTGATAAATATTTACCCCAATGCAGGAAAGAGGGAGAGAGGACAGCGGTACCGAGGAGATCCCATCAGTAATTTGAAGGATGGCCTTTTATCCAGGGATTTTCCCTAGTGCAGCACCCCCTCTCCCTTTCTGAGCCTCAGCTGTCATAAGGACCTCACCAAGACACTTTTTCATGCTAGCACAAATGGGGAGCCTCCTCATTACAGCTTAACCCCCTCCCCCATGCCCCTCAAATCCATTCTCCATACAGTAACACAGCCCCAGGGCGCTTCCCAAGTACAATCCGATCATGTCCTTCCTCCATAAAACCATTTTAATGCCATCAAATTTAATCCAAATTCTTTATGGCGCTGAGACTCCGCAGTAAATCCGGCGTCCCGGTACTGGGAGCAGCCAGGTGAAAGCGCCCAGTTTTCTCTTTGATCTTTGCTTTTCACACACGGCTCCCCTCTTTGCCTGGCAGTCTCTCCCCACACCCCATAGGCTTCAGCTGGGACGTCGCTTCCTCCAGGAAGCCTTCCCAAGCCCCTCAGGGTCGGTTAGGGGCTCCGAGAGGGTAGAAGCCCGGGCTTTGATTGTCACATTCCCGAGGCCAGAGGTCGCATCCCCGGTGCCTGCCCCGAGTCGGGGCTTTTCGGGATCGGAATTCGGTGACCTCCACAAGGTGTCCGCCAGCTCTGTCACTCGATCCGGGCCGGGAGCAGGGGCTGAGGGCTGCTGACAGGGACTGACTATTTTGGGACGTGCGGCAGGGTCCTAAGGAGGGTGGTGACTAAAGGAGTGCATATCCCTTTAAACGAAAGGCCGCGAGGGGAGAGCGCCTCGGAAGCACTCGGAGCTGCCGGGCGCTCGGGGTCCTGCCCCCCCTCCAGGACGGCTCAGGGGAAGGCGCCGATTCCTATTGGTGCAGAGGAGGTCTTGGGCGGCGCTGATTGGCCGAGGGCAGGGGCGCGTCAGGGCGGGGCGGGCGTTTCCCGCCCGGCCTAGCTCTCCCGCGCACCGGGACTATGTGGTGGGCGCGGAGCCACCTGCGCGCGGCTCTGTCCCTGGCAGCTGTGCCTGCGCGTGGTGCAACGCCCGAGGGCGCGGCGCGGCGGGAGTTGAGCGCGCGGCCTGCGCCGCAGGAGCCCGGCATGGAGTATCAGGTAGCTGGGGGGCCGGCGGGGGGCGGTGGCGCAGTGACACGTGGGCCGGACTCCGCCAGCTTTGGGGAAACCGGCAGCTTGGGACGGGGGACTCCGGGGGCGGGGACAGGGAACAGGAAGTTGGGCTCTGGTCCCCGGATTTGGGAATTCTTAGGCTGTTAGTGTCCCGCGGTAGAGAGGGAAGGGACGTTGGTGATAAGATCGAGATCCAGAGGCACAATTGGTCTCAGGAATAACAGCACCCCCCGAGTCTGCGCCATCAGTGCTGGGGGCGCTGGGGGACGGAATTCGGGAGTATGGGGGCGCTGTCTCCGGGATTCAGAAAATTAGGGACCCAAGGGCCTGGAATGGTGGGCGAGCAGGAATCAGGGGCCGTGGAGGGCCCAAGAATCAGGAACACAGAAAACATGTGCGGGTGCTGTGCCAGGACCTGGTGACCAGAGACCAGAACCTGAGGCCAGGCAGGCTGGTGGCACTGGTTTGAGGGGAATGAGGCCTCCATCCTACCCACGAAGCCTCGAGGGCAAGAGTCACGGATCTGAGGCCTGAGGGGAAATAAACAGCACCCCTACTCCCCATGCCCTGTGGCTTCTCCAGAGGTGGGATCTACCTGGCCCTTCTGATGGAAGACCCTGCTCTTCTCCACCTGGTTGCTTCAGGCAGCTGTGCTCTGGGTCAGAATGTGGAACCCCAGAGTCCCCAGGATTAGATGTAGAATCTAACTCCTCCAGGAGTTCCAGAATTCTAAGATCCTAGCATGTGGTTCTGGCCTGAGCCTAGTAGGAGCCAGTGTGGTGGTGGAGGGAATGAGGGCCAAGCCTCATGAGGGCCAAGTATGAGGGTGAAGACCCAGTGGATAAGGTCCTGGGAGCCAGAGCAGGAAGCAAAGCTGGTTCCGTTAGTCTTGCCGCCCTCTCTGCCTGGCACTCCCTGGGTGGGGTTGAACTGCCGCAAGCTCCCATCTTTGCCAGAGTTGGAAAGATGCCACTGCTCTCTCCCCATTGCTTAACCTATAGGCTGGGGCAGAAGGGCTGACTTGGTACCCTGGCTTGGTCACTGGTATGCTGGGTGCCTGTGTCCCTAAGAACCCTTAGTGAACCTTAATCTGCTACCTGGGGACTGTGGTTACCAGGATGCCGTGCGCATGCTCAACACCCTGCAGACCAATGCCAGCTACCTGGAGCAGGTGAAGCGTGAACGGGGTGACCCACAGACACAGCTGGAAGCCATGGAGGTGTACCTGGCACGGAGTGGGTTGCAGGTAATGAAGGAAAAGCCTCTGACTACTCTTGACACCCCCACCCCCAATCTGAGAATGCCGTGGCTGAGGTGGGGACCTCATCTCTCTGTTCCAGGTGGAGGACTTGGACCAACTGAATATCATACATGTCACTGGGACCAAGGGGAAGGTGAGGGGCAGGACCCATGGGTCAGTGTCCACTTGGTAGGCTGGTGGAGTAGGGCCTGTCCACGTAACACCTTTTCTTTCCAGGGCTCCACCTGTGCCTTCACTGAACATATCCTCCGGAATTATGGCCTGAAGACAGGATTCTTTAGGTACTGAGTTGGGAGGGTTGTGTCTCCTAGCTCTCTGGGGGACTGTGGAACCAGAGTGAGGTCAGCTGCAAGGCCCTGGATTCAATCCTCAATGCCACAGTGAGGGAGGGTGGGGGCGGAAAGGAAAAAAGAAATGGAGAGAAGGGCTCAGTATGAGAGGGTATTTGGCAATTCAAATCCAGCCACATCATTTAGTGATGTGCTGAGAAGTATGTCATTAGGCAGTTTTGTTGCACAAACATCACGGGTAGACTTATGTTAGTCAGTGTTCCATCAGTATGACCAAAATACCTGACAAGAACAACTGAGAGAAGGAAAAGTTTATTTTCACTCAAGGTTTAGTTCACAGTCATCTAACTTCATTGCTCTGGGCCTGAGCGAGGGAGAACATCATGGTAGAAGGGTGAGGCGTAGGAAAGCTGTCAGCTCTTGGAAGCCAGGAAGCTGAGAGAGAGAAAGAGCAGGAAGAAGATAGACCCCTCCAGGCACACCCCTTGATATACTTCTTCCAACTAGGTCCTGCCTTCCAGTAGTCCATTCACCTATCAGTGGATTAATCCAGTAAATGGATTAATCTACTGATGAGGTCAGAGCCCTCATGATTTTATCATTACCTAAAAGCCCTACTTCTGAACCTTGCTGTTCTGGGCACCATGTTTTCAACACCTTAGCTTTTGGGGGGACACTCCAGATCCAAGCCATAACAGTTCTTACACAACTAAGATGTGATATCACTACGTGATGTAATCTTACAGGATTATGTGTTCCATCCGTTGGCCAAAATGTTGTTATGTGACACTTACATATAAGGCAATGATCTGTCTTCTAAAATAATATTTTTGGGTAGAAGCCCTAACTTTTGGCTTGGATCCATGTGTCTTTGTGGCCACCCAGAGATGTGGCATAAACACGAAAGAATGGGCCTTGTCCTTGAGGGCAGAAAGACAGACATGTGTTAGCAGAGTGACTGATTGGTGTGTGATGGGGAGAGCAGGGGATTTTTGGAGCCCTCAGAACAGGCTAGACCATGATGAGAGTGAGGGGCCTTTCCCTCCCTCTGAAGGGGGTGTCTTACTTGAGACCTGTGATGTAGGGTGGGCCAGGTCATGATGTGGGGAGTGCAGTGCAAGGGCCTGGAGATAGAAAGGGGAAGATGGTGGCTGGAGGGACAAAAACAGCCCAGAGGGAGTGGGGCACAGGGAGAAGCCCAGGGGCAGTGAGAGGTGAGGCCTAGAGACCAGGACATCAGTCTCTGCAGGGCCTGAGAGGATGTGCGAGGAGCTGGGTCTCTCTTGAGGGCATCAGGAGCCTTGGGAGGATATTCAGCAGGGGAGTGACTTGGTCAGGTGTGTCTTTCCAAAGACAAGTTTGACTGCAGGGCAGGGGAAGGCCCTGGGGCTTGGAAAGGGAATCCCGATGACCCGTCTCCCGGCAGCTCTCCCCACCTGGTGCAGGTGCGTGAGCGGATCCGCATCAACGGGCAGCCCATCAGCCCTGAGCTCTTCACCAAGCACTTCTGGCACCTCTATCACCAGCTGGAGAAGACCAAGGTGCCCATGCCAGGGTGGGGTAGGGGGTGCTGCACATTCTAAGACCCCATCATCCCAGAGCAGGGGCTGTAGGGGCCCGGGCCCTAATGCGATTCTGTGCCACAGGATGGCAGCTGTGTCTCCATGCCCGCCTACTTCCGCTTCCTCACGCTCATGGCCTTCCACGTCTTTCTCCAAGAGAAGGTGTGTGCCCACTCCCAGAACACTGGATCTGAGGCATTGGGGACAGGACCTCAGTAGGCTGGGACTCCTGGTTCTAGATGACATCGGTGTACCTGCTACTCCTGCCATTGCCATCTGGTTTTCTGCAGGTGGACCTGGCAGTGGTGGAGGTGGGCATCGGCGGGGCTTACGACTGCACCAACATCATCAGGTGAAGGCAGCGCCTATGGACTTGAGTGGGCCTAGGAACCAGGCCTTCTGCTGCCCAGTGGCTCAGGGTGGAGCGTCCTGACCTTTTTATCTTCTGCAGGAAACCTGTGGTGTGTGGAGTGTCCTCTCTCGGCATCGACCACACCAGCCTTCTGGGGGACACAGTGGAGAAGATTGCATGGCAGAAAGGGGGCATATTTAAGGTGATCAGGCAGGCTGGGGGCAGGGAAGTACATGGGGGCCTGGCCCTGGCCCCAGGTTCAGAGGAGTGGGGCTGGGACAGGCCTTTGTGTCCTGACTCAGGACAAGGTCCTGGCCATGAGCAGGGTCTGGGTTCTTGTCCTGCCTTCACAGTGTGGAGCAGGTTGTGCCCTTCTCTGGCCTCAGTCTCCCCATTGAAACACAAGGGACGAGAGGCTGAGTGGCGGTTCAGACCCAGATCTGTGGGGGCCAGAGAGGGAAGGGTGGAGGACCCTGGCCGCCCATCTCACTCTTCCTGGCCCATGCAGCATGGCGTCCCTGCCTTCACCGTGCTCCAGCCAGAGGGTCCCCTGGCTGTGCTGAGGGATCGAGCCCAGCAGATCTCAGTGAGTGGGACTGGATGGGGCGGCGGTGGGCAGGGAGGGTCTGGGCTGGCTGGAGAGGCTCTTTCTCCTGGGGACCTCAGCGTGCTTGTCCCTGCAGTGTGGGAGCTGCCCAGCCCTGCAGCTGCTGTCCCCTGGAACATCTCTGGGTTCTGGAGCAGGGCCCTGTGGGCTCTGATAGATGGGCATGGGAGGGCTTTCTGCTCAAGGTGGTGGTGGCAACTCTGCTGACCACCTGCCGCCCATCTCCGTGCAGTGTCCTCTCTACCTGTGCCCTCCACTGGAAGCCCTGGAGGAAAGGGGGCGGCCACTGACCCTGGGCCTGGAGGGAGAGCACCAGCGGTCCAACGCGGCCTTGGCTTTGCAGCTGGCGCACTGCTGGCTGCAGTGGCGGGACCACCAGGGTGAGTGGCCTGGCGAGTGGGCAGGTGGGGGGCAGTCATGGGAGCCTGCCTCTGAGGGTCCTGAGCATGGTGGGCCTCACACATTCCACAGACGTCAGGAAGCTGAAGGTGTCCAGGCCAAGTGTGCCATGGCCGCTGCCCCTGGCACCTGTGTTCCAGCCCACATCCCACATGCGGCACGGTGAGTCGGACCTTCCTGCCTAGCCAGGACCACCACGCGTCTTTGTGCCCCTTCAGATGTCTCTTTTGGCTTCCTGTTTGGGAGGTCACTTTGAGAGGGTGCCTAAGGGTCTGTATCTCTCTGACCTTGAGTTCACGAATCTGTCTGAGCCCCAGTTTCCCATCTGCCAAATGACGATGACAGGACCCACGGCTAGGCCTGTTGTGAGGATTTGCTGAGGTGACATCAGTAAGGTGTTGAGCCCAGGGCCTGGAAGATGTGGGAAAAGTGCCCAGCCAGTGGTAGCTACTGTCCCTGTCATTGTCATCATCAGGCCCTCTGCTTCTTGTCCTCCCAGAAGCCCTCAGCGCCTATGCGCTCATGCTGTCACACCCCTACAACAGATGGTTTCAGCATACCCACTGTGCCCAGCTGGCTGTCAGGGGTTAGTGACAGTGCTGGAACAGATCTCGGACCACAGCCTAGCCCAGCCCTGGCACTGAGAGCTCAGGGCTCTCCAGCTGTCAGGTGGAGCTAGTGTATGGTGGCAGCCCCTTCTCAGGGTGGCCTGGAAGGTTCCACCAGGTGAGGCAGGCTAAGCCTCAAACCCAACAACTAGCACCCGTAAGAAGCTCTTGGGTTGATGCCCCTTAGCAGTGGCAGCTTGTGGGGACAGTGTGCTTGGAGTTCGCGCAGAGCTGAGGACTAGGGTAGGAGAGGATCCCGAGCACTGCCTGCCTCTACCAGGGCTTCGGGACACTGAGTGGCCAGGCCGGACGCAAGTGCTGCGGCGAGGGCCCCTCACCTGGTACCTGGACGGGGCACACACCACCAGCAGTGTGCAGGCCTGCGTGCGTTGGTTTCGCCAGGCCCTGCAGCGCAGTGAGAGGCCCAGCCGGTGAGGACGGCAGGGGCGGGGCCTTGGGCAGGGCCACAAAGAAGGGACTGGAGGTGCTGTTCTGACCCTGGTCTGGTTCCTTTCCCCTGGTGCAGTGGGCCTGAGGTGCGGGTCTTGCTCTTCAACTCCACTGGCGACAGGGACCCTGCAGCCCTACTGAAGCTGCTGCAGGTGAGGGGCCAGGTGGGGGGTGGCCGGCAGCCCAGCAGCCCTGGTTCTCCCTGCTGTGGGAACCTGGACCTCCTCAGCTCCGTTCCCTTTCCCCTGAATTGTACTGAGGGTCAAGTGCAAACGCGAGGCGCTCCGGGGACTCGGACTCGGCCAGGGTTCAGGGAGGGCCATGTGGTGGTTAAAGGTGCAGGCTCTGCACTCACATGCCATGCCCCATTAGTCACTGGCATGTGACCCTGGACAAGAAGTGGCATTTTCCTGAGCCTCAACTTGCCTCTCCATGAAATGGGGTTGCCACTAAGATACCGCCTGTGTTTGGGGACCCCAGCATATCAGGGCTGAAGTGGCTGTTAGGGATCATCTCCCATTTCACAGACCCAGGAACCTTGCTCTTTCCTCTGGATTTGGGGCCTGCTCCCTAGCTGGGCGACCTTAAGCAAGTTTCTGCCCAATCCTCTCTCCCCCATCTGCGCAGTAGGTGGTACTCTTGTCACCAACGCAGAGGCCAGACAGGTACCTGGAAGCAGAGGGGAGAGGGCTGGTGCCATGGCTGGGCTTCTGCAGTGTCACTCTAGTACAGGGAGGGGCAGTGCCTTGAGAGAGCTTGGGTGGCATGTGAGGTCAGGGTGGGTGATGTCCCCTCAGGAGTGTGACACCATGTCTTTCCCTTGGTCTTCAAGCCCTGCCAGTTTGACTATGCTGTCTTCTGCCCCAACCTGACAGAGGTGGCATCCACAGACAATGCAGGTGAGAGGGGAAAGATGTGGTCCCTGATGGTGGGCAGGGGGTTAGGGGCATTATGTTTTTAAATAGTTTGAAATACTGTTGTAAAAAGTGCAGATCCCAGGCCCTGCGTCAAGCTGGGGAGAGTTCTGGAATCTGTATTTTTTAACCAGGCCTCCCAGACATCCATTGCCCAGGAGGGTGGTGAGGCCCAGGGAGAGACTGAGCTTAGTGGGCGGGAGCCTCTGGCTGGCTCCCAGGCCTCAGGCAAGTTGTTGAAATGGCCCGAGCCTCCGCCTCCTCACGTGTCTGCTGTGGGGGCCACCAGCAGAGTCTGTTGATGTGCCGTGTACTGAGCCTGATGCTAAACTGAGGTGCACACCGCATACCTGCCCCTTTCTTCTGTCTCATTCCCCGCTCCCCGTCCCTGTCCCCTTCACTGACATGCCTGGCTCTGTACCCCACAGACCAGCAGAACTTCACAGTGACGTTGGACCAGGTGCTGCTCCGCTGCCTCGAACACCAGCAGCACTGGAGCTGCCTGGATGAGGAGCAGGCCGGCCGTGACCTCTGGCGGCCCTCCAGCCTGGAGCCTGGCGGCCCGGCACCCCTGCGGCTGGCCCCACGCGGCCTGCAGCCCTGCAGCTCCA
Source organism: Marmota monax (assembly GCF_021218885.2). NCBI lineage: Eukaryota > Metazoa > Chordata > Mammalia > Rodentia > Sciuridae > Marmota > Marmota monax. Next base: position 20,430,972 of record NW_026692912.1, read on the forward strand.
GCTCCCTGGTCTTCAGCTGCATCTCCCACGCCTTGCAGTGGATCAGCCAAGGCCGGGACCCCGTCTTCCAGCCACCCAGCCTCCCGAGGGGCCTCCTTGCCCACCCCACGGCAAGCAACGGGGCCAGTGTGCTCCGCGAGGCTACTGCGATCCACGTGCTGGTCACGGGCAGCCTGCACCTTGTGGGCGGTGTCCTGAAGCTGCTGGAGCCCTCCTTGTCCCAGTAGCCAAGGTGGTGGGGTTGCGGGTGGGAGCCTCCCACACCTGCCCCGGCTTAGCACCACGAACTTACACCAGGTGCCTTTTGATTTCTGCTTTCCTGATTCGGAGACTAACCCAGGCTGTGGGTGTTGGAGTGGGAATGTCCTGTCCCTGGGGTCCTGTACCTTGCTTGCAGCCAGGACAGCAGGGCTTCCAGGGCCCCAACGGTTGTAGGAGGCCTGCAGCTCAGCCCATTTCCCTGCCACCCAACCTGCCTCCTGGCTCAGACTCAGCTCATGGAGTGAGTTGCCTGGCCATGCTTAGGGTTCTGCTTGGGGCTAGGCACTATCTTTCCTTCTCCCAGGGCCTCTTGAGAAGGAGAGAACCCCTGCCTTGGGCACCCTGGGAAAGAGCATGGCTGGAGTGAATTAAAGCCTGTCAATTTTTTTTTAATGGAAAAACCTTGTTCCTTCATCAGATGCCAGGGGGCTGGGGCTGTAGCTGCTGTAGGAACCAGATTGTGTAGAGGGAGCCCAGGGTCAGTGGCCTAAGTTCTCTGCCTCTGAGCCTCAGGTGGCCTGTCTGTGAGAAGCCTGGACTGACATTCACGGGCCACATGCCAGGTACTGCTTTGTAGCCCTTGTGAAGACCATGTGAACTAGGAGGCGTACTCGGTTTGTTGATGAGGGACTGGCTGGCTCCAAGAAGCTAGGGGAGCTGCCCACAGTCACACAGCCGGTAAGCAGCGGATCCAGGGTTAGAGCCCAGAGTTGTCGGGGGCTTGTGTCCTGAACCCAGAGCAAGTGGCATGGCACCTCCTGGTGTTTGGTTTCTCGAAGCCTCGATCCCAAGGCTGTGCCACCAAGTGAGTGGCAGAGGGGACTTTCAATCAAACCTGCTGTGCCCTGGCCACCTGCTACTGCTCAAGACGCCACATTTGCCACCATGCCAGGCCATCCTAATCCTAGTGGGCAGCACTGCTCTACGCTGCCCACTCCTCGTTGTTCCAGAGGCCCCTCCCCTTTGCCCAGCCCAGCCCAGCACGGGTTTCATGTCTGATTTATTGATGGTAAATATACAGGGGTGAGCCCAGGACAAGCAGCCTGGCCACTCTCCACCTGCTGCCTGTCCAGTGGCCGGGAGGGGGTCACCATGTGGCAGTGGTGGGGGGAGCTAGGCTCCCTCACCCCACTATTCTTGCTGCCCTCTGGACTCTCAGACCGGGCGCCTCTTGGCTTCTGTTTCCCCCACCAAAGTTGTACCAGTTCAGGTGTGGAGGCCACGGGCACCAGGTCAAGGTGGCCTTGGGGTGGACCCCTTTTCCTTCCCCTGGTGGAGGTGCTGTTGGCCTGGGCGGCTGGGCCCCAGCACAGTTCGCCGGCGCAGCAGCCAGGTTAAATGGCTGGGACTGGAGTTTCCGTCAGCAGTGTGGACGAATGAGGCGGTGATCTCGTCCTCTGTGGTCCTGGGCAGCTGTGTCGCAGAGCCCCTGGGTTTGGAGGTTCTGTGGGATGGGGTGGGGGGACCCCATGGTGTTCCAAGTCGGTGCCCCCGCTGGCAGCAGGCCCCTGAGAGGGGGGCGGGCAGGGCCGGTGCAGAGAGCATGCTCCGTCCTCAGTTGAGTGGAGGCACTGGGGTCCTGGGGAGAGTTGGTGGCCAGTGGTTCCCAGCTGGTGGCTGCTCAGTCTCTCCGGCAGGGGGCGCCCAGGGTTCCGGGCTGGGGGCTACGCCATGCTGCTGGTGGAGCAGGGGGTGCTCTGGGTGCTCCCGATGCTGTGGTTGGTGCTGCTGCTCTCAGAGGAGGCCGGGGCAGCCACCGCCACCACGGGCTCCCGCTTGCTGGGGGGACCTGGGGGCGGGGCAGGGGCGGAGGTCAGGGCCCCGGCCAGGGCTCCCCACTCCCTCTGAGGCTTTGCCGGGCTGCCCCAGGTGGTGGTGGGGGCCCTGGGTGTTCCCTGTGGGGGCCTGGGATACTCACGCGTGTGCGAGTAGATGTACCAGAGCGCCGCGGTGAGCAGGGCCCCAATGAGGAAGGCGCCAAAGGTGATGCCCAGCACGGTGGACAGGACCAGGCCTTTGCCTGAAGGACCAAAGCAGTGGTCAGCCACGTGGTCAGCCCAACCCCGCCCTATTGCGCGGGCCAGGAGCAGGGGTTTGGGTGCTAGTTCTGGCTCAGCCACTGACCCTGACCTCTTCATTTAGCAGATGGGCTGGCCACACCCGTGCCCAGCACTAAGCTCTGACCCTCCACCCAGAAGGCCCAGCCAGCCAGGCCTACTGGGCCATGCCTCGGCCTCCGAAGCCTGGCAGAGGCATTAATGGGAAGTAAGGATGGTATAGTCATCAAAGAATGAGAAGGGCCTCGGGCTCCAGAGCCTGTCCAGCCCTACAGAGTGACCTTTCTTCAGCCTCTGCCCCTCTCTGAGCCCACATGCCAGCTAGGAACAGGCCAGAGCACCTCCCAGGGCACTTCAGCTCTGCCGGAGTTGTCCCAAGCCTCAGTCCTTCCACCCTCCTGTCTCCTGTGACCACAGGCCAGGCAGCCTCCACTCGAGCCTCTGATTTTCCATCTGTGCAGGGGAGCATTTGCCCTGCTTTTTTGGTCCTGGCTGTGGGTTGGGGGGCCACCCTTCCTGGATGACAGGTGCCTGCCACCTCTGGGGGAGCTAGTGAAGAAACTGGAGGGCACTGGACTGAAGAGGCGTCTCCCACACTGGGGGCCTCAAGGAAGCAAGAAAGCCAGTACCCCTCACAGTGCCTCATGTTCCATCCAGCAGGCCCTGCCCCTCCGCAAGGTTAGCCAGTGACCAAGGGGGTGGAGAAGAGCCCTGGGCAGGAGCCAGAGGCCTGCAGTGTTGTTCCACAGGGTGGTCACAGCAGAGGCTCCATCAAGATGCAGCCTACTGGGGCTGGGGATGTGGCTCAAGTGGTAGCGCGCTCGCCTGGCATGCGTGCGGCCCGGGTTCGATCCTCAGCACCACATACAAACAAAGATGTTGTGTCCACCGAAAAATAAATAAATACATATCTTAAAAAAAAAAAAAAAAAAAAGATGCAGCCTACAGTGTGCTATTCCGGCCACTGGGACTCTGGGGACTCTGCCCCTTTCTGGGGCTTCTCACCTGAGATCCTTCAGCTGTCCCCTGATTCCCACTCAGCTAACCAAGCAAACCTCAGAGAGACCCAGGGGAACTCACTCACCAGGCGGGCCAGGGCTGACGATGCTCAGGCGCATGGAGACAGTCTTGTGGACTTCCTGAGGGGGAGGGGAGAGAGAAGTGTGGCACAAGCTTTGGGAGGCAGCGTCCTTCTCTCCCTGGCTCTGCGCCCCTGGCTGTCACAGCCCAGCCTAAAGCCCTGACTGTGAGTCCTGCCTCCACTATTGTCCAGCTGGGAGCTGGCAGGCGAGCCTGGGGATCTGCTGGGGGATGGCATCAAGCCACAGTCCTGCCAGGGACTTTCCTATGAGTCCCTGCAGCCCCTGACGCCTGTGGGCACTGTGGGGCGCCCATTACCCTTGCACACACCTCGATGAGCCAGGCAATGAGCAGCTCGGAGGCCCAGGCTTGCTGGCCAGAGGGAAAGGCCCACTTAGGTGCAGCCCCAAAGGCCCCCCAGCCTCATACAACCAGAGCAGTTTTTGATAGTGAGGAACTTTCCACGTAAAGAGCTGGGGTGACCCTGAAAACATGTCCAGCACTGAGTGCCTGAGAGCAAAGATTCACTGGACCATGAAGCGTTGGCACCAGCAAAGGCAGAAAGTGAGGATTTTCTGTCCTCCTTTCCTAGGGCCCCGTCCATTGGGATCACTTTGGTGATCATACCACATGGGTGGGTAGATTGCTGGGGGAAGGACAGGAGTCTGGGTGGGACAGTGGGATTATTGATGAATGGACCTGCGGACAGAAGGAAAATGGATAGATGGAAGCTGGAGCTGCAGATTCTGCCCAAGACAAAGCGATCCCACCAGAAGGCTGTAGGTGGCAGCAAATGCCCCCAGAGCCCGGCTGTCAGACCACAAGCATGACTCTGGCTCTGCCCCTCACCAGCTGGTCCCACATCCCCCTGGACAGCCACATCCCTGCCAGAGCTGGAAGCCACTGTTGAAGCCGGGCCTGGACCAGGCTCCACTCACCTGGGACCAGGTCCTGGGACGCAGGGCCACAGTGCAACTGAGGGTGCCAGCTGTGGGTGTGGGCACCATGTAGACACGGAGGAGAAAGCTGAAGCGTAGGTCACCCTCAGGGCTGGGGGACAGCATGCTCACACAGCTGCCCTTGGCTGCCCGGCCCTGGATGAGTTCCACGGTGTCTGCCTCAGGCCCCAAGTCTAGGTGGCAGCTGTCCAGCTGAAGCACGACCTCAGGGATCAATGGGGACATGCCCACCTGCATGGAGAGGTGGGGGGAAGGGTGTGGGCAGCTCTTCTTGACCCTCCACCTCTGTTCTTTGGAAATAGCCAGAAGGCAGAGTTCCCACCCCTGAATCCTCACAGTAGGACAGACAGGGTCTGCCTGGAGCAAATAGAAGGGTGACATCTAATCAGTGACTGAGAACAGTACCATCCCTATCTGTCCCTCCCAAGCCCTCAGGCCAGCTCCCTCCTCTGGAAGTTTAATTCTGGTCTTTTCTGTAGCAATGTTGGAAAGAAAGGCACGGAAGTCCTAGGAATCCCGAGGACTTGGGGAGTAACTGGGCCCACCTAATACCTGCACAAAGCCCTGCTGCCCCAGCTCGATGGTGCTGGAGGCCTGGAGGAAGTGTGGGCTGAGGTAGAGGCCCAGCCGGAAGGAGAGGCCATCTGTGTTGATGCACTGCACCTTTTTCTGTGGGAGCACAGGAGGGAGACTTGGTCAGGTGGGTGGCACCACCAGGAAGGAGGGGTGGTCTGGCAGCAGTCCTCTTGTTGCCTCCTTAACCAACTTCTTTCATACTGGGGACTGAACCCAGGGCCACTCTACCACTGAGCCACATCCCCAGCCCTTTTTATGTTTTATTTTGAGACAGGGTCTCCTTAAGTTGAATGATCTGCCCACTGTCACACAGCCAGGGCGTGCTAGGACCCTCCGACCTGAGAGGCTGACGGCATAACCCACACAGCATCTCCCGTGTAGAGAAGGGGAGACTGAGGCACACTGGAAACACCTGGGTTGACAAGATCATGGCCCCAGCCCCAGCACCAGACCCTCGACCAGGTGGCAGCATAGTGACCATCCATCTTACCCGAAGTGGTGATTGGCCAGATAGGAAATTGACCACCACCTGCAGAGACAGAGCAAGGAGCTGTTTAGAACCAGAAAGGACCCCACAGGGTCTCCCACCCAACACACCCATCTTATGCAGGTGGCCAAACCGCACCTGTGCCACCGAGTGCCAGACCTTGCTCCCCCAAACACCCCTCAGCCTGGAGCACTGGGGGACAGTTGCAGGGACACCTTTCTGGCCCAGCCCTACCTCATTGCTGATCACGTGTGTGGTCACCTCCATGCCACAGCTGGAGTAGGTGCTGCGCAAGACGAGCTGGTCAGCACTGTCCTCAGCCTTGCAGCTGGGGTCCCAGAAGGTCAGGCCTGTGATGGTGCACCTGAGAGCCTGGGCCAGGGAGGGTGGCACTGTTAGGAGGCCTAGGCTCCCTGGGGCCAGACCCTTACTCCCAGCACCAAGGACTGCTCATGGCTCAGCAGTCCCAAACCCCAGCCCCTCTGCTCCTCTCCCCTTTGTGCGACCTCATCATCCTGAACCATTTAAGACAAAACTTTTCTTGAACTTCTTTATTTTTGGACTCCACCTTGTACGAAGCAATAATATCTGTGACTTCAAGAGTCTGATTTCCTTCATTAATATTCTTCTTTTAATGTAAGTATTAAAATAAAGAACTGTTAAAACTAAAACCGTTCATTAGAGGTCCACATATAATCATCGCTCACACCCCGGGGCATGCAGACCCTAGCGGCAGAATGCACCTTCAGATCTGGGGTGTGCAAACTTTTCCTATAAAGGACCTGACAGTAAATATCTCAGGGGGGGCCATTTGGTCTTTGTCGTAATCGCCCAGCTTTTTTTTAATCACCCAGCTTTGTTATCATAGCCTGAAAGTAGCTGTAAATGACTGTGTCTGTGTTCCAATAAAACCTTGTTTTTTTAAAAAAAATATTTATTTATTTATTTTTTTAGTTTTCGGCGGACACAACATCTTTGTTTGTATGTGGTGCTGAGGATCGAACCCAGGCCGCACGCTGCATGCGTGCTACCGCTTGAGCCACATCCCCAGCAATAAAACCTTGTTTACACAGTCAACAGGCCAGAGTTTGCCAACCCATCTAGGAAGTATCAAACCCTAGAATTTCTGTCACCCTCGTAGGATCAGAGATTCTCAGAGTCTCAGAGTTGAGTGGGCAGCTGAGTCCAGCTAACCCACAAACCTACATCCACTCCTCAAGGACTGCCTCTGATTGCTTCTGAGTCCCAGCTCCCTGGGGCCACCTTAGCCTTCCAGGTGAGATGGCTCTCAGGGAAGTTCCAGCATCACATGGGCCTGAAATCAAACCTTCATGGGCCACATTCCCAAGTCAATGAGAAGGCAGTGGGCTCTGGGTTTAGGATGAATCTGTTTAGACCCTTCCACAGGTGTTTCACTTCTATGGCCTTAAAGAAAATGTGCATATTTGTGTGTGTGTGTGTATGTGTGTGTGTGTGTGTGTATGTGAGAGAGAGAGAGAGAGAGAGAGAGATTAGGGATTGAAACTAAGGGCTCGTGCATTCTAACTAACTCATGCTCTACCACTGAGCTATATCCCCAGCTTTTGATTTTATTTTGAGACAGGGTCTCATTAAGTTGTCCAGACTCATCTTGAACTTGAGATCCTCCTACCTCAGCCTCCTAAGTGGCTAGGATTACAGGTGTGTGCCACTGTCCCTGCCCAATTTTTAAAAAATGTCCAAAAAGTTAAATAGCACTGCAATGGGGGCTGGGGGTGTAGCTGAGTGGTGGAGCGCGTGCTGAGTACATCAGACCCCGAGTTCCATCCCTAGTATTGAAAGCAAAACAGAATAAAAAGTCCCACTAGCCAAAATATAAAGAATATTTACAAATCAGAAGAAAGGGTGGAGACATCTGGGCTCAGGGCTGTATGCCCGAGATCCCAGTGACTAGGGAGCCTGATGGAAGGAAGATCAAGTTCAAGGCAGCCTGGGCAATTTAACAAGATCCTCAGCAACTTAGTGAGACCCTGTCTCAAAATAAAAAATAAAAAGGACTGAGGATGTGACTCAGTGGTAAAGTGCCCCTGGGTTCAAACGCCAGTACCCAGAAATAAAGAGACAGAGCTACGCCCCCTCTCACTTCTAACCAAAGAATTATAAATTAAAAAAGAGATGGAACACCATGTTCCACCTCCCACACTGGCAAAGGTCTTCTTTGTTTTTGTTTTTAACTACAGTCTAGAGAGAGAGAGATGTGGTCAAAGTACTCTCATAAACCAGCAGTGAAAATTCAAAACCTCTTTGGCAAAGCCAGTTGGCAACATGTATCAAAACTTCATAGATTTTGGGCTGGGGCCGTAGCTCAGTGATAGAGCACTTGCCTTGTTGAGAGCCACAGCCAGACTGCGGCAATGGGGTAAGTTTGTAAAAAAAAAAAAATCACAATGTATTCATCAAGGAAACAGAAAGAGAGTGGGAGAGCTTCGTGGGGTCCCTTTTATAAGGGCACTAATTCCATTCATGAAGTTACCATCCTCATGACCTAATAACCTCCAAAGGTGCCACTTCCTAATACCAGAGGTTCAACATACAAATTTGGGGGAATACAAAATTCAGCATCTAACTCAGGAGGGTAAAGCTTGAGTTACGTGGTAGGCTGTGGTGGGGTGGGGAGTCTCTCAGGTATTTTAACTAACTCTCTCTCTCTCTCTTTCTCTTTCCTTGATGAATACATTGTGATTTTTTTTTTTACAAGTGTGAGGCACTGGGTTCCATCCCAGCACCATATAAAAACAAATAAAGGCATTGAGTCCATATACAACTAAAAAAAACCAAAACAAAACAAAAAAAAAAACACTTCATAGACTTTGATCCAGAAATCCCACCCATGTGGAAATCTATCCTTAAAAAACAAAAAACAATAAACAAGGCACTGTGGTGCAGGCCTGTAATCCTAGCATCTTGGGAGGCTGAGTCAGGAGGATTACAAGTTTGAGGTCAGCTGAGCAACTTAGTGAGACCCTGTCTCAAATTTAAAAAGTTAAAAAGAGCCGGGGATGTAGCCCAGTGGTAGGCACCCCTGGGTTCAATCCCTGGTACCTAAACAAAAGAAAAAAGAGAAGTTCTATGCAAAATGACATTTTCTGCATATTTATAATATAGAATTGGAAACAAATGTTTAACAAAGGAGGAGGAATTCATTATGGCATGTCCATATAATAAAATAATATATGCTTGGTAATAATATGATTAGGCACAGGTGTCAAAGTTTCAAAAGTAGGTTAAGTGAATAGGAGAAAAAAGTATCGATTATGATTACACTCATGAAAGAAACACAGAGAAATCACACCAGACAGCAACCCAACCGAAATGTCAACAGTCACTGTCTTTAGGAGATAAGATCAAGATTTTCTTCTTTTCTAAGTTTTGTTTATTTTTTTGTTTGTTTGTGTGGTGCTGGGGATTGAAGACAGGGCCTTGTGCATGCAAGGCAAGCACTCTACCAACTGAGCTATATCCCCAGCCCCTTGTTCAGTTTTAAAGCTTTTTTTGTTTTGCTTTTGTTTGGGGGATTGAACCTAGGGCCTCATGTATCCTGGCAAGCACTCTACCACTGAGCCATGTGCATTATTATTGTTATTATTATTATTATTATTATTATTATTATTATTTTGTATCAGCAATTGAACTCAGGGGCACTGAACCGTTGAGCCACATTCCCCAGCCCTTTTTTGTATTTTATTTAGGGTCTCACTGAGTTGCTTAGGGCCTCAAAATTTAGCTGAGGCTGGCTTTGAACTCACGACCCTTCTGCCTCAGCTTCCAGAGCTGCTGGGATTACAGGTGTGGCCACTGCACCTGGCACATGCATTATTTTTATTGTAAATATTCCTTTGTCAGTATGGCAGAGACCACATTGTGCCTGCTAAGTGTTATTATGTTAAGTGACCTCCCAGCTCAGCCAACTGTGGGATTAATGACCCCCTGGTGTTATTTGCTGAGCTCTCTGTGCCACTCCTGACTGTTTCAGTTTGGCCTCACTGAATTCTCGCCATGAGGTAGGTACCATTACCAATCACATTTTAAAGTGGGAATACAGGCTTGTAGAGAGAGGTGACTTGTCCCCCCCTGCCTGGGTGGGGCCCCAAGATTCTGAGGCCAGGGAGGAACTAGCTGTTAGAGGGCGGGCGGGCTGGATTCTCTTACCTCCACCAGATCTTTCTTCAGTATCAGAGTCATGACGTCATGGGCGCACTTGGGCTGGATCAGGGACATGAGTAGCTCTGGGCTGCAGCTCTCCTTGGGAGGGGTGGTTGGGACCGGTGCAGGTGAGGTCTGTAGTCCACCGCCTGGGGGGCAGTAGGTGGTGGGCAAAGCAGGCAGTCACCGACTGGGGGAAACCAACCTTGCAAGTGACTGAGTTAACTCCCCCGCTGGGCTCTGTGGTGTCAGGCACCCATGCTGCTAGACAGCCCTGCTCTTCTAGGGTTCACCTGACTGTGTCTTTGTGGATGGGTGTGCCTTCCTACAGCCCCATGGGTGGAGCTATGCTCACCTGTTCCTTTGTAATATAACCCCTTGCCCTGTTTGGGATAGAACCTTCCATGGAAGTGCCTTGTGTGTGTCCCCTCCTCTTACTGTGCCCTTGGGTGTGGCCTACCCAGGTGTCAGTCACCTGCTGACAGTGGACATCCTGAAGATAGACTCAGCCCCCTGAAACCTGACCCCTTGCCTCATTTGAATAGCTTCTCCTCAATAAAAGGGGTCAGCACATGCTCTCGAGCTCTCTCTCTTCCTGTGGACCCTTAAGGTCAGAGGAGCTGTCACAGTGACCCCTAAGAAAAAGGTCTTTGTGTCTCTTGTGCAGTTATTTTGCGCAGCCCAGTCAGCCCAGTTCCCCTGGAGTGACCCCTGAGCCTTTGAGTCGTGAGAACAGAAATCCGGCAACCGACCACTCACGATGCACTGGCACTATGCTCTCGGGAGGCCAGCTATTCATTGTCCCCATGCTGCAGATGAGGACAATGAGGCCCAGAGAGGTCGGTGCAACTTGGCCAAACTTCCAGGACGCCGTGGCAAGTGACCCAAGGCCGGCAGGGGAGAGGGGCAGGAGAGGGGGCTGGCTCACCACAGCTGGGGTCCCTCAGCGAGACAGCGCTGGCCAGAGGGAGCTCCACGAAGGAGGCCACGATGCTGGCGTTGAGTGTCCGGGCCTCTCCCAGCAGGCCTTGGAGTGTATCTGGGAGCACAAAGCCACGGATGTTCTTCTCTGGAAAGATCTTGAAGGAGTACTCGCCAGTGGTCTACAGGCCAGGAGAGAGCAGAGCGGGGAGTCAGGGTGCAGTCGGGCCGGTGGCGGGCCAGGGACCCGCAGGCTAGGCAGGGTGATGCCAGGCCTCCGTCCTGCTCTTCCTGGCTCCCCTGTTGCTCTGCCTGGCCACCTTCCCCTGACTACTGTCTCCATTGTCCTTGAACTCAGCTCAGGGTTCACCTCTCCCAGAAGCCCTGGACCCTGTGCTCCGGGTTAGGGGGCTGCCAGGAGGAGGTGACCTCTGGGTGAAGATCTGAAGGAAGGACAGGTGGTGGACACAGGCAGAGCCCTGGGAGCAGAACCATCTGCCTGAAGCCCAGCGTGGGGTGCGGTGCCTGCAGGCGGCCTGAAGGCAGAGGCGAGAAGGCGGGTGAGACTTACCCAGATCTGCATGTTGTGGTTGGCGTCGATGAGCCAGGACACGTCGGGTGGGCCCTGCAGGATGAGGATGGCGTCGGGATCCCTGGAGGTGCAGCTCAGTTCCACCTTCACTGTCACGGTCCGGGGCCTGCGGCGAGACTGACAGGTCAGCGCGGGTGGAACACGGGGAACGCGGGGTCTGACGGCGACCGCGGGCTGGGACTGGGCCTTGGCGTCCAGGGGGCAGCGGCTGCGCTCTTCCCTGGCCCGGGGGGGGGGACATGGACATGGGACTGGGTGGGTCGGGTAGGCTCTGGGCCCCACGAGGGGCGCCTGGGCGGGCCTGGAGCGGGGCGGGCACCCTTACCCGGCTCCAGCACCCGGCAGCACCCGCACGATGTGCGCCTCCTTGTGGCCGGCCACGCCCTCCAGGCGGCAGCCCCGGACCAGAGCCGGGGCCCGCGGCTGCCATTCGAGGGTGCGGCCCATGTCCCGGCCGGCTTCCAGCAAACAGAAGGATGGTGACTTCAGGGCTGCAGAGACAAACGCACCTCAGTCCCCTCGGGGGCAACCTGGCTCCTGACTACACAGGGCTCCATCTTCACCCAGCGCCAAAGGCAGAGATGGGCCGGCAGCATGGAGCCTCAAGGGTGGGGCCTGGGAGGACCCAGGTCCAAACCGCGACGCCACCACTTACCTTCTGAGCCACCCTGTGCAAGTCCCCGGGCCTCTGTTTCTTCATCTGTCAATACAGGGTTAATACAAGGAATGAGTCCATGGCCCGGGTTGGAGATACAGCCTGGCCTCCACCCCGTGCATCCTTCCTCTCTCGTCTTTCCTATAGCTCCTACCAAAACCTAATATCATAGAATTTATCTCTTTACATGTTTATCATCATCTCCCTCATCAGAGTGGCAGCTCCAGGAGAGGGGAGTCTGTCTCCACAGAGCATCCGGGTGCCTAGCAAACTTGGCACACAGTAGATGCACAATGAACAACGTGACAGTGCTGGGGGATTGGGGGCTTTAAAAAAAAAAAGGAAAACCTGTCATTTCACATAGTTCAGTCTGATACTTGCTGAAGGAGGAATCGCTGTCCCCTTCCTTGCTGTGTGTGGCCCAGGGCAAATCATATCCCACTTGGGATCTTTAGCGCCTTAGTCTGAGGAATGGATCAGAGGTGCTCAGATTCCTCCAGAGCTGGACGGAGCCCAGAGTGGCTGCAGGGGAAGCTGACCTTGGCCCAGCCGCAGCAGGACACTGCTGGGGTCCTCCAGCGCCGCAGCTGAGGTGATGGGGCCCTTTGTAGCCGCCCAGTCAAGGATCTGGCTCTTGGCGGTAAAGGATGGCAGCTCTGTGTGGTTGGCTCCCCAGGGCTCTTGGCAGAAGACCAGTTTGGGGTTCTGGGGAGACAGAGAGTGCTCAGTCCTTTCTGTCCTGTGCAGGAAGTTAGGGAATAATATGGGGAGTCTGCCCTTTGGTTGAGAAGAGTCCAGGGCTGAAAGTGTGGAAGCTGGTGGATCTGCAGTCATCCCAGAGCCCCCAAGGGCTCCCCCACCCCTGCCAATCTGCTCTGTCTGTCTTCCACACCTGGGGGCTGTAAGGACACATATCCTTCTTCATCCACCTGTCCAAACATGGCCCCGCTGGGGTTCTACCCATTGAACCCACATGAAATGACATCTGGCTACCTTCTGTCCTCCTCTACACTCTGGCCCATCCCTGCACAGGGCTCCACATGCAGGAGGCACCAAGAAATATTTGTCTGAGTTGGTGCTGGACTCGGGGCTCAGCATCGGGGGACCTGCCATACCAGCTTCACCCTGCCACCCGGCTCCCTGAACACGGGAAGGCAGGAAGGAAGGGAGAACAGGAATAGATGAAGAAATGAAAAATGAAGGAGACAGGGTGGTCCTGCTTTGGGGGACCTCATCATTTGGAAACTAGATATGCATCAAGTCATTGGAAGCAAAAGAAGCCAGAGGATGTCATTTAATAAGGAACAGAGGAGCGAGATGGGTCCCCTGGTTGGAAGGACTGGGAATCTAGGAAGCTCCCACACCTCCCCATCTTCCTGCCAGTGCCCTGGGGGAGGAGCTGGTGGGCTGGGCAAGGAAACTAGGGGGGATTCAGAGGAAGCTGTTGGGGCCACTGGTTCAGAGTTCCTTTGTATTCCATCTCCAAGGCCAAGGCCTTGAGCTGAAGCAGCAGCAGCAGCAGCAGCAGCAGGGCTTCAAGTTAGATATTAAGGAGCACTGCCTGTCAGTGACAGTAGGTAAGACACCATAGAATGATCCCTCTAGAATAGAACCCACAACCCTCTCTGCAGAAATTAACTAGGGGGCAAAGTGATCCATTGGTGAGGACCACAGGTCCCTTGGTGGGAAAGACTGGGACTGGATGGTGGTTTAAAAATGGGGGCTGGCTAAGGTCGTCAGTAAAATGGGTCTACAGCAGGGAACCCAGGGCTCAGTGTTGTCAGTGTCAGTCGCCTGGCGCCAGGTCTGACACTCAGGCCCGCCCAGCTCCCGGGACGGCTCCCGGGCTCGCAGGTGGACTCAGCCCCAGGAGGAAGGCGCTGCTGAGGCTGAGCCCGAGGCTGCGACCATGGTCCTGCATGCGCAGCCTCCACCCCAGAAGAGCGGGAGAGGGAGGGGGAGGAGCCACGGCAAGTCCTGCCCCGACTGGCCTCGGTTTCCCTCCGGGCTCTCTTGGGGTGGCCCAGCTCTTCCCTGCCCACCGCCCTGGCCCTGGGCCCTGGGAGCTGGCCGTGACTTTCTCCCTCCCGCCAGGGGCCTTCCATGCTGGCTTCGCTGCATCCAGATTTTCCCCCCTCCACCCGCCCGCCCGCCCATCTCCGACTTCTGCCCTCTGCCTGCAGTCCTGCCCCCCCCCCCAGTCTCTCTGGTGTCCCCTCCCCCGCCCCGCTGGCCGCCCGTCAGTGTCTGTTTCTTTCTGTGCCTCCTGGCCTGCTCTGCTCTCTCCTCTGCTTTGTCATCTGCAAGAAGAGCTGCTCACATCTGGGGCCACTTCCCAGGGCCCTCCCTGTGTAGGAGGCCCTGCTGACCGGCCGCAGGCTCCCTGCAGTGGGACAAAGCCTGTGGGTCCTTTCTCTTCGTGGATGTGTCTAACACTTAAGAGTTGAGCTTTTAAAACATATTTTTTTTTTTCCTCCAACGTGAGCCCTGTCAATGAGGGCAACTCTCCCAAATTCGGCAAAGTATAAAGAACAAAATCAGAGTCTCTCCTGATCCCATGTCCCTTTCCTAACCACTGTTAACACATTGTTAGGTTTCCTCATGACCCTTTTCCTCTGTACTTAAACATTTTCAAATATCTTCTAACTTTATCAAAGACAATGAAAATGTTATTTGATGAGATATCATTGGGCCGAACTGTTCCACTGAACAGATGGGCACGCTGAGGACCCCCGCTGGCCAGGTTGTACATCAGCCTGACTCCCACTCTTGGTCTGGGTTCTTTGATCTCAGGTCTTGCCACCCTCTGGTGTCTCTTTGTCAGGGCCCATCAGTCACCTGGCAGGGCCCTGGTGAGTCAAACAAGGCTGTAGAGGCAGGAGACCCTGGCCAGGGCCTTGGCCTGGGTTTGGGGGTGATGCACTCACGTAGGCCAAGTGGAGTGGGATTCCCAGAGCCTGGAGCTGCAGCAAGACGCTCTTGTTCGCCACGAGAACCAGAAGCACTTCCCGATGCCGGGTGCCATTTTGCTTGGATGCCTGGAGGGTCAGCTCCAACTTTGCCAACTCCTGGGAGGGGACAGGGAGACACACAGACCAGTCAGACTTGCACAGCTGGGGCCACTCAGCTAAGCAGGGAAAGCTTCCACTCCACTCCCCCCACTCAGTTTGGTTTCTCTTGGTTACCTGCGAGTAGAGTCAAGCCCCCCAGGATGTGCCAGAAAATATATCAAATGAATGAATGAAATTAGTCCCAGCAAATCCCAAAGGAGAGAAAAAAATTGGGATGAGCCCAAACTTCTCAATAGTTAATCAAGATTTATCACTTCCATTGATTACCTGCTGTGTCCTGGCCTGTGAGTCCTGTGTGTATAGTTAGTGACTGCTCCCCCATTGTCCCCTCTCCCTCTATGGTTGACCCTGGTGCAGAGATTCTGCTTTCAGCCCACAGGAGACATTCGCAGTTGCTCCCCTAAGAGCTGGAGGTGCAGCTCAGTGTAGAGCATGTGCTTCGCATGCAGATCACAGCCAAGGAACCGCAACCAGTGGGTGGGAGACCCACCCTCCACTCGGGGGACACTCCAGAACCCAATATGTTTCGAATTCCCCTTTTAGTTTGCAGTATTCCTCTTGTCTCACTATTTTAAAGTGCTAAGATGCCAGTCTCTATAATACCATTATTTTAATATAAAAATGTGAAGTGGAATTCATTTTATTTCTGACTGCATTTTTTGGTGTTTTTTTCTTTTTTCTTTTTTCTGCTGGGGATAGAACCCAGGGCCTCGTGTATGTTACCGCTGAGCTACACCCCCAGCCTGCAGAAAAATTTTAACTGATGGGGGGCTGGAGGTGTGGCTCAATGGTACAGTGCTTGCTTAGCATGTGTGAGGCCCTGGGTTTGATCCCCAGCTACAAGAGCAAAAAACAAAAGATGTTTTTAAATTGATGTAATTATGTTTTCATGACAGCAACAGTAATATCCACACTTACACATGGCTTTCTATGTGCCAGGACTATTCTAAGTATTTTCCATTAACTCATTTAATTAATGAAACAACCCTTTATTATTCTCAATTGCAGATGAGGAAACTGAGGCCCAGAGGCGCAGTCATTTGCCCATGATTGCACAGCAAATAAGCTGGGGCTGGGATTCGGACCCAGGCAGGCCTCTGCTCTGAACTCCTGCCATATTTTTCTACATCTTATGACCAAGAAGTAAAAGATGACAGTGATCCACAGGGCATAACTTCTGTGGAGAGTGACCTCCGCTCTGCCCGTCGCTTTCTGAGCAGGCAGGGTGTGAATGGCTGAGGAGCAAGAATGAAGAGACAGCTCAGGACCCCAGAGCCCCATGACTCTCCAGGACAAAGACAGACGCTTTCCTGTGCTTCCAGAGCCAGCAGCTCTCAGACAAAAGCTTGTGGCCAAGAGCTGACCCCAAAAGTCTCCTCCCCCCGTCAGAAGGGACAAGCGATTTCAAGATGGAGACACCGTGGAAAGCGTGGGGATTCACATCAGATTGCGTTTCCCCAGCTGACGCCACCGAGCCAGAGACAGCGGGTCAGACCCTGGAAAAATCTGCTCAGAAACATTTCCGCTACTCAGTAATAACACTGTAATCACTCTTTGTGTTCAAGTTCACTCTTTAAAACAAATAAAAAAGAGAGCAAATACTGTGACTTCATTTTCAGTGTTCCACAAATCAGCTCTGTCCCTTTGGAGGGCTCTTTAGGCAATTATTCTTCAATAGTGATTCTCACACTGGTTTACAGTAGAAGGAGAAGAGGCTTCACGTTTATGTGTGCATCGGTTCGCATCACATTTTCTAATGGGTTTATAACGTCGTTTCAAAGCATCTGTTTCATCAGTTGTTTAAAATATTATGCATTCTAAACACTTTAATAACTAATTGCTGGATTTAAGGCCATTTTTTATGAAATGCGAAATATCTAACTGTCAGAACCAGCCTTTGGCTCCAGGGCTGTGATCACTACTTAGACCTGACCAAAGGAAAGTGCAAGCCACCTCGCTGGTGTGGAGACCAGGCCTGATGCTCTGTCCTATGTCCTGTGAAACCATCAACTATGGGCACACAACTGTGCCTATCCACAAACCACTCAGGTTCTTCTCTGAATGGGTGAATTTTACCTCAATAAAGTTGTTACGAAAAACAACTGAGTGCCAGTGATTTCACCGGGTTCGACCCCGCCCGGTCTGCCCCTGCGCTGAGCACCGTGGCAGGTGCTTCTGATCAAAGCAGGAACAGGTGTCCTCCCATCTTACAGATGGGGAAATAGAGGCTCCAGGAGGAAGCTGCAGAGGCAAATGCAGGCAAAGCCGAACCCAGGGCCCGTCAGCCTGGGCCTGGACCGTGCCCTTCTCTCAACTGCACCTCAGTGACACTTGTTTGTCCCCACCCTGAGAGGAGAACTTCAAGGGGTACATATGGCGGAGAGACGGGCCCCATGACTTGGCAGATTGCAGCCAGGGAACACCAGTGGAAGGGGAAAGCCGTCCTCTGACCCTTGGTGGACACCCGCCAGCTGTGGGAGCCAGGCTCTTCTTGGAGGAAAGAACCCTGTGTGATGGGACCAGCTGCTACCGCGACACCGCCGGTGCCTCCGTGCCTCAGTTTCCTTGCCTGTGAAATGGGAATATGGCTGGAAAGCAGAACCAGGCGGGGCTCTGCTGAAAGGAAGTGAAGAAAGGGAGATGGAGGTCAGGGCCCGGTCAGCTGGGGTCAGAAGGCTAGGAGGCTAGAACTTTGTGACATTTGTCACATACTCAGTTCTTCTCCCAGGGCTCCTAAGCCAAACCCACCACTGCCTTGTCACCAAGACTTTCCTGTTCAGTTGGGGGACAGGGAGGCTGAGGCCAAAAGCTGGGGGACAGTCTCCTGCCAGGATCACACATGAGTGGTTTGGATACTGGGGGAGGCTGGAAAATGGGGCTCCTGGGGTCCCAGAGCTCCCAGGCCTCGCTGAGGGCCAACTGGTTACCAGAAGACCCAGTCGGGTTTCCATAGCAAACATTTCCATCCCCAAAGCCTGACTCACCGGCAGCCACTCGCACCCACCCGACTTCCCTTCTCTCTGCCCCCAGAGGCAAAGAGAGGGGCCTGCCTGCCCCTGCCCCAGGCTCCCAGTCTTCTAGGTGAGATCCTGGGGAATTCAGGGCCCAGGCATGGCGAACAGGCCAGCCAGCCCCTTGCCCCCAGCCCTGCAGGCTGGGCCTGCCCGACCCTTCCCTGAACTTGTGGGCGGGAGGTGAGTTGCTATTTTTGTGCCCACAGATGCCATTGTGGGGCCAGCGGTTGGAGGTGGGACGGGGGATTTCAGAGAGGAGGCCCTGAGCGCTAGTAGCCACTTATAGAAAGCCGCTTCCAGCAATTCTTCTAGGAGTGGAGTCTCGGGGCTGCCCACAGCTCCCACCCTCAGGGCCAGCCGGAGGCGGTCACATTGGAGCCAGCCGTCCCTCCGTCCACCCAGCAGACTCAGACAGTGCATACAGGAAGGGTGGCCAGGGAAAGGGGTCAGAGCCAGACAGACCCGAATTCAAATATGTGTACTCAGTCATTAGCCTGTGACCCTGGACAGTCCTCCTGGGCCTCAGTTTCATGATATGGAAAATGGGCTGACAATACGTCCCCCTCACAGACTCACAAGGATGCTGTGTGACTCTGCCTCAGAGTGGGCTGTCCAGTGTCCAGCTAGGCATGGCTGGCCCTCTGTGGATGTGGGTCTTGCATCCGCAAATTTGAACAACCACAGATAATTTTTTTTTTTTTTAAGGAGACAGGGTCTTCCTATTTCCCCAGACTGGCCCTGAACTCCTGGGCTCAAGTGATCTTTCTGCCTAGCTAGGACTTCCAGGAGTGTGCCACCAAACAGCTCCAAAATATGTATGTATGTATATATAATTTAAATCGTGTCTGTGCTGGACATTTATGAGCTTTCTCGCTTTCTTTCTCTCACTCTCTCTCTCTCCCTTTTTTTTTCTTTTTTTGGTACGAGAGGGGGTGCTTTGCCACCGAGCCACATCCCCAGTCTTTTTATTTTTTCATTTTGAGACAGGGTCTCGCTAAGGTGCTGAGGCTGGCTTTGAAATTGTGATCCTCCTTCCTCAGCCTCCCGAGACGCTGGGATGACAGGCGTGTGTCGTGTGCCTGGCAGGGCTTTTCCTTCTGTCGCTATCTGTGTGTCCCTGGCATTGTGGCAGGTTTTATAATAATCTGGAGACACTTTAAAGAGGAGCAGATCATTGCTCAGGTATGTGCAAGACCACACCACTCCACACAGGGCCTGAGCGTCTCTGGATTCTGGTATCATCCGAGGGGATCCTGGAACCCATCCCCCCAGGGACACCGAGGGATGGCAGCACATGGGCACTCACCCAGGGCAGTGCCACAGCTTTGGATGTCAGACCTGGGCAGCAGGTAGTGGGACGCCACAGGGAGTGTGACGAGCCACAGGGAGGTGTCTGCTCCCATCTGCCCGGGGGAGTCAGGCTCAGTGCTATTCAGGAACTGGGTGTCTCCTGCATTCCCGCCGGCCTCCTGGGGGTCCCTCAGCGCTTAGTATTTGGGAGTCCTGGTCTCCAGCCAGGTGGCCACAGAGGGGGCTTCCAGAATCCCTGGAGAGATATGTTCTCCCCACCCCCACAGTGGGGCCTCTGCTCCCTCCAGCCCTTCTGGGGGTCAGCTGGGGCTCTCCTTGCCTCCCCTGACTCTCTTTCCTGCCAGAGAGGCCGGCTAGGGGGCTTCTGCTCCCCCCAATGGGGATGGGAGATGGTACAGCAGAGAACAAAGTTAACCCCTGAACAACCAAACAATGACCCAGGCACTCAAGTGGCAGATGACAGAGGCTTATGCTCAGATATCTCCTCCTCCTCCTTTCTTTCCTCCCTCCCTCCCTCCCTTCCATTATCCACACATCATCCAGCAGATATCTAACCCCAGGCTGACTTGGAACTGGCCACCGGGGACACTGTGAGAGACAAGCCCAGTCCCTGCCCAGCACATCTGACCCCTGCCCACCCAGGCCCCTGGGTCAAGCCCGCCTCTCACATTTGAAAATCCTGGAACAAGAATATGATGGCAGCTGCCGGCCCCAGCCCCGCTCCTGTCTCTGCAGCCTCCTTCTGACAGCACAGCAAGGACCTCAGGTGTCCATATGTGAACAGCCCCCCATATGCCCAAACTCTGCCATCCTACCCCCAAATAGCCAACACCACCCCCCTTCAGGCCTAGAGAAGCTGCCCCTCCCAGAAAAAGGACAAGAAAGAGCCACACCAGATGTGAAGGCCATGCCCATAATCCCAGCAACTCAGGAGGCTGAGATGGGAGGATTGCAAGTTCAAGGCCAGCCTCAGCAACTTAGCAAGACCCTGTCTCAAAATTAAAAAACAAAAAGGGCTGGGGATGTGGCTCGGTGGTGGAGCACCTGAGTTCAACCCCCAGTACCCCCGGCCAGAAAAAAAACCATGCAGTCCTGGGATAAGGGCTGTGTCATTGGGTACGGAATTCAGGGACCCTCATATCCACAGCAGAAGCTAGAGAGGAGGGTGAGGTTCAGGTGGGCACACCCCTTTGTCCACACAGTCCCCCTACCCTGGAGGAGGGATCAACTGGAAGATGGCCATCGAGAGGTCCCTCATTCTGGGGCCCAGGGTGGGGGCCCCTTGTCCAGGCCTGGGGGCTGCACTACCTTCCACAGCCCCTTCCCAGGATGATCTGGGGAGCCTGGGGTCCCTACTGGATCACCTTCTCTGCCGGAATGGCCCTGCCTGCCCCTCTGGCCAGGCTGAGTCAGTTCCCAGTCCTGGCCCTCCTCTGCCTAGGCGTGGGTGGGGTGTCTTTGACTCGCCCGCCCCGTTTGCCGGGAGTGGGGTGAATCAGCGGCCGACCCGGCTCTGCCCCGGCCTGGCTGCTGGGGCTCAGTGAGGAAGACGGCAGATCAGCGCAGCGGGTCTGACGGGAATTGCTGAGACACCAGGCCGGCTTCCTGTCTCCCGGGTCAGGATGTGATCCCGGCCCCCTCCCGGAATCCAGGCTCCGGCCTGCCCTTCAGGGACCAAGCAGATAAAGCCCCTGCCCAGCAGCCCCCTGGTGCATCTGCAGACCACCCCAACGCACACGCACACACACGCGCACACACACACACACTCTGGGCCTCGCGATGCCTGGGGCTCTCCGCGGCCCTTGCTCAGACGAGGGCCACCCACCCACAGGAAGTCTGAGGGTTTTGAGGCCACGCAGAGATGGTCGGGAAAGCCGCTTTCTGTGCCAGGATTGACGAAGGCGGTAATAGGTCAGGAGGGATCTGGCTGGCTGTTGAGCCAGTCCCACCCCACAGAGCCACCAGCCTATGTCTCTGGCCTCAGGGTCTTGACCCCACCAAGTGCCAAGCCTCTGAAAGCCTTTTCCCTAATGCCCCTCTCTTCATGTTCAGTGTTTGTCCCTGTCCCCTGAAGTCACCCACAGGCCCCTGCACCCCTGCCCCCTTGCCGATCCCATCACTCAATTCCACGGCTGCCAATGTCTACCTCCCCGCCCATGAGTGGCATGGGGCAGGAAGGGCCTGGCTCTCCTTTCTCTCTGTATCCTCAGTGCCCAACACAGGGGGAGCACAGAGCAGGCATCTGGTGAGAGCTGGTGGAGGGGCCCGTGGAGCTGTGGACCCCTGCTGGGGGCCGCCTGGGGAGGAAGGTGCCTTGGAAGCCATAGCTTCCTCAGTGCAGGACTTGGCAGGATCGTGGAACAAGGAGCTTGGTACAGAGGCCCAGCTCCATGGGGCTGGACTACAGTTAGCCTCTCTGAAAATGGATTCCTGGCCTCTGCCTCTTCTCCCTGCAGGGGTGTTAACGGGGAAGACACAGACCCTAGAGAGAAGCAATGATACTAACAACAACCATGACTGCATGCCATACGCAGGCTCTGGGCAGGCCCTGGGCTCTTTTTTGAGACAGAGTCTCACTGAGTTGCCCAGGCTGGCCTCAAACTAGTCATCCTCCTGCCTCAGCCTCCCGAGTCACTGGGATCATAGGCAGGCACCACTGCGTCTGGCTGTGCTCAGTATTTTGCCTGCATGATCCCTTGGGATTCTCAGAGCAACCTTGTGAGGTAGGGACCATCATAGCGACGGACCCAGAAGAGGTCAGCCAAAGTTCTACTGGGGACCGTCTGGCTCCAGAAACGGAGTTCTTATTGTTGTTGTTGCTTTGTTTTGTTTTGAGATGGTGACTGGATAAGTTGCCTCCATCTCCTGAGCTCAGAAGATCCTCCTGTCTCAGCCTCCAGAATAGCTGGGACTACAAGGGCACGCTCGTCAGCAGCCCAGCTAGGACCTGTGCTCCTGGCCCTGCCCAGGCTCACACTTGAGTAGATGCCAGGCTGGGGTCAGGTTCTGCAGCTCTGTGATTCTTGGTGAGACCCTCAAGACAAGAAGGGTGTGTGGGGGTCCACCCCTTGCACTCCAAGTACACTGCAAGGTGTGACCAGTGACAGATCCAGGGCTGGGTGTGGTTCTCCTGGGCCCCTGCGCTCTCCGCCACCTCCTCAGGCGCTTATGCCTAGGAGCACAGGAGCTCAGAGCCTGGCTCCGAGAAATAAGTCAGGCTGAGGTCCCTGGAAGAGGCGGGGATGACAGGGGGATTCTCTGTCACCAACTCCAGGGTCCTTGAACTGCGACGTGAGTACGGTGGCATACTGCCACACTCGTAAAAACCCTCCACTGACTGTCTCTGCCCATAGACAAAGAGCAAGCTCCTTAATAGTGACAGATCTTTTCCGTCTCCGTGCCCTCCTCTGCGATGAAAGGCAAGCTCCTGCCACACGCTGAGCCCGCCGACAGACTCTCCCCTTGGTCTCTCCTCTGCTCTTCCCCACCCCGCCACACTCAGCCAACTCCTGGCCCTTCTTCCTGTTGCTCCTCCTGAAAGCCCTGCCTGACCTGGGCCCCTGGGAGGGCTCCAGTCTTCCGGGCCCTGGCTGGCTGGCTCCCATACACCTGGACACCTGGCTGGGCCCTGCTCTGACCTGTAGCCTTGCTCTGACTGTGGACCTCAGTTGACGATCCCAGTCACCCCTAAGAGGTGCGGGGACCTAAACATCAGAGCAAACGAAGTGAGTTCACAGAAGGCAATCTTCCATATCATTACCAAATTTGGAAAAAAAAAAATTACAATGCCTAGGAAAAAAACACATAAAATATGTTTGGTGCTATCTGTGGCTTGGGGGTTATCAAAGCCCACAGTCCTCACGGCAGGCAAGGCGGTGGGGAGCAGGGCCCCCCGATATTGGTGGTCTGGGCACCTTCTTATCACCACACAAATGCAAGGCAACTCAACAGTTTTGGGGGCAGGTTGGCCACATGTTTACCCTGAGCCAACGCTGCAAATTGCTATTAGGACCTAAGGCCACGTGGGCCAGGTGTGGCCTCCAGCCCAGGCAGGCCCAAGCTGGCTGACCTCTGAAGAGCCAGGTGACAGCTTGGCTCTGGATCCCCTGGGGATTTGGGGTGAACTCTGGCCTTGGGCCTGTTTCTTTACGTCACAAAACTAGCCTCCGTTCCTTCCTCTGGGAAGCGGGGACGAGAGTGGGCCCTGGCAGGTGGTCCTGGAGAGGCTTCTGCGTGGACCGTGCTTAGCCCCTGGCAGACATCGGCCCCAGCGTGGCCCCAGCGTGGAGTAAGGAGAGACAAGTGTGTTCGTGTCGTTAATAAGAGGCTCAGACAAACCGAAGGTGGGCTTCAGAGGGCTCTCCCGGTGGGGTTCGTCTTGAGGTTGGACTCGCTGGCTTTGGATCTTGGACACTGCCCAGTGGGGCCATAGACATTGGATGGGGGACAGTCCAGGGAGGAATATTGGAATTCAGCTAAAAGAAACCCTTTTTCAAGGTCCACGCTGCCTACAGTGGCGTGAAGTCCCCTGAGAAGCCGTCAAATCCCTTCACTGGAGACGCAGGAGCCCCGCTCAGCCCCCTGGCTCTTCTCCCCAGCCCCCCCACCTAGGTCTTATGGTTCTCTCCAAGGATTGCCCCTGCCACCAGAAATGCCACCTCTTGGGTCCCCAGGGAGGACTTGACCACTATCGCAGGGGCGACCACAGGAAGACCCTCATCCCAGGGCCCTGGAGCTCTCTCTGGGCCCCTCCTGACCCTGCAGGGGCACTCACATCTGGGAACTCCAGGAAGAGGACGTGGACTTCAAGAAGAGCGTTGGGATTATGTGCCACGCAGCCCTCAGACACCTGGCTGGTGGTGTATGTCACCTCTCCCCTCTGGGGGTCCACAGGCTGTAGGTCACAGTGGACACTTTCTGCAAGACCTGTTGGAGAAGCAGAGGGGAAGACGGACAGATAAGAAGCAGGCCAGGAGGCTGGGTGCGGCTCTGGGCAGAGCGCTGGCCTAGCACGTGGGGAGCCTGGGTTCCAGCCCGGCACTGCCGCAGCTAACAAAGAAACAACACCCGAGACGGGCGCCCACTCAGGGCTCCACCACGTCTCCACAGCCACCCTACGAGATAGGTATCAATGAGGCCATTCCGCAGATGAAAAACTGAGGCTCAGAGAGGAAATGTCTCTTGCCTGAGGTCACAGTGCTACTAGGCCAAAGGTCACGGATCAAAGACAAGCTGCCAGTTAAACTGTGAATTTTAGATAAACAGTGAATAATTTTTAAACTACAAGTATATCCCAAGATATTGCATGGGCTATACTTACACTAGAGGAACTTACATGGTTTATCTGAAACTCCAATGTAACTGCACTCCCATAGTTCACCTGCTGCACCTGACACCCACCAGGGTCAGGGTCCCGTGAACAGGCCTCGAGGCCGGTCAACCCTGAAGAAGGCAGGAGCCAAGACAGGGGACACAGCTGTCCCCCTCAAGGCGGCCCAGGGGGACCGGTTCTGAAGAGGCTGAGAGTTTCCTGGCCCCGGGACAGGGCGAGCCTCGAGGGTAGCCCAGGGGGAAGGAGGCCCCAGAGCAGGCCTCGAGGCTGGCCCGGAAACCAAGGTCCTGAGGGAAAGCGATGGAATTTCGCCCTGACGGCAGAGGAGGAAGAGGAAGGGCCCTACACCTCGTCCTGAGGAATGTGCTGAGGGGGGGGGGCTGGAGGAGGGAAGGAGGACAGGGAAGGGGAGACTGTTTGGAAGTTTGTGTCTCCATCTTGTCGCGCTCACTTCCTGTTTTCTTGGAGATCAAAGATGGGCGCGGAGGGACTGGCCTCACGTCCAGCCGACGCCAGCTTGGAGGGGGGGCAGGCAGGCTTCTCCTGGACCCCGCCGTCTGCAGCCTGACCCGGCCTCCTTCCCCACCTTTCCCGGCTTTCCGCAGCCCAGGGGAGGGAAGATGGCCACCCGGCCATGGACTGGTCTTGCTGCTCAGTCCTGCGAGATGGTTCTGGACGAGGACCTTGACCACGGTGGGGACCCAAACTTTACGAGGCCTCCTCTAGCCCCATCCTGATGTGCCAGGACTGCAGAGGGTCTGGGCAATATGGCATTTTTGCTCCAAGCAAGGTCCTTGGAGTTAGGGTGACCTGGGTTGGAACCCAGGCTTATGAGCTAGGTGGCTCTGCTGAACGGCTTTCACCGCTCAAGACCTTCAGTTTCCTGATCTGTAAAATGACAATAAGAATAGAACCCAGGCCAGGTGTGGTGGCACACGCCTGTGATCCCAGTGACTCGGGAGGCTGAGGCAGGAGGATCACAAATTCAAGGGCAGCCTCAGCTACTGAATTGCCCTCAGCAATTTAACAAGATCCTGTTTTAAAATGAAAAAAGCAAGAGGACCGGATGTGGCTCAGTGGTTAAGCGCCCGGGTTCAATCCCGGGGACCAAAAAAAAAAAAAAAAGAAGAAGAAAAAAGAATAGAACCCAATAACACACAGAGGTTGTTGGGAGCCTCCATGGGGCTGGGCATACGGTCACTCTTTTTATTACAATTATTTTATTGGCTGCAGTCGCTATAGAAGATCTGACTCTCTTAAGGGGGGGTGAAGTGGTGGGACGGGGCAGCCTCCAGGTGAGGGTCCTGTGGGAGGGACATCACTGGGGTCTCCTTCAACCCGATAGCTTCAGGGCTGGCACCCTCTCTGGCCATCTCCACTCCTGACCCTCTAGCCCCCAAGGCTTGAACCTCATTCCTTAGTCCAAACCCAGGTTGTACAGATGGGGAGACTGAGGCCCAGCGAAGCAGAGACACAGCCTGTGGCTGACCAGCTGGACCTGGAACCCCTCCCCAGGGGGCCTGGGGTCTGGCCTGCAGAGCAGCGCTGTGCCTCCTCCTTCCCTTCCGACTTTCCCTGCCCGCT
Organism: Marmota monax; assembly: GCF_021218885.2. Taxonomy (NCBI): domain Eukaryota; kingdom Metazoa; phylum Chordata; class Mammalia; order Rodentia; family Sciuridae; genus Marmota; species Marmota monax. Next base: position 20,457,054 of record NW_026692912.1, read on the forward strand.
CCCCAGACTTCCAGGAACCCTAGTTCCTCCTAGATTGCCGGGGCCGCCTGGGGCCACCTCCTCCATGCCGTCAGCCATCGGGAGAGGCCACAGGCCTGGCCATTATGTCATGATCAGATAACGGGCCAGGCTGGGAGATCAGATAAGAGGTCCATTTATTTTGGGGCCTTTTCGAATCCTGGCCACCCCCACCCCGCAGACGGAGAATGGGGAGACAGGAGGGAGTGTGACGCCTGGGCCTGTCTCCTGGAGCCCGAGGCGGGCCCAGACGCCTGAAAACAATCCCCTGGCACCAAGGGAACGCCAGGGCCTCCTGGGACCCGGTCGGAGGAGGCGCCGCTGGGGGCCTGGGTGACCCGGCCTCCCAAGAGAGACCCTGGAGCCACCTCCCCACACTCTCCCCTCCTCTGGCCTCCCTAACCCTGAGCATATAGCCACCTCTGGGGCTTTGCAAACCTCTCTGGGAAGCCACAGAGGATTGGGGGCAAGAAGAGCAGCTCTGGAGATGGATGGCCTGGGTCAAATCCCAGCTCTGCCTCTGAATTCAGGGGGGGGCCGCTCAGAGCAGAAGCCAGTCTGAGTCTCCTGCTGAGTATACCAGAGACTGCATAGTGCCCGGGCCTCAGTTTCCCCATCTGCAGACAATCATTATTGCAGAGGCTTCCAAAATGCTTATTGGGAACCGGGCGTGGTGGTCCACATCTGTCACCCCAAAGGCTGGGGAGGCTGAGGCAGGAGGATCACAAGTTCAATTCAACCTCAGCAACTTAGCAAGGCCCCTAAGCAACTTAGCAAAACCCTGTCTCAAATTAAAATATAAAAATATTAAAAAAGGGCTGAGGACATGGCTGAGTGCTCCTGGGAGTCCACCTGGGGGGCTGCCTTGAGGCTCCACCTGAGTTAATTCTTTGCTCTTCGCAGCAGCCTCTAGAGACTGGAGGAAAGTGAAGAGTGCGGGGGGGGGGGGGGGGGGGGGGTGTCCGAAGAGTTTGCCCCAGGCTATCAGCGCCTAGGTGGCAGAGCCTGGACTTGAGCCCTGACAGCCAAGCTAGCACCCAGCATACACCTCATGCCTGTGTATCACTGGATGCAGTAACCTGAGTGGCCACAGGTGCTCAGGACACCACTGCTGTGAAGGCTCACTCACGATACAAGGGCAGATCACTTTTGTTCCTAATTTTTTTTTTTTTTGCTGGGGAGGAAGGTGAGTGCCAGGGATTGAACCCAGAGGCACTTAACCATTGAGCCACATTTCCAGCCCTTTTTATTTTTTAATTTGAGACAGGGCCTAGCTAAATTGCTTCTGGCCTGGCTAAGCTGTGATCCTCCTGCCTCAGCCTCCCATGCCGCAGGGATGACAGGCATGTGCCAGCACATCTGGCTCAGGGCAGATACCTTTTAACAAGGTCCTTCTTTGCAGAGAAATCTGTCTCCTCTTCAGTTCCCCACCACCCTTCACTCCTTTCAGGGTGCATTGCAACCTCACAGATTTCTCAGCCACGAGTGAGGCCTCCACTCCCCTCTACTCCCGTCTTTCCCACAGTTTCCCAACACCTGTAGGGTCAAGTTCACGTCTGGCAACCCAAAGTGGGGAGTTAGGAAGACCAGGGATCTGGGGATGGGCTGGGGCTCAGTGGCAGAGCGCTTGCCTTACTTGAGTGAGGCCCTGGGTTCGGTCCTCAGCACCACAAAAAATAGATAAATAAAATAAAGATATCGAGTCCAACTACAACCAGAACCTCTGATCCTGAATCTGCCACCTTCCAGCTGCCTTTCCACTCCTCAGTGATGCTACCTGGACCACAAGCTTGATACCTTCCCCAAGGAAGCGGTGAGCATGTCCCTAAGGTGACAGACACACAATGCCACATTGGCTCCTGACGAATGGAGGGCACTCAGGACCCGGCAACTGCCATCACAATTAGGCAAACACAGTCAGTGGGGACACAGGCTTTCCCTCCACACCCAGCTTTCTCCTTGTTCTCAACATGGCCTTTCTCAGACTAATAATCACCCTGGGGCTGGCCCCTGGCCCACTTCTCTTCATCTTCAAACCCTGTGGTGAGAGTCTCACTGGAACGACCCCTCCTGTCCTTGGTGCCCCAGTGCCTGGTGGCCCTTCCAGAACCACACGCACCCAGGTGTGTTGTTCTGACCGTCTGTGCGTCTGCACTCCTGGTGAGCTTTTCCAGGTTGGGGCAAGTGCCACCCACGCTGCGTCCCGGTCACTGGAGCCCAGGCAGGCTGCGCTCACGTGAGGAACGGGTTGGTGGGGCCTGCCTCTCACTCGCTGGAGGACTGGCAGCAAGTCCCTCCGCTGTACTAGGACTCAGTCCCCCTGTGGTCCAGGGCAGGGAGAAGAAGGAAGGAACAGGACCCGCTCCAAGCTGCCCTGGGCTCCGTGCTCCAAGGTTCCTTCTGGGGATGAGGCAGAAGAGAGGGCAGGGTGCTGAGGGGCCACTGAGGGTTGAGGCAGGGCCCCAGGGTTGTGCCCGAGGTGGGAGGGCCATCCTGGGGACAGGAGCAGGGGTGGGGTGACCATTGGGCCACAGGAAGCTTGTGGATGGGCTCCCTTGAGGCAGTGCGGTGCAGTGGTTAGGCCCAGGGCTCACGCCCCAGCTGCCCCTTTCTGGTGACCTCCCCTCCCTGCCTGGTCCATCTCCTCTGGGTGCTCAGGGCTCAGGGTGCAGAGGCTGCCTCACAGTGCATACATATAGCCAGAGCTGCGCAGGCATACAGTAAGCCCGGCCTGAGTGTCAGCGGTGTATCTCGTCACCCCACCCCGCGTAGGGGTCGAAGCCGGCCCAGCCCTGGATGTGGGTCCCCCTCAGGCTATAGAACTGGTGCCCCGAAGCCTGGGGGTGCCCAGGGCCAGGGCGACCAGGTCTCCCAGTCCTCAGAGCCCCAACGCCAGAGGTGAGGGGCAGAAGCTGGGCTCTGGAGCAGGCTGCTGGGGCCGGGACCTGGAGCTGTCACTCGGAGAGAAACTCGATGTCCTTCTCTGAGGTCACAGGAGAGTTAGTCGTCCCCCTCTCACCTAGATCCACCAAAAATGGAGTGAAGGGACCAGGCCTGTCTTCCAAGGGCCCAGGGAAGACTCACAGGCGACCCGGAGCCAGTCCCTCTGTCCCTCAGTGGGAGGCGTGGGACAGTCTTCGTGGTCACATGGCTACCCCCCAGGCCGCACGCCCAGCTCACACTGCTCCTCTCCACCCTCTCCCCTGGCAAGTGCGGACCTGCCCCAGAGTCCAGCTGGAAGAAGAGCGTGTCTGTCCTGTGTCACCATCTGCTCTGCCACGAGTCCCAGACCCTGCCAGGTGGCCAGCACACGGAGGCCCCGAGGCACAGCTCTGCCCCGTCCTCGGGCAAACCCTCACACGCTGCTTCTGCTTCGGAAACACTGCTCCATCCAGCCACCCAGCTCGGCCGGCCCGGCACCCGCTCCTGGGACCCCATCCAAGGGAAATAACCCGAAACACAGGAAGAGTGCACGAACCCAAACGTGCCTCGGTGGTATTTATAACTAAAACGAAGGGAAAACACCTAAATAGTCACCAATGAGGGAGTCACTGGGCAAACGATGGCACGTGGGAGGGACAGAATATTCTAGAACTGCAATAGGGATGCGTATGGAGCCCACAGGACAACATGGAAACCTCTGGGGACACAAGAAGGGTACCCAAGACCCCCAAATATTAATCTGCCTGGATTAAAATTATCTTAACAATCTCAACAGACAGGGCCGGGGATGTGGCTCAAGTGGTAGTGCGCTCGCCTGGCATGTGTGAGGCACTGGGTTCGATTCTCAGCACCACATAAAAATAAAATGGAGATATTGTGTCCACCTTAAAAAAAATAAAAATTAAAAATAAATATTAAAAATAAAATCTCAACAGAGAGCAGTCAGCAACTCACCAATCTCTCCCCGTGCCTGGGAGTTTGAGGTGATTGGTTTCTTTCTTGCCTATTTTCTTTACTCTTGACTTTTCTTCCATTTTTTTTCCTTCTTTATTGATTGTGGGCTGGGGTGGACCCAGGGCCCCACACGGCCAGGCAAGTGTTTGACCACTGGGCTACCCTCCCAGCCCTCCACCCCCGTCTCCTTTCTTCGAGGGGCAGACTGAAGCAAACAGAAGGTTAAAGGCTCTTTAAAAATCTCTACATGCTTGTTCTTAAAAAATAAAAATCAACATGACAGAAAAATGTGTCTGAGGAAGTCCCCCACGGTGCAGAATAGTCACATGGGTGGACATCCTTCCAGAATTTTCCCTAGGCATTATCACCCTTCTGTTGTAGAGGAATGGAATTGCTGAGGGGCTCCTAGCAGCCTGTTCCAGACACCTGTCTATCCAGCCCCGGCCGCAGATGCACAGATCCGCCCGCCCATCATGTCCCACCGCTTCATGATTTATTGAACAGGGCCCTGTTGATGGACTTTGAGGTGGCGTCCAGTGTCCACTGGCTGGGGCATACAAAGACGTACCGACCCGGATCAGAGCTGGCCTTCATCCCCTCCATCTGAATGACAGTGCCTGCTTGCCCTCTGCCGCTGGAGATCTGGGTCTGCCCTGGCCCAGGCCCCCATCTGCCCTCCATGGTGGGTCCCGGTGGCCCAGACTGCGAGTGAGCCAGGCTGGATGCTCGTGACGCCCTTAAGCCAGTGAGCCCAGGGGTCCTGACCCTGCTCTTCCCGGGAGCAGGTGGATACCATTCCCATTTTGCAAAATGGTCATTACACGTGACTTTATTAAAACTTAAATTATACAAACTTATAATTCAGGAAATTGTATATTTTGCAAAAGGTAATAAATATCAAAATTCCCTCCTAGTTATTTTACTCTGCTTATTTATTCCTATGGCCCTGAGGTCATTTGCACCTAGAGTCTGTGGGCAAGTCCCAGGTCATGGTGCCCCTGAGCTCTGCCACCCCTCTCTGACAGGCGAGATGAGGTTGGAGTCAGCCCCGAGGGCGTGTGCACACCCCGAGGGGACGGACAGGTGCTGCGGACCAGGTCTCGCCCACCCACCTCCATTGCTGACCCTCTGCCCCGCGTCACTGCCTTTGATCCCATAAAACCAGGCCCGAGCAGCGCGGGACTTCTTCTAAGCAGGAAGAGGAAGAGCGCTGGAGGCACATCCTGGAGCTCAGGTGGGCCTCTGTCTCAGCTCTGCGGACTTGGCAGGTCAATGCCTCCATTTTCTCTTCTACGAAATGCGGTGACAATGGCAACCATCTTGCAGGGCCATGGGGACCCTTACCAAGTAGGGTTCCCCTATCATACATGGTGGGGAGCAAATGTTCTGGGTAACCACAGGCCCGGAGTCAAATCCCTGCCAAGTCCCTTAGTGTCTCTGAGACTCCGTTTCTAGTCTATCAGTGAGGTCGCAGGAGCTCGACTGTTAGGGACTTGAGGATCCTGGGTTGGGCTGGGATGTGGCTCAGCGTGCAGCTCGTGCAGCATGTGTGAGGCCCTAGGCTCCACCACCAGGACCACGGAAATAATGAATTAACAAAATTAACAAAATGGGGGGGGTGAAGGAGGTGGGGAGGGGGTGTCTGAAACTGCCTCTGCCCCCCACCCCTTCTCCCATTCTCGGCTCCCTGCTGGCCTCCCCCGAGACCTGTGAGGAAGCCCCTGGATGGTGCACGGGTGGGTGAGGGGCCAGGGTGAGGGGTAGCAGGGGTCCACAGAGTGGGGCACGGGCCGGGGATCAGCCACTCCTCAGGACCTCTCCTCTGGTCAGTTTTGAAGGCCACATGGGTCATGACCCTTTGAGAAAACCCCAGGCCAAGGAGCCCCAGCAGAACCCTGGCCCAGGTCTGCACCCTCTTGGGGAGCAGGAGAGGGAGACGGGAGAGCAGGGACTGCAGTCTTGGCCTGGGCACCCGAAAGACCCCCCGGGACAGTAGAGGAATTCACAGCTAGTAACCAAACAACAGCAGTGACGATAACAGACACCTCCAGCAAGCAAGAGCTCACCCCACTTTCGCCACAGCCCGGAGGGGAACTTTGTTACCCACCACACTTCGCTCAGAGGCCCAAAGGTGGACTCCCAAATCACACTTCAAGGAAGTAACAAGGTGAGGTTTGAACGCAGAACCCGAGATCATTCCCACACATTCCTTAGATGGGAAGCTCAAGGCCCAGAGAGGGTTGGGAACCCTCCTGGGCTGCGCAGCATTCTGGAACCTGGACTTCCAGGGCAGAGCTGGACACAGCAGGGGGGACAGAACCCAGGGATCAAGGTCAAGATAGATAACTTGCCCTACTTTGTCCAAAACATTAATGCTGAAAGTCCCTCCCCCCGAGAAACCCCTTAGTGTCAGCAAACTGGGATTGTTGGTCCCCCTCTCCCAAAACCACCAGGAAGGCTCCCTGAGCTTGAGCCGAGCACGTGTGGGAGGCCGGGACACCTGGGGCTGGGCCTGGGGCTGGGCCTCCCCACCCAGGTCCTTGGGCACTTACTCGTGGGGCCGAAACTGCCGGCGGCCAGCAGCAGGGCAGTGACCAGGGGGAGCGTTCCGCGGTCCATGCTGTCCACCCGGCAGTCTGTGCGCTGGGCCTTATCCAGTGTCCAGGGGCAGGGCTGCAGGTGGGCGCCGGGGCCGGCGTGGGCTCGCACGGGGACCCGAGGGGAGCAGGCGGCCGGAGCAACGACGTCCCTGCTCCAGCCTTCTGGGGTGGTGGCCAAGGGGCAGGAGAAGTGGACAAGAGAATTAAAACCGGGCCGGGGCTCCTGGCCGACCGGTGGCGGGGAGAGGGTGCCGGGCTCGCGTGGACAGCAGCAGGCCTGGCCGGGGACGCGGCGCGGATGGAAGCTGGGGTCTGACCCTCGCTGTGCGGAGCTGTGGCTCATCCAGCCCGGCCCAGGGAGGCAGGAAATGCGCTTCCTTAGAGAAGGGGCCGGGCCAGGCGGCCTGCCAGGCGGGTAGAGGAAGTGCCACAGGCTTTGTCGCTGGGTGGGGGGCCCTGGGATGGGGGAGGCGGTGTGGGGGAGGGCCCAGCTCCAGGCTCATCTCCCCACACACCCCAGATGCACTCTGTGGGGGTCATCTGGCCACCCCACAAATGAACAGTCAGCCCACAGCCCCAGAGGTGCGCTTTCAGGGACCAGGCCTTGGCTGAAGCCACCCGCCCGTGGGCACTCGCAACCCACAGGCTGGGTGTTCCCATTTTGCAGATCAGAAACCCGAGGAGAGGAGAGAGCTACTGGGGGAGTGTGGTGCGGCCGGGGTTCCCACAGGTCTTGGGCACCAAAGCCAGTCTGCGAAATGCACTGGGCGGCTACCCTTGTTTAGGGCCTGAGATGGGGAAGGAACGTTTCACGCTGTCAGCAAATCAGCTGGGGCTTGGGGTCTCTGGGCCCAGAGAGAACAGAGGACCTGCCCGGGCCACACATTTTGTGTCTAACCACCCACTGCCCCACGGGCAAAAGACAGGCCCAAACCAAGGAGACACCAACTTTCAGGACATTTCTGAAGTCCGCTGGCCCAGGAGTCAAACCTGCTCTGAGCTGGGAGTGCCGGGCCCTCGACCCCCAGCCTCCTGGTGCCACCTTCTCCCAGCTGTGGTGAGGTCTCCAGGGTCGGGGCACTAGGGTGCGGAGCCCTAGGCTGGTATGCAGGAGGTGCTCATGCACTGTGCTCCCGGAACCAGGGTACGATCCCAGATCTGCCCCACGTTCTCTCTGCAAATCGTAAGAACCTACTATATGTCTGCCATGGTGCCAATCACGGGCCCAGGAGAGCCAGAGGGGGAAGCCTGAGCTGCCCCGGAGGGTGGCATGTAGGCCCGCCCTTTGAGGGCGCTGGGTGAGTTGGCCAGAAAAGAGGGGCGAGGAGGGTGTATCAGCCTGGGGGACCAGCCTGGGCAAAGGACAGAGGCAGGAAGTTGTCAGACTACTGTGGGACAAGCAGGGGTGTGGTGGGGACAGGGAGACTCTGACTCTGCTCTGGAAGGGCCTTGGATGTCTGGACTTTATCCTGAGGGAACACTGGGAGTCACGGAGTGTTCTTGAGCTGAAGCATGCTGGCCGAGCTGGGCTCTGGGTGCAGGACCACAGTGAGAGGAAGCCAGGGTCACCTTCCCTCTGTGCCCGTCCTCATCACAGACGGAGAAGTGAAGGCCCGGGAGGGAGAAGGCTGGAGCCCTGGGAGCCACTGGGCAGGGGTTGGCCCGGGCCCTTCCCCCGCTTGCTGGCCTGCCCCAGTGACCAGAGCAGGCCAGGAGCTGGTCTCCGAGGGAGATGACAGGGCAGGAAGGCCGGGTGTGGCTGCCCGGGTGGGTCGGGAGGGTTGCTCTCCAGCCAGCTCCCTGCAGCATGGGCGCGGGGGTCAAGGGTCCCCTCCTGGCAGGCAGGCCACGTGGGTGGTGGCGGCCCCCTGCCTTTGGCCGCCCCGTGGAGGCAGAGCAGAGGGCACCTCGAGGCAGACGCTGCTTAGTGAGGAAGGACGGGGGCTTGAGGTTCCCCAGGCCCCAGCGGGGTCAGGGGACAGTTAACCCAGCCCTGGGGCTGAGCCCTAGGTGCCCGGCCCGCCCTAGGCGTTCACCTTATCAGCCCCGAGTCCTCCCAGCCACCGCCGGGTGCAGTAGGCCCTCCTTTCACAGAACGGGAACTTGAGGATCCCTGAGATTTAAGTGAACCCTGGCTGGGACCTGGAGACCCCAGGGCCGCCCGGCGCCAGGCTGGCCGCCTTCCCCGCCACCTCTGCCTGAGCCTGTTTGGAGCGAGTGCAGGGACTGGGGTATCACAGGGTGGGGACATCGCTGTCTAGGTGGGGTGTCGGGCGGTACCAGGGACCCCTCGAACCTCCCCCCTTCTTTGCACACTGCACAGTCTACCTCACCAGACTCTACACAGCACCCAGAGGGTTGCAGAGAAAGCAGGAGAGATTCAAGGTAGACACAAGAAGAAACTGGCAGAAAACCAAGGAGAGAAATCCAGTAGGCCCCAAAGGGCCTGAGCCCTGACCAGGGGAAGAGATCGGGAGCCCCGGGAGCTGGAGGGCTGGCCGAGGAGGGCAGGTCACCTCTAGCTCCTGAGCGCCCTAGCCTGGGTGGGGTTCCGGGTGTCTGCCTTCCACTGAAGTCCCAGGGGGGCAGGGACCTTGGTGTCCTCTCCACCGCTGCGTCCCTCACAGAGCCCAGGGCCTTCTGCCCAGGAGATATATTTGTGGGAAGCGTGAGGTCCCTGGAAGCTGGGGCAGGGGTGAGGGTCGGGGAAACTGAGGCAGGGAGCACAGCCTTGCTCCTGGCAGTAGAGGCCTGACCGGGGCCGGCTGTTCTACCCCAGAGAGCTTAGTGCTCAGGTGGCCTGTGACCAGGGCCACCTCGGGCTACCGTCCTCCATTTGTCCCCACAGGCACTCTCCATCCTGGGGACACCCACCTTCCCACCCACCCCACCCCGACGGTCGGAGAGAAGAGCAGAAGGGCCCCCACCCTCAGGCCCTGCCTGCAGGGTCCCAGCAGATCCCTGGCCCCGGTGGCCTGGGCTGGCCCTCTAGGGGTAATCAGCTCCTGTCCTCGCCCTTCAGGCTGACGGTGGCCCCGCCCCAGGCCATTGCCAGCCCGGGGTCCACACAGTCCCTTGTGGTCCCGACACCCTGCCCACACCTGTGGGAAGAGCCCCCTCCCCAGGCCCCCAGGGAGCGTGCCATCTGTTTCCTGCTGGGGCTCTGGTACAGATGTCTTCAGGTGCCGCCCATCCACACGCCAGGGGACACATGGCCACCGGCCAGGCCTGCGCCTGGGCCCCACCGTGGGCAGATGCTCACATGCTGCTCCTTCCTCCTCCCGGCCGGCTGGGAGGCCTGGGCCGCAGGAAGGGATGCAGCACGTCTACCCTGGCCCCTGGCCACCGAAGGAATTCCAGGCGGCCCCCAGGGACCCCCGGGCGGCTGTCCGGCTCCAGCACGGGCCTGGAGCCAGGGGCTGTTGACAACAGCAGGGCCAGATCCACACGGTCAGAGGGAAGAGAGAGGTGGACGGGGGTCTGGATACCCGGCGCTGCCCTGCGCGGGCCGGGGCCCCGGGCAAGACCTTTCTAGTTTCTGGGCCTCAGTTTCTTCTTCTGCACAATGGGAGGGCAGCCTCCTGGCCTGGAGGAGTGCAGATGGCCAAACAAGAACAGGAACCACTCCACCACGTGTCTGCTGTCCCTGTGCCAAGTGCCACTTCACAGCCACCCCAGTGGGCCAGGACCGTCATGTCCCCACCTCACAGTGGAGGGACAGTCTCAGGTGTGCAAGGCCGTGGGCTGAGGAGAGGGAGAGGGAGAAAATAACGCAGACCCCAGCTTTTCTTCCCTTGACTTCTAGAACATTCTGTCCCGGTTTCCCTCCCACCTCCCTGCTCACCTTATCTCTATCTTCACCGGCTCTTCCTCACCCGGCCCCAGATGGCTCCTGAGCCCCTTCCCTTCTCTGTTGACTCTCACTCCCAAATCAGGTTTTCTCAGACCTTTACGACCCTGACGTCATGTCCCAGCGCGAGACAAATAATCCCGGGCTCAGGCTGATAACGGGAGGACGTGTGACCTGTCTGGACCTTTGGGACTCGAGCCCTCCCTGCGCCCACCAGCGGGTCTTGGCTGTAAGCTCCGCAAGGGGAGGCGGGTGGCCCGCAGCCTGGTCGCAGGCCATCTTCCAGATCTCGGTACAGGGCAGACCCTCAGGCCCTGCGTCAGACCTGCATTTTCTCAAGGTCCCCGGGGGATTCCTGTTCCTGCTGACGTTTGGGACGTGCTATTTCTGGTGACCTCAGCCAGGTAAACAGCCTCACATCCCATCTGTCGTCCCGGCTGGTCGCCTCCGACCTCACATGCCCACCTCTGGGCTCCGTCCCTCTCTGGGATGTGCTCACTTGGGTCTCCTCCTCTGGGCTGGGCCCCGTTCACTGGAATCAACTCTGACTCCCTCGCCCCCGCCCCCCGCGCCCTGGCAGGTGCTCCCTCAAGCCCCCAGGTCTCCAGGTTTGCGGACCCTGGCGGCTTCTTATCCCCCATGGCCACTGTCCTCTGGGAATATTGCCATTGTCTCCTTACCAAGCTCTGCCTGCCCCTTCCTTTGCCCCGACATTTCTCCATTCTGCCAGGGAACCTGTTCCAGCCAAGTCAGGCTCCACCCCACTCTGCCCTGTTGCCCTCCACTGGCACCTCACTCAGAGTAAAAGCCAGAGTGGGTTCTCAAATGGCCAGTGAGCTCCCCTGCCCCTCTTCAAACTCACCTGCTCTTCTCCCCCTGGCTCACCCCACTCCAGCCACACTGGCCCATGGCTGTTCCCTGAAGATGCCAAGCATCTGCCCACCTCAGGGCCTTGGCATGTGCTGCTTTACTCCCTGAACACTCTGTAGCTGTGGGGCTTGCTCCCTCACCCTTTAAGTCTCTGATCAAACATCACAAGGTCAGAGAGGCCTTCCCAGACCATTTAAAATGGCCTCTCCTCCTGCTAGCCACTCTGGGTGGCGTATCACCAGCTGACATGCAGACGTTCTGTGTGTCTCCTCTTCTACAACAGAAGGGTCATAAAGGAAGGATCCCATCACTTGGAGAAGTACCTGGCCCTTGGCAGGTGTTCAGTAGATGCTTGTGGAATAAATGATGCTGGCTGACAGCCCAGGTTTCCTAGGTGATGACCCTGAGTTCCCGGGGCATGGCAGGTGGCATTCTGGGCCCAGGCACGGGGTCTCTGAAGAAGGGGAGTGTCTCTCCAAGAATCCAGGCTGATCCCAGGGGTCCCCCTGTATGCTGCTCTGTGCTGGAAGAGCAGAGCCCCCCAAGCAGTCTTCCCCAGGGAAGAGGCCTAGGAACCTACTGCCTCCAGACCCTGGGCAATGGTGGCCCTCCTGATGACACGGCCCCATCTAGGGGGCAGACGGTCCACTGGGCCAGGGTTCCAGAACCACTGAGTTGTAAGGACTCTGGGTTCATGGAAAGGGAAACTGAGGCTCGAGAGGGGCTGACACTGGGTAAGTCACGGGGCAACACAGGTCGGACACCTGGCCCCCAGGAAGGAAGCCAGAGCCAGCAAGGCCAGCACGGGTCTAGCCCGCTGTGTGACCTGGGCAAGCCATTCAACCTCTCTGGGCCCCCTTCCCCAGAGAGGAAGCCTGTGCTCACAGGCCGCGCAAGTCCAGTCGGGCTCCTGGCCCCCACCCTTCCAGAGCCCCCCCAGCGTGGAGCCGCCAGGCCTTCCTGTTTACTCGAGGCCCCTCTTGCGGCTGGGAGGCGACAGCCTTGGCCTCCTCTGCTCCCAGCTTCCTTCCTCTCCCACTTCAGTGCCTCCGGCCACGGCCCTTGGGACCCCAGAGGCCAAGACATGGAGGTGCAGTCCGGGGGGCATCTAAGGCCACCACCCCAGCAAGCCCTGCCCAGGAGCACGCCCTCGCCGAGACTCCCCGTCATAGAGGCATCAATTCCTCCTGCTTCTTAGAATGTCCCCGCACCTTGGAACAAGCCACGCCAGAAGTGTCCCTAGAAACCAGAAGAGTGACTTCATCAAGGACCTCTCGACCCATACCTGCCACGCCCACCTCAGTCCGCGGGGATGCACAGCCGACCCCAGGAAGGACCCTCCTCCTGCTTCCCTGGCCCCTCTGGTCCTTCCTCGCTGACACTGTCTTCCTGAGCCGCCGCAGAGCAGCCGCTGTGGCCTGAGGACCAGTGGCTGGGCGCCACCATCCCACCCAGACCTGCCCGGTCAGCCCCTGCGCCTGAGGCTGAAGTTCAAGGCCAGTCTCAGCAAGTCGGCGAGATCCCATCTTGAAGTGAAAGCTAAAAGGGGCTGGGGATGTGGCCGTGGTCCAGCAGCCCCGGGTCCAGCCCCCAGCGCAGCCCAAACAGCTCCCGGGGAGACTGCATGAGCCGCCCACCCGCCTCCCGCCTGCTCCGAACCCCCGTCCTCCTTGTCCCTTAGGCTTAACCTGAACCTGCGCGGCCTTTCCAACTCCTGCCCGTCCCCAGGGAGGACAAGGATGAGGAGCAAGTTAAAGGGCCCCAGGAGGGAGCAGGAGGCGAGCCGGAAGAGGACTTGTCCTAAGACAACTGGTCCCTTCCCTGCTGTCCCAGATTAAAGGAGAGGGACGCCATTTGAAAGGCTGAGGCAGGAGGGTCTCGTGTTCAAGGTCAGCCTGGGCAAACAGCAAGACCCTGACTCAGAATCAAATTTAAAAAAGGACTGGAGAGGAGGCTTGGTGGTCGAGCATCTTTCTAGGATGTGGAAGGCCCCAGATTCCACTGGCAGCAGAGAGAGAGAGAGAGAGAGAGAGAGAGAGAGAGAGAGAGAGAGAGAGATTTGCCCAGTGTCACTAAATGGTCCTGGTTTCAACAAACCAGCTACAGACACCGTTTGGGAAACTGGAAAAAATTGCACAGGACTAAGCGTGGGTGACACAGTGACCGTGCTGACCCAGCCGTCCATGGTGACTTAGGGAAGGCTCTTAGTCTTCAGAGAGGCATCCTGAAGCCACATTGCAGGGGGGACATTTCTTCACAGCTTTTACTTACTGTACAACCCTTCGGCAAAAGTAGAACAAGGAAGAGAGGAGAAGTGCCACTTGCCAAACGTTGGTGATGGTTTCGTGGATATTCATTCCATTTTTTTTTCTCAGTTTGTTTGATGTCTTTGTTAAAATAACAAACAAAAACATAAATCACTTGTGTGTGTGTGTGTGTGTGTGTGTGTGTGCGGTGCTGGAATCAAGCCAGAGCCCTGTGCAAGCTGGGTGCATGCTCTACCACTGAGCCGCACCCCAGCCCTCTTTATTTTCTTATTATTTAGGGGTGTTCTGCCACAGAGCTATGTCCCCCAGTCCTTTTAATTTAATCAATTAATGTATCTATTTTTGAGACTGTGTCTCCTAACTTTCTGAGGCTGGCCTCCAACTTGTGATCCTCCTGCCTCAGCCTCCCACGTAGCTGGGATTACAGGTGTGCACCACTTGTTCAGCTAAAACCACCTCTTTCTGAGACTCCCATTGCCCTTAGGAGAAAAGTCAGACACTCGAGTCAGCATTCAAGTCCTTTCAGGTCTGCACCCTACAACACGCCTGGTTTGTCTCCTGCTCTCGCACGGCCCCCTGAGCCTCAACCCTCGCACACCAACAGGACTTCTCCACTGCTAGGCTCTACAGGACTGTCCCACTGTCTTTCTGTGCCGTCTGTCCTGTATTGAACTGCCGCTACCTTCAAGGCCCCAGAGCTCCAGCTCAAGGGATCCCCTGCTGCTGGGTCCCTCTGACCTCTGGTCTGGTTGAGTCGCAGCAGGGGATCCTGTGCCCGTGGGTTTCCCCTGCTCTGGGAACCGCATGGCAGCAGCCTGGGGGCTTATGAGCCTCTGTGACCAGCATGGCAGGTGCTCCAGAATGTTTGCGGGCTGAGGGATAGGCACACCCCAGGCTCTGGGGCAGGGGAGGGGCAGTGGGGGTGAGGGCGGGGGCGGGGGGGGGAGGTGACTGCGGGTTTTAACTGTAGACTGAAGTTTTCAGCAAAGAGGAATCTGGATTCATATCTATGAGACGATTTTTTTTTTAATTTAGACATGGAATCAGTATTTTGTGTAGAAGATATTCAGAAATTGGATGGTTTTGGCTGTTTACATCAGTTTTCCATTTTTTTTTAAGAGAGAGAGAGAGAGAGAGAATTTTAATATTTATTTTTTAGTTATTGGCGGACACAACATCTTTGTTTGTATGTGGTGCTGAGGATCGAACCCGGGCCGCACGCATGCCAGGCGAGCACACTACCACTTTAGCCACATCCCCAGCCCCTGAGCCTCATCCCCAGCCCCCTAGGAGACGATTGATAGACAGATGACAGATAATTAGAGGATAATTCATCCCCGGCCAGCACAGGTTCTTTGTCCATGGACTCAACCAACTGGGAATGGAAAGCATTTGGGAAAAAAATCAGATCCTTGCTAAACACGGACAGATTTCTTTTCCTCCATCCTTCATCCGGACACCACGCAGTTCAGCCATTTAGGAGGCCCCCTGCGCTGTCTTGGGTGTTACGAGTCATCTAGAGGCCACACGGGAGGCCAGGCACGGTGGTTCACGCCTGTCATCCCAGCGGCTGGGGAGGCTGAGGCAGGAGGATCAAAAGTTCAAGGCCAGCCTCAGCAACTTATCAAGGGCCTAAGCAACTTAGGGAGACCCTGTCTCTAAATAAAAAACAAAAGGGGCTGGGGTGTGGCTCAGTGGCAGAGCGCTTGCCTTGCACATGTGAGGCACTGGGTTCGATCCTCAGCACCACATAAAAATAAAGGTATTGAATGTATCTACAACTAAAAAATTTATTTAAAAAAGGGCTGGGGATGTGGCTCAGAGGTTAAGCGCACCTGGGTTCAATCTCCAGTACCAAAAAGTAAACAAACAGAATGAAGTCCACCAGAGGATGGGTGTTGGTTCTGTGTGAGCACCACCCCGTTCTATGGAGGGGACCTGAGCACGGTGGACCTCGGTACCCAGGCGGCCCGGGTGCCCACCCCCCTCAGGTACCGAGGACCCCTGTGGTGGTATAAGTGAATGAAGAGATCGTGCGGTGTCTGGCTGGATAATTTGGGTCAGGTTAGCTCTTCATGAACTAGGCCTCGCTTGTGCTGACGAAGTCAGGGCGAAGACACAAGGTGGTGGTGGGGACCTACCCGGGGGCTCCCACCAGGGGCTGTCCCCCCCTCCCTGCACTGACCTCACACGACACTGGTTCCCAAGAGGAGTGTGTGCCCTCAGTGGGACAGACTGCACGCAGCAGGAGGTCGCGAGCGACCTGTGTCCTAGGCTGGCCGTTCCGGGGCAGCCTTCCCCCGAAGCCTGCCCCATCAGGAGGCTCCCTGCTCCTCGTCCACCACCTGCTCGCCGTGTCCTGTCAACACACTCAGCCTTTGTAACTTAAATATGTTTATTTTAAAGGAAAGTTTAAATAACCAATGTCAGGGAGAAGCGGGGCCAGTTGCATAAATACAGGGACACAACTGAGCACAATCAGCCCGAGGGGTGTCCTCCAGGCCAGGGTGGCCATCCGGTTCCCTGGGCTTCCGAGCAGCCGTGGGGCGGGGACAGGTGTTGCAGACAGGTAAGCACCAAATTGAGCCTTTCTCGCTGATGAGGTCAAAGGAGGAGCGGGCGGGGAAGAAAGCTGGTTCTCAGGGGACCCGGCTGTCCCCAGCCTGGCTTGGGCCTGCGCCCTTCAAGTCAGGCTGCTCTGGCTCCGGCTGCAGAGGCTGGTCACTGTCACCCCCTCACTGACCTTGAGGGGCAGGGGGAGGCACAAACTCCTTTACATTCAGAAATGGCTCAAGCAGAGCGGCTGGTGCTGGGCAGGGGACCTGACCCCCGCTCCCTCCCTGGCCCTCGGAGCTTCAGGACCAAGGAGGCCTGTGCACGGTCCGGTCCCACCGTCCGCAGCCTCTCAGCTTGCTGCAGCCTGGCCCCGGCCCCGGCCGAGGCCTACACAGAAAACACTCAGAGAGATGCAGGGGCAGGGCTGAGGACACACAGCCAGGACACAGAGGAGGCCAGGCCAGAACCGAGACCCCGAGAGCAAGGTCCCCAGCCTCTCCGCTGCCTGGTGCAGCCTGGGCTGGGCACACCCCGCCTGGGGCAGGGCCCTGGGCCTCCCGCCAGGGCTGGAGGAGGACAGGGGCAAAAGGGGAGCCAGAGGCTCAGCAGGAGGGGGAGGGCGAGGGGCCGGAGGCTCGAGGCCGGGCGGGCGACGAAGCAACTCCAACTGGAAGCAAAGAAAGAGGAATAAAACCCAGACGCCCGGGAAGTTCCTTTAATGCTCAGCTGTCCCCGGATGGGATCCAGGGTCCCCGCGTCTGGCAGCCGAGCAGGGCGAGGCCCAGGCTGAACCACGGCCTCCAGTCAGCGGGAGGCTCCGGGCTGGGGAGGCCGTGGGGCTACTTCAGGGCGTCCAGGTGGGAGCAGATCTGGGAGAAGACGCTGTCCACGGAGCCCTCAGCATTGACCTGCAGGGAGACGGCCTTGAGGGAGACAGCAGAGGCCGGCCACGTGGCCACGAGGCCAGCGGGCCTGCTGGAGAGGCGGGGACGACGGCGCAGGCCATTCCTGCCCCACCTTGCGGACGATGCCTCGCTTCTCATAGAGGGCGATGACAGGCTCGGTGGCCTTGTAGTAGGTCTCCAGCCGCTTCTTGATGGTCTCCTTGTTGTCGTCCACACGCCCGCTGGTCTCCCCGCGCTTCAGGAGCCTCTGGGTCATGGTCTCAGGGCCTGCGTCCACATACAGCAGCAGTGTGGGCTGTCCGATCTGCAAGCGGGGCACCATGTCACAGGGACCCTGCTCCTGCCACCTGGGGTCAGCTCCCCCTCCTCACTGCCCCACCTTTGAGGCCTCACTCACTAAACCTTCAGTCCCCAAAGCAGCCTGGGGGACCTTCCTGAAACCAAGCTTCCCCGCCACTCCCTTACTCAAACCTCTTCCATGGCTCCCCAGTGCCCTCAGGACAAAGCCCAAAGTCGTCTTCTTACCAAACCCAGAGGGCCTGTGGGGCCATGCCCTGCCCTGTCTGCACAGTCCTCACTAATCACCCCTCTAGTGCACCCAGTGCCCCAGTCCCCGGGACATGGCCCTCTTATTCTGTCCTCTGGTCATTTATCCAGTGCCCCTCTCCCCATGAGGCTGGAGTCCCCAGGAGCAGGGAGGCATCTGGCTGGATAAGGGCTCCATAGGGGAGCAAGGGATAAGGAGGGGGGGGGGCAGCTGGGTCCCCGGCTTCTGAGCACACCACTGGCACTGGGATAAGTTGTCACCAAGGGGATGACCTGGCGGGGCAGGAAGGAGTAAGACCTTGCAGTTCTGCCTCAGCTGGCCCCAGTGCCCCTCCACAGGTCCCCTGCCCAGGTGGCCTCCACACTGAAGTCAGAAGTGGCAGCCTCTCGCTGGGCGCAGTGGTGCACGCAGCAGCTCTGGAGGCTGAGGCCGGAGGACAGCGAGTTCAAAGCCAGCCTCAGCAATTTAGCAAGACCCAAAGCAACTCAGTGAGACCCTGAGGGGTGTGGGGTGTGGCTCTGGGTCGAGTGCCCTGAGTTCAATCCCTGGTACCCACCCCCCAAAAAAAAGAAAAAAAGAAAAGAAATGGTGGCCCCTCCCTCCCTGACCATGATTCCTCAGAGTAGTGATCCTGCCTCCCAGTCACCAAGACGTCCCCAGGCCTGGCGGAGCAGCCTGGGATGCCCTGAGGGAGGAAGGGGACAGGTCTCCCAGCGGACCACCCAGCAGACCTACAGTGGTCTGCTGGGGTATCCAAGAGGGGCAGAGCCCCGTGGTTATGAAACCTCTGGGCTGGGTCAGGATGTCCCCCCTTCTAGTCTCTCTGCCCCTCATCACAAGTGACACTGCCTTGACAAGTCAAAGCCTGACCTTCAGTATCAGACTGACTGGACGTCCCCCAGACTCCCCTCCGCCCAGCTGTGTGCCCTGGGGGGCCGCTTGCCCTCTCTGAGCCTCACTTTCCTGGAGGTCACACCCCTCTGTCTCCTGGTGGTTCAGGGTTGGCAGCATCAGCTCAGCTGCCTTTGCCCCCTGCACCCTGGCCTGGGACAACCCACAGCTTCTACCTTACAGAAGACCACGAATGGCTCAAAGCTGAGCCCAGCCCAGGCCACACCCGCCCGCCATCCATCACTGCTGAGCTCCTCGGGGCCCAGGCTCTGTCTCTGGCTTCCGGAGCCCACAGGGCCACACGGGCCCTCTTTATATGACCTGGACAGAGGCAGCGCATCCCCGAGGGCAGTGAAGCCCCTGGGCAGGGTGTCCCGCTGAGAGGCTTGTCTCCCCTCCAGGACAGTGGCGTTCAGTTAGGGGAGTGGGTGCTGGGCCACTGCCCAACCCCAGGAAAGCCCTGGGCTCTGGGGCCTCTTAAGCAAGCCTCAGGGCCTACCCTTCCTCCCTCTGCGGAGCCTGGCGCCCCCTGGTGTCCAGAGCTGAGAATATTAGCTGCCCAGATTCCTGGAGGCCACCACAGGACCTGTCACTCTCAGGAGTGTCCACAGCAGGGATAGGGACTTTGATTAACCCATTTTCTCTCCTTTCCTTTTCCTTTGATACTGGGGTTGCATCCAGGGCACTTTGCCACTGAGCTACATCCCCAGCCCTTTTATAATTTGAGACTGGATATCACTAAATCGCTGAGGCTAGCTTGGAACTGCAATCCTCCTGCCCCAGCCTCCCTGAGATTAGAAGTGTGAGCCACTATGCCTGGTGTCATTAACCCCATTCTCCACGTGTGGCCCTGAGTGTCACAGGTGACCTCATACAGATGATGTATGTGGCCAAGACAGGATGTCCCTCGGGGTTGCCTGGCATCTGACCATCCCACCCCAAAGGAAGCCCAACCAACCCCAATTTCACAGATAGGGAAACTGAGGCCAGGGGCACAGGCATTTTATTTCTTTCTTCCTTTTTGGTACAGGGATTGAACCCAGGGGCACTTAATCACTGAGCCACATCCCCAGACTTTTTTTTTTTTCTTTTTTTGAGACAGGGTCTCGCTAAGTTGCTTAGGGCCTCACTAAGTTGCTGATCCTCCTGCCTCAGTCTCCTGAACTGCTGGGATTACAGGCATGCACCACACAGCAGCTCATCCCCTGACCTTTTTATTTGATTAGCAAGAGGGTCTTGCTAATTGCCAGGGTCTTGCTAAATTGCTGAGGCTAGCCTCCAACTTGCGATCCTCCTCCCTCAGCCTTCTTAGTTGCTCGGACTCAGGCATGTGCCGTTGTGCCCAGCCGGGGCAGACATTTTCTTGAGGTCTTGCAGACACTTAGCAGTCAAAAAATATAGTCTCCTGCCCTAGATGAGGCCCATGGAGATGGGGAGTGGGCTGGGGGTCTGGTCCTGCCCCACCCACTGGGACCCCCAGTTCCCCTTACTCTTGCTATCTCCCCTCCTAGGTACTTGCGGCCCCATCTGCTTCCGTGTGGCCCTGAACAAGTCTAACTAGAGCGCACACATATGGACCCACGTGTGCTCACGTGTGTGTCCCTCTGCTTACATGTGCACTCCGCCACACACCTGTGTGCACCATGGGCCTTGTCTTATGTGTGAGGCTACATGTGCACACCTGTGGCCTCGTGCACGTGTGTGTGTCTGTGTACACGTGTGCATGATGGTGTGCTGCTCCTGTGTGCATGGCACACGTGCCTGTGTTCACGTGGGTGCTTGTGTGAGTGTCCCCCACGGATAGGGCCTCTGCTGGGAAGCTCAGAGCTGTCGCGATCAAGGCCTCCCTTTCCAGTAGGGTTCCCCGTGGCCCCTGAAAGGGGACCGATGCCCCTTCCTGGCATGTGAGGCTCTAGCCGAGTGCGATGGTCCTCTCCTGCGTCAGCCGTGCTCGCCCCGCCCCAGGGTCCTGTCCTCCCGCGCGGACTTGCCTGTCTAGCTCTGCAGTGAGGTTCCCTGCCCCTCGGACTGTGTTTACGGGGTGCCAAGCCCCACACTGCAACCATACTAATCCTCATGCTTCCCCCCAAGGCAGCTGTAACTAGTCCCCCCACTTTGCAGATGGGGAAACTGAGGTTCAGAGAGGTGAAATGACTGGCCCGAGGTCTCCAGCAGCTGAGCTGGGAGCTGAGCTCAGGTCCGTGAACTCCCAGCCTGGCACCTCCCCTTCTTCTACACCTTTCCTCTGAGATTTCCAGAAAGCCTTCCTGGCCTCACCCCTCACCTCACCCCAGCAGCCCCCTCCCACCCATGTAACACGGCTCCCGAGGCCAACTGTGAGCCTTACCCGCCGCTCAAACTCTTCTCCCTGCTGTACCTCCCTGGGGTAGCCGTCGATCAGAAAGCCTTTGGAAGAATCGACTTTGGCCAGCATGGCGTCTCGGAGCATGTCCAACACGGTCTCCTGAGGGCACAGCGTGGGAGGAAGTGAGCTGAGCCTGCCTCCCCATCCCCTCCCTGGCCCTCCCTCCCTGCAGCAGGGCCCAGCAAGCCTTCCTGACAGGGAGGACTTGGCCTGTCCTGGCTCCCCCAAGCCCCTCCCAGCCAGGTCCTGCCCTGGGCCCCGGACAAATCAGACCTTCCCTGCCCTCAGAAGCCCCTGGTCTGGGCACTGAGGACGACACAGTTGGCTTGTGGCCCCCTGTGTAAGGCTGTGGGCAGAGGAGGGGCAGCTCAGGCAGCCTGGAACCAGGGGTCCTGGCTCAGATCTGGAGAGCCAGAGGTCAGAAAGTTGAGAGAGAAAGAATGTCCCAGGCAGGAAGGAGCGTGGCTCCTGGAGGGGACAGAAATGCCAAGGTAGCCTGGGGATGGAGAGGGCAGGCAGGGCAGGTCCTGCAGGGTCTTAGAGCTTCCGGGAGGAACTGTCTGCAGAGGGCAATGGGGACTCAGGGCCAGGCAGGGTCGAGGTCAACCTGGTCTGTGTCACAGGCTTCTCTGGCTGCCATGCATGCAGGGCCACCATCCTCCCCAGCCCGACCCCGAGAGCCCACTCACCAGTGGCACCAGCTGCCCCTTCTCCATGATTTCCGACAGCATCTTGCCCCTGGCGGAGCCCGAGCTGACTTCAGCCCGCAGGAGATCCCCCGTGGAGAGGTGGGTGTAGCCATATTTCTGCACAATCTTCTCACACTGGGTGCCCTTCCCTGAGCCAGGTCCCCCTGCAAGCACTCATCTATTCAGAACCCCTGAGAAATGGGGCCCTGGGAGGGACAGGGGCTCTCGGAGTCCCCCAGCAAGGGAGAGGCCCAGAGTGCATTCACAGGTCCAGGACCCTCCAGAGCCCGCCCTGACCCTCCCTGGCTGCCCTGTCGCCTGGCTGCCCTGTCGCCTGCCTGCCTGCAACTCACCCACCACGAAGATGATCTTGGTTTTCTTCAGCTTCTCTGTGGAGAGACGGAGGAGCAGAGCTCAGTCCCTGCAGTAGCCAAAAGCACCTTTGCAACCCCAAAGAGGAGACTTTAGAAGGAGCCGGGGTGGTGGGAGTGAAAGCCAGGCCTGGGAGGGGTCAGGGCAGAGGGACCAGGCAGGGGGCCTGCAGAGACCTCTCAGCCTGGCCACCTCCCAGGGTGCCTCCCCGTGGGGGGCTGCACTACAGGGGCTGTCATCTGTGGCCTTCTCGTTTTCCTTGCTCCTGGGGTTCCCAGATGTGCAGCAGCCCATGATCCCCTTCCACGGTGTCCCCTATCCCTTCCCTCCTAGGCCTGGCCGAGCCCAGGGCCCGCCTGCCCTGGCAGCACTGAAGTGCGGTTGGCAACCACAATATATGTCGCCATGGAGACGGTTGCCAGGGAGGAGGGCTGCGGTGGCCGAGGAGCTGCTGCCCAGCCGGGGAGGGGAGCTCGAGTTCCAAGGCCTCAGCACAGTGGCCGCCAGCTGAGCCTGGGAATGGAGGCCTGGCGGGCAGCGGCCGGCTGGGGCTCTCTCCTGGACTCCCTGGCTCCTCGGGGACATAGAGGATCAGCAGGCCCCGCTCTGCGGTGGGTGTGACCTCAGGAAAGAAGTGCCGGCCCGAGCTGGCCCTCTGTCCTGGCAGTCTCCAGGGCCTTCCCCACCACGAGCTGGGCCCTGGGGGAGCTGACAGAAGGAGGACTTTGGTAAAGGGCACCGGCCTGGAGGAGGCCGCAGCCCAGTGGTGGCTGGCGTTTGGAGCCAGGGGAGGAGGGGATCACGGGGCTTGCCCAGCTCCTTTAAGGGCCGCCCAGGCCAAGGCCCAGTGCCAGGGACTGTACGGATGGTGCTGCCAGAGCCAGGGCAGCCACTTGGGCCGTCTGCCCGTCCGCGTCTCCCTCGAGGTCCCAACGCGCAGGAGCCAGGAGGGCCCAGAACCTCCTCACGGCCCACCCCTCTGATGACAGGGAAACGGAGTCCCAGAGAGGGACAGGAACTGCCTGGCCCTGGCGAGGCCTGGCATGGGGCACACCTCTCCACAGGGCGGGCGGGCCCCTTCCCCGGCACCAGCCTCTCCAGAAAGAGGCAGGGACTCAGCTCTATAAATACCAGCGTAGGAGGGGAGCTCTGGGCCCCGAAGCCTCAAGGAGGGCTTGTGGCTTCTAAAATTAATCTTGGAGCTGTCACGTTCTGGGAGAGGCCAGAGGAGGACGCTGGAGGGTCCCAGACAGGCCGCCTCTGGCAGCCCCAGAGCTGCCTCCCACTGCCCCCCAGAATGTGTCCATGAGCAGACCCCCTGAACAGATGGGCACACTGAGGCCCAGGCAGGGGCAGAGCTGGGGGAGCTGCATACCTTCCATCCTGCCGACGTCCCAGGAGCCGGGTCAGCGCTCTGCAAGACAAGGCACGGGTGGGGGTGAGGGGGTCCTCCCACCTGACTCAGCTCCCCCAGCCACACCCTGCAGCTGCCAGGCCCCAACACGCACCACTGGAAAGCAGAGGGGCTGGGGCAGGGAAGGCCCAGGAGGCGGTGACGTGGAGAAAGTCACTCTCCTCCCTGGCTTCCACTGCCTCACCTATCCCAGGAGGGCAGTAGGCCCCTCCTGTCCCCCTGGGTGCTCTGGAGGACAAGGGTGGCGGCTGTGCCGAGGGGTGGGGCGGCTGCAGAGCTGCTCCCGTGAACGAAGGCAGGGCCAGCGCCTGCCCGGCACCTTGAGGACATCCCCAGGCCCCATCCCCAGGCCCGGAGGTGGACAGCAGGCTGGAGCTCAGGGCAGCTCTGGAAGGGACAGTCTGCACGGAGGGCCCACTCCAGGCCACAGGAGCTACAGGTGGGGGAAGCTGCAGGAGCTGGGGGGACACAGCCCTTTCCAGTTGTCACAGAGGTGGTCCCCCTCCCCCGCCCCGGCCCCTATGCAGAACCCCAAGCGCTGCCCTCCCCCCCGGGGGGCTCTGCCTCACCGGTCCTGCCTGCCCTCCCTCCGGCCTCCCCCCTCCCCATCTCAGAACCTGCAAGCCCCCCTCCGCCAGCCACCCACCGCCCCAGGGTCCCCAGCGGCCTTCTTAGCAACCACTCTGCCGCCCCCACACTGACCTCTGCCGCCCCCACTGGCCCTCACTCTTGACCCCTGCCTGAGCAGTCAGCCCCAGAGCCCCCACCCAGCTCTGGGCGGAATGCCAGAGGCCTCTCTCTGCGTGAGCACTCCTGCTGAGAACCTTCAATAAAGCCTGGGCCCCTCAACACAGCTGGCAGGGACCCAGAGATCTGGCCCTTGTCACCCTCTGCAGCTCTGCCAAACACTGGAGCTGCCGGCTGCTCCCTCATCACCACCGTGGCCATGTCCCCCTCTAGGCCCTCGTGCGTGTTCTGCCCAGTGCTAGGAGGCCTTCCCCCGCGATGCAATGGTCTAGACCTCAGCCAGGTGTCACCTCCTCCAGGAAGCCTTCCTGGACTGCACTTGCACCCCCACACAGTAGGCACCCTCTCTGGACTTTCTGCAGAGCAACCAGTCCTTTTTTTCTTTTTCTCTCCTTCTCTTTCCTTTTTCCTTTTTCTTTTTGTACTGGGGATTGGTCCCAGGGATGCATTATCACTGAGCTACAGCCTTAGACCTTTTTACTTTTTATTTTGAGGCAGTTGGAGAAGCTGGCCTTGAACTTACGATCCTCCTGCCTCTGCCTCCCTAGTCCCTGGGTTCACAGGCGTGTGCCACCTTGCCTGGCCAGGACTGCATTGTCTGCTGTTTGGGGCCTGGCACCTAGACCCAGCAATGGGAACTTCAGCGGTTTGCTGACAGTCACCCTGCTCCAGGACATGAGTTATAGTGGCTTGTCCTGCTGAGTGTGCTTAAGGAGGGGTAGGAGCTGCCCAGGGGAGGGGGAGTGTCCCCAGGGCAGGGACAGCCACAGGGAAGACCTGAGACAGCCTGCACCACCCCACCCCCTCCTGGTAACCTAAGCCCCTCTGTCCTTTGGGCATCTGCCTCTTCCTTGGTCCAAAATAACTTGGGTGGTAGGAGACCTCTTGGAGGCCAGGGGTCCAGGGTGGAGTTGGGTTACGGGCTAAGCACCCAGGCCTTATAAGGCCCCCAGCTCAGGGTCCCAGCACCCCTAGGAAGACTGGTCTGCTAGGTGGCCTGAGAGGCCAAGGCCCAGGGGGGGACAGTGACTTAAACCCAATCACAGGTGAGACTGGGGAAGGCCTGGGTCTCCCAGCTTCTCAGTGATTGGCAGGAAGCTAGGGTTCAAATCCCAACTCCATCACCAGCCGAGTGACCTTGGACAGCCAGTGTCCCCTCTCTGGCCTGTCTGGCTGCTTCAGAGGCCTGGGGGGGGTGCAAGGATGAAAAGGGCTGCAGCGAGACCCCCATGGATGCGGGGATCCCTCCAGCCCCCACTGAGCAAGAGGCTGGGGCAGAGCCAAGCATCCCAGGGCTTCCTGGTGCTCCCAGCACTTGAAGTGACACGCAGAGCTCTTCCTAGCACACAGGCCCCTGCAGGTCCTCCGGGACAGGGGGGCCAGCCACAGCACCCCTAGGCCCCAGCTGGAGCATGCCAAGGGCAGGGACAAGGAACGCCAGGACAAAGGGGTCTGGGGGGCTGGGACAGGCTGCCCCCCCCCCCACATACACAAAGGCACACACAGTGTGACACAAGACCCAGAGCCTGGGGAACAAGGATAAGCAGGGCCACAGATCGTGACCATGGATACACACAGAGCCCCAGGGTGGCCCGCCCCACACCCTCCCCAGGCGGGTCCCCGCCCGCGGAGGCGCCCCTCCCCCATCCCACGGAAGGCCCTGCACTGACCTGCGGCCGGGAGGGTGCAGTGGGCGTCGGCGTGCTTGCCCTGCCGGTCCTGCTGGCCGCGGCAAAGGCGACTATTTATAAGGCTGTCAGCGCGCAGCATGCCGGGAGCCAGCGCTCGGCGATGGCAGGGAGGGAGAGACGGAGGGAGGGAGAGGAAGGAGGGGGACTGGACCGAGTGGAGCCCTGATGGGAAGCCCGGGCAAGGCTGGCGCCCAGGGGCTGCCCCTGCGCGCCCTGCCCAGCACTGGACAGAGTGCCAAGGGTTTCCCATTCCTGTCACCTCCGCTGTATCCCAATTACTGCAGGGGGACAGGGGAGGAAACTGTCCCCCTGGGAAAACTGAGACCCAAGGAATGAGGCGCTCTGTACAGTACCCCACACAGCACTGGCGGCAGAAGGGCCAGGCCAGGCAGGGAGCATGCGGGGCGCTGGGATCCAGCCCTTGCTCAGACCCTGCCCAGAACCTTGGGACGGCTCCCCTGTTGGGAGGGGAACTGCAAGTTCCTCTGAGATTGAAACTCCCCCCCGGGGACCCCAAAGACCTATTGGTAGGGTAAATTATAAATCAGCCTGCACCAACAGGGGTGCCGGGAGCTCCGCCAGAGTGAGCTGGGTGGGGGACACTGGGACAGATGGGGTTCTGACAATATTGATAAAAGACCTGGGCAGAGCAGCAGATCCCACCGTCTGGAATCCTTAAACTCAGGGGACCAATGTGAGGCTGGCTTGTTCAAGAGTCTGCCTGAAGTTCCTGTTAGAAAGCCATGTGTTTACCCAGAGGCTCGAAGGGTGACTGACTGGCACCTAGTGTAGGTGCTCAGTAGTGGAGGAAGGGACTGGAGCCCAAGGCTACCAACTCAAAACTCACACATTCAACCGCGGAGACCTTGAAAGCAGCAGCCTTAAATGGCAGGGTGGACTGAAGTTGGGATTTGTCTTGTAGGTACTAGGGAGCCACGGAAGGTGTTTGAGTAAGACAGAGTGTAGGGCTGGGGTTGCGGCTCAGTGGTAGAGCACTCGCCTAGCACGTGCGAGGCCCTGGGTTCGATCCTCAGCACCACATAAAACATAAATGAAAGCATGTGACCATTTACAGCTAAAAAAAAAAAAAAGGAGAGTGAGTAAACAGGAGGATGAGAACACCTTAGGTGGTGGCACCTTAGCAACCACCACAGCCTGGGTCTAGTCCCAGCTCTGCCACCTGTGATGGCCAGCAAGTCCTCACTTTTGAAGCCGCAGTTTCCTCACCTGTGGGAGGGCAGATGCTGGGAGTCAGTCTGTATAGGAGGATTTGGGGGGGTGCTCTGGAAGCCCGGACGGCCACTCGCATTGGCACAGCCTTTGGCAATGCAAGTTGATTATGCAAATCAAAACTTCCACAGTGCTCTTCTGCTTTTAGAAATCCATTTCAAGGAATCCAACCAACGTGGGCCCAAAATTCACACAGGAAAGTTTTCTAGTGCCAGCCGGGACTGGCTGGGACGGTGGCAGAGCCAGGGCGGGTGGGGAGTTGGTGACTCTGGTAGGGTCGGCAAGAGAAAGGCAGCCAGATGGTTCTTGGCGGCTCGTGGGGTGGAAGGCCCTGGACACGCCAAGCCTTAGAAACAGACTAAACCCGCATCTGCCCTCTCATCCCTGCTGCATCCAAACTGCTCTAAACATTCAGCTACGTGTAAAATCCGTTCCCAGATTTTTTTTTTTTAAACCTTTGCAAAATTAAAATAGTGTTGTCTCCCTACCAAAGCAAGAGCTTCTGAGAGCTGGTTAAGTAGAGCGGTGAGGGTGAGTGGGCCCGTGACCCCGGGCTGAAGGTGAGACTTTCACTGCTTATTAAAAGGCTCCCCCAAGCCCCATGTGGTGGCCCACACCTGTGATCCCAGCAGCTTGGGAGGCTGAGGCAGGAGGATCTCAAGTTCAAAGCCACCTCAGCAATGGCAGGGTGCTAATCAACTCAGTGAGACCCGGTCTCTAAATAAAAATACAAAATAGGGCTGGGGATGTGGCTCAGTGGTCGTGTGCCCCTGAGTTCGATCCCCAGTACCCACCCCGAACAAAGGCTCCCTCAAGTTTTTTTTTCATATTCTCTACAACAAACACGATTCCTTTATGTGCCAGGCAACTTTAACATGGATGAACCTTGAAGGATAGCAGGCTAAATAAAATCAGTCTATCACAAAAAGATGATTCCACTTCCATGAAGTTCCCAAAGTAGTCAAACTCATGGGTTCAGAAAGAAGAATGGGAGTTTCCAGGGGTTTTGGGGAACAGGAAAGGATTATTTTGAGACAGGGTCTTGCTTAGTGGCTGAGGCTAGCCTCAAACTTTCAATCCTCCTGCCTCAGCCTCCTGAGCTGCAGGGATGACAGGTGTGCACCACCCGCACCAGTTCTACAACATTTTAAAATAAAATAAATACACTTTTTAAATTAGAAAAAAAAATGAAGTATTTGCTTTAATTATTTGTATATGACCTGGAGATTTTCCACTACTGTTGGGATATTAAAGTTTCAAAATTTAATTTCCCAGATACAACCTAAAAAAAGAAAAACAGGGAGGGAAGAAAGGGGAAAGAAAAAAAATGCATAGAGGAAAAATCTGGAAGATTAGACTCAAGATTTTTTCCTTTCTTTTTTATATAGCGCTGGGGAGGGAATCCAGGGCTTCCTGCATGAAGTGCTCTACCACTGAGCTAAGCCCCAGCCCTTCTCTAATTTTTATTTTGAGGGAGGCAGGCTCTTGCTAAGATGCCCTAGCTGGCCTCAAATTTGCCATTCTCCTGCCTCAGCCTCCTGAGTCACTGGGACTACAGGCCAGCCCCATGCCTACACCTGTTTTTTTTTTTTTTTTTTTAGAAAAATCCAGACTGTTTTGAATCAGTCTTTTTTTTTTTTTAAATTTTTTAAGAGAGAGAGAATTTTAATATTTATTTTTTAGTTATCGGCAGACACAACATCTTTGTTTGTATGTGGTGCTGAGGATCGAACCCGGGCCGCACGCATGCCAGGCGAGCGCGCTACAGCTTGAGCCACATCCCCAGCCCCCTACGCCTGGTTTAACCCGGACTTTAACAGGGAACACAAGTGACAATACCCTACTTTCTACCTTATATCATGTGTTCAGTTTAAATTATTTTATTGAAAAAAATACCTCAAATGTATGATATGTCAAGATCATTGTACTGTCATGTGTAACTAAGCAAGACAAATAAAAAAAACTAAAATATAATCAAATAAAAAGGAAATCAGTTTTTGAAACCATTTTAAAAATACTTTAAGGAAAGAATTCCAAGTACTTTGATTAAAAAAAAAACAAGCCCTGGGCAGGGGAAGTGACGCTGGGGCCACCTGGCTCTGAGGTTCACAGCTGGATCCTGCCTGTGGGCCCCACTGGTGGCCTTCCCCAGGAAACAGCTGCACAGAAACCCAGAAAGAACAGTGCCCTCTGGGTTTGCAGCTGGTGGGGGTCACAGTGAGACCCCACCTCAGAGGAAGGGTGGGGTGGTGCCCGCTCCAAGAGATGAGGAAGCAGGGGGCCCCTCAGGGACCACCGGGAGGGGTGGGGGCAGAGGTGGGCTCAGGAGGCTGCGAATGACAAGGGAGGAGGCGGTTTGGTCCTGACCAGTGACGATTTCAGGCGCAGAGGACTGGGCCATGAGGGGCTTCCACAGCTGACCTTGGCGATGAGAACCACCCTGAGGGGTTGAGAGCTGGGCTGGACTGTGCCTGGCCTCCTGCCCTCAGCGTCCTCCACCAAAGTCCCACCTCCTGATGCTCAACTGAACCTTCCCAGGTCCACAGCCAGCAAATGACCCCCTCTTGACACCTGTGTACCTCCTCTTTATGCCTACCAGTGAGCAGGCACGAGAGCCACGGCCTTCTGGGAGAAATGTCACTCAGAAACCTCTTTCCCAGAAGTCTTTGCACAGAGTTGAAAATGTGCAATTATAGGTCTCAACACCCCATGTCATGTCATTGCGAGGAGTCCCTGGCCTGCAGGACCCTGCCACAGTCATCGCTGGGCCTGGTCAGACCCTGGGCCCTGTCACCTCCCCGCCTCCTGCGGTCCCACTGGGCTTCTCAGACAAGGGTTAAAGCTCCGCCACCCTCAGGCTACTATTCCTGGCCTTCTGCCATCTGGCCCCATCTCTCATGGCCTTGCCCACTGCTGCCACCTCCCTGCTACAGAGCAAGGTTGTGGGTCCCACCACCCGATTTCAGTTCAGGGCATTACTCCTACCCACTGTCCCTCCCTCTTCAATCCCGGCTAATAGTGGCTCGGCCACCTATGGAGCGTGTGAAATGAGAGGCAGACGGGCCTCTTGCCTCCCAGCCCCGGGTGGCTCACCATCCTGGCTGGCCCAGTGCCCGGCTCCCGGGGGAGAGCTCTCTTCCCTGACCCCAGCAGCCCCTGGCAGGTCTCAGCAGGCTGCATGCCCTTGTCTCACAGTCACCCTTTGTTAGGCCGCACTCCCAAGGGCATCTTAGGTGTCTAAACAGGTTGTAATCTCTGGAGTCAGGACCCCTTCTCCCAGCCGACCTGGAAGAGCCCTTATGCTGAGGCTGCGGGAAACTCAAGCCCTCAGCTCACCACACCCCGCCAGGCTGCGGCTGCTGAACTCCCTCCTGCTCCCTCCTGTGGGGCAGGCAGGGAATTTCTCTGCCCTCCAGGCCCCAAACCCAGGAGCTGACCTCTGGCCCCACTGGCCTGCAGCTCCCTCTGGCTCCGAGCTCCCTCCTGGGTCCTCTGCCTCCCTGACTGTCCCTCCCTTCCTCAGAACCTGAGGCCCTAGAGTGTCAGAGGTGATGTGACTTGTCCAAAGTCATTCAGGGCAAGGTGGGGCCCAGGAAAGCAGGTGGGCTTAGTTCCACACCTGTCCCCAGAGCCGTCAGATCCGGACCCAAGACTCACCAGTCAGCTGGAAAGCTGCGGTCCCCTCCTCTAAGAGCTCCGGCCCAGAGGCTGGGGGCCAAGTCTTCAGGACACCGCTCACACGCCACTGGGACAGAGAGCTGAGCTCTACCCCGGAGACACAGGACACAGGGCTGGAGCTTAGGTGTTTATTCCTTTACAAATCATTACAAAACCAGGTCTGGGGTTGGCACGCCCCCCTCACCCCATGTGCAATGGCCAGAGCTGGCCTCCAGGCGCCCTCCACTCCGCAGCCTCTTCCTGGAAGTCCTTCCCCTCCGGGATCTGGAAGAGCAGGGAGCAGATGCGCCCCCGCCAGCACCCGCTTCATAAAGTGCCCGAGCGAGGAGCTAGCCCCATCTGGGACGGCTCCTGGCTCCCCTGGTATCTCCAAACAAAGGCCGCATGAGCCCCCGTGTGGCTGGGATCCCCCTTTCGCAGCCCTGAAGGCTCCTCTGACAGGTGGAGACCTCTCCCCTGAGAGGGTAGGAAAGGAAGCCTGGCCCGCAAGAGCCAAGCGACGGCAGCTGAGCTGAGGGCTGGGACCACTGGGGTGGGTCCCACTCTCACCACAGTCCTCCCTCCCCCGGGGAAGTTTGCGCAAAAATACCCTAAAGTTTTCCAGGAGGAGGTGGGGAAAGCCGCTCCTGCCCCCTGGACCCAGCCCCCCAGTGAGGGACAGTAGCTGGGGGACCCCGTCTCCTGAGAACAGGGCAGCAGCGGGGGAGGTGGGAGGGTCTCAGGTCCCATATGAGAACCTGGATGGGAAGAGGTGCCCGGAGAGTGGGGGGCTTGTCCAAGGCCACTCAGGGAAAGCGTGGCCTGGACACCAGCCTCCCATCTCATGGGCCTCCCAATAACTTCCATAAACCCACGAATTCTCTGACCCAGCCTCCAGACAGTTCCCACCCCCACACGATCTCCCTTCCTGATGCTGAGAACTGAGGGGGCAACGGTAAGTTCACAGCTCCTTGGGACAGGACCCCAATGTCCCAGAAGGGAGTGATTTGGGGCCCATTCCTGGGGCTCTGAACCAAGGCCTCATGGGAAAGGACAAGTCCTTAGCCTCAGATTGACTCAGAAAAACCCCTAGACCCTGATTGACTACGCTCAGACCCTGACTGGACAAGACAGATTCCCCTGACAGCCTGATAAATCACAAAGAATCCCAAATCCCTGATTGGCCGACATGCCCCAGGACCTCTGACTGGCCGGAGGGTTCACCCTCATCAAGGCCCTGACTAGCCAGAAGACACTCCAGCAGCCTTGGCTGGTCAGCAGATGGCCCACGGTAGAGTGGCTGGGCCCAGATCCACTTCTCCTGAGCCCCTTGGGTGGCCCCACAGACGGGTGGCCTAGGTCCAGGAGGGGTGGGAGAAGGTGATGCCGTACAGCTGGGCCCAGGACGAGAAGACCCTCTTCTCCGTGATGAAGCGGTGGTGGTTCCCCTTGCGGCTGTGCTCATTCTGGATGTAGGTGACACATTCGTCGGGCCCCTTGGGCTCGTAGTAGTGGTAGGGCATGCGCTGCAGGCGGGGCCGCTGGCTGGGGCAGAGCAGACAGGGGCATCAGGGCAGGCTAGGCCCCTCATCTGCCAGGACCTCAGTAGGGCAGACCCCTGCCCTCCCAGGCCTCAGTTTCCCTATCTATAGTTTCCCTATCAGTGAGCATCTCCGTCCGCTGCCCTGATGCAGCGAACCTCTCCCTTTCTTCCGGGGGGTGGCAGTGGTGGAAGCCGGGGGCTCTGGAGTCTGGCCCACCCCTCACTGTTTGCAAGACCTTAGGCACCTCACAAAACACTCTCCTCAGCTTTCCTCTTGGTGAAATGGGGAAATCGACAATCCCTGTCCCTTAGCTGGGAAGAATAAGCAAGATCGTAAGGTACGCACGTGTGGCGTGTGATCAGCACGCGGTGCAGTACGGCTGACAGCTGGCGGGCTTCTCATACAGTAATCACTACTGTTAAACACCAACTGGCTGAGCGTGGGGTGGGGGCCCAGGCGGCTCCAGGGAGCCCAGGTTCCGCAGCACAGCCTGAATGCTACACAACTGAGGCCCCCAAAGGGCTCAGGGTCCCAGGCCCCCAGCTCCAGCCTGCGGCCAGTGCCTGGGTGCACGGGGTGGGCACTGGCCGGGAGGCTCACCTGCAGTAGTCAGGGGGGACCATGCCATAGACGTGCACGTGGTCACACAGCTCCACCGCAATCACCATGGTAAACCAGCCTGTGCTCAGCCACGAATGGGACTTTTCCCTGGGGACAGAGAGGGGTCACCATCAGGGACACAAAGGCAGGGGTGGGGAACAGGCAGGATCCAACCACAAGGTTTTCCAGAAGCTCTTCCCACCCACCCACCCACCCACCGGGGCCCTACCCCCACTTGTGCACCCTGGACCCCTGTCCAGCCCTGCTGTGGGAGCAGGCTCCTCTGAGGGAAAGGGTGGGAACAGAGCATGCTGGGAATGAACCCCGGGAAGCTGACCACAGTGGGCAGGCTGGGAGGGATCATGACCACAGAGCATGCCAAAAGCAGCTGCGCCTGCACCAGGAACAAACTCCTAAGGGGAGAGTAATCAGAGAAGGTCTGCCAGAGCAGCCACAGCTCAGGATAAGCCACGGAAAGCAAGGCCCGGGGCTGTGCTTCCCCCAAAGAGGCCGCGAGCCACATGCGGTGACTGATCTCTTGATGTGTAGTGGACAGGTGTTGTGAGCGTGAGATACACAGTGATTTCTTGGATAGTATAAAAAAAGAACTAGATATGCCACTGATAATTTTTTTTATATTGATTTTATGTTGAACTGAAAATATCTGGCATGTATTTGGGTAAGGTGGTTCTTTGAAAAGATTTATTAAAAAATAAAACAGAAAAACACTGGCAGAGCTGGGGTGCAGTGTTGCCTGCCTGTAATCCCAGTGACTCTGGAGGCTGAGGCAGGAAGATCACCAGTTCGAGGTCAGCCTCAGCAACTCAGCAAGACCCTAAGCAACTTAGAGAGACCCTGTCTCAAAAAATAAAAAAGGTTAGGGATGTGGCTCAGTGGTAAAGTGCCTCTGGGTCAACCCCCAGTACCAAAAAAACAAAAACAAAACTTCTAGTGAGACATTAAAAGCATAATAAGAAAATTCCACAAACAACTACATATATAAATTTGACAACTTAGATGAAATGGGCCAGTTCCTGAAAACCCACAAACTTCTCAAGATGAAATACATAATCTGTATAATCTGTAACTACCTAAAAAAAAAAAAAAAAATCAAATGCAAAGTTAAAAACTTCTGGGACCTGGGGTGTAGCTCAGTGGTACAGCATGTGCTTAGCAGGCCTGAGGCCCTAGGTTTAACCCCAGCACCAGAAACCAAAAACAAAACAAAACTCCTCAAAAAGAATACTACAGACCCAGAGAGTTTCACTGGCAAACCCTAATGTTTAAAAAGAAACAAAACCAATTTTATACAGTTTCTCCTAGAAAACAGAAAGGGAACATTTCCTGGTTCATTTTTTGAGGCCAGCTTGACCCTAATACCCAAACCAGGCAAAGATGGTACCAAAAAACCTACAAGGGCTGGGTACATGTGATCTAGAGGTAGAGTGCTTGCCCAGCATGTGCCAGGCCCTGGCTTTGATCCCCAGCACTGCAAAAATCAATCGATCAAACAAAGAACACAACAACAAACCCGACCAAAAAACCCTGAAAAGCCTACAGACCAATCTCTCTCCTGAACACAAACAAAAATCTCAACAAAATATTAGCAAATCACAACCAGAAATATATAAAAAGGAAATTATACCACAACCAAGTGGAGTTTATTCCAGAAATGCAAGGCTGATTCAACAGCCATGCCCAGTGGCACACACCTGCGATCCCAGCGACTCAGGAGGCTGAGGCAGAAGAATCACAAGTTCAAAGCCAGCTTCAGCAAGTTACGGAGGCCCTAAGCAACTTAGCAAAACCTTGTCTCAAAATTAAACAAACAAGTAAACCAACAAAACAGAAAAAGGGCTGGGGATGTGGCTCAATAGTTAAGCACTCCTGGGTTCAATCCCTGGTACAAAAAACAAAACAAAAAAAACAAGCAATATAATCTACTTATTAATAGTCTTAAAACTATGTGATTATATCAATTGCTACCAAAAAATAAAATATTTTTTTAAAATAAAGACTCAAAGTGAGTTCCTTTATTATTATTTTTTTTAATGTTTATTTTTTAGTTTTTGGAGGACACAACATCTTTGTTTGTATGTGGTGCTGAGGATCGAACACGGGCCGCACGCATGCCAGGCGAGCGCGCTACCGCTTGAGCCACATCCCCAGCCCCATAAAATAAAATTTAATACCCAGTAATGGTAGAATATTCTCAGTAAACTAGTAAAAGAAATTCCTTGGGCCGGGGTTGTGGCTCAGGGGTAGAGCACTTGCCTAGCATGTGCGAGGCACTGGGTTCAATCCCTGGCACCTCCTACAAATAAAAACAAAATAATGGAAGACTGAATACTTACTTTCCCTCTAACAAAGACCAAAAAGCAAAACAAAAAAAGCAAGGAGTCCGCTCTTACCAATTTCAGCACAATTAACATTGTATTGATAATCCTAACCAGTGCAATAAGGCAAGAAAAAAAGAAATAAGAAGCCAGGCATGGTGGCACACACCTGTGATCCCAGGGGCTTATGAGGCTGAGGCAGGAGGATCATGAGTTCAAAGCCAGCCTCAGCAACTTGGCAAGGCATTAAGCAATTTAGCGAGATCCTATCTTTAAATAAAATATAAAAAGGGCTGGGGATGTGGTTCAGTGATTAAGCACTCCATATCCCATCCCTAATGCCAAAAAAGAAAAGAAATAAGAGGATAAGAGACATAGATTGGAAATGAAAAAACAAAATTATTCTTAATTGCATACATGATTATTTGCATAGAAAAATCCCAAAGAATCTACAAAAATCTTCTAGAACCAAGCAACACAAAAATCAATCATATTGGGGCTGGGGTTGTGGCTCAGCAGTAGAGCGCTTGCCTAGTGTGTGTAAGGCCCTTGGTCTGATCCTCAGCACCACATAAAAGTAAATAAATAAAGCAAAAAAGGGGAAAAAAAAAATAAATAAAAACCAAACAAATAAATAAAGGTATTGCATCCATCTACAACTAAAACAAATTTAAAAAAAAAATCAATCAGAAGGCTGGGGTTGTAGCTCAGTGGTAGAGCACTTGCCTTGCATATGTGAGGCCCTGGGTTCAATCCTCAACACCACATAAAAATAAATAAAGGTATTAAAAAAAACTGCGAGAAATTATTTTTAAAAAATAAATAAATAAAAATAGTTATAAATAAATAAAGATATTATATCTATCTTTAAAAAATCTTTAAAAAATCAATCATATTTCAGCTGAACACAGTGATGTACACTTATAATACCAGCAACTCAGGAGGCTGAGGCAGGAGGATTGAAAGTTTGCAGTCAGCCTTAGCAACTTTGCAAGACCCTGTCTCAAAAACTGAAATAAAACAACACTAAAAAAGGACTGGTGGAGTAGCTCAGTGGTAGCGTTCCCATGGGTTCAACCCCCAGTACTGCAAAATGAAAATTTCAAAAGGGCTGGGGATGTAACTAGGTGGCACTTGAGTTTGTGTGGGGACCTAGTATAATCCCTCCATGGCATGGGGGGAGAGATCAATCATATGTCTATATATTATCAATGAACAACTGGAAACAGATTTAAAAAAAAAAAAATACAATAGCTCCAAAAATGGCTAAATGTTTAGATATAAATTCAACAGAATATGCCCAGGAGCTATGTTTTACACACTGAGTTAAATGGAATACATCAAAGTTAAATGTACCTTTCTTTTTCCCTTCAACGTGACCGCTGTGAGGTTTAAATTCCGCATGTGGCTCAGTGATATCTACACTGAAGGGTGCTGATCTGAGTTTTCTGGGAGATTAACCAGAGAAGAGCATGCTGGGGACGGTCACTAAGGATAAAGCGCATGGGAGGGCACGCGGGGAGTGGTCAGGCCGGCCCTTGGGCACGGTGCGGGAGCTCTCCTGGGAAGAACTAGAGGCAGCCACGGGCACGTGCTGGAGGTGACCACGTTGAGAACTAGGAGGTGACGGGGACTCTCCGAGGACACCTGACCAGAGGGTGGCCATTAGGGACCATGGCTTCAGAGCAGTGCATGCAGGAGCCTGGGGCCTCTGGGAGGAGCATGCTGAGGAGCGCAGGGCTGGCCAGAGGGGGCGGGTGGGAGGCTGGTACCTGTCCTTGCCCGTCTCACCCCGGAAGAGGTCGTCGAACTGCTGCATGCGGGCGGGAGAGACGGCGTAGGCCTCCATGGCGGGGAAGGCCAGGCCTGCCCGCTGGATGACGCGCACGAGGCTGCCCTGGGGCTTCTGCATCTTGCTCGGAGGGCCCCAGAAGATGAACACTGTTTCGGGGGTCCTGTTGACAAACTCCTGGGGCCTCCGCAGCACACGGAACACGCTGGAATGGGCCACCACGCGGAAGGTGGTCTTGTTGCCCACATCGGCCGAGTAGCCCGTGGTGGGCGCGTCGTTCATGCGGATGGTGCACTCCGCCCGCTCAATTTCGGGGCCCAGTTTGGTGCCCAGCAGGTGGCTGGAGCTGGTGACAATCACACACTGGTGGCACCGGGAGGGCAGTGTCTGGGGGGCAAGGAAAGTCAACAGTATCACAGCCACTCAGGGCTGCAGGAATCACTGTGCCTGTTTTAAAAACAGGGAAACTGAAGCCATCCACTCCACATCCAGCAAGGATCTACACAAGCGAGCTAACAGCCAAACTCTGGGGACAGAGCAATGAGCAGGACACAGGGCTCCTACCCTCCAGAGCCCACAGTCAGGGAGGCGGACGGTGAATGTAAAACATGCCAGGAAAAAAGTAAAATGGGCAGGTGATCAGCAGCCACTGGAACAGAGGTTTCTTTAGAAAGGTCCTCCAGGGAGGCCTCTCAGAGCTGAGACCCCAAGGATGAGAAGCAGCCACCTGGGGAATTGTATTCAAGGCAGGAGGAGCAGCAGGCAGGCAGGGGACGGGCTGGGCAGAGTTAACAAGTGGGGACAACAGACCCTCTCTGTTGTCCTGGCCTAGAAGTGCAGGACCTGGATTTGAACCAGATCTATGTGACAGATCTACAGCCTCAGCTCCCAGAAAAGGACATCTCCACACCACCCACAAACAAGCCCTTGAC
Source organism: Marmota monax (assembly GCF_021218885.2). Taxonomy (NCBI): domain Eukaryota; kingdom Metazoa; phylum Chordata; class Mammalia; order Rodentia; family Sciuridae; genus Marmota; species Marmota monax. Next base: position 20,494,824 of record NW_026692912.1, read on the forward strand.
TCCAAGATCCAGCACCTGCCCCATGGGCCTCCAAGGAGGGTTTCCCAACTTCCCGGCGCTCATTTCCTGGCTTTCCCTGTCCGGCTGGAAGCAGCTGCGAGCCAGGCTCGGCCTCCACACATCACCCCACCCACGCTGTCCCACAGTCTCCCAGTTCCATCTTTTCCCTTCCTCTTTCAGGGGTCCTTAGGGTAGAAAAAGACTCAGTGAGGTGTTAATCTGTCTCTAAACACCTGCTAATGGGCTCTAGGGTGTGTCTAGAGCTGGGGTTCCCCCCACCAGTATGCAAAGGAGAAAATTAAGGCAGCCAGTTAAAATTAAGGAAGAAGAGAGGTACTAAAGGGTGAACCCCAGAAATACAAGTTGTTTTTTTTTGGTACCAGGAATTGAACCCAGAGGCGCTTAACCACTTAACCACATACTCAGCCTTTTGTATTTTAGTTAGAGACAAGATCCCGCTGAGTCTTTAGGGCCTTGCTGAGCTGTTGAGACTGGCTTTGAACTCATGATCCTCCTGCCTCAGCCTCCTGAGCCATTGGGACTGCAGGTGTGCACCACTGTGCCTGGCTACAAGTTGAACTTCATCACTACCCAGAAGTACCCAGGAATGACTTGATTGACAAACAAGCCAGGGACTCAGAAGTGACATCAAATCCTAACCACTAGACCACTGCGGGGGGGGGGGGGGGGGGGGGGGGGGCGGGCGGGCCAGGAATGACATCTGGCCTTTCTACACAGCTGCAGTTCAGCAGGAGTTGAGGAAAAACTTTGGCTCCTCCCTTCCCATGCTGTGTGGCCTAGGAAAAGCAACTTTACTTCTCTGAGCCTGGGTTACCCCATCTCTTTTTCCCCAGACCCCAGTGCTGGGGATTGAACCCAATGGCACTCTAACACTAAGTACACGCCTAGCCTTTTTAGTTTTCATTCTGAGGCAGGGTGTTTCTCAGTTGCTGAGGCTGGCTTCAATTTTGTGATCCTCCTGCCTCAGTCTCTCGAGTTGCTGGGATTACAGGCATGCACCACTGCACCTGGAATCCTAACTCTTCAAGAGATGATAATGCTGACCTCACAGTTTGCCTGTGGAGCACTGAGGATCGCGGGGCCTGGCACATAGCTGAATTTGATAAGGGACAGCCACCATCCTTGCCTCATTTGTGTGGCACCGCACCCCTGCTGCCAAGCCCATGTGGACTCCCCAGAGGGACTCAGGAGATGGTGGAACCTTACTACCAAAGGCCCTGGAGGGAAACTGAGGCCCAGAGAGGTGCTGATCCAAGGTCCCAAAGCAGCCAGGGTTAAAGTCACTGGGGGCCAGGGCCTCGGCTTCCAAGGTTCATCCTTTCCTTCAGGAGGGACGAGAACGGGGGAAGACGTGGCAGAAGACGAGGGAGCAGTGCTGGCGGGCTGGGGGGATCAGCCACCAGGCAGCTCCCGGGGGCGCTCTACCTTGTTGCCGAGAATAGGGATGTAGCCGTGGGTGAGGCTCCACTTTTTGAGGTTGATGGGCCGGCGCGTGCGGCCCCGCAGGGACCCGTAATGGAAGACCTCATTGGCACTGTTGGAGCTGTAGAGGATGAGGATGGTGATGAGGGCAAAGAGGATCAGGAACACCGCTGACCGCTGCTCCTGGAGAGGGGAAAGGCCGGTGAGGCCCAGGTGCCCCCGGCTCAGCACCTGCCTCCTGGCTACCCCCCTGGCCCGGCGCACTCTTGCTCACTGTTCCAGACCACCCTGGGCACTTCCTCCTCCAGCCCCGAGTCCCCCTCTGACACACACACCACTCAAACCACCACCTGCTCACTCAGACCAGGAGCTCTAAGGACTCGGTCTGCTCGGCCTTACGCCCCCGATCCCAGGATGGAGCTGAAGCACAGGTTTGCTGGACTTAAAGTGGGTGTCAGGATTCCCTCCCCAGGCAGCTAAAAAGATGCCTAGGGATGGTGGCCATCCATGCAGGAGGGTCCAGCTTCCCCAAACAGTAACTCCCTAAGGTATGCAAACAGGCACGCCCCCACACATCTGCATTCAGATGCAACCACCTGTGGGTTGCAAGTGTAGCGAGGCCTACACGGGCTGTATCTGTCCCGAGCATGGACAGGATTTGTCCCCTTGTCATTATTCCCTACGTGATACAGCATGACAACTATTTACATAACGTGTGTGTATTGTAAGTAACCTAGAGATGAATTAAAAAGTACATGGGAGTCGGGGGTGTGGCTCAGTGGTAGAGCAATTGCCGCACATGTGTGAGGCCCTGGGTTCGATCCTCAGCACCACATTATAAATAAATAAATAAAGGTATTTAGTTGTCCATTTACAACTAAAAATATAATATTTTTTTTTTTTAAAAGTATATGGGAGGGGGTGGGAGTGTGTCTCAGTGGTAGAGCACTTGCTTGGCATGTGCAAGGCCCTAGGTTCAATCCCCAGCCTTGCCAAAAAATTAAAAAATTAAGTCTACAGGAGGATGCATGTGTGTAGATTATATGCAAATACTAAACATTTTATATAATGGAATTGAACAGCCCTGGATTTCAGTATCTCCAGGGGATTTGGGTACGAGTCTCCTGGGACTACCAAGGGACAATGGAACTTCCTCTCAGTTCGAAGCTCATCTGTTTTGCCTGCTCTAGGAAAATGGATCTGGGCCCTTTAAATAATTTCCCTGGCCAGGCAGCAGTGTATTGTGTTTTGTCAGTAGAGGGCGCTGGAGAGACGCTGCAAGAGGAGAGGCTTTGGGGTTTGGTTCTGGTGGGCTTTCTGGGGAGCTCCTGCAGTGTCCACTGCTTCCCCAACACAGGCATCTTCTCCAGCGCCCAGAGACTGCAGGGCTTGCGGCATGGGCAGGCACCTGTCGTCAGGACCGTAGCTTTGGCTCTTGCCGTGATCTGCACCCAACTGCCCCAGCACCCAGAGACCAGCAGCTTCCCCTCCTGGGCAGTTCTGTATGGCCCCAATGGGCTGCAGCTGTGCCCTCTCCAGACAGGTCTGGGTCTCATCCTTGGGAGCCGGCACTCCTTATATCTGCTGCTCCTTGACTTTATGTCCTGACAAACCATTACAAACTGAAAATATTGTAAGTGGAAAATGCAGATGATACATTATAACTACTCCACCAAACATCCTAGCTTAGCAACACAGTGTCCTATAGCGTGGATCTTGTGATCACAGGGTGACTAGGAACTGTGGCTCACTGTCATTGGCCAGCATCACGGGAAAGTAGTACTCTGAATATTGCCAGCCAGGAAAAAGACCAAAATTCAAAACTTGAAGTATGGGTTCTACTGAATGCATGTAGCTTTTGCACCATCAAAACTCAAAAATCCTTTCAAACCATTCTAAATCCCAGGCTGGGAAACATCTGTATTCCTTCAAGTTCCGAACCCCTGTTACTCCAGTGCCCTGTTATTATCGATAATTTGCATTAAACGTCCTCTGTTCAAAGTACAGCCTCTTCCTTCTGGGCTCAGACTAATCCAACCACCCCACCCCACCCTGTCTCCAAACCTCACACTCTGCCAAGGCTGTAAGATCCAAGAGAAGGGGTGTGCAGGCCAGGCACTTAGTAAGTGCTCAGAAACATGAATGAATGAATGAGAAGGAATCCTGACACATTGTGTCATCTGTGACTATGAAAACTGTTCTCCCCATCACCCTGCCTCCTGCTCAGCACTCTGGTCACCTCATGCCAGTCCTTCACCACAGATAGACCAATCAAGCCTAGCAAGACAAGGGAACCCAGGCCCAGAAACAGGCAGGAGTTTGCCCAAAGCCACACAGCAGAAGCAGGGCTCTGCACCCTGGCCTCCCAAGCATCAGCCACTCCTCAGCAGGGAAGAGTCATGGTGGAGGGCCAGAGACAAATCTAAAGAAGCCCATTCCATAGAGGACAGCGAGAAACTCAAATGGGGATAAGAAATGAAGGGGCCTGGATTTGGGGTGGAGCTCAGTGGTAGAGCTCTTGCCTAGCATGTGTGAGGACCTGGGTTCCATCCCCAGCATGGCGGTGGGAGGGGGGATGGATTATGAATGATGGGGACTTACTTTGTTGCTACTCATCTCTTTCCGGCGTCTGCTGAGGGGTAGGGGCCAGCGTCCTGCAGGTGGCCCAGGGGGCAGGGATGTGGGGTCACACCTGCAAGCCACCAGAAAGGGTTATGGCTTGGGCACCCTCCCTGGGTCCAGCTGGTCAAGGCCTCCCCCCTCCACCTCCTCAACTCTCCTACTTGCTCAGAACTTAAGCTCAGGACACTGTCCACTTCACAGATGAAGACGCAGAGGCCCAGTCGGGGAAGGAATCTGCCCACGTCATACAGCCAGGAGGCGGCAAAGCCCTGCCTCTCTCCCTGCCCACTCTCTTCCCTGGGCAGCGACTGCCCCCCACCCCCGGAAATACTACTCTCCCTGTAGTCCCCCCAAATTCCTCTCCTTGTGTCCCCTTCCAGGTTGCCCCTGTCTAGACACCCTCCCTCCTGCACCTTCTTCCACACATCCTCCAAGCCTGTGGTGGACCGGGAACTTTCCTGGGTCCTGGTTGCCCCCAGGCAGAGCGCTAGCTCCCTGGTGGCGCACCCCACGCAGGTTATCGCTGACATTCTCCCTGTGGGAGACAGCACATGCAGGACTGCCCAATGAATCCACTTATTAGCAAGTAAGATTCTGGGGTTGAGGGTGCAGAATGGAGCCCGCAAGGTTTGGTCCTGGCTCTGCAGGCCGCCAGGGCTCACACTCCCAACCCCATCACCAAATGGCTGCATCAAGCTGTAGACAGCCTCCCTTCCTGCCTCAGCTAAGGAGCACCAGTCCAGCTGTGTCCTCACCCCCAACCCGGCCCTTCCGCCTCCCCAGGACGCAGCCCTTCTCCAGACTTGAATTTCCCCACCTGTAAACAGGCAGCAAGCACTTGCGTCCAGCCCGCCTCCAACAGATACAGGCCAGAGGCAGAAAGGGAGGGTGTGCGAGGGAAAGTAGGGCCTCAGGGGGCTGCCCAGCTCCGTCCACTCCTCCAGGGTCTCCTGCTCCTGCCACTGTCTCCGCCCCCTGACCTAGCTGCCGTTTACTCCTGCACTGTCACCAGGAATAGCTGGAGAACCTCAGGCCGGAGCTATACACACCTCGCTCCTGATTGGTCAAGCCCGGACCCCGCCCACGACAAAACCCCGCCCCCTCACTGGCGCCCTCCCTTCCCTCACCAGGCCTCAGGTTTCTCCAGGGCCGGCCCCTCCCGGCCAGCCAGGGAGACCCCGACTCCCATCTGCGCCCGCGGTACAGATCGGGAAACTGAGGCTCGCCTCCAAGGATGAGCGGCTTGTCCTCGCACACAGACTGTGAGGGCAAAGGAGGGGAATCCAGAGTCCCAGGGTGGCCCCATCAGCCCTGCCGCGTCGGGTACTCAAGGGGCTCACAGGTGCAGCCGCCCTTGGTCCACCCCCATCTGGGGTGGGGTGCTAGACCCCCATCTTACACCCTTTCCTGCGGTAGCCTAGTGCACTCCAGGCCCCAGCCCACCTCGCACTTCCCCACCTTTGCCTGAGCAGTGCCCTCAGCCAGGACCACGGTCCCCTGGTCAGCCCCGTCACAATTCTGTTCTGAGAAGGCCATGGTCAGTACAGTGCGTCGGGTGCCAATGAGAATCTGGTTTCCACCACTTACTGGCTGGGGGGTTTCGAGCAAGCCATGTGACCTCTCTGAGCCTCAGTTGCCTCATCTGTGAAATGGGAATAATAACAGTAGGTAACTCTTGGGGTTGTCGCAAGGATGCAAGCAGGTGTGACAAGGGGCACACAGAGCTTGACAGTGCTCCATCAACACAAGCAGCGGTTAGTCTTGTGGTTCTCAGTGTCCACGGCCTGCCTCTCCACAAGTTTGCCAGCAAAACACCCTCCCCCTCTGACCCCAACCCACGACTTGGCACGTGTCTCGGAGCCTCGCTAAGCATCGCCCACCCACAGAATGCGCCCGGCAACAGGGCAGGGCCGAAGCCATGATTCCCCACTTCACAGATGGGGAGACTGAGGCTTCCAGGGGCAGAGTGCCTCGCAGGCCGCTCAGAGCTGGCGTAGGGTCTCATTTACAGCTTGTTTTCGGGGCTGAGCCTGAGGGGTGTCCCCGAAGGACCCCTGAGGCTGCAAGCGGCCAGGGGCCGCCGCGTGCGCCCAGCACCCGGCTCGGCACCAGGGAGCAGGCCAGCCCGGAGAGGCTCGCTCGGGTGGGGGCGAGGGCCGAGGACCGAGCCCCGAGCTGGGGTGGGGGCCACGCCCTGCCCTCGGCGCGGGGGGCTTTGCTCGCGGGGTCGGGGCGCCCGCGAGCCGCGTGGGCGCAGCCCCGGGAGGGGGAGGGGAGGCCCCGGTTGCGCGGCGCCGGGTCCCGAGGGCTCAGCCCCGCGCCCGCCCGCCCGCGCCCCCGGGGTCGGCGCCCGGCCCGGCCAGCAGGGCAGAGCGGCCGGCGCGGGAGCCGGCAGCCCGCAGTGCCCTCGGGCGCGCGCCCTGGGGTCTCGGGGTGCAGACACCCGGGTGCGGGTCTAGGGCGTCCCGCGGCCGCGACCATCCCTCCGCGGCCGCCCAGCGCCCCCCGCGCGGCGCCCCGCTCCGCCCCCGCGGCGCCTGCTCACCTCCGCCAGGGAGCGCCCGCCCCCGCGGCCCCCGAGCCCCTCACATGGCGCCGGGAGCCGAGAGCCGGGGTCCGCGCTGCTCCGGCCGCCCAGGCCCCGCCGCAGCCCCCGCCCGCCCGGTCCTAGCGCCGCCGCGCGCCGCCCGGGCCCAGGCCTGGGAGTGGGCGGAGCCTCGGGCGGCGAGTGGCTCCGCCCCACGGCGGCGCCGGAGGGGAAGGGTGAGAGGGGGCAGACCCCGGTCTGCCGCCACGTGAGCGCTTCAGTCGCGTGCCTGGACAGCCGTAGTGACCGGGGCACTAACAAACACCCTCCGGAGCCCTGTAGTGTAAACCGGGACCACTTCTCTCCTAACCAGCACCAGCACCCGGACGGGGAAACTGAGTCCCGGAGCACACTGGGCATAGACTCGAGTTTCTCCCGGGCTCTGCCACCTCTGGCCTCCAGCTCCCTTCCCTGAGATTTGAACCCAGTAGCACTCAGCGGACTCCGGGTGTACGCTGGGATTCAACTGCTGCTGTCTATTAGCGTTGCAACATTGATACATCTCCCCTCCGTCCTTGCCTCCCGAGAACAAGGAGAATAAGGATAAAATGTTACTTCTTATAGTTGCTTGGGTATTCATTACATCGTGTTATGGGACAGTAAAAAAAACAAGACTTAAGTAGCCATTGTAGGGGACTAGCTAAATAAACAGGCACACCCTTCCCAAGTGCACTAGGAGGCCGTTAAAAACAAAGTGTGCTGCCAGGAAAGGATGGCCTCGACGTTTACAGGATACTTAAAAGAAGAAAGGTAGTTTCAAGAGCTGCATCTTGTATAATTACTTGGAAAAACAAAGTAAAAATTTCCAGTCCACACCTAGATATATGTACCCTGGAGAAGAAATTCTTGCACATATTCCCAACAAAGTCCATAGAAGCACTGCTTGTAAGAATACAGAAGTAGAAACAGCTCAAGTATCCACCCACAGGAGGCTGGAAATGTTTTTACATTCACACTAGGGAACATTATATAGCAGGGGAAATGAATGAGTTACAGTTACAGATGAATCTTAGAGACAGGAGGAGTGAAAAGATAAATGTGGGAAGAGGAATATAACTACAGTATTGTTCAGGCCTCAAGTGGGCAGTAGCCCACCTCTTAGTAGCCAGAGACAAGAGAGCTTTTGCCTATCACAGTAATTCAACTTTTAAACACAAAAGTCAAAAACAGTTCTAGAGCCAGGTGGGGTGGCAAGAGCTTGGGTTCCCAGTGACTCCGGAGTCTGAGGCAGGGGGATTATGAATTTGAGGCCAGCCTGGGCAACTTGGCAAAACCCTGTCTTTCAAATAGGAAGGGCTAGGTTGGGGACATAGCTCAGTTGGTAGAGTGCTTGTCTCCCATGCACAAGGCCCTGGGTTCAATCCCCTGCATCAACAAAAAAAAAAAAAAAAGAAGAAGAAGAAGAAGAAGTGCTATAGCTGGGCGCAGTGATGAACACCTGTAATCCCAGCAGCTCTGGAGCCTGAGGCAGGAGGATCAAGAATTCAAAGTCAGTCTCAGAATTTATCAAGGCCCTAAGCAACTCAGTGAGACCTTATCTCTAAATTAAATACAAAAAGGTTGGGGATGTGACTGTGGTTTAGTGCCCCTGACTTCAATCTCCAGTATTTAAAAAAAAAAGGAAGAGCTGGTGATGTAAGTTCAGTGGTAGAACGCACAAATTCAATCCCAGTACAAAAAAAAAAAAGAAGAAGAAGAAGAAGAAGAAGAAAAGAAAAAGAAAGTGAAGCAGAGGATTGAGCCCAGAACCTCTCTACCACTGAGCTACAACCCCAGCCTATTAAGACAGGATCTAAATTGCCCAGGTTGACCTTGACCTTGAACTTGTGATCCTCCTGCCTCAGCTTCCAGAGTTGCTGTGATTTCAGGCCTGCACCACATTCCCTGCTAAAACTGTATCTTTCTTTCTTTCTTTTTTTGTGTGTGTGCTGAGGATTGAACCCATAAAACTGTATATTTCTAAAACTGAACTACATATATAGTATTCTTTTTTCCTTTTCCTTCCTTCCTGTTTTCAGATAATAATAATAATAATAATAATAATAATAAATAACCCATATACGATGTTTGGGAAGGGTCCACACAGACTACAGAGTGGAGGTGTGTCCAGAGGGGAATGTGCTACCTTCACTTTAGCTTCATAAACATCTAGGTTGTTTGCATGGTAAGTTTATGACACCTTGTTTTAAATTAAGTCAGTTGGAGCTGGAGTGGGGAATATTCAGCCTCCAAGCTGTAAAAGCACCGCCTTGGACAGCGACTTGGGAGGCTCAGGAATGGGGTGGTCTGATGGTAGACCCGAGCTTCCTGCTCCCCTGGTGCCCACCTCCTTGCTCCCTGAGCCACAGTCCCTTCCCCACCCCATCCCTCTCAGTCTGCATGACTCCACCCTGCCAGCCCAAGAACGGAAGCCACAAAGTAGGGCTGGGCAGTCAGGCGAGAGAAGCCTGGTGAATTTGCTGGGTTTCCTAGCCCAGGGCCAGTCCGCAGGTCAACGGCTGGACCACAGGTGGAAGCCTGCAGTCCCCCGCCTTGTCCCTAACCCAGGCTGGGACCCTCGGAATAGAAGGGGTGCTTCAGCTCAGTCCTAGGACGAAATTCGGACCTGGAGCTCCCCCATGAGGCCTGCTGTGTCCTGGGCCCAGGGTTATTTCAGGAGACTGTGCTTCAGGACGGGCTTCCTTCCTTGGCCCCCACAAGAACCACCACCTCGATAATAAGAATAAGGAGGATGGGAAAAGGAGCCCTCCTGCTGGTTGGCTGCCCACTCTGCTAAGCCCTGTGCAAACACACCTCACGAAATCCCTAAATAAACTATGACATGGGCTCTGCTGTTCCTTCCACTCTCCAGAAAAAAGAGGCTCGAGATCCTGCTGGGCTTCATCTAGGCCTAATACCCACATAGTTGTTCTGCACCCAAGCCCCAGAGACCCGGGACCCCCACACCAAGGCCTCCTAGATGGGTGTCTTGAACAGTCCTGGGGTCCTCCCTGACCTGACCAGAGCAGCTCCTCTCTCCACTTCCTACCCTATTCTCTGAAGGAGCTGGCCTCAGAAGCAACCCTTCCTGCCCCAGAAATGGGGGAGGGGGTCCTAACACATCCACTTCCTGCCTCTTAGCAAAGTTTTGGTTTTCTTTTTGCAGTGCTGGGGGTGGAGCCAGGGCCTTGTGCATGCTAGACATATGCTCGGGCAGTGAGCTACATCCCCAGCCCCTCTTAACAAACTGTGCCCTTGAGATTTTTCCCTTCCATGATATTCTGGAAAGAGTCCTAAGAAATCTCCTCACTTGCCACCCCAGTTTCCAATGTACAAAAACCAAAACGAAGATCCAGAGAGCCTATAGGACTTTTTCAAGATTCCCCAGCAGGACCTGCACAGAGGTCTTCGGAGCCAGGACTGGGGGCTCCCTTGGCAGAGGAGCCCACAGGAGGGGCCTCTGGACATGAGGTCTGAGAGAACAGTTGGCAGGTAGGCACCTGGACACAGGGCTGCACCATAAGCAAGTGCTCCCAAAACCTGGCACAGTGGCCTGGGATGGGGAGGTACCTGGTTCTTCCCAGACATGGCTGCTGTGGTCAGACAGGCCCAGAAGACCCCGGACACCAGTGCCCACTGGTACACACCTGGGCAGACGAAGCTGGAGCCGGAGCTCCCGGCCTGGCCCCAGGCCTCTTCGGAGGCCTTAGGCTGTGAGGCTCACCAGGCTCAAGACCAGGTTCAGGTGCAAGTCGACAGACAGGTCCCTAGCAAGTCTGCTGAGGGGCAAAGGATCTAAGGTGTGGACAGAAACAGAGGTCCAAAATAGGGACTCGTGCCTAGGGGTCCCCCTACTCCTTAGGGATGTGGGGCGGCTCCTGCCCCCACCCCCGCCACTTACCTTCCAGCAGCCGCAGGGTCTGCAGTGATGAAGGAAGGGGCTCCTCAGTTTCATTTTCAGAGAGCCTTCAGCAGACCCCAGACAGAGGCCAGACCTGTCAGGGGCCATCTTCACATGCCCGAAGGAAGTGGTTCTTGCTCTCTCCTACCAGAGTACCACTCCAGGAAGACACTATTTGAACCAACCCAACAGTAAACACCCCACCCAGGGGAAGGGCCAGGCCACAGAAGCCTGTGTGCTCTAGGTCAGCATATCCTGGGAGCATGGAGGTGGAAAAGGAGGCAGTCACCCAGAGAGTGAGAGAACACTGAGTTCCAATCCCACCAGAACCAGCGGCAGCCTGGGCACCTTAGGCACCTAGGATGAGGCCATGAGCGGGGAGACCACTCATGGGGCAGAGATACTGCTGTCCCTCTGTCACCACCAAGGCAGGTCAAAGCCAGCTGAGGGAGGACAACCCCATTTAAATGACAGCTCCCAGCCAGGCACAATGGTGCATGCCTGTAATCCCAGTGACTCAGGAGGCTGAGGCAGGAGGATCACAAGTTTGAGGCCAGCCTTAGCAACTCAGCAAGACCTTGTCTCAAAATTAAAAAAAAAAAAAACTTACTAAAAAGGACTAGGAATATGGCTCAGTGAGTGGTAATGTGCCCTGGGTTCGATCACCAGTACCAAAACAAGAGTCCTACATATCAAGTACTATGTTCTAAGCCCCAGGGGCCGGGGTAGGAGTACAGCTCATGGGAAAGTGCTTCCTAACATGCACAAGGCCCTGGGTTCAGTCCTCCGGCCCCCAAACAAACAACCCCCAAACAATAAGCCCCAGGGGCAGTTCAATGTCTGAGCTCTACAATCTGGTGAGATTAGGTATTTTAATAGCTTTTATAGATGATGAAACGGCCCCAGCAGGAAATGGAGAAAGAATGAGGCCCCTCTGGACCTGGAAATCCCCACAGCCGCCCCCACCCCCCCATGTTTCATCCCACCCTCACCTCTGCCCTGCACCTGCTTGGGGACCTTCACCACTTCCAGGCCAGGGGATATGGTTATGTTACCAGCCTGTTCCCAGCTCAGGGCCCCCTTCCTCTTCCCACCCATGCAAAGCCTTCTGGGCTTGCCTGGCACTGGGGGTGTGGGGGAGAGGGTACCAAGGTTGTGGGGCCAGAGCCAGGCCTCCAGCGTCTCCCAAGAAGGCAGGGGTGGGGGGAGATGCATGGGGTCACCTTCAGCTCTTGGCATGACTAGGGATATCATTTGTGGATTCCAATGCAAAATGAAGATATAAGGCCCCTTGGGTAAAAAATTACCAAGAATTTCAAGTTGGCAACAGCAGGGATTAAGCTAGGCTAAGTATGGGCTCTGGGTGACTGTGCGGGTCCCATCTAAGAGGGGCCTGATCCCTGGATCTGAGAGCTAGCACCCCAGGGCTCCATCCTTTAGTTTCCTGGTCTCCCTATGATGTAAGGGGCAGGCCAAGCCCTTGGGGGCTCCTCCCAGCCCCTGGTACAGGCATGGCCTTGGGCCTAGCTCTCAGGCCTGACTGCATCTTGGCCCAGCCATCCCCTGGCTGTCTGGCTTCAGCCAAGTGGCGGCCTCATCTGTGAGGCAGGTAAAACCCAGCCAACTCCAGGAGTGGCTTCATACCCCCACTGACGGCTGGTTGGGGGTGGGTCTGCTGTTCCCACTTCACAGCTTCGGAAAGTGAAGCTCAAGGGCGGAAAGGCCCCAACCTCAGGCCAGGCCCAGCCTCACTTCTGGGCAGCTCCCCACTGCTGCCTGCTTTTCTGTTCCACAAAGGGACAAGACTAGACTTAAAAGGAATTTAAGCGGCAAAATCACTGGAATTTGACCCACGGGCCAGGAAGGCAACACAGGGTGGAGGCACTTCCTTCCCACCTCGGTCCTCTCTGGCCCTGGCTTTGCCCCTGCAGAGCAGGGGTCCCAAAGAGGCCTCTGACTTGGAGCCAGCTTCCTGGGCCAACAGAGTCATGGGGCCAGACACTGAGGAGACCTGGCCGGTGGGACAGGGGCAGGACTGGCACTGCTAGCAGACACACACAGGCAGCCCAGCTAGCTGCGAGCCTAGGAGGGCCACGGACAGGAGCAGCCCCCAAGGGCACAGCTTAGGGGATTTCATCAGGGAGAGAAGCCCCAGACCCCACCCCAGACACATCACCACAAGAGACAGGGTCCAGAAAACACGTTTACCCGTACGTTCCAGAGAGGCCCTGGCAAGCACTGCCCAAAGGCCCCTGCACCAAGAAACCCCAGGCTGCTGGCTGCCTCAACAGGGCCACCAGCCCAAGAATGTGGCACCATAGGCAGCTGGGGTGGGTAAAGGAAGGACCAGGACTGGCATAAGGTCATGATGCTGGTGAGTGAGGGGGCCACTGGCCCCAGGGCAAAGGACACTTGAGAGACCTGGTGGTGGGATGAACCCCAAAATGAAGACATGGATTCCTCAGGAATGGGGGTGGGAGAGAAAGCTCCTCCCCTTCCCCCTCAAGTCATGAGACAAGAGATGGCTCCGAGTATCCCCAGGCCGGGGTAGGAAGGATCCCTAGGTGCACTGGCATGTGGCAGGAGGCAAGAGTCATAAATCACATGTTCTTGATGGAGTGTGGTGGCCTGGGATGGGACGCAGGCCTTCGGAGGCATGACAGCCAGCCAGCCGGCACCGGGGACTACTGGGGCTGCCAGGACGGGTGGGCAAACACAATGGGCCTCTTCTTGGCCCAACGAGAGAACACGGCCTTCTCTGTGATGAAGCGGTGGGCACTCCGGGGCGCCTGCTCGTGCGCCAGGTACATCTGACACTCGTCCAGCCGGCCCTTCTCGAAGTAGTGGTAAGGCACCGAGGGGTGGCTCTTCTCCCTGTGGGGTGGGGAAGGAGGCCCATGTGGGACAGGCATGGGGCACCAGAACTGCCTGCCTCCCGTGACCACTCCTCCCTAGGTGCTGTGGGCCCACGGAGACCCATGCCTGGTCCCAGGGGAGCCCACCCCAGATAGGGGAGGAGCAGGGAAGCTCATGGAACCCAAAGGCCAGGATTCAAAGCCCAGGATGCCTCTCACAAGCTGAGCAACTCTGGGTCACAAATACACCTTGTGAATCTCAACAGCCCATCTGCAAAATGGAGATGGTGACACCTATCCTCCAGGACAAGGGTGCCGATCAAGGGATGAAGACAGCAAAGTGCTCTGCTGGTGCTGGGCTCACAGGCAGGGCCAGAGGCGCAGTGCGGCCAGCCCCGCACACCCACCTGCCCAGGGGCACCATGCAGGCCAGCAGTTGGGCCAGGGCCTTGGCAGGGGCACTTGGACTTCTGTCATTCCCCCCTCATGCTCAACAAACGAATCCCAAAGAGAACAGAGGGAGAATACCCTTCCTGAGCTCATCAGTGATGGTGACATTGAAATACAGTAACGTAACAGTGCTATCCAACACTATTATAATCTGCATCAGAACTTAATATTATGATGTTGAAACTATCAAGAATAGAAACTTGCCTGTGACATATGGCTGATACACATTATTTAACATATATACACATTTTATACTGTTTGTGGTGGGGCTGGGGTTTGAACCCAGGATATCACCCATGCTCAGCAAGGGTTCCACCTCTATTTTCTCAATTTTATACCTGAATAGGTGGAAGCTCTGGGAGAGGCGGAACAGCCCGAGGCTACACTGGCAGCTGGGATCAGTGTCCACTCTGTCCAGAGGCTGCCCTGAGGCCTGAGGCCCTGGGGTGTCTGTGCCTTGGACACCCATTTTGAAGCCCCCACAGCTCCTAGGCCTTCTGCAGGGGCCCAGAGTCCTCCCTGCTCCCTTCCCACTCAGGCCAGCTGCTCTGACCTGCAGTAGCTGTCGCTGACCATCCCGTAGACCACGATCTCCTCACACAGCTCCAGGGCCAGGATCATGGTGAACCAGCCGGTGCTGAGAAAAGAGCCAGACTGCCTCCTGGGGAGGCAGGAGCACTGTCAGCTGGCCCCTCCGACACCCATACACTCAGAGCGGCAGCACTGTTACCCTCCCAGCCAAGGGCCACGCACCTGGACCTCTAGAGAGGCCCAGGAAAGGGCAGAGCCAGCCTGAGGCCAGCAGTGGGCAGGGGACAAGGCTGAACAAGCCCACGTCTGTTCAACCTCACCACCCAAGCTGGGCCTGAACAAACCCAGGATGATGGTCCTCTCATCTAGAGGATCAGGCTGGGGAGACAGCAGGGGGCAGCAGAGCATGGTGGGTAAAAGTGGAGGAGAAACAGTCTGTACAGACTTATGCTGCCGGTGATGCAAATGAGAGAAATGAGAGCTGAGGACAGGTGGCGGCAAGGACTGAATTCACTGGGGGGGGGGGGGGGGGGGAGGTGCGCGGAGGAGACCAGCAAGGGGCCACTGCAAAGGCAGGAAAGGATGGTGGCCTGGGTCAAGGTCATACCCAAGGGCGTGGGAGGAGATTAAAGAGCCAAATATAGTGGCAGGGGGCAGCATGAGGTGACTCAGAGGCAAAGCCCAAGTTTCTATCTGAACCACTGGAGGCCGACAGCTCCATTTCCTAAGCTGAGCCGGTGGAGTTACAAGGGCTCTTCTGGGTGATGGACAAAATGAGATTTTGGATGCGGAGTGCTTAGCCAGGTGCATGAGGATGGCTTATATTACTGTAATTGGTACATTTATTATCTGGAAGGAAGCTCAGAGACCAACTGAGACCTCAGAACAACCCCTCCAGAGGGCAGCAGCACCCCCTAACATCTCTCCAGCCAATGTCTCCATCAAATGTCCCCAAGCTCCAGTGCCTCTCACTACCACGGGCTTCACGATCTGGATGAACATTTGATGACTGACAGCTCCTGCACCTCCAGCCCCCCATTAGAGGGCAGGGCTAGACTGCCCCCATCACGGCTGGCCCCCGCCGGCCCAGGCTCACCGGTTCTTTCCAGTCTCATCTTGAAAGATCTGGTCGCAGTACGCCATCATGCGCTCGGTGAAGGTGTATATCTGCAGGCCCGGGTACATCCTGGTGAGCTGCAGCAGTGTGCGGTAGGTGCGGCCCCCCAGGGCCCGGTCCATGTGCTTGCCTTGGCCCCAAACCACATACAGAGTGTCGCGGGCCTGCTGGAAATAGTGCGAGTAGTTGCGCAACAGCAGCGGCACGCTCGTGTGCGAGATCACGCGCAGGGTGCTGCGCCGGCCCACGTCCACTTCAAAGCCCGTGGTGGGCGCCTGGTTCATGCGCAGTACACACTCGGCCCCGTCGATCTGGGCACCCAAGCCCGAGCCGAGCATCTGGCCGGAGCTGGACACCACCGCACAGCTGCGGCAAGGCTCATGGATGAGTGGCTGCAGGTGGAGGTAGAGAAAAGGAGGGAGGTTCAGACACAGGGCTTCCTGCACCTGTTACTCCCCCAGCCCAAGGACTGATCTAAACCCCTCTGGCAGGCTGGGCAAATGAAGTGACTTTCCCAGGGTCACACTGACAGCAAGTGACTGAGCTAAGATTCCACATTCAGAGTCCAGGATCAGCCATATCTGTCTCTGTTGCTCTTCTTAATGTCCTAAAGTCCATACATCAGAAGTGCCTTATTAGGATTACAGGAGCAAATATTTTTAGAGCAATAGAACAGTCTCTGGCCAGACTGAATATCATAAAGTATTAAGTAAACATGAACCTCAGTTCTTCAGAATCACTCTTGGGTCCTCCTCCCCTGCCTGAGTCGACCCATAGGGTATCCAGTTTATAAGTAAAAGAAGTCTTCAATGCCCACTAGCTCTGGGAATCCTGGTTCCACCTCTTCCTGGCTGTGGGGCCTCAGGCAAGCCTCTGGCCTCAATTTCCTCATCTCTAAAATGGGGATGAAAACACCTAACTGACCCTCTTGTGAACAGGACTGGAAAATGCCTGGAGGAAACAAGCTGGAAATGCGGATGAAGGAAGAAGTAAGGACAGCTGCCCGGAGTGGGAGTGGGGACGGATGCCGCAGGGTGAAAATATTTTGTAATGTGTAAATCCCTGCCCCTAAACTCTGTCAAACTTCTGGAAATCAAGGTGGGGGTGTAGCTCAGTGGTAAAAGACCTGCCAGGTGTGCAAGAAAAAACTTATGAAAAGCAGCCCAGAGAGGGCTACAAAAGGGCTTGTGAGGGGCTGAGGTTGTGGCTTAGTGGTAGTGCACTTACCTGGCACACATGAGGCACTGGGTTCACCTCAGCACCACATAAAAATAAAATAAAGATAGAATTAAAAAATAAATATTGTGAGAGTGAGAGAGCTGAGTATTATGGCGTCTGTCATCCCCGTGACTAGGGAGGCTGAGACAGGAGGATTGCAAGTTCAAGGCCTGCCTCTGCAATTTAGAGAGGCCCTCAGCAATTTAGCAAGACCCTGTCTCAAAATAAAAAAAAATAAAGGACTGGGGATGTAGTTCAGTGGTAGTACACCCCTGGTTCAATCCTCAGCACCTCAAAAAAAGGAGGTGCTGGGGAAGCTGGGGGGATGACAGAAAATTTCTATGTCACTATGGTTGTTACTACATTCCTTTATACATTTGTCAAAACTTATTGAATTTTACACTTTAAAACTGGTTAATTTTGTTGTATGAGATTACATATCTCAATAAAGTTGATAAAGAATTTTTTTTTAGTGATT
The DNA here is from genome assembly GCF_021218885.2 of Marmota monax. Classification (NCBI taxonomy): domain Eukaryota; kingdom Metazoa; phylum Chordata; class Mammalia; order Rodentia; family Sciuridae; genus Marmota; species Marmota monax. Next base: position 20,512,005 of record NW_026692912.1, read on the forward strand.
TGCACTAGACCAGAGTCACAGCTCAGCCACAAGCCCGGAGATATTCATGGGGGTCAAGGGACAGGTCTCCCAGAAAAGGGCCTGCGCTTCCCCAGTTCCTCCATGCCTTTCTGGGGGGACCTGGGTTTAAAGAGCCATATAAAGGACTTGGGAACATTAATTCCAGTCAATAAAAGACACACTGTTGAATCCTGCTTGGGGAAATTTTATATTTGACCAGGTATTGATTTGAAGACCTGTAGGCCCATTTTCTGTGACACAATGATAAAGGACATGGTTTTCTTACTCTTCCCTCAGTGTGGGCTTGTCCTGACCGTCGGGCATTCTTCCTCAAAGGGTCTTTAAAATTTTTTAAACTTCTAACATATAAAAAAATGCCCTTTTCCTGGGCGCAGTGGCGCACACCTATCATCCCAGCAGCCTGGGAGGCTGAGACAGGAGGATTGTTCAAAGCCATCCTCAGCAAAACCAAGGCCCTAAGCAGCTCAGTGAGACCCTGTCTTTAAATAAAATACAAAATAGGGCTGGGCATGTGGCTCAGTGGTGGAGTGCCCCTGAGTTCAATCCCTGGTAACCTGCCACCCCCATCCCCCAAACAGCCCTTTTGACATTCAAAATCTGGACTTCCCATTGCTCTTAAGAAAAACAGAGAGCTGGATGCAGTGGTGCATGCCTGTAATCCCAGCAACTCAGGAGGCTGAGGCACGAGGATCATAAATTCCCGTCCAGCCTGGGAAACTTATCGAGGCCTAAAGTGATTTGGGAGACACTGTCTCAAAATAAAAAGTAAGCCAGGTGTGGTGGCCCATGCCTATAATCCCAACAGCTCGGGAGGCTGAAGCAGGAGACCCTAAGTAACTTAGTGAGACCCTCTCTCTGAATAAAAAATAAAAAGGGCTGGGGACGTGGCTCAATGGTAAGGCACCCCTGGGTTCAATCCCTAGCAGCAACCCCCAACCCCACCCCAAACACAAAGAGGAAATGAAAGAGAGAATCTGGCTTCCCTGGGTCAAGTCCCCGTGAGGGTGTAAATGTCTGAAATGACTTTGGCCGCCAAGATGGTAAATGGGACAGCATCTACCCAGCCTACCCCAGCATTTATCTCACCTGGCTACTCCTGGGGAACCCAAGACCTTGCACCTACCAGTTACCTTGTTTCTTCAACAACAAAAAATACTTGGGATTGAATCAGGGGTGCTTAACCATTGAGCCACATGCCCAGCCCTCTTTTATTTAGAGACAGGGTCTCACTGAGTTGCTTAGGGATTAGGGCCTTGCTAAGTTGCTGAGGCTAGGTTTGAACTCTTGATCCTCCTGCCTCAGCCTCCCGAAACACTGGGATTATGGGCATGTGCCACTATGCCCAGCTCAAATATTTTTTTAAAATGCCTTTTCTTTTCCTTTCCTTTTTTGCAGCAGCGGGCTGTATCCCGGGATCCTGCATATCCCAGGCGATGCTCTCCTATGGAGCCACGCCCTCGGCCCTCCTCAGATATTTACCTGGACCTGTTCTGTCCACTGGGCATCATCCTGCTGGATCTCACAGCATCCCCACAAAAGTAGGAAGTGTCACCATCATCTTTTACAGGTGAGGGTGCTACTGAGACTCAGAGGGATGGGGACCTGAAACACAGCTCCAAGCCAGGGTTCCTGAGCATACCCTCCCCCAACACACCAAGAGCCACCAGCCACAGAACCGGGGCCTTCTGTACCACAAATCAGCACAGGATACCTTTAGGCAGGATGAGAAACGTACCGCATGGGGCCTCTGAAATCAGGGCAAGGCGTGTGAAATGCCCTGAATCTTGCCAAACAGAGCAAGCGTGGGGAGGTGGGCACCACAGGCAGGGGCCACATTGCCTTGTCACCCCTGAGCCCAGTGTCCCTATCCCCCCAGAGAGGAAGCCCTGGGGTTGGACATATCTTTACCTGTGTCATCTCTATCCTCAGCCACCATTGGCATCAGGCTAGACACACTGCTCCGGCCAAGTACATGCTTGTTGAGTGGCGAGTGTGCAGATATATTGAAGGTGTGCAGACTGCACGTACCACAGCATGCAAGGCCCGTGTCCGGCTCCCCTACCAGACTGCAGCACCAGTGGCAGCCACCCTATCGGATGTGACTTTTCATCCCAGCATCCAGCTGGGAGCAGCCGGGCAATATGTGCTTACTAAAGCCCATTTCCTCTTGGAACTTGGGGCTCAGAGGGTGAAGTGGCTAGCCAAGAGCACACGGTTGGTGAGCAGAGGAGCCAAGCTCGGGGTCCAGGCTGGCCTAGCACAAGCCTGGCTCTCCCTGTTCCCAGAGTTGGGGGCACCCTGGCAGCTTCAGCCAGACCTGCCCCACCACGTTGCCTGCCTGACTCACCTTCCCATCTGGCACGCTGCTATAGCCACTGAAGTGCAGGGGCCCTGGCACCGTGGGCCTGGAGCTCAGAGGTGGGGGGCGGTCCTCCAGGCAGGTCGTCAGGCAGAGGGGCAGGCAGGCCCAGCAGCACAAGAGGACGTAGACAGCAGAGAAGGCCAAGGAGCATAGGATGATGAGCAGAAGGCGATCCTGGGGAGACAGTGGTCATGGGGAATGGGGGGGGGTACTTGGGCCTCCCAGATCTAGACCCCACTTCAACAGCCCCGAGAATTCCCAGTCTCTATAAACCAGGCCTTCCTCAGAGGTGCCAGGTTCTGGGCACATGAAGCCATGGAAATAACTTTAGCATCCTATTCTTAGATAAGGAAACCAATTTGGGTTGAAGATAGAACTCAAGTTCAAGGCCACACAGCAAAGAGGCAGCAGGGTGCAGGTGGGGGACACTTCACGTTTCAACCTGATGCTTGGGTGCACTGTGCAGCCTTGGGTATGAGTCTCCATCCCTCTGGCCCAGGGTGGCCTTCATGGCTCCATGCCATCCCCACCCCCATCCGACTCAGGGGGCAACCACCTAGCTGATGATCAGGCTGGGGATCCGTAGTCCAGGTGGCAGAGGGGGACTTCAGAGAAACACTACTCAAGAAATGCTTTCAGTACTTGGAGAGCTGCTGCCCGGACACTCCACCCCTAGAAACCGAGTGCCAGAGGCTATTTGAACCAGGAAGTCCTTCCAGCCCTCTAATCTAGCCTAGTCTGGGGCCAGCCCTGTTGGCCCACTCAGTGAAAGCCCCCTTGAAGCCTTCCAGGAGCTGCTGCCTGGTGGGGGACAGGATCCTCCAACTGCCATTGTGTGCTGGCCCATCCTGGTCAACATGTGTCTCTCGGGCTCTCATTTTCCAGGCCCTATGCCACCCCTCACAAAGCAGCTGCTGGTTCTCTCTGGAAAGCAGAGTGGGAAAGCAGCCCCTGTCAGCCCCCAGGCACATCCTGCCAGAGGTCTACCCTTTCTTTTCTGCCCAAAGTCACATCAGTTTCTAAAAATAAATCTCCTCTGCGGCCAGCTGTTCAGGGGATAGGATTTAGTCTGTGAGGGTTCAGGCTCTGCCGAACACCTGGTCCCCTGTTCACAAGGGACCAAAGACCCAGAGACCTTGACTCACTCAGTTTGGCAGCTGAGCTTAACATCCCCATCACTCAGGTCTCTCCCCACAACCAGGTACCCCCATTAAAGAGAGAGCAGCAGACCTGAACTTTCCCACACTAGCTCACTCGTGGGTGGACCCCATGTGGGTGACCATGTAGTACTATTACCTCCATTTTATGGGTGAGGAGAGCAAGATACTGAAACCAAAAAGGGGATATCATTTGCCTGGATCACACCATCTCCAAGAGCAGAGCTGGGCTCTGAGGCCAGTCACCCTTCTCCTCTGCTCAGGAACGGTGTGGTCAGAGTCACCACCAGGGTCTGGGGTGTGGCTTAGTGGTGGAGGCTAAGTCCTTGGTGTGCCCAAGACCCTGGTCCAATCCTGAGCACCTTCTCCAAAAGTGACCATCATTCTTGGCATGGGAAAGCTGCTGAGGCTACTCTGTGGCAAGGTACCTCAAGTCCCCAGGAGCCCTTCCAAGCCACTTACCCGAGCCTTCATACTGTCACTGGCTGTCAGCAGTCGGGAGGCTGCTGTCTCCAGGGCTTGGGCTGGAAAGGGGTGTGAGCCCGGCACCTGCCAAGACCCAGAAACTCAGAACAGGGAAGGGATAGTGGACAGAGTCCCGAGAAACTGAGGCAGAAGAGGGTCCAGGCCGGGGTCAAGGCAAATGGAGTTGAGGTATCAAATGCCTTAAAGTCTCAAAAATTCGGACCTCAGCGTCCCACCCTAAAGGAGCTAGAATCCGAGACCTTCGAGAGACCTCCCACCAAGCCAATCCCCAGTGTGCAGATGAGGAAGGAGAGGCAGCGAGGAGATGCTCCCGACTCAAGGTCACCCATCAGGTCCGAGGCACATGGAGTCAGGAGCTGGAATTCCTGCCCATCCATCCTCCCTCCCTACCCGGGGACGATGGAGAGGCCTGGGACCGGCACGACTGGGACTTCCACCCCTCAAGATTCCCCGCCCCCTCCCCCGTCCGAGCGCTAACCGGGCGGGCAGTTTAGGGCTCTCCGGAGGCTCCCGGTTCGGTGCGCGCAGATCCATGTCCCGCGGGCCAGGCCGGCCGGGCTGGAAGCCGGGGCCCCGGGCGGAGGCGGCGCCGCGGCCGCAGCTCCTGGAAGCTGGGAGCTCAACCAGCGCGGCGGGGCGGAGGCGGGGCCTGCGGGGACGGGGCGGAGACTGTGCGCCCGGGGCGGGGTCTAAGAGCGCGCCCGGCGCGACCTGGGGCGGGGCCAGTGGCGCGGGCGGGGTGTGCGTGGCCGCCCACACGGCCTCCGGGTGAGGGCGGGGCGCCCGCGTCGCGGCTTTTATCTGGATTTCTGCTTCTGCCCCTTTGGTCCTCCCGCATTCCCACCGTCCCTTGCCCGGGCGCTGGACAGAGGAAAGAGACCCGGAGGGTGTCGAGCCACGGTGCGGTGGCTGCCTGGCGGCCTGGCGGTTCAGACTTGAGTTTCCGCCGCTGGGGGTGGGGGCCAAGGAAATTAAGCAGGGCTGCAGGTCAGGAGCCTGCCTTTCAAGTTGGTAATGTTGCCAGTAAAATGTAAGAAGCCCAGTTAAATTGGAATTTAGTTAAACAACGAAGAAGCGAATTGTTTTTAATATAATTGATCGTGACCCGGTGACCCTCACCTGAGCCTGTGTAAAGTAGAAATGTGAGACCGAATGAGCCAGGATTGGAACTGCGGGAGGCTTCCCTCCAGAGCAGGTTTCCAGAGAGGCACCTCCCAGAGTTCTTTTCCCTAGTGCCTGTGAGTCCCTTTAATTCAGTCTCATCTGAACTGTGTCCTATTTGAAGGCTCAGATGGCATCCCATAAGGATCTCAAATGCAGATGACTTCAGGGGCCCGACTGAAGGGGCAGGTATGGGGCCAAGGGAGCGGGGTAGGCCTCCTGCAAAGGGGAACACACAGGTCCCAAGATCTTTTTTTCTTAAAAGTTGCATTTGGGCAAAATGGATAGAGTGCTTACCTAGCATGCACAGGGCCCTGGGTTCCATCCCAGCAAGCAGAAAACAAACAATGATAAAAAAAACCTCACCTAACCATCCCAGCCAAGCCCACCTACCTGCTTTGGGGCACTAGCCTGGGAACCAGCCTGGTTTCCTCTCTGGACCCCATTTTAGAGTCCATTTTCCATTTTCTCAGAGGCTTGGGGTTGGGCAGGAAGCCAGAAGGTCCATCCCCAGCACAGCAACCTTCCAGGTCTACCTGCTCCAGGTGCAAGGCCAATCCCCCCTCCCCCCACAGGCTCCCAAGCCTTTCCCTATTTTGTTCAGGGGCAGGGAGGGTGACTCAAGTGGTGCTGATCCTGGAAGTTCCCTTTGAGCACAAGCCCTCCTTTTTCCGCCCAGCAGAGCTTGGCCCCTCAGTAACACAGTAGGTCCCCAAAGTCAGAGCCCTTCTGCCTTCCAAATCCTAGTCCTTCCAGTTTCTCTGAACACAGACCCAATCCCAAGGGCCTAATGGTGAAAAGTTCCCTGTGGATTCATTCATCACGCACAATGACTGGTGAAGCAATGATTCCTTCCTCAGGAGATTTGATAGGGCAACAGAGACACAATGACATGCCCAAATTGCCCAAGCTCCCAGGGTAGATAAGGATCCTAATTCCATAGTGGAACTGAGATCAGGAAATTTGACAGCCCCAGATGAAACTCTTCAGTTGGGTTTTGGAAGCATCAATGATCCTTACTCCAGACTATAAGCCCTGTACCATGTCAAGGCCTGACTGCCTTTCAGTCACTCTCCCTTCACTCTGGTCATCCTCTGACACACCAGTCACATTGAGCTTCTTCCTATCTCAGGACCTTTGTACTCATGGCATCTTCTACCTGGACTTCTTATCACATGGCTGGTTGACTTTTTTCGTAATACTTGTCACACTCTGAAATTTCTCTGTATTAATCGGTTTCTTTATTTATGGCCCCTGTGCCCACTAGATTCTCCTCTCTGACCTGTCATGTTCTCAGGGACATCTCCAGCTCCGCACAGTGTCTGGCACATACTAAGAGCACCTAAATGTCTGTTAAATGAACAAAAGAGGTCAGGAGTCGTGGTCCCATGAGAACCTGGACAATTCACTCCCCCACCCCTGCAGCCGAGTGCCCCGTCAAGACGCACTGCAGGGCTGGCCATCACTCTGCAGGACAACAGGGCTCTGTGCTCTTGGTCAGCCCCGTCGGATCCAGACCAGAGGAAATGTGGCAGCTGACCCCAGTTCCTGCCAACACCCGGCTCCCCTAAGCTTCCCTGACCCATCACCTCCCGACTGATAGGAGAACTTAACAGCTCTGCAGCCCAACTTCCTGCTGGGCAGGAGTAAGGAATTCCGTGGTTCACGGCAGCTCAGAGAGGTTGAGTCATGACCCAAGGCCACCCAGACAATAGCAGTGATGTCAATATCTTAAAAGTAAATATCCCTGGAACTCATGCTCCCACCATCCGTCTTTGGCTGCATCCAATAGGGCATTGGAATGAAAATATTGGTGTCACTGAGTGACCTTCCGCAGCCTTCCCTAGGGGTCTCACCCACACTCCCCCCACTGTCCCATTTCACCCCCAGGCATTTTCTTTCTGTCATGCTGGGCTTCTCCCATCCCAGGCCCTTTTGTGCTCTTGGCTGGACCCCCCCCCCCCCACCAGGAGTCCTCTGACTCTTCTGGTCTCTGTTAAGCCTCCTCCCACGTGGAGACTCCTGGCTGCAGCTCCAGGGCCCCTGTGCTTCTCCATGGGGCTTTGTCACAGCAGATTGCTTTTGTTACTCAGACTCTGAGTTCCATGAAGCCATCTTGCTCCATCCCCAGGTTTCCATTGCTCAGCAGAGAGCCTATCCACATGGCAGGTGCTCAATAAATATTTAATGAATTAATGAGGTCTCTTCATCTTTTCCAACTTCACACATTAAACCACTGAGGCACAGAGAGGTTTAGCACCTTGCTCTGGTCACACAGCCTAGAGCAGCTGAAGGAAAGGCCCGCTTGGGCCTGGTTGGATTGGACTGGGGTCAGAGACCAGGCTGGAGTTTCCTGGAGGAGGGAGAAGGGGTGATATGGGGCTAGGCATGGATCCTAGTAGTATCTGTGCAGTCCAGACCTTTGTTCTGATAACTGACGCTTGCCTCCATTTCACAGATGAGAAAAATGACTCTCAGAGGAGGGCAGAGCTCACTGGAGATAAATGGTGCACTTTTAAAATGTATCCCAGAGCTCCAAGAAGCCCCCTCCCCCGACCTTCTCCCACCTCCGAGGGAGTAAGGCCTGGGTACTCAGGGCTGAACTGGCCACTTACCCCTTCAGGCCTCTGGGCCTCTGTTTCCCCATATGGATGACGAGGGGAAGGGCGTTCAGCCTCCCCCCCTTCCCCGGAGCATGAGGATAGGGCCCGGGAGCCGGTGCCTAAGAATACAGGCTCCCTGGTCCAAAAGGCATGGTGGAGTCCTGGTTCCAGCATTTATTGCTGAATAATCTTGCTCAGTGCCTTCACCCCTGAGCCTTCATTTCATGGTCTGTAAAGAGAGAATAGTGGCATTTTTTGAGGATTAAACGGACTGATTATAGGGAAATCCTCGACGCGACACGGGGCCCAGCACCACCAGCAAAAGGAGCAGAGCTGGTTGGCGGATGCTGCCCTCTGATGGCCATCCGGAGGAACAGCAGGCGGGCTGCCCGGGCCGGCGGGAACCAGCGTTCCTGGTGCGCCCATTTCCCGAAAAGGAGAATGAGGCCAGGGGCTGGTCACTCGGTGTGCTCCTCTACCCACTGGCAGAGGCGACGGGCGTAGCGAGCCGGGCTGACGGTGGAGAAGGTCCGGCCCGGGTAGCGCAGCGTCTTCCACAGGTGCTCCAGCCGCTTGCGAAGCCCGTAGACGGTGGCCAGATCCACTAGGCCCAGGAAGTAGCGCTGCTCGGGGCCGTCCAGGATGTGGAGGGCGTTGGGGGCGTCTGGCAGCAGCCGGCGGTTCTGCGCCTCCGGCTCCTCCGGGCCCTGCGCCCCTTGCACAGACCTGGGGTGGGCCAACAGCAGAGTGAGGCTGCCTCCTCCTCCAGGGAGCCCCGGCGTCCCAGCCCCGCTCCCTCCGGCCGCGCCTGGGCCTGTGGCGTCGGGTCAGCTGAGGCCGAGTGAAGGGCAGCCTGCGCCCCGAGCTCCCTGCCGGGCACAGCACTGGCCACACGTGCCCGGAGCACCCGAAATGCAGCCGGCCCCGATGGAGACGAGGGGTTCGTGGAAATCACGTACTGAATTGCCGAGACGGTATGAAAAGAAGAATGTAAACTATTATCGATTTTTATGTTGATCAGATGAAATTGATCAAATTTGGATCAGTGGATGTGTAACCGATGTGATTCTGCAATCTGTATACGGGGTAAAAATGGGAGTTCATAACCCACTTGAATCAAAATGTGAAATATGATTTATCAAGAACTATGTAATGTTTTGAACAACCAACAATAAAAATTAAAAAAAAAAGAAATTGATCAAATTTGGGATGTACTGAGTAAATTATATTGTTAAAATTAATTTCATCTGCCGGAAGCCTTGGTGCACACCTGTCATCCCAGCGTCTCGGGAGGCTGAGGGATCGGAAATTCAAAGCCAGCCTCAGCAAAAGCGAGGCGCTAAGCCATTCAGTGAGACCCTGTCTTCAAGTAAAGGGTTGGGGGTGTGGCTCAGTGGTCAAGTGCCCCTGAGTTTAATCCCCTGTACCAAAAAAATAAAATAATAATAATAATAAAGTTCAGGTGCCTTCATTATTTTTGTCTTGGGTAGTGCCAGTCTAGAGCATTTGGGTCACACAGATGCTGGCTCTGAGCTTATGAGCCATGTGACTTTGGGTAAATCCCTTATTTGGGTATTGCCTAAACTGTTTGGGTTATCTAACTCGGGAAGTCTCAGGGCCACAGCTGAAACTTTTCAAACAAAGTACAACAACCCCAGTTTGCAAATGATGTGTGCATGAATTTGCCTCAAAACATATTGCAAATCAGAAGATGTATTTGGAGAGACTACCAGTCCCAGCAGAAGCAGGTTCAATTCCCTAACTTTGTCCTGTGGGGGTCGCTGAGGGGCTTTGTTACTGTCCTATCAGGGCTTGGGGGGGGGGGGGAAATGCCAAAGGAGATAAACCCTGCCAGAACACCAATCAATCAGGACCGGGGTTTGAGAGTCCAGGTGAGGTGTACCTGGGGGTGTGGGGCGGTGTGTTTGTTTTCTGAGTGGGGGTGGGAACTGGGGGTGGTGGTGAGAACCAGCATAAAAAATTTCTATGTAACAATAACCTCAATAACCTTTCTTTCTTTCTTTTTAGTGGTAGATGGACAAAATACCTTTATTTTATTTATTTTTATGAGGTGCTAAGGATCAAACCTAGGGCCTCACATGTGCTAGACAAGTGCTGTACCCCTGAGCCACATGCCCAGCCCAATAACCTTCCTTCCTTCCTTCCTTCCTTCCTTCCTTTCCTTCTTTTTTTGGCACTGGGCATTGAACCCAGGGGTGCTTAACCACTGAGTCACACCCCCAGCCTCCCCCGCTTTTTTTTTTATCTAGAGACAGGGTCTCACTAAGTTGCTTAGGTCTTTGCTAAGTTGCTGAGGCTGGCACTGAACTCGCCCTTCTCCTGCCTCAGCCTCCCAAGCCACTGTGCACCACCACACCCAGCTGTAACAATAACCTTTCTAAGCAAACCAGGACTTGCTGGCTGAATGCCAGCAGTGGCCTAAGCATCAGCTGCATGTAGAGGGCAAGGAAGGAGCCCACCTGAGCTAGACAGAGAAGGCCCTGTGGCCACAGCAAGCGCCACCTAATCAGGTGGGCCCAGGTGCCTGGGGAGCATCACCCTGGGTTCTGCCTATCCCACCATTCCGAGGTCTTTTTCTAAGGGGCAGGAATGGAGGCTGGAGGAGAGAATCTCGTCTTTCACTTCCCTTGTTCACCCACCAGATCAATGGCTTCCAGTCTTCAAGTGCCTGTTTTAACCTCATGTCATTCCATTCAAGCACAGTGGGGCGGGCTGGGGAGAACGACTATCTAATAACTAACCACGAGCCCACAGGTCCTCAGGAGTCATCCCACAATCTGGCTTCCCTCTTTCAGCCTCTGTGTTCACATCTCTAAAATGAGAGCCCAGTCTCAGTGAGGCTCCTGGTTAATATGCAAGGAGTGACAATTATTACTATAAAGGGGGGTGCACAATGATGGTGCCATTGGTGAAGCCCTCAGGGCTGTGGAAAGGGGATGCCTGGGTTAGAGGGTAGGATGCTTCTTTTCTTCCTTCCTTCCTTCCTTCCTTCCTTTCAGTACAGGGGATTGAACCCGGGCCTTGCACATTCTAGTCAAGTGCTCTACCACCAAACCATATTTCTAATCCTTTTTTTAAAATTTTGAGATAGTCTTACTAAGTTGCTGAGACTGGCCTAGAGCTAGGGAATCCTCCTACCTCAGCCTCCTGAGCAGCTGGGAGTATAGGCGCATGCCACCATACCCGGTGGCAAGGACTCTTTCTGTGGCTGAAATTAAACAGGTGTGTCCCCTGGTCTGAAACCTTCAGTGATTCCACATCCCCTGCTGGAAAATGGGCAGACTCTTCAAATCAGTACTGAGTCCCTTGACCAACCGGACCTCATCAGTTATGTCCCTGGCTGTGGTCCACCTGTGCCCCTTGCCTCTACCAGCCTGGCTTCTCTAGCCCCTGCCTTCCATGCACATGCTCACACATACACACACTCACCTGCACACTCGCAGACCCTGCACCTCCCAGTGTCTGAGTCTGTGCCCTGTACAACCAGCGTTCCCACACCTTGCCGTCTGTCTTTCCCACCCTTCTTCTTGCTGTTGTCCTGTGGGGCTCACCTGGCCATGCGGAAGATGAGGCAGCTGCCCTGGCCCCTCTCGTCCTCATGGAGACAATGGAGGGCCATCAGCAGGCTGTAATCCAGCACGTTGAGCTCCCGGAGGAAGGTGGTGTCCAGTTCCATCTGGCGGAGAAGCCAGCTCCGTTGGGGCCCTGAGGAGCATCAGTAACCCCCTGAGCTCTCAGCATAGGCTAGCCACAGGAAGGCAGGTGTCATTACAGTCCCCAATTCACAAATGGGGAAACTCATCTATCATTTTCCTCGGCCACCTAGCTTTGCAAGTTGTGAAGCCAGGATTTGAAACCTGTTCTACTTGACCCCAGAATCTAGGCTCTTAAGGACTCAGGCAAAGGGCAGTGCAGGGACATCCATCTGCAATTCACCCTGGCATAGTCGGTGACCACACCCATGGCTCACCGAGGTTGATGGTCTTGCCCTGAAAGTTGAGGTCCTTCATCACCAGGACAAGGGGACTGCCCTCAGGGCCCGGCTCCACCCAGCGGCTCACCTCGCAGCCCTTGATATCATACCTGAAGGTGGGGAGACAGGTTCAGCTTTGCATAGACAAGACACACAACAACTCCACAAATTAGAAGACTTTCTACTGGGTGACTGTTGGTGTAGACACCAAACTCCTTACATACAGCATCTCTAAAACTCAGAACAACCCCAGTCTGCTAGTGGCCCCATGCTAGAAATGAAGAGAAGGGGTCTGGAGGGTTCCTCTGACTTCTCTGAGCCACACAGTAAGTAAAGACCAGAACAGGGATTCACACTCAGGCCTCTGGAAGCCCAGCCCTGATGTAGCTCATCTTGTAGCTGCTTCTTGACACCTGGTCAACCCAAGAGTGTCCCAGAAGCAGGGACATCACCAGTAGGGCAGGGGAAAGTCGATGGCTGTGGGGAACCTGCAGGCAGAGTCGGGGGGGGGGGGAGCTGTATATAACTGGCTGGGTTTGGATCCCTGCTCCTCTTATTCATGGTATGACCTTGGCCTTCCTCAGTTCCTCAGCTATAAAATGACAATGGCAACACCTACCCCTCCACCTCCTTCTGGGAGTAAAGAAGATAATGAACGCAAGAGCTCAATACAGTGCCCAGAGCATACTGAGTGCGCAGGAGATGCAGGTGGCTGGTGTCACTGTCTCTGGCCCACCGGATCTTTGGAATGTCCCTTCTTCCTCGGCCTCGGTGAGTATGCTTTAGGTGAGGCACTCCAGGTGGCATCGTGGCCCTGTGCCTACTCCCGGCCAACTCACCTCTCGGAGATGCGGCCGGCGGGGTAGAAGACGCTCTGCATGATGATGAAGTATTTCTGGGGACAGGCGTGAGGAGTGAGGGAAGCCAGGACCTCACCTTCCAGCCGCCCTCCGCCCAGCCACCTTGTCTCGGCCTCACCCACCTTCTTTCCCTGGGCCACCCTCAGGCTGTGGACTCCTGGAAGGGGAGAGGGCGCAACATGAGGCCCCCAAGTTCCACACCCTGGGTCCAACCAGCCTCCACGCCAGCTCCAGGACTCCTCTTCAAAATTCGCGGCATCCTGAGCCCTTCCCTCCAGGCCCCGCCCCCAGACACCTTCTCTGACTCGAGCGGGTGTCCCCACCCCAGACAAAGCTCCAGCGACGCCCCCACATGCACGGTCCCGGCACTCACCTGACTGTCCAATCCCAAGTCTGTGCCCTGGGGCCCCGCCCCAGACCCTGGCCCCGCCCACAGACCCCAGCACTCCCCGGAAATTTTGCCCTCTGAGGTCCGGCCCCAGCCCGCGTACCCAGCAACCGGGCTAGCAGCGAATGCGGGTGCCGCTGTAGGTGCTGCACGTAGCGGGGCAGATGGGCGAGCAGCACCCTCACCTCCCGGCGCCGCTGGGTCTTCAGAAAGAAGCGCTGGTCGTGGCTGCGGGGTGGGGAGGGGGTGTCTCTGTCTAACCTGGCTGAAGAGTCTCCCACCCGGCCTCCTGCATGAGGCTCCTCCTCCCGGGTCTGGTCCTGTGGCCTCTCCGCCCACCCTGGCCCTCCGTCTTTCCTCCCCACATTAGACCTCCCCCTGGGCCTGATCTTCCCTGAGCTTGACCGCTGTTTCTCTCCCCAGTGGACTCTCCCCCTGCCCGGGGTGCCACCTCCACCCCGCTCCCACCCCTGCAGCAAGCTCACGACAGGAAGAAGCTGGCCTTGCTCTTAGAGGTGCTGAGAAACTGCAGGTAGGGGCCGCCGGGGCCCAGTGCAGCCTGATAGTCCTCTTCGGCTAGACCCAGGGAGCGCCGCAGCCGGGCAAAGGCTGGGCCAGCGAGGGTGCCCAGCTCGAAGCCCTGGGAGGGGAGCAGGGTGGAGTGGGAGTTGTGCGGGGGGGGGGGTGTCACGCAGAAAGAGTAGCTTCCAGGGAGTCTCCGCTGGTTCAATTGTCCCTGCAAGGCCCTTGGAACCAGCCATCACTCCCACTGCACAGATGGGGAAACAGGAGGAGCCTGCGCAAAGACCAGGCAGGACAGGCCCTCTCCTGCACAGCAGTCTTGGGCTTCCTACCTCATGAACCTGGGTCAGGACCTCAGAAAAATCCTCCTGGGAGGGCAGCCCCTGCAGGGAGCAATAGAGGGTGTCAGGAGCTCAAGTGTCCTATACCTGGCCTTGCCCCCTGATCTCAATTTGATTTCTTCAGCAAACAGGGACCTGAAGTGTCCCTGTGTGTGACTGAATTGGACAGATGGACTGCCAGCACTCCCAGGACTGCAGGAAGGGCCTCTGTAACCCGAGGCAGGGTATGTCTAGTCCACTGCTGGGTCCTCAGCACAGGCTCTGAGTCAAGCATGGCACATCACTCAGACACAAGTGTTAGCCAAGTGAAGTCAGATTTCATCCAGTACAGAGAGATGGACCTGCCTGATACATCCTGGAAGGGGCAGGATCACAGAAGGTTTCCTGGAGGCTTCCTGACCCTAAGCTGAAATATGAAGGGTAGTGGAGAGGGTGCTCATGGCAATGCCATCATTGTGGAGCAGTGTGCAAGGGAGCAGGTGCACTCAGTAGCCAGTAAGGCAGAGATGGAATGAGGATGAGGTTGGACAGTTGACCCTTATAGACAGCAGGGTCTTGAGCCATGCCGAGTATTGGGGCCCTGTGGAAGATTTTCAGCTGGTGTAGAATTCAGATTGGGTTTAGACTCATTGGGGACTCTCCCTCAACCCCAGGTCTCTGTACCAGGCCCTGGCCATGTGATATGGCCAAACTGTGCACATGTGCACACACACAAACAACATACATGCTCACCCAGGCCTGCCCAGCTGCTGAGCTTGCAGCTGGGTGACCCTTTCTGCTGAGCCAGCATGGCCCCAGCATAAGCTCCAGGGAGGATGGGCTGGGCTGGCAGGGTGGGGGTGGGATCCCTTCTCAACTGTACACCCTGACAGGGAAGGGATGACCTCAGAAACCAGAATATAAATCCCTCCATCCATTATGCAGATGGGGGCACTGGGGCCTAGAGAAAGGTTGAGGCCCACTTAGAGTCTCATAGCAATCACTTCAGTCAAGGGGTCCCTACACCCCCAAGAACCTAGGATTTCCACCACCTCAGAATGTTCCTCTCTCCCTGCAGGAGGCACAAACCTGTCCCTTCCTCTGCTTAGCCCTCTCTAATCCTCAGTTCAGCAGAATTAGCAAGGCAGGCCATCATCCAGATCTTGCCCTTACTGTTGTGGGGTGCATGAGACCGCCTGGCCATTTACCATGAGTGGGTGGTCTACAGAGACCTGGGTGGCTGCCCAGAGCCCTGCTTGCATCATACATGTCAACCCATGCAGCTCATGCCCTGGGCTGATCTCAAACAGACCCAGGCGTGATTGCTTGTCTCGAAGGCGCCAGAGGATGCCACGCCGGCTGGAGCTTGATGTGGCTGCTCTGCGTCCAGCCTCTGGGGAGGGGGCCAGGACCTGGTGAGAAGAGGCAGAGGAAGCAAAGGGCAGGTGAAGTCATCTCAGAGGAGAAAGACCCAGGTTTAAGTCCCACTTCCACTACTGTGAGTCTTCCTCTCGTCTTTCTCTGCCTCAGTCTCCTCGACTGTAAAATAGAGATAATGCTGTGCCCATCTCACCAGGTGTTGGCCCTCAGCATCCAAACAGAGCAATGGTTATCATAGGCAGAGCATGCGTTCTGCCGTCAAACCAAGCGGAAGCTGACATCCTTTCATCAATCGCCCTGGGTAAACCCCTGCCTCACTTTCCACCTGCAACACCAGAACTATAGTAACTCCTGCGCGGCAGGTAGCAGCTGTGTTACTGTTGAGTTTGAGCTCAAGCACAGGAAGCCTTGACAGCAGGAGCTGTGATGCCGGTGATTCAGTCACATATCTGCGCATGTATGCTGAGCTCCTCCAGGCCAGCGTGGAGGGTCAGCACGATGCTGAGATCAATACCAGTTGGCCCAACATGTGTCCAGCACTGGCTGAGCTGGATCTCCTAACAGCCCTATGAAGGAGGAGCTTTTGTCATCATCCCCATTTTCCTATAAGGAAACTGAGGAAGACCTGGGGAATACCCGCCAGATCACCCTCCTTCTTCATACCTGTACCTCATGTGGGGCGTGTCCTGGCCCTCACCCAGGGTAGAGCCCCTCCTTGACTGGATGGGGGCGTGTCCGCGTTTTTTGGCTGAGGGGAGGCCCAACCCCTGCCCTCCAACCGTTCCCTGTCGTCTCTCAGGTCCGCACCTACCTCGCGAGGCCCGGGGCTTGGTGCGGCCATCGCCCCCGCAGCAGCTTCCCGGGCTTTGGCCGCATCCCTGCCGCCCCGCTGCAGGATCCAGGCTCCGCCCCTGCCTCAAGGCTGACCAATCGCGCGGCACCGGCCTCGGCTGCGTCCAATCGGAGCGGGGGGCGCTGGCGATCGCCTGCAGGTCCCGCCTCTGAGGCTGCAGCATCTTTCAGACCGCGGTCCAGGAGGGGCGGGGCCGCGGGGCGCTAGCTAGGGTCCTGGTGAGCGAGGACCTCCACATTCCCTCCTGGGGTCTGGGATGCGGCTCTCCTGGG
This sequence comes from Marmota monax, assembly GCF_021218885.2. NCBI lineage: Eukaryota > Metazoa > Chordata > Mammalia > Rodentia > Sciuridae > Marmota > Marmota monax. Next base: position 20,528,384 of record NW_026692912.1, read on the forward strand.
CCCATGGTGGGGGGGCGGGTAACCTCAATCCTGCCCCGCCCACTCATTCAGTTGTGAAATTCCCATCAATTGTCTTTGAAGAGATGAAACTAAGATCCAGAGACTACCTCCAGGTCACACAGGAAGTCGGAGAATCCATTCACTCATCGCATATATTTGGAACACCCACTTGGGGCCGGGAACACGGCTAGGCCCGGAAATTTAGTGGCAAGCAAGTGGGTAGAATACAGCCGCTAGTGTGATCTTTTAAAAGCATAAATCCGATGATGTCACTCTCAAGCTTAAAGCCACAATGGAACAACATTCAAACTCCTTGCCATCACCCCAGGCCTGTCTGTCTGCCCCAATCCTAACTATCTTCCCTCTCCACCCGCCTCAGCCAGCCTCCTGGATCCCTGCTGTTCCCCCACCAAACTCTTAGCTGGAGGCTTTTTGTTCCTTTGCTTAAAGTCCTTTCCCCCAGACTTTCACTTGCCTTGGTCCCTCTTGTCCCCTTGCAGGACTCAGCACCCCTCCCCACACTCTTGAGCATGTCACCTTTATTTTCTTCATTTCCCTTCACACTGTGAGATTGCCTGGGTCATTTATTGTCTTATTACATTGGCCCCCTAGAGAATGAGTGCCACCCATGCAGGAACCACATGGGCCTCATTTCCTGGTGAGTGTCATCAGAAACTGGTGCTTGATGAGTATATATTGGACTCTTGTGAGTAGGGGTTGCAAAGGGCCTTGATGAGTCCCAGGAAGTGAAAGACCAGAGTGATTGAAGTGATTAGAGAACATCATTGGGCATGTAGGGGCTTACTGTTGACAGTGGTCTTGAGGAACCCGGGAGAAGCATTATAAGTAAAGGCAAATGTGAGAAAGATGCTCAGATAAGCATTTTTTTTTTTTTTGGTGGGATTGGGGATAGAACTGAGGGCCTTGTATATGTCAGGCAAGCATGCTACCATTGAGCTACATCCCCAATCCCCCAGACAAGCATTTTATTTTTTTAGTTGTAGATGAACACAATACCTTTATTTATTTGTATGTGGTGCTGAGGATCTAATCCAGTGCCTTACATATGCTAGGCAAGCGCTCTACCACTGAGCCACAGGCACAGCCTCAGATAAGCATTTTTGAAAGGACACTGGTATTATGTACAAATGCTCAATAAAAAAATGTGGAGAGAGGAAACAGGAAAGGACATTGGTTATTGTGCACAATCACATTGGAATACAGGAGAGGGCAGTGAGGAAGCCTTCCCTGGTTTTGGCAGAGGATGGTATCTTGGCACCAGAAATATGGCTGGCTGGGGTGAGATTAGGGGAGGGAAAACTGGCAGAGGCTGGGGTTATGTGGATGCGGAGTTGGGAAGGAAAGCCAGGGTTGGGGACATAGAACATCAGTCATGAGAGGGACAGGACATGAAGGAAGCCAGATTTGGGGGAAGTGAGAATTCAGCTCATGATAGATGAATCTGGGGTCCCAACACAACCTCCAGCGGACAGCTAGGGACTAATGCATCGAGGCTGAAAGGAGAGCCAGGCCGAAGGCACCCCCTACTCACAAGGGTCCAATGTATACTCATCAAGCACAAGCTTCTGCTGGGCACTGACTGGGAAATGAGGCCTGCATGGTTCCTGCATGGGTGGCATGCCCACTCTAGGGGGCAATGTAATAAGCGAACCAGGCAATCTCACAGTGTGAAGGGCGATGAAGGAAATAAGGTGATATGCTCAAGAGTGTGGGGAGGGGCACTGAGACTCTGCAAGGTGACAAGAAGAAAGGTGATGTCACCCAGGGAGGGTATGGGGAGAGAAGGCCTGCAACCCGACCCTGAAGAGCCCAGCATCTCATGGCAGAATAGAGGAGTATGAGGGCCAGAGACACATCAAACAGAACAGTCGTCACAGACTGAAAGATGTCACAAGCTTAATGGAGCAGAAGTGTCCTTTGAATTTAAAGAGCAGACATCACTGATAGCTTTGGTGGGTACAGTCTTCCTGGAGTGATGGGGAGAGACTGAGTACAGCATGAGGTGAGAGTGGGAGGGGGTGACCTGAAGGGAATCATCGGGTTGATGGAGGGTCCTGTAAGCGAGAGCCTGGAGCATGGTAGGACATACTGGGAGGAGCTGGTTACACAGACAGTTCCCAGAAGAGAGGGGACCATCAACGACAGGACACTTCTACTAGAGACAGGATCCAAAGCCCAGCGGGCAGCTCTGCCTGGCCTGGAGGATAGAGAGGGTGGAGCAGCTGAGGATGGGCCACTGTGTCTGCAGCTGGTCCCCTTTTCTCTGTGACAAGTGAGCACCCAAGGTTTGAGGGATGGAGGTTTTCCCTAAGTGCATCGGGGAGAGCTGAGGCTCAGAGGGGCTGGTGGGACAGATGGCCAGGCTGTCTCCTCTGCCATCTCATTCAACAGAACACCCAGTGAAAGCAGCCTGCCACAGCCACACTGACTTGGGCTATTGGACGCAGGAGATGGACCACAGACTGGGGCACTTAGGGGAGTGACCCAAGGGTCCTTAAAATATTAGACCATATTAAATTAAAGTATTAGAGGGGCATGCCTTTGCCTACTCCCCAGCTGTGAACTCTAGCAGTCAGAACTACATCTGTCCCAGTTCCTGCTTTAGCCCATAATCAGCACAGGGACAGTACAGAGCAGGCACAGCACAAACCCGGGTCTCCTGATTAGAGACCCATGTAGGACCAGCCCCAAGCCCCTCCATCCCCGCTCCCCTAGTCAAGGAAGACAGAGAGACAAACATACCATCAACATTTATTGTTGAGTTCTCCCAAACAGGCCACTCTGGGCCAGGAGCCTGCTCGTCCTAGGTAAACATGGCCTGGGGGCCTGGGGTGGCTGCCTTAATGTGTCCCAGTGCCCTGGGGTCTTCAGGCTTTCCCCAGGGCTTTCCAGGTCCAGATGTCCTTGTGGGGTCTGGGCTGTGTCCGACTCAGAAGCTGCCTTTGGGGAGCAGCAGTGCTCAGGGGACACAGGGAGAGGCCATGTGCTTCCTCACACCCTGCTAAGTCCCACGTCATCAGCATGTCACTGGAGGGAAACTGAGCAAGGAGGTGGAACCCAGAGGGAAAAGGGATGGTCTGAGAGTGAGGCGGGCAGGCCCTGAGACGGAAGGGAATGAAAGGGAGGCTTCCAGGTCTTTCTCCCTCCTCCTGGCTTCTGGAAGAGTGAGCAGGAGAGGCTTGGTCTGCCTGAGCAGCTCCATTCCTAAGAGGGCTGCATGGCAGCCAGGCTGGAGGGGCTGCTTCGCCTGGACTGTCCTACAGGCTCTGACCCTTGGTCCCTGCTCTGGAGGGGATGGACGGAGAGAAGATGCTGGCAGCCTCCTCTCTTTTGGGCCTTCACTGAGCCTTCTTGGTCACCCTCTGGTTCTTCAGCATAATATAGGTGATGAATAATCCTGGAATGTATGGACCAGAGAGACCAGCTGATACCATGCTGGTGGTGCTGGGAGGCCAGGGCAGGGTGAAATGACCACATGGAGAGTCATGTCCCTGCCCAACCACCCCCAGGCCAGCTGCTCATGTTCCTTCCCGTTCATTCATCAAACCACAAATCCACTCATCCATTCAACAGTCACGGTGAGTGCCTGCCACAGGCAAGATGCTAGCTCCATTTAGTGCTTTAGATTCCATGGCCAAAATGAGGTCCATGTGTTACTCCCCTATTCATGCCCCTGCCCTCCTACTACCTGCCCACCACCCACCGGTTCATTAATCCCATTGTCCAGTCATCCGTTGATTGACTCTAAAGCACCAACTCAGTGTCACAGCCTGTGCTGGTGCTGAAGACACAGTTCCTTTCCCAAGGAAGCCATGAGAGGTAAAGAGATGCAGGATCTATGATCCAGGGCAACAAGAGGGTGGGAAGTGACTGAGGTGTGAGCCAAGTGATGATGGTGGAGGGGAGAGGAAAAGGGAGACAGTCAAGCCCTTAGTCCCAAGAGCCTGAGGCATTGGGAAGACCAGAGAAGTTACTGACTTGTGGCCTAGAAACCTCAGGGAAAGTAGGGGTCCAGAAGCCTCAAGCAGATGTACAATAATAATTGCCAAAGTGTGAAAGCATGTCAAGGGTAGGAGAGGGTGGTGGCAAAGGTGACATCCTTCCCAGGATTGGGGCTGATGACTTACCCACAAACAGGAGCAGCAAGAGACCCGCGGCCAGCGGGATGGCAACAGCATATGCTCGAGGGAGGAAGAACTTGTGGATGACATGCTCATTGTCGATGAATGGCTGGCATGAGGGGCAGAGCTCTGATGAGCACTGCTCACCCTGCCCAGCCCCCAAGCCCAAACATCCCATCTCCTCCAAAGGACTGACTCCATTCAGAGCATTGGGAAAGCATTTGCTTTTCTTTAAGATGATAGCATTTTGGGTGTTGCTGTTTCTTCCTCTGATCATTTAAAAGTTGTTTGCTGAGCACTTGCTCAGTGCCTGTGCTAGGTTAGTGCTGGGGAGCCAGCAGTGAACAGAAGACAAAGGACCTGCCCTAAGAGAGTCTAGCTACGGGCCTCACCAGAAATTCCCAGTCTGGGTTCCCAGGTCGTTTTTACTAATATTTTTTCTCTACAGGATATCAAGTTATGAAAGAGTTTGTCTTCCAAACACACTGCACTTATTAAGCAGATTTTTCCATTTGAAAACAAAACAAAACCCCCCTAAAGTCCTCATAAAACCCATGGTTGCTTAATATACTCAGGAGCCAGCCGGCTAAAGGAGTGCAGAACCCCCCTCAAAAGCAAAGCAAACCCGGATCAGGGCTTCCCAATGTTGTGCAACCTTCCAAGTGTAGAGAGGCAAACTTGGGCCAGACCTTTCTCTCTGGGCCTCAGCTTCATCATCTACAAAATGCAGAACCCACTAGCACCTTCTTAGTGCTTTCTGGAGACTTCTTGATATAAGGCAAGTAAAGCACCGCGCATAGTGCCTGGCACATAGCAGCTGCTCACATGGTGTAAGGGGTCGACTTCAAGATCCAGGGATGGGGGAAGGTGAGCCGAGGGCGGAGGAGGCAGACATACCAAGAGGATCACCCAGGCGGTATAGTAGGTGAAGATGATCAGGCTAACAGCAACAAGGCCGAGTCCCACCACCTGGTCTGTTCCTGTGGCCTGGAGAAAAGGGAGGGCTCAGAAGACGAAGCGACTATCCATTTAGGTGCACTACTGGAAGAGGCATCGCGGCCAATTTATGCTCTAAACTTCTCATTCACTCAACAGCTGTACAGAGTGGCGGATTCTGCATCATCTCCAGGCGCTCCCGCCGGGCTTCAGCATTTTCACCCGTACACGGGCCAGGAGAGAGCAATCCGGCTCCGAGTGCCCAAGCCTCCGCTCCCGAGCACCCCCCAGCCCCACCCTCAGACGCCTCCGACCCCACAGGCACCCGGCCTCAACCTCACCATTTCCCCCCAGCTCCGCCACTTGAGCAGTGAACCACATCCAATTCCGGATCCGGGCCCTTCCGGCCCTAGGCCACGGAGCACGCTGGGAGTCGTAGTCCATAGCACGGCCCAGGCCCATGTCACCCGAGACCGGCAGCCGCCCCCGCCCTTTGCATGTCGGGAAATGTAGTTGTTCAAGAGGATTGTAAAGCGGGTTGCCTCCCGGATCTCCCTAGGGAGCGGAATCGAGCTGAGAACTCCGACTGCGTTGGTGGCCACACTCCTCTCAGACCCGCTCCTCCAAAAAGTCCATCTCTAAACATCCCATAGGCCCAAAGCCAGAGCTAGAAGGGGTTTCGGGTGTGAAGTCCCGTCTTCCAAAGATAATAATCGCAGTGGGTGATGAATCCGATGTTGGAACCTGGGGACCCCACTCCCTGGTTCCGAGGCCCTAATTTGTCTGCTTAGGGAAGGAGTGCAAAGCGTGTTCACTGCCTGAGCCCGCAGGAATGGGGAGGACTTCTTTGTTTCGTTTTTTTTTTTTTTTTTTTTCCGTGTGGGAACTGAATTTAGGGTCGCTCTCCCACTGAGCTACATCCCCAGCGCTTTTTATTTCTAGAGAGAGGGTCCCACTGAATTGCCAATGCTGACCTCAAACTAGCAATCCTCTTGCCTTGGTCTCCCGAGTGTCTGGGATTTCGATTTCAGTTGCAGAGGGGGACGCCCAACCCACCATGGCCTGGCTTTCCTGGCCATCCAGGTGACTCCTCCCTTCATCAACTGCACCTAAGGCCCAGGGTGACACAGGTTTCTGACAGTCCCTGTGGGCAGGTCTATCCTGTCATGGAGGTGCTTTCCTCTGACAACAAGGGGAGATTGGGCCAGATCATCTTTGATGCTTTCAGTGCCTGAGGTGGCTGCTTCTCACCCATCAGGTCTCACCAGATGCCACACTGTCCACAGGAAGCTGCTTTTTCTAGAGATAAGGGCTCCTCTGTGCCCCCACATGTGTTTCTGTCACATTGCTATATTTGAATTAGCTGATTTGCTCCATGGCCTGGGCCTGCTTACCTGTGAACTCACTGAAGGTAGGGTCTGTGGTCGTGACTGTATCCCCAGCACCCAGAATGGGGCTTGGCACAGAGTGGGAGATGTGAGTGACTCATCCAGCTTCTGCTATCTCTACTTGGAGCTTGGGAGATAGATGAGGTGGGAATCTGGCATAGCTCGCTCTCTGGGGACAGAATGTCTTCTTGGGTCCTTTAGGTCTGTCACTGTCTTTAGGGGCCCCTGAGTCAACTTTCCCCTTCCAAGAGTTGCATAGGGGAAGGAACTGATAACCGCCCTCTGGGGCTTAAAGGGGCCATGATTGGGGTCAGCCCTGAGGAGTGGAGATATCATGATGTTTTGGGACAGTCAGTGGCTGCCTTCTTTTGGCCTGGCCCAAACCTCTAGGCTTCCTGACACCTCTAAGCTCATTGAAGGCATGGGGTGACTTAGCCTTTCCCAGAGTTTGGCTAACCCACTGGGCTCCTCTGTGGCTTGGGGACCCAGGAACAGGGTGAGGGGCCTGGAGACAAGGCCTTTCAGGGGCTTTAGAAAGGCTGGGAAGAGATGGCTACCTCCGGTGGCTTGAGTTGTACACTCACATTTTCATTTATCTGCATTTGCAACTGAGGAACCAGGTAATTATTTGCCCTCAGGCAGACTCCTCTGAGGCCACCTGACCTGCAGAGCCTGGTCAGAACCCACTGGCTCAGATGTCAGAGCTTTCAGTAGGTGTGAGCATGGCAACTGCCCCCCTGGGCCTGCTTCCTCCCCAGGAATCTGTAGTAATAAGGAGGTGACAACTGTGATTGCAGTCAGGTCTTGGAGAATCTGGTCATCTAGGCCTTCCCCACCCATGGACTGTCACCTTAACACACCCAGCTTCCTTCTGATGTTGTCTTTGACCCCAAAGTCAATATGGCAAACAGCAAGGTAAAAAACAAAACAGCAAAATAAACAAAAAATGCAATATTTAATCCCCACCCCCCAAACCAAGACACTGACACTAGGCTGAGTTCCCCTTACAATGTTATTTTCTATGACAGAAGCTGGGATAGAGATACAAACAGCCCACAGGATGGAGAGCAGTGGTGGCAACATTCTGTTAGAAAGGAGGATTAAAAACAAGAAACAAATGAACAAAAAAACAATCCATGGTGCCCTCCTCCATCTTCTCTAGACAGGAAGACAGGGACATTCTCCATCCTGGCAGATCATTTGTGGGGTGACTAGAAAATAATGAACCTTAAAAATATTGTAGACCTTTATTTTCTTTAAATCTCCTGGTAAAAACGTTAAACTGACTTTCAAGAAGATTCCAGACTGGCATTGCACAGACCAATTCCTTTCCAAAAATATCTCTAATATATTCTCTCTGTATATATAGAATTTGAAGTCCAGGCACTGAAGGTGCCTGGTGGAATTCACTGAGCTTGAAGGAACCTGAGGGCTGAAGCAATGGCTCTCACGTGGCGAGGGGGCCAGAGCTCCAGGCCTCTGGCTCTAGCCAGCCTTCATTTGGTTATGGTTTAATTCTCAGACCTGTTACTTTGACCCAGGGCCTGGCCTGGGAGGAGGTGGCAGACTGTCTTCTTTTGAGGGGACCATCCAGCTCAAACCTTAGCTTGTGTGGGGCTGGAGCTCCTGGTATGGGGTAGTCGTCCCCCACAGCATCAAAGCTGCTTTGTGCCGAGAGCCCCAGAACCTTGAATCAGACCCCAATAAGACCCTGACTGCACCTCCTTGGGCTGAGTGAGGTCACAGACGCAGCTTCCCCATCTTCTAGGGGTCACCTCATCTGAGACAGTGCAGCCAGTTTCCTTTTAAAGTGCCAGGTCTCTGCCAGGTAGAAAAGACTCTCTAAGCTGACCAGAGCCTTCTCCAGCCACAGCCCATGCTGTCACCCTGGCAGGCACCTTCTGACATTCACTTTCTAAAGAGTTATTAGGTGATTGAGACAATGACAACAAAAACCCCAGAAATGCTCTGGTCCCAATGCCAGGGAGTTCCAAACCCCAACTTTTGCCAGCTGGGGACTGGGTGAGGAACCCTCCCACCTGGGGAGGACACTTACACCCTACCCAGAGAGAACCAGAGCCCTGGCTTTGGTCCCACCTGGTTCCACAGTCCTGCTGGGACCCAGCCAGCAGGTGGGGGCAGAGAACAGAGGCACCTCCCCTCACTGGAGGAGGAGGAAACATCGAACTGAGAACTAAAATAAGAGAAAAAAAAAGAAAGAAAGAAAAAGGAAGGGAAGAAGAAGAAAAAAAAAAACCTATAGGGCTAACTAAACACCAGCCCGCTGGGTTTATACAAAATAAGAGAGACTCGGGGGCAGGGAAGTCTGTCCAGGGCCTGGCAGGCAGCCAGAGCCCTCCTTCAAGCCAGTACAAGGACCACAGGCGAAAGTGCTGAGAGCAGGGGCTTGGGCAAGGGGAGGGTGGGGGCAGGGCCAGTCTGCTCCCCACTGGGAAAGCAGGCCCCTGATGGACCGACCTCTTCTGAACCTGGAGGTGGGGGTGCTTACAGAGGAGGGTGGGGACCTGTCTGGCAGGGAGCCAGCTCCAGCCAGAGCCCACTCACCTCTCTAGCAGGGCCCCAGCCTGGGCCAGCTGACCTGAGCGCAGAGCTGGGGACTGTGCTTGCCCAGCCCTGCTGGGCCCCAGTCCTTCCCGCAGGAAAGCCAGCTGCTCAGGATCCAGCCCTGAGCAGAGGGTACCATAAGCTCAGGCCTTTCTCAGCACAGGTCTTAGGCCTGGGCTGGGCTAGAGAGAGCAGAGGCAGAGCCCCGTTCCAGCCGGGCTGCTTGACCCCGGGCCTCTGGCTGCACAGCAGCAGCACCCAGGAGTCCTCGGGAAGGTGGCACAGGGAAGGGGAAGAGTGGCCTGATGGGACCGTGCTGGGGACGAGCATGTGCAAAGTGCAGGCTGCCAGGGCAGCAGAACATCACTGGGGAGGGCGAGTTCTCATCTGGAATGCGGGTGGGGTCTGAGGTCTTGGCTCCTAGGAAGAGGCCGCCAGCGGTTCCCCCAGGACACAGGGAAGGGACAGCTGAAGTACTAAGCAGCGGGTCACAGGTGGCAGGATTCTGGGGGTGGTCTGGTCCCCTGAGGACATGGAGGCAATGGAGCAAGGCCTTGTTGGGGCCTGGCTGAAGCTGGTGCTCCTGATGTGAGTCACAGGGGGTGAAGCCCCTTGGCCACAGCAGTTCCACATGTTGAGAAGCTGCTGCGCATCCTTGGCTGGGGGCCAGGTCAGTCTCTGGCAGGAACAGTCTTGGCCATCTCTGGCTTCCTCTGCAGCATGGGCCCGCCTGTCCTGCCCTCTAGTGGTTCAGAGAATATTCACAGTGGTGCCCAGGCCTTCATAGGCTAGGAGGCTCCCCGCATGGATGGGAGGACAATGGAATTATGCTTGGGGGCAGGTGTGGGCTAGAGTACATGGATGAGGCACAGAGGAGATGCGGCGCGGATCCAAAGGGAAAGGTTCCTCGTGGAATGCTGTGGGTCTGGATAACCAAGATGGCAGGGCCATTCTCCAGCCGGCTCACCTGCTCCTCAATGGCTTTCAATCACCACTGGCTCAAAGACCCCAGAGGAGACCCTGTAGGGAACAGAGATCAGCATGTCACCTCGATGCTGCAGTTATAAGCACTTCCCTGGGCCAGGTCCTGGGGTGCTTCAGAAGCAGGCAGTCCTGAGCTATAGAGGGGCTGAAATTGAAGCTCAGAAATGTGGTCACTTGCCCAGGGTGACAGAGATGCTAAGTATCAGAGTCTGCAGGGGCCAGAGAGCTGGCACAAGACTCTCCAAGGCACCAGTCACTCGTGCTCCCAGTGTGCTGCCCCCATCCTCACAGTCATCCTGGCTTATTTGAAAGATGATGAAACAAGGCTCAGAGGTTCGTGAGGTTTGCCTAGAAGGCCATGGAGAGGGAGCCTGGCCAGCTTTTCTCCCTACTGTGGCAGAACCACCAGTGAAGTAAGTCATGGACGTTTGGGACACAGCATGCCACCTGCCATAATCTCCCCCCAGACACGTTTCCTCAATTTCAGAGAGGGCTACGGAGGGGTGTTTACAAACTTCCAAGGAAGCCCCCAGTTTTCTTGCCCACTCCACCCAGGGCAACTCAAGAGGACTGCTGGGAGACGGTGACTGTAATTCCAAGCTTAGGCCAGCAGGGGTCAGCAGAGCAGCACAACATGGCAGATTCTGGGCCCTGGGCTGTCTAGTTAAGGCTCTTCTGCTCTGGACCCAGATCTTAACTGGGCACTCTTTCACTGAACACAGAAAAGTTTTCAGCACAACCCTACATGCAGGAAGCGTGGTGAGCGGGTGTAAGCCAGGCACATGCTCTGAGCTGAAGCCTTGAGGAGCACTCCACCACTGTAGGGTTCCTGCACAAGTCTGATCCCTTCCTCTCTCCTCTCAACGTCACTGCTGCTCATGGCTGTATCCCTGGCACCTGGCTCAGTGCCTGATATGTAGCTGGTGCTTTAAAGAGTCACTGGGGATGGGGTTGTGGCTCAGTGGTAGAGCACTTGCCTAGCATGTGTGACACACTGGGTTCGATCCTTAGCTTTGGAAAGAAAGAAAGAAAAGAAAGAAAGAAAAGAAGAAAGAAAGAAAGAAAGGAAGGAAGGAAGGAAGGAGGGAAGGACTATCAATAACTAAAAAAAATGTTAAAAAAGAGTCATCAATGTTATAAAGAGTCATCGCCAACATTATTTTATGGGTTCCCAGATCTAGCAGGAAGGGGAAGAAAAGTAGGGTCCAAAATAAACATGCATTAAGCCTCTGCTGTGTGCTAAGCCCTGTGCTAGACCCTTTCTCAGGTGGCCCCCATCGTGAGAGTGTCCTTCAGGGTTCCACCAGAGGTGAGAGTTTGTCTACATCACCTGGTAGATGGGCAAACAGGCTCAGGAATATGACTGGCCCAGGGTCACACTGTGGTGACAAGGTGGCATTTAAAACCAGGTCAGGGGGCTGTAGACTGCTCTCATCACCCTGACCCATAGCCGCTGGGCAACCTTCCCCTGTCCCTTTGTCCCTACCTGTTGGCCAGCTGGATGCCACTCAGAGTGGTGGAGCCATCGCGGCTCACGAACAGCCGGAGGTTGCTGTCTGTGGGGACAAGGAGGATGGAGGTTGAGTAGGGGTGGGGACACTCCCAGAGCAGGCGCCATTACCCCAGCTCACTCATGTGGGCAAGCTCACCCTCAGTGTTGCTGCCATCCGTGAAGTCTTGGCTCTGCATGATCTTCTCTACGATGGCGTCTGCGTCAATCCGTGTATCGTCCACCCACGTCGGGTGGCTTTCCACTGAGTCCTTCTTCCGCCTGGGTGGGGGATGGACAGAGACACATCAGTCAGAGCGGCAACAAGACACTTGGAATGTTCCAGCTGCATTCCATGTTGCATTTCATTTAACCCTCACACCAACCTAGGGCTGCTTTGACAAAGAGGACATTGGCCTACTCCAGGCCTCAGAACGTGTATTTGGAAGATCTAAGGCTCAACTCAGGGAGCACAGAGTCTCCTGGCCCACTGACGATGCTCCTGACCAAGTCATAGAATCATAAACAACATTAACTACACACATGCAGCTTGCAGGCCTGGGGCTATGTCCCTTATAACCATCAGCAGTTGACTGTCACCACCCAACCCTCTGAAGTGGGGACCCTGATGGTCCTGTGTAACAGGTGAAGAAGTAAGAGCTGGAGGGGGGCACTGGGAGGGGTCTGTCCTTCCAGGAGCACTGAGCAGTGGGACTCACCGAAATGAGCGGTCTGACAGATGCAGGGGCCGGGGAGGCCTCGGTGGCTTCTCAGGGGGCCGGTGCTCCCGCTCACCACCCTCAGCGCCCTCCACAGCTATGCTGAGGCCCCCAGAGGCACTACTGCTGGTAGATGTGTTTCGGCGGTGGGTCAAGTCCGAGAGGCTGGAGGAGCAGGAGTGCTCCGTGCTATAGCCTGGGAGGTAGGAGGACAGCCACGGAGAGGGTCATTAGGAGGAATCTGGGGATGTGGGAAGACATGGGAGCGGGGCTAGGCCACCACTCACCGGAGATCTTGGACTGCTGGCTGGCATAGCTGGAGTTACGGGAATGGCCAGAGTGGAACACTTCCTCGGGGCTGGACAGGTTCTGGTCTGGCTCCTCTGGAAGCCCTGGAAGGAAAGCCGGGTTACCCAGAGGTGCCCCCCTCATCATCTACGCACTCAGCCTTCCACAGGGGCGCCCTATCTCCACATAACAGACCGAGAAACTAAGATCTAGTAGGAGTGGCAACAACCTACAGTCACCATCTGAACCCAGGTCCCTTCATTCCACAGACAGCTTTTGGGGACCTCCTAGTACTGGACACCTGCTACTGGCCAGCAAGGAGGAAGGCTGCGGAACAAAAATTGAGCCACAGGGGCTGCAGATACAGCTCAGTTGGTAGAGGGCTTGCCTTGCATGCACAAGGCCCTGGGTTCAATCACTGGCACCACAAAAAAAAAAAAAAAAAAAAGCAAAAACTGAGCCGCAATTACTCCTATCTGCAGTGAGTGATCTGGAGCGGGCCCTGGCCAGGCAGGAAGGGGAAAGCTTCCCTGGGAAGATGGCCTAAATGCCAAGACCTCTGGATCACACATGCAAGGAGGCAGCCAGACAGGACATCAGGGACAGGGTCTTCCAGACAGAGAGGAGACACAGACAAAGGCCTTGAGGCTGTGGTATGGGAGGAGACCTAGTCAGGTGAAGGAGAACAGGGTGGGGCAGGGGAGCAGGCCAGGTCCCAAAGGACAGCTCAGTGTCCCTATCCCAGTGCACTTCAGAACGCACTCCCCAGCAGAGACACAGGGAAGGGGCTTCTGCTGGGCTTTGAGTGCCGCCCACCAGCCTCCCCACCAACACACAGGACTCATTCACTCCCTGCTCCAGAAACAAGCACCCCCAGGCCATAGGCTGGACTCCAAGGCTGTCAATGTGCCCCCTAAAGCCAGGTGTCTTTAAATCTCAATAGGTTTTCTGCATTCCATAGGGGACCAGCTGCAGGGGCAAGTGGGGACTCAAAGTCCACCCAGCCTAGGAGAGGTGCCTCTCCCACCCTGCACGAGGACATTTGTGTTGGGGTGGTCAGGATCCTAGGTAGCTGTCTCCTCTGGGAACCCCCTGCCTGGTGCTGGAGAGAGCATGGTGCCCGCAGCTCCTCCTGATGCAACCTCCAGGCCACGGCAGGCAAGAACCCAGCTCTGCTCTGGGTCTCTCTTGCTGCATCGGCAAGAAAACAGGGCCCTTGAGGTCAGAGGGTCCCTCACGCGTTTAGGCTCTGGGGGCAGAACCACCCAAGAAGCATCTGCTGAGCTACCTGAGGCCTACCTCCTCTCTAACTACTCTTGTGGGAATGTAGTGACTATTAGCAATCCCACTTTTAATTTTTATTTATTTATTTAGGAAATGCAAACTTTAATATACACATACCACATTATAGATAAATACATAGCAACATGGATGACACAAACATTAAAATGAATTAGAATAACTAAGTCACTAAGTCTTTTTTTTTATTTTTAAATTTTGAGACAGGGTCTCACTTAGGAGCTGAGGTTGGCCTCAAACTTATTTTATTTATTTATTTTTTTTAGCAATCCAATTTTTTAGAGGACACTGGTCCTGAAGAGGTGTGATGGTCAGTCAAGTTCACCTAGCAAGGGGGAGGGCAAGAGCACATTCATCTGCCTGGCAAACCGTGTCCCACACCCAAGGTCACAGTGCAGATGCCACCTCCTCAGGGAGGCCTTCGCTGGGCACTCAGATCCCACCTGCTGGGCTTGTCCCCCCGTTCAGCACATCTGCAGGTGGACATGCCTGGGATTTATTATGGTTTGGTTAATGCCCATTTTCCCTCTGAGACTGGAGGGCCACGAGGGCAGGGACACTGCACCCTCTAGTGGTGCAGGCCCCAGCACTGTGGCCAGCGCAGTCGGTGCTTAGACCATCTGTGGAAGCAGGGCAGACACACACCGTCCACCACCTTTTCCAGCGCCGTCTCCCCCAGGGCGCTGCTGAGGTAAAAGCCTGGCTCCTGCGTAGGGGAGGGGTGGGAGGTGGGGAAACGGTACCTGAACCCAGGATGGTGGGTCGGGCCTTGGAGGGCCGGGACCCTGTCAGGGAGTTGGTGCTGCTGCCGCCACCGCTGCTGGTCCCGCCACCTTTACACGTCAGCTGCAGGGAGGAGTCCTGGCCCGGGATGGAGATGGACTTGGCAGTGGAGGGTGGCCTTGGAAGGACAGATAGGTATGACTAGGGTGCCCCCTCTCCGGATTAGATGGAGACAGGAGCCTCAGGGCCTGGAGGAGGGAAGGTCCCCGTCCCCTCATCCCCTGAGCTCCCACCCCTCCTACAGCCAGGCCAGCACTCACGTCTTGAAGCAGGGGTCTCCAGAGAGCAGGAACATACCAATGGTGACCTATGGGAAGAGGGGAGGGGTCAGCCGTGCTGCCCAGCAGCCTCCTGCTCCTCCTGCACGGCTGGGGCTACGGCGAAGCACCTGCCCACACTGAGCACCCGTTTCCTGCGTGGAGGCTGCAGTGGATCCTGAGGCCTGCCTGGCGGGCGGGGAGACGCCGCGAGATGGGTCTGCTTGGCTGGGCACTGCAGGGAGTGTGTAAGTCGGCTCCTCTTATTTTAAATTATGACTAGCTATTGTGTGCACGGACTACTGTGTCACAACAAATCCCACCACTGACTACACCATAATGCATCAATAAAAATGAAAATTAAATTATGACCAGACACGGAGCTCCTCCAGGGCTGGGCCACATTCACACCCATCTGCAGTGCCCAGCTGTGTGAGGGACAGAGCCCACCATGACAGGAGTGGGAAGAGGTCTCACAGAGCCCCTCATGGGTCTGGGGGTTGCTCACAGGGTCCACCAGGCAGGCGGCAGCTGGGACAGTCCAATGAATGTAAAGCATGAAGCCAGTTAGGAACTGAACATCCACTTGGGCAAAGACAGGCAATGGCCTTTTCAATTCTTATCTTGAGACAGGGTCTCACTAAGTTGCTGGGGCTGGCATTGAACTTGTGATCCCGTCTCAACCTCCACATCACTGGGATGACAAGCATATACCAGCATACCTGGCTTGGGCTTAGTGTTTTTATGGGTTGTTCACTCAGTCACCACAGTGGCCTATAAAGCAGGCGAAAGCCCTGAGTTTAGGAAAAAAAAAAAGACTGGGGGAAATGACTGCCCAAGACCTTGCAGATGGGATGTCGGGGAGATGTCCTTGAATCCCAGGCCACTTGACCCCAGGCTCCCTTGACCTGTTCTGGCTGAGGGTGCACAGGCTTACTACTGGGGAGGTTGAAAGGCCTGGCCCCAGTACAGCCATCCTGGACTTCTCCTGGTACCTCTGGAACCCCTGCCACCATCTCATGCCCAGTTGTGCACAGGGCACAGCTGGCTCCTCCTGGGTCAGCTCTTGGGTGGGGTTAGGATGAGCCTGTCTTCTCAACCAGGTAGAAAGGTGTGGAGAGGGAGGAAGAGGTGTGCTGGTAGTGGCCATCCAGACATCTCTCTTCCCAAGAGGCCAAAGAGGCAGCTGCCCAAAGGGTGGGAGCTGTCCTGGCCACTGGAGACCTGTACATGGCCAGCAGTTGGATCAGGCTTTCCCGGCGCACATGGGTCAGGACATGGATTCTACCCTCCCCACTCCAACAGGAGCCAGGCTGCCTCAGTCAGGTTGGCTGAGGTGTGTGTGTTTTGCTGATGGAAACCAGTGCCTCGTGTTTTCGCAGGCTAGGCAAATGCTCTCCCACCAAGCCCCCCTCAGACCTCAGGCAATGTTTTGGGGGTCAAGTACCAGATCTCCTGTGAGGGGGCAAATGATGGAACTTATATTTCAACTCCCCTCCTCCTGCACACACCTGGGGCTTCAACTAGCTACCGTCTGGTCGTGAGGTAGGAGGCGGCAAGCACTCAGCACAAGGCTGACTTGGTGAACATGCTTGCCAAACCCTCAGGCTGCTGGGTCCACCCACCACAGATGGCAAAGCTGAGGTCCTGATCCCAGGGCCCACATAATGCCCCAATCCCTGGGCTAGGGGTTAAGCCCAGGGCCTCATGCATGCCAGGCAGGCACCAGGCGACTGAGCTGCACCCAGCCCCAAGAACCTGTATTTTAATAACCCTCTGGAGGATTCTGCTGGGAGTCAGGTCCATCCTGGGAGGGAAGCAAGAGGCAGCAGGGTCCCTGGTACCTTGAGGATGGAGTTGTCCTGGCGGGTGTTCTTGGTGTCGTATCCCTCCAGCAGGCAGCAGCGCACTGTGGAGCCTGATCCCGCAAACTCAGCTAGGTTCAGGTCGGCGAAGCCCAGCTGGGAGGGGAAGAGAAGCGTGTGGGAGGCTGCAGAGTGTGGGCAAGGCAGCAGACGCACGGCAAGGGTTAACTTGCAGAGGTGGAGGAGGGGAGGGCAGGCACAGTCCCGGGGCCACCCCATGGCCCTCAGAAACTGTTGCGTAACTGGCACCCAGGCACTGGACCCTGGGTCGGCAGCACCGACGTGGCAAAGCTAGGAGCTCACATCCCTGAGTGGCACAAAGCACCCTTTGTGCCGCGTCCCAGTGTGCACTGAGGCCAGCACGCCTGAGATGAAAGGACATTGTTGTCTGTGACACAGACACATTGTTCCCTGGGAAACAAGGCTGTGCTGTCGAGAGCTGCCAGGAGAGCGGGAGCGGGAGGAGGGGAGGCCCGTGGGAACCCGGCAGGGGGGTGAAGGGGCACCCCACGAGGGGGCCTGGGAACAGAGGAAGGGACCCTCTGTGGAGTGGGCAGGATCCCCAGGGAAGTGGGGCGGCTGGGCAGAGTCTAGGATCAGACAGGGGCTGCTCAACGCTGAGTGGAAGTGAGGAGCAGGGATGGGAAGGGAGTGAAGGAAACACGGAAGCTCAGGAGGCCGTGGGCTAGATGCGACCTCATCTGGCGACTGTGGGGGAAACTGAGGCTGAAGTGGGGGGTGCAGGGCTTGGGGACATCAGGGACAACCTAGCCTATTGGGGACATTTACTGGATACCAGCTGCACAGAAGTGTCTACTGCAGTGTTTGGAGGCACAGGCTCCAGAATCAGGTCACTGGAGCCAGCTCTGCCACTGGCTCACAGAGGGACCCCCATTTTAAAGATAAAGAGACTTAAATTCAGGGACAAAAGTGACTTCATCAGGGACACACGGCTTGACTGGCAGGGACAGTATGGGAGCTTGGCCTGATCAGCAGCACTGCTCTAGGCTCTGTGTCGTCCCCAGTGACTGGTGCACTGCTGAGCGGTGGGGACACCCTACTGCAAAAGGAGGGGCAGTTTCTGCCGAGCTGGGATCCCATCAGCACCCCTCAATATGTTCCTGGTTGTTTGCTGGTGGCTTCTCTCCTAGGTGGGTAGCTGTCCTCACCCAAATAAATCGGTAGGGGAGAAATGTCCACCCTAACAGCTCCTTCCACAGCTGGTTCCAGCCACCCTGCCCTCTGTGCCAGGGCAGCCCACAGGGTTTGGAGCTCTGCGGGTGGGGAACCGAGTGGCTCAGCTTCCACAGGCTTCATGCAGGGGGAGAGGCGAGGCAAAGGTGCGTCCCCTCTTGCCTGATGACAGAGCCCACGCTGCTGCTGCTGGGCTGGCCACCTAAGAGCCACAGAGGGCAAGCTGAGAGCTCCCCACCCGGGGAGGGTGGGCAGGAAGTTCCCACAGAAAGGGCTGAGGGCAGAGCAGGCTTATTCAGAGCCAGGGCCGTCTTCTCCCACTTTCCCAGCAGAAAGGCCTTCACTACGCAGGGCTGAGCTGTGTACCCTCTGTGAGAGCCCAAAACAGCACAGATGCCAGGACTGAGCCTGGCTCAGTCAGCTGTGGCCAGCCCTGCAAAGGGAGCTGCTGCCACTAGAAAGCACAGAAATCTGCGATGACAAGAAAAGATGCCCAGGATGCACTGCAAGTAAAAACCCCAAGCTACAGGGTTTGTGTATTTATAAAGTCATATTGCTTTCAGGCACATGAATACATGTAGAGACACCCATTTTATAGTTCTCTAAATAAAATGTGTGTTTTTACTTTATTCAATATGTAAAATACTTCTTCCATGTTTTTCCTTAAAAGGTCTGAGAGTATAGGTCCGTGGTAGAAAGCACTTGCTTAGCAAGCATGAGGCCCCAGGTTCCACCCCCAGCACCACAAAAACAGAAAAGAAAAAGGTCAGAAAGATCCTAACCACCCCCAGTGGTGAGGTGGAGAAGGAAAGAGGAGGGGGATCATTCTATGAACCTGCAAGTTGTTTGCACCCCTAGGTTTAATCCCCAGTACCCTCCCCCCCCACACAAAAAACACTCCATTTCATGTAGGGCTGAGTGTCTCCTGTTTGGAGCAGAGAGAGAGCTAGAAATCCTTCTGGAAATTTCTCATAGGCCCATCCAGTGCTACCCCAGCCCATCCCACCACCCTTCACACAGTTCCTCTTACCTTAGAATAAGCCTTCCCACCTTTCAGCTCCTACACAGGGAGGGAGACACAAGCAACAGGGTGAACGGAACTCTAGGCACCTCACAGGTCTCCCCAGATCCCCCCCAAATTTGTGTGCCAGGGAGGAAGAGGGCAAGGCAGCTCCCCACATTTTCCCCTTGAGGGGGTGTCAGGGAGGGGCCTAAAGCCACCAGAGAAGTCACCCCCACCCACGGCCCTGGGTTCCCAGGCCCAGGACCCCAGGTTCCCAGGCCCAGGGCCCCAGAGCCCAGCCTCACCTTGCGCACAGACACACGGAACACGCAAGGGTCCAGCAGGCCCGTGGCTGGGTTGGCGCTCATCTTACACACGAAGGTGAACCTCTTCCGCCAGCGCACGCAGTTCTCCTGCACCTCCTCCCTGCAGACCAGGCCAGACAGTGAGTGTGAGACAGCTGGGCAGGGTCCACGCTAGGGGGCCTGTACCAGCGGAGGGAGAGAGCCCTCACTTCCCACTTCGTATCACAAGTGACGGTATTTTCACAAGAATTGCCAGGCTCCTGCTGGCCACCTCCCGTGGCCCACATCAGACTTCTAGGCTTCGGCCAGGGGAACACCCCAGGTGAACTCCTGGCCCTCAGCCTGGTCCTGCCAGACTCCAGCCCCTCTTCACCACTGGTAACAACAGCAGCAACATCCAACGGCCATGTCCATCTGGAAACGGCTAACCCGCTGCTCATGTGGCGTGCCTGGCACTGTCCAGAAAACTGAGAAGCCGTGGCCGTGGGCGGGGGCTCAGCTGAGTGGCAGAGCTCCTGCCTAGCACAGGTGAGGCCCCGGGTTCGAGCATTAACGTCACATCAAAATAAACAAAACAGAGGCAGGCTGCTCATCTACAACTGCAAAACAAAAAGGCCACGGTCACTGCGCCTGCCTGGAGTGCAGACAGGTGATCGTGCCCAACTCTCCTGACCACTATCAGCAGATTCCAGGACCCAGGTGCCCTGGAGCCGTGACCCCCTCCAGAGGCCCAGCGCCGGCAAGAGCAGAACAGAATGGAACACAAGCTGCCCAGCTCTAGGCCCCCGGCTTCCCGGAACTGACTGGGGTTTGGCCGTCCCCGAGTCCCTCCTAGGCCCAGGAGCACAGCCACACAGGCAGACCCAGCACCCTTTCCTGGGGAATCAGAGCGATGGGAGCCACTGAGCCGAGCTGGGCCAGCTGCTGTGGGGGCAGCAGGAGCCCATGAGCCTGCCTGGCCTCATCCCATCCACCCGGCAGAACCTGTGCTCAGGAAAGGGTGGCTGCGGAAGGGTGGGGGCGGGGTGAGAGACCATATCTCAGCTCATCCCACCTAACCGGATGGCCAAGCAGACAGCTGAGGAAGTGACCTCTCTGCACCCTGGGTGACCCGAGGAGCTCAGGTTAGCCACCTGATGGGGCCTGAGGGTACAGAGTCAGAGAGCGCGGCAGAGAGGTATCCTCTGAGCCCCCAAGCTTGCTCTGAGGGCACTAAGGCCCCCGGAGAAAGCCTACACAGCCTCATCCAAGATCACAGCCCCAAGTCTGACAGGCAGAGAGGCAGGGCTAGAACCAGGACTTGGCTCATAGGCCCAGAGCCCAGGAGAGCCAGGTGGGCAGGCCCCACAGGCTCATGGGGCCAACAGTACCCTGCTATGTCCCTGAGACACCCAGCCATGTCCATCTGGAAACTGGCTCATAATTCCTCAAAAGGTTGAACACAGAGTCACCAAATGATCCAACAATTCCACTCCTAGGTATACAGCAACAGAAATGAAACCCATGTCCACAAAGACTTGCACATAAGTGGTCAGCAGCCAAAAAGGGAAAGCAATCCAGATGGCCATCAGTGGGCGAACAGATAAATAACACGTGGTCCAGTCACATGATGGAATATTAGTGGGCAATAAAGAGAAATGAAGCACGTCACATGCTACACCGCTGTTACCCTTGGAAACATCAACAGTGAATGGCTGGAGCAGACACAGGGGCAACAGCGCATGGTCTCACTTATGTGAGATGCCTAGAAGGGTAAATCCATGGCAGAAAGGAAACTGGGGGTTGCCAGGGCTGGGAGAGTTGGGGAGATGAGTGACAGTTAATGGACGTAGGGTTTCTTGATGGAGTGACGAAAAGGTTCTATGAATAACATAGTGATGACGGCATAACCTGTGAATGTTAAAAACCACTGAAAGGCTGGGGATTCAGCTCAGTTGGTAGAGTGCTCGCCTTGCATGCACAAGGCCCTGGGTTCAGTCCCCAGCACCATAAAAAACAAAACAAAACACATACGCATACCTGTAATCCAGAGACTCAGGAGGCTGAGGCAAGAGGATCACAAGCCTTAGCAATTTAGTGAGGCCCTAAATAAAAAATAAAAAGGGCTGGGGATGTGGCTCAGTGGTTAAGCACCCCTGGGCTCAATCCCTAGTGCCAAAAAAAAAAAAAAACCAAAAATAAAAACACCACTGGACTGCAGGCTGGACTGCAGGCTGGGAATGGCATGCCTGAGGCCCCGGGTTCACCCCAGCACCGGAAACAAAATCAAAAACCCCCACTGGGTTATGCACTTTAAATGGGTGAATTGTATGGTGTGTGGATTATCTCTCAATAGAACTGTTCCCCTACCCCTAAAAATATATATGGTGGGTCAGGTAGAAATAGGGAGGACAGTACAGGGAAGGTGGGTGCTGGGCAGAAGTTCAAGGCAGTGGCTGCTACTTCAGGTGGGTGGCTGGTGATGGCCTTTATGGCAGTGACGTTCGAGCAAGGCTCACAGTGAGGGACGGTGTGAGTGTGAACAGCAAGTACAAAGGCCCTGAGGTAGAAACGAGCACAGAAGCAGGTAGCTGGAGAGAGGCCAGCAGGGAGACGGGTAAGGGAGAATGGGGTGAGGTCCTACTGGACCTCCAGGGTCACAGTGAGGATGCTGGATCTCATTGGAAGTGACTACTTGCCCCATGGACTGTGGCTTAGGCAGAGGCTGAGAGCAGACACAGAAGGGAGGCAGAGGAGCAAGACAGAACAGAGCCAAAGAGGCCGAGCTCAAGCCTGAAGAGAGGGAGGCGGGCATGGCCGGCGCGGGCAGACCTCAGGCCTCACCCACCCGCGGGCAGTGCTGGAGGCTGTTCAAACAGCCAGGGGAGGTGAGGTAGTGCTCGGAACCAGAGCAGGAAGAGGTGTGGGCTTTCTCGTCCCCTCTGGAGACTGCCAGGGGACGCCCGGTCAGGAGGCCCGAGGCCCACGTGTAGTTCCTGTCAGCCCTGCCAGGTCAGGCCTGGGAAAGCCACAGGGAGACCTTCCAGGCTCAGGTGACAGGCGTGTCCCCTCCTTCTGCAGGAAGGTGAGCCTGGGTAGGGCCACAGGATTAGTGTGGGGCCTCTGTTCTGTTTCTGCAGGCCGATTAGATGCCACCACTCCCACGGGAAGAAAGGTGCAGCCGCACCCTGGCCCACCCCGGGGTCACAGCAAGGTAAGATAAATGCCACAGGGGCAGCTCCTTCCTGGAGGCCTACTGCGCCCCCCCACACACTTCAACGACAGGAGACTCTTCCTGGCCCAAGTTTCATATGAGGAAAGGGAGGCGCCAATGCTCCACAGCCCACCCCAAATCCCACAGCTATGGGCAACAGAGCCATCTGGACCCCAGCTCATCTTTGCCCAGGGCCTGGGTCACAGCCCTAAAGCCACAGCTGCCACCAGGACAGCACAGGCTCCCCATCAGACCCGGGGTCCCTGCAGAGGGAGGGAGCTGGCCCGAGACCTGATTCACTCAGAACCTTTTATGAAGCACCCACTGCACGCCCGGCACCCAAACCCTAAGACACGAGTAGTAAACAGCAGGCAGAGTCTTGCCTTCACGCGCTGGCACATGCCCAAGGGTGGCAAGTGCCGTGGGGGAAGGGAACTTGGAACAGAAGTGGGCAGTGCCCAGGCAAGGGGGACATGAGAGAAGGTGGCCAGGGAAGGTCTGAGCAGGAACATCACCGCGGAGCCCAGAGCTGCAGTGAGAGGGAAAGCAATCCTGGCTGAGGAACAGGAGTGCAAAGGCCCTCAGGCAGGACGCCTGCTGCCACTGTGGAGCCGTGAGGGGCCTGTGTGGCTGGTACAGAGGGAGCAAGGAAGGGACAGAGGGGAGGGAAGGGAGATCGGAGGGGAGGCTCAATCCCAATCTTACAAAGGGACCATGTGAAGACACTGGGAACCTGGAGCCCCGCCTGTGCAGGAGTGGCCACAGATGGAGGGTTCACGTTCACATCTGAGGAAAAAGCCAAATGTGCAACAGGGGACTGACCACTCAACCGGGTCAAGTGAGCAAGTGCCAGAAAGAAGGGGGAGGAGGGTGGTGGTCTGCTCACCAACAGGGAGGGACAGCCATCGCGGTTCAAACAAAATGCAGAAGCGTCCCACATTTTTTAAGTGACATGTACAAATGTCCATGTGCACAGAGAAAACTGGAGATGTTCACATGGCACTGCATAGACTGGGCCTGCCGGGAACACTGTTGGCCAGGCACAGTGGCACCCAACATGTGTCCCCAGTGACTGGGGGTGCAGTGAGCTCACTAGCTTGGAAAGAGCGAAGGTGTGAAATAACTAAGCAAGGGGCTGGGGATGTGGCTCAAGCGGTAGCGCGCTCGCCTGGCATGCGTGCGGCCCGAGTTCGATCCTCAGCACCACATACAAGCAAAGATGTTGTGTCCGCCGAAAACTAAAAAATAAATATTAAAAAATTCTCTCTCTCTCTCATTCTCTCTTTCTCACACTTAAAAAAAGAAAGAAAGAAAGAACTAAGCAAATGAGGAGCTGTGGAGAAAACTCAGTAATAAGATGGTTATTAGGAAAAACAAGCCAGTGTGCATCCCCCTGCTTGCCCTACTAATGGGGCTCAGAAATGCAAATTTTTTTTTTCTTTTTTTGGGAGGCGGGGTGGGGGTGGGGAGATGGATGGGACCAGAGATTGAACCCAGGGGCACTTAACTGCTGAGCCATATCCCCAGCCCTTTTTATTTTGAGACAGGGTCTCATTAAGTTGCTTAAGGCCTTGCTAAATTGCTGAGGTTGGCCTTGAACTTGCAATCCTCCTGCCTTAGCCTCCTGGGTGGCTGGGATTACAGGTGCGTGCCACACGTCCAGCCAGAAATGCAATTTTAAAATGACAAAATCTCAGGTTGCACAAGTCCCTGGATTCAATCCTAGTACTAAATAAATGAGTAAAATAAAATGACAAAACCAAAGCCCAGAGGAACAGATCATTTCAGCCCAGGGAGGCCCAGAACCCTGGCTCCCCAGACGTAGCTTATTCACACTGGTGTAAGGGGACAAAGGACAGAAGGAAGGCGGCAGCTCATCAGGTCTGTGGTGCAGGTGAGGGATGCCACCATCGTTTGGTCCCAAGAGTTGTGCCCAGTTAATTGAATTTAAATTGAAAAAGGAGACGATGGGATGAGGGTAGGAAGGCAGGGTATAAGCAAAGCGTGAAGTACCAGAGGCCTGAGTCCTGGGCCACCCCCTGCCGAGGCACTGCCAGTTGGCCCCACCAGTCAGGGTTTAGGGCGTGCTTCCCAGTTCCCACAGCTGGGGACAGGTAATTAGAGAGACTGGTTTCTTTTTTAGCTATAGGACACACAATTAGACGTGCAAATCCCAGCAAGACAGGGCGAGCCCTCCCTGGGCCGCAGCCACTGTGACCGTGGCAGAGGCAGAACCCAGCTATTTCTGAGCTGCCCTGAAACAGAGTGGAGCCCCCCACCAGCGGATATCCTCAGAACCTCCCCACTCTCCTGGAACCTGGACCCAGCTGCTAAGCTGGCTCTCCGTGACGCACCCATAGAAACCTGCTGTGGATGCTCGTTGAGGGTGTAGGGCATGATGTGGGCACACCTCCTGGAGAGCCCGGGTCAAGTGGGGAGGCAGCTGCTACAGTCTCTGACAGAGGACAGAGAACACCAGCAGAGCAGGAATGGGGCTGCTCCGGTGGCAGTGATGTCAAGGGACCTTAAGTCTGAGGGGGGCTGGATGAAGATCTGGGAGAAAGATGTCCCAGGTAGCAGGAAGAGGACAGGAAAGATCCAGAAGGAAGGAGGTAGCTCTCACAGAGCTGAGAGAAGGCCAAGAACAGGGCCAGACTGCCTGGAAGGTCTAGGGAAGCCCCATCTCTGTGAGCCTCGAGTTGTCTGTGAAGGGTGGTCTCCCTGCACTGCATGGGGCCCTTGGGTGACTCTACGGTGCCACGTCCTGGCTCCTTTCTACAAGGCTTGCCCAAGATACAAAGAATTCTGCCAAAACAGTATCTTTGTGGCCACATCTTCAGAGCGTCCTCCTCACTGGGTATCAGGAGACGAGGGAGGGTCGTGGGCCACCATCAGGGCCCCATGCAGATAGGGACCGCATCTCCTGTCTTTATTGCAACTGCTTCTCTCCCCAGAACCCAGGAGAGAGTAAAGCCAGAGCTGTGTGCTCTCCCTGGGCAGGGCCTGCTCGGAGCACGCTCCCCTCGGCCTCCCCTCAGCCACCAACATGAGGCATCCTGTGCTTGAGCTCCTTCTTCATTTATCACATGACCAATGGATACCTGCAGTCCTGTTAAGATGTGCCACTATTGTTCCCATTTCACAGATGAAAAGGCTGAGGTCCAAGGGGGAGGGGAGGTCCAAGGTTACACACCAGGGCTGGATGCTGCCTAAAGCAGCCCACCCTCAGACTCCCAGACTCCTCCTTTCCATTTCCCTGAGTCAACTGCTCTCGACAGCAGGAAAGTTAAGTGGATGTCTGGAAGAGGGGGATGCAGGCCCCAGGCTCCCAGCAACCAAAGGCTATGAAGAGGTCTCAGAAGCTGTGAAGGGGGGCAGGTCAGACTGCAGTGAGTTACCAACCTCAGCTTCTCAAATGGTGAAATTTGGGCCTCCTAGTAGGGGCCACCTTGGATTTAAGGCTCCATGGTTTGCCAAGGTCAGCTCTCTGCCACGTCCTCAGCAGCTGCAGCACCAGTAAGTACAACAAGAATCCAGAGCCTTGGCCCTGGGTGGGTCTCCACCATGCGGGTAACAAGGGGTCAATGCCATGGGAGCTACTTCCTGGGCACAGACTGCCAGGCACCAATGGGCCCATGAGGCCTCTTCTTTGAGTTACAGCTTAAGTGCAGTGGTGACTGGTGGTCACGGCAGGAGCAGAAAGCCCTGCAGAGGGAACCCCAGGGACTAGTGGGGAGCCCAGCCCTCATGATGGAGCTACGGTGCAGGACCACCCTACCACCGCCTAGCACTTCACCTCTCCAGCTGCAGCACCGTCAGCCCAGCACTCTCACCACCAGTGTGCTTGGCATGGGGCCCTGCCTGGCAAGAGCACGTGCTCAACCTCGCACGCAAGAGTGGAGTGGGGCCAGCAGTGAGGGCCACTCAGACTCAGGGAGCATGAACAGATCCACTAGCTTCTCACAGATGAAGACTCCCAGCAGGCCCGGTCCCAACGGTAGACTCTGGGACAGAGCTCCTCTTTGAGGAGCTGCTCTGTGCATTGTGGGATGTTTAGTAGCACCTGCCTGTGGCACAGCTCCACGTATGACCAGGAACGTCTCCAGACACTGCCAAATCACCCCCAGTTGAGGATTGCTGCTGTAGGCCTTGGAAGACACTTCAAACAAGCCCTCAGGTGATTCTGGGGTGGGGGAACTGGCAGCCATGAGACCTGAGAGAGCACCAGGGACTGCCCAGGCCCAGCTGTGCTCCTGGGTCCCTAGGAAGGCTGGTCTCATTAATAATAATGGTAATAAGGGTCACCTAGCAAACTCCATCGTGTGAGTCCCTCCTCTACCATGCAGCCACCCATCCTGGGCCCTGCCTACTCCCAGCAAGCAGATCCTGGAGTTGGCCGAGTTCCCGGAGGAGCAAGCGGCTGCAGTGACAGACGCAAGCCAGGTCCCAGCTGATGAAAGTAGCCCAGGCCGGGCAGCGAGGGTCAAAAAGTAAACTATTTAAATCCACAACATGTGCCAGCGCTTCCACGAGGAGAAGAGCGCAGCCGCCTGGGGAGGAGCCCACCCGGAGGACCAGCCAAGGCGTCCGTCCAGAGGCTGCGGGGCGGAAGAGCCAACGTGGCAGCCCAGCAGCTCTGGCCTTTGCCAGGAGTTCAGGGCCACGTGCAGGGGAAGCAGCTTGTTAAAAGTTCTGGCATGGCCAGCCCCTCCTCCCGCAGTGAGACAGCAAGAAGTTCCTAGAAGCCAAGCCACTTGGGGCCTGATGCTGGAGCACTCAAAGGAGCCCTCTGGAGCCCCACGCTGCCTTCTTCACTCCTTAACAATGGCTGAGGGATTGACAGATGGGCAGGGAGTGGAAGCTGGCAGCAGCAAGTGACCAAACAAGCAGAATGCACAGCACACTGAGGCTTTGCAAACCCCAAGACAGACGAGGGGTGAGAGATGGGTCAGTCACTCAGGCTTGCAGGGGGTGGGATTAACAGGGTTAAAAGTAAGGATTCTGGAGTCAGACCACCTGGGCTTGAATCCTGATGCTCTCCAGCCAAATAACCTTGAGAATGGTCTTCAAATAACCAGCATAGGCAGGTGCCAGCAACCCTGCTTTACAGACCCAGGCAAGCAGCCACCATGCTCTGTCTTCTGCCCCCAGAGTCCTTTTTATTTTTTATTTTGAGACAGGGTCTTGCTAAGTTGCTTAAGACCTCACTAAATTTTTGAAGCTGGCCTCGAATTTGTGATCCTCTTCCCAGGTTACTGGGGATTACCGGTGTGTGCCCCCACACCTGGCCGACTAGCACTGTTGTCCAGGCTCCAATCTGTGAATGTGATTCTCAACTGATGCCAGGAGTTGCTCCTCTTACAAGAGCAACCCACAAGGGACAGCAAGTGAAGGGTCCCAAAGTAAAATGCTAGGTTGGGGTGTGGCTCAGTGGTAAAGCATCTGCCTGACAAGCACAAGGCCATAGGTTCAATCTTCAGCACAGAAAAAAGAAAAAAAAAAAGTAAACAGCTGGCTTTGACCTGAGCAAAGGTACCCCCACCACCCAGTGTGGCCCAGCCTGGCTCCTGATTCCTGGGCATTTTCCTGTGTGCTGGGGGCTTCTCGAGCATTGACTTCCTGCTTCTACTTCACAGATGAGGACATCAACAGGGAGTGCAGGCACTTGCCACAGATCACACTGAGGTGAGAGGTGGTCTGCACTCCCAGTCCCCATGCTGCAGGATCCCTGAGAAATCTGCTGAGAATGGAGCCATTCTCAGGAAACTGTCTTACAGCAGCATGAGTTATCTGTCACACTGGCCTCTGCAAACAGGCTCATGCCGAGTGAGAGATGTTCACTGGGTCAGAATGCAGGGTTGGTGGGATATGACCTGGACCAAACCCAGCAAGACCCACTGGTGCTGGGGAACAAGTGAGGTCAATCCAGGTTGCAGGGAGATGTGAGGAAATGCTCCCCACAGGCTGGTTTAGCAAAGTGCCCAAGATCAGCTTCCCATTGCTGGGCACTTGCTACAAGTCAGGCACTAAACCAAGAGCGTGCCCTGCTTGACCTCCCCAAATCCACAGCCCATCGCTCCCATGTCACAGGCTAGAAATCTGAGGTCACAGGTGGTGAAGTCACCTATGTAAGGTCTCCTGGATAGTAGAGTCTGTGATCTGAACCCATCTGTCTGATCCTAGACCCCCATGGACCTCCAGGACTGAACTAGGCCAGAGGCCCCAAGAATTCAAGTGAAGACACAACAACCATCACACTGGTCTGTGGTAGCGACCTCCCCTCCAGGACCCTCGACTGCAGCACAGAGAGCTACAGTGCTGAACCTGGTAGGGGACTGCCCTTCCTCAGCCTGTCAGATGCTCAGCAGGCCCACCACAGAGGCATGGGAAGACAGAGACACTGGGGTCCAAGATCAGGCTTTGCCACCCAGTGGACACTTGACCTTTCTGGGCCTCTTTCATCACCTGTCCCTGTCTTGTGGAGTTGCTACCAAGCACAGAGTGTGCACCTATTATGGTTTAGATGTGAGGTATGCCCCCAAAGATAGGGTTAGGAGAGCCAGAACCTAATCCATGCATTAATCCCCGATAGAGTTCAACAGAGTTCGACTGGATGGTAACTGTAGGCAGGGAGGCTGGGGCTGGGGGAGGTGGGTCCCTAGGGGCATTCCTTTGGGGTTTATATTTTGTCCTGGTGAGGACAAAATATAAACTCTGCTTCCTGGTGCCATGTTCCTAGCTGGTTTCCTCTGCCAAACCCTTCTGCCATGATGCTCTGCCTTACCTTGGGCCCAAAAGAACGAATTCAGCCGTCTATGAACTGGGACCTCTGAAACAGGAGTGCTAAATAAACTTTTTCTCCTTTGGGGCAGGGCCTAGCCCTTCAGCAGTAACCACAGAAAGGGATGTGGAGCTCCAGAGAGCACGCAGAGCCCCTAAGCCAGTCCCCTTCCCTGACCCAGGACCAGTGATCTGGTCGTCTCCCCAGGCCTCCAACCAAGCTGGCTGGGCAGGTGGCCCAGGCACATGCAGGCGCCCCTGGCTGACTCACCCTTGGGTGGTGTTTGATTCACCAGAGGAGACAGGGGGAGAGAGAGAAGGGAGGATTCCCATTCCTGGGCCTGGTTTCCTGAAGGACTGGACTCAGGTCCTGAGGGTACCTCTGTCCTCTGCACCCCATCCTCCAACCTGGCCCATTCTGAGGGTACCCCCTCTACATGTGAGCTTCCTCTTCTGGGCCTGAGTCAGATAATGGTGAGAGCAGAGCCAGTCTCCCAGAGCAAAGGTCCCAGAGGCAGGGCCCCTGCTGTGTTTACAACTACCTCCCCTGTCCCAACACCAGTTCCCTGCACACAGTAGGTACCCAGGAATGTCTGCTGGCCACACAAGAGCCTCCCTAGCTTGCTCCACAGGGCTGCCCAACACCTTCCTGCGCCACTCCCAGGCAGCAGCTTTCCAGCTGGGCTCTCCCCACCTCTCTGCAGAGTCAAGAATCATCACCATCGTTGGTTCTGCCACCAGGTGTTCCCACTGATCCACAACCTCCCTGTGGCTCCTGAGATTTCTCAGGTGACCATGAAACAAGTAGGGACTGCTTTTCTTCACAGTCTGACACCAACTCAGACCTGTTTTTCCAGTCTTTCTTAGCAGCTCCCAGGGATTCTAACCACAGGACAAAAGGCTCAGGGTCAGGCAGGACCACAAGGGCCTTACTCACCATTTTCCACCTCCTCCGTGGACACCTGATTCTCTGAAAATGGCCAGTCCCTGCCTCTGTTATTCACTCCACATGCATTTAGAGAGTGCTTACTACAAACCGAGTTGGACACTGGGGACTCCTTTGAATAGGCCAGGTCTTAGGCTTGCCTGCAGCCAACATCTGGGTCCAGCTATAACATGTGACCCTCTTTAGCCAACTCAACCCCCTTAGGAACTGCTGCAGTCCAATGCCACCCTTCTCTGGCTCTCAGAGCGAGCACATCAAAGGCCAACCCCAAAGAGAG
The DNA here is from genome assembly GCF_021218885.2 of Marmota monax. NCBI lineage: Eukaryota > Metazoa > Chordata > Mammalia > Rodentia > Sciuridae > Marmota > Marmota monax. Next base: position 20,558,797 of record NW_026692912.1, read on the forward strand.
GGTTTGGGGCAGCACAAGCAAAGTGGTGATGTCCCCCTCCCCTGTTCTGCTCAGAGGTCTGAGATGGATGTGTCTAATGGTCTCCCCTGTGCATGGGCCCCAGAAAGGGACCATGCATCTTGGCCAGGCAGTGGCCCAGCTCTAATCACAATTGTTTGAATGGGTGAACCTCGTGAAGACAGAAGAGAAACTCCAGGAGAAAGGGAGAAACGTAGGCTTTTCTTTTCTGCTCCCAGCCCTGGGCCCCCTCTGTCCATTGCCCTGGATTGATACCAACCACCACCAAACCTTTATCAAACACAGACTTTATCAAACACAGGGTCTATAATGGGCACATAACAGGCATCACCCATTTCGTCCAGGCACCACAGAGGAGCTTACTATCCATTTCACAGATGAGGAAAGTAAGGCTGAGAGACCCAGCAGCCTGGCACCTTAGGAGCCTACCAAGCTTCAGAACTGCCCCGTAAGCCCTGCTGGGGTTTGCAAGAGACAGAAGAAAAACTCCCAGCCAGAGAGGACTGCCGGCAGCCGCGAGGCAAGGTACTGTCTTATAAACCAGAGTGATGCTCACGGGTCAGGACGGTGCAGGTTGGCCTGCTCAACATCCCGAGGACCTCCCCCAGGCTTCCTGATGCCCAAAGAGGTGCCTCATTTTTGCCTAGAGGTGCGGGGCATCTGGAGACTTGTTTCTGGCACAGAAAAGTGCAGCTCAGGGTACATATTCATGAAACTAACCTCCAGAAGCAGAATAGGGCAGGCCCAGAAGCCCCTTCCAGACGTAACCCTCACCCAACCTGTACTGGACACTTCCAAACGTTATACAAATGTCATCACACCACCTGTCTCAGCCTTCTTTTTATTATTATTATTATTATTGTAGTTGTAGATACATACAATATCTTTATTTTATTTATTTATCTTTATGAGGTGCTGAGGATCGCACCCAGGGCTTCACAGTCTGACACCAGGGGCTCTGCCCCAGCCCCAGCCTCAGCCCCGCCCCGCCTTCTTGTTCTACAGTGTCTGTGTGCTGGTCCTCAGGGGCAGCAGTGGCAGAGGGTGCCTTGAGTTCTGCTTTCAGTCACTCCATGATGACTGGGTGGGGAGCGTCTCAGCTGACACTCACCTGCCCTTCTGTGACCTGCAGCCCCAGCAGGCCACCTTATACTGTCCTTGGTGGTTCTAAAATACAAACTTTACTCTGATTCCACCTGTTCCGAGCTCCCACCCCTCAGATGGAACCCCTCTCCAGGCCCTTGCCTATCCCAAGCCCACTCCCAGGCCACCGGCTCTTCACCTGGGGCTGTCCTCTAACCCCACCCATCCCCTGGACCCAGGCCAACATCTTTCCTTGGGACCGTCACTGGAACTCTAACTAGATTCATGTGCCTCCCCTACAGAAGGGATCCTGGAGGGGGCTGCAATTGCAGGGCCCAGCCAGGGCCCCAGCCACAGAAGATGCCCAGGAAATGATCACAGAGCAACTAGAGGGGGACTACGCAGAGCACAAACCACAGGTGTGCTGCCCCCACATGTGTGCAGAGAGTCTGGTTCTCAGAGAGGAAGTGGTGAGACGCAAGGCTGTTTTGCAGGTGGAGAGGACCCAGCTGGGCACCCCCAGCCCAGGCTCTGCAGCCCCTCTCAGCAGGTTTGGTCTGTTTTTACCTTACAGAGGCCTGGCCATGTGCTAAGCACAAACACCCTGATCTCAGGGAGCCCTCCTGCCCCCAAGTGAGCATCCCCACGTGGAGGAAGAAGCTGAGGCTGCAGGGCAAAGCCCCTGGCCGTGGTCGGAGAGTGACCCAGCATTGCCAAGGTACAACTGTGGCACCAGGCCCCTTCCCCCATCCCCAGCCTGCTGTGAACTTTGCTGTCCCTGCAGGACAGTCACCCAACTCCCGCCAGCAGGGCCCTCAGCTGCCTCTCAGTCACAGCCTCTGAGGCCATGGTGGCACCCAGCTGCCTGGTGCGTGGGTGAAAGCTGCTCCTGACACAGACTGATACCTCCAGCACAGGCTAGGGGAGGGGCTGGGCTCAGCAGCTGGCAGTGGCTGCCACACAGTCCCTACCAGCACCCTCACTGGTTCAGAGCCAAGGGAGCAAAGTCCCAGCCTGGCTGCAGGGCACAGTGGTACAGGGTGCAGTGACTCATGCCTATAATTCCAGCAACTTGGGAGGCTGAGGCAGAAGGATTACAAGTTTGAGTACAGCCTTGGCAACTTAGTGAGACCCTGTCTCAAAAATAAATAAAAAGAGGGCCAGGGGTGTACCTCAGTAGCATGACCCTATATTCAATCCCCAGAACCAGGGGGAAAAAATAAAACAGTCCCAGCCCAGGGCAGCACCAGTCCACAGCAGCAGGCCCCAGAACTGAGGTGCAGGGAAGGCCACTACTGCCCAGGAAGGACCCACAGCCTGGGAAGGAAGCCAGACACATGGATGAGGACCAGTGCCCTGAGATGAGGGCCTACAGGTGTGACAAGGCCAAAAAGGCGAGGGAAGGCTTCCCAGAGGAGGTAGCTCTTGGGCTAGGCAGGAGTGGGAAGGGAGAACAGAGGACGAGGCAGATGCAGGACAAAGAGAAACCAGAAGGGCAAGGGGTGAGTGAGGGCCCGGAGGCCCCGGGCTCTCTCACCTATGCCCCTGCCCACCAGCAGGCTGACAGCCAGGGCCCACCACCGCTTGTCTCCTGCCTCCCAGAGCAGTCCCTGAGCTGGCCGTGCAGAGGCACTGCATATGGGGCAGATCCAAGCTAACGAGGCAAGAAAGCATGCAGCCCCTCGCCTGAGCTCAGATACCAGGCACGTTCCTTGCCTACTCACACCCCTGCAGGGGGCAGAGATTTGGCCCTGAGCAGGAAGTGCCCTTTCCTGGCAGCACCCCATCATCCTGGCCCACAGCAGAATACCAGCTACCAGGGGCAAGTGGGGCACATCATCTGGCACAGCTGGGACTCAGCCCAGAGACAGGAGGGCAGACCTTAGCATACATTGTGTCCACCATGGGCAGCGGCCAAACTGGACGCCTGACAGGTGTTATCTCACCACATCCTCCCCGGAACTCTGCGAGGCAGACTCTGTGCTTCAAGAGAGGGTCACAGAGGAGGCTGGGATCTAAAGTCCCTTGCCCAAGGTCACAGGCAGTGAATAGCAGGTCAAGGGGAGAGGAGGGCAAGACAAAAACCCAATAGGCAAAGAGAATCTCTTATCAGAGCTCCTTCCTCCAACCACTGAACCAAGCTGGCCGGGCTGGGGATGAGGACTGTCCACTGCCAGTTAGCAGCTGGGCAGGGTGGGGATGTGGGAGTTTGGGGCCTACATTTGAGAGTTCTTCCCAGCCCTGGGTGTCTGCAACCTTAACCCTACGAAGTCACCAGGGCCAGGAACAGGCTGGGCAGCGTCAGCCAACCAAACAGCAGCCTACCTCTGCAGCCTGAGGACAGGTCTGGTGTCCGCCCAATCCCAAGCACTTGCCAGGAGAGGTGGATAATGAGCAGCCAACCCCCTCCCCACCCACACTAGCTCTAGGTCTTGTCTTGTCTTTTCTTTTTAATTAATTAATTATTTGTTCTAATTGTCTAGGTCTTTTCTAAGCAAATCTGGCAGCTCTCCCCTGCTCCAACCTTCCCATGGCTGCATGGTGAGAGGAGGCCAGATCTAAACTGTCGCCACAGTACTACTGCCAGGTCTCCACTCCAGAGTCCCTAGGCTCCTAAGGTCTGTACACAGACTTGCCAGCAGCTATCCCAGTACCCATATGCAGGGCTCCTTGAAAGCAAGTTAGGACTCCCAGGTACTAAGAGGGTTCAAAGTCACTCTGGGCCTCCGGCCACCTCCATGCACGCAAAATGGTTGCTGCTAAGAATCCCAGGCCAAGGCATCTCCCAGAATGGAGCTTCAAGCAAGGAACAGGACTTAGAGAGCAGCTCTGGCTCCATGGAGCCTGGTGACCTGGGTCAGGGCTGCTGCCAGGCTGGCACCTGCTAACAATGTGGCCAGCTGGCATCAAAAGTCAGGTCCAAGGAGCAGACATTAAGGCCAGGCAGAGGCTGGGCAGCTTCAGGTCTCACCTTGGCCACCAGCAGCCTGACGTGACCTTGAAGGGAGCTGGCAATTGACCTGGTGCCACAACCTTGCTGACCCTTCTGGCCTCTGTGGCTACTAGCTTGGCCCTGTCCACTTCCCCGCCAGAAGGACTTCTCTCCATAGGCCTCTCTGTCCCCATGCCTGCATACAGAAGGCTTCCATAGGGGCCCCAGGGACTAGGCTGGTCCAGGTAAAACAAGGGACGAAGATCACACCAGGAACCCAAGGGTGTGCTGGTGGGGTCAGAGGAACCCTGGGCAGGAAGCCCACGTGAGGAGGCAGCTGCAAATTCCCTTAAGCCAAACAGCCAGGCAGCACTGCTGTCAGATCTCCCAACTTGAAAGAAACGGAAAGTCAGGATTTTTATGTGATCAACAACTCCTGGAGCACTGCATGGCTCCACAGAACCCCGGCTACGTGTGCCACTGTGCATACTCTGAATGTCCATCTTCCAGCACCTTCCACGCACTAGGCATGGTGCCGAGCCACTAGGGTGAAGAACCCCCCCCCCCAGGGCTGGACCAGCACTCCACCTCTCTCTCCAAGCCCCCTTCCATCATCTCTACCTGGCAGCTAAGAGCTACTGTCCTGGTGGGCAAAGCAGGCCACACTGCTCCCCTGCCCCTCAGAGGACTCCCAAAGCCAGCAGCCTGTCTCCTTTCCATCACTTACTCTGTCCCTTTCCTTCCCTCTCAGTACCCCAACCCACGAACCCACGAACGTGCCCTGCCTTATCCCCTAAAGAGGCAGTGCCTCAGGCCAGGGCCCTCCAGTCCACAGTCTTCCCACTTCTTCCAGGCCACGCCACGCAGCCTCGGGGGCTCCCATGCAGCACTCCCTCCTTGAGGAAGCCCTCCCTATGGCACTGACGAGCCCCGTCATGAGACAGTGAGCTATGTGAGGCCAGGACCATGCCAACCTGGATGGGCGCTCACTCGACACCTGATAATAAGTGGACACATGCCTGGACAGAAACGCCTCCCCAGCTGGTCTGCCAGGGGCTAATGGGATCCAAGAGGAGACTCCCCACATCTGTGAGGCTACAAAGTTCCCATGATGCCCGCCAGGCACACTGGCCCCACCCACTGGGAGTTCACAGGAACAGGGCGGTCTGGTCCTCTCATCTCTGGAAGCCCAGGACCAATGGTGAATACTGGGTCAAAGTGGAATGGAGGCTGCAACTGTAGCTCAGTGGCAGAGCACTTGCCTACCCACGTGAGACACTGGGTTCGATCCTCAGCACCACATTAAAAATAAATAAATAAAATAAAGGTATTGTGTTCATCTACACCTAAAAAACATAAATAAAAAATATATATTTTTTAAAAAGTGGAATCAGCTACAGCAGGGGCTGTAGCTCAGTGGCACAGTGCTTGCCTAGCATGTGTGAGACTGAGTTCGATCTTCAGCACCACATAAAAAAATAAATAAAATAAAGGCATGTTGTCTATCTATAACTATAAAACTTTTTTTTTAAAAAATGTAGAATGGAACCTGTCTGCTGGCCCCTCCTCCCTTCCCAGTGTCTGAGCCTCCACAGCCCAGGGCTCTGTCCCTGCTCCCCTCAGCCCCTTGGGACAGATCTGAGAATCCTTCTCCATCCTGCCTTCCCAAAGCTCCACACCAAGATATCCCTAAGAGCAGGCTCGAACAGTGGTAGCCTCAAGTGGCATTCTGCAGCTTTTTTCAAGGAGAGTGGGCAAGGCCAGTGGGCTCTGGCCAAGTGTATGGCACATGTGAGGAAAGACCAAGCCTGCCTGGCCTCCCCAGGGCTGGGCCTAAGCATAGGACCTCCGTCTGCAGAGCTGATCTGTCCAAGGCCTTTCTCCAGGGCCTCCCATCCCTGTGGGAACAAAGCCGCGCCCACAATAGGCAGGCAGGGCTTGTGTTTTGAGGGGTACTGAGGCACAGGGGACAGAAGTCAGGGCCAGACCAGTCTCCTCACGTATGCTCTTCCTATGAAGTGACCCTGACAAGTCACTGCTCTGCCCTAGGCCTCAGTTTCCCCACCCACTGGCTAAACAATGCACTCCCTTCCTCTGGCACTACGTGGGGCAAGCTAAAGGACCCATGCCAGCTGGGAGCAGAACCCTCTCAGAATATTTGAGATTCTTCCACCTCAGGACAGGTTGGCCACTTTCTGACTCAGACTTGGCTGGGACCTCTGCATCCCTCTGGGCCCCACTTGTTCCACCTCAGAAAAGCCTCCCAGACATACTTGGATCCCTCCACCTGGGAGGTGTTCAGGCTGGAACCCATTATGCCCCAGTGCTAGCCTCTTCCTGCTTCCAAATCCAGTGACCCCAGTCCCACCCTGCCTCAGGGTCCTGAGAACTCTTCATTTTGTGCCTCCCATGATCTAGTTCAGTTCCTCTGCACTACCCAGAACTGGACTTTCCTGTACCACCTTATCTATTGAAAAAAGCCTTCTTTAAAGGTCTGGAACGTCACATGGGTCTCTAGCTGCTCCTCACCCACTGCCACCATAGCAGGACAGGGTTTTGGAGCCAGACCTGCTGAAATTCAAGTCCTATCTCAGTAGTCTCCAGCTGAGTGACAGAGGCCTAGTCCTCCTGACCCCGGCACCCTCATCCATAGCGAGGACAGTGCCCTCAGCTCAAGGTGGTTATGGGGATTCAACTGACCATGCGTTTGAGGAGTTCCTTGACATGCAGCATATGCACAGGCCAAAGGACTTTAAACCATGATAAAAGAATTTCCCCATCTGCCATTTCCCACCTGGTGACTTCTATCTGATCTCAGTGCCTCTCCAGATGGCAAAGGATTAATGGGGATACCACTTGCAAAATACTCAGTACAGGGCCTGGCACACTGCACGGGGCTCCGAATGTGGTGGCTGTGAGGATTACTGTTCACAGGAGGTGTCGGAATGATAAGGCTGGGGAATGGTCCAGCCCCAGTGTACCACCTGCTATACCTGTTCAAATTGGGTCAGGCAGTGCAGAGTTCCCAGCTGTTGCCATGGCACCCAACACAGAGGGAAACACTCTGGCTAGGAGGGCGGGTGCTGCAGGGTGGGGCCTCAGGCAGTTCACTGTGACAGAGCCCATGCTGCCAACACTGGCTCTGAGCCATCTCAAAGGTCCCTGGGGTTGGGGGGAATGCACTACTGGATCTGGGCCCAGGATCTAACCAGGTCCAATCACCCCAGTCCTTACCCCAACTTGTAAACAATGGGGCCCTGGTGGTTTGGAGGAGTGGCCTGTGAGGCAGGGCTTCTGGGCTAGAGACCAGGGTGGATGGGGTGTGGGTGGAAGGAGGAGGAACCCAGAAGCCCCCATCTCTTGGGCAAAAGCCCAGCCAAAGCCAAAGTGGTTCTAAACTGGGTTCTGGTTCCAATATCACTGCTCTCTCCAGTCACACCTGCCCAGCAGCAAACAGGAACCCAGCACCTTGTGGGCCTCAATGTCAGCTCCTCCCCACTCAGGTTTCATCCAGGATGAGGGCTGGGAAAAGCTGTTTGGGCTCTGCTGGGTTCAGGGAATCTGAGGCCCCTTGCCAGAAGAGAAGGGAAAACAGAGGTGAAATCCAGACCATGTGGGCTAAGACCTGGAACTTTCCATACTTCCTGGATGAGGAGGCAGGTTTAGCACACAACGGAAAGGCTGACGGGTAGAGTGAGATTGGCTACAGGGCCTGGGAGGCCAGGCAAGACCTCAGGCTGGGGCTCATTATGAGTTCCTCCCTGGGATTCAAGATACTGTCCCCATCCTGGCTCACAGTAGGCACGCTGCTGATTCCAAGGGGATGTCCCCCTAAGACCTGGGCTGCTGTACCCCTCTGCTGCATCAATCTTCCAGACCAGACACAGTACATACATAATCTATCCCCCTTATAACCCATTTTACAAAAGGGGAAACTGAGGCTCGGGGGCACAACAGGGTAATGGTTAAAAGCAATCCTGAGTTTGAATCTACGTTCCATTTTATTAACTCAGGCAAATCATTCACTCTGTGCCTCAGTTTTCTCCTCAGTAAAATGGGGATGATAATCCTATGGGGCCAATGATAATCCTATGCCCTGGCCTCTACCTCTGCTCCATGACAAAGTCAAGGTATTGACAGGTGCTAGCAAAACAAGGAGCTCAGCAACAACAATTGCTGGCTCTTGTGATCTGAAAGGTTGGGTAACTCACCCAAGGTCACCCAGCCAATAAGTAGCCAACTCCAGGCCCTAGCTCTGAGCACAGCCCTCTGAAACCACGAGGCACTGTGTGGGGTGGCTGTAGGATCATAGGCTTCCCAGGCAACCAAGGATTGCTGCCACCCCCACCACAAGGGACAGCCCTTGTTCAAATTCCTCAGATAAGTAGCTCCCAGAACAGGGAGCTAGTGCACAGAAGAGGTACCCCACTCTGTGTGGACCAGAGATTCCAAAATCTGGTTAGGCAGCTCCCCTCTTCTTCCCCACCTCCCACTCAGAGAGCACTCCACCTCCAGATTCATCCAACAGGTCTCCAAACAGGCCAAGTCCAGTTGACACTGCTTCCTGCAAGTTCCCTGGAAAGCCACTTACTTCCTCCTTCTAGGCCTCAGTTTCTCCATTTGTAACACACACCGCCATCTCTGAATAGTGAGGCAGCTGCAGCTAACAGGCCCACAAGGCCTGAGGAGCAAAGGGCAGACAGGGTGGGGGGAGCAAGTGTCCCAGGCCATGGGCCAGGCCCTGCACCCCATTCTATCTACTCTGGATGAGACCTGTATCAGGCCCAATTTCCTAGAAGAAAAGGGAGCCCAGAAACTGCCAGGATTCGAATCCCCATCTTTAGGACTCCAAGGATCTCTCTGGACAGGCCAGGACTGTGAGACCCCAGGTGGGCCCAGTCAGCAAGTAACAGCCTGGGAGTTCCGTGACATTCAGCAATAAGCTGGGCAGCTAGACCTGACAGGGTGGGGATCAAACCTTCTTTCACACTGGGGAGCAGCCTACTGACAAGAGCCTTTGCAATGCAAAGTAGCCCAGCTCAAGCCAGAGGAGGACAGTCACTCAGAGGAGGCTGGACTGGCCAAAATCCAGCCACCACCCTCCAGCCAGACTGGGGAGTGCCTACAACCCGGCTTTCCCAGCCACAGTGGAAAGCCAGAGATCCTGTGGCTGGCTGGGTCTCTAAATCATATGACAGCCCCACTGGCCAGTTGGACTGCAAGGTAGCCTGGAACACCCCTTCCCTACCCACTCCTTCAAGGCCCAAATCCTACTGGGCTCTACATGCAAGTCTGCAGAATGGGCCTACAGGGCTGCATGCAGGGCCTGAAAAAACAGAACCTCAGGTATCTGGCTGGTCACCTGCAGACTGGTGACTGTCACTCTACCAACTTATTTAGGCCAGGTTCTGTCTTGTGCAAACCTGCCCCAAACACATAATGCCCAGGATCCTCCGGGCCCCAGGGGGGCTTCCACACTTGCCAAATGACTAGATCCCTGCCAGCACCACCCCCATCCCCTGCAGGCACGAACGCCCTAGCTCCTACCTTGACGACAAGCTGACAAAATCCCCGCCATCCAGCAGCCGGACCTTGCAGAAGAGGACTCCGTTCACGAACGGGACGGCTGTCAGCTCCTCCAGGGTGAAAGTGGTTTGGAATTTGAATTTCTTCTTCTTCATCAAGAAAGCCATGGGCGAGTTCCCTGAGTCTAAAGCCCCGAAGGCCAAATAAAAGGGAAGGGGTAGAAATCCCCAGGATTCCTTTCCTTACAACACACCCCCTCCTCCAAAACCCCAGAGCCGGATCCCGCCCAGATGGTGGCGGAGGCGGCCGAGCGAGCAGGGATCTGAGTCCGGAGCCCCAGGTCGGAGTGACCAGTCCAGTTCGCGGGCGGGCCGGCTTCACCCTCGGGCAGCTGGGTTTCGGAGGGGCCCGGGGCGGCCGGGGGCTTCACCAGCATGTAAACAGCAGGGCATGGCCCAGGAGGCAGGCGCTAGTGTGGCGGGCGGCGCGCGAGCGGCGGCGCGGACCTGCAGCATCCCGAGCCGCGGGCCGGGCGGGCCGGTGAGACCAAGGGTGGCGGGCGGCCCCGGCCCCGCCCCCGCCCCGCTGGCGACGGGGGAGGTGCCCTCGCTGCGCACACGCCCCCGCACCTGGTGCCAGGCGGCCCGCGCAGGTGAGGCCAGGGGTGGTGGCGAAGGACACCCACAGCACTGCCGGGACTCTGGCGGCCTCTCCGGGAGGCGGGCGGGGACGCTGCGGTAGGGAACGTCCGCCCGCGGGCCTCCTCCGGGCGAACACCGGGCAGCCAGGGGCGCCGCCTCCTCCTAGGTCCTGGGACCCGCGCCGCGGGCCCTGGCGAAACCGAGGCACCCTCCGGCCCGGCCGGTGGCTTCGCCTCGCCCGCCGCCTCTGCTCGGCACCTGGCGAGCAGCAGTGCCGCCGCCTGCGCCCCCGACGAGGCCGCCGGAGCCCGACGCTGCACCCAGCCGCGCCGAGCCGCTCCGAGACTGCCGAGGCCCTGCTCGGCCGCCCGCCGAGTGGCCGCCGCGCGCTGCAGGCGGGGCGTCGGCGGCCCAGCCCGCCCGCGATTGGCGGCCCGGCGGGGCGAGCGCGGAACACCATTGGTGCTCGGTGGTGTGGGGCGGGACTCGTGGGAGGCAGAGCCGCCCCTATTGGTGCGCCTTGCGGCCGAGCCCGCCTCATCGGGCAGGGCGGAACGGAGGGGCCGCAAGAGGGGCCCAGGCCGGGCAGTGGGAGGTCGCGAGGCGGGGAGCCGCGGCTAGCAGGGCAGAGAGGAGAGCGAGAGCAGAAGAAACAATGACGAGGAGAAACAGTCTGAAAACTGTGAATGGCACGGCCTTCCAAGGTCCTGCCAGACTTTAGTTCATTGAGCACTAAAGTAGGCTCTAAAGAGAGCGAGTCCCGTTTCTCAGAAAACTGACACGCAGAGAGGTGGCCCTAGAAGCTGGTTTCTTACCCTCGGAATCTGCGAAGTGTCTGCAAAGGCTTCGCCTGCCGTGAAGGTGACTTGAAGCAGTTCATCACGCAGCCTTGTGACCCAGCTTGTCTGATTCCTTGATGTTATCTAAGTCTTTTGTTGTCCTGTAGTTTCTTAAATAGTGTCACTGGCTAGATTTACTGTTCTGGGGATGGAGCAACTTCAGGAACTTCGGTTTCCCAAGGCCCTGGGGTATTTTGTAACTCATTCTTCCAGTCCCCAAATGTTTAGGGGCACTATTCTGAGCAGGGACCCAATGGGGAGCCTGGTGGTCTCGCCCTCACTGACCCCTCCAAGCTTAAGACCTGTGGAAAAGCAGACCTGGATATAAGCAGTAACAAATGTGGTGAATAAGAACTGTAGTAGGAGACATAGAGGGAGCTGGGGATCTCAAAGGAGGCACCTGGCATGCGGGGATGGAAGGAGACTCAGAGAGAAGGGTTCCTGCAGAAAGCAACCGAAGCCATCCTCAGGATGCATGCATTGGGTGGGACAGGATGCAGGCAGAAAACCACCGGAGGCCTGGCATACTGCATGGTGCTCACAGGAAGTTACCAGTACCTCTTTGGCTACATTGTGGTGATTTGAGGGGCAAGAGATGAGGCTAAAAAAGGCCTGTAGCAGCCTGATCTGCCAGTCTAGTAGACCAGTGTAAGAAGGAAACCACCAACATGTTTTGACCTGTAGGACTTGCTTTTTCTGGTAAGAAGCTTGCTCTGGCTTCAGGTGACGTGGAAGGGAGAAGATGGAAAACAGGTGGGTGAGGGGTCTGTTGTGATCAGAGCAAGAGGGGCTGGCTGCAGGACTTCAGCATGGAGAAATGAGAGGAGGATTCTGAGACATGGGCAGATTGGGCAGGACTGGAGCATGTGTTATGTCTAGACGTGTGAATGAGGACTCCCATCTCTGGTTTCTTCCTGCTTCCCAGTGACACTGGTGGGCCATCCATGCTTCTCTCATTGGTCCCATAATTTAGAAATAACAGCCAGATTGGAGAAAAATTATAATAGTAGATCCCCATGCTTCTTTGTATCCTTTTTACAGGCAGGGAAGTAGAGACATAGAGGATTTAAATCCCTTGACCTGAGTGCTGAGTGCTACACTGTGCTGTCCACAAGCACAGGGGGTGTGTTCTCATTAATCCTGCCTGGGCCTGGCTACCTGAACCCAGGAGGTAATTTCAGAGGCAGCCAGTCAAGGATATCCCAAGGCCTGGGTGACTCCTCAGCTGTGACCGAGAATAACCTCAGCCTCAGTCCTCTCCGACAGGAAGTAGGGTGGGCCTTGCTGCCAGGCTTAGCTCCATTTATCTCTCTGCAGCCTGAAGGCTGGGAACCCAAGAAGTTTCCCTTCCCTCATTTCCCCAATGGTGTCTGGGCAAAGCAGAGATCATGGTACCAACACAGGATGCTAAATTTCGGGTGAAACAAGCCCAAGTTAGAATCCTGGCTCTGGTGTATATTGGCAGTGTAGGCTCAGTTTGGAGCACTGAGGCTCTGGTGCTGCCAATGGGGAGGGATTTCAGTATGACATGGCTAAGATCACTTGTCCTGAAACTAGCAGAACTGAGTTCGAAATCCAGTTGGCATGCTATTGACCACTTATGTCACACAAACTTTGGGTATGATTTTATAGGCATAGAAGGGAATCTTCCATTTCTGATCCACGGTTTTTTCACTTGCAAAATGTGAATAAAAATATCAACCTTTCTATAATGTTGCAAGGACACCTTGAGGGTGTGTCTACAAAAGGCTCAGTCCTGGAAGGACAAGGGCATCTGAGCATGGTCGGTGGGGAGCTCCAGCCCAGCACTCCCACAATTCTCCAGTCCCCCCAGATTCCCAGGTATGGCCTATCCTTCTTCCCTGAGGTCCTGATCAGACACATAAACAACCCAACACCAAGCAAGACCTGAGGCAAGTTGTCTGGAGAAGGAAGTCCAAGAAATGTGAAAGAATGACTGGGTCTGGGGTCCTGATTCAGAAGGCATGCTCAAGGAAGGCCTCCTGGAGGTGTCCTCTCAGCCAAGTAAATAATAAGGGCTGGGCTGGGGATGTGGCTCAAGAGGTAGCACGCTCGCCTGGCATGCGTGCGGCCCGGGTTCGATCCTCAGCACCACGTACAAACAAAGATGTTGTGTCCGCTGAAAACTAAAAAAATAAATATCAAAAAATTCTCTCTCGGGCTGGGGATGTGGCTCAAGAGGAGTGCACTCGCCTGGCATGCATGCGGCCCGAGTTCGATCCTCAGCACCACATACAAACAAAGATGTTGTGTCTGTCAAAAAATAAAAAATAAATATCAAAAAAAAATTCTCTCTCTCTCTCTTTAAAATAATAATAATAATAATAATAATAATAATAATAATAATAATGGCCACCACACACAAAAAGCTCTGGGGGAAAAGGCATGAGTTGGAGTGTTTGGGAGACTCTGTGAGAAATGGCGTGAGTAGAGGGGGTAGAGAGGGTTGCAGGCAGGCAGGGCCCTGGTCACATGGGCCCTTGAGGGCCTAAGAGGAGTTTAGATTTTATTTTAAGTCCAAAGGAACACATCAGAAGATGTTGGCAGGGAAGTGGCAAGATCCAACATATAAGCCCAGTGGGTCTGGAGGCTGAGGCAGGAGGACCACAAGTTCAAAGCCAGCCTCAACAACTTAGTAAGGCCCTAAGCAACTTAGCAAGACACTATCTCAAAAACAAAACAACAACAAAAAAGGCTCAGTGCTTAAGTGCCCCTGGGTTCAATCCCCAGTACAAAAAAAAAAAATCCAAAATATGCTGTTAGAAGTTCCTCTAGCTGCTGTGTGGAACATGCCTTGGTTGCCAGGGGGCAGACACAGAAGCAAGCAGACGGGTGAGGAGGATGTTTCAAACAGTCCTTCAAGAGATAGTGGTGGCTCAGACCATGGCAGAGGTAAGAGCCAGGGAAAGAGAAAGGGGCACATTTCACAGAAGCACTGACAGAAGGTGCTGAGCCATGAGAAAAGTTAGTCATGATTGAGACTGCAGCACCCAGCAAAGACTTAGAGCAGCAAAGGCTTAGAGCCTCTTGAATATCCCCAGTTTTGAATTTGATCGGGTGCCGCAGTGTTCTTGAAGTTGAGAGGTAAGTGAACTTAAGCACTGGATTAGATGTGGGAAAGAAAAGAGGAAGGAAGGAATTTACTGTGACCACAGCCTGCAGAACAGCTGGGAAAAGTGGGAGTGCCTCAGAGAATCCTTACCCTTACTTGGCCCCCGGACAAACCCTATGAGGCCATTCACTTAGCTCTTTCTCCCACTCCAACAGGAGCGGCACAAGGCCAGACACCTTGCCATGGAGTCCCCTGGTCCAGTTCAAGGCCTGTCATATATGCTTCATTTACTGGAGGCCAAATGAACGCATGTGTGCCTAGATGGACACGTGTATACATGGCAGATGCATGTATGTACATATGTATTAATTTACATATGGTAAAACGTCCCTGGTTCCATCCCCAGCACTGCAAAAATAAAAATAAAAATTCAACATATGTAGTCCCAGCTATGTGGGAGGTTGAGGCAGGACAATCTCTTGAGACAGGAATTTGAGACCAGCCAAAGCAACGTAATAAAACCCTGTCTCAAAAACAATTTTGATGTTAAAAGAAAAAAAAAGATATATTTTAAAAAGTTTTGATGTGCACAATTCCTTTTAACATAAATTACCCAATTGTAATACTTTCACGTGCATGCAAAGATACATGTCTATACATGCGCCGTTTTACACTCTAGGAAACTGTTGGGAACAGGTAATGTCTAGTGGTAGCAAAGGGAGGTCTTGAGGGCAAGGACTGCTTTGTTCCCTGCTCCATCCTGGGCAACCAGAACAGCACCTGGTGCACAAGAGTGCTCATAAAGTGTCCTGTGACAGGTAGTGTCATCAAGAGGAGTCTGTGTAGCTGTCAGTAGGGGGCTGAAGAGGTATGGGCTGAAGGGGGAGGTGGCCACCCTCCTGCACAGAGCGAGTCACAGAGCATAATTAACGGCCAAGCTTATTTTTGTGAAGAAAAATGTCCATGTTTACCCATACATAAAAAAGAATCTTGAGGGGCCGGGGCTGTGGCTCAGCAGTAGCATACTTGCCAAGCATGTGTGAGGCACTGGGTTTGAGTCTCAACACCGCATATAAATTAAAAAAAAAAAAAAGTCTATCAATAACTAAAAAACTATAATTAAAAAAAAAAGACTCTTGAGCCCACTGCAATAGCACATGCCTATAGTCACAGACACTTGGTGGGGGGCAAAGGCAGGAGGGTCACAAGTTCAAAGCCAGCTTCAGCAACTTAGCAAGACCTGGTCTCTGAATAAAACAAAAAAGGGACTGGGGATCTGACTCAGTGGGTAAGCACTGAGTTAAATCCCTGGTACCAAAAATGTAAAATAAATACAAACATCAAGGGCTGCAGTTGGTTTACTTTGTTTGAACAAATATTCCGGCTTTAGGGCCTAGGGGTGTATCTCAGTGATAGAGCACTTGCCTAGTGTGTGCAAACCCCGGGTTTGACCTCGTAGCACCACACACACATCATTAAGTAATTTTTTAAAATATTACTGGTAATAGGATGAATTCGTTTTATAATTTAACAATATGTAATTATAAGCATATTATCAACAAAAACTCTTCCACGCTTCTCTGTCATTCTCTGGATAAAACCCAAGATTCTTAACCTGGCCTCTGGCCTCTCTGGAAGGAGCTAAGCAGCCCCTCCCTGCCTGCCTCCCTCAGGCCCCTGCAACCCTGCTGCCTGAAGGTCCAGTCTCACCCCCCTTCTCCCAGCAACACTTACTAAATGTCTGGCTCTGGGTCAAGCACTCCCACCCCATCCTGCCCGTCAGGCAAACGCCACTTCATGTTCATTTTACCTGCATTCATGTACAGAGAAAATGAGGGTTTGGCCTCCTGTTTTCTGCCTCCCAGGGCTCAGGACAATACCTGGTACACAGGTGGCATTCGTTGGAAGACAGGGAAGGGAGGGCAGGGGTGGGGAAGGGGGACAGGAAGAAAAGAAAGAATAAAAAAGAAACAGAGAAAGGGGAAACTGAGGTAGGGGAGGGAAATGTCACTTGCCCAGATCACCCTGAAGGCAGCTATGCAGCTGGCCTGAGCTGTCAGTCACATGACACACAGCACAGCCTGCTTCATACAGCCTGGTCACACCAAGACGCCTTCCGGCCCCACGGGCCGAGAGCAGTCAGTGCTGATTCACCAGTGACCAGACTCCAGTCATTTGCAGAATGGGAATGGCAGCAGAGCCAGCCAAGCAGCTGACCGAGGGCATATTGATTTGTGCTAGACTCCTCACTACCCTTCAAGCTAGTCACACGAGAAGATAAAGGCTCCAAAGAACTCAACCCCAGCAATCTGTCCTGCTTAAGCCTCCCACAGCCAAGTCTACAAGCCTCCCTGTTGACCAGCCAGCTCTGCCCTTTCAGCCCAGCCTGACCATCACTCACAGAGACCAGTCATGGTTCACAGCACGAGATCTGGAATCAGGCAGCCCTGGGTTCCAGCCCAGGGATTCCTGAGTCAGAGGGTATTTGCATATTTACCCTTGAGAGATACTGCCAACCTGCTTTTCAAAAAGGTTGGACACATTTATATTTCCAAAAACAAAACAAGAAAGTGTTCATTCCTCCACTTCCTCCACTTTTACTAACCCTCTGAACAAAATAAAAGCTTTCCTATGTACTTCATGTCTTATATTAGCATTTTAATACCTTTTATTTATTTATTTATTTTTATATGGTGCTGAGGATCGAACCCAGTGCCTCACACATACCAGATGAGTGCTCTACCACTGAGCCACAACCCCAGCCCCTAGAATTTTTTTTTTTTTTTTTTTTTTTTTTTTACTTTTAGCTATTTGAATTCTTCTTAAATCATCCATAGCCTTTGTTTGTTTTTAAATTAGGGTAGCAATGCTTTGTTATTTATTTGTAGTAGTTTATTACATATTGCAGCTACCAATTTTACATATGTTAAAATGTTGCTTCCACTTAATTATCTTTAGACTATATATCAAGTCAGTTTGCCTCACAGAAGCACTTTCCCAAGCCCCAGTTAAGAGATAGGAATTGGGGCTGGGGATGTGGCTCAAGCGGTAGCGTGATCATCTGGCATGCGTGCGGCCTGGGTTCGATCCTCAGCACCACATCAAACAAAGATGTTGTGTCTGCCGAAAACTAAAAAATAAATAAATTAAAAAAAAAAAAAAGAGAGATAGGAGTTGATTTACTTCAATGGAGAAAGTACTGGATAGGGAGTCAGGAGGTCAGATTTTGACTTCTACATTTGCCCCTGATTGCCCGTGTGACTTCCAACCAGTCTTTGCTCTCTTTTTCCCTCCTAGTTAATTAGGAGCATTGAATGAAATGGTCTCTGAGGACCTGTCTACTTCCATGGTCTAGACCCTCATAGACTATAGAACTTTCTGCAAGGATTGAAATGTTCCATATCTGTATGGTTCAATATGGTAATCACTAGCCAAACGTGGCTCCTAAGCACTTGAAATATGGTAGTAGAGTAAGTAACTGAGTTTTTAATTTCATTGAATTCAAATTTAAAATTTAAATATCTCCACGTGGCCGATGACAGGGTATATTGGACAGAGCAGGTATAGAGGGTCTACGCTTCTGGTGGAGGTACAACCCAAAGCAGGGATTGGAGAATTCCTGTGTGACTTGGGCCAGCTCCCTCCACCTCTGTAAGCCTCAGTTACCTCATCTGTTCGTTGGTGTCTGCAGCAATCCCTTGCCTCCTGGGATTGTTGGACAGAAGCCTCTGTGTGTGTGCGCGAGCGCGTGTGCCAGGGATTGAACTCAGGGGCATTTATGCACTGAACCACATCCCTAGTCATTTCATTTATTTATTTATTATTTTGAGACCGGTTCATGTAAGTTGCTAAGGGCCGCACTAAGTTGCTGAGACTCACTTGGAACTTGCGATCCTGCCTCAGCCTCCAGAGTCACTGGGATTACGGGTGTGTGCCACCACGCCCAGTTGTTAGATCTGATGAATAAGTGTGTGAAGGCTGAGGCCTGACATTGCAAAATCAGGCCTGATTCACAGATTAAAACATGAGATTGTATATTTGCCAATTTATATTATGTCCAGAAACCCCATGGGTAGCCTTCCCAGTGCCACTCATCTCCCCCTTCCACTCAGAGTCCAGGTTTACCTTTTCTTCTTCTTCTTCTTTTTTTTTTTGGTACTGGGGATTGAACCCACAGACACTTTGCTAATGAGTTACATCCCCAGCTTTTCTGATTTTGAGACAGGGCCTCCCTAAATCGCTGAGGCTGGCCCACAACTTGCGATCCTCCTGCCTCGGCCTCCTGAGTTGCTGGGATTACAGGCATGTGCCACCGAGTCCGACCAGCTTTACCTTCTTAAACCAGTATTTTGGTTCCAGCAGGTCTTCAGCTGAGGTCTACCACTGACAGGGCAAGGTCCCACCTCTTCAGCTGAGTTCCCAGCCACTGAGAACTGTCCCCGCCTTTATATGACAAGCTGCCAACCGGCCCAGGAGCCTCCCTGTCCTCAACCAGTCTGTCTCCTACCCCACTTTCCAAGGTCTGCCAAGTCCTTCGTGCATTCAGTTTTCATTCACAGGCGTTTATCCCACCATCTGCTGTGGGACTGGGGCTGCAGAGAGGGGCTGCTGAGGTGGCCCAAGTGAAGGCCGCTGTAACACACCTCGTTGGGGGTGGGGCAGGGAGCAGTTCTGGGAACAGTGGGATTGAGAGGGGGCCTGACCTGGTGTGGGTGGTGCGGACACACTCATGAGGAGGTTGCATGCGAGTCCAAGCAGGACAGATGGGAAGTTCAGCCAGGGGAGAAGAGGAGTTTGTAGAGAGGACCCTCTGACTCTCTGACTGGCCCCAGCAGGAGAGAATGTAGGAGCCCAGAGTGGGTGAGGCTAGAAAGGAAAGAAGCCAGGCCCAACACCCCCAGAGGGACTTATAGGCGGTATTAGTGATGTTGTATTGTATCCTAAAGGTAATGGGGAGCCATGGAAGGTTTTAGGGAGAGAATATTGGAGTTGGTTCAGCTCAGCTCCCCGCATGGCCCTTGCTTCCCCATAAGATTCAGGAATTTCCAAAATACATGTATGAAGATGTGAATTTAAAAATTAATTAATTAATTAAAAAAAAAAAAGATTCAGGAATTTCACCTCCTCGCCTTTCCTTCTCCACCTGCTGTGTTCATGAACACTCGGTTCCCTAGGCCTGCCTTCTGCCTAAAAGGTGACCTGGGTTCAGATCCTAGGCCGCAGATTCCTTGGCCCTCTTGCTTCCAGGAAGTCATTAGCCTCTTTCACGGTCAGTGTCCTCACCTGTAAAAATGGAGATAATGACACCTTCTTTGCACAGTTACATAAGTCAGGAGGGAAAAGTGCACGGCCCAGAGCCGCTTAGGAGTCCCGCTGAACCCCTTCTGTGCAGGGTCAAACCAAAGCCACCCAAGGGCTGGAGGGGCTTCCCAAAGGGCCGGCTTCTGAGAAGTGTCTGTTGGGCCCAGCCGGCCCCAAAAGACATGGAGGGCCGGGCCCGCTGGGGCCTTTCCTGGGCAGCCTGACTGCAAGGCCACCGGAAGGAGACCCCTAAGCCTGGACTTGGTCTTCTGGACCCTCCTACAGCCCACCCAGCAGGCCAGGAGTCTGCCCCGCAGGGCACAGCGCTTACATAACCTGGCAGGTGCCCAACACCTTTCACCCAGAGATCAGGGCTGTGTTTCCTGCCAAGAGGTGTTCCCGGGTCACCTCCCTGTCCTCGCAGATACCTGCGTGCACAGAGCCCTTTAGTCTTTGCTGAGCTCTGCTTATTTGATGAATTCTTAGTCACATCCCTCGAGTTACTGCTGGTGATGGCTATTGTTTTTAAATGTCAAAGGCATGGATGGTGGCATTTTGTGGTGAAGCATGAGGGACAGTAGGAGCAGTCAGGGAGAGAGGAGATGGGGTCAGCAGAGACTGGAGATCCACCAGAGTGCGAGTGCCAGCCTCCTCCACCTGTTAGCTCCGGGACTTGGGACCCGTTGCTTAGTCTCTCAGCCTGTTTTGATATCTGCAGAGTGGTTTAGTGGCCACACTAGCCTCGTGAAATTTTTTTGAGGATTTGATGAGGCTCAGAAGTCATTTATATAATATATGACATAAAATGTGTTCTTTATGTAATGTGTATAAAGGGCTTCGTGCATTTCCTGGCAATAAGAAGTGCTCATCAGATGTTGGCTATGAACAGCTCACACTGCTCTGGAAGCTGCCTTTGCTACTCAGACTCCCTTTCCAGCAAGAGTAGGGAACTTAACCTGCTGAGGTTTTCTCACAACCCAGTCTCCTGATGGGGGTGCTGGGGTGGGCGTTGCCGTCTTCCTCCAAACAGTTACAGTAGCTCCTGGGCTGGTCATGGGGCTGGGAGCTCAGAGCCTGGATTTTCAACTCCTATTTGACCCTGCAGGCCTCCTACCCTCTGGCCTCAGTCTCCCCCTGTGGAACCACAGACGAGGGGCAAGCATTGGTGCTTGCGAAGGGCCTGCCCTCTGACCGTGTCTCAGACCTGGAGACCCCAGACCCTGTGCCTGACCAAAACTTCCTTCCTTCCTTCTTCGACAGACTCGATTGCCCCGAATGCCATTCGCCTTGCTTGCTGGCCTTTGCTGCTTGGCTGTGGGACCTTGGGCAAGTTACTTGACCTCTTTACGCATCCATTTCCAGAACCCCAAAAAGGTGAATCATCATGTTACCCATTTTGTGGGGTGTTTGTGAGTAGTGAACAAGATTTGTAAAGTGGTCAGAGCAGCGCTATTGGACTAACCTCAAAATGGAGTGCCCAGTGCATGCCAGCACTGCTGAGGGCCCAGGGAGGAGGGTGAGCAACAGGCTCACTAGTGAGGCCGGAAGCCAACACCTCGCGCTGCTGCAGTGGTGTTGACTGTCCTGCTGGGGCCGGGGTGGGGGCTGCTCTCTTCATCTAAACAGGTACAATAGCTCCTGGGCCTGGGCCTACCCTGGGAGCCATCCCTGGGCTGTGTCCCTGAGATCTCCTGTAACAGCAGCCTCACTGTCCCCACCTCACAGATAAGGGAACAGAAGCCCAGCCAGGTGCGGTCCACCCCAGCCCAGCACCTGCCCTTCACAGGGGCCAGTGTGGGGCTGTTGAATGAATGACAGACCACACACAGCCCTTTACGGAGGGCAAGGAGCTTGACTGTCCTGGGCTCAGCAGAAACATCCCAAGGCTGTACTGTTGTCACTGTCCCCTCCTCTTCCTCCCGGCCACTGTCATCAGAGCAAACGCTTCATTGAATGCTCAGTCAACACGGCAGGCACTGGTCTCGGGATTTTATGCAAAAAATATCTTTCAAAATATCCTCACAGTGGGTTCCCTTTCACAGGTTCCCTTTCACTCAGGCACAGAGAGGCAAAGTCATGTCCTGCGTCACAGGTAACTGATGGAGGTGACTTCAAATCCAGAGAATTTGGCTCCTGAGCCTGAACACTTTCTTTGTTTTTATTTTTATTTATTTATTTTTGGTACCAGGGATTGAACCCAGGAATGCTAAAACACTGAGCCACATCCCCAGCCCCTTTTTATTTTTTATTTTGAGACAGGGTCTTGCTAAGTTGCTTAGGGCCTTGCTAAATTGCTGAGATTGGCTTTGAACTAGAGATCTTCGTGCCTCAGCCTCTGCTGGGGTTACAGATGTGCACCACTGCGTCTGGCCTGAGCCTGATCTCCACAGCGCTATGGAGACAGTCTTCTCCTCCCCTCCCTCATCTTTCCCTCCTCTCCCACACCCATGCCTGCCCCTCTTCTTCCTCTCTCTTCCTCTACCCCCCCCACTCCCTGCTGGGGTTGGAATCCCCATGACCTTGCACATGTTAAGCAAGCATTCCCACTGAGCTACACCCCAGCCCTCAAATCACTGCTTTTCTAATTTGAAAAACAGCACAAACTCCACAGTGGAATGAAACTGGAAATCAATAGCAAAAGAGAAACTGGAAATTCTATACATACATGAAATTAAGCAACATACTCTTTAACCACCAAGGGATCCAAGAAGAAATCACAAGGGAAACCAGGAAATATCTTCAAAACACAACATGCCAAAATGTATGGGATGCAGCCAAAGCAATACTAAGAGGGACATTTATAGTAGTAAGCAATTTAAAAAGAAAAAAGATCTCGCATCCAAAGTAGCTCGAGTCTGTCATTATAAACTTCAAGCATTGCACAATTTTATGCTGTAGAAAGTGAAAGTTTGAAAGTGGAAGTCAGTCAGGGGCTGTATCTCAGTGACAGAACTCATGCTGGAGGCCCTGAGTCCAATCCCCAGCACCAGGGGGGAAAAAAGAGAAAGTCCCCTGTCCCCTGGAATACAGTCCTACCGCCCCACAGACAACCCCTGTTAACAGTATAGTGTAGACACTTTGAGAAAGCTTTTTGAAAGCTTGCAGTAATATTTTTTCATCCAAACTTTTCATTCTTGTAAAATATGAATAACATATGATTCATATCTTAGCCCTTTTAAGTACACAGTTCAGGAGCTGAGGGTGTAGCTCAGTGGTAGAGCCCTTGCCTAGCATGTGCAGGGCTGTGGATTCGCCCCCCAGTTACCCCAAAGAAAAATGCTAAGCATACAGTTCAGTGGTATTAAATATATTCACATGTGCAAGTGTTGTCATCTAGAACTCTTTTTGTTCTATAAAAGCGAAACTTCATGCTAACTAAACAGTAACTCCTCGTCCTCTTCCCTACTCTGCCAACACCGTTCTGCTTTCTGTCTCCATGACACTGACTGTTCTGAGTAGCTTGAGTAAGTCGAGTCATACAGACTTTTTTTAAACTGGCTTCTTCTTTTTTTCTTGTTACCGGGGATTGAACTCAGGGACATTCAACCACATCCCCATCCTTATTTTGTATTTTGTTTAGAGACAGGGTCTCACTGAGTTGCTTAGCGCCTTGCTGTTGCTGAGCGCCATCCTCCTATCTCAGGCTCCAGAGCTGCTAGGATTACCAGCGTGCACCACCGCACCCAGCTTTAAGTGGCTTCTTTCACTGAGCATGTCTTCAAGTTTCATAGATGTAGCATCTGTCGCAATTTGCTGCCTTTCTAAGGCTGGATGATCTTCTATTGTTTGTACACACCATGTTGTACTTATCCATTCATCCACTGATGGACACTTGGGTTGCTTCCATATTGTAGCTGCTGGGGACAATGCTGCTATGAACTTAAATACACAAATACCTCTTTGAGATCCAACTTTAATTCTTTTGGATATATACCCAGAAGTGGAGTTGCTGGGTTACATGTCAATGCTACTGAGCATTGAATCCAGGGCTTCACATGCTAAACAAGTGCTCTACCGTTGAGCCACAGCTCCTGCCTTTTATTTTTTTTTCCAGTGTTGGGGATTGAAGTCAGGGGTGCTTTACCACTGAGCTACATCCCAAGCCCTTTTTATTTTTTAATTTTTAGACAGGGCATTGTTAAATTGTTTAGGCTGGCCTTGAACTTGGGATCCTTCACTCTAAGCCTCCTGAGTTGC
Source organism: Marmota monax (assembly GCF_021218885.2). Taxonomy (NCBI): domain Eukaryota; kingdom Metazoa; phylum Chordata; class Mammalia; order Rodentia; family Sciuridae; genus Marmota; species Marmota monax. The sequence goes on from NW_026692912.1 coordinate 20,582,407, forward strand.
TGGGATTACAGGCATGTGCCACCAAATCTGGCCAGCTTTACCTTCTTAAACCAGGATTCTGGGTCCAGCCTGTCTTCAGCTGAGGTCTACCACTGACAGGGCAAAGCCCCACCTCTTCAGCTGTGTTCCCAGCCACTGAGAACTGTCCCTGCCTTTACGTTACAAGCTGCCAGTCAGCCCAGGAGCCTCCCGGAGTCATATCTAAGAAACCATTGCCAAATCCAATGTCATGAAGATTTTGCCCTATGTTTTCTTCTATTTTATAAATTGAGGTGATCATATATATATATACATATACATATATATATATATATGTATATATATATATATATATGTGTGTGTGTGTATATATATATATATATATATATATATGTCTTTGATCCACTTTGAATTAATTTTTTGGAGATAGTGTTAGATAAGGATTCAAATTCATTCTTTTGCAGCACCAATTATTAAAAGACTTCTCCTCAATGAATGATCTTGACAATGTTGTCAAAACTCATTTGACCATATATATATATATATATATATATATATATATATATGGTTTATTTGTAGCTTCTCCATGCTATTCCAATGGCCTACATCTCTGTCTTTAGGCTAGTACCACACTGTTTTGATTACTGTAGCTTTATAGTAAGTTTTGAAACTGGGACATGTGAGTCATCCAGCTTTGTTCTCTTTCAAGATCCCCCCCATCCCTATTTGGGGTGCCTTGACATTCCATGTGGGTTTTAGGATGGATTTTTCTATTTCTGCAAAAAATGTCATTGGGATTTTGAAAGGGATTGCACTGGAGCTTCAGAACGCTTAGGTGTTATAGACACCTTCACAATATTAAGTCTTTCAATCCATGAACATGGGATATGTTTCCAATTTATGTCTTCTTTTATTTCTTTCTGCACTAGTTTTTTGTTTGTTTGTTTTACAAAAGTTTATTCTTAAATTTACAACAGACTCCAAGACAACACTCCATTCCAGCCATATGTAGCAAAAGATGTGATAGCAGGGATCCTGATGTTTAAGTAGGAATGGAATCCATGGTCACCATCATCTCAGGAACAAGGAACAGCTAGCTTCCTCTTTGCCAGATTTCTTGATTTCACCTGTAGCCAGGAGCCCCTTCCCCAGGGACCCCTTTAGCTCCTCAGGTTTCTTCTTCCCTCTTTGAAAACCTTCTCTTCCTCATCCATCTCTTCGGCCTGCTTTTTAGGTGGTTTCGGGGGCAGCTTCTTGCCACCTTTGAGCTGGACCCGGCGCTCCTTCCCCAGACCTTGCTCCTAAGCTGGAAACTCAGCACTGTTAGTTTTCACTGTTTTCTTTTACCACGTGGTAAAGTTAATTCCTAAGCATTTTTTTGTTCTTCTTGATGCTAATGTAAATGGATTTCTTCCTGTAATTTCCAATTCAAACTGTTCATCCTTAGTGTATAGAAGTGCAATTGACTTCTTATTTTTTTAAAAGCAAAAATGAGATAACACGATACACACTGTTTACCTGCTAGTGACTCAAAAGCCTGCTCCTTGAGGGGACAGTCTCTTCAGGGCTGCACAGGCTGCACCTCACAGGGTGAGGTCATCCATGCTGGATTCAGCCAGCTCCATCAGGATATGTTTGGAGTGTAGGCAATTTTTGACTATTTCAAGCCACACTGCTATGGGCATCCTGGTACATGCCCCCCTGGGTGCTAGTGCAGAGATCTGGGTAATTTCCCAGTAGAACCTCTGGACCAAAGGGCAAGAACGTTTCAAGGTTCCCTCTAGGAGGGCCAAGCCAGCTTTGCCCAGAGGACAGAAGAGGCCAGTTCCCCTCCCCTGACTACCACACTTGCCACCATCTCTGCTCAGCAGGTTGAAGTGAGCTGTGTCGTGCTGTCCTGCCAACCTGTGAGAACGCGGTCCAAGGGTGACGGTGCTGCTGCTACAAATCGACTGTTCTTGAAGCACTTGTCAAAAAACCCCGGCATTTGCTCATTTAGGGAAGCCAGGAATGTCCCGAATGAGCCATTGGAAAGAAGCCAGAATGGCTCTTCAAGAACCCCCAGGGCCTGAGGGGCCTCTGATTAGCATCTCCACACAGGCAGGAGCAGCTGGGCAGGCTGAACTCCCTCCCGAGCCAGCCAGCGGCCTTTTCCCTGAATCATCATGACTCTTGCAAACAGGGCGCTGCAGTGATTAACATCCTTCCCGGACACTTGGTGGCAAATGTCTCCGGGACACATCCACAGATCTGTCCTGCTGCCACCCAGAAGAAGGCTGCAGACATTCCCCTGTGATTGCTGCTGGAGAGGTGGAGCAGGGTCACAGAGAGAGCAGCCAGCTACCTGGGGATCAGCGCAGAGTCCTTATCATGCCCCGTCACCACTGCTCAGGTGACCTTTGGCAAAGCACTCACCCAACCTGAGGAGCACTGTGTGTGCTGTGTTAGACCTTAGTGCCGTGTCATTTCTGCAGGGCCCTCCCTGACCCCTCCAGGGAGGGATGGTCCCTTTCTAAACATTCTTAGAGTACCAAGCTTGCAGCACTTAAAACAATAACAGCTCCCCATGGGGGGGGGGTCATGGCTATTTCTGCCAAACTCCCCCCAGGCTGTGAGGTCCAGTGGTAGGACCCATGTCTTGGTCTGCATTCCTGCACCTGGAATAGCATCACACACATACCTGGGGGATAGTGCAGCCCAGTGGATATAAGCAGGACACTGGAGCCAGGCTACCTGGGTTTGAATCTGCAGGTTACTAGGACAAGTTACTGGATCTCTTTGCACCTTAATTTCTCATCTGTAAAATGGGAATAATAAATAGTAACTACCTGATATTATGGATGTCAGGAGGGTTACATAAGTCGATATGTGAAGATGCTTGGAACGGGTGCCTGTCTGTAGAAGGTTCTGGATCAGTTGGCATCAAGGGCCAGAGGTTAGCCCGGCTCCCAGGTTCCACCTGCAGCAGGTACTGGGGGCTGCCTGTCCAGTGTCCTTTTGCATGGGACTTGCTTAGCATGTTGAAAGCAGTCAGTGTCACAGTCGTGGGCCAGTGGCTCTGGTGATGGTGATGACAAGCCCCTCAACTGCAGCTCTGTTCACACTTTTCTGATCCAGCTGCCTGCTTCATGTGCATCTTTCTACCGCTGCTCTTGCTCACAAGAACCTGGCTTCCCTGCACCACCAAGTTCAGATTCCTCAGAGGACTTTTTTGCCATCACCGTGATGATGAGCTTTTCTGACCTGGGACAGGTTTCCCAGTAAGACCATTCGCCAAGGATTTGCAACCTCACAGAACACCGTGGGGGAACTACTCCGTGGAAGCGGGCTGGGACCAGGCTGCCTTTCTACGCTCAGACCCCTCAGAACAGCCGCCACATAAGGAGCCACCATGTCTCTGGGGCTGTATCACTCAATCAGATTTTCTGTTTGCAGAGGTACTGGATAGTCTTTGGGGAGCCATGCAGCCAGTAGCTGGCCCTTCTCTGAGAACTCCTTGGAAGGCATCTTAGTGAGCTTGATCCCACCCTATTGGCGGACTGGGTACCACCTGACCCAAGATGAGCCAATCAGATTCTACCCTGGGAATTTGGAGTCAGAGCTAGCCTATCAGCACGTGAGCAGCGCACCACAGGGTAGCTACCCACCTGGAGAAGCAGGGAATGAAGCAGATAGATGGTCCTTGACGCCAACAATTCTAGAGGGTGCCACTGGTTTTCCAGGTCTCTGTTTTGGTCCTGGGGAGCTGGGTTAGACCACCTGCCCTCAGTTTTCACCAGTCACAGCTTTCTCCATGTAATAAATACCACACCCCTTAAAGCTAAGTGTGAGTGGGCTCCCTACTCACTTCCCAACTGTGCGTGCAGCTCCCTGCCAAGCCAGCCCCTGCCCCTGCAGAGGAAACTTGGTGGCCCTGCAACGGCCAGCACAGCGGCACCAGTGGGTGATTTACTATGTAGCTGAAGCTGACCCTGGGCCTTCCAGGAAGCATCTGCGTGGCTGCTCCCGTCACTGCCCTGGGGGCCGCTCAGCTCCTGGGAAGAGCTCTGCCGTCCTGCACAGGAAGCCCTTAAGTCTGTGTCATCTCCCGTCTCCTGCTGGAGGGAGGTGGCCGCTGGAGAGGAGCCTCTATGAGGTCAGCAGAGGCCAGGCTCTGCTAAAAGCACTTGTTTTGTTTTCCTCTTGCAAAATGGAAATTGCTTTATTTATTATAAATATCAATGCAGAGTGCAATTTTTTAAAAAGCATTACGCAAATGCAGGAAAGTAAAAAGAAAAAAAAACCTACTTCACCTCTGATCCCACCACCTAGAAAACGCACAAACAATTTCTTTTTTCCAGAAAGGAAATCACACTGTACATACTGTTGGAATCCGATTTGATTTTTTTTTTTAATTTAGCAATGTATCCATAGGGCATCTTTTCTGAAAATAACTTTCTGGAAGTACAGTTGACATGGAATAAACTGCATATGGATGTAAGGTTCAACATGTATATACCTCGGACTCATGGCCACAAGCAAGATACAGAATAGAGCCATCAGCCCTAGAGTCTCCTTGTGCCCTTTGGTAATCCCTCCTGCGCTGTCCCCACAACAGCAAGCCCTGATCCTCTTTTTATTATTAGTTTGAATTACCTAGAATTTTATATAAATGGATTCATATATATTTTTGTATGACTTCTTGCACTTAGGATAATATTTTGAGATTTGGCTCCTTATTGTATGTATTGACAGTTGGTCTTTTTTGTGTGTGTGGAACTGGAGATTGATCCCAGGGTGTTCTACCACTGAGCACGTCCCCGGCCCTTTGTGGTTTTTGTTTTGCTAAATTTTATTTTATACACTTGCTAAATTGCTGAGGCTGGCCTCCAGCTTGGATCCTCCTTCCTCTGCCTCCTTGAGTAGCTGGGATTACAGGTGTGCATCATTACAGCGACCGGTTGATGTTTGTCCCTTTCTGATACTGAGTTGTATTCCATTGTGTGGATGGACCACAGTTCACCCACTCACCTGTTGGTGGACATCAGGGTTCTTCCAGGTTGGAGCTATTACACATAAAACTGCTATAAACATTTACATACAAGTGTCTGTGTGGACCTACATTATAATTTCTCCTAGGTAAATATTGCAGAGTAGAACTGCTGGGTCATATAGGAAGTACATGTTCAGTGTTTGCATGAAACTGTTTTCTAAAGTGGCTTTATCATTTTACATTCCCTGCCAGCAGCATACAGAAGCTCTAATGGCCATGTCCTTGCCCACGGTTGATATGGTCGGTATTTTTTTTTCAACGATTCTAGTAGGCATGCAGTCGTTTCTCATTGTGGCTTTATTTTGATTTCTATGATGACTAATGGAATAGGGAGCATCTTTTCATGTGTTTATTTAAGGTCTATCTTGGTAAACTAATAAAAGCGTTTTTTTTGTTTGTTTGTTTTGGTGCTGAGGATCAAACCCAGGGCTTTGTATATGATAGACAAGTGCTCTACCACTCTACCACTGAACTGCACCCCCAGTCTACATGATCTTTTTTTAAAAAAAAAAAACACAGGGTCTAGCTAAATTGCCCAGACTGGCTTTGAACTTTCTCTCCTCCCGGCTCAGCTTCCTGCATTAGCTGGGATTATAGGCGGGCACCACCACAACCAGCTACATTGTCTTTTTTTTTTTTTCGGTACCAGAGATTAAACTCAGGGGCACTCGACCACTGAGCCACATCCCAGCCCTATTTTGTATTTTATTTAGAGACAGCGTCTCACTGAGTTGCTTAGCACCTTGCTGTTGCTGAGGCTGGCTTTGAACTTGTGATCCTCCTGCCTCAGTCTCCTGAGCCTTTAGGATTACAAGCATGTGCCAGCGTACCTGGCCACATTATCATTTTTTTAAATACTTGTTTTTTAGTTATATGTGGACACAATAACCTTCATTTTGTTTTTATGTGGTGCTGAGGATTGAACCCAGGTCCCGCCTGTGCTAGGCGAGCGCTCTACCTCTGAGCTACAACCCCAGCCCCTACATTATCATTTTTAATGGCTACATAATACTACAACTTTGGATGCATCATTTGACTTAATCAGGGCCTTATTGATGGACACTCGGGTGGCTGTGCTACTGTGCTGCTTGGCGCAGTGCTGAGTTACACAGCCTCGGCTGCACGTTTCTGCACACTCGGCTATTTCCTTCCTGTGACCTCGACCGACAGTAAGCGGCAGGCACATTTTGAAGGCTTGTGAAACACATTGACAAATATCTCCCCTGGAACCTTGGGCCCGTTCATTACAGCCCCTTTGGCAGCACAGAGGAAATAGTTCCTGCTTCTAATTCAAACAGAAACCTCCAGAGCCATGATTTGCCGGGTTTGAGGAAGTCTTTCAAGTGTGACCCCATGACTTTTGGCAGGAAGCCAGAAACAAGGGCGATTAGCTACAGGACTCATTTGGAGCGGCCTTGGGAAGGGTTAGGATGGCTGTGGGAGGTGAGGCTATTTCAGGGCTGGGAACAAAGGGGAGGAGCTGGGATCAGGCCTTGGGGTAAGCCCAGCAATGTCCAGTGCTCATCCTGTATCCCCAACTCAGCCACTTGATTTTCCTGACCATGGTTTTCGCAGATGTGGAGTAGAACAAATAAGACCAACCCCCAAGGATGTGGAAGTCCTTTATAAACTCAAACACGCCACAAAGGTGTGTTTTGTTTCCTCTTCCGAAGCGTGGACAGGACATACTTCCTCCTGGTTGCTTTCTGGAAAGCACCTGTCTAAGAAGGATGCTGAAGGAAGGGCCAGCTCTGGACAAGGAGCAGGTGGGCTTTGAAGAATCATGGCCTCCCCCGCAAGATGGTCCCCTCCTAATCCTGTGGTCTTGTCTGCATATATCAGGTTCCATGATGTACCAGTCAGCTTCATGTTACTGCAATGAAATACCTACAGCAACTAGTTTATAAAGATAAAAGGTTTACCAGACACAGTGGTACAGGCCCATAATCCCAGCTACTACTCAGGCTGATATATGCGGATTGCAAGTTTGAGGCCAGACTCAACAACTTAGACCCTGTCTGAAAATAAAAAATAAAAAAGGCTAGTGAAGTAGCTCAGTGGGAAAGCACCCCTGGGTTCAAGTCTCACTTCTGCAAAGCAAAAAAAAGAAGAAGAAGAAGAAGAAGAGGAGAGAGAAGAAAGGTTTATTTAGCTCACAGTTTGGGAGGTTAAAGGCTTGGAGTCTGCATCAGTTCAGTTCTCACAAGGGAGGCAACTCATGGTAGGAACACACAGAGAAGGAAAATGATTCTCTCTCTCTCTCTCTCTCTCTCTCTCATCTTTTTTTTTTCCTTCAGTACTAGGGATTGTACCCAGGGATTGAACTCAGGGGCACTCGACCACTGAGCCACATCCCCAGCCCTATTTTGCGTTTTATTTAGAGACAGGGTCTCACTGAGTTGCTTAGTGCATTAGTCTATCACTGAGCCCCAGCCCCAGCCCTTTTTATTCTTTATTTTGAAACAAGTTCACTCTAGTTGGCCCAGGCTGGCCTCAAACTTGTGATCCTCTTGTCTCAGCCTCCCAGGTTGCTGGGATTATGGGTGTGCACCCCTCCACACCCAGTAAAAATGATCATATTTCCAACCAGAACAGAGCGAGGAGAGGACCGGCAGAGTCTGTGTTAGTCAGCTTTTTGTTGCTGAAAATACCTGGCAAGAATGACTTAGAGGAGGGACAGTTGAGGTTAGGTTCGTGGTTTCAGAGGCTCGGTCCCTGGTCGGCCAACCCAGCTGTTCTGTGCCTAGGATGAGGCGGGAATCATGGCAGAAGGCCTGGTGGAGAAAAGCTGCTCAGCTCCCCCGGGAATCCGTAGGAGAGGAGCGGTCAGGGTGGAGCTAAGGGCGCCCTCGCAGCTTGCTTCTTCTAGCCACGTCACCCCTGCTCACAGTTGCCAACCAGTAGCCCATTCATTAATCCCATTCAATGGATTAATCCAGTGATGAGATTTCAGCTTTCATTATCTAATCATTTCATCTCTAAACATTCCTGTGTTGCCTAGCCCATGGGCTTCACGGGGGGCATTAAAGATTCAAACCATGATGGGGTCCCAGAATCCCCTTCAACAGTACATCCCCAGTGACCAAAGGACCTCGGATGAGGCCCCACTTCCCAAAGATTCTGCCGCCTCCCATTAGTGCCACCCTGTAGACCAACCATTCCATATGGACCTTTGGGGGACATTTGAATTATGTGAAGCCATAGCACATAGCAGAGGGGAATTAAACTAGCAGATGGAATTCAGGTTGCTCATCGGCCAGCCTCAACATAGTGACATTATCCTGGATTATCTGTCTATGTCCAATGTGAACATGAAGATCTTTCAGTGTGAAAGGGGAAGATAGAAGGAACAGAGATACGACAGCATGAAGACTCGACCCTATGTTGTTGGCTTTGATAATAGAAGAAGGAGCTGGTTGCAGTAGCACACGCCTGTAATCCCAGCAACTCGGGAGGCTGAGGCAGGAGGATCGCAAGTTCAAACTGAGCCTCAGCAATTTAGTGAGACCTTAAGCAACTCAGAGAGAGCCTGTCTAAAAATAAAATATTAACAAAGGGCTGGGAATGTGGCTCAATGGTTAAGCACCCCTGGGTTCAATGTCCCACACCAAAAAAAAAAAAAAAAGAGAGAGAGGTAGGGGCCATGAACCAAGGAATGCGGGCAGACTCTAGGATGCAGAAGAGGCAAGAAGAGGATTCTCCCCCAGCGTCTCCAGAAGAAAGCAGCTCGGCCGGCACAGACTGTAGGCCAGCAAGACCCATTTCAGACTTCTAGCTTCCAAACTATAAGATAATACACTGGGGTTGTTTTAAGCTATGGAGTTTGTGGTCACTTGTTACCATGGTGATGGGAAACTGGTGCAGGAATGCTTGGTGCCACCATGGGCTGCAGGAACAACTGAGGAGGGATTGGAGCATGCTGCAGTTTGGCTGCTGAATGTCCCCCAAGCCCCTGTGTTAAAGGCTTGGTCCCTGGGGGGGTGCTACTGGGCAGTGGTGGACACTTCAGGAGGTGGGGTCTTGTGAGAGATCTTTGGGTCATTGGGGAAATGCCCTCAGAAGGCATTGTAGGACCTGAGTCCTACCAGGAATGCACTCACCTGCTTCCTGGAGGGATATGTGACCACTCACTCTGACACATCCTCCTGCCACTGCCTTCCAGAACCTTCGCCAGAGGCCCAAACCAATGAGGTGGCTCAATCTTGGACTTGAACCTCCCAAGATGACCCAAATATTTTTTTTTCTTTTTTTATATGTCATTTTTTAAAATTTGTTTTAATTAGTTACCCATGACAGTACAATGATCTTGACATATCTACATTTGAATCAGATGGGGTATAATTTCTCATTTTAATATTTTTTCTTTATCAAATTAGCTGCTTCAAGTATTTTACTATAGTAACTCACAGCTGATTAACACAGTGCTTCTGCTGCCAGCATCCCGGCTGAGGGAATGGAACCAGCAGACATGGGGCGACAGGCTTCCTTGTGTCCTCTGGGAACACTGAACAGTGCTGTTGGCTTTGGTGTGGACTCATGGCAGGAAGAGAGAGAGCTTATCCGGCAGGAGCTGGGATGCTGCAGGGGTCAACCACTGAGGGTTCCAGCGAGGGCTTCAGGCAGGCAGAAGGCTGAGGAGAGCTTGGTCTGAGCAGCAAGGAAGGGCTGAGAGGCCTGGAGTCGAGTCCAGCACTGCCTCTCTGGGCTACCCTTGGGTGCGAGTTGCCAATTTGTGCAGACTTGCACTCTGTTTCCTGGAAATGTGGACGTCACCTATGGCTCCTCCCCAGCCGAGGAACACAGCTGGCCCAGTCTCCTCAGGACCCTTTAGGGATCGGTGGGAATTCTCTGACCTGACACCTAGAAAGTGAAGACGACAGTGATGACAATAACAGTGACATCCACTGTGCCGCATCCTGGGTTAAGAACGTCCCATGATGCTTCTCATTCCATCTCATCATCCATCAATGGCTCCCTAGTGCTCTTGGTTAAAGGTCACTGTCTCCACTGTGGCCCACAAGGCCCTGCATGGCATTGTCCTACTGACCTCTCAGGCTCCCTTTCAGACCTCTTTCCCCTTCACACTATGTCCCCCAAAATGAACACACCCTGCCTCTCTGCCCCAGGGCCTTTGTACCATCCATTCCACTTACCAGGAATGCACTCACCCTGCCCTCCAGCTGTGTAACCCCTCCGTCCTCTGCTCCCAGCTCAGTGGCCATCTGGTCACCCACCCTCCAGCTAACTCAGGTTCCTGTGCACTTGTCCTGGATTTAAGAGGCCACAGCCCCTTCGTACAGAAGGACGTATAGATCCACCCATGTTTAGTTACCAGATTGGTCCTGCCTCTCCTGCCAGGTTGTGGGGCCAAGAAGTTAGGATGGTCACTATGGGCTGAAGGAATAATAAGGAAATAAATAAATAACTGTCTATTTACAAAGAAGAGCTCACGGAGCCCCAGGCGTTGGTATGGTTTCAAGGGCAGGAGCAGGGCTCAGAGGATCAGAGATTTGCCTCAGGTGAATGTGGAGGGCTCCCTCCTGCAGGGGGCGAGGCCTGGGCCAGGGCCCATCAGAGCATAGGGTCACTGTGAGCGGGGGTCAAGGCTGGAGGAACTTGGGCCTGTCCAGGAGGCAGGTCCGCTGGGCCAGCGCCTTTGGAGGATGTGCTGAGCACAGCTGCCCGGCAAAGGGGAAGGAACTGGTGCAGGGTGGGGGGCTGTGCCTGGAGCCCCCAGCTCTGCCCCAGCCTGGCCTTCACCCGGCCCAGCCTGTACAGGCTCAGTACCCGTTTCTCACGCTCTCTCGGGCCAATACTGCTATTTAACTTTTCAAGGTGGGCCACACCAGGCATGGACAAGGGTGGTGGCCAGGCCCCCTTGCCCACCATTTTGCAGGGTGATTTGGCAATAGGTGTGGGAACTCCAAGCTCATGGCCCTGACCCAGCAACCTGCTTCTGGGGCTTTATCTTAGAGAAACGCCAGTGTCAGCCACCCGTGATGCCTGCACCAGGGGGTATCCACAGGAGCCCTGAAGATCCTCGAGAAGACTTGAAAGCCACTGGGCATCCATCAGTAGAAAAGGATAAGTCGATCATGCTTCACTGACCCCATGGAAGACTGGGTAGTAGTTCAGGGGACAAGCTCATCTGGATGAACTGACACAGGGTGTTTGTGACATCTGTAGGTACTGATAAAAATAAATTGCAGAACTATGACTATGTTGCTTTTTTCTTTTTCCTGGTGCTGGGGATTGAACCCACAGGTGCTTTGCCACTGAGCTGTATCTCCAGCCCTTTTTTTTTTTTTTTTTTTTTGAGACAGGCTCTTGCTAATCTGAGAGCCTTGCTAAGTTGCCGAGGCTGGCCTTGAAATTTCCATCCTCGTGTCCCAGCCTCCAGTGCCTCTGGGACCACAGGTAGTGCCACCATGAAGGGACAGAACGGTTTCAGTGATCAATTGCTGAATAGCCAACTCCAAAACTGGCCATTTCTTTTACTCCAAGTGGCATAGACAAGGGTCACTCGCATGGTCGTGTTTGTCTGGGGCTGGAAATTTGAGAATGCCTCTCCTCCTTCAAGGCCTGTCCCCACAGGACCCACTGTCTACCAGAGCTTCTTACCACATGGTGACTGGATCCCAGGAGTGAGTGTGTCCGGAGGACAAGCCTCGAAGTGCAAGCCTCATCAAGACTCTGCCCGAGTGGCGCTTACTAGTGTCCCCTGGCCAAGCCTCGTCACGCCCCATTCCACAGGGCTGGGGATGAGCTCCACAGATAGACACATGCCGGTCCACACCAACATCAGCCAACAAGGGAGAAGGAATAAATGGGAAGAAAGAAGCAAACTGCTCAAATAATTTAGGATACTCTTCCCAAGAAGCGGAGTTTTAAGTCCCCACCAGTTGAGTGAGGGCTTGACTTGGTGACTCACTTCCAAAGTGGATAGAAAAGGGGAAAAGAAGGTTGGGGACATAGCTCAATAATAGAGTGCATGTGAGGGTCCCTGGCCTGGGTCCCCAGCACCACAAGAAAAAAAAATAATTAAAAAGAAAACAGCTGGGCACAGTATCCCAGAAGCTTGGGAGGCTGAGGCAGGAGGATCTCAAGGTCCAAGCCAGCCTCAGCAAAAGCAAGACGCTAAGCAACTCCATAGGCCCTGTCTCTAAATAAAATACAAAATAGGGCTAGGGATGTGGCTCAGTGGTCAAGTGCCCCTGAGTTCAATCCCCTGTACCACCCCCCCCAAAAAAAAGGAAGGAAAGAAAACAAAATGAAAAATAGTAACTTCATCCCGGGGGAAGGCCATGGCCACAAGCACTGTGTCCTGGGAAGTGGTGCCTATGGACACAGTGTGACAAGGAGGCGTTTCACTCTCCTCTGTGCACGTCTTTCTCCAAATCCTTCGCCCAAATCAATCACGAGAAAACCAAAGTCAAATGCAGATGGAGGCCGTTCTGCACAGTACCTAACCAGCAACCCTCCAAACTCAGCCATGACGCAGGGCAGACCGAGAAATCGTCACGGACTAGAGGACAGCAAGGAGGTGGGAAGACACCAGGTGGTCATGCAACTGGACCTTGGAACAGAAAAGGGAACTTCCTGTAAAAACAAGTGAAATCTGGGAAAAGGCTGGGGTCGAGCTGGTGGTCACACCCGACGCCGTGTCCTTGGCCACCTGTCCCGCAGTCGGTTAAGAAAGATAACTTTGGGGAAGCCAGGTGAGGAGTCTGTGCGAACTCTGAATCATCCTTGCAGTTTTTCTGTAAGTCTAACATTATCCCAGCCTTATTAAAGGCTGGGCATGTAGCTCAAGGGTGGACGGTGTGCTCAGGATCCCAACACCAAAAAGAAAGAAAGAAGAAAAAGTTTATTAAAGAAAAAAGGGGCGGAGGAGCTGGGGTTGTGGCTCGGCAGTAGAGCGCTCGCCTAGCAAGTGTGAGGCGCTGAGTTCGATCCTCAGCACCACACAAAAATAAATAAAATAAAAGTGTTGTGTCCAACTACAACTAAAAAAAAAATTTTTTTTTGAAAAAAAAGAAAAAAGGGACCTAGTAACAGTTGCAGACGCCTTTAATCCCAGCGTCTCGGGGACTGAGATGGGAGAATGGCAAGTCCAAGGCCAGCCTGGGCAACTTAGTGAGATCCTGCCTCAAAATAGAAATCAAAAATAAAAAGGGCTGCAGGTGTAGCTCAGCAGTAGAGCACCCTGGGTTCAACTCCCAGGACCAGAAAAGGGATGGGACGTCACCTCTGAGGTTAGATTACACAGGGACTCTGGGATTTCCTCTTGCTATCTTGCTTATGGCCCTGATGAAGTTGCCTGCCGTGTTGCAAGGTGTCCGTGTGGCGCAAATGGAGAGAGGCCCCAGCCACCAGCCATCAGGAAGCCAAACCCTGCAGCCCACCAGGCTGAATTCAGCCAGCAACCCGGCGGGTGAGCCTGGAAGCAGTCTTCCCCCCTGAGCCAGGAGCCGGGCCTCCAGCCCCTGCTCATAACTTGATTGTGAGTTTCCGAGACCTTGAGCCAAAGGACCCACCCAGGTTGCGCCTGGATTCCTGATCCACAGCGACTGGGACGACTGGGACGTAAATGTTTGTTGTTTTAAGCTGCTAAATTTTGGGGCATGGTATGTGAGGCAACAATAGATAAGTAATAGAGTTTCCCTCTTTGGGGGTACTTTCTCATGGCTCTGGGGACCCCGACACAGTTCTATTCTGCTCAGATACAGCAGAGGCACTAAACGCAGGCCCCGGGCTCTGCATACTGGCCTCCCCTTGGTCCAGTGTGGAGGCTGGTAATTTTTCTAAGATTGTTGAAATAAAAATTCAAAACTTGAATTCTCAGAAGAGAACTCAGGGACCACAGTTTTAAAATGCCACACCTTCTAAGTGCTCCAATGGCACCTCATTCAAGGCCCTCAGGCTGTGACCCTCTTGCCCTCCTTCCCTCCTTTTCCCGTTTCCCTCACCCCCTGTTCCCCTGTGCCTGTGTGTGTGCGCGCGCGTGCATGTTGAACCCAGGGGCGTTCACTGGGCTCCGTTGCCAACCCTTATAATTTTTTAGGCAGTGTGTCTGTGAGTTGCTGAGGCTGGCCTCAAACTGGTGATCCTCCTGCCTCAGCCCCTCCTCCTGGGAGCTGTATGGCCTCAGGGTGAGTGAGGCCTTCTGAGTCTCAGCCTCCGCACAGGGCCTCCTAGAGAGTCTGGGGACAAGCCCTGCACACAGCACCTGGTGGGTCCACAGGGAGCAGCGGCCTTTGTGCCTCAGCCTTGGAGAATCTGGTGCTGCCGGCTCGCAGGCTAGGATGTCAGGGCAGTTGGCAAACTGATCCTGGGCCTCTGTGACCACAGGCCCGTCCCAAGCAACGGGTCCTGCCCCTGGGAAGCCGGAGGCAGGAGGGGCGCCGGGTCAGAAGACTGTGTTCCGGACTGCACCGGGCAGGCTGGGCCTCCCTCTGAGGAGAGTCAACGGCTTCTAGAATGTGCTCCATCAGCACTTCCTTCCTCTGGGTGGCCAGTGGCCTCTGCTCTGGGGCAGCAGGGGGGCCTTGCCCTAAGATTCCTAAGGCCGCCCTCTCAGAGCAGCAATGGCCGCGGACAAGAAGTGAGTCCACCTGGGCCTGAGGGGTGGGTGGTCCTGGGATGGGGAGCAGGAGTCACGGGGAGGGGGACCGAGTTCTGGCGAGATGGAAGGCGGCAGCAGGGACCCGGCATGGCTTAGAGCTGAGAGTCCTCCACTGCTGTGCTCCCCTCTCGCTCCCCCATCTGCCAGAAGGGCGCCCAGGGCCGCCGGGAAGCCCCCGCAAAGCCCAGGGCCTCCTCCGTTGAGTACGCAGGGCTCAGGGGCATCGCCATACACTTCCCCCTGAACCGGCCACGTCTGTTGACAGTTATTTTTCTTTTGATATAAAATTTACATACAAAGAAATGCATCAATCTTAAGTGGACGTTTATTTATCTATCGGCTAATGCCAACTTCTATGTAATGCAAACACCCACCCCTACGAGAACATGGCTGCCACTTAGAAGATGGCCTGATCTCCCAGGCAATCCTTGCTTTTTTTCTTGTGTCAAGATTTCATAGAAAAGGGACTGACCAGCATGCGCTGCGCTCCTTCCTCCTGGTGCGCGGTCTGGAGGCCCATCCTCCTTGTGGTGTCCGTGATCCGTCCCTGTTTCTGCTGGTCGTGTTCCATTATCTGAGCACGCCACGTTTGCTCGCCCATCCTGTTGCTGGACGGCTGGGCCATTTCCAGGTTTTGTCTGCCATAAATATAGCTGCTACAACCCGGCGCAGTGGCACAGGCCTGCAATCCCTGCGGCTTGGGAGGCTCAGACAGGAGGATCGTGAGTTCAAAGCCAGCCTCAGCAATGGCGAGGTGCTAAACAAATACAAAACAGGGCTGGGATGTGGCTCAGTGGCAGAGTCCCCCAGAGTTCAATCCCCGGTACTCAAAATACATAAAGAAAGCTGCTAGGAATGTTCTTGGTCACGTCTTTCTGTGAACGCTGCTTTGTAGCTCTTGGGTGAGAACCCAGGAGCAGAATGGCTGGTGTGCAGGGCCCACATCCTTGCCGACACTTGGCATTGTCTGTCTTTTTGATCTGAACCCTGTCGGGGATCATGTGGAATGCCTCATCTTGACTTCCATTTGTACTTTTCTGATGAACGATGATGGACACTTTCTGTGCAAACCCTATAGCTTCTCCTTTGAAGCGTCTGTTCAAATCCACTGCCCATTCTTTATTGGGTTCTGTTAGTATTGAGTGTTAGGAGTTATTTGCATCTCTTGTATCAATACTATGTCAAGTAATGTCCTTTTTAAAGATTTTCTCCCTGTCTGTGACTGACCTAGTCCTTATAATTTTTATGGGCATCAGGGATTGAACTCGGGGACACTCAACCACTGAGCCACATCCCAGCCCTATTTTGCATTTTATTTAAAGTCAGGGTCTCACTGAGTTGCTTAGCGCCTTGCTTTTGTTGAGGCTGGCTTTGAACTTGCGATCCTTTTGCCTCAGCCTCCTTTTGTGTACACCACCAAGCCCAGCTAAAACTTACATATTAAATAAGAAAAAGATCTAGGGCTGAGGCTGTAGCTCAGTGGCAGAGCACTTGCCTAGCATGCACGAGGCCCTGGATTCCAATCCCTGTAAACTTCAAAAATGAATAAGAAAGATAAAGTTAAAAAATGCAAGAACTTTTGGCATATGAGATGGACAGTTGTCGGAACATGTGATCACTGAGCTGAGGAGTGTGGAGGATTGAATCTGGGAAACGGAGCTCAAATTTTAGAGGGTTTCCTATGAATCACGTCACATACACTATCCCATTTAAACGTCTCACCGTCTCCATGAAGTAGATCATAGTCCAAAACTCAGAGCTCTGAGTGTCACTTTTTCCGTTTTAGTTTTGGTTCTGGTTTGCTTTGCTGAGACTGGATCTCTCTACTACCCAGGTCGGCCTCAAACTCCTGGGCTCTGGTGATCTTCCCCCTGCGCCGGCTTCTGAGAGTCAACACAGTGTCCAGTCTGAGCTGGCTGCGGGCTGAGCACTCGGCTCCCAGAAGGCCCTCCTGCCTGACTCGGCTCACCCACCTTTTCCTCTAGTGTAGCCCAGAGCCGTCCAGTGGGGTAGGAGCTCAGCTGACCCCTGGAGGCCCACTGGGGAGCGCAGGCTTCTAAAACAATCAGGGAGCTCTGAGTCCTTGTTGTTTTGCGCAAGGAGCCCCAGCGGGTCCCACACTGGCTGGTGGCTGCTGGAGCTGGGTCACTGGCCTTTTCCTGTCTTGAGACTCCAACTCGAATGGCCACTCCTAGGTCAGGAGCCCCTGGGATCGCAATTCACACCATCAGCTGCGCTGGGGCTCAAACGGGAACTCACCTCGGGCTTTCCTGGGTCGCCAGACTTCCTTTCTTTTCCTTCTTTCTTGCTTGGTTTGTTGTTGTTTTGTTTTTGTTCTTTGGTACCAAGGATCGAACCCAAGAGCGCTTAAGCTGAGCCACATCCCCAGCCCTTTTTATTTTTTGAGACAGGTTCTTGCTAAGTTGCGTAGGGCCTCACTAAGTTGCTGAGGCTGGCTTTGAACTTGTGATCCTCCTGCCTCAGCCTCCGGAGATTACAGGTGTGCGCTCCGGCACCCAGCCACTGCCTTGTTTTTAACGCTGGTGTGGCATTCCGTGGCCCATCTATACTAAAATGTCTTCAGTGAGTCTTGTATTAGTTATTTACTGACACAAAACAAGAACCCCAAAATTTAGCAGCTAATCATCACAAACATTCCTTGTCTGGGTTTCTCTGGGCCGTGGGCTGGGGCCTCAGGCCTCCCGTGGGAATCTCTGACTGTTTCTCCTCTGATTGTTCCAGGCCTCCATTCCTTGCTATCCACGTGTCCCAGGGCTGTGACAGCTGCCTCCACCAGAGGAGTCCAGAGAAAGCACAGATGGCGCTCCCCTCTCCTATGACCTAATCTCAGAAGTGGCGGCCTCCAGCAGCCAACCACTGGCCCCCAGACTAGCTCTGCTGAATGTGGAGGGGGCTCACCAAGTCACAACACCAGGAGCCAGGGCCACCAGGCTGCTGGAGACCCTCGACCGCAAACACCTGCCGATAGAACGGGAGCCCCCTTTCTCCACCCCAAACCCTGCAGCGGCGGGTGCCCTTGCTGGCTCCCTGGGCTCGCCCTGGGGAGGGCTTTGCTCCTGGATAAACTCCCCGGGCAATGCACGGGCCTCTTTGTACCTTCTCCCCACACCCCGGGAAGGGATGTGACCTCCTTGTGACAGGTGGAGGGGTGGGAGTCTAGGGCCGCGGGGCCCCTGGGGGACTCCAAGCCCCCGCAGGACCAGCCATCTTGGTGTGAGTTTTCCAAAAGGACTTTTTCAATGGGAGAAGAGGGTCGAAGCTGAGGACTAAAGATGACCCTGAGCCACAGTGACATGAGCTTCGTGCTGGACCTGCTTCAGGAAAATGGAGGTGAGGCGGGGCCATCGTCCCGTCACATAGATGAGGAAACTGAGGCTCAGAGAGGGTGAAGACTCGGCTCAGGCTGCACAGCTGGTCAGTGACAGAACTGGAGTGACAGCTGTGTCCCCAGACTCCCAGGCCCTCCTTCCAGATTCCCACCAGGTGTCGGCCAGGTGTGGGACACCATCGGTCACCCCAAGAGCTCTGAGGCGAGCTTCATTCTTCCTCCCTTCCAACAGCAGAGGAAAGCAAGCCACCAAGGCCCGAGGGGGGCAACACTGCAGATGCCACACAGGGGTGTGTGTCATGGCCACGTGCAGGCTGGAGGCTGCCTAGGGCTCTGAGATGGGGCACAGGAGAAAGGAAGGAAAGAGGAGGCAGGGCCTCGAGGGAGACATCATCTCCAGATTCCCCGTTATCACAAATTCTTATCGTTGAGGCAGAGCCAAAAACAGGATGTGGGTTTCCCTTTAAGGGGCTGGTGCCCCAATCTGATGCCTATGATCAGACTCCTGTGAACACCATGGGAGATGCTGTCCACAGTCAGGCCCTGGCTGTGTGACTGTAGATGCATGGCCTGACCTCTCTGGGCTTCTGAATAGACCCTACTGCACAGGTTGGGCTGGTGAGAGGGTGTCCACTAAATGGTGACGAGCGTTCTTTCCAGTGTCGGTGGTGGGCACAGTTCTTTACCAAAAGAGAAGGCAGCTCTAACAGAATGGCCAACCTTACCCTTTTTCCCAGGACCGCCTCCGTCCTTGGCTGGCATCCGGCGCCAGCACACCACTGTGCAGGGGATCTCCCTCCCTGAGGCCAGCCGGGCCTGGCCACTGACCAGGGCAGGTACAGCAGCAGCCCTTGACAGGTCTCAGCCCCTGTGGGGGACCAGCTGCTTCCCTTCACTGGGCCGCAGAGGGAGGACCCGCCCTGCCCCCTAGCGCCCAGTTCCCTGGGCTCTGCCTGGGCCCTGAGAGTGCCATCTGCATTTAGGAATGGCAGTCCAAGCTCTCAGGGTGAGTGCAGGGATGCGGGTAAAGAAAGGAGAGTCCAGGCCCAGGGAAGGACACTGGGCAAAGCGATGAGGACCCCCGTGCGGACCCACTCAGCTCTAGTATGGCTACGGGACCTTGAGCAAGCCCCAGCTTCCTGCAACCAGAGGGAGCGCGAATGGCGATCTTCCAAACTAGTCAAAGCAGCCTTCACTCTCGCAATTGGATTCTGACCTGTCACTCACCAGCTGGGTAGCACGCAGGAAGTTACTTAACCTCTCTGAGTCCATTTCCTCAAATCAAAAACTGAACAGAGTGGTTGACGGGACTGAATGGAGAGGGGACGGTCCTTGATTGCCGGGAGCTCAGGGCACAGGGCTCTGACAAGGAGCTCATTTTTTTCCCCTTTAATTTTTATTTTATCAAAATAATGCCACACTCCGGTGAGTCTCCGACGTCACCGTCACTCACGTGCCACCTGGAGGAAACGCTGTCAGGGATGCACCAATTATAGAAAGATGCGCCCTGCTGTCGCAGCGCTGCGGTTGACTCAGGGCGCAGCGGAGGTGGCGCCGCGGTTTCCGGCCCGCGCCCTCGCCCCGCCCGCACCTCGGGCGGCCTGTCCCCTGCGCTTGGGCATCTCGGGTTCCTGGGCGTCGGCTCCCCCCGGCCCCTCCAGCCGCCTCCCCACCTCCCCACCTCCCCACTCATTGTTTAGCCTGTCCGCCGCGCGCCCTGTGACCTCCTGGGACGAGGACGAAGGACTGGCCTCCCCGCCTCAGAGCCTCCACCAGCCTCCGTGGAGGGAAGCGAGCGGCTTGGCGTTAAATCCTTAGCTCCCTTCGGACTTGAATACTTGGTTTTCTTTCTCTCTTTCTCCGACTCCTGAGTTGGAATCCTCCTCTGGCCCAGCTTCTCAGGCGGCTGGGACAACAGGCGCGGACCCGCTAGATAGGGGGTGCGCTTCTGGTTTGGGAGGTCCCAGGCCTCAGGAGCTACTCCCCAGCCCTGTTCACGTCTTCTTCTTTCAATATTTATCTTTTAGTTGTAGGTGGACACATGGCTTTATTCTACTTTATGTGCTGCTGAGGGCCTCACCTGGGCTAGGTGCTGCTCTACCTCTGAGCCCCAGCCCCAGGCCCCCTGTACACTTCTTTTTTAACATTTATTCCTCGTCGTTGGACACAGTATCTTTATTTTATTTACTTATTTTTATGTGGTGTTGAGGATCGAACCCAGGGCCCTGCACCTGCGAGGTGAGTGCTCTACCGCTGAGCCCCAGCCCCAGCCCATGTACACGTCTTTACATAAGTATTTTATACCTGGAATTTTGAAAATCATTCTGCAAACTGGGCATGGTGACGCACACCTGTAATCCCAGCAAGTAGGGAGGCCGAGGCAGGAGGATTCCGAGTTCAGGCCAGCCTCAGCAATGTATCAGGGCCCTCAAGGACTTTGCAAGACTGTCTCAAATTAAGAAACAATCACACCTGGGGGTGCAGCTCAGCGGTAGAGTGCCCTGGGTTCAATCCCTACTGCAAAGAAAGAAAGAAAGAAAGGAAGGGAGGGAGGGAGGGAGGGAAAATTTAGAAGCATGATTCCTGATTTTAAATTTTCTTTTTTCTCTTTCTTCCCGGGCTGGCCTGGAAGCTGCGATCCTCCTGCCTCAGCTCCTGCCCACTTCCACCAAGTCACTGGGATCGTAGGCATGAGCCACTCACCCGGTTGCCTTTTAAAAATTTCTGTAGTTGGCACAGATGTTCACACATATTTGTGGGGCGTTGTACAATAGTTCAGCACGTGTATCAATGTGTAATGACCACATCAGGGTTTGGGAAACTTCAGGCTCTTTTCTAGTTTTTTTTTTTTTTAAGCTGTTGATGGACCTTCATTTTGTTTGTTCATTTATACTCAGTGCTGAGAATCAGACCCAGTGCCTGACATGTGCCAGGCAAGCGCTCTACCAGAGCCCCGCCCCCGCCCTCGAGTTATTCTGAAATACCTCACAATCTGTTGACTAGTTAAAGTGCTAGGAAACTCGAGATCGAGATCCTGCCACAGCTGCCTGGTACCTGTTTCCTCCCCTCTCTATTTCCTCCCCCCAGGTCTCTGCTGACCCTGATTCTCCTCTTCTATGAGATCAACATTTTTAGCATCCACTTAAAAATGGATGAGAACGTGCAGTATTTGCCTTTCTTGACTTTTCTTGTGTAAATATTATTGGCAGCTAAGCTTTACATTTCCTCTTTTTTTTTTTTTCTTGTACGGGAGATAGAACCTGGGGCTCTTTGCCACTGAGCTACATCTCCAGCCCTCTTGTATTTTTTAAGGCAAGGTCTTGCTACATTGCTGAAGGCCTCACTAAAGTTTCTGAGGCTGTCCTCAAACTTGCCATCCTCCTGCCTCAGCCTCCCCAGTTGCTGGGATTACAGATAAGGGCCATGGTGCCCTAGTATAGGTTTACTATTATAAGAACTGCAAAGTTGTTTTGTAAAGTAGTTATTCTGTTTTATTTTTCTACTGGCACTAGGTAAATTTGTTTCTCTGCAGCGATCAACACTTGGAATTGTCTTTCATTTCAACTCTCCTAGCGCCCAGTATCCGAGTCACCTTGTGGTTTTAAGGTGTCCTTCCTTCCCTTATGGCTGAAGACATTGAGCATCTTTTTTTTTTTTTTAATGTGGTTATTGGCTATTCAAATATCTTCTTCTGTGAAGTAAGCCCTCCAATATTTTGCCCATTTTCAATTAAATTTTTTTTAATTTTTGTTGTTTTACTGAAGAGGCACAAACGTTCAGTGAGAGAAGATGAATAAATGGGAGCAAAGTCCACTCAGCACCCTCCACAGAGTCATCAAAATATTTGCAGTAGGGGCTGCGGCTGGGGCTGGGGCTGGGGCTCAGCGGTAGAGCTCTCCCCTAGCAAGGGTGAGGCCCTGGATTCGGTCCTCAGCACCACATAAAGATAAATAAATAAAACAGAGGTTTCGGGTCCATCTGCAACTGAAATTATTTTAAAAAAATATTTGCAATAAACACTCCCAGGATTTTCTAGAGACTTCCACACATGGCAATGGGTGAACAAGTTAATCCTTACTAGAAAGGGTGGAGGATGGGAAAGGGGAAGATGTTTACAAAGCAGCCAGAGAAGAGGCCTGTTCCCAGACCATTCCAAATCCGCACTCAGGTCTGGGTGCCACCCTTCAGCGAGGTCAGTGGAAAACGGCACAGAGAAAACCAGTATCCCAGACAGAGAACTGAACAGGAAATCGCAGCTCTTGAATGTGTTTGGAGAGAAGACAGATGAGGTGGGCAAGGACTGAGCTTTGGGGTTTTGTTTTTTTAAAAAATACATATCTTTGCTGGTTGTGGTGGCAAAGATATAAAATACAAAAAAAAAAAAAAAGGGTGAGTGAGTATATGAAATATTGCCAGGCATGGTGGCACAAGCCTGTAGTCCCAGCAACTTGAGAGCCTTAGGCAGGAGGATCTCAAGTTCAAGGCCAGCCTCAGCAACTCAGCGAGACCCTGTCTTTAAAAAAAATATGAAAAATGGCTGGGGATGTGGCTCAGTGGTTAAACGCCCCTGGGTTTAACCCCCAGGATCCCCAAAAAAGTTCTCTATCTCTGTCTTTCTTGATATTCCCCCTATAGTGTTCGCACAGAAGCTCCTTTAGAGAAACCAGAAAGGCCCCATCGCTGCCCCTGATTGAAGTTGAGACCTACGGGACACACAGCTGTTTTTATTCCATTTTATCCGATTCTCATTTGGTATCTGAGCTCCCACATTCTCCTGATCGTGCCTCACGCATCACAGGTGGCCAGATCAGTTTGACATCATCAAATACTTTCCTACCGCTGGTGGGAGGGAGGAATCAGAGACCAGTGTCCCTGTGTCCAGAGGGGCAGCGTTACTGTTCAAGATCCAGGCATGCGGCAGCCCCATGCTGCATGGACGCACATGCTTAGTGCCCCTCCCCTGGGCATGGTCCCTGTGGTTAGTGATCCAGAAAAGGCCTCTGCTCACAGGTGTTGCCAAGCAACACCTGCCTCTGCCCCTCCCCCCCCTCTCCTTCTTCTTCTTTGTATTGGGAGTTGGACCCAGGGGTGCTCTACCATTAACCTACACCTACAGCCCTTTTTATGCTTTATTTTGAGATACAATCTTGCTAAGTTGCTGAAGCTAGCCTCGAACTTGGGATCCTCCTGCCTCAGCCTCCCAAGTGGCTGGGATCACAGGTGCATGCCTCCACACCCAACTCCTCCACTCTGCTTTTCCACCCACTGTGCCCCTGAGTCTGCGGATGTGTCGGGACCATATCAACAGCTTATAAAGCCCGGCTTTCCTAGGACTGGATTCTGCACACCATTTTCTCAGACCAAGTCACCAGTTTCAGGTTCCATTGCTCCGGGTCAGAGATGAGACAGGAGCCCATGGTGGAAGGGTGTGTTGGAGGGAAGAAGACCAGCTCATGACAGCCAGAGAGCACGGCACTTTTGTCCACTTTTGAATGGAGCCATTTGTCGGAATTGAAGAAGTAGTCTTGTATTCTGGAGAAAGTCCTTTGTCAGAGGTGAGTGTTGCTAATATCGTCTGTGACTCGCCTGTTCATCTTCTTAACAATGACTCTGAATTTTTTTTTTTTCTTTTCGCAGTGCTGAGAATGGAACCCAGGTCTCCTGGCGCAGGCTGGGTCAACACTCCACCCCTGAGCCACATCTCCAGCAGCCAAGTCTTAAATTTTGATAATTCCATTTTGTTCTTAAATTGTATGTGCTTTGTGTCTTCTTCTTAAAAAATCAATCGTTTTTTTAAAAAAAATCTCACAGGGAGGAACTGGGGCTTTGGCCCAGCGGTAGTGTACTTGCCTGGCATGTGTGAGGCACTGGGTTCAATTCTTAGCACCACCTATAAATAAAATAAAGGTCTATCAACAACTAAAAAAATATTAAAAAAAAATCTCACAGGGCTCAGTGGCACACACCTATAATCCCAGCAACTCTGGAGGCTGAGGCAGGAGGATCACAAGTTCAAGGCAGCCTCTGCAATCTCCAAACAAGAAATAAAAAGGGCTGGGACTGTAGCTCAGTGGTAGAGCCTCCCTGGGTTCAATCCCCAGCAATGCAAAAACAAAACAAAAATAAATAAAATTAATTTAAAAAAAAACCCACTCCTTACTATAGTGCCAGTAGGAAGGAAGACAAGTCAAACACATCTGGTCGCCCCTCATCTTTCTTTTTTTTTTTAATACCTTTATTTTGTTTATTTATTTTTATGTGGTGCTGAGGATCGAACCCAGGGCCTCACACATGCCGGGCCAGTGCTCTACCCTGAGCCCCAGCCCCAGCCCCAGCCCCTCGCCCCTCCTCTTAAGAAGCAGCTTCTCCTGGCCCTTTCTTCAGAGAGAACCCCCTCCCACCCTGTCTCCCGTGGGCTTCCTCCGCATGGACGCAGTGGAAGGAGCAAGGCGCTTTTGCCTTCACGCCTGGCTATAGGAAGTCACAGTTGCACGGGGAAGGTCACCTCATCCTCCTGGGCCCCCTTTCCCCTTCCATAGAGTGAGAGAAACATGGTGACCTCAGGGTTGGGACAAGGTCACACAGGGAGAAGGCCATCACAGGGCTCCTGTCTGCCTCTTGGGCAAGATGGGGGAGGCCTTTTAGCCTTCTGAGTCATTATTGCCAGGGCTCAGGTTGGACAGGAGACCGTCCGAGACCCCCAAGTGGACGGGGGCCCAGAATCATAGCTGGTCCAGGTCAGTGGGACCCCAACTTCTGGTTCTCTCTGCACACAGAGCAGCCCCTGGGCTAGATGGATGGGTACCCAGCCTCTCTCTGGGGAGGAAGAATCTGTTCCCATTTGGGGGACTCTCCTGACCTCCCTCCAGCCTGGCATTCTCAAGGGCTGTGCCTAGACTGCGCCTCACTGTGGTTATCTAGCACCACCTGCAGGACATGTTGAGCAGGACCTGTCACACATCTGTGGCTCTAGATCCTAGAAATTGCTGATCATCTGGCAAGGTGCCCACAGAGGGAGACTGCTGTCTGCCCAGGCCACAGCTCTGTGCCCCACTTGGGTCTCTCCCTAGACTCACACCACAGCCCATTAAGGCAGGAAGTACATTACAGTATTGAATCAAATCTAACACCCTCTCTTGTGAAGGACACATATTTTTCATTTCTGCACTGAGGATTGAACCCAGGGGTCCTTTACCCCTGAGCCACATCCCCAACTCTTTTTATTTTTATTTTTTTGAGACAGCATCTCTCTAAATCACTGAGGCTTGCCAGGTGCAGTGGCCCATGCCTGTAATCCCAGCAGCTTGGGAGGCTGAAGCAGGAGTATCTCAAGATCAAAGCCAGCCTCAGCAATTTATCGAGACCTGTCTCAAAATTAAAAATAAAGAGGGCTGGGGATGTTGCTCAGTGGTTAGATACCCATCGGTTCAATCCCCAATATCAAAGTAAATATATAAAGTAAATAAATTGCCCAGGCTGGCCTCCAACTTGTGATCCTCCTGCCTCAGCCTCCCCAGTTGCTGAGGTGTGTGCCACTACACCCAACGAGGATGCAACATTTTTGTGCCACTAAGAAAATAAGGGGGAAAACCCTACCAATTAAAATAAGACACCATCCCCAAGTACATGGGCATCTTCATTGTACACTGGATCCTCCCTGGGTTGGTAAATATAGTTGCTTTTATGTGCAGAACTGACCAATGGAGCGATAGAAACGTCACATACAAAAATAGATAATTACCATGCCAAGTCACAGAAAGGGTTGGAGCCAGAAGTGGTACTCAGATCTGACTGGTTCCAGCAACCAGGCTTTCAGTCCCTGCTGGGGCCAGAGAGAAGTCACTCTGATCATCTCTAGCACTATCCTGGTTGAGGACACAGGGGATCAGGAAGGACAAGCGTTTTGGCCTAAGTGGCACAGGAGGACAGGGTCTGACCTAGAACCCAGGTCTCCAGGCTCCCCGCTCACACGCAGCCTCAGCAGGCCTGGCCAGGCCTTGGCCAAGGCCCCATCTTCCTGAGTCCTAGGAAAACTACTGGTGCGTGGAGAGCAAAGGACTGTCCCTTCTAGTTCCCAGGAAGCTGTGTCAGCCTCAGTCCCCAGAGGGTACTGATGGTGGCTGGTTGAAGCCTGTACCTCAGCGCTCTCCGCAGCCAGGTGGACTCAGAGTGGACCTGAACTCCTGGCCAGAAGGCGGGAACTGCACTGTGCTCACCCTGCTGGGGACAGTCGAATTCCAGCCCCCGCTGGCCTCCAGTCCAGCGGGGCCTCCCACCCATGCTGGACAGCAAAAGGACTCTGGGCCACATCAGAGCCTGGTTCCAAGATCCAAAGGACAGTCAGTCAAGTATGCCTGCAGCCCCCTCCCCTGGGGACAGCCCCAGGACCAAGACCCCGGGACAGAGAGCAACTGCTTTTTTTGTTGGGATGGAACCCAAGCCTCACACGTGCCAGGGAAGTGCTCTCCGCTGAACCACCGCCTGGTCCTTACTGCTCCTGCTTATTTATTTATTTTCAGAAAGAATTTCTAGAACTGAACTTGCTGAGTCACAGGAACCTGCATGTAGTTTTGTTTTGTTTTTGGTTTTTGGTTTTTTTTTCCTTTTTCTTTTAAGAACTACCAGCACATATTCTTCCTAGGATTTTGTACCCATCTCCTCTTTTTCTATAGGGCATGAGTGGAGTCCCCCCCATTCTCTGTCACCAATAATGCCAGTGGGTACTCTATTTTATCTGTGCCAGTCTGGTAGGCCAGCCCTTCTCTTGGCCGTTTGAATGAGCACATTGGTCACTGAAGAGAGTCCTCAAATTCAATGTGCATTTACCATGTTCTCTGCATGTATATGCAGGGGAGTTGTGTCCAGATGTGAAAAGAATTCTAACAGTTAAGAAGACAATTTAAGGCTGGGTGGTGGCACACACCTGTAATCCCAGCAGTTTGGGAGGCTGAGGCAGGAGGATTACAAACTTGAAGCCAGCCTCAGCAACTGAGCAAGGTCTTAGGCAACTTAGTGAGACCCTGTTTCAAGAAAGAAAGAAAAAAAAAAAAGGCTGGGAATGTGGCTCAATGGTAAAGTGCCCCTGAGTTCGATCCCCAATACCAGGAGGCAAGGAAAGGAGAAGGAAAAGAAGATTCCCATTAGTGTTTGGGAATTGCAAATTAAAACAGCATTCCTGATAGAGGATGTAAATTAGTACAAACATTTTGGTGTGTGGGGGGGTGCCCATACTGGGGATTAAACCCAGGGACTCACAAATGCTACCACTGAGCTACACCCCCAGCCTTTTTTTTTTTTTTTTTAATAAATTTTGTTTTGAGACAGGGCCTAACTAAATTGCTGAGGCTGGCTGGCCATCCTTCAGCCTCAGCCTCCAGAGTCACCAGGATTACAGGCGTGCACCACCTCCCCTGGCCCTTTCATAATTCTTTTTTTTCTTTTCTTTTTTTTTTTTTAAGAGAGTAAGAGAGAGAGAGAGAGAATTTTTTTTTAATATTTATTTTTTTTTAAGTGGCACGGGAGGACAGGGTCTGACCTAGAACCTTTGTTTGTATGTGGTGCTGAGGATCGAACCCGGGCTGCACGCATGCCAGTCGAGCGCGCTACCGCTTGAGCCACATCCCCAGCCCCATAA
Source organism: Marmota monax (assembly GCF_021218885.2). NCBI lineage: Eukaryota > Metazoa > Chordata > Mammalia > Rodentia > Sciuridae > Marmota > Marmota monax. The sequence continues at coordinate 20,610,026 of NW_026692912.1, forward strand.
TTCTTTACCAACATCTCCATGGCAGTCGTCAACTGTCAGGGGTCTTGGAGGTTTGTCACTTAGCATGCAGATGAGATATAATGAAGACAGAGGTCGCTGGGGGTCAGGCTGCCAGCTATAGCCAACAGGAACTTCTGGTCTGTGGGCATCCAGTGCTCAAAGATAAACAAGATTAGGGTGGGGCTGAAATTCAGCCAGGCACCGGGGCCGTCCAAGATTAGGGTAGAGTCAGTTTCACAGCTGTACATACATCCTCATCTAATTGTTAAATATGGGGGGTTTATTATGTGTTAATTATACTTTGATAAAATTATTTTTTAAAAAAGACAGATACCTGAGCCCAACCAGACCTGTTCAATGATGCCTGCTTCCATGTGTGGGCCAAGGAATCCGCCTTTTAAACAATTTTCTTGTCATTTCAATGCACACCAAAAACCAGGCGTGTTGATGCACGCCTGTAATCCCAGCAGCCCCGGAGGCTGAGGCAGGAGGATTGCAAGTTCAAAGCCAGCCTCAGCAATTTAGCAAGGCCCTAAACAACTTTGTGAGACCTTGTCTCAAAAAAAAAAAAGGGGGGGGGGGGCTGGGGTTGTGGCTCGGTAGTAAGCACACATGGTGGGTACAATCTCCAGGACCACCCGCCTCCCCCCCCAAAAAAAATTGCCCAGATGGGCAGAATCACGTGGTTCCTATTCTGGTCTGGAAGACGGGAAGGAGAGCAGAGCAAAGTGCGCAGAATTTCTTCAGAAGCGCAGGGAGCCTGGTTAAACTTCAACCTAGTTTCCAACTGCAACCTGATCCCTGAGGAGGGAGCAGGAGGACTGCCGCATCCTGGATTCTGCCGCAAGTTACACCTGAGAAACAGCGGGGCTGGGCACATACTCCAGCAGGGTTTTGTCCTGGAATCTGAATCGCAGACCCTTAGGGTGGAAAAAGGCCAGAACATTTGGCTGCTGGAAACAGTCTCCGGCTCTGAATTTTTTTTTTTTTCTATTTTTTATTTTGAGACAGGGTCTCCCTAAGTTGCCCAGACAGGCCTCGAGCTTGCCATCCTCCTGCCTCAGCCTCCCGAGGCACAAGGATTACAGGCGCGCGCCACCCGCTCCTCTTTAACGCAGTTTTGGTGTCGTGCCCAGGTCATCGGCGTTCCAGATGTTCCTGTTTCAGATCAGGACAGCCGGGGTGTTCTTTGATGTCTTGCTTTATTCTCTGCATGAAGGCTGATTTTATTATTTGGGGAGCGAAGCAAAACAGAAACTGTGAGAAACAGATCTGTTAGCGCTGGGAGCGACCTCACCCATTCAGCAGCTCAGGTCTACAAGTCGCCTCTGTACCAGCCTAATGGACATCTGCTTCTTTTATTTTTGCTGTACTGGAGATTGAACCCAAGGGCACTTAACCACCAAGCTGCACCCCAGCCCTTTTTATTTTTTTTTTGTTTTGATCCGGATCTTGCTATGTTGTCCAGACTGGTCTCCAAAAGGAGATCCTCCTGTCTCAGCCTCCCAAGCGGCTGAGGTCACTGGCTTGGTGGCCACCGTGCCCAGCTTGGGAAAGGCGATTGGAGGCAGGAAAGTGGCCGAAAGGTGATCTGCGTGCTCCTAGTTAAACTTGGAGCCCTCATGCTCAGAAAGGCAGAGTTAGCCTTGTTCTGAGCACAGAGTTTTGGTTCCCTGAGGTCACAAGGTCACCCATCAGACACCTGTGCAGGCCCAAGTGAAAGGACAGGGGTTTTGTTAGGGGAAAGCTAGGGTCTCTGAAGGGTCTGAGGAGTTCCCAGAGAGGACTGGGCTCAAGATGAGTGAGTAGGCCCTTGGCTTAGCACCTGCCACTCAGAGGCAAAGAGGCTGTTTTAGGAAAGTTGGTGCACATTCAAGGGAGACTGTGGGCATCTTGAGAGTGAGAGATGCAGTTTTGGGGTTCCTGGATTTTCTTTCAAAGGAAACTCCATAAGAGGGGAATGAAAAGGTCTCTAGGAAAGATACAATTCTTTTAAAATTATTTTTGTTTTAGTTGTAGTTGGACACAATACCTTTATTTTTATTTATTTATTTGTATGTGGTGCTGAGCATTGAACCCAGTGCCTCACAAGTGCCAGGCAAGCGCTCTATCATTGAGCCCCAGCCCCAGCCCAAAAAATAGTTTTTAAAAGAGTCTCTGGTGGTCTGATGAGTTTCTGGATCCTTAAGCTCACGTGGTTTTCCTTGTCTGATTGGTGGATAGCACTGGAAAGTCCTCTAAATTATAGGTTTGTTAAAATGTCATATCTTTTTACTTAATCTGTACAGGTAGACTTACTGATTTCCCGGGAACTTGGGAGTAATAGGCCTGGGAAAGAGACTGGCAGGAGTGGCCGGCTTGGAAGAGACTGCGGAACTTCCGAATTAAGATCTTGTTTCCTTGTCCTTCTTTTATATCTGCTTTCCACCTGCTTTTTATTTCTTCAATCCTACCTCAGTTTCAGCTGGTTTGAGACAGACAAAAGCGGCCTTCAACTTCCTGAAAATCACTTAGTTGTTACCATGGTGACCACATATCAGCTGTGTTACCTACTGGTCGCAAAGCTAACAGGAATATACTGAATATCAGTGATAAGAACAAGTACCCCTGTAATCCTAGTGGCTCGGGAGGCTGAGGCAGGAGGATGGCGAGTTCAAAGCCAGCCTCAGCAACTTAGTGAGGCTCTAAGCAACTCAGTGAGGTCCTGTCTCAAAATAAAAAATAAAAAGGGCTGGGGATGTGGCTCAGTGGTTAGGTACCCCTGGGTTCAATCCCTGGCACCCAAGAGGGGAAAATCAAGTAGCTGAAAGCAAGTGAAGCAGGGCTTATTGGGTTTCCCTTGGTTCAGACGTGTTATCCCTTACAGAGGACCCCCGGTCACATCCTCACTCTGAAGCACAGCTAAGCTCTGTCCTCCTGCATAGACAGAGTGGGGAATGGTGTTTCCCAAAACAAAGCCATAGAGCCAAAGCCAGGAGGAATCGTGGCTACTGAGCATCGCTAAAAGGCCTTTCTGGGTGGTTTTTTGTTTTGTTCTGTTTGTTTTAGTGCTGAGAGTTGAACTCAGGGGTGCTCTACCACTGAGCTACCTCCCCAGCCCTTCTTACTTTTTATTAACTTAGGAAAATAGATACAGTAGATAGATACACCTTCAAGGGAGAATGTGGGCCATCTTGAGAGCGAGCAATGCAGTCTGGGGGTTCCTGGCTCTTCTTTCATAGGAAACTCGGAAAGGAGTGGGTATGGGAAGTGGTGGCTGAGACAGGAGGATCACAAATTTGAGGCCAGCTTCAGAATTTCATGAGATCCTGCCTCAAAAATAAAAAATATGAGGGCTAGGGTTGTGGCCCAGTAGTAGAGCACTTGCCTGGCACGTGTGAGGCACTGGGTTTGATCCTCAGCACCACATAAAAATAATAAATAAAATAAAGGTATTGTGTCCACCTTCAACTAAAAAAAAATAAGAAAAGGATTGGGGTTGTGGCTCAGTGGGGAAACATCTCTGGGTTCAATCCCCAGTACTAATAAATAAATAAATAAAAAGTAAAAAGGGGCTGGCATATAGCTCAATGGTAGAGCAGCCCTGGATTCAATCCCCAGCACTGACACAAACAAAACAAGACCAAAAACATTGAGAAAAGATGGGGAGCCTTTGGGCCTGAGCACCTATCTAACAGGACCCTATTGGAGGCCTGCGTTGGCCCCAACCTCAGTGGGGTCCCCTGGAGCAGACAGACCCCCTTAGTACTTAATTCCCCACAGTTGGGTGGCATGTGAGTATCATGGCCAAAGTGTATCACATGACTCAGCCGAGAGCAAAGTAAGTTCCAGCCTAGGTCCTCAAGGTGTCAGGAGGTGTCCTCACTAGGGCCAGGACGGCCACGCCCTTGAAGGAGGGGGAGAGTGAGGTGCTCCAGGAAAAGGACCTGCACCTTGGCCTCCAGCCGGTCAAACTCCTCAGCTGCCTTCTTCTCCCTCGGAGGGGACTGCAAAGTGGGCCCCAAGGGGTTAAGTGTGGAACTTACAAGGACTTTCTGGGGTTGGATCCTGCTGGGGAGGGTTTGCAGGAGGTGGAGAAATACTTAGTAGTCAATATGTTTAAACTGGGAGAGTTCACAGTAAAGCCTGGGATTCTAGCTTCCTTTGTAAAGGGAAAGACAGGGCCGCCTCGTCCCTGACCTGGAGGTGCCTGGAATGAGGTTCAGTGTCCTCCACGGGCCTCCTAAGGGGCAGGCAGGGTCTCCTTTTCTGAGCCAAGTCATGCTATCTGAGTTGCTGTAGGAGCAGGCAGATCAGAAGAGGACCTGGGATGAGCAGAGTCCCTGGGAAGGGCTCTGTGAGGGGGGTCTAGAGGGGCTCCTTCCTGCGCTCTGCTTCTCCACATCCTGTGCCCTCCAGGGTCAGGCCTGGGGAGGGCTCTGGAATCTCACCTACTTCCTCCACGGATCTCAGGGAATCCTCAGCGGCCCTGGGGACTGCTCAGGACGGGAACTTCCAGGACTGCAGGAGGCGGAACTGCTCAAGGTCAGGCCAAGGCACCCGGGTGGGGCTGGGCCACTCCTGTCACGGGTCCAGGGTCCAGGTTGCAGCTCCGGAAGGCTGATTCACACTCACGCTCTGGCTCCCGTGGGAGGTTGAGTCACCAAGGGAGGTTTCATTGCCAGCTCTGCCACTTAGGAATATGTGCCATCAGGCCAGGTGTGGTGGCACACACCTGTCATCCCAGTGACTTCTGAGCCTGAGGCAGGAAGATGGCAAGTTCCTGGCCAGCCTCAGTGACTCAGCAAGACCTTCAGCAACTTAGACCCTGTCTCAAAATAAAAGATAAAAAGGGTTGGGGAGGTGGCTCAGCGCCCCTGGGTTCAAACCCCAGTCCCCAAAACAAAACAAAGCAAATATGTGCCATTGGGTGAGGCCTGGCTTTAGTCTCTTCATCTTTCAAGTGGGAGGAAACACCGGCCATCCTACGGGAATGCCGGAAATGGCGGCTGGGCTCAGATCAGCTGTTCCATGCACTTGAACAGTCACTAAGAATAAGACAGAAGCCACAGTGGTAGGATGTGACTTGGGGCCATTTGGCAAGGACCAGACACATTTCTGATTGTCACAACTGGAGTGGGGAGTTCTATGGGCATCCAGGGGGTAGATACCAAGGATGCTGGCGAACATCTTCTGGGACAGCCCCACAGCAAAGGGTCACCCCAAGTGTTCATCATGCCACAGCCCAGAGTCCCTCTTGCAGCAGGACACAGGCAATTAAACATCCAATCCGTGCGCGTGGGTGGGAGTGCTGGGCCATAAACACGGGTGTGACTCAAGAAGGCTCCCTGGAGGAGGGGGCCAAATGGGGTGCCAAGGGTGAGAGGAGAGAGGAAGGCGGGGGAAGGAAGGTGTGTGAGCGCCAGGAACCCCGAGGGCAAAGCCTTAGAGGCTAGAAAGGGAGCCTGGCTCTTTGAAAGAAGCCTGCTTTCAGTGTGGCTGGCACTCAGCGCAGGGGGTGGGAGGCTGCGGCGGGCGGGTCAGAAAGCTGGAGGTAATACTGAGGGCCCTGTGCTGGAGTCCCTGTAGGGCTGGAGCAGGGTGCAGGCTGGTAGTTGGGGTTTGGTTCGGTTTAGTTTGGTACTGGGGGTGCTCTGCCGCTGAGCTACATCGCCAGCCCTCCTCACATGCCCCCCACCTTTTTTTTTGTACCGGGAATTGAACTCAGGGACTCCACCACTGAGCCACATCCCCAGCAACTGAGTGAGCCCCTGTCTCAAAATAAAAGATAAAAAGGGTTGGGGAGGTGGCTCAGCACCCCTGGGTTCACACCCCAGTACCCAAACCAGCCCTATTTTGTATTTTATTTTGAGACAGGGGCTCACTGAGTCAGGGCCTTGTTTTTGCTGAGGCTGGCCTTGAATTTGTCATCCTCCTGCCTCAGCCTCTGGAGCTGCTGGGGTTATAGGTGTGCACCGCTGCACCCAGCTCTCTTCACTCCTTTTAAATTGAGACAGGATCTCTCTACATTGCCAAGGCTGGCCTCAATCTTTCAATCTCCCCACCTCAGCCTCCTGAGTCACTGAAAGGAGAGGTCTGCACCACCACCCTGGCTTGGTCAGACTGGCTTCTGAAGAACCTCCCTGAGGAGGCCTGGAGTAGGAGGACACGTGAGGAGGTTTTTGTGGCTGAGGAGGGTGAGAGAGAACATGGGATCGGACGGGGGAAGGAGAGCAGGGAGTTGAGGGATGGCAGGTCTTTTTTGTTTCTTTCTGTTGGTACTGGGGATTGAACCCATGAGTGCTATACCATCGAGCCGTATCCCCAGCCCTTTTTTAGTTTTTAGACAGGGTCTTAATAAGTTGCTTAGGGCCTCACTAAATTGTGGAGGCTGGCCTTGAATTCACCATCCTCCTGCCTCAGCCTCCGAAGTCTGGGATTACAGTGGTGCAACTTGGCACAGGGCTGTCCGGAGGTCTTACCAACGGTTGGATGTGAGAAGTGAGGCTGTGGGAGGGATCAAGGATGTTACCCACCTGTCCAGCTTGGGGCTGAGGGTGCCATTCCCAGAGCTGGGCCGCAGCAGGGTGGACAATATCCCTAGAGCCAAAGAGCTCCTGATAAGGAAATGAGAAAATGAGCAATGCCCTGCAGGAGGAGAGGTAGGGAGACGTGTTCAGGGAGCCACGGGAGCTGGCGGCAGGAGGAGCAGGCCTGGGCTGCAGATGGATTGGGAAGGCCCCCTATGGAAGAGAGACTATGCAGAAGTTGGCTAGGGAAAGAGGTGGGACAGAGAAGGTGACAGTCTTGGGGTGACAGAACCAGCACCTTCTGTAACGTTGTCCTTGCTGCTCTAAAACAGACATCTTTTCTCTACTTCCTGATCTCTCCTCCCTGATCTTATCTCTCTAGTCTCAGAAAACAAGATTCCTTTTGGATTATCTCTGCTCTCCAAGCGTGGTGGTGCACGCCTGTAATCCCAGTGGTTTGGGAGGCAGAGGCAGGAGGATCCGAGTTCACAGCCAGCCTCAGCAACTTAGCGAGACCCTAAGCAACTCAGTGAGACTCTGTCTCAAAATAAAATATAAAAAAAGGGTTGGGAATGTGGCTCAGTGGTTAAGTGACCCTGGGATTAATCCCTGATACCAACAACAACAACAGTAACAAGAACAAAAAAAACATTCTGCTCCCCTTGATGGGGAGAATCATAGCCTCTAGGACAGGAATCCTCTGTGATACTCCTTTGCTACCAAAGCAATAAAACTTCTTTTCCCTTTTTTCTCACAACTGTATCCTCAGTTGGATTGGCACTGGGGACAAGGAACAAACTTTCAGTAACAGGCCTCTGTCACGGGATGGTCATTTCAAGACCCACCTCGCCCTCTGCAAACATCTATACCAAGTTTATTTTATCATCTCCAAAGAAAAGAGTGGTGTGTGAATCTGCCTATTCCTCCCAGAGGCGACTCCTGGCCACACTCTGAGGCCCTCAACCAATTGTCTAGAACTTTCCCCGAGAATCAGAAAGTCTTTTCAAGGAGATTTCCAGGCAAAACACTTGTGTGAACCATCTTGGAGCTGGATCCCCTCACCCCAGTGGGGCCGCCTCAGATGACACTGAGAAACAGTGACAAGCAGTTTCCTCTGGACCCTGCTCCAATTGCAAAATCAGGAGCAAAGATGATCATGAGTTTCGGGGTGGTTTGTTATACAGCGAAAGACAACCGGAAGCCAGGCAGTGTAGCACATACCTGTAACCCCAGCAACTCTGTAATCCTAGCCATTTAGGAGGCTGAGGAGGAGGATTGCAAATTCAAAGCAAGCCTGGGCTGGGCAATTTAATGAGACCCTGTAACACACACCCAAAAAAAGACAACCTAAACAAGCACCTACTGTGTGCCAGGCACTGTGTGAAGCCATCTATGAACATCAGCTTGCTAATGCGCACATCTGCCTTACTAGAGAAAGATTTTCAGAGGCCAAGGCTTGGGGAATTAAATAATCCACCCCAGGGCACAGCCACAGTAAAGGACAGGCTGAAATTACAGACCACCTCCTGGCCACAAACCCACACATGTCCCACTCCAGTGTATACCCAAAGGACTTGAAATCAGCATATTATAGTGACACAGCCACATCAGTGTTTATAGCAGCTTAATTCACAATGGCTAAACTGTAGAACCAAACTTGATGCCCTTCAATAGATGAATGGATAAAGAAACTGTGGTATATATACACAATGGTATATTTCTCAGCATTAAAGGAGAATAAAATTATGGCATTTGCAGGTAAATGGATGGAGTTGAAGAACATCATGGTAAGTGAAGCAAGCCAATCCCAAAAAACCAAAGGCCGAGTGTTGCTGATCCATAATGGGGGGAGGGGGCATGGGGGCAGGTAAGATGGTGGAATGAGACAGACATCAGACATCATTACCCTAGATACATGTATGATTGCACAAATGGTGCGACTCTGCATTGTGTACAATCAGAGAAATGAAAAGTTGTGCTCCATTTGTGTACAATGAAATGAAATGCATTCTGCTGTCACATATAACTAATTAGAATAATAAAAAAAAAAAACCCACAAGTGATCATTCAGGTTGACCACAATTACAAAGGCTTTATCTGGCAGGCTCCCTCCTTCCCCACCAGACTAGGTGTACAGCCAGGGATGCAGCAAGGAGTCGGGCCCCCCAGACAGCCATGATGGGTGCCTATCTGCAATCCCAGCTCAGGTGCTTCCACCCAGAGGCCTCTTTACTGGGGACCCTCAAAGGAAGCCTTCCTCAGATGCCTGGCAGGAGTCGGGGATCCTGGAGACACTTTATCTGGGGGGAGCTGGGGGAATCTGAGGCTTTATTCTCAGTGCTTTTCCACTCCTGGTTCTTACCCCTCTTGTCTCCCCTGACACCCTGCGCCCCCACCCCCGCCCCAAGTCCATAAAGCCTTAAGAGCCTTCTTCCTGAGGGTTGATGGCTTCCCCATCTGCAATACATATGACCTTCCCCATGGGATATAATTGGAACATTGGGGGGCAGGGCTGGCATTTTCTCTTCTTGCTTCTACTATCACAGTAAGTGATCACTGGCTTGATTTACTTTCATTTTGGCTTGTTGTCCTAATGCACTGCTGGGACATTGGTGGCTCAGCAATCCAGCTCAGCTCAGCTCAGCACTAGGCAGCTTGTGCCACCTGCCTCTCTCAGGGTACCTGCAGCCAGAGCCTCCTGGAACCCCTTTCCCCACTGCACTAGCCATGGCTCCCTGCCCCCACCAACCTGCCTCCAGCCCTCCACACTCTGTTCCCTGTGCTCTGGCCAATCTCTAGTTCCAGGATCACATCTTTGCCATCTGGCTCAAACCACAAAAGCTCCCATTGTGATATCAAAAGACAATAGTTACCACTTTGGAGTATCAGACACTGTAACTACGATGTTAGCAACCAGTATTTATTGAGCATGTGCTATGTCCCAGCCACATGCTAAATGATTACATTCTCTCATGAAAGGAGTTTATACATGCAATGCTTAGGACAGTGTCTATATTGTAAGCACTCACTAAACTGGAATCATCATTCCTAGCTCATCCTGAGAACATCCCTGTCAAATACTGTTTGTCATCCCTGGTTTTGGGATTAAGGAAACTATGACCCACAAAGGTTTGAAACACTGTGAATAGTGGTGGGACTGGATCTCAAGCCCAAACCTGTCAGTTCAGGTACTTTCTACATAGCACTAGGACTTGTTGGGCCAACCATATTGAAAGTGCAGCTGGGTAGAACGCAGTTTACAAAGCAAGACTTTTTGAAAGGCTTCTGTCAAAGTCGTGTAAAAAAGTAAAAGGTGGGGCTGGGGATTTAGCTTAGTGGCAGAGTGCTTGCCTAGCATGCACCAAACCCTGGGTTCAATCCTCAGTACTAGGGGGGAAAAAAAAGGTGTAGCCTAATGGTGCCAGGAAAGTAAGGGAGGAAAATTGCAAGTTCAAGGCCAGCCTCAGCAGCTTAGGAAAGACCTTGTCTCAAAATAAAAAATAAAGAGGTCTGGAAATATAGCTCATTGGTAGGGCTCCCTGGGTTTGATCCCTAGTACTATTAAAAAAAAAAAAGGTGAAAGATTTCAGTGCTTGAAGTAGTAGACTCTAGTGGCTTGGAGGATTGTCACATAAAATTCCATGATTTAGGAAGGACCCCAATAAATCACTTTGGTTTTGTTTTGTTTGGGGTGCTGGGGATGGAACCTAGGGCCCCGCACATATTGGCAAATGCTCTACTACTGAGCTATACCCCAGCCCAAATCACCCCAGTTGAAGTGACAGTTCCCTCCCAACTCCAACATGGTATGGTGGTTCAATGTTGTTAAATCATTCTCTGTTTCCCCTTAAATATGAGTAAATCCAAAGGCTATGCTGAGCAAGAGGGGCCTCAGTTGACAGAAATTCCCAAGTCAAGCTCAAATCATCTCCAGATGAAGTCAAATCTCATTGGCAACAAGGCCCGGGTAGTTAAAAGTTAACAGCAGCTAAGAGCATGGGCCATGCTAGGGAACCAGATAGTTCTGTGGCTTTGGGCACATCATTTGATTCTCTGATCCTTAGTGTTCCATCTGCAAACTAAGGACAATATTCACAGTTAGCTGCTTTCTGGAGCTGCTGGAAGGAGTCAATGACATAATGCTTTTAAGGCCTGGACAAGTAGAGGTCCAGCCATTGTTGGTTTTTATTATTACTAAACACTGGTTAGAATAACTATGTCCAGGAAGGCTGAGATCACTCCAGAATGATCAATAATAAATAAGGTCGATCTTATTTAAATGAGTTTTTCTGCTTCCCAGGGCTTCTCACCTGTGCAGCAGCCAGTCCTGAGAACCCACCCTCCGGGGCAGGATCTGCATTCCAATCCTCGGCTTTTGGGAAGCCTCAGAATCACTCCACCTGCTTGCACTGTGTAGTGTCAAGAGCTCAGCAGCCAGAGTCTATCCTAGGTGAGACCCGGGATTAGTGCCTGTCCCCCTAGGTTTGAAACACTGCCCTAACCCAGGAATAGGCAGACTTTTTCTGTAAAGCGCCAGAGTAATAAATACTTCTGGTTTTGTGGGCCAGATGTCTCTGTTACAGCTCTGCTATTACAACTCTACTATTACAGCATAAAACAGTCACATATTTATAGACGAATAGGTGTGCCTGTGTTCCAATAAATTTTTTTTTTCCGAAAATAGGTGGTAGGCATGATTTGGCCTGTGGGCCATAGTTGGCCAGCCCTTGCTCTCTTCTACATATAGCCAATAAAGACACAGAGATATGTATATAAAAAAGCGGTATTTCTTTAATTTAAAATTACGACCTGGAAAGAGCAAGTCAGTTTAAGTGATCCAGGCTTCCTCCTTATACCCAAATGGAACAGATGCGATATTGGCTCAGATTTCCAACCCTAGAGAAAAACCAAACCAAGTCACCAATCCTTAGTAAGACTCTGTGGCATTCTGGCCACACTGAGGAGAACTTTCCTTCCGTCACCTCCTGGGGCTGACCTGCTCCACTTCCCTGTAGCTGGCCTCCACAGAGAAGGTGACAGCGAGGCTGTCTTCAGGCCTCACAACAGTGGGGGTGAGCAATCCTAAACACACCTGCCTAGAAAGACAGTGTGTCCACTTGTTTAGCTGAGCTCTGGAGCCTTGGGATGTGACCATCGGTCACATGTGGCCCAGACACCAGCAGCAAAATGGCAAAGTTGGAAAACAGGGGTGGGGTAGGGGAAGATGTGAGGGCCTGGGAAGTCCATGGCGAGTCTGAAAATGAAAGACAGCTGCCATCTGGGAAGATCCTGACAAACGTCTCGGTTGGCAAAGCCAAAAGAACAGCACCTCCGTCAGCCCTCCAAGGCGCTGCTCTTCCAGGGCCCAGAAATTCGAAGGGTCCCACCTGTCAGATGGGCTTCACCTCTCTCACCTCTTACATTCAAGGTCAGTTGAGGCTTCAGACTCACTCGGCAGTCAGAGGGAGTCTCGCAAGAACACGAGGCACTGGTGTTAAGCGTGTTAAGAGTCCAGGGTGGGATTCTGAGCTGGGTGGTTTTTCCTGCACTAAATTTTGAAATGTGGTCCTCAGAGAGGAAAGGAGGATGGGTGTGGCCCAGGGCAGCCCTCTTGGAGTTCTTCCCAGGAGGGATCGCGTACAGCATACAGAATAAATACAGCTGACAAGAAGAAGGCTTCTGAAAAAGCCAGTGACCAGCCCCAATCCTCCGTGGTGGGTAGTGGGGTGCCCAGACAGCACACCAGCTTGCTTTCTCTAAAGTTGACAGTACCCAAAGCCGACCTGAGTCAAAAGCTCTCAGGGCAAACCACCAAGGGGCTTCCCAGAGATGCCTTGAAAAACCAGAGCGTGTCCAACCAGCTCAGGCCACATCCAGCATTCCTGAGCCAGGCTGGCTGCATACTGGGTCACTGTAGAGGTGTCCCTGGGCACTACCAGGGCTGGTTCTGTGTCTGGGATGGGATGGGGGATGGGGCACAGCAGTAAGGAGAGTCCCCTGAGAACTGAGACCCAGTGGAAAGGGGAAAGAGGCGGGGTTTCCTCCTCAGGCTCAATGGAGCTGCCTCCCACGGGAGGAAGGTGTTATTGCCCTCCTGCCAGCACCACTGAAGGGATCCTACTCAAAAGTATGGCACTTGCGTGGGGTAGCTCGGTACAGAGCCCCAGATGGCTATGCTATGGCCCCCACTGAGAGAACTGACATTTCCTTACAGTTGCCCTAGACTGAGTCTGGGTCATGTCCCAAGCTCTGGTTCATGAAAACATACATCCCATCACCAGGACATGTGACCCCGAGCAAGCCAATCTTCTGGATCTGAGCGAGGCAGCTCCAGCGGTGGGAGTAAGGGAGCTTGGGTCCCAGGAGCCCGACGAGTTCCTCTTCCCCGTCTCCTTCATTTCTCAAAACAGTGGACCCTCAAATGTCTATCAAAGAAGGAGCTGTCCGTGTTACATGCCCAAGGACAATCACAGAAGCCACTTATAAGACCCCAGAGGTTTCATCCAATCCTGGCAGAAGGCTGGCTCAACTCTGATCCTCACTGAATGATGGTGTCTGGCTGTCCATTCTGGGCCACCTGTCCAGGGTCAGAAGTGGGGGTTGGGTTGGGCGTGTTGCTCTGCAAGTAGCGGCGGAAATCTTTAATCATGGGCCGGAGGACCTGGATGAGGACACTCAGGGCTGCCTGGGTGCCCTCCATGGCCTGGGCCTGGCGCTCCTGGGCACAGGCCTGTACCTCCTGGGAGCGGCGGATCATCTGCAGCAGGTCGTTCTGCTGCTCCAGGTGCTGAGCAATCTCCTTCACGTGCAGATTGGTGACCCGCTGCTCCTGGATCAGCTTGGCAGAGTTGAGGGCGATGCGACTCTTGAGGGCCTGCGGCTTGACTGACGTGTCCGTGTGCTGGGCCATCATCTCCATGGGAGCCTCTGCTGGCAGGGGTGGGGGAGCCTCAGCCGTGCAGTACTCCACCACTCCCTCCTCCAGCGTGTGATAGGTGGTCTCTGTGGGGACTGCAGGGAAGAAAGAGCCAAAGCAGAGGAGGTCACCTTCTGGAAGAAATGCAGCTGGCCCTACAGGGTGGGGAGGAGGCCATTAAGCCCTGCTCTGGAGGGAGATGAAAGGGAATTCAGGCCTCTCCTGGCTTTAGAGTTATTCATATCTAATCCAGAATCTAAGAGGTTCAGGATCTTAATCTACTGGTAGCCAAAGGGAAGCCCTAAATCTGGCAAAAGCGAAAATACCAATAATAATAGTTGCAAAAAATTTAGAGTACTTACTATGTGCCAGGCACTTTGTACTCATTCGCTTGTTGAATGCTAATATAGACAATGTCACTTTCATTTTCAGAGATGAGCAAAAAGACTTGAACATGGTATGATTTGCCTAAGATCACCCAGCTCATTCAGCAGAGCCAGAAAGCAAACCCAGGTCTCCCCAAACCGGAGTACAACATGCTCATAACCAGGGCCCTGGGCTGCTTCTAGCTAATAAGGCATCTTAGGAGGCAGAGTCACATGCTCCCTGACGTGCCAGCACACAGAAGGTATCTTGAGGGCACTTTCTATGCAGCTGCTTGCAGGTGCACTGGTCCTACCTCCTTTTATGTTTTCTTGACTTCCAAGTTCTTTGTGCTCAAGCAGAAAAGAAGATGGGAATGGGGAACAGGACAGTAGTAGCTGAAGTGCCCAGTACATGTTTCCCTGTCTGTTTGATCGCCTTGGTCCATGGGATTCCTAAACATATTTCCTGTTCTAGAACCGCATCTGATTTAGATCAGTGTTTGCTCTCCTTTTCCCACCTTGATATGTAGTTGGGGAATATGACATTGCAGGGGTATGGCACCCACACATACACTCAAGTCCACCAAGGCCAACCGAGAATCACTGGTTGCCACAAGTCAGAGCCCACGAAGAAGCAAGTTCATAGTCACAGGCATAATCTCTTATCTGAACTACAAAATCCAACTCAAGTTAGTTCTGCTGAGAACTTTTGAAGGGATTCTAGGTGGGCTGTATGGGCCTCCATGCATGTGAGATCAATCTCCTCCATCCTTCACTGCCAACATCAACAGTGTGTTCCCACACTACCGGAAAGCCATCTTCCTTTTGTGAGTCCTTGGGTTTCCCTGCCTGTTAGTGAAGCTATTCATATATGGGTCTTACCTTCCCTACTAGAAAATAAGTGGCCTATATTTCAAGTGGTAATGCTGGTGCCCAACACAGGGTCTGGCATAGATTGAGTGCTAATGTTTGATGAATGAATGAGTTAGTAGGTTAGCAGCAGGAACATTCACCACACTGAAAATAGAACGTCTATCCAGAATGGATACATCCTTTGGGTAGTTTATTCCCCAAGTAGATCCTGGTTGCCTGCTATATGCCAGATCCTGTGATAAGTCCTGTGGGCATACACACTCTGTCTTCAAAGACCACACAGTTCAGCAAATGGAGATAAGTCATGGACACAAATGGTGGCCACACAAAGTAGAGAGCTATTCAACTAGTGAGAATGCCAAACTGCACGCTACCTACGGTAGTCCCAAAGAGAACACAATCGCTTCTGTCTGGGAAGTGCTTGGAAGGTTTCATGTTCTTCCGACATCCCAACCTAACCTCTGACCCTTGGCAGCCAACCTTATCCAGGCTGCCCCAGTGTTTGCTGGCCCTTCCCATTTATGCACAAACGAACTGGGCAGGGGAGGTCACTCACTCTGTGTCAGGGTGACCGTAGCTGCGGCTGCAGTGGCCGCGGGTCCAAGGGCCACTGGGTGGATCTCTGTGGAACTGGGCAGACTGATGATGGTGGCCTCACCCAGCAGGTTGCAGATGCGTTGTTGCATGGGGGTCAGCAGTACAGGAGCTACAGCTGGGCCACTGCCAGCACCGCCACCTCCTGTCCCAGGCCCACCAGCTCCATCTTCTTCAGTGGGGCCTGGGGCCTCGCCACCCTCCACGGCGGCCCGGACCTGGGCAACCTTGCGACGGACCTCGGTTTTGAGGTCAGACCACTTCTTCTTGACCTCGGGCAGCTCCCTGCGGCAGGTGGCCACGGCATTGACCCTTCTCAGAATGCCATGCCAGGCCGCACTCTTGGCGGCCAGGGGGACCCCAGCGTTGAAGTGGTTCACCAGCAGGTGCTTCTTCAGCTCCAGCTCCTCCACGATGATTTCCACCTCCCGCTCTGAGAAGTTCATCTTTCTCTTCTTGGCTGGGACAGCCATGGCCTCTCCTATCCCCTCTTTTTAAAGAAATTATAATACCTTCTAGTGCCCCAATTCCCTTCTCTTCTTCCTCAGCCTCGCCCCTTACCTACCCCCCCTTCAGGGGATAGGCCGGGCTTGCTCAAGGCCAAGCACCAGGCCTTAGGTAACCCCCCTCGCTACGCAAAATGCGTAGGGCCCAGCACCGACCGGCCCGGCCGCTGCCAGCCAGCTGCGTAATGGCTTCCTGAATCTGCCTCTTCCGCCGGGGCATGCGGAGATCCGCCCACTTTCCTTCTTCCCGCCCCCCAGCACTTCTCCAGGGGAACCCGCCTTCCTGGTTGGTCGCGGCTCGAATATCGCGTCGATCTTTAGGTTCTTTAAGTCTGTCATTCAGTTGAAGGGCACGCCTACTTACTGGAAATAGCTTTATCATTGGTCTAAGGGTGTGTCTATCGTCCAGAGCACTCCGCCCACCTAGCTTTTATTCACTTCCATTGGAAAACCATTCTGTCGTTCAGTTATTAGTATCAAGAGGATTACGCCGTTAAATTCAGCTATTTTATTGGTGGTTTAGGGAATTATACTACTAAAACTTCCTCCGGAGTTTTAAATCACCACTAAATCATCCTCCGGAGGATACCTAGTGCTTTCGGCTTTGAACCTTGGCCAATTAATTTTTAATTCCACTCGAGAGCGAAAACTCTGCTTGTAACTTAAGTTCACAACTGCTCTCACACAAATCCTATTCCCCTCCGCAGGCTACGATCTCTCCGTACATGACCACTCCTCCCATCCTTACAATTCCGCAGTCTAACCAGCGGTTCTCAATGGAAATTGGACACGGGACCTTCCGCCTGCCAATCACAAGACTTCTGCCTATCGCAGCGAGATTTTCTCTCAGGCCTGTCTCAGCCAATACCTGCCTTCCTCAGTTTGAATCGGCCCCAGGCAGAGCGAGGGTTGGCTCCGCCCTCTCCATTCAGCCAGGCAGTCCTCAGGGAAGGCTCCGCCTCTCAGACATCCTCCTGGCTGCCGTCCGGGCCTGTGACTGGTCCGTAGTGCGCTTAGGGGCGTGGCCACCAAAGAGGCGCTCGGTTGGGCGTGGCTCCCGGAAGCGGCCCCTCCCGCCAGCTTGCCGGCTTCTCTGAGCCCGCGCTCGTTGTAGGAGAAAACCCGGCGTGCTTCCGCGCAGTCCCCGTCGGCCCGCCGCTCCCGCCCGGCGCCCGTCGCCCCTGCCTCGCGCCCGATGGTGAGCAGTGTGTTGTGCCGCTGCGTGGCCTCCCCGCCGCCGGACGCCGCTGCCGCCGCCTCGTCGTCTGCTTCGTCGCCGGCGTCCGTGGGCGACCCGTGTGGCGGCGTCGTCTGCGGGGGCCCCGACCACCGGCTGCGCCTGTGGAGCCTCTTCCAGACGCTCGACGTCAACCGCGACGGCGGCCTGTGTGTCAACGACCTGGCGGTGGGGTTACGGCGCCTGGGACTACATCGCACCGAAGGCGAACTCCGGGTAAGGAGCGTGCGCCGTCCGCGCGGGCGAGGAGAGAGCCCCCGGGACGTCCGGGTGACAGTTCTGGCTGCTGGGGACACTTCTGAACGTCACGCTTCTCTGGCAGCCCTTGGGACTGGGAAGTGGTCTGGGTGGACGGTCGTCCCTTTGAACTGGGCAGGACCCTTGGTGGGGCAGGTAGTCTCCCCTGACTGTCAGATGGACGCCCCGTGCTTGGGTTAGGCAGAAAGGCTTGTCGTGGGCACCCTCCGGACCTTCTGATAAGCAAAAAAGCCCCTTCCCGTCAGGGGCGTTCCCCAAAGTGTGCCTTTGTCACCTCATGATCTCAAGGCCTAGCTTGACACCCCGCTTAGTGGGTTCATCCATCCATTGCACCCCCTCTCGCCTTTTCCCCTCTTGTTTCCATGCCACCGTGGGCCCTGATCTGGTTCCTCTCAGAAGCATGTGGGAGTCTGGAAAAAATGGGAACTGGGGTTTCAGGCAGATCTGTGTGGATGTGGGTGGTGATACTGACAGGTCTCCTGGTTGAAGCTCATCCTCACTGCTAATCCGGGGACGTGGATCGTGATCCCTTGCAGAGTTGGAGTGTGCGTGGAATGAAAGAATCTGGGGCAAATGCTTGCTAAAAATGAAAATGTGGTTCACCTGAGAAGGGAGTGGGCCCCTGGCAGAGATCGTGTAGACAGGGCCAGAGAAATGACCAATCTCTGGGCTTGCTGCCCTCTCTGTATAAGAAAGCCTGGAGCAATACTTTTTTCTTCTTTTCTGTCTCATGGTATGTTTTTCGGTTTGACTTTGTAGTCAAACCTTCCCAAATTTTTCCGTTTTTGTGGCTTAGACTGATTTACAACCTGGTGTAGGACTGATGAGTATTTTATCTTGTAATCTCTTTCAAAGTTAGTTTGGGCTGTTTGTACAAACAACAGTTAGAGAATCTTACAGTCAAGTGTGAAGAAAATCTGGTAAAATGCCAGTAAATTAAGCCAATTTGTTGGTCTGGTGGTTGTACATAAGATGTTTTTAACTCATGTCCAAGATAATCTTGGATCAACATCCAAGGTATTTAATTTACTTAGGATCAACCTAGGAAGACCAAGGGTAACACTGCAACATAGATTCCTTGGGTTAAGTCCAAGAGACAAATTTTTTTTTCCAGTTCTCAGAAGAGACAAGTTTTAAATTTTTTCTCCCTTAAGTCAGTTTTATGCAAAATAGTGTTGCTGGCTGGAGATTTCCCCATAGAAATCAAATGAGTAAATTACCTGAAAAAACTAGGGTGGCCAAGCTGGGAAGGTTCCAGGAGATCTGGGCCCAGGTGAACCTTTCTGCTCTTATGAACCTACTCACTTGGCATATACTGCCAGGCATAGTGAGGACATCTGGCTGCAGGAGTGTATCCAGTGTTTACATCAAGCTTGGTGGCTCAACAGGAATCACAATGTTCTGGCAATTCATGGCACATCTGATATTGATCCTGATGCATATCTTTGGAAGTGAATTTGCCTAAGGGCAAATAAGGAAAAAGTGATCATTCTTCCCAGTCTAAAAGAAAACCTTTTTGATTAATCAAAGGGAACTTAGCCCTTTGGGTCATCCTGATTCCAAAATCTTTGACTCTTAAGTTAAGTCTTTGATCTAAGTTCTCTGATACAAAACTTTATTTGGTGCTGGGATGAAACCCAGGGCCTTGATCATGCTATGAAATACTACTTCTGTCTTATTTTTATTCTTTTGTGGTGTTGAAGATTGAACCCAGGGATTCTCTACCACTGAGATACATTCCCAGCCTTTTTATTTTGAGACAAGAGTCTTACTAAATTGATGAGCCTGGCTGTGAACTTGGAATCCTTCTGCCCTCACTAACCCCAGTAGCTGGGATTACAGGAAGTGACACCATGCCTTTTTTATTCTTTTGAGAGGTTAAGTATGGATTCGATTTCTACAACTCTTTTTTTTTTTTTTAATATTTTTTAGTTGGTATTGGACACAATACCTTTACTTAATTTATTTATTTATATGTGGTGCTGAGGATCGAACCCAGGACCTCACATGTGCTAGGCAAGTGCTCTACCACTGAGCCACAACTCTTCCCCTCTTTTGGTTTTTGAATAAGCTAAATTGTTATATAGCTTTAAGAAAGAGATTAGAAATGATGCATTTTATTAGTTTATTACCTGTAAAGGAGCACAAGGCAGTCCCATGGAAAATGTTTTTGTGTATTAGGGAAAAATATCTGCCTTTTTGTAAATAACTGGGGAAAAGGAAGACACCCTGCCTCATGTACCCCTGTGCCACTTCCTGTTAAAATGTCATTAGTAATAGCAGCCTACAGAAAAGGCATTCCTACAGTTTTGCCCAACTGGAAGGAGTGAAAGAATCTGGAGGCCCTTTGTTGGGCTGGGGTTGTAGCTCAGTGGTAGAGCGCTTGCCTAGCATGTGTGAGGCACTGAGTTCGATTCTCAGCACAACATATAAATGAGTAAAATAAAGATTCATTGACAACCAAAAAAAAGGGGGGGAGTCTTTTTAAAAAAATATATTTATTTTTTTATTGTAGTTGGGCACAATACCTTTATTTTATTTATTTATTTTTATGTGGTGCTGAGGATCGAACCCAGGGCCTCTCACGTGCTAGGTGAGTGCTCTACCACTGAGCCACAACCCCAGCCCAAAAAAGGGGTCTTTGCCATGGGAACAGGTGTTGGAAAAACTACACATTGGAAGCTGCTTCCTATGACCCAAGTGAGGCCAGTCTGAGATACAGGGCGTGTACAAGAGTCCTGGCTGAGTTCTTATCAGTGGGTGATAGATGAATGAACCCAGGCCATGTGATTCCACAAAGCCTCCTGCTAGCTTATAACAGCCTGGGGTCAAGTTTTCTTTAAAAATAAACAGCAAGTTTTTGGTCTGCCTTCCTTGCAGAAGAGGCTGGGACAGAGAAAAATGACTTAAAATGGAAGTGGGGCGGAGACTCTCATGGCAGCCAGCCAGGGAAATTTTCTTTGTAAAGGGCATGTAAGAAAGAAGCCTGTCCTGGGACCAAAAAAAAAGCTGGGGGCGGTTTATTAAAGAAAGAAAAAGGATGACGACAACAGTAGTGACTTTGGAAATGAGACTCTGCTGGGGCTAATTATAGCATTGACTATTTTGGGCATTTTCATGTGACCAAACAAAATCTTTGTCTTAAAACAAATTTTAAACATAGGTTAGAACTCAGCCAATTAGAGGAAGAAAAGAAGCAGTGTTACATGTAAACAGTTGTCTCCCTAGCTGAGGCTTGGGGCTCTACAGGGGGCTGGTGTTTAACATAGGTGAACATTCTAGACGATGCTGTGGTGAGTTGCTGACCTAGAGACTTGCATGCACGCCATCTAGCCATCTAGTCCAAGCCCCACAGTAAGGCAGTAAAATGATTCTACCCTATTTGACAAGGGAAAGAACAGCCATTCAAAGAGATGATGATGTTGGGCTCAGTCAAATGCCTAGAGTCCCAGCGACTCAGGAGGCTGAAGCAAGAGGATTACACATTCAAGGCCAACTTCTGCATCTTTGATCCTGTCTCAAAATAAAAATAAAAAGGGCTGTGGGGGATGTAGCTCAGTGGTAGAGCGCCCCTGGGTTCAATCACCAGGGCCACAAAACAAAACAAAAAAGATAGTGAAAGAACCTCAAAAATCATTTGGCCAGGAGGGAATTAGACCAGAGAAGGCAATGGAACCTTCTGATTGCAGCTTCTCTCTCCTTTAACTACCAGTTGTTTCTTTTTGCCTAAACACTTCACCCTAAGCCTAAGAAAGCTATTTAGAACCATAGCTTTTGTTCCAAAGTATAAGTTTCAGGAATGCCAATGCTTCCCCTTTCACAGAATGATAACCCACCCTTCCCTGTTTCTCTCCTTGACCCCAGAAGTGTGCACATGAGGCAGCCCTCTGCCTTGAGATAATAGAAGGGAAGATCGTTAATGGCCACCTAGTGTTGCTTCATCAGACAGTTGAACTCTAACTTTTTCATGTCTGGCCATTTGTGGTAAGGATATTTACCCCAAATAGGCAGACTCAGATAAGATGGTCTACAGAAGAAAAAGAGCCTTTTTCATGGAAAAGGTAGGCAACATTCCCAATAGTGTAGTGGCCCATTAGAAGAGAACAATGCAGTTTGCAGATTGGATTGAGCTCCTTTGTTAAATTGTTTGTGTTATATTGTTGCAAAATCTGGTTCCTGGCTCAAAGTCATGATTTATAGAGTCAACTAGAAGATGATTTTTAAAATGAAATCGGGCATATTGTCCCACACCTGTAATCCCAGCTACTTAGGAGGTTGAGGCAGGAGGATCCCAGGTATGAGGGCAGCCTTGGCAATTTAATGAGACTGTATCTCAAAATAAAAATTAGAGCCAGGCACAGTGGCACAGGCCTATAATCCCAGAGGCTCTGAAGGCTGAGGAAGGAGGATTGCCAGTTTAAAACTAGCCTCAGCAACCTAGTGAAGCCATGTCTCAAAAAAGGGCTGGGGATGTGGCTCAGAGGTTAAGAACCCCTGGGTTCAGTCCCTGGTACCTAAATAAATATATTAGAAAGGGCTGGGGATATAGCTGAGAGGTAGAGCACCCCTGGGCTCACTCTCTAGCACTGAGGGAAAAAAAAAATTGATGTTTGGAAACATGGACTCAGGTACCTTGACCCTAAAACCAAGTAATAGTAAGAATATACCAGAGTCCTTTCAGTCTGAAGCTTTAGCCAGAGAAATTCCTTTGATGTTAAGAGTCATTAACTGTCAAGTCTCACAGAAATCACAGGGGAATGAGGCAGGCATATTTTGCTGGTATTCATTTCTGATCCATCTAAATATGTGGGATGGAATCAGCGAACAAAGCAGTTTTTATGTAGCACTAGTCTCATGGCACTGTGTCTGCACAGACTTTATTTTTAACCGCTTCTTATTAGAAGCTGGGGATTGATTTAGTCCCTGTAGTCCTCCCCACCATCCAGCCTTCCACCCCAAGTGAAATCGTCCCTCTGTGTCATCCTTCAGGGACGGTCAGCCTTACCAGAGTCACTATTGGTTCTTTATCTGAAATACTGTGTCTGCTGCTCATGAGTCCTGAGAGTACCGCTAGGGCCAACACGTTAGAGGGATCTAAGAGTCTATAAGAATCTGAAAACCTGCATTTTTCTATAATCCCCTGTAAAAACAGGTGGCGTCATGCACACTTGACGGGACACCCTGTCCATACCTTTTGTGGCTCCCTGGGCTGAGGTAATGAACCCTGGGATTTAGTAGTACACACTTTGCGAGGACTTGGCTGGGCAAAGGAAGCCAGTCAACAAAAGAGGTTGAATTTTATGATCCATCCATGTGAAAGTCCAGAATGGGCAGCTGTAAAGGGACATGGAGAGATAGTAAGGTGATAAGCAAGGGCTGTGGGGCATTTTTTTTTTTTGGTACAAGGGATTGAACCCAGGGGTGCTTTACCACTATGCCACATCCCCATCCCCCCCCCTTTTTTTTAAGAGAGAGAGGGAGAGAGAGAGAGAATTTTTTAATATTTATTTTTTAGTTTTCGGCGGACACAACATCTTTTTTTTTTATTTGTATGTGGTGCTGAGGATCGAACCCGGGCCGCATGCATGCCAGGCGAGCGCGCTACCGCTTGAGCCACATCCCCAGCCCCTCCCTTTTTTTTGTGTGTGTGTGGTTAAAAAATTTATTAATTTTTATTTAGCTGTCACCAGTGGGACACATTACTATATTAGATCAAGTCAGCTATCCACAATTTTAATCTTCTAATGATCTGTTTGACTCTTGACACAGGAAAGGATCCCATCCCTTTTTTATTTATTTTTTACTTTTGAGACCAGGTCTTGCTAAGTTGCTTAGGGCCTCTAAATTGCTGAGGCTGCCTTTGAACTTGCGATCCCCTCCTACCTCAGCCTCCTGAGTGGCTGGGATTATAGGCGTGTGCCACTGTGCCTGGCTTACTGTGGGAATTATTTTTGAGGTGATGATAATGTTCCCAAGTTTGCCATGGTGATGGTTGCACATATCTGTGAAGATACTGAAAACCACTAAATTGTATACTTTATTTGTATCTTTTTCAGCACTGGGGATTGAACCTAGGGTTTAATGGTTTGGATGTGAGGTATCCCACAAAAGCTCACATGTGAGACAATGTAAGAAGGTTCAAAGGAGAAATGATTGGGTTGTGAGAGTCTTAACCCAATCGGTGGAGTGATCCCTGGATAGGGATTAGCTGAGTGGTAACTGAAGTGGTAGGATTTGACTGGAATATAATTGTATATATTTGTATTTGGCAAGTAGAGTTTCTCTTTGCTTCCTATCTCATGTGAGCTGCTTCCCTTTGCCACACACTCTGCCATGATGTTCAGCCTCACCTCAAGCCCCAAGGAATGGAGCCGGCCTTCTATGGACTAAGACCTCTGAAACTGTGAACCCACAAATAAACTTTTCCTCCTTTAAAGTTGTTCTGGTCTGATCTGTTAGTCACAGCGAAAAAGCTGACTAAAATACATACTTAGGTATCACCAAGCAGTACCCCTAGTCCTTTTTTTATTCTTTTTTTTTGGGGGTATTGAGGATTGAATCCAGGGGTGCTTTTCCACTGAGTTATATCCCCCCCCCTTTAAAAAAATATTTATTTTTCATTTTTTGGTGGACACAACATATTTATTTTATTTTTTATATGGTGCTGAGGATCGAACCCAGCGCCCTGCGCATGCCAGGCGAGCATGTTACTGCTTGAGCCACATCCCCAGCCCCAAGTTATATCTCCCTTTTTATTTTTATTTTGAGGCAGAGTCTCATTAAATTGCTGAGGCTGGCCTCAAATTTGCAATCCTCCTGCCTTAGCCTCTCAAGTCACTGAGATTACAGACATGCACCACCACGCCCAGCTGAGGTGATTGTATGGTACGTGATCTTGGTTTAAATGTTCCTTTGGCTACTGGTTTCCTAGCTGTGACTCATCCCCTCAAGGTCTTTCTTTTCTTATTAGAAACATTATGGTGATATGATGGTATGAATACTTACTTCATAAGGTGTTTATGTGGATCAAATAAAAGTGTATAAAGAAGCCAGGCACAGTGGTGCACACCTATAATCCCAGCAACTGGACTGAGGTAGGAAGATCACAAGTTCAAGGCCAGACTGGGAGACTTAATGAGACCCTGTCTCAAAGTAAAAAATAAAAAGGGCTGGGATGTATCTTAGTGGTAGAGCACTCCTGGGTTCAAGCCTCAAAACTGCTAAATAAATAAAAATACGAAGAGCGAGGGCTGGGGATGTGGCTCAAGCGGTAGCGCGCTCGCCTGGCATGCGCGGGGTGCTGGGTTCGATCCTTATCATCACATAAAAATAAAATAAAGATGTGTGTCCACCGAAAACTAAAAATATTTTTAAAAAATTCTCTCTCTCTCTTAAAAAAAAAAAAAAAGAGAGCCAGTGCAGTGTCTGATACATTGGTGTTCATTTCCAGGTAACTTTTCTCCCCTGTGGTTCTTTGAGAATAAGATGTCCAGAATTGGTTAGAATCACCTACCTTCTGCTCCCAGTGAAGAATGGAAGGCAAGGGAGGGCAGAGTCTAGGCACACGAGTGATGTGAGGATCACAGGATGAGGTGCCCAGGAGGGCATGTCTCACATCTACAATCCGGAGCAGTTTGGAGGGGGACATGGGCTGTGGGAAGCCTGGATGTTGGGGAGATGAAAACAGGAAAGAAACTCTAAAACCTTAAAGTAGCAGAGTCACTCTGTTTACACATATGGATGTCACTGGTCCACACTTTTCCTGGAACAGAGATGGGCTTCACAGCCTGTTGTTACTGCATAAGCCACGGAGGATCTTTCCTCAAACATGGAGTTGACTTTGAAGTTGGGAAAATGGGAGCCTCAAGTGGATGTTAGCTCACTAGCCAGCATTCTTTGCAGAAGTGGGAGGGAGGCCCAGAGGTTAGGTTGGTTTAAGGCCAGCAGAGAACTAGAATCCAGGACTTGACTCTGCCCAGTGTCCTGAGCTGCACTGCCTTCCTCCTCCCACAGCTACAGGTGCTCGCCCCTAGCCACAGCTCTTCTCAGTTTATGACCTAGACATATCTATGCATAATCCAGCTCAGCATATTAAGGCCCCTGAGGGTGCTCAGGAAGCAATGACTCCAAGGACAGGGGTCCTGTTACTTAATATGGGATATAAAAGATCTGGCACAAAACCTGAAAAAGGTTATGATAAAAATGCATTTTCCTGGGGCTGGGGTTGTGGCCTAGTGGTAGAGCGTGCTTGCTTCACATGTGTGAGGCCCTGGGTTCGATCCTCAGCACCACATTAAAAAAAATAAATAAATAAAGATATTGTGTCCATCTACAACTAAGAAAAATTTTTAAAAAGATGCATTTTCCTTGGAGCTGGGGTTGTGGCCCAGAGGTAGAGTGCTCACCTGGCATGTGCAGGACGCTGGGTTCCATCCTCATCCCCACATAAAAATAAATAAATAAAATAAAGGTATTGTGTCCAACCACAACTAAAAAAAAAAAATCTAAAAGAAAGATGCATTTTCCTTTAAATAAATGAATAACAAAGGTAGACCAGAAGGAGCTGCCTGCCAACTTCACATTCTTGGCTGGTTTTCCAGGAAGCAGGGGGTGAGTCAGGGCTCTGCAGGGACAATGGGAAAAGGACCGGGCAGTTGACGTCCTCCCATTGCCCCTGGCCTTGCCTTTCTCCCTGTCCCCCCTGATGAGACCCGTGTGAGAAAACCCCAAAGCCATTGAAATGCCAGTGGTGGGTAAAGCAGATAATCTGGGAGAGGGCAGTTTTGCTGTTTGCCCGCTGGGGATAGAACCGGGGCCTCCTGCGCTCCAGGCAAGTGGCTCTATGGCTAAGCCACATCCCCACCCCACAGGGTACTTTATTATTTTATTTTTATTTTTTTGGTACTGGGGATGGAACCCATGGGTGCTTTACTACTGAGCTACACCCAGCCCTTTTCATTTTGGGGACAGGGTCTCCGCTGAGTCGCCCAGGCGGGCCTGGGACTTTTGATCCTCCTGCCTTTGCCTCCCTTGTCCCTGGGATTAAGGCAGGCCCTCTGCACCCAGCCCCGAGGTACTAGATCACCAAGAGGAAGCCACTGCTAAACCCTCAGCTGTAGATGTGACACACCTGACTGTCAAAGACAGCTACTGTGCCCCCCTTAATTGACCTGTGGCCCCCACAGCCATGTGAAGCCCTGCTGTTGCTCTGGCTGAAGCCTGTGGCTTTGAGCTGAGTCCACAGGATGAGTCCAGGATGCTGATGCTGGAACACTGTCAAAGTGTGTCCGGCTCAGTCCTCATGTTTCACAGGCCAGAGAGGTTGGAGTCCTATAAGGGCATCGTAGGGGACCTTAGAAAGAAGGACAAGGTGCCTGTGGTGCCCTGTAGCTATGCACTGAGACAAAGTTCACTTTTTTCTGTTTTCATTCACATCTTGGGTGTATTCTTTTGTTTGTTGGAATCTCTTCCTCTCTAACCTGTAGAAGGAAAAATAGGATCAGGGAGGTAAATTAAGTAGTTCTATAGTTAAAATTTCTTTTCTGAATTGTTTCGAAGCACTGGCCTGGTTTAAACATGTCATTTCGAGTTTTTTTTTTATATTGTTGTTAATATCTTTATTTATTGTTATATGGTGCTGAGGATTGAACCTGGTGCCTCACATGTGCTAGGCAAGCACTCTGTCACTGAGCCCCAGCTCCAGCCCTAAACAGGTAATTCTTAACACACAGTTCTCCCTGTTGCCCTCATACCCTGAACAGCTATGTTGTCTATCTGCCTAGGGCAGCTGCTGGATGGGTTCCCCCTTTTCCTGTCCTTGACCTTACAGTGTTGGAGCAATGCAGAGCAAGCAGCTGGGAGACAGTTCAGTTCACACTGATTCAGACCACATTAGTTCTATGAGATAGGGGTCTCACTCTGCTACCCAGGTTGGCTTCTAATACCTTTAGTGATCTTGCCTTGGTCTCCAGAGTGGCTGGAACCACACCTGTGTGACCCCATGCCCAGCCTGATCTCAGTTTTCCATCCTGAAGTCACTTTTTAGAAGCTGAAAACATGTAATGTTGCTTTTAGAGGTGCTGGGAATTGAGCCCAGGGCTTCACACACACTTAGGTAAGTTCTCTACCACTGAGCTACGTCCCCAGCCCTTTTTTGTTTTGAGACAGGGTGGCGCTGAGTTGCCCAGGGTGTCCTGGGACCCTCCTGCCTCAGTCTCTTATAATATCTGGGATTACAGGTGCCACCACTGCACCCAGCTTGCTGGAGAAAATCTTGATCCTTTAGGCAGCTGGGTTTTTACATGCCGGCCTCAGGTGTTTCCACTTTCTCCTTACACTTGGCACATATCTCATCTGAAGGGGAATCATGTGCTTATAGGAACAGAAAAGGGACAGATGATGCCACATTTCTATACAGACTTCTTCTGCAGAACTTAATTTACATTTTCTGTCTCAGAATCCTGCACTTAATATTGGGTATTTTTTTAATCATCGTTGATAGACCTTTATTTTATTTATTTATATGCAGTGCTGCGAATCGACCCAGTGTCTCACATGCCAGACAAATGTGCTACTATTGAGCCACAGCCACAGCCCAGTATTGGGTATTTTGAGTTTGCTTTAGAGAAGAGAAAGAGATCTTTGTTTAAAAAAAAAAAAGGCCTTCACCTTGACCTTGGTACCTTGATGGGGACTGGCTTTGCACCAGGTGTAGACAAACATTCCAAGAGATCATTTGTAGACTTCTTGTTCTCTTCCATAGTTACAGGAGTGTTTCTGTTTTGTTTTGTATTGTTTTTCTAGTTTTTGCCAAAGCTAGACTTTCTGGTTTTACTTATTAAGTTGGAAATAGATTGGGGGGTTCAATTTTTCCATCGTTGCAGTTTGGTCACCTTTGGTTCCTTATTTTCATTTGTGCCAGTAGGGTGAGAGCCTGGCTTCTCCTGATTCTCTAATTGAGGGCTGAGTCACGGGTAGGAGGTGGTTTAATAGCCCTGACCAACATCCCAAAACTCCTGCTGCCGTGTGTGGCCAGGCACGGGAACTCAGTGCCCATTTTGTCCCATTGTCCCAAATGTAGAACACCTATGAAAACTTAATTTGTGCAACAAATATACCACTTATGCTAACTTTGAAATCATTATTTTTTAAAATATTTTTTTAGTTGTCAATGGACTTTATTTTGTTTATTTATATGTAGTGCTGAGAATCGAATCCAGTGCCTCACACATTGGTAGGCAAGTGCTCTGCCACTCAGCCACAATCCCTGCCCTGAGAGCATATTTGAATATCACATTTACAGACTTGAAAACTTGCAACTTAGTGGGTTACATTAACTGGTGGATTCATTTCAGCAGAGACTAAAACACACCTGCTACAGTTGTGCCGCAGAAATAGTAAATCATGACTATATGTCAATATATAAAAGATTCTTCAAAAATATTTTTGCCTCCTGTACCACTCTAAAAGACTTTGTAAAACGGTATATCTCCTTACACATTTTGTACATGTGCCTTAAACATTTGTGTTTGTTGGTTTGGGTTTGGGGTTTGATCGAAACCGTAGAGCTGCAGGTTTGACTCATTCAAATGATGGAACGGGACCTTCCTGTGACCTCTTTGGCAGAGCCAGTCCTCAGTATCAAATCGGCCAAAGCAGCCTGACTTTCTGTCAAGTAAAATTTGGCTTCATTTTTCAATTTAAAAATGTTCATAGATGGGCATGGTGACACAGGCCTGTAATACCAGCCACTCAAGAAGCTGAGGCAGGAGGATCACAAGTTAAAGTCCAGCCTGGGTCTAAGTGAGACCCTGTCTCAAAATTAAAAATTAAAGAGTCTGGGGATGTAGATCAGTGATAGAGCTCTTGCCTAGTATGTGTGAGGCCCTGGGTTCCATCCCCAATATGGTAAAAAAATTTAGTCTTCCCTTAGACTCAGGCAATATCTTACCTGAACGTTAATAATTCTAAGATAGGTAGTAGGTGTAGGTGGTGAGGCTTGGAGGTTACTGTAGGAGTTGCCCATGGGAGGATTTCCGGACTGCAGTTGTCCTTCTGTGTGATGCTCTGGGTGATTTGGAAAAAGTCATTTGACTACTTCTTATTGCAGGTCTATTCCATTAGAACTTTTTTCTTCTGAAAAATATCATAAATCCTGTGAAACACATCTCCATTAAGTATTTTCTAGACTCCCAGAGGAGTGGATTACTGCTGCAGGTGATTAGCATCAGCTTAACCAGGTTCAGGCATGGTAGGGTTCCACTTGCCAGCTCTGCCCCTGGATGTGGGTGGTCCCTCATTCCCAAGAAGCTAAGTGTAATTAGAGTTGTACCATTAGAGTAATTGGCATGCAACCAAAAGAAACTGATCTTCTAGATACAGCTGATTTAGGTGCAAGAAATATACTACATTAACCCCTGGGGAAATAAAAAAAACACAAGGAAACGTGTTTTGTTTTTGCAGTACTGGGATCCAGGAGCACTCTATACTGAGATATCCCAAGCCCTCTTTTAAATTTTGAAAGAGAGTCTCAGTAAGTTGCCCAGGCTGGCCTCAAACTTGCGATCCTCCTGCCTCAGCCTCCCTGGTAGCTGGGAGTATAGGCCTGTGTCACTGGGCCTGGCTGAAGTGTCTTAACCATAAACATTGGCAAAATATGCAGTTGAACATATTTCCATTTATCACTGTCTGCCTATTGCTGGTCAAGGAAGATTTTAGGATAAATGAAGCATGGTGTTGTCGCTTATCTCATGTATTTTCTTTCTTCTGTTTACTTTGGGATTAATTTGTTCTTTTCTGGCTTAGAGTAGAAACTGAGGGGGCTGGGGATGTAGGTCAGTGGCAGAGGCCCTAGGTTCCATTCCTAGTACTGCAAGGAGAAAAAAAAAAAGTGGAAGCTGAGGTTACTATCTCTCTGTTTTCTAATGTAGCTCTTCCTTATAAGGACTTCTTTGGCTGCATTTGACAAATTTCAGTATGTTGTGCTTTCATACCATTCAAAATACTTCCTAATTTCTCTTGATTTCTTCTTTGACATGAGAGTTATTTAGAATTGTGTTTAGTTTCCAAATATTTAGGTATTTTCCAGATGTCATTCTGTCACTGATTTTTTTTAAAGGCTTTTTTTTTTTTTTTTTTTTTAGAATTTTAATATTTTATTTTATTTTTTTAGATTTCGGCGGACATAACATCTTTGTTTGTATGTGGTGCTGAGGATCGAACCCGGGCCACATGCAGGCCAGGAGAGCGCACTACTGCTTGAGCCACATCCCCAGCCCTCACTGATTTCTAATTTAATTCCACTGTGGTCCAAGAGTATAATTTGTAGGAGTTGAATTCTTTTAAATTTATTAAGACTCAACGCCTATAATCCCAACAACTCAGGAACCTGAGACAGAAGTTCAAGACTGGCCTCAGCTACTTGGCCAGACCGTGCCTCAAAATAAAAAGGGCTAAGTATGTAGCTCCTGGGTTCAGTCCCTAGTACACAAAATATAAAATAAACAGAAACAAAATTTATTGAGACTGGTTTTATGGGCCAGAATATGTTTAGAGTGCACTTGAGAAGAGGTGTAACTGCTGTTGTGTTAATGCTGTCAGGTCAAGTTGGTTGCTAAGGTTATTCCAGTCTTCTGTGTCTCTACTGGTTTTCTATCCACTTATTCTACCAGTTATTAACAGGGGGTACTGAGGGCTGTTAAAGTTTACTGCAGGCTGGGTGTGGTGAGCACGCGGGTAGTCCAGCACTCTGGAGGCTAAGGCAGGAGTCTGAGACATTCCTGTTCAATGTAGTGAGACCCCTGTCTCAAAGTAAATCAATAAAATCCTCTATACCTTGAACCAGTCTCTGCACTGTTTTCTGTGTGTCCATTGGTCTTCATTCCCTTTCTCCATTCTCTGTCTGTTGGTCACCTGAGCATTGTTTATGCACTTCATCTCTTCTGTTGACTTATTAGCTGGCCTTGTCACTGCTTCTCTCTCTGATGGTTGCTTTAGGGATTTAGTACACACCATTGGTTTACCACAGCCTACCCAGTGGGTGTGACACCACTGAACATGGTTTCAGCATCTTGAATGGTGCACAGTCAGCCCTCTCTACCCAAGGGTTCTGCATTCGTGGATTCAACCAACTGTGGATCGGAAATATTTGGGGGGGGAAGTGTCTGTACTGTACATGTACAGAGTTTCTCCTATGTCCTTATTTTGTAGACAACACAGTGTAACAACTGTGTAATACGCTTACATCCTGTTAGACATCATAAGCAGTCTAGAGTGACTGAAGGTATACAGAGACTGGGCATGGTGTCGCACGCCTGTAATCTCAGAGATTTAAGAGACCAACTCACAAGTTTGAGGCCAGCCTTGGCAACATAATAAGATCTTGTCTCTAAAAATAAAAAAGGACTGAGGGTGTAGCGCAGTGAGTGGTAAAATACCCCTAGATTCAATCCCTAGTGCCCAAATAAATAAAGTACATGAGAGGATGTGGCAAATGTCCTGATGTTATGAGACTCAGGTGTCCGTGGACATTGGCATCCAGGAACCCTCCCTGGGATACTGAGGGATGACCACACTTGCCCTTCCCTCCTCTCAGCCTTTGCTGTGGTTGTGGGTGTGCATGTGTGCGCATGTGTGTGTGTGTGCACGCGTGCCAATGATGGAGACTGACCCCAGGGCCTTGAGAATGCTGGGCAAGCAGTGCTCTACTTCTGAGCTACCAAGTCCCCTTTTAAAATTTTGAGATAGGGTGTCTAAGTTGCCTAGGCTGGCCTTGAACTTTTTTTTTGGTAGTGCTAGGATTGAACCCAGGGCCTTGAGCATTCATGCAAGGTAAGCACTCTTCTAACTGAGCTATATCCCCATCCCCAGCCTTGAACTTTTGATCTTCTTGCCCCAGGCTCCTGAGTTGCTGGGGTAACAGGCGTGCACTTGTCCTGTGGTTTCCTACACATCTAAAGGCCTCTTTATTCACCCACATGGTTACCATTTCTGGTGCTCTTCCCCTGCTCCCCCCTCCCCCTTGGTTTGTTTTATTTGTTGTGTTGTTTTGTTTGCTCTACCGGGAATTGAACTCAAGGAACTCGACCACTGAGCCACATCCCCAGCCCTATTTTGTATTTTATTTAGAGACAGAGTCTCTCTGAGTTGCTTAGTACTTTGCTGTTGCTGAGGCTGGCTTTGAACTCAAGATCTTCCTGCCTCAACCTCCCGAGCCAAAGGGATCACAGGCTTGTGCCACCACGACCGGCTCCTTCAGTTTTTGTATGTGTGAAAAGTCTTCAGAGTGTGGACTTCTGGGCTGTCTGTCTGAGGAAGGCCCCTGTTTTCTTAGCTTTGTTCCTCTGTATATAACGGATCTTTCCCCGGCTCTGGCTGTTTTAAAGATTCCCTCTTTATTGTTGGCTTTTAGAAATTTACTTGTAATGCGCCTGATTAGTTTATTTTAATATTTGTTGTGGTTGGGGTTTGTCAAGCATGTATTTGTGGTTTTCAGTAAATTTGCTGGGGGTGGGGGTTGGCTTTTTAAAATATTTCCTCAGTCCCTCCTCCCAGGACTCCAGTTCCAGGTGTGTTAGTCTCTTTGCTGTCCCCACATTTTTTTTTTTTTTTTTCTGTTTCATTGGAAAGTTTCTGTTGCTATCCTCAAGTTCATTACTGTTAAAATCATCAGACACTGTGGCTTTCCTCCAGAGTCTTCAGATCTACGGAGCCTGTTTGACATACTTGAACATTTCTCTTTATTTGCTGCTTCTATCTATCTATCAAGGTGTTGGGATCGAACCTAGGACCTCATGTACGTCAGGCAGACATTATCACAAACATTACCACAGCCCTCTTTTTAGCTTCTTGAACATAATGAATTACAATTATATTAACTTTTAGTTGTATTTATTTTTAAGTGGTGCTGAGGATGGAACCGAGTGCCTCACCTGTGCTCTGCCACTGAGCTACAGCCCTCGTCCCAGCTATATTAACTGTGACATCTGCACTAATCCTACCATACCTGTCATTTCTGGGCCAGCTTCAGTGGATTGATTTCTGATCTTGTTAAGGGTCACACTTTCCTGCTTCTTTGCATTCCTATTCATTTTTTACTGGACTTTACTTTGTTGAGTACTGGACATTTTTGTATTCCTCTAAATGTTCTTGAGCTTTATTCTTGGTGCAGTTATTTGGAAACAATTTGACTCTTTCAGGGCTTGTTTTGATTTGTGGGATAAGAATAGGGGCTTGGGAGGCTGAAGCAGGAGGATCTCAAGTTTGAGGCCAGCCTGGGAAAGTTAGCGAGACTCTACCTCAAAATAAAAAGTAAAACGGGCTGGGGATGTGGCTGAGTGGTAGGGCCCCCGGGGCTCAGTCCCAGCATGGAGGAGTAGCCCAGCTGGTTTTGGTCCACTACAGAAGCAGAATCCTGTGAGTGGCCTTCCTGCACCTTCCTATATTGCGAGGTTTTCTAATCTGGCTGGTGGGAACAGAAGTGACTTTAGCCCTGTGATCTGAATGGCGGCTTCCTCATACAAGTGTGACCCCAGGAGGACACTGGGCTGCTCCCCAGAGCCCTCTCTGTGCAGCTGTGTCCGCTTCAGTTCCCTATCCCGTGAACTCTAACTGTCCTGGGCTTCCTGTCTGCTCAGTAGCCCAGAAACTCCAGGCAGGAAACTGGGGCTGGCCTTATCATGAGCATTTCTCAGGAAGCACTGTCCTTCCTTGCATGTGGTCCATGGCCTGAAGACATTGTTTCTTGTTTTGTCTG
Source organism: Marmota monax (assembly GCF_021218885.2). NCBI lineage: Eukaryota > Metazoa > Chordata > Mammalia > Rodentia > Sciuridae > Marmota > Marmota monax. The sequence continues at coordinate 20,644,037 of NW_026692912.1, forward strand.
GGCTTCTTGTTATGGGCACAAAGGTGAATGTCCCTAGTACTCCCTGCTGGCTGGAAGCCAGTTCCGTGTTATGGAGAAGTCCATTCAGTTAAAAGCCACTAACCTACTAAAGAAGGGATTTTTCTTAATGTTTGTGGGTGAGAACTCAAAGCAGCACTGTGTCCTTCATTTCAGCAATAAACTATGAGTTACTGAGTGTTCTGTGTACTCTGAGAGCTTTGTGTATTAGCTAGTCTAGTCTTTAATCAGCTCTGTGAAATAACAAAACTGTTCTGTCACTCTCCCCATTTTGTGTATAAGAATAGCTAGGCACAGAGGGCTAGAGTAACTTAAATGAGGTCACACTGTCACAATCATGTTTGGATCCAAAGACTGCACATTCCATCAGCATACAAAACTGCTTCCTATCTAAGTTTGTTCTGTTTATCGAGAGGCAGCTGATACAGACACCAGCATTTTCTTTTTTTTTTTTTAATATTTTATTTTTTTTTAGTTTTTCGGCGGACACAACATCTTTGTTTGTATGTGGTGCTGAGGATCGAACCCGGGCCGCACGCATGCCAGGCGAGCGAGCTACCGCTTGAGCCACATCCCCAGCCCCCAGACACCAGCATTTTCAAAGCAAGCATTGAGGAGCCCTGTTATTTTCATAGAATCCCTTAATGGTGCCCATATTGTAAGAATCGTGGTACTCTTTTTAGCAGCTGTGCAGCACTTCTCTGTATGGGTGCACCATGATTTATGTACCATTCCCCTTTTTAAAACCAAGTTGTGCTGGGTGTAGTGGCGCACACCTGTATTCCCAGCTGAGGCAGGAGGATGATGGCAAGTTCAAGGCCAGTCTGGGCATCTTAGCAAGAACCTGTCTCAAAATAAAAAGGGCTGAGGATGTGGCTCAGAGGTAGAGAGCCCCTGGATCCAATCAGTCCTCAATACCACCAAAAGAAAAGCTGTTTTCAAATATGTGCTATTATAAACAAGGTTACTTAAAAAAAAAAAAAACAAAAAAACAAAAACACCTCACTGTATTTATATGATTTCCCAGATATCCCTACAGGATAAATTCCTGCAAGTGGGGTTGCTGGAGTTGAGGCTTTTGGAGTGTTGGCAGGTGGCACTACATTGCTCTTCAGAGGCTTGTACTTAGGGGCACCCTCACAGCAGCAGGAGGATGATGTGCCCCTGGACTGTCCCCAACATAGTTTACTGAACTTTTTTCACATTTGTTTTTAGAATAATGGTTGTGAACCCCATATCAAAGGGTCACCTCTGTGAGAGATGCACTTCATTTGTCTACTGGTAAACTAAGAAATGACCAAAGATGAATTCCCTTACTTGTGATGATTCACCCATTTTGGTGTTTAGATTTAATCTGTGACCTGGTCCCTGCCTCTGTGCTGTGGACTAGAGGCTGACGGGAGAAGTAGCCGTGGTATGGTGTGGATCGTGGCATGCATGGGTTGGAGAAAACTGGAGAGTGGAACTGAAGTGTTGCTGGTTGTCCTAGGAAGTGTTGCCAAGGACTCCTGATCACGTTGAACTTGGTGAACACCATCCTGCGCCATCCTGCGGTGCGGCGGCAGCAGACTGGGAAGTTACCGCAGCGGCCGAGCCGGCTGGGTGGATTCTGTAAGATGAACCTCATCTGGAGCTTGCGTCTGCACCTCCCTGCGGACTTGCCGAGCTGCAGGCAGGAAATCCGCCGCCTGTGATTGGAGGGCTGGTGCTGGTGGGATAATGAACTTGGTAGTGTCGGCAGAGGTGATTGGCCCGGCCCTGCTGCAGTGAGGTTGCAGACTGGATGGGCGGCCGGGGCTGGGGGAGAGCGCCGGCGGCTGAATGACTGCGAGCTCCAAGTTGCTTTTGCCCCCAGGAGAGGTCTGTTTGGCTATTGCTTTATCCTTACCCCCTCCTTTTTTTTTTTTTTTTTTTTAAGCTAAACCTTTGATCACTGGCCACCTGTAGAAGTGAGTTTTATTGAAGAAGCCCAGCTGCTGTCCTTATTGCCAGCAGCCTAGGAGGCTCCCTTTAGAGTGAGCTACTTCTCAGGCCAGGCACGACAGCAGTGCTAGTGAATTTGAAATAGCAGGAAACAGCCCCTGCATGCAGAGCTTCCCGCCTGAGAACTCCCCAGGCTAGGCCTCCAAGCAGCTGTGTAGCCAGAGACCCTTGGTATTGTGGTCACATCCCTCCAAGTGGACGGTCACCATCAGTGGTGTTTGGAGGAAGCCGGGATGCTGCAGATGCTGTGGCAGTTTCTGTCTAGCTTTTTCCCTAGGGCTGGGTGCCAGGACTCCAGAGAGGGCACGGATCATGAAGTCAGAGGCACCCAGGCTCCTGCTCCGGGTAACCAGATGTCAAGCTTTTTTGGGAAACAAGATGGAAGGGCTGAGGCCACCGAAAAGAGACCCACCATTTTGCTGGTGGTTGGACCTGCAGAGCAGTTTCCTAAGGTAACCCACCCTGGAGAAGAACTCTTAGTTTAGGGGCTTGTCTGGGATCATTTTCCTGGAGGAAAAAATTGGGGGTGGGAAAGAGAAAACTTTTTTAAAAAAAAGTCATTTTGGTATTGGGTCAAAAAGATGTATTAGGCAGTGAAAAATCCCTCACCCTCAGTCCAAACTCTCTGCCTATAAAAACTTTCCTGCCCCTTGACGACCACCCGCATGGCGTGGAGGGAGGTCAGGTTGATTCAACAGATTCACCTTAGGGTTCATCAGTTTGGCTTCAGAAAATCATTTGAAAGTAAGGGACAGACTGAAGTGTGTTGCCCTTGCTTGTCTGAACAGGGCAAAGAGAACAAGTTAAAAGGGCCAGAGAGTGTACCTTAAAAGTGCGACCCGTGGCCTAGAGCTGGAAACAAGTCTCATGGGCATCTGGAAGGTCACACTCTCCTTGCTTTGGTGGGACCCATTTTACTTTTGGATTCAGGAGGAGGAGTGAAGGGAGGAGGTTGGGTCCCAGGAGAGTCTAGAGTCAAGAGGTGCAGAGCCTAGTGTCCCTTTCTGGATGATCAGACACCCAGGGTCACTGAGTGCCAGGTCCTCACAAAAAGCCAAGTGAATGATAGCACTCCCATTTTCTAGATGAGGACACCGAGGCATAGGAAGGTTAACTAGTTCACCCAGGGTTAAACCATTAAGGAATGAGAATTGAACCCCAAGTCTGTCTTGAACTTTGCCCTGTACTCCTTGTTGTCCCTTAAGAAAGCAGTGCTTAATGAGACTGATTGAGTTCCCAGGATTGGAGTAGAGATTAAAAATGTGTGGTTGGAGTGACCTTGTTTACCTCCTGAGCTTTGGTTATTTTTAATCTTTCTTCTTCCTCAATTGGAGAAGGGAAAGAGATTCTAACATTGTGTTTGGTGCACTGTAGATAGCCCAGAGATTTGTTGAATTGAATTGCTACATTCAAGAAATAGATGCTTTATTGATTTATTTACTGGAGAGGGACTCCTGCAGTGGTGTGTGCACTGGCAATGAGGAGAACCCCTAGACCTAGGTGGGATTTCTGCAGTGGTCAAGGGTCTCCCAGAGTCAGTCATGCCCGAGATGTGCAGGCTTCATGTGTTACTGAGGTGTCATTTGCTACCTCTCACTCAATCTTACAACATTGGAAATGGCGTCTTTATGAGGAACTTTTATCTGTGCCTCTGCTTGGCTTATGGCCTGGATTAGCCAGCTGACTTCAATTAATCATCTGGTTTTTGACTTTAATAAACGGCTCCATTCCCAGCCTCCTGTAGGCACCCCTTGCCAGCTCTCCCGCAAGGTTTGCCTCAGGTAGGACTTTGTGTGCTGAACAGCCTAGTTCCTGGACCCACACCTTCTATGACTCTGTTCCCCAAAAGGGACATAAATTGGCTGGGTGTCAGGGGAGCCCCAAGAGGGAGCTGGAGCTGCTGGTTTCATTTGAAGCAAAAGAAGAAACACATCTGTGTAATGTAGAATCTTTGAAAGCAGGTAAATTGAATAGCAGGAACAGTTATGCAGAACAAGGGACCTGCTGGGCCCCTTCCCAGGCAGGCCCTGGAGGCTCCTCAGGAAGAGGCCCCCAGAATGTTCTGGAAACCTTATAAAGAAGTTCTGTTTGGTTCTCAGGCTCCTTAGTGTCCAGTAGCACTACTTTGTTTTGCTCTCACTTCCCCCATGTAAATAATTCTGTTTGTGAGTCAGGTTCCTACCAGCTTTTATTTTAGGAACCGTTCTAGTTTTCCCCATTATCCTTGTCTTACAGTTAATCTGCTATAGTCTGGAGTGGGAGGTGCCCTCATGGCATTCGAGCTTGCAAATCCTGAGGGGCTGTCTTGTGAAGCTCAGAGAATTTTGTTCATTGTGTGTAATTGCCAAGTGTAGGCAGTTTCATTGGAAACCAGCTATATTGGGCTGTCATGGCAACCTGAACATCAAATGACACTGCCCCTGTAGCAGCCAATGAGATTCAAGATCCTGCAGGTGGGTGGGGCTCGAGCCACCGGATGCTAGTGAGGCTCCTTCACATACTAATATTTCTGGATGGGTCTGAGTCATTGCAGAGGAGAAGGCAGGTTCTTTCTGAGTAGTGTGCTACACTCCCAAAGCCCCTGTGCCTGCCCTATTCTTACTCATTGTATTCTGGCTCTTACAAGAAGTACCGGCTTGGGTTTTTCGTGTGTGTGTGTGCGTGTTTTGCCACATAATTGAGTGGTAGGACAAAGAAAGCTGGTTAGGTAGCCTTGACAGATCCGAGGGTAAAATGATGCTCATAAGAGGAACTGCTCCTTTATAGATTAAATGAATTCAGGTGCCACCAAATTCTAAGGGACCTAGCATTGCTGTCATTGCCTCAAAATCCTAGGCATAAGAATGGACATCTTATGGGAGGAAACAAATAGATCTGGGTCACAAAATTAGAATAAGGGAGCAGAGAAGAATTATCTGCAGTGCAGTGCTCTTAGCCGCCATGAGCCAGGTGCAGTGGAAGGAGGGACTCTGCCTGCCGTTCCTGCTTCTTTGTACTGCTCTCACATGCGTCCAGAGCTGAGACAGATGTTTCTCCTTGTTTCTAGCTAAGGCTAACTTGCTCAGGTTCTTCCTTTTCCATATACCTGCCGCCTTCCAGTATGAGGTGTTGCTTACCTGAGCTCCCAGTATCTGGTAATTGAACTCTGAAATCTTCTTTTGGCAGTATCGGTTTTGGATGCTTTTAAGTGGATGTTGTAACAGAAGCCTGGTCCTGTCTGCCAGCCTCAGCCCTGCCACCAACAGGCTTGGACAAATCAGGTCGTCTTTCCAGGCCTGTTTGCTCAACCCCAGAGACTAAGGGGATGGCCTCAGAACCCCTTTGGGCCTCACAGTTTGCAAATCCGGTGGTAGAGCTATTGCCTTGGACACTGGGCAGTTAGACATTGGCTCTTTTGGGAAGAATCCCCAGCTTTTGTGTGCAGATGGAATTCTGAATTACCTGTGAAATTCAGTAGGATAGAATTTAAGTAAATAAGCCAGGACAGCGGGCAGGGCTCTGGGTAGAGCCCTTGCCTCACATACTTGAGGACCTGGGTGCAAGCCCAGCATAGCAAAATGAAAACTCCTGTTGGAATAGAATTGATGTTAGCCTTGTAAAATGACATATTGAGGGGTACATGCAGAACATTTTAGAAACTTTTTCCTGGTCCCCTGAAACTGTTAAACTACAAGTTTGTGAAGAGTAACAAACTTTGTTATAATGGAGATTCTTTTGGGGGGGGGGCGGGTACTGAGGATTGAACCCCGGGGGTGCTTTACCGTTCAGTTACATCTCCAGCCTCCACTTCCCGCCTGCCTTTTTATTGAGACAGGGTCTTACCATGTTGCGTGTGCTGGCTTCAAATTTGGGATTCTCCTGCCCGAGCCTCCCAAGTCCCTGGGATTACAGGTGTGTCCACGACACCATCTTTCCTTCTTTTCTAGAAAACAGTTGTTCTAATTTGATTTACTTTAATAATTGTCTTACAATATAAATCACAGGCTCTTCTTTTATTTAGTATAGTTTTCAGATATCTTCTCAGATTCATTCTGTACATCATAAACCCCAATGGCTTACCAAAATTATTTGAAAAATAAACTTTATTAGGAAACAAATATATCTAGTTTAACTTAATTATTCAGTCAATTGAGTCAATATTTTCTTTTCTTTCTTCTTTTTTTTTTTTTCTTGGTAGCACCCTGTACCTTGTGCATGCTATGCAAGCATTCTACCACTGCGCCACATTCCCAGCCCTAATAATTTCTCTTTTTTTTAACATTTATTTTTTAGTTGTAGGTGGACACGATACCTTTATTTTATTTTATTTTTATGTGGTGCCTCACACATGTTAGGCGAGTGCTCTACCTCTGAGCCACAACCCCAGCCCTAGTCATTTTTCTTTTATATTGAAATACATAGTCTTCACTAAAATGAGATACTTCAATAGGTCTGTGTAACTTATCTTCACTCAGATGTGACCATAAATAATTTAACAAAGGAAGACTAGCATATTAAGATCCAATTTTATTTATTTATAAATGTGAGCTTCCTTTGAAATAAATAATACCTGGTGTTGTTCAGTTGGAAAAAATGCCCTGACAGCTCAATTTGCAGATGCCCAGAAAAACAGGTCTGTGAGGTGAGTGGCTCTGTGTGTGTTTCCTGGGGCCTCAGAGCATGCTCCCTCCATTCAGGAGCCGCCAGTGAAGCCCCTCCTGGGATCCAGGCACAGGCAGTGCCGGCAGAGAGACCAGTAGCCTTCTGCCTCCAGGGACTCCAGCTGAAGAGATAAGAGGTGTGTTCCAATAGCTCCAGAGCAGAACACTCTGCCCTGAGCAGCTGAAGGGCCACCTGAGTGTCATGGCGTTAGTGCAGGTTGTGCAGGAATCTGTCTGGATAATCAGATTGGTCCCGGTGCAGTCTGTGGCCTGCTTTTATAGGCCAGTCCTCAGGCCTGTCTTAAGAGGACATCCTTTTCTTTGTTATAATCTGCTTCATAGGGTTCTGCAGAAGATCAGCATCTTATTCCAGAATCCTCTCCAGAGGTTCTTTTGGTTTTGGTTTTGGTGGTGCTGGAGTTGGAACCCAGGGCCTGCCACATGCTAGGCAGGTGCTCTGCACTGAGCCATGTCCCCAGCCCTTCTTCCAGGTTCTTAACAAAGTTTCGCAGTGAGTTGGGAAGTCCTTTTAGTTTTGCTGATCCTCAAATGATAGCTATCCATTTTTATCCATTCCGGGCGTGCGAAGATGCAGTCTATATTAGGAAGTGGTACACTGTAGAAGGAACGAGGGTGGGGCCAGTCTCGTTCTCATCCTGGTGACGTGGTCTCTTCCTCCGCAGCATGGATCTGCGGGGAGAGAACAGAGTGGAGAGGGTAGGCTGGCCTGGGAGATCATCCTCTATACCAGGTCTTTCCAGGACCTGAGATGTTTCTCTTTCTGAAAGCGTCTTTCTAAATCTGGGTGGCCTGGTGTAAGTTTCTTTGATAATGGAAATGCCCTGTGACCACACATTGGCGATCCAGCACTTGTAGTATGGACATACCACTGAGGAACTGAGTTTTAGAAGGTCTGCATATTGAATAGCAAAGTTCTGGGCCTGAAAGCTACCACCATACCAAGCTTGCTGGAGTTCTGAGTGGACATGAGCATTGGAGATCGTGCGTTCCGTAGTACCTTGGATATGATATTCCTTGGAAGTCACTCAGCAGGATCTTTGGACTCTGCAGTGTTCTCCTTTCCTGGTCCCATCATTTCAGCTCCTTGGTGCTCCTGGCACCCCTGGAAAAGCCTGTAGGCTCACAGGTTGGTTCCTAAGTGCTTATGTTGCAGATGGCCGGAAAGTGTTCAGGCTCTGGGTACCGTGGGCTGTGTAGGGCCGGTGGCGCTCTGAGCAGAAGTCAGCCAGAACCCAAGGCCAGGGCTTGGCCAGTCAGGCAGCCCCACCCCTGCCCTGTTTAATGAGCGGGCTCAAGGAGGGTCTGTGTCCAGTGTGGCGGGGGACCTGTCTCCTATCCTGTAGCTACAGTGGCCCCTGCAGGTATTGATTCTGTCTCTACCTGCACTGATTTTTGATGGGAATGATTTACTAGGGGAAGGGACATGTTGCATAGAGTGACGCATTTGGGGACCTTGCGCGAAGACCGGCTGTAGCGTATTTGTTCTTGGGAAGGATTTGCAGCCAGGGGGTGAAGGTTTGTTTGGGGAGGGTCCTCCTTTCCAGGAGTTAATACAGGGAATAGTGACGTCAGTCCTGATCTTTGCTCCTCTGCGCTTAAGCAACCTGATGCCACTGTCACGGGCCTGTGCTCATTGGCTGCTGGCTATACTTGGAGTGGGTGGATTTTTTTCAATTAAGTAAAAGGGCAGGGCTTGAGCAGCCAATGGCAGCCAAGCACCGGCATATCTTGTGTGTGAGTTTCCCGGGATGCGGCATTCCCCATTCTGGACGCTGCCAGCACTTGCTCCAGGGGCAGCTGAGCACCATCTGCCAGCATGCTCTGCCTGTGCCTGTATGTGCCACTCATCGGGGAGGACCAGACTGAGTTCCAGTACTTTGAGTCCAAGGGGCTTCCCGCTGAGCTGAAGTCCATCTTCAAACTCAGCGTCTTTATTCCTTCTCAGGAGTTCTCCACCTACCGCCAGTGGAAGCAGGTCTGTGTGGCGGTGGCCTTTGTTGAGTGAATGGGAGAGTGGCCTTGACACCAGAGTGGGCTAGTGGGCTGAACTGCACCGCCCTGCCTTCCAGAAAGAATGTCTGAAATGTGGGAGGTGGCTGTGGCTGGAGTGGCTGGTTTTCTCTTGACTTCCAAGTAAGTCTGGAATTCTAGGGAGGCCCTTGTGGGAATCTTGGGGTAGAGTCCCTTTGGCTAAGCTGGAGCTTCCTGAGAGGTACAGAGCTGGGGAGAAGCTGGCGCTGGCCAGCTGCTGCGGACTGCTTCTCTGGACTGGGGGTGGAGGCCAGGAAGGACGTGAGGGGAGAGGCCTAGAGGCTTCTCTTTGGAGGCTCATAACTTGGGGACTTTGCCACAGAGAAGAGCTGACCGTGCCCCTGTGAGGCTGGAGCTGGCAGCACTGTGCCCTGGGTACAGAGGGGTGGGGAGGGAGCTTTCGTGCCTTCTAGACCCTCCGATGTCCTGGAGGAGCAGGGCAGCAGCTGAGAGAGCCTGAGTCTAAGCTACAGGGTCTAGGGGGTCGCTTGCCTCCTGGGCTTTATCGGATCTCATGCTGTCCCTCAGTGCTTCTGGTGGCATGGGGGGGTGCGTGTCCTAGGAAGGAGACAAGGTAGGCCAGTGTTTTGAGGCAGAAGCAAGCTCTTTGAGAATGTTTTTAAATTGGCTACAATGAGCACAGTTTTGAGTTGTCTGTATCCCAGGCCACCCAGCCCAATGAAGTGCATGGCTCATTCTGGTAGCAGGCAGCTTGGGGACCAGGTTCTGTGCATAATGTTCAGCTCCTCCTTAAATAGCACGTAGGCTATAGGCCCATTCCTGCTGGAAATTGGAGCCCCATGCAGAGTTTCTGTCACTCTGTGTGAGAGCCCAAGTCAGCAGGAGCGAATGTAACCCCAGATGGCAGAGGAAGTACCCACCTACAGCTGCCCCACTTTCCAGCTGTGCTGCATGCACTGCTCTAGCGATCACGTCAGTCACAGGGTATGTGCCCAGGCCTCACACCCATCAGGGGCTCAGGACATCTGAGAGGGAGACCATGATGGCACTCTGTGAGAGCACAGGCTAACCAGTGGTCTACCGATTCCTAGACCCCAGCAGACTCAAAAGACTCGAGACCTGTGTTGATTTATAGAGAATGATGGATTTCTCTTTGGGAGAATCAGGGACACAGGGAGACATAACTGTTCTCAAGAGATTATTAGTTTACATTCTGGGTGTTGCTGAGTTGGAGTGACTCAAGTTTGCCTCCACCTTCTTGACATTAACCTGTAGGGAGGTGGCTCAGAAGCCCAACAGGCCCAGCTTGAATCTGCCCATCATGTCCCTGGCTGTGTGACTCAAGTAAATGCTTTGCCTCTCTGAACTCCTGTTCTGTAACATGGGGGAATGATAGACCCAGCCTCCGAGAGCTGTTGGAGAGGCTTCAGTAGCATTTAGCAATTTAGTGGCAGCGGGAAGCTCCAGGAAAGGATTGCTTTTTTTGTGGAGAAATTCCAGTTGTTGAACATCCAGCACAGAGACAGGTGCAGAGTCTTGGAACCTCACAGCCAAGGAACAGGGTCTCTTAAAGGCCTCTCGGGCCACTAAACAATTATTAGAGCTAGTCTGGTTTTCAGCGCCTGGTTAGGAGAGCTGGGGTTGGTTATATCATCTGATGTCCCTGAAACCAGGGACTGGCAGTGCCATCAAGAGCCCATGCCCAAGAATAGTCACCCTTTTTTGGTTCCTGTGTCTTCTGCCACCTCCAGAGTGTCCCTGGCAGTGTTTCTGCCGAGCGGGCATTGCTCCGTACCTTCACCCTGGCCACCAAATTGTTCTTGGGCCAATGCCACTGGTGGAGAGGGAGGGGCAGGTAAAAAGAGCAAAGCCTCAGAGTTCCTGAGGGAATTTGGATTCCAGAGCCAGCCACCTGTTGGCAGGGAACTCAGGGCTGAGGCCTGGTACTAGGGCCAAGCTGTAGGGGAGCCAAGCAGCTGACCCAGGCTGTGTGACAGGCTTGTCTCAAGAATTCTTGGGAGGAACAGACCCCAGGCTGGCCCGCTGGCCTCTATCTGAAGGATTCCTCCTGGGGGCTCTTTGCTCCTCAGGCTAGCAAGATGAGCCCCTAGGGATCTAAGTGGTGGCTCTGGCGTATGAGTAAATTGCTGTGGTGGCTATGGAGGTAGACAAAGGCATCTTGGGTCTCTGGGGTGACGTTGGTTTAGATGAGTGGAATCACTTCCTGGGGAAGGGCCCCATGAGCCAAGGAAAGGCTGGAGCATGAGCTAAAATAAAAAATCTTACTTTTGTCTTCTAGAAAATTGTGCAAGCTGGTGACAAAGACCTGGATGGGCAGCTGGACTTTGAAGAGTTCGTCCATTACCTCCAAGACCATGAGAAGAAACTGAGGCTGGTGTTCAAAAGTTTGGACAAGAAAAATGATGGTGAGCTTGACTTGCAAATCCCAGCTGGCCAGCCCTGACCCCACCACCTGACCAGCCTGTGCCCATGGCCCTTGTCGTTACAGGACGAATCGATGCACAGGAGATCATGCAGTCCCTGAGGGACCTGGGAGTCAAGATCTCGGAGCAGCAGGCAGAAAAGATTCTCAAGAGGTGAGTGCCTGGCAGCCTCTGGTTGGCTTAGGCAGCCGCGGGGCTGTGCACTGTCCAGAGAGCTTGGCTCGCGGTTGCAGAGGATGGCTGAGTGGCCCGCCCAGGCAGCTCCCCTTTGAGAATCACGGATCACCTGGAATTTCCCCCATTCATCGTGACCATGAAGCTCAAAGACTAGTTGGGGGGAATTTCAAGTTGTGAAAGGCGTCCCTTGAACATGTTCTCTGCCCGGGCTGGAGGAGATGGGGCTTGAGTGGCCTTGACCTGGGGAGACTTGACCTGGGGAGACTTCAGGCTGCTCCGAAAGAGCTCCCTGGCGGGCAGGGGCTCTGGGAAGCCAGAGGACGTAGCCCGGGACCTCGCTTCTCCTGGCTCTTTCCCAACTCCTGGGGCTGAAAGCTGGGCCACAGGAGCAGCCCTCGTTCCTCGTGCTCCTGGGGCCTGTCACTGGGGGGCTCGTGCTGCGTCGTGCTGGCCGTCGCGCTGTGGGTGTGTGCTTGCAGCGCTGACGGCTGCTCAGAGCACTTATATGTGTGTTTCTCCTCTCTCCTCTGCTTCCTCCTTTGTCTGTCTGTCAGAATACGCACGGGCCATTTCTGGGGCCCTGTCACCTAGTAAGTATCCATGTTGCCCTGTGACCGCCTCCTTCCTTAGCTTCCGTGCCTGATGGGTGCGGGGTGCTGTGGGCCAGGCACGGTGGGCCGTATAGCTCCTCAGCCCTTTCTCAAGGGCATGAGGAGCCCTCTGCTCCTGCCTCAGCGTGCCTGGAGGTGGATATGCGCTGGCAGATGGGGCGTGATCACACAGGGGCGCCTTCTGTCTCGCAGCATGGACAAGAACGGCACGATGACCATCGACTGGAACGAGTGGAGGGACTACCACCTGCTGCACCCCGTGGAGAACATTCCCGAGATCATCCTGTACTGGAAGCACTCCACGGTGAGGCCCTCCCACCAGGGCACTTCCTCTGCTGTCCCCACAGGTCCTCTACCCAGCACCAGCTGTCTTTTGTCCCCAGGGCTGGAGTGGGCTCCCCCATGCCCCATCTTCAGCAGCGGTACTGTCCCCTCCACTGCCAGCCCAGTAGAGCCAGCCATACCCGCCCCCTCCTGGTTTCTCACACACCAGCAACCCAAACAACCCAGTTGTCCCCCAGGTACACAGTTACCTTAGCTGGGAGTCCCTTCTGTCCCCAAATGCCACCTGTGGCATCAAGGTGCATTTCAGACATTCCTTTCTTGATGCTCCTTCCTCTCCCAAAGCCACGTGATCATCCTCCCCAGGGGTGGGGAGAAGTGACGCTGTGGAGGACACAGACCGCTCTTGCGTGCACCCTGCTTCCCTATTCTTTGTGGCTTCTCTATAGCAAATGAGCATGTCCCCACAGCAGCTGGCACATGGCCCTGTACCCGTCAGTGTGGTTCCAAGTAGATGTGGATCTGTGCTGACCCCCCTGCCCAAGACCAGACCCCTTACCACTTGCTTTGTCTCTCCAGCCAGTCCTGCCTGGAGTGTGGTCCTGTCCACCCTGGACCACAGACCAGGCCAGGGCTTGCTGGATGAAAGTGAGTCCGGCTCCCGAGTTCAGCTTCAGCGCAGCCAGCTCCTATCTCGGGCTGCAGCCTGGGTCAGGGCAGGACTGGCTCAAACCAGCCCAAGTGCTACCCAGAGTACAGTCCGCAGACAACGCAGCCCTGTTTGCTGAGGCCTTACACAATGTTCTGCCAGCGTGATCCAGTTACACATCAGGGTTCAGAAGGATTTTTACCCCTTATGTGATCTTTCAGCCCTGTCGCCTGGGATCCCCACAGAAGTCCCTTTTAGCAGGTGAGAAGTGCTGTCCAAAGGTTGTGTAACTGGTCCCGTCCAGCTGTGCTCGCCTCAGTTGTCTACCTGGGAGCCATGGGCAAGCTGAGACCTTTGCCAGGTTCACAGAGTGACAGGGAAGAGCCCTAGTGTGCCTTCTACCCAGATTCGCCACGTTCTCATGGTTCACGTGGTCCCCTGCGCCATGGTCACTCGGGATGGTGGGCGATGGCTGTGTCTTGAGCCAAGCTGGTGAACTCTGCTGGTCTTTCTCACAGATCTTTGATGTGGGTGAGAATCTGACGGTACCTGACGAGTTCACTGTGGAGGAGAGGCAGACAGGGATGTGGTGGAGACACCTGGTGGCAGGAGGTGGGGCAGGGGCCGTTTCCAGAACCTGCACCGCCCCGCTGGACAGACTGAAGGTGCTCATGCAGGTGAGCAGGACAGTGGCCCACACCTGATTCTTCACCCTGGGGTTTATTGGTCGGTTAGTTTCTCCTTCCCCTGGCTGGATCCCTGCTGTGGCTCAGTAGTAAGTCAGATTGGAATTACTTCTTAGACCAAGTCCCAGCAGATCCCGGCCTAGGTGACATTTCGTGTATAGCCGATCTAATTTTATCTCAGGCCCTTAAGCCAGGCATCACCTTACAGCAGCTTAACGGGGACCAATGAGGCTAGTGACACCTGGTGTGGCAGGAGCTGATTCCCTTCAGCTCATCCATGGGGGGGCGGGGGGCAAGCAGATCCTCACCTGACCCAGGTGCCAGTTGGAAGCAGCACCCTACCTTGGCTGGGTGTGCAGCTCCACGTCCACAGGGCAGAGATAAGCTCACTGATGTCAAAGGAAGAATTGTGAAATGGGGACACTCTGGTGGACTTTGATGTCTGTCTGAACAGCAGCTGATCACCCTCTGTCCACTGGCTTGCATCTGGCACTTTTCATGCCTGGAGCCCTCTCAGAAAGGGCACCCTTGGGCTGGGGATGTGGCTCAAGCGGTAGCGCGCTCGCCTGGCATGCGTGCGGCCCGGGTTTGATCCTTAGCACCACATACAAACAAAGATGTTGTGTCCGCCGAAAACTAGAAAATAAATATATATATATATATAAAAAAAAAGAAAGAAAGGGCACCCTCCCCGCCCCTTGGCCCCCCTGGCCCCGCTGTGAGCGTTACGGCTAACTGGGATCTCCCTCGACCTCCAGAACTCTGGGGACTGGAGTGGTCCAGGAAAAGAAGTGCTAGCCCTGGGCTCACATTCCAACCCCCTCCCTCCCAGCCCTGTGCCCTTGATGTGCACTTCACCTCCCAGGACCTCAGTGAAAATACAGGGCTTGAACAATTGCCTCACCGGTTTAACAGAATTTCCAGGAATGTCTAGAGATTAGAGCAGCCCTTGGGTGAGAGGGCGTGGTGCGTGGGAGGGACCTAGTCTATGATCCCTGAATCTGGAGCCAGCCCCGGGGTGAGCAGGGAGAGTAAGGGGCCCCGTGTGACTGAGGGGAGTAGAGGACCTAGTGTCACTGAGAGGGGAGTAGAGGGGCCTAGTGTGAGCTGAGCATGCTCTATGGAGGCGCGTCGTGGAATTTTATCTACTTTGAGATATATATGTTTGAACATTTTCCATGAACAAAAGCTCGATGGGGTTTTGTTGTTTGTTTTTAATTTTAAAAAAGTATTCCTCGTGGGCAGACCACGGCTCAGTGGTAGAGCTCTTGCCTGGCACGCACCAGGCTCTGGTGCCATCATCAGTAGTGCACAAAAAGAGAAAAAATAGTCCTTGTGAGGGTGTAAACTTTAGCTGAGTCTAAACCAGAATTAGTCACACTTGAGTCTCATGGTACCAAGCTGCTCTTCAGATTCCCAGTAGGGAAGAGGCTCTCCCCGGTAGACAGGCAGCCCATGCTCCACCCAGTCCCACTCATCACTTGTCCCCCTCAGGTGCACGCCTCCCGCAGCAACAACATGTGCATCGTGGGAGGATTCACGCAGATGATTCGAGAGGGAGGGGCCAAGTCACTCTGGCGGGGCAATGGCATCAATGTCCTCAAAATTGCCCCTGAGTCGGCCATCAAATTCATGGCCTACGAGCAGGTAAGGGCCCGGTCAGCGAGCATCTGCATAGGGACTAGGTTCCCTAGTCTATGATCCCTGAATCTGGAGCCAGTCATTGTACCCAGGGCACAGCAAGGGGTGGCAGGAGATCTGGGCCTGGCTCTGCTGCCAGTTCACTTTGGGCCAGTTTCTTCCATTTCTGGGCAGCTTAAAATGGGTCAGGGCCACCAGTCTCAGGCACATCTGAACAGCTCTGTGGGGAAGGCTTGGGGGAGCAGCAGGAGCTGTGCTCTCTGGGTACATTGGTTTGTTTTCTCCCTATTCTAGATCAAGCGTCTTGTTGGTAGCGACCAGGAAACGCTAAGAATCCATGAGAGGCTTGTGGCGGGTTCCTTGGCCGGGGCCATTGCCCAGAGCAGCATCTACCCTATGGAGGTAAGAGGACGCCTGGACGGGGGCGTGTCGTAGTGCACATGGTGTGGGGACAGGAGGGTCGTGCTCATGCCCCACCACTCCTGTTGCAGGTTCTAAAGACCCGGATGGCCCTGAGGAAGACAGGCCAGTACTCGGGCATGCTGGACTGTGCCAGGAGGATCCTGGCCAGAGAGGGGGTGGCTGCCTTCTACAAAGGCTATGTCCCCAACATGCTGGGGATCATCCCCTATGCGGGCATCGACCTAGCCGTCTATGAGGTAAGGCCCTAGAGGGCTCCCGTCCCAGGAGCAGGCAAAAGGTTCCACTCCTGCCTCCGACCCATGCCCTCCCCTGCTGTCTCCCTGGTGGACCCCAGGGCGGTTAGGACAGGAGGCAGTCTCACCTCTTTACTCCTGTCACCCTGCCAGCGGCTGTGCCTCAGCGGCTCACAGGCTGAGGACACTGCAGCGGGGGCTGTGTGGGGAAGGGTCTCCCTCTGCCTCATCCCTGCTTTGTCCCAGCCAGAATCCATAGTGAAAGAAGGGTCAGGCTGGCCAGGAACTTGGCCAGGCCCAGGCCACACAGCCCTGTGGATCCTGCGTGATAGGAACATCTCGGTGTGGGTCCAGTGACTGCCCCACAGTTGACTCCACGCCAGCTGTCTCCAGGCTCAACCCGTTCCTCCCTCCACAGACGCTCAAGAATGCCTGGCTGCAGCGCTACGCGGTGAACAGCGCAGACCCCGGCGTGTTCGTGCTCCTGGCCTGCGGCACCATATCCAGCACCTGTGGCCAGCTGGCCAGCTACCCACTGGCCCTGGTCAGGACTCGGATGCAGGCACAAGGTAAGCCCAGTCCCAGACCAGTCCCCGTCTCCCAGGCAGGTTGGGAGGGCCAACAGAAGACAGCTGATTGTTGGCCTCTCTCTGCAGCCTCCATCGAGGGCGCTCCCGAGGTGACCATGAGCAGCCTTTTCAGACAGATCCTGAGGACCGAAGGGGCCTTTGGGCTGTATCGGGGACTAGCCCCCAACTTCATGAAGGTGATTCCAGCCGTGAGCATCAGCTACGTGGTGTACGAGAACCTTAAGATCACTCTGGGTGTGCAGTCACGGTGACCGAGGGCAGGTGGACTCGCTGACCCTGGCTGCAGCCAGGGTGTCCAGCCATCTCATTCTGTGAATGTGCCGACAACACTAAGCTGACTTAAGCCAAGCTGTGAAACCTGGCAGTGCGCAGGGAGGGGCGGGGAGACTGGCAGGCCTCGGCTTGTCCTGCTGACCTGCAGACCCTCGTGACCGTACCAGGGAGGGTCCCTGAGTTTCCTCAGGGTCCAGGGGTCAGCAGGACCCGGGCCCATGCGCCTAGGCACAGGACGTTTCCTGCAGCGCCTGCCACATAGCGAGCTTGGGGATAGCTTTGCTCTTCCATCTCGTCCCCACAGCCCGGCCCTGCCGCTGGCCCACTGAGTGTTCCTGTGCCTGTTTTGCGTCCCTCCCCCTGATTCGCTGTGGTAGGAGTAGGGCCACCAGCCCACTCCCAGCCATGAGAGGTGACTGCCTGCCTCTCAGACCCACCTCCGACCTGCTGTGTCAGCACAGGGCGTGGCCCAGGAAGATGGGGGGTCCTGCTTGGGTTTCTGAGCTCTCACAGAGGGCGCTTGGGCGTACGCGCTGCCTGGTCTGCAGCGTGACTGGGGAGCTCGTGCTGGACCTGCAGTCCCCTGGCTTCGGTGCCTTGGTCTTGTGCTCTGAGCTGGCCCAGACTGTCAGGACTGGCACCAAAACCGAACTCCTCGTCCCCACTCTGTGGCATAAGGGCAGTGCCCGGTCATGTTTTATTGCCAAGAGCAGAGTTTCTGCCCCGTATCCGCCCTGCTGAGGGATGGGCAGAAGGCCCTGGTCCTGTGCTGCTGGGGAGGGTCTTGGAGAGGCAGCTTGGGCAGTGCCCTGTTCCTTGCTCCCCAAGGAAGATGGGGAGTGGGTGGCTGGACTGCACGAGGTCTGCTGACCCCCCAGGGATTCGTGTCCATCCCAGCGGGGGTGAGGTGGGACCAGCTCACATTCCACTGATGCGACACAGCACACTGCTTGGAGCCTATTTATTTTGTATTTATTTGAACAGAGTTATGTCCTATTTTTATAGATTTGTTTAATTAATAGCTCATCATTTTCAAGTTCATTTTTTATTCATATTTATGTTCCTGGTTGATTGTACCTTTCCATCTCCACCTGGTGGGGGTGGGGGAGAAGAGGGAAGGGCCTCGGGAGTGACCCTTCCTGGGCCCACACCAGCGTCCTGTCTGGTCTGTCCAAAGAAGTTCCTCTCAGGACTGGAGACAGGAAGACGAGGGGAGAAGCCCCGACTATGGAGAATGCATCCCTTAGCGCGTCGGCAGCTTGTCCCCAGGAGGCCTGAGACCTGGAGGGGGTGGGGCAGGTGAAAAATCCCAGCCATGGGTGGGTGACAGTCCCAATCTTGCCTGGACAGGGAGGAGTTCTTTATTTCATCCTTTTTGAATGACAGGGTAGTGAGATGCCGCTGATCTTGAGCTTGTGACAAGGGGGTAGGGCTGGAGGACAGGGTGGCCATTTCCCCACCCCAGCCCGGAAGTGGGACCCTCCCTCGAAGCCCACAGCTGCCCTTGCTTGGTAATGCTGGTCAGCTGGCCACTTGACATTTGCACCTCCATTCCCCAGAATGGCCTGATGAGGACAATTTAAATAGGATGCAAAGATCAATGCAAAAATTGTCATATATAAATATATAGTTATAACTGGAATTTGTCAAAAAGCAGATTAAAGAATTGGAAGTTGTCATTCAAACAGCCTTCTAATAAAGTTGTTTCAAAGCTGCTGACGGAGCCAGGTTTTTCTTGACTTCCTTGCCTCCCTCGACCTTTCATGCTGATCCAAGCCAGTGACCCTCTGAGAACTCGAGTCTGGTTCATGTCACTACAGGGAGGGTCACATGTTAGAAACTGAATCCTTTCATTTCCCACCCAGGGCCTGGGCTGCTTCCCCTCTTGGCTTCGTGGAAACACTCCCTTTTAATGTGGTTTTTGATTTGGGGTGTTCTGAGGAGGCACCAGTGCTCGGTTACCTCTTCTGGGGCTCTTTCCTCAGTGCTCTCCTGCTTAGCCATCTCGGACGGTGTCACTCCCTCCTGCTTGGAGTGCCATCTTCGCGTGGCCTCCAGACACCACCAGCCTCCCGGGTGGCTCGGCCCTCTTTCCAGCTTTCAGCTGCTGGAGGGCCTGGAGGGCCGAGCAGTCTCAGGCCTCTCCTTACCCATCTGGTCGCTGTCACTCATCTTGCTGGAGATGACTTTCAGTAGCTGTGCTCAGGTGATCCCCGTTTTATACATGAGCCAGCTCCAGGTTCACCCATCCAGCTATGAACTCAGCCTCAGCTGACGGTCATCTCGAGCGTCTCGTGTCCAGGGCAGGCTCCTTCCCAGCTCTTCTTCTTCCAAACCTGCCTGTCTTCATCTCAGCAAGCACACTCCCTTCCTCCAGTGACTTCAGTCCCATCAATCAGCAAATCCTGTCAGTGATACCTTCAAGTATATCTGGAGTCTGACCTCACAGTGTCTACCGCTGCTTGTGGTCAGAGGCAATGTCATTTCTTACCTGGGCCATTGCCAAAGTTCCTAAACTTGTCTCCCAGGCTTCCCTCCACTCTCCAATCCAAGCTGCGCTGGAGGGACCCTTGTACAACCTAGTCCTGGTTCATGTCACTCAACCCTCCATGAGGAGACAAGCCACCAGCTGGGAGAGACCCTGCAGTTTCTCATCCAACTGAGCATCTGTAACTCGGACTGGAAAATAATGGCCCAGATAAAAATGGGCACTTCACAAAGGAAGGTGACTGGCCAAAGAGCCAGGAAGGGACTTAGTGCCATTCGTTGTCAGAAAATCCCAGGAGGAAGCCCTCTGTGCAGGTAGAATAACTAGTTAGTCCGAAGCACCCAAGTTGATGGAGAATCTGCAGCAACTAGAGCCTCCCCTGATGGCAAGGTCAAGTGTGAAGCGTTTTAGGGAACTTCGTTTCCAGTAAAGTCAAACATTTTTCTTGTGACCCAGCTTTCCCCTAAGTAGTACCCTCTTTTCCCCAAAACCCTGTGTCTGGCTGACAGCAGGTTCATTCATAGCAACCAGAAACTGGGAGCCCCAAACGCCCTGCAGCAGACCTCTGTCTGCGTCCATTGAGGGACGCCACTGGGCAGTACATGGGAATGAATTGCAGAAACTACAGGCGACAACAGGATGAACCTTACAGCACCGAGAATCCAGACCCCCGAGCAAGAGTGCTAGGCCCTGAGCGCCCCTGGGTCGTCTCCAGGGTGGTGGCTGCCTTGGAGGGAGAGGTCGTGGCGTGGGGGAGAAGTGTCTCCCTTCTCACCTGTATATAAAAGTACCCTTTGTGGCTTCCAGGGTCTCTGGCATCTGCCCGCCCCGACCAGAGGTGGGCTTACCTGCACAGAGGCGGCCTGGGCGGTCCCCAAGGCCCTTGTGTGCTGGGAAAATGGCCTTTCTCAAATCAGCGTTCACTTTCTTTCTGCAAAACTGGGGTTGAACCCGAGCCTCGCGTGTGCTCGGGGTGCTCTGTCACTGACTCCATCTGGCCCTTTTTATTTTATTTGGTGACAGTCTGAGTTACTGAGGCTGGCTTTACACAAGGACTCCAAAGTGCTTCAGGTTTCAGGCCCCTCAAAACCTCTCTTGGGCTACTCAGAAATGTGCTTGTCTTCAGCAGGTGGCGCACACGAGGCTCCATGAGGTGTTCATTAAGTGACTGTCCACGGCGTTCTGATGGCCCTGGACATCAGAGGCCAGGCAGGACTGCTAGGGGAGGGGACCCACAGCTCAGGGACTGGCTCTGGGCATGGATGAATAGTGTCCCCCTAAAATTTGTGTCTCCCCCAGAACCTCAGAAGATAGCCTTACTTGGAAACAGGATCACTGCAGATACAGTCAGTTTAGGGTGAGTTCATTCTGGATTAGGAGGGCCCCTAAATCCAGTGATCAGTGGCCTTCAAGAAGAGGGAATGTAGGACACAGACCCATGGAGGAGAGACTGGCCTGGGAGGCTGGAGGGGTGTCCATGAGCCAAGGACACCAGGGCATGGCTGCAGCGGCCAACATTGGCTTCCTGTGCCTGATACCAAGGTGATAGGCCTTGGTCATACCCCAGCTCTCGGGTCTTGGCAAACTCCTGTCCAGCCTCCCACCTGCCCCCACTCATCCATCCTCAACCCCCTGCACTAGAGGCCAGGGCTCCTCAGCACTGAGGCCAACTCTGGGGACACTACCAGGTGGTTGATGCACGTAGCCTGCTCAGGCCAGCCTCCCTGCAGCAAGCTCCTCGGTCCCTTTGTCCTGTCTGAGCTCCTGTCACCTCACAAGGCCTTCACACCCACCCTACCTAGGATTTGGCTCTCCCGTCCCTTTCATCGCTTGGACTCTTAGCTGCCCCCTCCTCCTGGGCCGAGGGTCTCTGCGGGCCGCATTCTCTGCTGTTCTCAGTGCCCTGAGCCTCTAGGCTAGCTTTCCATGGTAAACCTCAGTTTGCTCATTAGCAAGATGGGCACAGAACCTTCCTTACAGCGCTGAGGGGGGAGGGCTGTCCAGCTTCATAGGAAGGATCAAAGTTAAGCTGAGCTTCAGACCAGCGTGTGGCCCCAGCCCTGCTCTCCAGGGAGGCTGGCTGCCGGCTGCCCACAATCCAGACCTCACTGGTCTGAGCGGGTTGGAATGTAGGGGAAGGGTGGGAAGAGGAGGAGCTGGGGTTGGGGCCCAGCTGCCCAGAGTGGACCTTGGCCCCTGCCCCCAAGCACCAACTAGCCCAGAGTGGCAGGTGCTGGTGGCTGGAGAGGTCACCCGGGCTAGGTGGGGGGCCACTGCAGGTAGAGCAGGAGTAAACTGAGCCAGAGACGACGGCCCCAGGTTAACCACCGCCTCCTGCTCTTGGCTTCTTGATATAGGCTGGCCAGGAGAGCAGAGGCCAAGGAGGGAGTGCTCTTGGTCATTTGCTATCACGCATCAGGCAGCCCTTGGCCCCGAGGGGCCATAATCTCTGAACAGCCAAGGGGGAGAGGAAGCTGGCTCAGCCTTAACCCTCATCCTCCAGGTGAGGACGGGAGCCAAGCCCGCTGGCCCATTCTCTTGACTCCACCTGGCTTAGAGCATTTGTGTTAGTGTCTCACGGTGGCAGCTGCTACAAACTCAGGGACAGGTGTAGTCTCTCACAGTTCTGGAAAAAGCCCGAGAAGTCACGTGAATTTCACCGACTGAAATACAAGGGTCACAGGCTGGGTTTCTTCTGGAGGCTCTGGAGCTGGGCGTGGGGTCCAGTTCCCTGCCCCTTCCTGCTTCTGGAGGTTTCTGTGTTCCTTTTGACCCATTCCTGCCCCTCCAGCTGCTATGCTACTGCCACCCCATCTCTCCTGCATCAAGTCACCCCACCCCCTCCCTTGTCTGGGGACACTTGTGATTATATTCAGGGCCCATCTGGATGATCTCCCCATCTCTGAAGGCATTTTAATCACATTACAAACCCCCTTCCCTGCAGAAAGTATGACACAGGGAGTAGGGAGTGGATGTATTTGGGCCACACTGTCCCCCCTCACACACATCACCGTCAGCATCCTTCCTGTTGGACTGGTTAAATGCAGTAAGAAATAGCTGCAAAACTATACTGCCATGTGCTGGGGATGTGGCTCAAGCAGTAGCGCGCTCGCCTGGCATGCGTGCGGCCCGGGTTCGATCCTCAGCACCACATACAAAGATGTTGTGTCCGCCGAAAACTAAAAAATAAATATTAAAAAAATCCTCTCTCTCTCTTTAAAAAAAAAAAAACTATACTGCCATTAGAATTGGTGGGGACAGTCACCTCCTGGAATATATTTGTAATCTAGAGACTTCAGCACAGGGCCAGGTGTGGTTCAGCGGGACAGTGCTGGCCCAGTGTGAGCGAGACCCTGGGTTCCATCCCCAGCACCAGGAAAAAAAAAGGTCACAGAAACTGATGCCAGCAGATCTGGGTCTCCCTGCTGCCTCTGCCCCTTAATTAACTGTACCACACAAAGCAAATGACTTCATCCTCTGGTGCCTCAGTTTCCTTATATGTAAAATGGGCATGTTAGATCCAATCTCAGGGATCTTTTAGGATTAAATGAAGTAACACCTGGAAAGCATTTGAAACAGTGGGTTGCCACAAAATAGGCCTCATTGACTGCTGCATGTATATACTTAATATACAGTAGGTGTGTGTTTGTGTGCAGGACATGTGAGCTACATAAAGAATAATCTAGCCGGCACAGTGGCGCACACCTGTTAATCCCAGCGACTCGGAAGGCAGAGGCAGGAGGATCGAGAGTTCAAAGCCCGCCTCAGCAATTTAGTGAGGCACTAAGCAACTCACTGAGACCCTGTCTCTAATAAAATACAAAATAGGGCTGGGGATGTGGCTCAGTGGTCAAGTGCCCCTGAGTTCAATCCCCAGTACCCTGCCCCTGCAAAAAAATTAATAATAATCCAGAAAATTGTATATCCCAAAATGTCAAAAGTGGCTAGGTGGACTGTGAATATTTTGCATCAACTTTTTATCAACCATTTCTATTTCTTTACAATAAACATTATTTGCATAATCAAATGAAAACAAGCAAACCAGAATTCTCATGGGCTTGCCTCCCCAGGGATTCCCTGGCTCCCAGGGAGAAGGGATCTTGTGTTCTCACTTCCTGCTGCTCTTGACCCGGAGCTCTGGAATCCAGCCAGAAATACAGTGGGAAATGTGTTCTTCTGAGGCAGAAGTGCACCCACCAGCTATTGAATGCCCTCATGTGTCATCTTCCAAACACCCCCCAGCCCTGACCTCACCAACACCAAGGAGGTTTACTCATGCATTTCACAGGAGGGAAGGGGCTTGTCCAAAGTCAGCCAGCAGTGGCAAGGTCCCAACTCAGGCCTATGCCACTAAAGGACATGTGCCAGGTGCAGTGATACCAGCGGCCTGGGAGGCTGAGGCAGGAGGATTGCGCCAGCCTCAGCAATGGTGAAGTGCTAAGCAACTCAGACCCTGCCTCCAAATAAAATACAAAATAGGGCTGGGGATGTGGCTCAGTGGTCAAGTGCCCCTGAGTTCAATCCCCAGTAGGCCCCCAAAAAGGACAAGAGACGTGACCTGAGCATGTAAAATATGGAGTAAGAGTTCCTGACTTGAGGACTTTTATCTTGGAGATGTGTTTTTTTCCTACTTGCTCATCTTCAGAGCCTGGGCAAATAGAGTCCCTGACCAATGAAGGTTGCCCAGGGAGTGGACCCAGAATTGGCCACCAGGGGCAGCCCCGGTCCTGTTTCCTGCAGGTGCTGCAGACTCTAGCGCTCTCTGGTGGCCACAGGAAAAACTCCAAGAAAACTACCAAGCCGCATTTATAAAAGGTCCCCTCTGGTGTGTGAGGCAGGTGTTACTGCGGTGGTAAGATGCTGGGCCCTGGTGGTGCCCTGTGGTGGCCGTGGGCTGACCAGCCATTCTCTAATGCCAGTCACAGGGAACCAGGGATCGGATCTGACTAGCACAGTTGGAACACCACAGATGCCAGCACCTCCCCACCCAGAGCGGGGGTGGGGGGTGGTAGAAAAGCCCCCAGGAGCCACTGCCTCCCAGCATGGCCCCCCACTAACCCAACTGGGCTGCTTTCCATGCAACGAGAAGATGAGAGAAAATGTGATTTCCAAGTCTTGGAGACGGACAGAGGCACTGTCTGGCAGCCAGGGCTTGGTGTGCACGAGAAGAGAAGTGAGAGCAGGGCGCACAGCAGGGACACTCCCGTGGCCACGGTGTCGTGGACACTAGGTGGACAGCTTATCACAGCAGGGCACACCAGACGCCCCCTTTGGGAGAGTTTGGGACTGACAGAGGCCAATCAGCCTCCTGGTGCCAGAGATGTACCAGGGGACAATCTTGGACAGGATCTGAAAGGGGCAGAAATAGCCTGTCTGAAGAGAAGGGAAGTGAGGGGTGGGGGACGATGGGGGGACACAGAGGGAGGCGTAGCCAGGCCGGCCTGGCTCTGGGCTGGCGCCTCTCCCTCCTCCTGCAGCCTGCGGGCCTGGCACTCAATGCCCCAAGGGGGCATGGGCAGGGGCGGGGAGAGTGGCCTGTGGTGTGTCCCAAAAGGGAGTACTGGGTGGCCCTGAAGGGCAAGAGAGTGACACGTGCTGACAAGGAGACCCAGGATGCCTGCAGCAGCCCGTCAGGGAAACAGGGCCAGGCTCCAGGGCGGCTCCCACCTGGCCGAGCGCTCGGCACACCGCCACCTCCTGTGATTTCAGTGATTATGAGCAACATGCTATTTTTGTTCTAAAAATACTAATAAAGTAAAACCTTAAGACTTTGCCAAGAGGGTCTGGGGGCTGCCCAGTCCACCCTCATCAGAGGGCCCAGAGTTCAGCTCCCTGGCCGCCCTCTGGAGGCCCCCTCGGCAGGCCACGCCTCTCAATGGCACCTGGGGAGCAGGAACCCCACCGGGTGCTCTGCTCAGGGTGGGACCCTCCACAATCCCACCCTTGCTCTGGAAGACACTGGCTACAGACCCCGCCCCAGCCTACAGCTGACGGCCAGAGGGGTCACCTCTAAAGTGCGCCTCTGAGGACCATGTTTGAACCACCGGGTCACCTGGACCTGAACCCTGCTCTGAGCTGGCCTCCTGCTGTGTGCCCCACTGATATCTTGTCAACTGAACACCCACAACTCTCTGGTGAGCAGGGCTACTGCACCCATTTCACAGATGAGGAACCAGAGGCTGGGGTCACTCCATGGCAGTGAGCCACCTGGCTCCCACCGACTGCAGACACTAGACCAACGGCAGTTACTGCTGTGGCTTGGCCCTGGCTCTGGCCACACGGACCGCAGGACACAACTACACAAGGGAGCAGCAAACTTTTTTTTTTTTATTGCAAACGTGCCAACAGTCCCAGGTAGCACCTGGGAAAGGTGGAACCTGGGGCCTAGGGAGGGGACTCTTCTGGACTGGCCTAGGCCTGCATCCACAGTGGGAGCCAGGCTGACCCCACCCTCAGGATGTGGCCCCAGGACAGCCACAAAGAAACTCACCAGAAGGCTGAGGGCAAGAGGCCCAGAATGGAGGACTGGCCCCGGGGCCCGGTGGGAGCAGGAGGGAGGAGGAGGGGTGGGCTCTCCACAGCCTGTGACCCTCGGGTGTCATGGGGAGATCCAGCCCGGGCCCTGCCCAGTACCCAGGCCCTACGGGCATTCAGGAGTCCGAGGCTGGGGAGGCGGACACGGGTAGCCACCCCCGCCACTCCCAGCACACACAGCTTCGCAGGGCCTGGCCAGGCCCCGGTTCCCAGCAGCTGGCCTCCTCTGCTGCTACCCTCCGCCGGGCGGGGCCACTCAGTGCACTGGGAGGGCCTCGGCAATGGCCTTCTCCACCCGCAGGTACCAGGGCTGGATGTGCGTGTGCCGCATCAGGTCATCAAAGGCCTCCAGACCCTCCATCACCCGCAGCACGCCGTACACTGCCTGGGGTGGGGACAACGGTCCTGAGGCCGGGCCAGATGGGCACAGCAGCCCCAGGGAGCACCCAAACCTGTCTGCTCCTCTGCCAGCTGTGTGCCCAGAGCCTGTCACATCCCCACTCAGACCTCGTGACCCACTGAAGGGTCAACTTTGCGCATAGGGCTTGAATGAGATGCACAGGATGGCTGTCGCCTACTCCTTCTAGGCAGGAGTCCGCCTCCAGTCTCCCTGGGGAAAATGTCCTCCCGGCTCTCAGGGCCTGAGATTTGGGGAGGAGATCCCAGGACTCCACTCTAAGGCCCAGGCCACTCTGGCTGTTGACCTGCTTTGCTCTTCCTTGTTTTGGTGGCTGGGCTCGACCCCAGGTCTTGCGTGCCAGGCGCGGCTCCACCACAGGGCCAGCCCAGCCTTGCAGGACTGCTTCAGAGCTGCCACTGAAGCCAGGCAGTAAGACTTTGCCGGGTGGAAGCCTGGAGTCCCACCCAGACCTGCCCGAGGCTGACCAACCCCAGGGAAGGCAGGGTTGAGACGATGACGGGGACAGTCTCGGCCCTGATGCTGCCCTTGAGCCCCTGGATCCAGCCAGGCCTAAAACCCACCCCTCCCCCAGACTTGTCAGTTATGGGAACAGGATGGTTCCTTGTAGTCGGCTTTTCCCTTAGGCCACTCTGAGCTGGGTCTCTGCCCCTGAGCGGGGGCACGCAGCTGCCTCTGGGGTGGTCACAGCCATGGCCTGGGCTTTCCTTCCAGTCCCCCACCCCAAGGCCTCATCTGGGCACTGCCCGCCAGCACTACACCCACCAGGTCAGCGAGGTTGGGCGTCTGGCCCCCCATGAAGGGCCGGTCTCCGCCGACTGCTGCCACCCACTTGTCGGCCGCCTCGTAGAGGTCCTCCCGCACGTCGTCCCGGAGGTGGTGCCTGGCAGAAGCAGTGGGTCCCATCAGGAGGACGCTCCCTGGTCCAGGTGGAAGCGGGGCCTCCTCTGGGGAGTGGGAAGGCTGGGTGAGCAGGGCGGCCCCCACATGACGGGAGGCACCTGCAGAGATGTCCCAGATGGGGTAAGGGGCAGCGACTCACCCTGAGCACAGGAGCGGAGGAAGGCATGAGGCAGAGCCCTGGCTTCAGTCCCCAAGGGGATCAAGCGTGCTGGACCCGTCCTGCCTTGCCTCCAGTGGCCCCCGTCCCGCCTTGCCTCCTCTGGGCCTGCATCCCACCTTGCCTCCTCTGGGCTCCATCCTGCCTGGCCTCCTCTGGGCCCCATCTCCCACCACCCTCCCCAGGGGTTAACGGGACCAGCACACAGAGGGTCATGCCTCGGGGCACATGCACACGCCATCACCTGCTCTTAAGGCGCTTGCTGATGAGGTACATGGCGGCTGCGCCCGCGTACTTGGCCATGGCACCCTCCAGGGCCCCGAACTTGCCCTCACGGACGATGTAGTCGAAGGAGGCCAGGGCCTCGGCAGGCGTGCGGTACACGTTGGGCGAGATGAGGTGCACCAGCCAGTCGTCCGCCCACTGCCGCCACTTCATCTCCTCCCTGCAGGCCCAGGAAGGCCATCAGGGTGAGTGGACTTCCCAAGCCAGGGCCTGGAGTGCAGCAGCGGAAGGCTCCCCACAGCCTGCCCACACTCCCGGGGTGGTGGCCTCCCGCGCTCTCCCACACAGTCGGTGTGTCCTCACCGCTACCCCAGGAGGCCCTGGTCCCACTCACGTCCTCGCCTCCTTGCCACCATACACGCGCTGGGCCTCCTCCTCGTCCAGCATGAGCCAGTACTTGTTGCAGAACTCGGTCAGCTCCTTGCCCTGGTCATTCATAGACTTCATGGGTGGGTAATAGGTGATGACCTCTTCCAGGGGCTGCCTGTGAGAGAGAGCCACATTCTCACCAGCTCCTTCCTTCTCCTGTCCCCTGGCCAACCAACCCAGCCTCACCCAGCCCAGCTGGAGCCAGGACTGACCCAGAAGGGCTCTTCACTCTCTTGAAGCAAAAAGGATTTGGGTTAGACACCAGGAGCACGTCCCTGACAGAGGTCTCAGGGGAGGACGACATTGGCCCATTCTGGAAATCTCAGCAGCAGCCCCACCCCCGCCTACCTGGGCTTCCCAGGGACTCCTTACCCAGACACCAAGTAGGTTTTGAGGGCACTGATAATGACAGAGGAATCGTTCAGTTGTTGCTGAAAGAGAAGAGGAGGTTTGGATCAAAGGTTCTGGCCGGCACCAGTAGGACCCACTGGCTCCTAAAAACACTGACACCAGAGCTGTGAGTGAACTGGTTGTGTGGGACCTGAACCCTGTTTATCCATCCTCAAGGACTGGTCCCCAAAACCAATGCCCCCTGAGCTTGGCCCTCCCTTCCCTCAGGTCCTCATTCTGCCTCAGGGCAACCAAGTGTGGCTAATGGTGGGGGCAGGAGCCAGGGACCCCTGTGTCTAGGCCCAGCCATGCACCACAGGGCCAGAGTCAACCCAAGACAGAGCAAGGTGGGGAGTCCCCGAGGCTCACCAAGCTGTCTCCATCCTGGGCCACCAAGATGGGCACCTTCCTGTATGAGGAGAATTTGATCTCAGTCCGGCGCACAGGGTTCACCTCCACCACCTCGTAAGGCAGGGCGTGGAAGTCCAGGAAGGCGCGGACTTTGCTGCAGAAGGGACATGTCTTATACTGGTACAGGGTCAGCTGCAGGCGGCTGGACAAGGAGAGCTGAGGGGGAGCAGAGGAGGGGCTTCTGAGGCCTGGCACCCCTGCCCAGGCCCCACCTGGGCAGACACCTTTCCCAGGGAGTCTTTTGAGTTGACCCTGAGAATACGGGGAGAACAGGGTGGCAGGCAGGGAAGGGGCTGCCATGGCGGGTGGCCCAGGTGTAGGCCGCCAGCTGGCAGGCCTCAGGGCAGGGCCAGCACCTGTGGAAGATGTGCTTAGAAGAACCCTCCAGTGTCTCTGCCCAACACAGTCCCAAAGGACAGTCCCAAGCTGTGCCTCTCTCCAGCGGCAGTGCACCAACCCCAGGGACCTCTGGGTGAGGGGACAGAGCTATTTGGTACCCAGGCCAGCACAACTCAGTTGGTCCATCTCAATTCTGCAAGGGGGAGGGCTGACCAGTGCAGTGCCGCCAGGACCACCTCCCTCAGGGTTGGGTTCACAGGGGAAACCGGACCGGACATAGGTGGGCAGGGTGCCACGCCTAATCCACTCCCCACCCCACCCCGGAAAGGGGCATCCGCATGAGGAGGGGGCTGTAGTGGTGCAGCCTACAAGCTCTCAAGGGTGGCTGAGTCACCACCCGGGTGGAGGGACACCTTCATTTCAGGGCCTGGAGTCAAAGGGTCACTAGTTCCATGCAAGTGCTGCTGCTTCAGACACAACGATTTCATGAGAAATACACACAGTTCTGGGTTAGTAAGCAGCAGTCGCGTCCCCATTTTACAGATGAGGAGGCTGCCGGTTGACACCTAAGGCCGAGTCGCTAGCCCAAGGTCACAAGCAGGCGGAGGAGGCGACTCCCGACCCCACTGGTTCCCAGGAGTCTAGTTTCGTCGCTGATCCCAGAATCTCCATCCACAGCCCAGCCAGGCCTTACCTGGGCGGCTGAGCGCTCTGCGCGGAGGTCCTGGGCGCGCAGGTGCCACCGTGCGGTGTGGTACAGCCCCAGGGCGCCCCCCAGGGCTAGCGCCGCCGCCCCCAGTAGCCGCGGGCTCCCCTTTCGGGAGGCGGCGGCAGGGGTCCTCGGGCCACCCGCAGCCCCCGCGAAGCCCGCCCGGCTCTGCGCGAGGAATGGTGACCAGGGGCGGCCGCCCAGCCTCTCTGCCAACGCGCACCGACCGGGCCACAGCGCCCGAGCCGCCCCAGCCGCCCGCGCCGCCTGGGCCATGTTCGTTCCTCCGAGGCCGCGGGCGGGCGCGCGAAACCAAGACGCGCAGGCTCGGGCTCTCCTTAAAGGGCCGGATTCAGGAAGCCCGGCGGGTTGCCTAGGTGACGCCTGGCTGGGACCGGCAGCCCTATTCGGATTAGCCGTGTGTGCCAACCAGAGCCGCAGAAGTACACCCGGGGGTGTCTGGAAGCGACTCAAGGCCTCTGGCTTCCGAGGGTGCGTCTGCAACAGGTGTCGGCGGTGATCGGCGCGTACCTGCGTGCCAGCCGCGGCTCGGCCACTCAGCGTGCTGCGTGGCTTCCGAGCGGTGCGACAGCCTGCGATACGTGGTTAATCTCTTCTGCAGTGTGCACCCATTCGAAAGAGATTGAATCCTGACGACCGTCAAGGAAAGGGCCCCGGCTGCAGTGAAGGCCGCGGTAGGGGCCCGACCAGAGGTGGCGGCGATTCGAGCCCTTTCTGACCTCCCGAGTACACCTCTGCGGTAACCCGAACCATAAACTTTTCCAACCCAAAGCGGGGCCTAGGAAACCACGTGTCTCAGGCAGCCCACGCGCAGCACCGGCTGGCCGACCCGGAGGCCCCCGGGCAAGATGGGGCAGAGCAGGAGTCTGGGTTGCCGCGCCTCTCCGCCGGGCTCGCTCACCCAGGCTGAGCGCCCGAGCCTCCACCGCCTAGGCTTCTCGGAGGGCAGCCCTGGGAAGGCCCCACCTGGCGGCCCGGAGGGGCGTGGCTAGCGGAGACGGGCGGAGATCCGGAGGGGCGGGGCGTGCTCGGGCTCCGCCCCGTTCCGTCTCCGCCTTCCACCCTCTCTGCCTAGGGTTCTGCCACTGCCTCTACCTTGGGACCTGAGGCCGCAATGTCGGGCCCCCATGGAGTCTGGGCATGCGGGTGGAGATGGGAGCCCAAGGCGAGGACAGTGGCTTAGGAGAAGCAGGTGACTCAGGGGCTGCTTTGCTTTCCCAGAAAGAATTGGAGCCAGGACAGGGACCTGGAAGAGCTCGAAGAATCCTCCCAGTACTCCCTTGGACACTGAGTTGTAGGCACCGTGTCCGAGGTGCTGGGCCAACTGGTCTCTGGGAACCGCAGCACTGGAGAATCGAGAGCACCTTTTACAAATGGGAAACAGGCAGATTCAGGGATATCGCCCATTTGAGATTTGTTCCAGAGACTTCCTTTAGCCCCTAGGGAGATCAAGACTTTGAGAGGGACCTAATGGAGCTTGCTGATCCGTGCCCCTAGCCACCTGGCTTTGTTGGTGTGACCTGTTTACAGCCTGTTGCAGCCACAGCACTGCTGGGGAGCAGGAGAACCATCAACCATCACCTCTCTTTGCCTTCTCCAACTTGAGTTTTCCCACTTGCAATGCAGGAATAATGAAAGATATCTCCTACATTGAGATGTGTTCGAATTAAGTGGGGGAAAAATGAATGGGGAGAGGCTGGTGGGATTGATATGAGACTGATGCCTGAGACACCCCTATTTTTTGCCCACCCAGCAGCTGCTCCACCCTAGGATAGGATGCTTTATCCTTTACTAAATCTAGGAAGGAAACCCAATGCCCAGTTCGTCTGCCAAGGCAAATTTCTTTTCTCTTTGTCCTCTTGACCAAGACAGCTCTTGGCTTGCTGTACAGTGCTGGTTCTGCCTCACTGCCCTTGGTCCTTGTGGTGCCTCTCAATTCATTCCAGCACTGGGCCATCTGCTTAATGTCCCCGGGGCCTCAGGGCAGAGGAACAAGCTGTAGCTGAGCAGGATGAAGCCCTAGACTCAAGTCTGAGTGAATCTCGGGGCTAAATAAGGGAAAGGGGAGTTCAGTCTGGGCCTGAGGCCCCATCCCTAACTATCTCTCAGCCCCAGCCTGTCCCTGATTGCACCCAACCCAGTCCTCTACACCAGCCCTGCTCCTACCCCACCCTTTCTCTCTGCTCCTTCCCTGGCTTTTCTCCTCCTTGACTGTTTCCTGATCTGAGTCTCGCCCTCATCCTCCCCTGAAGGCCAGATGAAGGGGCAGAATGCTGTCTGACTATTGCTACGGATTGAATGTATGTGTCCCCCAAAATCTATAAGCAGGAACTTAATACCCAGTGTGACAGTGTTAAGAGGTGAGAATTTGAGGAGGTAATTAAACCACCTCTCATGAATGGAATTAGTACTCGTGAAGGGGCTCCAGGGAACTAGTCAGACCTTTTTTGCCTTCCACTCATTCCATTATGGCGAGGACACCTGCACAGTGCCAACCATGGGGAACTGGCCAGACACTGACCCTGCTGGTGTCTTGATCTTGGACTTTCCAGCTTCCAGAAGTGTGGGCAATAAATTTATATCATTTTTTTTTTAAAGAGAGAGGTGAGAGAGACAGAGAGAATTTTTAATCTTTATTTTTTAGTTCTCGGCAGACACAACATCTTTGTTTGTATGTGGTGCTGAGGATCGAACCCGGGCCGCACGCATGCCAGGCGAGCGCGCTACCGCTTGAGCCACATCCCCAGCCCAAATTTATATCATTTTTAAATAACCCAGTCTGTGGCTTTTTTTTTTTTTTTTGTATCAGGTATGAACCCAGAGGTACTTAACCACTGAGCCACAGCTCCAGCTCTTTTTCTATTTTATGTAGAGTCAAGGCTCACTTAGTTTCTTAGGGTCTCACTAAGTTGTTGAGGCTGGCTTTGAACTCACGATCCTCCTGCCTCAGCCTCCTGAGTTGCTGGGATTCCTGGTGTGCACCACCGCCCCTGGTGTGTGGAATTTTTGTTAATAGCAGCAGGAACAGACTAAGACAGGTGTGTTCTTCTCTGTTGCTGCAGGGATCCCTGAGAACAGGTAGCTAGGCCCACAGGTTCTTGCACACAGGAGACAGTGGAGCTTCTGTGTAGGCAGAACCCAGACCTTGCCAGCCCATGAGCCCCATTTTGGGCTGAACTTCTGTAACCACCTTCCTGGGTGGCCACCTTCCTGGGTGCCAGCAGTACAGACACAAGCCCCTCTGTATCTCTGTGACCCCACGGCTACTGGTTTTCCTTTAGCCTCTCTGGACATGCTTTCCAATCACCTCTGTCCTCTCCTCTTCTGCAAGAAAATTGGGTTCTTCAGGGTTTAGTCCTAGCCCCTTGGAGGTCAGTGCACACATCCTTGGCCACACCTCTCTCCCCTGGTTTCTGTCACCATCTCTGTTCTGAAGGACCTAAGCTGTGTCCTCAGCTCCGCCTTATCCTAACTCCAGGCCTGCGTCTACAACTCCCTCTGGGATAGACTGGTTGTCCCCCAGGACCGCTCACTTCAGTGCTGCCACAACTACCAACCTGCCATCCTTCCCACCTGGCTCCTTTCTTGCCTTCTGTTCCTGCCATGGAGGCCAATGGGGACCCCAGGAGTCCTGCCAGCTCCTGCCCACTCCACGACTCCCCAGTGCTCACTCTGCCTTCTGCCCCTCCCCAACACTTCAGGGGGACTCTGAGTGTCCCACTGCCCTCATCTGACCCAGGACCTACAGAAGGGATGAGATGCACAAGAATCATGCCACGCACACCTGTAATCCCAGCAGCTAGGGAGGCTGAGGCAGGAGGATCGCAAGTTCAAAGCCAGCCTCAGCAACTGCAAGGTACTAACTAACTCAGTGAGACCCTGTCACTAAATAAAACACAAAATAGGGCTGGGGAATGTGGCTCAGTGGTCGAGTCCCCCTGGGTTCAATCCCAGAAACCCTCCCCCCGCCAAAAAAAAAAAAGAATTATGCTGAGTGAAAGAGGCGGACAGTGAAGAGTCCTCACTGCAGACACCATCCGAACAGAGGATGTGAACGAGTCTGTGGCCAGAGTTGCCTGGGGTGGGAAAGTCATGGAGGAGAGCAGGAGGGGTGGATTATAAAAGGGGCAAGAGGAGATCCTTGGGAGATCTTTGTGAGGTGATGAAGATACTCACTGTTTCACTGTCTGGATTTGGTAGTAGTTTTGTGGCTTTTTTTTTTTTTTTTTTGGCCATACTGGGGGAGAACCCAGGGCCTCTTGCCTGCTAGGCAAGTGCTTTGCTACTGAGTTAAAACCCCATCATTGTGGCATTTATTTATATCTAATCTTCCCAAATTGCTCAAAAACTACACTTAAAGGGTATACCAAAAGGACTCAGGAGCTCCCAATGGCCAAAGTTGGGACAATTTGAGCAACAAAATAAATAGAAAATACAAAGTAGAAATGAGGTTGTATTGGATTATAATCCATAGAATAAATAAACATCCATGCGAGTGGTCGCCACCCATGAAGCTACTTGAATAGTCTTTTACTCTGTGCCGAGCTACGGGGGACTTAGGTCTCCCCTTGGGAACAATCCTGGCATTCCCGAGGGTAGACTGCCCGAGGCGTGATGTCTCTATCTATCACACAGCTCTCCTAGCTCTGGAATTGGGCGTAACCCTCTGGGTTTGGACAGCCCAGATCCTGCCTTACTGGTGAAGAACACTCTGAAGAACACCTTTGAAACTCCCTTGTGTAAATAAACCGACTCGGTCTCTCTCTCTCTCTCTTTCCAGTGTGGAAGCTGGACCCCTAAGGGTGGTAGAGCCGGTGGCCCTCGCTGTTCAAAGGTACTTTCTGTGTAGTGTGGATTTCCGCCACCTTCCTTTCTTAGCTTTATTTCACAGCCAGTTCACTCCATGCAGAGGAACTCTGACCCTACCGCCTGCGTGGGATGTGGGCAGGACATGAGTTAATATTGATATAAATAAATGATTGAGGGCTGGGAATATAGCTCAGTTGGTAGAGTGCTTGCCTTGCATGCATAAGGCCCAGAGTTCAATCCCCAGCACTACAATAAATAAATAAATACATAAATAAATAAATGATCGAGTCGGGCACAGTGGTACGTATGTGTCTGTCCAGGTACTCAGGAGGCTGAGCCAGGAGGATCACAAGTTTGAGGCCAGCCTTGGCACCTTAGTGAAGCTGTCTCAAACTAGAAGGCCAGTGGTATAGAGCACCCCTAGGTCCAATCCCTGATATGGGAAATATATAAGGGAGGAGAGACAAATCTCACCTGCAGAAGAATTCCAAATAATTTATGTAATACTGTGCCCCTGAGGTGGTGGAGCAAACCCCCCCACACCCCACACTTTAGCTGTGGGCTGTGTTCCTTCTGAAGAGCATAGTATAGGAAGGGGAAAAAAATAACTTCCCAGTAGAGAAACCTGGCAAAAACCTTGACCTTGACCAATTCAACATTAACCATGAGGTCACCTTATTGGTACTACCCTTGATACCATATGATGCAAAAATGGCTTTTTGTTTTTCTGACCTTCCTCCCTAAAGCCTCTAACCCCAGTCTAATTGTGAGAACAAACACTCCACCACCAAGACAGATCTCACATTGTCAAGATCAAAACCCAGAAAGTCTGAGGAGCCTCATAGCCCAGAACCCTGAAGAGACAGAGTACTGCTGCGGTTTATGTCCCTCGGATGCTCATGAGCTGAAGTCAAATCCCCATCCTGAGATGGCAGAAGGTGGAAACTTAATCTGACTATGATATTTAGAGGGGCCTTGGGCGGTGATTAGGATTTGAGGTCATCAGGGTGGCTGTCCTAATTGAATCCAGGTGGCTGCCAGCGGCCATCTGCGAGCTGTGCATGAGCTAAAGCCATGTGGACCATTAGGCAGGAAAGCCTGCTGCCGCGACCCTGCTGGTTTGAGAACGCCTGGTTCACGCGGCGGCCCGCCCAGCCCCACAAGTTCAGCACAGCACCAGAGATGGGTGACCCCGCTGGAGCCACCAGCCTCTCGGAGATGGGTGTGGCTTGCCAAAATGCCAATCCACCTGTTTGCTGCAAGACTCTTGCTGCACTCAGGAGCAAGCGCAAACCAAGACTCTTCCCGCTGAAGCCTTCTCCCTGCCTTTGATGGACTCCCCTTCAATAAAGAATCAGGCCGTCTTCAGCTGTTCAGTTCCAGCTCCCGTCGGGACTGGAAGACCCATCAGGTGCTCCCCTTTTCCTATCTAATTTCTGACTCTGTCTTTATTTCTGATTATTTCAGACTTTTTATTTCCCAGGCAGCTCACACCTCCTGAGCAGGAACCTACCCTGGCGGTGCTGGCCACCCCAATAGTGGTTTTATTTTTTATTTTATTTTATTTTTTGTTGCTGGGGATCGAACCCAGGGCCTTGTGCATGCAAGGCAAGCCGATAGTGCTCCCTGTTTCTTGCCATGTGACACACTATTTTGGGATTCTACCAGCAGGAAGGCCACCACCAAATGTGACCCCTCAACCTTGTTCCTTCAGAACCATGAGCCAACATAAACTTGTTTTCTTTATAAAGTAACCTCCCTCTGGTATTTAATTGTAGTAATGTAGTGGCACCCTCTTTCTCCAAAGGAAAATTTTAACTGGGCCTCTCCAGAAATCTTCACCATGGCTGATTTTAGGACTGTCAGCAAGAGAGTCTCTGCAAAGAGTTCAATGTAGATAAACTTCCTGTTTTCGTGTTGCCCTGTTTTACTTGGCCACTGGCCAGGAAGACACCAGAACTCCAGGTGCTGGACACCCTCTTACTAGTTTTTCACAATGCAGTAGTTTGTAGAAATGTGTAAACAAGGCCTCTGGCCTTGAGCTGGGCTTCACAGAGATGTCTACATTTTTAAGGTAAGTTATGGGCTGGGGATGTGGCTCAAGCGGTAGCGCACTCGCCTGGCATGCGTGCGGCCCGGGTTTGATCCTCAGCACCACCTACAAACAAAGATGTTGTGTCTGCCAATAACTAAAAAATAAATGTTGAAACTCTCTCTCTCTCTCTCTCTCTCTCTCTCTGTAAAAAAAATTAAATAAATAAAGGTGTTGTGTCCACCCAAACCTAAAAAATAAATATTAAAAGAAAAGATAAGTTACAGTTGGGCTCCATGGTAACAGATGGCAGGGGGAGGAAAGAAAGGGGAGAAGAAGCTCCTCCCTTCTCAGGTGTTGTCCTTGTTGCCCAAAACAGTGAAAGAAAAAGCTGCTTAAAATATGTGAACTTCTGCAGACTGTGAACTTCTGAGCCTCTCCCCTTATATGCTGGGTATAAAACTCTGCAACTCCCTGAACTCGGGGTTCAGGGGATTGATGGATTACAGCAAAAGCTGTGCCCTCTGAACCTGGCTGCAGCCAAATAAAATAGTTTCTTGCTATCTTCAGTGTCTTGCTTTGTTTGTCCCTACAACAGTAAAACAATTAGCCTAATACAATGACTAAATCTAATATAGTATACTTGATGGGATCTTGGAACAGAAAAAGGGCATTATGTAAAAACTAGAAAACCAGTGACTTGGGAGGCTGAGGCAGGAGGATCACATTTTTGAGGCCAGCTTGGGTCCTTAGAGAGACTCTGTCTCAAAATAAAGTGTAAAGGACTCAGGATATGGTTCGGTGGTTAGCATACAGGAGGCCCTGGGTTAGATCCCTAGCACAGTCCCCCACAAGAAAATTATGCTTTCTGAAAATTCAGATGCACTGCCTATGTAAAATAAACATATCATTTCAAATATTCAACATAAAAATAATGTAGAATATCTTAATAATATTATATTGATTAGACAGAAAATGAGACTTTTTAAAATGTTTATTTTACTAAAATGAATTTATTGTTCATTTTTGGTGCTGGGATAGAACTCAGGGTCTTGTACATGCTAAGCCCATGCTCCTCCACTCAGCTGCACCCCTGCCCTTTTCTAAATTCATACTGGGACCTTTGCCCATATTCAGTCATTCACTTTTTTTTTTTTTTTTTTTTTTGGTTCTAGGGATTGAACCCACGGGCATTTTACCACGGACCCACGGACCCAGACCTTTTTTATACTTTATTTAGAGACACCTAAGTTGTAGAGGCTGGCTTTGAATTTGGGATCCTTCTGCCTCAGCCTCCAAATCGCTGGGATTATAGGCTGGGCCACAGCCTTTCTTATTCTAAACACGCATTGAAGTCTACAAAGGTCCCTGTGGACTGTGAGCCCAGCAGGGTGTGGAGGTCTGTTTTTGACTGGGTCGGGTTGTCTGAGGTTGCCTGGGAGGGAGGCCCCTTCAAGGTGCAGACTGCTGTTCAGGCCACAGGAAGGTGGGCTGCGCCCCCTGCCCTGAGCAGCGCCCCACCCCGGGGCAGTCGCTTCCTCCCACCTTTAGCCCTTCTCTTGCCTTTGGTCTTCTCCTGGCAATAGTCTGACCCCCGCCACAGCTCCAAGGGAGCCCCTCTCCAGGGGATCTTCAAAATGGCTCTGGCTGGACAGAAGTTTGGGGAGCAGCTGTGGTCAGGACAGGAAGGACCCCCCAAAGCCCTGGAATAACAGGCAAGACCCGCTCAAGTGGAGGCAGCATGCTGTGTGTGGAGTGGGACTTGGGGTGCATTCTGGAGCTCGTGCAGCCTCTGAACTGCACAGGAAGGGGGCTGAGGGGAGCAGGAAGAGGAGGAGGCAGCGGCGGGAGGAGGGGATGCCCACCTCCAGCACCTCCTGGGCACCAGGAGCGCACACTGACCCTGAAGCTCCTCTGCCAAGGGAGGGGCTCTCTGAGCAGCCGGGGCAGCGCCCCACAAGGCCACGCCACCTCCTTCCCCTGTGAGATGAACCTGAGAGCTTCCACCACAGGCCTAGGAGGGTGTGGTCCAGGCCAGGGGGGCCTGGAGTGTGGGGGAAAGAGGTCAGTGTGGGTCAAGGGCGCTATGGCAGCTGAATACCACTGCCAACACCCACACAAGATCTCCATGTCTTAACTCCTGCAAACTGCAATTTAAAAAAATATATTTTCAAACTTTTTGTGGTGCTGGGGATGGAACCCAGGGCCTCATCCTTACTTCTGGAACCTGTATTTGTGACTATTTGCAGGGGGGTGGGGGGTGGGGAATGTCTTTACAGATGTAATTAAGAACCTTCTTTATTATTATTTCTTAAATTCCAAAATGGTTAATATCTTTTTTAAAAAATATATTTATTTTTTAGTTGTAGATGGACACGATACATTTTTTTTTTTTAATGTGGTGCTGAGGATCGAACCCAGGGCCTCGCATGTGCTAGGCAAGTGCTATACTACTGAGCCACAACCCCAGCCCAAAATGGTTAATATCTTAATGCCTGATGTTTTTAAGGTGAATAAGTTGAATATGTGCATTATTCTCTTCAAAAGTTATCAAAACAAGCTATTGTGTTCTCTTTGTCCAGAAACGTTCCATTCCTAAAGAATGACAGCGTCCTCATTCCTGGTCCATAGAGCCACGTGGAGTGTCTTCTGTAAGTGATTCTCACGCTCACTGAGAATGCTAGAAGTTTCAATGCTAGAAGACAGTGTCCTACACTACCATGGGCCTGGCCCCTTTCTCCCTTCTCTCTTATCTTTCCTTCCTTCTTTCCCTCTTATCTTTCTGCCTTTTAAATAAGTTAAGGATTTGAGATCCAGATTATCCTGGATTATCCAGCTGGACCCTAAATGTCCTCTCAAGTGTCCTTCCTGAGACAGGCAGAGAGAGATGAGACCCAGAGGAGTCACCCTGTGAAGCGGAAGCAGAGATTGGGGGGGTGGGCACAAGGCCAGAGGCTGGAGGAGGCTGGCACAACCCATGGGGCCTCCGGGAAGCCAGAGCCAGGCTCTGCCAACACCTTGATTCCAACTCAGTGATCTGATTTCCCACTGCTGGCCTTTGGAATGTGTGGTTTCAAGCCAACAAGTGTGGGCTTTGCTTTGTTGCAGTGCTTGGGATTGAACGCAGGGCCTGACACGTGTTAGGCAAGCGCTCCACCACTGAGCCACATACCCAGCCCTTTTTTAAAATTTTTTTTTCCTTTTTTTAAATTTTGAGACAGGGTCTCATGAAGTTGCCAGGCTGGCCTTGAACTTGCCATCCTCCTGCCTCAGCCTCCCAAGTAGCCAGGATTATAGCTACTCAGACATGCACCACCGGACCCAGCTGAGTGTGTGGTTCTAAGCCAACAAGTATGTGGAAATATGTTGTAGTAATTT
Organism: Marmota monax; assembly: GCF_021218885.2. Taxonomy (NCBI): domain Eukaryota; kingdom Metazoa; phylum Chordata; class Mammalia; order Rodentia; family Sciuridae; genus Marmota; species Marmota monax. Next base: position 20,683,943 of record NW_026692912.1, read on the forward strand.
GATAATTTGGGAAATTCTCAGCCTATCCAGATTGCAGAAGATGGTGACATTAGGAAATTCACAGTTAGGAAAGAATGTTCTTGAGGGAAAGCCAAAGTCAGGGGACCTATGGAGGTGCGGAAGAGGTGGGCCGAGACAGGGGCTGCAGGAAGCGGGCGAAGTTGCCTGAATCTAGAAAACTCAGCATCATGGGAGGAGGTGTCGTGGAACAGGTGACCCAGCAGGGTCAGGAGGAGGTGGCTCAGGACAGGAGGGAGACCCAGGGATGTAAATAGAAACCAGGGAGCCACAAGCCTCTCCAGTCCTGGCAGAGCCACACTGAGCTCCTCGGGAGAGGCACTTGGGGCTGCAGTGACCCTGGGGGAGGCCAGTACCCAACCAAGGCCTGAAGGACTCTGGACTCAGAGGGAGGCCCCCAGGCCTGTGTCCTGTGACCTCTAGCCTACCTGCCATCAAAGGAAGGGGGTCCCATTCCTGAGAGGTAACTGAGAGTCATGGGAAGGGAGCAGGGGGTGGTCTTCCCTCCAGCCCAAGGTCTGGGCCACCAAGTCCTGTCCCTAGAGATGCACCCTTCCTTCCAGACCTCTGACCCAACCTTCTGAGAATCAGGCTACAGAGAGACGGCCGCACCCAACAGTTTGGCACCCCACACCGCATGCTCCCCACCCTCCCTGCCCTCACCCCCCCGGCCCAGGTGGGCTTCTCGTCCTTAGGTGGACAGGTGTCCCTGGGGAAACCACCCTGGTCCTCACTGCCTAGCACCGCCTTGCTTTTCCCCCCTGCCCCAGAGTGGAGGCTCAGCCACCGACACTGCCCCCGTCTGAAATAGAACCTTGGGGCCAAGGAACAGCCTGAGCTGGGGCCTCCGACCTTTCTCCACCTCTGGGATAAGGAGCGGGCAGAAGGGCTGCCATCCCCTTGGGGTACCTAAGGAGACTCCAGGCAGAAGCCCAAGTGCCACGATTCTGCAGCCAGGGACAACATCTTGGATACCTGGTCTCCTAACCCTCTGGCATCTATGACCTTATTCCCTGGGATGGGCATTCTCCTGGCCTGGCATGAGCTCCCAGGGCACAGGGGAGAACCAGCCCTGTACTCTTACCCAAGCCACCTTGCATGGTGCCCAGCAGAGGCCCAGCCAAGGGCCCAGAGAGCAGCAAGTCAGAGGGCTATCCAGGAGTGGCTGTGATGGACATGTCGCGAGCCATCTGTGGGCTGTGTGTGAGAGCTATGCGCATTGGAGTGATATGAAGGGACAGGTCTGGCGTTGCTCGCTGATTGGGCTGTGCCACATAAGTGTGCCTTTCCTCTCACTCCGCCTGTGATCCCGCACAGCACCTGAGATGGGTGTGACTTGCCAAGATGGCAACCAATCTGCTGACCACAAGACATCACCGAGCAAGACTCCACTTTGGAAACCTTACCACCTGCCTTATTTGGTGAAGAACATTCCATCCTTTGTGTGTCCCCACTATAAAAATAAAGAGATTCTGAGTTCACACTCTCTTCCCAGTGCTGTCCAGCGTGGAAGCTGACCCTTAAGGTCACAGGGCAGTCCCACCCTCAATCGGAGAAACTCACGTCCGTGTGTTGCGTGATTTCTTCACCGTTTTCTTAGTTTAGTGCTGAGCCGGCTCCTTTGATCCCAGCTCATCTCCCAGCACAGGCAGCTGGCAAGAAATGAGCCCCTTTCTTGGGCTACCTGGCAGGGCTTCAGGCTGGAGAGGGGCAGAGTTGAGAGGAAGAGATGTCTTGTCCAGTACCAGGGCCATGCCAGGCAGACGTCCCTGACCAGCTGCAGGAAAGCCCGGCAGCCACCTACCATCCCCGCAGGATGGAAGGCCCTCTGCTGACCTTGCTCGGAGCTGTGTCCTCCAGTCCCCTGTGCCCCTGGTTCCTGTGGGCCCTTTTACCTGCACAGACATCCAGGCTGTAGAGCAAAAGGCAGCAGCACCCCTCTAGGGGGCAGCCTGAGCCAAGTACCTGAGGACCAGCACCAGCGGGGGAGGTCCAGCTCTCGAGCAGCAGGGCCTGCTGCCCTGTCCAATGGGCTCCAGGGCCTTCCTGGAGGGGGGACGTCCAGTGTGCATATTGAAGGTTTAGGAGGGGCTACCTTTCAGAGTCCCCATAGGTGGGGTCCCCATCGGGTGGAAGGGGCAGGAACCCGGAGGTCCTAGAGGCCCCTGGTGAGCCCAAGGGTGAGAGATGAGCAGGGGACTAGAAAGCCACTTCTGGAAATGGAAGACTGCAGCCAGGTCCCTGGGGGGCAAGCACCTCACATGGAACAGTCATGCCCATCCTGGGCTGTCTGGGAGCAGGGTGCCACTGGACCTGCAGTGACCAAAGAGGGCCCCTCCATGGACACCAGGAGTTCCCGGGGCCATGACTGGGCCTCCTAGGGCCTCTTGCCTAGAGGCTCCTCAGGCATGGCCCTGCCTCTGGGAAGCCTGCTTCGTCCTGTACTGCCCTTCAGACAGGTCAGAGGGTCTACCTCTGCCCCAGTCTCTTCCGGGGCTGAACACTGTCCATGAGCTCCTAGAAACCAGACCAGGGGGTCAGACTGGATTCCTGAGATGCAAGAAGCACCAGGAAGCATCTCACTGCCTTCAGGGGTGGATTAGACCTGGGTGGGGCCCTGGGAACAACCAGAGTTCTGGCTTCTGGCCATAGAAAACTCAGGTGTGGACAGTGTTCAAGCTCTTGCTGTTCCTAAGCAGGCCCACAGCAGGACTTGGGAGGCCCAGGCCTGGCCTTTCCCAGAAAGGTCTTGGCCCCAAAGCTTTTGTATGGCTAGTTGAGGGCCCACCAGGGATGTCTGTGCTTCCTGGAGAGAGACTGGGGGGAGATGGTGGGGGTGGCCCTGCGGGAGCAGCTCAGGGGTCACAGTGGACACCAGCAGTGGGGCTGAAGGGAGATGGACCAGGGCCTGGCACTCTGTGGGCACCGTGCCACCCACGTAGAACAGACCACTCCCAAAGCCACAGGGCCCAGTAACTGCCCCCAGCTCTGAGCCATGTGAGCCCTTGAGTCCCCTCCTTGGCCAGGGGAATGGGGCTCAGTGGGAAGGGAGTGGGTGGTACCTGGAGCCTCCAGTGTTCCGTCCACCCTGGAGCCTTGGAGTCAGTCCTAACCCGAACAGGAGGTCCACACCGTGGGCCTCACTCCATCCCCCAGTGCTGAGCCTCAGAGCCAGCATGTGGGGATGTGCCTGTTAATCTGACCCCTTCCCACAGCCCTGCTGGACTCTGACGAGGGTCCCACTCAGACTTCGGGAGCCCTCCCACCTGGCAGGACGCTGCCAGCACCCCAGCTTGTCCCTGCTCCAGCTCCACTCAGCCCAGCATCAGGCACGTGTCTTGGGACACTCTTGAGGCCTCCCTCAACCAGCCTCTTTACTCCATCCCTGACCTCCAGAGAGGACCAGGACAGATGGCGGGAGGCAGTCGGGGAGGAAGGATGAGATGGCCATCCCCAGGTGTCAGCAAAGACAAAGTCCAACATGAGATGAGGACTGAGATACAGAGACCAGGCCAGGGGACCAGACAGGCCTGAGGCAGCTCGGGGAGAGGAGCAGACCCAGCAGGGTTTGTCAGAAACCTAGAGGCAACCTCAGCAGGGACACTGGAGTCTCCCAGAATAGGCAGAGCCACTCCCTCTGCTGGGAAGGAGCCTGGTGGGTGGGAGGCGGGCAGAGATTTCCTTGCTCCTTGAGGGGCCCAGCTTCAAAGCTGCCTGGGGTCCCTGAGCGGGGCCATCTCCTCTCAAACTCTGTACACCACCCCACCTGGGAGCACTGATCACTCAGCCCCCTGACTTTCAGGGTCTGGAATATTCTACCCAGCAACTCCTCTGTGATTCAGGACACTGCCTCTTACTTACTTAAAATTTTGGGGGACTCTGCCGCCCCCGCCCTGTCTCCTCCGCATCTGATGGTCACAGAAGACTCTTGAGTACGCCTTGAGTGCTGGGGAGGGAGCCCAGGCCCCGTGCGTGCTGGGCAGGTGCTCCTTCCACTGTGTGCATCCAGCCCTTGAGAACAGCAGCCACGGTCACGGGAATGGCAGGGGTGGAGCCCCTGGGGCTGGAGAGGGGGTGGGAGGTGGGGACAGGCTCTAGTGGCCTCGTCGTCCCCTCAGCTTTGCTCACCTTCACTTCCTGCTCTTTCACCATCGGGACCAGCGGGCAGGGCAGGGCCGGAGGCAGTGAGTGCAGCTGGGGTCTCTGGCACCGGGGATGCCGAGGCAGCACCCTTCCCACCAGTTCAGGACCCCCCAAAGCCCCTCTCTTGATCTGCTGATTCAGAGCCCAGACTGGGGGTCCCAAGTAGCAGGTAGGTTAGAGCCAATAAGGGCCCATTAAGTCCCATGGAGGGCCAGTGAACCCTCAGGGTCAGGCCTCCAGGACAGTCACAACCCAAATGGTGAGTCCTCTCAGGGGGACACTGCACAGGGCCTGGAACCCATCACTGCCCCTCAAGGATGCTGGCCAGCCTCCCTGTGGGGAAACAACTTCCTGCTGGGACAAAACACGGGTCAGGGATGGTTCTGGGACCTCAGGCCTGGGCCACTGGGTTCCATGGCCCAGAGACAGACAGATGGACAAGGCCAAATATTTGTACTCCCTGTGTCCCAAGGGAGCAGAATAGAGCCCACTTTCATGGCCACCCACTAGTCCACCTTGCCTGGGGCTCCCACCAGCTCCCCATGGTCCTCTTATCAGGGCCCCAATGGGAACGGGGACTGAAGCCTCAGCAGCCTCATCTGTGCCTGGCATCCCTACCCACTAGGCTCACACAAGCTGCCCAGGCCCTGAGGGGTGGGCTGCTGTTCTGTCCCCTCCTGAAAAATGGGGAAGGGAATGTGGTGGAGGGGTCTCAAGGTGGGAGCACTCCTGGGCCAGGAGCATTTTTAGGCCAGTCTCTCAGGCATCTCATTCCATACCAGGGTCTGACCAGGGCTCCTGCGAGGGGCCAGGGTCTGGGCTCAGTGGGCTCAGCAGGAGCCTCATCCTTCTCTGTCTAAAGTGCCTGTGTCCCACTGCCCTGCACTCCCCTGACCCTCACATGGAGCAGAAAGCATTACGGGGCTATGGAAAGGGACCTTCTCCCTGCCAGTGGGTGCAGAGAGAGGGCAGCGCCACCCACAGCCCTCCCTAGACACTAGGTGGGCTGAGGCTCCTGGGGGTCAGAGATGACAGCTTGTCCAGATCTGAGCTCTGACCTCAGACAGGGCCAATCACATAAAGGAAGAGTGCACAAAGAATGCCCAGAGGGAACCCTTGTCCCTGCCAGACTGTGGCCTCCTGGGAATGTCCCTCCTGTCCCCCTTCCCTGCTGGCCTTCCTTCCCCCCATTTGCATAATCCTGACCAGAGGGAGGAAGGGGCAGGAACCTTGCCAAGCATTTCCACAGGAGTTTCTGACAATTACCTCACTCTTCCTGGATTTGGCAAAGGCAAGGTTACCCCACCCTGTGGGGAGCAGCAGCCAGTGGCCCATAAATAGTTCCCCCAGGCTGGGTTCCTTGTTCTCTCTGCTTCTTCCTTCAACACCTGCCAGGTTCGGCTGCCCTGAAATCATGCCCCTAGTTCTCCTGTATCTGGGCCTCACCCTGCTGGGAGCCCTGCAGACCCAGGCCCAGGATTCTGCTCCAAACCTGATCCCAGCCCCACGTCTCAGCAGGGTCCCCCTGCAGCAGGGCTTTCAGGATGCCCAGGTAAGGAGCCTGGAGGAGCAGCCGCAGGGAGGGCCCAAGGCAGCAGGCACAGAGGGAGGAGAGCTGAAGCGTCCAGGGCAGTGCTGGGTGGGGTGGGCAGGAGGGGCTGCAGCATGCCCTGCACCTGGGCTCCCGGAGGAGCCATGCCGGTCCACCCATCTCCTCCCCACCCAGGGTTGTCTGGACAGATCTTTCCAGGTTCACATCTAGTCTCCCATAATTCCCACTGTCCATGCAAGGTGGGGACATGTGTCCCTCTGCACAGATGGGGAAACCGAGACTCTCTTGTCCAGGGTCACCCTGTCCCTGCCAACTCAGGGCTAATTCCTCTCTCAGGGATCCCTCTGGGTCCTGGAGGCCCCGAGCTCCTATGGGCTTCTCAGGGCAGACCCAGCCCAGGGCCTTGCTGCCCAGTCAGGGGGACTCTTGGTTCCTAGATGGGCCGCCCAGAGGTGCCGGAAGGGACAGAGAGCGAGGGGTGGCTCCCAGGCCATCCCTGATCTGCCCATCATCAACTCCTTGCAGTTCCAGGGGAAATGGTATGTGGTAGGCCTGGCGGGAAATGCAGTTCAGAGAGAAGAACGGGGCCAGTTTAAGATGTACAGCACCACCTACGACCTGAAGGAGGACCACAGCTACAATGTCACCTCTACTCTGCTCAGGTGAGGCTATGACCTCCCAGGGGGCTGAGAGGCGGACTGATGTCACAGCCAAGGGCCAAGTGGGGCTGAGGGGCTCTTCATGGCTCTCACACTGCCTCTCCCCCTCCGTCGCCCTCACGGCTCAGGACAGACGTGCATGGAGGGCGGGAGGGACAGACACACACCATCAGTGGAAACAAGACAGAGAAAGTAGTGTTAAAAGTGGGAGGAGGGAAACTAAACTCAGCCGGGACCCCCCCCCCCCGCCAGGGCCTCCGTCCAGGGCCTCTAGGGAGGTGACTGTCAAGGACCCACGATGCCTCAGATGGAGATGTGTGGGCCCTGAGTCAGAACTGCGCCTCAGGAACCACAAGCCACCTACATGGCCACCCCGGCAGGGGGCTGGTGAGCAGCCAAGGGGAGGGGAGCAGTCTCAGCTAGTTTCTGGGGCACCTCACCTTGTGCCTGGGACTGCCCGAGACACCCTGGGATTGCCTGGGACTCCCGCCAGGGCCCGAATCAGAGCTCAGCAGCAGCAGGGAAGAAATAGTGGGGTGCTCCAGAGAGGTGAGGAGAGCAGTGAGGGTGCAGTCAAGGTGGGAGCTTGGGGCTTGGAACAGGGAGCAGGGCGCACCATCAGCTCGGGATTTCTGACTATGGTGACAGGGGGATTGGAGCTGGAGCATCTGAGGAACAAGCAGCAGAAGAAAGGCTGGTTTGGGGAGCTCAGCTCTGGGGTTCAGAGGGCAGGGTGGGACTCAGGGAATGGGGCAGGTTTGGCCCAAGAGCTAGGGGAGTGCTGGCATAGAGCAGGGGGTAAGTACCTGGGGCAGGGGACTGTGTGAAGACTGTGTCCCTCCTCAGCTGGAGGAGGGACAGGGGCTGCTGAAGGAATGTCTGAGCAGGGTCAAGTGGCTCCCTGCAGCAGACCAGGCAGGGACATATAGGCTCCGAGTGGAAGGCCCAGGTCCATCTGAGCTGGGCAGGGTGGAGTCTCCTGCCATAGTGGAAGATGGGCTGTCATGGCTGAACTTGACCTGAGACATCAGAATTCTGCTGCATCCCTGGTCCCTCCTCAGTTAACCTGGGAGATCCAAGCTGCATCATCTCCATGCTGAACCCCCATCTCACTCCCACAGGGACCAGGGCTGTGACCACTGGATCAGAACTTTTGTCCCAACTTCCCCACCTGGCCGATTCACCCTGGGAAACATTAGCAGTGAGTCCTGAGTGGGTTCTGAGATGGGGCCTTGGGGTTGGGTTCCAGGGTGCAGTGTCCTCCTGGAAGGGTCCTCCCTGACCCTCCATAAGGATGCTTCCCTGTGGGGAAAAGCCCATGAGCAGTTGAGGAGAAAGGGGACAGCCCCCTCCTCCTGGCCAGGGTAGGGTCCATCCTTTGCTGTCTACACCTACAGGTTATCCCAAAATACAGAGTTACATTGTGCAGGTGGCAGCCACCAACTACAACCAGTTTGCCATGGTGTACTTCAAGAAAGTTTCTGAAAACAGGGAATACTTCAAGATTACCCTCTACGGTGGGTCCTCACCCAATCCCCTCTGGGACCCAGATCCTGGTCACGCCCCGGGGCAGGGGATCCCATTCCCTTAGACCTCAAAGTCTTCTCCAGCTCCAACACCCCTCAGGGAGGAGGTCTTTCTGCACACCCTCCATGGAAAAGGATTTGGGTCTTGTTCATTAGCTCAACAATATTTATGGAGTGTCTTCCTGTTGGCCACTCACTGGCCATCTTGGTCACAGGGAGAACCAAGGAGCTGACCTCTAAACTGAAGGAGAGGTTCATCCGCCTTGCCAAATCTCTGGGCCTCACTGATGACCACATCATCTTCCCTGTCCGCATAGGTAACAGCCAGCTAGGGTGAAGGGAAGGGGACACGGGGACTTTCTAGGCCCTGGGAGCCACTTTAGGTTCAGGAAGATCCAACCCCTTCCTGGGGTCTGTGGAGTCCCAGCCCCAAGCACTCCTCCCTGTCAGTTTAGGTGGGGACTTCCCAGAGGAGAATTTCAGGCCCAGGCCCATGTTTCCTCAGATCACTTTCCTGAGCCACCTCCTCCCCACACTCCTTGTCCTGGGCCACCTCCTCTGCATACCCTGGGCCTTGCTATCTTGGGCCATCTCCCCCTCCCCCCAAGGGAGGGACTTAAGAGATGTCCTGTATTTCAAGTGGCCTCTTCCAGCCAGGCCACTCAGGGCCATGGGCTAAGGGGCTGCCAGGTTCAGCAGGTGAACAGGAGGCCTGAGCAGTCATGAGGCCCAGTCCCTAGGGGCAGCCCACCCCAGGCCTTTCTCTTACACCTTAGCCCCATCTTGGGTCCTCCTACTGCCCCAACCCTGAAAGGAATCACCAGATCTTCTGCAGCTGGGCCAGGGTGGGCCTGAGGTGGCCCAGGGGCAGTGCAGGGGTCCTTGGCAGTCAGAGAGATATCACACGTGCACACACAAAAACATGGACTTTCTCCCCCACAGATCAGTGCATTGACAACTGAACCAGCCGTGAGGATGTCTGCTCGGGGGCGTCTACAGGAAGCCGGGGTGCAGAAGGCAGGAGGTCTCAGGCTTACCTTTTCTCCTCTCGCTGTTCCTGGAAACACAGCTATCTTCACTTTGGTGTCCTCTCTCAAGTGCCTCCTGCTTTCCAACCCCTGTCCTTTCTGTAATCTCTGTTGTGTTACCTGACTGCCCCACCAGCCACAATGCCAAGTTCACAGCTGGGAGACCCTTCTCATGGTACAGTACTGCCCTGAAAGCCTCTGATAAAGCCCTCCTTGTCTGCTAAATAAACCCATGCCACCAGTCCCTGAGTCTGTGCTCCCTGAAACCTGGTGGGAGGGAGGGCAAAGTGTGGCCTCACACCAGCATGAATCCAGGGATGGAGTCCCCACAACCCAACCTGAAGTTAGGGTTACAGAGAGACCACATAAAGGGAAGACTTTAGGACTCATGCCTCTCTCTCCCGCTATTATCATCCCTGCCAACTGCCCTGAGTCCTCTTCCATAGAACAAAATCGTGCTTAGCCAGGCACAGTGGTACATGCCTGTTATTCCAGTGGCTTGGGAGGCTGAGGTTGGAAGATTGGAAGATGATTACAAGTTCAAAGCCAGCCTCAGCAACTTTCAAGACCCTAAGCAACTTGGCGAGACCTTGTCTCTAAATAAAATACAAAAAAAGGGCTGGTGATGTGGCTCAGTGGTTAAGCACCTTGGGTTCAATCCTTGGTACCCACCCCCCAAAAACTGTGCTTACTCCTACTTTGATTGGGCATGCCTCGTCACCTACAGAGAAGCACAGCCTTCACAAGCCCTTGCTCACAAGGGCTGCCTGAGCCAACAGAAGCACTGATGGCGCCACACCTCATGCCCATACTAAATCATTGTAACAGGCCTCACAGCACTGGCCGCAACAGGGCCAGGGAGCTGGAGGGGCCTGGAGTGGTTGTAAGATGCATCTATCCCGACTTACCAGGCCCCTGTGATGCTGGGAGGCTGCAGCCAGGACAGGGGTGCACAGAAGAAGGGATGGGTGCATCCCCACCTAGTTTGAGGGCAATTCTAGGCAGAAGGTGAGTAAGGGTATAACCCTGGCCCCCTGCCAGACTCATAGGTGGGGACTGTGTTCATGCTGACCCAGTTTAGAGGGCTGCCCCTCACCCCCACACACCCTATGACCTCCAGCCACCTGAGGGGACATTCTGAAGCTTCAGGAGGGTGAGTAGAGGCAAAGAGGGGATAAGCTGCCAGGGATCCTGCCTCCTAGGAGTAGGTTTAAGGCCCCAGACTGGCACCCATCATATGGCTGGGCCTGAGCCAGGCCTGACAAGCCCCTGTCTCCTCACTAGTCACAGACATAGCCTCCCCTACTGCGTCACATACAGGAACATACCCTTCCTGCCTCTCTTCTCCCCATGCATGGTCAGAGGCCTGAGTGGGTGGGACTCTGAAGGAAGCCAGGCTTCCCACCCACAGACACACAGTGAAACCAAGACAAACTTTGTCTTGGCTGGGGGTGGGGAGCTATGGAGTGATGATCAGCCCAGCCTTGGCTCCCCAGGAAGCAGGACAGGTCCACAGATTGTGCCACAAGTCTGGGCCAGACTCCTTGAACAGACCAGGTTGGTGCAGGCTGGGTTTCTAATGAGGGATGAGAACTGTGCCCAAGTCTAGAATGTCTTCCAGCAGAGAAGGGTACCTGGGGGGCTACTGGCCAAAGCTCTCTAGCTGGCCGAGGAGACTGAATCTGCATGCGGCACGCTTAACCTCTGGGCTCCAGTTTGGACAGCAGATCCAGTTCCTTACCTTGGCCCAAGTGAGGTAACTAGCCCATTGTCCCCTGCTCCTGCTGGGCCTTTCAGGATACACTCTCAGGCCCCTCCTGGGTCATTGGAGGCACTGTAACAAATTGCCACAAACTGTTGGGTTTGTGCCTTCTGGTTTAGTTCTGAGGACAAGGTTTGTCTTGGTTTCACTGGGCTAAAAGCAGAGTGTGAGCAGGGCTGTTCCCTCCCACCCTCGAAAGAATACACTTCCCTGCTCTTTGCAGCCAGAGCTGCCCCGGTGCAATCCTTGGCTAGGGCTCCTTCCTTTTTCTTCAAAGAGAGAGAGACAAATCCCTGTCTCTGGTCTTCCTCTTCATCAAGGAGGACCAACTGATCAGAATGAGAGACCTCTGAACTTCTCTGGGTACTGATTCTGTGGACCCCACTGCCACTCAGCCTGGTTTCCAGGAGAAGAAGGCAGGACAGCTAAGTACAAGTTAGTGGTGGCCCATATAGCAGCATCCACTACACCTCCCCTTACCTCAGGTGAAATGGTGAAGGTGGCTTCAGGTATAGGAGAGTTTTCCACCCAATGTCACCATCTGGGACATCCAGCATGAGACCAGGACCAGGCTGCAGTAGCCATAGGTCCTCCTGGCCACTACAGCTGCAGGAGAAGTGGCCAGGGACATGGGCTTGCAGCTCAGTTGGACTCTTGGCCAGGACACATCTCTGGGTCCAATGCAGGAGCGACACTTGCTGGCCCGATGACTTTCTGCAGGAGGTGGGCAGCAAACCTTTTCCTTATGAACATGACACGTCCTCGGGGCCACAATCAGGAGGAGTCTCCCACTCCTCCCCGCCACTGCCCCAGTTATGCGGCTCTTCTTGAAACGGGACTGTGTCTACCTCTGGTCCAGAGCTGGAGCCCACACTGGTTTCGACGCACAAGATGTAATTATTGAGAGCCCTAAAAGAAACGCCGAAGACCGGGAGGCCCAGGACAGAACAGGGGTGTGGGTCGTTTCCGCAGGGACTGGGTGAGGGGCAGGAGGTGGACCTTCCGTGACTCTGGGGGATTTCGAACAGGAATTTCCCGAAGCCACAGGAGGCCTCGGAAACTCCGTGTCTGAGGGCGGAAGCGGCAGGATGGGGCGCAGTGGGGGGTCCCACACTGCCCCGCCCCTCTACGGGGTTCGCTCGGGCTCGCAGGCCCTCGCCGCGAGCCCGGACCTCCGCCGCCGGGGCTTCCCCGCGGGCAGCAGGCCCCGCCCAGCGGGCAGTGGGCGGAGCTCGACTGTGAGGCGGGGCGCCAGCGGGGCCTGAGTCGAGGGGCGGAATCTGCCTGCGGGGCGGGGCGGGGCGGGGCGGAGTTCGGGCCGCGTGGCTCCGCCCTGGGGGCGGGGCCCGGCCGCCATCCGCAGCTGCGTTCCACCCTTCCGGCCCCGCGTTCTACCAGCTGCTCCTACTTTCCGCCCGACGCCCGCTAGAGGCGGACCGCCGCCGCGTTCCTTCCTCGCGCGGCCCCAGCGGCGCCCAAGCCCGCAATGTCCGGCCCCAACGGGGACCTGGGCATGCCGGTGGAGGCGGGCGCGGAAGGCGAGGAGGATGGCTTCGGGGAAGCAGGTGATCCAGGGGACTGCAGGGACGGCCTTTGCTTTTCCAGGGGTGCCCTCCTGGGAGCGGGCACGGGTCGGGGATGAGCTTTTGAAGGGTCAGAAGAGCCCGCTCCACCCGGCCCTGGGTGAATCCCGAACTGTAGGCGCCGGCTCGGAGGTGCAGGGCGAGCACCGGTGAACGGATCCCTGGGAACCGCAGCATTGGGAGAACCGTGGGCAACCAGCCCCGTTTTACAGATGGGGAAACGGAGGCAACTCGAGGGGCTCGACCATTTGGAATTTGCTCCAGCCACTTCCTTCGCCCCCGCGGGCGGGGCCGAGTTTGGCGGGCTTGGCTCTACCGGAGCGACTCATTGGGGCTTTGCTGAGTCAGGACCCCCAGCCATCTGGCTTTGCTGGGGTAACCTGCCTCCAGAGCATCCTGTTGTGTGCAGAGCACTGTGGGAGGGCCGGAGAATCATCAGTCCGGGGCTGTTTCCCCCTCTATAATGTAGGAATAATGATTCAGTGTCACCTGCATTGAGATGGGTCAGGAGTAAAGGAAAAATTGAATGGAAAATGCTTAGCGCTTTCCATAAGGCAGGTATTCATTCAGTAAGTGGTTATTATGGTCGTTTTCTTTAGTGTAGTAAGGATTGGTGTATTAACAGGATTTTGTAAATGTGGGGTAAGGATGGAGTATGCTTTTTTTGTTACAGCTTTATTGAGCTATAATTCACAGTTTCAGGATTTTAGTATATTCACATAGTTGTGCATTCATCACAATAGCTTAGAACATTTTAATCACCTAGGGTCTTCTTTTAACAAAGGTACAAGGCCATTCACTTAGGGGACAAGCAGTGGGCTACTAGGCTTGCACTGTTGACCAAACAGTGTGGTTACTGCTGGTAGCCCTGTTGGGGGCATCAGGAAGGGCCTCCCAGAGATTACATTTAAGTGAATGTTGGCAGATTCACAGGACAGTGGGGAGAAGCCAAGTCCTGGAAGACTGCTAAGTACCCTTGATACAGATAGCTGGCCTGGAGTGGTGTGGAGACACCCACCTCCCCCATTCCTTTTTCCAGTTTGTCTCTGACACAGTGCAAAATATTTATGGTAATGACTGCCTGTGGCCAGACCCTATCTGAGCTTTTCTTTTTTTGTGTGCTCTGCAGGGGGAGTCAGACCCAGGACCTCATGCATGCTATGCAAGCACTCTTGTGGCTGACCTCTAGATACATTTGAAAACTTGTTTCTTAGCCCCTTTTCCAGAAGGGAACTGTAGTGACTGCAGTAACCCAGAGAGCTGGAACTCAGACCCAAGCGCCCTGATCCCCAAGTCAGAGCTTCAGTGGTCACCAACCAGCTGTACGACCCTTGGCTGGTTCCTTTCTTCTGAGGCTTCAGTTTCCCCATCTGTACCATGAGTGGAATGGACTTTAAGATCAGCAGATTCCCAGGACTCTTGTCTCTGAGGGGTGCCCATTCCCCAGAATGCAGGCACATTTGCACCCCCAGTCCAGACACTCCTGGGCCCTGGCCTTTTCCATCACCACCAGCTGCTTCTCCTCTGGTCCCAGACTGGCAGCTGAGTGCATCTGAGTCATGGGCTGGCTCAGAACTGGGTCCCGCAGTGGGCACAGGCCCAGACCTTGGGTCCTCAGGGACACTGCGTTGCAGAGAGGCAGGTCAAGAGTGGCAGTAGAGGAGTGAGTGCCAGGTTCTAGTGGAGACTAGGGAAGACATCTGGGAGGCTGCATTTTGAGCTGGTCCTTGAAGGGTTGTTGTGGCTGAAGCATTGTAGGTGACAGAGACAGTTGAGCAAAGGCAGAGGTGGGGTCAGAGCTTCTTCCACTCACTCATTCATTCATTCAACGAACGCCTACTTTGTCAGTGAGGGCACTGGGAAGACAACAGCAAACACAAGACCAGTCACCTCTCAAGGAGCTTTATTTGAGTGGGCGACACCCACCACACAAAATAATCACAGCAGTCAGTCCTGAGGGGAGGCCATGGAAGTGAGCAGAGGCAGGCTGGGGGATCAGGACAGGGGACTGATCTGGTCTGGGACACTGGGAAGAGTCCCTGTGGTGTCATCCATACTGAGTCTTCAAGGGTGAGTGGGACTCATCAGGGAGAAGAGGAAAGGAAGATAGGAGGAACCCACACACCCCAGATAGAGGCACAGCACATTCAAAGGGCCTGAGGTGAGAGGATAGGAGAAGACTTGGGAGATAGGGCTAGAGAGAAGATCAGGGGCCGGGTCCCATTCCAGAGCCTGGGAGAGTCCTCTGGGTGTTTTGTCCTGAAGGCAGAGGGAGACAGGGAAGGGCTAGAGAATAGGGCCTGCCTGGGACAGAGGCGTTGATTGCTCTAATCAGGAATGTGGGCTCTAGGCAGCTGCTGAAGGAAGGGCAAGGATGCTTGGTACCGGGCAGGAGCTCCCAGGCAGGACACTGGCTGATTGCCCTGCGACCACCCTAACCCTAGAAAGAAAGTTGGTGCGCTAAGGTTTTATCTCTTCAAAGCCTCTTTTGGGCTGTCTACCCATTTCCAGATAGTGACACTGAGGCTCAGAAGTAGGGACTTGCCCCAAGCCCTTTTGGAGTCAGCTGGGGGGCAGTGGGGTGTGAGTCCTGAGGAAACACAGGAACTTGGCTGTTTTCCCCCTTCTTCCCAGAGTATGCGGCCATCAACTCCATGTTGGACCAGATCAACTCCTGTCTAGACCACCTGGAGGAGAAGAATGACCACCTCCATGCCCGCCTTCAGGAGCTGCTGGAGTCCAACCGGCAGACGCGCCTTGAGTTCCAGCAGCAGCTCGGGGAGACCCCTGGTGATGCCAGCCTCTAGGCTGCACACGCCCCGCCAGGCCCCAGTCCTGCCTGTCTGGGCCAGACCAGCCGAGCACTCACCACCTGGCTTAGACACCTTCTCACGGTCTGGCCTTTGGGTCTCCTGGTGGGTCTGTCACTGGGCCAGCCCCCACTGCCCAGCATCCTTCCTGGGGCCAAGTGGGGGCCTGCAACCCCGCCACTTGCCTGCCTGCCCAGCTCCTGAGTCCTCCACTCCTCCCAGGATCGAGGGTCCACATTAAATGGGTCCCCCATACCACTGTGCCCCTCTTCTCTGTGTGCTGGGATGAGGACTTCAGTGGCCACTGGAGGGGAGTGGGGTGGTCAAGGCGTCTGGGCACATCTGCCAGGGGTGGGGTTTGTGGCCATGTTGGACTGGAGGGTGCAGTGAGGTTGGGGCCTCCTCCCTACTTGGTGTGTCCCTCCCTGGCCAGCAGCTGCTTCCCAGCCTGGCTGACATGCAGTGGTGGCCCAGTGGTCCAGTGGTGCTGGACATGCCTATGGCCCTGTGGCATGCACTCAGCCTCCCAGTGTACCGGGCCTTTAACAAGACAGCTGGGACCAAGACAGGCTGCGTGACCTTGGCATTGTCCTGCTCCTGGCCTGAGTCTCCCCAGCCGGCCACTAGCAGGCTGGACTGGTTGCCTGTCTCTAAGGGTCTTCTTAAGAGAGAAGACAGCAGAACTCAGGAGCCAGTGTGGTGTGGGTCCCCTCCTGATGGTCCTCCTAGCGCTGCCTGGCTGGAGGCCGCAGCCCTGCTGAGGAACCAGGAACTCAGAGCCACAGTGCCTGAGGGGCAAGGACCCCCACACCTGCACCTCAGCTTCCACGAGGTCCAGCTAGAGAGGCCAGCATGGGCATCAAGCTCACACCTGGGTCAAATCCGGGCCACTTGCCAGCTCTGTGACCTTTGGCAAGTCACTTGACCTTGCTAGGCCTCAGTTTCTTCATCTATAATTTGGAAGTAGCCACATGACCACCTTCTAGGGTGACAGTGAAGTTTAGAAACCACTTTCCTAACCCTGATAACATTATTAAGAGGGAAACAGGCTTAGAAAGGTCAAGTGCCTCATGAGTCCCTGGTTTTCAGGGAGCCTGTCATTGGTCTCCCCGTTCTGCCCCGACATGGTCCCCAGAGAGGCTGGGCCCTGGTTAACGGCCTAGCCGGGATGCTCCCTTCCCCTGTTCACCAGACAGAAGTGCTGGTGGGAACTGCATCACCAAAATGACCTTCTTTTATTGGATTTTGAGTAAAAACACCAACCACGTCAAAGTTATGCATATACACTCCTAGAAAGCATTAGTAGATAGGGACCCAGAAGGGTCTAGGCTCAGGTTTTGAGGCGAGTTGAGCGCCGGGGAGGGGGTGGAGGGTTGGGGGGTTGAGCTGTCACCTTGCTGGTGGTTTTGGCCACGTCCTGGGTTCTGGGCTGGCTGGGTGGGCGGCCGCTACCGCCATGGGAGGTGAACAGTGCAGTCAGAGCATTCCGGGCATTGATGGCGCACCGACGGCTCACGGGCCGGGAGGTGGGGCTGGGGTTCTTGGCTGCCTTGTATTTCTGGATACAGAGAATGCCAGAGAAGTCAGGGCTCCCTGCCTATCTGGGGTGCTCCCAGCCAGCAATTCCTTCCCCAGCCCCAAGCAAGACAGCATCACTGCTGTGTGACCCCATGTAATACTGTCAGCCTCTCTGGGCCAGGGCTCTGAAGTTAATAGCCTGGCCCTCAGCAGCCCCCAGAACCATAATAGAAAGAGCCCAGCCCCATACCAGCTTGGATTTCCTCCTAGTTGTGTGAGTGTGCTGGGGCTGAGGCTAAGCATGAGAGGTGGCCACTGACCATCCCCATCAGCTTGGTCAGAGGCTGGGGCCCTGGGAAGGGCAGGGTGGGAGGATGTTCAGCTCACCTGCAGGTTCTCAAAGTGGGCCAAGGACTTGCAGTGGGAGAGCTGTGCGCCCGAGTTGCTGTGGTAGAACTTGTGGCAGATGCGGCACACGTAGCCCATCACAGGCACCAGGAAGTCCACGCCTGAGGGACAGACAGCAGGGTCCACACACATCCCTGGAACCAGCCAGGTGTCCGCCCTCCCTAGGGGCCCATTAGCTCCCCACCTTCTAGGCAGGAGTAGAAGAGCCAAGAAAAAGCAGGGCACAGGCTGTCTGGCCAGAGTGTCTGGGCTGGCATCTGGGGGTGCCGGGAGGCCGAGCCCCAGCAGCCCCTGCATGCAGGCCCAGGGCCGGGCTCTTACCGTATGCAGTGTTGGGGCTGTAGGTCTCCGAGCCCTTCCACTCCTCTATGGATATATCTCTGGACCTCACCTGGAGACATGCAAGGGTGTACCTTGAATTTGACTCCCTGAGACTCCTCCCAGATGCAGGTCAGTAGCCTGGAGCCCACCCATGTCCTCAAATGCAACATCCCCTGGACTTCCAGGCTGTTGTGGGTGGCATCTGCTGAGCCTTGACATGCTCCTCTTGCTCCCAGAGGCCCTGCTGGTTTGTGTTTTCTAGCCTCCACTCAATCGGTCCCCTCCTCCAGGCAGCCCCCCTGCTCCTGCTGTGGCGTAATCCACACCAAGTCTGCTCAACACAACGTGTCACCCATGACAGCCCTCTATGGTTGCACCCATTTCACATTAGAGGACACTGAGGCCCTGGAGACATAACTCACTTGCTGGTTTGTGGAGAGGTGGGGTGGTGAACCCCGGGAGCTCAAATCAGAGTCCAAACTCACCTGTGAGCCCCGCCAGCTTCCCGAGTTCCTGTCCAAAACTACAGTGACCTCGGTCCTGAGGTGGGTTTCAGATGGGGTTCAAGGACCCGCATCTCACCTACTAGACCTGAGCCCCTCTCGTAAGAGGCCATTGTCTCTGGCCCCGTGGGCCCTTGTGTCTGCAGCGCCCGCCCACTCACCAGGCAAAGAGTGCCAGGAGTGACAACCAACCCCTCTGCTGAGCCTTTCCGGGGATCACCCTGGACTGTAAGGGGGACAACCAGGCAAGGACCAGGCCATGGTCCTCACCTGTCCCTGTGTCTAGCACCAGAGCCCAGCTCAGAACAGGGGACTGGAAACATCTGTTAAACTGGGACGAATCCAATTCTTTGCAAGATTCTGCAACG
The DNA here is from genome assembly GCF_021218885.2 of Marmota monax. Taxonomy (NCBI): domain Eukaryota; kingdom Metazoa; phylum Chordata; class Mammalia; order Rodentia; family Sciuridae; genus Marmota; species Marmota monax. The sequence continues at coordinate 20,702,142 of NW_026692912.1, forward strand.
AATCTGATTCTCCTGGGAGGCAGCAGAACTGGGCCAGCAAAGGCTCAGGCTGCAGAGACCCGCTTCATGTCATCCAATAAGATGAAATGCCAGGACGGAGCATGGTGCCTGCCCAGCGCGGCAAACAGGAAGTGCTCGAGAAATGTCAGCTGCTAACGTCATCACTGTCGCCTTACACTGAGTCCGCCACACTACCTAGCTGCTGCCTCTGCGTTTCCCGACTCTGTCCCACCCTTTCCCTTCCTCCACACAGGCCAGCCTCCCAGAGCCCTGCATGTTCCACCTGCCACTCAGCAGTTAGCCTGATGCATATGGACAGATACGAATAATAGGGTTCATAATAAATTGTGGCCAGGTATGGTGAAACAAGCCTACGATCCCAGAGACTTGGGAGGCTGAGGCAGGACGATCCCAAGTTCAAGGCCAGCCTGGGCAACTTAGTGAGACCCTGTCTCAAAATAAAAAGGGTTGGGAATGTAGGTCAGTGGTAAAGTGCTCCTGGGTTCAAGCCCAGTATCTTCCCTGCCACACATACAAAAAAACAACTTGGCATTCATTAGTTTCTACAAATGCCAGCCCACTACCAGGCCCCCAGGGGTGGAGCGAAGACCCCCTAACTGACTCCCACAGCCCACCCTAAGCACCTGCTTGCAGAATTCCTCCTCAACCTCAATCTCTTCTTCTTCTTCTTCATCCTCATCCTCCTCTTCTTCATCACCCTCAAAACAACCCACGGCATCCACCGTGATGAAGTGGTCCTCGTCTTGGCCAGCTATCTCCTTCTCGAGCGTCTTCAGCTGCCCAGGGGAGTAGGTGAGGGGCTCAGGTCAGTTCTGGGCAGCCACGATGCCACACACCCCTCAGTGAATCCCTCTGGGACTGCTATGGATTAGGCTGGGATAAACCTCAACCTGCTGTGTGGCCTTGGCCAAGGCTCTGTACCTCTCTGGGCCCATGTCCTCTGAGAAGGGTGTGATTACCTCCTTGGCCTTGTCCTTGTGCCCCTGGGACTTCACATGCTCTACAAACTTGCGAGGAGTCTTAAAGTAGCGGTTGCAAATGGTGCAAAAGGGTCGCAAAGACTGTTTGGCGATCTGGGGAAAGAAGAGCAAGCCATGTGGGGTAGGCAGTGTCCCCACGTGCAAGCCCCTGACTAGTGACCAGGCAGTGCCCAGTAAGGCTTCACCTATCATCCATAAAAGTAAGGCCCACCACATCTATAAAAAGCCAGTGAGGCTCTGCCCCTGCCCTGGAACACACAAAACCATATCTCTCCCCTGTGTGGTGAGCACTGAGATGGGATGGCAGGTGGCAATGGAGGAGGACAGAGACAGGACACAAGGGAGCCGCCAGAGGACCCCTATGCCCATGGAGGAATGGCAGGGTAAGCTCGTGCCACGCCCACAATGGACAGATGGGGAACCTGGAGCCCAAAGAGGAAGCATGGCCGGCTTGTCAGAAGCCACGCTGATGGACAGACACTAACTCTCTGCTGGCATCCTGGCTCCCCTCCCCAGCCTCGCGCGGAGGAGAGGCGGTGCCTTCGAGGCATGCAGCCCTTCTACCTTGTGGTCCTGCGTCCTGCGGTGCTGGATCAGGTCCCCCGTGTAGTAGACCTGGCAGGTGTTGCACCAGCGTCTCGGTGGAGGCTCTCTGGTGACAATCCAAACAAGCACAGTGTGACACTATGTTCTGGTGGGAAAGACACCAGCTCTCCCAAGCGCTCCATGGATGTGATACAACTCAGGGGCTGGGGTGTGGCTCAGTGGCAGGGTGTCCTTAGCCCTGCTTCAAACCCAAGGGAAGAGTGGGGAGGGCCAGGACTAGGCCCTAGGGTCAATGGCTCGCACCACCAAAAACAAACAAAACAAAACAAAACAAAACAAAAAAACCCACAAGTGTTCCAAGTTAGTGAAATTAAGGGCTCTACAAAATAAGCAAATTTACATCAGTTTTGGGGGATGTAAGAACCTAGCCCAACATCCACTGATGAAGTCGTGGTCAGACTGTGAGGCAGAGGGCTATTTAGAGGCACAAAAACTGTTCACTACCTCGTGCAGGATGATTCTGCTTTCTACTTTTTAAGAGGTAAACACAGATAGGATCATGGAAGGAGGAGGGCCAAGAGACAATGTTTATCTCTGGGCGATGGGATTATGGGAGATTTTTATCTTCTTGTGTGTGCGTGTGTGCGCGTGTCTCTGTGTGTGTGTTCTTGTATTTTCAAAATGTTAACTGAAGCCAGGTGCGATGGTCCCGCCTGTAATCCCAGCAATTTGGGAGGCCGAGGCAGGAAGATCACAAGTGTGAGGCCAGCCTGGGAAACTTGGTGAGGTCCTGTCCCAAAAATAAAAGGGGCTGGGGCTGGGCCTCAGTGGGAGGCCCCCTGGTTCAATCCCTGGTACCAAGAGAAAAAAGAAAACAGGGAGACGGCTCGGCTCCTGCGGACACAGGTGCTGCCTTTTGCCAGGTCACTGTGTGCAGAAGCTGGGGCAGTGGGTAGTCTGGCGCCTACAGGAGACAGAGCTTCTCTATAAAATAGTGTCCCCTGGATCCTCCTTCCGTAGCCTGTCCTGCATATGCAATTTTAATCTGACACGTTTCAGGTTACCGCAAGCTCCCTGCAGACCTTCCTATTAGTGGGAGGCCGCCGTTGGTCTAGCCCAGCCCCAGCTTGGATGTTTGGTGGTTCCCAGTTCCATTCTTTCGCCATTACATTAACTGCAAAGAACACCTCTGTGAGCTCCCTTCTCCTGTGATTGTCATTATTCACCTACAGGTAAAACCACGGAAGAAAGTGCTTCTCAGGGAGAACCTGCTAACAGAGACATGAGCTGCCCGTGGAGGGACAGCCACCTAGCTTCTGGTCACATGAGGAATGAAAGCAGGGGCCAATCAAGAGCCCTTCTTGTCCCTCGTTCCAGCCTGGGGAGGTCCGAGCTGCAACCTGGGTACACTTCTGACCTCTGACTGAAGGGGCCTCTCGGGTTTGTTTGAATTCTGAATGAGCAGTTAACATTTTGATATGGGGTGGTGTCACACGCCATCTGGGTTTCTAGATTCTCCTGAAAAACTAGGAGACCTTGAGCTGAGAGGCAGCTGTCCTGTAGACACAGCCCATGTCCTGCAGTGGCCCAAGCCAAAAGTCCTGCTTCTCTGATGACACCTGCCAGCCCCTGCAGGTCTGTGATGGCTGCTGGGTCCTGACAGCTCCTGCAGCTTCCCCCAGCCCTTCTCACCCCAAGCACTAGTCCCAGAGCCAGGAGGGGGGACATTTCTGACCTCATGATGAGAGGGGGACACAGGAAACCCTCATGTCAGGCCACAAGATGACCTCATCCTTACCACTGGATCCCCAGAGTTGAGGTCACACAGGCCAGGGGGGCAGGGCTCTGTGCCACAACTCACCTCCCTTCTACATGGTTGGTCACACTGTTCTTGACTGGATGAAACCTTAAGAGATTGTCAAGAATTCCTGAACCCAACCCTCATCGGGCCATTTTTCAGATGGGGAAAACTAAGGTCCAAGGTCATTGAGTTAAAGGAGCCTCTGGGGAAGGACAATGCTTAACCCAAAGGCAGATTTTGCAGAGGACAGATTTAGGGCTGGGCCTGTGAGACTGCCCACCCCCCAGCACTACCTCGTGCAAGATGATTCTACTTTTTACTTTTTAAGAGGTAAACACAGATAGGCTCTTGGAAGGAGGTAGGCCTTCTCCCACTCACTCCTCTTCTCTCTCCAGGACGTCCCGGGGCATGGGCAGCAGGGACAGGAGACAGGCTTGGCTCATGTGCTGGATCTCCCCAAGCCGCTGCTGGTGCTGAGCCTCCGACAGGTGGTCCTGGAATTCCTGTAGCATGAAGGAGCCAGGCATGGGCATGGGGGGTGGGCCCCAGAACATGGGCAAGGGCAGGCCAAAGGGGACGACTCCAGCCTGACTTCACGGCCAGCCTGCCATCTCAGTGAGGTCATTTCTTTTACAAAACAGCCCTGCAGGCCAGAGCAGGGACACTAAACTGAGCAGAGAACGAGTATACACACAAGCCAGGTTTACGCCCTGGGGCAGGGCTGGTGAGCCCAGTGCCCACCCTGTGGCAGCGGTGGAAAGGGCAGTCTGTGCAGGCCGTGGAGACCCCCACCCTTCCTGCCCACCGCCCTTCCCACGGACCCAGCTCTGAGCACCTGCTGGCTGGTGCAGCTGGCCTTGCAGATGTAGCAGAAGAACTGGAGAGCCTGCCTGGAGGGCGCGGTGGCCGCAGGGCTGGCGGAGGTGCAGTCACCGGGACGGGACACAGGCATGAGGGACACAGTGCTAAATGCCCGGCTGTTGCTGCTCTGTAGGATGGTGACCTTCAGGGAGCCCCCGGCACCCCACATCTACAGCAGGAGCAGGAGCAGAGCTTCCACTATCTGGGTACCTAGGGCAAGCCGGCCCCAGGGCTAAACGCCTATGAGCATCGTCCCTAGAGTCTCAGACAGTGGGACTCTGGGCTGGCAGGTGAGGACGGGAGCTCACAAAGTTAGAAAGTCCTGTGGCCCGGATTTGAGCCCGGACCTGCCCAACTCCAAAGCCCACCCGCACCACCTCGTGCAGGACGGGTGGGGAAACTGAGACCCGAAAAGGGAAGGGGCCTGACCGTAGCTCCACTGTGAGCTGTGAGCCAAGCCCCACAGGGAAGCTCCCACGTGGGTGACGATGTCCCCTATGAGAGGAGACTGAGGGCTCTAGTTTGGGGATGGGCTCACTGGAAGGGACTCTTGTCACCAAAAGCACCTAGAGGCCTTTGGAGCGGAGGCTGTGCAGGCAACTGACAGTGATGGCGGGGGTGGGGTGGGGTGTTCATGCAGACAAACCCATCACCCCCTGTCTGCTCTGCCCGCACAGCCAGGCAGGGCTGCCGTCCCTGCACATGGGGGACATGCACAGAGCCCCTGAGGTGGCCTGGGCAGGGGTGCCATCCCGCCACTGCCCTCTGGGGCTCTCGTGCTGCCACATTTCCACTCTACCCACCCCCAGCATCTCCCTGGCTCTTTTTTCACATTCTCCCACATCCAGGCCGCTGGCTGGCTCCTCCTGGCTCGCTCCCACGCTGACCTGGGTATCCACTGGCTCCGGAGAGGCCACCTCTGTGCCTGAAATGACAGGTGTGCACCTTTTTTCAGGGTCCCTCTGCCTTTTCTGCCCACAGCCAAGATCTTGAAATCCTGGGTTCCAGGCCCAGCCGTCAGGCTCTGGCAGCACCCGTGGCGGCTGGACAGTGCCAGGGAAAAAAGAAGGGCCTGGGCAGAGCCGTGCCAGCACCAGAAGGGCTAGGAGCCACCTCACTCACCTCCCCCAGCCTCCACTGCATCGGGCGCCGGTGCCTCCAGCACCGTGGCATGAGCCGGAGCTGGCGTTGGCTCGGGCGCTGGCACATACCCGGGTGGCTGGGCCTGCGGCTGACCCTGGGTCTGCGCTGGCACCTGAGCGGAAGGCTGCTCCTGCAGCTGCTCTGACGGCTGCTTCAGGGCCTGTGCCTGCGTGTGGCGCTGTGGCTGCGTCTGTGTCTGGGCCTGCTTCTGCCGCTGCGGCTGCACCTGCTCTGGGGGCTGCGAAGGGGCCAGTGGCTTCCCCTGATTCTGCTCCAGCCCTAAGTGCTCGGGGCAGGTCTGAGTTTGTGCTTGTTTGTGCAGTTTTGGCTGCACCTGGGTGTCCGCTGGCGGCATCTGTGGCTGAGTCTGTGGCTGTACTTGAGGCTGGAATCGTGGCTTCCCTCGGGCCTCCAGTGGCTCAGGCAGCAGCCCTGGGGTTTGCATCTGCTTCAGTGCTGTCATCCGGGTCCGTGGCTGCCCTGGAGGCCCGTTCTCTGTGGGCTCCTCTGAGCTTTGGATCAAAAGATCAAAATCATGTCTTTCAAGAGGTTGCAGAGGTCCCCAGTAAGGCCAAGACCCAATTCCAACTTTAGCTCTTCCACTAAAAGTGAGGGCTTTGGACAACTCCTTGGCTTATCTGGGCCTCAGTCTCCTTCTTTTGTTTTGTCTTTTTGTGGTGCTGGGGATTGAACCGGGGCCTCATGCATGCTAGGCAAGCACCCTACCACTGAGCCACATCCCCAGCCCTAGACCTCAGTTTCCCCTAAATAAGTTGGAGAAGACTGTTCTCTCCCACAGCTTGCTCACAAGCATCTAAACAGCCTTGTAAACACCTACTCTCTAAGGTCCCAGGGGCGCATGTTCACCTCTCCAACCTGCCACCACTCAGGCTTCCAGGTGGCTCAGCCTCAGTGAAACACCAGGGTCTGACCTGAAGCCTCCCCAGGGAGGAGCAGAAATAAGTCTCACCTCCCTCCAAACCACAGGCCAAAGCCCCTCCTTGCTCCAACTCCACTGAAGGGAGCACCCACTATCTTTGCAGGAATGAGCGCAGGGCACCTGGGCCCGGGGCGCTGCCAACATCAGTTACCTCTTGGTCCTCTTGGCTGGTGGCTCCGAGGCCTCACAGGGCTTAGGCTTAGGTGCTCGAGTGTGTTTTTCGCTAGTGATGGCCTCTGGGCAGGGGCACAGCTCCTGGTCTGAAACAGAGGCGGGCAAGGAGAGAGAGATCAGGCAGAATGCGTGTGAGTTCCAGGTGGGCCCGGGCTCTCCCCTCCAAGAATCCCTGCCTCCCACATCTGCCTCCATTACGCTGACCCTGCTCCCACTGCCCCAACCCACGTCCCCTCTGAAGGGCCAGCAGCCTCCCTCCCTCACCTTCAGCTGTGTCCAGTTGGAACTCTCTGGCTTCCTCAGACCCCTCTGGGGGGTCTGACCTGTCTTCCTCAGGCATCGTCTGAGAAGAGGAATCCTGCTTCCTTTTAGAAACCATTTCTGACACCTACCACCCAGCTGTCCAAGAGCAGCCCCACAGGACCCTCTGGCCTCAGTGTCTCCACTCTCCCTTGGCCCTCTCTGTGTGTCCACGCTGGCCCTATCTCTGGTCAAGTACTGGGCCTCTTCCTGCCCCACACCTTTGCCTGAGCCTCAAAGGCATTTCTTAGAGGAAATCTTCCTGACTCCAGACTAGGTCCAGACCCCTCATTCAGGCCACCAGGCCTTCAGCTTCCCTTCTGAGGCATTTTCCAGTCTTAACTGGTTGGAGCATTATTTGCATTAAGTCTCTCCACCAGCCCCCGAGACCTGCAAGAGGGTCAGGCCAGAGGCCACATGTGCACTACTCACCAAGGCCCAGTTGGTTCCTGGGCACCTGGGAAAGGCTCCCAGAACCTGCTGCAGCCTCTACATTCCTCCTGCTAAGTCCGCTATACAAGGCTGAGCAGGAAACACAACTGAACCCCACATCATTGCATCCCCAAAACTACCTATTCTGGGCCCCTCAGAAACTACCCAGCTCTTACCCTGCACAACCAGCTCCCCATCTGGGGCTCATGGGCCTGATCCTAGGCCTGTCTCGCCCACCCCAGCTCTGAACCATAGTTTTCCCACAAGTGGTTCAGAGGTAGAGTGTGGACCTAGCATGTGCCAGGCCTTGGACTCCATCCCCAGCACTGCAAAAAGCCAAATGAATAAATGCAACTTTTATTTTAAGAGGGAACTGCCTACAAAATTTTAAACTGTCTAAATTAATTGCCATACATAGAATAAAAAGAGAAGCTGGCGATACAGCTCAGTGGTAAAGCACTTGCCTAGTGTGCGTGAGGCCCTGGCTTCAATCCCCAGTACCAAGAGGAAAAAGAAAGGTAAACGCGCCTGGGGTAGCACAATCTAAAGGTTCTTATTCACCCTTCCCCTGATAAACACACAAGGCTGAGACTTGCACAAGGAACCACCTCCTCCCAAAGCATCCTGTCCCTAAGCTTCCTGGTGGTTCCCTGCCCACACACTGCTCCTGAGTGCAGTCTGGAGTTTTGGGTATTTTCTTGGTCCTGAGGTTGGAACCCAGGACTCTGCATGTGCCATGCAAGACCTTTACCAAGAAACTGACTTACATTCCCAGGCCTCACTCTTTTTTTTTTAACTCAGGGCACTCAACCACTGAGCCACATCCCCAGTCTTATTTTGTATTTTATTTAGAGACAGGGTCTCTTTGAGTTACTTAGGGCCTTGATAAATTGCTGAGGCTGGCTTTGAACTTGCGCTCCTCCTGCCTCAGCCTCCTGAGCCACTGGGATTACAGGTGTGCGCCACTGAACCTGTTCCCAATTCACTTTTTACATTAATCACAGGTTGAAATGATAATATTTTTCATATGCTGAGATAAATAAAATATATCAGTAAAATAAATTTCTCTTGTTTTTGATCTTTTTAATGTGGTTACCAGAAGACTTTAAATCACATATATAATATATTAAATATCATATTTTATTTCCACTAGGCAGTGCTGCTTAAAGAGAAATGTTAAGTAAATAAGTAAATATAATGCTGGTATAATACTGGTAAAATCATATTGGTGGGGCTGGGCTGTAGCTCAGTGGTGGAGGGCTTGCCTAGCACGTGTGAGGCACTGGGTTTGATCCTCAGCACCACATATAAATAAATAAAATAAAGGTATTGTGTTTATATATACATATATAAAACATTGAGACCGAGCACGGTGGCACACGCTGTAATCCTAGGGACTCAGGAGGCTGAGGCAGGAGGATTCAGAGTTCAAAGCCAGCCTCAGCAACTCAGCAAAACCCTAAGCAACTTAGCGAGACCCTATCTCTAAACAAAATTCAAAAAAAGGGCTGGGGATGTGTCTCAGTGGTTAAGCGTCCCTGAGTTCAATTCCCAGAACCAAAAAGAAAAAGAAAATCACATCAGAGACACAGGACTATTTGATTTGAAATCTGGGAAACACTAGGCGAGTGTGACCCCCTCCCCAGTTCACAGATGAAGACCCCCAGGCACAAAGAGGAATGTGGCCCACCTGAAGGCCTGGGCAAGCCCTCCCAACCCCCATCCCAGCCACCACTCACCTTGCGATTGGTGAAAGAGGGGGCCCGACTCTGTTTCTGGGGCATCCGCCCTGAGAGGTTGAGCTGGGAGGGATTAATGGGGACCCCAACAGGAGGGGGGCCCAGCAGGGACTGGCGGGTGGCCTGGGGGAAGAACTGCTGCAGATTTGGGGGTGCCAGCTGGGGTGGTGTCAGGCTAGGGGCTGTCAAGTTCGGGGTGGCCATGCTGTAGCCCCGGAGGTTGCCTGCAGGCAGGAAGAGAGAAGAGGGCTCACACCATGATTGGGTGGTAGAGGCAAGGGTCATGGGTCAGCTCCCAAAACATTCTGAGAATATCAGAGAATTCTCAGGAGACCCTTCCTGCCCCAGGGCAGCGAGAGGGAAGAGTAGAGCAGAAGGCTCAGTCCTACCTCAGACACTGTGGCAAAGGAGGCTTTAGGGCAGATTTCCTTCTCTGCTGGGGGTTGAGGTTGCCCTCCCCCCCCACATGCCTCTGGGTCAGGGTCAGTGGCTTGAGCACCCCAGCAATCCTGCTCATTCTCAGGCATGCTTTAGGGCACCCCTCAGGTATGGGAGACCCAGCACAGGGCCCACAGGGAGAACCAGCAAGAGTGTGGTCCCTGAATAATGAGGCCCCTCTGCCCCACTAGCTGCCTTCCATCAAAGGCCCACCAGAGCCAGGCACTGGGCCAAGCATGGTCCATCACCGTGTCTGTCACCTGGCCTGTCAGGCATCAGGGCAGGCATTATGATCTTCCCCAACAGTAAAAGGGAGGAACAACTTGCACGATCTCTATGAGGGGCCCTGCCGTCCACCTGCTGGTCCGGCCAGGATTCTCCTGATCCTCGGGGTCCCCTGATTCCTCTTTCTCCTGTCCTACCCATGCCAGCCACCAGCAGGTCCCATCATCTCTATCCACACCTCCCCAATCTGCTTCTCCTCCCCATCACTGCCGCATCCAAGCTGCTTCATCCCTGGCCTAAATCTCAGCCTCTCCCCGCACAAACCCTCCTACAGCTCCCTGCTGGTCAGGAATGAAGCCCTTGCTATTCTCCCCATATGTCCCTATGACATTCCAGTCACTTGTCCCTGTGCAGTCCTTCAGATATCCTGCCTCTGGGCCGGGCACATGCTATTCCCTCTGTAGAGGCTCCATCAATTCCACAAATCCTGCAGCCCTCCCTTCAGAAGTCTCTCTCCCAAAGGCCTTCCCAGATCCTCTGTGTTCCCACAGCCCCTGATCCAGGGCCAGCCGCATAATTTCCTTGCCTGCTTCCTGCTGAACCTTATCTGACTCAGCTCAGCACCTCAGTGAAGGCACAGAGCCTGGGAAATGTTTGAGGCATGAAAGAGAGTTAGAACTCTGTCCCAATGCTCAGACAGGAAACACAGGGGTTAAAGCCTGGGTCAGTTTTCCTGTAAGAGCTGGGTTCAAATCCAGACCGCAGAGTATGAGGTCTGTGTCCTTAAACAAATCTATCCCCTGCTTTAAGCCTCAGTTCCTTTATCTATAAAATAGCGATTGCCTCACAATGTTTTACGAAAATTCAATAGAATTCAATAAATATAAGTGTGCATGGTATACTGTAAGTGTTCAATTGATATAACTTAATGCAAACACATACATACATATATGCAGAGAGCCAACCAACACTTAAAAACAGCAGGACAAAAGATGGAATACCTTCAAAGAAAGATAGAAAGGACATGGACAAGTCACAAAAAGAAATTGGGGCTGGAGCTGGGGCTCAATGGCAAAGCACTTGCCTAGCACATGTGAGGCACTGGGTTCAATCCTCAGCGCCACATACAAAGATAAATAAAATAGAGGCATGCTGTCCATCTACAACCACATACACACAAAAAAATACAAATGTTTAACAGATAAATATAAAAATGTTCAACTGTACTAGCACTCCAGGAAATGTACATTAAAACATTAATGACACAGCTCTTTTGTTTTGCCAACCAACTTAGTAAATTATATGTATATGTATACATTTATATATTATATATTATATATAAAAAAAGCAGATAATACCCAATGTTGCCGTGGGCATGGTGAGACCGGCACTGTCATACGTGGCTGATGGCATTGCAAACTGGTCCAGTCCTTTAGGAAAGCAAGTTGGCAATATTTATCAAAAGCCATAAAACATCCATCCCCTCAACTCAGTCATTCTACTTTTGGGAATCTATTCAAAGAAAAAAGTCTCAAACATCACATTTCTATTAAAATGGAAAAAAGAACAGCTGAGAAGGCTTAGGTAAGCAAGGGCACATCCCTCTGATGAAATATTATACAGCTGTTAAAATGGCTTTGGCAGAGAATGTCAAATTATATGGTTAAAGATCATGCTTTTCTATTCAGTAAAAAAGAGCCTCTCACTTATGTCAATCACAATAGTCTATACAATTCCACAAGTTTCTGTTTTCCCACCTCCCCACCCTTTTTTTACATGTTATTTTTCTCTTTGAAAAGTGTGACTTTTAATATGCAAAAGTAAAAGGGGGAAATAGGGTTAGGCACATAGTTTAGTGGTAGAATTCTCACCCAGCACCTGCAAGGGCCTAGGTTCAATACAGTACTGAAAAAAAACTGTGTGTGTGTGTGTGTGTGTGAGAGGGGGGGGGGATGTCTATGTATACACTGGGGGTCCTTGTGTCTGGTTTCCGTTCTCATCTATACAGCTGTCATGTGGAAGTCAGCATCAGCTTCCAGGACTATCCACACTCATGAGGCCCTGGCAAAGCTGAAGAGGTGACCATCCAGTCAGCTCCTGCCTGTTGTGCAGGATCATCTTGGGCACATGCTCCCTTTCTGGGCCTCAGTGCTTTCATTAGGATTGTTGGTGTACCTTCCCTTGGGGTCATCAGTAGTGTCAGGAGCAGCAGCCTGGAAGGAAGAGCTGACACTGTTTTCCATATGGGGACACTGAGGCAAGGGCACAGCCTTAATGCTCAAGGCCCACTGCTTAGGAGGTCTAGCTGGGCCACTGCTGGTGTGCTGTGTGACCTAGGGCAAGGGACTTCCTTTCTCAGCTTCCTCATTGGCCAGATGGCATCTAATCTGAATGTCAGTGAGGTATATGGAGCACTGCCCAGAGAGCCAGCGTCATGGCCCAGGGCACTCCTCAGTCTGTCTGCAGATGGACCTGCATTCAGCTGAGCAGCTTAGAGTCTTTCAACCCCTGGAGCCTGGGTGTCCTTAACTGTGGGTCAGGGCCCTCTCAGGATCACTGTGATTTGGTGAGACTGAGTGCTTGGCTTGCTGGGGAGCCAGTGTCCACACAGGATGCAAAGGGGCCTGAGTCATACCTTGTAACTGCTGCAAAAGCAAAGCTCTCTGGAGCATGGAGCCATTGAGGAAGGAGGCCGAGTGGGTGCCCTGGAGACTCAGAAGCTGCTGCTGGGGCTGCTGCTGGGGGAGGCCCCTGTGTGTTTGGAGGGAGTGTCAGAGGGTTGTTGGGAAAGTTAGAACCACCTTCCTCCTTGAGACCCCCATCTCCTGAGCCCACCCTCCCACACAGATGGAGGATCCCCTTGGGGGTGGGAGGTGATGAGCTCTAGGACTCAAAACAAGGATGCCCTGGGACAAAGGACTGAATGGAGGTGCTGCAAGACATGGGTGAGAGTGAGGCCTCCATCCCCCAAGTGGGAAACTCACCTGCTGACAGCCATGGGCAAGGGGGCCTGTGGTGGGGGCTGCTGCAGCAGCTGCTGGAGCTGCAGCAATTGCTGCTGCTGCAGCTGCTGCTGCTGGAACTGCTGCTGCTGCTGGTTGAACATGGAGGCTAAGGGAGGGAAGCGGAGTAAGGCCGGGTCCCCACCATGGGTCAGTCCTGATGCCCTCCCCTCGCCTCCAAGGCCATACACACCAACCCACAGTCGCAAACACCGGCGCTGAGCGGCACAGCTTCACTCCCAGCCCTGCCAGGGGAAAGCCACATTTGTACCCCTTTCCTTCCAATCCGCCCCCAGTCCTGCCAGGCTCAGGATTCAGCCACTTTCCTTGCCAATTTCCTTCCAATCCTGCCAACGGTCCCTCCTCCAAACCCCCAACCTCGCCCCTCCAACTCTCCAACTCTGACGTTTCCAAGCTTCCAACATCCCCGCCCCCACCTCCAGTCGATCTCTGCATCCATCACTTCCCGATGCCAGCTACTCCCCACTCACACCCGCTCTGAGACCGCCACCCTCTCCCTTTGTGCCTGTGTTGTGTCAATAACATCATCACCCTCCCCCAACCTTTCATTTTCCTCCCTCCACCATCCCCAGCCCCTGCGCCCCTCCGATGCCGCCGCCCCCTCCCTCGGCAGACACCGCCAGCACTGCCCCGCATCCCGAGCCCCCGCCAGCCCGCGAAGCCTGCAGCCTCCGAGCAAGTAGCCACGGTCGCTGCAGCCCTCCGCGTCCCCGCCCCCCACCTCGGCTCCCCGCACGGCTTCCGCGGCGGCCACTGCGCAGCCTCCCCCAAGCGCTCAGCAGTCGTGTCGCCACACGGGAAGCGCCGACCGCGCGCCAGTCCCACTCGAGCCCGGTGGCTCCGGCTCGCGGGTTCCGGGACTCCCCGCAACACCGCGGGCGCCTGGACGCTCGGAAGGCCAGTGCCCTGGCTGGCCGGGGCAGCGCCCTCTGCAGGACCGGAGGTTCCGCTGCAGCCGGTGCCGCCAAAACCGCCCCGCGCGCCCGTCACGCTGCGGGCGCGGTGTCCGCTCACCCCGAGCCGAGCCGGGGCAGCTGCGGCGCGGCTCCCGAGGGCCAGGGGGCCCCAGGCAACGCAGACCCTCCGTCCCGCGTCCTCTGCATTGGGAAGGGGTGGCTCTGAGACTCAGGTCCTTCTGATGCCCAGAGGGGTCTGTCGTCCGGCGAGGACATCGCCAGGGACTTTCAGATGGACTCGTCCCTAACCCACCTCTCCGAGGCTGCCGCCGTCCCGTGATCCTGAGCCCTCAAGGGCCTGAGGTGGGAGGGGGCGACAGCCGGCTGGTGCACATTCGGCTACCGGGCCGGCGAGAGGGCGGCCAAGGTCGCACAGCCCCGTGGGAGTTTGCCCTAAAACGAGGCGAGGCGGGGCTGGCCTGAAAGTATTTTTCTTGTAAGACTTGGCCAGAGAGGTGAGGAAAGCCGAGTCCAGTTATAAAAGACGGCCCTGCCCCCTCATCCTGCCCCCAAAACGGTCCCCCTAATGACCGCTCTGTCCACCACCCAGGACCACTCTGCCCACTATCCTTGGTTTCTAAATGGCAATTCCTTTCCCCTTTTCTGCTGCTCAGAGCTGTCTACACACCTGGGCAAATCGCTTATTTTGCGTTCAGCGCCGACTGTGTGAGGACGGGGCACACGGTGGCGCTAGGGACCGCAGTCCTGAGGCAGATGATAGCTGTCCGGTAGCGTCAACAAATCACCGCAGTCAGGTGACAGGCGCTGCCTCAAGGCTCCGGAAGGGCTCTACTGCAGCCCGGGGCGGGGGAGTGGGCTGCTGAGGTCTCTAACTCGACCTGAACCAGCCCAGAGGAGCTCGGACTTAAGGACCCAGGGCGGGGATTTCGGCGCTGATGGGAAGAAATGCATCCAGGAAGGTGGGGACTTTGAGGAGGTGGGCATCATCCCTGAAGGATAGGGAACCGCAGGAAAGGGAGTGACGGCCGCAAATGACAGCATCAAATCTCTGGATTAGAAAACACATTTTGTGGACTGAGGTTATAGCTCAGTGGTTGAGCGCTTGCCTCGCATGCGTGCTGCGCTGGGTTCGATTTGCACCACCCCATAAAGTAAATAAGTAAATAAAATAAATATATTGTGTCCATCTGCAACAACAACAACAACAACAAAAAAAAAACAAACGCATTTTGTTGCCACATGGGCACAGGCGGTGGCAAGGAGCGAAAGTTGAGAGTCCGGGTAGCCCAGGCTGCCAACCAAGCGGAAGGACGTTGACACCTCGATTAGGTGACTGCCTTGGAGAAGTCCCGGGTTGAATCTGGGCTCCCGGCCTAGAGGCCAGGCGAGAGTCTTCTCAAACGGTTTCATCCTCTGTAAAATGAGTGCCCCCTCCCAGGAGAGTGTGAAGGTAACCTTACATAATCGTTAGCACTAGTTCTGGCACACAGAGAGGCTAGCAAATTGCCAAAGTAAAAACACTAAAAATACTGCTGCTGGTGTGAAGGTAGGAAGCCAGGGCTAACTTCCTGAGTTGGTTCATTTTTTTCCGGAAAGCAATTTGCATATCTTCTATTAAGACTTCAGAACACAGTTCTTCCCTTTGACCAGGTGAATCCACGTGTAGGAATCCAGCCCAAGAAGCCCAAGAAAATGAACAAAAATGAAACTTTTAAAAAACAGCATAAGAACATTATTTATAATAGCCTTCTAGAAAAGAATCAACCTTAGGGGAACAATTAAACAAATCATGGTGTCCACCTCTTAAGGAACAGCACACAGCCATCAGAAATTACATTTTCAAAGGCTTAAAATATATTTAAACACAATATATGATATGACATGAACTCAGCAGGTTACAAAACTGCGTACACTTTATGATCTCAGTTTTGGAAAAAAATAAATATATGTGCATAGTGGGCTCAAGGGAGTTTCACTTTCTCTCCCTTTTTCTAATTTGCAATGGTAGGTTTGGATAACTTAATCCTAGGGTTAGAGTGGACTTTATTTTACTTTTTTAGTGTATTTGATCTCATGCTGCCTCCTGAGGACCATATAAGATAGGGGAAGGGAGCACTCTGGGCACACTGGAACTAATTGCTTTTAGTCAGCCTCTTGCTGGCAAAGCCCCTGGAAGAATATCTTTGGAGGGAGAAGAGAGGTTCATCTCTGTCCACCCCAAATGAAGTCCAAGGTCATGGGAACAACTGACTTGAGTATTCTCTATCACAAAGCAAATTCTTAAATTCCCATGGATCTATATTCAGACTTACTCTGCTCCCCAATCTGCCAAGAAAATACCATGATGATTATGGCTTTGGAATACATCGTAGTGCCTGACAGTGTAAGCTTCTGACATTATCATTCTTTAAAGAAAAAAATACTTGGGCTGGGTGCAACTCCGTAGTAAAGCATTTGCCCAGCATACTTAAGCCCTGGGTTCAATCCCCAGTACCATAAACAAAACAAATTCTTGCTGACTCCCAATTGCATATATTTTTCTATGTAATTTTCATGTAGATTATAGAATTTGGTCAAACTTCTTCCAACACCAAAAATCCCATCTGAATTTTGACTGGTTTTGTATTAAAGGTGTTTCAGTTAAACAAATGACATCCTTATTCAGTTTTAAAATGAAGTAAAAGTCTCCAAATATTGAAGCTTTGCATTGTGCTATAGTTTTGGAAGTTTCTTTGCCTAACACCTGTGTGATGTGTGTGTGTGTGTGTGTGTGTGTGTGTGTGTGGTGCTGGGGATTGAACCCAGGCCCTTGTGCATGAGAGGCAAGCACTCTACCAACTGAGCTATATCCCCAGCTTCCCCTACACACACACCTGTATGATTTTTTAAAAAATATTTTTCAGTTGTAATTGGACACAATATCTTTATTTTATTTTTGTGTGGTGCTGAGGATCGAACCCAGTACCTCATACCAGGCGGGCACTCTACCAATGAGCTATAGCCCCAGCCCCACCTGTATGATTCCTACAGTGGCAATTGTCACTATTTTCCCAGTAAGCTTTCTAAGTGGCTATCGACTATGGCATCTTTATTTTGTAATCTGGTAATGTAATCCCACATTATTTCTGTCTTCAGTGATGTCATGTACTCCGTGATGGCAGGAAGCAGCTTCTGCATGTCCCCATATCCTTGGGATCTAGAATGGCCGGGTACACCACAGGGTTGCCTGGTGAAGTCAATTAAACAAGTAAATGAATGAGTGGATGCACGAATCCAGGATGCAATTGCCTCCCTCTGCCCTTGAGTTGGTGTTCATGGTGGCAGCACAAATGGGCAGTAAATTGAACCCCACAACCAGACTCCCTAGCTCAGAATTCCCAGGAACAGGCTGTGCTCCTGGGAATGATGGAGGGCATGATGGGAATACCAATTGGAGGCTGCGTCACTCCAAATCAGGCAAGAGGCAGGGGAAATGGAAGGCCATATGCTTATCACGAGGCCTCCCCAGTGGCTGCCGCCCACCTGTGCCTCTTCCTATCAATAAATGGGGTAGGAGACAGAGGACAGAGGTGGGATTACCTTGTTGCTGCCCCTGTCTTCTGGAGTGGCCTGGGGCAGGCCCCCTGCTGCCCTTAGGGCCATCTCTTCTGAAGAGGACCAATGTATGGATAATAGGTCCTCGTCTCCCCACACCTGGTCACCACATCCAGCAGCACCCTCTGCTTCCTTTGGCAGACTGAAGAAGTCTCTCTCTGGACAGCGCCATGTTGATGGGATTGCGATTACACTGATCGCCGCGCTCACTATTCACTGTTCCAGTGCTTCCCTAAATTGTTATGACATCACTAAATCCTCCCAGCCTCCTACAAGTTGGGCTCTATTATTATCCATCCCCCTTTCAGAGATGAAGAAACTGAGCTCAGGGAGGTAAAATAAGTGACAGGAGGACATCAGGTCAGAAAGTGGTAAAGGCGGGATGAACCCCCTTTTCCGCAGGACAGGATGAGCCCTGCATCTTGTTAACCTCTTCATGCCCTGTGTCTTGCATGAAGCCTGGCCACTGATCCAGACCTGTTGGAGAATACATGACGAATGAATGGGCAACTCCAAAGGCCAGCCTCTGAGCAACTTAGTGACTAAATATAGTGGCTTGAAACAGGAGTTGTATGAGGCCACTGTTCAAATCAACTAGTGGTTTTTTGTGGTTGTTGTTTGTTTGGTACCGGGATTGAACTCAGGGGCACTCGACCACCGAGCCACATCCCCAACCCTATTTTGTATTTTATTTAGAGACAGGGTCTTGCTGAGTTGCTTAGGGCCTTGCTAAATTGCTGAGGCTGGCTTTGAACTCTCAATCCTCCTGCCTCAGCCTCTCAAGCCCTGGGATTACAGCTGTGAGCCACCCCGCCCAGCCCAGTGTTTTTGAGCACCTGCGACGTGCACAACAGAAATGCTACCAGAGGGGCTAGTGTACAGTTTTGTGCATTAAAAAATATGTGGAGGGTGTGGCGGAGAATATCAGTGTGGAAGCTGAGTCACCCACTTCCATCCACAACTTGACTCAAAGTCACTTCTTGACTTTGTGACCTTTGCCACATCCTCCGTTACCTTTCTGTAGCTCAGTCAAAATGAGCTAATGAAGGGTGGGAGACAGCTGGCGCCTCCCTCGGCCCAGTGACCTGGCTGGAAGGAGACGCCCAGTGAATGCAATGGGTTTAGCACAGTTGGTCAAAACTTTGGAGAGAGAGAATCCTGCCTCCCGGGTACTCAAAGCAGAGGGTCAGAGCCATTTCTAAGACTCTCATTCAATTCGTCGGCCCCCAGGGGACCCAGCTGCCCTGAGCCTGGGACACCCATCTGTAACAGCTCTCCTTTAGCCCCTGCTAAGCCCAGGGCAGAAAACAAGGCCAGGTAGGCTTAGGTGTGTTCCCTTTCTGACTTCAGACTTCATGCTGTTTCCCTGCCCACCACATTCTCCCTCCTTCACACCTCCAAGTGGTATTTGATGTATTCCCCCCACTTTTTGAAATACTTAATTTTTAGTTATAGGTGGACACTATATATTTTATTTTTTTATGTGGTGCTGAGGATCAAACCCAGGGCCTCACACGTGCCAGGTGAGCGCTCTACCTCTGAGCCACAACCCCAGCCCCACTTTTTTTTTTTTTTTTTTTGGTAGTACTGGAGATGGAACCCAGGTTTAGGGCCTCACACATGCTAGGTAAGCACTCTGTACTCTATCACTGAGCTACACCACCAGTCCTTTTCTTTTTCTTTTTTGAGACAGAGTCTTGGTAAGTTTCCAAGGTTGATCCTTTTTAGTCTCTGAGTAGCTGTAATTGTAGACGTGTGCAGCCACACACAGCCCATTCACTCATTGTTCAAGTCCAACCCAGCAATTTTTAGTCGACCAGGGAACAATCAAGGCACTACCAAATAGTAAAAAAACTATGCAGCCCTGAACAAGGAATGTGGCAGATTTGGAAGATGTCTAAGACATTGTTTCTAAAAGGAAAGTTGCACACAGTATATATAAGAACTTCTCTAACTTTGATGTGCACAGAAATTTCCTGGAGTCCTTGGTTCTTTTTAAATACAGGTCATGATGCAACAGGTCTCTGCTGAGGCCTGAGACTGAATTTCCCCATGAGGCCCAGTCTGCTGGCGTGATTATCAGTCACACAGAATCATAAAGTATTTAGTATGATCCCGTCTGTGAAAACAAAATAGAACAAAACAAATACATATGGGGGGGGGTGGGATCTAGAGGATAAACCCTAAGTTATAGATACCCGTGATCTCTTGGTGCAAGGATAACATGAGGCCTTCAAATATTTGTATAAAGCCTGATTTTTATAAAAAGTCTAGCTATTATAATTAGGGAAAAAGATAAAACCAATAAAAGCCCAGTAGTGACAGTATCCCTCTAGGCAGACATCTGTGAATGTAGCCCGATTGAATGTGCTGTTCATCCCAGGTCCCATCACTGCCCTCTCTGGTCCTCAGAGCATAATAATAGGCCAGCTTAGAGCAGCCGCTCAGGATGCAGATGTGAGGCATATGGAATTGACGTTCCAGCTGGCCGGAAAGTAGTCCCCATCCAGGTTCTCACAGCTGGGGACTAATAAGAGCCTCCTGAGTACCTGGCCTAGGCCCTGCCCTACATGGGCATTCTGTTCTAGCACCATGCCCATTAGCCAGTTTACAGAACTAAGGCTCAGAGATGTGGAAGGACCTGGGTCAGACAGCTTGTCTAAGGCTGGGCTAGACTCCTAACCCACTCCCTGGGGCTCCGAGGGGTAGGGTCTACTGACTCCCCCTGTCTGCCTGGAAAATTCGTCCCCTATATGGGGCAGTCCCTTACTTGCTTCAAGTCTGCTCTTGACCAACCCGTTCTGTGTCCAGTCTCCACAGCAAAACAAACCCTGCCCTGACCCTGCTTCCTGGCCTGCAGACCTGCTTCCTTGCTCGTCACCATATGGCAAGCTTGTGTCTATTGGCTGACTCGTGTTTCATCCCTCTTTCTTGCATTAGCCTGTAAGCTACATTTTAGTAAGCAACATGTCATTTTGCTCGCAGCTATATCTCTGGGGTCTAGCACAGTGCCTGGTTCCATAATATGTACTCCGTGCATGAAAACTGAACAGTCTCCAACTCCTGGGTCACTGCTCTGGACCCACACAGGGAAATGACCTGCTGAGCCTCCAAACATCAAAGTATGCTGCCTCCCTTTCTAGCCTCCGGGTGGAGAGTTCAAATTGTTTCTTAAGTGAAGAGGCAGATGGTTGGGCCTGGCACCTCAGGGCCTCTCTGTGTGGAAGGACTTAGCAGGAAAGGGTTACGGTGGTCCTGGATTCGAATCCCATATTTTGCCACCATCCTGATGGAGTCAGGTAAAGGGCATCTCTGTCTAGGACAAGAACTTCTAACTCTCCCAAGGGTCTTATTAGCATTGAGATCTTTGTCTCTGCTCTTCCTCTTGATCTGCCCGTGACAGACTCTCTTCTCTGAGGTCACTTCTTTGGAGAACCCTAATTCCTTCCAGTTTAAAGCGACTTTTCCACACCCACAGATAACGCTTCATACTCCCCATTTATTTCTTCCATTGCTCTTGCTATGAAAGGTTTCTGCTTTTACTATTCCATTTGCCTGCTCATCGGTTCCTGTCTATCTTGCCAGCTTTGTGTAAGATCTGTGAGGCCAGAGACCTGGCTATCTTATTAGTGCTGAATCTCCAGGCCTAGGATGGGGCCTGGTTTATAGTAGGTGCTCAGTAAGTATTGTTGAATTAATGCTCCATCTTTCTCCTTCTAGGAACAGAGAAAATGAGGCTCAGACAGGAAAGGATATGCAGGAGACTAGTGTCAGAACCTAGGGCAGAAGGCAGCAAGGTCAAGAGGAACTCTGTCAGGGGACTGTGACCTTGGAGCAATTTGATAGTCTCTCCAGGCCTCAGTTTTCCTCAACTGTAAGATGGAGTAAGACAGCTGTGACCACCATCCAATAGCCCATTGTGAGGGGTGGTATACAGCCCACTTCCAGAAACGGTATCCTCTGCACAGCATCAGTACCCCTAGATACTGGTAAATCGCCCCAAAAGCCGCAGAAGGAGAAAACTACAACACCCATAATACCCCTGGAGGCGCTTGCGCACGGCCGCCTGCCCGCAGGGCCGCCGACGCCCTCTCGTGGCGGTCCGACGTAGTGCTCCGCTCGGATCCCCGAGGGGCGGGGGGCCCACGGCGCACGCAGTCGGGGCGCGCGGCTGCAGCGGCGGAGCCGGAGCCGGAGCCGGGAGCGGGAGCCGGAGCGGGAGCGGCGGCCGGATCGCAGCCCGCGGGGCCCGCCGCAACCATGGGCAACCGGGGCATGGAGGATCTCATCCCGCTGGTCAACCGGCTGCAGGATGCCTTCTCCGCCATCGGCCAGAACGCGGACCTCGACCTGCCGCAGATCGCCGTGGTGGGCGGCCAGAGCGCCGGCAAGAGCTCGGTGCTTGAGAATTTCGTAGGCAGGTAGGAGCGGCGCGCCCCCGAGCGCGCCCCCCACCCCCGGGGCCCCGGGCTCCGACGGCGCCGCGACCTCCCAGCCCCCGGGCTGCGCCGGCGGACAGCGCGCCCCCACCCGCTGCGGGAGGAGGCGGCCCTCCCCCACCGCGAGCCCCTGGGGGCGGCGGCGCCCCCGGCTAGTCTGCAGTCGTCGGCCAGCCCCGGGCCACGGAATCACGCCCCCTCCTCCGCCCCGTCCTTTAGGGGAGACAGCGCTCTGCCGGGAGCAGAGAGGTGCCCCCAGACCCAATGGTCTCCGCGGGGGCCGCATTACTCAGCGCCTCCCTTCGGCCCGGGAGACCCTAGGACCGGGCAGCACCCCCGGGGCAGTGCCCCCTTTCCTAGGCTCCAAGGGGTCAGCCCCTGGACCGTGACAAGGGACCTCCCCCAGGTCCTGGAAGAGGACACAGCCCCGTGGGCATCGAGGACCAGGCAGTCTCCCCGCTGACACACACACCTCTGCGGCTCCCGCCGCCATCCGTGCGCAGCGCGGCGCAGGGGGGGCGCGGGCTGCGGGACGAGGAAGGGGAGGGGGGGAGAAAACACTTGGGGTCGCTTCTCAGCTGCCGCCCCTGGCCTCGCCGCTGCCCCTGGGTCGGGGGCGCCTGCCAGTGTCGTCCTCCCCAAGGCCTGGCAGAGGGATTGTGATGGAGGGAGCAGGCAGCGGAGGGCAGAGATGACTAAGACAGGAGGCAGGAGGCGGGCAGGGGGAGCCATTTGCAGAACCTAATCCCCCTCCCGCCTCTGATCCCACAAGGCGCTGGGAGGGCCAGGTGACAGAGTGGGGAGCAAACGCAAAGACAAAGCGTCCTGGGATGGGGGGGCGCGGGCAGGTCGTGACACTCCAGGCTCCCCTCTGAGACAGAGAAGATAGAGGTGGCTTTCTGGTGCTGAGAAGGAGCAGAGAGGATTCCGCTGGTGCTGGAAGCGGATGGGGGGCTGGGCAGGCTGAGGCAGGAGGCAGGAGAGCTGACACTGACCTTCCCCTCCATCATCAACATCCCTCCACTCTCCAGGAACCTGGCTTTCTTCCGATGACCTTCATGGCTAAGGAAGTGGTTGGCACGTGGGAAAGGAGGCAGGGGCCCCTCCCCCCAAGGGACAGCAGTTCTGTAGGGTGACATCCAGGTTCTGCTTTGAAACCTCAGGCAAGTCTCTTGCCCTCTCTGACCCTCAGTTGTCACATGTTTAATATAACAGTTGGAATGGACTGCATAGTTGTTCCTGCCCCTCAAATGTCCTGGGAAGACCACTGCCAACCCTAGAGAGTCAAGGGAAGGACCTGAGTATCTGTGGGATGTTGGAAAGTCTCCCCCCAGGACATGCCCATCTGGTCAGCACAGAGGGAGGCCTTCTGTCTCTCCAGGACAGCTCCTACAGAACACCCCTTCAGATCACGTGACCCCAGAGCTGCAGAGAAACATATTCTGCCCCTTCCCACAGCCCTGTCCAGCACTCAGGGTTAGGGCAGAGGGTACCTTGGAGACAGCGGTACCCAAGGGTGTCCAGCACTTGTTCCATATTCTACCTCTTGTTAAATATTTGCTGTGCCAGGCCAGCTGGTCTGGGCAGGGGTATAGAGTCAGGGACCTCAGCTCCTGTCCCTGCAGCCCCTCCCTCATGCCCCACACCTTGCTGAGTCCTCCACAGGCTCACAGCAGCCCCCCAGAGGCAGGCATGTGATGCCCACCCTACAGATGGGGAAACTGAGACCCTGGAGGTTAATTAGATGCCTTGCCAAGGTCACACATTCAGGAAGTGCAGCCCATGTCAGACTCCAAGCCCTGGTTCCTGATCGTGACCAACAGCAGCCTCTGAGGGCCAGTCCCTGCGCTGGGCATGGGAACGTGCAGGTGTGTGGACTTCGTTGTCCTTATCTGAGGAATGGGAACCCTGACAACTGCTGCCCTGCCTTCCTGAGCCAGGGCTGTGGGACGCGAGTTCATGGGTGGCAAAGCCCTTTTGTAAACATGTAGAGGGAGGTGTTGCCAGTCTAGCTGTGTGCCGCTCCTGGCTCCCGCTTCTTGGAGTCCACTGGGCAGCAGGCCAGCCCTAGCCCCACCCTGGCCCCAGCCCCTAGCCCAGCCCCAGCCCCAGCAGATTCAGCCACTGTTGGCTCGTCCAGTGGCAGAGCGAGGTGTGAACTCTGCTCAGGAGGCCTGGCCCTCTTGCTGCCCTCCGCATCTCAACACTCTTGCCGGGATCCCCGAAGAAAGCTGTGTAGGGTGCCTGACACCCACCGGCCCAGGGAGCTGGAAGAGCCCTCCTCTAAATGTGGGGGAGGGGTGGGAGAGCACTGGGATCCTGGAAGCGAGGGAGGGGACCAGTGCTGGGGCACAAGCAGGGAAACCGAGGCTCAGTGGCCCGCAGCAGCCCTGCCCGCTCCCTCACAGGCTTCCGACCTCTCCACCCAGGGCTGGGTCCCCAGTCTGGTGAGCATGGTAACAGTAGCTCTGCCTCCTGGGGCTTCCCAGGAGCCAACCCCCCCAGGAGAGGAAGTGGAATCCCGTTGGAGGAAAACAGCTGAGGTAGGCTAGTCTGGGCTCCTGGGTACCCAGGAGGACCTTGCCACCAGCTCTGCGATGGAGGTGGCCCGGCAGCTGCCCAGGACCCTGCTGGGACTTGTCTAGATCTATGCTATGTCTTCACTCCCCTTTCACAGAAGGGCAAATGGAGGTTGGCTCCTCGGGTCATTTAGCAAGCATTCCTGGAGGCCACAGGGCCTTGAGGCCAGGGATTCTGCAGGGAGGAGACAAAGGCAGAGGAGTGTGGCCAGCGTTGGGAGGGCAGAGAAGGCCTCCAGGAGCAGGCGGCACCAGGGTGAGCATTGAACAGAGAGGAGCTGTGAGAGTAGCTGGGGAGAACTGTGGGCCAGGGAACAGAAAATGCAAAGGCCCTGGGGCAGGACAAAAGGCAAAGGCCCTGGGGCTGGTGTGTGCCCGGCCAGGAGAGATGAGACGAAAGAGGTAGGCAGGCAGGGGCTTGGTGAGGAATGTGTGTGTGTCTTCACTTTTCTTGGAAGCCTTTAAGTAAGTTCAGTGACTTTAACTGATTCTGGCAAGTGTGTGACTTGGGGACGGGGTCAGAGAGAAAGCGAGAGAGTGGCTGCTGCATGGGCACGAGGCGGGGGCCTCGGGCAGGGCCATACCTCTGGTGAGAATTGTGAGGTTCAGGATCTGTGGTGGGTGGACACAAAAGGTGGGAAAGAGGGATCAAAAATGACTTCAGGGCCTGTCATCCCGGCGATTCAGGAGGCTGAGGCAGGAGGATCACAAGTTTGAGGCCAACCTTAGCACTTAGTGAGGACCTAAGCAACTTAGCAAGACTCTGTCTCAAATTTTTAAAAAAAGAAAAAAAGGGCGAGAACAAAAAGTTCTTTGACCCATGCTCCGAGGCAGGAATGTCGCCGTTGATGGAGTCAGGGAGGATGGGGGGGGGCAGGGCAGATTGGGGCCAGGGAAGAGGGGGCTGGGTTGGACATCGTGAGCCTGAGGTGCCCGGTAGACTCCTCCTGGGAAGTGTCAGGAGCTGGGGGAAGGCGGGCTGGAAGTGGAAATTTGGGAGTTGTCGGTGTAGAAATGGACTCTAAACCCGGAGAGTGGATGAGCTCATTCTGGGGTAAGTGCAGAGGAGGATCCGTGGCCCCCAGCACGCCCCAGCAATCCGTGGTCACACACCTGGCCCTAGGTCAAGGGGCCTGTCCAGTGCCCTTCTGCTCCCTGCGTCCTTCCCCAGCGCTCCTCCAGGGCCAGAGGCGTGTCCTCCGTGGGCAGGCAGAGGAGCTGGGCCCGCCCCGCCCTCCAGCCCCTGGAAGGCTGAGGCAGGGGGGATTTGCGGAGAGGGAGGTGCCGGGGGCGGGAGCCAGGCCTGAGGGTGGCCCACCTGGAGCGTGTGCTCCACCCCTGCCCAGCTGCTGTCTCCTCATCTGTAAAATGGGGACAATGACACCTCCCTGGTGGGACTGCACTAGAGCCGGAACCGGAGGGCCTGGCATGGAGGACGCGCCAGTTCATCCCTGCTGGGGCCTGGGCAGGCAAGGCCTTGGTGTCCTGCAGCCTGGGAGGGGGCCACAGTCGGGGAGGGGATCGGCTCCATCCAGGTGGGGTAGGGGACCCCTGGGAGCCTCTGCCTGGATGGAGCCAGGGTTTTAGGTGGCTGCCTACCTACACCCCATGTGGGTCCCCAGCTGCTTCCCCAGGGGCCTGGTGCTGGCCTTGGCCTCTGAGAGCCCTTCTTTGGTCAGGCCTGGACCTCCTCTGGGAGACACCCACTCCCCACTGTAAAGCTCTGTTGCTGTCCCCGAACACTTTGGGGCGCACACTGTTGTTCCCATTTCTTAGGTTGGGAGACTGAGACCAGAGAAGACGAGGGGTTAACTGGGATCTGAGGCAGGGGGTCTGACTGCAGATATTTCCTTGAAGCCTGCCCTGTGCCAGGCCCCAGGGACAGGTCTGAGAACAAGGTGGACCTACCTGTGCTTCGGGAGGGTCCCAGCCGAGAGGACAGGCGACTGTGAAATCCACGAGGATCCCACAGGAGCCTGAGAGTGAAGAGAAGCCGTGGCCTGGGGTCAGAGAAGGCCCTCCGGAGGTGGCACTAAGGCTGGACAAGCAGAGGGAACCAGTCCAGGTGCCTGCTCGGCCCCAAGAGGGGAGCAGCCTGCGAGGTTGAGGACCCTGGTGAAGGACCCTGCGTGAGAGGCAGAGGCCACAGGCCAGACTGAGAAGGTTGGGGAGGCCGGATTGTTGTCCCTGTCCCCAGAGAGCTGTGGCAGCTGCCCTGGGCGCCAGCCTCCGTGTGCCTCAGTGCACACACCTGCCCCATGCTCAGCAGTGCTGCCAGGGGCCGTGTGTGGAATCCATTCCTGGGGGCTGGACTTAAGGAAAGGTGCCCTGCCAGGGACGTTCTGCCCAAACCCCGCCCCTCCTGGTGGCCCAGAGGAGCTAGGAATGAAAGGTGACCCTGGCACTCAGCATCTGATCCCGGTGCCAGGAGACTGAATTTCCCAGGCTTTGGCCGGGGTCAGAGGGTGGGAAGGCAGAGGGTGGGGTGGGCAGGCAGGTGGGTGGGGCAGCGGCAGAGGAGCCAGTCACGGGTACAGTGTTGTCAGACGTGGGCAAGAGCAGAAATGGAGGCCCACATGCCATATGGCCAAACAATCCAGCTATAAATCAAGCTGCGGCTGCTAAATACGAGGCGTTCTGTTCTCCCACCTTGACGCACACACCTTCACAACCGCCTGGTAGGCTGGGTTTGAATTTAGGACTTGGGGTCCCTCTGGGTGGGGACAGATGGGCCCTCTCCCTGGGCTGCCCTGGTCCCTCCTCAGTCCACCTCACGCCACCAGGAGCCTCCAGAGCTCACCCGGCCCTCATTCTCCGCTCCTCCATGGGCCCAAGAAGGACCCTCCTTGGGCCTGTGCTGCCCCCTGAAACAAAATCCAATTGCAGGAGGCAGACCCAGGGGTGGGCTAGGGACTGCTTGAGAGGGGATCCCAGGGTTCCCAAGGTAGCCTGGGAGGGGTCTGCCGGCTCTAGCTGGCGACCTTCCCTTGGCCCCTCGCCCCCCAGGGAGGGTGAAGCCGGACAAAGTCCAGAGGGTCCCCGAGTGTGAGACCCAGGATCAGGGCCCGATTCCCCATGTCTAAGGAAGACAGTGCCCACCGCAGTCTTCTTGGAATCAACATCCCACTTGCAGAGCAGCAGAAATGAACACCCCAGGTTTTCAGATGGCCAAATGGCACACAGAGGGTAGGGAACCTGCCCGAAGTCACACAGCGATTAAATCAAGAGGAAGGACAGGAAGCGGCACAGGTCTCCACACACGTGTGCCACCCCGTCTCCCCTCTCCTCTGCTCCCCCTGGCGTCTCTGCACTCTTACCCACTCCCTGGACTGAGGTCTGGGTAAGAACTGAGAGTGGAGCCCTGTGCAGTGGTGCACGCCTGTAATCTCAGCGGCTTGGGAGGCTGAGGCAGGAGAATCATGAGTTCAAAGCCAGCCTCAGAACTTAGCGAGACCCTGTCTCTAAATAAAATATTTAAAATTAGGCTGGGGATGTGGCTCAGTGGTTAAGTGCCCCTGGGTTCAATCTCTGGTACCAAAAACAAAAACAAGGGCTGGGGTTGTGGCTCAGAGGTAGAGCACTCGCCTAGCACGCGTGAGGCACTGGATTTGATCCTCAGCACCACATAAATTAAAATAAAGACATTGTGTCCGCCTACAACTAAAAAATAAATATTAAAAAAAACCAAAAAAACTGAAAGTGGTCTGGAGAGCAGCTCTAGCAACTCGGAATTATCCTAGGCAACGGGGGAAAGGAATACCAGGTTGAAAGATACTCAGGACGGTCTTCTAGATGGCATCTTCCCAGGGCCCTGGCCAGAGGCCCCGGGATCCACCTCCCCTCACCCTCCCCATCCAGTCCAGCCTCCTGCCCTGTCTACCTACCCCTGACCTCTACTGCCTTCACCCCTCTCAGCCACTGGGGCAGCGCCTCTCTCCTCCCAAGCCATTCTCTGCACAATAGTGGGGGACTCTCCAAGCCCCCATCTAACCTCTTCTGCCTGAAGCCTACTGTGGAGACCCTGCCCTCATAACCAGGCCCCAGCTCCCGAGTTGGGCCCCTGAGGCCTGGCCCCCGGCCCTGTTTCCCCAGCCGCTGCCTCCTGGGCCACCGGAGCTTACAGGTCATGGGAAGAGTGAGCTGAGCCCTTTCCCATGGTCCTGGGTGCCCGCTGCTCCCCGTAGCCCCGGCCCCGTCTCCCTGCTTCACTGGCTCCTTCCTCCGAGTCTCTCGTCAGCCGTCACCTACTCCAGGGCGCCACCCCGATCACCCGCCCCGCGACCTGACCCTCCTGGTGTGGGGTACGGCCTCTATTTCCTCTTAGGATGTCCTGACAGACAACAGCAATGACCGTGGCTACTTTTCACCTCGAATCCATTCATTCCCATGTTACTCTTTTATCACCGCCGGCTCAGACACCTCTGGTCTCAGCACAGGGAAAAAGGAGGCCACTAGCCAGGAGGAGGAGGAGGAGGATCTCTGTAGCTGAGTCACGCTCACCTGCTTCCCCAGTCCCCAGCTGGAGGGAGTACAAAGAAGGTACCCAGTGCCTGCCAGTATCCAGGTCTGGTTGCCCAGTGGGCACCCTCTGTGGGACCTTCCGCAGCCAGGACCTCAGGGCATCCCCTCTACAGTGCAGGGAGGGAGCTGCTACATTGGCTCCCATTTCACTGATGGGAAAACGAAGGCCTGGAGCAGGGGTGCACTTCTGTGGTAGAGCTGGGGCTCCTTCTTATCAAGCTGCTGGTGAATCCAGATGTAGCTCCAGATTGAATGGCTCCAGCGTGTTGTTTGGTGAGTCAAGAAGCTTCTGAAACGTGGATAGGGACCCAGCTCAGGGGCACAGGACTTTATCTCTCTGAGTGTCAGTTTCTTCCCCAGGGAGATGGGGAAACTGATGGCATCAGCCTCCCTCAGCCGTGGGAGGATCAATCCAGAGGACGCAGATCCCTTAAGCAGCTTTATTGCGGTGTAATAAAAAATTTATATACCATAAAATTCACTCATGTTAAGTGTATAATTCAAGGATTTTTAGTATATCTATGGAGTCGTGAAACCATCTCCGCAGTCTAATTTTAGAATATTTCCTTCACCCCCAAAAGAAATCTCAGGATGGTGTGGATTTTGAAGCCGCTGGCAAAGGTTTGGCCGACAGCCAGCAGTCCATCAGCAATTATTATTATTGATAATAAAATGTTCACAAAGGTTATCCCCCGGTGTTGGGATGATGATTGGTCATGTCTAAAGTATTTATGTATCTTCTGGACTTTTTCAAATGGAGAGCATATGATTTTTTAAAATTGGGGGCAAAAGAGAAATATGTTTCCTTTTTGGAAATACAGCCGTCAACACTCGGAAGGAAGGAAGGAAGAGAAAAGAAAAGGAAGGAAGGAGGGAGGGAGGGAGGAAGGAAAGTTAGTAGATCCTCCTCAGTGGGGAAGACGAGGACAGGGTGCTGGTCCAGAGCCCTGGTGCCCACCCCATCCTGTCACCAGCTTGACCACAACCTTGGGGCCAGACACGTCGGCCTTTGCTCCTGGGTCTCCATGCCTGCCCAGTGAGGCTGAGAGGGCACTGAGGGCTCACCTTCCAGTCATCCCGGCACTGGGCAGGGTGATCTGGGTGCTGCCACAGAGTGTCTAGGTGCTGGGACATGGTGGGAAACAGCGCCAGCCCAGTCCCTGTTCTTGGGACCAGCAGGACTGTCAAGGAACTGTCTTGAAATATCTAAACCTTGGGGCTGGGGCTGGGGCTGGGGCTGGGGCTCAGTGGCAGAGCACTTGCCTAGCCTGTGTGAGGCACTGGGGTGGACCCTCAGCACTGCGCATATATAAGCCAATAAAAGAAAGGTCCATTGACAACTAAAGAATATATGTTTTTTAAAAAGTAGAAACATTTGAAAAAAAAAATATGTGAACCCCATCTTGGCATTCGTGCGCTGTGATGTGGGCAGCTTCGGGCTCCCTGGGGCCTCTGGGATGCTGGGAACAGAGAGGGGCTTGTCGCCCAGGGCAGACTCACCCCTTCCTGCTGTATTTCTTGGCCCACCCACTGCCGCGCCCAGCTCCCTGCCTCAGAGGGCACCTTGGAGCCTGCCCAGCCCTGCCTTCCATTTTCAGGACAAGATCTGGCCTTACACACTCCAGCTCCCGGGCCAGCCAGCTGCCTGGAGAGCCTCCTTCTAGCTCCCCGCCGCTCAGCACCCAGCACAGCCCCACCCCTCTCCGCGGCTCAGAAGCGTCGTCTTTATTTATCTTCGCGATGGCAGCCAGTTCTTCAGGCATTAACTGATATAAGCCTCGGAGCAGCCTGATTTCCTGATGTGGAAACTGAGGCTCAGAGAGGTGTGGTTGTTTGCCCTCGGCCACACAAGTCCATGCAGGTCTGACCTCAAAGCCCAAGAACTGGTGGGTCCCCCCACTGTCACTTTTATGCAACAGGGTTGGGAACCAGGATCCCTGGGCTCTGGCCCCGAATCTCAGCTCCTAGAGTGGAGATGGGGTCCCTTCAGCCTTTTGGTGCAGTTTCTCCAGACCCCCTTCCGGGGGCGACAGTACCAAAGCAGACAGGGAGTGGGTGGCTTTTGGAGGTCCTGAGGTGTTCATTTTGTCCTCTCTGCTCCAGGTTTGAAGGTGCCTCTGCAGATGGCGAGGCAAGGCCTCCCTGGGAAGCCACCATCTGCTCGAAATGAGTGGGAGAGCTGGCAGGCCACCATCCACCTCCCCCGCGTGGAGCAGCACGAGGCCGCCGCCGCTGCTGGGCCCCGGACACTTTGTCTGGGCACCTGCATGTCCTCCCTCTGCCTGGGCAGGAGCTGGGCAGGAGCTGGGCAGGAGGTGCAGGGGTGCCACTGACTGGAGGCTGGATCAGGCTGATTCCCCCCAGGGATCTGTTAGCCTTAACAGGCACCGAGTGGGACAGCGTAGGCAGGGGAAGGAATGGCCGACCAGGCTCCTTCTCTCCCGCATTGCCTGAGCCCTCCCTTGTGCCACGCTCCGCCCTCGGCGCTGTCTGTCAAGTCGTTGGGACTGGGAAGCTGGCCTCCAGGTTCTCGGCCCATCCGGGCCTTCTCTCCATCGCCGTGTGCCCTCCCAGTTCCCTGCCCTCTCTGGACTTTGGTCCCACCTTCTGGACAGTTATGGAGGAATGGGACACTGTCCACAAGCTTCCGCTCTTCAAATTCCCATCCTTCCCTCTAACATTTCATGATCAGGATCCCGAGATTCAATTTGGTGGCCAGAAGAAGTGAGGTGGAGGGTTCTGTGGGATTTGGGGATCGTTGATGGAATTTGGGGATCATCCCAGGGGGCAGTGAGATCAGGGGACCCTCAGCAGCCCGCTCCAGTTGCGGGGCAGGCCTGGGCTCAGCTCTGGTGTGAACCAGCTCCGTGGATCCTCCACTGCTGCGGGCAGGGAAGTGCAGGAGGCAGGGTCACTGTGACGCCCGAGGACGTTGAGGCCTGGAGAGTGAAAGGACGTGACCAAGGCCACCAGGCCGGGGAAGGGCAGGTGTGGGGTTCCAGTCCAGGGCATCTGCCTGCACGGGCTTTGAACCACTCAGCCAGTGAGCCTTAAACTTGACAGGGAGCAAGACAGCCATGTGGGGATGGGGTTTGAATCTGGATTCCGCCTCCCTGCATGTCTGAAGGTTGTGCGTTTGCACAAGCTGCCTCAAGAATCCTGGTGTGCCGCACTCTGTGCACCTGGGCCCTGAGAGCAATGGGACACCTCCCTCCCTGGCACCCCCATGCCCACCCTGCCGAGGAGAGACTCTTCCCCCAGACATGGCCCTGCCCGCTCATCTCTGCTGTCCATAAGCTGCTTGTCCTTTGAAGAAGCCCCAGGGAGGCAGTGATGTGGGGCAGGCTGGTCCAGGCCGCGGACCACCCATCACCCTGCCTAGGTGGGCCCTGGGCTCTGCATACCCCCTCCCTATTTGGCACCTCAGAGACCTCCACGCTCAGGGGTGGGCCCGTCTGCTCAAGGGGGATGCCTCTGGGGGAAGAACTCTAGGCAAGGTCCATGTCTCTGCCTGGGGGACTCTCCGTGGGGAGTCCCAGCCTTTCCAGCCCCTCCTGCAGTTTCCATGGCAACAGCAGTTGCCATGGTATTGCTGGGCAAGGAGCTGATGGGGAAGAAGGTGGACCCCAGGCCCCCACGCCCACTGAAGCCTCTATGAGAACAGCTGTCCTATCTCCACGGTCCTGGGGGTCCCCCAAAACTGAGGGGTTGTCTCCCAAGGAGTCACTGAGTAACACCTAGGAGAGATAAAGGAGGAGGTCCCCCCAGGAGGCCCCACCCTATGTGCCAGCCACTCTGCAGTGCAGGCCACACAGACTTGCATGTTCTGTTTACTTGCCTGTCTCCTCCGCCACATTGCGAGCGCCTGGGGTGGGGAGCTGTCTGACTCATCATCTCCCGTCCCCAGGGCCCAGCACAGGGCCTAGCACAGAGCCTGGCACAGATCAGATTGAATTGAATTACATAAAAAGTTGAGTCTGGCTCCTCGGGTTTAGGGGGTGACACAGTTGGATGGGGAGGTTTCCAGGCTCTGGGGGCCAGCCTGCACTTGGTTTGAATCTCAGCTCTGGAGCTGGGGAGGCAGCTTAGTGGTGGAGCACTTGCCTGGCACGTGCAAGGACCTGGGTTTGAATCTCATCACCACAAGAAAACAAAACCAACAAAAGCAACTTCTACGATAATCCCAGCTCTGGGGGCTGGGATTATAGCTCAGCTGGGACTGCTTGCCTAGCATGCATTAGGCCTTGGGTTCAATCCCCAGCAGCACCACCACCAATAAATAAATAAATAAATAGATGCAAGGAGAAGAATAATCCTAGCTCTGCTGTGTGACCTTGAGTGAGTCACTTCCCCTCTCTGAGCTTCAATTGCTTCATCTGTAAAATTATAATTTCCATATCAGAGCATGTTTGAGGAGTTGGGATTCACTCAGAATTTATTGAGCACCTCTGGAATACTGGGATTCTGAGCCCTGGGATCTGTGACAGAGAGAAAGTGCTGGCCCTGCCCTCCTGCAGCTCATAGTCTGGCAACAATGAAATTTGCTTGGCACCTGAAAATGCAGAAGCTTCCTCCCATCTCCTTCCCACTGGCTCCTCCTCACCAGCTCTGCTCTCCCCAGAGGTGGCTCAGGCGAGGGCTCCAACAGGGGGCCTTGAACCTGGGAGCCCTGGGCCTCTCTGTTGCTCCAGGCCTTGAATCTGAGTCAGGCCCTGGGCAGGTGGCGGGAGACCTGGCTTCTGCCTCTGGCTCAGTCAGTCCTGTGTGTTCCCCTCGCGGTCTCCATGTGCTGCTCCATGGGGAGGCAGCTGGCCACAGTCCCTCAGGCTCTGGCCTGCTTCCCCCTTTCCTGGGTCCTGGGGATCCCATGACAGCCTGATTCCTGGAGAGGCCTCTGCCCTCGTGTCTGCCTGGGGTGGAATAGGGCGAGGCGGGTGGGTGCGGGAACAAGAAGAGCTGACAGGACAGAGTACTTGCACCCTCAAGACTCAGCCAAAAGGACAGCTGGGGTTGACATCAGCATGAGCCATGTCTGAAATACGGACTGGACTGTTGGGTCTGGAGACCGATGACTTGTGACCCCTCAGTCCAGATCCATAGGGACTGGATCCATGGGGGGCTGAGAACAGAGAGGTTTCACTGCACGGGAGAACAGATGGAGTCCAGGTCTGCTCTGCTAGGTACTGGTTGCGTAATCTGTTTCCTCATCCATAAAATGGGGATAGTAACAGCAACTACCTCCTGAGACTACTGTATGGAGTCCAGAGGTATGGCCCACAAAGCAGCTGGCACACAGTGGGCACTTTTGAAGCCCAAGTTCTTTTCCTTGCCTCCTCCCCCCTGCATCTGCCTGTCCTCAACTCCAGCCAGATGGGACCTGAGAAAAGGGAAGTGAGATGTTGCCCTTCCCCACAGTGAAAGGAAGGGGATGAAGTGCAGGGCCGTTTCTCGGGATCCACTCTGTGGCCACTGGACACTGAGGGTGTAGGCCAGCCATACCTGAGTTTCCCCCAGGCTGAATGGCTGAGGCTGGGTTGGGGCAGGAACTTCCTGTTGGTCCTGAACCAACACAGGGCATATCTAAGAGGCATCTGGGGAATTGCTGGTGTAGTCTCCTGGCAGCTTAGGTGCATAAATTATGTGGGGACTTGGAAGAGGGTGTTTTCCACTTTTCTGGGTGGCATCACCCCTTCAGGGTCTGAAGCCCTTGTTCTAAGGTTCGGTGGGGTCAGCACTTTAAGGGGATTTTGGATCTCCCAGCTGCAGAACTGGTACTCCTGATCTTGACCTTCCTCTGATCCCTGACTCCTTGCAGGGACTTCTTGCCGCGAGGATCTGGCATTGTCACGCGACGTCCCCTGGTCCTGCAGCTGGTCAATGCTAACACAGGTACATGCTCTCCATCAGCCCCAAGGTGAGGGGCTGCCTTTCTACTGAACTTGAAAGTTACCAAGCAAGGGCTTCGTTCCCTCCTCGGGTTCCATTCCTTACCTGAACAAGGGAGATAAAAGTGTTTGCAGTCTGTTTCTGGTGGGAGATGGGGCGCTGGTGGGTTCCGGACTGTGATGCTCGCCCCCTTCCTCTACCCGCTTCTGGAGCAGAATACGCGGAGTTCCTGCACTGCAAGGGGAAGAAGTTCACTGACTTCGAGGAGGTGCGCCTGGAAATCGAGGCCGAGACCGACCGGGTCACCGGTACCAACAAGGGCATCTCTCCGGTGCCGATAAACCTGCGGGTCTACTCGCCGCACGGTGAGACCTGGCCCCGCCCTCCTGGCTTCTTTGCCTAGCCACGCCCCCAGGCCACTTTCTGGGCCCCGCCCGTTTCTGGTGCAGACTCCGCCCCCGCAGCCGCCCCCCCTCCACGCCCTGCTAGCCCGAGCTCCACCCCGCCGTGGCTCCGCCCATCCTTAGCCCCTACCCTGGTCCTCCTTAGACCCCGCTCCCACGCGGATCCCGTGGGTCCGACCCTGTTCTGTAACTCTGCGCGCCCACGGTCATGCCCCTTGCCTTGAGCCATCCCTCTTGTCGCCCTGTCCAGTACTGAACCTGACGCTGGTGGACCTGCCCGGAATGACCAAGGTGCCGGTGGGAGACCAGCCTCCGGACATCGAGTTCCAGATCCGAGACATGCTTATGCAGTTCGTCACCAAGGAGAACTGCCTCATCTTGGCGGTGTCCCCTGCCAACTCCGACCTGGCCAACTCTGATGCCCTCAAGGTGGCCAAGGAGGTGGACCCCCAGGGTAGGTTCCCACTTGGCAGTCCGTGTGCCAGGCCCGGGGGTGGTTGCTTCTTAGTTTAGGGGGAGCCCCTGCAGGGTCTAGGTGGAATAGCGGTGGGAGCAGATTCATGCTTTTAAACGTCACTGTGTAAAATATAAGAGGGGTCCCAGGAGTGGGTGAGGAGATAGGCAGGGAGAGGGGGAGCAGGGTGGGTGGGCTTGGGGATTTCCTCCTGAGGGCGGGTCTACATGAGGACTGCCCTCCTGCTGCCCACCCCCAGGTCAGCGCACCATTGGGGTCATCACCAAGCTGGACCTGATGGATGAGGGCACAGATGCCAGGGATGTGCTGGAGAACAAGCTGCTCCCCCTGCGCAGAGGTAGGCGACCACTCCCCTACCCACTGCCTGCCCCTCTGGACACTCCTGAGAAGGCCGCTTTCCTGACCTTGACTGGCCCACAGGCTACATTGGGGTGGTGAACAGGAGCCAGAAGGACATAGATGGCAAGAAGGACATCACGGCTGCCTTGGCCGCTGAGCGCAAGTTCTTCCTCTCCCACCCATCCTATCGCCACCTGGCTGACCGCATGGGGACACCCTACCTGCAGAAGGTCCTCAACCAGGTAGGGGCACAGGCTAGGATAGGGCCTGGAGATACCAGCATGACCAAAGAGTAATTTAAATGTATCTTGAGGGAGACTGAGAGGTTCGCACCCATCATGCAGACGGACAAACACCCAGAAAAGCAAAGGAGGCTGCCCACATCCCATGGCCACAGAGCTTTGCAGCTGACCCTGTGTGGGACCTGCCTGGGGAACCCCAGACTCCTGGGACACAGAAAAGGCCAAGACCTCGTGTGGAGGGGGGCAGCAACAAGGGCTTGGTTTGGGGGCCATGATTGGTGTGTACTCAGCTGAAGACCTGGTTCCTTTCGAGATGAGGAGAGATGGATCCTAGACTGGGGTCAGCACCCCCCGGGGTTTCCCTGGGTGCTTCTCCATCTGGAATGGGCCTCTAGAACTCAGGGCTGTGGGTTTTGACAGGAGAGAGGCAGTGGGGAGTGCCACAGACCTGGGTTCCAGCCTGCACTGAGACACTCTCCAGCTCTCTGCACCTGTATTCCTATATCTATGAAATGGGGAAATGTCGCCAGAGCCTGTTTCATAGAATACAGGGAAGATACAGGGAGATACAGTGTGGGGGGACCTAGTGAGAGTGGGCGCCTCAACTTGAGAATTACCTGAAGGGCTGAACCCTAGAGGGAATGAGGGGGCAGCCCTCAGCCTCCCCTACGTTAGAGGCATTTGGTTTGTCCTTTATGATATCTGAAAACGTTAAACTGGTCAAAAATCAAGTAATGTCAAATACAAATCCGGGTTTCTGGTTTTGTTTGAAAATTGAGTTATGTGCTCATTAATTCAAATAATACACCTCTGTGTACTCATGCCAAATGGAAGCCTGCCTGCAAGAAGATTTTGTTCTGGAGACAGGGCAGCCCTCGGTGGCCCCATGCCCATCCCTCCAGTGTCCACCTCACCACATACGCGGGGCCCCCTGGTAGCCCGCTCTCTGCCTGGCTCCCTGGGAAGCTGGGTTGGTTCTGTGGCCTTAACCTTTTCCTCACCTTCACACCCAGCAACTGACGAACCACATCCGGGACACACTGCCTGGGCTGCGGAACAAGCTGCAGAGCCAGCTGCTGTCCATCGAGAAGGAGGTGGAGGAGTATAAGAACTTCCGCCCTGATGACCCTGCACGGAAGACCAAGGCCCTGCTCCAGTGAGACTCTCCCAGCCCTGACGTCCCACTGCTGAGCTGTCCCCGCCCCAGCCTCTCAACACCCTCTTCAGCACGGGACTCCCCAGGGCTCTCTCCACGGGGCCATACCTCTCTCCACAGGATGGTCCAGCAGTTTGCAGTGGACTTTGAGAAGCGTATTGAGGGCTCTGGAGACCAGATCGACACCTATGAGCTGTCTGGGGGAGCCCGCATTAACCGGATCTTCCATGAACGCTTCCCCTTTGAGCTAGTCAAGGTAGGACAGGAAGCCCCAGGGATGGAGGACTCAGGAGGTCTCCACTCCCACCCAGGACATTCTGATGTGGTCCTTTGCTTAACTCTCCAAAGGCCCTGGTGCTCGGCCCTGTGAGTGGGGAGGGCCCTGTCTGGGCCTCCCACGCAGCAGGGACAGGCCCTGACCATCTTTCTCTCTGTTGTCCTCATAGATGGAGTTTGATGAGAAAGAACTTCGAAGGGAGATCAGCTATGCCATCAAGAATATCCATGGCATTAGGCACGTACTGGGGCCAGGGAGGGGGGCTGAACCCCAGAGGGCAGGGGGGGTTAGCTCTGACGCAGAGAGCAGGGAAGTGGCCCCCCTCAGGAAGGACCTGAGAGTCCTGCTCCTAGTCCCCTCAATCCCAACTTCCTAGCTCCCAGCTCAACAGGCTCCAGCCAGGGGAGGCAGATGGGGGGGGCTGGACCACTGCACTCCTTGCAACCCGATGGCCTCCTCTACTATCCCTGGAGCAGGGCCTGGGAGCAGGGCACAGAGCCCACAGTACAGATGGCCTGCGAAGTACCCTCTAGGGCTGGGCCCTGCCCTTCCCCAGGGTGAGGCATCTCCGCCCAGTCCTAGCCAGGTTACTGAGCAAAGGTGCCCACACCACTGGGCAGGGCCTGGGGCACAGCATCAACCCACCACACCCTCCCCCATCCCCATCAGCCCAGTGTTGACCGTTCGCCCACCTCCCGAGGCCATCCAGCCTGTGGAGCAGGAAGGCTTGGGAGGCAGACTCTCTCCTTGACAGCTCAGACCCCTGCAGAGACGCAGGTCTGCACTGTGCTCACTCAGTCTCTCCAGGCAGCAGAACAATGTGAAGCACTTCCTAGTGCCACGCTGAAATGTCCCTGGGTTCCTGCAGATTTATTTCGGTTTTCTTAGAATGACCCAAGACTGTAGACAGAAATGGAACTAGAAGAGAAAATCCCAGGTTGGACTTGGAGTTTACCTGCTGATGAGCACCTTGGCCAAGGTGCTCACTCCTGGGCGGCTCTTCGGGAGAACCCAGTTTGGCCATTGCCAAGCCATTTCTGGCCACAGGGCTTTTTGTAGGACCACTTGAGAGGCAGCAGGACATATGAATGCACACAAGCAGCCCTTGTCTTGCCCCCAAAGACCATGTAGGGAAAGCCCCTCATTAGAATCCCTTCACCCATCTGACAGGTGGGGACACTGAAGCCCAGAGAGAGTAATGGGACCCCCGCCCCCGCCCAGCTCAGAGGTTTGGGAGGGGCCCTGGCCTGTCACTTCTGGCAGGTGCTGGCCTGTGACACTGTGCCCTTCTCCCGCTCCGGGCGTTCAGAACGGGGCTGTTTACCCCAGACATGGCCTTTGAGACCATTGTGAAAAAGCAGGTGAAGAAGATCCGAGAACCGTGTCTCAAGTGTGTGGACATGGTTATCTCGGAGCTAATCAGCACCGTTAGACAGTGCACCAAGAAGGTAACCCGGGCCAGCCTGCCTCTGTCCCTACCCTGCACTGCTGCCGGGCACTCCCTCCCCAGTCCCCACTGCCTCCTCGGTAGCATGTACAGGCCTCAGCGGGGTGGGGGAGGCAGGCAGCCACAGGCCAGCAGAGGGAACCCCGAGCTCCAGCCCTGGGGACCAAGGGATTGGAAGCTGGGGAGACTGGTATGGTGGCTGGCCATTTACCCTGAGAGCCCACCACGAGGTCCCCCCAGCTCAGAGAGGATAGGGCTTGAGGGTACCTGAGCCCCCTTCCCGCCCACAGAGGTGGAGTCACCTTGGGATGCTCTAGGGAGGGGTCTTGGGGAAAACTGAGGATGTAGATGAGGCCCAGGCCTTCTCGGGCACTGGGAGCCAGAGGGGTGCAGGGGGCCAGGACCAGCGGGTATCATGATCCCCTGCTGTCCCTCATCTTCCCACCCGTACCCCACCCTCGCTCAGGACCCCCACTCAGGCCCTCCCCTCCCCTCCATTCACATCCAGCCTTCCAGGGACGAGCCATCTCCCCCTGCCATGTCATCCAGCCTTGCAGAACCACAGGAGAAGGACAGGGCAGGGACGGTGGCCCCCATTTCACAGCAGGAACACTGAGGCTCAGGGGACCAAGTGACTCGCCCAAAGTCATGTCAGCTAAGAGGTGGCAGCAGTGTTGTTAGGCCAGGGCTTTGGGCTCCAAGTCCAGAGCTCACTGATCCCACCCGAGCCTCCCTCCCTGCCTCCCCCACTGCCACCCTGGCCCGCTATTGCCACCTCACTTCCTGTCTTTCTTCTTCTCTCTCTTTCTGTCTTTTGGAACTGATTTCCCCAGGCCCCTTTGGAGGAGAGGCAGGGGGTTCCCCTTGGGGAGAGTGGCAGGAGTAGAGCAGGGAACTGGACAGCAGAGGTCAGGCTGCTCCACTGCCCTCTGGGAGGCCTCATCTGCATCACAATTTATGCAAGTGGAGGCCCTTAGATTTGTGCAGTGCCCAGCCTGGGCAGCAGCCCTGGTAGAGATGGAGAAATCAGGATGAAGCCAGTGCAGGTGGCACTGGGAATCCTAGCACTGAGCAGGATGGGTGGGTGGGGTCCTAACCTGTCTTAGCCTGGGTCGGCTCCTTAGAAGGACCCAAGGCTGTAGACAGAAATGGAACTGGAAAAGAAGGCGCAGGTAACTTAGAGCAGCTGAGGAGAGTGGGGGGGGGCAGTCAGTCTGGGGGTGAGGGTCTGACTAGTAGGGATCTTGTATGGGCTAGGGGCTTGGCCCCTGAGACCTCTGGCCATCCCCACAGAGCCCTGGGGGATCTTGGCAGCGCCCGGGAGGTCTGATCCCGGGTGGGGAGGGAGGGCTGGGTCCCACGCTCACGTTGTCTTCTGTTCTCTCTTTCTCTGTGTCGGTGTCTCTCTCTCTTCCCCCATGCCTGTGCCATCCTGCCCCACCCCTGGAGCCCGGCTGCTTGGCTCTCACCCCCTCCTCTCCCTGATCCCTCCTCCCCGGGTGCAGGACGGGCCTCTTCACTCCTGACCTCGCTTTTGAAGCCACAGTGAAAAAGCAGGTGCAGAAGCTCAAAGAGCCCAGTATCAAGTGTGTGGATATGGTAGTCAGTGAGCTCACGACCACCATCAGAAAGTGTAGTGAAAAGGTATGGCGGCCGCCTGGGAGGGGCTGGGCCTGGCCGTCCCTTCTTTGTGGCTACGGCCTCCCATGGGCAGAACCGTCTGCCAAACACACTGGCAGCCTCTTGGCTCCCCGCAGAGACCCAGACACCCGTGCAGGCCAGGAGGTCCCTGGCTGATGTTTCTTGCCAACTGATAACCCTGGGTCTCCCTGGGCTTATGGTCCCCCCAGGCTCCTGTCCCTGCCAGAGGACTTTGCTGCAGCTCAAGTGTCCTCAGTGACCCCTTTCTACCCACTAGGATGAGAAGGATGATAAGAGATGGAGGCTGTTTACTGAGCAGCTACTGTGTGAGCGCACAGGGCTAAGGGCTTGCCCTTAGTGTGTGACTTAATCCTCTCGACCACCCTAAT
Source organism: Marmota monax (assembly GCF_021218885.2). Classification (NCBI taxonomy): domain Eukaryota; kingdom Metazoa; phylum Chordata; class Mammalia; order Rodentia; family Sciuridae; genus Marmota; species Marmota monax. Next base: position 20,743,071 of record NW_026692912.1, read on the forward strand.
AAGTGGGTAGTGTCATCCCCATTTTACAAATGACCCAACAGTTTCAGAAAGGAAAAGCAGAAGGAGATTCCGATTTAGGAAGGGATCTGGGATCAGAGCCTCCTGGGGTGGGGAGCCATCCCAGTCCCTCAAAACCAATTTGCCTAAAAGCAGATGGGATTACTCATGATCCGTGCGTGTTTGGCAGGGCCGGCCTCTTCTGAGCTGTCTGTGATCCTTTAGATGCCTTTTTCCTATCTGTCTACTCTTGAGCATTTTGAAGATTTTTAGCCAGGTCACCCAAAGCGCATCTTCCAGGGGTTTACAAGAGAGTTTGTTGCCTGCGGGAGCTTGCCCAGGACTCCAGTGCTGCCCGCACCCCACAAGTAGCCTGAACCAGTCTCGGGGCTAAAGCCCAGTCTCTCTTGGGCCTGAGAAATCTCCCGTGCTGCAGGGTGGGTACACGGCTGCCTTAACTTTGAGTTTTCAGGAATTATCCCCCTGGCTCCTCTGTACTCGGGCACCGGGTTGTGAAATGTTGCATGCCATTGCCCAGAGACTGGTCCCATGCCCCTTAGCTGCCAGGGGCATGCCACTGCTGCCTCATGGATGACCTGTGTCCTCAGTATCCTACTGATGGACAGTTAGGGTGCTTTAACTCCTTCCTGTTTTCTTTTTCTTCTTTTGACCTGGTTAGTAGTTGGTGAGCAGTTATCATTTTGATAACTTCTGCGATATTACCTTCCCAAAACTTTACTATCTCTCTGAAACCTTTTTCTACATCTTGGTTTATTTTATTTGGAGACACACTGGGAATATATGAGCATTCTGCTTTTTCTCTTAATAACATACATTTTTCAGGGCTACTAGTACATAGTCCATAGAAAGATTGAGAATAGAAACACGAGCTTCTATTGAATTAGTTTCTTGTGGTTTTCCTGTTATGGAACATTTAGGTAGTCTCCAGTTTTTTGATATTATACATAAATAACCTGTCAGTGAACATCTTTGTACATGAAGATGTATTATATTCTTTGTTGAGGGCTATCCTTCATCTAGATTCCTAGAAGGCTGATTTCTAGAGATAAAAATTTAAAAACTTTGCTGACTTGCATTCCAAGAGGAAAGCAGTAATTATTGTAAATGGTAAAATTTTGGAAACGACCCAGATGCCCATCAAGAGGATCAATGCTATGTACACTATCACACAGACAGTGGAATGCTACAGCTATTATTAAAAGGGCAAGACATATTTGTTTGTAGTCACATGTCCCTCCAGAATGTCCTGTGAGGGAAAACATGATTGTTTCAGAGAAGAATGTATATAGTATTTTGGGAAAATTAATGTACATTGAGTGATAAAATCCCCAAGTTGCATTCACCAAATTGCTAAACATTATTTTGTGAGCAGGCAAAGGAACATAGTAATCTTTCTATTTCTATTTCACAAATTTTAGTTGTGTTCAATTCTTTTATATGTCTGATTTTTGCGAGTGGAAAAATTGGCCAACAAAAACTTTAGAATGGAAAACTGGTCTAAATGGAGGAAGATAATTCTTTTGCCTTTTGATTTGTTTAATGGACAGTAATTATTTTTTCTTTGGCAAAACTCATCCTCTTTGTCTTCTTTTTTTCTTCCTAAGTTTTTGAGCTGAGCAAATCACTCCTGCTGAAGGTTTGATAAATGTTTAATTCTAATTACTGCCAGCCCTGCTAGAATCAGACTTCTCTGTCTCTGGGTGAAATTCAGACTTTGATGCAGGGGGCAGCGGGTGCTACTCCATCTTCTCAGCAACCCCACAGAGAAACTGAGACTCAGGGTGGTCCCGTGGCTTTTCTGAGCAGACCTGGCAGGCAGGGACTGGCTTTGAACCCAGGGCCTTGTGCTCTAGGAGCTGCAGCCCTGACCGCTAAGCCAGTGGGCTCCAGGCTGCCTGCCCTGCTCAGCCAAGAGCTGAGAGAGAAAAGTTCCATTTCAAAAACTGGCTGGAGGTCTGGAAATGCTCAGAGCAGCCAGGATGGAAAAAGATGCTCAAGGAACAGAACCCTCCAAGGGGCTGAGGCTGCCCTGCCACATGTGACACGTGGAAAACTTGAGAAATGCAACATCCAGGCAGTCGGTGGGAGGACGGGTCATGCTCTTTGGCAAAATACTCCCTCCTCCCTCCTTTTCCTGCCCCCCTCCCACCCTGCTCTGGGAAGGGGAGCCTTGGGGGCCACTTCAGAGGTCCAGTAGTGATGACTCAGTCCACAATCTACCCAGACTAGGAGACTTTGAGGAGTGGGGGCCCCTCCCTGAGCCTCGAGGGGCAGCAGGGTCCACTGGGTCCCGCCAGCAGTATGTCTAGCCCCTGCTCACAGGCCGCCCCTCCCCAGGTCCCTTGCGCTGGGCCACCCAGCCACACCCTTGGCACAGCCACAGAACCGTGGGACCTAGGCATCTCACGGCGGCCTCTCCTGGGCTGCCCTCCAGGGTACTGCTTCTCTCCGCATCCCCCTGATTGGCCCCCTCCCAGCTCCTTGGCCTCCGTCTTGCCCTCAGAATCACCTGTGACCCAGGCATACCAAACTCCAGCTCTGTTCCTACACAGGGGGGTCCGTCGAGGGGTTGGACCCAAGCATGGGAAGAGGGACAGGGAGCTGTCTTAGCTTGGCCCAGCTGGGTCTGACGTAGGGAGGGCAGACAGCAGGACTGGAGGTCCCCCTGTGTGGGCCACACCATCCGAAGTTCATTGAGCCTCCCTCCCTGAGGAAGAGCTGTTCACAAGCCAGAGGGTCAGGGACTCTGTGCCCACTCAGCCCAACAAGAAGGGCAAAGACATCATCCTTCATTCATTCCCCCATCCCTTCTACATGCCTCTTTGAGCTCTGGAGGCATGCCTGGCCCCTCCACCCCTGCCTTTGGGACAAGGACTGCCCATTTGGACGAGGGAGATTGGGTGCCACAGGGAGGCCCCTAACTCAGCTCTCAGTGGTCTGGTTGGGGCAGACTTTCTGGAAGAGGTGACATCCAACAGCCACTTGCAGTGCAGTCGATCACCTTGGCCTTGTCCAGGTGGCTGAGCTCAGTGTGGCTGAGATGATGGGACTCACAAGCAGAGGGGAAGAGTTTGGAGAAGCTGGGGAAATGGGTGCTGCTCCAAGGAGTGGGTAGAGTCAGCCTGGCCTGCCAGCCGGGAGCTGGGCAGAGGAGGCTGGGGACGATGGCGTCAGGCAGGTGCATGCAAAAGGAGGCAGAACTGGGTGGATTTTACCAAGAGGGCCCAGGGCCCAGTCAGGCCCCCGCGGGGTACTGCTCATGCTGCTGGCACCCCCACCTCCGCATGTCCCCGTGCCCTCGCATGCCTGTGGCTCCTGCATGTCCTTTGGTGTGACTGCTGGTTTCCCCCTGCAAACCTGCCCCTTCCTCAGCTCTGACAAGGAGCATTGCCTGTGCCCAGCCTGACTCAGGAGGCCAACTGGCACCGTGGGCCCTGACCCCCCCAATTCCTCCTGGATAGGACTCGAGGCCCTTCCCCACCTGATTACCCAGCTGCCCCTCCAGGCCTTCGGAAGGCAAAGGGCAGCCCCCCCAAGGGCCAGTGCACACCTTGGGAGCTAATGGTCCTCAAAGGTCTCCATCCCTCTGGTCATTCTCCAAGATGGCAGCTGTCCAGGGAGCAGGCTGGTTCCTGTGGTGCTCCTCACCACCGGAACTGCCCTTCCCACCAGAAGTTGCCCCAGTAGGCCTCAGAGAGGGCCCGCAGCCAGGAAGACCTTTGAATCACGCGCTGGGGTTAGGGGTGGCCGTGGCTTGGTGCCATCAGCTTCCTGGGATCCCGGGCCCTCTTCCCGCCTCGCCTCTGTCCCCTTGTCCCTGGGCCCCTAGACTCTGGTGGGCCTCGGGGCCCCTCCCATGGCCCCCGTGCACGTGGCTCTCTCGCCTCCCACCCTTCCCAGCTCCAGCAGTACCCTCGGCTGCGGGAGGAGATGGAGCGCATCGTGACCACCCACATCCGGGAGCGTGAGGGCCGCACCAAGGAGCAGGTGAGCGCTGCCCCTCGCCTCCCTGCCCCTGTCTCTCCTGCTGTGGTAGAGCACGCAGAACACGCAGAACACGAGCCACTGCATTCACACTGAGGTGCAGTGTCACCACCAGCCGTCCCTAGAACTTTTGTCATCTCCCAAAACTGAACCTCTGTCCCCATTAAACACTGACTCCCCCTCTCCACACCCCCTCCCTGTCCCTGGCAGCCACCTTTCTCCTCTCTGGGAGTTTGCCTACACTAGGCCCCTCATGAGTGGAATCATATGGTATTTACCCTGTTGTGTTGGCATATTTCACTTAGTATATCTCCAAAGTTCATCCGTCTTGTGTCTTGTAGCACGTTCCAGAATCTTTGTCCTGTGTGTGTGTGTGTGTGTGGTGCTGAGATTGAACCCAGGGCCTTGTGCATGCCAGGTAGGCCCTCTACCAACTGAGCTATGTCCCCAGCCCTTGTTTCCTACTGTGACTAATTCTGCTATGAAAATGGATGTACAAATATCTTTTCAAGTCTCTGCCTTCACTTCTTTTGGGTCTATACCCAGAAGTGGAATTGCTGGTTTCTTTTTTTTTTTTTTTTTTTTTTTAAGAGAGAGGGAAGGGGGGGAGAGAGAGAGAATTTTTAATATTTATTTTTTAGTTATTGGCAGACACAACATCTTTGTTTGTATGTGGTGCTGAGGATCGAACCCGGGCCGCACGCATGCCAGGCGAGCGCGCTACCACTTGAGCCACATCCCCAGCCCTATGTTTAGTTTCTTGAGCACCCGCCATCTTGTTTTCCACATGGCTGAGCCATTTTACCTTCCCATCGTGTGTCCTTCTCTTTCTTAGTCTGGCTTTCTCGGCTTTCTGGCCTCCGTCTTTCTTGTTGTCTCTCTTTGGGCCTCTCTTTGCTGTTTCTCGGGCTCACCTTATACTCCTTGTGGTTAACTCCTTCCTTTTAGGTTAGCATTCATCAAATATTCATTCACAGACATGGTCACTGAATGCTGTCTCTGAGCCGGGAGGAGTGGAGAGGAGCAGGGCCCGTTATACCACTCTTCCCTGACCCGCCTCGGCCACCCCTCTGCCTGTGCTCATCTCTGGCTCCCACTTCCCACTCCTGTCCTCACATCTCCTCCACAATGATACGTCTGCAGTTCACTCGTATTTTTGCTGTTGATGTCATGTTTAAAAATCTTTATTAGTCTCTTTCTAATTTCAAAAGTGATCAATACCCAATAAAACATTCAAATCATATAGAAGTGATTAAATTGCGAGTAAGTGCACCTCCACTCACCCTTCCCCACCCCTGCAGTTTGGTGTGTCCCCACACAGGCGTTGTCCTGAGTGCTCACACTCATACACACACTTTGCAAACTTCACCTTTGTCTTCAAGAGCCACCATCCTGCTGTGTGTCTGCCCCCCTTTTTCCCTCTAAAGATAATTATAGCACTTCACATCTTTGAGCACCTATTATATTTTGGGCGCATGCCGGCCTCACCTCATTGTGTCTACGCCAGCCCTGTGAGGCAGAAGCATCTCATTTGTAGGATTTTAGGCTCAGTGAGGACAGGCCCCAGGCTCCCAGGAAGCAGCCAGGTGGGAGCTGGGCAGGCAGCCTGCCTCCTCACGAGTCTCTTCTCACTTCATAATGTGCCTGGGGAAGTGTTGTCCCAAGACAGCTCCTAGAAGTTCTCCTTATTCTTCTGAACAGCAGCAGCCTGTGGTTTAGGGAGTGCCATAATCTACTTCACCTTCTGATGGCCACTGGCTTCTTGGTAATTTTTCTCTATTACCAATTATACTGCAGCCAGGCATGGTGGTACCTATAGTCCCTGCTACGGGGAGGCTGAGGCAGGAAGATCATCCGACCAGGAGTTCAAGGACAGCCTGGGCTGTCCATAGTGAGACCTTGTCTCAAAACAAACATATAACAACCACAACAACAAAAATAAACTACCCTGAACGCTCTGGTACCTATACCTTTGTTTAATTGGTGAGCGTATTGGAAGGGAGTATGTGCATTTCAGTGTTGTTGTTAAATATTGCCAGGGCTGGGGTTATAGCTCATGGTAGAGCATTTGCCTCGCACATGTGAGGCACTGGGTTCCATCCTCAGCACCACATAAAAATAAGTAAAGTGAATATATTTTTAAAAAATCGCCAAAGCGCCCTCCAAGAGGTGAAGTTAATTTATACCACCTGGGCTGGGGCTGGGGCTCAGTGGTAGCATGTGGGAGGCCCTCATTCAGCCCCCAGCATCACCAAAAACAAACAAACAACAAACTCTTCCACTAAGAGTATAATGCCCCCTATTATTATTAATAGGTTGAGAAAGGGCCTCCTTGTTGAACTTACATTTCTCTATTATTGAAGGTGAGCCCCTTTTCCTCCATGAATTGCCCATTCATGGCCTTTGACTCTTTGACTGTTGGCTATTTAATTTGTGTTTCTTTTATCTTTCACTCACTGATTGTAGGGAATTTATTGTTATTAACTTGGTGGTTTTAATGGATGCTAACCTTCTGTATGTGCTGCAAGTGTTTTTCTCCCACATGGTCATCCATTTTTAAACTTTGTGGTCTTTTCCACTTGCTGCTGACCTGCGTAACCCCGAAGGTCATGCTTCTCATCGATATTGAGCTGGCTTACATGAACACCAACCACGAGGACTTCATAGGCTTTGCCAAGTGAGTACACTCCCTGCGCAGCAGAGGTGACACACTGCGTGATGTGGCAGGTGTAGGCGGACACAGGGCTGAGCCTGCCAGGGTAGCCCTCTGGGTCCTGTGGCCCCTGCACAGTGGGCGGTGGGGCTGAGAAGCTCTGAGACTCCTCCCTCCCTTCCTCTTAGTGCTCAGCAGAGGAGCAACCAGATGAACAAGAAGAAGGCTTCAGGCAACCAGGTGAGTGGGCCCCAGCATCGCAGCGGCTCGAGGGATGGAGGGTGCCGGAAGGACGCCAAGCTCTGAGAACCCCCCTCCCCTGAGGGGAAGGGTCCTACGGGGGCCAGGGAGCCTGTCATCTGCCAGCCACAAGCATCCCACTCTGCCTCAGTAACCCTCTCTCCTCTCTCCCCGATGCTTCTCGTGGTTGCTATGGTTACCTCTTTGCAGGATGAGATTCTGGTGAGTACCAGGACTGGGGTTCTTTGGCTTCTGTAGTGAGGGGGAGGAGGGGGCCCTTTGGAAATGGGGGTCTGCAGTGGGCAAGAGGGCACCCTTTGGCTTGAATCACTTGCACACACTGGCACATGAGTGTCCCACACTTGCTCACTGGCCAAGCAAGGCCGAGCCATGCACGGTCCCATCCACCCATCCATCAGGGTGCGTGAGCCAAGCACCTGCTTCAGGCAGAGTTAGACCATGTGGGCAGGTGGCCTGATACTAGGAGCTGCTCCTTAGACATCTGTTGGATGGATGGGTGGATGAATGGATGGGCGAGTGAATACTGGGGTGGATGTTGGATGAGTGTATCCACTCATCCTTGTGGGGACAGGCCTGTAGGAAGCTGATGGCCTTCACCAGAGTTGGGTAAAGAGATGAAGGAAGTCCAGAGGCGAGTCCCTCCTCACCTGGCTTCCTGCTCTTCTTCCTTCATATGTCTGCAGAAACCACTCATCAGGAGCCCTTGCTCGACCCCAGCTGTACACACGAGCCCTAGAGCATCAGCACTTTCCCCAGTAGTCTCCCCAAACTGTAGTTTCCTTGTAAGAATCTAGGTGTTGGTGTGACTGTTGGCTCAATGTCTCTTTCTCTCCCAGGCCCAAGGGGAGGGCTGAGTCTGTCTTGCTCATTATTAAGTCCTCATCCCCAAGCCCCTAGCCTGGTGCGTAGTAGATCCTCCATAAAAGACAGGCCTGAGTGGACGTAATGTCCTAGGAAAATGCAGTTGAGCCAGAACTCACAGGTGTCAGTCCCTGGACAGGAGGCAGAGCCTCCCCTGCCACCTGAGGGCTCCAGGTAGGGTGGGAGTTCTCTGGCGCTGGGGCTGCAGAGAGGGGCTTTGGATATGCAGGGAAGAGTCCAGGGCTGGGAGTGGTCAGGAGAGGACGAAGGCTGCAGGTCAGCAGAGAGTAGGTGGCAGCCCTGCTGGCCAGATCCTGGGATATGGAGTGGACTCAGTTCCAAAGATAGTGACAAGACACTGCAGGGCTTTTTGCCGGACTGATAGGGCGGGCAAGAGATGGTGGACACCTGTCTCTGTGTCCCTGTTAACCTGCCAAGGCCCCTGTGATCCCCCCTCCGCTTGGCTGCTGATTGGCTGTGAGGTTTGACTTCTCAGGTGAGGAGTGCCACGGAAGGGCTTTGGGGCTTCAGAAGCAGGTCCAGGCCTCCTTGGGTCTTTCCTGGAAGCTCAGAGATGCAGCAAGGAGGTGAGAGCCAGAGAGAAGCAGCTCTCTCATCCTCTCTGGACAGTGACCCTGCCAGTGGAGTGGCATTCACAGGTCCTGGTCTATGGCAGTGTTCAGGACAGTCCTGGGGACCGCTGCTTTTTGTCATGAAAAGGGAACTTTGACTGTAATTCTGAGCTTTCCCTATGAAGAAGAGGGTCTAGGTAATTCATCCGCTTCCCCTACCCCAGGGAGCATGGGGCAAAGATTGCTAGAACCGTACAAGTGTAGCATTCATTGTTCACACCACAGAACAAACCGAGTCTTCCAAGAATCGTGCAGGGCTCTGGGTTACACTTATGAGCAAGAGCGTTCACAGTTTAGCAGAGGATGCTGCATCAACAGATACTCTCTCTCTCTCTCTCTCTCTCTCTCTCTCTCTCTCTCTCTCTCTCTCTCTCTCTCTCTCTCTCTCTCTCTCTCTCTCACACACACACACAGTATATTAAAAAAAATTGCTGTCATCATTATAGAAGACCTAAGGGAGTGATCAAAGATTATCATGGGGATCCTGGTTTACATGGTGGGCCAGGGAGGGCCTGCATGAGAACGTAAATCCTGAGTTGACACCCAAAGGAAGGGGAAGTACTTTCTAGGCAGAGGCAACAACAGCATGTGCAGAGTCCCTGAGGTCAGAAGTAAGTCTTAGGAAGATTAGACCTAAAACTTAAAAGACCCTTGCGGTTGTCTTCCCCACTCAGCCACAGCTTCTTGCACACTTACATCAACAGGGAGTTCACTCTCAACCAAAGCCTCCAGCCCTTTGCTCAGAGAGCTCTGCTGTAGAGGCCCCTCATTCGGAGCTGACCTCTGCCTTCCTCTGTCTCCTACTCTGTTCACTTGTGGTTCAAACCAGGAAAGGTCTGGCCTTCACCCTCCCTGACCAGTTGGGCCTCCAAGTGTTGGCGGGGGTGGGCTTTTAAATGCCTTTCTTTGCCTACCCCATCCTCCATGGGGAAGCCTGGCCCCTGCCCACTGACCTCCTTGCCTCTTCCCGTCCAGGTCATCCGGAAGGGCTGGCTGACCATCAATAATATTGGCATCATGAAGGGGGGTTCCAAGGAGTACTGGTTTGTGCTGACTGCTGAGAATCTTTCCTGGTATAAGGATGATGAGGTGAGCAGAGTCAGGCTCAGACCCTGTCCTGCACCTGGAGTGTCCTCCACCACACCACAGGGTTTTTTAAAGTCTCATAAAAGACTCATGGGTAGAGTAGGATGCAAGGTTCGGAGGCAGCCAGTCCCGGGCTCTGAGGGAGGATTCTCTCGCCCAAGGTGAAAGGAGAAGGTGGGCTGGTGGGACCCGGGAGCTCGGGCTGAGTGCCCTGGAGAGGGTGGGCCCTGACCCGTCAGTCCAGTGGCCTTCCTGTTTTCTCACTCCAGGGCGTGCCGCCTCCTCCATGGCCCCTACAGGCCCATGACACACACGAGTCCAGCTGCCAGACATGCGGTTAACCCCTGCACCCCAGTCCCCCGGGCCCCTGATATCCAAGGGAGCTGGCCATTGTGCTTCCAGGCCGAGGGGCAAGGAGCGATGGTGCCCTGCAGGGCCACCCACAGAACACCTCCCTGCCACTAGGGCACCCGGAAACCCCTGCCACCTCCCTCCCCTGTTGCTGGTCTCCTTTAAGAATGAGTCTGTTTGGCGTCCACATCTGGATTCCAGAGGTGACCAGAGAGAACAGGGAGAGCTGGGGGAGATTGTGGTAATGAACTCCAGCTGGCCAAGGAGTGGGGGAAGGGACCCCCCTTCTTCCTGAGGGGACCATTGGAGGTTAGGGTGCTGTCGATGGGGAGTAAGTCTTGGGGTGGGGGGCCAGTGATTTTGGTTTCCATGTCCCCTCCTTGGTCCCTGTCTCCTCCAAGTCTGCTCTGGGCAGGGGCCCCACCTCCCCCCTTGGGCGGGGCCCTCTGTCGTCACTGGTGGGGGCGCCAAGCCATCTGGACCTCATTACCCTAACCCTGGCCTCTCCCTGAGTCCAGAGGCCCCTGGAAGGGATGGAGTGTGAGGTGGTGTGGGGCGCCGTTGGGGGGTGGCTTCCTGCTCTGTCACCCTGGCAGGCTCCCTAGACACCCCTCCATGGGTCCCGTGTTACTCTATGGGGGCTTCTTACACAGGGCCAGGGGGTTGTTGTGCCCTGTGCCTGGCTACACTGGGGAGGAGTGAACTTGACTGAGAGGGTCCCTTGTCCTCACACCTGTGGGTATGGGTCCTTCTGAAGCCTTGTGTGTACGGTGGAGTTTAGCTGTGTGTGAAAACTGGCTGAGGAGTGGGGGGGCCTGTGTTCTGTGTCTGGGGCACAGGGCTGTAGCTTGTGGATGTTGTAGGGGGTGTGCAGATGGGTGTGTTTAGGGTGTGAGCACCAGGTGTGAATGTGTGCTTCAGTGTGACTCTGCGTGCCTATGCTTGGGGTGTGCGTGTAGGGATGGGGGCTTGAGAGGGAGGGAGCGCGTGGGAAGTTTGGGGTGTAAGGGTGGGGGAAGGGTGTTACGCTGTGAGACTGTGTGTCTGGGTGTGTGTGCGTGCACGTGTGTGTGCACTTGTGAAGTGTGAGTGTGCCTGGGGCGCAGGCATGGGCGTCAGTGTCTGTGTGTGAGTTGTGCTGGTGCGTGTGGAGGTGTGTGGCAGGGGTGTGAGTAGATTTTTGCACCAGAACTGCTGGGGACATGGAGGCACACAGAGGCTAGGGTCCAGCTTCCTTCTCCCCCCAGCTGCCTGCGTCTGGGGTGAGGGAGGCCCTCGGGGCAGACAGGCGCTGCCCACCTCTCCAGCTCCCCGGGACCCCGTCTTCCCAGCCTTCCTCCCCTGACCCCCCCACTCCCCACCAGTCCCACAGCAGGGTGGCACCCCATCTCTCTGCACATCCTCCCAGCCCACCCTGTGCCCCCAAGTCCCCTGCCCCAGCTGCGGGCTCCGGTTCTGGGATGGCAGGCGGATCGGTCCAGCTTGCAGCGGCGGCGCCGAGGGTCTAACCCAGCCCAGCCTAACCAATGTGCAGACTACTGTACAATGCGGGAGTCCTGAACAGATAGTCTAAACACTGGGTAGACGGAGTGGAGGTGTCCTCTGGTCTTCCAGGCTGCAGTGTCCGACTGTCCGGTGTAGCTTCAGCTCCATGGCCTGGAGACCCAAGGCCCCCCAACCCAGGCCCCGTGTCCCCCAGCCCCAGCCCCGCCAGCCGCAGTCCCCTCTCTGCTCTGGAGTCCCCTTCTGCCTCCTTTGACGTGGCAGGGGTGAGCGGGAGCTGGGCTGGGAAGGAGGGGCCTGGGGAGGGGGCTGGCCGGCAGGAAAGGAGGGGTGGGGGAGGAGGCCGCTCCTACCTAGTGTCCAACCCCCAAGCGCAGGGCGGGTGGCGGGCCTCCCTCGAACGGTTCCAGATGTTCCCTGGCCGTGTGTGCAACTTCCTCCTCTCCTCCCCCAGCCGCCCTCTGGGGCTAGCGGCCACCCGCCTGGCATAAAGAGGGCTTTATGTGGCTGCATGGGCCAGTCGGGTGTGGGGGTGAGGGGGGAAAGGATGACGCGCCAGGACGGGGAAATAAAGTCCCCCTAAACCCAGCTTCCCTACTTGGACCTTAAGTGATTTTCCTGTCCAGATCCTGAGTCCCCTGGAGATCATCCCTCCAACACAGGTCCCATGGTGTTGGGTGGGCAATTGGGTGGAGCAGAAACCCCTCCCACTCCTGGAGCCCTGGCCTGGGACACCTTCTCCTGAGATCCCTGAACCCCGCCCTGGGATACAGCAGCCTAGAGATGCATGTATGTTCACAGATACACACTACGGGCCAACCAAACATGTTTAGCTCCTTGCACACACTGTATGTAGGACACTACATATAGGACACTACTACACTGTATGTAGAACACACTGTATGTGTTCCCACGCACAGGTCCTGTGGGCACATGCACGCAAACACACAGGCATTCACAACTGCCCCACTTCCACAAAGTGTGCACACATCCACACCCATACACAGCATGGTCACACTCACACGTGCACATACCTCTGTGTACCACAGACACATGAACACCCACAGAACAGTGACAGGATGCATGCTTAGGCTTGCCTGTGCTTGCACAAATGTAACCACACACGTGCACAACCACAGACACTCCATCTCTGGGCTTGTGCTGTGCGTCTGATTGCTAACACATGGGCAGCTGGGGGAGTGGGCTGAGCTGGCCCTTTGGAGCTCCAGGCTGGTGGCCCCCCTTCCCTGTCTCTGTAGTCAGGAAATGAAGTCAGAGGCCACCAGGCCAGGGGTGAGAAAGACTTGTGTGAGCTGTCCCTGCCTGGGGCTGGCCTGGCTTGCCTCCAGGATTCGCTTAGGGTGGGCTGTGGGACCCACACTCAGCCTCCCCTGCCTCCCCTGCCTCCCCAGCGCCTTGGGCTCTGGGGTATATGCAGGGCTGCTGGATTGGCTTGAAGTCAGGGGGCGCTGGTGGTGCCCATTCAAGTCAGGGTCCCACAGGTTTTATTGGGCAGCACCTGTGTGGTGGGAGGGACTAGCACCCAGAAGCCTACCATTTCCCCTGGGAAAGTCCTCAGGAAGGTGCCAGTAGAGGTCTGAGTCCCAAGCCAGGGCTGCATGCTTTAGTGTCCCTACGGTTCAGGGCTTGGTCCCTTTCCACGTACTTTTCAGCCCTAGGTGCTGACCAGCGTGGAACACTTGGGGACTGAGGCATGGCATGCCAACCTCACCCGTGGCTCCTCCCTCCACCCACAGGAGAAAGAGAAGAAATACATGCTGTCTGTGGATAACCTGAAGCTGCGTGACGTGGAGAAGGGGTTCATGTCCAGCAAGCATATATTTGCCCTCTTCAACACAGAGCAGAGGTACCTGTCTGGCCCAGCGGGGCTGCTGAGGCCCCAGGTTCTGCAAGCCCCCAAACACTCCTGTTGAGTAGAAACTGGGTACTTTTCAGGAAAGAGCAGGACCTGCCCGAGGTTCACAAGGAGCCATTTATTTGACCCACATCTGTTGACTTTGTCCTGTGCTCTGGACATCATGTCTAGATCTCTTCCTCTTCCTCTCTTTGCCCTTCCTTCTTCCTTCCTCCCTCCCTTTCAGTCATTTGCTTAATGCCTGATCTGCACTGATGCTCTGACAGGCACTGGGGACAGAGAAGAGTCCTGCTTAGACCTTGTCCCTTCTTGCATTGCCCAGTTTCTTCTGGGGCCAGTGGCAGCACCAGGCCTCTCACCCACAACCCCAGGCCCCAGCCTGCAGGCCTCTCCTACTCAGAGATGAGGGTTTAGCACCACTTCCCCTGGGAAAGTCCTCAGGAAGGTGCCAGTAGAGGTCTGAGTCCCAAGCCAGGGCTGCATGCTTTAGTGTCCCTACGGTTCAGGGCTTGGTCCCTTTCCAAGTACTTTTCAGCCTCACAATAACCATAAGAGAACAATCATTGCTGATGAGGAAGCTGAGCCTTAGAAAGAGGAGGGGACTTGCTTGGAGTCACACAGCTGGGATACTGCAAAGCCAAGGCTGGACCCTAAGTGTGACAATCTCAAAGTCCAGGCCTGCCCTTAACCCCCAGGGGTGGGGCTCCACCCCACTTCCCTCCCTGCCTGCTGCATCTTGCAGGAATGTCTACAAGGATTATCGGCAGCTGGAACTGGCCTGTGAGACACAGGAGGAGGTGGACAGCTGGAAGGCCTCCTTCCTGAGGGCTGGCGTGTACCCCGAGCGTGTTGGGGTGAGAGGAAGGGCAGGGAGGGGAGGGGCAAGCTGCTTGTACCGTAGGCCTCAGGGCTTCCCCTTCACAGAGGCCAAGTCATGCCAGGTTTCTGAGCCCTTATGTGGTTCACAGAGCAGGCACCCCCACCCCGCCAGAGTTAAGTGCTCTGATCCTCCCATCCTTCTCTAGTGGCGGTTTTGTGTGTCCCCTGTCCTGCCACAGATGGCATTTCCTGCACCCCTTCACTCGATGGCGGTTTCTTGTGGCTGCCTCTCTTCTCTGCTCTTGCTCTGGCAGTGTCTAGAGTCGTCATAGAGTTGGGGTGCAGTGCCCTGGGTTCACTCAATTGCTCCTCTTTTCCTCTGTGTGTCTGCTTCGTCTTGCTCCCTGGTGGTGGCGGCGGTGGCAATGCTGATGTGGTGGCCTCTGTGGCTCTGGTGTGGGCCTCCCAGGACAAGGAGAAAGTGAGTGTGCCCTCCCTTGTCTCCTGCCAGGCACTCCAGCCTGGTATCAGTCTGTCCAGATCTTCACACAGGGAAGTTGAGATGTCCTTCTCTAATGTCTGGATGGGGAAACTGAGGCAAAGTCTAGGCACTAGAGTCAGAACTGAGACAAGCTGAATGAGAGGCACAGGGGTGGGCAGAGCCCTGCGCTGCTCTCTGCGCTTCAGTGTTCCTGAGAGCTCTGGAGGGCTGGGTCCTGGTATGCCTGCAGCCTGGCTGCCCAGACGTGGCCATGCCGACGCCCTTCTATTCCCAATGGCAGGCCAGCGAGTCGGAGGAGAATGGCTCAGACAGCTTCATGCACTCCATGGACCCACAGCTGGAACGGCAGGTGGAGACCATCCGGAACCTGGTAGACTCATACATGGCCATTGTCAACAAGACAGTGCGGGACCTCATGCCCAAGACCATCATGCACCTCATGATTAACAATGTACGTGCATCGCTGCAGGGGGTGGGGGGATGGGTGCTCCCATGGGACCAGGGAGGAAGGCAATCTGAGGGAGACACTGGCCAGTCCAAGGGACCAGGTCTCAAAAGGGAAGTGATATACAGACCAGAGCTGTCCAACAGAAATATAACATGGATTTAGTCTATAATCTTACATTTTCTAATAGCCATGTTTAAAAAAAATAAGTAGTTTGGGACTATGGCACCGGCCTGTAATCCCAGTGGCTTGGGAGGCCAAGGCAGGAGGATCACAAGTTCAAAGCCAGCTTCAGCAACTTATCAAGGCTCTGAACAACTTAGTGAGACTTTCTCTCAAAATTAATTTTTTTTTTAAGGGCTGGGGATGTGGCTTGGTGGTAAAGTACCCTTGGGTTCAATCCCTAGTACCAAAAAAAAAAAAAAAAAGTGAAAAGAAAACTGGAGATATAGTACAGTGGTAGAGCTTGTGCCTGACATGCTTAAGACTCTGGGCTCCAGATTCAGTTCCCAGCAAAACATACACACACACACACACACACACACACACACACACACACGACCAAAAGAAAACAAAACTTTATATTTTAAGTCCATGATATCAAAAATATTCTTTTCAGTATGTACTCATCTAGAATATTAGCAAGATACTTTACATACTTTTCTACTAAATTTTCCAAATCCGATTCAGATATTAAACTGCCATTGGAAATGATCTAAATTTAGATTTCATGAAATTTACAATTGAAAAAGCAGATGCACATAGCCAAATTGTCCCAAACATACATAAATGTTTTCCAAGAGCAGCACCTTTTGAGAACCCCCAGACATTTTCCAGCTCCTTCATAACTTGTGGCTTAGTGAAAAACCAGGTCCCCAGGGAAGTAGAACTAAGTTTGAATCCTGGATTTGCCACAAATTCCCTGTGTGACTTTGGGAAAATAAACTACCCAATCTAAGCCTGTCTCCTTACATGTAAAGTATAGATGTTGATAATAGATTCAATGCATATACAGTGTGTAGCAACTCAATGCCTGACACGCGACAGGTGCTCCACGTGTATTTGAATAAAGAGTAAATGAGACTGGGTGTCAAAATCTCAGCCATGAATAACGCAAAACCTGTGCAGAGTAACACCTGGAGATTTTAAGGGGAACATTAACAACGTATCCCCATGCACAGACTCGCGTTTCACTCAGTCTAGGCACACATTTACAGCTGCTACCGAACAGCGCTGAAGACCGCTGAGCACCGTCTCAAGGGCTCAGAGCATTTTAAACTGTTATCTTCCTTAGTGGAGCATGAAAGTTCTTGGAAAGGCTCAAAAAAACTGAACAGGCAAGTGTGTCCTTGTGGCATACTAGGTTCTAAGTCTCTTCCCAGATCTGTGACTTTGGACAGGTGACTCTTCCGCCTTGGAGTTCACGGTCCCCTTCTGAGAAAAGTGCAGTGCAGTGGGGCAGGATATCCCCGAGGTTAGGCTCAAAGTCGCAACTGAAAACTGAATCTCGCTCCCAGTCGGGCGCACTGCCCCGGCAGGGCCTGGGGGGAAGGCAAGGCAGCACAGGCATCAGGTCCTACGCTCCTCCCTTCTTCGCCCGCAGACCAAGGAGTTCATCTTCTCAGAGCTGTTGGCCAACCTGTACTCCTGCGGGGACCAAAACACACTGATGGAGGAGTCGGCGGAGCAGGCGCAGCGGCGCGACGAGATGCTGCGCATGTATCACGCGTTGAAGGAGGCGCTCAGCATCATCGGCGACATCAACACGACCACCGTCAGCACGCCTATGCCCCCGCCCGTGGACGACTCCTGGCTGCAGGTGCAGAGCGTACCGGCCGGACGCAGGTACCAGGGCCGGCCCCCACGGCCCCAAAGCCCCCAAGCCCGGGGCCCGCGGGAGGAAGGCCGGGACCGGGCAGTGGCGCGCCCGAGTTGCCGAGGCGGCTCCCACCTGGAGCGAGGGGCGGGGCTTAGAAAGGGCGGGGCTTAACGCGGGGCGGGGCTTGCCGTGGAGCGCTGGCTGCGGGGCGGAGCCGGATCATTGGTGATGCTAGGGGCGGGGCCTAGGCTCCCTCCACCACCTTGGGGCGGGGCTTGCGTGCATGGGCGTGGCCGGCACTGGGCTGGGGCGGGGCCTCAGGCTGGGGTGGACGGCTCATCTCGGGTTCTTCTGTCCCTGTCGCCCGCAGATCGCCCACGTCCAGCCCCACGCCGCAGCGCCGAGCCCCCGCCGTGCCCCCAGCCCGGCCCGGGTCGCGGGGCCCTGCTCCTGGGCCTCCGCCTGCTGGGTCCGCCCTGGGGGGGGCGCCCCCCGTGCCCTCCAGGCCGGGGGCTTCCCCTGACCCCTTCGGCCCCCCTCCCCAGGTGCCCTCGCGCCCCAACCGCGCCCCGCCTGGGGTCCCCAGGTGAGTAGGGTCTGACTGCGGCGGGAGAGGCCGCCGGGTGGGCGTGGCCGGGTGGGAGATGAAGTCGGATTCTAGAGCAGCTGCCCGGTCGCCAGAGCCGACCCGCTGCATCCCAGGCACTCGGTCCCCAGTGCAGGAGCCACGGACGTGGGGCCAAGGGCTGGCGAAGCCAGCTGAGTCCCGCAGGTGCTCTTTTCTGGGGACGGCTGTGGGGCTCATCCCACCTGCTCCCTTCTCTCCAGCACTTGCATGGCGCTTCACTCTTTTTTCACTTCTGGCCCCCCAAACATTGCCTTGTTTCCCCTCTCTTCTCAGTTCTCCATTACGTCCTCCTTTCTCCTGGTGAGCCTCGCTCAGGCCCAGGGACCTGAACCCAGAACCTTCCTCTGTGGACCATGAGGATTGTGTTGTTACACTCAGGGCTACTTGATCCCCCGTTTTCTAGCCCTCTTTTGACTTGTCTGACCCAGGGTGGTGTCTAGCTTCTGGCCCACAGGAAGAGAGGCCAGGCTGCGACTGTGTGACCAGCAAGGTGTGTGATGTGTGTGTGGGCGTGCACACAGGTGTGAGTGTGAGTGGAACCCAGGCATGGATAGGACAGGAAGCAGGTGGGGAAGGATTTTGGAAGCCATGGGACAATCTGGTGGCCTTTCCTTTTTCCCTGCTTCTGACCCTTCCTACCTCCTCTGGACCAATGTGGTAGGGGTGGGGAAGGAGTAGGAGTAGGTATAGGCTGCCCCATTCCAGAATTCCAGAGATTTCTAGAGAAAAGGATTCTTTCCTTCCCTTGGATTTTAGTTTTGCTCCTTTTTTTTTTTTTTCCTTTTGCAGTGCTGGGGATGGAACCTAGGGCCTTACTCATGCCAGGCAGCACTGAGCCATATCCCCAGTCCTGGGCCTTCTTCATCCATGATCCTCTTTAAGGAAGTTCACTCCAATATCTCACTTAGTCTGCCCTATATCCACTGGCCACATTCTCTGAGGAAAAACAGACTAATAGCATCTGTTTCCAGATAGCTGGAGGGTGGGGCTGGAGTTCTAGCCTCCCATACCCAAATGAAGTGGGCATGGGGCCTGCTCTTTGAGGATATGATGACCAAAGCAGATGGGGTGAAGGCAAGCTGCGCGGCACTGGGCAGGAGCACTGGACTGGGAGTCTAGAAATGCTGGTTCACCCTGACCTAGTTTTAGACAAGTCATTTTCCCTCCCTGGGCCTCAGTTTCCCTTCTACTGAATGATAATTAACTTTCTGCCTTTCTCTCAGGGTTGGTGTGGGGATCAAGGGAGACAAGGGCTGTAGGGATGCCAAACGACACATGTGGCTATAGGAGCACTTTGCCAACTGCCAATGTGAGCTCAGACTCTATGGGTATTCCACCTGCCCAGGTCCCTGCTGAGGTATAACATATGAGAACTGTCAGATCAGGTACCTGCTCTAATTCCATTCTCAATGATATATGGGAAACATCTGGCAAATGATGACTCTGCCTGGGGAAGGAGCAGACTGAAGGAGCTTCTTCAAGCAGCTTGACTTTAGTGGGGAATGGGGCATGATGGAGATAAAGCTCAGGTGTAAAGAATCCAGAGGACATTGGGTTGGGAGAAGACATATGGGCAGATTTAGTGTGGACTGCACTAAGGAGAGCTGCTGGCTGGGCAGAGTACAGACAATAAGGAAAGTGTGGATAAGGAGGGGCAGGTTGGAGAACCTTCATAGAAGAGACTGACTTGGGACTCTGCTATAAGCAGTAGGGAGCCTTGGAAGGCTCTTGGACAGAGAAATGACAGCTCGGCCCTAGAAAGCAAGACTTTCCCTTGTAGAGCTGTGCAGTGGCCCTGTGAGCACATTAGGCACAAGATTGCAGGGAGCTGGTGCAAATGCCTTGTGTGCAGGCAAGCTTCTGTATTGTGACAGCCCACGCGTGTGCTTCAGTGTGCCGAGTGGCTGCATGCCCCAGATCCATGCTGCACGAGCCAACCAGCAAGGGTGTTGGGCACTGGGAGGTGGTTGGAGGGAAGTGTATGCGTGTTGTTTGTGGGCATGTGTGTTAGCGTGTGCATGCAGGGCCGTGGGGCCTCACAGCATGTGTGTGCACGCCCGGGCGTGTGCGTGTGCGTGTCCCCTGCCCCCAGGCCTGCCCCACTTGTGCGTGTGAACTGCCCTGTTGATTTCGTGCTGTCTTTCAGAATCACTATCAGTGACCCCTGAGGAATGTCAGCCACGGTAGGTACATGCTCTCGGCCTGCTGCATGAACGGTGTGTCTGACCCCACTGCACCAGCTCCATGCTGGGGGGGTGCAAGCTGGGACTCAGAGCAGGCCCCCTCCCTCTCCCTTCTGCAGCTCCAGACTCCCTCTTTCCTTTCTGTCCTCTGCCAGCTGGCTCTCTTACCTCCCTTCTTAGCGAGCCTCGGGACTCAGCACCGCTGCCCAATGCCTCCATGGACAGGCTCCCTGCCCAAAATGGCAGATGTGGGTGCTCTCTGGAGCTACCAAGAGGCCAGAGAGCTCATGGTTTATGGTGAACGGGCTGGGACCTTAGAGGAGTTGTGCACACAGTTGATCTCTGAGGAGGCTAGAGGCCTTTGAACTTCATCCTGGGCATTCCACATCCAGCCCCCAGTCTGAGCCAGTAGCTGTGGCATGGCATCCTACTCCTCCTGGCCTGGGAGCTCTGGGAACCAAGTCCTCCCCAGGGCAGGGGCTTGAGTGGACGCTGTGGTTGTTTGATTTCTGAAAGCCTGAGTGTCTTATACACACTGTCAGTCCAGATGAGGCAGGGACACAGAGCTCCCTTCCCTGCCTCCTTGTGACAGAAGGCAGTGTCCTCAGCCCCAGGTGAAGCAGCTCAGCCAGCCCTGGGTTCCTGCATCTTGGCCTGTTGCTCCTAAGGGTGACCTACACTTTTCAGCCAGGGGACAACAGTGTCTGCTAACTTGGGCGAGTCAGTCTCTGAGTTCCACCTGGCCAGGCCACAGTATGTGCCCGGTGACCCCACCTGCCACCATTCCCTGGCCACTGACTCTCACTCTTCTGCTTTTCCCCAGCAGGAAGGGCCCAGCCTCACCTACGCGACCTGCAGCCCCCCGACCAGCTGAGGCTCCCCTCTTAGACTTATAAGTCTGTGGCCACTGGCATCCGGCTGCCTGCCTCCCCTTCCCCCCGGGTCCCCTCAGAGGACTCCTGGGCTTTCCAATCACCGAGGGGCCTCCAGTGCTCCCTCACCCCTTTTAGCTTTGCCCTCCTGGTTCAAGTCTTCTTTCCAGCCTGGTGGCTGCTGTGGAGGCTAGGGGTAGAACACAGGGTAATCAGAGGTGGGGTGGCCCCACGGCCAGGCTCGTGTCTGAACTGTGGGAGCACTGCCTGGGTGGCGAGTGAAGGTTGTGTGTGTGGTGGAGCAGGGCTGCCCTGCCTGCACTAGGCTAACTGGGAGCGCTGGCCCAGCCACCTCCAGCTCCTCCATTCCATTTGCCTTCCCTTTTCTATCTGTCCATCTGTCAGTTTCCTCTTTTCCAGAAACTTGCCCACGCCCACAGCTGCGTCACCTGTCAGGGCGTGGCTGCTCCTGCCTTACCAGCTCTCTCCTTCCTTCTCTCTCTCGTTTTCTCTTGGTTCTCTCTCCAACTGCCAGCCGATCGGGTCAGGCAAGTCCGTCCCGTCCTGAGAGCCCCAGGCCCCCCTTCGACCTCTAACCAGATCCCTCCTATTCCTCGGAGACCTCCCTCTCCAAGCCTGCCTGGACAGCTGCTCTGTGACTTGACAGTGGCCCCCCACCCCGGCCCCAAAGCATCCCTTTTCATCTGTGACTTAGTCTGCCGTAGTGGTGAGCTGACACATCCAGGCGTGACGTTGGTGAAAACTTGTGTCCCTCTGTGGTATTGCTCCCGCCCTGTTCTATAAATATCTATAAATACTCTATACATATATATACATATATATGGCTGACTCAGCCGCGCCTCTAGTGTTGGGAATCAGTCACCATGCTGTCCTTGTGGAGTCGTGTGGCCCAAATACAAGGGAATGCTGTTGCCCTGATGTTCCCGGCTCCACAGTGTGCCACCTTCAGTGAGCCTCTCTGTCCTGCTCGGCCTGTGGACAGCCAGCCCCCTCAGCCATCCTTCCGTTGCCGCTCGAAGCATGGGGGCGCTGTGCTGGCAGCTGCTGGCTCTTTGAAGGCCTCCAGTCTTGCTGTCTCTCGGCTGAGAATAAAACTCATTCCTGGACGATGGGGAACCGTGTGTCCTCTGCTGGCTTGTGTTCTCTGTGGGGCTTGCGGGGAGGGGAAGGTCTGCGCACGGGCTGGGTGAAGAAGGGCCGTGGCTAGTATGCTGTAAGGAGTGTGAAGGTGGTTAAAGTACCTGGAGGTGAACTTCTCATCCTGTGAACTCGGCTGTGGCCACTAGGGGGCAGGGCCACAAACAGCCTAGAGGGAGAACCTGTGGCTGGGGTGGGCACTCTGAAGGGACAGCCAGGAGGAAGAGGCTCCCAGGTGTGGACAGGCCAGGGGATGGTAAGTCTGGACTGGAAGTTGACACCCTAAGGTGTTGCATCCTGTGACCCTTCCCCACTGTTAGATACACCTCACATCTTCACACATTAGGACAGGACCGCCCTGAGAGCCCCCATGGTGATCGCCCTGGAATCCTCCAGGCTTCACCAAGCAGGGTAGAGGGGACAGGCTTGGAGGATGGCAGACAGCCCTGCTAGGCACACTTCACGCAGTCCAGAAGCCTGCCCTCTGCTGGCAGGACCACTCCCTGCTTAGTGCTGCCAGCTGGCAGGACCCAGGACGGCAAACAGGAATCCAAGGCTGAGCGGTATGGCTAAATCCATTTATTCCGAAATAAAAAGCAAAATAAACAGGAGCTGCATCACCAGGGCACCACAACCCCATCCCTGCCTCCTTCCTTTGTCCTATGCTATCAATAAATAAGTTTTCCAATCCCAAATAATTATTAGACCCTTCTCTCCATTTGCCAGCTCCAACTATGATACAGGGGGCAGTCCTACCCCAGAATTTACAAAATGATACACAGGTACAATATGTACACTGGGCGAGGGGAGGCCCACCCCCCCCAGCAGCCTCTGCCCTGCCTGGCCTACAGTTAGCCTCAACTGTCATAAGGCCTGAGAATTCTGCCCAGTAGCCCTGCCCAAGATACTTCTGAGGATGGGAGCCCTCAGGACTGCCTGCGCCCACGCTGCCCTCGCCTAGCCTTCAGTGACCCTAAATGTTTGAAGACCCATGAGAATGCTGCCCAGCTGACCTGCCAAAGTGCCTCTAAGACGGGAGCCCTGCTGAATGGAGGACTGCCCCCGCCAGACTCTGCCCCAGCCCCGCCTACAGTGAGCCCCATCTTTTTTTTTTTTTTTTTTAATATTTTTTAGTTATCAGCGGACACAACATCTCTGTTTTGTATGTGGTGCTGAGGATCGAACCCGGGCCGCACGCATGCCAGGCGAGCGCGCTACCGCTTGAGCCACATCCCCAGCCCGAGCCCCATCTTAAGGGCTGTGAAAATGCTGCCCAACTTGCCTGCCCCAAAGTGCCTCTTGTAAGAGGAGAGAGCCCCCTAAATGAAGGTCTGCTTGGTGAGGGCAAGGGGACCACTAGAGAGCCCTGCCCCTCTAGAAAATTATGAGCCTCTGGCTCTCTTTCTGGAGCAAGAGTCCAGAAATCAAGACTCAGCCCTAGCCAAGGTGGCAAAGGGTCTGCACCTGTTTGTCCCCTGTTAGGGGTCTTAACTTGCTAGTCCTAAGGGTAAAAGGGTAACTGGGAAGGAATGGCAGGGACAGGGGGGTAAGGGACAGATGGGGGAAAAGTCCCTGGCCCCTCCTCCCCGGCCTCCGACTTAGATGACCATGATCTTAACCTCATCATTGTCGTCGGCACGGTAGAAGAAGGGGACGCAGGGGTTGGTGCCCAGGCCGAGGCGTTCCTGGGGGTTCTGGATCTTGCGCAGCAGCTGTATGATCTGCTGCGCAGTGTGGTTCTCAGGGGGAGAAGCCGCCCCAGCCTCTCCTTGTGCCGGCTCCACGCTGTCAGCAAGGCTCACCTCTTGAAGGTCTTTGGAGAGAGGAAAGGCCTCTGAGCACGGAGCAGCCCTCTGCTGCTCCTCCTGTCAGCCCGTCCTGAGGTCTCTACTCACCACCCTGCTTGTCAGTTGCTCCAAATTCCTGGGGGCTTGCTGGCTCTGGAGTGGTGGTTTCAGCAGGACTCTGGGCCGCTGCCAGAAACTTGCCCTGCCACTCGTTACGCTCCCCCACAAGCCGCAGCACCAGCTCCTGCAGCTCCAGCAACTTGACCTGAAGGGAGAGATGCTCAGTATCCCGGCCCCCGCCCAGCCTGCAGGCCCGCAGAGAAGAGATGTTCAGGGGCTCCTACCTTCATCTCCTCCTTGTCCTGCGCCAGTCGGCTGATGTACTCCTCCTTCTCTCGGTGGCGCTCCTTCAGCACTGCCCTCTGATTTTGGTAGAGGGCAATATACTCTCCTGCAGGGAGGGCAGGGCACAGGACTCAGATGCTGGGGCTCCCCCAACAGGCCCCTATGCAACCCCCACTGCCTTGGGCCCCAGCTGGGCTCACCGATGGTATCCGTCTCTCCAGAGAGCTGGATGCAGCGATGTTCCAGTTCCTCCACCCGCTCCTTGAGCTCCACCTTCTCCTGCATGACCTCCAGGAAGCGGCTCTGAGGCCAAAATAGCAGGGTCAAGACTCAGGAGGGACCTGTCCTGTATCTACACTTCCTCTGTTGGGAAAGGCTCACTCACCTGCAGCTTCTCCATGGCCATCTGTAGAGCCTGGGTGCTCTCCCCAGACACACAATTGTCCCCACTCCTGGGGACCAGGGCTTGCTCTGTGGGCTCACTCTGGGATGTGGCTTCCAGATAAGCCAGGCGCCGGCAGCGTGTCTGCTGCTCCCTCAGCTGCCTGCGCAGCCGTGCCTTCTCTTCCTCGGCATTGGCTAGAGCCGCATTAAAAAATACCACCTAGAGGCAGACATGTCCTTTTTATTGAAAAAATGCTCGGGACAAACCAGGGAGCAGAGAGCAGAGCAGAGCAGCCCTCCCCTGGGCCTCAGTGGGTCACTATTTTTCCTAGGGGGGCACGTATCCAATCCCTGTCTCCACGGGAGGTGTGGGTGTTGGCGGAAATGGGAGTGGGAAAAACCAAGGTATCAGGACATCCAGAGGGACCACAGAGGGAGGCAGAAAAGGTGAGCTGGGGAAGGGACAGGAGAGCACAGCTCACCATGGCCTCTCGGCTGTCCAGGTCCTCTGGGATGGTCAAACTGGGCCGAGAAGCTGCCTCCTCCTTTTCTTCCTCGTCCATTTCATCTTCTACTGCAGACAGCCAGAGGGATCCCTCAGACAACCCAAGGGAAGGCCCAGGAAAAAAAGGGTCCACTTCTGCCCCCTCACTGTGTACCCCTGGGCCAGCCTCCCCAGAGATTAACAGCACGTTCCGAAGTCTTCCTCTAACTCCTCAACTCTGTTCCACCACAGTCCCTCTTCAGGCTCCCCTCCTCAGGATGGTTTCACTCACCTTCCCCAGGGAGAGCCAGGAGGCTCAGCTGGGCCTGTAGCTGTTGGTTTTGCTGACTGGTGGCTTCTAGGCGCTCCTACGGGATTGGGAAGAGAGTGAGAAGGCACAGAATGGCCACGTCCTCCACTTAGGGGCCCGGCCTCAGCAGCCCCCTCACCTGGGTCTCCTGCAACTCCTGGCGGGCCATCTCCACTGCCATCTTGCCCTGCACCTCCTCATGCTGCAGCCGGTCCATAAGCTGAGTCTGCAGCAGAACCTGCTTGTGCAGCGCCTCCTTCTCGGAGGTCAGCTGCTGATAGGCAGCCACGTGCTGTTGATAGGCTGCCACGTATTGATGCAGGTGAGACAGGTACTGGTCTCGCTGCTGTTGCAGACCCTGAGCCTCCTGGCTCTTCAGCTCCACCTGTGGGAAGGCCCTGGGTGTAAGGACAAGTGTGACTTGCTTCCAGTTCTTGATCCCAGCCCATAAGTGACGGTGGTGGTTGGTGGTGGAGGGTAACAGAGCCCCATGCCTCCAACACTTAGCCTCACGCTTTGTAACCATCTTTCCCCACCACCGGAACTTCAGGCCACAGATGTGGAAAAGCAAAGAGAGCCACACACCTATTAAGTGCACCCTACTAGTGCCCAGTAACTGAAGCTAAAGAAACCAGGGTTAGCTGTGTGAAGCAATAAAGCCTCCCATCATGGCTGTCTCTTCCCCTACAGTGAGGGCACATGGGGCAAGGGTTACCGTCTCCGTTAGCTCTCCCAGCTTCTCCTGCAGCTGACCCAACTTCTTGGCCAGCTCCTTCTTGATGTGCTGCTCTGACTGCAGCGCACTGGTGATCTCCATGTTCTCATTCGTCTGAACAGAAAGCAGGAATCAGTGCCATACAATGCAGCTAGAGACCCCAGGGTGTCCACCTGCCACAGTCAAAGAGTTATCCTTCCCCGCACAGACACCTGAGCGAGGCCTTTAGCTTGCAGGGTGCTTCACAGCCACCATGGGGGGCGGGGTGGGGTGAAGGCCAAGACAGAAAGGCCCAGAAGGACTTGATGGGGAAGGCCTGTGAGCCCATGGGCCACGCACCAGCCTCACAAAGCCGTTCTGCAGCTCCGCCAGCTGCTCCTTGAGCTCGCGGTTCTGGGAGAGCGCGCGGCTGATGGTGGTGCGGTCGTTCTGCATGCTCTCCAGAATCTGCTTGCGCTCCTGCTCGCCCCAGAGCTCCGCAGCACGCTCGAGCTCCAGCAGCCGCTCCTCCTGCTGCCGATTCAGGCGACTCAGACTATTGTTATCCTGCACCTGGGCATGGAGCTGTCCAGCCAGGTTCTCCAGTTCCTTTTGCAGCTGCTCCACATCTGCCTGCAGCTGCTGCTCTGCCTCTGAGGGCCCGGGTGGGGGCTCCACGGGTGGGGGCTCCACGGGCGGGGGCTCCACTGAGAAAGGAAGCACACAATAAGGGACTTGGACCTCTGGCTTTTCAGAACCCTCTTCGTGGGTCCGCAGCTCTTAATTCAGGCTCCTCACTTCAAACCTTGCCTTCCTAATAGTTCCTCATGCCTAGATGATGGTCAATCCTTCAAGTCATTTCCCAATATAGTTCCTTACACTGCCATGCTCAGGTCAACTGTGGGGGACTGGCAGTGGGCACACCATCCCTCTCTGAAGATGGAAACACACTGCTGCTCAGAGAGGTGATAAGATTTGCCATCCATCTCCTGGCACAGACCCCTTTCCCTCTGCCACAGTGTCCTTGAAATCACTCCTCTCCCTGGGGTAGTCTAAGCCACCCCCAAGTCCTCACACACTCCGGGCTCCAGGTGACCCTCGTCCCCACTCACCCATCTGGCTCTTCAGTTCTGCCAAGTTGGTCTCCAACTCCTGAACCCGACTCTCACTCTGTTCTTTCTCCTCCCTCAATGTGCGCAGCTGCCTCAGGCACAGGGGGAAAGAGCAGAGAGAGGGAGGGCATGGAGGACCCTGGCCCCGACTCCCTCTCTGCCCCCACCTCCAAAAATCCAGAACACGGACCCCTCTCCTGGTTGCACTCCACAGCAGGACACACCAGGGAAACCCAGCAAGCCATCTGAGGTCAGGCCTCACCTGCTCTGACATCTGCTGCATCCTCTGCTGCCACATGGCGTTATCTCCTTTCAGGTTCTCTGCATAGTGGTCTCTCTCCACCTGCAGTTGTTTCAGTAACTCCATCAGCTAACAAGAATGAGCACAGAAATTAGGAAGGACTGTCACTGGTTGTTACCTGCTCATGGCCACCTGGAGCCATCTTCCTCCCATATCCCTCCCTCTGCAAAGCCTACCTGCCCCACATGTTTCTCCAGCTGTGCCCGCTCCTCTACGACCTGCTGTAACTGCTGGTTACTATCAGGGGCTTCAGACCGGCTAGAGAACTGAAGTGGGGAAAGTGAGAAGTTTAGATCTGGGGAGCCCAGGTGTTCCACATGATGCCTCCACAGGGTGTGAACTAGATCAGTGTACGACTCAGGGTCATTACCACATAATAAAAGTGCTGGCTGAACCCCCAGGAGAGGGAACAGACTACTGGGTAACCACATAGAGGAAATCTACAACACGATGGTGTTCAACCAAGATGATTTAAAAACAAAAATTTAAAAAGCCATATCATTGAGATTCTGATTCCACAGGTCTGGGCAGGGCTCCCATTTGTGGATTTTAACCATCTCTGGAAGATTCTATGGCAGGACCAGATAAGAACCCAAATTTTCCAGCTCTTGGCTAGAGGCCACCCTGACAACCGCACGGAGCCAGTGCTCGGGCTGCTGGGGCTGCTGCCTCACTTGTTGCAGCAGCAGCTCAGACATCTCCAGCTTCTTTTGGAGCTCCTCCGCCCCCAGCTGCATAGCTGCTTTCTCTGCCAGCACCACACGGAGCTTCTCTTCCAATTCTGAGTTCTGCTGCTTCAGGTCCTCGTTATTTATGCTGTAATCAGAGGTAGCACAGTAAGGAATGCACCAAGAACAGGAAGAGAAATTTCGGTGACCAACCCATTGCCCTTGCCACACAACCACAGAACCATGGCATTAGAAGGGACTCCAGGAATCAGGAGTCACAGGTGACAGACCACAGAGAAGATACGAGTTGCCTGAGGCTGCCCCAGGAATGAAGCAGAGGCTGGGACTACAGTTTGGCTTTGGACACATCCAAGCCTATAAAACCTCCTCCCCATGTTCACCTCCCACCCCCTCCCCCACAATCTCACTAAAGTCCTGGACTGCCCATTCTCCTTCCCCTTCCTACTTGTTCTTGTACAACTCCAGCCTGAGGGCATCTCTCTCTTTGGTTAGCTCCTTGTTGTGCTGCAAATACAGAAAACAAAGTCAGGATCTGGCAGGCCAAAGAGGCAGCCAGCACTCTAACCACAATAACTATTCCAGAGTGACACATCCTCACCCTCAATCACACTTCACAGTTTTCCAAGGCATTGCTAAGCCCAGGGTTCGTTTATGTTTTCATGAGTGTTTGCTTTGATTTGTGTGATAGGGAGTATCCCAAGACGTTATCCCTGCTGGTATTTAATTCCTGGGCTCAAATGATTATTCTGCTCCTCTGTACTTGGGACTAAAGGTGTACCACCAAACTCGGCCTTGATTTGTTGTTTTCCTGGTGCAGGCAACAAAACCCAGGGCCCAAAGCATGCTAGGCAAGTGCTCTATCACTGAAATACATCCCAAGCCCTCTTGTTTGCTTTGACTTTTATTTATCTGTTTGTTTATTTTTTGGTGTTGGGGATTGAACCCAGGGGTGCTTTATCATTGAGGTACATTTCTAGCCTTTTTTATTTTTTTAATTTTGAGACAGGGTCTCACAAAGAGGTTGGCATTGAACTTGTAATTCTCCTGCCTCAACTCCCCAAGGTGCTGAGATCACAGGAGATCACCAGATCACCACCCTGCTTGACTACTCATTTGTTTTGAATAAGAACTCAGTAAGGCTCGGCATGGTGGCACACGCCTATAAGCCCAACAGTTTGGGAGGGTGAGGCAGGAAGATCGCGAGTTCAAAGTCAGCCTCAGCAAAAGGGAGGCACTAAGTAAATCAGTGAAAATCTGTCCCTAAATAAAATATAAAATAGGGCTGGGGATGTGGCTCAGTGGTTGAGTGCCCTCGAGTTCAATCCCCAGTACCAAAAAAAAAAAAAAGAACTCAATAAGGGTAGAAGAGATAGGGGAAAAAGATCTAGCAGATAAAAGATCTACAATGTATCTAATACTGGTGGTTACTGTTATTACTACTAGCTGTAATTATCTATACTAAGTGCTTCGCCAGGCATCATGCTAATGATCCCACTTTATCTTTATAACCACCATATGAGGCAGTTACTGGTTATCTCCATTTTGTAGGTGAAACACAGCCTGTAAGAAGCTAAGTGGCCTGTCTGGGATCACTTATGCAGAGCTCAAATTTGAACATCCTGGTCCCCACACAGGGATGGGGGTATAGTTAGAAGAAAGGAAGTTAAATCTGTTGTTCACAATTTGATTGGATGGTACATTCACATAGTCCAAAACGCAGAAGGTACAGAAGTGAAATGTCACTAGGTGTGGGGACATACACCTATAATCCCAGACTTGGGAGGCTGAGGCAGGAGGATTACAAGTACAAAGCCAGCCTCAGCAAGGACCTAAGCAACTTACTGAGACCCTGAGTCAAAAAATAAAAAAAGCTAGGGATGTGAACCCCTGGGTTCAATCCCCAGTACCTGCCCCCCCCACAAAAAAAGAAGTGATATATGTCTTAGCCACCCTGTTCCTCTCCCTGAGTTTATGTATTCCAGACATGTTTTATGTATATTACACACATGCCCCCTCTCTCTCCACAAACAGAAACATACTAAGTTCTTGGGAACCTTCACAGCCCATGCATCATATATCCCCTTCTCCTAGCACCTGGCAGAGGCCACAGCAGGCTAAGGGCATGATGGGCTTCCCACCCTCAGGGCTCCATATCCAGTGCTCACTGTGCAGAGCACCTGACTCATCCCCAGGCTTCCACTACCAACCACACCACACAAAGCAGCAAGAAACGGCCCATGCTGCATTCTGAGCAGCAAGATGCTCCATCCGCAGAAGGGCCCTTATGCTCACTCCTGCACTGGAAAGGTTAGGCTGCTGGTGGTGGGGCAGAAGGCTGGGCTCACCCTGTCTGCCTTCTTTTGCTGTGTGGAAACAGCAGACAGAGTCCGTTCCAGCTCTCCCACACGCTGTCGGGAAGACTGCAGACGGCCAGCAAGACCCTCAGACTCTCCTGGAATGAGAGGTCGAGATGAAGCCTCAAGAAATTACCCACAGGCCCGCCAAAGTGTCAGACTGAAGGTTGAAGAGGTCCCCGGACTCCCACCTGCTTTCTGCCTGGCTGCGTGCTGAGTATGAGCCAGGGCTGTCTGTAATTCTGCTTTCTCAGACACCAGAATTCCTATGGTCTGGATGTGAACCTTTCAGAGAATAACCAAAACAAGTGCTGAGGAGGAGGAAAGAGGTGTTTTCCAGGAAACATAAGGGACACATGGCACTGTCCACTCACCTGCAACTGTTCCCTTAGAGCTCCCTGCTCCTTTGCCAACTTCTCTTGACACGCCTTTTTCTCCTAGAGGCAGAGGAAGAAGCAGCTCTTACTGGGGGAGGCAGAGATGGAACAGCAAAGACCATGCCCCAGAGAACCTCAGTGGCCCAGGCAGGCCCACAAATGAGACCTGAGTATGAGGTACCCTGAGTGGGACAGGGTGGGCCATGGAGGGATGGGCAGTGAGCCTTATCCAGGCTAGGAGTGGGTAGGACAAGACTGCGGCCTCTACCTGAGTCCTACCCCAATCCCAGGAGCCATGCAAGAAGCAAACACAGAAATCACATTACTTTTTCCAGTTGATCCAGAGTGTCTTGGTTCTGCTGTTTCTGTGGGGAAAAAGTCAAAGGAAGGTAATTGGGGTTGATCCCTTTTATGCCACTCTCCAGATCAGGATGGGGCAGGCAAGTGCCAGGGATGGGTCTAAAAGAAGTTGTCAGATCCCATGGGGACATCAACTAATTCAAGCTCCCAAAGAAAGAGAATTTGGGTGTTGACTGGTGTTCGCTCACAGCTATGCATGGGAGGGGCTGAATCTGAGTTCTCTTTAAAGGACAATACCATAAATCTCCAGAAATGGAGTTGGAGAAACAAAGACTACCCCCTGCAGCTTGTGACTCAGGAGGGTGCGTTCCCTCGGCAACTGAGCACATCCTATGGGCCAGGTAAAATTCTGAACAGTAGGGCTTTAGGAAGAAGAAGGATGGACAAAGACCCCTCTTCTCCTTGGTGCTTATATTCCAATGAGCCTTTAAGTCTATAATGCTCAGAGCTGAAAGGGACCTTTGATTTCCTTTAATTCTACCTCTGTGGGAAACTCAAGCTCAGGGAGAAGTGGTTAGTCCAAAATCAAAGAGAGCAAATTAAGGACTGAACCAGGGCAGGATGCGGGGCTCCTGACAGCCATTTAGGCTTAGGCTCCTCCTGGAGCGACAACCTCAGGGCAAGTGGGGCAAGGACTCAAGGAATGGTCTTGAGGAGAGAGAGGACACAGAGAGGGAAGCAAAAGAAAGAGCCATGCGGAATGCTCTATGCTCTGAGGTCTCTCCAGCTGAGACCTAGGCCCCCCAGCACCCCATTCCCCTTGGCACCAGGGGCCCCCAGCCCCTTACTGCAGAGCCCCAAGGGAAACTGGAGCCCAGGATTGGCAGCATGAAACCAGGGGATCCCACTGGACTCTTACCAATTCCTCTATCTTGCTACTGAGTTGTTTGTTTGTTAGATAGCTGGAGTCCAGGGCTACTGCTAGCTCTTGGTACCGGCTCTGAGGCGCATGCAGAGAGGAGGAGTTGGAGGAGGGTTGGGGGAAGAGGTAGAGAGAGCATCATTAGGGTTGGGGGGTGTGTGGACTGTCTCAGCTGGCAGCAGGGCACCCAGGCCCCACTGTGGGAGAAGATAGGAGCTGGCCTGCAGGGTCCACTGGGCCAGGGGCCAGGGTCACTCACCTCCAGATCCTTCATGTTAGCAGATGATGAGAGGCCTTCTCCATTGATGTATGACGTAGACTAGAAGAGATGAGAGGTCACATGGAGATGCTCATTTCCTCTCAATGTCTAAGCCCTGACTTCCTTTCTTCCCTTTCAACTAGCAAAATCTTCCCTGGCCATGTTGGACCCCTATTCCCATAACCCCTTTGTGCCAACTTCTCAGGGTTCCTACGCCCCCATCAGGCTTCCCCCTTCCAAGCAGCTCTCATCTGTGTTTTTTGCACCTGAATAAATGATGGCATTAAACATATATATCCAGTCCCTTATCTGAACTTCTCCTCCCCACCTCTGCTCCCTTATGGACCCTAATTTCTTGGGTACCTCAGACACAAGACCATTGAGCTGTTGAGAAAGTTGTCGCAGGCTCTCAGTTGATGAGAAAGTCCTAGAGATGGAGACACAGGGTCAGGGGTAGAGATGGCTCCATGGGAAAAAGTTCATGGGTGGTGGCCATCCCTGACTCCTGTGGCCTAGGGTCTGCTGCCCCAGTAGGAGATACTCACTTTGTTTCATCCATAATATTAGGACCAATGTCGGCATCATGGTTCTGTTTGGGAAGAAACACATGATGTGGTCATTCAACTTCTAGTAAAAATCACCCAGGGACAGGGTGAGCCAACCTCATTCCAATAACTTTCCATCTCCCCAAACCTCAAAGAAAAGCTGGGTCTTGGCCTCCCCATCCCAGTCCCCAGGAAGAGCACCTGGCTCTAGAGACCAAGCTACTTGAAGAGAAGAGAGTCCGTATGAGCATTATCCTTTGGGAAGAGGATGAGTAAGCACACAGGAAGATAGTGGGAAAAAGGGAAAGGAACAAACCTGAGGTAACTCCAGGCTAGGGAGAGTAGAACCTGGGGAAGGGACAGGGCCAAGTGACACGCTGTCATCAGCAGCTGGTGGTGCAGGAGCAGTGTGGTCTTTGGGTGCCTGTCACAGAACAGGGGGAGGGGGTCAGGGGCCATATAGGAGAGAACCTGCTTCATTGCTATGGACACAAGGGTGCAGAGCAGGCAGGACATTGTTGCTGCAGTCAGAGGGACAGTCATATGTGCTGGGAGCATCTGGGGGTATAGATACCATTAGCCCAGGCTTCAGACTGCTTGGCAGCATTTCAGCCAGCCAAAGATCAAAGCAGGGGCTGCATGACCCCCTTCCTAAATACCTGAGGACCTTGTTCTCCCTGGGGCTCAGCAAAAGGTGGTACAGGCTTGGGCCAATGGCAGCCACAGCAGGTGGAAGGAAAGTGTGCCCAAGTCAGGGAGAAGAAATGCACTGTTCTTCTAGAGAATTACTGTGACCCTAACTCTGGGATCCTGCTGGGCAGAGACTATGGGTGATGGACTTGGTATCATAGTCCACTCCCTTCACCATAACCTAGTTCTACTAGAAATCATTGTCTCCATTATTCCCCATTTCTGGAGACACCACTATCTCTACTCAGGGGACTGCAATCCCATCTCTGCATTCCTAGAGGAGAAAACCTCTGTGGGAACCAGTTATTGATGCAGCGAGGCTTTGAAACACAGTAGGTCTTCACCTCCACAACAGAGGGGTAACAGGATGGGTGCACAATCTCAGAACACTAGCACAGACTAGGATTGTTCTGAAGAGAAAACAACTCCCTATGTGGCTGGCCCCTCACTAGGGCAAACACCAGACACACAGCTGCAGGACTTATTGAGGCTCCCACCTCACATGCCACTTTATATCCTCCAAGTTGACAAAGTGAGTCATAGCACCTGGGTAGACCTGACCGCCTGGGTGGGAACAGCTATGATGACTGGAAAACTCTTCAACCCGTCATCCCTCTCCCTATGCCCAGTTCCAAAAGGATCTGGCTCTGTCTTAGCTCTATTGCTCTGGCTTGGCAGATGTCCTTGGACAAGTTAGCTAAACAGAAAGTTCCAATACAATATCCGATGGAGGCCAATGCCTAGCCCTGTGTAACCAGACCATGCCCCTGGACTGAGCTACCTGCATTCCTGAAAGGTCTTCTATGACTTCATAATGACCTCATAATGCTGACCATGACCCTTCCGTTCCCTCTGCCTCCCCACTCTCCATGTGCACGAATGTTACTCACCTTTAATCTTCAAAGTGACCTCAAAGTGGCCACCTCCTCCATCCTTGAATCCATTCAGAACCAATTTCCCCTCACTTAAGTATTTGGGATGGTGCCACATTCTCCCTAGCTTCTCTCAGAAGCCTCTCCTCCCTATGCCTGCATCCATCCTATCTTGTGTCTGTTTTCGCCTCTGTTTAACAAAGTGCCTGTGCTTTGAAGGGCCAAATGAATATGGCCAGGTGTCCTCTGATTTTTAAGAGAGATTAGGGGCAGAGTTTTCTGGTCATTCATCTGTTGGTTAACCTCACATCCTTTTCAGTTAGTTGATCTGAAAAAAATAGCCTCAATCCTTGCAACTATAATGCAAACTCACTTTTTCTTAACCTTACATTCCCAAACTTCAAACCCAATGAAGTAATCAATTCAAGAAGATCACAAACTTTTAAGGTCTAATGATCTTTTAGGGATGGACACACAGAGGACAAGACCTAAAAAGTTTTGCTGTTGTTTTGTTTTTTAATCTCTCCCAGTCTGAAAGCACCACACTGGGCATTCAAAAGCTCAAGCTCCACACACCTTCTCTCAAAGTTATTCCCAAATTAGTTTTAGTCTTCAAGGTATGTTTCACCTTCTCCAAGATGATAAAAGATGTGGGGAAGGAAAAAAGCCCAATCAACAAAGCAAGTGAAGAAGCAGATGTAAGCAGGCTGAGGGTTAATGGCAGCAACATAAAATAAGCCAGAGGCAAATGATCCCCAAACCAGAGAAGCCTCAGAGGCATGCACAGCTGGGAGAGAGGAAGCCAAAGGGTGGTCTCGGCACTGCCTCACCTTCCACTTGTCCAATGGGGGGAGCGCTACCCCATTGGAATGGTTAAGGTCGGACACCAGCACCTTCAGAATGTCCTGAATCTACAGGAGGTGAAAAGGGAAAAACAAGGGTGGGGGGAAAGAAAGAAGTGGCTTAGAGAGAGGCAAGAAAGTCAAGGGAAGGGAGAAGTTGGTTTAGGAAAATGAAATGCTGAAGAAGAGCAAAGGAGACCAATACCAGGGCCTGTGCCATCCTTCCAAAAAGCCACTTGCTGCCTTGCCAGAGCTAGCAATCAAAGTAAACAAATAGTAAAATTCCGAGTGATGTAGTCAAGTTACCTGACCAGTGCAAGTCTTAATATGCACATGAGACCCTCTCCTCAGGCTTAGGATGCAGGGCGGAATCTGGAAGAGCTCCAGACGCCCATCTCCATTTCAAAAACCAGACTCCCAAGTAAGGGTTCACTAGAACACAGGGAGCTAGAGCTAAAAATTAAGTTTGAAAAACAATGATTTAATCCAACCATATCATCTTACAGATAAGGAAACTGAGACCCTGGAAGAAAATAATTTTCTGAGGTCACCCAGCAAGCTAATAGCAAAAACAGACTCAAAATTCAGACATTCTTCCAATCCTGGAGCCTGGGGCTCTCCTTGCCACACCCTGGGGCTCTTGCAGTGATGCATCCTAAAAGAAGAGCCTGATGGCAAGCAGCTGTTCTCAATTGCCTGGCTTCCCCCTGGCCCACAAGGCTGAGGAAACCAAATAGCAACTACCATTTATTGAATGTTTACTCCAAACCTGACTCTCTATTAGGAAATAAACATAAAAACAATAAATCTCATTTAAGCTTCATAAGTGTACATAAAAACTATTATATTTTTTTTTTCAGTGCTGAGGATTGAACCCAGGGGCCTCGTACAACTGAGACACCCCCAGCTCTCAAAAACCAAAATTCTTTTTTTATAATGTTTTTGGAGTTTTAGACGGACAACATGTCTTTATTTTTATGTGGGGTTAAGGATCAAACCCAGTGCCTCACATATGTAGGCAAGCACTCTGCCACTGAGCTACCACCCCAGCCCCTCAAATCCAGAGTTCTTTTTTTTAATTTTTTTGTAGTTGTAGATGGACAGCATACCTTTATTTTATTTGTTTATTTTTATGTGGTGCTGAGGATTGAACCCAGTGCCTCACACATGCTAGGCAAGTGCTCTGCCACTGAACTAGAGCCCCAGCCCTCAAACCCAAAATTCTTAACCAATACCTGACACTTCTTCAATCTTAACCATTACCCTTTTTGCCCTTTGAACCCCCAATCCCTGGGAGGCTGACCAGCTAAAACTCACATCCTCAGGTGAATGACAACCACCAGCAGTGGTTGTCTCAGGGCTACTGCCATTTTTTATCTTTTTTTTCTTCTTTGCTCCTGCAGGAACACCAGGACTGTTCTTCTGCTGATACTCTCTCAGCTGTGAAAAGGAGAAGCAGTGACACTCATGAGAATGAGCCCCTATATTCACATCTTCCTCTATAATTTTTATAAAATATTCTTATGTGTACCATCTGATGTAATGTCATCAACAATGTCACAAGGTGTTTCAATGATTAAGGACTGAAAATATGGACTACAAACATGAAGTTTTTTATAAAGACAATAATGGAGTTCAAGTTCAATCTTCTGATTCCCAGCTCTGGAGTTCGCCATAAAGCAGCAGCTCCCAGGGGCAAGCCAGAGGTAGGGGTGGATAAGTAAATATTAAGTAAGCAGGAACTGTACACTGGGCAGTTCAGAAGCCAAACATTGGAGTCCTGCTTATACCTCTGTTAAAGCTGCACACCAGTACTTCCCAAAGTTTTACAAATCAACATATCCTAACAGAAGGCAGTAAAGACACAGCCCCAGCGAATCTGGCAACAGAGCACACCCAAATATCATTTCAGAGAGGTCTATTACAATCTTAAAAATCTATACAAATGTCATCTCTCTATATATTAATGTCTAATCGCTCTCAAGAAAATAAAATGATGCTTCAGAGAGATGCCTCACATTTATTATCCCAGAGCACTCCGCACCCCAAGTTGTGAAGATGAATTGGGGAAGATGCAAACTGTGAAGCTCAGTTCCCAGGACCAGTTCCACATTAGACAAACAGACCTCACTCCAGCAAACACTGAATGAAGGGCACCCTGGTCCCAGAATCTCAGCGAATTCGAATGTAAAGATGTCAGGAAAAAAAAATTTTTTTAAGCCACTCTGGAAGGTAGACACCTGGGAGAAAAATCCCAGGTTTAGGAAGAACCCAAACCTGTTCTTCCATGGTCATCGGGAGATACTGTCAACGTTTTTATTAGCTCATTGGTGAAGTGTGTAGGCTTTCTGAGTTATCACTGTGTGAGTTGGAAGTAAGGAAGCCTAAAACCTCTCAGCACTAGGTCCCACAGACCTGAGAGTTCCCTTCCAGGTGGAAATCTGTGCCCAGACCAGACAAGCCCAAAGGGAATGAAGACACTTAGGGGACCAGGTCGGAAGATCACAGGCCGAGCTCGCGGTGGTAATGACAGTTCAGAGGGGGGCTGTGACGTAACTACATTCCACTCCTCCCTACCGACGCCCGAGTCGCTACTCCACGGTGGGGGAGGGGAGCGCAGGGCTGGGACCGAGGTCCTTAACGACCAGGGAGCCCAGGGAGATCCAATTTGGGGCGGCAGGAAGCCGGGGCCGCGCCTGGAGCGGAGAGCCCTGGAGTCACCGGCCAAAGTCACCCAGGGGCGACTGGCGAGGGCGGGGGCTGGGCTGTTGAGGGGGCGGGGCTGGCTGAGAAGACTTTAGTAGGGGGAGCTGAGGGGCGCCCAGGGGCTCGCCCCGTGTGCCTCAGGAATGGCACAGACTCTGGCCACTGTCCGGCCGTCGGAAGGACTCGGTCTGTCTGGCTCGAGGGGCCGCGACCCGGCGCGTTTTACCTTTTTCTTGGCCGCGGCCAATTTGCTCTGTCTGGTCTCTTCCGACATACCGGGGCGGGGAGGGGAAGTGGGGGGGGCCACGTCACCAAGATCCCAGCATCCAACGCGAAATTGCTTCCGGTAGCTAAAGCGGCACGAAGCGAAACAACCTGGGGAGGCGTATCCAGGGCGGTTCTAGGCGTCCGTGGTGGGCGTGGCCTAAATTCTCCAAGCTGATTGGTTAACAAGAAATATGACTGGGAGAGGGGCGTGGCCAGGCCACCGCGAGCCGCGGTGGGCGGGTGGAGTCACAAAGAAAGCTGCGCGCGCGCGCAGCCGCTGTCCCCGCCCACTCCGGGAAGGGGCGGGGACTGCGCTCGCTGGGTGCGCGCGCAGCTTTTCGTGCGACTGTTCCTGGCTGCGGCCGCCGAATTCTTTTCATCCCGAGCACCTGAGGCGTCATTCTCCAGTCCTCGCCCTGGATCCTCCTGCACCACAGAACCTCCCGGCCCGGGGGCCTCGGACCCCGGGGCTCAGGAGGTGGGTGAGGAACTGGCATTAGTCCCTTTCCTGATTCCTTGTAGCTCCTCCCCGGACTTCCAGAAATCCCCTTCAGCACCCCCCACCCAGCCCTCCTAGCACTCTCTTTCCCACAACCCCTCCTTCCTCGAGGGTCCCGGCCCTGATTCCGGGAGTGTAGCTCCCGGCTGCACCGGTCCGGTCACCCTTACTTCCCAACTGCTGCTCCTCCTGCATCCGCGGTTCCCGGTTCCTTTCCAAGCGGCTCGCGGTCCCACCAAGCCTTTTCCCTCGGCCTTCTCTCTAGGACTGAACCCGGACAGAACCGAAGTTCCCGCGGGGCCTTCCGATCCCCTGTGAGTATATCGGTGCCCCACCCTCCTCTCCATCCCACTGCAGCCCACGCTTCAACGACTTGTCCCAGCGGGATCTGTTCTGCTGAAAAATCCCAAGTCACTTCGCAGTCCCTTCCCTTCCTCCTGCCCTCCAGTCTTCAAAGGGCTGTGCTGGCCTCCCCCTCCTGCCTCAGCTGCTTTTTCCCCTCCCTTACTCCAGTCCTTCTGCTAAGGTATTTCCCTTCACCCAGCCCCGCTTTTAATCTTCCCCCCAGCTCTTGATGTTCGTGCGGTCCACTCTTTTAGCTTCTAATCTCCTTTTCAAAAACATCCTCCTCCTTTACTCTGATTACCCATGATGGGGTTTCCATCACCCCTCTCAATTAGATCATGAAAGTCTTGGTATTTGTTCATTGATGAAGCTCCTGCCCTTAACTGGGCACCTGGGATGCTCTGCCAACCAATTTCTTCCCTCCAAGAGCCACAGGATGAGGAGGAAACAGACTAAAAAATTCTAGGATAGTATGAGCCTGGTTTGAAGAGCGGGAGCCCAGACTTTAGTTGTGCAAGGAAGCCTCCCTAGAAATGGTGAGGCTGAAGGTGAGACCTAACGGATAAGTGGCAGTAAGCCCAAATGACAGGGTGGGAAACCACAATCTGTGAAAAGCATCAGGTTGTATGATATTTTCTCCCAGGGAAACAGTGTGGACTGCCTTTGACCTCCCTGTATCCTCATTGGATTCCAAATCATGCCTTGCTTGTTCTCTGAATTCATTCCTTCCCTTTTTATTTATTTTTTTAAACATTTTTTTTTTAGAAGTAAAAAAGTTGGACACAACCCTTTATTTATTTATTTTTATGTGTGCTGAGGATCAAAACCAGGACCTCGGGCCTGCTAGATGAGCACTGTACCCCTGAGCCACAATCCCAGCCCATCATTCTTTCCCTTTTTAAAAACAAGCCTTTGCTGGGTGCTGTGGCCCATGCCTTGTAGTCCTAGTGGCTTGGGAGGCTGAGGCAGGACTGAAAGTTCAAGGCCAGTCTCAGCAATTTAGCAAGATCCTGTCTCTACATAAAATATAAAAAGGCCTGGGAGAGCTGGGATTGTGGCTCAGCAGTAGAACGCTCACCTACCGTGTGTGAGGCCCTGGGTTCAATCCTCGGCATCACATAGAAATGAATGTTCAACTGCAACTAAAAAATATTTTTTAAAAAGGGGGGGGGGCCTGGGGTTGTGGCTCAGTGGTTAGGAGCCCCTGGTTTCAATCCCTGTTATATTAGTTAATTAATTAATTAAAAAAGGATTCATGGGACTGGAGATGTAGCTCAGTGTAGTGTGCTTGTCTAGCATGCACGAGTCCCTGGATTCCATCCTCAACACCACAAAACAAAATAAGACTTTAATTTAAAAAAAAAAGTTTAGACATGGGGTTCTCACTGTGTTGCCCAGGCTGGCGTCCAGCTTGGGTTAAGCAACCTCCTCCTGCCTCAATCTCCCATGCACTGGGTCTTCAGGCTTGCATTACCATGCAGGGATGTAAGAAGGCTTTATTGAGCACTTTATTCCAATTAGCTTACTCTAATATATCTCCTAAGTCCTTCCGGTAACTTTTGAGGCAGATACTTTATCATCCCCATTTTTGACCTGAGGTCTCTGAGTGCCAGAGACAAAGTCTCACAGGCAGAGCTGATGAGTTTGAACTGCAGCAGTCTCCTCCTACAGCCTGAGTGAACCCTCAGCTTTGTCTCCTTCCTCTGTTTTTCTTTGCCTTCTTGACTGGCCCCTCTGCCTCCTGCCGCTCCTTTTATAATATGGAGTGTATCAAGGATTGAACCCAGAGGTGCTCTATCACTGAGCTACATCTCCAGCCCCTGTAATTGTTATTTTGAGATAGGATCTTGCTAAGTTGCCGAAAAAACCTGCAGTCTCCTACCTCAACCCCCATTATAGGTATGTGTCACTGTGCCTGGCTCTGAGTAGTTTCTCCCTTCTCTCTCTGCTGTTCTTTTTCTGCACACTCCCTCAGAAATTTCTGTCCTGTGTTTCCAACTTGCCCCAGTGCACATGACTCTCTAACCCTTACTTTCTGTGGACACTTAGAGCTGCCTACAGAGTATCTTTGTCTTCCTATTTATCCAGTCTGAAACTGCTGTCCTGTTAGACACTCCCTTAGGACACTTTTTATGATTAACATATCATTCACTCATTCATTTGACAAATGTTTATTGAGTGTCTGCTATGTGCCAGATACATCTATAGACTCGGTGCTATCAGGGAACAAAACAAAGTCACTGTCCCCATGGAGTTTATCATAATAACAGGTGTATGAAAATACTTATGAAATGTACTTTAGGTGTTGAAATGCAATACAACATCAGGACAGGGTGATGTAGGTGAATGAGGCAAGTGGTCAGGGAAGGCCTTTCTCGTGAAGTGACATGTGAGTAGAGCTTTAAATTAGGTCCTATCTGGAGGATTGACCTAATTGTTGGGTCTTTTCTCTTTGGGCCTAGGATATAAGTTCCTTGAAGACAGGGGCCAGGCTGGATATCCACTATTGTTGAGTGACCAGTTATGAGCCACTGAACCACCAGGAGCAGGAACAAAATCTTTTATTGCCTCTTGTATCCCATGTAGACCGTTCATCCAACATACACTTCCTAAAGATTAGCCACATACTAGGCACTAGCTGTTGTGGCTT
This sequence comes from Marmota monax, assembly GCF_021218885.2. Classification (NCBI taxonomy): domain Eukaryota; kingdom Metazoa; phylum Chordata; class Mammalia; order Rodentia; family Sciuridae; genus Marmota; species Marmota monax. The sequence continues at coordinate 20,784,456 of NW_026692912.1, forward strand.
TAGAGCCAGAAAGGACAAAGATGAACTGTAGCCCCATGGAGGGTTATGCTATCTGGTGACATTTGCAGACTTAAGAAGAGAACCTAAGAAGGAGACCTGGAGTGCATTCTCTGGAGTCATTTTGGGGGCCAGGGTGGGCCATTTAGCTAGGATTAGGTTTGGCCAGCAGTGAAAGAAAACTCTAGATAACAATGGCTTTAAGAGTCACTAGAGACCTAAACCTCCATCTGTCCTACCACATCCTCAACATGTGGCTTCTGCCTCATTGTGCACGATTTCTGTTCAGTTCCAGCTTTACCTCCACATTTCAGGCAGCAAGAAAAAGGAAGGCCAGAGAAAGGTGCCCTCTCCCTGGAGCGACTTTCCCCATTATATATATATATATATATATACATGTATATATATATGTGTGTATATATATATATATATATATATACACACACACACACACACACACACACATATATTTCACTTCTGATAAAGTTCTGTTTGGCAGAATTTAGTCATAGGGCCACTCTAATTCCAAAGGAAACTAGGAAATGTTTTATTTGGGGGCTTAGGAGTCTATTACTAAGCAAAAGTGGGGGGTGGCTATTGGGGGACATCACATAGGCTCTGAATGGTAGATAACTGGTCAGTCCCACTGATGACTTTTTATGCCACTCAGAGGCCATCTTCCAAGTCTGGCCCGGCTGCAGGAACTGGTGAGGAGTCCTTGCACCATGAAATTCAGAAACTAAAAGAGAAAAAGAAGATGTTGGAAAGGGAGATCTCCCAATTAATATCTGGGTAAGTCTTTTGGGGCTCCTTAGCATGGTTTAGATAACTTTTGTGGGGGACACAGCTCATTGTCTGGTGTACACAAGGCCCTGGGTTTGACCCCAGTACCACAAGAAACAGCAACAACAGAAACTTCAACTATGCTCTGTAACTGATATGGTCACACTGGCTTGGCATAAAAAAAGAATGGCAGGGCTGGGGCTAGGGCTCAGTGGTAGAGAACCTACGTAGCATATTTGAGGCACTGGGTTCAATTTTCAGCATCACATATAAATGAATAAAATAAAGGCCCACCAACATCTAAACAAAATATTAAAAAAAGAAAAAGAGCCGGGCGTGGTGACGCACGCCTATAATCCCAGCAGCTCGGGAGGCTGAGGCAGGAAGATCTTGAGTTCAAAGCCAGTCTCAGCAAAAAGCAAGGGGCTAAGCAACTCAGTGAGACCCTGTTTCTAAATAAAATACCAGATAGGGCTGGGATGAAGTGCCCCTGAGTCAATCCCAGTATCAAAGAAAGAAAAAGAATGGCACCATTGGATTCACCAGAGGCCTCAGCAGCCTCGCTGGAGGAGTGTTGGTTGGGCTGGAAAAAACTTGGAAATGAGAATTGAAAACTGTCCAGGATAGAGTCACTCTTCTAGTCTCTCTCAAGCTGCATTCTGTCCTCAGCTTCCACCTACACCCAGATTGTATTCTGGCTGGGAGGAAGGCTTTCAGTGCCTAAGGCAGGCTGGCTTTTCCGTTCTCCAAGCCTCTTGCTGCAGCCAGCCATGGAATGTCGTTTCACACTTAATGGATTCTGTCTGGATCTTGTGTCCCATCTGTGAGTCCCTCAGCTATGGCCAGGGTTACCTAGGGAACAGGGCATGCAGAGCAGATCCTCTACCAGCTACAAGCTTCAAGAGGTAGCGTCTCTGCTACCATCACTGTGTTCCCAGTGCCTCACACCTAAAAGTCCAGTAGTGAACATTTGCTGCCCAGCTCAGATCCTTATCAACTTTCCCACGGTGCTCTCTCCCTTTCTCTCGTTGCTCACCCTAGAGGCTACAGTGAGGATGAAATGGAGGAACACATCTCCCTGCTTCACGAGTATAATGACATCAAGGATGTAGGACAGATGCTGCTGGGAAAGCTAGGTGAGCAACAGGCTCTAGAGGAGCCACCAGGGATCCAAAGGTGTCCCCTCCACTAGCAGTGTTGGGTTTTGCTCCTGAGCCTCCAAACTTGCCAACCCTCCTGTTCTTCTCAGCTGCCCTGCTCTTAGAATGCCCCAGCCCCTCTCCTCACCAGCCTCTGCCCCCTCTGGCCGCCCAGCAAAGCAGTAATACAACTATTCTTACCTGAGTCCCAGGGATTTTTCCTCAAGCACAGAGCCTTCTCTGAAGTGCTTTAGACCAGGACTTAACCCATCTGCAAGATCATGAACTAAGGTTCCCCCTTCTTCGGGGCCTACAGAGATACCATCTGTGTGGCTCAGGTGTCTGTCCAAAGAGGCAGGAGGTGCAAGAGCGACCCTTTGTGGCTTCAAAGAGTATTCTGTTCCTCCTCGAACTAAATCTTGCTATCCAGAGAGTTTTAACCAAGGCAGACATACCTGTGTGTCTCCAAAGTAAGGCTGATTTGAGGTAAGGAAATGTGCAGATGGCCTTGTACAGACCCTCCAGGTCCATCAGCTGGCCTGGCCTGGTGGACAGCCTGGCATCCAGCAGCCTGGGTATCGTTCAGAGCTGCCCAGTTGCTGCATGAGTTCTGCACTTAGTGCAGGAAGTCGTGACAGCATCCAAGCTTCCACGGCAGAGAAGAGTCCCGTTTTCCCCTGTGTTTTGTTGGAGAATGGATCCCAGTGCAGGAGAAAACGAGGAAAATGGATGAAGGGCGAGTGATCGGGGGCCCAAGAAGAAAGGATGTGAGGAGAGTGCTGCTGAGTGGGTGGAAGCATTCTACTTAGAACTCAGCTTGAGACCTGCTATTGTAGGGTCCATGTACCTGGAGCCAGTGGCCTATCCCTTTTTGGTTTATTCAGCGAGTATTTTGGGGGCACCTCCTCTGTGCCAGGCACTGCACAGATCTTACTTTGGTGAACAGACACTTGAAGGTCCTGTGGCTTGAGTTGTAGTGTCGTGAGGGTGGGGTGGAATGGTTGGTAAGTAAAGGAACACGTCAGATTAGTGATACAATGTGTTAAGAGCAGAGCTGAGGAGAGACCTCGGTTGCAAGTGAGGACAATGTAAGGTGCTCCGAGGAGCCTGAGGAGAACCCTTCCCAGTGCCGGGGAGATGAGTCTCTGAAGCAGCAGGAGGCGCAGCTCACACAGGCCACAGACCAGCAAGGGCTGTTGCCTGGGCTATGCTAAGATGTTGGGTTTTCAGCAGGTCTGAGAGACAGTCAATTTTCACTAAAATTCTTGTTTTGTTTTGTTTTGCAGTTATTGGGAATTGAACCCAGGAATGCTCTGTCACTGAGCTCTCCATCCCCAGTCCTTTTTCATTTTTTGAGTCAGAGTCTCACTAAGTTGCACAGGCTCCCTCAATGTGGGATCCTCCAGAGTCATTGGAATCACAGGAGTGTGCCACCAAGCCTGCCTTTTTTTTTTTTAAATGGTACCAGGGATTAAACCCAGGGGTGTTTAACTTCTGAGCTACATTTCCAGCCCTTTTTTATTTTTTATTTTGAGACAGGGTCTCACTAAGTTTCTCAGGGCCTCACTTGCTGAGGCTGGCCTTGAACTTGTGATCCTTCTGCCTCGGCCTCCTTAGCCACTGCGATTATAGGCATTCACCGTGGCTCTGACTTTTTTTTTTTTTTTAAGATGGACACAATATCTATACTTTATTTTTATGTGGTGCTGAGGATCGAACCCAGTGCCTCACATGTGCAAGGCAAGTGCTTTACTGCTGAGCTATAATCCCAGCTCCCTCTGACTTTTTTTTTTTTTTTTTTTTTTTGAGATGTGTTTTCTCATTATTGCCCAGGCTGGCTTCCAACTCCTGGGTTCAAGTGAACCTCCCACCTCTGCCTGTCCAGTAGCGGGGGTTACAGGTGCACATCACTGCCTGGCTTCCGTTTATAGTTCAGGCAAGGACTTTAGCTGTTCTGTGTGGTGAAGGATTCTGGGGAGCTTCATTTCACTCTGGAATGAAGTGAGTGTCCAGGGAGTCAGGTGCTCACGGCGCAAGTTCTGAACACAGTATCTGGTGCGTGGAAGGCTCAAGTGTGAGCTGTGGGCAGGGCCCACAGGGAGAGGCCTAGAAGGAGAAGCTTTTACCTTTGCCACTGGGTGAGGCGTAAGTGTGAGCACTAGCTAGAAGCCAGGAGTGCTGTCCTGTGTGGGTCAGGCCAGTGATGCTGGCCTGGGGTTTGGCTTACTTCCTTCTACCTTTCCCTACTGGACACTCATTCATTTTTCTCCATTTCAGCCGTGATCCGAGGTGTCACCAGCAAAGAGTTGTATCCAGAATTTGGTCTGGACGTGAATGACTGAGCTGAGGCTCAGCCTCAGGTCCAAGACCCACAGGGACAGGTGGATGTGGACTTGAGAAGCAGCAAGAGCCCAGCCAGTGCAACACTAAGTTTCCAGTGAGAAAATGCTAGAAGCCCTTTGCTGAAGATCCCAAATGAAGTAAGGAGGGAGCTCAGAGAAGAGGGAGTCAGGGAGGAAGGGGTATTCCCAATTCTAAGGTTCCTAAAATGTCCCTGTGATCCTGTGTATCAGCATGTGTATTCCATTTGCTAATAAACATGAGCAATCTTGGCATCAGTCTGTATACCAATTCTTTCTCCCTCTAATCCCTGTTCCTACTTGGGGGAGAGAGCCTGCTTTGGGTTTTAACATCCTTACACCTATTGTCTCTAATGCTCAAGAGCATTCTGTGAGGAATTAGTTTACTGTCCCATTGAGGCTCAGCATGTGGGAGACCAATCTGGGAAGTGACTGAGTTAACTCCCCTGCTGGGCGATGTAGCCTCAGGCACCCATGCTGCTAGACAGCCCCACTCTCCTAGGGTTCCCCTGTGTCTTTGTGCATGGGCGTGCCTTCCTACAGCCCCATGGGTGGAGCTGTGCTCACTGTTCCTTTGTAATATAACCCCTTGCCCTGTTTGGGATAGAAAGGTCCATGGAAATGCCTTGTGTGTGTCCCCTTCTCTTACTGTGCCCTTGGGTGTGGCCTTCCTAGATGTCAGTCAGCTCGCTGACAGCAGACATCATGAAGCTAGTCTCAGCCCCCTGAAACCTGACCCCTTGCCTTATTTGAATAGCTTCTCAATTAAAAGGGGTCAGCGTGTGCTCTCACTCTCTCTTTCTGTGGGCCCTTAAGGTCAGAGGAGCTGTCATAGCACCCCCAAAGAAAAAGGTATTTGTGTCTCTTGTGCAGTTATTTTGCGCAGCCCAGTCAGCCCAGTTCCCCTGGAGTGACCCCTGAGTGTTTTAGTCGTGAGCAACCCAGCATCAGAGAGAGTGATTACCCAAGGTCACAGAGCCATAAATGAGAGAGCAGAGATTTGAAGCCAAGTCTGACTCTGAAGCTGGTGCTCTGCAGTACTGCCTTCCTGGGTTGGTGGGGTTCTTTTTTTTTTGGAACTGGGGGTTGAACCCAGGACTTTGCGAATGCAAGGCAGACGCTTTGCCACTGAGCTACATCCCAGCCCTGCCTTCCTGGGTTGGGAAGAAGCTTGGAATGAGGAATGACATCACTTGAACTTGCAGTCCTCCTATCTCAGCCTCCCAAGTCCCTGACATTACAGGCCTGTTTTGTATTAGTATATTAATGTTCAATTTTTGGAAAAACATAATTATCCTCTTCTAAAATTTAGCCATTTTGATTATATACAGTATTCCTTTTATAAACCTTTTGCAATTTCCTTAGAACCTTTACAACTGGCTCAAACCTATGACACTTAAACTTTCTATTTTGACCTGTATTGCCTTCATCACATGCTGGAATAGTTTAGTCAGTCTGGAACAAAAATTTCACTTTTGCCAATTTTTTTTTTTTTTTTTTCACTATTTGGTGAGTCACTTTGTTGCCACACTCATGTCAATCATCAAGCCAAATCTGATGAAACTAAACTCTGAAAACAAAGTGCTTTTTAAAAATTATCTTTGATAAAATTCAGGATGACTGTAGAAAGAAAAAAATATGTTTCTAATAAAACACTATAACTTATTAGATCATAGCTCTATTTGTTGTGTTCAGATTCTTGAAATCTACATGCAGACTGGACTAAATCCAAAATTCTTCTAGTTTCCTCTAATATCTGGCTGTAACTCTCCAGTCAAAAATTCAAACTTCTCTTTTCCTAACGTCCTATAAACTAAGCCAGACCCAGTGATGCACACCTATAATCCCAGTGACTCAGGAGGCCACGGAAGGAGGATTTCGAAGTTTGAGGCCAACCTTGGCAAGTTAGCAAAACCCTGTCTGAAAATATAAAGGCCTGGAGATGTGGTTCAGTGGTACATGCTCCTGGGTTCATTTTCCAGTACCAAAAAAAGTCCTATAAACTGAACAATTAAATGTCCGTTTCAAGAGGACAAGCCTCGTCCCCAAAGTGAAAACCACAAAGTGGACGTGGACCAAACCATAACCAGAGGTATTTGAAGTACAAACCAAGATGAGGAGTTGACATCAGAACTAGATGCCCTAGCATAATAGCAGCTTTGCCCCTCCTAAATTTTTCCTTGTTTATGGCTATTTTTTCCACTTGATATGATAATGATGTAGTCAGAATTTCACAATCATAACTCAGGAGGCTGAGGCAGGAGGATCTCAAGTTTAAGGCCAGTGTGGGCAACTTAGCAAGAACCTGCCTAAAAATAAAAAGGGCTGGAGGTGTTTCTTAGTGGTAAAGCACCCCTGGGTTCAGTTCCAGTACTGCCCCTAAAAATAAAGTAAATGAATTTTCAGAATCAGTAACTACTATGGATAACTTGACACAACCTGACCTAAGAATCCTTTAATCTACCTAGTGGGTAACTTGGGTAACATCCCCAATGCAACTTTTTATTCAAATTATATAATAGTCCCCCTTTTTTTAAACCTTTTTTAAAATTTTGTTCTAATTAGTTATGCATGACAATAGAATACATTTTGACACATTGTACCCAAATGGAGCACAATTTCTCCTTCCTCTGGCTGAACATGGTGCAGAGTCACACCGGGTAGTGTAATCATACATATATATAGGGTAATAATGTCTGTCTCATTCCACTGTCCTTCCCATCCCTATACCCACTCCCCTCACTCCCCTCTGCACAATCTAAAGTTCCTTCATTCTTCCTCATCCCATCCCAATTATGGATTAGCATCCTCTTATCAATAAGAGAAAAATTCAACCTTTGGTTTTAGCTTATTTCACTTAGCATGGTATTCTCCAGCTCCATCCATTTACCTCCAAATGCTGTAATTTCATTCTTTAAGGCTGAGTAATATTCCTTTGTGTGTATGTACCACATTTTCTTTCTCCATTCATCTGTTGAAAGCCATCTAGGTTAGTTCCATACTTTAGCTATTGTGAATTGAGCTGCTATGAACATTGACGTAGCTGCATCATTGTAGTATACTGCTTTTAAGTCCTTTGGGTATAAATTGAGGAATGGAATAGCTGGGTCAAATAGTGGTTCCATTCCCAGTTTTCTGAGGAATCTCCATACTGCTTTCCATAGTGGAGTTCCAACAATAATGTATGGGTGTACCTTTTCCCCCACATCCTCGCCAACACTTATTGTTGCTTGTATTCTTGATAATTGCCATTCTGTAATAATCCCTTTTTATAACACTCTTAATTCAACTCTCTAAGAGTTCCTGCCTCAGCCTCCCAAGTTTCTGGGATTACAGGTGTACGCAACTGTGCCCTGCCGGCCCCTATTCTTGATAATAAACGTGCAACAAAGAAGGCATGCTACCTTGCTAGGCAGAGATTTGCAACTGGGGACTGAAATTCTCATTCTGCACATTGACATACAAGGGAGAGATTTTGCTGTGAAAGTTGTCAGAATAAAAGATTAATGTGGGCTGAGATTGTGGCTCAGCAGTGGGTGGAGTGTGCTCACCTGGCACATGGGAGGCCCTGGGTTCGTTCCTCAGCACCACATAAAAATAAATAATTGAACGTAGTAAGACTGTCTTAAAATAAAATAAAAAGAACTGAGGATATAGTCTAGTGGCAGAGCACCCCAGGTTCCATCTAGTACCGAAAGAAAAGAAACAAACTACTATTAAAGACCGCCAAGATCAAAACCTTGCACAAAGAATATTTCTAGGAACTGAGGTGCAGCTCATTGGCTGAGTGTTTGGCATGCATGAGGCCCTGGGCTCAATCCCCAGCATAAAGAAAGAAATAGGCAACAGCCCAGCAACTGTCTCCTCAACCCTGGACTGGCACCATTTTGTTATTAACCTTTGAATATCCTTGGGGCCAAGGATCATTGTTTCAAAATAACTGATGCGATGCTTTTGTTTTTGCCTTTACAAGTTTTCCTCTGTACCCGTGGAGCAGGTTCTGCTCTGCAGTGCTCCCTGCTTTTTTCTTTTCCTTCTTTCTCTTTTTTGAGATAGTGTGTCACTGTGTTGCCAAAATAGTCTCAAATTCCTCGGCTCTAGTGATCCCCCTGCTTCAGCCTCCTGAGTAGCTGAGATACAGGGACATGCCATCACGCCTGGCAGATATCACTGTTCTTTGTTTTGTTTTATTTTGATTTGCAGTGCCTAGGGATTTAGCCCAGGGCCTAGCACTTGCTAGGAAACCTCTCGACCACTCAGCCATGTATCCCTACTCTTTTTTTTTTGTTTTTATATTTATCTTTTTAACTGTGGTTGGACGTAATACCTTTTTTATTTGTTTATTTATTTTCATGTGGTGTTGAGGACCTAACCCAGGGCCTCACACATGCCAGGCAAGCACTCTACCGCTGAGTCACAACCCCCCCCCATCACTACTCTTTAGTTTCTATGTTTTGTTATTTAAATGTTGGCATTAATCATTATTTTTTTAGTTGTAGTTGGACACCATACCTTTATTTTATTTATTTATTTTTATGTGGTGCTGAGGAACGAACCCAGGGCCTCGCATGTGCCAGGTGAGCACACTCCACCCACCGCTGAGCCACAATCTCAGCCCACATTAATTCAGCCCACATTAATCTTTTTTTTTTTTTTTTAAAGAGAGAGAGAATTTTTTAATATTTATTTTTTAGTTTTCGGCGGACACAACATCTTTGTTTGTATGTGGTGCTGAGGATCGAACCCGGGCCGCACGCATGCCAGGAGAGCACGCTACCGCTTGAGCCACATCCCCAGCCCACACATTAATCTTTTATTCTGACAACTTTCACAGCAAAATCTCTCCCTTGTATGTCAATGTGCAGAATGAGAATTCCAGTCCCCAGTTGCAAATCTCTGCCTAGCAAGGTAGTATGCCTTCTTCGTTGCACGTTTATTATCAAGAATAGGGGCCGGCAGGGCACAGTTGTGTACACCTGTAATCCCAGAAACTTGGGAGGCTGAGGCAGGAACTCTTAGAGAGTTCAAAGCCAGCCTCAGCAACAGCGAGGTGCTAAGCAAGTCAGTGAGACTCTGTCTCTAAATAAAATACAAAATAGGGCTGGGAATGTGGCTCCGTGGTTGAGTGCCCCTGGTTCAATCCCCAGTACCGCATCCCCCCCCAAAAAAATATAGGGGTAGTTGGTAGAGTGCTTGCCTAACATGCACACAGGCCCTGGGTTCAATCCCCAGCACCAAGGCGGGAGAAAAAAAAATAGTCACCACTGGCAGAATAGAAACCAGAATGATAGAGCTGCCTAGTGCAGCCCAGGATGACAGGAGTTCACACTAGGCTGACCAGGCTTTCCAAATGCTCCTACTGCACATCTGGCCCTATCCCTGATGGATGTTCTCACAAGATTTCCCGTGGGATAGCAGTGCCTAAGGACAGCGTGTCAAGCAGTTCAGGAAGTAGAGTTTCTAAAAATCAGTGTGCACATCAGGTTTGGGTTTGAGTTCCCTCTCTGCCTACTCAAGAGCTATGTGGCCATGAGCAACGGACTTGGCTTCTATAAAGTGGGAAGACTGGCAGTATTGCATTCATCTGGACAATGAGCATTAACTGCCTCGACAAAAAAATCCAAATCCCCACGGCTGAGCATAATAAAAGTCCATTTGTGTCATAGACTCTGAGGAGGGTCCGGTCACCCTCCTGTATTTTGTAGTTACATTGCTGGGATGTGTGGCCACCATACTTCCTCAGGCTAAGTTTACCTAGTTCATACTTAGCAGGAAGAGAGAGCCGCAGAGCAGGCACACCAACTCCCATTGAACTTACCCCCAAATTGGCAGACATCACTTCCAATACAGCCCACTGTCCAGAGGCAGTCACAGGACCCAAGCCAGCCATGAGTAAGGCTAGGCAATGGGGATAAGCACATGGATATTCCACGGGACCAGCTGTCTTAGCCATGAAAAAGGATGTTTTTGATACTTGAGATGGGAACTTTTTATCTGGTGACAGAAGAAATGAAAATTGAGTCAAATGAGCACAGATATGCAGACAAGGCTTGAATTGGGCCTTCAGCCACAGTGGGTAACTGGGGCTTCAGCTGGGGGGAGACAGCACTGATTGAGGGCCCAGGCTGCTCTCCAAACAAAGGGAGCTGCAGGCTTTTATTGATTTGCTGGGGTGGGCTAGAATCTAGGAATTTCCAGTGGTCAGAGGCACAGTTCCAAACGATGTTTCTCTTGAGTGAAAGTCAGACCACCAGGTGGTCATGGGTGACTTTTACTCTTGTAGCTGGTGCCATCTCATGTGCAAACATGCAGGCCTCATGACTAGACTGGTCCTTGTGAAGGGGCTGAGGGACTTGTGCTGTTCAGGCTGCTATGGCTGCTGAAAGAGCAGAAGGATTGGGTAGAAAACACACCGGCTCCAACAGGCAACCCACATGCCCACACGCAGGGCCAGGAGAACCTACCCCAGAAGTTAAGGCAGCAACCTTAACCTAACATAACAGATAACTTTCTATAAATATATTAAAAACCCACCCATCAGACGTGCAGGCCCAAGAATCAGTGTTTTCAGCAAAAGCAGCCCTCAAGTCCCTGAAAAGTAGTCCCTAGGCAACTATTATCATGACCCACATGTCAGAATTGTGACCCACAAAACAGCTATTGGGAACCTAATCATGTACTGCCCAGCTCAATGACCACCAAAATCAGTGATTTATTTACTTATTTTTATTTTATTTACTCTTAGAGGAGGAAGTTTTTATTTGGCTCATGGTTTCAGAGGTTCTGTTCAGGGTATGGGGATTTCATACCTCTGGGCCCAAGATGATACAGAACCTCACAGTGGAAGGGCGTGGAAGAGGACAGCAGCCCAGGACACTGAATAAGATGGGCTAGATAAGTAATAAAGTAAGCTGCAGGTGAAGAAATGAACCCCACAAAGCCTTCTTTGAATGAAAGGCCATTACTTACAGGAGCATTCCAAACATTCCAGCCACCTCCTTTGTCCCAGGGTGGTGGAAAGAGAGACAAGGCAGACCTGAGTGAAGACTAGAGACCCAGGTTACCCAATCCGAACATTGAAGGCTGAACCAACTGCCTGAACACTTTTCCAATACCTGTTCAGCATAGATCTTGACCAATAGCCTTGGTACTTTTCCACATAGGTATTGATGAGTGATTATCATAGCTATAGCTACCCAATAGCTATAAGGCCCCTAGACTAGGACACTTTAGTGCTAACCCCTATTGGGTCCCCTCTCACCTTGAGGGAAGCCCTGTCCCTTTTCTCTCACTTGAATGAATCCTATTCTTACACTGGCTCTCCCTTGTCCACAGATTTCATTCTTCAAATTCTTGAGACAAAAGCCTGGAAAGAAGGCACTGGCAGGAGGCTGGGGCCTGCTGTGACATGACAGCAGTGGAGGCTGAAAATCCAGTTTCAACAACCAGGAAATAGAGAGCTCTGCTCCCCAGGGACAAAATATGTATCCCAGAGCCATGCCCCCCAGTGACCTACTTCTTTTTTTTTTTTAATCAAATTTTCTTTTTTTTTTAAAGTGGTGCTGAGAATCAAACCCAGTGCCTCACACATGCCAGGCAATTGCGCTACCGCTGAGCCTCTGCCCCGGCCCCAGCCCCAGTGACCTACTTCTTCCAGCCACAGCTTCCTGCCTGCAGTCACCACTCAGTCAATCCATATCAAAGGATCAATCCACTGATTAGGTTAAGGTTTTCCTAACCTAATCATTTCACCAGTGAACTTTCTTGCATTGTCTTATACATGAGCTTTTGGAAGATGCCTTAATATTCCACCCCTGCCCACAAAAACTCATGCCCATTTCACAATGCAAAATACATGTAATCCATTTTCAAAAGTCCTCATAGTCTTGGATCGCAAGTTCAAAGCCAGTCTCAGCAATGGCAAGATGTTAAGCAACTCAATGAGATCCTGTCTCAAAATATAAAAAACGGCTGGGGACGTGGCTCAGTGGTCGAGTGCCCCTGAGTTCAATCCCTAGTACCACCCCCCCCTAAAAAAAGAGTCCTCATAGTCTCAACAATTCCAGCTTTACCCAAAAGTTCAAATTTAAAATCTTTTCTGAGACTCAAGGCAAATTCAGCTCTTTTCTCCTGTAAAGATGAAAAGCAAGTTACATATATCCTGCCATGACTATACGACCATTAATTCAGAAAACTGGGTGAGGGGTGATGAGGGATTAGAAACGACAAACACATACAAAGAGAGAAAAAGCTGGGCCCAGTGGGCAGTACACTCTGGTAGAGACAGTGACCCAGAGCCAGCTCAGCAGGTTTATTATATAGGTTTTTTAACATCAAAGGGGTTTTCTGTGAGAAAGTTTCTTCAAATCACACAGAACCAAGGTCAAAGACTAATAGCCTGATTATAATTATCAGCTTGCACTCATAATTCTCTTCCCCCGGGCAGCTGGTGCCTGAACTTGTTATGCTCGAATTCGGGACCCCCAAAAGACCACCAGAGACCCAAGATCGATGTAAGCAGCAAAGAGGTGTTTATTGCGAGTTAGCTTGGTCCTCCGTGCGCACACAGCAACTGGTGACGCTGACAGGCCCCGAGCCCAGGGTCTGCAGCAGTTTTATACACTCTTTGGAAAAGGCAGGAACCCCCACATACATCATAGCATCTCTTAGCAAATCATCACACACCGCGGGAAAAATCAAATAACTCTAAAACATGATTAGCACATTCACTAGTGGGAACAAGTTGGGTAGGGGTGATTGGTTACTACAAAAGGGGTATTCATTTGAACTGATTGGTTTAAGCCAAGAGGGGTGTTCATGCTGAATTACATGGTTTCCCAACACCATAAACTACTGGGAGGGTCATCTGGCATCCCAGGTATTTCCCTGTCTCATGCTGATTGGTGGCTGCTAGGGGTCCCCACCTAGCCTGACTGAGTCAAGGACACCTGGCACAGCAGATCTCTCCTGTTATTTGTAGATAAACCACTTAGCAGGGTGGGAATGTGCCTAGGAGTGCTCTGTGGGTCTTTCCAAGGACAAAGGTCATGTCCCTTCCTTGGACAGGTTTTGCTCTGAGATAGAGGCTGGTTTTTCAAACTTAAAGTCAAGAACTGATAGTGCTGTGGTAGGCACGTGTTTTAGTCAGCTTTTTTGTTGCTGTGACTAAAGGATCTGACCAGGACAATTTTAGAGGAGGAAAAGTTTGAGGGCTCATGGATTCAGAGGTCTTAGTCCATAGAGGGCCAGCTCCATTTCTCAAGGCTCAAGGTGAGGCTGAACATCATGGCAGAGTATGTGGCAGAGGGAAGCAGCTCACATCATATTGATCAAAAAATAGAGACTCATCACTCCAGATACAAATATATGCCCCAAAGCCAAGCCCTAATTCTACCTCCTACCACTTCAGTTACCACTCAGTAAATCCCTGTTGGGATTAATTTACTGATTGGGTTAAGACTCACTACCCAATCATTTTTCTTTTGAATCATCTTGCACTGTCTTATATGTGAGCTTTTGGGGGACACCTCACATCCAGACCATAACAGCACAGAACCCCCTTTTGAGCAGGGTCTCACCATAGCAACTGGGAAGTCAGAACTGTCACCTTTGCACCAGGAGAGAGAGTTACCATCACCCAGAAAGTTCAAGGACATAATTCAAATCCCAGGAATATGCAATATATAATTGCAAATAGTAAACATTTCCATTCCAAAAGGAAGATATAGGGCTGTAGATAGAAGGATGGGACCAAACCCAAACGAAAATCCAGCTGGGCAAGCAAGTCCTCTAGCTCCATGTCCAGCATCGGAGGCACGTGGCATTATTCTTTTGTAAATTTCTTTGTTATTTTTTTGGTATAGGGGATTGAACCCAGGAGTGCATTACCACTGAGCTAAATCCCAGCATTTTTTTTTTAATTTTGTTTTTAGAGAGAATTTTAATATTTATTTTTTAGTTTTTGGCAGACACAACATCTTTGTTTGTATGTGGTGCTGAGGACCAAACCAGGGCCGCACGCATGCCAGGCGAGCGCGCTACCACTTGAGCCACATCCTCAGCCCTAAATCCCAGCATTTTTAAAAAAATATTTATCTTTTAGTTGTAGGTGGACAAATATCTTTATTTCATTTTATGTGGTGCTGAGGATTGAACCCAGTGCCATGTATGTGCTAGGCGAGTGCTCTACCACTGAGCCACAACCCGAGCCCTAATTGCAGCATTTTTTATTTCTCATTTGGAGACAGGGTCTTGCTAAGTTAGATAGGGCCTCACTAAGTTGCTGAAGCTGGCCTCAAATTTGTGATCCTCCTTCTTTGCCTCCCAAGTGGCTGGAATTACAGACATGTACCACCAAAGGCGTCAGGATATTCTCTCCAAAGGGCTTATAACTCTGCCTCTGTGGCCCCACCAGCTCCAGTCCAGAGAGCCTTTCTCTTGACTTGTCTGTGCTTGACTCGGAGCTTTCTCAACAGATACTCCATGTTACTCACATCTCTCAATTTCATGGGTTTCCACTGTAGCTTCAGCTTCCTTTTCCCCTCTCAGGGACAGCCCACAGGGACTTTGCCCTGCTACATTTTGCCTGGCCTTCCATGCCTTCCTTTGAAATCTCAGCAGAAGACTCCAGGACCCCCTAACTCCAGCATCTGAGAAACTCATGTGACTCCATTTTTGAGAAGCCAGCTTCTACCTCAAGGCCTGTCTAGAGGGAGGGGGTGTGACCCTTGTCCTTGGGAAAACCCACAGAGCATTCCTAGGCACATACCCACCCTGCTGAGTTGTTTGTCTGTAAATAACAGGAGAGATCTGTGGTGCCAGATGTCCCTGACTCAGTCAGGCTAGGTGAGGACCCATAGCAACCCCCTAGCAACCACCAATCAGCCTGAGACAGGGAAAATATCTGAAATGCCAGGTGACCCTCCCGATAGTTTTGGTGATTGATAACATGATTAACATATACACTCTTGCAACCCCTCATGGCCTAAACCAATCAGTTCAAACGTATCCACCACTTGAGCTAACCAATCACCCCTACCCAACTTGTTCCTGCCAGTGAATGTGCTAATCAATGTGGTGTGAAATGATTTGCTATGTGATGTTGTATCCCCCAAAACCTATAAATCCTCATTGAACTAAGGGCCGGGGCTCACTCCTCGGAACCTCTGCCTCAGAAACGGTTGAGTCCAGGCCAGAGCTTGCAATAAAGACTCTTGTGTGATTGCAACAGATGTGGCTCCTGGAGGTCTTTTGTGATCCCGTGAATCTGGCATTACATATCCTGCATTTGTGGTGTAGAACCAGCAACCAGGTTGACACCAAGGCCTGATGCCATCTTGAACAGTAGCCAAGCCTCCTGGGACCCTGACTACAACAGCCTCTGAGCCCCTGGGAAGTTAACATGGTGAAAAACTTCTAGTGCAAGCAGGGTGCCCCCCTGGGCTCAAAGAAATTTTTACTTTTACAGCCTTGAGTTTGAGATGGATTTCTTTTCTTGCTAATTCTTGAGATGCCTGATGCCCTCAAGCTATTTTTCATATTGTCTCTTCCTAAAGCACTTAGTATGTCTTTAGTAGCTGTATGTAATGTCTTTAACAATCACAATTTCCCAGATTTCCTGGGCAGGGACTATAGCTTAGTTTGTGGAGTGCTTGCCTTGCATGTACAAGGCCCTGGGTTCAATCCCCAGCAGCACCACCAAAAAAAAAAAACAACAGAATTTCCTTAGCCCCAGTTTTACTCTCATTTTTCTGGTCAACCTGTAAGATTTTCAGATCTTTCCGCTCTGCTTTCTGTCCCTGATTATCAAGTAAACGTGGCTAAAAGCATCCATATCTGAATGTTGTGCTGTCTTGAAATTTCTTCTGCCTAATTAATATCTTAGTCCATCACCTTTAAATTAGGCCTCACAGAAAGTCTCAGGACATTGACAAAATGTGGACAACCTCTTTGTCAGAACATAACATGAACGGCCTCTGTGCCAATTTCCACTACATGTCCCTCCTCCTCTAAAACCTCATGAGCCCAGTCTTTACTGTCTGCAGTCCTATCGTGCTCTGGTCCTCTGAACTCCCACCAAACTCACCAATTGTAAGTTCCACTTACAGCATTCTAGTTCTTCCAGTTTGCATCTCCAAACTTTTCAAAATTAATCCACCCACAAATAACTCCAAAAGCTTCAGGGCCATGTGGTCAGATTAGTCATATTAATGACCCCACCTCTTGGTACAAATTTCTGTTTTAGTCAGCTTTGTGTTGCTGTGACCAAAAAACCTGACAAGAGTGATTAAAGGAGGAAAAGTTGATTTTCAGAAGTTCAATTTATGGTCATCTGACTCTATATCTCTTGTCCCAAAGTGACACACAACATCATGGTGGAGGGGTGTGGAAGAGGAAAGCAGCTCAGGACATGATAGTCAGGAAACAGCTCAACACCAGTGATTTTTAATTTGATTAAAATAGGTGACACTAGGTAGTTTTCCTCTGGTCACTTCATCTTGTGCAAACATTCTGTTTCTGTGGTTTTACTGGGTTCTCATGGTGGATTTAGGAACAAAGAAAAAGGGTAGAGAAGCGACATGCTGTGCTACAAAGGGGAACTGTCTATTGCACCCAGGGACTTATTTCATTGTCCCTGCCTTATGTCTCACCATGATGCTTCCATTTTGATGGGGAGGGGACTGGGGATTGGACCTAGGGGCACTTTAGCACTGAAATACATCCCCAACGCGCTTTTTATTTTTTTTATTTATTTTTTAAAAATCTTTATATATATATATATATATATATATATATATATATATATTAGTTTTCGGCTGACACAACATCTTTATTTGTATGTGGTGCTGAGGATCGAACCCGGGCTGCACGCATGCCAGGCGAGCGCGCTACCGCTTGAGCCACATCCCCAGCCCCCCCAACACTTTTTAATTGTAAAAAATCCTTATTTATTTATTTATTTATTTATTCGGGGGACTGGGGATTGAACTCAGGGGCACTCAACCACTAAGCCACATCCTGGCCCTTTTCAATATTTTATTTTGCGATGGGGTCCCGCTAAGTTGCTTAGGGCCTTGCTAAGTTGCTGAGGCTGGCTTTGAACTTGTGATCCTCATCCTCCAATGCTGCTAGGATCACAGGCATGTGCCACCTTGCTCACGGGCATCCAGCCTTTAGAGCTGCACTAGACAGCAGCTCATGCTGTGGGCGCCCACGCCTGTGCTTGGACGCTGTTCATGACCACAGACATTTGTCTGCATCTAGATTCACCAGGAAGTTCCCAGACACTGGCCCCTGGCAGAGCCATTCTCATTTCTGGACTTTTTTTTGCCATTTCTTATAATTTACATTTATACTTCTTTTTATAATGTCAACAGGTTTTCACAAACTCCTTATAAGTTAGGTTCCATTATTGTCCTCATTTTATAGATGAGGAAACTAAGACTCAGAGAGGGAAGCAACCTGTCGGCCACAGTGAACCAGTGGCTGGGTGGGGGTGGGGGGGTGGGGGGGTGGGGGGGTGGGGGGGTCTGGCTCCTTAGCCGGATACCACACTGGGAGACCTCATGCTGGTCTCTCACTGGCCCGGTGCCCTCTCAGAACAACAATCAGCTTTGCACCCGCCCTTCCCCCCTGCTCCCACATATGCTTGGCATTTCCCTGCTGAATGTCCCCTGGTATGTTCCCTTAGGCCTTGGGTGGGAGCCGGTGACCTGACTGAAGATGGAACCAGGACTGGGATGGGCTTCTGAGACCCTCAGGCTTCTTAGGCTCCACCTGTTGTCACCTCACAAGGACCTTGACTCACGCCCTCTCAACCTCCTGGCCCACATCATTTTGCTGTGAGGAAGGGAGGCCACTTCCCGGGCCTCATGTCCTTTCCTCCGCTGAAGACCAGGCTCATCTTGCTTCTGTCCACGCAAAAGTCTCTCAGTGCTAGGTACACGAGAGCCATGGTCTTTGGGTCTCTGCCACGTGGTATTCACCTGCCAGCAGGTTGATACAAGGCTGCCATGGGTTCCAGGAGCATGTTTGGGCAAGTACGTAGCCAATTTGAGACACTAGGGTATCTTTAGATGGAAAAAAATCCATGCAGATGAGAATGTGGGAGATTATTCCAGCTGGGTGGGAAAAGGGCATGTGCAAAGGCCCAGAGGCAGAGAACTTAGTGGGCCCAGGACATAAGGATTTAGTCTGGTTGAAGGGTGACTAGGGAAGGTGATTTAAAGGCCGTGTTCACTCAAGAGCCTTGCCCAAGCACAACTGTAACCCATTTCTGCATTTTGGGCCCATCTTAAGTACAGAAGGATGGCACAGGGAAGAAAAGCATTACTGGATCCATTTCTCCCATGCAAGATCAGCTCTCCCTGGTGTCATAGCAGGTGCAGGCCTTGAGGGGGCGGTGTCTGCCCAGAGATGGGCCCAATGGCTCCACTGCACAATTAGGGGAGGGCCTTGCTGGGCTTGCCAGACCGGTGCTCACCCGCCAAGCTACAGGACAGACTAGATCTCAGAGCTCCCCTCACAGAAGAGGGGTTCTTTCTGGCAGTGTTCCCAGGAGTCTGAAGTCACCAGTACGGGCAATAAGAAGCCACCTAATTGTGTGACGTACATTTTTCAGGGTGTGCCCCTAGGGTGCTGGAAATGGTAGGCCGAGGTTTACTCACTGGCATTGTGTGAGCAGGTCTGCAGCCGGTCTGGCCACATCCAGTGTCAATCCTACTCCAAAATATCTACTCAGGCAGGAGCAGTGGCTCATGCCTGTGGTCCCAGCTACTGGGGTGGCTGTGGCAGCAAGTGCACTTGAACCCAGGAGTTTGAGATCAGTCTGGGCAACACAGAGAGACCCTATCTCAAAATTAAAAATTCAAATAAAAAAAGGAGTTTTTAAAACTTATCATTTGGCACTTACGGAGTTCAAGACACTAACACACATACTCTGCACTCCCATCCCAGGAGACCAAAAGGGGTCAGTTCTGGGCAGTCTGATGCCACAGAGACAATGTCATTAAGCCCACCGCACACCAGCTCTGCTCAGGAGACGATGGGGAGGGGAGGAAGCCTTGTGGGGGGATCCTGATCTGGCGCCCTGGAGACATTGTGACCAAAGCTCCAGATTCCTCTTCAGGTGGACAGGGACTAAGAATGAGATGAGCCAAAGGTTTCACCAGAGATGGGGCTGATGACTGCAATAACCAGCCTTTACGCAACTGAGGGTCAGACGGACCTGAGCCCCTCACCTGCAGCAGGCCACTGACCCCCGCAGCAATGGGATGGTCAGGTGGAGAATGCCCATGTCCCAAACAGGCACAGCCTGTGCTCAGGCTCACACGTCCAATGAGCAGAGAGCCCTCCAAATCCAGAGCTGGCTAGGTAACCCTGTGCTGAGTTGCCTCCCCAGCCGAGGTCAGCCTCTCAGGAGCCTCTTGAACAAAGTCATGCATTAAGAAAAGGAGGAATCAGAACTTGAACCCAGAACTCCCTGAGCCCATGAGCCCAAACTCTTAGCCACTAATCTCTGCCGTGCTTCTTCTGCTCACATTGTATCTGCCCAATACCCCAACCGAGCCAAGTGTGGTAGCACAGGCCCATAAACCCAGCAGCTTGGGAGGCTGAGGCAGGAGGATCACAAATTTGAGGCCAGCCTCAGCAACTTGGTGAGGCCCTAAACAACCCAATGAGCCCCATCTCTAAATAAAATATGAAAATGGGCTGGGGATGTGGCTTAGAAGTTCAGTGTCCCTGAGTTTGATCCCCGGTACAAGAAAAAAAAAAAAAAAACAGACCTCAACCTAGCAGCAAGGCTGTTGGCTACAAAAGAACAGCCTCTACCTTGGGATCAACTTTGGCCCCTTGCTCCTGATTCCTCTGAGCAGAGGGCTTTGAATCCTTCCAGGGATCCCCTTATTCCCAAAGCCAGGAACTCTGAGCAAGAGCAAAGCCCCTCCTTACCTTTAACTGCCTCAGCCTCTCCTGTTCATCACAGAATCCCAAAGGGTCTCAGTGGAGTAATAATTCTAGTGGCTTATACTTAGAGTACATTCTCTGATCTCTGTGACAGGCCTGAACCTGGTGTTTGGCCTGAATATCACACACATTCCTAATGGCAGCCCTAAGAGGTAAGAAGAATTATTCCCATTTTCCAAATGAGACAAACGAAGCCCAGAGAGGTTTGGTCACTTTCCCAAGGAAACACAGCTATGAAGCAGACTCATAGGTTAGGGTTAGAGATTCCAAAAAACAGGCAATAATTTCTGAACTTCAGTATAACAATAATATGAAAGGGTTAGTGGGTTTTATTGTTGTTGCTGTTGTTCAACTGCTGTTTTGTTTGTTTGCTGTGGTACTGGGGTTGAACCCAGGGCTGCATGCATGCTAAGCACATGCTCTGAGCTATATCCTCAGCCCTTTTTATACTGAAGATTGAACTTGGGGGCACTTAATCACTGAGTCACTGTTTAAAAGTTTGGTCTCACTAAATTGCCCAGTCTGGCCTTGAATTTGTGATCCTCCTGCCTCAGTCCCCTCGTCCCCAGTAGCTGGGATTATAGGCTACGCCATGGGCCCAGGTTTGAGAGGGCTTTTAAAAATGAATAAATTAGCCAGGCGCAGTGGCACAGGCCACACAGAGGCTTAGGAGGTTGAGGCAGGAGGGTTGCAAGTTCAAAGCCAGCCTCAGCAATTTAGCAAGGCCCTAAGCACCTTCAGAGACTCTGTCTCAAAATGAAAAAGATCTGAGAATGAAGCAGCTCTGGGTTCAATCCCCAGGAGCCCAGTTCCCCCCCTCCCCCCCCCAAAAAAAAACAGTTGCAGGGGTTGAGGTGCAGCTCCAAGGTAGAGCACGTGCTTAGTGAGGCCCTGGGTTTCATCCCTGGTACTGCAAGTAACAACAAAAATTTGGTCCCCAGCACTTAGAGATTCTGATTTTGCAGCCCCAGAAATGTATTTAACAGGTTCCCCGGGTGTGTTCCTGGTGGTGATGGAACTGCTTTTAACCACCAGCATAATGTCCTTTGAGTCCTGCCTCAAACCCATCTGCCTGCAAGCACATCTAAGAGCCTCCTAACCATAAAAGCCAGGGTGGTAGCTCTAGATCAAACCCAGGTGTGACCCAAGCCAACTGCCCCTCAGAACATCTGGGCTCTGGCAGTTAGTGCTGTTCCCTCCTGCAGCCAACTGGCTCCTCTGCCCTCCTCCCGAGAGCCAGAAACCTGCTCGGCTGGTTTGCCAGGGAAGAGGCGGGGCCTGTTTTGCCATCTTCAGGTTCTTCTTGATTCTGATTTATCAAGAGCTGAGCCTTGGCCTTGGGCTCAGGCTTGGCCCTGGACTCAGACTTGGCCCGGGAGGGAGTTGGAGGTTGGACCTTATGGAGACAGTTCAGGGCAGGAGGTCACTTTGACCTCAGCCAGTTTTACAGATCCCAGTGGGGCTGGAAGGCCCCAGGACAGTCCCCACCCTGCTAATCACATCCTGGCCGCCCACCTGTGATGCTTGTCTCTCTTAGTCAACCTGGGCCACCCCCAATGGCCGCCTCAGCGAGGAGCTCCTGTGGTGTGAGTAATGTAGGCCCCTCCCCTACCCAGCCCATCTCTGAACAAGTCCCAAGCTTCCTGCTGAGGCGCTCCAGGGACTGATCAGATAACGCAGAGGAAACTGAGGTCTTGGAGTGGATGTGGAGTGCTGGTTTTTTAATCTGTAGCCAAAGAGAGAAAGCTCAGCAGGCCGAGACATGTAGAGATGGACACAGGAGGTTGGGCCAGTGGCTTCACATCACCAGGACCTGTTTCTTCATCTATAAAACAGGACAAATAGTGCCTGCCCTGCCCATGTCACAGAGGTCACCTTCATGAAAGTCAGCTTAATGATTGCCCAGGTACAGGTATATGCTGCTTCAGTATTATATGTTCTAAGCATATTCCAGGCCCCGGGGCAATTAAAGTGGGATCTTGGTGAACCTCACCAACACCCCAGGTACCTGGGAGGACCCTGGCAGTGGGGAGAGAAGGAAGGTGCTGAGGGCCGGGCCAGTGAGGCAGCAGCTGAGCCGGCTCGGCCTCCTTCATCCACTCCACAGGCGTCCGGTTCTGCTCTGAACTCCAGGGCGCAGAGCTGGGCAAGACGAACCTCGCTCCTCGCTGCCTGTGTGGAGCTCACCTTCCAAGAAGAGATGAACAGTCAAGGAAAACAAAAAGTCTTAGTTCAGACGGGATTCATGTGAGAAAGAAAAGTAAGTCAGGGAGGAGGAAAGATAAGAGCTGGCCAAATTCTGGCCTTCCTTGTTCCCCTAAATATATAGTGAATGAATTCAAATTTAGGTCCAGGGCTGGGGGGTAGGCTCAGAGTTGGAGAGCTTGCCTAACATTCCTGAGTCCCTGCGTCCATATGAGGGACATATTTAGGTTGGGGGCCTAGGAAAGACAGGCTTAAATAGGGTGGGCAGGTGTGGGGGGTGGAGACCTGTAGGAGGTGAGGGAGGGGCCTATGGGAACTTGGGAGGAGGCGGGAGGAAGAAGCCCTTGGGGCTCACAGGTGACCCAGGAGACAAGATTGGCATGGACTTGCCCTCCCCCCGAGATGGAAGGGGCTTCAGGCAAAAAAGTGATCAAACCTGATTGTATTCTTTTTCAATATTGGAGGTTGAATCCAGGGCCTTGCGCATGCTGAGCGCTCTACCAACTGAGCCCCAGCCCCAGCCCCCTGATTGCATTTTTATAAGAGCCTCTGTCCCCTGTGTGGAGCGGGTGTAAGTGGAGCAGCTGTAAGTGGAGACGTGGCCAGATGCTGGAAGCACAGGTGTTCTGATGGACTGACTGCAGGGTGGGGACCCTGCAATGATTTTGGCCTGAGCAACGAGAAGAGCAGAGGCGGCCGAGCAGTTGGTGAGACCTGGAGCAGGCTGAGTTCAGGATGCTGATTCCACGTGGGAGTGGAGATGTTAAGGTGATAGTTGGGAACAGAGTTCAGGGCAGAGGTCAGGTGGAGGTACAAATGTGGCACCATCAGTGCCATGTATCTAGGGCCCTGGAAACCATGGGGACACAGGGCTAGGTCACCAAGGGAGTGGGTGTGAGCAGAGAAGGGAGCAAGGACCACAAAGAGGGTGAGGAAGAAGAGCAGCTGGTCGCGGGAGACAGGCCTCTTTCTTTTCTTTTTTTGGCACTGGAGATTGAACCCAGGAGTGCTTAACCACTGAGCCACATCCCCAGCCCTTTGCATTTTTTTTTTGTTTTTAGACTGGGTCTTGCCAAGTTGCTGAGACTGGCCTCAAATTGCCATCCCCCTGCTTCAGCCTCTCAAGTTGCTGGGATTCCAGGCGCGCACCACCACGCCTGGTTGTTTCTAAGATAGGGGATATCATATCATATCATATCATATCATAGCATAGCATAGCATGTTTATATGCTGATGAGAATGATCAAGTAAAAGTGAAAAATTAGTGAAGCAGGGGGGAATTGCCAGAAATGAGACGGGATCTGGTGCACAAGAAGAAGGTGAGCCTAATATCACAGCTCTGAGAGTGCACCCTGAGTAACAGGAAGAAACGCAATTTATGGACCTGGACATGAGGAGATAGAGGCACAGTTAATGGAGCTAGTCCAAGTCCTCTTCCAGTTGCTTCTACTTTCACCATGAAATGAGAGGCAATGTGAAGCATCCAAGAAAAAGAAGTTCTCCAGCTTGTTCATAATCACTGAAAACAGACAACAAGCCCTTCAACTACTGAATGAATTGACAGTGGTGCATTCAGACAGTGGAATACTACAAAGCAGTAAAAAAAGAACAAATTACTGACATGTCCAATGTTGAGGAATCTCACATACATGGTACTGAGAGAGGCAGGTCTCCAAATTTACGAACTATATGTTTCCATCTGCGTGACATTCTGGGAAAGAATGCTTTAGAGAAACAGAAAGCAAAGCAGGAGTTACCAGGGCTGGGGGTGAGGCCTGTGATCCCTGTGATTTGGGAGGTTAAGGCAGGATTGCAAATTTAAGGGCAGACTTGGCAACTTAGTGAAACCTTGTCTCAAAATAAAAGAAAGACAAAGGCTGGGGTTATAACTCAGATGTAAAGTACCCTGGGGCTCAATCCCCAATACCAAAAAATATAAATAAAAAGACACTTCATGTTTTTTCTTTCTTTCCTTTTATTTTTTTTTTTGGGGGGGGGGGGCGGGCAGTGCTGGAGCTTCACCAAGCCAAGCTGAGGTTCATGAACCCAGGCCCTTCCAGGCCCTTCCAGACCAAACCCAAAGGGCAGCGCAGGACCTCGCCTCTCCAGGTAACTGTGGCACTCAGCAAACATGAAGGCCTGAGTTTATTAACAAGGTTTCTGGTACTCTTCAGAGCTCTTTAGTATACAGAAGGAACTATTTGCAGCTGGGAGCTGTGGAACATGCTGCAATCCCGGGACTCAGGAGGCTGAGGCAGGAAGTTGGCAAGTTTGAGGCCAGTCTCAAAAAAAAAAAAAAAAAAGAAAATTATTTATTTCCTGTCTTTTATGCTTTTGGTGTTGATTTGTTCTTTTTCTAGGGCTTTGAGACCTAATGTTAGATCATTTATTCATTGACTTTCTATTCTTTTAATGAAGGAGCTCAATGCAATGAACTTTCCTCTTAGCACTGCTTTCATAGTGTCCCAGAGATTTTGATATGTTGTATCACTATTCTTATTTACCTCTAAGTACTTTTGTAATCTCATGTCTGATTTCTTCTGCTATCCATTCATCATTCAATATCATGTTCTTTAGTCTCCAGGTGTTAAAGTAGCTTCTATTTTTTATGTTATCACTGATTTCTAATTTCATTCCATTATGGTTTGATAGAATGCAGGGTAGTATTTCTATTTTTTGTATCTGCTAAGAGTTACTTTGTAGCATAAGGTATGGTCTATTTTAGAGAAGGATCCATGTACTGCTGAGAAGAAAGTGTATTCACCCATTTATGGATGAAATATTCTATATATATGTGTGTGTGTGTTAAGTCTAAATTAATGATTGTATTGTTTAGTTCTATAGTTTGTTTAGTTTTTGTTTGGAAGATCTATCCAGTAGTGAGAGAGGTGTGTAAAGTCACCCAGTATTATTGTGTTGTGGTCTATTTGATTCTTAAAATTGAGACAGGTTTGTTTGATTACATAATGCTCCTTTGTTTGGGGTATAAATATTTATGATTGTTATTCCTTGTTGCTGTATAATTCCCTTAAGCAGTCTGAAGTGTCCTTCTTTGTCCCTTCTGATTAACTTTGGCTTGAAGTCCACTTTATCTGATATGAGGATGGAAGCCATCCCCTGCTTGGGCCAGGTATAGTGGCTCATGCCTGTAATCTCAGCAGCTCTGTACACTAAGACAGGAGGATTGTGAGTTCAAAGCCAGCCTCAGCAATAGCAAGGTGCTAAGCAACTCAGTGGGACCCTGTCCCTAAATAAAATACAAAATAGGGCTGGGAGTGGCTCAGTGGTTGAGTGCCCCCTGAGTTCAATCCCCCATACTAAAAGAAAAGTGCCCCTGCTTGTTTACACAATCTGAGGATATCTCTGCCTATGAGGCAAGTCTCCTGGAATCAGCATATTGTTGGTCTTGTTTTTAATCCAATCTGCCAGTCTATGTCATTTAATTGATGAGCTTAGGCCATTAACATTCAAGGTATTGAGGTATTGAGATGTGATTTGTATTCCCGGTCATTTTGGTTTATAATTTGAGTTAGTTTCTCCTTTGATTGAATAATCTTTTAGTATAGTTCCTCTCTTTGCTCTTTTTCATTTTATCTTCATGGAATATTTTGTTGAGAATGTTTTGTAGTGCAGGCTTTCTAGTTCTTTTAACTTTTATTGGTCATGGAATGTTTTTTGTTTCATCTTCAAATCTGAAGCTTAATTTAGCTTAATATTAATTTTTAATATTATTCTCTGTTAGCATCCATTTTCTTCCAGAGGTTGGATATATTAGCCCAAGACGTCCGAGCTTTGAGCATCTGGATGAGTGAGATCTGTGTTAATTTCCCTGTAAATGTTACCTGTCATTTTTCCCTAGCAGACTTTAAAATTCTATCCTTATTCTATATATTAGGCATTTTCATTTCAATGTGCTTGGTGTGGGTCTGTTGTAATTTTGCACATTTAGGGTCTTGTAAGCCTCTTATATTTGATTCCCCATGTCATTCTTTAGGTTTTGTAAATTTCCTTATATTAATTCATTGAAAAGATTGTGCATTCTTTTGGTTTGTATCTCTGTCCCTTCATCTATCCCAACAAATCTTAAATTTGGTCTTTTCATGTTGTCCCATACTTCTTGGAAGTTCTGTCCATGGTTTCTTAACATCTTCTCTGTATGGTCAACTTTATTTTTTTTAAATATTTATTTTTGGGTTGTAGGTGGACACAATATCTTTATTTTTTATTTTTATGTGGTGATGAGGATTGAACCCAGTGCCTCACACATGGTAGGCGAGTGCTCTAAGCCAGCCCCTCAACTTTATTTTTACGATTATATATGTTGTCTTCATTGCCTGAGATTCTGTCTTCCAAGTGGTCTAGTCTGTTGGTGATACATAGCATTGAATTTTTAATTTGGTTTATTCATTCCTTCATTTCAAGAATTCCTGGGCTGGGGATGTGGCTCAAGGGGTAGCGCGCTCGCCTGGCATGCGTGCGGCCCGGGTTTGATCCTCAGCACCACATACAAAGATGTTGTGTCCGCCGAGAACTAAAAAATAAATATTAAAATTCTCTCTCTCTCTCTCCCTCTCTCTCTCTCACTGTCTCTTTAAAAAAAAATAAGAATTCCTGATTGATTTCTTTTCAGACTCTTTATTGAAGTTTTTTTTTTTTCTTGTACTGGGCATTGAACCCAAGGGCACTTGACCACTGAACCACATCCTCAGTCCTTTTTTGTATTTTATTTAGAGACAGGGTCTGAGTTTCTAAGTTCCTCACCAAGTGGATGAAGCCAGTGTTGAACTCGCAATCCTCCTGCTCAGCCTCCTGAGTCACTGGAATTACAGGTGTGAGCCGCTGCACCCGCCTTACTGAAGTGATCTTTACTTCCTGAATTTTATCTCTGATTTCACTCCTTATATCATCCTTTACCTCACAGATCAGTTTAACTATGTACATTCTCTTTCTTTTAATATTTATTTTTAGTTATAGTTGGACACCTTCATTTCACTTATTTATTTTTATGTAGTGCTGAGGATTGAATCCAGGGTCTCGTGTATGCGAGGCGAGCACTCTTCCGCTGAGTCACAACCCCAGCCCTAACTATGAACATCCCAAACTCCTTCTCTGACATTTATTCCACTGTGGAGTCACTGGATTGTATTGGAACATTTTGGTTTTTCTGAGGTAATTTGCTCCCTTGTTTTTCATGCTGTTGTGTGTCTACCCATCTAGTAGTGTGGATCTGAAGTACTACAGTTTTTACCCTGTAGACTTAGATTGTCCCTGAAAGTTTCCAGTACCTTGCCTTTAAGGGAAAATAATAAAACAACCAATGCAAAAATATACAGCCTTAAACCAAATAGCCTCTACTACAACATCTACAGTTATGTCACAAAAAACAGAAATGATGTGCTCAGTTATTGCCTATAATAAAAGTGTGCAAAAGGGTTTACAATTTCAGATAGTGAACAAAGAGAGAACAGGAATGGTATAGGATGTGATGTTTATGAGGAAGGAGGAGAGAAGATAGAAATAAAAATTATAGGAAGAGTGAAAGAGGACTAATCAAGATAGATGGTTAGCAGAGAAAAGAGAGAAAGAGAAAATATAATAAATTTTATATATAATAAATATTTAATTAAAAATTGAACGAGAAAGGTATAAATGGAAGAACACAAACAAAACTGAAATATACTATTCAGACATCCCAGTCTTCAATAAACTGATGCATGAAAAAACAGTTAGGGGCTGGGGATGTGGCTCAAGCCGTAGCGCGCTCGCCTGGCATGCGTGCGGCCCGGGTTCGATCCTCAGCACCACATACAAAGATGTTGTGTCCGCCGAAAACTAAAAAATAAATATTAAAAAAAAATATTAAAAAAAAAAAAAGAAAATGTGACCCTCCGATGCATAATAAAGCTTCCCTGATCTGTTCAATTCTGCCTCCCCACTCCTTCTTTAAAAAAAAAAAAAAAACAACAAAAAAAAAACAGTTAGTTTCAAAAATGGTAGAAATGTGAAAAAAAAAAAAAAAAAAAGGAAAGGAAAAGCAACCGGATTCCAATGAAAAATTGAACAATTGTTTTCATTAGAGTTCAAAAGTTTTTCAGTTTCCCTTCTCAACAGTTATGTGGGGTTGTCAGCTGTTCTGTGCAGGATGGATCAAGGCTGGGCTTCAGGACAAGTGGGAGGGTGCTAAGACCTACAGGTGGCCATATAGCTGCTGGCTGAACTCAGCAGATATGGTGGCTAAGCAGCATGTGGTACAAGTTGGGGCCTAGCCACGTCTGGGGCCCAGGTATTCTGTGAGTTGCAAATCAAGGTCCTGTGCAAAAACCTGCGGGCAGGTGCGGGGACCTGTGGGCAACAGTGAAGGTGTGCACTAGACTGGGCAGGTCTGGTGGCTATTCACTGTTCTGTGTGTGAGGCAAGTGGATCAAGGCTGGCAGAGAAGATGGAAGCAATTGGGGGTCAGGGGGTGGGGGACTGGGGACTTAGTGGGGGAGGAGGAGGGCCCTATTTGGTGCCAGACTGATGGGGGACCTGGTGGGGACCAGTAGATGCTGGACTGGTGAGGGAGGAAATTGGGGATCAGGTTGGTGCTGGCCCATGGCAGGCCCATGGAACCTGGTGGGTGCTGGACCGGCTGGCTGGAGAAGTTGAGGGTTCCAACTCCAACTTGCTGTAACCTGTCCCTTCAGTCCTCAGGAGCCTCTGGGCTCAGGAAGCTGGGGACAGCCTGCTCTCTCCTACTCTCTAACATGTGTTCCCCTGGTGAAATGCACCCAGTTTCTGACTTTCCACAGGTTTCCTAGGCTCAGACAGGCACAGACCCAGCTGCAAACTCTGGGGTCTGGGTTTCCAGTTTCCTCAGCCTCCATCACTCTGCAGTCCCAAGATAGCCTTAACTCAAATTTTGAAGCTCCCTTTATAAATCTCACGTTGCTTATCCATTTGGTATTTTAAAAAGTTTATTTAGGGCTGGGGATGTGGCTCAAGCGGTAGCGTGCTTGCCTGGCATATGCAGGGCGCTGGATTCGATCCTCAACACCACATACAAATAAAGATGTTGTATCCACCGATAACTGAAAAATAAATATTAAAAAATTCTCTCTCTCTCTTTTTTTAAAAAAAAATTATTTATTTATTTTTTGAGATGGGGTCTCACTGTGTTGCCCAGGTAGCTGGTCTGGAATTCCTGGGCTCAAGCAATCATCCCATCTCAGCTTCCTGAGTGTTGGAATTACAAGCTGTGCCACCTCACCCAGCTTATTTGGTGCCTATTAACAATCATTGTTAAAGTCTTGCGTTCTCAGGGTTCAAAACACTGGCTAAGGAAAACATTTTGCCATACCAATTGATTTGGGAAGGTTTTTCCCCAAAACAGGCTGCATGTAGACTGATATTTTGGCCATAACCGAGGAGATGCTCCTCCTGAGATCAAGTGGGCACCCTGCGGCCCATTTTATCATCTCTGCCAATATGGATTTCAGACAGGGTCATACAACAACCCCCTGAGTTCCAGGCACTAACAGATTAACAAAGTCCCTCCTCCCCACCCTGGTCTCCTTTCCAGTGGACTAGATCCACCTATCTAAGTATTGCTTGATTTTATTCTGAATTTTCTATATTTAGGAACACATCTATATGCCTCCTATATTACAGCCACATATAGATGGGATTGGATTGTGTATCCCCCACCCTACTTCAAAGCCTTAGTAGAAAAATCTGGCTGAGAGGATGTCCAGGGCAGAGCTGGGTCTGCATGGGCTGGGCCAGGATCAAGATAAGGAGGCCGTGATTAAGGAGAGCAGGCACTTGCTCACGGGGTCAGCCTAGCCAAGGGTCTGGGTGACCCATGGTTGGGCAGTGTCACCCCCAGGCACAGAAGCAGGAGTTGTGCAGGTTACACAGAAGTTAATCTCCTCTTCTGTCCTGGAGACAGAGGGAGTAACTGACATGACAAACGTCAAACTCATAGCACACATCAGAAGCCCAAGGTTAATGACAGCTCTTGTTACTAATAACAATGCCATCACCCTTTCTTCTGGTCAAGTGATTTGCTGACTGCCAAATCAGCCCTGGCCCTGGGCTGATGCTGAGCCCTGGGGACAACTGACAATATATTTACAACACTGGCTATTGGCCATTGGCCATTGGCCCGGCTTTCCAAGAAAATATGGGACAGTCACTAGTGTGAGATGACACAGAAGGGGCCCAAAGAGTCTGGCTAGTCTGAAGGAACAAATATTGGTCGACCAGGTTCTGAACCCTGGGATGAGATTAAGTCAAATGAATAAAGGAGGAAACAGGTCCACAGGCCTAGTGGCTTCTGAGTCAGAGGATGAGAGCTGGTGTCCCAGGCCTGTTGCAAGGGGTTCTGTGGGAATCCCCAACACTTAATTGTCTCTCAGGTATAAAGGCCTTCCAGGTGGTTCTCGTTCACAGATGATCAAGGTGATCAGTAGACAGTGTAGCTCCACTTGGTAAACCAGGCATACTTGGTGAGGTATATCCTGGCTCTGGCCCTCATCTCCTTCAGGTGGTTGTACAAGGAACTTTTCCTGATCCTATTTAACATTGTTATCCTCCCTAGTCCCTACATTATTTGATGATGTATCTCTGGTCCATATGATGACAAACAGTAATTGCTAAATAAATATTTGTTGAATGATGTTTGTCAAAATAAAACAACAACTAGCTGGGTGCAGCGGTACATGCCTATAATCCCATCGACTTGGAAGGCTGAGGCAGGATGATCACAAGTTCAAGGCCAGTCTCAGCAACTTAGCAAGACCCTTTCTCATAACAAAACATAAAAAAGGGCTGGAGCTTGGGCTCAGTGGTTAAGCGTCCCTGGGTTTGAGACCTAGTACCAAAAACAAAAACAAAACAAAACAACAACAACAAAAAAGTAAAACAACACCACTATTTTTTGTTTGTTTGTCTTTTGCAGTATTGGAGGTTGGTGAAGGCTAGAGGTCAGGTTAAGCTATACATGTCAAGAGTTTTACCTTGTAGTCACAGGATGTTAGGCCAAATACAGAGGTTAAAAGTAAAGGGCTATTGAAAGGAAGTAAATATACCCCAAGATAACACTGAATCTTGATTTGCACTATTCCATCTTTCCCCAGTCACCACATTTGGGTCAGTCAAGCTCAGTCTGAAGGATCTATACAGATGAGGCTTTCTTCAGAGAACTTCAGTTCACATGTTGAATAAAATGGCTGGAGCCCAGGCCTTTGGGAAAGTCATCTCATTGAGCAAATGGTAATTTGCTCAATGGGAAGGGATAATCCAAGGAGGGAAGAGGCCAGGACTTAGGTAGAGCTAAATGCTTTCTCAAAAAAGGCCTCTCCCTCTGGCCCCCACCATGAAGTCTGGAGGAAAGAGTGCCCAGGCATGATGGGCAGGTATAGAGATATGGTCATGCCTGTTGCTAAAGGAGAGAAGCAAACTGCAGGGCTGAGGATGTAGCTCAGGATCAGAGGACTTGCCCAGCATGTATGAGGCCCTGGGTTCAATCCCCACTTGGTTAAAATATCAACTGTAGCTCTGGAAGCAGTTCAGTGGTACTATGTTCAGCATGCATGTGGCCCTGG
The DNA here is from genome assembly GCF_021218885.2 of Marmota monax. Lineage (NCBI taxonomy): Eukaryota > Metazoa > Chordata > Mammalia > Rodentia > Sciuridae > Marmota > Marmota monax. The sequence goes on from NW_026692912.1 coordinate 20,816,493, forward strand.
GCTCACTGTTACCAATAGGCTACTTGCTCAGTTAAGATAGAAATCACTAGTAAGCAAAATGCAGCTCCCTTGGTGTTAACAGCTCTGTGCTTTGAGGGCCAGCAGTTCTCAGCTCTTAGTGTTAGCAGCTCTCCCCATTGCTGTTTGAGTTGTCCTCCTCCTCGGGATAGCAGCCCTTCTAGAAGCTTTTCCTGCAGTTCTTCAAAGCTCTCTGGCTGCTAGTCACTCTCAGGAATGACTGAATCTTTGGTGTTATCAGATCTGGCTGCTGACAACCTGGTGGTAGCCACTTGGTGTTACCAGCTCTAACTGCAATCAGCTTAGACTGCTCTGCTCGAAAGAGACATCACAACAGGCAAAATAAAACTATCAGAAAGAGTCTTTATCAAGCTTTATGTTGCAGTATATGGAGAAACAGCACATGGGCTGAACCGATACGGTGAGCGGGAGCTGCTCGTACAGACGGAAAGGGTGGGCTTGTACAGTGCAGTGTCTCCCCAGCTAACTGCAGACTTACTGCTTAGTCGTGGGAGGAGTTTCTCAAGAACTGGAGACATCTAAAACAGTTGCAGAGAAGTCATCCTGACAGGTTATGAGACAAAGCCACCTGGAGAGCCTAGGGGAGGTCCGAAGCCAGTAAAACTGAAGCAGTCTCCCAGAGCAGTCACGGGGAATCTGTTGTAGCCTCCACTGTAGCAGAGTCTCCTGGAAGCAGGGCTATGAGGTGTTTAGAGAAACCAGAAGAAAAAAGAATATAAAAAACAGCTCTTGGGAAAGGTTATGTCCTTGTGTCTCAGGTCCCCAGCATACACACACACACACAAAAAAAAAAAAAAAATCTGAGTTTCTGGGTTATTCATTATATATATAATGAATACATATATATTCAATATATGTGTGTATATATATATATATATATATATATATATATATATTATATAATGAAATACTTATATACAAGTATATACATCTTCCTTTGCTCATTTTTTTTCACTATTAGGGATCAAACCCATGCCCTCCTTCCACCATGCGACCAGCGCACTGGTTTCATTAAAGAGGTTCTTGGCATAAAAGTTAGCTAGTGAGATCAAAATAAACACACAGACTCAATTACCTTTTTCTATGACCAGGTCCAAGACAGCTCTCCCTCTGGCTCCAACCTCGAATCACCCGTAGGGCAGCAGGGATTACTCAGGGCTAGCAGGAGAGAGAGAGCGCGAGCACGCCAGGGAGTGGCCTTTTATTGGGGAACAAGAAATTCAGGGGAGAATTCCATCCAATGACGGTTGAGGGGGGCAGCACTCCAAGGTCAGGGTCAGTGATTGGCCCCAGGGTCAGTGGTCAGTCACACCCCCACACGGACAGGCTCTCGCACCAGGAGAGGGTCGGGAAAGCTCCGACACAGTTTAGCCAGAGCGCCTCACACCCAATCCAGGAGTTGCCCAATCACGTGTGAGAATGGCTCCCCACACCCTCCTATTCATTTCTTACAGTCTCCCCCTACCCCCAGTACAGGGGATTGAACCCAGGGCACTCTACCACAGAGCTCCCTTTCTAAAATTTTTCTGTTTTGAGACAAGCTCTCACTGAATTTCCTAGGCTTGTCTTGAACTTGTGGTCTGCTTCCCAAGTAGCTGAGTTTACAGATGTGCACAACTGTGCCCAGCTCTTACACAATTTTTTTTTTTTTGCACTAGGGATTGAACCCAGAGATACTACCACTGAGTTACATCCCCAGTTCCTTTTTTTGTTGTTTTGTTTTGGGTAGCAGGGATTGACCCCAGGGGTGCTCAGCCACTGAGCCACATCCCCAGCCCTTTTTATATTATTATATTTGTTTTATATTGTATTTTAAATACTAAGTTGTTTAAGCCCTTGCTAAGTATCTGAGGTTGACCTCAACTTGTGATCCTCCTGCCTCAGCCTCTCGAGTCACTGGGATAAAAAGGCATGCACCATTGTGCCCAGCCCTTCTTATTTTTAATTTTTTGACAGGGTCTCAAAAAGTTATCCAGACTGTGTAACCAATGTGATTCTGCAATCTGTATTTGGGGTAAAAATGGGAGTTCATAACCCACTTGAATCAAATGTATGAAAGATGATATGTCAAGAGCTTTGTAATGTTTTGAACAACCAATTAAAAAAAAAAAGTTATCCAGACTGAACTTGAACTTGAAATCCTTCCTTCTAAGATTCCTAAATAGCCATGATTATAGGCATATACCACTGTGCCTCTTTTTTAAATATTTTTTTAGTTGTAGTTGGACACAATATTTTTATTTATTTATTTTTATGTGGTGCTGAGGATCGAACCCAGGGCCTCACAGTGCTAGGTGAGCTCTCTACCGCTGAGCCCCAACCCCAGCCCCTTGTGCCTAACCCTTTTTTTTTTTTTTTTGCACATCCAGCCTTTATTTATTAACACTTACATATGGAAATAGGTATTCCCTGCTGTAGCTGATTGATTACAGAGAAATCAATTGATACTGCATCTGCTGGGATCAGCTAAAAGCACAGGGTGAGCAGAACACAGAGCAGAAAATCAAGAGCCGATAAACGCTTCATCACCAGTCCTGCTTTGCAGGAAACTGTAAATTGCTCAAATTTAAGGCAGCCTGAATTGGCCCCATATGTATACCTATTCTTCTCTAGCCCTGAGAGACATTCACTAAGAATTTTACTGAGATATCAACTAAGATCATCTTCTCAAAGGAGCGACTCAATCTTAAAAAATCCTGGGGCTGCAGGCACCTATCCTTTTAAGTCAAGCAAAAGACAAGGTATCATTATACTATTGGGCAGCTACAAAACCACCAGGTCACTGATTCCCAATAGTTGCAGGAGGTACCTGACAAAGAGATTCTCTTTTAGTGACCAAAAATTCTTTCTAGGCCAAACTTTCATAGCCACAACAGTAACTCATAAAGCCTGATTTATGAGTATTTCATAGTATAGTCAGGACCTCCTGTCCCCTTGTTTACCAGACCAGAAACTGTGTCCTTATGCTCTTTGGTAGCCACAATAGAACACTTGGTAGATAAGCCATGAAGCTTAATCAATCTTTTAGTTCTTCCAGAAACACAACACCACCATTTATTCCATTAAGAACAGTCCTATACATGTAACCAAAAGCTAATTAAGTTTATCAACTATTATAACTCTATAATAATGAAATGTCATTCAAGCTGGAAACCACATAAAAGTTTGGTGCCAGCCTCTAGCAACAAGTGTCCAAGATGGAACAATAACAAGGTGTGAGAAAATTCATTCTACCAAGTAGAATTCTAAGAACAGATATCCTATTCCAAAATGTCCGGGCTTGCTGTAAATGAGCCTATAGGGAATCCTCTAATTTGGAACAAAACCACATTATCATTACCAGCTGCTCTGACCTTGTAATTGGTCATTACCTACAAACTAATAAGCCTCCAACAGAGTGCACACAGCATTTGGCAGTTAGTCCAGGGCAGTTTTGACTGCAGTGGGCAGCCAGATCCGGCCACCTCTTACCTTTTCAGACTTGACTTTCCTTAGCGGGCCACACTCATTCTCCCCTTCCTCTGGCTCTGGTTTAGTTCCCAAAGGATTGAGCGCTGCCCCAGGCTCAACAGCTATACTCCCAAGTGGCTCCACAGCTCCTGTACTTCCATCACACTGACCACCCCGTCCTCCCAAGGGAACCGGCTGGAGGACCCCAGGATCCTTTTCTGAACAAGTCCCCACTCCTTGGCTTCTCTCCTTCTTGCTCTTAGACGAGCTGTCTCCTCTCCTTTTTGGAGCCGGCTACACTGCGGGATGCCTTACCGGCCTTCTCTGAGCCCTTGGGAGCAATAGCAGCAACCAGGCCTCCTGCACTGGCACCACCTCCCGAGCGCCCCTGCACCTCTTTCTTGATAGCTGCCCCCTCACTTGGAGTGAACAGGAAGTCCCTGAGTGGGTTTGCTAGTGTCTTTTCACTCTTATTCCTTTTGGATTTTGATTTGCCTTCCTTCCCTTGAGGACCTGGCACTGGGGCCACAACTTGACGCTGTCTGGTCGTGTGGCCACAGCATTGGGAGCTGGCATCCCCACCTCCTATGAGCCAGACATTTCCAGTTTCTGCTGGTCCTTTCCCAGGTCAGTGTCCAGGTCAATGATGAGATTCCCTACTCCAATGTCCCATTCGTCCCCACTGTCCTATGTCTCAACCGGGTTTGCATCCACTCCTTTCCCTCCGGAGGCTTCACTGCTCAAGGACATCTGAGTCAACATCAGGGTTAGGATTTCAACATAGGAGGGAATCTGAGGAAAACTCAAACATTTGGACCATAGCACTGGGTGTCCTTGGACATGTCATTTGTCCTCTCTATGCCTCTCCTTAAAAGAAATGGATAGCCAGGCATGGTGGGACACACCTGTAATTCCAGCCACTCAGGAGGTTGAGGCAGGAAGATCACAAGTCCAAGTCCAGCCTAAGGCAACTTAGCAAGACCCTGTCTCTAAATAAAAAATAAAAATGCTGGGAATGTAGCTCAATGGCAAAGCACCTCTAGGTTCAATCCTCAATACCACCACCAAAAAAAAGTACATTAACTACTAGTTCCTGGCACATGGCAAGCCTTCTGTTTTTTCCTTGTGGCCTTGGCTGGTTTTGTTACCTATATGGGACAGATACTATTGATAGGTAAGGAAACCCCGACTCACCAATGAGAAACCCGGGAGCTCCATCCACAGGCCCCCGTATTCAGGGAGCATGCATCACAGTCCTAAATATTCTGTGCTGGGAGTTCTTATGTGTTAAGTTGGCTGGGCCACACTGAGATAGTGAGGGACCACCACAGTGAGACAAAAGGCTGGGACAGGGGCTGGGGATGTGGCTCTGCGGTACAGCACTTGCCTAGCTTGAGTGAGGCACTGGGTTCGATTGTGAGCACCACATATAAATAAATGAATAAACAAAGGTCCATCAACAACTTAAAAAAAAAAAAAAATATATATATATATATATATATATATATATATATAAAGGCTGAGACAATAAAATAAAACCCCAGGTGAAGTGAACTATTATCCTTTGAGGCATGGCATGTTTTTCTCTTCCTGCCTCTGTGTTCATTCAACAAACCCATCATGAAACCATTTAAAACCACAGAAGGATTAAATTGCTACCAAGAAACACTTAAGCCCTCCAGCTTCACTCACGGTCAATTTAAAAAGCGCTAAGCTGGGGGGCTGGGGATGTGGCTCAGCAGTGGAACATTTGCCAAGCAGGCCAGATGCCTAGGTTCAACACCTAGCACTCCCCCCACCCCCCTCCCCCACTAAAATCATACAGCTGGGCAATATAGTAGTCTCCCATTGGCTTTGCTGTAGGTCACAACTCTGATGTGTGGGTTGTGATGACAGGGTTGCCTAGGTTAATTTGCAGAGGGACTTGGAGGCCGATTTTGCTGAAAACATTGACTCTTGGGCCTGCAGGTGTCTGATAGGTGACGGAAATGGCATCTCTGTTTTCATAATTTGCTGCCTTAACTTGCAGGATAGAGTCTACCCTGCACGTGGACATGTCACTTGCCCTTTGGAGCTGATTTGTCTTCTCCTTCTGCCCCACCCTCTGCTCTTTCAGCAGCTGTAGCAGCCCCAGTCCTTCAGCCCCATCGCAGGATGATAGAGTCAGTCCCAAGAGTAACTCAACAGTTCCGGGGACAAGTTGCTTGTGATTACTCAGTGTTTTGAATCCCTCACAGGAAGCATCTTTTGGAACTATGCCTCTGGCCTGTGGAAAATGACCAGACATTAGCCCACCCAAGCAAATCAATAAAACCTTGCATCTCCCTTTTTTTAGAGAGCACCCTGGTCCATTGGTCAGTGCTGTCACCCTTCAGCTGAAGTGCCAATTACTCCACTTGGCTGGAGCCCAAACTCTTGCCTGTGTGTGCTCCCCAAACTTGGCTGGTCTCATTTCTATCATTTCCAAGCCAAAGATCCCATCTCCAGTATCCTTGCTCAAATACCCATCCAGATGTTTCTGTGACAGTATTTTCTAGATGAGATTAACATTCAATCTAGTAGACTTTTGGTAAAGCAAGTAAAACCTCCATAATGTGGGCTGGCCTCATTCAACCTATTTCAAGGCCAGAAGAGAAAAATGGTCTGTCTGAAGACTATCCTAAGAGTCTAACCACAACTTCAACTTCCCAGTGTCACCAGCCTATTGGCCTACCCTGCACATTTAGGACTTGCCAGGCTCCAGAATCATCCAAGCTATTTTTTTTTTCCCCAGGGCTGAGGACCGAACCCAGCGCCCTGTGCGTGCTAGGCAAGCACTCTGCCACCAAGCTAAATCCCCAACCCCCTTCTAAGCTATTTCCTTAAAGAAACTGCCACTGATCCTGTTTCTCTGAAGAAGCCTCCTAATGCTCAGCACTATCCCAGGAACCCAGGGCATGGCTCTGCATGGCTCTTATAAATGAAATAGACAAAGCCCTCTTTCCTGACTCCTGAGAGATACTTTCCCTAGCTTTATAATCCAAAACCAAATGCTCAACTTGTAAATTCTAAAATGAGATCAAGATTATCTGCTTAAAGTGCAAACAGTTTACATTTTTATTTAGGCAAGGGAAGGGGAGCTGCTTGGTGAAAGGGAGAGTTAGATCTGCCCACCCTGAGTCTCAGCAGCTAGACCAGTGTGCCTTGGGCCCTGCCTCATCACAGCCTGAAACCAGAGTGCTGTGAACAATGCTGACCTTAGCTAGCCCATTTTTTAATTTTAGTTTTTTTTTTTTTAGTCCAGGGATTGAACCCAGGGGCGCTCTACCACTGAGCTACATACCCAGCACTTAAAACAAAACAAAACAAAAACAACAACAAAAAACCTCTTGCTATGTTGCTGAGGCTGGCCTCAACCTTGCAATTCTACCTTAGCCTCCTGAGCCGCTGGGATTGCAGGAATGTGCCACTGTGCCTGGCCATCCCATCAATTCTTTTTTTTTTTTTTTTTTTTTTTTTTTTTTAGTGAGAGAGATAGAGGTAGAGAGAGAGAGAATTTTTTAATATTTATTTTTTAGTATTTGGCGGACACAACATCTTTGTTTGTATGTGGTGCTGAGGATCGAACCCGGGCCGCACGCATGCCAGGCGAGCGCGCTACCGCTTGAGCCACATCCCCAGCCCCCCATCAATTCTTAAGGGGACTCTAATAACCACAGCATCACGGCAGCTGGTCTACTGCAGCAGCCCACTGCTGCCATGGTGGCTGGGTGTAGGCAGAGGAGTAGGTGGTCTGCCCTGACCTCTGGGGAATTTTCTGGTCATGGGACAATGTGCTGAGAAGCACTAAGCCGGCCCAGCTGCTGGGTCTAAACCACCTTCAAATCTGAATGAAGTCCTAAACCCCAGTACCTCAGAATGCCACCTAATTCGAAAACTGGGTGATTGTGGATGCACTTAGTTAGGAGGAGGCCATAATAGAGCAAGGTGAACCTCACATGTGACTGGTGTTCTCATAAAGGGGGAGAATTTGAAGACAGATTTGGATGGATAACACCATATGAAGTTGAAGGCAGAAATTGGTGGATGCTTCTGCAAGCCAAAGTACACCAAAGATTGCCAGCAAACCACCAGAAGGGAGGCAGCAGCATGGTACTGGCTCTCCCTCAGCCTCAGAAGGAGCCAACCCTACAGACATTTTGGTCTTAGGCTTTCAGACTCCAGAAGTAAGACAGTAAGTTTTTATGGTTGAAATCATTCCGTTTGTGGGACTCTGTCAATCCCAAACATCAGAAGAAAAAGACAGCTGCTTGTTGGCCTCTAATGGAGCACACTTTCTTAAAGAGCTAGCATTGTAGTCACATGAAGAAACTGCTAAAAACGCAGGTGCCTGGGCCCCACCTCAGACCTGCATTAGCATCTAAGGGTTGGGACTAGGATTTGTCTTTTGGGGCCAGTATTGGGAATTGAACCCAGAGCCTCATGGATGCTAGGCAAGTACTCTACCACTAAGCTTTATCTCCAGTTCTAGAATTGGATTTTCAAAGATATTTCCAGGTTTTTCACTAGACTTTTTTTTTTGCAGGGGGATGGAAGTGCTGCTGGGCACTGAACCCAAGGTATCAAGCATACCATGCTACACTACATCCACAGCGCCAGAGACTTTTTTTTGGACTGGGAATTGGACTCAGGGGCACTTAACCACCGAGTTCCCCCATCCCCATTCCTTTTTTATTTTTTTTTAAAGAGAGAGAGAGAAATTTTTTTTTTAATATTTATTTTTTAGTTTTCGGCGGACACAACATCTTTGTATGTGGTGCTGAGGATCGAACCCGGGCCGCACGCATGCCAGGCGAGTGCGCTACCGCTTGAGCCACATCCCCAGCCCTTATTTTTTTATTTTGAGGGTCTCAGCAAGTTACTGAGGGCCTTGCTAAGTTGCTGAGGCTGGCTTTGAATTTGTTTTCCTACTGCCTCGGCCTCTTGAGTCACTGGGATTACAGGTAAGAGCCACTAAGCCTGTTTTTTTTTTTTTTTTAAACAGTTATTTGCAGAGAAAACTCAGAGGACAACAGGATTCCTACATACTTGGCATCATGCCCTATATTATGGTATTATCTTACATTATTAGTATAATAAGCTTATTAATGAACCCTTATTTCTACATCACGATTAACCAAAATGTATAGTTTATTTCAATTGCTTATTTCCTCCAACTGTCCTTTCTCTGTTCCTGGACCCCACCCAGGAGATACTTACTCAGTCGTCCAATCTCTAGGCAAATGTTAGCTGTGGCAGTTTCTTAAGACTTTCCTTGTTTTTGACCTTGTCCGGGTATTTCATAGAATGCCCTGCCACTGGAGTCTATTTGGTGTTTTCCTCATTAACCATTGAGTTAGGGACCTTTAGGAAGTGGTCACAAAGGTAAAGGGCCAATTTCATCAAATCAAATGTGCACACCAACAGCAGGACTTGTGACTGGTGATTGCTCACCTGGCTAAGGTTCCTGTTTGTCAGGTATTCAGCTGGCAGATCTTTGTGCAAGAAGACAAAAGGTAGAGGGAAGGCCTGACACTGGGAGAAGCACTGGAAACCCACCTTCATTTGTTCCCACAACAAGTTGGGCAAAATCATTATTCTCATTTCATGGATGAGGAAGCTGAACTTTTAAGGCCAGAAACCTGCTGAGCCAGAGCTGCTCAGCCCTGCTCAGAGTTGCAGGTTGTTTGAGTAGGTAAAGGGGTCATGGTGGTGGGGCCTCAGTTTCGACAGGTGACAATATAGACAAGAGATACTCCAGTGCTTGCCTCAGAATCAAAGCAGCCCAAGGGGAAATAAACATAATAGAAAAGACAACCCTGCCAAAGAGGAAGGGAAAAAAAAAAAGAAAAGAAAAGCCAGGTGTTGCAGTGCACGTCTATAATCCCAGCTACTTAGGAGCTGAGGCAGGATTAAAAATTTGAGATCAGCCTGGGCAATTCAGAAAGACCCTGCCTAAAGGACTGGGGTAGTGGCTCAAGTTGTAGAATGCTCGCCTAGCATGTGTGAAGCTCTGGGTTTGATCCTCGGCACCACATAAAAATAAAATAAAGATATTATATCCACCTAAAACTAAAAATATTTAAAAAAAAAAAAAAAGAAAGAAAAGAAAGGGCTGCGGTGGTGGCTCAGTGGCAGAGCTCTCGCCTTGCATGGGCCAGACCCTGGGGTCGATCCTCAGCACCACATAAAAATAAATAAGTGAAATAAAGGTATTCTGTCCAACTACAACCAAAATAAATAAATAAATAAATAATATATATATATATAAAAAGACCCTGCCTCAAAATAGAATAAAAAAAGGGCTGGGGGTGTAACTCAGAGGTAGTGTTTGTGAGGCTCTTGGTTCAATTCCCACTAGAGTGGGAAAAAAAAGTACATGCGGGGGGGTGGGGGGGGTGGGGGTGGGGTGGCGCGGGCCGCTGGGGTTGTGGCTAGAGCACTTGCCTAGCATGTGTGAGGCACTAGGTTCAATCCGCAGCATCGCATAAAAATAAATAAATAAGATAAAGGTACTGTGTTCATCTACAACTAAAATATTTTAAAAAGTACATGTGGGGGTGCTGGGGATGTGGCTCAAGCGGTAGCGCCCGGGTTCGATCCTCAGCACCACATACAAACAAAGTGTTGTGTCCGCCGAAAAAACTAAAAAAAAAAATATTAAAATTCTCTCTTTTTTTTTTTAAAGAGAGAGAGAGAATTTTTTAATATTTATTTTTTAGTTATTGGCGGACACAACATCTTTGTATGTGGTGCTGAGGATCGAACCCGGACTGCATGCATGCCAGGCTAGCGCGCTACTGCTTGAGCCACATCCCCAGCCCTCTCTCTCTTTAAAAAAAAAAAAAAGTACATGTGGGGCCAGAGTGTCTAGAGCCTAGAGAAATAAAACTGAAAGGAAAAATGTTTTTTTCTGACTTCCTTCAGGACATTGGAATAGAGTCTTTTGTGCCTTTTATGCCATGTGTATTTATCTAGTCCCTTGCTAGGAATTAATTACATTCCATTTTTCCCCCCAGTACCAGGGATTGAACCCAGGGTTGCTTAACCACTGTACCACATCCCCAGCCCCACTTTGTTTTCTGTGGTGCTGGGGATAGAACCCAGGGCCTTGTGCATGCAAGACAAGCACTCTACCAACTGAGCTAGCTATATCCCCAGCCCTCCCACCCCTTTTTGATTTTGAAACAGGGTCTTGCTAAGTTGCTGAGGCTGGCCTTGAACTGCTTCAGCCTCCTGAGCTGCTGGGACTATAGGCATTTGCCACCTCCTGCACTTTTTACTGTTAAAACACAGCCACGACAGTTGTCTGTATATAAATGTCTCTAACCATGTAGGAGGACAGAATCCTGATGGTGGCTTGATCATAGGGCAGAAGGATTAAATTTTGATACACACTACCAATTACTCCTAAGAGAGCACAGTTTCACAGATGGCCCATTTTCTTGCCCCATCACCAATACAGCCTATTACTTTTTTTTTTTTTTTTCCTTGTGTGTGTGGTGCTGGGGATTGAACCCAGAGCCTTGTACACGTGAGGCAAGCACTCTATCAACTGAGGTATATCTCCAGCCTGGCCTATTATCTTTTAATTAATTCTCCCACTATGAGAGACAAGTAGAGTCCTCTCATTTTCTTAATAGGGAGGCTGAAGGCCATTTCTGGTGTACTAGCTTCTTGGATTTTTGGTTTTTGTTTTTCAGTGCTGGGGGTGAAACCTAGGGCCACACACACGTTAGGCAACCACTGAGCTACAGCCCCAGCCCCTTAGATTACTTTTGATACACACACAGTTCAAATCATTGCTCAACTGTTTTTGGAAAAATATTTGTAAAAGAATACTAAATGACATGAAATGATCACCATATTGTGTGTGTTCTTTTTTCCATATCAATTTTCTTGTCATTTTGTTCTTACTGTTGATTGTTCTTTATGTGGTATAGATTGGGCTGGGAATGTAGCTCAGTGGTAAAGCACTTGTCCAGCATGCTGAAGGCCCTGGCTCAACCACAAAAAGGAAAAAAAAAAAAAGCACAGGTGTGTGTGCATATAGCCTGTGGACGCTGTTCCTAGTTAAAGATACTGCAAATTTTTTTATTAGTCTGTCATTTGTTTATCATCTCTTTCTCCATACAGAGTTTTTTCCTTTTCAATTGGGTTAAGCCCACTAATCTTTCCTATTACAGACTCAGTTTTGTGTCCATGTAGAAGAGCTTCTCTTATTCTCAATTCCTCACACTCACTGGTTCTGGCTCATGAATACTGAGCCTTTATGCTATGGCGCCCACTGCCCCGCCAACGGCCTGGCCTATCAATGCCCTGCACAGCTGCCTGCCTCCAAGGCAGAGCTCAGGCCTTCGGAGTTCCAGGATGGGCCGGGACTGGGGAGCTCCTGGGTGCCCAACCTTGGCTTCAGGTTCTTTTCCAGCTCGGCTGCCACCCGGGGCGCTGCAGCCTGGATGGCATCCTGGATGCTGTGTAGGTCCCAGTGAGTCCTCAGGAGGGCATCATCCAGTGTGAAGAAGCCGTCCCGTGTGCGCCGCACTTGGGAGCAGACAGCAGTGGTCTTCAGCTCCAGGCCGATCTCATGCACCAGCTTGCGCAGCTGCTGCTGTGTCTCGTGCATACACTGCACCTCTGCCGGGGACATGGATGGACACTGAGGTCAGGAATCGCCTCTGGCGTCTGGATGCCTCAACGGTGTAATAGCCTTGGCAAAACACTTCAGCTTTCTAGGCCTTGCTGTGCAGAATGCAGTCCTATGGGGACCCCTAAGAGTTTGTTAGACATGTAGGATCCAAGACCCCACCTGCACTGCTGGGTTGGAACCTGCCTTTTAAGAAATCCCCCAGGTAACCAAGGGGCAGGTGAGAATTTGAGAAGTTTTACTCCAAGACCTCATTTCTTCATTTGTAAACAGGAATTATAATAAAGACTAAAGAGATCATTTATACATGGTGCTTAGCATTCAGAGTCTTGATCAGTGCTCAAGAAAAGCCTTGGTTAGCCTGGCATGGTGGTACACACCTGTAATCACAACAACTAGGGAGGCTGAGGCAGGAGGATTGCAAGTTCAAGCCTCAGCAACTCAGCAAGACTTTGACTCAAAAAATATAAAATACAAAAAATATAAAGGACTGGGGATATGACTCAGTGGTAAAGTGGCCCTGGAGTAAAGCTCCAGTACCAAAAAAGAAAAGCCCTTGTTCACATGACTAACAGTCATAGAAGGAACAAAGATCCTGAGCTGGGCAGGACCGGGGAAACGACAGCGATGTCGGAGGGGCCCAGAGCAATGGAGATTGTTCTGGAACCTCTGCCTGTTCAGTTCTGACTTCAAAGGCTGACTTGGCAGGAGTCAGGGCTGCACTGGGTTCAGGTAAGTCTGGGTCAGAGCGGGAAGGAAATTGGCCCCTGAAGCCTTAATCAGCAGAGATCAGGGTTGGCGTGTGCTTGCCTTGGCTGAGCCTGAGAGGCAGGCTCCTGCCAGAGCATTCCACAGGAGCTCCAACTTCTTGAGGCAGCTTACCTAAGAGGAACTCTGGAGGTGCAAAATGGAGGCACCGGATGCCAGTGATCAACATCGGGGACTTGTTCATGGGCCGGATCACACCTCTCGTGGCCATCTCATAGGCCTCCTGGGACTGCAGGTCTAGGTTAGAGTACCTGGGGAGCAGGGGGTAGTGTGGGTGGAGGTGCAGCCAGCTCCTGCCCCAACATGGAAGGTGCTTCCTCTCACTTGCTCTATGCTCCCCACCTACCCCCTACTCTCCAGCCACCTTTGGAGCAGCCTCCTTTATTTGGTCCCCTTCAATCACCAAAGGCAGCCTCTGCCCATGTTCCCTGGACTCACTGGTGACCCAGGCTGAGAGGGTGGGGCCCTATGCTCCAGCATCTCAGCCTGATCATCCTGCAGGCACTGCACACTCAACCCAAGTAACCCACAACATGCCTAATATGGGTTCCTCCTCCCTGTCCCAGCCCCCAGTGGCCCAGGATATTTTCCCAGACTCTTCTCTCTTTGTGCCCACATCATCCTGTCCATCCTGCTTCTATTTTATTTTTTATGGTACTGGGAATTGAACTCAGAACCTGGCACATGCTGGGCAAGAGCTATACCAGTGAGCTATATCCCGAGCCCTTTTTATTTTGACACAGAGTCTTGCTAAATTGCTGAGGCTGGCCTGGAACTTTTGATCTTCCTGCCTTTTTCTCCTGAGTGCTGGGATTACAGGTGTGTACCACCACACCCAGGTGTTTTATGTTTTGTTGGTGGTGATTTATTATTATTTATTTATTTATTTATTTATTTATTTATTTATTTATTTATTTCCCCAGTGGCCAGAACAAGACCTGGCAGAAACACTTCTGCATGCCCTGAGAGGAACGGGTAGTTCCATTTAGTTTTGAGTTGTAAAAACAGGATCCTTGGAATCTGCCCAGGGCAGGCAGAGCCCAGAGAGCTTTGCAGGCACTTCCTGTTGTTCCAGCACCTCCCCAGGACCCCACTTACATCACCAGGGCCTTCTGATGGGAGCCTTGGATAACAGCCAGAATCCGGTCCAGCTTCTCTCTAGTCACATGATCTGCAAAACGCAGTTGTGGGGTGTCAGTACACAGGTACCCATTGAGGAGAAGCGACAGCAAACTGGCAAGCTCTTTTCCTCCAAACCAACTCCATCCTTAAAATCAGCCAGAGAAGGGTTCCAGGGAGTGAATGTCCTCTGAGTAAAGTCTTCATGAAAGCTCTGCACCCTCTTCTTAGCAAAGACACAGGAACTTTATATATATATATATATATATATATATATATATATTTTTAGTTGTAGATGGACACAATATCTTTATTTATTTATTTTCACGTGGTGTTGAGGATCGAACCCAGTGCCTCACATATGTGAGGTAGGTGCTCTACCACTCAGCCATAGCCCCAACCCAGGAAATTTTGAGGATATTTTCCAGGGGCCCACAGATTCCCTAAGGCCATCCAGACTCAGCTTAAGAACATCTTCTTGGGGCTGGGATTGTGGTTCAGCAGTAGAGCGCTCGCCTAGCACGGGCGGGACCCAGGTTTGATCCTCAGCACCACATAAAAATAAAGGCATTGTGTTGTATCCATCTACCCTAAAAAAATAAATAAATAAAAAATAAAAATTAAAATTAAAAAAAAAGAACATCTTTTGGAAATGGAGGGTCAAAGACCTAATGTGACTCACCGAATATCCTAAGTCACATCCCTTATGCCCTGGCCTGAGGTTTTCCATGCCAGGGACCCTTGGAGGAGGGTGCTACCTGCCCAAATGTAGAAACAGGAAGTAAAGAGTGAGAGTGGAGCTTGGAGTGGTGGTGCCAGCTTCTTGGGAGGCTGAAACAGGAAGATTCTAGGTTCAAGGCCATCCTCAGCAATTGACCAAGACCCTGTCTCAAAATGAAAAATAAAAATGGCTGGAGAGGGGAGGGAAGAATAGAAGTTCATTAGATTAGACAAAAGGAAATAAAGGAAGAAAAGGGGAATGGGAATGGGAAAAACAGTAGAATGAATTGGACATCACTTTCCTATGAATATACGACCAGTGAAACTCCACACCATGTACAACCACAAGAATGGGATCCTAATAAGTTATACTTCATGCACGTATAATATGTCAAAATACGCTTTACTAGAGTTGGGGTTGTAGTTCAGTATGGCAGAGTGCTTGCCTAGCACATGAGAGGCACTGGGTTCTAACCTTAGCACCACATTTTTTATAAAAAGGAACTGTGTCCATCTACAACTAATTTTTTTTTTTTAAATACACTTTACTGTTATGTATATCTAAAAAGAAGAAATAAAATTTTTAAAAATATGGGAAAAACAAAAAAAATGGGCTGGAGATTCAGTCAGTGGTAGACTGCCCCGGATTCAATCCCCAGTGCCACCAAAACAAAAACAGAAGCAAAAAAAAAAAAAAAAAAAACAACCTGGGAATGGCTCTGACACCTGGTCCCACCAAGTGACTATAGCAGCCTGGAGACTTTCACAAACTGCCAGTTGGCCTGGAGCCTAGGGCCCAGCTGGGGCGAGTATCAACTTCTGGTAGCAAGGGCCAGAGCTCTAGAACCAGGTGTGAGGAC
Source organism: Marmota monax (assembly GCF_021218885.2). Lineage (NCBI taxonomy): Eukaryota > Metazoa > Chordata > Mammalia > Rodentia > Sciuridae > Marmota > Marmota monax. The sequence continues at coordinate 20,832,114 of NW_026692912.1, forward strand.
AGAAGGTTTGCCAGCCTGGAAGGGCCCTGCCTTCTTGACCTGGCTGTCCTCACACTGCCTGTCATCTTACCTGGAATGTACCTACCACTGCCTCCTCCCCCTCTTCGATTCCCGTTTTCCAGGAAGCCCCTCCTGGATCCTGTGGCTTCTTCCTGTTGGCTCTCTTTCTTAGCATTTAATGTTCTTTTTTACCTTATTTTTCAGTTATATAATTAACACATGAATCTTCTTTTAAAAATGTAGGTTAGCAACAACAAATCTCTCTCTCTATTTCACCAAATTCTGGCTTCCTCCCTTGCAGAAGTATCAACTTGGTAATTGTTTCCAGGCTTTTTTTTGGACATTGACACATATTTATGTGTACAAATATATAGTGTTGCTTTGCCTCATGTTTTCTATTCTTTACAGAAGAGGTGGGATCCATGTGCTAGGCTGGGGACCCCCATCTGATTCACCATTTTCCCCCAGTGCCTGGTACTCAAAATCCTCTTCCAATGAACATGCAATAGATCCCATGGAACGTCTCAGAACACGGGCTCACTGCGAAGCCAACGTGGAGGGCAGTGGCAGCCACCGCTCCCACCCACCCCAGGCTCTTACCATATGTGGTCTTCTCCACCAGTCGTCCATCCTCATGGAAGTCGTCTGTGGCTTTGCCTAGAAGACCACGCACTGTATAATCCTGTGAGGCAGGAAGAAGATCCAATCAGAATTCCCACTCCAAGCTCTGGTGCAGAGGAAGAGGAAAGCTGACGCTGGGGTGGGGGTCCTTGGGTCCTGCTCAGGGAGCTCCCATGTACAGCCCCTGACCCTAGGGAAGGGTGCTAGCTCTGCTACGGGGCTTGGGCAGCTCTCTTGCTCTTTATGCCCCAATTCTCTTCTGTGACCTGGGGACCATGACAGGGCCAATCTCATGGTGATGTTAAACCAGCCCACCAGCAAAGAGTGCCGATCGTCACCCTGCAACGACCCCACACCTCTCCATTTCTCCACCCAGCCACCCAACAATGAGTGACTCTCAGCATGCCGTTAGCTGCTCTTTACCCTCCAGGGTAACAAGGCTTTCCACAGTCATGTCAAGTCCTCCTGCTACCCTGATCTCAGGAGGGCCCCTTCTTCCAACTCTGCACAGCTAACTGCCTCTTCCATACGGAGCTCAATGGTAGAGTGCTCAGGGTTCAATCAAAGTCCAGCAAGAAAAAAGAGTGAAGGCAGTGATGAGGGCAGAGTTGGTGATAACAGTGAATTTACTGAGCATATACGATGTGCGAGGGGCTAGGCTCAGCATTTACACGTGGTCATTAGTTTAATCTTCAAAGTAACCCTGCTGTAATGGTTAATTTGCATTGTCAACTTGATTGGATTAATAGATGTCAAGGAGGGCTGGGGTTGTGGCTCAGCAGTAGAGTGCTTGCCTAGAATGTGCAAGGCCCTGGGTCTGACCCTCAGTACCATATAGAAATAAATGAATAAAATAAAGGCATTATGTCCCAACTACAACTAAAAAATAAATTTAAAAAAAGAGATGCCAAGGATTAAGATTATGGGTGTGTCAATGAGGGTATGCCTAGGAATGACTGACATGTAAGATAGCCAACTGCAATGGAGACACTCACTAAGCGTGGCCAGCACCAACCAATGGGATGATGGCTTGGATAGAATAAAAGTTGGAAGAACAAAGAAGCAACAGCAGACATAAGCTCGCTTCTTCTTGAACAGGTTCTTGATTGCTGCTGCAATCATCTGAATATATCAGATGATTGGCATTTAATGTTCTTTTTTACCTTATTTTTCAGTTATATAATTAACACATGAATCTTCTTTTAAAAATGTAGGTTAGCAACAACAAATATCTCTATTTCACCAAATTCTGGCTTCCTCCCTTGCAGAAGTATCAACTTGGTAATTGTTTCACTTCTTCACTCTTCCAAAGAAGACAGTGATTCTCCAGAAGGCTTAGGTCTCAGGCTAGGGTAGCACCATTGATCTCTCTTGTTCTCGGGCTTCAGCCTCTTGGACTGTGCAGCTACTGGTTCTCCCAGCTCTCTGGCCTGCAGACAGCCATTGTGGCCTCTCCAGCTTCTGGTCACATAAGGCAACCTAATAAGTCCCTTTTTACAATTATACTTCCTGTTGATTCTGTTCCTCTAGAAAACCTTGGCTAATATACCTGCAGAGGAAATATTATTCTCATTCCCTTTTTAAAGATGAGGAAACAGGTACACAGATGTTAAGAGATCCACCCAAGGACACATGGCTGGCAAAGAAATAGAAGTTGTTTATTTTTTGCAGTGCTGGGGATCAAACCCTGGGCATGCATCTGGGCAAGCCCTCTACCACTGAGCCACATCCCCAGCCCTGAAGCTGGGTTTTGAACTGGAGTCATATGACTCCAGAATCTATGCTCTTTAACATTAAGACAAGGTCCCCTAACATGTAAATCTGCAGATGTAAATCTGTACATTATGGGACCAGAGTCCACAGCCCCACCTTGGACAGGAAGCTCCTTGAGGACTTGATGATGACAGCCACTTCTCAGTCTTGGGGAAAGAATGAAATGGTGTCATGACCAGGCTCTGGTATGGGACAAATGAAGGTTACAATTTCAGTTCTTAAAGCCTTAAAGACTTTGTGGGGCTGGGGAGGTAGTTCTGTGGTAGGGCACTTGCCTAGCACATACAAGGCCTTGGATTTAATCCCTAGCACCACAGGAAACTTTTTTTTTAAAAAAAGTTTGGGACCCTATATGTATGTCCCCTCTGTGAGAATCAGTCTCTCATCTGTAAAACTGGATTAGCCACAGATTCCACCTTACAGGTAGTGGTGAGGGATCCCCATGGCAATGTATGTATAGTGTTGAGCGGAGCAGTCGGCACGTAGTAACACCACTGGTCACCATCACAATATCAGTCTCTCCTAGTACATGATTATAAAAAAAGTTTGCTGATGGCCTGGGTGTTCCCTATGGTATCTTCCGCATCAGAATACTGCTAGTGGGCTGGGGATATGGCTCAAGTGGTAGCGCGCTCGCCTGGCATGCGTGTGGCCCGGGTTCGATCCTCAGCACCACATACAAACAAAGATGTTGTGTCCGCTGAAAACTAAAAAATATTAAAATTCTCTCTCTCTTAAAAAAAAGAAAAAAGAAAAGAATATTGCTAGTGATCCCCAGGAAAGGACCAAGGGATAAGCAAGCTGTACTGGTTCCCTTACCTTGGTGAGGTGAGCATCATACATGTCGGTGAGGAGTCTTCGTCCACGTCCCACGCCAAGCACTGAAAGGCAGTCAGTCTCATCTCATGCCTGGCATCTCCCTCCTATTCCCCCCGGAAATTCCCACCCCAGCTGCTGCCATTAGAATACTCCCAAGCTTCCCAAGCCAGCAAGGTGGCAAAGAGAACCTCCTCTGCAGGAAGTGAGTGAGTTTTGGGTATACTTCAAGATACCAATTTCTAGGCCTTGCCCATATGTACTGAATCTGTCACAAGGTGGAGAAGGGGTCTGGGGTCCTTAGCAAGTTTCTCAGGGGATTCTATCTACTTAGAAATAAGAGACTTTGTGGGTGGCCTAGACCCATAGATTTGTAATCAAATATTGGTTGTCTCTGAGTATAACTTTTAATTTCTTTGGGACTTGAGCTCTGCATCGGTAAAACAGAGAGAAGCATCCTGACCAATGTCTGAGAGTGTCATGCAGATGGAAGAAGGCAGTGCACAGGAAGCTCGTTGGCACAAAGTAAGGGCCCAACAAATGGGGGCCTTTGTGGCCACTTCATGTGTCTCTCTCAGTCTGCTTGTTTCTCTGGCTGAAGGAGAGAACAACCCACATTCACTCTTGGAGAGGGTGAGCAGGGAAGATAGATGAGATCATGTATGCCTTCCCATATTCCAAGAAGCAAGACAAGGGGATCATTGCCATTGAGGCTGAGGAACTAAGACCAACACCTGACTTTGGGGACACAAACAGCTTATGACTCAGGGCTTTGTGGGCCCAGCTCTGGCAATACTCAGACACTGGCCAGAGTCACATGCCTGGCTGCCCCATGATGAGATGATGGTGTTCCCTCTCAGGACCAGGGGCATTCACTAGCCACAGAACCCAGCCAAGCCACCCAAGCTCTTGAATTCTTACTTTCTTTAATCATAAAACTATAAAGAATCTACCTAATAAGTAAGGTTATTGTGGTGAATAAATGTACATTAAAGGTCTTGAGTCATGTCACATGGTAGAATCACTTGATAAAAGTAAGCAATTGTGATTCCCTCTTGTGACTCCCTCCATCCTACCAATCAATTCCCCAGCTGATCAGAGACTCAGGGCAGGAATCAGGGGAAGAGGCAGTGGTGTGAAGTGCACTGGGCTCATGGTAGCTCCCTGGTCCTTCCCTAAGACCATATCACTGTACCCTCAAGCTGCCCACAACCTACCAAGTACCCCAGAAGACTGGATATCCAGCCGATGTCCCACACCAATCTTCAGGCTGGTGAATGCTGGCCCACACACTGGAAAAAAACAGCAAGGTCCATTTCCTCAATTAATCCAGCCTCCAGGATAACTCTGCACTGCATGCTGACCTCATTCCTTGAATGGTACATCAAATCAGGATCAGGCTATACTCTCGGGCTTTTTTCCATGGAATCTGGGATCTAGAACTATTTTCTTAGTTCTTTAGGGCTCAGAGAAAGGACAACCCAAGAGGTTTCTTACTCTTCCTTTCACCAGTCTTCCAGTGAGAGACTTCAAGAGGACTGGGCATGCCAGGGGCTATGGTACACACTGTAATCCCAGCAACTCTGGAGGCTAAGGCAGGAGGACTGCAAGTTCAAGGGCAGCTTCTGCAAACAGTTTTGTTGTTGAGCCACTTTACTGATTAAAAAGTCAGTCTTGCCAGGCACAGTGGCACATACCTGTAATCCTAGTTACTCAAGAGGCAGAGGCAGAAGGATGGCAAGCTTAAGGCTGGCCTGGGCAACTTTGAGAGACCATGTTTAAAATTTAAAATAAGTTAAAAATTGAAAAATAACTTAGTGGTAGAGTGCTTACCTAGCATGTACGAGTCTCTGGGTTCAATTCCCAGTACTAAAAAAAAAAAAAAAAGTCACTCTTTTTGAGAAGTCCCAAACCCCTACTTAAGAATTCTACCTATAGGTCTCAATTCATATCAGGAGTCCTAGAATAATAAAAGAGTCAGTAAAACACAGTCCATAGGCCAAATCCTCAAGCCTGTGGGGGTCCTTTTGTTGCTGTTGTTTTTAAGAGATGGGGGTCTTGCTATGTTGCCCAGGTTGGCCTGGAACTCCTGGACTCAAATGACCCTTCTGCCCCAGTCTCCTAAGTCACTGGGTCTACAGGTACACACGCAGCTGACTTTTTTGCATGACAATCTTAAAGAATCATTCTTTCCCACAGTGTCTTGTGCCGTTTTGTGCTGAAATGGTAGAGCTGAACAGTTGCAACAGAAACCACATGCCTGAAAAGCCTACAATATTTAGAATCTGGCCCTTTCCAGGAAAGTTTGCCAATCCCTGGTCTAATACTTCAAGGACCTGGGCCAGGAATCTGAGCACTGGGATACTGACGGAGGTCAGGGATTTTCTGGTAAGTATTAACCAAGATCCAGCCTGAATCTACCTTACCAAGCCTGTGGTTGGTGAGGGTGGGCACACTGGTGGCTGTGAGGGCCAGCTCCTCTTCATTGCCTTCCATGGGGCCCAACAAGAAGCCAACACGCTGTTCAGGAACAGATGGCTTCGGGGCATTGAGACCTGAAAAAAGACAAATGTCTTGCCAGTTCTGTCAGAACAACTGCAAGAGAAGGGGACAGGGAAGTAAATGATGTAGAAGACAGAAAATAAGCACAAAATAGCAGCAGTTAAGACAACTTGGGTTCAAATCCTGACTCTAATTATGCACCGTGTGACAACACACAATACTGCATTTCCCCATCTGAAAATAGTGGAGAATAAGAACAGATGAATAGGAAAGTGCTCTGCCCAGGAGAACAGTCACATGACTTTATTTTGCAGGAAGGATAGAAAGAAGCAGAGAGGGACCCCTAAAAGAACCTCAACAGGATAGTGAGTGGGTTCGAAGCACTCACCCTTCAGAAGCTGCTGCTCTACAGTATCCCGCAGGTGCAGCCACTTTAGCCCGGGGGGCTTATAGGCGGCGAAGAGCCCGTTCAACCGCGCCAGACCCATGACCACAGTCCACACCCCCCGCACCCCTGGCGCCCCGGGTTCTCGGAAAAGCTGGGATTCAAACGGAAATGTCGTACGGTTCTTTCCCAAATGTGGTCCTTACAATAGGCGTCGCCATGTTTCCTGGCCGGAAGAGGTTCTTATCTTATTGTCCTCGGGGAAAACCTGAGGGAGAGGAGGAAATAGGGTCCGGTAGAGAATTGTAAAACTAGCGGGATTAGGTCTTTTTGGAGAAATTTTCTGGGGTTGCGGGAAACGGGGAGCAACTTATATCAGTGAAAACTGCTGGTAGATAAAGTGCGTGAGTTTCCTTCTCATACTTAGCTAGGTCCCTTTCCTGTCGGTTCCACGATGTTTCCCCTCGAGAGGCCGTAGGCAGCTTAGTTTTTGACCTCTCTGGCACTCCGTTCCCAGAGAAGTTTAGAGCGTCGGCCTTGCCCTGCCCGCCCTTCGGTGGACGCCCGCTGCCATGGCGACGCTGCTGTGTCGGGCTCTGCTCCCCCTTCGTCCGCTCTCCAGCAGTACCCGGCCGGCTGCAGGCAAGTGGCGCTGGGTCTCAGGCCGAGGCGGGAGGAGCGTGCAGGCGCAGAGCTCGTCTGACCTCTGCCTTTTGCTTTCCCGGCAGATGTGCCCTTCCGGGCCAGGAGCCATGGCGCCAGCCGGCTCTACCCGGACCACATCCCCACCTCCCCGCTGCAGAAGGCGCTGCTCGCCGCGGGCTCGGCGGGAATGGCGCTCTACGACCCGTACCGCCACGGTAAGGCCGCGCTTGCTGGGCGCTCTGTCCCGGCAGCGAGAGGTCGGGGTGCCCTTGCCCTGGAAGCCTGGGCAGGTCCCCACCTCAAAGCCTCCTTTTTCCTGGGTGCCTGGAGAATAGACCGGGTCGGGGTACCCAAACCTTGCTTCACCTCATAATCACCAGAAACATTTATAAAAACCAGATGCCTGGTTTCTGCCTAAACTCTTTGAATCCAAATCTGCCAGGCAGGGGGCGGGGAGGGATAAAAAGAGGGGTGCAGAGTCTGATCATGTATCTTTTAAAATTCCCGGAGATTCTGTCATCCATCTGTGTTTAGAACCCCTGGGCTAAAGAATTTAAAAGCACCTGTCACATTATAACATTCCCGCTAGAGCCGAGCGCTATGGCGTACGCCTTTAATCCCTGGTGGCAAAGTAAGAGGATCTCAAGTTCAAAGCCAGCCTCAGCAACTTAGCGAGGTTCTGTTTCCAAAATTAAAATAAAAGCGGGCCGATGATGTGGCTTAAGCGCCCCTGGGTTCCAATCCCTCATACTAAGTAGATAATAACAACATTCTTGCTAGAAAGTAAATTTTATGAGGTCGAACAACATGAATGCACGGAATCTGCAGCATTTAGAATAGTGCCTGACACATAGTAAATACTCAGCAAATCTCAATAAATGTCTGCTGGCTGTATAATTAGAATTTTTTTTTGCGGGGCGGGGGAGGGGGGATCTACCTTTCAGCTATATTCCCATCCCTAAACAGTCCCCCATTACTGGGAACCGAACCCAGAGCCTCCTACTTGTACTGTACCACTGAACTGCACCCAACTTCAGGACTAGGCAACTAAGAGAATTCTGGCTTTCCAATTATAACCTTCTCAGCACTTATAGAAAACACCATCTTGGTTGAAGATTCAAGTAGTATTTATCTTGCTGCTTTTTATTTCCTATGCGTCCAGTTCCCCTGGACAGAGTTCTTAAGTAAAAGGCCCAGAATCTGGAGGTCTGAGGAACTCAGGCCTCCTCAAGATTTGGTTCCAGGAACTGGGCAACGTGGGACAAGGGACAGAGAGACAGGCACAGGGAAGGACTGATCTGAAAGGACAGTGGAGAACTACAGAGAACACTGGGGAGCATGGATATACATGTCCCATGGTATGGCCTGGGAGCTCACCTCCTCCCACACCTGCCTGGCAAATATCCCTGAGAAGAGCCTCTTCTCTGCTCCAGTTGTGCCAAACTATGACCCCTGACCTTCTCTAGCATGGCATTTGTCACATTGTTGTCATATTTGTCTCCTCTGCCAGGCTGGCCACACCCACCCATCACCCACTTCATCCTCCATCAGCTGGGCCTAACCTGGGAGCCCTGACCTGGGAGGCCCCCCTAGGCCACAGAGGCATCATCTCTAGAAGTGACCTCTCTTTGAAGATATACCATCTCACCCCCTCTGCTTCCTAACTCTGCTCAAATGCCTACTATGGTGGCGGCTCACTAACTTATACATCAGTACTGCTGCTGACATTTGCAGGGCCCTGGGCAATTTCTACAAGCTAACTCTTCAGAAGCTGTCCAGGGTCTCTGACCAGCCTGTGTAAAAGCCCAGATGGCCCTACACAGGCTGACTAACCACTGTGCCCCCTCCCCACCACAGGCACCCTGGTGGGCATAGCCCCTCCTCATGGTGCCCAGGGTTGTAATGGGGAGAAGGTAAACAAAATGTTTATGATCACAATCCAGGGGTTATTCTATAGGATGGACCAGGGCACAGGAAAGGGGCTATGCTCACCAGTGCATAAGGAAGGTCGCCTCTGGTAAGGAGTGCAGGCATGGCTAAAGACCAAATTACTTGGCACCCAGCCATGGAGGCCTGCAGATGAGGGTCCCTGGGCCCAGGAGGAATCAGGAGGCTGCTCAGGGCTCATTTCTGGAGGAGGAATTGGAGTTTCCTGGCCTCTATAACAGGTGTGGCAGGCGAGGCAATTTCCAACCAGATGCTGCTTTATTTATTTATTTTTTGTGGGGGGTGGGTACCAGGGATTGAACTCAGGGGCACTTGACTACTGAGCCACATCACCAGCCTTATTTTGTATCTTTTATTTAGAGACAGGGTCTCACTGAGTTACTTAGTGCCTTGCTTTTGCCAAGGCTGGCTTTGAACTTGCGATCCTCCTACCTCAGCCTCCCAAACTGCTGCGACTACAGGCATATACCACCTCACCTGGCTCAGATGCTGTTCTTGAAGGGCCAAGTCTCCCTGGCCCCTAGAACACTTTTTGTTTAAGTGGTACTGGGGATTGAATCCAGGGGTACTCTACCATTGAGCTATATCCTCAGCCCTTTTATTTATTTTGAGACAGGGTCAGGCCTCAAACTTGTGATCCTCCTGCCTCAACCTCCTGAATCACTGGTGTTACAGAAGTGGACCACCACACTTGGCTGCTAGATAGTTCTTAAGATCCTATAGTTGGGGCTGGGGTTGTGGCTCAGCTCAGCAGTAGAGCACTTGCCTAGCATGTGCGTGCTCTGGGTTCTATCCTCAGCACCGCATAAAAATAAATAAAGGGGGCTGGGGATGTGGCTCAAGCGGTAGGTAGCGAGCTCACCTGGCATGAGTGCGGCCTAGGTTCAATCCTCAGCACCACATACAAACAAAGATGTTGTGTCTGCTGAAAACTAAGAAATAAATATTTTAAAAAAAATCTCTCTCTCTCTTTTTAAAAATAAAATAAAATAAAAATAAATAAACGTATTGTGTTCAACTACAACTAAAAAATAAATACTTAAAAAAAAAAAAAGATCCTATAGTGTCCTTTCCAGGATTTTTAAGTTCTAGAAAGTACTATCACTCTTACTGAGAATAATAATGACAACTGCTCCTTAAGCACTGTGCTAAATATTTTATATAACATGATTTTTCTGGATTTCTCACATTAACCCTCTATGAAAGGTGTAATCTACACTTTACAAATTAGGATTCTGAGGCTTAGTGTGAAGCAATTTGTGTAAGTTCACCTAAATAGATCGTAGCTGGTCTCAGACACATACCAGAGTCTGTACCAGTCAATGCAGACATGATATTCTTTTGTGATAATGAATGTGAAATGATTTATAAAGTCTTTAGAGCACTGTGCTAACCAAAGCCACCCCAGAAGATTAATAACATAAAATAAATCATAGATATATTGAGTCTAAGCTGTGTGCTAGGTGATATGCTAAGCTCATTTAAAATGGATTATTATAACTAAGAGGCAGATATTATCTCTGTTTTATAGTGTAGAAAACCAAGGATAAGACCAAGTCGAGTAACTTACCTAAGATCACGTTCCCTATCTGTGCCCTTCTCTGTCATTTCAGACATGATTGCAGTTCTTGGGGAGACCACAGGATGCTGGACCCTGAAGGTCCTCAGGGACCAGATGAGGAAGGATCCAGAGGGTGCCCAGATTCTACAGTAGGTCCCAGCTCTACCTGGGGACTTGAAGTCATTCTCTAGGTATCCTGCACATATCTTAGCCAAAAGGCCAAGAAGCTATAGTTCTCTAGGGATCCTGACTTTTCTAGAGTCATATTTTATCAGCCCTGTTCTTTTAGGGATCTCTTCTTGATACCCTGATCATGGACATTGCACAGGCTGGGCACTGCCCAACTCCAGGGGCACCACTGATATATATGTGTGTGTAGTATGACCACCTTTGGGTTGTACAAGGTGGCAGCTCAGACCAGCTCAGCCACAGGACTCCGTACCTTCATTAAGCTCACAAAACATGTGCTAGCTGTACCCTTCCCCTTTAGTACATATGTAGTCTATCTTCCTATGTCCTTGGTTTGTGGTAGTCTCCTCAGTCCCCAAACTGGCCTGGCAAGTAGATTCTCCTTTAGTGCTGTGGTTAAATGCTGCCCTGTGTCCTCACCCCCAACCAAAGTTTACTCTAACTGGGCCTTTCACCTGCCTTTGCTGGTACCTCCTAATATCCGGTCTTGCTTTCTGCCTTTCAGAGAGCGTCCCAGGATCTCACTGTCCACCCTGGACCTGGGCAAGCTCCAGAGCCTCCCTGAAGGCTCATTTGGCCGCGAGTATCTCCGTTTCCTGGATGTGAATGTGAGTTTCCAGTTTGTATGCATCTGGCATCATCAAGAAGTGCAGAGAAATGGCATAGGAGTGACATGCTGAGGCAGGGGGAGCCCCGAGCTGCCATCGTGGGCAGAAGTACTTTTTAGGCCAGTTGTGGTGGCAATGCCTATAATCCTAGCAGCTCAGGAGGCTGAGGCAGGAGGATTGCAGGTTCAAAGCCAGCCTTAGCAACTTAGTGAGGCTCCAAACAACTTAGTGAGACCCTGTCTCAAAAAAAAAAAAAAAAAAATGTTAAAAGTGCTGGAGATGTGGCTTAGTGGTTAAGTGCCCTGGGGTTCAATCCCTGTAAAAAAAGAAAAAAAAAGTGCTTTTTAGTCTCATGCCATTTTCTATGGTATAGACAAATAAAGTGGGAATATAAGTGTAGCTCAGTGCACAAGGCCCTGGGTTCTATCCCCAGCACCATAAAGAAAAGAAACTCAGCCAGAGGAGTGACTGGGGGAAAGGCAAAAAGTGGCCTGGGAGGTAGGCCAGGGCTAGGCGCTACCAGGCCCTATAGACTTTGGGAAGAATCTGTATTTCGTAATAGCCAAAGGAAACATTACAAGGATAGTTGCATGACCTGACCTTACCTGTCTTTACTCCTCCCTCTAGCACATACTCACCCCATCAAAGCCCCCGTGCTAAGTGCCTCTCCAGCTCAGCTCAAGAGCCCACCGTGCTGGAGGAGGGCAAGTGGTGACTAAAGGTTGCTCTAGAACAGGGTTTCTCAACCTTGCACTATTGATGCCTGGGGCTGGATAATTCTCATAGGAGGCTGTCCTGTGTCTCGTAGAACATTTAGCAGCATCCCTGTCTTCTACCAACTCAATACAAGTAGAACCCTCCCCCTCCCATGGAGATACCCACAAATGTCTCTAGACATTGCAGATGTCCCCTGGTGAGCAGTTGACAGTCACTGCCCTTGAAAGACATTGTTCCCAAGACAGTAACCTGTCCCTTACACTTTCCAGACACTTGCCTTTGCAGTGGAATCACCTGTCCTGTTTTATACCATCTTCCTCAGATTTCACTAGGGTGTAAGATATTTCATCAGCGGGAAACCTGCCCCATGTGCCACCCAAGTAGAAACAGTTTCTGAAGTTCACCAGAACCTTTAGTCTTGATGCTGTGGAGAGTTGCAGTGGCAGAGAGGTGTCTACCAAGATTACGATGGGCACCTTGCCCAGCAACTGCCCTAGTTATGGTAACAGCCTGAAGATTGTGACATTTCTAGAGAGAGGGAATCAGCAACCCACAAAATGGGAAGGAACACCTCTGTGCCAATAGAGATTCAAAGAAAGGATCAAGGTGAGGCCACCAGCCCTGAGGCTAACATTGCTTAGAGGCGTGGTCAAGAGAGCAGACATGAGCTTTGGAGTTAAAGAAAAACCCAAGTTAAAATCTTGCCTCTTCCCAGTTTTATAGCCCTGGACAAATTCTTATCTGATGTAAAAGGACCTAACCTTTGTCTTCAGAGTACTTATACAGCTTATTGATAACAGATGTCAAGGTTACTGGCTTTGGAATCCAGCAGACTTTATTTCATATCCTGACTCAGTCACTTTATTAGCTGTATGCTCTTGGGCAAGTTACTTATCTGAGCCTTGTTTTTCTTACCTATATCTGAGGATAATTATAGTGGGAACTACCTAAATTGCTGTGAGAGTGAAATATGATAACGTGTGAAGGAGATTGCCCAGGGCTGGCACATAGTAGGTACTCCATAAAAGCAGCTGCTGTTACTCTGATCAGTTCAGCTTCACACAGCAAGTACAACTGCAGAGGAAGTGAGGTCCTGGGACCCAGTGAGGCCACAGACTAAGATTGGCCGTGTTGCTGAGCCTGCAGCCTCAAAGCAATGAAGACCTCAGATCTCTCGGCTTCTGGACAGGCTGAGGCCATGCCTTGAGAGCAGAAAGACCAGAATACTACTACTGTGTGGGCACTGATGAGGACTCAACGAGGCAGGGGCTGAAGGAAGGTAGTCAACATTCTTACCTGGGGTCAGAGAAGTGCTCAGGGATGGCTGGACATTTACTCACGCATTCAAGAGATGCTTATTCATCCAGGTCCCAGACCGGAAACCAAAGATAACAGCAATGAGCAAAGCAGCTAGCCCTGCCCTCATGCAGCAGCAGTGTCCACAGACTAGACTCAAGCCGCATAGGTTATTTAAAGCTTTCTCCTAGCCACTTTAATAAAAGAAAAAAAAAAAGTGGAATTTTTTTTTTTATGTCTTTATTTTATTTTGTTTTTTTTGGAGTGCTGGGGATTGAACCCAGGGCTTTATGCATGTGAGGCAAGCACTCTACCAACTAAGCTAAATCTCCAGCCCCCTTTATTTTATTTTTACATGGTGCCGAGGATCGAACCCAGTGCCTCATGCTTGCTAGGCAAGCGCTCAACCTCTGAGCCACAACCTCAGCCCCAGGAATTGTTTTAATAATACATTTTTAGCCAAATATATTTAGAATAGTAGCATTCCAACAAGTAATCCACATTTTTATTTTTATTTACTTATTTTTTTGTGGTTTAAGGTAGGTCTTTCCTTTTTCATTAGTATATTAATTGTATATATACTGATAGGATTTGTTGTTATATATTCATATATGCACCCATTATGACAGTATAATTGGGCCAATATCATTCCCCAGCATCAACATTTTTAAATTATTGTGATTTCACTTTCTTTCATACTGTCTTTGAAATCCAGTGTATTTTACAAGCATAGCACATCTCGGAACTTGCCATGTTTGGAAGCTCCGTGACTGCAGTGGTGGGTGGCTGCTACACAGGACAGTGCAGAATGAGGTGACATTAATAGTCACATGCACTAAACATCAAGGTAAAATCATTTTGAGTACACAAAGAGGTGGCAGGATGCTGCAGGAGACCATAACATGGACTCACTCAGTCTGAAGGTTAGGGACAGCTTCTCTAGGAGGTGGAAGATGCTTAAATCAGGTCATGAAGGATGTACAGGAATTCTCAAGGTGAAGATGGGGGTGGGAGAGAGCACCCAGGCTGGGAGCAGGTTGTGCCAACAATCAGGGGCCTTGGGGCTTCTTGTTTTCTTTTTATTTTTTCGTGTGAGGTGGTGGTGACCAAACCCAGAGGCTCACACGTTCTAGGCAAATGTTCTCCATCGAGCTGTACTCTCAGCCTCCCTTTTTAAAATTTTGAATTGTGGTTAAAAAAAAAATCAAAGACACTTAGCCAGCCATGTTGGTGCACACCTGTAATCCCAGCAACTGGGGAGGCTGAGGATCCTGAGTTTCAGGAGCCTGGGTGACTTAACAAGACCCTTCTCAAATTTTTAAAAATGGGTTGGGGATGTAGCTCAATGGTAGAGTGCCCCTGGATTCACTCCCCAGCACCCAAAAAGGAAGAAAAAGAAAAGCACATGACATAAAATTTAACATTTATTTGATTGGTTATTTAGTTAGTTAGTTAGTGCCAGGGATTGAGCACAGGGGCACTTAACCCACTGAGCCACATCCTCAGTTCTTTTCATTTTTTGAGACAGGCTCTCACTAAGTTGCTTAGGGCCTTGCTAAATTGCCGAGGTCCTGCCTCAGCCTCTCAAGTCACTAGCATTATAGGCATGTGCCACCATGTCCATCTATCTTAACAATTTTTAAGTTACAGTTCAGTAGTATTTATTTGTATTCACTTTGTTGTACAATTAATCTCCAGAATTTAGGCTTGCAAAATGGATACTTATACCTATTAAGCAACTTCCTATTACCTACCCTCCCCACAAGGGGTTTTGTTACCATAGAATTCAACAGGCTACAAACATTATGTGTGAGTTGGAGTAGGCCCAAGGCGGGGTGCTAATTCCCCAATATTTCCTGCCTGAGTCCTCCCCTGTTGGTAAGTGTGGACAGAAATAAAGTCACCAGGGTTTTATGGTGGGACTGAGTTTGGTAGGAATGGTTGAAAGTTAAGGGGAGACTAACAAATTAGGCCCTGGGAGCTGTTGGGAAAGGGTCTAGGGGAGTGTCATGCTTGTCAGAGGGTCTCCCCAGACACCCGAGCACCCACCCGCTTCGTGGATGACGAAGAGCTAGCCTATGTGATCCAGCGTTACCGGGAGGTGCACGACATGCTTCACACCCTCTTGGGGATGCCTACCAACATCCTGGGTGAGTGCCACCAAGCCAGCTACCTGAATGTAGTGGATGGCAGTGTCCTCCAGCCAGCTGTCTTTGTGAGTCTTCAGGGCCAGGGCAGGGTCACCTGTTCCACCACATCCCTTCATCTACTCAGTGCCTGCTGATATTTTTGCTTTGCGCAGACATTCTGGTAGCATCTGGGCCATGCTATCCCCATTTCTCCTTTGTGACTTCTACACTGATATCCCTCCCACAGCATCCCTCCCTCTAAGGCCTGTTGGGACCATCGGAGTCTCCTCAGTCTGGCTTTTGAGATCCTCTGCATTCTGATGCAGCTTCCCTTCTATCCCCTTTCTCCTGCACTGATACCCTCTCCTCCACCCCAAGCCCAGTGCCCCAAGGCCCAGCACAGGCCAGGAAGGGGTACAACTGAGCCCTGGTAGAGATTGGAGAAAAGCAGATGCCTCTCTGGGCCCTACCAGCAGCACCACTGGCCACCTCCTCCCAGCATCACTTACCTTCCACCTGGTCCTTGTCCTTACCCCTAGGGGAAATCGTGGTGAAATGGTTTGAGGCTGTGCAGACTCGTCTCCCCATGTGCATCCTGGGTGCACTCTTTGGACCAGTCCGTCTCAGTGCTCAGTAAGTTTTCAAGTGGCAGGGACATTGGAGGGTTGGGGGAGACCTCAGAGGGGCTGGACTTCAGGAAATGGGAAGGGTATGCAGACACCTAGCAGCCCACATGGCTCTCCAGGAAGCAAGGGTATGAAAGAGGAGGCAGAAAGGGAAAACTGGCCTATGTCCCAGGAGCTTTGGGGCCAGGCCTCAGGACCAGGGCAGAATGACAGGAGTCAGTGGGAAGGCAGGGTAGCCCAAGTTTCTGGAATTAGTCCTCTATTTACATCTGAGTTTTGGTGTGTTCAAGGTGTGTAAGACTTGGGGCATAAGGTTTCATCTCACTGAGCTTTCCTTCCGCTTCTGAGTGAGGACTAACTGGGCACATGCACAGCAGGTTCTGAGCACATAGCAGGCCTAGCCCTTGAGGACCTGATGTCTTCTCTTCTCCCTGCCACCCCTCAGGAGCCTGCAGGTGCTAGTCTCGGAGCTGATCCCGTGGGCAGTTGAGAATGGGCGCAGGGCCCCTTGCGTCCTCAACCTGTACTACGAGCAGCGCTGGGAGCAGTCCCTGAGTGCCCTGCGAGAGGAACTGGGCATCACAGCGCCGCCTCTGTGTGTCCGGGGCCGGGCCTAGTCTGAGCTGCTGCAACAAGGGTGCTGGTTTGCCTCCCCACCCACTGCCTCCAGGGACAGAAGACACCTTTGCCACTACCTTTGCTCCTTCTTTTTGAACACTGACTGACCTTTGGATGTTATTTATAGTTGTCATAATCATTGCTGTGTGTCCTTGAGGGCCAGTCCAGGAGGGAGCAAGCATGGCACTGGGCCTCCAAGCTGCCTAAGGAGAGCCACATTTTCTCAAGGACTGGCCATCTAGGATTAGGTGGAATATCTCAGGTCCATGGCCTGTTTGGGACTCCTCCCTGCCAACCAGGGCTTTCTGAGGCCCAGGCAGGTGTCCTCACAGGAGTGAGAGCAACACTCAACTCCAAAGGTCTGAGAGGCGGAGTGGAGGCAAGTCAGCCACCTGAATAAAGGCTCTCATCAGGCCAAGTGTCTGCTTGTCCTCCTTGGCCCAGGGCTGCCTGTGGCTCTGACAGCCCTGGGCCTTCCCAGCACTGAGGGTGGAAATTCCCTCCCAACCTGAACTTCAGCTGCTTTCCTGTCTCTAGTCTGAAGTTGGGCAGGCCAAGATTCCAATCTCCAGCTCCTCCATTTTCTAGTGGAGGACTCCTACCTTCCCCTTCTGAGCCATTTAAACCTCAGTGAAGGGCAAATGACAGTTTCTGCCTTGGGTTATGGGGGTTCCCTGAGGTGGGGTGCAGAAGGCCTGTGGGGATAGGGCCAAGGAGCAGGAGCCACTTTAGTTTTAGTGTGTTGGGGGGCACAGGAGACTGCAGCTCATTCTGGAGTGGCAAACAGGCTCTTCCCTCCAGTCAGAGTCAGGAACAGGGGCAGGCAGGTCAAAAAGTACCTGAGAAGAGTGGGTAGCTCTGTCTGGGGAAAACTCTCAAGATGGCAGAGCCCTTAGAGTGTTTTGGGCATATTCCCCCCCCCCCCCCTTGGTAGTGAGGACTGAACTCAGGGATCCTCTACCACTGAGTTACAACCCGGTCTTTTTTTTTTTTTTAAGATAAGGTCTCACTAAATTGCTCAGGTTGGCATCGAACTTGCTATCCTCCTGCCTCAGCCTCCTGAGTCCCTGTGATATGGTTATGTGACACCACACCTGGCTGGGCCCTTAGAGTTTTTCAGGGCCAACTTTGTTATTGTGTGGATTTGTCACCTGGAGCCCAGAAATTAGGCAGAGAATTGCTTAATATTAACTAGAACACAGGCCACAGGCTTCCAGGTTGGTTTTCCTATTCCTCAGTTTCCCAATCTGTAATAATGACCACAGTTTATTTACAACTGTACTATGGGCCAAGCAGCACTATGCACTTGAGATGCATCATCACAATGACACTTCAAGGTGGCCACCCAGAGGTAGGGGGTACTGTTACTTTGATTTTTACCACTGAACTACATCTCCATCCCTTTTTACTTTTTATTTGAAGAGAGTGTCTTGCTAAGTTGCCCAAGATGGCCTTGCAATCCTCCAGTGGCTGGGATGACAGACATGCACCAGGGGGCCCCATTTACTTGCTTTACTAATGAGGCAACAGGAACAGAACTGGGGCTGGAACAAGGGTTATCTGAAGGCCTTTCTAGAAAGCCACATGAGCACCTGCCCAGCCCTGGCCTTACCTGTGGCCACCATGTCCTGTCCTGGGCTCCTGCTGGCAGAAGGAGGGTGCTGGAGGCTGAGAATGTGGGCTTCTTTAAGAGAGAAGGCTTGGGCTGGAGATGTAGCTCCAGTGGTAGAGCACCCCTGGGTTCAAGCCCTAGCACCATAAAAACAAACCAACCACAAAAATAGGGAAACCTTGTGCTGACTCCCTGAATTCCTACAGAAGGCAAGAGGTAGAGGCAAGTTCCCTGTGTTTCACCCACCTGCAGGACAATGTAGGCTGCCTTTGCAGACCTGCCTGGTCTACATTAAAAAATGAAATGGGCTGGGGATGTGGCTCAGTGGTTTAGTGCCCCTGGATTCAATCCCTGGTACCAAATAAACAAATGATAAAATAAAATGAGGAGAGCAATACACCTGCTTCACAGCAATGCCATTGGGAAATTTTGGTGTCTAGGGCACCTACCCCACTGCAACTCAGTTGAAGTCAGGTGCCAAGGTGGCGGGTAGATCAGATTCAGATGGCCTTCTCTGCACATCTGGATCACACCTACTCTAGCCCTGGGCCATTATAGCACTTGCCAGAGGGAATCAGACATCCACATTGACTGGGATGAAGTCTGGTCTAACCATAGGGTGGCATTAGTGTCACCTATGAGTGAAGAAAAACAATACTGTAATAGCTATGACATTGTTTTTAACATTGCCTGTGAGGCCACCTTCTATCTGGAAACTTCCATTTTCTAATAAATCTTGATTGCCTTATCCTTCTTCCCAAAACACACCAAACTTCTTGCCTTTGGGAACAGCACTCTGTCTCTGGGTAGTTAAGTGGGCAGCTCCTTGTCACTCATATCTCTGCTCAAATGTGACCTCAGGCCTTCCCTGACCACCCCATCTGAGGAAGAATATAGCAAGGACTTAGTACTTCATTGTTGAGCAAATGGAGGCCAGGCCCTTGCTAGCCTGCTACAGTCAAGTCCTCATTCAATTCCCTTAGTAACCCCTGAGACACTGATGGTAGCTCACTTTACCGATGAAGACCAACTCTCAGGTTTAGGGAATCTTCTGGGGTCACAGCTAAACTGAGGTCGTGAGTTCTCTCCCAGTAATCCAGGAAAATTCTCCTTAGGTAGTGGGCTTCGGGTGTCAGTCAGTGGTAGAGCACTTGCCTTGCATGTACAAGGCAAGGTCCTGAATTCCATCCCTATCCCTAGCGCTGCAAAAAAAAAAAAAGAAAGAAAGAAAGAAACTCTGAGAATAAGCATAGGTAGCTGGAGTCTGAGCCAGGTCTGGGTATACAAGCTCGAAAGACACACAGACCTGGGCCCACTGCTGCCCAGTTCTGCTCCCTTGCCATAGTCTCATCAGACTGTAAACCTGTTTCCTCCCCTTAAAATGGGGAGAAGCTGGGTGGGTGGCACTTGACTATAATCCCAGCAGCTCAGGAGGCTGAGGTAGGAGGATCACAAGTTCAAAGCCAGCCTCAGCAATTTAGTGAGGCCCTAAGTAACTTAGCAAGACCCTATCTCAAAATTTAAAAAATAAAATGGGCTGGGGGTGTGGCTCAGTGGTTTAATGCCCCTGGATTCAATCCCTGGTACCAAATAAACAAATGATAAAATAAAATGAGGAGAGCAATACACCTGCTTCACAGCAGTGCCATTGGGAAACTCAGTAAAATGGTGCATGGTCAGTGTTTATTAACATATTGTAAGCATTTAAGAAAAGGAAGTTGTCATTTGCCAGGAAGGTCCCTTGAGATCTTGGAAGTAAAGTCAAGCCAGAGGTATTATTTTGCACACACCCAGAGTGGGAGGATTTTTATAGCTCAGAGCTCTTCAGGCCAATGGAACAAATGTATTTGGTGTAAACACCTACTGTGTGCCAGGACCAAATGATCTCAGAGAGCCAGGGAGGCCAAGTTCCTCCATTTGAGCCCAAAGGTGAGTTGCTGGTTAAGTCTGCTGGTTTTTGCACTGATATTTGTCCCCAATGTGGCACAGGATGGGAGTCGTGTCCGTGTCAAAGGAGCCCATTGTGAAGTCAGCCTAAGTTAGGCACACCCCTCAAATGACAGGACCCAGTCCTTGACCTTCTCAAAAATCCTCACTAGCTCTCCATTGCCCCTGGGATAAACTCAGGCTGGCACACAAGGCCTTCCTACTCGTTCTTTCCACCATGTGCTCCCACCACCGCCACCCTTGTGTTCTACTGCACAAGCCCACCAGTCTTGTCACTTCACAGACCTCTTCAGAGTGTGTGCCCAGTGCACATACTGGGAGTTAAGCAAGTGATCAGAACAGTGCCACTCTTGCCCTTGTACTGAAGCCAGCCCTGAGGTAAGAGCTTGACTCCTATCATTTCCTTGAATCTTTAGTGGTCACAGAAGAAGGGGCCATGACAATGGTATTGCCATTGGACAGGTAAAGACACTGAGGCTCTGTGAGGAGAGATTTGCTCAGAGCTCACAACTGGGGCTGGAAGTGCACCCCAGCTGTGTCTGCTGCTGTGCAAAGAGTACAGCTAAATAAATGGTCACAACAACTAGGCAGTGTTACACCAGATGCTACACCAGATGTACCCTGAGTGGTCAGAGAGGTCCCACTTACTCAAATCTTCACCTGCCCTCTCCCACCAGACCAAGCAATTTGAGGGCAGACTGTCCTTTTCCCTCTGTGTCCCCCTGCTTCCATACCTCGGCCTGGCCCATTGTCTAGTAGAGTATTGCCTTAGTTTCTTAATTTCTAGTCTGGGCAGAGGACAGCATGTGACTGGTCATCAGCAAATGACCTCAATAGTTGATTTGGAAATAAATGTGTTTATCCCCATAAATCCTTCTCCCTTTCACTCATTCAACACTGCACCTCTGTAATATGCCAAGCCCTGTGGATACCATCAGAGATAATCTCTGTGTCTAAATTTTCATCTTATATATACTTCTGTGATCAATGAACCTTTAAGCTCCAATGTACCAAATGCTACTTCAAAAGCACCTGATGGGGGCTGGGGATGTGGCTCAAGCGATAGCGCATTCGCCTGGCATGCGTGCGGCCCGGTTTGATCCTCAGCACCGCATACAAAGATGTTGTGTCCCCCGAAAACTGAAAAATAAATATTAAAATTCTCTCTCTCTCTCTCTCTTTAAAAAAAAAAAAAAAAAAAGCACCTGATGGCTGGGCAGGTGTGATGGCACACACTGGTAATTCCAGCAACTGTGGAGGCTGAGGCGTGAGGATCACAAGTTCCAGACCAGCCTCAGCAACTTAGCAAGGCCCTAAGCAACTCAGTGAGACCCTGTCTTGAAATAAAAAATAAAAATGGCTGGAGATGATGTAGCTCACCAGTTAAGTGCCCCTGGGTTGGATCCCCAGTACAAAAAAAAAAAAAAAAATCATGATGAGAGAATTTCTGCAGAGTCGGGCATAGATCCTGTGGTTCTTATGTTTATGTTTTATTGTTGGTACTGAGGATTTAACTCAGGGCGCTTTACCATTGAACTATATATTTGAGACAAGATGTCGCTAAATTGCTGAGAGCCCCAGCTAAATTACTGAGGCTGGCCCAGAACTCAGCCTCCATGTACCACCATGCCCAGATCCTCTTGAACCTTGTGAAGGTACTGGAGGAAGTAAAACAGCGACTCTGGTGGGACTCGAACCCGCAACCTTCAAATGGCCACTGCAGGTTTTGGCTAGAAGTCCCATGCGCTATCCACCGCGGCAGGTTTCCAGGACCTCCCACCGCTTTCCTCCGCCCTTTTAGAGCTCATCTAGATGTAGTGTTGGACCTTACTAAATTCTGCTGGGGCCGCGTAGCAGGCTAGGATTCTCTGCTGACCGTAAGAGAGTGTGCATGCCTAAATCTCGCGCGGGATTATAGGAACAGAGGAACCAGCGGTAAACCGCCGGTTCCCCAAGCCTGGGGTTCTCTACGGCTGCGCTGGTCTGTGTGCGGCGCGGACTACAATTCCTAGCGTAGTTCGCGCAGGGCCGGATTGAGTGGTGTGGACTACAACTCCCAGTATGCTGCGCGGCGGCACCGCCCAACGTCGCGGCGCGCGCAGGGCTGACTGAGCCGAGAGGCGTCCAGCGCGCTGGGCTGGGCTGGGCCGGGTTTGGCTGGGCTGGGCTGGGCAGCTTAGCGCCGATCCGCGCGGCCGGCTCAGAGGCTTGCCAGCCGCTGGGACCGAGCTGGAGGCGGTGCTGCGGGCCGGCACATCCCGTTTGGGTTGTGGGAGGCGGGCGGGCCCTGAAGGGCGCAGAGCCGGCCAAGCGCTGCTGGGTCTTGGCTCTGTGCGCCCAGGGGCGGCTGATGCCCCCAGCGCTCCCCTCTCCGCTGCTGCATCCGGGCCGCATCTGGACTGGGCGCCGCGCTGCGGAGCCGACGCCGGGTGAGCGAGGCGGGGCCGGTGGGACCCAGGGCTGGGAAACCTACCGGGCCGAGTAGGGGATGACGGCGGGGCGGACCTGGGGTGAGGGGCGCGCCCTGCCTCTCTGTCTCCCTGCCGGGACCTCTGCTACTCTAGCTGTCTAGGAGCAGGACCCCGGAAGGGGCCCCTCGGGAACTCGGCACCCCCTCCTCTTCTCCTTCCATTCTTCCTGAAGGGGTACCTGCCCTCCGTTCTGGCGGACTCTGGGAGGCCGGAGGTCTGAGGGCCTTGGAGTTCCTGGCATTGGGGTTGGGGACGTTTTAGCCCAGCCCCGCCCCCCACGTCGGGGTTTTGCTTTTCCCCGGGAGGAGGAGGTCTGTAGAGGCTCCCTGTGGTCCAGGCCATGTCCTCATATTGGCTCTCAGGCTGCTTTGCAGCCTTGACCTTCAGCTCCTTCTAACAATAGGAAAACCCTAAGAAAAACTGTCCCTTCAGCTAGCTATTCCCTTGAACAAGTCCGCAAAGAGCCACGAATAGACAGCCCAAGAGTCCTAATCTCAGCCCAGCCTTTGCAGCACCGTCAGCTTTTCCCCCTACCCTAAGCCCCATTCCTAAAGATTCATCTGAGTGGTTTGCTGGGGGGGCGGGAGTGTAGGGCGTGTCTTCAAGACCCTCTTCTCCCTAATTCATCTTTCCCCGTGGGCAGTCACCCTTAGGCACCTCCGGGCTCTAACCTGTTTACTGTGTCGCCCTCTATCGATCAGTACAATGGAGGCAGGACAATGCCAGAGTCCGTGGGCAGGGATTTGGCTGGGCTACCTTCCCAGGAAGCTGCCCCTTTCTGTGATGTAGTTTGGCCTGATCATTCCCCAGAACCTCCCTGGGCCGGGAATTGAGCTGGAGACACTTAAGTCAGTATCTATCCTCAAGGTGTTTTGATTAGGGTCCTTGGATGTAGGAGAGTGGACTGAAAACAGGTCTCACTAACCCATTGCACACAGCCAGAAATTGAGGCCTGAAGTGGAAAAGGGACCTGCCCAAGGTAACTTGGAAAGTGGTAGTTCAAGATAGGACTAGAGGCTAGAACAGTCTCCTGCTTGTCATCCCTGAAACTTTCTTGAAGACCCTTTCAGCCACCAAAACCTTAAAAGGGAACTTTGTCCTCAGTCACCCAACTTGGGGTGACCAAGCCCTACCATGTTTGTAAGCCCTACCGTGTTTGTAATCACAGTGGAATGGGTGCCAGGACCTGGAAGTGTGTGGTCCTTGGGGACACAAATGTTTGACTGCCTTGTGCCTGCAGGCCAACATGCTGCTTGGGGCATCTTTGGTGGGGTTGATGGTGTTCTCCAAGCTGGTGCTGAGACTACCCTGGACCCAAGTGGGGTTCTCCCTGCTGCTTCTCTACTTGGGATCTGGTGGCTGGCGCTTCATCCGGATCTTCATCAAGACCTTCAGGCGTGATATCTTGTGAGTACTGGTCCAGTTCTTCCTGAGTTTCACCCTTCCTGGGTTCCTGATCCCTGTAATCTCCCCAGACAAGACCCCATGGTATCTACCAGTATAGGACACCTGGGACCCCAGAAGCCTCTGCTCCACACCTTACCCCTGGCAGTAATATTTGGTACCTCCATCTCCAAGGTCAAAGTCCTTCCTCAGGGAATCTCCCTAACTTTAAACTCCTTGGGCTGGGACACACACTGAATTCCAAGTATGTTGAAGAGAGATCGTGAGGACACTCTAGTTTATAACTAGGTGAAGAGGAACCCAGTGGGAAAGGACCTTTTCTTGGATTGGCACAAGCCTGAGAGGGCACAAGGGGCACTGAATTCTAGAACAAGGCTCCAAGTTAGATGCCTGGGAGAACCTGTTCCCTGCTGCTCTGCGCCAGGTCCTGTGCTGCTCCGAGGCCCAGAGAGGAACAAAGCAGACCTGATCTGCCAAACTGAGGCTAACCATGGGGATAAGGAGAGGACAAAGCAACTCCCTGAAGTGGCAGTACCATGCAGGCAAAGACCCTGGCAGTCTTGCTCACTCTTGTGTTCCAGGGCCCAGCATAGTGTACCATCCCCCAAACAGGCAACTCAGCCTTTGTCAATCTGGACTGATTACAGAAGGAGGAGGTATCAAGTGACCCTGCAGGAAGGGTGGTAGCAGCAGGAGCTGTGGGAGCAAGGAGCAGTGAGAGATGACCCCAGGCCAGGGGCTTGGGGTATCTAGAGGCCTCCTAGTGGAGAGGTGCCTCAAAGGTGGTAGAAGAAGGGGAGTCCAGCCTCAGGCACAGCACTGGAGACATAAAGACTGCAGAGCTCCAGAGTTTATGGGGTGGGTGGGGGGAACACAAGCACTAAGCATCCCCCCTGTGCTGGTCAACCCTGGGGATAAGGTGGTAAACAAGACAGAGGCCTGTCTTAGTTGGACTGACAGGGATTACCATAGTTTACTGTGGTGATAGGGGTTGGGGACAGTACAGGCTGCAGGAGGGGAGTAGGAGTTGGAACCAGACAGGCCTGCAGTTCAAGTCTCAGCTCAGCCTCATGGCACCTTTGAAGCCCGGGGTAAGCTGCAGCACCATGAGAGAATCTTTCTTCCTCCTATCAGGAGCGAGAAACCACACGACCTCTGGGTGTCATTGTGAGGTCTTGGTGAAAGGCTTGTGTGTGGCAGTGTCATGCATCTAGGAAGGACTGGCTTATGGCACTCAGGCTATTGGGCAGGAACCTGGGCCAGGGGTTTAGGAGGCCACCCTGCCAACCCTGGCAGTCACAGTTCATTGCTCACTTCCACACAGCGGCGGCCTGGTGCTCCTCAAGGTGAAAGCAAAGGTTCGACGGTACCTGCGGGATCAGGAAACTGTGCCCGTGTTGTTTGCCTCTACAGTACAGCGCCACCCCAACAAGACAGCCCTGATCTTCGAGGGCACAGACACCCACTGGACCTTCCGCCAGCTAGATGATTACTCAAGCAGCGTGGGCAACTTCCTGCAGGCCCGGGGCCTGGCTTCAGGCGATGTGGCTGCCCTTTTCATGGAGAACCGCAATGAGTTTGTGGGCCTGTGGCTTGGCATGGCCAAGCTGGGCGTGGAGGCGGCACTCATCAACACCAACCTCCGGCGTGATGCTCTGCGCCACTGCCTTACCACATCCCAGGCTCGTGCCCTTATTTTTGGTAGTGAGATGGCCCCAGGTGAGCTCCAGGGGGCAAAGGACAGGTGGCAGACCCAGGGGACCTTGCACAGACCACAGCTCCCTTCTAGGCCTGGGGGAGGCAATGTTGGCCTGTGGTTAAGGGCAGGGGCCCTGGAGTCAGCTGATTTGAGCCTGCCAGGGAAGCTGGCAGTCCTGGATGAGAGGCAGGTACTCTTGAGCGTCAGGTTCCACATCTGTAGCACCTGCCCCTACTGATCTTAAGGAGGTGGTTGCCCTGCCGCAGTGGTAGTCAGGGGGTTGGTACTGGTTCACCCTCAGGCATGATGGCTGCTATTCTTGTGACTGATTAGTCCTCACTTGCCTTATCTCTACAATGGGACAAGAACTCACTCCCCGTCTCCTGGAGGAGCTTGCATTTCATGTGCTGCCACATTAGGTGCCAGCATGCTGAGCCTGGTGCTTTACAAGAGCAGCTCTGATCTTCACAAAGACTGGGGAGGGAGGGACTGTCATCTTGGCTTTATGGATGATGAGGTGAGTTCAGAGGGAAGAGCTTACCCAAGTTCACACAACTGTAGGTGAGGACTGGGATTTTATTTTATTTATTTGTGATATCAAAGGACGCAGTCCTTTATATATGCAAGGCGAGCACTCTGTCACTGGGCTACAAGCCCAGCTCCAGGGCTCTTTATTTGTTTTTTTATTTGTCAATGGAGTTTATTTTATTTATTTATATGCGGTGCTGAGAATCCAACCCAGTGCCTCACACATGCCAGGCAAGCGCTTTACCACTGAGCACCAGCCCCAGCGCCCCCAGTCTCTTTTTTTTTGTAGTTATAGATGGACAGCATGCCTTCATTTTATTTGTTTATTTTTATGCGGTGCTGAGGATCAAACCCAGTGCCTCACATGTGCAAGGCAAGCACTCTGCCACTGAGCTACAGCCCCAGCCCTTTCCCCAGGCTCTTTTTAAATTTTATTTATTTATTTATTTATTTATTTTGTATCGAGGAGTAAACTCGTGGCACAGTACCTCTGAGCTACATCTTCAGTTCTTGTTTTTTTTGGTACCAGGGATTGAACTCAGGGGCACTCGACCACTGAGCCACATCCCCAGCCCTATTTTGTATTTTATTGAGACAGGGTCTCACTGAGTTGCTTAGAGCCTCACCCTTGCTGAGGCTGGCCTTGAACTTGCAATCTTCCTGACTCAGCCTCCTGAGCTGCTGTGATTACAGTGCACCACTGTACCCAGCATCCTCAGTCCTTTTTATTTTTTATTTTGAGATAGGATCTCTCTAAGTTGCTGAGGCTGGCCTGGAACTTGTGATCCTGCTGCCTCAGCCTCCTTCATTGCTCTGATTACAGGGGTGAGCCACCATGCCCAACAGAACTAGGATTTGATCTTGGGCTTTATCACAGTGTCCCTGTTCTTTCTCCCCACACTATGGCTGTTGTGGGATAATGGACAGGGAAGTTAAAATGCTGCAAGGGGCCAGGTGCAGTGGCATACAGCTGTAATCCCAGCAATTCTGGAGGCTAAGGCAAGAGGATCACACGTTTGAGGCCAGCCTCAGCAATTTAGTGAGACCCTCAGCAACTTAGCAAGACCCTGTCTCAAAAAATAAAAGGACTGGGGGTGTAATTAAGTAACTAAGCAGCAAAACACCCCTGTACCACCCCCCCAAAAAATGCTACAAGGGGAGAAGAAAGGATACAGTAGGTAGAGGAAAGAAGATTAGATGAATTAAGAGAAAACCAGAGTAGCTCAGTGGTGTAGTGTTTGCCTAGCACACATGAGGCCATAGGTTTCAACCCAGCACCATAAAAATAAGTAGCAGCCAGAGAAAGTGAGGCCAAGTGAGCCAGCACTGTCCTGTGCCTAAGGTGAGTGAGTATCTGGACATCTGTGCAGTGCCTAGGAAAACAGAAGGTTCCACTTAGAGGAAATGGGGCCTTCTGACCCCCACTCCTGTCCACCAACCATACCCAGTACAGTGGGTAAGAGACCTTGGTATGAGCTCTCTCTTGTTCTCGGTGTGTCCGTTTCTTCAGCTCTAAAATGGGCTGTTGTTGGTACCTACTTCCTAGGGCTATAAGAATAAGAAAATGCACATAAGGAGCTCTCTGTGTAGTTGGCCAGCAGCTCATGGGGGCTGTTGCTCCTATAAACAGTAAAGGTGGGCTGGGGATGTGGCTCAAGCGGTAGCGCGCTCGCCTGGCATGCGTGCGGCCCGAGTTCGAACCTCAGCACCACATACAAACAAAGATGTTGTGTCCGCCAAAAACTAAAAAATAAATATTAAAAATTAAAAAAAAAACAAAAAAAACAGTAAAGGTACCTTACCCATCTCCCCCTCACATTAACCAGTCTCCCCTGGGAATGCACAGCCTCCTGGCCTGCCTGCTGACCTGTTCTGTCTCCCATAGCTGTATGTGAGATCCATGACAGCCTGGACTCCTCACTTATCCTCTTCTGCTCTGGCTCCTGGGACCCCAATACAGTGCCCATTGGCACAGAGCACCTGGACCCTCTGCTGGAAGATGCCCCCAAGCACCTACCAAGTCGCCCTGACAAGGGCTTCACAGGTGGGTCCCTCCTACTCCTCCTACCCTACTGGGCAGCCTTCCCCACCTCCTCCAGGCAGCTCCTCCAGGCAGCTCCCCCAGCTTCTCCTCTCTTCCTGTACACTCCAACCTGCTCCGTCCTTCAGCTCTTCCACTCTTACTTCCCTCCTTGTAAAGCCACCAATCTGCTGTGTAGTCTGGTGGTTCAAATCTTGGACTGTCTTATCAGGGCTCTCCAGCCTGTCTTCTGAGTCTCAGGTCCTCCAGCCATAAAATCAGGGATTATAACAGAATCTACTTCCTGGATTGATTTTGAGGGTTGAAAAAAATACAGTGGGTAAAGTTCTAAGGCTAGAGCATGGAAGGAGGAAGGGCTCAGTAACAGGT
This sequence comes from Marmota monax, assembly GCF_021218885.2. Classification (NCBI taxonomy): domain Eukaryota; kingdom Metazoa; phylum Chordata; class Mammalia; order Rodentia; family Sciuridae; genus Marmota; species Marmota monax. The sequence goes on from NW_026692912.1 coordinate 20,860,618, forward strand.
CATTGTCCTTGTCATCATTGTCTAACCTCTCTTATCCTGACTCTAGTACTTTTGTAAGTTGCTAGAGAGCAGGGCCTGTGGCTGGTCCACCCTGGTGCCCTCGTGCTGCATGGAGCTAGCACATAGCAGGCAGGCAGAGCCTGAGATGGTTGCTATAAATGTGCAGAGTTGTCCAGTGCAGCTCCTGGCCTCCAGGAACATTATTCTGGCAGGGCTGAGCCTCCCATAGGAACTATAGTGTGACAGTTCCTAGTCAGAGCTGCAGGGTGGAGTCAATAGATGTTCAGAAGTACAGAAGCTACACAGCACCCGCTTCCTGCAGCTAAGTCTTGGGGCAGGTATCCCTCCTTCCAAAACCTCAAACTGGCACCACCTCCTTCACAGAAGCCCAGGCCAATTGGTGCTACTGGTCTTCCTCAGGTCCTGTGTTTTCCCCTCCCCCACACTTGTCTCAGTACTGGAACTGCCTGTGTCCTCCTATAACTGTCCTGCTCAGCTGGGACATGTGAGAGGGTCTAGCACAGAGCAAGGCCCAGAAATTGTTTGTGGAAGGCATGGAAGCAGGCATTAGAACAGGGCAGCATCAGGCCATTGAAGAGGGCTTCCTGGAAGAAGCATGGTGGGAACTGGTATTGAAGGACACGGACATGGACACTATCCATCCCACTTTGCCCTGCCCTGTGGGGTGCCCTCTCAGTTGCCCTTGTGTGTTTTCTTCAGATAAACTCTTCTACATCTACACATCGGGCACCACAGGGCTACCCAAAGCTGCGATCGTGGTGCACAGCAGGTAAGGGGTGGGTGTCTCATACCCCAGGGTGGGGTGGGTATGGTGGGGCTGCAGGGCCTCCTCCCACCAAGCCCTGGCCCTTTGCCTTCCCAGGTATTACCGCATGGCTGCCCTGGTGTACTACGGGTTCCGCATGCAGCCTGACGACATTGTCTATGACTGTCTCCCCCTTTACCATTCTGCAGGTAAGCCTGGACCCACCCCGCAGCCTCCAGCACCCCCGATCTTTAGGAAGGCCATCTCATATAACTGCCCTGCTCAGCTGGGATCTGTGAGAGGGCCTAGAACAGGGCAAGGTCCAGAAATTGTTTGTGGAAGGCATAGAAGCAGGCATTAGAGCAGGGCAGCATCAGGCCATAGAGAGGCCTTCCTGGAAGAGGCAGTAGAAACACTTGAATTCAAATCTGAATTCAAATCCAGGCATGGCCAAAGGGTCTACCTCAGTCTTGTCCATTGAGGGTGACCACACCAGGCTCAGAGTGTGGGACCATGTTCTGGGGGCATCTGGGCTGACCTGTTTTCCAGTTGGTTTCCACAGATGTGCAATAGCATTGCTGCTTGGTTGAAGGGACTTGAGGGAAGGCAGCTTGAGAGAGCAGAGTCCCTGCCTCAAGGTGTTTAAGGGTGGTGTCCTGGCAGAATGGGTGATGGGAACCTATCTGACTCTAAAAAGGGGCATGGCCTGGTGAGTGGAGGAGGAGCAGGGAGCGCTCGAGCAGTGGTGGCAAGAGCAGCAGTGGGAGCCTGGGAGGACTCCTGGGAGAAGGCAGATGTGAGGTACAGAGGTCAGGCAGAGTAGCTAGGCCCCACCTGGCTGAAAATGGGATTGGGGCTGGCTCCAGAGTCCCCAGGGGGCAGGCTAAGGAGTGTGCACTTGATCCCAGAGACATTGGGAAGCCATGGAAGGTGCCTGAATGGAGACAGATATGATCAGTTAGGACAGGATGGGGAAAAGAGACCAGGGGACGGTGCCCGTGAAGAGGCAGGCCTGGGCAAGAGGCGGCCCTGGGGGCTGGGATGTCGCTCAGTGGTGGAGGACTTGCGTGGCGTGTGTGAAGCCTTAGGTTCAATCCCCTTCATGGCAAGAAAAAAGGAGGCTCTGGGGAATGGGTCTCTATCTCCTGAACTCTAGGCCCTCTTTGCCCTCAGGAAACATCGTGGGTGTTGGTCAGTGCTTGATCCATGGCATGACAGTAGTGATCCGAAAGAAGTTCTCAGCCTCCCGGTTCTGGGATGATTGTGTTAAATACAATTGCACAGTAAGTGAGAAGGGAAGGGAATGAGCAGTCCCTTGTCCCCTTGTCTCCCTCCCACTAACCACACTTTGGAATATCTTTCACACAATTGAGGTGGTTTAGAAGGGTTCACTGGGCAACATTCCTGTTGTTCAGATGGGAAGACTGAGGCCCAGAGAGTGATGGGATCACACGCCAGCCCCTGTGGAAGAGAGGGTCTTGAGATATGGGGGTGGGGGAGTGGGGCAACTCTGGGAGCCCAGACTCATACCAAGCCCACCCCAGATTGTGCAGTACATCGGTGAGCTGTGCCGCTATCTCCTGAACCAGCCGCCCCGGGAAGCGGAGACCCAGCACCAGGTGCGCATGGCTCTGGGTAACGGCCTCCGGCAGTCCATCTGGACCAACTTCTCCAGCCGCTTCCACATCCCCCAGGTGGCCGAGTTCTATGGAGCCACTGAGTGCAACTGCAGCCTAGGCAATTTTGACAGCCAGGTGCGGCCCAGGTTGGGGCCTGGTAAGGCTGCTATGGGGATGGACCATGGCAGAGGGGAGGGCAGAGTTCCACTGTGGGAGTTTGGGTGCCAGAGTTGCTCCTTGCCCCCATTGTCCACCTTGGGACCCATGGTGGCAGAGCCCCAGCCCAAGTCTTGGCCTTTGCAGGTAGGAGCCTGTGGCTTTAACAGCCGTATCCTGTCCTTTGTGTACCCCATCCGGCTGGTACGTGTCAACGAGGACACCATGGAGCTGATCCGGGGACCTGATGGCGTGTGCATTCCCTGCCGGCCAGGTCTGCCTTGGGTGGGAATTGAGGATCAGAGGAGGAGTTTTTGTTCTGGGAGGGGGGTCAGCCATTGTGATTAGGTGGGGAGCGGGTTGTGACTAGTAGCCATCAGTCAGTCCTGCTCTGAGGGCTATAAACTGTTCACTTCTTTGTCCATCCTTTCACCATGTCATCCACCCATCAGTCCATTTGTTCATTTTCTTTTTGCAGGGCAGTACTGGGGATTGAACTCAGGGGCACTTGACCCCTGAGCCACATCCTCAGCCCTATTTTGTATTTTATTTAGAGACAAGGTCTCACTGTTTTTTAGCACCTCATTGTTGCTGAGGCTGGCTGCAAACTTGTGAACTTCTGCCTCAGCCTCCCGAGCTGCTGGGATTATAGGCATTTGCCATTGCACCCAGCTCATTTGTTCATTTTCATATTGACCCCGAAGGACCCTGAGTCTGGCCACCTAGAATTAGTCTTGTTTGGCCCCTTAGCCCTGTGCCATGGGAGAATTAGCTTCTCTGAGTCCTCTTGCCTGAGTCCTCTCTTCTGCAGATGGGACTGATGGTAGCACTGGCCCCATCAGGGTAACCTGAGGATTATGCATGATAAAGAACATAACGCTTTTTGAGTGGAGTCACGCCTGGAGCAGGAGCTCAGTGGTGCCAGCCTGTTCGGATGTCCAGTAGAGCCTGAGCCCCACTCACTATTTATTTATATTCCCATCCAGTTCAATAGACAGACATCACTGAGGATCCAGTTGTGTCAGACCAGCCAAGATGAACCCCTTGCCCTCAGCAAGCTCCAGGCTGGAGGAGAAATGGGGCATTTCTTTTTTTTCTGTGTGTGTGTGTGCGCACGCGCATAAGGGATTGAATCCAGGGCTTCATACATGCTAAGCACACATACTACCACGAGCTACACCCCCATCCCCCAGAAATAGGGCATTTCTATGGCAAGCAGTATGAATCAGATTAGTTCAAGATGCAGGGAGCCAAGCACAGTAGCCCATGCCTGTAATCCCAGCCACTCGAGAGGCTGAGGCAGCAGAACTGCAAGTTCGATGCCAGCCTGGGCAACTTAATGAGACTCTGTCTCAAAATAAAATAGTCTGGGTTCAACCCCTTGTACCAACTGGGGGTAAAAAAAGGAAAACCAAAAAGAATGTAGGATGTGTCTGGGGAAGACAGGTGGATGAGGCCTCCTAGGACAAATTTGACTCTGCCTTTCCTGCCCCAGGCCAGCCGGGCCAACTGGTAGGCCGCATCATCCAGCAAGACCCTCTGCGCCGCTTTGATGGCTACCTCAACCCGGGTGCTAACAACAAAAAGATTGCTAAGGATGTCTTTAAGAAGGGGGATCAAGCTTATCTCACTGGTGGGTTCCTGACCCTTTGCTACCACTTCCAGAGGGGCAGGGGTTGGTGAGGGACCTTCTGCTATCTTCAGAGAACACCTGCCCAGGACTCCCCTGTCTCAGCCCCTGTGGTCAATCACATCCTTAGGCTTCAGCAAAGACTGCCTGGCTCAAGCCCCTGGGCCAGAGCTGGGCAGCCCAGGTCCTGCTCACCAAAGCCCTCCCTAGGTGACGTGCTGGTGATGGATGAGCTAGGCTACCTGTATTTCCGAGATCGCACAGGCGACACATTCCGCTGGAAAGGGGAAAACGTGTCGACCACCGAGGTGGAGGGTACACTCAGCCGCCTACTGGACATGGCTGATGTGGCTGTATATGGTGTTGAGGTACCAGGTATGTTGTGGGGGGTGGTGGCATGCTGGGAAGTGCCACAAGTGAGCATTGCTGGGGCTCATGGTTCATCTTCCTGTGTACAGGAACTGAAGGTCGGGCCGGAATGGCTGCCGTGGCCAGCTCCACAGGTAGCTGTGACCTGGAGCACTTTGCAGAGGCCTTAGAGAAGGAGCTGCCCCTGTATGCCCGACCCATCTTCCTGCGCTTCCTGCCTGAGCTGCACAAAACAGGTATGTCCCTTCCTTGCTCCAGCTCCTGGGTACTAGGCCTGGGCCTTTCCACTCCTTTCTAGAGAAACCAGTGGCTGGCATTTGACCTTCGCCCACAGCCTTGCCAGGTAGTTGGTAAACTGCCCTCCCTTGTGGAAGTGAACAAACTTGTCCCTCGGAAGAGGAGGTTCACCAATCATTAGTGGGACAAGTCACTGACAGAGTATCTGGCTCTGGGCTGAGCCTTGGGGAAACAGGTAAATTCTGACTGGACCTCTGCCGCCTTAGAGCTTTTAGAACTGGAAGGGAAGCAGCTCCAGGACAAGGAATTCCAAAAATAAGGAGTGAACTGCAGATTAGGCTCACAGAAAAGTGAATGAAGGGGCATTTGGGATGACTGGAGAGCTCCCTTGAGGAGGTGACATCTCAGCTAAGACCCAAATGAAAAAGAGGACCTTATAGGGGTGGGCAACATTCCAGGCTGTGGGAACAAGTGTGAAGTCTCCAAGATAGGAAGGAATGGCAGTGCTGAAAGAATGAAAGGAGGAGGCTACAAGAGGGGCAGGCAGAGGGGTAAGGTGGGTGAGAGAGGGGGCACAGGAGCTAGAAGCCCAAGGCCTAGGCCAGCGGGGAGTGTGACTATCTCAGAACAGCAGGGAAGTGTAGGATCCAACACCATAGAAGTGTAGGATCTTTGTAGGATACAATCTAACGAGGTTACTACTCTGCTCAAAGATCCTGGCTGCTGGATGGAGAGTGGGATAGGACTGCAGGGGGAACAGGAGATGAAGGAAAGGCTGTCATAGCCTCCTGGTGAGCTGTGGTCACATGCAGGGCAGTGCCATCCTTCTGTTGGTCCTCTGATGGCTCTCAGGAGTTCCTAGTGGGTAGGAGGTACAGAGGTTCCTGCCCAGACCTGCCTGTGTTTTCCTTGCTGGTCCTTGCTGTCCCTTGTAGAATCTTCCCTTTGTCAAGCCTCTCTCTGGCTACACACCCTTGGGCCACATCTGCCTGGATGCCCCCAATGGTGGTCATCATGTGAGCCGCTCCTAGATGGCAAGCCTTCCCCCACTGATGTGGGCACCTGGACCTGGGAGAGCACCTGTAGCAGTGGGAAGGACCTAGGGTTTCAGTGTGGCACAGAAAGAGAGCAGTGGTGCCAGGCTGAAGCCATAGACTGCTCATCCCCTGAGGACTGATACCTGTGACTTCTGTTCTGTCCAGGAGAGGCAGGCTTGGGCCTCAGCTTCCACATGGCTTTGCTGAAGAACAGCTGGCTTCCAAAGCACTTCAACTACTTTATTTACTAACAATTCTGTGGGTCAGAAGTTTGGGAGCCAAATTCAACTGAGCAATTCTGTTGGCCTTGCCTAGGGGTCATTCCAAGAGCTACCATCACTTAGGGACTCAGGCCAGGAGAGTCTAAGGTAGTCTCACATCTGGCTCTGGGCTGGTCACTTGTGCAGCACTGACCAGCAGAACTGAGGTGATAGAAATGTTTGCTGTCTCAGCAGTACAGTATATATTAGCCCTGCAAAGCTGTTCATCATTTGAGATGTGGCTGTTGTGACTAAAGAACTAAAATCCAAATTTTTTTTTCCAAATTGTGTTTAATGTTAATTAACTTTAAATAGCCACATAGGGGGGCTGGGGATGTAGCTCAAGTGGTAGCGCGCTCGCCTGGCATGCGTGCGGCCCGGGTTCGATCCTCAGCACCACATACAAACAAAGATGTTGTGTCCACCGAAAACTAAAAAATAAATATTAAATAAATAAATAAATAGCCACATAGGGCATTGACTACCCCCACAGGACAGTGCCAGTCTAGAGGCCTCATCTCTGCTGCATGCAGCTTCTCATCCTTCTGAAGGCTGGACTGGCCTCAGGGCACCCCCAGGAGGTGGGGAAAGAGCAGCAATGCCCTTTGAGACCTAGACTGACCTAAGACATCGCTTTCGCCGCATTCTGTTGGTCAGAGCAAGTCACGAGGCCAGTCCAGATTCGAAGGGGTTGAGAAAGACTCGAGCTCCTGTGCTGAGTTGTCCTCTTCATTTCCCAGGGACCTACAAGTTCCAGAAGACAGAGCTACGGAAGGAGGGCTTTGACCCAGCTGTTGTGAAAGACCCGCTTTTCTATCTGGATGCCCGGAAAGGCTGCTATGTCCCGCTGGACCAAGAGGCCTATGCCCGCATCCAGGCAGGCGAGGAGAAGCTGTGATTTGCCCCCCACATCCCTCTGAGGCCAGTGATGCTGGATCCAAAGCCTCAGCTTCCACTCAGAGGGGTCCTGGGTGATGCCAGACCAAAGCAAGCAGGGCCACACCTCCTCCCTGAGGTGCTGACCCCTCCCTCCACAACTGCCAAGTGACTCACTGCCGCCTCCACACCCTTGCATAAGCTTTCTGTGAAAGCTGCATGTCCAAGTGATCTTCTGGGCCCCAGGCTGAGACTAACGGGGGGCCGCCTCAGGATGTCGTCTTGGGTCAGGCAGGGCAGGGAGAGGCATAGGGGTCACAAAGCTCCCTCCAAAGAACAGGGGCTTTTCATAAACGGGACCAAGGCAGAAGCCTCCAGACTCAGGAAGCCAAGCGATTGGGCAGGAACAGTAATGGCCATCAATCTGATGACCAGAAAGAATCTGCCCCAGAGCTGCCCACCCCTCTAGGTGGAGAGGAGGAAGACCCGACGTGGCCCCACCATACCTCACCTGCAGCAGGAGGTCAGGACACCAACCCTTATCTCTCCAAACCCCTACATCTTCATCTGCTTGGGGGGTACCTGGCTGTCTTACAGGCCCTGTCTGTATGGGTCAGCGTCACTATCTCCATCTCCTTCCTGGCCTGGCTATGAGAGGAGGAGGAATGGGAGGGTGGCCTTCAGGCCAATAAACTCTGCCTTGATGCCTCCTATCCTGTGTGCATTCCACCTGAGCCCATCCTCCCCTGGAGCCCCCAGTCTGCTCAGGCCCTACTTTCTGCTTATCTGGCCCATTAACTAACTTGTCCACTGACTCATTTGGACTTAAAGGTAGAGCAGGTAAAGTGAAATGCCACAGCCCTTGCTTATGTGCTGGCTTAGATGGGGGCAGTTCCCACCAAGTCTGGCAAGGTATTTGTTTTAACAGCTTGAGCTTCAAAGTCCAGACCAGCTGTCACTCAAAAGCGGAAGCTTAGCCAGGCATGGTGGCGCATGCCTGTAATTCCAGTGGCTCATGAGACTGAGGCAGGAGGATCACAAGTTCATAGCCAGCCTCAGCAACAGTGAGGTGCTAAGAAACTCAGTGAGACCCTGTCTCTAAATAAAAATACAAAATAGGGCTGGGGATGTGGCTCAGTGGTCAAGTGCCCCTGAGTTCAAACCCAGGTACCAAAAAAAAAAAAGCAGAAGCTTGTGGCCTTGGACCAGGTATGGTGGCATATATCTGTAATCCCAACAAATCAGGAAGCTGAGGCAAGAGGTTCCCAAGTTGGAGGCCAGCCTGGGCACCTTAGTGAGACCCTGTCTAAAAAAGGGCTGGAGATGTAATTCAGTTCCAGAGTACCCCTGGATTCAGTCCCCAGTACCACAAATACACAAACAAAAAGCATTCAGAAGGCAAAAAAGGCCATTATAAGGAAGAGGGTGCCTGGGCTTTGAGGGGAAGTCTCCCTGAAGGCAGGGTCATCTCCAGGCCTGTGCTCTGCTCCTCCCTGTCTGGTGCCCCAGTTGTTCAGAGGTGGGAAAGTTCTGCCCAGGTTGATTAGAGAACCAGAGTGAGGTGGCCTAGCCTGCCAGGCAGCCCTGGAGCAGCAAGCAGCAGTGAGATGGGGAGCCAGCTGTCCTGGGCCCCATTGCTAGAGTCATACCCAGGAATCAGTGCAGTGGGGAAGGGTCCCAACACCACCCAGGGTGGTGGGGGGTACACACCCCTGGGGGGCTTCATCTCCACTGTTGAACCTTTGTCCAGTGTATGAAGTTGGTTTTACACAAATGGGTTATTTGAAGAAAGACCTAGGACTTAGAGATTTTTAAGTCACTTGGCTAAAGTCACAGAAGTGGGGGGTTGGAATGCAAACCCAAGCCCCAGTCCCCGCCCCCCCATACTATTCTTCCTCTGGATGCAAAAGGCAACAAGAAGCTGGAAGTTTCATTCCACACATGCCTCCAGAGCCAGCTCTGCACCACACCCTGGGCCATCATCTGACAGTTCAGGCAGTCAGGAGCCTGGTGAAGAAAACTGAGGTGCCTCTTGGGGGAGCGGCCTTGAAAGAGGAGTCTTTTCTCCTGACAGGTAGAAAAGTAGGGAGCTGACCTGAAGAGGGGCCTCCTACCCATACTGAGGGATTTGGGGTGGCAGGTATGTCTGCATTTCCAAATGTGGCCAGCAGAGGGTGCACAGAGTTTGAAGAATTCAGTCCCAAACTTTAACACTCAAGCCAAGGGAAGCAAGGAGGCTGTGCCTCCTGCCTGGTCCCTAAGCAGGTACCCCACCCAGAAGACCCTATGGTGGCCTTTGAGGACCTTTGATTATGCCTGCAAGAGGCTTGGCTTGGTTAGTGGAGCATCTTGATATCTTTAATCCTCAGTAGTGAGTTCTCTACAATGGGAAGGAACCTCTAGAGGAGGCCCGTTCCTTCCTCCATGTTGAGCAGTCACCAAGAGGCAGTGTGGTGTTCAGAGCTGTGGCCCTGGAGTCAGATGGGCCTATATTCAAATCCGAGCTCTACCATTTGCACTCAATTCCTTTTCCTGTATACACTGGCCAAGGAGTCCTCACTTTGAATTGTGAAAAGTACAAGATCATGCATGAAAATCTCAGCACAGTGTACATCATTTAAAAGGAGAAAAAGTGTGTTCAGATGTTAAGATCCCAGAGAAAGTTTCCCAATTCCACACCAGCCCCCCCCCCACCACACCATCCACAATGGAGGCCTTACAGCTCTCCATCATCTCCATGCATGCTGCAGTTGCTCAATACATGGTTGTGAAGTTAATTAACCACATAATAGCTACTGTTTACCAGGCAGTTGGTGACATTTACCTAGTGGTACAGTTCACAGACCACAATGCAGTTCATCTTCTGAGAAGATAACTATATTTTTTAAGTTTGATTTTTTAAAAATTTTTATTTTGTTTTGTTAGAGCACCTCTGGGCTCAATCCCCAGTACCAAACAGTAGTGCTCTATCACTGAGCTGCATCCCCAGCCCTTTTTATTTTGAGACAGGGTCTCACTAAGTTGTCCAAGCTGGTCTTCAACTTGCAATCCTCCTGCCCCATCTTCCCGAGTTGCTGGGATTACAGGTGTGCACCACCATATCATGTATTGAGCAGCTTCTAAAGCCTGCCCTCGATAGCCTGACAGATCCCCGAGCTCTAAGTCTGCCTCAGAGAGCCCCCAGTCTGCATGGTGGGGGAAGAGGCTGGCAAATAGAAAAGCCAAAGCCATGTGCTGAGCTGCACCTAACCAAGCACACTGGAACAGGGAGGACTTTCCAGAAGCTTCCAGGCAGATGCCAAGGCCTGGAAGTGAAGGGCAGGTTAAGGAAGGATAATATTAACAGGTCACTTTTAAAAAATATTTTTTAGTTGTCAATGGGTCTTTTTTATTATTTTTATTTATTTACTTATTTATATACGGTGCTGAGGATCAAACCCAGGACCTCACACATGCCAGGCCAAGTGCTCCTCCATTGAGCCACAACTCCAGTCCTAATGGGTCATTTCTATAGTTCATTACTAGAAGTTTCTCTGAATGCAGAGAGCACTGGACACCATGAGGCAGAGGTACAGCTTTCTCTCTGGGTGCAAAGCAGCTATTTGTCACTGATAGTCATTCTTTTCCTTCAGGAGAGTGAGGGGCACAATGCCATCAGAGTGGATCAAAGATAATAGGGCTGGGGTTGTGGCTCAGCGGTAGTGTGCTTGTTTCGCACAGGTGAAAGCACTGGGTTCGATCCTCAGCACCACATAAAAATAAAATAAAAAGATATTGTGTCCATCATCTACAACTAAAAAAAAAAAAAAAGTAAATGTAGGGGCTGGGGATATAGCTCAGTTGGTAGAGTGCTTGCCTCACATGCACAAGGCCCTGGGCTCAATCAGCACCACACACACAAAAAAAAGTAAATGTAAAAAGAGGGGTGGTAGGCTGCAGGTTTGTAAAGGGGATTAGAATCGAGGCCAGATATCTGGAGGTCCTAGTAGCTGGTCAAACCAACTTCCTTAGACTTGCTGTCAAGTCTGGGGCGCTGCCTGACTACCAGACCCTGTGCACCAGGCCCTGTGCAAAGGGCTTTCTGTGCATGGTTTCATTAAATTTTCTTAATGCAAGTAGGTACAGTTTTCATCCCCATTCTGCAGATGAGGAATCTGAGCCTTATGAGAGAGAAAGACCACAGAGCCTGAGAATGGCAGAGCTGGGAGAAAAATCCCCTTCTGAGCAGAGCCTCGAGCCTCGGTGTTCCCACCTGCAACTTGCCTGCTCCACAGGAGAAGGCTGGAAAGGGCTGGGCTGCAGCGTCCCTGGAGGTCCATTTGCCCTCGGGACAGGCAAGTGCCTGCCCAGGCCAGTGCGTGGCTATCACTTTCAATTCCTGGGAAGGTTAAATACCTCTGAGGGGCCCATTGAAATGGCAACAGCAAGGGAGGGGGCGACTGAGTGACTTTCAAAGGGGCCTGAATGCGCTGCCAGTCCCTCCCCCAAAAGGGGCCCTGCTTCCTCCTGGTCTAATGATATTCTGGGCTCAGCCCTCATCTTTGGCGGCAGTTTAACCCGAGCCAGGGCGGATTTCTTTCTCACTGATCTCAGCTTGACACCCAATTAGCACAAGAATGGGAGGAGGAAGCCTGCGAGAGGCGACTCCCAGCCTCCCGGGGCGCGTGAGAGGAGCAGGCGGGAAGACAAAGGGTGTGGGCAGGGGGGCACCCGAGCCCTCATCTCCCCCACCAACCCTGCCATTGTCTCCCCAGAAGCTTCAGAGAGGATGGAGGCCTATGCCCTGGCTGGACAGCCTGCTGGAAGGGACAGGGTTTGGGGCCCAAACCCCTGTTCTGGGTCCCAGGGAAAGACATTTGGTTGAGACTAGTTGAAGGGAAGGCATTGAGGCTCAATGATAGGGACAAGGAAGGGATCCTGAAGGCTCTAAAACCTGGTTTGAGGCCTCATACTTAGGGGTCCTTGGGCAAGCCACATGTTCTGTCTCAGTTTACTCATAGGAAAGATGGGAGTCCCTGGGAGGAATAAATTAGGTAATGCATGTAAATCACCTGGCAGATGCAAAGACAATGTTCAAGTTTAATAAATATTCTTTGAAAGCATACACTGGTAAAATAGTATTGTCACTGAGGGGTTCAAGGGAATGGGATTGGGGTCAGGTGAAGGAAGCACTTTTGAGTGAGAGGTGGGAAGCCACAGATTGGGCCAGCTCATTCAAGAGGTGAGCTCCCAGTAACCAGGACAAGTCTGAGGACTACCTAGAATCTAGAGGAAGGAGGGACAACTCTGGTCTGTCTGTGCCCTCTCCTTCCCCACCTCCACCTCTACCTTCTAAATCCCAGTGGATCTGGTTTAATTGACTCCCAGGAAGCCTCCGTGAGATCATGAAGCTGGGTTGGGGCCTCCAACAGCTCCCCTGTTCCCCTCCATAACACTGATCTCACCATGCATCCTGTTTTGCCTTCCATTCTTCTAGAACATCAGCCCCAAGAGGACAGGAACTAGCTGTTTTTGTGCACCATTGTGTTCCCAGCACCAGCACTGGGCCTGGCACTTACCAGGTGCTCAATGAATGTTTTTCTAATGGAGGATGCTCTTCAAATGCTCCCAAGCAATCTCTCCTTCCAGCTCTGGGAAGTGGCAATTCCTAGGATCTTAAGATACTCAGCAGAGGCTGGTTGGGATCAGAGGCTGTAAAAGGACCTGAATGCTTTCTAGATGGGCCCTTGCTGGCAAATATCACTTGTTAATTTTTTTTGCTCATTCAGCAAGCACTTACCAAATCCCTATGATGTACAAAGTTCCTCCTTACAGGATAACGATCCAAGATGAATCAGAAAAGGTTTTTGCTCTGGAGAAGCTAAGAATTCAGTGGAAGAATCTAAGAATATTTTTTTGCTGAAAGAGATCATTTGGTCCCAGACTCTCTTTACAGATTGAGGAAACTGAGTTCCAGAGGGGAAGTGGCCCACGTAGCAAGGTATGTGTGTGTGTGTGGGGGGCCTTTCCATGTAGGACATGTAGACTCACTTGCATTTTATGAGAACCAGAGCTATAGCTCATTTGCCCTTGTTTTGTCAGGGCCCTAGAACACTGCCTGGCACACTGAAGGGGCCCAGAGTTGTCCATGGAGTTTAACTGCACATGAAGCTAAGGCCACAGGCAGATAGGCCAGAGGAAGCAGATGTGGGTGAGAGGGTGGTTGTGAGCTGGGTGTCAGGGAAAATTTGGGGGGTTGCAAAATCATGTTAAAAGTAAGACTGGTCCAATTTTGGTGGTTGAATGGAGGAAAAGGGAGAGAATTTAAAGCAATATTCAAGTATTTGAGTATCTTGGTATTTGTGTGAGGAGCAGTGGCACCTACAACCCCAAAGATGGACAACACAGAGCCTATTTTAGGGAAAGAGGCACTGTGCCAAGAACTCATTCAGTCCTTTCCACGCCCTTGTAAGAAACTATTCTTCCTATTTTACAAATGAGGAAGCTGGGACACAAATTGTTAAGGGACCTGCCCAAAGAAACAGCTAGGGCAGTGATGAGACCTGGATAAAAACTGGCAGTTGAACTGCTAGGGTTTTTTTTGTTTGTTTTTGGTGCTGGGGACTGAACCCAGTGTGGCTTTACCACTGAGCTAAGTCCTCAGCCCTTTTTATTTATTTTTTTTTTTTTGAGAATTTTTTAATATTTATTTTTTAGTTATCGGCGGACACAACATCTTTGTTTGTATGTGGTGCTGAGGATCGAACCCGGGCCGCACGCATGCCAGGCGAGCGTGCTACCGCTTGAGCCACATCCCCAGCCCCTATTTTTTTATTTTGAGACAGGGTCTCACTAAGTTGCTGAGGCTGGTCTCAAATTTATGATCCTCCTGCCTCAGCCTCCTGAATTGCTGGGATCACAGGCATGTGCCATTGCATCCAGCCGAACTGCTAGCTTTTTTTTTTTTTTTTTTTTTGCTAGCTCTTAACATAATCACTACATCTTTAACCATCAGGCTACATCACCATCCTCTACCAGTGCTCAACTCTGGGAGTACTAATGTTTGGAGACCCATAGAACACCCACTCTGCTCCACTCCATTTCTGCCTTGGGTTTTTGTAACAAACTTCAGTTGTCTCCATATCCTCTTCCGTGTTTCCCTCCAAACCATTTGACACTGCAGCCAGAAAAAAGTTTTTAAATTTTTATTTGTCTGTGGTGCTGGGGATTGAACCAGGGCTTTGCACATGCTAGGCAACCACTCTACCACTGAGTTATTTTAAAGCACAATTCCATCCCTCCCCAAACCTTCCACAGCCTCAAGTCAAGCAGTAGTGCTCCTAGACACTGAAATGCTTACCTGGCTTATAAGGCATGGCTTGGCTTAGCCTCATCTCTTAGCAATTTCCATCTCTGCTCCCCAACTTCCACTTTCTTCCCTTGATGCTTCAGCTTATTTTCACCTTTTGCTCTCCTCACTGGAATGCTTCTCTCATATCCACTCAATTCACTCTACTTAGGCTTTAAAGCCCAGCAAGTCCAGTCAGGTTTATTTGCAGTGCTAGGGACTGAACTTAAGGCTCTACCTCTGAACTACATTTCTAGCTCCCCCTTTCTTATTGAAGTGTCTTACCACTTAAAAGCCTTTCTTTGGGCTGGGGATGTGGTTCAAGTGGTAGCGTGCTCGCCTGGCATGCGTGCGGCCCGGGTTCCATCCTCAGCACCACATACACAAAGATGTTGTGTCCGCCGATAACTAAAAAATAAATATTAAAAAATTCTCTCTCTCTTTAAAAAAAAAAAAAAAGCCTTTCTTAGCTGGGTATGGTAGCACATGCCTATAATCCCAGCAGCTCAGGAGGCTGAGGCAGGATGATGATAAGCTCAAAGCCAGCCTCAGGAACTTAGTGAGGTCCTAAGCAACTCAGTGAGACCCTGGCTCTAAATAAATACAAAAAAGGACTTCAGGGCTGGGGTTGTAGCTCAGTGGTAGAGCTTTTGCCTAGCACTGTGAGGCACTGAGTTCAATTCTCAGCACCTTATATAAATAGAATAAAGATTCAGGGTCTGGGGTTGTGGCTCAGCTGTAGAGCGCTAGCCTAGCACGTGTGAAGCCCTACGTTCAAACCTCAGATAAAAATAAATAAAGGTATTGTGTCCAACTACAACTAAAAAAAAAAAAAAAAAGAATCCATTGACAATTAAAAAATTATTTTATGGGGCTGGGGATGTGGCTCAAGCGGTAGCATGCTCGCCTGCCATGTGTGCAGCCCGGGTTCGATCCTCAGCACCACATACAAACAAAGATGTGTCCGCTGAAAACTAAAAAATAAATATTAAAAAAACTCTCTCTCTCTCTCTAAAAAAAAAAAAAAAAATCTGAGCATCTTAAAAAAAAAAAAATCATTTTATTAAAAAAAGGGTTGGGGATGTGGCTCAGTGGTTAAGGGCCCCTGGGTTCAATCCCCAGTACAATATGATTGATTGATTATAATATATATGATTGATTAGCATGCTTATTTCTTGGGTTTTTTTTTAATATTTTCTTTTTTAGTTGTAGTTGGACACGATACCTTCATTTTATTTATTTTTATGTGGTGCTGAGGATCGAACCCAGGGCCTCGCACATGCTAGGCGAGCGCTCTACCACTGTGCCACAACCCCAGCCCAGCATGTTTATTTTATTACAGATTTTTTTCCCGGTTAGAGTGTGAGTGCCCTAAAGATACTGCATGTTAGGAATGTAGCTCAGTAATAAAGTGCTTGCCTAGCATGTACGAGGCCTTGGGTTCGACTCCCAACACAAAGAGGGTTTTAAAACATACACACACACACACACACACACATACACACACTCCCTGCCCCTTGCTACTGCATCCATAGCACCAAACAAGATGCTGGGCACATGAACATGGAATAAATTCTGAATAGTGACAGCCAGCTTAATATCCAAAGGGGCGGTTGGACAGTGAGTTGATAGCTCAGGGGCGAGACTTTGGTGTCAGAAATATTTAGGAGGTCACTATGACGTCAGACGAGTGAATGGGCTCGATTTGTAACTAACGCAAGATAAACAGTAATGTGGCTCACAGTCTGCCGAAAAGGTGCTGGGGCTGTCTTCCGCCTAGCTGCGGCCTCAAGTTGATTCCCAGTCCGGGTCCTGGAACCCGGCCGCCAACAGGCGGAGGCACATCGACTCCTGATCCCCGGGAACGCCCGTGACTTTCCCTCCTCCGCCCTCCGCGCCTTCCAATAGCTGAGGAAGATGACCTTTGGGCACCGCCTTTTCCGGACGTGGCTCCAGGCGGCGACCGGAAGTGGGCGGGAGCTCCGGAAGTTCAGGGGAGTTTCCTGCGAGCTCGGCTTCCTCAACATGGCAGCGCCCTTGTCAGTGGAGGTGGAGTTCGGGTGAGTAACAGAGCTGGGGCGCCCTGGGTATGGATTGAAGTCCTCGGGCCCGCAACTCCTCTCCTGTCTCGAGGCCTGACACGGCCGAGTTGCCGAGCTCCCGGCGCCTGCCGTGAGCGGTGCCACCCGCCTCGAGTTTGATAGGCTCAGTCTCCCTTGGCAACGCCGTATGTCCGGGAATAGAGGCGCACACACGGGCGGGGAGGTGCGCTCTGGGTACTCCGCTGTGCCCAGTACCTGTAAGGCTCAAAAGACATGACGGTTATCGGGTGGCCTCTCTACGCACTTTACCAGGTCCATCGGTTTGGCATCTGGCTCCTTGAAAGAACCGCTCTCCAACCCATGATTTCTTTCTTCAGGCAGCAGTTTCAATATCCGCTTACACGGTTCTTGAGGCTTTGTTTCCTGTGGGATGTATGGACAAGACGGAACTCTTTTTTTTTTCTTCTTCTTCTTCTTCTTTTTCGCAAGACTTGGGATTTTAAAAAGACCTGAAGCTCTTTTCAGGATAGTCAATAAACTTGCTGAGTGCCTCTGCAGATCTTGAGTCGAGTAGAGGTATGGGGATAAATGTGATAACCACATTGGGAGAGACTAATATTGGCAGTATATTTTGCACAAGATGAAAATGCAGGGATTGGAACACATCAATAACTGAAGAAAACGGTAGAGAGGAAATCTTCTTAAGCCACTATCTTATCCCTCCAACAAACAGGTTTGTCCTGGTTTCAAAACAGAGAAAGCCAGGGATGGTGGTGCACACCTGTAATCCTGGTAGCCTTTAGGGAGGAGTATGAGACTGGAGAATTGCAAGTTCAAGGCCAGCTTCAGCAACTTAGCAAGGCCCTGTGCAACTGTCTCAAAATAAAAATTAAAAACTGAGAAAAACTGCATAGCTTAGAGAGACAGCAAAGAAACTGAGACCCTAAAAGATGGGTGGTGATATCATTGCCAGAATCACATGAAAAGGATGGGACTCTGTGTGTGCTCGCGCACGCGCACTGGGAAAGGGAGAGGAAAAGTCAGGGATAGGAATCTAAAACCTCTGTCCAAATGCCTTTCCTCTCATTGGATGCTCCCAGTTTCTTTCATGTTTTCCCTTCATTGGGTGGTTCATTCACCAGTCATTTATTGAGTGCCTACCATGTGCCAGGCAATGAGCCAGACACAGAGGATACAAAGATAAATAGCACTCTGTCCATGCCCTACAGTGTTCAGCATTTCTGTCCCTTAGAAGGGGATAGCCTCATGAATGTTAAGTGCATTTTAATTGATGATTATTGTCTAGCCGCTTGGATCCAATTAGAACTACATTGGTCAGGCTTTCTGACTATTTTGCTTCACTCACCCTTGGCCCAGCTGTACCCTAAAGCCTGGGCATTTTAGGAGAATCCCTTCTGTCTTGACAGGCCTCAGTAGAGCTGTAAAGGGAGAAGCTTCAGATTGCCAGGCTGGGATTTATCCATAGTCAACTTGCCTTTTATTCTCATTAAGCAGACATGGTGTTTGTTCACCAGAGATGTCTTCTGTCTTCCAGATACTGTGCGGGCAACAGTGAGGAAGTCATGAATTCACAGGCCAACATAATTACTTCTTTTCTAGTTTCAGCTTCCCTTACCCCCAAGAGCAGTAGTGAGTTCCAGCAAAACAAGACAACATCCCTCTACCCATCTATCTACCTCCTTCCATCACTACCCACACCATTGTCCCATGAGAATTGTATCTTCTTGGGAAGTAAGAATGCCCAAGATGCATTGCAAACCCAAGTCCCTGCTCTCTGTCTTGCATATTTTTATCTCTGACCTTTTACTTCCTACATCTCTTTTTTTTTTTTTTAATTTTTTGATATTTATTTTTCAAGTATTGGCGGACACAACATCTTTGTTTGTACGTGGTGCTGAGGATCGAACCCGGGCCGCACGCATGCCAGGCGAGCGTGCTACCACTTGAGCCACATCCCCAGCCCCATCCTACATCTCTTAGTAGATGTGTTTCACCCTGAACCTAAGCTGCTGTGCCCACCCTTATCTCCCTTGTTTCCCTCCCATCACAGATCCTAGAAGAGTTTGGGTTAGGACTTTGTCTCTAACCCCTGAGCAGATATAGTCTCTTGGCCCCATCAGCTTTTTTTTTTTTTTTTTTTTTTGTGTGTGTGTGTGTGTGTGTGTGTATGATGGTGCTAGGGATTGAACCTAGGGTCTTGTGCATGTCAGGCAAGCGCTCTACCAACTGAGCTATATATCCCCAGCCCCCATCAGCTCTTTTTTGAGCCTTCTAAAAAGCCTCTTGCACCATTCTCTCTTTTGTCAGTAACTAGTTCTGCCATCTTTTGTCTTCCCTCTTGAACTGTTCCTAGCAGAGCTTTTTCTCAGAATTCAAAAGTGCGTAGTATGGATGTGTTTTGAGTCCTTCAGTTCAGGCTGTTAAAATTCAAATGTAAGATTCTCTTTACCACATTCCTTTTCCTCCTCCCTGAGTTGGGGAAGTATTAACAAAGGAGGGTACCATTGAGGTCAGAGAAAAAATAAGAAAAATGGACATTTTCATTTATTTGGCAAATATTTGTTGAGCGCCCACTGTGTGCTAGGCCCTGTTTTAGGCAGGGCTTGTATTCCAGCAGGTAGAAGGGAAATAAAGAATCAAATATAGGACTGGGGTTGTGGCTCAGTGATAGAACGTCTACCTAATATGTATGAGGCACTGGGTTCAGCACCACATAAAAATAAATAAATAAATAAAAATAAAGATTCATCCACAACTGAAGTAATATATTTTTTTAAAGAAAGAACCAAATATAGATGAATAGATGATAAAGACAATGAAGATGAACTAGTAGAAGGAAGACAGTTTTGGGAATGTCTGTATCTGTCACTGGTATAAACAGACATCCAGCAGGAATGTCTGGGCACGTGGAGAGAAGATGGAGATCTTAGTTGAGTTGCATAGCAAATCCTGTAAGACATAAGAAGATTTGGTTGGGTCCATGGGGCTAGAACAGGCCCCTTGTCTGCCTCCTAGGATCACTCTAGAGGCTTGGTGTGCACTTTCCCCCACTACAGATGTGCTGACAGAAGTGCCAACCCCTCCCCTGGGGCCCAGTGAACCCAGCAGTGACAGGTTACTCTCTGAGCCAGACTGGTTCTGCCTTCATCCATTTATAAAGGGAAAAAACAGACTCAGCCTCTGAGACTGGCACCACCAGCTTTGGCCACTCTTGGTTGTTTGCCTGGGTCCCAGTGCCTCCAGTTCCCACCCATCTTCTCTGACCCCCAATTCCTGAGCCCCTTGCCTGTCACCATCCCCCATCCCAGCTGCTACATGTGCCAACCCCTACCCAGGAGAAAATGAGGCTCTTGGAAGGAGATAAATGGAGGCTCTGTGCGGGCTTGCAGCTGAAATGGCCCTGCACACAGCCACAGATGGGCCTCTGCTCCCCCTCCACATTTCTGCATCAACAAAGCGTGACCTTGTTTGGATGACAGTCGCCCCATGTTTCTCCCATGACAATGCTTTCCTTGCCTTTGCCTCCCAGTGGGCTGTCTCAGGACATCTCTGTTCCCTGAAATTGGGAAAGGGTGGTAGGCTGGGAGGTATCCCATCCATCAAGTCTATTAGGGCCTTCTCAGGTCAGACCCATGTTAGGTCTGAGATGGGAATCAGGAGACCCAAAGGGAGATGAGTATGGGGCACTGAAAGAGTCCTGCTGCCCACATCAGGAGTCCTGGCTTCTGTACTTGACTCTGATTATCTCTGCTGTTCCTGCCTTCCCAGGGCACAATGTTGAGACACAGAAATGAACCAAACTCTGCCCTCAGGGGGCTTTCTGACCTTTGGGGAGTCTTATTTATTTATTTTTCAGCAAGGCTGCTGGGGCTGAGCAGAAACCAGTTAGATTCATATTTTAGTGTAGCTGCTTCCTGTCTGACCTTGCACAAGTCACTTAACCTTTCCAGGAATCAGCCTGCTTCTCTATGAAATGGAGTTAATGATATCTGCCTCCCTCCCAGTTCTTCCCTGTGATGCCTTGAGGATGAAATAAGGTGAGGAGCATCTTATAAATGGCAGGATTACTCTTGGTGGATGCTAGCTGAGGCTGAGAGCTCAGTGGACTCTCAGCCTCCAGTGCTGTGGTATGCCCACCAGGCTAGCAGCAGGGGACAGGGACAGGTTCATTTCTAGACCTCACCTGGCCAGAGGAAACTTTGAGATGCACAGGATCTGCAGAAGGTCTTACAAGGCTTTTCAGCATTTTTGCAGATGGAAAGATCAAGGTATGAGAAGATGGAGTCCCATGCCCTGGTCAGCAGAGATGGAGCCTGGTCTCCATGTTGGAATTGGCAGCTCCAAAGCTAATATTCTGTAACTGTACTCGGCTGCTTCTGGGGCAAACAGTCTGCTTGATTATTAGTAAAAATTACTTATACCTACCTTACCACAGCAGGAAGTCGCATTTGAGAGTTAGTCACCAGTGCCGTGTTGTTCCTGAACTTTGGTCTCTATCTCTTGGGCTTCTACTTCCATTCTCATCCTTAGTTCTTCTTCCATTCTCATCTTAGTTCTCATCCTTAGTTCTGTTTGCAGGAGCTCACCTGGCTGTCTTTTTTGGCCTTCCTTTGCAGAGGTGGTGCGGAGCTCCTATTTGATGGTGTAAAAAAACATCAAGTCACCTTGCCTGAGCAGGAGGAGCCCTGTGAGTATTAGCTTTTTAAGCTGGGGTGGGGGAGTGGATATTGGGCAGGAGAGGGTCTATGGGATCATTTAGCCCTGTTCAGTGGAAATGGGTAGGATTTCCCTGGCCAGGGGTGGGAAGGAAGAAAAAGTCACCAGAATACTTTTCTCCCATCTTTTCTGGGATCAACCAGCTTCGTGGGAGGGAAGTGGGGTTACTTAATTCTGTGAAGGTTTCATACTCCTTAGAACCTTAGGCCAGAGACCTAGTCTTCTTTAACTCTAGTATTCTCAGCTGTGAAGTGGGTTGGCAGTCCTTCTCTCTTAGAGATGTTAGGAGGAGGAAGTAAATTATGCCATTATGTGGGGGGTGGGGGTGTGTGCTAGGGATTGAACCCAGGGCCTTGTGCATGTGAGGCAACTACCAAATGAGCTATATCTCCAGCCCTCTATTATTATAATGTGGCAGCACAGGGAAGGTCTTTTCAAGGAGGTAACCTTCCCTGAGAACGGACCAAACAATTGGACTCTCCTGACAGTGCAGAGATTTAGACTAATGAAAAGGCTCCAGCCAGAAAGATTGGAGGAGGGAGGTTGACTAAAGGAGAAACTTGTTAATCTTTCTTGAACAAATATATACTGAGGGCTGGGGATGTGGCTCAAGTGGTAGCGCGCTCGCCTGGCATGCGTGCGGTCCGGGTTCGATCCTCAGCACCACATACAAAACAGAGATGTTGTGTCCGCCGATAACTAAAAAATAAATATTAAAAAAATTTAAAAAAAAGAAGAGGACATAGGTGCTTGGAATGGGACGAACAAGTGGTCAAGGAAGGCCTCTTCAGTTCAAGGAGATGAGGTTGAGTGAAGGCCTGAAGAATGGAAGGAAGCCAACCTGATAAACTGCAGGGAGAGAGCAAAGAGGCCTGGGCCTTTCCAGGCAGGGAGACAGCACTTGGGAAAACTCCAAGGGGCAAAAAGCCTTGGTCTGGGTAGAGAGCTGAAAGAAGGCCAGGATTAAGGCGGGCACAGGCTGAGTTTGGAGTGGCAGGTAAAGTCTCAGTAGGTTTTGTAGATCATTTTCCCACATTCTTAGGAGATAGCTCCTATTATTTCAATTTTAAAAGGCCGAAACTGGGCTGGGGGTGTAGCTCAGTGGTAGAGAGCTTACCTGGCATGCAGGAGGCCTTGAGTTTGAATCCCAGCATTACCAAAAATTACATAAATAAGTTAAAGTGCACTGGGAAGCACACCCAGACCGCAAGGTCTCTGCAGTCCAAGCATTAACCCATCATTTGTTCCAAGAGGCTCCCTGAATCACCCTGAGGTATCACACCCAAGACCTGTTTTCCAGTTTTTACACTGTTACTTTCACTCATGACCCTCATTGGTTATTTAGTTTAATTTTTGTTATGACCCTGACAGATCCTATCACCAAGGAAGTCAGACCTCAGAGGGAAGGAAAACAGATAGAGGAGGAGGGACCTGAGACCTGTCCACAATTACCTAGGTAGGGAAGCTGGGCTAGGAGCTAGGACTCAGGTTTCTGTTCCTTCATTCTTCAGCCAGATAGCAAAACATGGAGGCCCATCAACCCAGGGAAGGAAGGCAAGATGCCCCTATTGCTCACTCCTGGTCCCCATTTGTGACTTACGGTGTCCAGAGGCACAGGTCACATTGCAGCCACAGAGTTAGTTTGCAGTTGCCAGGCCTTACTCTGGCACTCATGAACCCAAGGGGCCTGATGCTGCTGGAGAAGTCTTATATTCTCTCCCCAATCCATGCCCAGATCTGTCATCTGGCAACCTTCCCAGCCCTGGCTGCCACTTGGCCAAGCAGGTCTTAGATACTCCAGCTGAAATAGCAAGAGCCATGGATCACAGATTGTGACTGCTCCGCATGGTGGCAATCCCAGCAACTCTGGAGTCTGAGGCGGGAGGATCATAAGTTCAAGGCCTTGGAAACTTAATGAGACCCTGGTCAAAATGAAAAGGGCTTGGAGGTAGCTCAGAGGTAGAGTGCTCCTGGGCTCAATTCCCAGTATTAAAAGAAAGAAAAAAAAAACTGTAGACTATGATAAGTCTCACAAAAAAGGGGACCTGTGGGTCCTGGGCCAGGGGAGAACTTCCAACCCACCCCACATGGTAAAAGGACAGGAGAGGCCAAAGGGGATGAAACTCCAAGAGAGGAGCCCTGGCAGTGTGCATTGCACATTAGTGGCTTCGGCCAACCTCTCTCTCCCCATGTATAGAATGGAAGATGGGCCAATTCCACTCTTTATTGAGCCTGATATCTGTTGAACAACTCGAATTTGGAAAAGTTGGTTCCAGATGTAAGTATATGTCCTTTTGTGAAGTAGGATGTGCAGACCCAGCAAGTGGTTGCAAGTATGTGTTTGCAAGAGGTGGGTGGTGTGTGTGTGTGTGTGTGTGTGTGTTAACTGTCATCATCTCCTTAATTGGAGGGGATTTTGGGGGTAGGCACCAACCACCGTCTGGCCATTTTGGCTGCTGGCCTTTTTGACTCAAGGATCCCTTCAACTCCAGGCTCCCAGCCCCTTCCCCTGTAGGAAGGAGACTGCCTCACCTTTCTCGCCCCACTCTCATGCCCCCTCCTCCTGCTGATTCACATTAAAGGGTGGCTGGTGAAGGAGGGCAGGAGCTGAGCAGAGCTTCTGGGCGCTTTAAACTGCTTAGCATTCATTTCACAGCCTCTCTGGGGCCAGCTGTTCCTTTCTCTGCTCTTGGGGCCTGTTTGCTGATCCCCTCCCTGCCTCCCTCCTCTCCTCCCACCCCTCCCAGTCCCTGTGCAAAATTGCTTTTGAAAAGATCCACTTTCTGCTTAATTAAACAATGAGGAGCGTCCCCTCGCACATCTGTAAACCTCCTTCTGAGGCCAGTTTAGCCCACAAACTGCTCCATTCTTACCCCATTCATTTGTAAATGGAGTCTCAGAGGTTCGCTCCACCCCTCTTCTCTTTCACTCCCCCTATGCCAGCTCTTTCTTCTCCCTTTCAACTTAGGCCTGGGGTGGGCTCCCAGAAGAACCCTGTCTTGGAGCCTTGGTGGGGACAGGAAGGTATAATCTACAGAAGGGAAGATTTAGGGGATCCAGGATCTCCTAAATCTGGAGGGCTGTTATGGGGACAAGGGTCATATTGTTGGCGTGGGCCCTGTGGACCAACAGGCCCAGTGGATGGGAGTGGCAGGAAAACTTGCTTCTGCTGGAGAAGCACAACTCCCTGGGAGTGACCTCCTGCCCCTGAGGTGTTCAAGGAGGCTGAATGAGAGTCTGTTGCAGGCAGGATTCAATGTCAGATGGGACCTTGAGGTTGTTCCTTTTCAGCCCCAAGAGCCTGGGATTGACACCCTTGATGGCCTTGCCATATTGGGCAGCGTGTATACCCCAGACAAGGAGAAGTCACTGGGGCAAGGATTTTGGTGGAAGCTTTCCCAGGAGCCTGCTAGGATGGACATGCCATGTGCTCCTGTGGTACATGTCTGTTCAGCGTGTCCTGTGTGCTTCACGCTCTGTGGCCTGCTTCTAGGCTATATCTTAATTCTCACATAGTCTTCTTGGAGTGTGGATTGTTGTTCCCATTTGTTGAAAGGTATATGACATCAAGAAGACTTAGAGAGGTCAAGTGACTTCCTACTCAAGGCCATCCAGCCCACAGCTAAGTTCCCTCTGGCTCCAGAGGGGGAACTCTTAATCACTCTTCCACAGAGCAGCAGCTGTCTTCATTTGCCCTCCCCCAGCGGGCAGGCCAGGCCGCAAGGTCTTCTATGCTGAACACCTTGGCATTAAGTATCCATCTTCCTCCCCAGTGCCATGAGTAGGAGTCTGGCTGCTAGCACCCATGGCCTCAGGATGTGATTCCTTACTCCCAGGTTGTCCTGAGGGCTTTGACCAGTCACTGGCATCTTATGGGTCTGAATATAAAAAAATGGAAGGAAGAAGTCAGGCACAGGGGCCCATCGTTCCAGCTATTTGGGAGACTGAGGCAAGAGGAACACCTGAGCCAGGAGTTTGAGGCCAGCCTGGGCAACAGAAAGAGACCCTGTGTTTAAAAAAGGGGGTGGGGTGGGGTTGGGGATTTAGCTTAGTGACAGAGCGCTTGCCTAGCTCGCACAAGGCCCTGGGTTCGGTCCTCAGCCCTGGGGGAAAAAAAAGATTAAAAAAAAGAAAAAAAAGGAAGGAAGCCCAATGTTACCACTTCCCTAATTCTCTTTCAGAAAGCCCCAACTAGCGCTGACTGACAAATTATTAGACTCAACAGACTTTTCCAAAGCTGGGGTGCCAGGCTGCTATGCAGAGCAAGTGTGTGGAAGCCCAGGACACCAGAGAGTATGGAGGAGACAGGTTCCCCCTCTGGACTCCAGAATAATTACAACATTGATAGGTCAGGCACAGTGCCAAGAATTGTATGTGGATCATTTTATTCAGTCCTCACAACAACCTGTCAGGCATTCTGACCACCCCGTTTTGCAAGGAAAAAAAACTGAGGCTCTGGAAGTTCCTTTCCCAAGGTCAATAAGTACAAGTGACAGGGTCCAACTCAAAACCAGGACTATCCAACTCCAGTCAGTGGTCTTAGTCTGACTCTTCACCCCCCTCAGTTGCCCCTGTGTTCAGCAAGAGTTTCAGTGTTCTGAGCCTCAGCTCCCACTCTAGGAATGGGAGGGTATGCCATATATTTGAGCTGGATCGGGCTTCAAGGGTCAAGGCAGATAAACAGCACATACTTGGTCATCCCCGCTGGGGTTCATGAAAAGAGAGTGGCACCTTCCAGAGCAGGCCCCTCCTCAGGGTCCCTCTCATGTTGAGCTGTTCTTCTTTTTCTTTTTTTTTTTTTTAGTTGTAGTTGAATATAATATCTTTAATTAATTTATTTTTTTTCTTATATGGTGCTGAGGATAGAACCCAGGGCCTTGCCTGTGCTAGGAAAGCACTCTATCACTGAGCTACACCCCAGCCCACATGTTGAGCTTCTTTATTTTATTTGTTTTTATCTTTATGTGGTGCTAGAGATTAAACCCAGTGCCTCATGCATGCTAGGCAAGCTCTACCCCTGAGCCATAACCCTGGTCCCATCATTTTGAGCTTCTTAACCTCTCCTTTCTGTTACCTTGTACCTGCCAGTTCCATCCTGCCTTAGGTCTTCCCGTGTGCTCTTACTGCTGTCTGGGGTACTCCCCCACAGCCACCCCACTCATTCTTCAGACCTGAGCTTCAGTGTTTACACCCTCAGAAAGGCCTTTCCTGAGTCCAGCATGATGATGTATGTCTGTAATCCCAGTTGCTCAGGAGGCTGAGGCAGGAGGATCCTGAGTTCAAAGCCAGCCTCAGCAATTTAGTGAGGCCCTAAGTAACTCAGCGAGACCCTGTCTCTAAATAAAGTATAAAAAAAAAGGCTGGGTATGTGGCTCAGTGATTAAGCACCCCTGGGTTCAATCCCTCTTACCACCCACACCACCCCAAAAAAGGCCTTTCCTGATCCCAGACAAAGGAGGTAGCATTTTATCACCTACTTAAGTCATGTCTCTTTCGCTACTGTTCTCTTAGCTCCATGACTGTGGGCTCTGCTTCCATCTTGCTCACCACCATCTCCCTTGTACCTGGCACATAGTAGTTGCTCAATAAATGTTTGTCTTTTGAATGGTTGCCTGGGATCATAGGAAGGAGACCACTCTCAGCAGAATTGGAAAGGCAGGAGAACACAGAGTGGAAAGGTGGAATTGAGAGTCTCTCAGCCCCACCTTTATCTCAGAGCCATCCTCAAGCCACTAGCCCCCGACTCTGCTTAACCCTTCCTCCTCCCCTGGGTGCCTTTGGAAGCCGACCATCTGGCTTGAAGCCTATTTGCATATTGTCTGGGCCTCAACAAGCTGAGCAAGATGTCCCTGGGGGTGTGTTTCAGGCCATGCCGAGTGGTCTTTGCAGCCTAAGAAGGGAGCCTTGAGTTCTACCTCTCCCCACTCTCAAATTCAAGCATGGGGAAACAATACCGGTGGTGATGTGGTAGCCTCACCATGGAAACCGGCTATCAAAAATGTGGGCAGGCCTGGGGTGGGGGGTGGGCAGAGGAGGGAGGGAGTGACCTCAGCAAATAGGAGCATCATGATAAATGAGCCAGCACCAGGCAGCAGACTTACCCCTCAGCCCACCCCTCGGGACTCCATGATGGTGCCATCACGTGGATGACCCCAGCATGACCACTGGCCCTCCCCCACCCCCAAGCCTATCCATAATGGAGCAGACATGCCCTCCTTTTGGAGGGAGATAGGGTTGTGGGGGTGCAGTCTGTGGTCCCCAGTCCAGGCACTGCCCAGTCCCTGTTGCTGCCTCCACACACAAGCACAGCCCCACCCGCAAGGCTGGCTGATGGATGTGTCAGGTTGTGGCGTCTCTATCGAGCGGCCACAAGACGTATGGGCCAGAGGCCCACCAGACAGTGCCAGGTAGAGGCCAAGGGGATTCAGGGCCAAGAGAAAGCCTCTGGAACCCAAGCCTTGGGGAGGAGCCTCCAAGAGTCCAAGTGGACTACAGATAGCTAGAAACTGTACTCGCACACATGCCTGTTCCAGGGACTCTGGGAATTCCAGTCTGTTTATTTTATTTGCTTTGTTTTGTTTTGGTGATGGGGATTGAACCCTGAGGTGCTTTACCACTGAGCTACACCTCTAGCCTCTGTTTTTGGTGGTACTGGGGACTGAACTCAGGGCCTTACGCAGGCTACGCAAATGCTCTACCCTGAGCTACATCCTCAGCCCTTTTATTTTTTAGGGGTCTTGCCAAGTTGTTTAGGGGCTTGCTAATTAAGTTTGAGGCTGACCTCAAACCTGCAGTCCTCGGCCTCACTGGTGATTGAGATTATAGGTGAAAGCCACCGGCAGACTCCATTGTTTAAAAGGAGGAACTACAGGAGTGGTGGCGCATGCCTGTAATCCCAGCAACCCAGGAGGCTGGGTAGGAGCATTGCAAATTTGAGGCCAGCCTCAGTAATTTAATGAGAACCTGTCTCAAAATAAGAAAATAAAAAGGACTAGGGTATAGCTCAGTAATAGAGCATACCTAGGTTCAATCCCCAGTACCAAGTAAAATTGGAAGGTAGCAGCCTCAGCTTATGGACACTTTGCCTGTTTATAGGCACAGGCCCTGTGTTCTGCTGGTGTACAATCTAGGGGTGTTGGTGCCCAACCTCGAGGCTCAGCACATCTTGACTACAGCCTTCCGCCTGGGAAGGTGGCATGCAGGCCAGGGAGAGTGCTTCCAGCCTTACCCAAGGCAGCGGTTGCATGTGAGCTGCGCTTCTGAACCCACATGGAGCACAGAGCAGAAACCTCTTCATGTCCAAGCAATTTATAGAGCCAGATCCCAGTGTGCTGTCTTGTGGCACCTTTGATCCTGAGGTGACCCAGCCTCTGAGCCTCCGTGTGAGTACACAGAGACTGGTGGCTGCTCCAGAACACCAGATCCACAATGAAGCAGATCTCCGTGTTCAGCTGAGCAGGAGAGGCCCTTTTGACCCTGAACCTCTTGCATCTTCAAGGTAGCCATTCCCAGTCTTGAGGGCTCTGGAGGCAGGGAGTGGTGGAGCAGTGATCTGTCAGTGTCCCTGGCTGGTGAAGGATCCTTCTCTCCCTGTGCTAGAGGAAATTAACTGATGTTATCAGCTCAGTGATTGTTTTTCTCCCCTCACAAAGGGAAATATATGCAGACCCTTCCAAGAGCAAAGCCCAATCCTCTCCATCTGGGACTGGCTGGAGATGGAGGTGGAAGGGGCTCTTCAGGGCCCTCTCAGAAGCCTGGCTGGGGCAGTCCAGATCAGCTTCCAGGACTTGTGGGTGGGGTTTTGTCTCCCAGACCATAAGATGTGACTGTCTTGAGTCCCTTGCTATAGGTAAAGTCCAGTACTTTTTCAAGCTTTCAGCAGGGCCAGGGGCCACTTTCTGTGAAGATCTCTCTGAAAAGTCACTAACCTCTCCTAATTTGTTTCCTCATCTTAAGAACCCACAAATTCATGGGCCATCACAGCCTAGTCCAAAAAAAGCCCTGTAGGCTCCCACATGCACTCCCTTCTGGGCCAGGCAAGGTTTTGGGACCCAAGCATCATTTAGGTTTGAGCTGCCTGTGGTGGCATACACCTGTAGTCCCAGCGACTGGGGAGGCTGAGGGGGAGGATCCCTTGCTAGTTAACAGATCAAAAATAAGTGCTCACGTTGGCTGGGGATGTGGCTCAAGTGATAGCACACCTGCCTGGCATGCACGAGGCACTGGGTTCAATCCTCAACACCACATATAAATAAATGAAGATATTGTGTCCACCTGAAACTAAAAAATAAATATTAAAAAAAAAGTGCTCACTTCAGCATCACACTTTCTAAAATTGTAATAATACAGAGAAGATTAGCATGAACCGGGCACCATGGTGCAAGCCTATAATCCTAGCAACTCAGGAAGCTAAGGCAAGAGGATTGTGAGTTCAGAGCCAGCTCAGAGCTGAACCAGGTGGCGCATGTTTGTAATCCCAGAGACTCGGGAGGCTGACACTGGAGAATCACAAGTTCGAGACCAGCCTTAGCAACTAAGCAAGACCCTATTTTTGAAGTTTTAAAAAGTAGTAAAAAGGGCGTGGGATGTAGCCCAGTGGTTAAGCAACCCTGGGTTCAATCCCTGGTAATAAAACAAAACAAAAAATAATCACCTGGTTTGATATTAGTTGTGTCTTCCTCTCCAGGGGACATCCGGAACCTCCTCATCTGGATCAAGAAGAATTTGCTAAAAGAGCGGCCAGAGCTGTTCCTCCAGGGAGACAGTGTGTGAGTCCCTTCCTCTCTTCCCTGAAGAAGACAGGGTGGGAAGGACGTCTGGGCCCCTATCCTTGGGTTCAGTCTCACCTCCTCTGGGTCCTGTTCCCTCTTTGTTCTCCCTGTCTCCTCTGAGAAAAGAGCTATCCAGTTCTGTCTGAGGTCGATTTTCAGTTTTCTTGATACCACACTGGACTGTCCGGAATTTGTTAAAAGCCCTCACGAGGGGCCGGGGATACAGCTCAGTTGGTAGAGTGCCTGCCTCTCATGCATAAGACCTGGGCAACACACATGTGATGAAAGGAGCCTGGTTAATTTCTCCAAAAAATCCAGTTACACCTTCTGGCAGCCACAAACTTGCTGTGAAATCTGAGGCAAGTTACTTTGCTTCTTTGGGCCTCCATTACACTCTATACAGAAAATTCTAAGAAAAAGATGCTGCTCAAGGTCCCTCTTGTCATTGAACTATCTAGGACAATGCTATCCCATGAAACTTTCTTGCAGTGATGGAGATGTTCCATATGTGTGCTGTCCAGTGTGGTAACTGCTGCCACATGGGGCTGTTGAGCTCTTGTAGTGCAGCTAGTGTGAGTGAGGAACTAAACATTCCATTTTATTTCATTATAATATAAATAGCAACATATGGCCAGTAGGTACTGTATGGGACACACAGGTCTCGGATTCCAGGGGTCATTAACTACATGCATGTACCCTCTCAGGAACACACATTTAATCTCTCACTATGGATACCCTATAAAAGTCCAAAGCTTTCCTACCTCTCTCACCCAGCCTAGCCCAGCCTGATGGCAAAGGACCAGGTTCCATGTGCCAGAGAGTCACTTTACTTCTAACAAGGCCTCTTCAAGCTTAAGTAAAAGAGGCAGGTAACACAGTTGTGAGGCTCCTTCAGTTCCTGGGGCTAGGGGTGCACCCCAGGGCCTCTGGTTCAGACCCTGGTGCAGCAGTCCCAGAGGCCACCTGCAAGGATAGCAGTGCCCTTTGGGCTACTGCCAGTAGGAGCCAGCTAAGCTGCCTTGTGGATCTGAGGCAGGACTACTCTTGAGCATTCAGGTCCCGCTGGCAACCATCCCTGATCTATAAGAGCTAAGGTAGCCTCCTCTCCAGGGGAAGCATGGGCATGTGGGGGGCCTTGAAGCTGGAGTTCTTCCTATCTGGGGCCTAAAATACTAAGATTAAACCCCAGGAAAAGTATGCCAGCAAGCCCTTTGTATCTCTTTGCATCCTTGGGCACACCTGTGACTCAGGCGCCTGCTTGCCCCATTTTCAGATGAAGAAACGGATGTGCAGCTGGGTGCAGCAGCTTATGCCTGTAACCTCAGCTACTCAGGAGGCTGAGACAAGAGCATCTCAAGTTTGAGGCTGGCCTTAGCAGCTTAATGAGACCCTGTCTCAAAATAAAAATCCAAAAATGGCCCTGGGATGTAGCTCAGTGATAGAGCACTTGCCTGTAACATGCCCAAGTCCCTGGGCTAGTCTCCAGTACCACTAAAAAAAAAAAAAAGAAAAGAAACTGATGTGCAGAGAAACAAAATAATTTGCCTAAGGTCTTGGTGATGGTACTGTCACTTGCACACAGTTTCCATCTGGCCCTCAAGACCAGGCCTTCTGACCTGGATTCCTTTACCTGGGTTCCTCTACTTCCTGGAAGATTTTTTTTTGGCGGGGGGGTGTACTGGGGATTGAACTCAGGGGCATTCAATCACTGAGCTGTGAGACAGGGTCTCACTGAGTTGCCTCTCTTTTGCTGAAGCTGGCTTTGAATTCCTGATCCTCCTGCCTCAGCCTCCAGAGCCACTGGGATTATAGGTTGTGCCATATGCGCCTGGCCTGGCAGATCTTTAACCAAAACTTCAGAAAGAAGAGCTGCCTCTTCTCCTACGGCCCAAAGACTCTTGAGTCTTCTGCCTTTCAATCCTTGCTACTTATGCCATCTTTTCCACAGGCGACCAGGAATTCTGGTGCTGATTAATGATGCCGACTGGGAATTGCTGGTCAGTACCTCAGCATAGGGGGGATACCCCTCTCCCAGCCCCTATCCCTGCTCTCCCAGCCCCTGCTCTCCCAGCCGCTGCTTCAATAGAAAAGCTTTGGGCCTCTCATTAAGCCTAAATAGGGTGGCTGGATAATCTCTGTGCCACTCCAGCCCCTGAACTGATGCTACTCAAGTGTCCCACCCCAAGTGAGGAGAGAATGGGCTGCTGGGGAGGTGGTGAGTGTCAGATCTAGGACCACCTCTAGACTTGCATGTTGATGTACAGAGCACCCATTTCATTTGGCAAAGTCTGTCTTTCTCAGAGCAGCAAGTCCTCCCTGGTTCCCTTCCCAACACCTGGGGAGAAACTAGACCCTGTCCTGATGGTCTCTGTCCTCTCTCCTGCCCCAGGGTGAGCTGGACTACCAGCTGCAGGACCAGGACAGCGTCCTCTTCATTTCCACGCTGCATGGAGGCTGAGGGCCCCTCTCTTCCTCGGCACCCTTGCAGGGGGAGAACGGAACAGACAGACATCCCCTTGGGCCCAGCCTTCAGGTCTCCCTGTCCCCCGTGGCTGCCTTCTTCCCTGCTCTATCCCCCAAGCTCCCTCCAGGCAGGGAAAAGAGGCCAGGTGCTAAAAATGAGCCTTTCTCAGGCACGTGAGCAGGGGAAAGCAGGCAGTCAGGCTCCTGAGCCCAGAGCTCCTTCCCAGCAGCTGAGGTGGGGGAGGGTGCCCCTCTGGTGTGTCAGGAGCAGAGGGGGGCCGTGTGGCCAGGTGATCCAGCTGCCTTCCATTCCTGTCTCAGTCTGAGCACTGAGTGACTGCCAACGAGCACTCCAGCTCATGGCCACATTTGTGGAGAAGATGGATGGACCTGAATAACTGATGGGAAACTCCTCCCTTCCCAAAGACTGGAAGAGTCTCCGCCTCAGTTTCCCCATCTGGACAGCAGAGGGCTCTGTCTGTCCCCCACTGATATCATTATGGAACCCCAGCTGGGGTCCCCTATTCAATACTGACTCCCTCCCCCTCACCCAGCAGCTGCTATCCCAGCCACACCCCTCCTCCTGCTCCCCCCACCCCCAGCCCTTGACCCTGGCTGGCCTCCCCCACACACACAGGCCACCAGATGGGCTCCTGAGACCCTCACCAGGCTGTCTATAGTTCATTCTTCTGTGGGTGGAGAAGAAGAGGAAGTAGCCCAACCTCCGATTAGCCAATAGAGGCCTGGGGGGAGGGTTTCAATCTGCCTCAGTTTCCTTCTCTACACTAACTGAATATTCATAATACCTGAAAGCCAAGGAGATATATGATGGCACAGATGTAAAGTCTATATCCCTTCCCACCTCCTGCAGAAAGCAGGGTCGGAGCAAGCAGCACCTGGTAGGCAGAGGGGTTTACCCCCTCCCTCTGTCTGTTTTGGAAGTCTGGGGTCCTTGGGGCCTGCAACAGCTGGCCTTGAGCAAATAAAAGACTAGGGTTGTTTACTAGCCTTGCTTGGAGCTTCTTCATCCTCAGAAATGGGTGGCACCCCAGTTCCCCCAACCAAAGCCTCTGTCTGATATGACCTCTCTATCCTCACCTAGGGCTCTCAGCTGCGCTTTAACCAAAAGGCTAAAACTCAAGCTACCCCAGAGGGGGTAGTCTGATAGGACTATCTGGAAAAGGAGGTGCAGAGCCAGTCTGTGCTGATCAGTCTGAGTCCCAGGACATCCCCACTGGTCTGTCCAAGGCCAGGCTTTGTCCCACCAGCTGCATTCAGCAGCCCCAGAACCCAGAATGGGAGTGGCATAGATGAGAGTCCCCTCTCCTTCCCGTGATCTGGAAGAAAGAGCTTTGTCTGCTGGAGGGAGACCTCAAAAAAGAATTTGGGCACTATCATCCCACTCCAAACATTGCTTTTCTTTAAATGTCAGTGATTTCAGGTGGAATTTCTCCCCCTGTGGAGACGAAAGTGCCCAGTGTCCCAGCTGTGTTGGGAAGAATGTCGGGTACACATCGTTCTCTTAGAGAACAGATGACCCCTGGCTGGTGGACTTCTCCCCAGTCCTGCTGCAGTGGAGGCCCTCTAGGCATGTGTGGGTGGGAGCATCCATGTTGGGATTACTGATCCAGGCAATACTGGGTGCAGATTAGGGCCAGCGTTGGGTCTGAACGCTGTCCAGAGAGGCCGCATGACCGGCCCTCATTAGGTGCTGAGGTCAGAGTCTCCATATTAGGGAACAGAGTAAGGGACTTGTAATGGCCCTCACAGTCTCACTTTTAGAGGGTCAGCTTGTCTAAATTCTTGTAACCTGAGGGTCCCTCCCTTTCTCCCGTTGGGGAGCTTCAGGAATGGCCTGTCCCACTTTCCTGGAACTGACCACACTAGGGTTCCTTTCTGCTGCCTGCAAAGGGTGTGGAATGATATATGTGGGGTATCCCAGCCTCCACCACACCCCAGTTACTGCGGAGCAGGAGAGGGGCTGGAGAAATCGGGTGCTCCCCACAGCTGATGCCAGCGCCACCATGGAAATTGGCCAGGGATAAGGCACTCCAGATCATTTCAGGTCATTTTTAGCCTATAGCCCAAAAGGGGTCAGAGACAGGTGACACTGGCTCAACCCAACAGCTGCCAGTGGTTCTCCTCCCATGCAACTCCCTGACCCCAACTTTTGAGGAAATAAACGAATAAATAAACCCCACTATCTCCGAAGATTTTTCTTTAATGAAAAGGATTCGTTTGTCCAAGTTCTATTTCCAAAGCAGAGGTGGTTGCCCCGCTGGAGCGCATGATTCCCGAGCTTCTCGGACTCTAGCAGCGGTTGGAGGAGGCTCAGTCCATCCGTCCGTCTGGAGGGGTTTGTGGGAGGGGTTGGTTGGCTTGGAATTTAGGGGCAGATTAGGATTTTGTTTGTTTGTTTAGGGGATACCGGTCGGGGGGATGCGATAGAACAAGTTCAAAAACGAGTTAACGAGCGCGTTCGCCGGCATCTGCTTTCACCCCCGACTTCCTGCGGCTCTGGCCGAGGGCGGGCTCCCAGACCACATTTGGGTCCCGCTGCTGCGTGCCAGTTTCGTTTGGGCAGAAATTTTAAAGGGGGGAAACCAACGCGATCTACTGGAGGACCCCGCCAGGAGGGACCAGTCACCCGCAGAGGAGGAGAAGGAAAGAGGATGAGGATGAGGATGGCGACGGCAACGCTGATGGCAGGGATCGGCGTCCCTCTGCGCGTCGAACTGGGGCCGCGATCCTCACACTTGGGGCCAGTCAGCCGCCCCCATCCCATCCCCCAGGGTCTCGGCTTCCCTGAGCTTGGTCCCTGCATCCCCCAACCCCTGTTGCGCCCAGAGCTCAGCCACAGATGTCCAGCCACAATTCTCGGTTGGCCGCAGACTCGTACAAGAATTGCGTTTGGACAATCAGTGGCGAAGCCCCAGAGTTCAAGGCCCCGGTCTCCTGCGGGTTTCCGCTTCGCTCTTTTCTAAAAACGCCGGACCCGGAGATCTCCGGAGCTGCCCCTCGGAATACCTCGCAGACGCTCAGCAGTCTCGCCCCATCCCGCGGTAAGGTGGACGAGCAGGCACGCGGATCCCAACACAGCACGGGGATCCCCATCACCCCTGGAGTCTTTCCTTCGAACGCGGCCCGGGGTCCCTGGAGTAGACCGCGCTGGGTCTGTGCCGCCCCATGTTGGGGAAATCTCCTCTGCCAGGCCTGGGGAACCCCGACTCCCCTCTCCCTGTCCCCCAGCCTGGGCTCGCCGAGAATCCGGAAAGCTGGGGCCCGAGGCCGGGTCGCGTTTCCGAGCCCGGGGTCTGGGCTGCTGGACTCGCGGGTCCCCCGCCCCCGCCCAGCCCCGCGCACGCACCGGCTCGGGCGCTCTCCGCTTCCCTGTGGCTGAGTCGCCGGAGGTGGCGGCGGCGGTGGCGGTGGCCCGGGCGGCGGGGAGCACTGGAATGCGCCGCCGGGTCACCTGCAGCGCCCGGGGAGCCGGACTGAGAACCGGCGTGCTGGCGAGGCGCAGGGCTGAACCCGAGCGGGCGCCTCTGGCGGCTCGGGGCCGGGGCGGGCTTTTAGTGGGCCGCTCCAACAATACGGGCCTGGCGCGGAGAAAGGGGCTCGGCTGCAATTGGTACTGGATTTGAATAACGCCACGGGGCCATCAATGGTCATTGTGTCGGCGGGTAATGAATCTCCGCTGTCTCTCCTCGGGCTGGCCAGGCAGCTGCAACCTGCGCTCAGGCAGCTCTTAAAGACATAGCGTGCCCCTCCCTGGGGGCCGCCCCCCTCTGCACCGGCCGGACCCTTCGCCCTCCCACCCCCACACAGCGCCCTCCACTCCCAATGCCCCGCCTGCTCCCTCAGCCTGACCCCTTTACCCACGTCCCCTCCCTCCTGGGCCAGGCACCCACATCCCGGCCTTGCGCTTTGTGACCCGAATCAGGCCCTGGCCTTGGCTGAGCTCCCCAAGAGAATTCAGGGGACCCCCAGAATATTAAGGCCCAATCCCTGCCTTCCAGCTATGTCTAGACCTATGACCTGGCCTCTGAATCGCTTCTTCCTTGAGCTCCTGTCCAGGGTATTATTGGGAGGGGGGGGGACAGTCTGGAGGTCAGAGGGTCAGCCAGCCCCTAAGAAGGCCATGTAGTAGGATAGGAGAAGAGGGATGCAGCCCCAACCCCCAATCTGAGGATGCCATCTCCAGAGACCACACCACTAGGGATCTGGAGGCTGCCCCCTTCTCCAACCAAGGAAAAAGGCTTGGTTCCCAAGCTCCAGGCTCCAGGATACCTCTGCTGTAGCAGCCGGGGAGGGGGAGCAGGTGGGTGTTAGAGGGGCGTGGAATTTATTAATGCTTGTGTCCTCACTGTCTCTTTCATTGGACAGCCCACCCATTCAGGAGAGCAGGGACTCTGAAAGGTCTGATACCCCCACACCCACTCCTCACTAGGTTCTTACATTGCTGGGTAAAGAGGTACCCGACTCGCTTCCTGAGCTCAGTCTGTCAATCCCAGTGAATATCACCCCTGGAGGGGGAATGAATGGCCAGTCTTCATTCATCCTGCCTTCTATCCACCTTAAACTCAAAACTCTGCCCTTGGACACCCTATCATCCTGCTCTGAAATGCTCTCCTGTCCTCACAACCTCTGGGCAGCCCTGCCATATGCCCAGATGAATTGTGATTATCAGTTTGACTGATTTTGTTCCCTAGGACAGGAAGTGAGTCCTTTCTATCTTTATTCCTCCAGAGTCTAGAATAATGTCCTCCCCCAACAAATCAAATGTCTGTGGGTGTTTGCATGCATACCTCATTAATTTAAAATGAACCACATAGATTTCTTGGAGTTTCTTTTTAAAAGGTGGCAAAATATGGCTTCTAGATTTTATAGAGACAAAGCCCTGCCAACCAGATCTCAATTCCTGGAAGTGCTCCACTTAATAATAATAGCAATAAGTGTCTTAGATGCTGAGCACTAAGTGCTTTAAAGATAGTTTAACTGGGCATGGTGGTGCACACCTCTACGGAGGCTAATGCAGAAGGATCACAAGTTCAAGGGCAGCATGGGAAACTTTGTGAGACCCTGTCTCAAAATAAAGAATAAAAGGGCTGGGGATGTAGCTCAGTAGTAAAGTGCCCCTGAGTTCAGTTCCCAGTATCACAAAGAATAAATTGTTTAGAAATAAAAAAAATAAAGGTAGCTTACTGACACTGGTGCACCTGTAGTCCCAGCCACTCAGGAGGTGGAGACAGAAAGCCAGCCCTCAGCAGAGCAAGACCCTGCCTAAATAAATTAATTAATTAAATGAAGGTAGTACCTTGTTGACTCTCCACACAACCTTGGGAATTAGGTACTATTATCATCACCACCACCACTGAAAAACTGAGATTAGTGGTTAGCTCCCATCTGCCAGGTGATGTTGCCAGAGTTGGAACTCAAGGCTGTCAAGCTGCACACTGGTTTTTCCAGGCTTTTCTTAGCAGATGTGACTGATGTAAATGCACTCAAAACAGTGGGACCTGGGAGACACTCTATCCCTGTCCGTTTACATTATAATCCAACCCTATACTATCCTCGTGCAAGTACAACCAAGATGGAGCGGGCAACGGGATGTCTCTGAGCGGGTGGGGAGCTCCCAGGCTGGGTCTTAGTTGAGATCTAGGAGGAGGACTTTTCCTCCTGCTCCTGGGGATGTGGACACTATTGTTTTGTTCATTTGGTTTTTGGTGTTGGGGATCTAGCCCAAG
The DNA here is from genome assembly GCF_021218885.2 of Marmota monax. Classification (NCBI taxonomy): domain Eukaryota; kingdom Metazoa; phylum Chordata; class Mammalia; order Rodentia; family Sciuridae; genus Marmota; species Marmota monax. Next base: position 20,898,655 of record NW_026692912.1, read on the forward strand.
TCCTTGCGCATGCTAGGCAAGTGCTCTTCCACTGAGCTGCACCCCAGCCCAGTGTCAGCACTATTTAAAGCCCATCAGTTGCCTTTCCTCTCACCCTTGGGGACTGAGGAGCCAAGGAGTATCTACTCTGGTCTTTGAATGTTTATGGAATGCCTACTGTGAGCTAATTAGGGGCTCAGCAGAGGATAGATATTCCCAGAGGGGGTACAGTGTGCAACTGAGGCAGGTCACAGGAATGGAGAGCCCCAAGGAGGAGTGAGGAGTTAGGCAAAGGCAGACACTGCATCTCCCATCCAAAGCTAGCAAGCAAAACGGAACATGGCACTGCGCATAGTGCACACCCATGTAATCCCAGTTTTTTGTGAGACTGAGTCAGGAGGATCACAAGTTCAAGGCCAGCCTGAACAATTTAGTGAGATTCCGTCTTAACTAAAATTTATCTATCTATCTATTTATTTATTTATTGGGAATGAAACCCAGAGGTGCTTTACCACTGGGCTGTATCCCCAACCCTTTTTATTTTACATGGGGTCTCACTAAGTTGCTGAGGTTGGCATTGAACTTGTGATCCTCCTGACTCAGCCTTCGGAGCCACTGGGATTATAGGCGTGCACCACTACAACAGGTAAAATAAAATTTAAAGTAGAGCTGGGGATGTAGTGACAGAGCGTTTGCCTAGCAAGCTTGAGGCTTTAGGTTCAATCCCCAGTGGGGGTTAGGGGGCTGGCAAATTCTGAGAAGGAAAGGAATTCAGTGTGGCTGGAGTGCCAAATGGAAGAGGAAGTTCCAGATAAAGCTGAGGTCAACCCTGCTGGGTCTTGCAGGACATTGGGAAGGATTTGTGATTTTATCCTAAACGCTGTGGGGATCCTGAGAGGTCTGACAGGTTCAGATTTACATTTTTAAAGATTTGCTGGGGCTGAAGTGTGGAGAAGCGGGAGGGGGATGGGCCAAGTTCATGACGGGAGACTAATTAGGCTACTGCTGGTTTGCAGGTGAGAGCTTGCAGCAGTGGAGCAGGGTCTGTGTTCTGGATGGTCTGGGTGACCTGTGCCCAGCAATGTTTAGTGGGCACCTGATGTATACACTAGGGGAGAGGAGGTGAACAGTGATGTTGCCCCTCCAAAAGCACCCAGCTGGTGGACAGGCAGGATACCCAGCCAACCCCAATGGAGGTGGGAGAGCCACAAGGAAACACGTTCGTTCTTTTCTTTCTTTCAATTGAATCCAGGGATGCCCTACCACTTCGTTGAGGCAGGGTCTCACTAACTTGCTAAGGTGGGCATCCATGGAACTTGGAATCCTCCTACCTCAACCTCCCCAGGCGCAGGGATTACTAGCATGTGACACCACACCCTGCTCCAGGGAAGTATTGGCAAAGTTTAACTGAAGTATTGGCAGAGTGCTCTGGGACTACAGAATGCAGACGCTCATTTGAACAGGGAGGCTGTGGGGAAACTTGCGGAAGAGGCAATCTTACCTTGGGCTTCCAGGGCCAGTGAATTCCCATAGCTGAACCATAGTTATATAGTCTATAAAGTGGGATCACTTTATACCTGGCCACTGTGCCTGCCCTGCCTCCCTAGAGATGGTTGTAGTGCAGAGGATCCAAATACACTTGGCCTTTGCTTGTTGTAAGGAGAGAATTCTCATTGTCCTCTAACTTGGGTGCACATGCACACACACACAAATGGGTGAGTGTTTGGGCTCCTGTGTGCACTCAACTTGTCTAGCCTTTATGAAAACCAGCTCTGCCTTCTCCCTTATGAAAAACAGTTCTCAGAATGTGGGGAGCAGAGTTGTCCTCACTCCCCGGTAGCATGCTCTTCCTTCCCCCTAGGACTGGCATTTTACCAAGGATTTGACCAAACACTGTACCCAGCACAAAGGAGCTGCTCAGTAAACATCTGCTGAATGAATGATGGCTGAATGTGTGAATGAATGCTTTATTGACGTAATAATTACATGAATGAGCAGATAGATGGACGAAAAAGCAGACTTGGGGACAATTGAGTGAAGGATGAATAAAGAATGGACCAAAAAAGTGGACAGTAGGTGATGAATGTTTGTAGCCAATCAAGGTTCTAGGTGCAGAACTGCAAGTGTTGATGTGGGGCTCATTAAGGGGGCTGGAAGAGGGTTTAATCACACAGGGCCTCCATTTGGTGCTTTGAAGTTAGGCCAGGATCCTGAGGATGACAGCCAGGTAGGTGTCCAGGCAACAGCTGTAGCTGTTGTACTGGACCCAGCTCTGTACTGGGTATTTCCAAAGCTGGAGTCCTGTCCCTGAGTGTTCTTATCAATCCAGGTCTCAGTGTGACCTGACCCTTCAGCCTGGGATCCACTGGTGTGCCTCCTCAGGCTAGCCCTGGCCCACTCTGGGGTCCAGTTGCTCCATCAGTTCTCTAAAAGAGACCCATGCCACATGGTGACTGGCCATGTGGCCCACCTTTGGAAATGAATTGACAACCTGACATGCCCAGTCTCAGAAGATGCCAAAGCTCGTCATCTGTCTTCACTCAGAAAGGATACCAAGGACTCCTGCACCCTGCATTGTGTGTTTCAGTGTATGAAAGATGTCCTTCTCCATGAAGTGGGTGAAGCAGGGCAGGAATGCCTTCTAGTGTAAAGGAGCCTTTGCTGCTAGCCATGCCTGTCACCCCAGCCACTCAGGAAGCTGAGGCAGGAGGACTGCAAGTACCAGGCCAGCCTGGACAAATTAGTGAGACTCAAAATAAAAATTTTGAAAGGTTTGGGGATGTAGCTCAGCAGAAAAGTGATTGCCTAGTGTGATGAGGCCCTGGGTTCAATTCTCAGCTCCACAAAATAATAATATTAATAATTATTAATTAAAAATAAATATATAGTAGCTGTCACCATCACCCTGTCACACTGTGCTGTGGTTTCATGGCAAGTATCACTCTCTGAAAGTGTCACACTTATCAGCTTTCTTGCCTGTCTCTCCATTGGAATGGAAGCCTTATGAAGGGGTCATGTGCTGTCCACTGCTCCCTCTCTGGCAACGAGAATGATGCCTGACCCTTACAAAGTGGCAAGTTTTATCAAATGCTTGGGTCAAAGAATAAAGAGGAAGCTGCGTGGATTATTGTAATCCAGTTAACAGCCCTGCGATCCTGAGCAATGGGCACTTTTCCTGCATCACTACAACCCTGTAAGAGAAATGTCACTCTCCCCATATTGCAGATCAGGAACCTGAGGCCCAGAGAGAGGAAGCAACCTGCCACAGGCACAGAGCTACTGAGCAACAGAGTTAGGTTTTAGACCCATGTCTGTCAAACTGCAAAGTCCGTGTTTTTAACCATTCCACCCTCACCAACCAGCACCCAGCCAAGTGAGGTAGCAGCCACTGAAGTTGTAAATTGGCATTCAGATATATTGTATGATTAAATTTGTATGCAGTATAGGCAAATATGTAGAGACAGAAAGTAGATTAGCAGTTTGCTTGGAGCTGGGGAGAGGGGAAGTTGGGAGGAGCTGTGGGGAGGTGATGGCTAATGGTTCTTTCTTTTTTGGAGTACGGGGGGATTGAACTCAGGGGTGCTCTACCACTGAGCTACATCCTCAACCCTTTTTATTTTGAGACAGGACTAAATTGCTGAAGCTGGCCTTGAACTTGCTATCTTCCTGCCTAAGCCTCCAGAGTGGCTGGGATTACAGAGTGCACCACTGTGCCCAGCAACCGGGCTTCTTTTAAGAGTGATGGAAATGTTGTAAAATTGAAGGAGGTGATGGCACACAGTTCTAAATATACTATGAACCATCGAATTGTATGCTTTCAGTGGTCAAATTGTATGCCATGTGAGTTACATCTCAATAAAAGTGTTGTTTAAAAAAATAATTGAGGGGCTGGGGATGTGGCTCAAGCGGTAGCGCGCTGGACTGGCATGCGTGCGGCCCCGGTTCGATCCTCAGCACCACATACAAAAGATGTTGTGTCCGCTGAAAACTAGAAAATAAATATTAAAAATAATAATAATAATAATTGAAGCCAGCTTGGCACAGTGGCGCACATCTGTAATTCCAGTGGCTGGGGAGGCTGAGACAAGAAGATAGTTCAAAGCCGGCCTCAGCAATAGCGAGGCACTAAACAACTCAACAAGACCCTGTCTCTAAAAAAATACAAAAATAGGGCTGGGGATGTGGCTCAGTGGTTGGGTGCTCCTGAGTTCAATCCTCAGTACCTAATAATAATAATAATAATAATAATAATAATAATTGGAGGGGCGGGGATGTGGCTCAAGTGGTAACGAGCTCGCCTGGCATGCGCGGGGCGCTGGGTTCTATCCTCAGCACCACATAAAAAAATAAAATAAAGATGTTGCGTCCACCAAAACCAAAAATAAATATTTAAAAAATTTTCTCTCTCTCTCTCTTTAAAAAAAAATGATAATAATTGGAGCTCAAGAATCCCACCTCTGCCACTTACCTACTAGTCATGTGAGGTCACATCTCTGAGCCTCAGTTTCCTAACCAGTAAAGTGGGAAAAATAAAGTCTCATGGGTTTTCTGAGGATTAAATGAGATAATATTAGTATTCCCATTTTTGTCAAGGAAGAAGCTTAGGCCTGGAGAAGGAAAGTGACTTGGTGCAGACAGGACAGCTGGCTGGTGACAGGTGAGAGACTCAGGCCTAGGTCTCTTGTCAGTTCCTTGTCTTTTAGAATTATCTAGACTGGATCAATGTGCGCCCCTCCCACTTCACCACCCCCACTATGTACTGTCTTCCATCTTCTCTTGGGCTCTGGGACCTGTCTCCCCACTGTCCATGTCCAGAGCAGGTGGGGGTCGCATGTTTCCCCCAGAGCACAGGACGCCCTTTTCCCCAACCCCCACCCTGCTCCTCTCCTGGGGCCATGATGCTGTCTTGCTTTTGCTTGTAATAAAGAAAATATCTCAGCTACCCTTCCATGGTTGCTTGGCAACCCCAAGGGGGGTTGGGAGGGAGCAAAGGGGAGGAGGGAAGGGGAGGACTCTGGAGCCAATCTGGAGACAAAGAGTAGGATTTGGGTGACATGGAGCCTGTTCTTAGTGCTAACCTGGCCTGGCCAGGGCGGTGGGTGGGGGCGGGGGCTTGCTCCCACTCCAGGGTCTCACACCAATAAATATGGATTAGGGAAATGGGCAGAGTTTTTCCCACGGGCCTGAAAGGCCACATCTGACCTTTCTACCTCCTTTATGTACCAACGTGACAGTCAGAGAGAGCAAAGAGCAGGACCCCCTGAAACGCCTCCCCATGGCCTTCTGACTTGGGGAAACTTTTCACCCTCCTCCTTCCCCTGGCCCCAGACCAGGTCACAGCCCCTCCTGGGCCCTGTCCTGGGGATGATGAGGAAGCTGGTTTTCAGGTGGACATCAAGAGCTTCCAGTGGCAGTGTCCAGCTCAGGCCCTGCCAGTCATCCTGGCACCGAGCCAGGTGGTGAGGCCGTACCACTGTGTCGAGGTCCTCCTGCTTCCTGAGCCAGTCATAGTTCCAATTGTACCCTCCTGCCCCTTAGACTGCAGCCTCCTCCAGTCCCTTGTCCACCCCTTTTCTACCTTCTGAATTTATTTCCCTCTTCACCATCCCCCTATTTTCCCTTTCTCTCTTCTCAGGAGTGGTCCCTTCTTCCCCAGTCCCCCATGCAGCTGAGAAGACTTGTGGCTGCTGTGTTCCCGCAGCAAGGATGGCAGGGAGCTCTGTGAAGGAGGGAGGGTGGGCGGTGATCTCGCTCCCTGGTGCCCTGGCTTGCTGCTGGCCGCTGGCCTGGGGTGGGGATAGGCCAGTCTGAAAGGAGTCAGTGTGGAGAGAGGAAAAGCAAACACCAACACCGCAATGTGGGCCCCACCGGCCTGGGGGTGCGGTGGGGGAATGGAGCAGGGGCCTGGGTCTTCTTAGCCTTTCCATCGGCCCTCTCCCTACTCCTGAGTAGTGCCTCCTTGGACCCTTGGCATGGTGTCCACAGGAGAGTGGGGCTAGGGTTTGGTGATAAGCCTTCTAGGAGACACCCTCACTCAAATCTTTCCCTGTCCCTCACCCACCCCCAGGCCAGTGCCCTTCCTGTCCAAAGATGCCAGGAAAATCTGGGCCTGGGAAGGGCTGGCCCAGTACCTGAGGGCTGCCTGACTGGCTCTCCTCAGCCACAGGAACTGGGCAGGCAGTCACCTTGTGCTAGAGACACCCCAGCAGTGCCATCCACCTCCAGGGCAGAGGGGAACCCCAAGATGCTCTCCCCAGGTAAGTGCCCCTCTGGCCACAGCCAGGAAGTGAGGGAGGGAGAGGCTGACCTTGATGGGTTTCCTCAGGACACCCCACAAGCTCTGAGTCCCAAGATATGTGGCATTTTCTGTTGGACTATCTTATCCTCTGTCTGTGGCTCGTGTGTCACTCACAGGTGTTTTGGTGCAGGGAGCTGAAAGGATGTTTGGAGAATCTAGAGGAAAACCCTGGGAATGAGGGGAGGTGGGAGGGACTGGAGCCTAGGTTGTAGGACTCCTGGATTCCAAGCCACTTTTTTTTTTTTGAGATGGATTCTCACCATGTTGCTGAGGCTGGCTTTGAACTTCTGAATTCCAGTGTTCCTTCTGCCTTAGCCTTTCTGATAGCTGGGACTGTAGTCACAGCACTCTGCCAAAACTGACTTTGATTAGACTTGGCGAAATCAGAGGCTGCTTTAACACTTTGGAATCTAAAAGACTTTTGGAATGAACTCAGAAAGTTCATCCTAGATGAACAGCAAATCAGTGGATGTGGTGTTCAAACCAGTCAGGCCCCTTTACACACTGAGGCCAGTACCGTTTGTGCTGTGGTCATCACCCCTGGCCACCTTTATCCCTCCCTTTCCAGACAGTTTTGCCCTTTTGGACTTAGGAGGCTGGTTGCTCTGGGCGTGGTGGTGCACATCTGTGGTCCCAGTGACTTGGCAGGCTGAGGCAGAAGGATCACAACTTACAGAGACGCTGTCCCAAAATAAATAAATAAATAAAGGGGGGTTGGGATGTATCTCAGTAGTAGAGCACTCCTGGATTCAATCCCCAGTGTCACAGGAAAGAAAGAAAAATAATAAGGGCTGGTTGTGGGTAGAAGAGGAGCAGGGTCTGAACAGCACCTCAGGTCCCCTCCCTTTCTGTCCCTGCCCTGGCACCGTAACATGGAAGGAGCTGGAAGCCAGAGCAATCACTGCTGTGCCTCAGAGTAGCTAGTCTCCTCTGATCCTCCCTGGGAATTCAGGGTTGGCCTTTGCTTACAAATCCCAGAGAACAGGGACCTCTTTGCTCTGGGTGTCTAACCATGACTGCATGCTACAGGGCCCCAGAGGTGCCCACTGTGAAGTGTCCCAGCCTGTGGGACCCAACTTGGGAGGATCGTGCCAAGTAGAAACAGGGTGTCCACATTGTGTCAAACTCTGCTCGGAGGTCTTCCTGTACCTCCCTGAAAAGTCACCACAGTCCTACAAGTTGGGTTCAGTTTTATAGACTAGAAAACCATGGCACAGAGGGTTGAAGTAACCTGTTCATGGATACACAGCCAGGAAAAGTCAGAGCTGGAATTCCAGCTCACAGCCGGGCTGGCTCCAGAGCCCCAAGCTCTTAAATGTTCTTCTGCATGGCCTCTAATTCCTCAGAGGCCTGCACTGGGGGTTACTGTGTCCAGTCCACTGAGTCTGGGTGTCCACCCTGGCCAATCTCTGGGCACAGACAAGAACCAATCTAGTTTTTAAAGGCACCTGCTCCAAGGGTGGAATTCCCCCTGGGGGTAATCAGACATTTATTTATTCATAGCCTTCTGGCTGGGAGGGGAGGCCCTCCCACCCGGAACTCTCTAGTCTCAGCTGCCTCCATGCTCCTGTCCTTCCCACTGGAGTATAATCAGGAGTAAAGCAGCCTGGCCATGACAGCCTCCAAGCTGGGACCCTGGACAAGTGACTCAACTTTTTTTTGGGGGGGTGGGGTGGGGGAGGGAGTTACCAGGGATTGAACTCAGGGGCACTCCACCACTGAGCCACATCCCCAGCCCTATTTTGAATTTTATTTAGAGACAGGGTCTCACTGAGTTGCTTAGTGCCTTGCTTTTGCTAAGGCTGGCTTTGAACTCGTGATCTTCCTGCCTCAGCCTTCCAAGCTGCTGGGATTACAGGCAAGCACCAGTGCACCCAGCATGACTCAACTTTTTTGAGTCTCATTTTATCAAGGTTAATTTCTACCTGCTTGTGAAGTGCATGAGGTTTAAATGATTAAAGGGACTGAAGGCTAGACAGGGTTGTCCTATCAGCATAGTGCCAGCACCTAGGAAGTACCCAGATAAAGTGGAGTATATGTCCTTTCACCAACGTCATCATCCCATGATCTTGCTCTGGTTTTTTTTTTTTTTTTTTTTTTTTTTGGTGGGGGGGAGACAGATTTCATGTTGCCCAGACTGGTCTCAAACTCCTGGGTACAAGGGATCCTCCCACCTCTGCCTCCTGAATAGCTGGGACTACAGGCACTTGCCACTTGCCCAGCCATCATTATTGAAATCCTTCTGCCCACAAGATCAGAATCTCCTGCTTTAGTCTTGTACTTGAGCCTTATTACAGAAAGGGAAACTGAGGCCACGGTGAGGAAGGACTTGCTCAGGGTCACACCGCAAACTGGTGATGGAGTGGGAAGTGGCTATTATGACATAGTTGGATCCCACTCTTTTTTCACCTCCTGCCCACCTCAGGTTATCCCCCATTGTGCCCTGAGTCCATAGCCTGGTACCCAGTTTAGCCTAGGCAGAACCCAGGAGAGAAATGGGCAGCGGTTGGTGGAATCGACACTGAGGCCTGCTCGTTCTCAGCCCTGGCTCTTTGTCTGCTGCTTTGTGATGGTAAGTGCTGCTCCTAAATCAGTTCTGTGACACTGTTATTGTTGCCCAGGGCGCAAAGAGTCTAAACTTTTCCCCTGAGGTCAAGAATGTGGCCGGTCCCCAAGCCGCCCAGCGTAAGGCCTGGGTGGCTGGGGGTGGGGCTGGGGCCTCACCCCGAGCTGGGGCGAGATGTGGGGGGGAGGGGGGTCAGTGGGAACAAAACGCTTTGAAATGCCTCCTCTCCATCACTGCCAACATTGTCCGCTGCCCGCGGGGGGCCTGGCACCGCCTCCCGGGGCTCCGGCCCCCAGCCCTGGCCAGGCCCGGCCGCATCTGAAAATGGACAGAAGGTTATTGTCCCTTCCCGCAGCCCTTTGTCTGCCCCAGTTCCAGATGTCTAGGCTGGGACCAGGGAACTGACCCATGGTGGGCAGGGGGGAGGGGACAAAGGGGAAGAGCACGGGTCACTGCATCCTGAGGGGTCGTTCCCAGACCCTGAGATCCCACCCAGCCCCAGTCAAGTCACCTTCTGGGCTGTCTTATCCCTCAGATTGTCCCTATTCCCTTGCCCTTTCCCCAGACCAGGTTCTGGCCTCAGGAGAGAAGGCACAGGGAGACAGAGTTAGAACAGGCGGCCTTGGGAGATCCAGCAGATGGGCTGAATTTCAACTCTCCCCAGGTGACTGGTAACTGTGATCTTGGGCACATTGTGGTCCTCTTCCAGCCTGCTTTCCCCTGGACCAGGCTTCACTCACATATTAGGACAGGGCACCCCCCATGTACCCACTCTGTGCTGACCATGGAGGTGCTCCTTGGTGGCACTCAGATCCTTCCAGATTGTGGTTAACGGTTACTCTAGCTTTCCCACCACACCTTCTGTGTTGGGTCCTGGACTAACCACTTGCATTTTCTTATCCTTTCCACAACAAAATCAGGGATGCAGTACCCTTGTTCTTTTCTCCATTTTCCAGTTTTGGAGACTGAGAGATTGAGAAAGAAAGTCCCTTGCCCAAAGGAGGTGCTGAGCTGGAATTCTAGCCCAGGCTGACCGCAGCCACCAGGAGTAATCCACTAATAAATACTTGGAAGGTGTTGCGCACAGCTCCTGGCACAGCGCCCAACTCAACATCTGGGAACTGGTGGGGTGTTAACTCCATCCACTGGTTTCCCCATTTCTCAGAGGCCCAGACTAGGAAAAGAGAGCCAGGGTCAGAGGGCTCAGGGAACCTTAAACAGCAATACCTGGTGTGTGTGCGTGGTGGTTGGGGGGGGGGTGATTCCAGAGCCATCAGGATTGGCCAGATAAGCAGGTTTCAAACCCTACTCGCTGTGAGCTATGACTTAGACTCTCTATATTTTGGTTTCCTCGTTTCCTCTTCTGGAAAGTAAATATGTTCCCCACATCATGAGGTTGTTGGGAAAAGGAAATCAGGTGATCCATCTTAAGCACTCAGCACAATGGCTGCCACACATCAAACAGTTAAGGGTGGGTATTAGTACTATAATTATTCTGATAAAATTTGATGGCCCTTTGAACCTCCGCATCACCTGGGTTCACCTGAGGACAAGGCTCTGTGTGAGTAGCAAGTTAGCAGTTGTTGGGGGGGCGGGGGATAAGATACTCCATCTTCTTGGAGTCCTTAAAAGTCCTTGGGACAGGATACTCTGTGGGTTTGGGGAAGGCAAAAAGGATGAGGCCAGGAGGAAGAAGGGCCGCCTGGGCTGGAGGAGTTAACAGCTCCCAGGCCCTGGCCCAGCAGGGCTGCCACGCTGCAGCAGAGCAACGATTTTAGCAGAGGAGCCAGGGCTACTTCCTGATGGGCAAAACAGCTGGTTGCCCAGGGAAAACAGCTGGCCTGGTCCCAGCCTCCTGAGAGCAAGGCAGAGCCTCAGAAGAGGACAGCTCCTCATCTGGGGTCCTGAAGGAGGAGGGCATGACCAAGAGGGAGAGGGTAGTCCTTCAGGATGTGTGTGGGTGTTGGGTGGACCCCTGGAGATGAGAGGGGTGTGAGCAGATTCCAAGAGCAAAGGAAGGATATGCTGACTCTAAACAGTCAGGGCAGGGGTGCCTCCAGATGGGATTCAGGGGTCTCAGTTTTCCCTCAAATAGGGAACATGAGGGACAGGGTTGCATATGGAAGACAAGCCTCTGCTCAGTCCTCTTGGAAGTGGGCTTGGAACCAGAGGTGGGGAGGGGGCCCAGGCTGGGCTCTCAGATTCCCATCAGCTGAGCTGCACCAGGAGCAGGGCCAGGGGCCCATCCTCTGACCAGGATCCTGGGCTTCCTTGGTCACAAAGCAGGACGCGACCCAGAGAGCCCCCAACTCAGGAGCTGTGAAGCTGGCAACTGGTAAGAGCTCTATCCAAGCATCCTCCCTGCTTTGGGTCCCCATTCCTAGCCTGCTTCGCTACCAGGTCATGAGAACTCCCAACCAGAGTGCCTCTCCGGCTCTGGGGCACCTCCAGGTTGTTCCTTCTCATTAGCAAGCGATACCTGGGACCTCAAATGAGGTTGGGCAAGGTAGGAAGATGGCTAATGGGGGAGTGGCCAGACCCCATTTAGCCTGAGCTGCCTACCTGGGCCACTGACCTCCAAGTCCCAGCAGCCTGGCACCCCTATTTTCTCTCTGACCAAGGGGGTTCTTCTAGCCTATCTACTTAACCCTCAGGTAAGGGCTGGCCCCCAATTTGGGTGTGCCAGCCTTAGTACCCCTCTCTCTGGTAAAGGCCAGACTGTAAAACCTCTGCCAGTTAGTAGCAGACCTTGGAACTCAGGCTCCCAGCCCCATGTGGGTCTTGGGGAGGGGGCCAGTTCTCTCAGGGTCTCTAGCTTATGAAGCCAGAGTGAAGCCTGAGGTGCTGGCGCCACCATCTGGTTTGGTCCAGAACTGAAATGAGTTTTGGAGGGGCGGAAACTGAACCCAACTAGGGGTGGATAGGTCTGTTTTTTGTTTTTGTTTTTAATATTTATTTTTTAGTTTTTTGGTGAACACAATATCATTATTTTATTTTTATATGGTGCTGAGGATCAAACCCAGTGCCTCATACATGCTATAGGCAAGCGCTCTACCACTGAGCCACTACCTCAGGCGCGATAGGTCTGGTTTGGATCCTGCTCAGCAGGGTGGACCCCAACAATCATTTTTTTTTAATATTTATTGTTTAGTTTTCGGCAGACAAAACATCTTTATTTGTATGTGGTGCTGAGGATCGAACCCAGCGCTGCACGTATGCCAGGCGAGCACGCTACCGTTTCAGCCACATCCCTAGCCCCCAACAATCATTTTTTTCCCCAGGCGTGTACCCAACATAACCTGGATGAGGACTTAGGCCTCATAGATCAGCAATTGCAAACTTTAGTCTGAATCAGAATTACCTGAAAGGTTTTTTAAAACATTGCCGAGGGCCCGGGGTATAACTCAGTGAAAGAGCACTTTTATAGCATGTGCAAAACCCTGGGTTCAACCCCCAGTATCCCACATACGAAAAAAAACAGATTGCTTGGCATCCACTCAAAGATCCTGATTCTCTAGGCATGGGATGGGGACTAGAATTTGCATTTCCAACAGTTTCCAGATGGGGCTGATGGGTCCATGCTTTGACAACTACCATAGCTTTTGAGTTTCTGTGAATTTGACTAATGTTACTCTCGAAGGGTATATTCTTATGACTATTTTGCAGAACAAATAAATGAGCATTAGGGCTGGGGATATGGCTCAGGCGGTAGCGTGCTCGCCTGGCATGCGTGCGGCCGATAACTAAAAAATAAATATTAAAAATTCTCTCTCTCTCTCTCTCTCTCTCTCTCTCTCTCTCACACACACACACACACTCTCTCTCTCTCTCTCTCTCTCTCTCTCTCTCTCTCTCTCTCTTTAAAAAACAAAAACAAAAAAACCAACAAATAAATGAGCATTAAATGAGACTACAGGCACTTGAGTAGCTCACCTCCATTCATGACCCAATTGTTTTTTCTCTTTTTTGTACTGGGGATTGAAACCAAGGGGCACTTTACCACTAAGCCACATCTCCATCCCTTTTTATTTTTTATATTGAGACAGGGTATCACTAAGTTGCTAAGGGCCTCACTAAGTTGCTAAGGCTGGCCTTGAACTTGTGATCCTCCTGCCTTAGCCTCCCAAGTTGCTGGGATTACAGGCATGTGCCACTGTCCCTGACCTCAATCAACCATATGTCTATGGAGAGCCTACCTGATGCCCTGTGCCCATGGGTCCTGCACCAGGGGTAGGGATGGGATGGTGAATGTGGAGGATGGTCCCTGATGTAAAACTCAGAGCCAGATGAGTCTGTCATGAGCTTTCTCAACTAGAGTTCCAAAGGCAACACAAAATAAGGTCCAAAACAATGCTGGGTTTTCACATTCCACTTGCCTTTTCTGGGTCCTCTCCATTTAGTAACTAACCCACCATATTCAAGCTAGTGACAATGGCCATCCTGATTTCTTGCTCTGTCATCCACATCCAATCCCACAGGGCCTGTGGGCTCTGCCTCCACCATACATCTTAGCTCCACCCACCAGAATCATCTCTCTGTGAACTGGGATCTCCCAGGTTTCATCTCTGCCCCCAGGTCCATCTCCTTTTTTCTTTTTTCTTTAATTTATTTTTAGGTGTAGATGGACACAACACAATGCCTTTATTTTTATGTGGTGCTGAGGATTGAACTCGGGTCCCGCCTGTGCTAGGCAAGCGCTCTACTGCTGAGCCACAATCCCAGCCCCCAGGTCCATCTTCTGAGTAGTAGTTAGAGCAGTTTTTTTAAAAGTAAATCACATAATTCCTCTGCTGACTTGCTCATTGTCTTCCTAGCTATTGGACTTTAAAAAAAAATCTAGGAGCTAGAGTAAATCACAAATTTTGCATGCATGAGGCTCTAGTTCCATTCCCAGCACTGCAGGGAAAAAAATTCAAAATCCTGTCCTGGTTTCAAGGCCCTGGGTAGCCAGGCTAAGTCCACCCAGTGGATCTCCCATTTTCCCACATTACCCTGCTGCCTTGCTCCAGCCACACTGGCTTTCTTGCCTGCTCCACCTCAGGACTTTTGCACCACCTCTCCCTCCATATGGAACACTTTTCTTCAGATCTTCCTTTGATCCACTCCTCCTTATACTCCAAAATGTCTTCCAGATCTTTCTGGGTGTTGTCCCACTTCCAGCTACTCTCTGTTCTTATTCAGTTGTTCTAATTTGTTTATACTACCTACCATTCCTTGAACTTATTTATTTATGGGTTTGTCTGTCTCCTGTCTATCTACCCTCATGAACATCCTAACAGCAGAGACTATGTCTGTCTTTTTTTTTTTTTTAATTTTTTTTCGATGTATGGACCTGTATTTTATCCATTTATTTACATTCGATGCTGAGAATCAAACCCAGGGCCTCACACATGTTAGGCAAGTGCTCTTACCACTGAGCCACAACTCCAGCCCCTTATGTCTGTCTTTTGCACCTCAGAACCCACAGGACCTCGAGTTCTCTGTGCACTCAGCACATGCTCAGTAAATATCTGCTGAGTGGATGGAGTAGGAGGCTATGTAGGGGTATGCCCCCCAGACATCGCAGCAAGGAAGGCTTTCCAGAGGAAGGAAGTGCAGCTGAGACTGCAGGGCCTTAGTGCAGGAGTCACCCTGGAAGGGAAAGGCCAGTCCATACAGAAGGACCTAGAAAACAACAACAGAAAAGGGATATAGGAAGGTCCAAAGTGTGGAGCATTCTGGAAACTGTAAATTGTTCAATTTGACTGGGGTAGAAGCTGGGCAGGGTCAGAAATCAGAGGAGCTGGAGAAGTAGAAGGCAGGACACTTGGCCTTATTACTCCCTGAAGAATTGGAGCTCCGTGGCAGTGGGAACAGTGTCCTGGCGGGCATTTTAGAATGGGCTGCTGAGTGCAGAATGCTTTCTTTTTTTTTATTTTTTATTTTTTTTATTTTTATTTTTTTTAATATTTATTTATTTATTTTAGTTTTTCGGCGGACACAACATCTTTGTTTGTATGTGGTGCAGAGGATCGAACCCGGGCCGCACGCATGCCAGGCGAGCGTGCTACCGCTTGAGCCACATCCCCAGCCCTGCAGAATGCTTTCTATGAAGAAAGCTTGGTGGTGGTCCTGGGGTGCTGGGAGGTGCAGTGCCCAGGTGAGTGATGTCAGTGCCCTGAGCCAGGTAGGTGGTGATGCAGAAGGAAGGACGTGGCCACGTGTGCAGGAGACATTGAGGAGCAGCCTGGCCAGGGCTGAATGGGGGAGTCAGAGTCCAAGTCTCAACCTGCAGGGACTCTGTGGACAGACGTGCTGTTCCCTGGAGGTAGGGAGGAAAGAGCAGGTTTTGGGAAAGACTGGGGTTCTGTGTTGGATTGGTCGAGTGAGTTGGGTCCAGGTGGAAAGTTGTACAGTTTAGGGTTCCAGAAAGAGGGAGTGGTTCGTGCAGTCGGCCACAAAGGGAGGCTGCACCCTCTTGGATGACATATGAAGAGGAAGTGTCCACTGGGGGAGTGGCTGGAGGACGCTGGACTCTAGCAGCCTTGGCTTGGGTCAAGCAGTGAACGGAAGTGAAACCAGAAGTGGAGTGCAGATTTCTCTGTCAAGAAGTTTGGAGGGAGAGCAACAGTGCTGCTGCTGGGAGCCTCACAGATGCCTTAGTGTTTTCTTATTTGAAGTTGGAAAGGATTCAAGTCCTTTGGAATTTGGAAGGAAGGATCCAGAAGAGAGGGAGGTTGGCAATACAGGTAGGGCAAGGGGATGGCATGGAGCCCAGGTGGTTGAGGAAGGGAGCCTCTTCCTTTGTAACAGGCAAGGAAAGCAGAATCCAGCTTGGATGCCAGGGGGCTGGGAATGAGAGTTCCCAGGCAATGGCTTCTATTTTCTCCAAAAAGTGGCAGGGGGAGATCCCTGGATGGTTCTGGAAACTGTGAATTGGCCATAGAGTGGGGACCTTGGAAGACTGGGGGCATTTGAAATGCCACTGAGGGGAATGGGCAGGGAGCACAGGAAACAGGGCTGCTGGCATGAGTGAGAGCCCATCTGAGGGTGGAGATCAGCAATCTGCAGTGGCTCCAACCTGGCCTTCAGCAAGATGGCTATAGGGTTTTTCCAGACAGAGGTGACAGGAAAATCCTATGGGCTGGAAGTCAGTGATAACTGGTGACTGGGCACCGGGAAGGTAAGAAGGGAAGAAATAGAAAGGTCAGTGCACTGGGTGGGAGGAGAGGACTCCATGCCAGGGAAGAATCTGGAAGTCCCCATCTTAGTTCATTGGGCTGTTATAACAAAATGCATTATTTATTTATTTTTGCAGTGCTGGGGATTAAATCTAGGACACTGTGCGCGTTAAGCATCCCCAGCCCTAGACTGGGTAATTTATAAACAGGAATTTATTGCTCACAGTTCTAGAGGCTGGGAAGTTCAAGGTCAAGGTGCCAGCAGATTTGGTGTCTGGTGAGGTTCTGTTCCTCAGAGTGGTGCCTTTTAGTCATGTACTCTTTTGTTAGGAGTGGGGAACAACCTTTTTCAGGCCTCTCTCTTTTGAAAAAAAATTTATTAAAACAAAAATTTTTTTTGGCAGGGCCTAATACATGCTGGGTTTTAGGACTCAATCTCTCAGTCTCTCTCTCTCTCTCTCTCTGGTACCAGAAATTGAACTCAGGGAGACTCAGTTACTGAGCCACATCCCCAGCCCTATTTTGTATTCTATTAGAGACAGGGTCTCACTGAATTGCTAAGCGCCTTGCTGTTGCTAAGGCTAGCTTTGAACTTATGATCCTCCTGTCTCAGCCTCCTGAGCTGCTGGGATTACAGGTGGGCGCCACCACACCCTGCTCAGGTCTCTTTTTTAAGGAGAAAACCCTCATGATCTAATCATCTTTCAAAGGTTACCTCTCTTTTTCTTTATTTTTTAAATTTTGCAGTAATGGGGACAAAACCCAGGGTGCTCTACCCCATGCTACTCTCCAGCCCTCCCTCCCCACCTTTTTAGACAGGGTCTTGCTAAATTGCTGAGGCCAGCCTTGAATTTGCAATTCTCCTGCCTTAACCTGGCAAGTTGCTGGGTTTACAGGCATGTGCCACCACACCTGGTCCTGAAGACTTTTAATACCAAAGATGTCAGTCACTAGGTTTTTTTTTTTTAATATTTATTATTTTTTTTTAGTTCTCGGCGGACACAACATCTTTGTTTGTATGTGGTGCTGAGGATCGAACCCGGGTCGCACGCATGCCAGGCGAGCATGCTACCGCTTGAGCCACATCCCTAGCCCCAGTCACTAGGTTTTAACATGAGTGTTGGGGTTCAGGAACATTCAGACTATATCACCCCCTGGACCAATAGGGATGGGCAGAGGGTCTAGGGTGGGGAAGTGACAGGGACATTGTTTGACTTTAAAAAGGGAATCCTGGGACCTGGAGTGCCTTCCAGCCAGAGGCTACCATATAAGGGAGGGGTCCCAAGATGCTTTCATGGGACCTAGATCCCTTCTCTGGCCCTTCTCACTTTAGGGCCACTGGCCTGGAAATGGCCCAGCTGGAATTTGAAACACTGGAAGCTGTAACACTGGAAGCTGTAACTGGAGCCTTTGGAGCCAGGCCTTGGACCAGGATGCCAGAGTTCAACATGCTCCCCACCACCAACACGCTCACCCTTAGGTAAGCCCATTCTTTGCATGGTCCCACCCAGCCCCTGCCCGTGGGGATAGCATGCACCAGTCCAATTCCCCTTCCTGACCCTGGAAATAGGCTAAGAGTGTTCATATGGGAATAGGGAGGGTGAATAAAGGGGACCTCTTTTCTCCAGCTCTTCCTTCCACTTCTGAGCTTTTCGGAAGTAGGACTTCATGCCAAGAGCTTCAAGTGCATTCATTCTTTGAAGGAAACTCTCATCAGTTGGATGGCGCCCCATCAAACTCAGAACTTCCCGCGCTCCAGGCAAGTAAGTACTCCACTACTAAGCTACATCCCCCAGCTCGCATCAGCCGGTTTTGCCGCTCAGGATCCTTGAGGCTCCTGTCCCTCTCCCAGAGGAGACTGGAGACTCCCTTCCATCCCAGCAGGGTCCTAGGATCTGGCTCTGCCCCAGGGAGGCTGTATCTCCTGCTTTGGAAGGGGGCTGGGTCACCATTAGGGGTTCTGTAGTGCCCTATACTAGACTCAGTCTGAGTGGACTTTTGCTCTCTTAAAGAGCGGAAGCAGTGCTGGTGCCGGCGACCACGGCGAGGACTGGACATGTGGGGGCGCCAGGCGCAGAACGCTGTGGGAAGGCGCACCCAGGTCAGGGGGACTCCGACCCCGCCCCTAGAGCAGAGGCTTCCTCTCCGGCCCTCACGTCTCCTCGCGCTTCTGCGAGTTCGCGCCTGGGCCCGCCAGAGGGCGCCCGGGGCGGAGGAGGAGCGGGAGCCGGGGCGCCCCGGGAATGCCAGGCCGAGTGGGTCCCACAGCGTGGGTGCGGCTGAGGTCCGTGCGTCTGCCGGACTGCCAGGGAACTGGCATTCAGGGAAGTCCTAGTTCCAGGGGTTGAGCGCTCAGGGAACGGGCGTTCTCCGACACCTGGCCGCTCCAATGCAGTCACCCCGGATCCTCCCTGGCCCCTTTGGCCGCTCTGGGAGGGACTGTTGACGGGCTGCGACCTGGCCTCCAGCCTCGGTCTCCTGGTGCCGGGGTGGAGCGCAGGCTGAAGCACCCGCGCGCACCCCAGGCCCCTCCCCTCCCCTCCCCTCCGCTTCGCGGGCGAAGCTGCTGCAGCCGCCGAGCGCCCGCCATGGGCGTTATGCTCGCCGCCCGGCTGCTGGGACTGCTGCTCCTGCTAGGGCTGCGGCTCCAGGCTGCGGGCATCGCGGAGCCACCGCTGCCCACCGTGGTGCTTGCCATCCTGGCTCGAAATGCCGAGCACTCACTGCCCCACTACCTGGGCGCATTGGAGCGGCTGGACTACCCCCGGGCCAGGGTGGCCCTCTGGTGAGAGACCCCGGCGCAGGCATCGCTAGGCACCAAGCCCCAAGCCTCGCGATTCGCCCCTCAAGTCTCTGAGCATCCCGCCTAGGACCTCCATCATTTTGGGGGACAGGACAGGCCTCTGAGGCCATAGGTCGACCCACCCCTGCTTCCGGCCCCCTGCTCCTCCTCTTGGGGCCTCCTCTGGGTAATTTGGGTCCATCCCTTCTTGTCCCAGCCCACAGAGCCTAAGCTGAACCCCAGTGGGATCTGTTGTCGCTTGACTTGTGGTGGAGTGGACAGGAACCTCTGGAGTCCCTTGGAACCTAATGTGGCAGAGACCAGCCAAGCTGGAGGTTCCTGGGGAGCAGATGGGGTTGAGTCAGCCCTGGGCCCTATACTATGTGGAGAGTCAGGCTGGCTCCCTCCAGCCTATCTGGGTAGAGGGGTAGGTAAGTCCTGTCAGCCAAGGGCAGCATCCCCCTCCTGGGAGCCTCCCTCTGACATCCCCATAGGGCAGCACTGAGATCAGAGGCCACAGCCCCCAGTTTAAAGACCAGACAGGGAGGAGTCCCAAGCTGAGGTCAGGGATAAACTGAGAGAAATGACAAACTACCCCTCACAGCAAACCAAAGTTGGTCTGGGGTGGAGTCATGGCCTGCAAAGGCGGCCCACAGTCACAGTCTGGGAGTGAGTTAGTTCCCACCCCATAAGACTTGACACGTAGTTAGTCTTCACTTCTAGGGAATTGGCTTAAAGGGGCAGCATCATCTAAAAGCTTGGCTCTTGGCTAAGTCTACCACTTCTGGGTATGAGAGCCCCTTCCCCAGGAGACGGGAGGCTGTGCTCCATGGCAGCAGAGCTTTGGCCCATCAGCATTTCTCAGGGACACTCAGGGCATGGTTTAGTCCTCATTACAACCTGTGGGTGGAGGAAAGTAGCAGCTCTTTTGTCTAATTCTGATTCAGAGAGGAAAAGGGCCTGGCTAGTGGTCACAAGGCAAAGAAGGAAGGTAACTAGGGAATGTGGAACCTTAAAGCCATCCTTAAAAATGCACTCCCAGCAGCTCCAGAGGGAGGCTGAGGCAGGAGGATCACAAGTTCAAGACCTACCTCCACAACTTAGTGAAACCCTGTCTCAAAATAAAAAGGTGTGGGGATGTAGTTCAGTGACTGAGTACTCCCGGGGCTCAATCCCCAGCCAAATAAATAAATTTTTAAAAAAACCCACTTATTTGTGACTTTGGTTATGACATAGGCACGCAGCTTAAAGTTAAAGAGGGAGGATGCAAAGCCTAAAGAGGGACAGGACTTGTTTGAGGTCACACAGCAAGTCACAGACTGACGATAGGGACTTGGCTGTCCTGGTTTCATTCCTTCTATTCTAACACACTTCTTCGCTGCTCCCAGGAGAGGCCAGCCTCAAAGGTGTGGGTGCACCTGAATCAAGATTGCCTTCTGTGATTGTGCCCCCTCACCTTTTCCTCCTCTGTCCCCAGGTGTGCCACAGATCACAATATGGACAACACCACAGAGATGCTGCAGGAGTGGCTGGCAGCTGTGGGCAGTGACTATGCAGCTGTGTTCTGGAGGCCTGAGGGGGAGTCCAGGTTGTGATCTGAGGGATGGATACTGGGGAAGATGGGAAACAGTCGCATCCCAGAGACAAGAAGAGGGAGCCTAGAGCCACAGCCTTCAGGAAAGGGCTGCACTGCAGAGAGGGAGAGGCATAGTAACTACCCATGGGAACAGCTCATCTCTTTACTCCCTTAGGTCCTACCCAAGTGAAGAGGGTCCCAAGCACTGGACCAAAGAAAGGCACCAGTTTCTGATGGAATTGAAGCAGGAAGCCCTGACTTTTGCCAGGAATTGGGGGGCTGACTATGTCCTGGTAAAGAATCCTGGCTTGGATTGGGCTTCTGTGGTGTCTGTCCCTGATATAAATCTTGATGTGACTTGATCATCAGGCTGAACCCAGGGCCTTGTGCATGTGAAGCAGGCACTCTACCAACTGAGCTCTATCCCCAGCCCCATCAAGCTGAATCTTTCAGAGCCAGATCAGATGTTGAGCTGGAATCCTGTGTTTGATCTCAGACTGGGTAGTAAACCAGGATCCCAGAGACAGATCCTAAAATATTTACTGAGCCTAGATTCCTAGATAAGTGTCCAGAGTATAAACTGAGCCTGGATCCCTGCATTAGAGCTCAGAGTCAGTCTTTGGATCCACTCCAGGTCTCAGATAAGGTTTCTAGATAAACTACTCTGTTCTGCTCTCTGGGTCTGGTCTCTAAGCCGGAGTCCTAGACTAGATCCTGGTTCAGAAACACATCTATTGGGTTTATTGGTTAGGACTCTATAAGGAAATGCCCACTGGATCCTAGCAGCTGTTCCGGGTCTCTGGCAATCTGGAGGGATTCTTGCTTCATGAGCTCTTTGGGGGGTCTGCTGCCCAGACAGGCCTTGGGCCTCTGACATCCCCCTCCCCAAAGTTTGCAGACACAGATAACATTCTGACCAACAACCAGACGTTGAGGCTTTTGGTGGAGAAGGGGCTGCCAGTGGTGGCCCCAATGCTGGACTCCCAGACCTACTACTCCAACTTCTGGTGTGGGATCACCCCCCAGGTGAGGGTGGGGCTGGGATGTCAGGAGGCTGAGGTCCTGGGAGGAGGGGCATAAAGAGCAGAGAGCCTGGAGGCCCTGGGGTCTGTGGGCTGAGGCAGGGGAGTTGCTCATAGCTGAGAGCATCCCCCTTCCCCAGGGCTACTACCGCCGCACAGCTGAATACTTCCCCACCAAGAACCGCCAGCGCCGGGGCTGCTTCCGGGTCCCCATGGTCCACTCTACCTTCCTGCTGTCCCTGCGGGCTGAGGGGACATCTCAGTTCGCCTTCTACCCACCTCATCCCAACTACACTTGGCCCTTCGATGACATCATCGTCTTCGCCTATGCCTGTCAGGCCGCTGGTGAGGACTAGCCCTCCTTGAGCATTTCTTGGAGGCCCCTGAGCGTTTGCACATGCTGCTCCTTCTGCCTGGCATGCCCTTGCCTGCTCTGCATTTCTTCTTGTCAACTCCTGTCTGGCCTTTGGGTCAGAGCATTTCTTGAGTCTACTGCCTTTCTGGCTGCCACCGTTGTGGCACTTTCGTGTATTCCTTCACTAGGCAGATATTTATGGAGCACCTGCCATGTTTGAGGCAGTGGGGAAAGAGTGGTGAGTAGATTCAGGCAGTCCTTGCCCTCCCGGAGCTTCCAGTTCAGTCAATCAAAAGACCACACGAATCAGTGTTCAATCACAACCACGACAGGAAGGGGAGCTGTGTGTGTGTGGTGCTGGGGCTCGAGCCCAGGGCCTCACGTATGCTAGGCAAGCGCTCTGTTACTGCGCTACATCTCTAGTCTGTGAACTCGTGATCATAGATACTCTGGAGGGTTAGACTAGAGCTTCCTGGTCAAGGAAGTCTTCCTGGAGGGAGTGAACTTCTGGTCTGTGATCTAAAATCTGAGCAGGCAGACACGCGTGGTGCATGCCTATCATCCCAGCAACTCAGGAGACTGAGTCAGGAGGGTCACAAGATGGAGGCCAGCCTCAGCAACTTAGTGAGAACCTGTCACACAGTAAAATAAAAAGGTCTCAGTGTGTAAAGCTCTGGACACTGGGGCAACCCTGAGGGGCTGTACCACTGAGCCACATCCCCAGCATCCCCAGCCCTTTTTATTTTTTTGAGATGGGGTCTTGCCAAGTTGCTTAGGGCCTCTCGAAGTTGTTGAGGCTTGCTTCAAACTTGTGATCCTCCTGCCTCAGCCTCCCGAGTTGCTGGGATGCCAGGCATGCGCCACCGTACCTGGTTCTGTTAGTTTCTCGTTGCTACTACTACTTCGATGAGCAGCCACTATTAATTGGTCAGCGTGTGAAGGAATCTGGCGGAAAGTGGTTTTATCTCCATCACTCAGGCTTCTACATGTGCTGTTGTGCCCTTGCTCTGATCAGGGTCTGTGTGCAGTGCTGGGCATGGGTTAGCTTTAAAACAGACACTGAGTGCCTTAATAATTAATAAAGGTGACAGTTTTGTGTATGTGATCCTGGAACTGAACCTTGGGCCTTGTACATGCCAGGCAAGTACTCTACCATTGGGCTACATCCCCAGCTTGAAGGTGACAGATATTGAAGGGGAAAAAAGGTCACTGTGGCTCTCAGGTAGAAGACAGTGTGAAGGGGCAGTGGGGGTGGGGAGAGTTGGGAGTTCAGGGGTGTAGCCACAGGACTTGCTGCCATCCCTCAGCTAGGGTCCTGCTCCTTCCTCACCTGACTCCCTGAGGGCAGGCACCCCATATGTCTAGCTCAACACCACAGCCCCAGTGCCTTGCAGGTGTCCTAGACAGGTCTGTTCAGTAAGCCACCATCTGCTGTTGTGTGTCCCACAGGTGGGGAGCTGAGTCCCAAAGAAGACTCACACACTGGGTTCCTGGCAGGTACTGCGCCGGGGGCCTCTGCTGGGTCCTGCAAGCCCTAGCTCAGTTCTGGCACTCCTTGACCTCTCTCTACAGGGGTCTCCGTCCATGTGTGCAATGAGCAACGTTATGGATACATGAACGTGGGGGTGAAGTCCCACCAGACCCTGGAGGATGAGAAGGTCAATTTCATCCACCTGATCTTAGAAGCACTGGGTGAGGGCTGGGAGCCTGCCCCGCCCACCTGCTGGCTGGTCCCCTGCCTCCCCTTGCTGACCCTTTCCTAGGCCCCAGACTCAAGTCCGCTGGGCTTGGGATTCTAGCCTTTCCCCTAACTTGTTCCGTGATGCTGAGCAAGCCCCTTCTGTGGGCCTTTCTTCCTGTCTGCTATGGGGCGGGCAGATCTGTCATCCCAGCCTTTTCTGCCCAGTCTTCTGCTGAGGGGGCAGGAATGAGGCTGGGGGCGAGGACTGCAGGCTGGCTGTCCCCAGAAGTTGGTGAGCTCATGATTAGGGTGTGCTTCCCTTTGCAGTGGATGGGCCTCCCATGCAGGCCTCAGCTCACGTATCTCGACCTCCGAAGAGGCCCAGCAAGATGGGTTTTGATGAGGTATATCTCCCAACCTGTGGAACTGGGGACAGGGGGTGGTGGTCTCTCCCCTCCCCCTGGCCCCACCCCTCTGTCTCCTCCAGATCTTTGTCATCAGCCTGGCCCGTAGGCCCGACCGCCGAGAGCGCATGCTGAGCTCGCTCTGGGAGATGGAGATCTCTGGGCGGGTAGTGGACGCTGTGGATGGCAGGTGAGGCTTCCTGTGGATGGGGTCCAAGGGGACAGCCTAGTCCATCTCTGAGCTCCTGGGAGTGGGTAAAGCAGAAGAGTTGAATTAGTTGCCTGTTCCAGGAAGCATCCAAATAGGGCCTGAAGAATAGGTCTTAGGGAATTCCAGGGCAGACAGATGCAGGACAGGACACCCTCGCTCAGCCCACTAGAGGGAGGAGGTAGAGTGGCTAAGGCTCCAGACCTGGGTTCTGCACTGCCACTTTCCAGCTTTGTGACCTTGGGCAAGTTGCCCCCATCTCTCTGCCCTGTTCTGTAAATGGCAAATAATCCTGCCTGGCTCTTCCTGTTTTGCAAGGGTCCAGTGAAGATTCAGCCAGAGCTCAACACCTCTTAGTGCTGTAAAGGGTCAAGTGTCCTTGATACCACTCCTCTCCATCCTGGACTTAAGTCCCTGATGGGTGGGGGTGGGTGCATCCCAGCCATATTCCTTGGGGAATGCCAAGGCCAGGTTTCTCCAGCCAACCGGGCCTTGTGGCCCGTATGCCCGTCACAGTTTGAGCCCTCCCTGTGTGCTCGGATGGAACGCAGGCTCTTGTGCATACTAGGACAATGCTTTAGCATTGAGCCATGTGCCCAGCCCACCCCCAGCGCTTTTGCTTGTAGGATGTCCATCCTTTGCTTGGTCATCTGCCCGAGAAGTAGCTACCACGGTGCCCATGTTCACCTTGGGGGGCTTCCCCCCAGGCAGCCCCCTCTGTGGAGCTCAGGACCTCCTGAGGTGATGCTGGTTCCCTCCAGTCACTGACAGCTTTAGACCACAGAAAGGAATTACAGGGCTTAAACCTCCTTTGAACTAGACTCTGTTGTGACTGTCACCAACATGAGGCCCTCTGGAGGAGTCTCTGGCTGGCACCTGTCATTCCATTACACCTGTGTCCTGCAGGATGCTCAATAGCAGTATCCTCAGGAGCCTTGGCGTGGACCTGCTTCCTGGCTACCAGGACCCCTACTCGGGTCGCACACTGACCAAGGGTGAGGTGGGCTGCTTCCTCAGCCACTACTCCATCTGGAAAGAGGTGAGGATACCTGCCTTCTGGGCCACGCCCTTCAGGGACATCAGGGGCTGGCTTGTCCTAGACATGATTGTTTTCCCAGCACTCAGGTGTGCAGGTAAATGAGTGAACGAATGCATCCACAAAGCATCTCTAGGACTCCTCTGTGTCCACAGAGGGTGCCCTGGTTCACTCCACAGTCTCTACTGACCATATGCTGGGTGCTAGCAGATATTCTGTCGAGGAACACACAGAACAGGAAGAAGGCACATCTGTCTCCTTCCTGCCAGGGGGGGATCTGCCTGGGGCTCAGGGACCAGAGATGGGCACAGAACTCAAGAAAGAACCAAACTCCCAGGGGAGAGAAGCGCAGGCTGTCCCCACAGTGCAGTGGCCCTGTCTGCTGCCCAGGTTGCCATGTGGGCCTCACCGTGGAGAGTCAGGCAGAGTGAAACTGTGGCAAAGGCGCAGAGAAAGCAAGGGCTTTTCAGGAACAGAGACAGGAAGCCTGAGGCGTGGCCTTGCTCATCCCTTGGCCCAGAGGCCTCAGCCAGGGGCCAGGGGGCTGGGCCTCCAATCTCCAGCAATGGTGTGCAGATTCAGTCGTTGTTTTTATTTTCATTTGTTTTGATTTTATAGTGCTGGGAATTGAACCCAGGGCACTCTACCACTGAGCTACGTCCCAGACATTTTTGTTCTTTCTTCTTTATCTTTGAGTCAGAGTCTCACTAACTTGCTGAGGCAAACTTTCAATCCTCCTGCCTCAGCCTCATGAGTAGCTAGCATTTAAGGTGTGCACCATGGCACCCAACTTCTTGTTTTATTTTCTTCTATAGCCACAATATGTATGTATGTGTGTGACCTCATGTTTACATTTATGGTTGATTTTTACCATCTGAACAAATTGAAGGATGACATGGTTCATCATTTACTGAGCTGATTTCATGTTCTTTTCACATTTCCAAAGTTACAGAAAGTATTTTTTCTTTGCAATGTTGGGGGCTGGGGTCTCCCCTCACCCCCACCCAGCCCAGCGTCCTTCCAGAAGCTCAGGAGGCTGAAGAGATGAGCCAAGTCCTGGAGCCCAGCAGTTGCAGGTCTGCTGTGTGCCCTTGGCTGGGCAGTCTCACCTCCTTCCTGTCATGGGGGGTCACATTCCCGCCTCCTGGGTATCCCTGGAGGTGAATGGTAGCACTAGCCCCAGGGATAGAGCAGAGCTCAGTGACCACAGCAAGGGTGGTAATTGCCAAATACTTCTTTTTGGCAAACTAGGCTGGGGATCTTGGGGAGGGCCTGAATTTCATTTCCTAGGCAGTGGCAGCCCCGGTGGGCTTGGGAGTCACTGTGTGAGCCTTGGGATGTAGCTAAGGAAGGCAGATGGGAAGTGGGTAGCTCAAATCTGCAGAGCCATCTCCCTATCCCCACCATGTACCACAGGTAGTGGCCAGGGGTTTGGCCCGGGTGCTGGTATTTGAGGACGACGTGCGCTTTCAGAGCAACTTCCAGGGGCGACTGAAGCAGCTGATGGAGGAGGTGGAGGCCCGGAAGCTTCCATGGGACCTCATGTAGGCAGCCTGCACCCCAGGGGGAAGGGAGAGGGCTGGCTACTTCCTGCTTGGAGTCCTGGCCACTTCCTACCTCTGAACCTGGCTGAGAGGGGACTTGACACCCCAGGACCTACAGTGGCTTCTGGGGCCCTTGATTCACTTGCAGCTACCTTGGCCGAAAGCAGGTGAACCCTGAGGAGGAGGTGGCTGTGGAGGGGCTACCAGGCCTGGTGGTGGCAGGGTACTCCTACTGGACACTGGCATACACTCTGAGTCTGGCAGGCGCCCGCAAGCTGCTGGCCTCCCAGCCTCTACACCGCATGCTGCCTGTGGACGAGTTCCTGCCCATCATGTTTGACCAGCACCCCAAGTGAGGCTTTGTTGGGGCTGGGCAGGGCAGGGGTGTCCCATCCAGGAGCCTATCTCAATAAGTTCCCTCGCTGGGCAGCTGGGGAGGTGGAGCCTGATCAGGCCCAGGTCACCCAAGAGTGACCAGTGGTCAGACCCAGCTGCATGTGAATGCTTTGCTGCCCTCATGTTTTGTTTTTTTTTTTTAGTTGTAGGTGGACACAATACGTTTATTTTGTTTGTTTCTATTTTTATGCGGTGCCGGGGATCAAACCCAGCGCCTCATGCATACTAGGCAAGCGCTCTATTACTGAGCCACGACCCAGGCCCCCACCCTCATGGTTTTAATCAAATGGCTTCCCCATTATGAGCCTCAGTTTCCTTATATGGAAAATGGGAATAATAGAAGTCCTACTTCTCAGGGCTGTTGTAAGGACCAGTGGGGAGGGCGGTGAGGGGAGGGGAGGCACCAGGCTCCTAGCTGGTATGGGGTCTGGGATCAGGGGCCCACCTTGGCCCACCTGAACTGTCTTCCTGTTTCACAGTGAGCAGTACAAGGCACACTTCTGGCCAAGGGACCTGCAGGCCTTCTCTGCCCAGCCCCTGCTCGCTGCCCCCACCCACTATGCAGGGGATGCTGAGTGGCTCAGTGACACAGAGACATCCTCTCCTTGGGACGATGACAGCGGCCGCCTCATCAGCTGGACTGGCTCTCAAAAGACCCTGCGTGGCCCTGTCCTGGCTGGCAGCAGTGGGCACAGCCTCCATCCCCAGCCCCGGGATGAGCTCTAGGTGAGGCCCTGCTTACTGGGCTGAGTCTGGACCTGTTTCCACCTCCTCGGCCATCTTCTCTTGTTCTATCACTGGCTTTGTCTTTGTCTCATTGTGTCTTTGACTCGCTCTTGCTCTGGCTGTTCTCTGTACCTGTTGGTGTTTGTCTCTCTCAGTTTGCATCTGACTCCAGTTCTCTCTGTTTTTCTGTTCCTGCTTCTTCCACCTCTGTCCCATCAGGTCCAAACAGTGACTCCAAAGGAGTGCATAGGAGCAGAGGATATTGCTGGCAGGAGCTGCGCCCAGAAGCCACAAAGCCAGAGAGATCTGGCTGTCGCCTTAGACTTGGCCACTCTGCCTCTGGACCAGTCTAGGTTGGGAGAAACCACTCAGAACTGGATCCCGTTTCCCAGAGGTCGCTTAGCAAAAGGGTAGGATTCAAAGACTCCTGACCCTGCTGGGCCTGGTTCATAGCCCCAGGTAGAGGGACAGAGGGGGCTTCTCAGCTCTCAGTTTCATGTTGGGCAGACTCCTGGATCCCTCCCTCCCTAAGGACTCAGCCACTGGTCTCTTCTGTCCCTTCTACCTCCACATCAACAGCCTCCCCTGCTCAACGCCTGGGTCTCACCAGAACCTTCTTTCCTGGCAATGGGAAGTTCAGGGAGGTGGAAGTGGGAGGTAGAGCCCTGCAGACCTGGTGTTAAGCACAGAGTAACCTCAATAAAAGCCAGATGTATTTGCACTTTATACTTTTTAACAAATGGCCAAGCCTCTGCGTCTCTGCTGGCCTGGGAGGGAGGCTTTCCCTATCTAGAGATGAGGAACAGAGGGGAGGGCAGCCAGAGGAGGAGTCAGGCTAGGCTGGCGTCACCTCCTTGCTGTGTGTTCTTGGGCAAGGGCCACCCCATCTTGGCCTTTCTCCCATCCCCAGTGGACTGAGGGTGGGAAGGAAGAAGCTCGTGGGCTGGGTGGTGTAAAATGCTGGGCAGTGAGTGCTCACTTGATGGAGCCATCGTGGTGGTCACTGATATCATCACCATCCTTGCCTTGCTGTTGGTCAAGGAGGCCCAGGCCAGACCCGGAGCTGCTGATTCCAGCTGCTCCCTGACCACTCCTATCTTTGGAGCTCAGAGGAGGTCCAAGTTTCACCTCTGGCCCTAACCAGTGGTGCCACAAGAGGGCGCCAGATTCTAGGCCCTGGACCATCTGGGCCAGGGTGCCCTCTGCTCCTGTGAGTTTGAAACCCGGAATGGAGGGCGGGGCATTTGGAACCTGCCCCTATGCAGGGTCATCCCCAGCAGCAACTGCTTGGAAAATGTGCCTTCCTTCCCTCCCATCTGCATAAGCATAGGGCTGGGCCTGGGCCTGTCTCCCATGCCTGCAGTTGAGTCAGAGCAGGAGGGAGAAGTCCCTTTGCCTAAGGTAGCTAGCTGCCTTGGCCTCTACCAGGACAGGATCAATGCCCTGGTGTCTTCAGGCTCCCTTCTTCAGAGAAGCCCCTTCCTTACCCCTCTCCATGGCGGACCCACTGGGTGGTGTGAGCACCCCTGTCCCGGCAAAGTCTAGCAGACACCTCTATGGTTGGACTGTCCCTGGGCTCTGTCCTGTGGTGGGGATCAAGGACTTGGCATGACTGTGAGAAGGGCTTTAGGCCAAAGCTGGGGGCTTGGTGCTTTATTTCTTCCCAAAAGGAAAGTCATTAATCCTGAATGGCTATGACCTTGGGCAAGTCCCT
The DNA here is from genome assembly GCF_021218885.2 of Marmota monax. Lineage (NCBI taxonomy): Eukaryota > Metazoa > Chordata > Mammalia > Rodentia > Sciuridae > Marmota > Marmota monax. The sequence continues at coordinate 20,928,102 of NW_026692912.1, forward strand.
TCTTCTGGTATTCCCTTCATTCAGTGAGCCAGGACCAGGCACTGGGGGTTATAGCAGTAAAAGACACTTCAAAAGTGGACTGGGGAGTGGGGGGCCGGCTCTGTGGTAGAGCACTTGCTTGCACAAGGCCCTGGGTTCAGTCCCAGCACCTTAAAACAAAAACAGACAAAACACCCCATACCTCGTGGAGCTGCCATCCCAGCAAGGGGGACAGACAACCAGTAAGGAAATTAATTAGAGGCTCTTGGTGCTACAGAGGAGAAGGAGGAGCGAATAGGTAAGTGAACGGGCAAGCCACGTGGAGGTCTGAAGGAAGGTAGAACAGGCCAGGGGACAGGTCTGCAAAGGTCCGGAGCAGGGAAGGACTGCAGCCTGAAAGACAACGAAGAGGCCATTGTGGCTGGAGCACAATGGGAAGAGGAGCCAAGGTCAGAACAGGCAGGGCCTTGATGCCAGGTTGGCTTTACTCTGAGATGGAGCCACTGGAGTTGAGGAAAGAGAAGCCACCTGACCTAACTAACTTAGATCAGCATGTCCGACACAGTTTCACCCCAGCACCCAGGCTGCCGTCCTGAGAGGGGACTGTGGGTGGATCCAGAGTGGAACCAGGGGGACCCATGAGGAACCAGGTGTAATAATTCATGTGAGACTCAAGGTGCCTCAGACCAGGTGGTAGCCATGGAGGTGCTAGGGGGTAGAGCAACAGAGTTCCAAGAGGAGGGAACTGCTGAGGGTGACCCTGGGGATTTGACTGAAGAATGGAATTTCCATTGACTGAAATGAGAAAGCACATGGATGGGACTGGTTGGGGACGGATCAAAAGCTCAGGTGCCTAAATTGGAGATCTAGGTGGAGATGTCAAGTAGTAGTTCTCTCTTCTTTTTTTTTAAGCCTTTATTTTATTCATTTATTTATGTGCAGTGCTGAGAATTGAACCCAGTACCTCACACATGCTAGGCAAATGCTCTACCACTGAGCCACCACACCCCAGCCACCTCAACTTGTGATGTTCTTAACAGCCTCCCGAGTACCTCGGATTCTTAAATAAAGTATAAAAAAGGGCTTGGGATGTGACTCAGTAGTTGAGCAACCATGGGTTCAATTCTCATACCAAAAAAAAAAAAAAAAGATGAATTTGACAGGTCATATACTATGTAATCCCATACATATGAGGGATTAGGGATCTTCCTAACAGCCTCCCAAGTACCAGGCATGTACCACTGTGCCTGGCTCCTGTTTGAATTTTTTTTTTCCTTTTTTGTACTAGGGGAACTTAATTACTAAGCCACATCCCTAGCTTCCCCACCACCTTTTTTTTTTTTAATCCCTAGCCCTTTTTATGTTTTATTTTGAGACTTGGTCTCCCTAAGTTACTTAGGGCTTCACTAAATTGCTGAGGCTAGCTTTGAATTTGTGATCCTCCTGTTTCAGCCTCCCTGGCTTCTGGGATTACAGGAATACACTACCATACCTGGATGGAAATCTTTTAAAACCTATTTAGCTGGATATGGTGGCACACGCCTGTAATCCCAGTGATTTAGGAGACTGAGGTAGGAGGATTGCAAGTTCAAGGACATCCTCAGCAAATTAGTGAAGCTCTAAACAACTTAGACTGTCTCAAATAAAAAGGGCTGGGAATACAGCTCAGTGGTGCCCCTGGGTTCAATCTCCAATAAAAAACCTATTTAGATGATGGTTTTTCTAAAAAATCTGCTCCCTCATATCTGCAAGAGTAAGTAGCACACTCTCTTGTAAACTCAATATTGTAAGCACCCTGGTGCTCTTTGTCTACTGAGGTATAAGGACCATCTGTCCCTTTACTAAGTGACCACAAACCACTGAGCTTTCTAAGTTCCTTAATCATTTTTAAAGTTATTTTGCTTCTTCCCTCTCTCTGAAGTTGCCAGGATGAAGAACATAGATTCTGGGGCTGGGGATGTAGCTCAGTGGTAGAGCACTCACCTAGCATGAGCAAGGCCCTGAGTTTCATCCCCAGCACCACAAACAAAACTAAACTCTAGAGTGGGAGTCTACATGGTTAAAGTTCTACCATCTCATGTGACCTGTGTGACCTTGGGATGTTACCTAGCTTCTCTGAACTTTCATTTTCCCGTGTGAAAATGGGGACATGCTGCCTTTCAGTGGGACGTAATGCATGGTGATTGTTATTTTATCATTTGGTTGTCTGGGGATTATCCCAGAGCCATGAGTGATGATGATTTCTGCTGCAGAGGGCCAAGAAGCATAACTTGAACTGGTTTAACCAATAAAGACATGTGCATAAGTTTCCCCCAAAGATCCATAGATTAAAGACATGTTTCCTACCCTGTAGCACTATTGTGAGGTGGTAGAACCTTTAAGAGATGAAGCCTAGGGGCTGGGGCTATAGCTCAGTGGCAGAACTCTTGTCTAGCATGTGTGAAGCACTGGGTTCCATCCTTAGAACCACATAAAAATAAATAAATAACATGATGGCATTCTGTCCATCTTCACTACCAAAAAATAAATAGGGGCTGGGGTTGTGGCTCAGTGGTAGAATGTTCGCCTTGTACATGCGAGACCCTGGGTTTGATCCTCAGCGCCACATACAAATAAATGAATAAAATAAAGGAATCCAAAAAAAAAAAAAAAAGCTTTAAAAATAAATAAATAAATAAAAAATTTAAAAAAGAGATGGAACCTAGTGGGAGGTTTTCTTGTCATTGGGGACATGCCCTTGAAGAAGATATAGGGAGCCCAGCCCCTTCCTGTCTCTCCCTTTCATAGTTTGGCCATGAGATGACCAATTTTGCTAAAGCACTACTGCCATGAGAAACTGTCTCACCACACACCCAAAGCAACAAGACTAATATGATCGTGGAATGAGACCTCTGAAACCCTGAGTCAAAATATTCTCTCCATTTTTTTTTCTTGATAATGCTAAGGATGGAAACTAGGACCTTGCATATACCAGACAAGTGCCCTACCACTGAGCTACAAACCCAGCTTTTTAAATTGATTATCTCAGGTACTTTGTTATAGCAATAGAAGGCTGTCTAACACAACATGTATTGTCTAACCTAACTAAGTGTCCATAAGTGAAGTGAACTTTGAGTTTGGTTTAATCTCTGCTTCTTTTTTATCTTTTGGGCCCGTGTATTGGTTTATTCTCAGGTTGGTGGCAAAATGGCTGCTGCCATTCCCAGTGTTCTATCCTAGACCAGAAATACATCCAGTGGAAAGAAGAAGTTTACTTCTAGAGGCTCTCCCGGAAAGAACCCTGGCGTACCTCCCCACATTGGCCCAAGTTGACTCACATGCCCATTGCTGAATTAACTGTTGATGATCGCAGGCAGAGGGTAGGATTTTCCTCAGGCAACTAGACTCATCCTCAGGGCCTGAGTTGGCCTGCATGAAGCAGGGTCTGAGGTCACATCCATGTTCCTGTGGGCAGTGAGCATGTGGTACTGATGAGCTGGCATGGTCAAGGTGGTATTCCACACCCTGGATGTCTACTTAAGCAGTCCTGCAGGGATCACCACTGCCTATCCTGGACAGAGGACCTTGAACCTCTTGTTGCAAAGGTTCTGGTCCCATGAGCCCCAAGGCAGCCCCTGCAACCCCAAGTGAAGCTGGTCCATGGAGGAGGAGGAGACTGTTGTGCGTCATCTCCTCCAAATGGTTCCACAGATTCATTTTCCCAAAGTCCTGATAGCCCTATCTGTTTATAGCTCACCTGTCCTTTTATTTTTTCAGTACTAGGGATTGAACCTTAAAGTGCTCTTCCACTGAAAAACATCCCAGCCCTTTTAAAATTGAGACAGGGTCTTGCTAAGTTGCCCAGGCTCACTTTGAACTTGTGATCCTCCTGCCTCAGCCTTTTGGATTGCTGATATTACAAGTGTGAGCCACCATGTCCATCTGCATCTTGACAGCTTTAACCACGCATGAATGTTCTGCAAATTAGTGCTTTAGCCTTATTTTGAAATACTGACATGGAGAAGTTGACATTCAATTAAAAATCCACTTGTAAATTTTCAATTTATCAATTAGTGAAGAGAAAGTTGTTCAAATCTTAAAATATAATTTTAATTTGATGGAATTTTTATTTTAATACTGAGGTTTGAACCCAGAGGTGTTCTACCCCTGAGGTGCATTCCCAGGACTTTTTATTTTTAATTTTTTTTAAATTTATTTTTTGGTAGTGCTGGGGACTCAACCCAGGGCCTCACACATACTAGGCAAGTGCTTTACCACTGAACCACATCCCCAACCCTTATTTTAATATTGAAACAGGATCTTTGCTAAGTTTCCCAGACTGACCTCAAACTTGTAGTCCACCTGTCTCAACCTCCCCAGTTGCTGGGATTACAGGTGCAGGCCACCGTGCTCAGCCCAATTCCTTCTTAACTACCTAGTTGCTGTGTACGTATTCTGTTTTTCAATATGTGCTCTAAGAGCTGTCATCTTCCCCCTGAGTGCTTCTAATTTGCCCTGTTCTCTCTACCCCCAAAGTCAGTACAACTGTGTGCCAACCAAGAGTCAAGAGGCTTTCTAATAAGTAAATGGTAATAGATTTTGGGTATTAACTCTTTTGCCAGGGAAATTTTGTCTCCTTGTTTCTCTACCAAATTGTAGATGCTGGAAAGGGCCCTCCCTGGAAAAGGACAGTTTCTGCAAAGCTTGGTGTGGTTTTGCTAACCACAGCATGGATCATGGGGGCAGAGAAAGATGATCTGAATCTTGTCTTGCCCTGTCTGTTCTGTAACCTTAGGCAAGTGACCTGACCTTTATCTAGCCTCAGTTTTCTGTTCTGTAAAGTGGGGTGAGTACTCATGCCAACCTCTAAGGATATAGTGGGGATTCATGGAGCTATTGCAGGTGGGCATGGTGCCTGGCACAGAGGGAGTACTCCACCATTGGGTGCAAGCCCCCAGGTGACACTTTAGACAATAACAGAGTAAATCCAGATGGACTTGGAAGGTCAGTTGTGCCAGAAGAAAGAGAAGCCCCTCTGGAAATGATGGTCTAGCTTCCATTATCAGATTCATGACTTAATTATATCTGATCTGTGCCAGGTCCTTCTATTCCAAGAATCTCAGTTTCCCCCTCTATGAAAAAGAAGGAGCATGGGCTGGGGTTGTGGCTCAGCAATGGAGGGCTTGCCTAGCAGGTGCAAGGTCCTGGGTTTGATCCTCAGCACCACATAAAAATAAATAAATAAAATAAAGGTATTGTGTCCTACTACAACATACAAAAAACATATTAAAAAAAGGAGCATGACTAGATTTGCCTTCCAAGATCCCTCCCTAATGGTCTAGAAACTGTTTCTCAAGTTGAATTCCCTAGAAAACTTGTTAGATGGCTTGTTGGTCCTCAATTCCAGAGTTTCTCATTCAGTTGGTCTGGAATCAGAGAATTTGTATTTCTAACAAGTTCCCTGGTGATACTTATGCTGTTGGTCCAGGGACCACACTTTGAGAACCACTGATTGTAGAACATAGTACCAGCACTGAATGCAGTGTTCTTCTAGTTTCGGAGGCTCAGGATCAGTGAGTTCAGAGAATCCAAGACAAGCAAGTCTTGATGGGGCCTGGGAGAATTTTCTCTCCTAGCTCCTCCCCAAACTTGCAATCTCTCAAGACATCTGAAAGAAAAAAACCCGATGTTTTGTAGCAGGATCCTTATTCCCAGGGGCAGTGCTGGTACAGTTGCATCAAGGCCTTGGAGGAGTTGTTCCTGGATGGAAACAACAGGTAATCAGGCCCTTGGGCAAAGGAAAAGTCTGGACCCTGAGCCCAGAAGACTCTGGCACCTCCCTGCAGAGAGTCCTGCAGGCTGGGGCCTAGTGCTGGAGCCAACACCTCCTTCTTCACCTAGGGCTATTTTCTTCTTCTTTTTTTTTTTTTTTAAAGATGTTGATGGATCTTTATTTTATTCATTTATTTATATGGGGTGCTGAGAATCGAACCCAGTGCCTTGTACATGCTAGGCAAGCATTCTACCACTGAGCCATAAACCCAGCCCCCACTTGTGGCTATTTCTTTAAGATTTTTTTTTAATAGAGAGTGAGAGAGAGAGAGAGAGAGAGGGAGAGAGAGAGAATTTTTTTAATATTTATTTTTTAGTTTTCAGCGGACACAACATCTTTGTTTGTATGTGGTGCTGAGGATCAAACCCGGGCCGCACGCATGCCAGGCGAGCGCGCTACCGCTTGAGCCACATCCCCAGCCCCACTTGTGGCTATTTCTAACTAGTGAGAGAAGTCCCTGTTCATTGTGTAAACTTAGAAAAATAGAAGTAGGAAAATAAAATAATCAGCGTTAATATTTTTGAGATATTGGGGCTGGGGAAGTAGCTCAGTGGTAGTACACTTGCCTAGCATGAGCAAAGCCCTAGATTCCATCCCTAGCACTGCAAAGAGTAATATAAAATACACCCTTGTACCCTCCATCCAAAATCTACAATCTTGCTTTGCATTCATACCTACATCTTTCTCCTACCTTCATGCCCAAACACAGTAAAGAGAGTTACATGGAACTTGAGTTTCCTAACCCCTGTTTTTCAACCAGTCCATCATGGATTATTTTTTTCAACAAGTTTTTAATCTTTGAATGTTTTTCTACCTAGAAAGATATGCCTTTTTAAGAACATGTGGAGCTGGGATTATGGGGCTGGGATTATGGCTCAGCGGTAGAGCGCTCGCCTAGCACAGGTGGGACCCGGGTTCCATCCTCAGCACCACATAAAAATAAAGGCACTGTGTTGTGTCCATCTACACGAAAAAAAGAAATATTAAAAAAAAACATGTTTTCACAGAAATGTATAATTTGTAAGTGAAAATCTCCCCTAATTCCATTTTCCAGAAATCATTAGTTTTAACAGTTGAGTGTATAATCCTCCAGATTTTTTTTTTACATGCATGTATTCACACAGAAATAACTTGTGTGGGTCTGGGGATGTGGTTCTGTGGTAGAGTGTCTGATTGGCATGCACAAGGTCCTGGTTTGGATCCCCAACACCACAAATAGAAGAAAAAAAAATAAAAAAAGAAACAATTTGTGTGTGAACACATGCATGTAGTCTACTTTAGTTTTGTACCTTGCCACTCTGAATGACCAGTGCCTTCCATCCTGAAGCGAGAGGCTCTGACCTATCACTACATTTCATAGTGACTTGGGCGTCGTCCCAGCTCAGGAAGTTGAGAGCCTGTCTTCAGGTGTAGGCGTGTCACCCATGGAGTTGAGCTACACTCTCCTGTTCCTTTGTAATCCTACCCCCCTGTTTGGGATAGAATGTTCCATGGAAATGCCCTTTGTGTGTCCCCTTCTCTTGCTCAGTCTTTGGGTGTTGCCTTCCTAGATGTCAGTCAACCTGCTGATAGCAGACATCAGGAGGCTAGGTTCACCCCCCTGAAACTTGACCCCTTGCCTCATTTGAATGGCTTCTCCTCAATAAAAGGGTTCAGCACTTGTTCTCTCTTTCTGTGGACCCTTAAGGTCAGAGGAGCCATCACAGGACCCAAAGAAAAAGGTATCTCTGTCTCTTGTGTGATTATTTCGTGCAGCCCAGTTCATCTGGAGTGACCCTGAGTGTTTTAGTCATGAGGAACGCGACACTTTCCAATGCTGGGAATCAAATCGAGGGCTTTGCATATGCCAGGCAAATGCTCCTCCACTGAGCTACAACTGAGGCTAACTCACTTTGAAAAATAAAAGCAAAACAACTCAGCTATGTTTTTTTTTTTTTGCATTTTAAGACAAATATTCTTTTATTTCTGTTAAACTGAATATACAATTATTGCTCTCTAGGCAACCAACTTTTGCTTATAACTACAATTTCAAAAAATATGGAATACTTCACAAATTTGCGTGTCATCCTTGCACAGGGGCCATGCTAATCTCCTCTGTATCATTCCAATTTTAGTATATGTGCTGCTGAAGCGAGCACAGCTATGTGTTTTGAGATCTTTTCATATCTAAATAGTAGTTCTGTTTATCTCTTTTGGGGGATTGAACTCAGGGGTGCTTAACTACTGAATCACATCCTTAGCCGTTTTAAATATTTTATCTAGAGACAGGATCTTGCTAAGTTATTTAGGGCCTCACTAAATTGCAGAGGCTGGCTTTGAACTCAAAAACCTACCAAGCCGCTGGGATTATAGGTGTGCGACACAGCTCTGTCTCATTTTCAGTGGTGCTGGAATAGTGTGTAACATAATTATCAGGCAGCTAGGGTTTTTCATCCTTTTACAAATAGTAGTCATTTTAATTAGGCCTCAGGATTAGATAGACCTGCATGCTGGGATTTGGGGGTTATGAGTTCTGCCCAACTCAACTGCCCTTTATTCCCAACTGCACCTAACTACACATTTGTACCAGATTCCAGAGAGAAATAACATACAGGATTTAGTGTTACTTATTGATCTTGCTGCAAATTTTGTAGATTGACTTTTATCTTTTATTTATGTTTATTTTATTTTTTTGTATTAGAGACTGAACCCAGCACTTTACTACTGAGCTACATCCTCTTTATTTTTCACTTTTTATGTTGAGACAGGGCCTTGCTCAGTTGGTGAAGCTGGCCTTAAACTTGAGATCTTCCTGCATCAGTCTCCCAAGAATCTGGGATCACAGGCATATGCCATCCTCAGCTTCTGCCCCTTCTGAAGGGCACAACTCTTAAGAAACAAAGGCAGGAGAAAAGCATTTTTTGTTCTGGGGTGTTTTGTGTTTGAGCAAGGAATTTTTTCAGGCTATCTGTATTTCCTGGAATGGCTACATTTCTAGATGTTTTTCTGTAACCATGAGATCTATATTAGCCAGAGCAAGAATTCCCGTCACTGTCCCTAGGGACTAGGAAAAATGAGGGATGCAGAGGTCAGGTCTGGTATTCTCCACACTTTGGGGTGGTATGCAGGTGGCAATCACCTGGTGAATACTTTAGTGGTCCTGGCCAGGAGTTTATTAGAAATACAAATTCTCTGGCCTCTTATTAGACTTACTGGATCAGCAACCTTGAGGATCAGGGCTAGTACTCTGTGCTTTAACAAGCCTTATGATTCTGCCTAGAGAATCATTGTCAGGGATGTTTATTTCACATGAGGAACAGAGCCAGCCTGGGCTACCCTAACTCCTGCCCTCCAGCCCTGACAGCTCAGACTTCTCTGAGCTCACTTTCTATGGGTGTCATTTCTGACTGACAGTTACTTGGAGGACTGGGACAGGAGGAGGGTAAAGCCTGCAGGGACTACCAGTGAACTCCCTTGAATACCACCTCCCCACAGGAGTCCCTGCCCGCTTCCAGACACACCCACACAGAAGAGATCCAAACTCTGACCTCTTCATTGGTCCAAATGATGTGTCAATATGAGCTTCTGGATAAAGGTGGGTTTTGGAAGGCAGGGAGTTCTTGTCTCCAGAAATGACTGCAAAATAATCCCAGCCCTTGGGCTGGGGTTGCAGTTCCGCGGTAGAGCGTTCACCTGGCATGTGCGAGGCCCTGGGTTTGATCCTCAACACCACATAAAAATAAACAAAATAAAGGTATTGCGTACAACTACAAATAAAAAATAAAATATAAAATAATAATAATCCCAGCCCTCAAAGAACTCATGGTCCAGTGAGGACACTGGGCCAGTCGCAGCACAGTTAGGGCAACCTCCTAAGTATTGATATGGCCCAGGCCTCTTCTCTCCATGTGCGCCCTTGTCCTTCCTTGTTCCATCTTTGCACCTATTACTGTTTAGAGTTCCCTCATTTGCTTGTCTGTCTGGCAAACTTCTACTACCATCTGTCATGGACTCAGCTTTTCTAACACTTAACCTCTGGGAACCACCTCCTGCCTCCAGGCATATTGGGAACCTTCCTTTTTTAGGGGGGTGGTACTCAGGGGCACTCAACCACCCAGACCTATTTTGTATTTTATTTAGAGACAGGGTCTCACTGAGTTGCTTAGCACCTCCTTAAATTCCAAGACTGGCTTTGAATTCCTGAGTTGCTGGGATTATAGGCCTGCGCCATCCCACCCAGTTTGGGACCTTCATTTTTTTTAAAGGAGTGCTGGAGATGGAAGGCAGAGCCTTAAGCATGCTAGGCAGGCACTCTACCATTGAGCTATACTTCCAGCTACCTCCCACCCCTTTTTTGAGATGGACATCTATGTTACCCAGTCTGGTCTCAACTCCTGGGCTTATAGCCATCCTCCTGCCTCAGGTTCCAAGTAGTTGCAACAGTAGTGTTGCCAAAAGCTTGGGCCTTGTCCCCAGTGCTGAGGACACAATTTTGAGAAAAAAGGAAAAAGAAGATTTATTGCTTTGCTAGCAAAGGAGAACCACCGGGTATTCCTATCCCACAGGGTGTGATTCTGCCCATCAGCAGGAACAGGGAGCTTTTAAAGAGGTGATTCAAAGGTGTGTTCCACAGTGTTCCATTTGTTCTCTGTTGGAGTTGTAATTCACTTATTAATTTGGGATATAGTCACTTCTGAGATCTTCAGGTACCATTCCCAAAGTCTGGATTACTTCGTTCCTAAAGTGGAAGTGTGCTCAGGGGCAGATAAATCTGCCTAAAATGGGGAAGAAAGGTAACCCTGTTTCCCCTGAGACTAGGGAGCTGGAGAGATTAGGGAGGAGCAGGGGAGAAGAAGAAAAAGAACCTTGTCCATTTTAAGAATAAGTTGCAGTGGCAGAGGAGGAAGGGTTATATTCAAAGCATAAAGCAGACCACTGTTACAGTAGTTCAAGCACAGTAGCCTCACCTGGCTGGTACCTTCTTTTCCTTGGACATGTATACATTTCTATTATAATAGCTGCAAGATCACAACAATGCTTTGAAAACCACCACCCGCTGACTAAGAGTGGTTTGCATTCAGAAAACATGGTCTAGCAATTCAAAGCAATATCAAAAGAACTCAAGATTTTTACTTTCATGTCTTTTTCTTTTTCTTTTCTTTGGGTACTGGGGATTGAACTCAGGGGCGCTTTACCAATGAGCTATATCCCTAGCTCCCCCCCCCTTTTTTTTTTAATTTTGAGACAGGGTCTCATTAATTTTCCAAGGCTGTCCTCAAATTTGCAATCCCTCTGACTTAACCTCCAGAGTCACTGGGATTACAGGTGGGATCACAATGTTGCCCAGCTACTTGCATTTTTTTTTTTTTTGCTGCTTGCATTAAAAAAAAAGTTTTTTTTTAGTTGTTGATTTACCTTTATTTATTTACTTATATGTGGTGCTGAGAATTGAACCCAGTGCCTCACACATGCTAGGCAATCACTCTACCAACTGAACCACAAGCCCAGCCACACTACTTGCATTTTTAAAACAGTACAAAAAGGACAGATATCCATACCACAGCTCTAGTTTTTAAAAATTTCCCTTTTCTTCCCCATCCCATGATCTTCATACCCTGAGCCCCTGTCTTCAGCACAACTCCCCCCAAACTTCCCTGATCCCACCTTCTGAGTATTTCCCTCTTCCTCCTTCCTTTCACTCAGTTTGTGTACTTGTAGAGTGTGTGGGTTGGGAGTGGGGTGACTCTTGATCACAAAATCCCAAAGAAATGCACTGGTAGGGCAGGATTTTTTTGGGTTTTGGTACCAGGGATTTAATCCAGGGGCACTACCACTGAGTCATATCCCCAACCCTATTTCTTTATAATTTTGAGACAGGATCTTGATAAGCTGCTGAGGACCTTGCTAAGTGATCCTTGCCATGATCCTCCTGCCTCAGTCTACCCAATGCCTGGGATAATAAGCATGTGCTACTGTATTCAGCAGGGCAAGATTCTTATTAGATGGTGGTGCTGAGAGGATGAAACCACATATGCCTAATCACTTTGGAGATAGGGAGGGGAAAGCTTTAATCATTTTTTCTGGTTACACTACAATATCAGAGCATGGGCTAATATCGGAGACTGATCAGACTTAAATGCCCCTTACAATGGGCTTGGCACATAGCACAGATTTAATGAGTTCAATGAATGTGGGGACACTGAGAATTGATCAGTTCTGTCTTGGGGATGGCAAAAGGGACATATTTACAGAAATGTTTGTTCTAGGCCTTGAAGCAGGAAGTGTATCTTAGGTAGCAAGAAGTATATTTCTACCCCTGAATGGAGAATTAAGGATGGGAGAATAGAGAAAGGATAGGGAGGTTAAGGGAATTCCACTTGATGACTTTATTTTTTTCTCTATGAAAAACGAGATCTTTTTTTTTTAAATAGAGAGAGAGAGAGAGAGAGAGAGAGAGAGAGAGAGAGAGAGAGAGAGAGAATTTTTTAAAAAATATTTATTTTAGTTTTCGGTGGACACAACATCTTTGTTTGTATGAGGTGCTGAGGATCCAACCGGAGCCACACGCATGCCAGGTGAGCGCGCTACCGCTTGAGCCACATCCCCAGCCTGACGAGATCTTGAGCCAAGTGGGATGGTGGTGCACACCTATAATCCCAGCGGCTCAGAAGTCAGGAGGATAAGAGTTCAAAGCCAGCCTCAGCAATTTAATGAGTTGCTAAACAACTCAGTGGGATCTTGTGTCTAATAGAATACAAAATAGGGCTGGGGATGTGCCCCTGAATTCAATCCCAGTACTCCCCCGTCCCCTCCCCCACTTCTCCCCACCCCCGCCTAAAAAAGGAGATTTTGAGTATGAGATGGGGAAGAGGAAAAGATTTGAAAAACCCATTGTTGGGAAGGGTCTAGGGACAAATAGAGCAATTGCTTGATGGTGGCCTGTGTGTCAATTGAGGGTGGAGGCAAGGACTGGTGGATTTGATGTTTGCAGAACCTCTTGTGATTGGGTTACAAGAGGGATTGTAGAGCCATTGTTAAACGTGGGAAAAATGAGTGGGTGGAGGAAGTGAGGGCTCCCTAGCATTGAAGAACAAATACTGTATGGTAGATGGTGAAGTTCCTGAAGGCAGAAAATCAGGTTATGCATCAAAGAGAGGTATGCTGGAATTTAAGATTTCAGGTGGAATAGTGGTATGACGCTAGGGTTCCACGGCCAAAGGGCCGGGGAAGGTCGTTGAACTAAGGAGGCCAAGTGACTAAGGAGGCCAAGTGACCCTGAAGTTGTGAAAGTCTCCCAGAATCCAGGGCGGCACTGTGAGCCACGTGACAGCGCCCCAGGATTGGCTGGCTGACAGTGAAGCGGAGTTGAGAAGATGGCGACCCACCAAAAACCTCATCAGAATAGGTCTGTACAGAGAGCGGCCTACAGTGTGCAGGCGGGCAAGGGACAAGGGGCATTCCGACTCTTTCTCCTATGTGGGCAGAGTGTGAGCAGTTACGCACTGTGGACTGGGCAGTACTGGATTTCCAGAAGCAGTGTGCAGCCCGGGCGACTAACTTGTTCTGTGACCCCTTTGGGCCTGGTTTCCTAGTGTGAATCCCAGGGAGCGCGGTGGGGCTTGGACGTTTGAGTTCTGGGAAGCAGGAGGACCTGAGGCAGGGAAAATGGCGGAGTGGACAGTGGGTCTCTAAACCGCTGGGCAAGACCCAGCAGGCCCGCTGGAGGCGTCGCGCGTCTCCCTGGCGACTGGACGCGTGGCCCGGAAGTGGGCGGAGCATCTCTGTGACGCCAGGGGCTGGGTCTAAATGGCGAAACCCGAGAGGCTCCGGGGGGGGTTTGAACTGGCCAATGGGCGAGCTGCCGACCGGGTGTCGGAAAAGGAGGCGGAAGCGGGGAGGAGCCGCCGCCGGAGCCGGACTGCTTCTGTCGCGGCGTCTCCATGGCACGTCCCTGGCCACCGACTTCAACGACTTCATAAGGAGGCGTTTCTGGGCGCAGCCGTGTCGCTCCTGGTGAGAGGCCGCCGGCAGGCGGGACCGGGCGCTCCGGGCGTCCCCGCGGCAAGTCGCCCGCTCCCACCCCCGGTGCGGTAGCCCCGGCGGGTCCTGCGGTTCCCCGGCGGGTCGCGCCGGGTCCGGGCCTGTGGCGCGCTCGTCCCTTCTGTCAGAACCCAGCCCCGCCCCGCCCCCCGGCGCGGGGCTTCTCCTCCCGCTAACGGGTGGGCCGGCCGCCTCGCTCCTCTCCCGGCCGTCGGCGGGGCTCTGCCCCTTCCTCTGCTGCCCTCGGGCAGGGCTTCGCCCTTTTCTCTATGGGCAGAAACCGGTTCCCTCCTGCCCACTGGTGGGTGGCCGTCCCTTCTATCCACGTCGGAGGCTTTCCCCTCGCTCTCTTGCCGGTCGGCGGGCATCGGCCGGTCGCCTCATCCTCCCTGCGGGCCTCGGCACAGCAGTTACGAGTGGGCAGCGCAGTCCCCTGACATCGCCTCCGGGCCGCCCAGGGGCCTCGCCCGGCATCCCGCCCGCTGCCTGCACAGCCCGGCGTCTAGCCCTCTCTAACTCGGCTTCTGCTGCGCCTGGGAGCGCAGTCCCCAGCAGTCCGGGTGCCCCCTCGCGGCCGAGCGCCCCTTGCCCCTCAGCCTCCGCGCCTCCCTCCTTCAAATACTATTGGTCCTCCCGGGTATCTGTTCTGCCGGGAACGCCCCTTCTCCTAGGAAACAGTTACTCCGGCCCCGCCCCGAATATCCCTCCAGCTCCCAGCAGGGTTCCCGCCCCTTGGGGGCCCACTTGGGGCCTAGCGGTTCTCACCGGCCCTCCTCGCACGCCAGCCAGCCCTCAGGTTTTCCCCCTGGTAGTCACCCACCCTCCCTCCCGGGTGGGGCCTGCGCGTGGTGATCCTTTCCCTCGCAGCTCCACCCTCCCTTGACCCTACCCGGGGAACTGAGCTCCCCTCACCTGCCTACCGGCTGCCCACCTGGCGCCCTGCAGGTTGCTCAGCCTCTCCTATCTCCTCCCACTTTGGCAGGACAGTTGCTGTGCGACTTGGACAGTAGAGGAGCGCCTCCCAAGTTTTCATCCAACTGCCACCCCCCAAGCTTCCACCCTCCTCCCCTCAGAGAGGACGTTTGATGCTGGGCCCCTGAGATTCTCATTGACAAGCCCCTCTGGGTTTCCCTGAGCAGAGCCTGCTGACCCAATTGCCCACCTTTGCGGCTTTGATGCCTAGCCATGTCTGCCTCATCCTCAGGCGGCTCCCCAAGGTACTGCCAATGTGGGGGGCACCTCTGCCACAGGGCAGGGGAAGGTGGTCAGGGGTCCCCTGGCAGGCTTGCTGGGAGCTTCTTTTTTTCAGCTTCCCTGTTCTGTGTACTAAGAGTCTGTACTAAAACACTTAAAAATAATTTTTAAGGGGAGGAGGAAAGAAATTAACACACAACATCCCATCTCTGCCTCCCCCTCTCCCTTCCCCAAGTGTGGCAGCTTCCTGGTAGCAAACAGGGTCACCCTTGTTGTCTTAGTGGAGTACTAAGCTCTGAGCGTTTTTAAAAGGATGCCTGGTGTAAATAAATATGTTGTTGGAGGAGGATGCATAATTTAGCAAGTTGATGATGAAATACAGGTGGCTTGATGGTCTTTCCCCAAACTATTGGTTTTTAAGAGGACAGAAATGTAATGGGGGAGGGGCTGTCTTCCCAGATTTGGTGTTCCTTGGCTAAATGATTAGCAGGACTCAATAAATAATTTTTTCCATTTTTTAACCCAAGGTGTGATATACAAATACCATAAAATGCATGCTGAAGTGCTTGATTATTTTTCTGTTGCATTATTTCCCCCAATAACTTGTGGGGGATGTCAGGAGACAATAGGATGGATCAAATGATTATTCCAAGACCCCTCTCATCCTGGAATTACATGTACTGGCAGATTTTGGATAGATTAAATTTTTTTTTGTCTTTGCAAATCTGGTGCTGGGCTATATGTATATCAGAAAGTTGAATATCTGAGCCTTAATTTGAGTTTGATTCACAGTGACTTTGTTCCTCAGCTGAAAGTTCTATTTCCTCTCTCTCTTTCTCTCCCTCTCTGTCTCTTTCTCTCTCTTTTTTGGTATCCAGTGGTATCATACCTACTGAGCCACATCCCCTGCCCTTTTTTATATTTTATTTAGAGACAGCCCTGAATTGCTCAGGGCCTTGCTAAGTTGCTGGGGTTGGCTTTGAACTCACAGTCCTTCCCCAGCCTTCCCAGCTGATCTGGCTCTGTTCTCTTTGTTTATTTAGTTTTTTTGTTTTGTTTTGTTTTGTTTTAAATGTGGTGTTGGGGATTGAACCCAGTGCCTCATGCATGCTAGGCAAGCACTCTACCACAACAACCCCAGCCCTGTCTCTGTTCTCTTTATGTTATTCATTCACTGAGTATTTCTCCAGAACTACCTCAGCTCCAGGCACTACCTCAGCTCTAGGCACTACCTCAGCTCCAGGCACTATTCTGGAGATTGTCACACTTGCCCAAAGTAGCACTTTTGCTGCTCTCAGATGCTGCCTACTTTTTGTCACCTAACAGGATGACAGACAGCTAAGCTCCTCAGCAAAAGGTCACAATACATGTGATGCAATGGCAGGTTATAAAAGGTTAGCTATATAAATGCCCTTTGCCCTGTTTCCATCCTACTGCTGGGCGCACCATGCGTGTCTGGTGCTCATTTTCAGGGAGCTGAGGGATTCTAGACTGGCTCTCCTGGCTTTGAACTCATTAGTCATCACATGCAGTGTATAGTCTTCAGAGATCTAAGAAATAAGAAAGACCTAGTTTTCTGCTTATAATCTGGTTTTTATGCCCGGGTGCAGGTTTCCATCGTGTGGAAAGAACGGAGTAACGAGTCTCACGCAGAAAAAGGTCTTGAGAACACCTTGTGGCGCACCAAGTGTAACTGTGACGGTAGGTGACGTGCACATGAGCAGCCCTCTCTGGTCTGTGACCCAGCCAGAAATACTTCTGCATACCTTTCCTAGGAACTCCGAACCCTGCTGGTCTGAATGTTCTGCATAGTGCTGTTGCGCATACCCTGCTGATTTCTTACTATTTTTTTTTTCCTGTAATAGGCTGCCAATTGTGAGGGGGTCGTCTTAACATTGTCCTTCCAGGAAAATTCCAAAATCTTAGGACAGCGATTTGATAAAAGGAAAGGAAAAATAAATGTATAAAAAAAGTTATTTGGTTTATGTATTGCATTGCTGGGGATCGAACCCAGGGCCTTGCATATGTGAGGCAGGTGCTCTGCCACTAAGCTATATCCCCATCACCTAGGAGAAAATTTTAAAAAGATTAAGGGCAGGGGATAGGATCTGGCAGTAGGCACAGGTTTGTAGCTGGGGTTCTTCCCTGCTCATGGTTTCTTTAGAAAACCTTCTCATCCTTGGCATTTCTGCTGGCTTTATATTTTAACAGTCTTTGCCTGCCTGCTGTCCTATTCTGCATCCTAACCATGTTGTGCATTTCCCATGCTAATCTGCATGCACTCTAGAAGGATCCACCTGCTTTCTAGCTGAGCTACACCAAATCCAAGGAGGAGCTTTGCATTCCGGCAGGCTTAGAAGGCAGTTCAGCTCTGGGGACCTAGAGTCTGCATCTGGGCTCTCTTATAGAGCTGGTTGGTCTCACAGACCCCTCTCTTGTGTGAACCTGGGTCTTCCCGGTGGTCTTCAGCTGGGATCTCTTCGGATGCCTGCCGAATGATACTCAGTGCCTTGGTTCCTGCCTGCATGCTAGTAGTTGTTGCTGTCCTGCTCGCTTGGTGGCTAGGCTTTCTCCCCAGAGACTATGAGCTCTGTTTTTATGCCCAGTTTACTCGTCCACAGATCAACCTTTTTTGTGTTGCTCTCCCCCGCCTGCCAGAAGCGAACCATGAAGGACCGCTCTTCAACTCCCCCCTTACACGTTCACGTGGATGAAAACACCCCTGTCCATGTCCACATAAAAAAACTCCCGAAACCTCCAGCGACCAGCACCCAGGTAGGAGCATGCCAGCGGGCGAGGTAACAGCTGTGGATCAGGGTGATACCTCCCGGCCCAGCCTCCTCGTGCGCTTCTGATTCCAGAGGTTGGAAGACACATACTCTATTCCAGAAGTCACTTGCCTGGTTAGAAGGTAGGCGCCTGTTATCTAGCAACAGCAGCAGTAACTTTAGTCAGGAGAGGCGCCCCTGCAGAGTTTGGAGGTGGATGCCACCAGAGTGACACTGTGGCCAGCTGGGCATGGAGTTGACCCTGGGTTTGTACCTTTCAACAGAAATCTCATAAGCGCGGAATGAAAGGGGACACCGTGAATGTGCGGCGGAGTGTCCGGGTGAAAACCAAGGTACCTTGGATGCCCCCTGGAAAATCATCTGCCCGGCATGTGGGATGCAAGTGGGAGGTAGGCTCATTCTTGTTCAGGCTTTTCTTCTCGGACTGGTCAGATTCTAGCAGGCCTCAAAGTCGGTGTGACTCAGGGTTGCCTGTAGCTGCTGGAGACATCCTAATAGGCCCTTGCTAAATCCTGAAAGTATGTGGCTCTTCTCAATTCCTTACAGTACTGCTATGTGGTAGGTTCTGCTGTCGTATGCTAGGAATGAAGAAACTGATGTTAAGAGAGAACTGATTTATTCCAGAGAAAATAACAAAGATTAGGACTCCTTCTAGAGGCTAGAAGGAGAAGCTATGTATATGTTTCCCCCATATATCTCTTACAGCACCTGGAGCAATATATAAAACTATACACACATACACACATACCCCCCCCAGCATATTCCAACACATTGTAATATGGGTATCCCATAGATGCTGCTTTTTCAAAACCACTTTTGAAACAGTTTTCTATGGAATAATTAATTTTCTTTAGTAATAGTGATTAAGGGAACTAGTGTCTTTTTTTTTTTTTTTTTGTCACATCTTAACATGTTTTGCTTGTCTCTTTCACCCCACCCACCTGTCCACCTATCCATCTGTTCATCCTTCCTTCCATCCATCCATCCATCCATCCATTCATCCATCCATTTATCCATTCATCTGCCTACCACCCACTATCTACCATCTATATCGACTGACCCACCAATCAACCAACCCATCCATCCATTTTCTATCCATGTAATGATTCAGCATGTATTTGTTGAGAGTCCAATGAATTGCTGGACAGTTGGGTTACAGCTACAAATGGGGCAGATGTATCTCTTTAATCTTACTTTCTCATCAATTGCAATGAAAAGATTCAATGATAAGACAGGGCTAAGAGCCTTTTGGCCATGTTTTGAACAAAGATCTCATTGGGACAAATAAAGGCCTTAGGACAGCTTTGATGATGCTTAATTTATTTGAAGTTCATTCTTTTTCCTACAGTTTATTACTTTTTTTTGGTACTGAGGATTGAGCTCAATGGTGCTTAGTCACTGAGCTACATCATTAGCCTTTTTATTTTATATTTTGAGACGGGGTCTTTTTTTTTTTTTATTTTTTTAGTATTGGAGATTGAACTCATGGGCAGTCGACCACTGAGTCACATCTCTAGCCCTATTTTGTATTTTATTTAGAGACAGGGTCTCACTGAGTTGCTTAGTGCCTCACCATTGCTGAGGCTGGCTTTGAACTTGTGATCCTTTTGCCTCAGCTTCCTGAGCTGCTGGGATTACATTTGTCCACCACCACACCAGGCTACTTTTTTTTTTTTTTTCCCCAGTACTGGAAATTTAACCCAGGGCCTTGTGTATGCTAGACAAGTGCTCTGCCTCTAAGCTATATCCCCAACTAGTTTGTTACTTTTAAAATGAGAAATCTTTTTTTCATTTTTATTTTTGTTTGTACTGAGGATTGAACCCAGGGACACTTTATCATTGAACCACATCCCCAGCCTTTTATTATACTTTATTTAGAAACAGGGTTTTGCTAAATTGCTTAGGGTCTCACTAAGTTGCTGAGGCTGACTTTGAACTCTGGATCCTCCTGCCTTAGTCTCCCACAACACTGGGATTACAGGCACTGGCCACCACCACACCAGGCTACTTTTTTTTTTTTTTTTAGAGAGAGAGAATTTTAATATTTATTTATTTTTTTAGTTTCTGGCGGACACAACATCTTTGTATGTGGTGCTGAGGATCGAACCCGGGCCGCATACATACTAGGCAAGCGCGCTACCGCTTGAGCCACATCCCCAGCCCCTAGGCTACTTTTAAAAAAATTTTTTTTGGCAGTGCTGGAAATTGAACCCAGGGCCCTGTACATGCTAGGGGAGCACAGTACCTCTGAGTTACATTCCCAGCTAATTTGTTACTTTTACAATTAGAAATGTAAAACAAAAGTTATATTCTTTTTTTTTTTTTTTAATTTTTTAATATTTATTTTTTAGTTCTCGGTGGACACAACATCTTTGTTGGTATGTGGTGCTGAGGCTCGAACCTGGGCCGCACGCATGCCAGGCGAGCGCGCTACCGCTTGAGCCACATCCCCAGCCCCAAAAGTTATATTCTGATGTTCATAGTCATATACATCATAGTTTTGACTCTCTTATTTTACCAGTTTATCCCTAAAAGACAAAAGGAACTGGAGTAGTGTCAGGAATAAATGGAAGTTGTTCTGACCGTATATGAAAGATTGAAATTTGGCGCTGGGATTTAGCTCCATGGTAGAGCTCATACTTAGCATGTGTGAGTCCTGGGTTCAACTCCTAGCACTCCACCACCAGAAAACAAACAGTTGGAATTAAAATGCTCTCTGACTTTTTGTACTATTCATACCTCACTAAAAATCATTGGAACTTAAATTGAAAATAGTATTCATTTTAAAAGAAAAGTAGACAATGTGCTATCATTTTTACTGAATGGAAAAAAGTTTAAAAGATTATAAATATACTGTATCATCAAGCATGTGGGATATCAAGAATCTTTTCAGACATTTTCAATGGGCCTGTGAAACTGATGTGACTGTTCTGCAGATATTTTATGTAGTTGGATACCATCAATCTGTAGTTTCTTTTTTTTTTTTTTAAAGAGAATTTTAATATTTATTTTTTAGTTTTCGGCTGACACAACATCTTTGTTTGTATGTGGTGCTGAGGATCGAACCCGGGCCGCATGCATGCCAGGCGAGCGCGCTACCGCTTGAGCCACATCCCCAGCCCTGTAGTTTCTTATCTAGGATTTTTTCCTTAAAAAGCACAGAAAAGTACTGAGGTCCTTTTTAGAAATTGCTTATGACTTAATAGTTACAGAAAAATGGGAAGCAACCTAAATGTATATTGGGGGTTTTGGTTAAATTATGATATGGGGAAATACCACACAGCCATACAAAGATATTGAGATTGATGTTTGTACATGATAATGAAGCACAGAGATATACAACATGAAGAGTTTGGCCCTATTTGTACAGAAAAAAGGTTGTCTCTGTATGTGTATGTATGAGTTTTATGGACAGCATTTCCAGGAAGATATGCAAGAAAATCAGTAAGCAGTAATTACTTCTGATCCGTGTCAGGCTCTACTATTATACTTTATTTTTGGTGTTGGGGATTGGACCCAGGAGTTTGCTCTGCTGTTTTATTTTTTTGTGGCCTACTTAAATTTATGTACAATAAATATAATATATTTTATAATTAAAAATGCCTTTTTAGGGATCGGGGATGTGGCTCTTTGGAGGGGAGCTTGTCCAGTGTGCTTGAGGGCCTGGGTTCAACTCCAGCACTGAAATAACTAAACAGGTAAATAAATAAATAAATATGCCATTTATTTATTTACTTATCTGATACTGGGGATTGAACCCAGGGATGCTTAACCACTAAGCCACATCCCCAGCCCTTTTTATTTTTATTTTTTATTTTGAGACAAGGTCTCCCTAAGTTGCTTAGGACCTTACTGAGTTGCTGAGCTGGCCTTGAACCTGTGATCCTCGTACCTCAGCCTTTTGAGTTACTGGGATCACAGGCATGTTCTACCATGCCCAGCAAAAATGCCTTTTAAAAAAATGAAAAGACTTGGTAGTTTTAAAAGTATTCATTAAAAAGATGTTGCTGCCTGAGAAAATTGACTTCCTGTTGACATGGTTTGCTAGGAATGATGGCCCCCTCTGGAAAGCTCAATCATGACTCCAGTTCTGTGGCCACAGAATCCTAGAACTTAAGAGTCCAGAAAGGTGACTTGTCCAAGCTCAAACAGTGACTGTCTTTCCTGCTTTCCCTTTTGGATCTGCCCTTTTCCATTCCCCTGTGGCTGCGTGTGTTCCTGGGAAGCCCTTATCTGACCTTTTCCATTATGAACAAAAGGAAAACGATCCCAGGAGGTAGAAGTTTGAGGGTAGAGCTGGAAATGGAGACTAGAATTTTCTCTGTGTGTGTGGGATTCTTGTTTGAATTTCTTTTTCTTTTTTTTTTTTTTGGTGCTAAGGATCCAACCCAGAGGGCTGTCCATGCTTACCACATGCTCCACCACTGATCTCTACCCCCCAGTTATTGTCTTTGGGAGAATGGAGATCTAGGATTTTTCTTTGCCCCATTATTGAATTTGAGGACATAGAAAAATAAACAAACACCTGTAATTCTTCTATTCAGACTGGTTACTGTTATGTAAAAAGTTTTTGTTGAAAACTACAGGGGAGCCTGCACATCCCAAGCATATTGCTTGATGTACCATTCCAAGCCAGATTCACCTGTGCAGCCAGCCCCTGCTTTCTGGAATTTGCCCATTATCTTGTTCCTATCACTGCCTTCCTGTCACCCCAAAAGAAGCAATTGCCCTGGTTCATTTACTATCGTATTTTATCCTATGCATGATTTTGTTGTTGTTTTATAGTGCTTAGGGATTAAACAAGGGTGTCACACATGTTAGGCAAGTGCTCTACAACTGAGCTACATCCCCAGCCCATATTTTTAAATATTTTTAGTTGTAGATGGACACAGTACCTTTATTTTATTTATTTATTTTTATGTGATGCTGGGGATTGAACCCAGTGCTTCACATGTGCTAGGCAAGTGCTCTACCACTGAGCTACACCCCCAGCCCTATTATTATTATTTATATATTTGCTTAGTTGTATATGGACACAATACCTTTTATTTTATTTGTTTTTATTGTTATGTGGTGCCAGGGATTGAACCCAGTGCCTCACACATGCTAGGCAAGTACTCTACCCGTGATCTACAACCCTGGCCCCCTATTATTGGTTTTTAAAATAGAGTTGTAGTTACACTGTCTGAAATTTTCCTGATTTTTTTTTTTTTTTAATATTTTGTGTTAGTTGTAGCTGGACACAATGCCTTTATTTTTTATTTTTATGTGGTGCTGAGGCTCGAACCCAGCGCCCGGCACATGCTAGGCGAGTGCTCTACTGCTGAGCCACAACCCCAGCCCCTTCCTGATCTTTTCTTAGGAATAATCTTTTTTTTTTTTTTTTTTTTTTTGGTACTAGGGAATTGAAACCAGGGGCCCTTTACCATGGAGCTATATGCCTAGCTATTTTATTTTGAGACAGGGTCTCGCTAAGTGCTTAGGGTCTCACAAAGAGGTTGGCCTTGGTCCTCCTGCATCAGCCTCCTGAGTCACTGAGATTACAGGTGTGCGCCACATTATCTGGCTGGTATACTTACTCTTTTTGCTTTTAGAAAGAATTGGATCAGCTAGGTGTGGTGGTGAACATGGTTTTGGAGGCTGAGGCAGGAGGATTGCGAGTTCAAAGCCAGCCTCAGCAACTTAGTGAAACACCCTAAGCAACTCAGCAAGACCCTTTCTCTAAATAAAATTCAAAAGAAGGCTGGGGATGTGAGCAAATCAATGGTTAAGTGCTCCTGGATTCAATCCCCAGTACCAAAAAAATGAAAGAGTGGGATCATACTTCATTCATGATTACACACTGTGTTTTTTTCCTGAGACAATGTCTCACTGTGTTGGCAGGCTGATCTCAACCCTTGGGCTGAAGGTGCTCCTCCTGCCTCAGCCTCTCAGATAGCTAGAACTACAGGCATGTGCCACTGTATCCCATCATTGCATATTATTTTTATTTTATATGAATTTTTTAAAAATATGAAACACTTCTCAAAGTTGTGTGTCATCCTTGCACAGAGGCCATGCTAATCTTCTCTGTATTGTTCAAATTTTATTTTGATGACAAAGCAAGCAACTGCACATTATTATTATTATTATTTAACCTTTCTTTCTTTCTCCCCCCGCCTTTCTTTCTGTGGTGCTGAGGATTGAACCCAATGCCTCACCTGTGCTAAGCAAGCACTCCAGCACTGAGCCCCAGCGCTGAGCCCCAGTGCTGAGCCCCAGCCATGCCCTTTATTTTTAAAGACAGCTTTCCATTGTATGTGCATTTGTACCATTGTGTTTTGAACCAATGTTTTTTTTTCTTATACATATATCTCTATCCTTGCCTTGAATTTAAATATTGACTCATGGTCTTGGTATTCTTTTTTTTTTTTTAAACACTAGGAAAGAAACACCTTTATTTACATGTACATGATAATAGTGATGGGGTTCTCAATATCAAGGGAAAACTTGACAAACTTATAAATTTTATCTAATCTGTGATTATGAAGGTATATTTGCCATATCTTCTCCTAAAGAATAAAGATAATATTTGTAAAAGTTGTTTGAAAACAGTTAAGAAACTCAGTATTTTTTTTTTTTGTTGTTGTTGTTTTGAGAAGGGATGTAGTTATGTTTTCCAGACTGGCCTTTAAAGTCTTAACCTCATACTATCCTCCTGCCTCAGCCTCCTGACTAGCTGGAACTCCAGGCATAATCTCAGTATTCTTTTTTTTTCCCCCTTCAGTATTGGGGATTGAACTTGGCCTCTTGCAATGCTAGGCAAGTACTGTACCTCTGAGTTACATCCCCAGCCTTTTTTAAAAATTTTGATATATATCTGAAAGTCCCACCATCATCGGAGTTTAAAAACTATATGCATATGTTACTTTGATTAAGAACAAATTTAAAATTTCTGAATAATGTGAATATCGCTTTTAACATTTATATAAGATCATATCAAGGATACATGATTAAGGGGCTGGGGATGTGGCTCAAGTGGTAGCGCGCTCGCCTGGCATGCGTGCGGCCCGGGTTCGATCCTCAGCACCACATACAAAGATGTTGTGTCCGCCGAAAACTAAAAAATAAATATTAAAAAATTCTCTCTTTAAAAAAAAAAAAAAAAAGGATACATGACTAAGACCACAAAAAAATTTTTTTTTGATGCAGGGTCTTGCTAAATTGCCCAAGCTGCCATAAGATTTGCAATCCTCCTGCCATAGTCTCCTGAGCAGCCAGGATTACATGCGAGAACCGCTATACCCATTTCAGTCTTGGTATTCTTTTTTTTTGGTGGGGGAAATACTGGGGGTTGAACCCAGGGGTGTTTTACCACTGAGCTACATCCCCAGTCCTGTTTTGTTTTGGTACTGGAGATTGAACTCAGGGACACTCGACCACTAAACCACATCCCCAGCCCCATTTTGTATTTTATTTAGACAGGATCTCACTGAGTTGCTTAGCACCTTTTGCTGAGGCTGGTTTGAATTTGTGAGCCTTCTGCCTTAGCCTCTCGAACCACTGGGCTTTCAGGCATGAGCCACCTTGCCTGGCCTCAGTCCTTTTTATTTATTTATTTATTTATTTTTTAGTTGTAGTTAGACACAATACCTTTATTTTATTTATTTTTATGTGGTGCTGAGGATTGAACCCAGGGCCTTGCACATGCTAGGCAAACGGTCTACCGCTGAGCCACAATCCCAGCCCTTTTATTTTTATTTGAGATAGGGTCTTGGTATGTTGGTGAGGTCTCAGTAAATTGCTGGAGCTGGCCTTGAACTTAAAAGATCCTCTTGTGGGGCTGGGGATGTGGCTCAAGTGGTAGCGCGCTTGCGTAGCATGCGTGCGGCCCGGGTTTGATCCTCAGCACCACATACAAACAAAGATGTTGTGTCTGCCGAAAACTAAAAAATAAATATTAAAAAAAAAAAAAAAGATCCTCTTTCCTCAGCTTCTCTAGTTCCTATGTTTATAGGCATGTGCTACAGGTCCTGGCTCAGTCCTAGTGTTCTCCTTTTTTTTGGTATCAGGGATCGAAACCAGGGGCACTTAACTAACACTGAGCCACATCCACCGCCATTCCTTTTTTATATTTTATTTAGAGACAGGGTCTTGTTGAATTGCTTAGGGCCTAAATAGCTGAGACTGACCTTGAACTCATGATCCTCCTGCCTCAGTCTCCTGAGCCACTGGGATTACAGGTGAGCACCACCATGCCCAGCTCAGTCTTTTTTTTTTTTTTTTTTTTTTTTAAAGAGAGAGAGGGAAAGAGAGAATTTTAATATTTATTTTTTAGTTCTTGGTGGACACAACATCTTTGTTTTGTATGTGGTGCTGAGGATTGAACCCAGGCCGCACACATGCCAGGCGAGCGCGCTACCGCTTGAGCCACATCCCCAGCACCCCTCCTTTTTTTTTTTAATATTTATTTTTTTAGTTGTAGTTGGACAACACAATACCTTTATTTATTTATTTATTTATTTATATGTGGTGCTGAGGATCGAACCCAAGGCCTCGCATGTGGTAGGTGATCACTCTACCACTGATCCACAACCCCAGCCCCCATCAGTCTTAATTTAGTATTGTTAATAACTCCCCAGAAATAGAAGCACAAGGACTGTGGGGATATAGCTCAGTTGGTAGAGTGCTTGCCTTGCATGCACAAGGCCCTAGGTTCAATCCTTGCATGCACAAAGCCCCAGGTTCAATCCCCAGCACCACAAAGAAAAGATAAAAAAGAAATAGAAGCACATGCTCTTTATTAATTATACTCAATAGGAGTACTCATGTCACAATTACATCTTATTGAACTTCTTTTTATTCCTGATGGTCATCATTTCCCCCTGGAGGTTGGCACATTAGGTTTGCCATCTCAGTGTAATTGTATAAATATTGAGAAATGATATAATACATCAGAATAAATTTATAGATTGAGAGAGTAAAATTCAGGGTTAAAAACCCATGAAAAACCTGACCACCAGATTATATTTTTCTTTCCAGAGTCCTAAAAGCAAAGTGTCATACAGCTTTGCATTGGCTTTTCTGAGGTGTACATGTATTTTCTTAAAACACTTTTTATACTGATTTTTTTTTTTTTTTTTCAGTATTGGGTATTGAACCCAGGGCTTCACACAAGCTAGGCAAGTGCTCTACCGCTGAACTACATCCCCAATTCTTTTTTCAATTTTATTTTGTGACAAGATCTTGCTAAATTGCCCAAACTAGCTTCAGACTTGTGATGCTCAGCCTTCTGAGTAGCTGGATTTGTAGATATGTGATAACTTTCCTGGCTATGTTATATTTTTTTAAAGTATTTGTCACATCGGGAAAATACTTTAAATATAACCATATCTCTTTTCTCTTTTAAGACTGGGTCTCTCTCTGTTGCCCAGGCTGGCCTCAAACAGTCCTCTGCCCCCGCCTCCTGAGTAGCTAGCATTACAAACATGTGCCAAACACACCTGAATTTCTTTGTCTTAAACTTAACATTCTAACCTAAGCTGTTTCTTTTGATGTTAGACATTCTTTGAAAAGAACTTTTAGAAGTGGGTGGGTAATGTTCCATGGGGAAAGTGTGGAGTGGTGGTCTTCTAAGGCAGGACCCTGGGGGCTGGCTTAGAGCTGTTTTAGATCTTCCTGCTTCAGCAGTTGACAAATCTCCAGTGAACAAATAGCTGCGCTGGAAATGCTGCTGAGGTTTGGACTTGGGAGCTCACGCGTCTCTCCTCCTTGACATTAGACTCCACCTCATTGCCTGGAGATCACACCTCCATCTTCAGAAAAGCTGGTCTCAGTGATGCGCTTAAGTGATCTCTCTACCGAAGATGACGACTCGGGAAACTGTAAAATGAACCACTATGATAAGAAGATTGACAGTCTAATGAACGCGGTTGGTTGCCTCAAGTCTGAGGTGAGGGAGTAGGACAGCTAGTGCCCCTAGGACTGTGGAGGCAGCCCAGGCTGGTTACTAGTGGACTTGGCTACTCAAGCTGCCTCTTAATAGGCCTCTTACCCTCAGTAACACTGTCCTGGATGTCACAAGGCTCCACCTGAGGAGGAGTTGTGGGTCCACCTGGATTCCCACAAAATGGCTTTGTGGAGCACTTAGCTTGTGTAATGCTTAATGTGGACAGCCTGTAAAGTTGAAAAAAGAAAAGGCCCAGGGAGACAAAGGAAGTTTGCAGAGCTGTCCCTGGGGAAACAGAACTCTGAATGTCTAAGGTCCCTATCCAGGAAGTTGGTGGGGCTGATATTGGAAGCCAGGTCCTGGCTGCTGACTTGACCTGTGTTCAGGTTCAACTCTATGCTCATGGTCCAGGGACCTTCCCAGAGAACCTAGGGCTGGCTGCTTGGCAACAGGCCTGCTTGCCCCTGTAGCCTACTGTGCAATGGCCTTTTTGTGACGTCTGTCCTCTGTATTACGCCAACTGAACCACTATTGCAACCTAACTCCATCCCCAACCAGCAGGTCACTCAGTTTCCTCATCCACAAAATGAGAGGAATAGCATCTTCTGGGAGAGTTTGTGATAATTCATTGACTGCTCTCTAAATCCCATGAGACCCCCATACCGCATCCATGTGCTCTTAACTAGAGAGGCATTAGTTTGGGCCTAGCAATGTGGTATCAAGAGAGAGCCTGTCCTCAGTGGCCCCTGCCTGTGTACCCCTGCACAGGTCAAGATGCAGAAGGGTGAGCGCCAGATGGCAAAAAGGTTCCTGGAGGAACGGAAAGAAGAATTAGAAGAGGTGGCCCACGAACTAGCGGAGACAGAGCATGAGAACACAGTGCTCAGACACAACATTGAACGCATCAAGGAGGAGAAGGACTTCACCATGTAAGGTGACACCCGCTCTGCCCTACCCCAAGGGAGTGACTTCTTCCTTCCAGGTGCCCCAAACCCTGGGAGTGAGAGGTACTCAACAGGAGGCAGTGGGCTCGGGTGCTGTACTTGTGTTGGAGCCTGTTCAACAGTCAGAGCTGACCACTTGTGATTCATACTGTGAGGAAAAGGAGGGCCCAACAGAGAGACTCTATATTCAGGGAACTCCTTGAAAAAATGATCTGGAAGAGGAGTCCTACTAGGGGGTTAATTTATTCAGGTAGGAATGGGGAAGGAAAGTAGATGATGGAAATATCTCATGGAAGGAGCCATTTACCCCTGTGAGATGGAAAGCAGGCCAGACATGGTGGGTGGAGGGCAAGGGATGCCACTGGGATGGCAGGGGCCCATACTTAGTGGCCACTGTAAGGCATTTGGGATTACTTTGAAACATTTGGGATTACTTTGGGAGCCTTGGAAAGGTTTTAAAAGCAGGGTAACCGTCTGTCCTAAGCCAGCAGAGCCCCTGTCTTGTCTGGGTTTGTAACTCAAAAGCTTGCTGGAAGACCAAGTTTCATGAAATTTTTTTTATATTAAAGACTAAAACACTTCCATTTTAAATTGTTAAGTAATTTTATTTTTTAAAGAATATGTGTGCTCTGGGTCCCTTCTAAGAGAACTGATCAGCTTCAGTCAATAAAAAATATTTTTAATACTAAAAAAATAAAATAAAAGCAGGGTAATTTTGTGACCAGGCTCTGTTCTGGTGTGGAGGGTGGATGGGAGAGAGCTCAAAGCAGATACTGCCAGGCATAGTGGCCACAACTGTCATCCCAGCAAATCCTGAAGCAGCAGGATTGAAAGTTCCAGGCCAGCCTTAGCAACTCGGTGAGATCCTATCTCAAAAAATTAAAAAGGGCATGTTGCTCAGTTGTAGAGTACCCCTGGATTCAACCCCCAATACTGGAAAAAAAAAGAAAAAACACAGCTCTGAAGATGATGGTTAGGAAGCCATGGCAGTGGCAACTATGGTGGCTGGCCATAATGTTCCCTGGTGTTGGAGAGTGTGTCTGGTGCTCAGGCAGATGTGAATCCTGGCCCTCATCTTTCTGGAAAGCCATTGGTGCCAGAAGGGCCACCCCTGTCCCCTCCCCCATTCTTTCTTGGCAGGAGGGGAGCCTCACAGTGCATTGTGAGGCGGGTCTCAGAGCTCTGGGCAGGCAGGGCCTGCAAGGGCTCACCAAACCCTGCCTTTCTGGCCCCAGGCTTCAGAAGAAACACCTCCAGCAGGAGAAGGAGTGCCTCATGTCCAAGCTGGTCGAGGCTGAAATGGATGGAGCTGCCGCCGCTAAGCAAGTCATGGCCCTGAAGGATACCATCGGGAAACTGAAGACAGTAGGTGGCAGGCACAAGGTCTGGGTCTGGGCCCAGTGGGTGGGGGCCAGGCTGGGGTTGGGGCTTTACGTAGTCATCAGACTGACTTTATGACATCTCCAGGATGGGGGAAGGGTACACTTAACTCCCCTGCCCCCACCCCCTACTCTCACTTCCTGGGCCTTGACCCTGGAAGATGACCTCTGGTGGCTAGGGCCTCTGAGGAGATCTCATCATGGGTTGCCTGGGATCACAGTGAGTCAAGGCATGCTGTTGATTCCTGCAAGTGTCAGCCACCAGGTGTCGTCATCCTCCCTTGTCTCCTCTGCGAAGCCCGCCCTCACCACACTTACCCACACTGAGGTCTACTACACCTCTTGCCTCCGCAGGCCTGCCTCATCCAGTAAGCCTGCCCTTGATCCCCTTGGCCAAGATTCTCTTGCCTGGGCTTCTTGGTGCCGGCACCTCTAGAGTCCCTTCTCCTGCACTGTGTAAGATGTGCTTTCTTCCAGGAGAAACAAATGACCTGCACGGACATCAACACCCTAACGAGGCAGAAGGAACTGCTCCTGCAGAAGCTGAGCACGTTCGAGGAGACCAACCGCACCCTCCGAGACCTGCTGAGGGAACAGCACTGCAAAGAGGTGAGCTCCTGGCGTCTGCTGCACCCATTAGCACCACCTGCCTGGCTTCCCAAGAGGATACTACTATAAAAAGAAGATTCTACTGGCCAGGTGTGGTGGCACATGCCTGTAATCCCAGGAGCTCAGGAAGCTCAGCAGGAGGATTGCAGGTTTAAGGATAACCTCAGCAACTTAGTGAGACCCTGTCTCAAAATAAAAAAATCAAATCAAATCAAAAGGGCTGGGAATATGGCTAAGTAGTTAAATGCTTCTTGATTAAATTCCCAATACTAAAAGAGCAAAAAAAATAAAGATACTACAGGGCTGGGATATAGATCAGTGGTAGAGTACTTGCTTTCTGTGCTCAAGATCCTAGGTTCTATCTCCAGAATGGCAAAATAAAAAAGCAGAAACATGGCACAGTGGCATACACCTGTATTCCCAACTCCTTGGGAGGCTGAGGCATGAGGATCACAAATTTGAGGCCAGCCTGGTTAACTTAGTGAGATCCTATCTCAAAATTGTAAAAGGGCTAGTAATATAGCTCAATGGTAGAGGGCTTGGCTAGCAAGTGCCAAGACCTGAGTTCAATTCCCCCCACCCCACCCCCCAAGAAAAAACAAGGAGCTGACAGGGCCTGGGAGAGATCTAATGAAATTGTGTGAAGTTCTTGATGCCCTATAGGCAGGTGCCACTATGGCTGCTGTTGAAGCCAGGCCAGGAGCATAGTTCTTGAAATTCAGAAAGATGATGATGAGTTGTTTCATTGCAGGGGTCATGGGGCAGAGGAAAGAAAGCCAGATCTGCATTTTTTTGTTAAGTAGCAGTATAACTAATGACTGGTGGCCACACATTGGGTGGTGTCACTGTTTTCAGAGAGATGTCCTCTGAAACTCATTTTGGTGTGTGTGGGAGGCAGGTTGTAGGAGTCTAACCCAGGGCTTTGAGCATGCTGGGCAAGTGCTTTACACTGGGCTGTCTCATTTTCTAAATTCATGAATAAAATTGTATGTATTAATAACATACAATGTGATATTTTGAAATAGGTGTACATTGTGAAAGGGCTAAATCAAGCTAATTAACATGTGTTACCATTTATTTGTGGTGAGAGCACTTAAATCTAGTCTTAGCAATTTTCTAGCATGCAACCCATCGTTACTAATTACTATGTTGTATAATAGAGCTCTTGAACTTATTCCACTTAACTGAATTTTGTATCTTTTGCACAGTCTCTCTCCTAGTCCCCACTCAAGCCCATGGCCATCACTTTTCTTCTCTCTGCTTCTGTAAATTTGCCTTTCTGAGATTCCATTCATAAGTGAGATCATGTAGTATTTGTCTTTCTGTGCCTGGTTTATTTCATTTAATGTCCTCTGGGTTTGTCCATGTTGTCAGAAGTGTCAGGATTTCCTTTATTTATTTATTTTTTAAGGCTAGTTAGTATTCCATTGTATACACATTTACCTTATCCATTCAACCATTGATAGATATTTAGATAGATTCCAGATCTTGGCTATTGTGAATATTTTAGCATTTATTCTTTTTTCTTTTCTTTTTTTGCATGCTAGGGATTAAACCCAGGGCCTTGCGAGTACTAGGCAAGCATAAATGGAAATAGCCTATGAAATGGGCGTAGATCTTCTACTTCTATACCCTCAGCCCAGCAAACATTTCTCAAAAGACTGCTAGAATAAGTAGTTGTCTTCCCGTTTGATTCAAAGGGAAGGATGCCAAGGGTCTCAAAATACCAGTGCTAATGAAATGACATTTCTTTTTTTCTTTTTTTGAAGTTGTAGATGGATACAGTACCTTTATTTTATTTATTTATGTGGTGCTGAGGATCAAACCCAGAGACTCACATGTGCTAGGAAAGCGCGCTACTGCTGAGCTACAACCCCAGCCCCTGAAATGACATTTCTTTAGCTTGTTTTCTTTCTTCCTTCCTTTTTAACATTGTCAAACTTTCTTTTTTAAGTTAATATATAAAATAACTAATATAAAGTGGGATACTGCCTTATTTTCAAAATAAAACCTTGTCCACATGGTCAGATTCCTTTTTGTCTCCTTTTGTGATAATCTTATCTCCCTCTCCTTAGGGGGAACCTTGATCTTGAATTTGATAGTTTTTACTCATATGTGTATCCCAAAGCAACCTGTTATTTAGCATATTTTATAACAATGTAAATGATATTGTTGCATATGTGTTCTTTTGAGTTTGTTTTGTTTACTCAACAATAATTTTATGAGATCATTTATATCCTGAGTCCTAATGTTATGAATCTTCACTGCTATATTCAGTTTTACAACTCTACCACAGTTTATTTATCCCTTCTTCTTCTTCTTCTTCTTTTTTTTAATACCAGGGGTTGATCCCAGAGGCACTTAACCACTGAGCCATATCCCCCAGCCCTTTTTTAGTTTTTATTTTGTGGCAGACTCTCACTAAGTTGCTTAGGACTTTGCTAATAAGTTGCAGAGGCTGGCTTTGAACTTGTGGATCCTCCTGCTCAGCCTCTCGAGCTGCTGGAATTACAGGTGTGTGCCACTGTGTCCAGTCCCTTCTTTTGAAGATGGACACTTATATTTTCAGTTGTTTGCTATCAAAAATAATGTTCATGTACACTATCTTGGTTTACTGGAGAATTTCTAGTTAGGACCAAATTAGTTCTAAATAGTTCTAAAATAGTTCTACCTGTTTTATTGGCTCAGTAAGCTCAGACAGGTGATTCTTAGTACCTCTCTGGGCCTTAGTTTTCAAACCTATAAAATGGGCACATAATCTTTGTGTGAGAGTTATGTGGATGTGTGGATGGGGATGTGTATCTTTGCTGGGGCATACTGGTGCTGCTGCATTTGTCTGGACTGGTTCCTACAGAAAACTTCTTAATCCTTTTCTCCTTTTTTGACTTCTTAACCTCTATTACCCCGGAGTCCATTGCCAATTGAAGAAGTGTCAATTAGTTTAAATTTCCACCCAGCAAAACATGTTCCCTATTCTGTCCAGGCTCATGTCCTTGTGCCTACTTGGATTCTATAATACAATCTCTCCATTCCCCAAGCCCTCACCCTATCTCGGGTTTACTAGGGAGTGCTCATTGTGTTGGGGAGCTGCTCTAGCTCTGGAGTCCAAGTCAGCCTCAGGGTTCAGCTCTGCCATTTCCAGCTAGGTGACCTTGGCCAACTTGCCTTCATTTCTTCCACTCTCTGCCTCCTCGTCTGAGGTAGTGACGATGGTGCCTCTTAGGGTGGAGTACTTCAGTGAGTCTGTGCACACAGGGTTGCAGGAGAGTTGGTAACTCTTTTAGTGTCCCTCTAGCTGCCTAGAGGGCAGGGACAGCAGCTTCAGGCTCTGGGTCCCTGGCCAAGGCTTTTGTCTGTGTTCTCTTGTCTCTTCTTGTTGCTAGAGAAACTCAGTGCTATCCTCTGCCTTCTAGATCCTCAGGAAATTGGGAACCAGAGAGCCCTTTTTTTCTCTTGGCTTGTGAAGTGGAACTGTGGGACTGAGGGAGAAAAGAGGCAAATCCCCTTCAAGGGGATACTTGGTTTAGGTGCCAGGAAAGAATAGAGACACACACAAATTCATCCAGAGAAAAGATGGGCAAGGGTGAGAGTGGGCAATTGAGGGCAGAGGAAATCCGATGCCTAATAGGCATATGAGAAGATGCTGAGACTTGCTGGTAATTAGAAATAAGCAAATTCAAACAGGTATGGTGTTGGCAAAGACCTTGGTTACAGTCTGGGGCTGCTGCATGTGGGGAAGCCAGGATGCTCACAGCCTGACTATAAGTTGGTGCAGGCATTTTGTGGGGCATTTCAGCCACAAATCCCAGACCTTCTGACTCTGCCAACCATGGAGAAGCTCCTAAAGACGCTTAATGATGTTCATTGTCACAGTGTTACTAAACATAGGAGCAGCCTTATTGCCCAGACTGTGAACAGAAGTTAAAAATGCAGCCAGGTGCAGTTGCGCATACCTATAATCCCAGCAATTTAGGAGACTGAGGCAGGAGAATCACAGGTTCGAAGCCACCCTTGTCAACTTAGTGAGATCCTATCTCAAAATAAAATAAAAAGGCTGAGAATGGGCAGGTATAGTGGTATCCCAACGATGCAGGAAGCTGAAGCAAGAGGATTGTTAGTTCGA
Source organism: Marmota monax (assembly GCF_021218885.2). Taxonomy (NCBI): domain Eukaryota; kingdom Metazoa; phylum Chordata; class Mammalia; order Rodentia; family Sciuridae; genus Marmota; species Marmota monax. The sequence continues at coordinate 20,962,878 of NW_026692912.1, forward strand.
GGCTGACCTGAGCAATGCTGTGAAACCTCATCTCAGAAAAAGATAGGGAGCTGGGGGTGTAGCCCAGTGGTAGAGCACTTGCTAAGGGAACCTAAGGCACTGGCTTCGATTCCTGGTATGTCCCCCTCCCAACTCCACACACACAGAAAAAGAAGCAACGACAGAGACAGAGAAGTTAAAAATTCAAGGACAGATGAAAGGCAGAAAGCAGGTTATAATGGTTCCCAGGGGCTAGGGCTTAATAGTACAGGGTTTCTTTGTGGGGTGATAAAAGCAGAACTAGATATGGGTGATGTTTTTTTTTTTTACACACTTTTTTAACATTTTTTTTTTTTAGAGAGAGAGAATTTTTTAAAAATATTTATTAGTTATCAGCAGACACAACATCTTTGTTGGTATGTGGTGCTGAGGATCGAACCCAGGCCGCACGCATGTCAGGCGAGCGCGCTACCACTTGAGCCACATCCCCAGCCCCTTTTTTACACTTTTTTAAATACATGACAGCGGAATGCATAACAATTCTTATTACACTTATAGAGCACAGTTTTTCATATCTTTGTATATAAAGTACGTTCATGCCAATTCATGCCATTATACATGTACTTTTTTTTTTTGCATTGCAATTCTTATTACACATATATACCACACTTTTTCATACCTCTGTATATAAAGTATGTTGGCCAATTTGAGTCTTCATTACATGTACTTTGGATAATGATGTCCATCACATTCCACTGTTCTTGCTAATCCCCTGCCCTCTCTTTCCCTCCCACCCTTCTGATATGGGCGATGTTTGTATAATATTTTGAGAGTATCAAATGTAAGTGAGCCAGGCACAGTGGTGCATGGCTGTAATCCCAGCTCTCAGGAGGCTGAGGCAGAAGGATCATGAGTTCAAAGCCAGCCTCAGCAAAACCAAGGCATTAAGCAACTCAGTGATTGTTAAGGTTTTTTATTTGTGTTTGTGTGTCTGTGTGTCTGTGTCTGTGTGTCTGTGTGTGTGTTTGGTGAGATATGCTCTCCAAAGGGCTTGGGCAGCCCTGGTCCTTTTTTATTAGTTTTTTTTAGATATACATGACAGTAGAATTTTTGTTTATTTATTTGTTTAATTTTAATTTTTTTAGTTGTTGATTGACCTTTATTTTATTTATTTATTTATATGCAGTGTTGTGAACCAAACTCAGTGCCTCACCCACGCTAGGCAAGCACTCTACCACTGAGCCACAACCCCAGCCCCAGTAGAGTACATTTTGATATATTATTACATCCATGGAGTATACATCCCATTTTTGTGGTTGTACATGGTGTGGAGTTACACTGATTGTGTATTCATATATGAATATAGGAAAGTTATGCCTGATTTCATTCTACTGTCTTTCCTATTCTCATCTTCTCTCCCTTCCCTTCATTACCCTGTCTAATTCAATGAACTTCTATTCTTCCATCCCCCTCCCATTGTGTGTTGGCATCCATATATCAGAGAGAATATTTGGCTTTTGTTTTTTGGGGATTGGCTTATTTCACTTAGCATGATATTCTCCAGTTCTATCTATATACTGGCAAATGCCTTAATTTCATTCTTTATGGCTGGATAATATTCCATTGTGTATATATACCACATTTTCTTTATCCATTCATCTGTTGAAGGGCATCTAGACTGGTTCCATAGTTTAGCTATCATGAATTGAGCTTCTATAAACATTGATGTGGGGCTGGGGATGTGGCTCAAGCAGTAGCACACTCACCTGGCATGTGTGCGCCCTGGGTTCGATCCTCAGCACCACATACAAACAAAGATGTTGTGTCCGCCAAAAACTAAAAAATAAGTATTATAAACATTGATGTGGCTGTATCACTGTATATGCTGATCTTAAGTCCTTTGGGTATATGCAGAGGAGTGGAATGATTGAGTTGAATGGTGCTTCCATTCTAAGTTTTCTGAGGAATCTCCATATTGCTTTCCAAAGTAATTGTACCAATTTACATTCCCACTAGCAATGTATGAGTGTACCTTTTCCCCCCACATCCTGTTGAAGTATATTTGGAAAGTAAGTAAAGCCGGGTGTGATGGCGCATGCTTGTAATCCCAACAACTCAGGAGCCTGAAGGAAGGAGGATCATGAATTCAAAGCCAGTGTCAGTAATTTAGCAAGCCCTAAGCAACTTAGTGACACCCTGTCTCTAAATAAATAATAAAAAGGTCTAGGAGTATGGTTTAGGGGTTAAATGCCTCTGGATTCAATTTCTAATGCACACACATATATATTTTGTATATGTTTAAGGTGTTCAATGAGATGATTTGATATATATGTACATTGTAAAATGATACCACAATCAAGCTAATTAATGATCACCTTACACAGTCATTTTGTGTGGTGAGAACACTTCGGTTCTCTTAGCAAATTTTAAGCATACAATTCACTATTATTAACTGTAGTCACCATGTTGGATATTTTAAATGGATGAATAGAATCATCTTCAAATTTATTTATTTATTTATTTTTGGTACTGGGAATTGAACCCCAGGGTGCTTTATCCCTAAGCTATATCCTTATATCCCCAGTCCTTTTAATTTTCTTTCCTTTTTTTTTTTTTGGTACTGGAGATTTAACCCAAGGGTGCTTTACTACTGATCTATATTCCCAGCCCTTTTTATTTTTTTGATTGAGACAGTGTCTCACTAAATTGTTTAGGACCTCAGTAAGTTACTGAGGCTGACCTTGAACTTGTGATCCTCCTGCTTCAGTCCCCCCAAATCACTGGGATTATAGGGGTGTGACACTATGCCCAGCAGCAAATTTGTATCTCAATAAAGCTGTCTTTAAAAAAATCATGGGAGCCTAAGTTAAGAGGATCGCAATTTGAAAGCCAGCCTCAGCAATTTAGCAAGACTCTGTATCTAAATAAAATACAAGAAGGGCTAGGAATATGGCTCAGTCATTCAGCACCCCTGGGTTCAATCCCCAGTACAAAAAAAATATTACATTGTGGCCTGGCACAGAGCACAGGCCTATAATCCCAGCTGCTTGGGAGGCTGAGACAGGAGAATCACAAATTCAAAGCCAGCCTCAGAATTTAGCAAGGCCCTTAGCAATTTAGGTGAAACCCTCTCTCAAAATAAAATAAAAATTGGGTTAGGGATGTGGCTCAGTGGTTGAATGAATGCTCCTGGGTTCAATCACTGGTACCAGAAACAAATACCCTCCTCTCCCCCCCAAAAGTTACATTGCAGCCAGATGTAGTGGCATACACCTTTAATCCTAGCTATACAGCATGCTGTGGCAAGAGGATGGCAATTTAAAGGGCAGCCTGGAAATTAAGCGAGACCTTGCCTCAAAATTAAAAAGGGGTAAAGATGTAGTTTAGGGGTAGAGCACCCCTGGGTTCAATCCCCTGTACTGGAGAGAAAAAATCAGGTTGCAACACGTAAATACATATTAGTTTTATGGAATTATACACTAGGCCATCCCCCACCTGACTAAAGAAAGATAATATTTCTCTAGTTGTGGCTAAATTTAAGTGCACAGAAAAGGACAGGAAAGACCCTCATTGATTATTATTATTATGGATTCCAAGCCATCACAAAAATAGTGGGGTAAGGTTTGAAGGGGGGGTGCAGGGGAATTTGAACTTTATTGGCATTCACTATTTTAGAATGTATTAATAATCATTTTTAACTCCTAAATTTAGAAATGTTTTTGGAAAAAGAAAAGAATCAATAGGATGTAGGATCTGACTTGGCTTTCCCCTTGCCCCTCCCTAAAGGATTCCGAGAGACTAATGGAGCAACAAGGAGCACTACTGAAAAGGCTTGCAGAGGCGGACTCCGAAAAAGCGGTAACCATTGCCCCCTGTCGGCATAACGGGTACAGGCGACCAGAGGGCTGGGTCCCAAAGCATGGAGCTACTGGACCACAGGAACTTGGCATTCCTGATCTGGCATTTTTCTGAGTGGCGATTTCATTATCTGTAAAATGAGTTGACATCCCCTGTCCTGGCTGCTCTACTAGACTTGTCTAGTTGATCACTTGAGAGCTTGACCTATAAAACTGGATACCAACATGAAGAATGGTAATAAGGATAACCTAGTGATTTATAAATCACTAGGTTTTGTTAGACCTACATTTCTGTTTTTATTATGGATTCCAAGCCATCAAAAAATAGATATTGAGCCGAATAAGTTGGTGCATGCCTGTAATCCCAGTAGCTTGGGAGGCCGTGGCAGGAGAATACTGAGTTCAAAGCCATCCTCAGCAAAAGTGAGGTGTGCTATGCAACTCAGTGAGACTCTGTCCCTAAATAAAATACAAAATGGGGCTAGGGATGTGGCTCAGTGCCTCTGAGATCAATCCCTGGTACCTCCCCCGCCAAGAAAAAATGATATAGAAAAAAATAGATATTGGCTAGGGATGTATTTAGTGGTAGAGCATTTGCCTAGACTGTTGTGAGGCCCTGGGTTCAATCCCCAGAACCACCAAAAAGAAAAAAGAAAAAAATAAGTTAGATGCCTATATAGCTGGTGTAGTGTGGTACATGTCTTTAATCCCATCTATTCAGGAGGCTGAGGCAGGGGATAGCAAATTTAAGGCCAGTTTGAGCAATTTTTTTTTTAAATTCATTTTTTAGTTGTAGTGGACATAATGTTTTATTTCATTTTTATATGGTGCTGAGGTTTGAACCCAATGCCTCACGTGTGCTAGGCAAGCACTCTACCACTGAGCTACAACCCCAGCCCCCAGTCTGAGCAATGTAACAAGACCTGTCTCAAAACAAACAACAAAAAAAATGGGTGTGGTGATAGATACCTATAATCCTAGAGATTTGGTAGGCTGAGACCCTAACTCCAAATAAAAAATAAAAAGGGTTAGAGATGTAAGTCTGTAGAGTGCCCGTCAGTTCAGTCCCCAGTAACACCTCCCTACTCCCTCCTCAAAAAAAAGAGATGGGGATGTAGCTCAGTAGAGCACTTGCGTAGCATGTGTAAGACCTTGTGTTCAATCCTCTACAATACCAAAAAAACCCCAACCCAATTAGTATATATGTCAGATGCTTTCCATGGGTCTCTGTGGTATGTGGGACCTCGGGCCCCAGTGTCAAAGCACAACACAATTCTCTGTCCTTCCTGGGCTGGTCCTCTTTGACCATTCCAGGAGTGTGACCATGTACATTTTCTCCCAGCGCCTGCTGTTAATGCTACAAGACAAGGATAAGGAGGTAGAAGAGCTCCTCCAGGAAATACAATGTGAGAAGGTACAGTCCCCAGCAGCTGCACCTCTTTACAAGCCAGTGTAGCACAGTGGGTGCTGTACTAGGTACAGATCCTGGCTTCATCACTTTCTGTCTCTCCAAAGGCTCAAGCAAAGACTGCATCTGAGCTTTCAAAGTCCATGGAGTCTATGCGTGGGCATCTGCAGGCGCAACTTCGGTGCAAAGAGGCTGAGAACAGTCGCCTGTGCATGCAGATCAAGGTACCTACCAGCTGCCCCCAAGTAGCAAAGGAGGAGGTAGGGGCCTGGTCCAGGAGTTCCCACCGTAGAATTGTGCCCCAGAGATCTAGGGGACAGCTGCTGCCAAAGCACTCATTCTCCAGAGAGATTCTAGAAAATGGCAAAAGTCATGGCTTTGGAAGGTCTTTCCAGAGGTGACAAGCTTGGGTGCCATGTCCCTGGACTTGTCACTTAGTTCCCTAGTCCCTTAGTTCACCAGACTCACTAGGGGAAGGCAATATTCTCAACTGCTCTTAAAGGTCAATATCTCTGTTAAGTGAGGAGTATCTCTTCACTACTTGGCTGAGAGTTCAGAGAAGAGGCTTCCAAAGGATTGTCTTATCATCAAAACCTGCTGGTCTGAGACAATCAGGAGGTGCCATGGGGAACCTGGAGGTACCATATCTTTGGTCTACTTCAGGAGAGCCTGAAGTCCTTGCACAGCTGATTCATGGCCACTCCCTTATTTCCTCTTTCTGCTTGTGCCCCTTTTCTGTCTCTCCTATTCTGCCTCTGCCTTTCTCACTTCTTTCCTTCTCTTCTCCTTTCTGCCCTCTCCCAGAATTTAGAGCGCAGTGGGAACCAGCACAAGGCGGAAGTGGAGGCAATTATGGAGCAGCTGAAGGAACTGAAGCAAAAGGGAGATCGAGACAAAGATACCTTGAAGAAGGCCATCCGAGCCCAGAAGGAGCGCGCTGAGAAGAGTGAGGAGTACGCTGAGCAGCTGCATGTGCAACTTGCCGACAAGGTAGCAGGCTGGGGCTGGCATCTTGCTGCCCCAGGAGGGTTGGATGGTGGGGTGGGTAGATAGAAGCGATGGGTGTTGAATGGAGGGACGATGGTAGTGGAAAGGAATGAACTGGAGAGATGGATGGCTGGGGTGGGGAATTTGGGGAGACTCAGAGGGGAAAAGGAGGAGATGGGTCTGGAACAATTCAGACCTGTCAACATTGTGGGTCGGAATGATGACAGACAGGATGTGTGTGGTGCTGGGCATCTGGGAACAGCACAGCCTCCTGCTGTCACTCCTGGTGCTCTAGAGAGAGGGGACAGAATGAGGTTCAGGTTGTCAGGGGGAGAGGTGAGCCCCAGCCTCACCTTCCTGAAGCCTGGTGCTGACCCCAAGCTGACATGCCCGCTGTCCTGTGTTCCCAGGATCTTTATGTTGCTGAAGCTTTATCCACTCTGGAATCATGGAGGAGCCGCTACAACCAGGTTGTGAAAGACAAGGGCGACCTTGAGCTGGAAATTATTGTCCTGAACGAGTACGTCTTTGTGTTAGGAGAGGAGGCTGATTGAAGGACTTCAGGGTACAGGAGGAAGGAGTCAGGCACCCTGAGGTCAAGGCTCACAGGAATGCCATGATCTCTCTGGGTTGGGGTTGACTGGGCCGAGATGTGGGCAGCCCTGAGCCAGGCTGTGTTTGGAGCTCATGCAAGCTCTGGCCCAGCCCTGGACTCCCACGCCACTTGCAAGCACTCCGAGGGGGTGGTGGGCTTGCTTCTGTGGTCCCAGAAGCCCAAGTCTGGTCCAAACCTGCAGTATGGTACATGGACACGCTGACTTCCTTGTTTCCTATTCTTGGGGGATGGAGCAGAAGGTGTTTCCTGTGTCCCCTTTCTTGTTTTACTAGTGGTAAGCAGCTGTCTGTCAATGTCCACTGGTCAGCAGGTCCGTGCTATGGCATGGGAGTAGGGGCAAAAATGGCCTCAGGTTGTTGTGACTGAACTCAACTTTTTTGCTATTTGTGAATTGTCAACAGTGAGCACTCAGTCATTCTCAATGTCAGCTATGGGCTATGGCAATGAGAAGACAAATGTACTGCCTGCCGTTGCTCCAGCGGAGAAGATGGGCTGCAAGAGACAGAATCCCATGGGCTGAGGATGGGTAACAGGGAGAGGCCACAGCTTAGCTTCGCACATACATGCTGATAACCTGCCATGTGCTGGGCCTTATGCCCAGTGCTGTCCTCAGAGTTCTCCATCTAGTGGGAGAAAAGAAATCATTAAGGTAGAAGGATAGTGGTACAAATGAGAGTGAGGAAGAGATGTCCTAATGGGGACAGTTTTTAAGGGTAAGAAGGAGTTTGCCACATAAAATGAGATGTTTGGTTGGGCCCAGTTAGTGCTCTACAAGTTTTTTTAAACTTATTTTTAAAATATTTTTTATTTTTTTTGGGTAGTGGATATTGAACTCAGGGGCACTGGACCACTGAGCCACATCCCCAGCCCTGTTTTGTATTTTAGAGACAGGGTCTCACTGAGTTGCTTAGCGCTTTGCTTTTGCTGAGGCTGGCTTTGAACTCTCAATCCTCCTGCCTCAGCTTCCTGAGTGGCTGGGATTACAGATGTGTGCCATCATGCCCAGCTACTGCACAAGTTTTTGCTGAATATACACTTTCAGTGAACAGTACTGAGAACACAGCTAGGGATAAAGTCAGGGGTAGAGCACTTGACCCAGTGTGCACAAGGCCCTGGATTTGATCCCCAGCACCAAAACAAAAAACAAACAAAACCAAGTGAGAGCACATGCAGAGTCAAGGTTTTATGATATGTTTGAGGTCAAAAGGCTAGGAAGCATCTGTGAGGCCTAGGACTCCAATGTGTCAGGTCTGATCCCAGACATAATGAGAATGAGGGAAAAGGAAAAAGGGCAGAGTCTGCTACCTCCCCAAATGACATCTTTACTGGCACTTAGACCTCTCCCCATACATACTCATTGCCAGCTGGGTGTTCATACCCAAGAACAAGTCAGTAGAGGCACCTGGCAATATCTGTGGGGAGCAAAGTCCAATGTGTCCAGTGCCCTGTTGGTGAATAATGCCTGGCCAGTAATCTGTGGCCACCACTTGGGAGGTCAGGAAACAATTCCAAAGGAATCTTTCATAACACCAAGGCCCTATGAGCTGAGAGAGCAGGTGAGTGCCAGGGGAGCTGGGAGGGACCATGTCCCTGGTTCTCGTCTTCAGGGAGCGTCTTGGCTTCATAGAGAAAGAAGGATGTATTCTTTCTTTCTCTTTTTTTTTTTTTTCCACTTCTGGGCTTTGAACCCAGGGATTCAAACATGCTAGGCGAGTGCTCTGCTCCCCTGAGCTACACCCCCAGCCCCTGCACATACTTAAGTCATCATTTATGATTGAACTACTATAGATTGCTTCTTGGAGTGAGTATCATGGGAGACAAATCTTAGAGGATTTAACTAGGTAGCAACATGCTAAGAGATGAGACCTGGCATGGGTAGGGATACTTGGTGCCACTCCTTACAAAGACCTGAGCTCCCCAGAACCTGTGGAATTTATTCGATCTGCTGTCATTTTGCAACCTTCCAGCCGGGTGACAGATCTTGTAAACCAGCAACAAACCTTGGAGGAGAAGATGCGGGAAGATCGAGACAGTCTGGTGGAGAGACTGCATCGGCAGACTGCTGAGTATTCTGCCTTCAAGTTGGAGAACGAGAGGCTGAAGGTCTGTTGGGAACTTCTAACCAGGCAGAATGGAGAACCCAAGGCCAATAGTGGGACAGGCCTGGGCTACAGAGATGAGCCAGGGGACTTCAGAGAGCCTTCAGGCAGCTAAAGGGCATGTTCTCCAGGCTATGAGCCCTGGGCTTAGGTGTGCACTCCACCTGTCACTAGTTGAAGGGCCTGGGTGAGACACTGTGTTGCTTATTGCTGAAGTTCCCTGAGCTGAGGGAGAAGAGGGTCCTCATGGGAATATGGTAATGCATGAGAAGTGTTTTATATGGCGTGCTTAGCCAGCCCCTGTGAGATGGATCTGACCAACTTTGAGGTTAACCTTGGTTCTCTTGGGGGACTGCTGGGCCCCTTCACATGCATTCATTCTCACTTCAGCCTCTTAGTTATATAATGATGAAGTAATATAATGATGATCTTCATTTGGAATAAGACCAAGGAAACTGGGTTAGGGGTATAGGTCAGTGGTAGAGCACTTGCCTAGCATGTGTGAAGCCCTGGGTTCCACCTGCAGCACCTCAGAAACAAACAAACCAGAAACCGAGGTTTGGAAAAAGTCAAGTTTATTGCCGGGATTTTGCCCTGGGAATTTTGAGAGTGGAACTTGAACCTAACCTGAGTCTCAGCTTTGGAGATACACGCTCCCAGCAGCCAGGTCAGAGGCACCTGAGCAGAGATGGACTCTAGAGAGACATCTTTTTTTTGGGGGGGGTACCAGGGATTGAACTAAGGGGCACTCGACCACTGAAGCCACATTATTAGAGACAGAATCTCACTGAGTTGCTTAGTGCCTCGCTAAATTGCTTAGGCTGGCTTTGAACTCACGAGCCTCCTGCCTCCGCCTCCTGAGCTGCTGGGATTATAGGTGTGTGCCACTGTGCCCTAGGTAGAGAGACATCTTTGATCTTGGGCATGGCATTATAAGTTTTTTTTCCCCCTGATTTGTTAAGTAAGATTGATTTTAAGTAGGTATGGAAAAGAATATACATCTGATAATTTTCTTTATTTTATTTTTTTATTTTTTTAATATTTATTTTTCAGTTTTCGGTGGATACAACATCTTTATTTTATTTTTATGTGGTGCTGAGGATCGAACCCAGCGCCCCGCGCATGTGGGGCGAGCGCGTTACCGCTTGAGCCACATCCCCAGCCCAAGCCACATGGGTAGGCAAGCTCTCTACCACTGAGACACAACCCTAGCCCCTTGCTTTTCTTATTTCACAGACATCTTTTTAGACCCATTTTTTTAAAGCTTTATCTATTTATTTTTATTTTTGTTTTGTTTTTTTGAGATGGGGTCTTACTATGTTGTCCAGGCTAGCCTTGAACTTGAGATTCTCCCATCTCAGCCTCTTGAGTTAGGTGTGTACCATGGTGCCGGCTTTTTTTTTTTTTTTTTTTAAATCACTGCTTGTTATTTTACTGTATTTTGATACTATGATTTATACGTATACTGTCTTATCAAAGGTGGTCTTTTGGGTTAGAGGAGGAGATTTATTGACTTGAGAAGAAAATTACAGCATATTGTTAATTTAAAAAGTATGTTGCAAAGTAGTAAGTGAAGTATTATCCCATTCTTGCTGACAAATATAAAATAAGCACAGAACTGTAGATATATAACCATATCATAGGTATTTTGCATTATAATTTGTGTGTCTAGGTTTATGCCCCCCTCCTTTTTTTTTTTTTTTTTGGTACTGGGGATAAAACCCAGGGCCTCACACACATACTAGGCAAGGTAAGCAATTACTGTATCATTGAGTCACACCACCAACCCTCCATTTTCTTGAACAATTCTATATTGCTTTTGAAATAAAAAATGACATTTATTAGCTGAGCGTGGTGGCACACACCTATAATCACAAGAGGATTGCAACTTAATGAGACCCAATTTAGTGAGGCCCTAAACCCCTGGGTTCAGTCCCCAGTAGTTTAAAAAAAAAAAAAAATTTGTATCCATTTTCACCTGAGTTGGCTACTTTAGGAATCTTACCTGGAGACTCTCAAGGAAAGCTGCTGTGTGGGTTAGAGTAGGGCCTTTCCTTTGCTGGCTTCTGGGAATAGAGTTGAGGGCCACCTGATCCAGAACTGGTAGTTCTCAGAGTATCATCCCTTCTAGGCGAGCTTCGCCCCGATGGAGGACAAGCTCAACCAGGCCCACATTGAGGTCCAACAGCTGAAGGCATCAGTGAAGAACTATGAGGGGATGATCGACAACTATAAGAGTCAGGTAAACCCTAGTCCTCCAAGCTATGCCCACCTCACTACCATTGGGCAGGAGGCTCACCACCCTCGTTTTCCAGGAAGCAGTGGGCATGGCTGGTGGTTCTTAGCCAAATTTGCTTCTGTCTAATGTGTCCCATTGCATTGTTGATCCCTAGGTGATGAAAACCAGATTGGAGGCTGATGAAGTGGCTGCCCAGCTAGAACGCTGTGACAAAGAGAACAAGATCCTTAAAGACGAGATGAACAAAGAGATTGAGGCGGTACTGCTCCCCTTCCTTGCTTTCTTCCTTACCCAGTTCTAATGTCTAATTTCATGACTGTGAATCTATCTCCAATGTGTGCCTTTAACCCTGCCTGATTTGGATGACAAAGAGTAACATTTCCCATGGGTGAGCCGGTCTGCTTCACCACAAATACGCTCTCTCCTTTCTTTTCATCTTGTCCTCTCTTTTCTTCTCTCTCTCATGCTTATTATGCCTTTTTTCCCTTGTGGTTTTTTCCCCTCTTCTCTTGCAGTTCTTTTTTGTGGTGGTGTGGGGATCAACCCAGGGTCTTAATACATGATGAGTATGTGTCTATAATTGAGCTATACACCCAGATTCCACTTTTTTTTAAAAAATATCTTTATTTATTTATTTTTATGTGGTCCTCATGCAAGGCAAGTGCTCTACCACTGAACTACAGCCCCAGCCCCCAGATTCCACTTATTTAAAAAAACAGAACCAAAAAACCCTCCTGCATGGAGCATCATAAGAGGACTCTTATGAAGATACCTAGGTCTCGGTTTTTTTTGTGTGTGTGTGGTGCTAGGGATTGAACCCAGGGCCTTTGTATATGCAAGGCAAACACTCTACCAACTGAGCTATATCCTCAGCACCCCCCCCTTTTTTTTTTTTGATACTGGGGATTTAATCCAGGGGCACTTTTTATTTTTCATTTTGAGACAAGGTCTCACTAAGTAAGTAACCTAGGGTCTTGCTAAGTTGCTGAGGCTGGTTTTGAACTTGCAATCATCCTTCCCCAGCCTCCCAAACGCCTGGGATTACAGGTGTGCACTGCTGCCTCCAGTAAGGTCTTGGCTTTTTAGTTTATGGTTGCCACTGTTATTTGATGACTAAACGAATGACAAGCTCAAGTGGCAAAGCAGGCTCAAGTAAGTACCACAGAAAGCAGCTGGACACCTGCAGGGAGAGCAGGCCACGCTGTTGCCTGTGGGTTTTTCAGGATCCTCTTGGGATTCTAGGCAGCCCTGCCCTAACTCCAGAGGACTCTTGTCTGGCCCCAGTGGTAGCTGGGCCTGTGCCAATGGTGGGCTTCTCTTCCTGCTCAGGCACGTCGGCAGTTCCAGTCCCAGCTGGCTGACCTGCAGCAGCTGCCTGACATCCTCAAGATCACGGAGGCTAAGCTGGCCGAATGTCAAGACCAGTTGCAGGGCTATGAGAGGAAGAACATCGACCTTACAGCCATCATATCAGACCTGCGCAGCCGGGTAAGGGACTGGCAGAAAGGGTCCCACGACCTAGCCCGAGCAGGGGCCCGCTTACCAAGATGAGCTGCACGCCCCCCGAGGGAGGACCACTTCCTTTTTCTTGGCTGCTGCTTTTTGAAAGGAGTGAGCTATCATCAGTGCTGTGAAATAAAAGTCTGGTGTGCCAAATACCTCGTGTTTGGACAAAGTGATTGTAGTCATAGGAGCCGTCACTCGTTTGAAGCCCTTGGGCCCGCCGGTGGTTGCCCCGTTCTGAGTGCTCTGTGCTCCCCTGCCTCTGACTATACTCTGCTTCTAATCCTCTGCCCCACAGCCACAGATGGGAGACCCCAAGTTTTCCCTATTTGCATCTCTCTCTAGCTTTAACTGCTCTCCTTATTCTTCACAGATGCACTGAGATTCTGTCCTGAGAGACAGAAGCAAGCAGTTCCTTGCTCCAGAATCAGTCTGCCTCTGGGTTACTGGAACCATGCCTACTGCCTGCAGTGTCTAAGAACTCATAAGCCACTCATTTTCGGTGTGACCTTGGGCAGGACCCTTCCCCTCTCTCAACCTGTTTCCTTGGAGTAGTCATGAAGGGAGCTATTGTTTGAGCACCTGCTCTATACTATTCTCTGATTTCTTTCCCTAGGGAATGTATTATTTCCTCATTTACAGAAAGTAGCCCAAGGCCTAGAGGGGAGAAGTAATTATAACATCATACAGCAACTTGGTACCAATAGATCTACCTGGTTCCCAAGCCCATGTCTGCAGACTCTCAACTTAAAATTTTCTCAGTTAACCCTGAGCACGCTCAGCCTTTTGAGCCCTGATGATATGCGGCTTTTGCCTAAAGCAACCCCTGGGTAACTTTAAATTTGCCAGCCTGGAAGAATGGACAGCTCTTTGATTGCCTTGCTTGCATTTGTCCCCAGTTAGGGAAAACTGGTAACATAATTGGTAAAACCACATGGTCCATTGTATGGGATACCATCTGCTTCTGCCTTCTCATGTCTTCCCAATCACAGCTGGGCCTCCAAGTGGCCTCTCCTGATCAAGAAAGCATCATCCTGGTGGTTCTTCAGCATCCAACCTGGCTTCTCCCGGTTTGGAGTGGGGCCTGACCTGTCCCCGCTCTCCTTTCTCTTCCAGGTTGTGTGTTGAGACTTGGACAGCTGCTGAGGGCAGTGTGCCTCTTTCCTGGGTGTGGATGACAGGTCACAGGAGAAGAGAAAATTCTTTCATAAACCAGTCTGTGTTCCTGTCATTGTAGATCGAACACCAGGGGGACAAGCTGGAGATGTCGAGAGAGAAACATCAGGCTTCCCAGAAGGAAAATAAACAGCTGAGTCTGAAGGTGGATGAACTGGAGAGGTTAGAGGCACTTGGTCCCATCTCTTCCTAGGACCTGAGACTTTCGGCCACTTAGCTGATTTGTGCTTAGTGTGCGGAAGTATTTGAGGGACTCAAGGCCCTGGAAGGTGCTAGGCAGACCTCAGAGGAGAAGCTTCTATTCCAGTGGTAAGCCTCGTTGGGAGAGAGGAAGGGGGTCTCAGCCTGGAGGGATGCTATCTGATGGTGTGACCAAGGTCAGCCCACCTGAAGGTACATCTATTCCAGAGGCAGCTCAAGGGCTAGGGATGTGGCTCAGTGATAGAGCTCTTGCCTGGCATGCATGAGGCCCTTGGGTTTTATCCATAGCAAAACACACACACACACACACATTTATACACACAGAGGAAGGCTCCATCCAAGCAAATTGGCAGGGCCAATTAGAAAAGAGCAGCCAGGACACTGCAGCAGGAGGGTGGGCACTTCCTCTCTCTCTCTTCCCTGTGTTTCCGATCCTCTTCCTCATGACCACTCTGATATGACTTTTCTCTGTTATTTATGGACTATTGGAGGCAGATGTGAGGCATGCTCCTTTCAGAATCAAGCCCTGACCTTGAGTCCCAGTTCTGTTATGTAATTGCATTGTGAGCTTGAATAAATCATTTAACTGCTTTGAACCTTAGTTTCCTCAAATTGAGGAAAGGTGAAGGTAGGGATGGTAATCTACCTGATAGAGTTATTTGGAGTCTTCGTTGAGAGGATTCTCACAGAAAGCTTAAGCGCATTACCTGGCATAGAAAGATGTTCATTATAGGTTAATATATATTTGTTAGCTGGTATTCCAGTTTTAAATATGAGGAAACTGGGCTGAGGAGAGGCTGTGACTGGTACCTGCTAAAGCTGTGACTTAGACCTGTCACTGGCTGCCTCCAGGTCTGCATTAGCATCTATAAATGGAGAGCAGGACCTTCTACACTTCACCTCTGTTCCGCCCTGTTGGCCTGGAAAATGCAGCCAACTCCATCAGGACTTGCAGCACTCCTTAAATTGGAAGGCACCTGAAAGGGCAGTGGGGATAGAATGTGAACCCACGGATGGCCATGACTGCCCTATGGCTGTCCCATGAGATGCCGAGTGGTCAACCAAAGTCCCTTTGCTGAGGGAGACAGCAGTGAATAGCAGAAGTTAAAGGCACAGATTTTGGTGATAGTCCTGCCTGCTGAGCTGCCCTTCAGCCAGTGATTTCCCCTCTCTGAGCCTCAGTTCCTTCATCTCTGCAGTGGTGATGATAATGGCAGGCCCTTGGTGAGCTGCAGGTTGCTGTACTCCATTTGATAACGTGCACGAGTATGGCGCATGCCTGGTGTGGACTTGTTCTTGCACTCTTCATACTGTTCTCTAATAGCTGTTCCAGTCACACAGCGCAGTGGCCACCCTGCTAACCTGCAGATTTCTTTTGGTTTCTTCCCATGGCTCCTTGGAGATTTTTGGCGTGATGAGACCCCCAGTCCAGGGGTGATGGCGCCCCCCTGGCTGGGTGGAACATACAGGTGGATTAGCACAGGATCTGATTGAGTCCTTTCACATAGGAAACTGGAGGCGACCAATGCCCAGAATGTCGAGTTCCTCCAGGTGATTGCCAAGAGGGAGGAAGCCATCCACCAGTCCCAGCTGCGGCTGGAGGAGAAAACCCGGGAATGTGGGTCACTGGCAAGGCAGCTGGAGAGTGCCCTTGAAGATGCCAGGAGGCAGGTCAGTCTCAATTCCATTCACAACATTCTGTTATCTTGGGCAAATCACCTAGCCTTTCTATGCCTATTCCCTCATCTGAAGAAATATAGTAGTTCCTGCCTCATTAATTTGTTGGATGAGTATTTATTGTAGAGGGTTCAGCACTTTCTATACATGATTGCTATTTACTTTCTGCCCTCTTGGGACTTAGGCAGTTCTGCTACATCTCAGGTGATGACTCATGGGGCGCTGGGCAAGGGCGAGCAGTATAGCTGGGTTGCAGGAGCAGACCCCATGGTTATCCTACCCTGAAGCTCCAGTAGAAGGCTTTCCATACCCACATCAAGTGCTGTCTGGAACCAGGTTGTGAGAGATCCAGGAGGGCCACTGCACTTGTCTTTGCCCGTGTTACCTGTGTCAGGTTAGCCAGCCCCACCTCTCTGTCTTCTGTGCAGGTGGAACAAACCAAGGAGCAGGCACTCTCCAAGGAGCGAGCAGCCCAGAACAAAATCTTGGACCTTGAGACCCAGCTGAGCAGGACCAAAACTGAACTCAGCCAGCTGCGGCGGACCCGTGATGATGTGAGTTGGACTGGGGGAATGGGCAGGGGGAATGGGCCAGAAGACTGAGATTTTAGCTTTCTGGGGCCTGCAGGGGAAGGTGTTCTGATGAAACTGTTTTTATGAACTTCATACTGTTTTTATGAACTTCATACAGTTTCATTGTTTTCTGGGTTGTTTTTTTCCCCCATCTCTTAAGGGTATCCTTGGCAGATCTGCCTTCTTAAAAACAGTTTTTACAAGGTATTTGTATCCCATAAAATTCACTCAAACTGTAGAATTCAATAAGTTTCAAAATAATACAAACTTGAACAATTAAGCAGCACAATCTAAGTTTAGAATGTTTGGGGTTTTTTTTTGCAGGAGGGTTGCCTGGGATTGAACCCAGGGGTGCTTAACCACTGAACCACACCCCCAATTCTTTTTATTATTTTTTATTTAGAGACAGGGTCTTGCCAAATTGCTTTGGGCCTCACTAAGTTGCTGAGGCTGGCCTCAAAGTTGCAATCCTTCTGCCTCAGCTTCCTGAGTCTCTGGGATTATAGTGTGCCTCTCACCATTCCTGGCTAAGTTTAGAATGTTTTGTGTTTTTTTTTTTAAATGCTCATGTGGTGGCACATGTTTATAGTCTCAGGGACTCAGGAGGCCAAGGCAGGAGGATCTCTTTTTGAGTCCAGTTGTTTCAGGTCTTGTCTCTTAAAAAAACAAAACAAAACAAAACAAAAGAAACCCCCTACCCTTTAGCAATCTCTTCCATCTCCTCCAGTCCCTGGCACCCTCTAAAAAAGTCCCTGTGTGTCCAATTTGCCTGTTTCAGATGACTCACGTACTCTGCCCATGCTTGGCTTCTTCTCTTAGGCTGATCGACGCTACCAGAGCCGGCTGCAGGACCTTAAAGATCGCCTGGAGCAGTCCGAGAGTACTAACCGCAGCATGCAGAACTATGTCCAGTTCCTAAAATCCTCATATGCCAACGTGTTTGGAGATAGTCCCTATACCTCCTATTTGACAAGCTCTCCCATCCGCTCCCGGTCTCCCCCTCCCTGAGGCCAGCTATCTAGGGCCTGGAGCCCTGCCTAGTGCCCTGGCAACTGAGGTATTGCCAAGCCATAGCTGGAAAGCCTGTTGGTTTTCCTCTCTCGCAGTGATGAAGTATGTTTAGGGTCGTGTCCTTAGCTACCAACTCCAGAAGAGCCCCTAAAACAGCACAGGAGGAAGTGGGAAGCTCTTGGTTTTCTCCTCCCTCAGTTGCCTTATGGGAATTTCTCCTTGACAGGCCTTACATTTACTACTGCACTGGGGTACCAGATTTTTACTCACTTTGACTTTGCCAAGATTCTTCTTTCCTAAGTGAACATTTGGATTGGACTTTTTCCTCCAGTCCCTGTCCAGCCCTTGTCTTTTTAGGAATCTCTGCCCTGGGTTTTCTCTGATCTGAACTAGCAGGAGCCGCTCCTAGGTTGTGAGCATCTTCACTTGCTTTTTTTCTTATGGGTATGGTAGGGTGCAGTGTTTCCCCATGCTTGAATTTCCTTGAACCACTTGCCTCCAAGTATTTCACAGTAGATCCTCATAGAGGCTCATTTCCATCTGTCCTTTTACAAGCATAATCCCAATCACATTGGGCTTTTTTTCTTTTTGTATCTCTGGAATGCATTTATTCTTGAAATATTTGTGTCATTTTATAGAAAGTTTTTATAATTATTTAAATTCCTTTGGATTATTTCCTGTACTACCCACTCCCACCCCCTTTAAAAAAAAAAAAAAAGAAAAACTAGTAAATACGGGAGAGAGAGTGAGTAAATGATTTCAAAGTACTTTGTGCATGAAGCACCAGGCTTTTCACTTCAGCCCAGCTTGGTTCTTTCTCCTTCATGTGCTTTCACTTGACAACGTGAGAGATGTCCAGAGGAATGAACTTTGTAAGGCATTGCTCAATGTTTTAGGCAGATCACTTTAGGAAGGGGATGGGATGTGCTTATAAAACATGACTTGGTTAAAAAGAATAAAATATGAATTGGTTTCTGAATTATAAGATCATGAACCATTTTTATTCACATTTTCCTGCATTTAAAAGAATAGCCAGGGTGTAACTCAGTGGTAGAGTGCTTGCCTACCATGTGTAAGGGCTTGGGTTGGATCCTCATCACCACAAAAACAAAAAACAAATTTTAAGAAATAAAGAACACTTTTTTTTTTCCAAATTTTTATGCTAGGATTGAATCCAGGGGTGCTTTACCACTGAGCCACTTCCCCAGCCCTTTTTACATTTATTTTTTAAATACTTTTTTAGTTGTAGGTGGACAAAATATCTTTATTTTTGGTATGTGCTATTGAGGATGAACCCAGTGCCTTCCATATGCTAGGTGAACACTCTACCACTGAGCCACAACTCCTGTCCCCTCCCTTTTTTTTAAAAAAATTTTGAGACTTAGGGCCTTGCTAAGTTGCTGAGGCTGGCCTTGAACTTGAAATCCTCCTACCTCAGCCTCCAAAGTTGCTTGGAATACCAGGTGTACACCACCATGCCTGGCAAGAACAAATTCTTCAAAGAGAACAAATTGACACTGTAGTAAACCCTAGCCTTTCTTCTAGCCGGTGATGGCCTTCTGGTCTTGGGTTTTGTCATTTCAGCCATTCTAACCCACATCCACAACTCTAGAGGTTTCTTTGTCCACAAAGACAATCCCCTCCACACCCAGACCCACAGCATATGGATTTCAAAGACCAGAAAACTCATCACCATTTATTGGTGAGTGGACATTTGTCCTTTCCAACTTTCAGTTGTTCAAAGGAAGTTCATTTAAAAAAAACTACAGCATCCATTGCCACAAAACTGAGCCTATTTTCTTACCCTTTATGTAAATGGATTTGAACTTATGAGTCCTTTCCAAGAAAGGACAGTCTGCAAACTTAAGCAAATGTGCACAAATATCTGTATAACTTCTCAATTTTGCCAAACTACTGAAAACATCCTCAGTGCAGTGTTAAAAATGTCCAGATGCTGCAAGAAATCAGGCCTGTGCTGAAGTTACTCAGCAAGGCAAACTTCTGCAGAAGGATGTGCTTCAGAACAGTGAACAGTCTGGCAAGCAAGCGTGTGTAGGCAGGTAGTCTGTCTGCTTTTATCCATATCGGCACTGCGCTTGCTCTGATAGAAGGAGTTCAGGGTTACCATCTATGTGATTGGCTCTGAGGAGGGCAAAGGGAAGGGCTACAGTTAAAATGGCTAGACTGGATACAGGTTGGGAATCTCAAACTAGCTCTGATTGAATCTTAATATCCCACTTTTACACTTAAGCCTAAATACTATGTTCTGAAAATAGACCACCAGACTTTCTATTTCTTAGGAGTGCAAAGCCAAGCTGTTTAACTGGTGAGGGAAGGGTCTTTTTTGAAGGGTACACTCCTGGAGGACTCTCCCAACAATTATTTTTTGTAAAATATTAGAAAAAGTCCAGGGAGTTTGTAAAAAAAAAAAAAAAAAAAAAACCAGAAAATAAAAATGGTTTACCAAGTGAGGTTGTGCATGTCTGAATTCCAATTACTCAGGAGGCTGAGGCAGGAGGATCACAAGTTGGAAGCCACCTAGACTAATTGGTGAGATTTCTGTCTCAAAAAAGTAAAAACGAATAGAGATGTAGCCACGTGGTAGAGTGCCTCTGGTCTCAATCTAGTTTCCAAAAACATAATTTTAGTGTTTTTTAGCATATTTACCAAGGTGTGCCACCATCACCATTATCTAATTCTGAGCCATCTTCACCACCCCAAGAAGAAACCCATGCCCATTAGCAGTCACTACCCTGTTCCCTGCACCTTTCCTGCCCCTGGCAACTACTAATAAAGTCTCTTCCATGGATTTGCCTATTATGGACATTTCGCATAAATGGAATCACGAGGCCTTTCCTGACTAGCTTCTTGGCAAAATGCTTTAAAGGTTTGTGTTGTTGTATCAGACCTTTTTTTTTTTCTTTAGAATAATTTCATTGCATGGATATACATATAACATTTATCCAGTCACTAACTGGATATTTGGGTTGCTTGCATTATGACTACGGCTGCTATGAACATTTATATAAAGTTTTCCTGTGGGTGTGTTCATTTCTCTGCTTTATACGCGGGAGAAATGTTAACTCTACTTAGCCATTTGAGGAACGACTCAAGTTTACATTCCCACGAGCAGTGTGAAAAGGTTCCAGTTTCTCCAAATCCTTGCTAAGGGCGCAGGATTTTCTGCAAAGGCTCACTTCGCTCTGCACAAGGACCCTCTGCAGCTTAACCTGCATTCGCGCCCGGAGGCGTGGCTTGGACCGTTAGGAACGGGGCTACGCTCCCTGCGCAGCGCTGCGTGCGCGCCCCGGAAGCGGAAGCAGGCGCCCTTTCCCGGCGGCTGATTCGAGGGCTTGTTTTGACACCAGAGGCGCCTCAGAAGGTGCCGCCGGACTGGCCATGCCGTCCGAGGGTCGCTGCTGGGAGACCCTGCAGGCACTGCGCAATTCCAGCAAAGGTCGTCTCTGCTACCATCGCGACTGGTTGCTGCGGGGCGAGGTGAGCGGCGGCCGCGAAGAGGAGTAGGCCCTGTCAACGCCGGCGACGGGGCCCTGCTCTTTCCCCGCCCTGGGACGCCCAGCGCTGGGAAACCCGTGCGTTCTAGCATCCTGCGTGCATTTCTTTACTGCTGTGTGAGCGTGTCCCTCCCTCCTATTCTAGATTCTCGAGGGGCTGCCTTACTTCAGAGGTACTCTTCCGTCTGAGGCTTCATCGCCATCCCAGCCGGAGTTAGGTACCTCCTCCTGTTGTCAAAGCAACCCTGGCTTCTCCGGCTCTGTTAATTTTCCCACATGCTGGGATCTCCGGGAGTAGCGGAGAGTGAATCACATGGTCACTGATTCACTGTTGCTGCCAGTGAAACGACCAAATGTTTAGATGTCATTAGGCGAATCTGTTAGTGGGGGCGGGCGTGGTCACTGAACCTAGTATTCGCAAAGTCCTGTACTAGAGGTGGGGGGAGGTGGAGACAGTTAAAGCCGACTCCTATTCACTGGTTGCAGATAACCTATCTACAGATGTCTTGGGCAGTTTCAAAGAATGTAGACCTTACATTGTAAGGTTGATTCCTAGTCTGGTATTTTCAAACCACCAGACTCAGGTTGTGCATTCTTAGCGGGAATGCCACAGAAATGACGCTATATTCTCAATAATGTCAGGTGAAGACACCCACAGATGTCAACCCACCTTAACACACTGATGATGCTCACCTTGATCCACCTGTTCATGTTGGTATCTGCTGAGTCTCTCCACCTAATTCCTTTTCACTTTCATAGTTGATTATTATTTTGCAGGGAGGTTTTCCAGAGATTTCCAATATGTCTTTTCCTCATTAAACCTTTTCTCCTCAACCTGAGAATTAATACATGTTTTCCGCCTGAATCAGTCACCTCTCTGATGTTGCCAAATGGTGTTTTTGTATCTTCCCTGCTCCCTCTGTTTTTTGGTTGGCATTTTATTGTAAAGAAGAGCTTTCTTTTCTCCTCTGATTATTTATTTCAATATGGACTCATGGGTTCCTGTTTTATTCAATGAGATATCTATTACTATCATTATTCATTTACTTATTTTGTTTTAAATGTCTCAGATTTGTCCAATGGAAGCCTCCCTCCCAAAATCCCTTGGGATTGAGCCCAGTTGAATTGAACTACAGGTTAGGCAAGTGCTCTAGAATTGAGACATAAGACCCAGGAGCCTCTTTGTCAACTCTTGGGTTCCTTTGATGTGTTTTCATTTCTTTTGGCACAATAAAGTGTCCCAGGTTTAAATTGTATTTTCCCTGTTCCTGGACTCAGCAGTTTCTCCAAAGAGCTTTACTTTTTTAAATTTTTATGGTGGTACTATAGATGGAACCCAGGATCTCACACATGCTAAGCAAGCATTCTACCACTGAGCTACATCCCTACCCCTTTTATTTTTTATTTATTTATTTTGAGGCAGAATCTTGCTAACTTGCCAATGCTGGCCTTGAATTTTTTTTTTTTTTTTTTTGGTGGTGCTGGGGATTGAACCCAGGGCCATGTGCATGTGAGGCAAGCACTCTACCAACTGAGCTATATCCCCAGCCCATACAAATTCTTTATGTATTAGAGAATAGTAGTCCTATATAAATTATCCTAGTTCATTTGTTGAAATTTTTCTTTATGGTGGTTTTTAAAAATATTTGCTCCTGTAATTTATTTTGGTATAAAGAATGAGTAAAAGGTATTATCTCCGTAATATGTTTTTAATATTGACCTTGTTATTATAGAGTATGTATCAGCGTGTTGGCTTTTTGCCCAGATTGTCCATCAGGGGTTGAATGCCTGTTTGTTGTACATGTGATGTGAACCTATTATCTAGATTAGTATTTCTCAACCACTTTACTTGGGATTGAACCCCGGGGGGCTATACCACTCCCAGTCCTTCTGATTTTGAGATAGGGTTTTGCAAAGTTGCTGAGTCTGGCCTCAAACTTGAGAGTCTCCTTCTCAGCCTCCTGAGTTTACAGATGTGTGCCACCATGCCCAGCTCAACAGTATTTTGTTTTATTTTAGTACCAGGAATTGAACTCAGGGGCACTTAACCACTGAACCAGATCCCCAGCCCTTTCTTTCTTTTTTATTAGTTGTAGATGGACACAATGCCTTTATTTTATTTATTTTTATGTGGTGCCAGGGATCGAACCCAGTGCCTCAAGCATGCTTAGTCAAGTGCTCTGCCACTGAGCCACAACCCCAGTCCATCCCCAGCCCTTTTTATGTTTTATTTTGAGATAGAGTCTTGCTAAGGGCCTTGCTAACTTGCTGAAGCTGGCTTTGAACTTGGGATCCTCCTGCCTCATCCCTCCCCCCCCACAGTCACTGGTGTTAGATGTGTGCCACCACACCTGGCTCAACCAGTATTTTTTAAAAAATATTTATTTTTTGTAGTTGGACACAATATATTTATTTATTTGTTTTTATGTGGTGCTGAGGATGGAACCAAGGGCCTTGCATGTGTGAGGCGAGCAATCTACCACTGAGCCATAACCCCAGCCCCTCAACCAGTATTTTAATGTGACTAATACTCCACTGTAATCATAATGTTTATGACAATTTACTTCAAAATTCCTCTCATGTTCTATTCTTTTCCAGTGTTTTAGATTAGTTTTTTTTAGGGCGGGGTATACTGGGGTTGAACTCAGGGGCACTCGACCACTGAGCCACATCCCCAGCCCTGTTTTGTATTTTATTAGAGACAGGGTCTTGCCGAGTTGCTTAATGCCTTACTTTTGCTGAGGCTGGTTTTGAACTTGCAATCCTGTCTCAGCCTCCTAAGCCTCTGGGATTACAGGTGTATTCCACTGTGCCTGGTTTAGATTAGTTTAATGGCAATATTCGCACAGTGTGCCTTTTCATGCAGTTAAAATTGTTATAGTCATATTTTCTTTAGAAGAACAGATGTTGGGGTCATTACCAAGGAACTATACTTTTTATCCCTGATTGTTAATGCAGTTACTTCGAATCTTTGGTATTTATTTATTTGGTCCCTAGTGTTCAGTAAGGCATGTAGTGGATTATGCTTGATCAGTGGACATGCAAGTTGTGTTTAACTTGGGCTTCTTCTTTCTAGGATGCTTTAGAAGAATGTGTGTCTCTTCCCAAGCTGTCCCCTTTTTCTGGATGGGTGGTAGATCATATCCTACCATACAAACAAGAGAACCCCGTTCCCTCATCAGAGACTTCACTTTCATCTGGATCTGCTTCTGCCCTAGACCAACCCTCAGTAGTCCCCAGATCTCCAGTTGGAAGCTCTGCCCTCTCACCAGCATTGCCTGAAACACCAAATGGAGCCCAGGTAAAATGTGATTAGTTGAAGACAGAACACATAGTAATGGCAAAGTTGGAGTATATAAGAACCACATGGCTCTTCTACATAGAAAGTTTATGGTTTTAGTTTGTATCTAGTTCTTCATTTTAAAAATATTAGTCTTTTAGGGCTGGGATTGTGGCTCAGTGGTAGAGCACTTGCCTACCATGTGTGAGGCACTAGGTTCGATTCTCAGCATCACATATAAACAAATATATAAATAAAGGTCCAACAATAACTAATAAAACATTTTAAAAAAATATTAGTCTTTTAAAATATTTATTTCTTTCCTTTTTTGTGGTGCTAGGGATTGAATCCATGGGCATCCTACCACTGAGCTACACCCCTAGCCCTTTATCTTTTATTTTGAGATAAGGTCTTGCTAAGTTGCCTAGGCTGACCTCAGACTTGGAATCATCCTGCCTCAGCCACCTGGGTAGCTAGATTACAGGCATGTACCACCATGCCAGGTTCTTTTAAAAATATTTCTAGCAGGCTGGGTGTGGTAGCACATACCTGTAATCCCAGCAGCTCAGGAGACTGAGGCAGAAGGATTACAGATTTAAAGCCAGCCTCATTAACTTAGTGAGGCCCTAAGAAACTTATAAAGCCCTGTCTTAAAAAAAAAAAAGAGGGGAGCTGTGGTTGTGGGCTCAGTGGCTAAATGCTCCTGGGTTCAATCCCCTTCTACCAAATATATGTATTTTTAGCAACTGAACATCATACACAAAAAAATCAACCTTCACCTAAACCTTTTATCTTATATAGATATTAACTCAAAATGATCACTGACTTAAAGGTAAAACTCTAAACTTTTTAGAAATAAAACTATAAAGTATAATTCATAAAAGGAAAATTGACAAATTGGACTTCATTAAAATGACAAATTTTGTTCTCTGAAAGACCATGTGAAGAGAGTACATACTGGAAGAAAACAGTTGCAAACTACCTGTCTGATGAAGTTTTTCTGTCTAGACTATATAAAGATCTCTTTAAATAAATAAAAAAATATAGGCAAGGGATATGACCAGACATTACCTAAGACAGTATATAGATGGCAAATATGCATGTGAAAATGTTTTTAACGTTATTAGCTACTAAGAAAATGTAAATTAAAACTACAATGAGATAATATTGCACATCTATAAGAACAGTTAAAATGAAAAATATTGAGGGGCTGGGATTGTGGCTCAGTGGTAGAGTGCTTGCCTAGCATGCATGAGGCACTGGGTTCGATCCTCAGCACCACATAAAAATAAAATAAAGATATTATGTCCACCTAAAACTAAAAAATAAATATTAAAAAAAAGAAAGAAAGAAAAATAGTGAGAGCACTGAATTGCTGGTGAGGACATAGAAAGTCTGGATCTCACATATATTTTGGGTGGAAATACAGAATGGTTCTATACCCCAAGAAAGAACCTTTTTTTTTTTTTTTTTTTGGTACTAGGGATTAAAATCGTGGCACTCAACCAGTGAGCCACATCCGCAGCCTATTTTGTATTTTATTTAGAGACAGAGTCTCACTAAGTTGCTTAGTGCCTCACTGTTGCTGAGGCTGGCTTTAAACTTGCGATCCTCCTTTCTCAGCCTCCCAAGCCGCTGGGATTACAGGTGTGTGCTACTACACCCAGCCAAGACTCGTGCTTTGAGGGCTTGTTCCTTAGTGCATCAATGTTCAGAGGTCGGGTTCCTAGGAAGTGACTTGATCATGTGGGCCCTGACCTCATCAGTAGATTAATCCCTTGATGGGTTCATAGTTGATGACTTTATTGGGAGATGGGGGAATTTGTAGGAGGTAGGGCCTAGTTGTAGGAAATTGGTCACTGGGAGCACATACATAAAGGTCATTTCTTGATCCTGGTCCCTTCTTCTCTTTTTCTCTTTGCTTTCTGGCCACTGTGAGGTGAGCGCCTTTGCCTCCATCACACCCTCTATGCCTCACCATAGACCTGAAAACAATGCAACCAGGTGACTATGGGCAGAAACCTCTGAGCCAAAATAAAGTGCTGACTTACAGGGGCTGGGGATATAGCTCAGTTGTGTAGAGTTCAATCCCCAGTACCCAAAAAAAGTTAATATACTATATAATTTCTTTTGTTTAACATTCTTGCATTCTTCTTTTTCACAGTACTGTGAATTAAACCAGGGCTTGGTGGCACACCCCTGTAATCCTAGCCATTCTGGAGGTGGAAGCAGGAGGATCACAATTTGAGGCCAGCCTCAGAAACTTAGTGATATCCTATCTCAAAATAAAAAGAACCAGGAATGGAGCTCAGTGGTAAAGCACCCTTGGGTTTAATCCCCAGTACCGAATGAAACAAATTTGTAATTCTTTTGCCTCAGCCTCCAAGTAGCTGGGATCATAGGCAGGTGCCACCACACCCAACCTTGTTTAATATTCTTTGTGTGTGTGTGTGTGTGTGGTACTGGGGATTGAGCCCAAGGATTACTGTACCATTTAGCTACATCCCTAGCCATTTTTATTTTTTATTTTGAGTCAGAGTCTAGCTAAATTGCCAAGGCTGGCCTTGAGCTTGTGATACCCTTGCCTCAGATTACAGGTATGTGCCACCCAGCCCGGTTTATTTAACATTCTCTAACCAACAAAAGTATCAGCTTGGAGAACAGAATAGGGTTTAGGGATGGAGGAGGAAATGACATGGCTACAAATGTAAGTGTGGTATGAAGTAGCTTTTTGGTGAGGGGAGAGAGTTCTGTATTTTTCTTTTTTTCAATGCTAGGGATTAACCCCAGGGCCTTGTGTATACTAGGCAAATATTTATTGCTGAACTACACTCCTAGCCCCTGTATCTTGAGTGTGGAAGTGTTTACACGAATCAACACGTGAGAGATTGCATAAAAACTGTACACAAGTACAATGAGTGCCTGTGAAACTGATAGAATCTGAATAAGCTTGGTGGATTGTACCACTGCCAATCTCTTACTCCTTTTAATGTTTTATTGTATTTATGAAAGATGGTGCTATTGGGGGAAACTGGATCAAAAGTACATGGGACCTTCCTGTACATAGCTCTTCAGCTTTCTGTGGTTTATATCATTTAGGAATTTTTGGTGTTGAAAAGAAACCCAGTTTAACCAGTTAAAGTAAAACAAAGGATGGAGAGGAAATAATTAGTTCAGGAAGTCCAGGAGAACATCTGGAATTAGATCTAGATGATTACCATTGTTCTTTCTCTGCTTATTATTATTTTTTGAATCAATGACCCATAAACAGGGTTTTGCCTTTCCGTCTTTCCTTTTTGTCTCATTCTTCTTGGTTTTGTTTTTCAGATAGACACTGTCTGGCATATTGGCTAATGGGAACCCCAGACTTACATCTTAGGTTAGCGTTCCTGACAGAGAGCCTTCCTGGTTGGCTCCATCAGAAAAGGTCAAAGATAGGCTCTGACTGGGTGTGATGGAGTATACCTATAATCCCAGTGGTTTAGGAGTCTTGAGCCAGGAGGATTGCAAGTTCAAAGCCAGCTTTAGCAACTTAGAGAGACCCTAAGCAACTCTGCAAGATCCTGTCTCTAAACAAAATACAAGAAAAGGGAGAGGGATGTGGCTTAGTGGTTAAACACTCCTGGGTTTGATCCCTGGTACCAAAAAAAAAAAAAAAAAAGATAGGCTCTGGCCTAGCTTGGGTCATATACCCTATTCTCAGATGGATATACAATACAGGAGGAGAGAGCATGTTGATTGTCAGTCTTGTCAGGTGCCTTCTCCTGAGGCACCTTAAAGTTTGGAGGAGTAGCTGGGGTTGCTCCATCCAAACCACCCCAGGACAAATGGATACTTATCAGAAGAAAGGGGGAAGTTTTGCTGAACACACAAGCTAGTAGGCTAAATCAAAATAAAACAAAAATCTACCCAAAGCAACAAACATCAGTTTATTTTATTTTATTTTTTAAAATTTTCTGTATAATTTTATTTTTTTTAATTTATTTATTTTTTAAATTTTTATTGTTGGTTGTTCAAAACATTACATAGTTCTTGATATATCATATTTCACACTTTGATTCAAGTGGGTTATGAACTCCCATTTTTACAAACATCAGTTTATTAAAACAAAAACAAAAAACAGAACAATGTCAATGTTATGAAAAGCATACTGTTTCTAATCTAAATTGTGTTTTTATTGTTATAAATTTTATAAATTTGGATGTGATCTGTAGACCTAGAAGAGATAACGCCAACTTTACAAGGTTAAAAACTGAGTTCTTTTTCCCCTTCTTCCTGTGTAGAGCAAACAGGAGTCTCAACATACAGAATCTATGGCACTTCAGTCCTCTCGTGGAATTAGAGTGGAAGGCTGCATCCGAATGTATGAACTGGTCCACAGAATGAAAGGAACAGTAAGTGAACCCATGAAGTAAGGCATGCCTGATCCACTTACTAGAGAGGTGCATTCAACTTCATTCTCCAGGGTTTAGAAATGCCCACTGGACAGCAACTCAAGAGGCTAAGGCAGGAGGATCACAAGTTTGAGGCCAGCTTCAGCAACTTAATGAGACTCTATCTCAAAATAAAAACAAACTAAATAAAAAAGGCTGGAGATGTGGCTCAGTGGTAGAGCACCCCAGGTTTGATACACCAGTACTGGGGGAGATAAAGGAATGTCCACTGTATGCTCATCATGGTGTCCTACACACAGAAGCTTATTTGGGGAGGTAGTATAATGTAGAGGTTAAGAGACCACTAGGGGCTGTCTCAGTGGTAGAGCGCTTGCTTAGCACATATGAGGCACTGGGTTCAATCCTCAGCACCACATAAAAATAAATAAATAAAGATATTGTGTCCATCTACAGCATACACACACACACACACACACACACACACTGGTTTCACTGGCTTTTGTATTTTACATGTAACTTTGGGGAAAATATGAAGGTGTTTCCTGGCCTCTGTTTACTTTTCTCTAATTTGGAAATGGTCCAGGGTTGTCAGGTATGACTAAACTATGAAAGTGGGATCTAACAGCCTCTGAAGAAAGAATGGCACGATTTTAATTGATTTATTTGACTTTTGGAAACACTTATTCTATTGTATAGGATGAAATAATGCTCAATTCTATAATTGAAAATAAAGCTAATTAAGGTTTGTTTTTTTTGGTTTTGTTTGGTGTTGGAGATTGAAGCCAGGGCTTCACATGCTAGGCAGGTGCTTTGCTATTGTGCTGCATCCTCATCCCTTTTTATCTTATTTTGAGATAGGGTCAGTGCTGGGAATGTATAGATCAATTTTCTTGAGTGTACAAGGCCCTGGGTCCCAACTCCATCCTGGATGGCAAAAATCAAAATCGAGAGAGAGTCTTGCAGTTGCCAGGCTGCCTTAGCCTCCTGAGTAGCTGTAGGTGTGTGCCACAATTACCCAGCTCCTCCCCTTTCTCTTTCCCTTCTTTTCCCCCTCCTATCCTTCCATTGTTTGGAGGTTGAGCCTTCTTGCTTGCTGTCCATCTGTCTGTCTGTCTCTCTCTCTCTTCCCCCTTCCTTTCTTCTACCCTTTCCTCCTTTCTTTCTCTGCAGTGCTAGGGATCAAGCCCTTCCTTCCCTTTTTCCTTTCTTCCTTCTCCCTTTTTCTTCCTATTTCCCTCCTTCAATTCCTTTTTCCTTTTCCTTTTCTTTCAGAGAAGAATTCTCCATTTCTTGCCTGAAGTATACGTCACTATGTAATATCCCAAACCTGGTGGCTTGAAACAGCTGGCATTTGTTACTGTTGTGTGTCTGTGGGTCGAGTAGGCTCGGCTAGGAGATTCTCATTCGGAGTTTGTTGTGGTTGCAGCGGCTGAGGCTAGAGTCATCTCAGAGCTGTACCTGTCTGGCAGTTGAAGTTTGAACAGCTGTCCTGTCCACATGACCTGGGCTTCCTCATGGAAAGGTGGCCATGATTCAAGAGCAGGCATCCTACAAAACAGGCAGAGCTGTATGGCCCTTCAGACATTGACTGAGAAGTTCTCATTTTGGGGGGCATGTCTCCTTCACCAGTTGTAGTGAAGTCCTATTCATCTTGAAGTGGAGAGGGTGGGAGGAAGGAGTGTCAAAAAATCTGCAAGTTGGGTGTAGCTCAGTGGTAGAGTAGTTGCCTAGAGTTCCAGCCTCAGCCCCAGCTCCATCACCAAAAAAAAGAATTTTCAGATTTTTTTAATTTTATTTTTTTTGGTACCAGGGATTGAACTCAGGGACACTCGACCACTGAGCCACATCTCCAGCCCTATTTTGTGTTTTATTTAGAGACAGGGTCTCACTAAGCACTGAGTTGCTTAGTGCCTCACTTTTGCTGAGGCTGGCATTGAACTCTAGATCCTCCTGCCTCAGTCTCCTGAGCCACTGGGATTACAGGCATGCACCACTGCACCTAGCCTAACATTTCCTTTGCGACTACTAAAATGAAAGCTGGGAAGAAGACACAACAGAGTCTATGTGAGAGAGATCATTAGCAGGGAAATACTTTTTATGTTCTTCTGGAAGACAGAATGTCAGTAGAGGAATGGTAAATGATAAAGCAAAGATAGACAAATCCCAGGATACATACACACAGACACACACAAATGCACATAAATAGACTCTGCCTTTGGAAAGCAAAGAGGCTTCAGACTGGAAATAGCAGGTTTGAGATGATGTGGGGTTTGAAGGGCTGATAATGGGGATGAGCTGAATGTGTGTAGACAAAAGGCATTAATTCTTGCCCTGACCCCCAGTCAATAGACCAAAACAGCCAAGAGCCACACACATGTACTATAATGGTTTTAAAATATATAAAAATTTGCCAGGCATGTGCTACACTTAACCTGTAATCCCAGCAGTTCCAGAGGCTGAGGCGGGAAGATTGAGAGTTCAAAGCCAGCCTCAGCAATTTAGTGAGGCCCTAAGCAACTCAGTGAAACCCTGTCTTTAAATAAAATACAAAATAGGGCTGAGGATGTGGCTCAGAGGTCAGGTGCCCCTGAGTTCAATCCCCAGTACCAAAAATCAAAACAAAACATGAGAAGCCAGGCATGGTGGTACATGCCTATAATCCCGGCATTTTGGGAGGCTGAGACAGGAGGATCATGAGTTCAAAGGCAGCTTCAGCAATTTATCAAGGTTCTGAGGAACTCGGTGAGACCCTGCCTCAAAATAAAACATTTAAAAAAAAAAGGGGGGGGGGCTTGTAGGGGTGGGGGGTGGGGTTGTAGCTCAGTGGTAGAACGCTTGCCTAGCACGTATGAGACACTGGGTTTGATCCTCAGCACCACATAAAAATAAATAAAGATATTGTATCTATCTACAACTAAAAAAAAAAAAATTTAAAAAGGACTGCGGATGTGACCCAGTGGTTAAGTACCCCTTGATTCAATCCCTGGTACAAAAAAAAAAAAAAAGAAAACACACACACACACACACACAAAAAAAAAAAAAACATATGAGAGAGAGTATTTTCAATAGGTAGTAAATGAAATATCTGATACCCTTAGGTGTTTTTTTCCTTAGGTATGAAGGAAAGGACTCCTCAGTGGGGGTGGGAGGATAATTTAGGCAGAGATGAGGAAGGGAGTAAGATAAGAATGAGCATCGCATGTTTGTAGACTTAGAGTAGAATAAGGATTTCGTATCATGAAAATTTATGAATGGAAATTTTTTTCTTTCTATTAAAGATTACTTTAGTTTCTGTAATCAAATCCATGTAGATAAGACCTTACATATTTGATACAGTGGGTTACCCATGTATAAATTGAAAAAAAATTAAGGTTACTATTTCTGGACATAAATGACTGTTAATTTCTGTACAATGCTTACTCAAATTGAAAACTGGGAGACTTTTTCCAAAGTTGGCAGCACAGCCAGTGTTTTCAAAATTTTGAATTATTTGTGTATGTTGTGTGTTTATATGTTATTTTATATATATATATATTTATATGTATATGTATTTATATAAAAAGACCAATAATAGCAGTATGTATGCATCAGTAGCAGCCTCAGCTTTTCCAGATTTTTTTAGTCATCTGAACAAAATTGTAGAAACATCTAGCACACTCCATTAAAAGGGGTGGGGGATTGGTAAAAAAGAAGCAAAACCTGAGAAAAAATTCTGTAACTGTTGTAATACTTGGGACCATTTTTTTATTAGCTTCTTAATTATCATATGAAAAGAAAGATTTCTAGAATAACGACATTAAAAGCAGCTCTGATAAAGCACAGTCACTAATGCATATGATAAACTAGATACAAGAGGTTTTACATTCAGAGGTGTGATATAGTTCTGTCCCACGTCTTTCACATTGGAGGAAACAATTAAAAAGGCATTTATGAGACTGGATTCCACTTTAGGATGGAAATTTTGAAGTGCATGGTTGTTTGATATTATGTTGACCAAAACCATAGGGGACAAACTGGAGGGGGCTTTCCAAAACTGCTTAGTTTAATGGTCAGTCCAAAGGAAAGGGGCTCCTGTAAAGGTCCTGTGAACTGAGCAGATGATTCCATGCCCTGGAGAGTCTCTGAGGAGAGGGTAGCTCAGGGGCAAAGGAGCAAGGTGGTAATGACATTCTGAGGGCAGATGTTGATCCTCTTCAGGAAGGCTTAAGGCAGTGGCAGGAGGAGCAGGAGAGGAAAGTACGAGCCCTCTCAGAGATGGCGTCTGAACAGCTGAAGCGGTTTGATGAGCTGAAGGAACTGAAGCAGCATAAAGAATTTCAGGATTTAAGGGAAGTGATAGAGAAGAGGTGAGTCTCCCTGAATTACAACTGAGATGTTCATGTATTCAACCAAAACTCTTTCCCTAGAGGAATTCTAAGGGGAAAGAGTTGAACTTCTGAGTCCTTAAATATCAAAATAAAATAAGTGGAGAAGAATATAACCTGGAAAATGACCAACCTTGGGTTTGGGGAGAGGGTGAACCATCTTGAGAAGCATCCCTGACTATTCTTCCTGCAATTTCATTTAGTACCAGGGAAGCCCTAGGCCACCAGGAGAAGCTGAAAGCTGAGCATCGTCACAGAGCCAAGGTCAGTGCCTGGGAGATTCAGGAAAGGTATGTTGCTATCTGTCTATAACCTGTCTGAAGGGTCAAGTTCTGTCAATCATCCTGGAAGACATGCCCATATCATGCCTCTGCACTACTGGCTTCAGGAAGTCATTTTCCTGCTCATCTGTAGGCATATAAAGCACACCTAGTACTCTAGAAGTGTGGAAAGAGAAAGGCCAGGAGCCCTTCAGAAAGAGTGACACAATGACCCTTTCTATAGATTCTCAACCTGAAACTGCGAGAGGCAGAGCAGCAGCGCTTGAAGCAAGCAGAGCAGGAACGACTGCGGAGAGAGGAAGGCCAGGTTCGCCTGCGGAGCCTCTATACCATGCAGGAGGAGGTACTGCAGCTCAACCAGCAGCTGGACACCTCCGACCAGCACAAGGACCGGCTGAAGGTGGACCTGGCTGCCTTCCGGACCCGAGGCAACCAGCTGTGCAGTCTCATCTCTGGGATCATTCGTACCACTTCAGAGGTAAGAAGCCTTAGAGTGACTGTTTTTCTATCTTTGAAATGGAGTACCTTATCTGGGTATGGTGGCACACACCTGTAATCCCAGCTGCTAGGAAGGCAGTGGCAAGAGAACCAAGTTTGAGGCCAGCCTAGGCAACTAAGCATGACCCTTTCTTAAAAAGCAGCACCAGCCAGCCTTGTGTGGTGGTGCGCATCTGTAATCCCAGTGGCTTGGGAGGCTGAGACAGGCGGATTGCAAGTTCAAAGCCAGTTCAGCAAAAGTGAGGTGCTAAGCAAGTCAGTGAGACCCTGTCTCTAAATAAAATACAAAAGAGGGCTGGGGATGTGGCTCAGGGGTTGAGTGCCCCTGGGTTCAATCCCTGGTATCAAAAAAAGAAGCAGCGCCAGGTGCGAGGGTGCATGCCTGTAATCCCAGC
Organism: Marmota monax; assembly: GCF_021218885.2. Classification (NCBI taxonomy): domain Eukaryota; kingdom Metazoa; phylum Chordata; class Mammalia; order Rodentia; family Sciuridae; genus Marmota; species Marmota monax. The sequence goes on from NW_026692912.1 coordinate 20,996,930, forward strand.
AACTCCAGAGGCTGAGGCAAGAGGATCGCAAATTCAAAGACAACCTTAGCAACTTAGTGAGGCCCTAAACAAACCCAGTGAGACCCTGACTCAAAATGAAAAAGCAGGCTGGGGATGTGGCTCAGTGGTTAAGTGCCCCTGGGTATAATCCATGGTTCAAAAGAGAAGGATTTAGCCAGGTGCAGTGGCCCACACCTATAATCCCAGCAGCTCAGGAGGCTGAGACAGGAGGATCATGAGTTCAAAGCCAGCCTCAGCAAGGTGAGGCACTAAATAACTTAGTGAGACCCTGTCTCTAATAAAATATAAAAATGGGCTGGGGATGTGGCTCAGTGGTTGAGTGCCCCTGAGTTCAATCCTTGGTATCGTCCCACCCTGCTGCCCCCGCCAAAAAAAGGATGTGGCTTAGTGGTAAAGTGCTTGCCTAGCATGCTGGGTTCCATCCTTGAGGCCACAAAAAATAAAACAAAGATGAATAAAAAAATCAATTAGGGCTGGGGTTCTAGCTCAGTGGTGGAGCACTTGTGTAGCATGCCTAAGGCCCTGAGCTTGAACACCAGCAGTGCAAAAAAAAAATTAGTTTATATGAGTTCTAAGTGTTCAAGCATTTATTTATATTGAAGCAGAAGTTTTATAGTTTATTACTTTTGAATTCTCTTCATGAGTTTTGTTTACCTTTCATTTTGTAAAATTACAAACCAATACAGGAGTAGAAAGGATAGCATAATGAATCTTTACACATCCATTCTGTAGCTCAACAGAGGTCGGTGCATGGCAACCACACTTTATCTATACCTCCAAAGTTTAAAAAGACTGCTTTTAGCAAAATACTGATGTCACATGTAAAAATTTAGTAATTTAATATGATCAAATATCTAGTCAGTGTTCAGATTTCTCTGACTGGCTGTATGTAGTGATGCTTACCTGTAATATAAACCTCTCAGGAGTCTAAGGCTTAGCAAGAACCTGTTGAAAATAAAAGGGCTGGGGATATAGCTCAGTGGTGGAGTTATAGATTCAATCCCCAGTACTGGAGGGGGCCCTCGTGGAGGGGGAGGGTATAGAAACATAATTGTTCAATAATTAGAAAAGTAAGTTCAAAATCACCTTTAAAACATGTGTTGCAAATTAAAACTAACATTGTAAACTAGCATATTGGTTTTTTGTTTGTTTGTTTTTTTGGTCAATGGACCTTTATTTTATTTATATGCAGTGCTGAGATTCCAACCCAGTGCCTAACACATGCTAGGCAAGCATTCTATCACTGAGCTGTGACCCCAGCCCTATAATCACATAGTTTTAAAAAATTACTAAAAATTACTATTTCTGGGTGCAGTGGCGCACACCTGTAATTCCAGCAGCTGGCAGGTGGGGAGGTAAGGGGGAAGCATTGTGAATTCAAAGCCAGCCTCAGCAATTTAGCGAGGCCCTAAGTAACTAAGTAATTCAAAAAACAAACCTTTTGGGCTGAGGTTGTGGCTCAGCAGTAGAGCGCTCGCCTTGCACATGCGGGACCCTGAGTTTGATCCTCCGCACCACATAAAAAAATAAATAAGTGAAATAAAGGTATTGTGTCCAACTACAACTAAAAAATAAATTAAAACAAACAAACAAACAAAACCTTTTTTTGTTTCTGAATAAAAAAGGGCTGGGGACGTGGCTCAATGGTTGAGTGACCCTGAGTTAAATCCCTGGTACCAAAAAAAAAGCCAACTTTATTCTTGGATACTATGGATGGGATTGGGATGGTCAGTCTAAAGAAACTAAGGAGCCAGTTAGTATCAGAGTGTTGGGTATTCCACTGGCCCAATAATTCCACTTCTATAGATGTATTGACTTGTATGAGGTATGATTTAGCTCCACAAGTTTTCCTAGGGAATGAGCTCCAAATGCTGTCTGTTCCACTCTACCAGAGTGGCTATCCCACAGCAGAGAACCAAGCTGAAGCCGAGAGAGCCCTGCAGGAAATGCGGGACCTCCTCAGGAACTTGGGGCAGGAGATCACCAGAGCCTGTGAAGACAAGAAGAGGCAGGATGAGGAGGAGGCCCAGGCCAAGCTGCAAGCCTCACAGATACAGCAGGGGCCAGGGCCCCACACACAGTCCCCAGTCCCCAACCAGGGCCCAGGAGGGACACGGAATGAAGGTGGGTCTTGGTGTAAATACAGTCTTGTAACTCAGCCTGAGTTTCAGAACTTGGTGAAAAGAAGCAAGGGTGTATGGCCAGAGGTTGGGAAAATTTAACCAAAACTTACATATAACATATTTAGTTTCGTTTGATGTGGAGCCTGATTTCATATCATAGCACTTTGCATGAAGATTTGAAGTCTGGGGGCTGGGGATGTGGCTCAAGCGGTAGCGCACTCGCCTGGCATGCGTGCAGCCTGGGTTCGATCCTCAGCACCACATACAAACAAAGATGTTGTGTCTGCCAATAACTAAAAAATAAATATTAAAAAAATTCTCTCTCTTTCTCTCTCTTAAAAAAAAAAAAAAGATTTGAAGTCTGTGTAATTCTGGCAAATATATTATTCCAAGTATTGCTATTACTGAGTATTTTAAGTAAATATATACAGATATATGTCCACTTAATATGTACAAAGCTTAGTATAGTATAGTGTTTGAGAGTATGGGCTCTGGATGGAGCCCAATCAATGGATCTAATTGTACTTACTAGCAGTGTGACCTTGGCCAATCACTTAACCTTTCCATTGCCTGTTTCTTTTTCCACAAAATGGAGAAAATAAGGGCTGGGGAGATAGCTCAGTGGTAAAGCACCTGCCTAGCATGCAAGAGGCCCTAAGTTCAATACCTGTCACCACATAAAAAAATAAAAATAAACAACAATAATAAAATGATATCTTTAAAAAATTGAGATAATAATAATAATAGTATCTACATCATAGTGTTATTGTAGCTATTAAAGCAATTAATATGGGCTGGAGATATAGCTCAATTGGTAGAGTGCTTGCCTCACATGCACAGCCCTGGGTTTAATCCCCAGCACCAAAAAAAAAGCAGTTAATATGTCAGAAAGTGGTTAGCACAGTTCATGGCTCATGTAACATGTTCAGTAACTACCAGCCACTGTGAAATCTTGTCTTATTCCTTAGACCTCCAGATGAAGGTCCAGGACAGCACGATGCAGTGGTACCAGCAGCTGCAGGATGCTTCTGCCCAGTGTGTGTTGGCCTTTGAAGGTCTGACCAGCAGCAAGGATAGTCAGGTAGGGGAGGTGTAGATGGCCTGATGGTGCTCCCCATAGCCTCCTGTCACAGAGGAATATAGCTGTTGTGTCACATCCCCTAATCCTGAGGGTAGCTACTCAGTTCTTCAAAACGTTCTCATTACTCACTATTCTTTTCTGGCAGGCCAAAAAGATAAAGATGGACTTGCAGAAGGCTGCCACCATCCCTGTGAGCCAAATCTCCACCATTGCGGGTGAGTCAGAGGATTGAAAGCATGGCCCTTTGCCTCATTGTCTTGTTTTCTGTTTCCAAATCTACTTAGCTGTAAGGTTTCTATGTAAAGAATATGTTCAGGCTCAGAAATATGACTTAATGCTAGAACACTGGGCTAGCCTTATGTGAGACCCTGAGTTTTATCTCTAGCACCACATACACACATAAAAGGGTATGTCCAAACAAATGTTGGCAGTTGCATTGAGTACATGTAAATGGTATGAATCCCATTTTTCTTTCCTTTTTCCTCTCCAATGCATAGAAAGAAGTTATAAGGTAATCATGTATTTTTTTGTACTGCGAATTGAACCTAGACATACTCTATCACTGAGCTACATCCCAGTTCTTTCTCTCTTTTTTTTTTTTTTTGTGGGTTCAGGGGGTACCAGGGATTGAACTCAGAGGCACTCAACCACTGAGCCACAATCCCCAGTCTTGTTTTGTATTTTATTTAGAACAGGGTCTCACTGAGTTGCTTGGTGCCTTGCTTTTGCTGAGGCTGGCTTTGACCTTGTGATCCTCCTGCCTTAGCCTCTCGAGCCACTGGAATTACAGGCATGCACCACCTTACCCGGCCTCTATTTCTTTTCTTGAGATAGGGTCTCACTAAGTTCCTGAGGGTCTCACTATCTCATTAGGTTGCCCAGGCTGGCCTCTGGATCTTCCTACCTCAGTCTGTGTAGTGCCTGGGATTACAGGTGTATGCCACTGTGCTCAGCTTGGCTTGTTTTTACTAAGCTATGTATCAATAGGAAATTGTTTAGAATGGCTTTTAACTTTAAAGTTGAAAGTTACTGTTGCAGACATCATGAAAGGAACCTATGACTTGTAGTCTTTGCTTTTAAGTCTTACATTAGCTTTTGCAAACCTCAAGCTTGCCAGGCTAATACTTTAAGACATATTTCTTTTTTCTTCATAGACTGAGATGTAGAAAGTAAAGGGGCTAGGAATGTAGCTCAGTTGTAGTGTCTGCCTAGCATGTGTAATACCCTGCTTCCCATCCCCAGTATGGCAAAAAAAAAAAAAAGTCAGAAACTGAGAGGGCGATACCTTTCTTCTTCTTGTTCTTCTTGTTCTCCTTCTCCTTCTTTTTTTTTTTTTTTCACCAGGGATTGAACCTAGGGATGCTCTGAGCCACATGAGCCACATCCTCCAGCCCTTTTTTATATTTTGTTTAGAGACAAGGTCTCACTAAGTTGTTGAGGCTGGCTTTGAACTCACAATCCTCCTGCCTCAGCCTCCTGAGCTGTCGGGATTATAGGCGTGCACCACCGCACCCGGCTCAACACCCTTCTTTTTTTTTTTTTGACGGAGAGAGAGAGAGAGAATCTTTTTTGTAGATGGACACAACACAATGCCTTTATTTTTATGTGGTGCTGAGAATCGAACCCAGGTCCCGCCCGTGCTAGGCGAATGCTCTACTGCTGAACCACAATCCCAGCCCCACACCCTTCTTTTTTTAAAAAAATATTTATTTTTTAGTTATAGGTAGACACAGTATCTTTATTTTATTTTTACGTGGTGCTGAGGATCAAACCCAGTGCCTCATGCATGCTATGCGAGCACTCTACCTCTGAGCCACTTCCCCAGCCCTCAACACCCTTCTTTTTTTTTTTTTTTTTTTTTTAAAGATATAGTAATCATTTTGTTTAATTTTTTTTTTTAGTTTTCGGCAGACACAACATCTTTGTTTGTATGTGGTGCTGAGGATCGAACCGGGGCCGCACGCATGCCAGGCGAACGCGCTACCACTTGAGCCACATCCCCAGCCCCCCTCAACACCCTTCTTAAGAACAGAGATTATTTTATTTTTCCACAGCTATAGACAAGGACACCTATAAATGAGACTGTGTCATCCCTGGGCAGAGGAGTATGCACAGGTAGAAAGTTGCTCTCACTTGTATTGGGCCCCAGTGCCCCATTAACTTGTCACCTAAAATATAGGATTTCCTGCCCTTGAAAGCCATATGGCAAAACTCATGTAACATGTTGTTGCCTGAAATTCTTTCTGGAACAATGCAAAGTATAAATAAACACATATCACTTGGTAGAATTTAAAGTGCTCTTTCCCTTGATAGAAACAGCAAGTGGGGAGAGGTGTCTGGACAACCACCCCACACCTTCACTGCTCTCCTCAACTTCTCTTGGTTCTTACCCCTCGGTGCATATAACCACACCTCGTCCGACAGCAGGAAAGTGGAAACAGCAGTGTGTGCTCCTGGGGGGTCTGCCCCTTCTGCCTCTCGCAGCCCTGACCTCCTAGTTGCCTATTTCAGGCTGAGGCTACCTTCCTGTCTTAGCTTACCTTTCTGCCTTTGCCCTTGTTCCCATCCCCTGCCTTTCTTTCCTGTTTTCTGCAATTACTCCCTTTTACAGGCTGCTTTTCCTCAGCTTTCAAATATGTGTGAGTCTCACATTATAAGTTTCCCTTGATCCTCTGCTTTCTAATTTTTTTTGTCTTTATCATGTTTCCATGTGACACTGTTGATTATTCTCTTCTCTAAAAATTTCAACTCTCCTTCAGCCTGCATGACGACATTTCTTTCCAGGTTCTGCTTCTCTCTCCCTCTTAATCCTTTGTGGGGTCCCAGTCTCCTGTCCCCACCTAATTGTAGGTGTTTCCTAGAGATCTGCTCATATCTCTGTTCTTTTCCTCCTATGTCCCCCCTCTTGCCCAAGACTCTTTCTCAAGTCTGTCCTGGTTTGTTTCTTTCCTCTGAGCTTCAGATTCTCTAGCTTAGCCTCCTGAAGGCCATCTCTGGTGGATTTCTCTTAGCTACCACCAGCTTAGTGTGGTCAGATCTGAATGTGACATCTTGCTTATGCCTCTTTCTTCCTATTTCCTGAGTAATCAGTCACCCTGTTATCAGTTGCTATGGCCGAAGCCAAGAGTCATCTTCCTGACTACTTCCTGTTTCTTTCCCTACATCTAATTAGTTTCTGGTTTTGCTCTTTTCCGTTTTTTACATATGGCTTAATTTCTGTTTCTCTATCACTAACTTTCAGTCCTTGAGAATTTCCAGGGTAGCCAGACATAAGGCATACTCTAGAATTCATTTTCAATGAGTATTGAATTAGGGGAAATTAAAAAAAAAAAAAAAAAAAAGGGCTGGGGATGTGGCTCAAGCGGTAGCACGCTCGCCTGGCATGCGTGTGGCCTGGGTTCGATCCTCAGCACCACATACAAACAAAGATGTTGTGTCCACTGAAAACTAAAAAAATAAAATAAATATTTAAAAAAAAAAACAAAAAAAAAAAAACCTCCTTTCTATCTCTGAAAAAAAGGCAAATATCCATGAGTCTTTAGATTTGGAGGAAAATTTAAATGAGGATGTGGTTGCTCATGGATCTGGGAGGCCATGTCAGGCATATGGAAAGGCTGGGAGAGAGGGGTGGGTGGGGGACTCAGCCAGTGGGGATTTTTGAAACTGCCCTTAACGTAGCAATAGACTATGACGTAGCCGAGTGTGACCTAGGGAAATTTGTATGGAAATATATATTTTTAACATTTCAGTAAGGTTTGGGTCACTATTTCTGTTTTTTGGGGATTATTCATTTTAGGGTTTCTGTGGTGTTTCATTATTTGATTCTTGCTTCCCTCCTGAATCATTTTTTTGAATAGGATTTTTCTGAGACTTGTTACATTTTTGAAGTGATTAGAAACTTTGTTGGGGGGCTGGGGATGTGGCTCAAGCGGTAGCGCGCTCGCCTGGCATGCGTGCGGCCCGGGTTTGATCCTCTGCACCACATACAAACAAAGATGTTGTGTCCGCCGGAAACTAAGAAATAAATATTAAAATTCTAAAAAAAAAATAGAAACTTTGTTGGGTATTCTCAACTGGAGGTGATATATTAATTAAAACTTTTTTTTTAATCAGGAATTGAACCCAGGGGCTCACTACTGAGCCACATCCCCAGTCCTTTATATTTTTTATTTAGAGACAGGTTCTCACTAAGTTGCTTAGGATCTTGCTAAGTTGCTAAAGCTGGGTTTGAATTTGTAATCCACCTGCCTCAGCTTCCCAAGCCACTGGAATTACAGATGTGTGCCACTGCACCTGGAAAAATTTGATTGTAAATAATGGAAACAAATTCAGATCTGCTTAAGAAAAAAGAATAGTGTTTATCCTAAAAATCAAGGGATATTTCCAATAGCAGGAATGGAGTAGGGTCTTAGGAGCTAGAAACTTTAGTTCTCTGTTCCTCTCTTGTCTCACATTCTTATTTTATGGATTCCTGGTCTTTGGTTCACGGGCAGGTGTCAGACCCCACTACTTCCAGAGTGCATGTGTTGCAGGTCAGCACTCTAAGGAATTGACTCTCGTTGCTCAGTTTACTCAGCCTGACTGCCTAGTACCTACTTGTAGGGCTGGGCACTCAGGGTCTTCTTTCAAACATAACGATTAGGAACTGTCAGCTTTTCTTTACTATGACAAATAACTGAGATAATCAGCTTATAGAGAATAGATTTGTTTTCTCTCACATTTTTAGAGATTTCAGTCTAGATCAGTTGGCCCTGTTGCTCTTTGTATGTGGTAGCACATCATGACCCTAACGGTCAGAAGGTGAAAAAGAGAGAGAAGAAGAGACCATAGTCTCACAGTCCCCTTGGAGGGCATGTCCCCGGTGACCTGAAAACCTCCCAAGAAGCCCCATGTCTTTTTTGTTTTGTTTTGTTTTAATTAGTTACACATGACAGTACAATGATCTTGACATATCATATATTTGTATCAGATAGGGTATAATTTCTCATTTTTCTGAGTGTACAGGTTGCAGAATCACATTGGTCATGCAGTCACGTATATACATACATCAATAATAATGTCTATTTTATTCTGCTTTCCGCCCAAGAAGCCCCATGTCTTGAAAAGTTCCTCCATCTCCCAGTAGCACTGAGCTGGGAAGTGAGCCTGTACCACATGGATCTTTGGACTTACAGTCCAAGCTTTCACAAGATCCCACTCCTTTGTCTTTGAGGATGTAGGAGCCCCAGAGAAAGGGAAAATCATCTCAAGTTGGGAAGATCCTTTAGCAGGTTCTTCCTAAAGGTGCAACTAATTCCTCTAGGGATAGCCACCACAGTCTGTGAGATCTGTAACACTTATTTTATTTTATTTTTTTAGTTGTTGATAGACCGTTGTTTTTTTTTTGTGTGTGTGTGTGTTTTAATTTATATGAGGTTCTGAGATTTGAACCCAGTGCCTCACACATGCCAGGCAAGTGTGCTACCACTGTGCCCCCAACCCCAGCCCCTGTAACACTATTTAACAACTGTTTTTCTTTTCTCTGTCGTGTGTCAGTTTCAGAATTAGTTCATTCCCATTGGGCACATTAGTACAGCCTATAATCTCTCAGCTACTTGGGACATTGAGGCAAGAAGATTACAAGTTCAAGGCCAGCATCGGTAACTTAGTGATCTGTCTCAGAAATTAAATAGAAAGGGCTGGGAATGTAGCTGAGTGGCAGAATGTCCCTGGGTTCAATTCCCACTAACACACACACACACACAATTCATTCTCAAATAAGGAACTTCTTTGGAATAGTACCATGACTTGTATATTTTGCAGCCCCCATAACATGAATTTGATTTTTATATAATTTTTTGCACCAGTGTTTTTGCTTTTGGCTCTGAACTTCTGTAGAGGATCACAGTTGGATTTCTATAGATGCTTGGTAATCACTTGATGAAAATAGATTGACGCATTTGTTGTGCCTTTTCACTGACTTTTTCCCTGTCATGCACAGGTTCTAAGCTGAAGGAGGTCTTTGACAAGATCCACAGCCTGCTTTCTGGAAAGCCTGTTCAATCTGGTGGTCGCTCTGTGTCCGTCACACTTAACCCACAGGGCTTGGACTTTGTTCAGTATAAACTGGCAGAGAAATTTGTGGTGAGAAACTCAGAGGTATGGGAAGAGGAGGCTGATATACACCTTTTTGGGTATTAATTAAAATTGTCCCCCATCTCTTTGTTCTCAGAAACAAGGGGAAGAGGAGGTGGCCTCTCATCATGAAGCAGCATTCCCCATCGCAGTTGTGGCGTCTGGGATCTGGGAGCTCCACCCCAGAGTGGGGGACCTCATCCTTGCTCATCTACACAAGAAGTGTCCTTACTCTGTTCCTTTCTATCCAGCTTTCAAGGAGGGGATGGCTTTGGAAGACTATCAGCGGTGAAGTTGTTTTTCTCCTTATTCACTCTCTCTGGGGTGATTAATAGAATATAAATAGAATTGGAATTTTTTTTCCCTCCTTCTCACAGTTCTTCTGTGTACCTTGAATATTCTGTCAGAAAGGTCTTTGATGTAACCTGGACAACTTTTGGGATTTGTGGTGTTAGATATCAATAATAATAGTTTGTTAGAAATAATATTAGACCTAGAATCCAGTGGTCTTAGAAATTATCCCTGCTTTTCATCTAAGAGCTTTGCAAAAATGGGTAGATTATTTAACGTCTTTGAGTATTAGTTTTCCTATTTGTAAATGGGGTAGTGATAGCCATTACCTTCTGATTTTACCTGTGAGTTTACCCTGCAGCGCTTTTGTGAAACAAATTTGTTGACGAATACCAGTGCTTTGCTATAATGTTAAACGTAACAATATTATTACTTTTACCCATGAAAAGTAATCTCTGGTTTGTTACCCTTATTGTGGCCTTGTCACATTGAGTTTTTCTCTTCCCATGTAGGATGCTCGGCTACCAAGTGAAGGATTCCAAGGTGGAACAGCAGGACAACTTTCTAAAACGCATGTCTGGGATGATTCGTCTCTATGCTGCCATCATCCAGCTCCGGTGGCCGTATGGAAACCAACAAGAAGTGGGTAGAAAAGGCTAACTGCCAGTAATGAGAAGTTGGATGAGGGTCCATGTTGGTGATTCCACCCACAGCAAACATTTCCCTTGGTGTCAGGCTTCTGTTATTGCAGCAAAATACCTGAGAAACAGCTTACAAGGAGGAAGGGTTCATTTTGGCTTATGGTTTCGTAGGTTTCAGTCTGTTCAGCTGGCTCCATTGTTCTTGGGCCTGTGGCAAGGCAATACTTCACAGGAGGAGTATGTGGTAGAGTAAAGCTGCCCATCCACAGCAGCTGGGAAGCAAGAGAGGGACAGGAAGGGGTGGGGTCCCAAAATCTCCCTCAAGGGCACATCCCAGTGGCTGATCTCCTCCAGCTAGGCTCTGTCTCTTCAAGGTTCCATCATCTTGCAATAGTGCCATAGGCTGGTGACCAAGCCTTTAACACATAGGCCTTTGGGAGACACTTCCAAACCATAGCAGCCTTCCTTCCGAATCACTCCAGTGAAACAATGAGGGAAAGTGTCTGGTACCTTCACAGGTTTTTGTTGTTGTTTGGTTTTTTTGCTTTACTAGGGATTGAACCCAGGGCCTTACACATAATAGGCAAGCACTGAGCGATATATTTTTCAACCATTTTTACTTTATCTTTTTGAGACAGTGTTCTGCTAAGTTGCTCAGGCTAGCCTAAAATATGTGATCCTCCTGCATGTTTCCCAAGAGGTGCACCGTTGCATCTGGCTTCATAGACCAGAAGAGAGGCTATAAGTCTTTCATTAGATTTAGAAGGTATTCAGGATTGAACTCAGGGAATCGTGCATGCTAAGCAAGCACTGTACCACTGAGCCCTATGCTTTTTTATTAGAGGGATGAGCAAGAAGTTGTCATCTTACCCCTGGTTGGGGCCTTGGAATCTACCTAGGTCCCATTGCTTACCTCACAGATAGGCAATGGAAGCATTCAAAGCTGGAGGGATTCATATCTGTCAGTGACAGAGCCATGGCTGGGGTTCTGGGCTTTGACCTCTCAGCTCATTTTTTTCTCAAGGAGTACAGGTAGAGAGGTAGAGAAGTTAACAGACTTCAAAAAAATAGAAGTTGATTGAATCCAAGAAGTTTTTATTGCTGTGTCTAGGTTCTAAGCTAAAGGTACCAAGAAAAATAGAATGTCAATAAGAGCCATACATATTGGTGCATATCTACAATCCCAGTGATACGAAGGCTGAGGTAGGATTATGAGTGTAAAGCCATAGCAAGATTCCATCTCAAAAAAAAAAAAGTTTTAAGCTGGGCCTGGTGGAGCATGCCTATAATCCCAGTGGCTGGGGAGGTTGAGGCAGGAGGATCACGAGTTCAAAGCCAGCCTTAGCAACAGCAAGGCACTAAGCAACTCAGTGAGACTCTGTCTCTAAATAATATACAAAATAGGGCTGGGGATGTGGCTCAATGGTTGAGTGCCCCTGAGTTCAATCCCTGGTTATGTTACCCCCCACAAAAAAAAAAAAAAAAAGGTTAATACTGTAAGTATTGGCCTATGGAATCTCTGAAACTGAAGTTGTCGTATGTGTCAAAGGGATCCTGTAAAGAAGGTGTGAGAGTGTACACATTGATTAGAATATTTAAAACCAAAGTTTGAGGCTGGGGAAAAAGCTCAGGTGATAGAGTGCTTGCCTTGCAAGCAGAAGGCCCTGAGTTCCATCCCCAGCACCAAAAAAAAAAAAAAAAAAAACAAGAATCTGTTTAGCCTGTGTTATTTCCGCCTTGTGGCATGTTCCTGGGCGAAATGATCTTGGTGTTCATGTCTACTTGGTAGTAGCTGAATAACATGGAGAGTTTAGATCTCTGAATAAAATGAGATCAAATCATGGTAAAACTTCTCTCCTCATAGATTCACCCTCATGGCTTAAATCATGGCTGGCGCTGGTTGGCCCAGATCTTAAACATGGAACCTCTGTCAGATGTGACAGCCACTCTCCTGTTTGACTTCTTGGAGGTACGGAATTTAGATACCACACAAGAGAAAGCCAGTGGTTGAGATGGCCTCAGGACATTGAGTACAAGGATGGGTAAGCAGTGTAGAAATAAGCCTGGAGGTGAACAGTATTTATTACACCAGTGTTGCAGATGTTTTTACCAAACCACAAGAAAGCTCTGGCTTTCACTTTTTCTAAGCATTGTACTTGCCTTCTCTATGTAGATGTTTTTTTTTTCATTACCAAAATAAGAAAATGGTGCATCCTAGCTTAAGTTAAAAAATAGCATTAGTTTTAGTGATATAGAAGTGACTCCCACAACCAAGGTAGGACATGCAGTTGAATCTCTTTAGAGCATGGAACCAAGGCACTGGAATATCACCAGGCACCAGGATAGTCTCTCTGTGGCACCATATGACTTTCATAACCACTGTCTCTGCAAGCTGCCTCACTCTTGCTCTGTTGGCTAACATTGCCAGTTTCTCTGCATGTAGTAGGGGAGGCGGCAATCCTGGCTGTCACTCATCTCAGCATGATCACTCAATGTATTGGGACCAATATTTCACTGTTCTGAGATTCCTTACTTCCAGGAGAGAAAATACCATACCCAGCTTGGGTCAGGTATCTTCCCTATCTAGAAGGCTATATACAGTTCTGTCTGCCTCTAAGGGACCACCACATTTAAAACCAGAGTTTGTTTAGCTTGTGTTATTTCTGCCTTGTGGCATGTCACCACAGTAGGGTGACAGCAAGGGTTTCCACGGAAAGTAGATACTTCTTAAAGAATGCTTAAGGGCCGGGCACAGTGGCGCACGCCTGTAATCTCAATGGCTTGGGAGGCTGAAGCAGGAAGATCGCGAGTTCAAAGCCAGCCTCAACAGTGGTGAGGCGCTAAGCAACTCAGTGAGACCCTGTCTAAATAAAATACAAAATAGGGCTGGGGATGTGGCTCAGTGGTTGAGTGCCCCTGAGTTCAATTTCCAGTAACAACAACAACAAAAAGAATGCTTAGGGAACATGCCATAACAGGTCTGGGGCCATTTCACCAGTAATGCTAGTAGTTCCTAGTTGCTTTTAGTTCCTGGAGGCACCATACACTAACAGTGAGCCTGAATCTTTGAGAACACAAGTAGTATCCCCTATTTGCTTCTTACTAGGGTTGGGAGGGTGCCAGACCTTCAGAACGACTTGGGTTTGGTAGAGTAAAAGAAGAATTGTTCACTAAGACCTGACAGTGTGTGTATTGCTATATACAGAGAAATGCTTGTGGTAGAAGAGTGGTTTCTTTCCATTTATTCCCTCGTTAGCTAGCTCAGTAGTATGGCTGATATTTTTTGAGAGGTGTGAAAGGCAAAGGCTGATCCCACTTTGTGGATCTGTCCTGGGAGTGGATTTTCCTCCCTGCCCTCATGGTTCTTGTCTTTTCTGTTAGGTGTGTGGGAATGCCCTCATGAAGCAGTACCAAGTCCAGTTCTGGAAGATGATACTACTCATCAAGGAGGACTACTTCCCAAGGTATCAGGCTTGTTGAGCAGGCAACTGGGATTTAGTTAGTAACAGTAGTGAACCAGGTAGAGATACCCTGGAGTGCTATTACATGCTATTTTTCACTGAAATTAAAAATGCTAGGGGTGTAGCCAGTGGTAGATCACTTGCCTAGCTTGCACAAGGCCCTGGATTCCAACCCAGCACTGAAAAAAATTTTTTTAAAGCCTGTGTTAAGGGCTGGGGTGGTGGTTCAGTGGTAGAGCACTTGCTTAGCATGTGTGAGGCACTGGATTCAATTCTCAGCACCATATATAAATAAATAAAATAGGGGCTGGGGTTGTGGCTCAGTGGTAGAGCACTTGCCTTGCATATGTGAGACACTGGGTTCAATTCTCAGTACCGCGTGTAAATAAATGAATAAAATAAAGGTCTGTCAACAACTAAAAAGTTAAATAAACAAACAAACAAATAAAAGTCCATGGATGACTAAAAAAATATGGGAGGAAAAAAGCCTGTATTAAGGATCACATCTTTTTACTCCTGTATATCTCTGTTATTATTTTTTTTTTTTGCTTAAATTTTTTAGTTGTAGATGGACACAATACCTTTATTTTATTTATTTATTTTTATGTGATGCTGAGGATGGAATCCAGTGCCTCATGTGTGCTAGGCAAGTGCTCTACCACTGAGCCACCCAACCCCAGTCCCCTATACTTCTCTTTTATATTTGAATAAATACTTTTGAACTCTAAATGAGAGTCTTTTTAAAATATTGTTGATTAAATGAAACACAATTAGGAAAGTCTTAGAGTAAGATATCTGGCATTTTTAAAAATTGTTCTTTCCCAGGGTCCCCCAGATAATCTAGGATGGTGATTATATGTAGCCATGAGTTAAGCCAAGAGGTTAAGTCCCCTCATCAAATCATATGGGGTAACTAATGGCAAAGCCCTGATCACAAAGACCCTGGAAAGGAGTGTGCTCCCTTCTCCTTTTTCTCTGGCTTGAAAAGGTTGCGATCATTTGGAAGAGCAGCAATACCCTTAGCTTATTAGCCAGCCCTGTGAGTCAGTGGGACACACTGTACTCCAGATCAGTAGTGTGCTGATACACACCCTCCAAAAGAGGTGTGTATCATGGGGGGTTCACAGATCTCCTTTTTCTCCCTGTAGAATTGAAGCCATCACAAGCTCAGGACAGATGGGTTCTTTCATACGCCTCAAGCAGTTCTTGGAGGTAAGATGTCCTCAGCCTAATATATCTCAAACTGTTGACCTGAGACTCACCTGAGCCTGACAAGTCCCGCACCTCCAAACACTGATGGCAGCCTCCTCCTCTAGATCATCCCAGCCCTGCTGTTTGTTAATGATTCCCACTTGCCTCTCTCTCTGGACTGGGGCTGCCATTTCATCTTCTTCCTGCATATCATTCTTCATGCTGCCTGTGAAGCAGCCACCCTAAGAGATGAATAAAATATATAATGAATCTTCTCTCACTAATACTTTTTTTTTTTTTGCTGATACTGTGGATGGAACTCAGGGGTATTGTATCACTTAACTATATCCCCAGCCCTGTATTTTTTATTTGGTGGGGTTCTTTTTTTTTTTTTTTTTTATACTTTTGTGGAACTGGGGGTCTAACCCAGGGCTTTGTGAATGCAAGGAAGATGCTTTGCCACTGAGCTTCATCCCAACCCCATATTTTTTTATTTGGAGACAAAGCTGGCCTTGAAAATTGCAATCCTCCTGCCTCATTTCCCAGGTAGCTGAAATTACAGGTGTGGCCACCATGCCTGGTTTCATCAATACAAGTTTTGCTTATTGACCAAATTTCCTTTCTCTATCTTGGGTTTGGGGAACTGGTAAATGTGGTCACTTTTCTCCACAAGAAGAGACTATACTTTCAATTGGATTCTCCCCCTATTTCCAACTGCCAAGAAGTTTTAAGAGGTAAATTTTCACAAATAATTTGAAACTCCATAGTAGGTGTACTAAAGTAATACACTGATTTTGAGCTTCTAGGAGCCCCGTTGGGAAAACAGTGATGGTGACAGATGAAGCCACGCTGTAGGGACAAGGATGGAACAGGCGTAATAACAGCACTTCATTTGTCTAGTCTTACACAGAACCATTAGTCTTATTTATGGGCTTTTTCCTTTGTCTACTCTTCCAGAGGACTTAAACTTGCTGTTTGTCCCTCCAAATTTCTTCCAACTGTAAAGCATAAGATACAGTGTTATTAGAAACTCATTCTGAGCCAGGTATGGAAGCATACACCTGTAATTCCTCTCAGGAGGCTGAGGCAGGAGGATCACAAGTTCAAAGATGGCCTCAGCAACCTGGTGAGACCTTGTCTCAAAGTGAAAATTAAAATATAAAGGGCTGGGGTGTAACTCAATGGTCGAGCACCCCTGGGTTCAATCCCCAGTAATGCACACTCATTCTCTTTTTGTCTTAACTCATTCTCTTTTTTCTTTTCCTGACCAGAAATGTTTGCAACGGAAGGAGATTCCTGTCCCCAAGGGCTTTCTGACTTCCTCCTTCTGGCGTTCCTGATGTTACTCCCATCACCCAACATCACCACTATACTGTGAAGAGGCAAGAATAAAGCAACTGAAGATAGTTGTTTTTGGAAGAAGTCATGTTAAATTTAGAAGTTTGTCAGTGTGTGTTTTTACATATTTGACCATGTGACTAGGAGAGAAGATTTTCACAAAATCTTGGTAATTCCTTTACAGGTTTGGTAACTCATTAAGGCATCCACATGCTGGATTAAATAGAGCTGGCTTTTCTGTTTTTTGTAAAATTTGTGAGCAAAGGTGTTTAGTACTTGGTCTCATCCTTTATTTCCTTTGTCTCTGAGTGTCTTTCAGAAAGTTGGTGATACATTAGCCATTTTACTCTGAACTAGTCTGAGCCCACCAATTCACCCCTGTTCAGACAAATTCCCAGAAAAAGATTCGTAAGATACCATTCAAAGTATCATTAAATGGTTAAAGCCAAATCCTTACATGCATGTCTGGATTATGATGGTTTTGCCTTTCTCAGCTTGTGAAGCATTTCTAAATGCAGAGGAGACAAGTGATGTGTAGTTAAATAAAGACATTTGGGAGGAATTATAATTTTTTTCATGTTCCAAGTAATGAATGATGATTAATTTGCCGACTGAAGCCACTGCAAAAATCCAGAATTTGAATGTTCAGATAAAAATTGCAATTTGTTTTATGGAAAGACTCATTCTCTATTATACTGCAGAGGCAGCATCCAAAGATCTGTCCCTCTACGCTGAGTGCTTTGTGGGCATATGTATTCACTGGTACCCAAGTAGCTTGAAGTGACCCATTCTATGAATCCTGACTGCAGTGCCAAAAAATAAGTAATAAAGCTTGATTTTTATCCATTGCTGATATATAGTTGATTTAATATAATCAGTTTCCTGCACTTTGAGTTGTGTAAATCATTAGAGGAATTGTGTTCTTGTAGTACACGAATCTACGTATGGAATGATATGTATTTCTTCCTCTTTTGCCTTTTTTTTGTGTGTGTGTGTGTGGTACTGAGGATTGAACCCGAGGGTGCTTAACCACTAAGGCACGTCCCAGCCCTTCTTATATTTTATTTTGATACAGGGTCTTGCTAAGTTGCTGAGACTGGCCTTGAAATTTGGATCCTCCTGCATCAGCTTCCTGAGTCACTAAGATCAGACATGTGCCACTGCTCCCAGCTGTTTCACCATTTTTTTAAGAGATAGAGCTGGGCACGGTTGCACATACTTTTGAAATCCCAGTGACGCAGGAAGCTGAGGTAGGATCACAAGTTTAAAGCCAGTCTCAGCAACTTAGCAAGACCCTGTCTAAAACAATAAGAAAGGCTGGGGATATGGCTCAGAGGTTAAGTGCCCCAGGATCATTCCCCAATACCAATAAATAAGTAAAACATTTTTTAAAAAGGGGGAAAATTGAATATGAAAAATCACTGGGGACTGAGGATGTAGCTCAGTAGTAGAGTATATCCTGTGAAGTCCTGGGTTCAGTCCCTAGCACCAAAAAACAAACAGAGGTTGAGGTTGTGGCTCAGCGGTAGAGCGCTCCCCTGGCACATGTGAGGCCCTGGGTTCGATCCTCAGCGCCACATAAAAATAAATTAATAATTTTTTAAAAAGGCATTGTATCCAATTACAACAAAAAATAAATGTTTAAAACAAACAAACAAAAAAACTCTCAATGGACAAGATGATATTAAGGTGTCTCATAGTAACTTTTTTTTGAGGGGGGTACCAAGGATTGAACTCAGGGGCACTGAACCACTGAGCCACTTCCCCCGCCCTAGTTTGTATTTTATTAGAGACAGGGTCTCATTGAGTTGCTTAGTGCCTTGCTTTTGATGAGGCTGGCTCTGAACTTGGGATCCTCCTGCCTCGGCCTCCCATGCTCCTGGGATTAGAGGTATTCACTACTGCACCTGGCTTCTCGTAGTGACTTTTTTTTTTTTTAATGTGTAGTCGTAGATGGACACAGTAGGTTTATTTTATTTATGTGGTGCCAAGGATCGATCCCAGTGCCCCACACATGTAAGGCAAGCACAACCCCAGCCCTCATAGTGTTTTAATATTCTTCTAGACGTGGCTAGCAGTTTTGCATATGTCAGTCGGTACCAGTATTCCTGATGTATTCTCAAAGGTAAACTAAGAAAGGAGAGTATTGGGAGGCCAGGGTTTTGATGTCCACTGATAATGTCGCCTCAGAGATCATGATCAACAGTGGACTGATACAGCTCCAAATAGGCGGAAGCATCAGATTCCTTACCATAGAATGCCAGGAGCTGCATTTGCTTTTTTAACTCAAGTACTTGTCTGCTGGCTTTCTTTCCAACTTGACCTCATTTCTCAGGCTGAGTGCCCACATTTTTGTCTTATCATTGTCCTATATTATTTTTGAGCAAATGTGATGATGCATTGAAAATTCCGGTAAGACAGAAACTCTACACATCCACTGTAGAGAAGAATGGAGTTGCTCTGGGGGTTTCCCACCCATGCATTTGGAGCTTTTCCCTCCTTCTCAAACTTGCTGTGATGGTAGCGTGATACGATTAGTGACATCTCAGGCCCAGGGTAACCAAAAATAAGAGCTGTAGAGCTTCTTTTGGGGTGTGTGTATGTGTGTGTGTGTGTGTGTGTGTGTGTGTGTGGCACTGGGTATTGAACCCCAGGGCCTTGAGCATACTGGACAGGCATTCCACCACTGAGGAATATTTTAGCCCCCTTTTAAAATTTTTAAAGGCTGGGGTTGTGGCTCAGGGGTAGAGCACTAGCCTAGCACATGTGAGGCTCTGGGTTTGATCCTCAGCACCACATAAAAATCAATAAATAAAACAAAGATATTGTGAAAAAAATATATGTTGAGACAGGGTCCTGCTAAATCACTCAGACTGTCCTCAAATTTGTAATCCTCCTGCCTCAGCCTCCCATGTCACTGGGATTATAGTCCATAGAGCTTCTTACAGGTCCTTATCACACATAGCCATTCTCTTCCCTTTTCTTTGTTCTACCTAATGAATTCCGGATAGTGGATTTCCTGTGGACTTATAGCAAACAGATGAGAGCTGTAGTCTTCCAGCTGTGTGATGCATTTACAAAGACACTCATTATACAGAAGTTTATCTTCTAGCTTACAGCCAGGCTCCATTTTTTTAAAAATACCAGTTTATACAAGTTGATGTATTCTAGAAACATTTTTTGTTTGTTTTAGATTTTTCAGGATGTTTATGCTAAATGCAGAATATGATCCTGTATTAGAACCTGGGCCAGAGAAAAGGATTTTTCTGCACATTTGTTTTTTGGCTATAAAGAATATTAGAGCAGAACATGGTGGCATACGTCTATTATTGCAGCAACTCGAGAAGCTGAGGCAGGAGAATCACAAGTTCCGGCCCAGCCTGAAGAAAATAAATAAATAAATAAAAGAATAAAGAAAACCCATTGGGCAATTTGCAAAACTTGCATAAGGTCTATGTATTAGATAGTAGTATTTTGTCAATATTAATTTCTTGACTTGGATAAACAAATACATATGGAAGTAAATGGGAGTGATGTCTACAACTTATTTTCAAATGATGTGGAGAGGGGACAAACCTATATGTATAGATATGTGTATATGTATTTTTTATTCTATATGTATATGTGCATGTACACATAGAATAATAAAGCAAATATGTTCAAAGGTTAACAACAGAGGAATCTGGATTTAGGGCATATGGGATAATTTCAACTTATAACATTTTGCAAAGTTGAAATTATTTCAAGGTTAAAAGGCGATCTCCCCCCCCCCCCCCCAAAAAAAAAAAACAACAAAAGACCCCTTCATGCACCAGGTACAATGGCACATACCTGTAATCCCACCTACTTGGGATGCTGAGGCAGGAAAATCATAAGTTTTAGGTTAATTTGGGCAACTTAGCAAGGCCTTGTCTCAAATTTTAAGAAGGACTGGGGATGTAGTTCATGATAGTTCACTTGCCTAAAGTATGTGAGGCCCTCGGCTCTATCCTCAGTACTACCAAAAGAAAATCCCACAAAGCCAAAAAAACAAAAACCCTTCATGTTTACAGTTGTTTCAACAAGGTGACCAAATCACATTGTAGAAGCTACAACCTTATAACTGGATCCTGGTGACTAAGGTAGTCTTGAAGCCATCAACTTATAACAGGATGGAGAGCAGGTTTGTTTTTTGGAGAGCTGAGGGGGACAGATACCAGGGATTGATTTCAGGGGCACTCGACCACTGAGTCACACCTGCAACTCTTTTTTTTTTTTTAATTTAGAGACAGGGGCTGGGGACATAGCTCAGTTGGTAGAGTGCTTGCTTTGCATGCACTAGGCCCTAGGTTCAATCCCCAGCACCATAAAAAAAAAAAAAAAAAGAAAAAGAAAAATTAGAGACAGGGTCTCTCACTGAATTGCTTAGGGCCTTGCTAAGTTGCTGAGGCTGGCTTTGAACTTGCAATCCTCCTGCCTCAGCCTCCCAAGCCACTGGAATTACAGGAGTTCACCACTGTGTCCAGCAGCATGTTTTAGAAATGGCTAAACCCAGGCAGATGGAGGAAATGGTATAGTGGTGAGGTAAATTGGAACAAGATTGTGGAGGCTCTGGAAAAGTTCATTTAAATCGTTGGGCTATTCTGTAGGCAATGGGAAGTTATTAAAGTTTTCTGAGAAGGTTTGACATGATTTGTGAAACTAATTCTAACAATATGCTTAAGATGAACAGGATGGGGCTGGGGTTGTAGCTCGGTGGTAGAGCACTTGCCTCACACACGTGAGGGCCTGGGTTCGCTCCTCAGCACCACATAAAAATAAATACATAAAGATATTGTGTCCATCTACAACTAAAAAAAAAAAAAAAAAAAGTTGAACAGGAGGAATGGAGACTGTTCCAGCTTAATATGCAGTCTTACCAGGATCCAGAGGTGACATAACTGGGGCTGGGCTAGGACAGTAGTTAGGCAGGGGGAAGGGGAGCTCACCCTTCTGCTGTCATCTGGAGTCTTTTAAGCAAGTCAGCCTGATGAGGCCAAACTTCCAGCAGTAATCAGGCCTCTTCTTCGAAGTCCTTGATCTCAGAAACAATTACTTGTGTTTGTTTTTTTGTTCTTGTTTTGCAGTCCAGGGATTGATCCCCAGGGGTACTCTACCACTGAACCACATCCTCAGTCCTTTTTATTTTGAGACAGAATCTTGCAAAGTTGCCCAGCTTGGCCTCAAACTTGTAATCCTCCTGCCTCAGCCTCTCATGTAGCTGAAACTACACCTGTGCATCACTGAACTGAGCAAAAGTTTAACCATTCTTAAGTGTACAGTTCTATGACATTAAGTACGATCACAATGTTATTCAACCATCATTGTCTAGAACTTTCTCATCATCCAGATGGAAATTGTACTCCCCATTCCTTCCTCCCCTCAACCCTTCATAACCACTATTTTAACCACTTTGTTTTTATGAGTCTGACAATTCAGGGATCTTCTATAAGCAGAAAAATATAATATTTGTCTTTTGGTGTCTGGCTTATTTCACTTAGCATAATGTCTTCAAAGTTTATCCAGTCACTGTCTTTAGAAGAAGTGTGCTATTGCTGGCAAGGTCTGACACTGCAGAATGTCATCTGGGAAGAGGTGCGGTCCCCTTGCCAGCATGGCTTTTCCCAATCAGTTCCTTTCTTTACAGGGAGGAAAAACAGCTCAAGTGCTTACTTTTGAACTCTGGGGGATGAGAAGGGGGTGGAGGTGGGGGGTATTTATCTTAAGAGAAATACGTGGCTGGAGCATGTGAAAACATCATTACAATCAGTGCACTTCCAAACAGTTGACCTCTTGAACAACTTGAGAAGGTGCTGGGACTGCTGAGATGTTTAAGCTTAGGCTACTTATCAAGCCTTCAGCAGACTGCTAGAAACAGAAGGAGTATAGAATCTATTCCTACCCTCTGCTTCTCAGGAGGTAGGGAGAGATGTGACTGAGAACATGGAGTGACTGTAGAGTTGTCACACTGTCGTGTGTGTGTGAGTGTGTGTATGTGTGTGTGTGTGTTTCCTAAATTTCTTTTAGAAAACAAAGAAGGCCATTATCTGCTTTATCCTGTTCCTGTCCCTACACCTAGCAGAGTGTAAGGCATCTGCTGAAATTAGTGCTAGGGAGGGAGTCAGACAATAGAACACATGAAAAATGACTTTTGAAATATCTCACTTCCAGTGCCAAATGCAGACTGGGGTGGGTGAGTGAGTGGGGATATTGTTTCTTGGCCATGGCTCAGATCCGAAAAAGGGTCGACAAATAAGATTTTAGTTTCTATATCAGAACAAAGCTGTCTCTTGGGTCTCCAATTTGTTTTACATCTGGTAGAAGCAGTAAAACCCCCATTTCACTATGGGGCCAGGGTGATTGAAAAGAACAGCCTACACTTCTGAGCCCACCCTTTGCTGGAGCAGAAAGTCTTAGAAATTTTGGAGAGCTGACTGTGTTAGCCATTTTGTAACCAGAGCTGAGCATCTGATTAAAAATTTTGCTGCAGCTGACTGGAGAAGAGGCTATGGACACCATCAGCTGTTTTCAGAAATGCTCACGCCCGGAAAGAGTTACCCAACCCTGTTTTCTCTGCATTGAAGATTGCAGGAAATGCCTCTCAGTTCCTATGCTTTTCCTCCAGATTCTATAGAGCTGCTTCTGGGGTGTGGCCACTCCTTTTCTTTTCTCTGCACTCCAGTGGAGTGGGAAAAGGGCAGTTTTTCCTATTTTTTATCATGGCCACAGCCATGAAACTAGGTTGCAGATCCCAGGCCCAAGAAAAGCAGCCAAACTGCAGAAGACCAGGAAGCACAGGGCTGGGCCTGGTCCCAGATTCTGGTGCAATGCCCAGTGCCTTTATATTTATTTAAAGAGGAGGGCCACTTGGTAACCAGGAGGCTGAGGCCCTCCTGAGCTACAGAGTTCCCTGTCTGCCTGACTGCACAGGAATGAGCTGGGTGTTATTCCCAATGACTGCTGCCTGCCCAGCTGTCCCTGAAATGGGGGTAGGGAAAAGGCTTTCTAAAGGAGGGCTTCTGACTACAGAGTTTAGAGCCAGACCTTTAAACTGCTAGTATGATAAAGAATAGAAATTGCAGGAATCTTATTTTTCTCTTCTCACAACCCCAGCATTCTCCTGCATCACAATGTCTCCCTTTTGTACCTGAAAGCAGTAGTTCCAACGACATATGTTCAACCCCTAGCTTTTCTGCACACTAGCTGCCTGACCTGGAGCAAGAGACCTAGTCTCAATGTCAGGGTGTGCATTTGTACAATGGGGAAATAATATCTACCTCGTTAAATTATTGCTAAGTTTTAAAAAGTTAAAAGGTAACACATGAAATGTTTAGCTTAGTGCCTGGTACACAAGGATAGTTCAATTGTGGGAAAAGGAACCTTAATGTCCTGTTTATGAAACACGACTGATGCACACTATGCCACTGGTGACAGGCGAGAAAGCAAAAGCTTTTTAAATAAATTATTAATTATCCAAATCCTTTAAGGACAGACTATGGCCCGATTTAGTCTTTTTTTTTTTTTTTTGATCCGGATTTGACCTTTTTTCTTACATCCTCCTCAAACCCAGAGTCCCAAATCATCGTTTTCTTGACTCCAGCTCCCACCAAGCAGGTTGACTTGGGTCCCCAGCGCCAGCCTCCTCTTGGGAAAATGGGCAGGAAGAGGAGCATTCGGGTGATCTCACCCCCATAGGGACAGGGTGTTTTTCCAGCCGGGGCGCGCAGCATCCCTATCCAGACTGCAGCTATGGCCTCTGCCCCGCCCTTCGCCGCAGTCCTGGAAGGGCTCCCAGGGGCGAAGGGGTGCGGTGCAGATTCTCTGCAGGGCGGGAGGGGAGGGGCAGGATTGGAGGATCCAAGCTGCAGGGAGGGCGGTTGCGCCGCCAGGGCGGAGGCAGTGATTCCACTGCACCATCACCCCCACCCCTTGCGCGCGCCCTATTTCCCCATCCTCCCGCCGCCCTCTCTGCGACGGCCGCTTCGGCCCCTTCCGCGCGTGCTCGGCCCTTTCCGCGGAGCGGTCGGGCAAATAGCCCGCTGGAGCTCCGCCCTCTTCGCTCCTCCGGCGCGCTCCTGCGCCCTTCTTCTGTGCCAGGCCGCTTCCCCCACACTCGCGCCCGCTCGACGCGGGAACGCGCGTGACTGCTTATAAAAGAGGCGGGGCGCGCGCGTCGCCGCCACTACCCGCTGCGGAGCGAACGGCGCGGAGCGGAGGCCGCGGAAGCGCGTCGGTCCCTCAGCACCCCTCAGCCCGGGCACCCACGGCCCTCACAGGAGCCGGTGAGAGGGGCCGCGGGCCAGCTCGGGGCGGGAGCGGGGTCCTGGTCAGCCACCCCAGGGCTGGGCCCGCAGCCCCCGGACGGGGCGGGGCGGTGCCGGCGCGCGGACAGGTGAGCCGGGCAGGCCTCGCCCTCCCTTCGGCGTCCCTGCCGCCAGGCGAGCCGCCGCCACCGCCCTTGTGGTTCGAGGGCTGCGGAGGAGCTGCGGGCCGGGCCGTGGCGCCGGCAAGTCATTGACGGGGGGAGGGGGCGCGAGGCCGCGGGGCTCCTCCCTGCAGCCGGCCGCGGCAGGTGGGTGGGGGCTCCGTCTGCTCTCGGCCTTCTCCTCTTCCCTGCCCGGCGCACCCTCGCCACCCCCGGTCCCCTGCCTGGTTGGGAGCGACGGGTGCAGCGCACTTTCCCAAGTCAATGCAGGCAGTGCCGGCCGCCCCTCGAAGGAGGAAGAGCCCTGCGCACAGAGCCCTTCCAGCAGCGAGACTGTCGGCCCCCTCTCTAGCCCGAGAAGGTCGGAGATGGGCCGGCTCCTTTTCTTTCCTTGTAATAAGCGTTTCTTTCATCCCCAATTGTGATCTTCTTGTAAATAGTAGGTAGAAGCTGCGCTTGCTTGGCATGAGACCCAAGTCAGATAACTTAATAGCTTTTGTTGCGGGGGGGGGGGGACTGGGTCTTTCACGTCGAGGGCAGGGTATTATTTGAGTATATTTTCAAAAAATTCTACAACCATGCCAATGTGGAATGACAGAACATTCTTTTTGTTTGGAAGCAGCCCAGAGAATTTGATTAGAAGCTTCCCAAAGAAAATCTTTTAAAAATCTCTCTTAGGTATTGGAATAAAATGTTATAAATAAGGGGCTTCTTAAAGTTAAGACTTCAGTATATTTTAAATGAAAGGCATGAATAACTCAGAAAGCTGGATTAGGATGATTCTTGAACAGCTCCACCACCTTGTCAGGTCTCGTTTATATAATAGATCCTAAAATATTTAGGTCCTTTGTTCAGTGTTCATCATGGCTGTCGGGGAAGAATAGGAAGAGAGACCATATGAAGTATTTTCATAATGAGAAATTGCGTCGTCATAGCAATTGGACTTAAGTAAAACAGAATGTATCAAAGATGGAAGGATGGGGGTGTCTTGCAGGCAAGAAACAAAATCTTAGGAACAGCAGCAGGAACAGTCAGCTGTATGAAGCCATTAAGCCACAGTTCGAATTCCTGAAACTAGTCATTTATTTTTCCTTTTCATTGCAGCTAATGTCTTAGATTTTGAAAGGTCAAGTTGAAGTCAAAGTTTTAAAAATGTGCTGGGAGGACGGTGGTGGTGGCAGTGTGTGCTACAGTAAAAGGCCTCTGCAGGAAATTAACAATAAGCTTTTTTTAGTAACTGGGCCAATAATTACTCAAAGGACCCCTCAAAGTGTGTTAACTGTTGCCCAGGGACCTAAGTGGAGAGAATGGAAAGGAGAATTTGCCCTGTACTGCAGAGCATGAAAGCAGTTCTTAGAGTAAACCATCAGCTTGGTAACTTATTCTCTGATATGATTTTGGTCTTGGCAGTGTATTTTGTGGTAATCTAATTGGAGAAATCTGATATGTCGCAGGCCCCAGATATAAGCCTGTCAAGCAATCTAATGAACAGGTTTAGATGGGGAGAGTTTTCTTAAGTATATCTCTTGGTCCCCTGAGTAGAATTTTCTCTTCTTTTCCTTCCCTGACTTCATGCCAAAGGGTGGGGCCACTGCAGATCCTGAGAAGTGGACCACAGAAATAGTCCTCCACCTCCTGTCATTGCTGAACTTGCACTGAGGACAGAGGGTCGGAGGGTAGCCTGCCTTTGTAATCAATCCTCCTTGGGCTATGTGAGAACTCCACTAGTTATGTACCCACATCTGCTTCAGGACATCAGCTGCAGCCTTACTGTAGAAGAATTCAACACTCTGATGGCAAATGCTGACCCCAGGAATGCAGAGGAGGTCTGCATAGCTGATCACTTAAGGCCAGTTCATTGGAGCTGCTGTTCAGGGAACCATCACCTCCTGTCCAGTTCTTTTACATATTCCTTTTGAACCAGTTTTAAACAGGAAATAGTATTTGTAAAGGATGTGAATCTGTAAGCTAGGCCCAGTAGATCTTTGTAGCTTGAGTTCTATCTTGTTCTGATAATTTAATGAAATATTACTCTTTTATTGTGAATGGAAAGGGAATTAGAAATCATCTAGTCCAGGAATTCTCAGTTTATCAGAACGTGGATGGGGGATGGCATGTTTAGTTTTAAAAGTATGTTCAGACCAGACTGGGGTTGTAGCTCAGTGGTAGAGTGCTTATCTGGTATTTGTGAGTCCTTGGGTATGATCCCAAGTACTGGAAAAAAAAAAAAAAAAAAAAAAAAAGGAATATCCAGTATTATTATTTTGACAATTGGGGAAACTGAGGCCCCAAAGAGGATATGATTTGGCCAAGACAGCACATCTAGATGATAGTAACAGCCAAGACCTGGGAACCTTGGTTCTCTTTTCACTTTTTTAAATCCCTAGTGAAATTTAGATGCTGTATGGAACATCAAAGAGAACATGCTGGGAAAATATCTGAAATTTGACTTTTCACTTGTATGCATATGTTTTAACAGTTCTGTTTTCTTCGTTTTGAAATGAGTCTAGTCTGTTTGCCCTTAGAAGCTTGTTATCTTGCTCTTCCCCCTCCACTTTAGACTCCACATTCCTCCATCATGTTGTCATCGTTTCGTAAACGCAGAGTCCAGGTATTTGACCAGCATGCAGAAAATGTGTTGCCTTTTTGGTTTTGCCTGGCTTGCAGTGAAGACACATCTGTGTCAGAAAGGTTGAATGATCCAAAGAGAGGAGAAAAAACCCTGCCTGCATGACCTTTCTGTTAAACAGATTGGTTAGGGTTGGTATGGGTTTTTGGTGTTACATGATCAGAAGTCTTAATATACATAAATTTCCAAAGCCTCCCATCTTTTTCACCTTCCTCTCTTTCTCTTTATGGCATGAATCTATTTCTTATTGCCATCCTGGTGTTTGCATGCATGTAGTGTTTGCTGATTTTTTTTTTTTTTAATTGATGGCTGCTTGGTTCTTAAGAACCAAGGAACTAAAGAGATTATTCTAGATATTTGGGGAAATTATGATCTGAGAACATGTAGTATAAGTCATATCTTTCAAATTTGGCAGATATTAACTTGGGTTTGTTTCCTTTTCATTGACTTCTTTCTTCTGCCACAATCCCTATAATGAAATGGAGCTTGCATTTTGCATTTCTAAAAAAAGCTTTCTGTATATTTGTTTTATTTGTATAGTTTTGAGGTGTTTGGTAAAATTGGATTTTTTCCAAAAGGGGGAAACTTGAAATTATTATCTTGATATCTTAAAATAAGAAATAAAACTTCGGAAATTTCTAGTGATTATAGGTGATAAATCCAAGGCAGACTTTTTATAAATCAGACCATCGACTTAAATGAGATTTATAAAATAGGCCACATAATCACCTTTTTCTACTTTGAATCTTAGTAAAAATATGATGCACTTAAATACCTTTCATCTGAATTTTACAGGTTAAAAGGTAAGTAGCAGCAAGATAGTATTTGGGAAGCATTCTGAAGTAAGTTTTCTCATCATTGCTCTGCATTTCTGGATTTTGATGCAATGCAGTATGAATCTTTTGCTTTCTTAAAGCTAAGTCCCTGCTCACCTCTGCAGAATTGCGCTAACAACTTGAATTAATTGATGTGAAGGCTGACATGCAGATCCATGATCGTGATTGGAATGTGGTTTTTAAGCAAAAATACTTGCTTTTATTCATGGTGTTAAAAGTCTTATTTTATGTATTTTTTTATTTCTCTGCTTACCATCAGATCTGCCACTAAAATCTGCAGCTAAGCTGGTTTTGAGTTAATTTGTTTAATCCGAGAATCAACTGGTATTTAGTTTTATGGATGCTAACTGATTTTTTGGTGGTTTGTTCTTGGGGGAGCCCTTCCACATCCCGGTATGTAGTTCTCTTGCTTTGCAAATCTACAATTTAGTAATAGGCTGGCTTTGTAAGCCATGGGGAAAAGGTATTGTCAGTTCTGCACATTTGAGCTCTGACTAAGCAACAAAAACTAAACTGATAAATGGTTTCTGTGACCTTTTGCCTTGGGGTGATGTTTATAAGTTTTTTCATAGAGCCAGATGATCTATTTATCCAGTTAGTCCCTAAAAACCTCTTCCTTGCAAAACGGTATTATAATACAGCCCATGTCCTGTCTGAAAATCAGCCTTTATTTTGTCATTTTCCAAATGTCTCTTAAAATCCAGTACTTCCACCTAATGCTTTGTTCCTAATAGAGTCTCTTTTCATCTTCATTTCATATATATATATATATATATATATATATATATATATATCCCCTTTCTTTTGGGGTTCCACAGAGAAACTGTGATTGCCAAATTCTCCTCGTCTGAGATCCATGTGAGGGCGTCCTAAGCCACTCACTGAAGGTGCCAAGTTTGCCGAATTCAAAGCATTTGACCTTTGGTTTGAAAATGTTTGCATCTCCAGTCCCTTGTTTTGCTTAACCCAGTGTGAATCCCACCCACTGCCTCTCCTGCTTCGCAAAGAACAAGCTCCTACAGTGGCACATAGCTCCCATAGATTAGGGGAATGTGCTCTAGAATTCCCTAAGAACCAAGAGCTGCCTCAAACAGTTGTCTATTGTCATTCATCAGGAAGACAAAGGTATTCATGTTTCAGTCTGTTTTGTAGGAATCCATTTCTAGTTCATAATGTGAATAAGTTTGTGTTGGATATGAGGAGTCATTTTGTAGGCACATTATATCTTTGGATTTAATGAGAAATTTCTAGCTAAACTTACACATTTAGAACCCTCTGTTTCATCCCAGAGATCTGGCAGTATTGTAAGAACGCTGACAAGTCCTTTTCATTTATTACAAAAGAGGACATAGTTGTAATTCCTGTTTTATCCACTTGAGATCAAGTCATTTTGCTTGCTGAATGAGGCAGCTAAGATTTTGACTGCTGCATTGCAGCGTTTCTAAATAGCCTGCATCCTCAATATTCTCTAATAATATTTGCAAACATATAAACTTTTCCACCAATTATCTTAAACGGGACACTGTCTTTAAACATAGAAAACATGTTAGCGCTTTGTTTTCCCTCCTTCATTCTCTATGAACATGGATTTGATTGGCAAAATCAGAGTTGACGATTGGCTTTGAGATAAGCACTTAAATGCACTCCTAGGAAGTCCCTCAGCTGTGGTTTTTAGGCAGTTAGTGGAATAGACAGATAGGCTGGTAAGTTTGAAGATTGTTTTTTTGAGGATGCATTTCCCAGATTCTTCCTTTCTAGTATTTTTAATCCCATAAAGCTGGGGACCACCCAGAACATTCTCTGTGAGTCTGCCTTATCAGATTGCTGCATATTGCCAGGGCAGGGGCAGGGTTCTTGCAGTATGCAGCCTTAGTCATGGAAGCAATGTGACACACACAGGCAGAGTAAATTCCAGTAACACTCTTGAGAGTTTTTGTGGGCGAGAGAGATTGTAGCACCTTTGGGTGGCAGTGATTCTTGGTGATATTTATGAAAAATTTCCTGTATTCAATGTGGTCTTTGGAAATTACTCTTTTAGAAGCCCAAATAAACTGGGTTTTTTGTTGTTGTTGTTGTTGTTGTTTTCAGTATTGAACCCAAAAGAATTCCATTACCAAGCTACATCCACAGTTCCTTTTATTTTTTGAGACAGGGTCTTGCTAAGTTGCCACAGCTGGCCTCCAATTTGTAATCCTCTTGCCTCAGCCTCCCCAGTTGCTGGGATTGCAGGTAGGTGCCCAGCTAGAACTGGGACTCTGGTAGATAAACTAGAGAGCTCCCTATTGGGTTAAGTGTGGGAAAACTCTTATTAGCCCATTGTCTTTTTTGTTGTCTCCTATAATCACCCAAATGAAAAATCTGAATGCCTATTGCAGTGGGAACACATTGGTGACTTTCAGATGTCCAACTCCCCAGAGACAGCGGGTTGTGGCTTGGCAGAGCTCCCACCTGCTGACATCAGCTGATCTACTGCAGGAAAGAAAAGTCCATTATAGCCTGACCAAAGCACTTGGTATAGAATTGACTTGTTCTACTTCACTGGGGTGACAAAGAGGGCCTTTTAGGTTGGTTAATTTCAGCAGGGCCTTGTGGACCTACTCCCTGGATTGGGCCCCAGCAGGGAGATGTGCTAAGGTGGAACCTTTACAGTATTATGGTGGAGACACCCCCACTCCAAGAGCTTCTCTCAAATGTTATTTCTTAAGAGATTTCCATAGCAGCTAAAGGAGTTAAAAAATTCAGTGTATCCTGTGATAGAAGAAAGGAAAATGCCACAGTTTAATCCTGAAAATTTAGATGTTTTTCGGGAACTCATGTGCAGTGTGCTTATCATTCCATGAGTAACTATGTATAACTATACCTACCCCAGAAAATGTCTTTATAAGGTTTTTGTTTGTTTGTTTGTTTTACTGGGGATTGAACTCAGGGTGCTCTACCACTGAGCTACACCCCAGCCCTTTTTATTTTTATATTTATTTATTTTTGGTACTGGAGTTTGAAACCAGAGGCACTTAACTACTGAGCCACATCCCCAGTCTATTTTACTTAGAGACAGAGTCTCACTGAGTTGCTTAGGGCCTTGCTAAGTTGCTGAGGCTGCCTTGTATTTGCAATCCTCTGGCCTCAGCTTCCTGAGTTGCTGAGATTGCAGGCATGTGCTACCACACCAGTTTTTACAAGAAAGTCTTATAAATAAGCAAATTAAATTAATAATTTCCTGATGTTTTTCTCTCTTGTTTCTCAGGGATAAGAACAATGAAAGTATGTAAATGATTCTAACCTTTATTGTTTACTAACTTACAACTGAATCTTTTTTTGGTGGGCGGGGGGCAGGAACAGGGATTGAACTCAGGAGCACTTGCCCACTGAGCCACATCCCCAGCCCTATTTTGTATTTTATTTAGAGACAGGGTCTCACTGAGTTGCTTAGTGCCTCACCATTGGTGAGGCTGGCTTTGAACTCACAATCCTCCTGCTTCAGCCTCCAAAGCCGCTGGTATTACAGGTGCGCCTAGTTTAAGACTGAATCTTAAAGATATAATTTTTTTTTAGAACTGAGGATTGAACCCAAATATGCTCTTACCACTGAGCAACATCCCCAGCCCTTTTTGAGATAGGGTCTCACTAAGTTGCCAAGGCTGCCCTTGAACTTGAAGTTCTCCTGCCTCTCAAATTACTGGGATTACAAGTGTGTACCACCATGCCAAACTTGATTTTTCTTTTAATAATTAATACCTCACTTTCCCTTTTTTATCCCCCCTCAAGTGAGAATGGAAAAGAGGGAGTAAAAGAAATTAATAAACAATTAAACATCAGCTTCAGTACTGTTAAAAATCACCAGTTCTTGCTGGTGTAGTGGCTCATATCTGTAATCCCAGTGACTCAGGAGGCTGAGACAGGTGGATCACGAGTTTCAGGCCTGCCTCAGCAACTTAGCAAGGCCCCAAGCAACTTAGTGAGACCCTGTCTCAAAATAAAAAGGACTGGGGATGTAACTCAGTGGCAAAGTGACCCTTGGTGCAATCCCCAGTAAAAAAAAAACAAAATCACTAGTTCGTATATACTTGTTTAGGAACCAAAGAAAGGATCCTGAAACACCCTGGGCTCTGCAACTTGCTTACCAATCACCTTTGTCTCCTGATTAGTTCTAAAGTGACATCTAGGCACGGTAGCTAGAACCTATAATTTGAGGCCAACCTGGACCACTTAGTGAGACCCTGTCTCAAAATTAAAATAGAGCTGAGGATGAAGCTCAGTGTAGAGCACCCCTGGATTCAATCCCCAGCTCTACAAAAAATAAAAAATTGAAGCTCCAGTAGTTTATTAGTTTATTTCCAAGTTTGCTAAGCACATAATCTGCCTGTGAATAAGTTCCTATAGTTCCTGAGGAGCTGCAAGCTCCTTAGGGAACTTAAAAATGTATATTTGTAAGAAAAAAATAATTGTTTGCAGAAGGAGATAGTACTGTAAGGTGAGTGGTAAGGCAGCTGGGGGAGAGGAGACTTCTGACCCAGAAAGATTCACAGAGGCTGAGGGATCTGCTTTAGACTTTGGAAGACTTGGATGATACTAAATGGTGGAGAGAAAAGTGTGTTTCAGGTAAAGGGAGCATTTCAAGTTGGGAAATGAACCCTGCCCAGGTGAGATACAGCTAGAAGGTGAATGAGCGATCATATTGAGCTCATGGTAAGCATGGCTGGCAATGGTAGTGGTCCTTGTCCAAAACTAGCCTTCTCTAATAAACTACGTTGATGCACTTGGGTGCAGTGTCAACCAGAACTGCCTATAATAAGTAATTAAGTGCTGTTAGTGAAACTCTGCTCTCAGCATTTAGCTTCTCAAGGTCACCTTAGTTTTTGGTTTTATGGATTTTCAAAGTCTGTTTTAAGAATAGAAGATATTCCCACCTGTAATTCTAGTCACTTGAGGCAAGAGAATGGCAAGTTTGAGGTCAGTCTCAGCAACTTAGGGGGAGACCTGGTCTCAAAATTAAAAAGGTCTGAGGATATAGCTCAGTGGTAAAGCAGCCTTGGGTTCAATCCCTAATAGCCACCCCCTCCCCACCCAAAAAAGATATTTATGGTTGGTGGGGGGGTGGCTCAGTAGAAGAGTGCTTACCAAGCATGTAAGAGGCCTTGAGTTCTATTCCCAGCATCACAAAAGAAAAAAAAAAAAATCTATTTTTTTCCACTCAAAGTTGTCTACTGGGGACACAAAGGTGTGCCTTCCTGAGCTTTGTTTCCCCAAGGTTCCACCCTGTGCTTCCTTAGAGGACATACCAGGTGGTCAGTCCAAGATTGGTAACTCAGACTTATTCATTTGGGTGACATCTAGTTGTGTAGCTTTAGTCAGCACGTTCTTTGTTTGCCCTTGTCACAGATCTAGTATTTATCTGGACAGGATTCTAACTTCACAGTATAGCAAGTGGAAGCTTCAGTATTGAGTCATCTCTGCCCCAGCAAGTGAATTCAGGGCAGCTACACTCTCAGTATGTGCTTGGTAATGCATTCTTTTCTTTTTTCTTTTCAAATTTTAGTTGGATATAGTACCTTTTATTTATTGATTTATTTTTATGTGGTGCTGAGGATTGAATCCAGGGCCTTGTGTGTGCTAGGCGAGCACTCACAGCCCGAACCCCCCATCAAGCCTTTCTTAATGACCTCTGTGTTAGTTACCTTTTCATCCTGAATGTGATAAAATGTCTGAGAAAAACAAAGGAAGAAGGATCTCTTTTGGCTCATGGTTTC
The DNA here is from genome assembly GCF_021218885.2 of Marmota monax. Lineage (NCBI taxonomy): Eukaryota > Metazoa > Chordata > Mammalia > Rodentia > Sciuridae > Marmota > Marmota monax. The sequence goes on from NW_026692912.1 coordinate 21,030,846, forward strand.
AGAGGTTTCAGTTCATGGTTGCCTGACTCTGTTGTTTCTGAACCTTGTGTGAAGAATATCCTAGCATAAGGGTGTGGCAGAGCATAACTGCCACCTCACGGCAGCTGGGAAGCAGAATGTCAGGAAGGGGCTGGGAGAGAAGATATGCCCTTCCAGGGCATGCCCCACAATCATTCACTTCTTCCAAGGAGGCCCCCTTCATACATTTCTACCACCTTCAAATAATGCCATCAAATTATGAATTCATCAATGGATTAATCCACTGATGGATGAGATTAGAGCCCATGTTCCAGTCACCTGCCAAGGGCTGAACTGGGGAGCAAGCCTTCAACACATGAGCATTGGGGAACATTCCAGATCCAAGCCATATCAACCTGTATACACCAGAAATCAGGGATTCAAAAATGAGGTTACTCAGACTCATCATACGCTGTAAAGTGAATATGGGTGCTTTACAAATCTATGGAAGAGCAGTTGCATCTGAGGAGGGAAGGGAGGCGTGCTGTGTGCAGTTTTGTAAGGCTGCAGCTTACTTATTTCACCTGGACATTGAGTATAAAAATAGGAGTTAACCAGGCAGAGAAGAGATGGGGCATTCTAGGCCAAGGAATTGTGGGCATGTGGCTTGTAGTTTTACAAGGAATTGTAATTTGGAAAAGAATGAATATTTCTGCACACCAGTAGGGTAGGGGTAGGAAGATTGAGTGAAAAGGAACCAGAGAAATTTGGGGCCAGGTGGTGAAGATCTTACTAGTCAGGAGACTTCTTTCTCAGTCAGAAGCGAGCTATAAAGGTTTGGGAGTGATGTGGTAAAGAACATTTCTTTTTATAGTTAAAGAAAAAATTCAAACTGTGGAAAACAATAATTGGACAAAAGTAACCGGTGGCTGTGCAGAGTATAATTTGGAAGGTGGGATGATATCGCTAAAAAAACCTCAAGGACTTTTCAGTGAGGAGAAAGTCTCTTCAGAGAAAGGTATCCCTCAGAGCTGATCATTTGCACAGGCTTTCCCCAGTCTCACCATGCTGTCACCTCCCACTGCCATGTGAGCAGCACCCTGCTGACTTTCACCCCATCCTCAGCCTGCTGGTTCTTTCCATTAGCAAGCCATAGAACAATAGGAAGAGCGCCCCTCAGGTTTCCTTGGTAACACAGTGTTTACACCTTTTGTGCATTGTAGAACAAGAGCTAGAAGGGACTGTAACACCTCTTCTGCTTCTTAACAAATCCAGAATCCACCTACAGACTGTAGTTTAAGAGTTGGGAGGGCCTGGACCATGCCATGTTCACCTGCCATTGTTAACCACTCTAGGGAACGCTTTCTGTCATTATATCTGTTTACTTCTGTGATCCTCAATTGAAAGTGCCTTATTCTTGAAAGGAGCAAGTAGAATATTTTGTGTTTATCACATAGGTTGGATTCTCTTTCTCTCCCCCCCTTTTTTTTCGGGGGGAGGGTACTGGGACTGAACCCAGGGGTGTTGTACCACTGAGCCACATCCTCAGCTTTTTTATTTTTTATTTTGAGACAGGGCCTTACTAAGTTGCTGAGGCTAGGCTTGAACTTGGAATCCTCCCACCTCAGCCTCCCAAATTGCTAGGATTATAGGCATGTGCCACTGCACCCAGCATCAGGTTCTCTTTTTGACATTAAAATTTAGTGACAAATCTGAGGGCTTAAAGTTGGGGTGGGTGGAATTATACAAGGAAGCACCACTGTGCAGTTAGAGTACATTTATAGTTAACTTGAAATGGATATTGGATCTGTGCAGCCTCCTTTTTTTTTCCAGTTTATTTTTTAGTTGTAGGTGGACACAATATCTTTATTTCATTTTTATGTGGTGCTGAGGTTTGAACCCAGTGCCTCACTGAGCCACAACCCCAGCCCTTTTTTATTGTTGGTTTAAAAATTTTTTAATTTTATTTTTTTGGTGGTGCTGGGGATTGAACCCAGGGCCTTGTGCATGCAAGGTAAGCACTCTACCAACTGAGCTACAACCCCAGCCCAGTCTCCTGTCTTTCTAAAAACAATAGGTAGAATACATCTTTCACAGTACTCCTCCCCATAAAATCATATACTGATTTTATTTTATTTTATATACACACATACTTGTAGATGGACACAATACCTTTTTTTAAAAATTTAGTAGTAGTTGTTTTAATATGGTGCTAGAGATCAAACCTAGTGCCTCACGTGTGCTAGGCAAACACTCAACCACTGAGCCACAACCCCAGCCTATAAACTGTGATTTTATTTGTGCACAGGCAAATGAAACTAAGCTTTTCCATTGCTCGGGCTATCTGATAGTCTGAAGAAGATATGTAGGGTTGATATTTTAGAATAACTGAGAACTCAGCTACTTTGCCTTTTTGTTGATTTTGAGGACTCGGTTATTTTATAATCATTTCTTTCATTGAATAACAGGCTGCGGTCTAGAAAGATAGAAAAACTGAGGGCATAAGTAATTTTATTCTAACCTCCACACCATAAAATTTAGGGACCAGATGAAGGACTTTTGAATGGACTTATCAATAATTCTCTGAGGATCATCATTGTGTTTCCTTTGAATCCTTAAAGCCCTTATAGAATTGGCAATATAAATAGTTCTTAGCTAGGTGTGGTGGTGTACACCTGTAATCCCATACTTGGGAGACTGAGGCAGGAGGATTACAAATTTGAGGCCAGTTTGATCAACTTAGCAAGACCCTGTCTCAAACTTAAAACAAAAAACAAAAAAATTTTTTTAAGGGCTGGAGCTATAATTCAGCGGTAGAACACCTCTGGGTTCAATCCTCAGTAGTAGGAAAAAAAAAAACCAACCACAAAATGAAAAACATTTCTTCCACTTGTCTTTTCCCTTTGGTTTCATTGCCATCTTGACTGGGCAATGACTGAGGAGCCCAGGTAGGTAGGTGTTTTAGTAAGGGCCTTGCTTTGTCATTCTTAGAACAGACTACCTTCTCAGTTCATTTTTCTGCCAAGGATTTCTGATAATTCATTCCTTCAGAGAGGCTAGTTCCCCTGAGTCTGTCTTGGTATCTTTTTTTTTTTGTAAAATTTTTTAAAATTTTTTTATAGTTGTAGATGGACAGAATGCCTTTTTTTGGTTTACTTATTTTTTTTTTTTAAAGAGAGAGAATTTTAATATTTATTTTTTTTTAGTTTTCGGCGGACACAACATCTTTGTTTTGTATGTGGTGCTGAGGATACAACCCGGGTCGCACGCATGCCAGGCGAGCGCGCTACCACTTGAGCCATATCCCCAGCCCCTGGTTTACTTATTTTTATTTATTTATTTATTTTTTGAAGAGAGAGAAAGAAGAGAGAGTTTTTTAATATTTATTTTTCAGTTTTCGGTGGACACAACATCTTTATTTTATTTTTTTGTGGTGCTAAGGATCGAACCCAGCGCCCTACGCATGCCAGGCAAATGGGTTACCGCTTGAGCCACATCCCCAGCCCTTTTTTTGGTTTATTTTTTTGTGGTGCTAAGGATCAAATCCAGTACCCCAAACATGCCAGGCAAGCCCCTGGACACTGATCTACAACTCCAGCCCCTGTCTTGGTATCTTGTAGTACTTATCTCAGGAAATCTGTCTTTTCAGAAAATGGATCCAAGCGGGGTCAAGGTGCTGGAAACAGCTGAAGACATCCAGGAGAGGCGACAGCAGGTCCTGGACCGATACCATCGCTTCAAGGAGCTCTCAACCCTGCGACGTCAGAAGCTAGAAGATTCGTATCGATTCCAATTTTTCCAGAGAGATGCTGAGGAGCTGGAGAAGTGGATTCAGGAGAAGCTTCAGATTGCTTCTGATGAGAATTATAAAGATCCAACCAACTTGCAGGTGTGTTTGATCTTCCTGAGATTCCTACCAAAATTCAAGAGCCCAAAGTTATTGGGTAGCAAGAAGAATGTAGATTAGACATAAGGAAGGACTGACTTGCTATTCTTGAAAAGCCCCTTGTATTTTAGTAAGGGTGAATGTGGGGTTTTGCAGGTATTAATTTTTCTTTTCTGGATGCTTTAGAACTAATGGTTCTCAAACACTGCCTTAAAACACATTGGTATCCCTAAAACTTTTTTTCAGAAAAGGTCTGAATTCTTAGGACTCTGTGTGTTTGAGAAAGGCATGCTAACAATGCTATTGCTGGCAAAGATTCATAGTTACGAGTCCTTTAAGACTCTTTAGTACTTATCCAAAGCAAAGTGTGAATTTTGTAATATTGAAATTTACCTCAATAAATTTGTTAAAGGGAAACTTCTCATTTGTGTGTGTGTGTGTGTGTGTGCGCGCGCGCGTGTGCTGGGCAAGCATTCTGCCACTCCAGCCTTCTCATTGATTTTTGGCAAGAAACTTTATATTTATTTATTTATTTATTTTAGTTAAGGTGAACACAATACTTTATTTTATTTTTATGTAGTGCTGAGGATCGAACCCAGCGCCTCACGCATGCTAGGCAAGCACTGTACCACTGAGCCACAATCCCAGCCCCAAGAAACTTCTTTAAAAAAAAAAAAAAAAAATCTTTATTTTACATTTATGTGGTGCTGAGGATCAAACCCAGTGCCTCATGCATGCTTGGCGAGCACTCTACCACTGAGCCACAACCTAGACCCCAAGGAACTTCTTTTAAAAATTGTTTTGGAGCCAGGCACAGTAGTGCATGCCTGTAATTCCAGTGGCTTGAGAGGCTGAGGCAGGAAGATCACAAGTTCAGAGCCGGCATCAGCGAAAGTAAGGCACTAAGCAACTCAGTGAGACCCTGTCTCTAAACACAAAATTGGGCTGGGGGTGTGGCTCAGTGGTCAAGTGCCCCTGAGTTCAATCCCTGGCATACTTCCCCACCTTTCTCCATCCCCCCACCCCCAAGCAAAAAAATTTGTTTTGGTAGCAAGTGGAGCAATGGTTGAGTCTGTGGGTTCTTTTTTTTTTTAATATTTATTTTTTAGTTTTGGGTGGACACAATATCTTTATATTTATGTGGTACTGAGGATCGAACCCAGTGCCTCATGCATGCTAGGCGAGCATTCTACCACTGAGCCACAACCCCAGCCCTGTGGGTTCTTTTACTATACCAAAGTAGTATAAAAAGAAAGAATGATGATCACTAGTTGAGAAAGCAGTCAGTCCCCTTCCCAGTTCAAGTCTTGATGAATCAGAGGTACTGAGAAATGGAATGTAGACAGAATCAGTATGGCTTCTAAAGCAAGCAAAACAAGGTGTCATGTTGTGAGTGTGAGTCTTTTATTCAAGGGTAAACTCTTAATGCTAAGAAGACTTTCAATATGGTTCTGTATTTCTAGAAGGGATTGGATATCCACAGAAAGACTTATTTCCTGATAAACAGTAGAATTAGGATATTTTGTAGCTTTCTGTCTATAAAGTTGGAGGACCTTGTGAGTAAGCTTCAGAAGGGCAGTGGAGATGCAGTTGGAGTATTTCAGTAGGTGAGCCTTAGAGAGTGAGTAAGGTATTAGAGTACCTTCCTAACTAGAGGAATGGGTCAAGAAGGGAGGGAGGGAGGGTGAGTGCAGTGTGGTGACACCTGTTTCACTTCACATCCTCCACCAGGGAAAGCTTCAGAAACATCAAGCCTTTGAAGCTGAAGTGCAGGCCAACTCTGGAGCCATTGTCAAGCTGGATGAAACTGGAAATCTGATGATCTCAGAAGGGCATTTTGCCTCTGAAACCATCCGGGTGAGTATGAGTGGTGCCTGTACTGATGGCCTTGCCTGGGATGAGGAGGAATTGCATTCATGCTTAAGTGTCAGTTTGGGTTCCTAAAGTGATAGCCCTTTCCAGCCTTTTAGAGAATCTGTGTAGGCTCCTGAAGGAGTTGCCCAAATCCTGCCTTTGTATTAAGATTCAGCACAGATATAAACCAGTGCTGTATATTCAGTTAGAAATAAGATTCTTTTGATAGAACAAACTGGAATGTTATTATATTTTAAAGAAAATTGTATCATTTAGCTCTAACATTTACAGATGGTAATTGGATGGGAGAGTGTATTAGTGAAGTTGGTAAATTTGGGAATTAGGATGCAAAGATAAATAGAAACAATCACAGCCACTCTGTGGAAAGTTCTGTTTTTCCAAGTTTGCTGTCTGAATTGTGGTGGCTTGCCCTTGAAGGGGTTCATCAAGGTTAGGCAGCAAGCCAGTAAAGGTCCAACTTTATGGAGTGACTTGTGGCACCTGTTGTCTCTGATGTGATATGACAAACTTTGAGGCAGATATATTCAAACTCTGGTCTAGTTTGTTTTGGACTCAGGATAATAATTGCTTTTTATCTGTTTCACATTTCTAATGCCAGAGTATTAAAGGGGACACAAACCTGTTATGATGAGTCTGAACTTCTAAGTGAGTGCTCTTCCCTATATCAGAGGATATACCTTCTATCTAGTTATGTGTTTTGTTTGGTTCTTTGTTCCAAAGCTATAGTTGTGTTGAGGGCTCAGCCTTTCCCATGCCTTGACCTGTCAAGTAATCCTGAAGATTTAGAAGAAAGCTATTTTCTTTATCCCCAGCTAAAAATGTTTCATCTCCTATTCTTCCCCAATGTAGTTTCAAAGGTTTCATTTCCTTAGGATCCATGCTAGTGGTTTTCAACAATAAAGACTTTTTTGTCTCATGTATACTGTGCTCTGCAGTCTCATTGAAAACTTGCAATTAGCTTTAAGCTTGTGATTAACAATTATTAACTTATTGCTAGTAATGATTGTAAATAGGAAACAAAAGTGGGTTCCAAATGTCATATGACCAACTATCAAATTATGTTGAACCCATTTGGGCTATGTAATACATCTGTGCAGTGAAATACAAGTATTTATTTGCCCTTTTCACCTGTATTTTTGTATGTATTCTTAAAGTAAATAAAATTAGCCTGCTTATTATTTCCTTGATGAAGTTGTTTTCCTGTAGTAAACAGGGTATCTCTGTAGTAGCATAATCGGGTCACAGAAGGGTGATAGGAGAAATAGACCAAGTGTTTAGCTTTAGAAATGAATCTGCGGGGAAGGACCAGGACCCAAATTTGACATCATTCATATCCATTAGTACCATCTGCCCTGTTTGTCCTTGTTAAAGCAACATTAAAAGTACTGTTAAATACTATTTATTGAGTAGCTATTAGTGTACAGACACTTTGCTAATCTCTAATCTTCATAATAAATTTGCAAAGTAGCCATTTCCTTCATATCGTGGAACAGTAGAAACTGAAACTCAGAGAATATTATTGCTATGTCCTTACCTTAATGTTTCTGCCATCTGCATCTCTAAAAGCTCCAGCTGATGGCTCATACCTCTGTTGAGAAATTCACCTGAGTCAGATCCGGACTTTCTTCTCCGCCCTGCCCACACTCAGTTTTTCTGAAGTGCACCTGCCTCCCTGCCCACTCATGCTCTCAAACAATAGGAAGCCTGTGAGGCTGGACACTGTCTAACCTACAGGATTTATGAGATCAGACAAACCAGGCATGGGGAAATTGTAGTACCATGACAGGCCTTGCCCGAGTCTTAAATATGTGAAAATGAAATTTGTGAGACTGACAGTGGACTTGATGGGGGAGGTTTTTCTCTAGTCTCTGCCTCATTCTCAACTTGAGCAGGGAGAGCTGTGGTGCTCACAGTTCCCAAGGCAATCCTGCCTTGGCAGCTTATTTATCCTAACTCTGCAGCTTGGCTTGGCAGGCAGCAGTTAGCGCTGAGGAAGGTGGGTGGTATGGAGGTTGTGTCTGTCCTGCATAACCTGTCTGTCACTGGTTTAGACTTTCACACCATACCGGACTGCGTGGCGCCCCATAGTCACCGCCACCCACATCGGGTCCCATATCCGAGTAGGTGGAATACTGATTGCTGTTGGTTGCTGTGGATTGCCTTTCACTTCCTTCTCAGCGGTGGCACAGTTTTCACCCACAGGTGGAAGTGAATCGTGTGAGCATTCATTTTTCCCACTGTTGTCTACTTACTGGGGAAACATCCATTCTTGTTTCTGAGAGACTCTGCCCACGCTGTCCACTGGCTTTCAGGATTTTTTTTTTTTTCTTTGCATTGAGTAGCATCTCAATGATGGATGGATTCCAGACTCCAGACTCTGGTTCTTTTCTTGTTTGACCCTTTCTGTTTGGTTGACCTCTGCCTATCAGTGTCACATGGAAATTCCCAGTATCTTGGGTATGCATCAAGAGCCACAGAGGTTGGATTGGAATGCTGGAATGCAGCCCCAAGCTTGAATGATTAGCAATTTCCCCAACTTCTTAAATCACTGCTGGGCCTGTACTGTGAGCACCCAAAGATACTGGGAAGTAGATGTGTTTGGGTGAAGTTTGAATTACGACTGACTTGAGATATGGTGTTCCACAACTATTTTTTCATAGATCTCCAAACCCTTTTCTGCCAAGAATCCTTTTGATAACTGATGACTATCAGGACCCCATCCTCCCTACTTCTAAGATTTCCTGTTGTGCCTCATAATCTTCACTTTTTTTTTTTCACTGGAGATGGAACCCATGGGAGCTCTACCACTGAGCCATGTTCCCAGCCCCTATCTATCTATTTATTTATTTATTGGTACTGGGGATTTAACCCAGGGGCACTTTACCACTGAGCTTTATCTCCGGCCCTTTTTATTTTTTATTTTGAGACAGGGTCTCATTAAGTCACTGAAGGCCTCACTGAGTTGCTGAGGCTGGTCTCAAACTGGTGATTCTTCTGTCTTAGCCTCCCAAGTCACCGGGATGATAGGTGTGTTCCATTGTACTTTTTATCTTTTTTTTTTTTTTAGTTATAGGCAGACACAATATCTTTATTTTATTTATTCATTTTTATGTGGTTTTGAGGATTGAACCCAGTGTCTCACATGTGCTAGGCAAGCACTCTACCACTGAGCCACAACCCCAGCCCTTACTTTTTATCTTGAGGTGGGGTTTTGTAAGTTGTTGAGGGTTTTGCTAAATTGCCTGGGCTGGCCTCCAACTTTTGATTCTCTTGCCTCAGCCTCTCAAGTCACTGGGATTACAGAGTATGCCATCATGTCTGGCAATCTTTTCATTTATGATGTCTGTAGGACCTCTTTCTTTTTTTCCCCCATATCTTCATTAATTCAGAATACAACCTTCAGTAATTTCTGCTCAGTTTCCATATTAATGTCTCATTTCCTTGCCCAATAGTCATTTGGCCTAGGAATCCCACTTTAATAATTATTAATACTATTAATTATACAATTATTAATATCTAATTGTAATTTAATAATTTTAATGACATAACTGGAATGAACTTATCTATGAAAGGTCCTTTTCTAACTGTAAGATCAATCAAACAACTATGAAGTGTGTACTTTTGCCTGCTTCAGTTATAAACTTATGACTTCTACTTAGTTTAGGGATTATTATTATTATTATTATTATTATTATTATTATACTGCTATTGAACTCAGGGGCACTCGACCACTGAGCCACATCCCCAACCCTGTTTTGTATTTTATTTAGAGACAGGGTCTCACTGAGTTGCTTAGTGCCTCACTGTTGCTGAGGCTGGGTTTGAACTCACAATCCTCCTGCCTCAGCCTCCCGAGCTGGTGGGATTAAAGACATGCATCACTGTGCCCAGCAGGGATTATCTTTTTTTTTTTTTTTTAATATTTATTTTTTAGTTGTAGTTGGTCACAATACCTTTATTTTATTTATTTTTATGTGGTGCTGAGGATCGAACCCAGGGCCTCACACGTGCTAGGTGAATGCTCTACCGCTGAGCCATAATCCCAGCCCTGACAACAGGGATTTACCTTTTTTAAAAGATTTTTGTTCAGAGCCTCATGGAGTTGGGTATAACTTGTGAGAACTCTTTGGAAGAGCCCGATCTCTCAGAGTCAGTGGTAATCCAATTAAAAATCTGGTTTTTAGGGGCTGGGGATGTGGCTCAAGCGGTAGCGTACTCGCCTGGCATGCGTGTGACCCAGGTTCGATCCTCAGCACCACATACAAAGATGTTGTGTCCGCCGAAAATAAATAAATTTATAAAAAATAAATATTAAAAAAATTCTCTCTCTAAAAAAAAATAAAAATCTGGTTTTTAATGTCCAGAGCCGTTTGCTGGAGCTGCACAGGCAGTGGGAATTGCTTCTGGAAAAGATGCGGGAGAAAGGAATCAAACTGCTACAGGCCCAGAAGTTGGTGCAGTATTTGCGGGAGTGTGAGGACGTGATGGACTGGATCAATGACAAGGTACATTTTGGGAGGGAAGGTTTGAAGTTGGGAGTGAGACTACTGTGTCTCCACTGGATCTCTAGGTACCTATTGAGTAACTCTGAAACCTGGGGTCTTTGGGACAGAGTTCTGTGGGAGGACCAAAATTAGAAACTGCACAGAAAACTGTCAACTCCAACTAACATGGCCCATCTCTAATGTGTCTGGATTGTGATAAGTTTCTGGGAACCTTTGTTCCCAACTGTGGGCTGTGACTCTGGCTCTATTATGGTCTTTGAATAGGAAGCAATTGTGACTTCTGAGGAGCTGGGCCAGGACCTGGAGCATGTGGAGGTTCTACAGAAGAAATTTGAAGAATTTCAAACAGATCTGGCTGCTCATGAAGAAAGAGTTAATGAAGTGAACCAATTTGCTGCCAAACTCATCCAGGTAACTAGCAGAGTGCTATGTGCTTCTCACAGCAGCAGGGTGTTAATCTTTAAGTATATTCAGAAGAAAATTTTGTTGACCCATAATTTTTAAGTGAGTGAGTTTTTATAAGCATATCCAGGAGTTTTATTCAGATATAAGTCAGGCCCTATACTGACTACTCCTAAATGAGAGCAAGCTTTTTAATTTGTGGCCTATGGCAGGAAGGGCAGAGTTCATTTGATCTGTCTCCTCCACCCACTTTGGGGTGGGGCTGGGTGAAACTTTTATTGGGCTGATGAAGTCTGGTCTCTGGGTTTCTCAGACAAGGGTGTGGTGGCAAATGCTTGCTTGGTATTGGCAGATGTCCACCAGAGTCAATTGCTCCTCCCTTTCTTTTAACTTTTATTTTGTTCATTTATTATTTATATTTTTGGTCCTAGGGATTGAATTTAGGGGCACTTGACAATTGAGCTACATCTCCAGTCATTTTTATTTTTGAAACAGGGTCTCACTAAGTTGCCCAGGCTGGCCTCCAACTTGAAGTCATCTTGCAGCCTCCCAAGTCACTGAGATTACAGGCATGGGCCATCCCTTACATTTTTTAAACAAATAAGAATATTTTAAATTATATACATCCTTTTAGTTATATACATCCCTTCCTTTTTGTGGATACTTCCCTGGGCTCTCTTGGGAGTCTGTGGGAATCTTTTATTAAATGTGAATGAGCTCTACACTGGTAGCTATGGAGCCCATAAGAGGGTGAGACAATGTTTCCCTGGATTCTGCTGTACAGTTCCATCAGCTTCTTTTTCCTTTTCCCCTGCCTATACAGAATCCAACTGCTCCAAAGTCATTAAATAGGAGAAAGTACAGAGTGTTTGCTTTGGGGAAATTTTATTTGAGGGGAAAAGATTTTAAATTTAGAGATGTGCTTCAGGGCTGGTACTTCTCCCCTTTTTCTGATCAGTGATCAAGAGAATGAATAGATGGCATTCTTCAGAAATACCTTCTGAGATTACAGATACCTTCCAAGGGACAGTATCCCTCCCCAAATCCTGAACCATCCCAAGGTTGTGCTGGAAAACAGTCAGGTCAACCCCATGATCTCACAAGGGGCTCCCCACACCCTGTGAAATATTGTGAAATATTGATTGATTGGTACTGAGGATTGAACCCAGGGGCACTTTACCGCTGAGCCACATTCCCAGTCATTTTAATTTTTTATTTTGAGACAGGGTTCTGTTAAGTTGCTCAGACTGGCCTCAAACGTGATGTCCTCTTACTTCAGCCTCTTGAGTCATTGGGATTACCGGTGTTTGCCACCATGCCTGGCACGTGTTATCTTTTTTGTGTGTGTGGAGATGGGGATTGAACCCAAGGCCTTGTGCATGCAGGGCAAGCAGTCTACCAACTGAGCTATATCCCAGCTCACCTGGCACATGTTATCTTTAATTAAAATAAAATAAAATATGGGCTGGAGTTGTGGCTCAGTGGTAGAGCACTTGCCTAGCATGTGTGAGGCACTGGGTTCTATTCTCAAGACTACATATAAATAAATAAATAAAAATAAAGATCCATTAACAACTAAAAAAAGATATATAGGAGGCTGAAACATGAGGATTGCAAGTTTGAGGCCAGTTTCAGCAACTTAGATACTGTCTAAAAATATAATAATAATAATAATAATAAATTTGATTGCTGGGGAAGGAAACTTTTAAACTAATGCCTGTAGTCTGACGCCAGGAATAAACCTGTGAGCCCTGAACAGAACATGTGTGGGCAACAATGCTTAACAACCTAGAAACATTTGAGATAACCAGATTTTTGAGGACTTGGGGTAATTGTGTGCATTGATGGAGCTGCACAGAGTTGGAGCCAAAATTTGCACCAACCTCTTTGTAGATTAAGCAGTTGCTTCTAGGGAGGTGTAAGAGGTAACTGACAATTTCTTGAGCCAAACCGCAGCTCTTTTTATTTCCAACAGAAGACCAGTGTTTCTTCTGTTAAGATTTTCTTTATTATGAAGATTTGCCCACATACATAGATGGAGGAGCCAATCCCAGGGTAATTAGTTGGAGGAGCCAGAGATGTCAGGTAAATCCAGCCTCTTCCCTGTTTAGGAACAGCATCCTGAGGAGGAACTGATCAAAACCAAGCAGGATGAAGTGAATGCAGCCTGGCAGAGGCTGAAGGGACTGGCTCTTCAGAGACAGGGGAAGCTGTTTGGGGCTGCTGAGGTTCAGCGCTTTAACAGGTACCAGCCCAGAGTCGGCTTTGGAGCATGGGCATCACCTGGGAAGGGCTTAGGAAAATCCAAGGCATGTACTGATAAGTTGCAAGAGCTGACCAGTCCTGACCTGTGTGGCAGTCCTAGTTCTAGAGAGTCGTCATAACTGTGGGATAACTCGTGCCTTTATTCCATAGGGATGTGGATGAGACAATCAGTTGGATTAAGGAAAAGGAGCAGTTAATGGCCTCTGATGATTTTGGCCGAGACCTGGCAAGTGTTCAGGCTCTGCTTCGGAAGCATGAGGGTCTGGAGAGAGATCTTGCTGCTCTAGAGGACAAGGTTGGTTTTGAAAACAGCTGATTCTATAAATGTTACAAGGGTCGGGAGAGTGTTTCTAATAGAGTGTGTTTCTAGGTCAAGGCCCTGTGTGCTGAGGCTGATCGCCTGCAGCAGTCCCACCCACTGAGCGCCACCCAGATCCAAGTGAAGCGAGAGGAGCTTATTACAAACTGGGAACAGATCCGCACCCTGGCAGCAGAGAGACATGCACGGCTCAATGATTCATACAGGTGAAAATAATCTGCCAATGCTTAACAGCCAAGATCATTCAACTCTATTATACAGAGGAGGGGAGGGCAGAGTGAAAGGTGGGTTCTGTGTATGAAAGTTTTATAGATCCTGCCAGGTAACACCTACTAAGAAAATGCACATCATTTTTCTCACTTATATTTGTTTGGAGTCTAGCAACTGATAAAGTGTAGGATATATTTAGTGTTTATAACTTCATGAGTTCTTCCATCCTCTCTCACTTCATTGTGGCTTATAGAAATGGAAATATCCCCTTAGCCATCTGAGTATCATGTGAAATATCCTGTTATAAAAATTGAGTAAATCAAGTATTCGAAAAGAATAAAAGAATGCTTCTTACTCATCTGAGGGTGTCCCTGGGAATAAGACAGTTAAAATGTGGGACATTGACCAGCCTGGGCAACATACCTATCTCAAAGACAAATAAGCAAAATGTGAGACAAGATTGAGGCATTATAGTGATAGAAGCTGTTTCAAAGGATTGATTTCAGCCTTCTCTTGTTTTCCTTTCAGAATAGATTGAGAGAATATTCTATTTCCCAGGATTAGAGTTTGTATGGTTAGGCATGTGGGAATGTAGAATTCAAAGCATTAGGGAGGCCATCTTCCACTCTAGGGCCTCCATTAGAGGGATTTAATGGCATATCTTTGGCTTCCCTAAGGCTTCAGCGCTTCCTTGCTGACTTTCGTGACCTCACCAGCTGGGTGACTGAGATGAAAGCTCTCATCAATGCAGATGAGCTTGCCAATGATGTGGCCGGAGCTGAGGCCCTGCTGGATAGGCACCAAGAGCACAAGGTAATAGCAGGATCTTCCAGAAGTGAAGACATTAACAGATAACATGTCAGTACATCACTGAGAAGCCTATGAGTTGATATTATTGGGACATATTCACTGGTGGCTTTTGTTGTAAGCCTTGTTGGTTTTAGCTCTGGAGACCTGCTCTACCTGCTTTAGTGCAGGGTAAACTATGACCCATAAAAGCAAAGAGGTGAACTTTGGCATGGTAGAGGTGCCACTATTTTGCATATCCATCTGTGCCATCTTAAAAAATGAATTTCGTAGTTGATTTGAATAAATCTAAATTTCTTATTCTGGTGTTTTCCCCAAAGTATGTTCCATGGAAAACTACTTACATATTTTTTTTTCCTAAATTTTTTTTTCAGTTGTATATGGATACGATATCTTTATTTATGTGGTGCTGAGGATTGAATACAGTGCATTACACATGCTAGGCAAGTGCTCTTCCATTGAGCTACAATCTGACCCTTTCATACAAGATCTTAGTGTGCTTTACCTCAAAAAGGGGAGTAGGTTTTCTAAGTAATAATGAGTATAAATCTTATAAAAAGAGTATGCAGGACATTTGCAAAGAAAGCTATAAAACTGTGCTGAAAGACATTAAAAGAAAAATGAGTAGGTTTTGTATGTGTGTAAGAGAGAAAATGCTGGGGATGGAACCTAGGGCCTTGAGCATACCAGGGAAGTGCATTACCACTGAGCTATGTCTCTCCTAGCCTTTTTTTTTTTTTTTTTTTCAAATTTGCATCAGAAATTTTATTCCTGTTGTGGGACAGATTCCTTCCTTCCCCAAAATGTTATGCTGCCCTGGTGGGACCTAGAAAACTCTCCCACTATCGTCGGGGAAGGAGTGAGAAAGAAAAGGTGCCGGGGACAGGGAAGGCTTTACAGTTCCCCGGCCCATTTATCTTTCCCTTCTCAACAGAGGAGAGCTACTCCTTGCTATTTCTCTCATCCACTAAATCCCTTCAAGAAAAAAAAATCTATCACTATTTTTTTAATATATATATATTTTAGTTATAGATGGACACAATGCCTGTATTTTATTTTTATGTGGTGCTGAGGATCAAACCTGGTGCATCATGTGTGCTAGGCGAGCACTCTACCACTGAGCCACAACTCTAGCCCCAAATCCATCATTATTTAAAAAAAAAAAAAGAACCTCAAGTATTGGGGGGACATGAGGTTATGGAGTAACCAATAGGAAAGGGAGGGGGAAAGGAGCAGTGGGTATCACTGCTTCGCAGGGCTTCATCCTTGCTGCATCCTGTAGCAACTGTACGTCCAGCTTATCTGCTGGCAACTGCACATAATGGACCACTGATCTCTGGATGAAGCAATTTTTCACTGATAACTTGAGGATATCTCCCAGGGTTTGTAACATTGATGTCAGTTTAATGTTGAGATACTGATCCACAGAATGGAGGATTCCATGGATGCTCAGATCATTCTTGAGCTCCACAATCACATCCTTTACCACAAAGGACTTAAAAAAAGGAGTAAAAGAGCATGGTGCTGGTGCCACACACTGCCCACTGTATCAGGAAGGAAAGGGCTGGGTGCCATGGGCTGGAAGCCCTACAGGTCTGCCTGTGGAGTTGGGTGGATTCACACAGGCGCAAGGAAAGCGCTGTGAAAGCTGCAGCACTGACTGGGAGAGCGGGTGAGATAGGGCCCAGAGGACCATGAAGCCAGGAAAAGGCTGTATTTTATTTTGAATTAGGGTCTTACTTAATTGCTCAGACTGGCTAGAACTTTCAGTTTTCCTGCCTCAGCCACCCGAGTAGCAAGGATTATAGGTATGCACCATCACATCCAGCTGTACATAAGGAAGGGTGGGTACTTAACTCATGTCCCATACTGGGGATAGAACCCAGGGCCTCTCACATGCTAGGCAACTGCTGTACTAGTAAACTACATCCCAAATGTAGTCAGCCCCTAAGGAAGAACTGACTAGGTAGAATTACTTGCCCAGGGCATGGATAGAATGATCCTCTTATAAATTCTTCACAGGACATGGGCACTCAATGAAATTACAGTCAAAAGTCCCCAACAGGTGGGGCTGGAGTTGTAGCTTAGCGGTAGAATGTTTGCCTCGTATGTGTGAGGCACTGGGTTCAATTCCCAGCACCACATATAAATATGCAAATAAAATAAAGGTCCATCAACAACTAAAAAATATTTTTAAAAAATGTTCAATAGGGGAGTGTGTGTGTGTGTGTGTGTGTGTGTGTATGTGGAACAAATAAGCTATGAAAATAAATAAGCTTTGTGGGGGAAAAAAGTTCAAAAATAGCTGAGATAATTATTTTATTTGTTTTTGTACTGAGGATTGAACACAGAGGCACTCCTCCACCAACTACATCCTCAGCCCTTTTTATTTTAAGTCTCACTAAGTTGCTGAGGTTTGAACTTGTGATACTCCTGCTCAGCCTCCCCAGTCCCTGGGATTACAGGAGTGTGCCATCAGATGATTTAGCAATTGAGATAATTTTGAAGAACATGGTAGGGGTGGGAAGGGATTCACCCTATGAGGTAGTAGAAAATCATAGTAAACAAATCCACTTGGCACAGGGAAGACACAGAGTCCAGTGGAAACCTGATGCATGACAGAGGGGCCTTGCAGAGCCAGTGGAAAGGACTTCTCAGTCAGTGGTGCTTTTATGTTTGGTGATCCAGACTGATATTATATGTGGTAGTCTGATTTGGAATGATTGTTTGAAATGCAGTAACTTATTTTTCTTTTGCAAGTTGCTGGGAATAAAATGCCCTTTTCTCTACAGGGTGAAATCGATGCTCATGAAGACAGCTTTAAGTCTGCAGAGGAATCAGGTCAGGCCCTGCTAGCTGCTGGTCACTACGCCTCAGACGAAGTACGGGAGAAGGTAAGAGAGGGGCAAGGGCAAAGAAGCTCATGAAGAGGAAGCCAGGCTCCCAAGGCCTCAATGTCCAGATGTGACATTCACCATCATGAATAAGAATACGGCCCGTGCTTCTGCCTGCAGAGTAGCAGTTTTTCCCTTCAGAGATTTAAAAAAGTGTATGTACATGTACAGTACGCTGATTGGTCCCAAGGACAGTTTCTCTTTGGGACCTATTTGATGTGTTTCTTACTTATAAGGGACTTTGAGAGAGCTAGTCCTGTTTCTGTAGTTAGAGCAAAGAGGAAACAGGTGTTTATAATATGAAACTAGAGCATTCATGAACTGAACAGATTTTAGGAAGCATAAACTCAATTGACATTTCTCAGCTGAGAGTTCCTCCACCATTTAGAGGGCCTTTCTTTCAGATGGAGCCTTTTCACTTCCACCTACCAGCCTTCTTGGCATTTTTACCTAAAATCATTTGTAATAATGTGACAATAAATTAATTCCAGGTTAATCAGAATAGGGCCATCCCTCTTATATTTAATATACATATACATAGCACTCAATATTTATATGTTTCTAAGGCAAGGGTTATACGTACAAGTGCATGTAACTAACTCCTTACCTTCTGCAAATCAGAAAAGAGCCTGAAGGTTAGAATGAGTACTAGAATCCCCAGTCTATGGCTGACCAGAAAGCATAAAGCTGACCTTGCTTCCTGTCCCCACAGCTGACCATCCTCTCAGATGAGAGAGCCACCCTGCTGGAGCTGTGGGAGCTTCGCAGACAGCAGTATGAGCAATGCATGGACCTGCAGCTCTTCTACCGTGACACTGAGCAGGTGGACAACTGGATGAGCAAGCAGGAGGTAACTGGAGCAGAAGCCTTATAAGCCGGGGAGGAATGAGGGCTATGCTGACCAATTCTCTTGTGGTTTGCTTAGTTTGTTTGAGGAACTCAGTGGCATTTCAGCTCTGATTCAAGCAGAGCTGGCAGGGGCCTGAGTAGGCTTCTGTTGGCTCTGCCAGCATCCCTCCCTGCTGAGACAGAAGGGCACTTGGAAAAGGCCCTCATTTTTTTAAGATTACTGGGATAAAAAACTTTCTACTGAAAAGGAGAGGGTTTGTTTTGTTTTTGCTTTTCTTTCTTTCTTTCATTTATTTTTTAGTTGTAGTTGTTAATACCCTTATTTTATTTATTTATTTTTATGTGGTGCTGAAAGATCGAACCCAGGGCCTCACACGTGCTGGGCAGGTGCTCTACTGCTGAGCCACAACCCTAGCACCTTGTTTTTGCTTTTCTCTTTTTTCTTTGTGGTGCTGGGGATTGAACCCAGGACCTTGTGCATGCAAGGCAAGCACTCTACCAACTGAGCTATATCCCCAGCCCGTTTTTTGCTTTTCTTTTGTTACCCTTTTATTTGGTCTCACTAAGTTACCTAGGAACTTGCTAAGTTGCTAAGGCTGCCTTTGAACTTGTGATCCTCCTGCCTCAGCCTCCCAAGTTGCTGGAATTAGAGGCATGTGCCACTGGACGTAATTAGTATTACACTAAATAGTAATTAGTATTAATTCTTGTTCTTAGAATTAGTATTTTGTGTAATCCAAATCTAAGAGCAGCGGCAACATTGTTTGAAAAAAATTTCAATAGAATATAGAACAAGAATGTCAGTGTTGCTGACTTGAGTTTTATTTTTATTTTATTTTATTTTTTTGCTTTTGGTGCTGGGGATTGAACTGAGCCTTGCATGTCTGTGCTAGGCAAGCGCTCTAGCACTGAGCTACACCCTGAGCCTCACTGGATTGATTTTAGGTGAATCTGAAAGGACTTTAGACTTTCCAGAAGAGACCCCAGAGGTTTCATAGGCATAGGGTCACTCTTTATCTTTTTGCATTTTGGCCAAAATATCCTTCACTTTCGAGTCATAGAAGATCAAAGAATGGGACATGATTCTAACTCTCATTTCTTTCTGCAAGGCATTCCTGTTGAATGAGGACTTGGGAGACTCCTTGGATAGTGTCGAGGCGCTTCTCAAGAAGCATGAGGACTTTGAGAAGTCCCTTAGTGCACAGGAGGAAAAGATCACAGTAAGACTTCTTATTGTCAACATAACCCATAGAGTAAGCAGGAGTCCCCTCTTTTCCTAAAAGGATTCTGAGCCAATTTAATGAAGGAGCTACGTACAAGGGATTCTTGAGGTGCTTAAAATCTGAAAAATGCCATCTTGTTCAGGACTTTATAGAAGGAAATCACTTACTTGAAAAATCTTGTTCAGACTTTATAGAAGGAAATTACTTACTTGATGTGTGTCTCCAAATTGAGATTTGCCTTTCACTAAAACTAGTTCAGAGTTAATGTAATGCATATTTTTTCTGTTGAAAACACATTATAGAAGCAAGAATTGGAAAGCTGTTAACCTCTATGTGCTACCTGTTGGGTGCTCACACTATAGCTGGTGTCTCTAGACTCGAATGAGCAGTTTTATTCTCTCTGGCTAAAAACATCAAGCAGAACCTTACAAGTTATGGGAAAATGTTGTCATTACCAACTGTAGCTGTGAACCTTGGCTCACATTAAGGTTGGGGGTGTTTCATGACCTCTCTAGAGACCAGCCAGGTAGAGGAACAGTGCACATAGTGACAACTCTCATCTTCCTTCCTAGGCACTGGATGAGTTTGCAACCAAGCTAATCCAGAACAACCACTACGCAATGGAGGATGTGGCCACTCGCCGAGATGCTGTAAGTTCCGGATTTTTATGCTTCTTGCTTGCTGTATGCAGTTGTATTTTCAATGACAGTCTCTGTAGTCTAGCCCAAACTTTTTGGGAATCTGAACTGAAGATTCACAGGAGTGCCTGTCTTTCAGCTGCTGAGCCGTCGTAATGCCCTCCATGAGCGAGCCATGCGCCGCAGGGCCCAGCTGGCTGATTCCTTCCACTTGCAGCAGTTTTTCCGTGATTCCGATGAACTTAAGAGTTGGGTCAACGAGAAGATGAAAACTGCCACTGATGAAGCCTATAAAGTAATCATTAGTACTTGGGTAAAACAGTGTGGCTAAAAAAAGAATGGAATTCCCCAAACTGAACTATTTAACACAAGCTGTTTTATGCAAACCTCCCCCTGCTTAAAGACAAGTACAACAGCAGCTCAGGGTAAGTTGGCATATTCGGATCTCAGAAAGGACTCTTCTCTTCCATTGGCAGGACCCATCCAACCTGCAAGGAAAGGTACAGAAGCATCAGGCTTTTGAGGCTGAGCTCTCAGCAAACCAGAGTCGCATTGATGCCCTGGAGAAGGCTGGGCAAAAGCTGATAGATGTCAACCACTATGCCAAAGATGAAGTTGCAGCTCGTATGAATGAAGTCATTAGTTTGTGGAAGAAGCTGCTAGAGGCCACAGAACTGAAAGGTAGAAGAATCTCGTACCTGAGGGTGACAGGAACATTTAGAGTACCAGTCTTTCCTAGTTAAGTGTTCTAGGGATATAAACCACCCAGGGAAGGAGGGGAGATGACTTTGGGCATAGAGAGTATGTCATGTGCAGGAGTTACTTGGGTCCTTGATGCTTTGGTGATTTGGTAAGTGTGGGTGAATTACTGGTTGCTGGGGAAGCCAGAAAGGAATGAATTGGGCCTTATCACTGAAAATCATGGTTGATGTTGAGCCAAGGGCATTTAATAATTCTCATGCGCCCTTACTTTGTAGTGTTAGACTGCATTCCAGGCAGCCTCCCTTTCAGCCTCTAGGAGGTGGAAATGAAGCAGTAACTAACATTCTGACTCATACTCCATCACCAGCATACCATGGTTCATGAGCAGTATTAGAGGAAGGACCATGTAAATCAATAGACAGTTAAACTTGCCTCATTGGACAGGAATAAAGCTTCGTGAAGCTAACCAGCAACAGCAATTTAATCGCAATGTGGAGGACATTGAATTGTGGCTGTATGAAGTAGAAGGTCACTTGGCTTCAGATGATTATGGCAAAGACCTTACCAATGTCCAGAATCTCCAGAAGAAGCACGCCCTGCTAGAGGCAGATGTGGCTGCTCACCAGGTGGAGTATGAATTGGGCCTTTAGATGGGGGAGTGACAAGAGGGAAGGATAGCAAGAATCTCAAGATGAGACTAGCATTGGAAGGGAGGGACATGTTTTGGTGTCTTAGGGAATGCATGTGCTGCCGTTCAAGTGAAGTTACTTCCTCAAAGCTTTCAGGAAGCCTAATGTGAGGGGAGGATTGGCAGAAAAAATTCTCTTGATGGGAAAAAACCATTTTGATTTTTCTTCATATGTGACAAAACCATACCCAAAGTAATAAAGTCAACCTAGAAGCGTTCTATGTGTAGTCATGCAGTACTAGTTCAAGCTTCAAGGCTTTGTGCTCTCCTCTTCCCAGGATCGAATTGATGGCATCACCATTCAGGCCCGTCAGTTCCAGGATGCTGGCCATTTTGATGCTGAAAATATCAAAAAGAAGCAGGAAGCCCTTGTAGCTCGCTACGAGGCTCTTAAGGAACCCATGATTGCCCGAAAGCAGAAGTTGGCAGATTCTCTGCGTTTGCAGCAGCTTTTCCGCGATGTGGAAGATGAGGAGACCTGGATTCGAGAGAAGGAACCCATTGCTGCCTCTACCAACAGAGGTCAGTGTTCCTCCAGCAGGTGGGATTCAAGCTACAGTAGGGTTGTGCCATTGTTGCATAAAGGAGACACATGCCAGAGGGAGCAAGACCACTTTTATTGCACTGGAACCCTGGTAGGAGCTGTGAGTGACAGTTTAGTGGTGATTTTTTCTCTTTGTGGCTAGATGACAAGGGAGTGCTTTCTGCTTTCAGGCAAGGATTTGATTGGAGTCCAGAATCTGTTAAAGAAACATCAAGCTTTACAAGCAGAAATTGCCGGACATGAACCCCGCATCAAAGCTGTGACCCAGAAGGGAAATGCCATGGTGGAAGAAGGTGAGTGGTTGTGGGCAGTGAGTGTGGTCTGGCTCTGCTCTCCCCTTTCAACCATTGGTTAAGTGCATGGACTGCACACAGCAGATTGGACAGCGGGGTGAGTCTGACATCTCCATTCCTTCCTAACCATGTGACATTGACTGGGCCTTGCCGAACCTCAATTTCGTATCTGTAAGACAGAGATGCAGTGGGGATGACAGCGTCTCCCAATATAGCAGTTAACTATAAATGAGCTCAACTGTGTATAGGGCCTGGGAAAGCTCTTGCAGAGAGAAGTCTCATAACTGAGAACTGTGGAGCAGTGCTGTTTTTATTAGTTTTGCTAATGTCACTTATGCCTCCTTGGGATATCTGCTTCTTGTGATGTAGATAGAGTCTTGGTTTGAGGAGGCAGTCAAGGGCTAGAAGCTGAGCCCCTCATTAGAAATATAATTATGACAGGGCACACCTCCCTAGAACGTTGTGAGAAAGTAGTGTTCACAGCATACCAGAAGCCTTCTTGTCATTCTGTGTCAGCACACTTTCTGTTGTCTGCTCTGCAGGCCATTTTGCAGCAGAAGACGTGAAGGCCAAGCTCAACGAGCTGAACCAGAAGTGGGAGGCACTGAAAGCCAAAGCCTCCCAGCGGAGGCAGGACCTGGAGGACTCGCTACAGGCCCAGCAGTACTTTGCTGATGCCAACGAGGCCGAGTCCTGGATGCGGGAGAAGGAGCCCATTGTGGGCAGTACTGACTACGGAAAGGATGAGGACTCTGCTGAGGTAAGCCCGAGCTCAGGGGTGTCACACCTGCCAGCGAAAGAAGGCAGATTAGGAAAATGACTGTGTAGGGGAGGTGTAGCATCATGGCAGTTATTTTTTAAGGTGTTTTGGAATCTGGCTTTTACTTTTTATTATTGAAATTTAGTCATAACTAAAGGAAGAAGACATTTCCTATAACCTGTCTTCAACCATTAATGTTTGCCGTTTTTGGATCTGTTCTTCTGACCACCATATGCAGACATGCCTGTTTTCATACCAATACACACAACAACATACTAACTCACATGTGCACATACACCAACATACATCAGCATGCACCAATGTGTATGTGCAAACACCAACACATGCAAACACTAACATGCACACCAGCACACATGTGCAAACAAACCAACACAGCAAACATACCAACATGCACACAAACATACCAACACAGGCAAACACCAGCACACAAATACACCAATATACACACCAACATGTGTACACATTGTTTGGAAAAAGATATATATATATATATTTTTTACTATAGCTTTTAATTTATAAAGGTCTAGATATAGTCTCCATACCTACCTCTTTTCTCACTGGCCTCTGGAAAACTAGAATGAGTTTTATTGTTGAAATAAAAACCTCAGTACCAGTGGAGAATAAGAAAGCACCAAATGTGGAGAGGGAAGGGCAGTATACATAGCCACTTTGTGGTGATTTCTTTTTCCTTTTGTTTGGTTCTAGGGATTGAACCCAGGGATGCTTAACCCCTGAGCCACATCCCCAGCCCCATTTTGTATTTTATTTAGAGACAGTTTCAGTGAATTGCTTAGTGCCTTGCTTTTGCTGAGGCTGGCTTTGAACTTAGCGCCTTGCTTTTGCTGAGGCTGGCTTTGAACTCGCGATCTTCCTGCCTTAGTTTTCTGAGCCGCTGGGATTACAGGCATGCACCACCACGCCTGGTTCCTAGCCTTTTTATATTATTTAGAGACAGGATCTCACTAAGTTGCTGAGATTGGCCTTGAACTTGTGATCCTCCTACCTCAGCCTCCTGAGCTGCTGGATTTACAGGGGTGCATCACCTCGCCTGGCTGGTGACCTCTTTCTTAGAATGGGATGTGGAATCACAAATTTGTTTGCATATTGTTCTTTATGCCTTTGTGTATTTCAAATCCTACAAAATTAAGTGGGTAAAACCAGAGTAGAAAGGGCTGGGGATATAGCTCAATTGGTAGAACGCTTGCCTTAAATGCAAGTCACAGTTAATATTTCCCCAAATTAAATGTTTATCTTTAAAGGGGAGAAGCTGGGCATCCCAGTTACTCGAGCAGCTGAGGTAGGAGGATTACAAGTCTGAGGCCAACCTTAGACCTTATTCAAAATAAAAAGGTCTGGGGTTGGGGCTGGGGTTGGGGCTTAGTGGTAGAGCACTTGCCTGGCATGTGTGAGGCACTGGGTTCAATTCTCAGCACTGCATATAAATAAAATAAAGGGTCTATTAATAACTTAAAATTTTTTTTTAAATGATCTGGGAATATAGCTCAGGGGTAGAGCGCCTCTGGGTTCAATTCCCAGTACCACAAAAATAAATGAGTAAAGGGGGGAGAGAGTGCAGGGCAAGAGGGACTCACATCTTTGTGTGACTAAAATCTGCTTCAGGAGGGTGGCATGTTGAGACACTGAGGAGGGGTTGGGCTGTGTGTCCGGTGCTCCATGTGAGATTCTGGTTTCAGGCTCTACTAAAGAAACACGAAGCACTGCTTTCAGATCTCAGCGCCTATGGCAGCAGCATCCAGGCTCTGCGAGAGCAGGCTCAGTCATGCCGGGTAAGTGTGTCTCAGTTCCAGGTCCCTGGGGGTTAGGGTGGGGGGCAGGAAAAGCTTTGGGGCCAAATACTGTCAGCAGATATTATGGCTGTCAGCAATATTTAAATGTGTACACGGTAAATTTGGGGTAAAGCTGGATTCTGTTGTTTGCTTAGAGGACACGCCATGGGTGTCCTTTAATTATATATATGTTCTTCCTTTGTATTTTCAGCAACAAGTGGCTCCCATGGATGATGAGACAGGCAAAGAGCTGGTCTTGGCTCTCTATGACTATCAGGAGAAGAGTCCTCGCGAAGTCACCATGAAAAAAGGGGACATTCTTACCCTGCTCAATAGCACCAACAAGGCAAGGCACAAAGACTGGCTGGCACACGTGCATATCAGTACCATCATACATGTTGTCAGGGATCTGTGGGTGGGTAGAGTATGGAGAGAGAGAGAGAGACAAGGGTCTCCTGTCTGTCTCCCACTTAGTATACATTTGTCCAGTGTGTGAGTCATTAGGAAGGTCACTGAATATGTCTCCTGCAGATAGTGTAGAGAGTCACACTCTCCTGGTGGCTTTTTCACATTGAACCTCTCCAGGTGGATTCTTTCCCTTTTGAGCTGCGATATGCTGCTTTGTAACTTGAATCTGTTGTTGTTTTCCATATTGTATTGCAATACCAGGTATGGAATCTGCATGCTAGGCAAATACCTACCACTGAGCCACACCCACAGCACCTACCTGCTGTTTTTTGCAATACTGGGGATGGAACCCATAGTTGCTGTACAACTGAGTTATATCTCCATAGCTTTTTATTTTTTATTTTGAAATGGGGTTCTACTAAGTTGTTGAGGCTGGGTTCAAACTCCTGCCTCAGCTTTCTGAGTTCTGGGATCTCGGCATCCGCCTTCATGCCTGTCTTTCTTGGTTGTTAATCTAGACCTATAGCTGTCTCAGCTTGGCAGGTAGTTGAAGACAGCCAAGATGTCACCCTGTAGGTTTTTTCTTCTTCAGGTTAAATACTGCCTGGTTCGTCAGCTTTTTTCCTTGACACAAGCTGATTGACAGTGATCTTGAAGGGTGGTGCATGTTCTTCCACTAATTACCTAACTGTTCTTGGAGGATTCTGTCTCCCATGTTGGTTATATCCAGAGAAACATTTGGAGGCATTGTTGAGAACCTCCTTATTCGCTCATCTAGTTTACTGTCAGTGTTTTGGTTGTTGTTTGCAGTATTGGGGATTGTGTATGCCAGACAAGTGCCCTACCACCAAGCCCTTTTTGTATTTCAAAGCAGAGTTTATTTTTTATTTCAAAGCAGGGCTTCACAAATGGCTGTGCAAGCACTCTACCACTGAGCTGCATCTCCAGCCTGTTTTAATTTTTATTTTTCTTTCTATTTTGGGAGGGGAACTAGGGATTTAACTCGGGGATACTTAACCACTGAGCCACATCCCTCAGCCCTTTTTTGTATTTTATTTAAAGACAGAGTCTCACTGAGTTTGCTTAGCGCCTTTTGCTAAGTTGCTGAGGCTGGCTTTGAACTCATGATTCTCCTGCCTTCCAAGCTGCTGGGATTTCAGGTGTGTACCACCACACACAGCTTCCCCAGACTTTTTTGTTGTTGTTTTATTTTTAAACAGGGCCTCACTAAGTTGCCCGGGCCAGCTTCAAATTTGCAATCCTGGACTGGGGATGTGGCTCAAGCGGTAGCTTGATTGCCTGTTGGCATGCGTGTGGCCCGGGTTCGATCCTCAGCACCACATGCAAAACAAAGTTGTTGTGTCCGCCGAGAACTAAAAAATAAATATTAAAATTCATTCTCTCTCTCTCTCTCTCCTTCCTCTCTCTTAAAAAAAAAAAAAAAAAAAAACAAAACAAATTTGCAATCCTGCTTTAGGCTCCCATGTTACTCGGATTACAGGCATACCTCACCACTCCCAGCTATGGCCCTTTTAAAATTTTGATTTAGTCGTGTGAGGGGTGTAAGCCTATAATCTCCAACTCAGGAGGCTGAAACAGGAGGATCAAAAGTTCAAGGCCAGCCTCAGCAATAGAGCAAAGCCCTAAGCAACTTACCAAGACCCTGTCTCAAAATAAAAAGTAAAAAGGAGCCAGGCACAGTGTTGTACACCTTTAATCTCAGCATTTTGGGAGGCTGAGGCAGGAGGATTAGGAGTTCAAAGCCAGTCTCAGAAATTTAGTGAGGCCCTTAGCAACTCCATGAACCCAGTCTCTAAATAAAATACAGAAAAAAAAGAGCTGGGGATGTGGCTCAGTAGTAAAGCTCCCCTTTATTCAATCCCCAATACCAAAAATAAGTAAATAATGCCAGGCACCATAGTACATTTCTATAATTCTAGCTGTTCAGGAGACTGAGGCAGGAGGATTGCAAGTTCAAAGCCAGCCTTGACAACTTAGCAAGATCTTCCGCCCCCATCTCAACATTAAAAAATTTTTAAAAAGGGATAGGGATATGGCTCAGTGGTTAAGTGCCCCTAGGTTCAATCCCAGGTACCAACCTCCAACTCCCACTCCCCCCCCAAAAAAAATCAATTAATTAAATAAAACTTTGTCTTATATGGTTTTACTAAATTGTTTAGATTGGCTTTGGACTTGTCGTCTTCCTGCCTTATCCTCCTGAGTAGCTGAGATGATAGGTATGCACTGACATGACACCTGTCTACAACTGAGTTGGGTTTTGTTTTTATTTTTACAGTATTTGGGAATGAGCCCAGGGGTGCTCTGCCACTGAGCTAGATTCCCAGCACTTCTTATTTTTTTATCTTGGGACCAGGTCTTGCTATGTTTCCTAGGCCTGCCTGGAATTTATAATCCTCTAGCCTCAGCCTCCTAGCTACAACTGAGGTATTTATTGAACTTAATTCTGACTTACTGAAAGTTAAATAGTATTGGCTGAAGTATTGCACAGCACAGTTCTGGAGTCTCTAAGCAAAGGGAAGATAGTCCTTTGTGGTTTCTGGCATTTCTGCTTCACCTGTGACTCTGTGCATGACAGTGCACAGTGACTGATTCTGTCACAGCTTCTTAAAATGCTCAGAGCTCTCTTAGGTGTATATGTGCACGCAGATACACAGGCCTACACGGGTTCTTTCTCAGGAAAGGAATTGCTCTCACTTCTCTTCCTTTTTTCTCTTAGGACTGGTGGAAAGTGGAAGTGAACGATCGTCAGGGTTTTGTGCCGGCTGCATATGTGAAGAAGCTGGACCCTGCCCAGTCAGCCTCCCGGGAGAACCTCCTAGAGGAGCAGGGCAGCATAGCGCTGCGGCAGGAGCAGATCGACAACCAGTAAGGGGCACACAGTTGACACCAAGGGTCAGGCATCACTAGGGGCTTGGTCTGTGCCCTGCAGGTATAGGTGGAGTTTTGAGGCCTCTGCAGCTAGTCTGCCTTCCTCTTGCTTTCCCCAAGTCACTTTTAATCCACCTACCTCCCTGTTTGAGCCTCAAATCTCTGATACCTTAATCTCCTGTGTTTCATTTTTCTCCCGTTTGTTTCTTTTTCTAAATGGCATTTTTCTAAACATTGCCGTCTTAATCTTTCTCTTGTGGTTCAAGATGCTTTTTTGAAATGGATTTTCAGATTTTTTCCCCCCTCAGATGTGCCTCCCTCTTTGGATGGCTACTTAGAGAACTTTTCTCTGTACCATAGCTTTGTATTCTAAGGATGGCGTTTATTTTTTTGTGAAATGTCTCTATCCTCATTACTATAGTTAAGCCACCTTGTTGACTTATGCCCTCCCTTAGGGCATATCTTACTCCTATGAGATCAATGGCTTTGGATGCTTGGCAAGCATCCAGAACATGCATTCCCATTAGAGTTTATAACAGTGGAACTCTTCTGATTCATAATGGTTCTTGAAAACGCTAGAATTTATTTGTGTATGTCCAGACTCTCTTAGTGTTGAGATAAGGAGAGCTTTGGATTCATGTTCTTATCAGCAGCCTTGGTCATTAATACAAGAGCAGAAACGTTGTCATATATATATGGCTAAATTGGCTATTATCAATCAGTAAAATTTCTTTCCAAGTGCATTTTGTCCCTGGGCTTTGTTCTATGAAGTTAATAGTGCTTGCAGTACAGGAAAGTCTGCCTCAAGCATGGCAGATGTGTCAGGAAGATGAAGGTGAACTAACACTCTGATTTAAATTTTCCTGCTTCTTCCCTACTGTGATTTCATTCATGGCCTGGACTGCTTCTAAGAGCTTTTGAGTGACTCCTTAATTTTCCCCACTCTAAGCATCCATCATCATGGCACCAGTCGGAGCTGCTGCTTTTCATCCCTGTGGATTAATCCCACTAATTTGTGCATGCTTTTGCTATACCCCCTCTGTGCAGGACACGCATAACTAAGGAGGCCGGCAGTGTATCTCTGCGTATGAAACAGGTGGAAGAACTGTGAGTAGGCCAAGAGCCTCGCTGGGCTCCCTGTGTCCACTGCTAGCCTGTCCATCCTCCCTCTGCTGCTTCTCTCCAAGGCACTTATTCATCTAGGAAGATGAGGTGGTGGGAGGGGCAGGCATCTGTGCAGCAGCTTTGCTGGCAGGAGAGAGGATTTGGTGAGCTGTGCTGCGGGTGACTGCTGCTCTCATCAGTTGCTTTATGTGCAGCTGTGCATTCAGAGTGGTGTTGGTCCCCTGCTCTTGGTCTCCTGGTATACTCCACTGTCACCAGCCAAAGTGAAGGCAAGCCTGTGGAATCCTTAGGAGGAAGGAGGTTGAATGGCTCTCTTAGAGTGCCTGCATTCCTTGTAACTCATTGCTTTTTTGTTTGGGAAGCTTAGATTTAATGGTGATTTTAGAATTTTCTTTTTTTAACTTTTAGTTTTTTTATCATTTGTCATTCTCATGTCTCTAAGGAGAGTGGGAGTTCAACTTTTTGTACTTCAGTTCCCAAGGGTTAGAATAGTCTTTGATTCTTCTTAGGACTTCCTGGTAATGAAACTGTACAGGTACTCTGTACTCCACCTGATTGCCCTTCTGAAGTTGCCATGACTTTCTGAAAAACAAGTCTATAATTTTAGAAATGTCCTACTGATCCAAAGATACAGACGTCCTTATGAGATTGTTTTAAAGTCTGGTGTACCTTCTACTTGGAGGCTGCTTGGAGAATTATTTTTTTAAAAAAATGCGAAAACCCTCTGTATATATTATGCAACCTCATCTCACTCTCTGCTCTAGTCGCATGAACCCTGCTAAATGCTTGGGTTTTGGTCATCTGGTCGTGATGTTGTAAGTGCTGGATTGGCTTGGGATATGTGTGCCTAGCTGTCGTGGCCACCTAGTTGTGAACGCTACAGGGTATGCTCATCCCCGAGGCTGTGGTGTGGGTATTTGGAATCCTCATCCATGCATTCTGATCCTTTGTCACTAGGGCACCATCTTTACAAACTCATGCCTTGAATCGCATCTTGGAGAAACCTAGTGGTTTGAGTTTGTGTTCTCATCTCTAGTACTTACCATCTAACCACTTCTGCCCTTCTTGTCACCCTCTTGACTTACATCAGATATCACTCTCTGCTGGAACTGGGGGAGAAGCGGAAAGGCATGTTGGAGAAGAGTTGCAAGAAGTTTATGTTGTTCCGGGAGGCAAACGAGCTGCAGCAGTGGATCAATGAAAAGGAAGCTGCTCTCACGAGCGAAGAGGTCGGTGCAGACTTAGAACAGGTTGAGGTGCTGCAGAAGAAATTTGATGACTTCCAGAAGGTATGGGATGTCTTCACAGATGAGCTTGGAAATCACTGATTCGTTTTCTTGTTTTTTTGTGTTTTTTTTTAATTTTATACCTTTATTTATTTTTATGTTGTGCTGAGGATTGAACCCAGTGCCTTGAATGTACTAGGCAAGCGCTCTACTACGGAGCTACAGCCCCAGCCCCTGGTTTTCTTGATTTTTTTGACCACAGATTACTGAGCCTCTACCCCTCTACCTCTCCAACCCTTTTTATATTTTATTTTGAGTCAAGGTCTCACTCAGTTGCTTGGGGCCTTGCTAAATTGCTGCCTCTGGCCTTGAACTTGAAGTCCTCTTATTTCAGGCTTCCAAGTTACTGGGATTATAAGCATGCATCATGGTGCCCAGCTTTTTTTTTTTTTTTTTTTTTTTAATGAAGTAAAATTTATGTAACAAAGTTAACCATATTAAAGCATAGGATTTGGTGGTATTTAGTACCTTCATGATGTTATGTAGCTACCACCTTTATCTAGTGCCAAGACAGTATTACCTGAAAAGAAAACCATATATCCATAAAGCAGTCACTGTGCATTTTTCCCAATGCTCACAAACCTTAGCAACTAATCTACTTTTTTTGTTTTGTTTTGGTGCTACAGAAATTAAGCCCAGGGCCTGTTGCATGCTAAGCAAACATTCTACCATTGTTCTTTGCACCTAAATTTTTTGTCGTTGTTGTTCCTAAGCTACAGATGGACACAATACCTTTATTTTATTTATTTATTTTTATGTGGTGCTGAGGATTGAACCTAGTGCCTCACACATGCTAGGCAAGGGCTTTACCACTAAGCTACAATCCCAGTCCCTATGTGTAGATTTTCTTATTCTGCACATTTCATATAAATGGAATTGTGATTTTTTTTTAAGTGATTGGTTTCTTTTATTAATGTATTTTTAGAATTCATCCTTATGTCATGTATTGGTATTCCATTTCCTGTTACTGGTGAATAATAGTCCATTGTATGATTTAGCACATATTTTTCTTATATTCAGAGTAAGAGTATTCTTTTTTTGGAGGGGTACCAGGGATTGAACTCGGGCACTGAGCCACATCTCAGCCCTGTTTCGTATTTTAGTAGAGAGGAACTCATGATCCTCCTGCCTTAGCCTCCCAAGCCGCTGAGATTGCAGGCATGCACCACTGTGCCTGACTAAGAGTATCTTTTTTTGTTGTTTTAGTTGTAGATGGACACAATATCTTTATTTCATTTATTTTTATGTGGTGCTGAGGATTGAACCCCGTGCCTCAAGTATGCAAGGCAAGCGCTTTACCTCTAAGCTACAACCCCAGCCCCAAGAGTATCCTTATAACCAATTAAAATGTGGGAGGATGAGCTGGGTGCTATGGCACATTCCTATAATCTCAGCGGTTTGTGAGGCTGAGGCAGGAGGATCGCAAATTCAAAGCCAGCCTCAACAATTTAGCAAGACCCTGTTTCATACAATAGAAGACTGGGGATATGTGTTTCAGTGGTTACGCACCCCTGGGTTCAATGCCCAATATAAAAAAAAAAAAGTGGGAGAAGGATTTCTCTCCCTGCCTCATCTCTCTCTACCTCTTTTTTCTTTGTCTCCCTCCTTTCTCTGTTCTTTAGTCATTGGACTTTAAATCACATTTTAACACTGTTTCTTCCCTTAAAAATATTTACTTAAATCTACATTTGAAGTGAGTAATTATTTTTTATCCATAATTAATCAAGTAAATTTGAGACAGACTGCTTTAGAACCCTATTATTTTTTCCCTTGATAGCTGCAGTCAGGATTTCCTGACCCAGACCCCTTGAAGAGTAGAGAAAACAATTCATAGGACGCCATAGAGCAGATCTTTCTAGGCTCAAGCCATTTTTGTGGATATCCTTGGCCCTCTTCTCTCTTGATTGGCTGTTGTGGGTTTAGTTATGATGGCGTTTGCTTTAAAGGATCTGAAGGCCAATGAGTCCCGGCTGAAGGACATTAACAAGGTGGCTGAAGACCTGGAGTCTGAAGGTCTGATGGCAGAGGAAGTCCAGGCTGTGCAGCAGCAGGTGGGTATCTTCATCTAGGAGCCAGGCATTGTTGCCATTAGGGAGCAACTTGGCTTCTTACTGTGCTCTTCAGTGCTCCCGGAGTGATATTTCAGAGTACAGAATGGTGGCTTGAATGGAGGTGCAGTCCTCTGTGTGCCCTCAACTTCCTTGGGCCATTATCTCTCACTCTTCATCCAGTCGGGGGCTTTTGTGTTCTCCTAAGTTTTTATGTACTCCTGTGAAAGTTGTGGAATATTTACATAGCCCTTAATTAATGGCAGTTTCACAAGTTTCTTAAATAAATAAAAGGTTCTGCATATGAATAATGACTTGAAGTTCTGCTGGCCAATGGGCTAGCATTCTAGTCTTTCTTTTGTTACAGTATTGAATGTTTTGGGAGGTTTTATTTCCTGTGAAGATAAAATTGGTTTCTCTCTCTCTCCTTATAGGAGGTGTATGGCATGATGCCCAGGGTAAGTTGCAGGAGCCTCTGTGTGGAACTTGGACATGAGAAGGAGGTAGATCGTGGGAACAATGTAAAGTCAAGAGCTGCTTCTTGAGGATTTCTGTTCCTGAACATCAGAGATCCTTTCGTGTGTAAAATTCTGTGGAAAAGAAACTCTAGATACTGATTTCTATTTGCCTTCTCCAAAAGACCAAAAATTTTATATCTCTTCAGTTTTCTAAAACTTTATGCACAGCTACCACTTTAGGTTTGGTTTTTACCTCTTTCAAAGAATCCTTTCATATGACCTAAAGAAAAGTTGGTCGTTTTCTTATTAAGCTGACTCATTTTCTCCAATTCTACTGGAGATTTGAAAAATTTGTAATTTTTCTATTTGTTTGTATAATTTCTTCCAAAAGTCTTGGGTGTTTTTGCTAGCTGGTGGTAAACTTTTTAAGTTATAGAGAGTGATTCAGTTTTGTTCACTGACCTGTGAACTCCCTTGGGGAAAGCTAGAGTCTTTGGTGGGAGTGCTGAGCCCACCTGCACGCTGCCTAAACTGCTGCTTCTTTAACTAGGATGAAACAGATTCCAAGACGGCCTCCCCGTGGAAGGTAAGAACTCCTTTGCAAGTTATTGTCCCTAAGAGTTTTACAGGAACATGCAGCATTTCATGTCTTTCTGATGTGCCTTTTTCTAAGTATTCTGCTATTCTGGGACCTTTGGTAATCTCTGGACTCATTTGGGCTGGCTTTTTTCTGACCTTGATATTGTGTTCTATCAGTCTCTGGAAATGTGATGTGTAATACACAGAAACAAAGTGCTTATGTTTGGATGCTCAGAGTGGGCAGATCCTGTCTATGCCAGAGACACCTCAAATGCAGCACAGCATCAGACTGGTAGGATGGCAGTCCAAGACAAATGATAAAAACACATAAATGACTGAGAACGGAAAGAGAATAAACCTCCCTACCACCACCATTTAATTATCTGTCTAACCTTTGATTCCTGTAGCCTAAGAAAGGTTTCCTGCTATTAAGCTTAGGGACCTAGGCCTATAATTCTAGCTACTGTGGAGCTGAGGCAGGAGAACCTCAAGTTCAAGGCTAGCCTCAGCAACTTACTAAGACTTTATCAAAAAAAAAAAAGAAGAAGAAGAAGAAAAGTCTGAGAGTATAGCTCCTGGTTTAATCCTCAGTCCTCAGTACCACACACACATACACACCACGTCATACAGAAAAGTGAGATTTAGTTGGACTCTCAATTCTAGCATCTTCCCTCCTAACCCAGCTTGTATGACTGTCTGTCACTTGATCGCTGATCTCTCCTTTTTTTTTTTTTTTTTTTTTTTTTGATACTAGGTGTTGAACCCAGGGACCCAGGGGTGCTTAACCACTGAGCCACATCCCCAGCCCTTTTTTTAATATTTTATTTAGAGACAGGGTTTTCACTAAGTTACTTAGGGCCTCACTAAGTTGGTGAGGCTAGTCTCAAACTTAACGATCCTCCTGCCTCAGCCTCCCAAGTCACTGGGATTATAGGCATGTGTCTGCTAAATTTCTGCTTTTTTAAAAAAAATAACTTTTTAAAAAATATTTATTTTTTAGTTATAGGTGGACACAATATCTTATCTTTTTTTTTTTTTAGAGAGAATTTTTTTAATATTTATTTTTTAGTTTTTTCAGTGGACACAATATCTTATTTTATTTCTATGTGGTGCTGAGGATCGAACCCGGTGCCTCATGCATGGTAGGCAAGAGCTCTACCTCTGAGCCACAACCCCAGCCCTGAGATTTCTGCTTTTAAAAGTATATCTACTGGTGGGCTGGGGTTGTGGCTCAGCGGTAGAGCACTCGCCTAGCACGTGTGAGGCCCTGGGTTCAATCCTCATCACCACATATAAATAAATAAAATAAATGTATTGTGTCCAACTACAACTAAAAAATAAATATTTAAAAAAAAAAAAAAAAGTATTTCTACTGAGCTGGGACTGGGTCTCACTGGTAGAGCACTTACCCAGCATGTGTGAGGCCCTGGTTCCATCCTTAGCACCATATAAAAATAAATAAAGGTATTGTGTCCAACTACAACTAAAAAAAAAAATTGTTTTTAAAGTTAAAACACACACACACACACACACACACACACAGTCTGTCTACCTGGTATAGGAAGAAAGCATGCAAACCTAAATCCAAAAGCCTCTCACCGTTTGTCTTCTGCTCATATTTGCACCTGCACTGACCTGTCTGCCCTGTCCTGGGGGCTCAGGCCGCCAACAGTGGGGTTCATTCACTGGCTCTGACTACTCTCTCTCATTAAATAGACTCAGTTGAGGGGCTGGGACATTTTTCCTTTGATTCAACTTTCCTCTTTTCAATCTT
This sequence comes from Marmota monax, assembly GCF_021218885.2. Taxonomy (NCBI): domain Eukaryota; kingdom Metazoa; phylum Chordata; class Mammalia; order Rodentia; family Sciuridae; genus Marmota; species Marmota monax. The sequence goes on from NW_026692912.1 coordinate 21,066,039, forward strand.
AATTTTTCTCATATAACAAAAATTGATGGTGATTTGAATAGGTGATAGCTACTTATCTGACCATTTTGCGGTTTCCTGGCACCATAGTGGTCCTCCCCCCAAACTGTGTTTAGAGATCTTTGTGGACACCAACGCCTCCTCTTTCTGAGAGGGTTAGGGACAGGGGCCCTGCACACACCTGCATGTCACCTGGGGCAGGTCATGTGACCATGGTGAGCTTACTCCCCTGCTCTTCTCTGGGGGGCTAAAAGGAGTGTGTGCCAAGTGGTTTCTTTCACATAAATTGGGTGGGCTCTATAGTCTGGGGGTACTTAAGATTTTTAGAAGTGAGAAGAGAACTAACTCGCTGACTTATTCCTTTTTCCTTTGGTGAAGCTGTTGACCTTCCTTCAGGAAGATCCTGTTAGAGGGAACAGCAGCCTCATAGCTGTTTCAGACAGGTTGAGTTTTTAGTACACCTCACTATCTGAGCTGCTGGCAAATGTTAAATTGAGTGTTTCCTAGAATGTTCTGTAACATGGACAAGTTTTAAGGCACTTATTAATCTTTGAGCTGTTTTTTCTGCCCAACCGCCTGTTACAATGTGGTTTTTGAAGGTTGGGATGTAGCTCAGTTGCAGAGTGCTTACCTCACATACACAAAGCCCTGAGTTCGATCCCTAGTTCTAAAAAAGACAACATGGTTTTGGTGAAAACTCTTCCCCCGTGTATCTAGTCATGGAGCTGGGTCTGACTGTGCACTGTGGCTTTTCTCATGTCTTTCTCAGGTTGATAGCTTTTATTAATGTTTCTGTTTTCAATGTTGCTGCTATCCCCTTCATGGTTTTTGGTTGACCATTGGACCTACTTGGTGGCACTTGAAGCTCAGATCTCTGTCTCTTAGCTGGCGTAAGCTTGATTGGGTTTTCCTCTTCTCTCTTCCTTATGTAGTCTGCTCGCCTGATGGTTCACACCGTGGCTACCTTCAATTCCATCAAGGTAAGAATCAGTGAGCAGCTCCACTGACCCTCCTGCTTTCCTTCACTACATTCCTTTCCTGTCTGCAGTCCCTGGATCTCCTAAAAATGCCCCTGAGCATCTGGGGCAGATGCCAACTCTTCCCAGGTCTGCTCTAGCCTGAGGATGCAGTTGGGCAAGTGTTGGAGCTAGAGGCTCTGGCATTTCTCCACTCGACAGTTGTTCAGGAGGCAGGTGCCACATGCCAGGCCCAAGGCCAGAATAGAGTGAGGATGAGTTAGCTGTGTGTATGCCTGTTCCAAAGGGGATTCCTAGGTCAGGCAATTGGGTGAATGCCAGTCATTGGATATGGCTGATTTTGATTTCCTGAAATTTTGTTGTTGTATACTCATTTATTCCACCAGGAAGGTTGGACACAGGAAGTTATATGTACTGTCAATTTAAGTCATTTTCCAAAGACCTGGTTGTGAGTATAATGGAGGAGGATGGAAGCAGGGCTGACATTGCCACTTTCCCGCAGGAACTGAATGAGCGCTGGCGGTCCCTGCAGCAGCTGGCTGAGGAGCGGAGCCAGCTCTTGGGCAGTGCCCATGAAGTACAGAGATTCCACAGGTGAGGGGGCCAGACGAGGGAGAAGGGGGACTGTCTGCCTGATGTGGATGGGCAGACTTACTGACTGGGGTCCCAGAGTATCGGCTGGGCCTTGCTAATATGTGAACTCTCTGGCACGTAGGGCCATATCTGTCACAGGCTGATGCTTGTAAGTACTGAGAGTGCAGACGTGGTGTTCCTCCTCTTCCTAGAACTATAGGTGCTTACCTCTGACAAAGGTACAAATACCAGAAGGATTTTTTTCTGTTCATCCTGGAACCAAGACAAACAATTCTGATAATTTATTTATTTATTTGTTTATTGAGTTTTTATCTTTGCTGTACTGGGGATTGAACCCAGGGTGCTCTACCACTCAACTACTTCCACAGCCCTTTTTATTTGTTTATTTATTTTATTATTTATTTATTTATTTAGTGCCAGGGATTGAACCCAGGAGCACTTTATCATTGAACCACATCCCCAGCCCCTTTTATTTTTTAAGACAGGGTCTCGCTAAATTGCTTAGGGCCTTACTGAGTACCTTAGTATCCTCCCGCCTCAGCCTCCTGAGCTGCTGGGATTATGGGCATGCACTATTGCGCCTGGCTAATCTCAGTGATTGTTAATCTGAATGAGTGTTTGATCTACAGAGATGCCGATGAGACCAAAGAATGGATTGAAGAGAAGAATCAGGCTCTAAACACAGACAACTATGGTCATGATCTGGCCAGCGTCCAGGCCCTGCAGCGCAAGCATGAGGGCTTCGAGAGGGACCTTGCAGCTCTCGGTGACAAGGTGAGAGGTGCATGAAGCAGAGCCAAGTCTTACTCTCTGCAGAGCTCAGCTCCCTTATTTGTGTTTTCTCACTGTTTTCTTCCCATAGGTAAATTCTCTCGGGGAGACAGCCCAGCGCCTGATCCAGTCTCACCCGGAGTCTGCAGAGGACCTTAAAGAAAAGTGCACTGAATTAAATCAGGCCTGGACCAGCCTTGGGAAACGTGCAGACCAACGCAAGGCGAAGTTGGGTGACTCCCATGACCTGCAGCGCTTTCTTAGCGATTTCCGGTAAAAATTAAATATTGCTCAGAGATCTAGAATATAGAATCATCTTTTTAAGTCTATTTTCCTGTGTACACACATGTAGACATTCTCACCTCCTCATCCTTTTGCTAAATGTTTTTTTTTTTAGTTGATAGACCTTTATTTTATTTATTTGTATATGATGCCGAGAATCAAACCCAGCGCCTCACACATACCAGGCAAATGCGCTACCACTGAGCCCCAGCCCCATCCACATGCTAAATGGTTTTATATTTTTCACTTAATATTGATATACTTTAGTCTTTTTCATCAAAAAAATTTTTAGAAGCATTTCAAGGCCACAGAGTATCTGAAAGAATGACAAAAGGAGCAACTGTGATGCTATCACCAGTAGTCACCAGTTAACTTTATTTATTATCTGTGGACACTTTTTTGTTTAAGCACCTGTAAGCAGGTTGAATATCCCTGACACTTTGCCTCTGAACACATGAGCATACATCTCCCAACACTGACAGTAAACTACATTTCCATTATCACTCCCAAAAAACCAAGTGTGTCCATATTCAGTTCGTTTTTCAGTCTTTATATATATATTTATATTTATACACACACACACACTCTCTTTTTTTGTTGTTGTTGTTTTTTGGGGGTTTTTTTCCCCCCTTTTTAGAAGGGAAGAGATACTGAGAAGTGAACTCAGTGGCACTCTACCACTGAGCTGCATCCCTAGCCCTTCTTTTTTAAATTATTATTATTATTTTGGGACAGGGTTTTGCCAGATTGCTGGGGCTGGCCTAAAATTTGCAATCCTCCTGCCTTGGCCTCCTGAGTCACTAGGATTATAGGCCATGTGCTGCCATACCTGCATTCCATTATATATTTTATTACTAAGGCTTATTCTTGATCCAAGGTCCAGACAAGGATTCCTAGTGCATTTGGTAGTCTTGTCTTAGTTTCCTTTAACCTAGAACAATATCCCTCCGCCCTTTCATGACATTAGCATTTTTTTTTTTTTTTTTAGTCCAGGACCGTTGTCTTGTAGACTGTCCTTTGGTCTGGTGCCTCAGTCTTTTAATGGTTACATAGTGTTCTGTGGGGTGGGCAATGTGTAACTTGTTCAGTAGTACTGTCTGGGTGTGTTGTGCTCTTTAGCAGTGTTCTTGCCCACATACGTATGTGTGCAGTGTCAGGTGATTCCTATTTGGATGGGAGTAGGTGGATGAGGCCACTTTCCTTTCTAGGTCTCAGATAGGGTGTCTCAGTTACTAATTTGGGATTTTTTTCCTCTTTTTTGAGGCAAAGATCAAGTAACAAGTGTGCCATACCCTGGTTCTTAATGTAGTCGCTGTTATGTAGCCATCATATCTGCCAAGTTTGGAAGCCTTTTTCTTACCGTAGAGTAACACTCCATCCCTTAGCTAACCACTCCCAGGACTTAGGATCCTCTGATCTGCTTTGTATCACTGTGTATTTGCCTTTGGAAAAAAAAAATCATATGCTATGTTGCTCTATATACTTGTTACCCCCCTTGTACTGTTATTTCCATGAAAAATGGATTAAATGTGCCTAGGCCTAGGGCTCCAAGACTTTGTCCTAAAGAAAGACTTTTTATTTGAAGCCTTCAAAATGGGTATTACTTCTGTTAGAACTTGGATTCCATACGGTAAAAGGTCTTAGTTGTAAGCTATTCATTTTCCCTTTGAGAAATGATGGGCTTCCTCGCCCCCGCAATATCTCATCGAGAAGAACAAGAGGCTATGAAACCCTTTGCCTAGAGACCCAGCACATGCAGTAGCTGACTAGATTAACCCCAAATGACCTTCTGAGGCAAGAATGATGTGGGTCTGTTTTCCTGGGCGGGAGGTCTGCTTGCCAGGTAGTGTAATAGTCCCTGGATCTGGTTTCCAGGGACCTCATGTCTTGGATCAATGGAATACGAGGGCTGGTGTCTTCAGATGAGCTAGCCAAGGATGTCACTGGAGCAGAAGCTCTGCTGGAGCGACACCAGGTGGGTACACCTGCCTGCTGAGTAGCCTCGCCCCTGCCCATGGTTGTGAGCCACTCGTTGACACTTGCATGGGCATCTTCTGCCAGTTATCTAATCCTTTCCCTCCACTTGGCAGGAACACCGAACAGAAATTGATGCCAGAGCTGGCACTTTCCAGGCATTTGAGCAGTTTGGGCAGCAGCTGTTGGCTCATGGGCACTATGCCAGCCCAGAGATCAAGGAGAAACTCGATATTCTTGATCAGGAGCGTGCAGATCTGGAGAAGGCCTGGGTTCAACGCAGAATGATGCTGGATCAGTGCCTTGAATTGCAGGTGCGTGTGGCCTAGGTTTCTGACCAGGGGTTTCCTTGCAGAAGGCCCCATCTTCTCACTTGGCCTGTCTGCCTCTTCAGCTATTTCATCGGGATTGTGAGCAAGCTGAGAACTGGATGGCTGCCCGGGAGGCCTTCCTGAACACTGAAGACAAAGGAGACTCACTGGACAGCGTGGAGGCTCTGATCAAAAAACACGAAGACTTTGACAAAGCTATCAATGTCCAGGTGAGGCCCTCAACAATAGAGTCTGAATCTAGATTTTTTTCCTGATTGGCATTTTCTCTTTTTAACAGTTAGAATGAAAAACAGTCACTGACTTGGTTTTCTCAGCTAGAGAGATTCAACAGTTTCCTTAAATTAAAATATTTTGTTTTGGGGGCTGGAATTGTGGCTCAGTGGTGAGCACTCGCCTAGTGCATGTGAGGCCCTGGCGATCCTCAGCACCACATAAAAAATAAATAAATAAAGATATTGTGTCCAACTATATCTAAAAAAATAAATATTAAAAAAAAATCTTGTTTTAGGGCTCAAGGTTTAGCTGGGTGGTAGAGCCCTGGCTAGCATTCCAGAGGCCCCAAGTTCAATCCCCAGTACTGCAAACAAAACAAAACATAAATACTGGTGTTAACTACAAAAATAAGCAATGTAGATACCATTAAATCTCCAAAGAATGCCTCTGTGGTCAGAAAAATACTTTCATAAATAACTTTTTAAAAAACTTTTGGGGCTGGGGGTGTGTCTTAATGGTAGACTGTGCTTAATATGCACCAGGCTTTGGGTTCAGTCCCAGTACAAAAAAATAGACTTATAAATTTTTAAATAAATTCCAGTAGTGTTGAGGATTAAGTATTAGTTTTGTCACAGAAAAAATCATTTCATTTTTAAAGGAAGGAAATGTGGGTAGGTGAGTATGTGAATATAAAAAACAAAACACTATTCTGTTTTTGATAGAAAAGTCTGATAACATTTTCCTATTATGCAGCCTTATTGTTTGACATTTACTAGTGTTCCAGCATTTGCCCTACCCCAATGTGACCCGGAATCTTCCTAAATTAAAACTCTACTCTAGTCATGATTAAAATCAAGCTTTCTTTTGGCTTTTTACACTCCTGCTTCTAAAGTGTCAGTGTATTCTGATCCTGTCACTAGCTAGTTCCCAGTCACCCAAAATAACTGTTCTCTTCTGCAGACCAGCAGTGTAGAAAAGCCCAGCCCTGGCTAACTTCACCTTACCCTTTGTTTGCCCCCAGGAGGAGAAGATCGCCGCCCTGCAGGCCTTTGCCGACCAACTCATCGCTGCCGGCCACTATGCTAAAGGAGACATTGCCAGCCGGCGCAATGAGGTTTTGGACAGGTGGGTGTCCCGTGGCACAACATTCCCAGCTCTGGCAGGATTCGAGCCCTCATGCCTGGCCTGCCCGTCTTCCAGCTTCCGTCTCCATCAAAAGGGCTGTTCACATTTGCTCTTCTGGTTCACTTTCTCAGGTGGCGACGCCTGAAAGCCCAAATGATTGAGAAAAGGTCAAAGCTGGGAGAATCTCAGACCCTCCAGCAGTTCAGCCGGGATGTAGATGAGATTGAAGCTTGGATCAGTGAAAAACTGCAGACAGCAAGCGATGAGTCGTACAAGGATCCCACCAACATCCAGGTGAGCAGGGCTGATGGGATGAAATAGCCCCATGTTACTAAGTAGGTTCTGTTAAACAAGGTATCTTTGAAGGTGATATACTTGTAAAACACTTTGCGGCCATGGTGAAGCCAGTGACAACTATTTTAATAAGCTGACAGTGGAAAGCCTCACTAAATGGTTAGAGCCATTTGAAAGCCGCCTCCCTAAGTTGTCTCTACCAAAGCCTGCTACAAAACATCTATGTAACCCCTCTTATTAACTGCGCTGAGCTTCCCAGGGGAAGTATAACAGCAGGGTGAGTCTGTTTAATAGCTGATACTTGTGTTCACATCAGTGTACTGAACTCTTGTTCTTTTAATCTGTTTTTGTAGCTTTCCAAGCTGCTGGTAAGTTGTCCATGTTTTTAAGAGTTAATAGATTCATGAGCTGTGGTATTTGTGTTGTTCTCTGTGGAGTACTGTTTCTGTGCTCACATGTGGTCTGCTGGTGTCTTCTCATCCAGGCTTTTCATTTCTAATCCTCCATCACCCTCCATCCAAGTGTCCCTGTGGGATGTGCTTTCTCTGTTGTAATTAGCCTGCAACCCTACCCTCTCTGCTCCCCCAAGTCAAGTTCTGTACAGTGTTTGATTTGCGGGGCAGTAGTTAACCACTTTCTTTCAAGAGATGCTTCTGTTGAAAGTGGAATAAGTAGCTTTTATGTACAGACTTTTGTCTCAGTCTTGCTGTGGCCCAGGCAGGGCAGTCTAGCCTGGGGTGGGGGGTGAGAGTTGGATGCATACCCTTTCTGGCATTCAGAGGTGCTGCCCCCTGGAGAGGTGCAGGTAGAGAGCTGTGGAGAGACATGGTTTGCGTCCAGATTTGAGAGGAGCAGGAGCAGAGGTTAAGAAAGGAGCAGGCAGATGTTGCACAGCGAAAGGAGACACGTCCATCAGCAGGTAGCTCAGAAGTAACACATCCGCACCTGTAACTCCAGCAACTCAGGGGTGAAGAATTTAGCAAAACCCTGTCTCAAAAAGAATAACTATAAAGCTCTCCTAAAAAAGAAACAAAAAAATAAAAGGGCTGGGGCTGTAGTTCAAGTGGTAAAGTTTGTCCCTGGGTTCAGAGTCTCCCACAAAAAAAAAATTTTTTTAATGAATTTTTTTTAAAAAGTTGCATGTCAGTGGAAGGAATGTGTAGAAAGAAAATAAGTGGGGTTTGAACCAGAGTGGTTGGAGCAATACATGAAAGAGGGACTTAGAGGGCTGAGGCTATAGCTCAGGATAAAATGTTACCTCTCGTGTGAGGTACTGGGTTCAATCCTCAGCACCACATAAAAATAAATAAAGATACTGTGTGTCCATCTACAACTAAATAAATATATTAAAAAAAAAAAAAAAGAGGGAGTGACTTTTGTCAGGGTCTGTGTTTTGAGACACCCTTTGTCCTTGGGTTTTCCATCAGGAGGGTGGGGTATGACCACACCAACATGTCATGTTGGTGCCGAATTGAGCCACTGCAGGTGGGGTGGGGAGGCACCCTCTGACAATTGCTGCCTCTGAAATGAAACATTTGATGCAGAATTCTTACCCAAATCTAGTGCTTTTTTTCTTTTAGTTTTTTCCCCCCATTAACGCTTTCCCCTAAGACGCTGCATTTCTCATCCAAGTGTTTTTGCAGAATCATGCTGCAGCTGTGTCCCTGCAATTGCTTCTTGTAGTGCTTCAGCGCCTTTTGTTTCTTCATGAATTCTTGAAAACCATTGTAGTTCTACAGCCCTCTCTTCCTAGCAAGAGTAAATTCCAACCTGTCATCAGGCCTATGTTTTGACAGTAGCCCGATGTTTTGATTAATGACAGCTACCAAATTATACACCAACAAAGCCAAGTTCTATAGGAACTATAGATTTTTTTCCTCAATGAAGGACAGAACCAGCCATCAAATCTATTGCTATGTGGTGATGGCTGCCTTAGATGATGAGATATCCCCACACATAGAGCTTTTGTTCAATAAGGACAAAGCCATGGATGGAAGTTGACATACAAGAATGCTCAAAATTGAACATGGCCATTGCTATCTGCTGTGGAATGTTAGAAAGCGTGTGCTTCTGGGACTTGCTCCCAGTGAGCTAGGGCAGACGCTTTCAGAACTGACTTTCATCCCCTGCTCCTGAGCTTCCTTTCTTTTCCAGTCTGAACCTTCACTGAACTCCTCACAGATCAAACCCTACATTTCACACGCCTTCTGGTTGCCTTCTATAAAGTACATTGACTCTTGACCCATTTCTAAGTTCCTTCACTCCCTCCCTCCCTTTGAGCCTCTATCCTGCCTTAAAGATGTGCCTCACAGGCGCTGGCTTTGAAAGGTGGTTTTGGCATTTTCAGAGCAAGCACCAAAAGCACCAGGCCTTTGAAGCAGAACTACATGCCAATGCTGACCGGATCCGTGGGGTCATCGATATGGGCAACTCCCTCATCGAGCGTGGGGCCTGTGCTGGAAGTGAGGATGCTGTCAAGGTATGGCCCAGGGTTTCCTGACCATCCACCTCTTAAGCAGGGACCTAAGAACATAAAGTGATTAGGGACTTTCCGAAGGCTGCATTGCAGATGGAATGTTGGTAGCAGTGGCTCTTCTGTTGATTTTCTCAAACTGGGCTTCAGGAGAGGGCATAGATTCCACCAGCCCAGCAACTCCATTCTCCTCCACAGGCCCGCCTGGCTGCCTTAGCTGACCAATGGCAATTCCTGGTGCAGAAGTCAGCTGAGAAGAGCCAGAAACTGAAAGAGGCTAACAAACAGCAGAACTTCAACACTGGAATCAAGGACTTTGACTTCTGGCTCTCTGAGGTAATGCAAAGTGGTTCTCCCTTCCTTGGAGCAGGGAATTTCTTGTCATTTGGAATAATAAGGCAGCAAGCAAGCCCAAAACCAGGAGTAGAGAGGGCTCACCAGGTACACAGTAACCAAAGTCCTTGTTAGCAAATATGAGTTATCTGCTGTGAGGGTTTAGAGAAAAGAGCTGATATGGATGGGGTAGGACCTGAACCTTACATCACTCCTCTCCCAGAGAATACAGCAAGGAAGAGACAGGGGGTCTAGCTGGTGGTCAGCTCTGACAAATCTATGTCAAGATAGAGCCAGAAGAGCAGGGAGTCAGGGAGCCAGAGTGAGGAAATTGGGAAAGTAGAGATTAGGAATAGAAAGTTTGGAGACCACCATTAACATTTTAGAGTGTATCTTCCCAGTTTATGTGTATGTCCTTGAGTATTTGAAGAGGTGTTTGTATTTCATGTAGTTGAGGTGTAACTTTTCATTAGTATGGATGGGGGAGTGTTAGGCCAACTCAATAAAAATTCTTCCCTACCATTTGAGTGACTGGGTAAGTCCCTTGCAGATCCCCGCTGTATTTGATCATTTCCATATTGTTGGACATTCTTGTTTCCCTATTTCGAGGCCGTACACTCTTACTGCTATGAACATCCCTGTGTGTTATTCTCTGCTCACACTCCTGCTTCTTTGCCTAAGGTGTTTCAGCACAGTGGGGTGCTGCACTCTTTGCCCTTACCCCACCAGGCAGGCCTGGGCTTTGGCCACACTGTTGAAATTAATGGGCTCTTGAGTTGCATTGAATTGGCAGAGGGGGAGAGTGTCACACTGGCCCAGCTAAGTAGGTGACACACCTCATGGCTGAGAAGAACTTGGAATACCAGCTGGGCACCCTGGAGTATTCAGAGTACCATGTGGACACTGCACTGCAGCCTTTCCCTTTTGTTTTCATTGGCAGGTGGAGGCCCTTCTGGCATCAGAAGATTACGGCAAAGACCTGGCTTCTGTAAACAACTTACTGAAAAAGCATCAGCTATTGGAGGCAGACATCTCTGCCCATGAGGTAAGGTGGGCACAGCCACGTGGTGAGTGGGAAAGCATCAGGCCCCAGGTATCTGCACCTCAGGAAGAGAGCTAAACGTTTGGGGAAGGAGAGTGCTGTCTGGCACCAACCTATTGGCTCTCGAGGTGGCAAGGTCAGGGATTGCCAATTACCAAGGCCCATAAGAAAGGTTGTTTATTTAGGTCTTATCTGTCACTACTCACCATCATTAAAAATTAATTTTAAAGATACCCAAAGGTTTGGGCTGCAGTTGTGGCTCAGTGGCAGAGCACGTGCCTAGCATGTGTGAGGCACTGGGTTTGATTCGAAGTACTGCATATAAATAAATAAATGAATAAATAAAATAAAACAAAGGACCAATGACAACTAAAAAGATTTTTTTTAAAAATACCCAAAGATTTACAATACCATATGATTCTGCTTCTGTATTCTTTTATTATTTTTTTTATGAATTTTTGTATTTATTCGTATTTGGTGCTGAGAATGGAACCCAGGGCATCACACATGCTAGACAAGTGCTCTACCATTGAGCCACAACCCAGCCCCCTGCTTCTGTATTCTTGAAATAACAAAAGTAAAGATACAGAGAACAGATCTGTAGATGCCATGAGGTAGGGTGGGAAAGGGCTGCACCTGTAAAGGGGCCACTCAGGAGAGCTCCCTGTGGGAACAGAAGAGTTCTGTATCTTGCTTACATGCACCTACACATGTAATAAAATTGCCTGGGACTTTGCAGTTGAACGTAATCTCACAGATACATGAATGAGTGCATATAAAAATGGGTGGCATATAATATATAAGCATAACCCTCTGGATTACACCAGTGTCAGTTTCCTGGCTTTTTTTTTTTTAATAATTTTTTTAATTTGTTTTGGGCTGGGGATGTGGCTCAAGCGGTAGCGAGCTCGCCTGGCATGCGTGCAGCCCGGGTTCGATCCTCAGTACCACATACAAACAAAGATGCTATGTCCGCCGAAAACTAAAAAATATATATTGAAATTTTCTCTCTCTCTCTCTCTCAAAAAAAGAGTATGAAAACAGCTATATTATATAAAAAAATAATTTTTTAATTTGTTTTAATTAGTTACACATGACAGTACAATGATCTTGACATATCATACATTTGAATCAGATGGGGTATAATTTCTCATTTTTCTGAGTGTACAGGTTGCAGAATCACATTGGTCATGCAGTCACATAATACATATAGCAATAATAAAGTCTGTTTTATTCTGCTGTCCTTCCTTTCCCCCCTTCCCCCTCCCCTCCCCTCCCATCACTTCTCTCTACCCAATCTAATGTGACACACTTCTTTTTTTTTTTTCTTTTTCCTCACTTCGTCATACATGTATTCTGTATAACGAAGGGGGTCTCCTTCCATCTTCCGTGCAATTCCCCTTCTCCCTCCTTTTCCCTCCCACCTCTCTTCCCTATCTAGAGGTAATCTTCTTCTCATGCTCTTCATCCCTAACAGTGGTGATGAAGGGGACACACCCCTATCAGTTAGTTTTTCACCCTGAATTAATTTTATTAAAATACACTGGTGCATCCTGGACTGTGGATGGGTCTTTTATGCGCATGTGATTTTATAGCAGCATGCATGTCTCATTTGGTAGATCTTGGTTAGCTGAGTTATGCATGTTCGAAGTGTTGACACATTCTATTGGTGACACTAAAATATCACATTCACTAATATCACCACCAGTCTCTTCAGAAAAATCTTTGTTAGGGGAGGTTGTCAAGCTCATGGTGGCAGATACAATTTTTTCAAAATTCTGATTTTCTCCTGAAAGTTTGGATTTTATGAATAGTAGTAAACTCAGTTTTTTAAAAGTAACAGGGTTGGGGTTGTGGCTCAGTGGTAGAGCACTCGCCTAGCATGCACAAGGCACTGGGTTTGATCCTCAGCATCACATAAATGTAAAATAAAGATATTGTGTCCACCTAAAGCTAAAAAATAAATATTTTTAAAAAAAAGTAACAGGCTTATTTTTCCATTCCCAACCAAGATATCCAAAACTGAATATTTAACAAAATGAATTTTTGCTACTTTTTAAAAGAATGTTGAGGTGTAGCTTATTGATAGAGCATGTGTGTAGCATGTGAAAGACTGTGGGTTTGATCCCTAGCACCAAAAAAAAAAAACAAAAATAAAAGTGAAAGTTTAAAGGATGTTCTTAGGGGAAACTGCATTTCTTACTGGAGGCAGATGACAATGAAGAACCCTCTGTTTCTGCTGCTGTGCTGCAGCTGAAGCACTGGTGCTCCCCACCACAGTGCAGAGAGGACAGTTTGGGTCCACAAGGCTCCATACCTCAGTAAGGAATCCTGAGTTCTTATTTTCAAGTAGCTGTTCATGGGAGATCCGGGTTCTTGATCCCTCCTGTCTGCCCCTTCCCTTCAGGATCGCCTGAAGGACCTGAACAGCCAGGCAGATAGCCTGATGACCAGCAGTGCCTTTGACACCTCCCAAGTGAAGGACAAGAGGGACACCATCAATGGGCGCTTCCAGAAGATCAAGAGCATGGCAGCTTCCCGACGAGCCAAGCTGAGCGAGTCTCACCGCCTGCACCAGTTCTTCCGGGATATGGATGATGAGGAGTCCTGGATCAAGTACGTGCTCATACAGCTGCATGCTTTGTGTTTCTAGGAAACCCCTAGAGCCTTCAACAGCAGGCAGGAATAGAGGCTGCCTGCAGAGGCGGGTTGTTTCAGGCTTCTCTGGACCATGAGGAAGGAAAGTGTCGCAAAAAAGGGCACAGCTCAGAGACTCCACTGGGCTGGACCGTAGCTCCACACACGCTTGCCTGAGTTGCCTCATTTCTTTGGCTGTCGAGGTATGTAGTGGATGACCAGTGATGGCCCCAAGCTGATGGCAGTCCTTGATGTTCCATTCAACCTTGCCCTTTGGTCCCTTAGGTGTTAGTGGGTTTGTTCTGTTATGGGGAAGGTCACTTTTTCAAGGAATGAGAGTGTTTTTGTTTGTGTTTCCCCAATTTCCCCATCCCCCAAAGTGTCAGGCTGTCTTTTGCAAATGATATAGCATTTTGTCGGACCACTTATGAGGCTCTCTTTTAGTTATTAATTTTCTTAAAATCTTTAAAAAAATTATGCACCTAAATATCGAATGCATTTACAGATCTATGATGGATACATGGTTAAATGGGGCTCATAATGCAGTACCCCATCCCAAACATAGCGCCAGCCTCTGCAGAACTGGGGTACTGTTGAGTTAGTGCATATGGACAGAGGCAGTGTGTCTTCCAAGAAAGAGCAAGGCTTTCCTAGAGAGATTGCTAGGTGTGGTGAGGACACCACAGGTCAGCAGCTGAGCCCACTTGAAAATGAGCATTCTTCTTCTGTTCCCCAGGGAGAAGAAGCTGCTAGTAAGCTCTGAGGACTATGGCCGAGACCTCACAGGTGTTCAGAATCTGAGGAAGAAGCACAAGCGGCTGGAGGCAGAATTGGCTGCGCATGAGCCAGCCATTCAGGTGAGGAGGCGTCTTCTAGGGTGGGAATGGGCCAGGTAACAAAGAATCCCTTGTTCTTATTCCACTAAGGTCTTATGTTCATGGTGCCTCAGCCCAAACCATGAAGGAGAAGTTTTGAATTTGCTATTGAGGCCTTTTTCTGGAAGCCTCAAGATAGAAGCACCCAGAAGCAGGTACCAAGAGTGTTACCAGCCACTGACCTGACTTTTCTTGCCTACCAGGGTGTCCTGGACACTGGGAAGAAGCTCTCTGATGATAACACCATCGGGCAGGAGGAGATCCAGCAGCGTCTGGCCCAGTTTGTGGAGCACTGGAAAGAGCTGAAGCAATTGGCAGCTGCTCGGTGAGCATTCAGATGAGGGAGCTCTTGGGTGCAGAGTGCCAGGCCTGGGCCTCGTGCTAGCTGCTAAAGCTTTTTCGTAGGCATGTGCTCCAGGCCACCTCTGGCCAGCATGCTGGAGCTTGTCCTGTACCCAAATCTGGACCCAGTGTGTTTCCTTCTGAACAATACACTGCCTACTTTGTATCCTATGGAAGGCTGGAGCAAACCACTCATACATCTTCCTTCCTGTGTGTTTTTAAGCTGGTGTTAACTCAGAAAGTCAGTCAGAAGAGATTGATGGCTTTTCCTATCTTTTGTAATTTTAGGGGTCAGCGGCTAGAGGAGTCCTTGGAGTATCAGCAATTTGTAGCCAATGTGGAAGAGGAAGAAGCCTGGATCAATGAGAAAATGACGCTGGTGGCCAGTGAAGATTACGGAGACACGCTTGCTGCTATCCAGGTTAGGGAGTGCCAGACAGGGAACCACAGACTCGATGGCTCAGCGTACAGGAACGCGCTGTCTCACGGTTCTGGAGACTAAAGTCTGGACCGTGATGCCAGCAGGGCCATTCACTCCCCAGCTTATAGAAAGCCCTTCCTCGTCTTCCAGTATCCTATAGTCCCAGGTGTCCTTAGAGTACGGTAGCATCCTCCAGTCTCTGCTTTTTTACACAGCTGTCTTCTCTCTGTCTCTTCTTCCCTTGCATTCTCTTCTGTGTGCCAGTCTCTGTCGAGTTCACCGCCTTGTAAGGGCACCAGTCCAGTTGGATTAGGATCTGCCCTAGTGACCTCTTCTTAACTAGGCACACCCCAGCAGCACAAACCCTATTTCCACCTTTACAGGCACCACAATGTGGGCAGAACACCATACATTGATTAACAGGTGCTGCATAACAACCCTAAAACTCCGTGGTTCAGAGCCACAGCTATTTCTCTTACCCGAGATTCTGTGAGTCGGTGGGCATTTCCTCTGGACTTTCGCTTGAAATCCCTTGTGCAGCTGCATCCTGTCAGAAGGCAGTAGGTGGAAAGATCCTAGGCCTCAGTTGTACTGCTGACAGCCAGGCCTAGATTTTGGCTGGGACAGCTCAATCCCCTTCCACGTGACTTCTTATCCTTCAGGAAGCTGAACCAACTTCTTTTGGCAGCATTCAGAGAGATAAAGGGAGATGCTGCAGGGTCTCTCAGGACATCGCTCATTATTATTCTCCCTGTGTTCTATTGTTGGAGTCCGTCCCAAGGCCAATTATAGGTGGTGCACACCTATAATCCCAGTCATTCTGAAGGCTGACACAGGAGGATTACAAGTTCCAGGCCAACCTCAGCAACTTAGAAAGACCCTGTGTCAAAATAAATTTAAGTTTTAAAAAGAATTTGGGATATAGTTCATGGTTAAAGAGCTCCTAAGTTCAATCCCAGTACTGTAAAGAGAAAAAAAAAAAAAATCAGTGCCAAGTCAGGCGCAGTGGCCTATGCCTGTGAGCCCAACAACTCGGGAGGCTGAGGCAGGAAGAGCACAAGTTTAAGTCAAGCCTGGGCAACTTACCAAGACTTGGTCTCAAAACCAAAAATAAAAAGGGCTGAGGGTATAGCTCAGTGGTAGAGGGTTACCTAGCATGCACAAAGCTCTAGGTTAAGTCCTCAACGGCACACACACACACAAAAAGGCAGTCCTAAAGCAGACAAGGGTCACAGAGGAGATGGAGACTCCCCTCTTGGTAAGAGATGCTAAAAAATGACATGTTCTGATGTTTCTGAGGTCTAGCCAGCAGATTGTGGAAGCTAAGTTTCCAGTCCCAAGAATCAAGGTGGTGGGCTGGGGTTGTAGCTCAGGGGTAGAGTGCTTGCCTGCCATGTGTGAGGCACTGGGTTTGATTCTCAGCATCACATAAAAATAAATAAACTGGTATTTGTCCATCTACAACTAAAAATAAAAAAAAAAAAGAATCAAGGTGGCCTCTGAGCCATCTACCTCACAGTGGGGACCGGTAGGACCACTTAGAAATCTAGTTGGAGTCAGCGATTTCCCCTCTGGTGTATGGCTGAGTTCCCTCGAAGCAACAAGAGCATGTCATCTCCAGTGCCAAGGATACTGGGGAGGAGGAAAAAGACTTAGGTGGTCCCTGGGAGGTCCTTCAGGCTGAACAGGTGTTCATGTTTGTTGGATGTTAACCTGATGATGTGATGAGGGGCAGAGAGACCTGCAGCTCCGTCAGCCAGGTCCTTAACCTCTTCAGAAAGGCCTTCTCTGACCAGAGCTTCCCAGCCCCGTCCATGGCTGGTTCTTACTGCATCCTGTTTCCACTTTCTCTATAAAACGTACTTGCCAGTGTACCGCTGTCCTCTCATTCCCACCTGGACCATGGAGCTGAGGGCTGGCCCCATCAGTGCAGCTGCCCTCTGTCCCTGCGCAGCAGGTCACCTGCCAGTGCTCAGCACCCAGCCTTCCTCCTCTTCTCCAGGGCTTACTGAAGAAACATGAAGCTTTCGAGACCGACTTCACTGTCCACAAGGATCGTGTTAATGACGTGTGCACCAATGGGCAAGACCTCATCAGGAAGGTAAGCCCACTCAGGGATAGCTACATGCAGGTGACACGGTAGCCCACAGAGCTCACCTGCTGGGATGTTGCCCAGACTGAGGTTTGTGTGGAGACAAAGGTCCCATGTTTCATAAGGACGAGGAGGATTACACGATCAGTTGGCTGATTCCCCCTTTCTGAAGACAATTAGTGAAGTTAATGAAGTGTTTACTTTTTCTGCCTGATTAAACAGAGAGGTATCCCTCTTGGTTCTTTTGTGACAATAGCACTTCCAAAATGCTGTTTTTAGTTTATTTCTCAATAGTACAAGCTATTTAAAGATATAGTAGAAAATAAAAATAAGTAAAACAAAGTACTCGTAGCTGGGCGTGGTGGCATATGCCTGCAAAGCCACTCAGGAGGCTGAGGGGGGAAAAACACCTGAGCCCAGGAGAGGAGTTCTAGACCAGTTTAGTCAGCATACCAAGACCCCCATCTCAAAAAAAAAAAAAAAAAGAAATAAAAACTAGAAATCACCCATAAAGGCACCAGAGACAGCCATATCACGTCTGACCTTCTAAATTTTTTGTCTGTACATGATGTAGACATACCTACTATAAAATAGCTGCCTTAGATCTGTTTTATAGAATCACGTTGCTTTACATATTTTGTAAATATAAATTATCCAGAACCCGTCTATAGTACAGGATGATTTAGAAATGAATCAATCTTTCATTCAAACAGCTCTTCCCAGAAAAAGCAAGTTAAAGGGTCCTGACAGCAGAGGGGCCAAAGCTGCCCCATGCTTCAGTTCCAGACAAGCCATGTAGCCATCAGTCCAGAGCCCACCACCTCTAATCACCTGGGAGCTTGGACAGGTGTCTAGTGCCATAGGACACATGTTTTGGTAACCCCCATTTCCTAGGAATAGCACACACACATTGAGCATCTGAGACTGAATGCTACAAAATTTGCGTTTGGTAACTGCCCTTGTGGCTAAGGTTTTGATCTATGGGAAGCTGGACATCTCATCACCGGAAAGCTCTCTTACTGGCTGCATCAGCATAAATTAAAAAAAAAAAAAAAACTAGTTTCAGAGACTCTGTGATTTGCTCACACCTGTGACAGCTCGGCTCTGTGAGCTGTGTGATAACTGGGCTTGGAAGCTCTTGGGCTTCTGGAAGGATCTGGGGCTTTGTCCCCAGCAGTGCTTTCTCCTGCAGAGCTGCTCTTTCAGTTCTGTGCTGGCTGCTGTGTCCTTTCAAATAAGACTTTAACCAAGAATGAGTCCCAGTGTTTAGGGCTTAACAATTTTCAGTGTCCTCAATATCAAAACATTTTCCTGAACCACTGTTTTTAATGCATATTATAGTAGTCATTCCTTGGCTATATAGTTTTTTATTTGAATAATAATTCCTTAGGCTTTTTCCCTCCCCCGCTCCCAGTAAAAAAAATAACACTAGTGGCCAGGTGTGGTAGCACCCACCTATATAACCCTAGTGATTTAGGAGGCTGAGGCGGGAGGATCGCAAGTTCAGGCCATCCTGGGCAACCCTGGGAGACCTGTGTCTCGAAACAATGAAAAGGGCTGGGGATGTGGCTCAGTTGTGGAGTGCGTGAGGCTCAGTTCCCAGGCATTGTAGCATAAATGTCAGCCCCTTCCCAAAAGGAGCAGGGCCACCTCTGAGTCTTCATCCTGAGGCTTTCACTCCGCTTGCTCTTTGGAAGCCTCATCAATAGCCCCTAAGCCAGCAGTGGTCAAGGGGGGTGGTGACCCATCTGACAGAAATTGAGCACCTTCTGGGGTCACAGGTGACCATGGTGGGAAGCGAGGATGACAGGGTGTGCTCTCCTTCATGGCCTAGAACAATCACCACGAGGAGAATATCTCTTCAAAGATGAAAGGCCTGAATGGGAAAGTGTCCGACCTAGAGAAAGCTGCGGCCCAGAGGAAGGCAAAGCTAGACGAGAACTCGGCCTTCCTCCAGTTCAACTGGAAGGCGGACGTGGTGGAGTCCTGGATTGGTGAGCAGCTTCAGCAAGAACCCTGAGTTTCTTATTCCCCAGGGCAGGAGGGTTGTTCCCAGAGCCACGACTTGTGCGTTCCCATGCAGTTGATTTTCTTCTCTAACAAACTCATCAAATGTGGGTCAGAGAACCTGCCTCCAGAGGCTGGGGTGTCATCCAACTCCCTTGCGCTGATATCAAGCAGGGCCCATGTGACCTTGGTAATTCTTGTGCCTCAGAGGGAGGTTCAGCCTGGGTGCAGGGGAAGCCAACTGATGTAAGGTCAAGAAAGGTATTAGTAACTTCAAATTTTAAATGTAAACAGAATAACAGTTGGCATCAATCCTCTCATTTTCTATTTTAATACATCTTGCTGCGCTGCAAAAGGGTGGTATAGCTTCCACGCTTGGTTTTCTAGGTGAAAAGGAAAACAGCTTGAAGACAGATGATTATGGCCGAGATCTGTCTTCTGTCCAAACTCTCCTCACCAAGCAGGTCAGTGTGGCCAGTGTTAGTGAAATTTATTAGGTTAGCATTTCTGGTAGACAGCAGGAGGTCGGTGTCATCCTGCTGTTGAGAAGATCTCCTGTAAGGTCCTCGGCAGTGAGTGGCTCCAGTCTTGAGACTTGGAGCTTCCAAACTTATTGGCAAAGTGAGTGTGTTGCCAGGGTCATGGACCTGGGCTCAGTCATGAAAGTAAAACGATTGTGGTCACATGGGGAGGCAAGTGTTCCAGGTCCTCCCAGGTCGTGGGAAGGGCCTGGCAAGGGCCTGGCAAGTCGGTAGTCCAGGGCCGGTGCCCAGAGCCTGGGTGGAGTGCTGGTTGGGGGCGGGAGGCTGCGAGGAGGCTGCTGCCTTAATCTGAGGTCTGGGGCAAGGAGGAAAGCAGAGGGGAGCCCCAAGTTCCAGGAGGAAGCTGGGCTCAGGCTCCCTACCTGGGAGGACAGATGCTGAAGCTGCAAGCTGTGCACCAGGAACGGCAAGTTCTAGTCTTGCTGCCATCACTGTAAGTGGCTCTGCAACTTCCTCATTCCAGGAAACCTTTGATGCTGGCCTACAGGCCTTCCAGCAGGAGGGCATTGCCAACATCACTGCCCTCAAAGATCAACTGCTGGCCGCTAAGCACATCCAATCCAAGGCCATCGAAGCCCGACATGCCTCCCTCATGAAGAGATGGAGCCAGCTTCTGGCTAACTCGGCCACCAGGAAGAAGAAGCTGCTGGAGGCTCAGAGTCATTTCCGCAAGGTGAGGATGGGAGCAGGTAAGGCTCAAGTGGCTCAGTGACAGGGTCAGCACTCTACAGTATTATGCCACCACCCTATAAGGACACCAAAGCTTCAGCCCATGGAAGCTGAGACCAGGCTTTGGGTCAACTGAAATCAAGGCAGATGGGACCTTTGCCTTTGGGAAGTTGCCCTTTAGAGCCACAGGAGAGAGACAGGTGTGTGAGTGCAGGGGCAAGAAGAGAGGAACGGAAGGCAGTGAAGGCTGAGAAGCAGGTGTGGGAGACGGGAGGCAGAGCGTGGCGCTGCCTTCCCAACAGTCCATACTCGCCTGGATTCCTGAGAGCTGCCCCACCTCCTGCCCACACACCTACCCTCTTCCTGCCTGCGGATGGTGTGTCCCGCCCCCGCGACTCCTGACCAGCTTCTCTGCTTCTAGGTGGAGGACCTCTTCCTGACATTTGCCAAAAAGGCCTCTGCCTTCAACAGCTGGTTTGAGAATGCAGAGGAGGACCTGACGGACCCGGTGCGCTGCAACTCCCTGGAGGAGATCAGGGCTCTCCGTGAGGCCCACGACGCCTTCCGCTCCTCCCTCAGCTCCGCACAGGCCGACTTCAACCAGCTGGCCGAGCTGGACCGCCAGATTAAGAGCTTCCGCGTGGCCTCCAACCCCTACACCTGGTTCACCATGGAGGCCTTGGAGGAGACCTGGAGGAACCTGCAGAAAATAATCAAGGTGCACCTACCACGTATGGCCCTGCCCAAGCCAGCTAACATTCCTGCCCTTCCTGCCCCTCAGATGTAAGGCTTGCTGAACAGCTCCCCAGGGTGTAGCCATGTCCTTGCTGAACCCCTCCGAGAGGGAGGGTCAGGGCCAGCCAAAGTGGCATCTGCCTCCCTTTGGCTCAGGAGCGGGAGCTGGAGCTGCAGAAGGAGCAGCGGCGGCAGGAGGAAAACGACAAGCTGCGCCAGGAGTTTGCCCAGCATGCCAACGCGTTCCACCAGTGGATCCAGGAGACCAGGTGCCTGCCTTTGCGGGACTGACCCAGGCGCATTACAGTCCTGAAGCTGGTCCCCCGAACTCCAGCTCCTGGGCATGGGGAACACGTTTAAAACCAGGGGCCTGAATCTGGTGTGGTAGTATACGCCATAATCCCAGCAATTTGGGCAACTGAGGCAGGAGGATCACAAGTTCAAGGCCAGCCTGGGAGACTTAGTGAGACCCTGTCTCAAAAAATAAAAAGGGCTGGGGCTGGGCACAGTGGTGCACGCCTGTAATCCCAGCAGCTTGGGAGACTGAGGTAGGAGAATTGAGAGTTCAAAGCCAGCCTGAGGATTGGGTTTATGGCTCAGGGGTAGAGCACTTGCATAGTATGTGTGAGGCCCAGGGTTTGATTCTCAGCACTGCATGTAAATAAATAAAATAAAGGTCCATTGTCAACTTAAAAAAATTATTTTTAATTAAAAAAAAAAAAAAAGCCAGCCTGAGCAATTTAGCAAGGCTCTAAGCAACTTAGCAAGACCCTATCCAAAAATAAAATATAAAAAGGACTGGGGATGTGGTTCAGTGGTTGAGTGCCCCTGGGTTCAATCCCAATATCAGAAGAATAACATTTTTTTAAGAATTAAAGGGCTGGGGATGTAGCTCAGCAGAAAAATACTCAGGTTCTAACCCCAATACCATTAAAACATAAACAAACAAAAAAATGGAGGCCTACCTGGTGCTGTTTCCTGTCATTCCAGAGACTTAGGAACCTAAGGCAGGAAGGAATATCATGGATTTGAAGCCAGCCTGGGCAATATAGCAAAACTCATGTCAAAATGTTTTTTGAAAAATTAGAAGGGCAGAGCTGGGGTTGTGGGTCAGTGGTAAAGTGCTCACCTAGCATGCATAAGGCACTGGGTTCGCTCCTCAGCACCACATAAAAATAAAGAGATTGTGTTCACCTAAAACTAAAAATAAATATTAAAAAAAAAAAAAAGAAGGGCTGGGTGGGGTGGGTTGCATCGCTCAGCAATGAAGAACCCCTGGGTTCACTTCCCAGTGCTGGGAGGAAAAAAAAAAAAAACAGTGGCCTGCTTGGGCTAACAGCCCGTGGGCTCTGCCCCCAGAGGGCGGGCAGGCAGTCAGAACAGCGCTCACCATACGTTCCCCTGAGGCTGCGCCCCCAGGTGTTCTGCGAGGGGCATGCTTGGGCCATGGTCAACCCCCAGCAGCAGCTAGGCAACGGCCAGGGCAGGGGCAAAGGCAGACTGGTACTGACAATATTGGTTTTTTTTCTTTCTTTCTTTATCGTGTCCTCCTTGTCCCTTCCCCTGATTGCTGCTGCATCTGGACACCACCTTGTCTCGTGGCTGCTTGGATCTCCACTCCACAGAACGTACCTCCTCGATGGGTTAATATTGTCTTCTTTTTCCGGGCTCGTGATGTCTTGGTGTCTTGTGTGCTTGTCCCTGAGCCTCGTCCCCCTGTGGCCTGGCTTGTAGAAGATCCCAGGCCAGGCCTTCCTGCCCACCCACCCTGTCACCTGAGAAGGAGGGTGTGCCTTCTCCCCACACCCCTCCTCCCTGACAGGGCCTGCAGCCTGGGGGCCGGCCCAGTGCTTCCACCTTCCCACCCAAATTCACAGGTTCTCTTGAGGTGGGAAATGTGACCGAGCAGGAGGCCAGAACAAAAGCCCCAACTGCTGCTCAGCCCCTGGGATCATATTGGACTTCTTTTGCCTGTTTCCCCAGTCTGTCCAAAGAGGCCATATTTCACCCCTAGATGTCCATGGTGCATGAAGCTAGATGACAGTTTGGGGGTGCAGACAAGGTGTGGTCAGAGTATGCCTCCCCCCAGGACTAAGGTGACCCCTAGCATCCTCTAAGGGGAGGGTAACCTAGTAGAAAGAAGGCAGTGCCCAGTGTTAACTATGTGATGTGGAGACAGGGCTTGGAGGAGCCCAGAGAGGAGCAGGGCGCTCCCCCACTCCCAGCAGGGCCTCTGCAGAGCTGGGGACCTTCATCCAGGATGCTCATCCTTGCATTCTTGACCAGTTCCACCAAGACCACAGTGGCTTAACTGGTGCCCCTGAGGTTCTACAGACAGGACAGCCAGGCGGGTGGAGATGGTGATGGGAAAGATCTACCCAAACCAGTCAGGCTATAGGAGTCCACTCAGTGCAAGGGTGACGGTGGCAGCTCGCAGCCTGAGCCTGCGGCTCCCTGGCTCTCCCCCCACCCCACCCTGTCTGCTGCGCTTGGTCTTGTCTCTGTGGTGCTGTGCCCGCTCTCCTGTGGCTCCTCCCAAGCCTTGTCCCGCCTTGCCCAGAACCACTGAGCTGCCCCAAGGTGGCCGCTGGGCCCACCACCTCCAGGTCCCTGCTGGTGCCAGGTTGCCCTTGCCTGTGGCGCGTGTCTGTCAGGGAGGCCCTCGCTGCCGCCCTGTGGTGTATTCACTTGGTTTCTTTTCTTTGACTAGCATAGCATATCGTCGGGTCATTCGTGTCTATCAGTATGAAGTTGGGGATGATCTGTCTGGAAGGTTTTTCTCCTCTTATTTCTCTTCTTCCCTCACTGTGGTTTTACCAATGCACTCTGGACTCCTTAGGCGGCTCCGCTTTCTGACTAACCCACGCCCTCAGCCGCTTGGGCAGGAGGGTCTGTCCTCCCCTCTGCTGCACTGGCCCCACCTCCTGCCCCAAGTCCTGGGGCACCTTTCCCCTGGGATGGGGCGTGCCTGTGAGTTTCGCCGGCTGGGGTAGGAGGAAGCCTGGTGCCTTGCCTTGCTAGTGCACTTTGAACCTGGGGAGATTTTGGAGCTCACCCTGGTCCTCCAGGTCTCCAGGGGTAGATCGGGACAAACATTGGGTACTGTGGAAACGGGGTTAAAATCCCACTGAGGTCTTGCACACCGTGTGAACGCGTCCCTGCACGTGACCCCAACTCATTTGTTGTCTTTGTTCACTGGTAGCCTTTTATGACCTCCTACTGTGTTCTTCTGGGGAGAAGTAGGCTCCCCCAAGAACTTAGCCCTGTAAGGAGGCCTGGCTCTACAGTGGGACCTGAGTCCCAGGGCTTAGTCACAGCCAACCCTTTTAGGCAGCATAAACCACTTGCCAGACGCCCACCTGGGCCTCTTCATTTGTTCCTCTGAGGGGCTGCAGTGTCACTTGAATGTGGCTCCCCTCCTTAGGCACCTGCAAGGAGACTCCAGGAGGCCTGGGACTGCTGGCAGGTCCTCAGCCCTTAGCCTCCTGTCTTGGGTCTCTTGTCCTCCCCACAGCTGCAGAGAAAAGGGGCTCTGTTGTCCCCTCGAGGAACAAAACTTAATTCCCAAGTGACCTCTTGGAGGCCTCTCTTGGCTGGAGCTGAGAAGCACCTGAGAAAGGGTCCTCAGCCTGCGTGGCTGTGAAACAGGAGAGGTGTTTCCTGCTCTCATGCTCCCAGGGCCAGTCAGGAAGCACAGCCCATAGCAGACAGGCTTTGTTTCCTTGACAAAGGACCTGCAGGCTACCCGGTATTTAGCCAAGAGGGAGTTGGTCCTGAGCTGCCATCTGTGGGATCGGTCCCCTCCCTCACTATGCTTCTGTGTTTAGGTCTTGCATGGTGGAAGAATCTGGAACCCTCGAATCCCAGCTTGAAGCTACCAAAGTGAGTGCCTGAAGGCTCAGACCTGGCTCGGGCCTCACCCCCATCCCTGGGCAGACCTGTTCTTCCTTCTTGGCCCGTCAGGCCCCTCATGGGCTGGCTTTTCCCAAGTCTGAAAGCAGCTTGGGACTTGTCATTTTACAGTCTGTGGCAACTGCTATCTGGATCCCTACTTGAAAAGGGAGGGGCCTTTTTGTCCACAGTGTATGGTTTCCCTGGCGGGTCGACCAGCTGGCTTGAAAAAGTCTCTCTGCAGTGTCACCACTGCTCTCATCCTAGAAGGCCTCAGGCTAAGCAGCTGAGGCCAGGAGGGAGCTTGTGGGCTCCTGGGCCAGGCCTGAGGGAGAGTCCCATCCCTGTGTCTTTGCCCCCACCCTGCAGCGCAAGCACCAGGAAATACGAGCCATGAGAAGTCAGCTCAAGAAGATTGAGGACCTGGGGGCTGCCATGGAGGAAGCCCTCATCCTGGACAACAAGTACACGGAGCACAGCACCGTGGGCCTGGCCCAGCAGTGGGACCAGCTTGACCAGCTGGGCATGCGCATGCAGCACAACCTGGAGCAGCAGATCCAGGCCAGGTACTGCACACGGAGGGCGGTGGGCCCAGCGGGGTCAGCCAGAGTCCAACAGTCGGCGACAAAAGCTGGCACAGGATAGAACGTGCCACCTGCCGTGTGGCTGGCTGGCCCCTGATTCTGTTGTTCTTCCAGGAACACAACAGGTGTGACTGAGGAGGCCCTTAAGGAGTTCAGCATGATGTTTAAGTAAGTATAGCCCCATCTGGCTGGGGACGGCTGGGCGGTGGGGCCCCTGTGCTGAGCAGCCCTCGGCTCTGCTGCAGACACTTCGACAAGGACAAGTCTGGCAGGCTGAACCACCAGGAGTTCAAGTCCTGCCTGCGCTCCCTGGGCTACGACCTGCCCATGGTGGAGGAGGGGGAACCTGACCCAGAGTTCGAGGCGATCCTGGACACTGTGGATCCCAACAGGTGAGCTTTAGGGACAGTGGTGGATGTGGCCCTGGCCTCAGGCTCCCGCCCCTCCTGCCTACTCACTGCACCTGCTCCCTCCCTCCCTCCCCCAGGGATGGCCATGTCTCCCTGCAAGAATACATGGCTTTTATGATCAGCCGTGAAACTGAGAATGTCAAATCCAGCGAGGAGATCGAGAGTGCCTTCCGGGCCCTGAGCTCTGAGGGGAAGCCCTACGTCACCAAGGAGGAGCTCTACCAGGTACGGCCACAGGAGGGGCAGGGAGTGTGCTGCAGACAACTGGAGCTACAGGCCCGATGGTGGGCCTGCCCTGTGCCGGATGTGGGGGACTCACAGCTCGGTGTGAACCAGAACTGGCCCTGCCTAGACCAGCCCAGCTTCGGCTGGCAGGTGGGCTGAGCCCATGTGTGTCTCCCTCCAGAACCTGACCCGGGAACAGGCCGACTACTGCGTCTCCCACATGAAGCCCTATGTGGACGGCAAGGGCCGCGAGCTCCCCACCGCCTTCGACTACATCGAGTTCACCCGCTCACTCTTTGTGAACTGACCCCCTGCTCCCCACTGGCCCGGCTCCCACCGCTTGCCCTGCCGGGCCCTGCTGCATGTCAACTCCTCTGTGCTCTTGAGGACAGTGTTCCTTCCCAGTGTGACCACAGCCTGTGCTTAGCTTGGGTGAGACTTAGTTAAAAATGGTGCTTTAATAAATAAACCGCTTCTGGTCCAGCCACCATCACCGGGCTTCTGTGGGACCAGCGCCATGTCTGAGCAGCTGCCCGCATTCCGACATAGAAGGTCCAGGCAGCCGGCTCGCTCCTTTCATGTGCTCTCTCCCTCCCCCAGATGATTTCCTTTTCATGTAAAAGACAAATAAAGACTTGACTTCTCCCCCTGAACGCTTTGCTCCTCTTTATTCAGCTCACACCAGAAACAGCTCGACCGCCTCATCCCACTGTGACCCTTGTGCCCTCAGGTGGCCACCTCCGCTGCCAGCTGGTCCAGGTCTTCTGTTTCTCGGGGCCCCTGTTCAGTGAAGGCAGTGCTTAGCTGCCACACCTTCACCGTGCCCTTGGCATCACCAGCAGCCAAGAGCTGGGTCTGCTGACTGTTGAATTCCAGACAGTAGACGGGGCTTCCGTCCTGGGTCTGCACAATGGACACTGTGGGTTTCTGGGAGCTTTTCTGGAGATCAAACAGCTGCAGGTCACCTGCAGGGAGAAGTTTGGACATTAGAAGCCACAGCCCAGAGCAAGGCTGCTGCAGATGCTCAGTGCTCCACCCCTGCCCTGTGGTGGGCTACAGTTGGGGTTTAGGGAGGATAATTGTCCTCACTCTACTCGCAATGTCCCCAACACAATTCCAGGTCCCAGTTATGTCCATAACACCACTTAGAGGTTTGGTCGACTTCTCCTACCTTCCCCAGAAGCAGCTGCAAAAACCAGGGGGCGCACAGGGGACCAGCGCACAGCAAAAAGATACTTGTGGGACAGCTGCAGTGAGGTCAGGGGTTGGGCCTGCAGCACAGAGTACAGGTGGATGTGGCCGTCTGTCCCTGCGCTCAGGAAGAGATTCCTAGATGGAATGGAGGGCAGAGGGGATAAGGGAATTGGCCTTGTATGGGGCTGGCACCTGCCACCAGACTCTTCCTGAGCCATGAGCTCACGAAGACCCCCGGGCTCCCTGAACAGGTGATTTAGCAGAGAGGACAGTTCCTGGGACTCAAATGGGGAACCAGCAGAACGCAGTTGCTTGAAGCAGCTGTCGCCCGGCCTGGTGGGCTGGAGGGCAGTGGCCCGGCCTCCCGTACCTGTGGAAGGGGGAGTAGCTCACGGAGTAGACAGGGCCCCCGTGCGGGGAGAAGGTGAACTGCGCGGGCGCCCGCAGGGGCACCGAGCTGGGCAGCCGGGTGAGGGCCGCCTCTTCTGCCGCCAGGGAACACTTGAGTGGGAAGCCGCCTTCCGTGCCCACAATGAAAAGGCTGGAGTCAAAGCTGGAGAAAGCCACCGCCGTGGCACCCACCTCCGTCTCACCCCGGGAAGGCTGTGGAGAGGTGGCAACAGCGGGGTCAGAGCCGAGGGCCTCGAGCGCACTGACCCAACAGCAGTGGGCCAAGAGGAGGGCACACAGGCCCTCAGGGACGTCCCCAGGCTGCCTACCTTCTTCAGCTTGGTGCTTCGCGGCAGCTGCTGGGCCACCAGGGCGAAGCCCTCCGTGAGCTGCAGCTGGCCTGCCCCCGCCCCCTGCCACAGCAGCATCTTCCCGTCCCCTGCCGCACTCAGCAGCCGGAAGCGGTGGCTGTACCGAGGTTCCTGCAGCCAGAGGACCTGAGATGACAGGGTGGGGGCAGGGTGGGGAAAGACAAGCTTGCCCAGTGGCCCACTTCCAGGGGGAAAAAGGGACGGGACGGGGGAGGAGTTCTGGGCGGCGCGGGGGGGGGGGGGGGGGGGGGGGGCAGACGCGCCAGGGGGGCAGCCGTGGAGGGTTCCGAGCTCCTCCCAGGCCGAACGCCCGCTGGGCCACTCAGGTGTAGCACCTGCCTAGAAGGCTGGGAACAGCACGAGGCCCCAGGGCACTCCCACTGGTGAAGTGCTTCTGGGACCACCCAGGGCAGCTGTCCAACTGCCAACTCCCTATGACCTCCCTTCTCTGCTCAAGGTCCACTGCCTCCCAGGGAAGGTGGGAAGCCGCTGCCCCCCTGCCCAGCAACCTCCCGCACCCTGACCTGGCACACCGGGTCCGTGTGGGAGTCATCTGTCAGGCCTGTGCGCCAGAGCAGTGGGTCCTCAGAACGGCTCAGGTCCCACACCAGCACCTCGCCACTATACA
This sequence comes from Marmota monax, assembly GCF_021218885.2. NCBI lineage: Eukaryota > Metazoa > Chordata > Mammalia > Rodentia > Sciuridae > Marmota > Marmota monax. The sequence goes on from NW_026692912.1 coordinate 21,094,459, forward strand.
GCCCTCCTGTGGGGACCATGGCTGCGCGTCAACCTGGCACTCCCCAGAGCCCAGCTTACCGGCCTGAAAATCCTCAAAGGGGACATCCTCAGTCCCCCCTCACTGTACCCCAGGGAGCCTGCCCCACAGCAAGCTGAGGCCCTGACCTGGCCATCCACCCCCTAGCATCACCCACCCTCAGCAGCACACACTGGCCCCTGTCACAGCTGAGAGCTGCCCAGGGTGCAACCTCTTTGGGCCTCCAATCCTGCCTCTGCACAGCTGCCGTGTCTCCTGTACCAGAGATGCCCCTTCCGCCAGGTTCCATACCACACGTCTCCCCAGAGGGCCCAGCGGACTCCAGACTACACCCAGGTCAGGCAGCCCAGGTGGCCCAGCCAGGCCCCAGCCAGGCCCAAGGCAGAGCCTGGCAGGGGGAGGCGGTTGGCCATGGGCGGGGCTCACCTGCAATGTGGGAGGGCTGGGTGGGGTGGAAGGCCAGGCTCAGGACGGCACTGGGCACCTCCACCACTGCTGACGGTTGCTGGGGGTTCAGGCCTCGCCGGTCCAGGTTCCAGGCACACACGTAGGACTTGAGAGTGCTCCAGTCCCCATCATCCAGCCTGCAGAGGGACGTGCCTCAGTGGCTCCCAGGGCTCCTGTCACCGCCTTCACCTCTCCACACTCTAACCCCAAACAAATTCGCCTGTGTCCCTCCACACCCTGGCAGCCTACTCTGGGTACCAGAGTGGCACAGGTTCCTCCCAGACACCCAGGGAAGGGTCCCCAGGCACTGAAGAGAGGCCTGTGCAGCGGCAGGATGGGGCCCTTGGACAGCGGACACCAGGCCAGAGAAACAGCTGGTGAGAACAGACGACCACTGCCTGAGGCATGGGCTCTCCGTTGCTCCCCACCTCCCGCTTTTTCCTCCAACCCAATGCTAGCCCTGGGTGGGCAGTCTCAAGGAGACCCCAGAATGGCTGAGCTTGGGGCCTCTCATGGCCTCCTGCCTGCCTCAGCTGCCACTCACCGACCATAGGCACAGGCCAGCACTGACCCAGTGGCATTCCAGGAAACACTGGTCACATGCAGACCCTGCCCTTGTGCTGGGGGGTAGCCCAGGGTGTGCAGACAGGACACCTGCAGAGAAAAGCCAACCCTAAGTCCCAAGCCTTCCAGCACGTGGTCTCATGGCCACCAATGAAAATCACAGCTGTGTTTGGGTAGCCCAAAGCCCTAAAAGTTATTCAAGTCCACTTCCCAGGCCTCAAGAAACACAGAAACCTCCCCCTGGGACCTCTCCTAACAGGATCCTTCAGAACCTGGAAGGCAAGCCTGAGAACCAAGGCTGACCCTGGTTCTAGGACAGAGCTGTGGCCACACTCACAGGGCCCTGCGCTCCAGCCCTGGAGCCGGTAGGTGTGGACGGCTGCACACCACGTGAGCATGCTCCGCATCACTGAGTGAGACACCTAAACAGGGCTCAAATCGTCAGTTCTGTTCTGTGTTTTGGGTTTTTTGTTGTTGTTGTTGTTGTTGTTTAATTTTTTGGTACTGGGGATTAAACTTAGGGGCGATTTACCACTGAGTTACATCCCCAATCCTATTTATTTTTCATTCCAAGACAGATGTTTGCCAAGCTTTTTTAGCGCCTTATTAAATTGCTGAGGCTGGCCTCAAAGTGTGTTCTCTCTCTCTCTCTCTCTCTCTCTCAGGCCCTTGTTTCTTAGCCCATCATGCTGGAGCAGCAAAGGAGATTGTCACAAAGGTATTGCCAACAAATACCACTGAAAAGTTTCCCATCTCTCACCCTCCTGGTCCCAGGTATGGACACTACCCTGTGTAAAATACAAAGTCTATAAGACACCCTACAGCGAGCACCCCATGCACTGCTAGAGCCGTGGTGTGGCTGCTACAGAAAACAGCGGAGTCACCCAAAGGCCATGCATCCTGGAAATTCTACTCCTGGGTACAGACCCTAGGGGGACAAAAGATGCCAACTGCAAAAAATGTGTACACAGGTCTGGCACAGTGGTGCACACCTATAACCCCAGTGACTTGGGAGGCTGAGGCAGGAGGATCACAAGTTCCAGGCCAGCCTCAGCCACTTAGCAAGGCCCTAAGCAATTGAGTGAGACCCTGTCTCAAAAAATAAAAAGGGGGCTGGGGTTGTGGTTCAGCGGCAGAGCACTCACCTAGAGCAGGTGAGGCACTGGGTTCAATCCTCAGCACCACATAAAAATAAATAAATAAAAATAAAGACATTGTGTCCACCTACAGCTAAAAATTAATTAATTAATTAGAAGGGCTGGGAATGTGGCTCAGTGGTTAAGCACCCCTGGGCAAGAGAGAGAAAGAGAGAGAGGGGAAGGAGAAAGGGAGGAAAAAGAAGGGCTGCAGGCTTGCCCAGCATGCACAAAGGCCCTGGTTCCAGCCCCAACAACAGTCATAATACCAACCCACTTTGGGAATAAACAAGAACTGGCTCAAGAACAGAAAAAGTCAGAAGAGGAAGAGACTCACTGTAGTTTTGCCAGATCATGGCCAGGTTTAAAGCCATTCCCCTGCCCCACGTTAGGGAATGCTACGACACTGGGGGGCCATCAGGAAACTGGCACACCCCATAGTTGTTCAAATGGTGCAGCCCAACCTCCCACCTGGTCACAAGTCACTGGAACACAAATTTTAAAAAAATTTATTTATTTTAGTGTTGATGAATCTTTATTTTTTCTTTATTTGCGGTGCTGAGAATCGAACCCAACATCTCATGTATTCGAGGCAAGTGCTCTACCACTGAGCCACAGCCTAGCCCTGGAACACAAATTTCTAGATGTGGAGCTGCTGCCTAGACAGTGCACCAACAGCAGACCCAGATATAGGATGGTGTGTCTGACAGTGGGACAGAAAGTCAAAAGTCCCCAACAAGAACCTCTCTGGTGGGCTGGAGCTGGGCTCAGTGGTGGAGTGCCTGCCTCACACATGTGAGCCCTGGGTCTGATCCTCAGCACCACATAAAAGTAAACAAATACAAATCAAGATATTATGTCCATCTACAACTAAAAAAATTAAAAAAAAAAAAAAAAAGGACTGCGCTGGTGAACCAGAAGGGTGTGTACGCTTCGTCAATGTGACCAAAATAACTGACAACAGCAACTTAGAGAGGAAAAGCTTATTTTGGGATCACAGTTTCAGAGGTCCAGTCCCTGGTTGGCCAACTTCAATGCTCTGGACCTGACATGAGGCGGGATGTCATGGCGGAAGGCAAGGAGGACACAGTCTGCAAAGACGTGCCCCGCCTGCCTGTAGTTACCACCAGTGACCCATTCACCTTATCAGTCCATCGAAGGACTAATCTGCTGACCAGGCTGCAGCCCTCCTCCTCCAGACATTCCTACCAAATCACATCTCATACCCAACCACAACAAAGGGTCACACACAAAACAGAAAGTGCTCTCACATTTCAAAGGTACTTGATGACAAGAGAAAAGCTACATGACTGTACCACAGAAGAAACTCCAGGGATCTGTGAGCCAGTGCCACCTTGCACTGTCTGCACCCAGCACGTTCCGCATTTCTGCAACGACTGAGTTGGCCATGATGACAGGCATTGCTTTCAAGGTCAGAAAAGAATTATAATTAAAAATTAGGGGCTGGGGACACAGCTCAAGTGGCAGAGTGCTTGCCTCACATGCATAGGCCCTGGGTTCAATCCCCATCACCACAAAAAAAAGAATAAACAAAAAATTAGACATCAGGCTGGGGATATAAGTGGTAGAGATTTGCCTACCATGTGGGAGACCCTGGGTTTGGTTCCTAGCACAACAAAAAACAATGTAAATAAAAATTAGATAACTAGGGTGCAGCTCAGTGATAGCTCAGATTTAGCATACTTGAGACTCTGCCTCCTTCCTCACACACACAGAAATATCTAAATAAGGTGTTTAGACTTAACAAATTAGATAAACTTTTAGTTGGGCATGGTGACGCACACCTATAATCCCAGTGGCTCCGGAGGCTGAAGCAGGAGGATCGAGAGTTCAAAGCCAGCCTCAGCAATGGCAAGACACTAAGCACCTCAGTGAGACCCTGTCTCTAAATAAAATACAAAATAGGGCTGGGGATGTGGCTCGGTGGTTGAGTGCCCCTGAGTTCAATCCCTGGCACACACACACAAAAAAAGAAAAATGGATTAGATAGTTTTAAGAAAGGGAAGAAGGGGCTGGATGGTGTGGTTTCAAGATGGCGGCCACAATGAAGAAGGCAGCTACAAATGCCAATATTATTTTTGAAGATCAGCAAAAGATAAACAGATTACACAGAATATGAGCAGAATCACAGAGCTAACAGAAGAAATAACTGGAAAATTTAGAAGATTCCTGTGAGGACATTATGTGTGCAGAGAATGACCACTTAATGATACCTTATCAAATTGGGGATGTTTTCATTAGCAATTCTCAAAAAGAATCACAGGAATTTAGAGGAAGCAAAGAAAAATTTGCAAGAAGAAACTGATGCCTTGGAATCCGGATTGGATTCAATTCAATGCGTGTTAGCAGATTTGAAAGTTCAGTTATATTCAAAATTTGGCAGCAACATAAACCTTGAAGCTGATGAAAGTTAATCATTTTATAATACTTTTTTTGTTTAATGAACTTGAATATTGTTTAAAATGATAATTTTCCTTCTTCAAATGACATGGAAAGAAAATTTTTCTCTCTTTATTTTTTAAATATTATTTTAATTGTTGCTAGACCTATATTTAATTAATTTATTTATTTTTATGTGGTACTGAGAATCGAACCTAGTGCCTCACACATGCCAGGCAAGTGCGCTACCGCTGAGCCACAGCCCCAGCTCAAAAATTTTCTCTTTTGGGGCTGGAGATGTGGCTCAAGCGGTAGTGCGCTCGCCTGGCATGCGTGCGGCCCAGGTTTGATCCTCAGCACCACATACAAAGATGTTGTGTCCGCCAAGAACTAAAAAATAAATAAATATTTTAAAAAAATTTTTTTTTCTCTTTTAAAGTTTCATTTATTTAATGGAAATTTACCTGTTTTCACATGTCTTGCTTATTTTATATTTAAAACAGAGAGTATTTGGGCTAGGGTTGTGGCTCAATGGTAAGCGCTTGCCTAGCAAGTGTGAGGCATTGGGTTAGATCCTCAGCACCACATAAAAATAAAACAAATAAAATAAAGGTATTGTATCCAACTACAACAACAACAAAAAAATATTTTTAAAAATCCAAACAGTTTAAAATAAATAAATAAAATAGTATTCAAGCTGGGCACAGCGGCACACAGCTGTAATCCCAACAGCTCAGGAGGGGAACATGTAGTTAGTAGTTCCCAACTTTTGCTACACATTCTAGCCTGTCCCAGAATAAAATATAGGGCTGAGGTGGTGGCTGAGTGGTGGAGTATCCCTGGGTTCAGCCCTCAGTACAAAAAAATATATATGAATCTACATATTTTGCATAACAATATCAAGTTTAGGGGCTGTATGTCATGTGATTAAAGTCAGCTAAGCAACCATGCAGAAAAACAAAAAGAAAGGGAAGAAGGGAGGCCAGTGGAGAACAGGAAGGGGGTGGGGGGGGGGGGGGGGGGATGCAGGGGAGGGAAGGAGGAGGTCCTAGGGAATGAAACTGACAGGTCGGTTCATCCTGAAAAGCGGCTGCCCTCTGGTGTCCATTTCCCCAGCCAGAAAGTGGAAAGAGGCTGATGGCACCTATTCCAAGGGTATCATCAAAGGCTCAATGATTTAGTCTTAAAAAAAACTTGGTTCAGGCTGGATATGGTGGCACACACCTGTAATCCCAGCAATTCGGGAGACTGAGGCAGGAGCATCACAAGTTCCAGGTCAGCCTCAGCAATTTAGCTACGCCCTCAGTAACTTCGCGAGACCCTATCTCAAAATAAAACCTAAAAAAGCTGGGGTTGTAGCACTTGGCAGAGCACCCAGGGCTCAATCCCCAGTAGCAAAAAACAAAATTGTAGCACCTGGAGAAAGCGCTTGGTGAACACGGGCTGCTACCAGTACTATTGCTACTGGGTGCCACTACTCAAGACCTAAAACCCGCTGAGGGGACTACATGCAGGGGCGCAGCCCAGGCCCACCAGCCCTACCGTCTGCTGTGGTTCAGTCCAGTTCACCTCGAAGCCATCAAAGGCATGGCTCTGCCAGTTCTTGTTTAGTTCTCGGATGACCATGGCCTCCACCCTCCGGAGAAACGCTGCCAGCCGTGAGGTGTCATGCTGGGACATGGGCAGCACAGTCACTGGCACGGGGGCCTCCGTCTGCACCTGGGCATCTGCCTGCTTCCGGGCCTGGACGGATGCGTCGGCAGTGGCAATGCTGGCCGTCTGGCAACCCTTCTAAGGCACAGAGCAAATGAGCATCACTACCCAGCGCCCTCGCCTCTCCAGGTCCCGGGCCTCTAATCATTTTTGTGCCCAGTATATCCCCCTCCTCTTGTAACTAGTCCCTTTCTTAGGGGGAGCCCACTGTGTGGCTAGCGTTGGAGATGACCCCCCACCCTATGTTCCCTGAAATACATGACCTTCAGGCAGCTAATCAGAGCACTTCCCTGGCCAGTGATTGGCCAGGGGTGGCCACGTGACCCAAGCTGGCCAGTGGGAGCCTGTCCCAGGACTTTCATTCAGAGGCAGGAGTGCCCTTTCTGAAGATGCCAAAAGCTTCGAGAACCACATCATTTCAGCGCTAGCAGCAGCTGTGGCAAGCACCTCAGGTCACCCCACTGACACAGGCTCGCTCTCTCCACTGGCAAGGGCCCTCCTGAAGGATGCCTTACACCCAAGTGACCAAGGAAAGCAGGTATATCTGAGGTGAGCTAGTTGATGAAAGGCAGGCGGGACTCCCTGTGGCCATGCTCTCCATCCTGCCACCTGTCTCCTCTTCCTTGTCGCCATTTGGCTGGGAACAGATAGCACATCAGAGCAGAGGCCAGCCTCCCTCTCCTACACACACATGGAGTCTGTGGGTAGTAACTGCTGCAATCATGTCGTCCACTGAGGCTCTGCTCACAGGGCCCCCACACAGGCTCAGTGGGCTCAGAGGCAGGCCAGGCCCATCTTACTGAAGGAAGGGGGCTGGCCAAGCCGGCAGCTCTCCTTAGAATCAGCAAACTCAGCAGGGATGCCCTCCTCTCCCTCCACACTGCTCCGTGTCTCCTGGTCAGCCGGGCCTACCACCAGAAGACCAGTCTGATCAGTTTCAGTATCCTCAGCCCTTAGAATGAATCAGCACACAGAACACGGGCTGGGGTTGTGACTGGGTGGTAAAACACTTGCTGAGCATGTGTGAGGTGCTAAGGTTCGATCCTTAGCACCAGATACAAATAAAATAAAGGTATGCAGCCAGGCACAGTGGTGCATGCCAGTAATCCCAACGGCTGGGGAGGCTGAGGCAGGAGGATCTCAAGTTCAAAGCCAGCCTTAGCAACAGTGAGGCAACTCACTGAGACCCTGTTTCTAAATAAAAATTACAAAATAGGGCTGGGGATGTGGCTCAGTGGTCAAAGGCCCCTGAGTTCAATCCCCCATATAAAATGAATAAAAATAAAAATAAAAAAGCTATGCTGTCCATTTCCAACTACAAAAAAAGAATTAAAAAAAAAAAAAAAACCCACTCACTGCGCATCTAGAGCCTGGCCCCATCTGGGTACTCAGCACAGAGCAGGAGACAATATGCAAGACCCTGTGTCCCAGGCACTTTCACAGGAGTAGGAAGGACAAGTAACAACATGGAAACGTCCCCAAAAGCAAATAGAGCTCAGTGCACACAGAGGTACTGAGATCTGGGGGATAGTGGGGGAAGCTGTCTGAACAGGTTGGTGGGAGCAGGAGGCTTTGGGCGCTGTGCTTGCGCTGAGATGTGAAGGAGCAGGAGCTGCCAAGCTGAGCTACCAGGCGGAGCTGCGGGGAACAGTTCTGGGCTGGGGCAAAGGGGCCAGAGCAAAGTCTTAGGTAGAAAAGGGATGCATGTGGCTCAGCCGCAGAGCGCCTTCCTGAGGCGGAGTGCCTGCCTGATGTGAAAGGCCCTGGATTCCAGCACCAGCAAACAAAAACCTCAGGTAGATAAGGACTGTGCTCAGAGGAGGCTGAGGCAGGAGGATCACAAGTCCAGCCTTAGCAACTGGGAGGCTCTAACCACCTCAGTGAGACCCTGTCTCTAAATAAAATACAAAATAGGGCTGGGGATGGGCTCAGTGGTTGAGTGCCTCTGAGTTCAATCTTTGGTAACTGCTCCCCGCAGGGAAAAAAAAAAACAAACAGTCTAGCCAAGCACAGCAGCTCTGGTATACACACTTGTAATCCCAGATCCTCAAAAGACTGAGGCAGAAGGATCACAAGTTCAAGGCCAGCCTCAGCAACTCAGCAAGACCCTGTCTCAAAATACAATAAAATCTGTAGACACTCAAAAATGTTGAGAACGGGAGCTGGGATTGTAGCTCAGCGGTAGAGCGCTCACCTAGCATGTGCAGGGCCCTGGGTTCGATCCTCAGCGCCACATAAAAATAAAATAAAGGTATTGTGTCCAACTACAACTAAAAAAACAAAATATTTTTTTAAAAAATGTTGAGAACCCAGGATTTAATTCTCCCTGAAGCCACAAACCCCATCTTAAAAATAGACAGACTCCAGCAGGGGGTGCCAGACACTGCAGAACCCAAACAGGCCAAAGCTGCAGGAAGCCAGGATGAGGGAGGGCCTCCTTAACCAAGCCCCAGAGCCATTCCTGAGCAGCCCAGGCCTGCCCCCGGGGAGGAAGTGTTTCAGTTCACCACTTTCTGGGAGCCTCTGGGTAACAGAAGAGACCCACTGCCCCCTGCAGGGAGTTGAGTTAGCCCTGGGAGACCACCTGTCAGTCCAAGATACACCCCAATGAGGAAGAAAAGCCCTGGAGGGACAAAGTGGGAACAGCTGCATCCTGAAGGCCCTTGACCCCTTAAGAGAATACTTAAAACTGATGAAGACAGTCGGGCTCAGTGGCACACACCTGTAATCCCAGTGGCTCAGGAGATTAAGGCAGGAGGACCACAAGTTCAAAGCTAGCCTCAACAACTCAGCAAGGACCTAAGCAACTTGGTGAGACCCTATTTCAAAATTAAAAAGGGCTGGAGATGTGACTCAGTGGTAAAGCAGCCCTGGGTTCAATCCCTAGTACCAAGAAAATCAACAATAAACTTAAATGATTAAAATAGCCAGGGGCTGGGGATGTGGCTCAAGTGGTAGAGCACTCGCCTGGCATGTGTGAGGCAATGGGTTCCATTCTCAGCACCACATAAAAATAAAATAAAGATATATATTGTGTCCACCAAAAAAAAAAAAAAGAAGAAGAAGAAGAACTAAAAAAATAAATATTTTAAAATAAATAAATAAATAAAATAGCCAGGCTTAAGGGCTGGGGTTGCAGCTCAATGGTAGAGCACTTGCCTAGCACGTGCGAGGCCCTGGGTTCGATCCTCAGCACCACATAAAATATTAAATAAGTAAAATAAAGGTATTGTGTCAACTACAACTAAAAAATATTTTTATTAAAAAAAAAAAAAAAGCCAGGCTTAGCAGCACCTGTAGTCCAGACTACTCAGGAAGCTGAGGTGGGAGGATCACTTGAGTCCAGGAGTTTGGAGCCAGCCTACACAACATAGCTAGAACCCCATCTCAAAAAAATAAGAATAAAAAATTTGGCATGGGCATGGTGGCGCACACCCAGCAGCTTGGGAAGCTGAGGCAGGAAGATCTCAAGTTCAAAGTTAGTCTCAGCAAAGGTGAGGCGCTAAGCAACTCAGTAAAACCCTGTCTGTAAATAAAACACAAGAGTTCAATTCCCAGTAGCAAAAAAAAAAAAAAAAGGAATAGAAAATTTTAGGGCTGGGGTTGTGGCTCAGTGGTAGAGCACTTACCTAGCATGTGTGAGGCAACTGGGTTCAATCCTCCACACCACATAAAAATAAATAAATAACGGTATTGTATCCATTTACAACCAAAAATATTAAAAATAAAAATAAAGGGACTGGGGATGTGGCTCAAGCAGTAGCACGCTCTCCTGATGTGCGTGCAGCCCGGGTTCGATCCTCAGCACCACAAACAAAGTTGTTGTGTCTGCTGAAAACTAAAAAATAAAATATTTTTTAAAAATTCTCTCTCTCTCTCTTTAAAAAAAGATAAAAATAAAAAAATTTTAAAAAGTGTTATGTGTATTTTACCACATAACTTTTTTTTTTTTAGAACCAGGGATTGAACCCAAGTATGCTTTACCATTAAGCTACACCCCTAGTCCTTTTAATTTTTTATTTTTAAACAGGGTCTCAATGAGTTGCTTTGAGCTTCACAGTTGCTGAGGCTGGCCTTGAACTCAAAATCCTCCTGTCTTGGCCTCCATTTTTTTTTAAGGCACTGCACAATCCAACAGAATCTCTCTTTTTTTTTTTTTAAACTTTCCTTCTTTTTTTTCTTTCTTTTTTTTTTTTAAGAGAGTGAGAGAGAGAGAATTTTTTTTTTAATATTTATTTTTTAGTTCTCAGCGGACACAACATCTTTGTTTGTAGGTGGTGCTGAGGATCGAACCCAGGCCGCACGCATGCCAGGCCGAGCGCACTACCGCTTGAGCCACATCCCCAGCCCCCCAACAGAATCTCAATCATGCTTTGGCTAGTAGGATGCATTAAGTTAGTAGTTCTCAACTTTTGCTACACATTAAAATCACTTCAGGAGCTTTTATAAAACCAGTTTCCCGGGCCGCTCACTTATCAGCCAAGCTAAAAGAATCACTGCAGGTTGAACACAGGTGTGTTTTCCAGAACTCTCCAGGGCCTGCCCTCATTAGCCACACTGAAAAAGTGAGGGATTGGTTAGGAGCCCTCCAGTTCAGACACTCAGAAGCCCCTTCATAAGATCAGGACTGTGCCTTCAAACTGCTTGCTGACCAGCAATCTCATTTAATCCCACAAGAAAGACTAATACTTTGCAGAGGAGCCATCACATGACTGGCCCAGGCCCAAGCCCCTTGTAAGAATCTGCACCCTCAAATTTCACCTCAAACCAAGGCTCAGGACTTGTCCACCTGTGAACATATCAGGATAGGGTAAGAAAAGCCAGACTATTAACATTTTTTAAAATTTATTACTGAGTCAGCCATGGTGGTACACACGTGTAATCCCAGGTATTTAGAAGGCTAAGGCAGGATCACAAATTTGACACCAACCTTGGCAACTTAACTAGATCTACCTCAAACTAAAATTAAATAAATAAATAAAAGGGCTGGGGAATGTAGTTCAGTAGCAGAGTACGCTGGGTTCAATCCCCAGTATCACCAAAACAAAAAAACCTATAACTAAAACATAGAAGTACGTTTTGGTATTGCACTTCTACATAAACCAACCAACCAAAGAGTGAAGTTCGACTTTTTCCAGAGGAACATAGCAAATTAAAAAAAAAACAGGGCCGGGGTTGTGGTTCAGGGGTAGAATGCTTGCCTAGCATGCATGAGGCATGGGTTCGATCCCTGGCACCACATAAAAATAAAAAAATTAAAAATAAAAGTATTAAAAAAAACATGCAAAGATTTAGTTACAACTCATTACAGAATTAATTGATAATAAGTAAAAATTAAGGCTGGACATGGTGGCACACACCTGTAATCTCAGAGGCTTGGGAGGCTGAGGCAAGTTCAAAGCCAGCCTCAGCAATTTATTGAGGTCCTAAGCAATTCAGCGAGACCCTGTTTCGAAATAAAATTTTTTAAAAAGGCTGGGACAGTTAAGGGCCCTTGGATTCAATCCCTGGTACAAAAAAAAAAAAAAAACTATTTTACTTTTTATTTCTTGCAACATTGGGGTTTGAACCCAGGCTTTCCACATGCTAGGCAAGTCTTCCATCACTGAACTAACTATATCCCCAGAATTCCCCACAAAATTTTTTAAACACATAAAATGTCAGGATGTAGTAAATGGAAAAAATGCATTCACAAAATACTATGCACAAAGGCCAGGCACACACAGTGGCACACACCTGTGATCCCAGCATCTTAGGAGGCTGAGACAGGAGGATTGTGAGTTCAAAGACAGCTTCAGCAAAGGCAAGGTGCTGAGCAACTCAGTGAGACCCTGTCTCTAAATAAAATACAAAATAGAACTGAGATGGGTCTCAGTGGTTGAGTGCCCGAGTTCAATCCCCAGTACCAAAAAAAAAAAAAATACTATGCACAAGGCTAGGAATTTAGTTCAATAATAAAGTGCTAGGGCTGGGGATGTGGCTCAAGCGGTAGCGCGCTCGCCTGGCCCGGATTCGAACCTCAGCACCACATGCAAACAAAAATGTTGTGTCCGCAGAAAACTAAAACTAAAACTATATATATAAAAAAATTCTCTCTCTCTTAAAACAAAATAATAATAATAAAGTGCATGCCTAGCATGCATGAGACCCCAGGGTCAATGCCCAGTTTCAAAAAAAAAAAAAAAAGAAAAAGAGCAGTATAATTCCATCAAAAAGGGAAGGTAGCGGGAAGATGGGCCAAAAATAGGACAAATAAAATGGATGGAGTGATTTTTATTTATTTATTTTTTTGCCTATCCAGATTTTTTCTAAATTTTGGACATAATTCACTGTTATAGACAAAAAAAACAAAAAAAAACCTTAATTTGGAAAAAAGCAACTAACAACTTTTTCTGACGCTTGCAGCATTTGTAAAACATGATAATCTTCAATAGGACAGGAGAGGACAGCTGTGACTCAAGGGAATCAAGGGAATCACCCTCATAAATGCAAACCTTTCTTTTTCTTTGCTATTAGGGATGGAACCCAGGTGCTTTACCCCTGAGCCATGCCCCAAGCCCTTTGAGGTTTTCTTGGTCCCTGAAACTGACCTCAAACTTGTGACCCTACTGCCCAGCTCCCTTCCAGGCTACAGATGGTAGAGAGGCAAGTCTTTACACCCCAAGTGTCAGGGTCACTTAAAACTTTTTGGCCATACCAGGGATTGAACCCAAGACCTCATGCATCCTAGACAAGAGCTGTGCCACTAAGCCACCTTGCAGGCTTTTTTATTATGAAACAAAAGTTTTGCTAAGTTGCCCAGGCTGGCCTCAAACTTGCACTCCTCCTGCCTCAGTCATCCCAATAGCTTGAATTACAAGTGTGTACCACACACTCTATCTACAAGAAAATTAACAAGCCTCAATCTCATTATCTGAAAAAAAAAAAAAAAAAGGTGTTAGACTGAATAAATGATTCCCAACCTGGAATCTTCTAAAATCTGAATCATCAGCAAGCAAAAGCTATTTTGAGTATTTTGAAAAGGTCAGTACATGAATCATACATTTACCTATGAATTGGATGGGCAAATTGAACTAAAATGACCATGGCCTTTGCTTTTAACTAGAACCATTCCTACCCAGCATGGCACAGTAGAAAGCTTGGAAGCCAGAGCAGAGTCTGACTTGACACCTGCAGATCTTTAGGCATCAGTCAAGAAGACAAGTTCACGGAAACCCTACTGGTATTGGTAAGGATCTACACTATCTGCAGATTCAACAATCTAAGTTTTTTTCTTCTGGGAAACATGCAGCACCCTGCAAACCAGCTCATTTTCATTCAAATGAAAAATCTACCTCCTGGGCTGGGGTTGTGGCTCAGTGGTAGAGTGATCACCTAGTGTGTGCAAGCCCTAGGTTCAATCCTTAGCACCACATACAAAAAAAAAATAAAGAAAGAAGCCAGACATGGTGACACAGGCCTGTAATCCCGGCAGCTTGGGAGGCTGAGACAGGATGATCACGAGTTCAAAGCCAGCCTCAGATATTTAGTGAGGTGCTAAGCAGCTCAGTGAGACCCTGTCTGTAAATAAAATACAAAATAGATCTGGGAATGTGACTCAATGGTTGAGAGCCCCTGAGTTCAATCCCTGATACCAAAAATAAATAAATAAATAAATAAAGATATTGTGTCCAACTACAACTAAAAAAATAGATTTTAAAAAAGAAAATAGGGGCTGGGGTTGTGGCTTGGCAGTAGAGCACTCGCCTCGCACATGCAAGACCCTGGGTTGGATCCTCAGCACCATATAAGAATAAATAAGTGAAATAAAGGTATTGTTTCCAACTACAACTAAAAAAATAATTAAAAAAAAAGAAAATATACAGGGCTGGGGTTTTGGCTCAGCAGTAGAGCGCTTGCCTAGCACATGCAAGGCCCTGGGTTCAATCCTCAGCACCACATAAAAATAAATAAAATAAAATCGAGGTATTGTGTCCAACTAAAAAATAAACATTAAGAAAAAAAGAAGGGCTGGGGATGTGGCTCAATCGGTAGCGCGCTTGCCTGGCATGCGTGCGGCCTGGGTTCGATTCTCAGCACCACATACAAAGATGTTGTGTTCGCGGAAAACTAAAAAAAAATAAATAAATTAAAAAAAAAGAAAATATATATCTTGGGCTGGGGATGTGGCTCAAGCGGTAGCGCGCTCGCCTGGCATGCGTGCGGCCCGGGTTCGATCCTCAGCACCACATACAAACAAAGATGTTGTGTCCGCCGAAAACTAAAATAAATAAATATTTTTAAAAAAAATATATATATATCTTTAGAATGATCTCCATGGCCCTACTTACCCTCTCTGACCTCACCTAGGACCACTCTCTCCTTCCCTTAGTACTCCCAGCCCCATTTTTTCCTAAAACAGATCAATCAACACCTCAGGCCTTTTGCTTTTGTCATTTGTTCTGCTTGCTCTGCTTCATCCCAGTACATACACTGGCTGACTTTCCTGTGAGTCTTTGCTCAGTGTCACTCATTCTGCAACCCACCCTCCCGCTCCCCAGCAGTCCCTTAGTCGCTGTTTTTTGTCCATGGCACTGTTCACCTTCTAACATAACTTATTTATTACATAAATGGTGTATGTTATATTCTCTGCAACCGCCCCACGAAAAATCCAAGAGAGATCTGTCTCCTTCGCTGAGGATCCCAGGTGCAAGAACAGCTCCTGCTCGCGTCAAGCGGTCCAAGTCTGCGCCCAGCCCTCAGCTCAACAGAGAGCCCGTTTTGTGTGCTTTTGATTAAACAACTAGAAGACCAATTTATCTAGACATTAACATGCAGTTTGGTATTTTTAAAAAAAGAAGAAGAAAAAAAAAAAGAAAGAAAATAAAAAGTTTGAAATGCTTCAACATCGTCATTTGCGCAAAACCCTTCAAAACGTAGGATCCTTGGAGTTTTGTTAAGTTCTTGTTTTCAATGAAAGACTGGTCCAGGAGCATCCCCCGGTCAGTTTTTGAGGATTAAAATATAAAAACAAAACGGTGGGACGTCAGAAACTCTGGGGGTCGCATTCCGCCCCGGCCTTCCCGCCCGCGTCGCCCGGCGTGGGGTCCGCGCCCTCACCGTCTCCCCGCGGATGCCCTGGACGCCCCTCCATTGCGAGGGCACCGACGCCACGCCCAGGGTCTCGTCCTGCAGCGGCCCCGGGCGCCCGGGCCCCTCGACGCTCGCAGCCCCGCCTGTCGCCAGCACCGCGGCTCCCCGCTTCCCGCCCGGAGCAGCGGCCCGAACTATTCGCGCGTTGCCGTGGTAACGATCCCTCCCTCTCGCGCCGGCGCAGTCGGAATGACCTTCGATCCCCGCGCTTCCGGGAGCGGAAAACAGGGGAGGTGAAACTGATGGCGCCATTTTTGGATTGGTCACAGCGACTTCCCTGCGGCTAGCAGAAAAAAAAAAAAGGGTAATTCTTCTCAGCTGGCGCGACAAGTGTGGTTGGTTTTGGATATCCTGTTCCCAAAAGGGACATCTTGGGGCAGGCGCAGCCACTCTTGAACAAAATGAAGTACGGAAGTGAGCACGGATGCCAGGCTCAAAGATGGCGCTGAGCGGCCTGGCGCAGATGAGAGAGCGAGGTCTGCGGGAGCCTGCGGGAGCGGCAGTCTCAAAGCCGGCTCAACTGCCAGCAGAGCCAAGAACCAAGCCGCTCGAATTGGCGGCCATTCTGAATCCAGTTACTCATCCTCTTGTCCTCAGTTTCTTCCTGAATAGAATGATGATGAAAAATTGGCATATGCGAATTCCAAGTGGGTTTGGAAAGTTGGGAGACCCAAATGAGGAAGTACACCAAAAATAAATGTTAAACCGAATTTGAGGACATATCTACTGGAGTTGGGGGTGCTAACTTACTGGGTATCTACTAGGTATCGGGCAAAGAGCCTGCCACATTATGTATATTTATCTTAAGTCCTCACCCTAAGCAAGCAACTGTTCTTTTTGCTTTTGCAGAGCTGGGGGTAGAATCCAATGCTTCCTGCATGCTAAGCAAGCACTGTATCGCAGAACTACACCAATCTCCCCATGTCAACTTCTATTTATACATCTGTCTCATGAGGGAGCTAATGGTCAGAGATGAAACTGTCCCAAGATTCCACTCTGGCTGGCCTGATCCCAAAGCTACATTCTGAGCCTCTGAGCAGAAATTCTGTAGCAAGGGCTCTGGGACTCTTTCCTCCCAATCTCAGAGATGATAACCAGTCAGTTATAGTTCCTTGTTCGTCACCCAGTGACAGGGTCCTCATTAGGACCCTGTTCCAGCCAAGAACCTCAAGACAAATTAGATTATCAACACTGGAAAAACTGAAATAAAAACATTTTCTTAGAAAGTAGAACAAAAGCCAGTGCGGTGGCAAACGCCTGTGATCCCAGCGGCTTGGGAGGCTGAGACAGGAGAATTGCGAGTTCAAAGCCAACCTCAGTAGGGTCGGGGCACTAAGCAACTCAGTGAGACCCTGTCTCAAAATAAACTACAAAATAGGGTTGGGAATGTGGCTCAGTGGTCTAGTGCCCCTGAGTTCAATCCCTGGTACCAAAAAAAAGAAAGTAGAACAAGACAAAATTCTCATTGTGAGGCCCTCTTAAGCCTAAGAAGAATTTGCGAACAACAAGGATTCCAAAACATCACACTCAAAAAGAAGCTCAAGACTATGAGAGTAGGGAAACCTGTGACTGCCTCTGCCTTTCAAGAAGCCTGGGGAGAAATTTGTCCTCTTTTGGCACCTCTTTAGTAGCTCTCTATCCTTAGTTTTTTAGCTGGAAAATGAGTCTAGGAAGAGACCTGCTATACCTAACCAAGAGGAGGAACATTTCAGTAAGAGAAGAGTAGTCCAAGGTATTCAGTGTCACAAACAACTCACTGAAGATATGGCCAGGGCTAGGGATGTGGCTCAGTGGTGGAGTTTGTGCCTAGCTTGTGTGGGGCCCTAAATGTGATCCCCAGTACAGGGTGAGCGGGAAGGCCAGAAAATAGTTCAATCTCTGAAATTGGCATTTTAGGTGATATCTGGTAGATATTAAATTTCAGTAGAGTAGTAACAGACAAAAGCCAGGTCAAAGAATGAAAGTAGAGAAAGTAATGGGACTTCATTTGGAAGTTAAAGACAGCAAGTGTGGATTCCATCTCTTGGGCCCCCTTCTTCCTCCGGGAGAAGTGTTTTCTGCTGTCCTTTAATAAACTTGTGCTTTCCACACTGACCTTGCCTGGGTGTGCTTCTTTGGTGTTATACTTCAACATTGGGGAAGCAAGGACTCCTCACCAGTACACAGCGGTAACACTGTTATCCGATGAAGTGAAGTGAGGATTTCTGCCCTTTATTGTGTTCTAGGCTTCCTTTGTCCTCCTGCCTTTCTTCTTATTTTTCTACTTTCTGAATCCTTGACTAGACCCAGAACTAGGCCAAGAAATTCTTGGTGTGGTGGCCCAAAGGTAGGGAACAGGTGGGCTGCAGGGGAAAGGGCAGGACAGAGAGCCAAGACAAATGAACAACCTTAAAGCTTCCTGTAAAGAGGGGCAATTCTTGGGACAAGTTATCTTGGTTACAGATGAAGGGGTGAGGTTCTTGACAAGGGTAAAAGAAGCATTCTGAGAGAGTTAAAATTTCTTCTCTTATAGGACAGTCTCCAACTGGTTGGAATCACTCAAAATTGGTCTTCTTGATCTTGCCGTACTTAAGTTATCTATCTGTACTGACTGCCTGTCTAATTCTGGCTTCATGAACACATTTGCTTTTCAATTTTCAGTGTTTTTTTCTACAATTTAACACTGCAAGAAAAAAAGAACCATTAAATCATCAAGGAAAACAATTAATGGAATGCCTTTGGGCCCCATCCCCTCAGTCTCAGGACCCTCCCTCAGCATTCCTGCTTTTTTTCTGCCAGGGTCACAGAAAGAACCTGGGGTCACTGTGTTAAGATGATGAGAGTCACAGCCTCAAGAAAGGGTTCTTTTGTACAGTGATCCTGAATAAATAGTGAAGGAGAGAGCAGGGCTCAAAAAAAAAAAAAAAGAAAAAAGACAGCAAGTGTGAGGGTAAACTGATAAAATCTGATTTGAGAATGATTTAGTGTCCTCTTCAATTAAGACATCCCACTTCTTAGCAGGAGTCCTTGGTGAACACCTGTAATCCCAGTGGCAGGGGAGGCTGAGGCAGGAAAATCACAAGTTCAAAGCCAGCCTCAGCAAAAAACAAGGCACTAAAGCAACTCAGTGAGACCCTGTCTCTAATAAAAATACAAAATAGGGCTGGGGATGCAGCTCTGTGGTCGAGTGCCCCTGAGTTCAATCCCCAGTACCAAAAAAAAAAAAAAAAAAAAAAAAAAAGAAAAAGAAAGAAAGAAAGAAAAGAAAAGAAAAAGAAGAAGAAAAGAAATCCCACTTCTGCAAATTTTCCGGAGTCAACAATTGCACATTTGTGCCAGGCATAATACCACATATTTACAACCCCAGCTGCTTAGGAGGCTGAGGCAGAAGGATGGCAAGTTCAAGACCTTTCAATACCCTGTCTCAACATATAACATAAAGGGCTCAGTGGTAGAGCGCCCTTGGGTTCAATCCCCTGTACTGGAGAAAAAAAAAAAAAAACAATTGCAGATGCAGATGTTGAGCCCCAAGGACACTCAACAACAATACTATCATTTATGATGGTATTATGTTTATGATAGTAAAATACTGCATGCAGGATGGGAGGTATAGCTGAGTGGTAGAGCCCTTGCCTAGCATGCCCTAGCCCTTTGTTCAATTCCTAACACTGCCAAAAAAGAAATAAAGTACTTCAGACAGCATAAATGTCCAAGCAGACTACTGGCGTACAACAGATATGTATTAAATATGTGTGAATTATTTGAATGGTAGGTATTTGATTATCACTGACATATACAGAATCTCAGATGGCCATTGAAAGGGTTAGTGTATGGATGATGAAATGTGGCAAAATATTTGCCAAAGATTAAAAGTTTGTTAAATAGAATCTGCATATAGGAGTATCCTCTTTTTCTTTTTCTTTTTTCTTTTTTTTTTTTCTTTGTACCAGGGATTGAAGCCTGGTGTTCTCTCTTCTGTGCCAGGCCGCTCAGAGGCACTTGACTACTGAGCCACATCCCCAGCCCTATTTTGTATTTTATTTAGACACAGGGTCTCACTGAGTTGCTTAGCACCTCACTTTTTGCTGAAGCTGACTTTGAACTTGGCAATCCTTCTGTCTCAGCCTCTAGAGCCTCTGGGGCCAACATGCCTGGCCTTTTTCTTCTTTTCTTGGGGTGCTGGGAATTTAACCCAGGCCTTACACACACTAAGCAAGCCCTCTATCACTGAGCTACTTGAGTAGCTAGGATTAGAGGAGTACTCCATTGCACCCTGCTATGCTATTTTTTCCAAGGGACATGAGTGTCTACTGATTTTTGAGTCTCCAGAGGTCTTGGAACTAATCCCCTATGAATGCTGAGGGTACAACTGTATGTACATACACATACATACATAATAAATACACATACACCTACATGATTGGCCATCCAAATAAATTTAGTCAGTTTTCCTCCAAGTTGCCTCCAATGTATCAGGGGCTGTGACTGCCTCTGCCCTTCAAGAACTTAAGGGTGACCTACAATAAGATAGTTTGGAGGGATGGGGATATGGCTCAGTTGGTAGAGTGCTTGCCTCACATGCACAAGGCCCTTGGATTCAATCCCCTGTACTTATCCCTGGGTTCAACCCCCAGCACCACAGGGGGGAAAAAAAAGTTTGTAGCCAGATATAGTAGCACATGGCACATGCATGCAGTTCCAGCTACTCAGAAGACTGAGCAAGAGGCATACGTTCAAGGTCAGTCTCTGCAACTTAGCAAGGCCCTATCACACACACATACACACACACACACAAAAGAAAAAAAAAATACAGAGGTGATGTAGCTCAGTAGCAGAGCACTCCTGAGGTTCAATTCTCAGTACCAGAGAGAGAGAGAGAGAGAGAGAGAGAGAGAGAAATAGATCAGTACAGGGCACAGGCTGTAGGTAAGAGCCCCTCTTTCAGTTGGGAGATCAAGAGAGAGCTTCTGGGTTGAGATCTGCAAAAAGAGAAATCCACTGGGCACAGTGGCGCACACCTGTAATCCCAGCAGCCCAGGAGACTGCGGCAGAAGTGTAACAAACTCAATGTCCTAAGCAATTTAGTGAGACCTTGTGTAAAATAAAAAATAAACTGCACATATGATAGTGGTCCCGTGGGATTATAACAGAGCTGAAAATTTATGGGCTGGTGACATCAGAGCTGTTTTAACATATTTATTTATCTATTATATTTTGTGAGACAGAGTCTTGCTATGTGACCCAGGCTCATCTAGAATCCCTGAGCTCAGGCGACCCTCCCAACTCAGCCACCTTCCATTTTAACATCTTAGTGCAACTTACACACTGTTGGTGGTAATTCTGGTGTAAAGAAACCAACTGTAGGGGGCTGGGGATGTCTGGCATGCATGTGGCCAGGGTTTGATCCTCAGCACCACATACAAAGAAAGATGTTGTGTCCGCCGAAAACTAAAAAATAAATATTAAAAAATTCTCTCTCTCTCCCTCTCTCTCTCTTTTAAAAAGAAAAGAAAAAGAAACCAACTGTACTGCTAGTCCTATAAAATGTAGAACAGCTGGGCTCTGTGGCACTCACTTAAATCCCAGCAACTTGGGAGGATGAGTCAAGAAGTTTCGAAGTCTGGGCCCCCCAGTATCAGCAAAAGCCAGTCTCAAAATTTAAAAGGGTGAGGGAGCTGGGGTTGTAGCTTACTGATAAAGTGCCCCTGAATTCAATCCCCAATATCACACCCAAAAAGTATAGCCCATGCAATTATATTATGTACAGAAAATAATACCATGCCTTTTATCATTATTTTAATTGGTTTAGCTGATATCTAGTGATGACTATCTCTATGCTCAGGAACAAACCCAGAACCTTGAACACACTAAGCACTTGCTGTACCACTGAACTACACCCTGAGCCCTGACTGTATTTTCAAAAGACCTCAAGCTACAGAGTGGAGAATGAGTTGTGAGCAACATAGATTCCCTCAGCTCAGGCAGTCCTACAAGTTCATTACCTCGAAGGTGAGCTCTGGGACTTCCCTGGTGATATCTTTTATGCTCTGAAGTTTAAGACCCCCCCACCCCCCCACCCCCACCCCCCACCCCCCGCTTTAATTTTATTTATAAATTTTGGTACTTGGTTGGAACTGGGGTGTCATGCATGAGGCAACTGATCTACCACTGAGCTATAATCCTGGCCCATATTTATTTATTTATTTGTCTTTTTTTTTTGGAACTGGGGGTCGAACCCAGGGCTTTGCGAATGCAAGGCAGACGCTTTGCCACTGAGCTACATCCCAGCCCCCATATTTATTTTATTGTATTTTTTAATTGACACATAATATTTGTACACTTATGGAATAACATCTTTTTTGTTGTTGTTATTATTACTAGGGAATGATTCCAGGGGTGTTTAACCACTGAGCCACATCCTCAGCCCCTTTTTTGTATTTTATTTAGCTGAGTTACTTCGGGACTTGCTAAATTGCTGAGGCTGGCTTTCAACACTTGATCCTCCTGCCTCAGCCTCAGCACCCCCACACACTCACACCCCCATTACAGGTTTATAGACATGCACCACTATGCCCACCTTTGGAATCACATCTTTTAAAGAGAAAAACTCCTCACAAATACTCTCTATAAACTAAAACCTATGTCTAACAATGTATATCCACACTACTTGGAATTCCAATTCATTCTTTTTTTTTTTTTTCTTTTTAACTCTAACAGCTTTATTGAGACATACTTCATGTACTGTGCAGTTCATCCATTGAAAGTGTGCAGTTCTGGGCTGGGGATGTGGCTCAAGCGGTAGCGCGCTCGCCTGGCATGCGTGCGGCCTGGGTTCGATCCTCAGCACCACATACAAACAAAGATGTTGTGTCCGCCGAAAACTAAAATAAATAAATAAATATTATTTAAAAAAAAAAAAAAAAGAAAGTGTGCAGTTCTAGGATTTTCAGTATACTCACAGAATAACACGACCATCACCACAATCAGTTTTAAAACATTTTCATCACCCCAGTAAGAAATCCTGTTCCATCAATTCACTCTTAATGACCTGCACTGAACTTGATGTCTGCCCATAGATTTATTTGCACCATTTCCTCAAGTCTTTTAGAATTTTATTTATATCTAGTAAAGTTTTTTTTTTTTGTACCAGGGATTGAACCCAGGGGTGCTTGTTTAACCACTGAGCCATACCTCACATCCCTAGCCCTTTATATATATATATATTTTTTTTTTGGGGTGGGGGAGGTGCCAGGGATTGAACTCCAGGGCACTCAACCACATCCTCAGCCCTATTTTGTATTTTATTTAGAGACAGAGTCTCACTGAGTTGATTAGTGCCTCGCCCCAGCCAAGGCTGGCTTTGAACTAGTTATCCTCCTGCCTCAGCCTCTGGAGCTGCTGGGATTATAGGTGTGTGCCACTGAGCCTGACAGTAGGGACATTTTAAATGGTCACTGTTGAGGCTTAGTAAAATAAATAATAGCACATTTACCTAACAAAAAGATAACGCAGCAATGAAAAATGTCATTTATATATAACATTGTAAAAATTTGTTGAAGACAGATGGGTCCAATGGTATAATCCCAGCAACTCAGATAGCTGAAGCAGCAGGATCACAAGTTCAAGGCCAGCCTGGGCAATTTAGCAAGAACCTGTCTCAAAATTTAAAATAAAGGGTGGGGAGCATTAGAGAAGAATAGAGATAATTTAAATTTGATTGAGGGGAAGTAGGGTGGGGATAGGAAAGATAGTAGAATGAAACAGATATTATTACCTTATGTACATATACAACTGCACTACTGATGTGCTTATACAACATATACAATCAGAAAAATGAAAAATTAAACTCCATTTATGTATGATTATTAAACTGCAAAAATTTCTACTGTCATGTATAACTAATTAGAACAAATTTTAAAATTTTTTTCAATAATAAAAACAGCTGGGGATATAGTTCAGTGGCAGAGCACTCCTGGGTTCCATTCCTACTATCAAGAAAAAAAAAAGTAGTTAAAAAATGTTAGTGGGGATGCTGGGTTGTGGCTCAGAGGTAGAGTGCTTGCCTAGCACGTTCGAGGCCCTGGGTTCAATGGTCAGCACCACATAAATAAAATAAAGATATTGTGTCTGACTACAACTAAAAAGTAAATATTAAAAAAAAAATGTCAGTAGGGGCGCTGGGGATATAGCTCAGTTGGTAGAGTGCTTGCCTTGCATACACAAAGCCCTGGATTCAATCCCCAGCACTTCAAAAATAAAATAAAAATGTTAGTGGGAAATATTATACTAACAAAGAGTTTTATACTATAATCCCTTATTTATTTATTATTTATTTAAACTGAGGATTTAACCCAGGGAAACTTTGCCACTGAGCTATATCCCCCAATCCATTTGCTTTTTATTTTGAGACAGGGTCTTGCTAAATTGCTGATGCTGGCCTCAAACTTGTGATCCTTCTGCCTCAGCCTCCAGAGTCACTTGGATTACAGGCGCATGCCACCACACACAGCCATTTTTCTTTTTTTTTTTTTTACAGTGCTAGGTATTGAACGCAGGGCTTCATTGGTGGACAAGCTCTACCACTAAGCTACACCCCCAGCTTTTATAATCTTCATTTTTAAAAATGTCCATTAGGGTCTGGAAATATAGTTCTGTGGTAGAGCACTTGGTTAACATGACAAAGGCGCTGGGTTTCATGCCCAGCACCATGGGTGCACAGGCACACACACACACCAACACACACACACACACACACAAATGTACATGAGCCAGTTGCAGTGCCACTTGTTTGTAGTCTCAACAATTCAGGAAGCTGAGACAGGAGGTTTGCATGATCCCAGAAGTCTGAGGCTACCCTGGCAACATTGCAAGATCCTGTCTCTTGAGGAAAAATAAATAAATAAATGAAAATTTACATGGATATAGGCTATACAGGTTCAGCATCCCTAATCCAAAAATCTGAAATTTGAAATGTTTCAAAATTTGGATTTTTTCTTTTTTTAAAATATATTTTTTATAGTTGTAGATGAACACATACCTTTATTTTGTTTATTTATTTTTACGTGGTGCTAAGGATTGAACCTGGTGCCTCACACCTGCGAGGCAAGTACTCTATGGCTGAACCACAACCCCAGATCGCAAATTTGGAGTTTTTTGAGAACCAGCATAACAGCACAACTAGAAAATTCCATACCTGTGAAAATGGGTTAGGTTGTGATAGGTTGCAGTTAAAGTGAGGAGCATGTGCTAGGTCCTGGGTTTAATCCCCATCACCAAAAAGAACCCCCCAAAATCCCATACAGATACACTAAACATTTTGTGTAAATTTACTTCCAGGCTATGTATACCAAGAAGGTATGAAACACGGGGCTTGGGCTGTAGTTGAGTGTTTGCCTAGCACATGTGAGGCACTGGGTTCAATACTCAGCACCACATAAAAATAAAATAAAGGCATGCTGTCCATCTACAACTACAACAAACAAACAAAAACTAGGGGAAAAAAAGGATGTAAGAAATATAATTGGATTTTGTGTTGTCTTGGGTCCCATGCTCAAGATATTTCCTTATATATACATAAGCAAATATTTAAAAATATGAAAAATATCCCAACTCCTTAACACTTCTTTTGCATGAGCAAGCATTGCAGATAAAGGATATTCATAAAAAGTATGCAGGTTATATAGGTAGGTTATATTAGTAGTTGCTACCTCTGGGTGGTGGGATGCCTATAGTGATTTGTTTGCATTATTTTAATTTTCTAAAAAAAAATGAAATACACATATCTATATTCTTTTATTTATTTTTTTAAGAGAGAGAGAATTTTTTTTTAAAGAGAGAGGAGAGGGGGAGAGAGAGAGAGAGAGAGAGAGAGAGAGAGAGAGAGAGAGAGAATTTATTTATATATTTATTTAGTTTTTCAGCGGACACAACATCTTTGTTTGTACGTGGTGCTGAGGATCGAACCCGGGCCGCACGCATGCCAGGCGAGCGCGCTACCGCTTGAGCCACATCCCCAGCCCCGAGAGAGAGAATTTTTAATATTTATTTTTTAGTTTTTGGCGGACACAACATCTCTGTATGTGGTGCTGAGTATCGAACCCGAGCCTCACACATGCCAGGCGAGCGCGCTACCGCTTGAGCCACATCCCCAGCCCCTCTATATTCTTTTAAATTGAAGAGTTTTTAAAAATATTTTTTAGTTGTAGATGAACATGATACCTTTATTTATTTATTTATTTATTTATTTTTTATGTGGTGCTGAAGATTGAACCCAGTGTCTCACACTGCTAGGTAAGTGCTCTACCACTGAGCCACGACCCCAGCCCCTTAAATTGACTTTTGCTACATTTCCCAGGCTAAACTTAAACTCCTGAGCTCAAGCAATCCTCCCATCTCTGCCTCCTGAGTAGCTGAGACTACAGGCACCTGGAACTAAACTGTGCCCAGCTTAAATTTTAATAAAAATACTATTATAGTCAGGCATGATGGCACACCCCTGTTATCCCAGCAACTCGGAAGGCTGAGGGAGGAAGACTACAAGTTTGAGGCCAGACTCAGTGGCTTAATGAGGCCCTAATCAACTTAGCAAGACCCTGTCTCAAAATAAAAAAATAAAAAGGACTGGGGGTATACTGGTAAAGCATCTCTGGTATCCTACCCACAAAATAAAAAGTCATTATGACAGCACTGAACACTGAGGAGTCAGAGCAGTGTGGGAGCCTCAAAAGAGGAAGCTCTTTTTTGATGGAGGGAACTTTACCAGGAAATTACCAGAGCCCAGACCGTTGTATGGCCCTGTTACAGAGGAATCTCCAGAAGTTCAACAGGGTCTCAGAGATAAATCTTGGCAGGCTCAGGCTTGCTTAACTGCCAACCTCTATGAGCAACCTGTTTGCTATGACATTAAGGCTAAGTTGGTACCGGGGAGTCAGAGAGGCATGAGTTCGAATCCAGACTCTTTTAAAATATCTTTATTTTATTTAATTTTCTGTGGTGCTGAGGATCAAACCCAGTGCCTCATACTTGCTAGGCAAGCACTCTACCACAGAGCCATAACCCCAGCCTGAACCCAGAATCTTCTAGACTTAGTCTTTTAATATTAGAGTAGGTTGCCTCTTTGAGCATTGCTGCTTTGGTGAATTCTCCCACATGTAAAGTAAGGACCTAATACTACCCTGGAAAGGTCGATGAGAGGGTTGTAAAGGATAATGCTTTGTAAGAGCTATGCTCAATAAATGGTAGCTATCTGCACCTTCTACTGTGCATGCAAACAGATAACCAGACAATACTGTTTTGGAAACTTCTGGTTTCCAGGCGGAGGCTGGCCTCAGGGTTATGGAACATCTGGCCCTCTTAGAGCCCACCGACTTTCGGTTGGGGGGAAGGAAGGCCATTTGCTTTGCCCCCAGCTCCCCTGCAGTCTTTTTTTTTTTTTTTTTAATTTTTTTTTTTTTAAGAGAGAAAGAGAGACAGAGGAGAGATAGAGAGAGAAATTTTTTAATATTTATTTTTTAGTTTTCGGCGGACACAACATCTTTGTTTGTATGTGGTGTTGAGGATCGAACCCGGGCCGCACGCATGCCAGGCCAGCGCGCTACCGCTTGAGCCACATCCCCAGCTCCCCTGCAGTCTTTCTGAAGTGGAGTTTATGGAGTGGCCACAGTTGCCTAGTTACACCCCTGGGGATCCAGGAAGCTAAAATTTTGAAAGCTGGACAGGAATGGAAAGATGGGTCTTGCCTGCTTGAATTTAAGCTGATGTGCTGGGTTGGTGCTCTCTGAGGTGATTAAGTGATTCTAAGCACCAGAGCTCAGATAAATTTTCGTTTTTCTTTTCTTGCAGTACTGCATGGAACCCAAGGCCTCATGCATGCTAGGTAAGTACTCTATTCCCAAACCCTCATCTTATTTATTTTTACTTTTTGCTGTTGTTTTCACAATGTTGGGGAGGGAACCTATGGCCTTGAGCATGCTAGGCAAGTGCTCTACCACTGGACTACATCCCCAGCCTGTTTTTTTTTTTTTTCTGTGGTGGGGGGTTGGGTACCAGGGATTGAACTCAGGGGCACTGGACCACTGAGCCACATCTCAGTCCTATTTTGAATTTTATTTAGAGACAGGGTCTCACTGAGTTGCTTAGCGTCTCACCATTGCTGAGGCTGGCTTTGAACTCATGATCCTCCTACCTCAGCCTCTAGAGTCGCTGGGATTACAGGCATGCGCCACTGCACCCAGCCCCAGCCTGTTTTGTTTCTAATGTAATACGTTCATAAGGCTCAAAAAATCAAATTGTACAACAGTATAAAGAGTGAAATGCGGGTTGGGATTATAGCTCAGTGGTAGAGCACTTGCCTACCATGTGTAAGGCACTGGGTTCAATTCTCAGCACTGCATACAAATAAAATAAAGGTCCATCAACAACTAAAAAAACCTTTAAAAAAAAAGTGAACCACTCTTGCTCCCTTCTGTATCTGTTCTTTCACCACCCAGCTTCCCCCTCAGGACAGCAACTTGGGAGTCCTTCAAGGTCTGTGTTAAGGCATCAACCATATCAGTGAACATGCTTTTTTTTCCCCAGTACTAGGGATTAAACCCAAGGGGACTATATCACTGAACTATATCCACATTTTATTTTGAGACTGGGTCTTGCTAAGTTGCTGAGGCTAGCCTTGAATTTGTCATCCTCCTGCCTCAGCCTCCCAAGATTATAGGTGTGTGCCACCATGCCTGGTGGTTGTTTCCAATCTTGCTTTTCTGGACCATGTTGCCATGAATTGCCTTGTTCAGGTGACACCTCATAGCTGTGCAGTGAATATGTTGGTTGAATTGCTAGAAGGGGAATTTCTGGGTCAAAGCTATGGGTTTTTGCACTTTTGATAGATGACCTGATGTCTATGTTGCCCTCCCAAGGAGGGTGTCTCCGTTTAAATTGCCCCTAGTAAAGATGAGACTCAGCTCCTGCCCTCTCCCAGGCAGGATGCTTTCAGGCTTCTGGATATTTAATGAAGCTGGTGGAAAGAAAGAAAGGAAGGAGGGAAGGAAGGAAGGAAGGAAGGAAGGAAGGAAGGAAGGGAGGAAGAAAGGAAGAAAAGAATGTGGAATTGGACTGGGGTAAAGCTCAGTGAGAGAATAGGCGTTCAATGCCCAGCATTGGCAAGGACCTGGGTTTGAGCCTCAGCACCACATAAAAATAAATAAAATAAAGGTATTGTGTCCAATTACAACTAAAAAAATTAATTTAAAAAATTTAATTTAATTTTTAAAGTTTTTTTTATTATTTATTTTTTATTTTTTTCGGCGGAAACAACAACTTTCTTTGTATGTGGTGCTGAGGATCGAACCCGGGCTGCACGCATGCCAGGTGAGCGTGCTACCGCTTGAGCCACATCCCTAGCCCCTAAAAAATTTAATTTTTTTAAAAAGAATTAGGGATGTAGCTCAGTGGTAAAGTGCACCTGAGTACCAGGGGGAGATAAAAGGTGGAATATCAGTGTAGTTGTCATTTGCATTTATCTTATACAGCAACTTTGAGCTACTCCTCATGAGCAACCCTTCTTTATAGGAACTGTTAGTATTCTCTGTTCTGGCTGCTGTAAGCAAGGGGTTTGGTATCCTTCACCTTCTAGAAGTAGTCTTTGATGATACTCCCTGAAATCTGTGGCTAGGGATCTGTCATCAATTCTTGCACACATCCTATTCCTGCTTTGGTCATCTGGTCACCCATTCTTTATTTTGGGGGCAATGCTGCGGGTTGAACCCAGGGCCTTGTACATGGTAGGCAAGTGCTCTACCACAGAGCTACACCCTAGTCCCTGGCCACCTCTTTTGTTAGCTGACTCCCAGTTCCATCCACAAGATTTGTCACTTTGTTTCCCACACTGCTTATAGATGATTTCTAGGGGGAAAGAGGAAACAGATAATCCTTGACCTCACATTGAAAATCCTCCAGGTAATCTTACCTGAAACAAGGTAAGGTATCACTATCCATTTTACAGATGCAAACACCAAGGGTTACACTTGTTAGGAAGCACATCCCTGCCATATGGTGGCTCCAGAATCTGTGTTCTTATTAGTTATTCCCCTCCTGGCCTATCACATCTCCCATGCCTTAGCCTACCCAGCTGTAAAGTCAAGAGACCTGTGACTATAAATGTGTTAGGAGCAGCTGGGCATGGTGGCACAGGCCTGTAATTGCAGCAGCTCAGAAGGCTTAGGCAGGGGGATTGGGAGAAAAAAAAAAAGTGTTAGGAGCACAGAGTCCCTTGGAAGCTCATAAATAGGGAAGGGTGGCAGGAGAGGGTCTTCTGCTTTCTTCCACTAGAGAGAGCTCAGATTTCCATTGGCATTGACATTGTGAACTTTTGTCTAAGGCTTATTTTGTGAAAATCATAATGAATGGTGTACAACACAAAGAAGGGGGAAAAAAAAGAGAGAAATTATCATACTATCTCAGAGGTTGCAAAGTCATGGCTCATGGGCTGAAAGTGGCCTGATGACACATTTTGTTTGATATTCAAAATTCATTTTATTTATTTATTTATTTATTTATTGGTACTGGGGATGGAGCAACTCAGTGAGACCCTGTCTCTAAATAAAATACAAAATAGTGCTGGGGATGAGGCTTAGTGGGTGAGTGCTCCTGAGTTCAATCCCTGGTACCCGCGCTCCCCGCAAAAAAAATGAATAGAAGTGTGCACCTCTGGTATCTCTCTTTTTTTTTTTTTTAAAGAGAGAGAGAGAGAATTTTTAATTTTTAATATTTACTTTTTTTTTTAGTTTTTTCAGTGGACACAACATCTTTGTTGGTATGTGGTGCTGAGGATTGATCGAACCCGGGCCGCACGCATCCCAGGCGAGCGCGCTACTTCTTGAGCCACATCCCCAGCCCACCTCTGGTATCTCATTGACAAAATCAAAGATCTGGTGAACACAGGGTTCACATCTCAAACACAGGGCTGTGGTGTATAGCTCAGTGGTAGAGCACTTGCCTAGCATGCACAAAGCCTCTGGGTTTCATCCCTAGCACCACAAATGAATTTAGTAGATATACTGGTATAGCAAGCCTTTGATTCAGAAACTACCAGGACCCCCAGAGGTACCTAATCCTAATGTCCTATCCCCCAAAGTTTTAAAAATATATATCTTTTTGGTACTGGGGAATGAATCCAGAGGTGCTTTACCATTGAACCACATCCCCAGGCCTTTTTATTTTGGGATATGGTCTTGCTAAGTTGCTTAGTGCTTAAGTTGTTGAGGCTGGCCTCAAACTAGTGATCCCCCTGCTTGAGCCTCCCAAATTGCTGTGATTACAGTCCTGAGCCACCCTAATACCCCCCTTTTATTGGGGGGGATAATGGGGATTGAACTCAGGGGCATGCAACCACTGAGCAACATCCCTAGCCCTATTTTGTATTTTATTTAGACAGGGTCTCACTGAGACCCTACTGGTGTATGCAAGCCAAGCACTCTGAGCTATAACCCCAGCCCCCACTGTCTGTCCCCTTTCTTTCTTTCTTTCTTTCTTTTTTTTTTTTTTTTTTGAGAGAGAGAGAGAGAGAGAGAGAGAGGGAATTTTTTAAATATTTATTTTTCAGGGTTTTTTTCGGCAGACACAACATCTTTATTTTATTTTATGTGGTGCTGAGGATTGAACCCAGTGCCCCGCGCATGCCAGGTGAGCTGGTTACCGCTTCAGCCACATCCCCAGCCCTGTCTGTCCCCTTTCAATGACATGCTTTCCCCACTCTCCCAAGGCAAGGCTACCCTCACTCTGGACTTTTTTCTCTTTGCAGTATGAGGATTGAACCCAGAGATGCTCTACCACTGAGCTACATGCCCAGCCCTTTTTTACTTTGAAATAAATGTTTGTTGCTTTGTTTCTCATGTCCTTCACTCGACATTGCTTGGCTGGGCAAGGTAGAGCCTCATGCCTATAGTCCCAGGAACTAGGGAAGATGAGGTGGGAGGATTGCAAATTCAAGGCAATTTAGCAATTTAGCAAGACCCTGTCTTAAAAAAAAAAAAAGGGGTTTTTGCAGCTCAATGGTAAAGCACCCTTGATTTCAATACGAGGACAAAACAATGTTGTCGGTTTCGTTCACATCTTTCTTCATAAACCATAGTTCATTTATTCTCACTGCTTTATAATGTTCCTTTGCGGTGACTATCCTATGATGCATTCTACTGGTGACAGATATTTACATAGTTTCCAGGTTTGGGCCATTATGAATCACTCTTGTACACATTTACCACACATATTTGTGCACGCGTGTATACATTTTCATTGGAAACACAACCAGGAGTAGAATTGCTGTGTCATAGAATATGCACACACTCAGCTTCGGTAGACCTGGCACCCAGATCTTCAGAGTGTACCAATCAACCTCCTGTTTGCACTGGGGATTGCAGGCAGGGCCTCCCGCATGTGCTCTACCACTGAGCTACACCCCCATCCCTACTGTTACATTCTTGATTGGGAATCCAGTTTTTCTTCTATCCCTCAAGGGAAGCCTTGAAGTTGGGAAGGAATCAGCCAGAAAAGGGAGTGGGGGTGAGGTGAATGAAGAACATTCCAGGCAGAGGTGAGCCAACAGCATGTATTTAAATCTGGAGGCCAAAGGGATAAGAGGAGGATGATGTGTTCTCAGTGGGGCAGGACTGCCTACTGAGGGGACTTGGGAACGGATGGACAAGGGACACGCTGCTGTTTCCCAGGAAGACCCGAGGAGATTACAAAGCCTGGGGATCACTCTTCACAAGAAGTGGCCCCCTCCTCCGAGGCCAGGAGTGCCCCGCTGAGAAATGCAGGAGTGCAACTAAAAGAAGTTTATCCTGATTGGAGGGAGGGTGAGGAGGTTGGGGGAAGGGGCGTGGGGTCTTGATGTCCCACTGTCATGTAAATGACAGGCGGGGCGGCTGCAGGGCTGGTTTAAAGCCCCTGCAGCTGGGGCAACCGGTTCTCTGCACTTCTCCCTGGTGAGCTGTGAGACCTGTGGGTCTGCTCCTTGACTTCCCTCATAGGATGGCCCCCAAACGCCAATCTTCGCTCCAGTCTCAAACAAAAAAACCCAAACTGCCTGCCGCCCCTGAGCAGGCGAATTCATCGGCCTCTCTGGGTTTGCTGAAGGGAGGTAAGTCTCTAAACTACATTTTATTGGAGATTTAAGGGATTTGCAAGAATTGACTGTGAATTTTTTTTCCCTCTTCAATTCTCCTTGAGGTGTGACCCCAAACTCCCCTGAAGGGTTTTAATAAGGGGTGGGTAGATTAGGTTGATGTGAAGCAGAAGGCACAGAACTGGGACGCAGGAGCACCAGGGAGCTCATCTCTGCCCTGAGCTCAGCACAAATGCTGAACTAGTCTCTCCAGCTTCTCAACTCCCTCCTCTAGGGCTCCACCACCAACCAGGCTGAGGCCTCTCCTCCACCACTGCACACCCAGCCAGATTCCCCAGCACTGGTGGTCAAACCTCTTCCATCCTTTTTGAATCCGTCCACCTCTGTTTCTTGCTGCTGACGCTGGCCCACAACTCTCGCCTGAATTACTGCCACCTTCTCTTTTTATTTTTGGTACTGGGGATTGAACTCAGGGGGACTCTGGACGACTGAGCCACATCTTAAGCCCTATTTTGTATATTTTTTAGAGACAGGGTCTCACTGAGTTGCTTAGCGCCTCACTTATGCTGAGGCTGGCTTTGAACTCTCAATCCTCCTGCCTCACCCTCCTCTTTTGCTCCCAGTTTCCTCTTCTCCCATCCTGCCCTAGCAAGGCCAGTCATGTGACCAACTCCTGGCTTAACTCCCAGTTGCCCTTCAGGTATGGACTAAGACTTCCGGTGCACTACCCGCCAAGTCCCTGCCCATCACTCCAGGTTTATGCTCCTGACACCACCTGGAGGCCTCACTCCAGCATCCTTAGCTTTTCCTCACTTCCAGGGGCTCCATTTCCTCACCTTTGGGCCTGGGTGTCTATGGTCCCCCTGCCAGGATCACTCTCTTACCTTTGCAAACCCCCACGAGGGGCCAGCTCTCAGCTCTGGGAAACCCAAAGTCACTTCTTGCAGGCATTGTCCTCTCAGTCTCAGCCTCTTTGCCTCAGGAGTCTCTTTGCCATGGCAGCACCTAGAATCACACCCCATCCTGGCCCTGCATCATTACGTTGTTTTATGCCCGCTCCCCACTCACTAGCTGGTTTATCTCTGAGGTGAGAGTTGCATTTCTCAGACACAGAACTTGAACACAGAGTTGACTCTTCTACTGCTTAGTTTTTCTTACATAAGAATGGATATGTAGCAGGCTTTCTGTGGTTGGGTCTGGACAGGTCCACGGCAGGAAAGCAGACATCAATTTGGCTGAGGGTTAACTCTACTGGTGGAAGGAGCACTGGATGTGGAGTCCTCATCTTAGTACTCCCATGGGCTTGTTGATTGACTTTATTGAGTCTCAGTCCCTGGCCTTTCAAATGGGTGATGCAGAGGCCTCCTGTCAGCTGATGCCCTGGTGTGGTACTGACAGGGTGTGAAGCCTGTCTTGTTAGGTGAGTGACCTAATCTGTTCTTACTCCCTTTTTGGGAAAATGGATTCAGCGGTTCTTACTTCTCATGCTTGCTGAGACATATACCTAAGTAAATAATTTAAGACCGCGGCTGGTGCTCAACCTATCCTCTTGAGATGGGAGGAAATTCCTTCCCACTGTGAGCAGAAAAATGTGGGTGAGTTTTCCTGGTTTCCTTCCATTCGTTTCTGGGATTAAAAACAAGAACAGAGGGATGGAGGGTGCAACCACAGTCCCTCCGAGGTTGTATCACTCAGTGTGCACTGGTGACCTGCCAGGCACTGTGCAGAGCACTCCTCCACCTGCTCAGTCCTTATGACAGCGGCATGTGTTGATATCCTTATTGTACAGATCAGAAAAAGAGCACATAAATGTGGGGGGTGGCGTTCAAGGCCATCCTAGCTAAGATTTCCCAGCCAGCATCTCTGTGTTCCAGTCATACTGGCTGTGCTGTCCACTCCTCTTCAAAGGAGCTGTGAAGGGAGGCGGAGGGAGGAATACTGAGAGTGAGGTGAGAGGCCAAGGAGAGAATGCAGAGCTGCTGGTGTTGGAGAAGGGGAGAGACCCTGGTGCTGGGAGTGCTGAGTTATCTCTGGCTGTGCCGTGCTCCTCCCTTGTTTACTGAAACTCTTTGCCCTTTTGCTTTCTCTTTCTCTTCTACTTCCTAGTGTGCTCCTTGCATTCAGTTTGAGAAGTGTTGTGGGAAAGGTCAGGAAGAGGATGGCTCCAGGCCCTATTGGGAGGGTGGGAAAGGAGCCTCCAAGCCCATTTCCCAATCTGAAGGCACTGCAAGGTTCCCTGAGCCCCCTGAGGATGCTTGGGAAACAGGTGAATCAGGAGCTTGAAGATGCTGTGGGTCACTGGTACTAACCCCTAGAGAGGCTTTGTAGATGAAAATAACAGGAGTGTTTTCCAGACCAAGTTTCAGCTCAGAACTGGCCCATGAGTAAGACTTGCAGTCTTGCATCTGGAAAAAAAAAAAAAAATTAAGAGTCATATCACCTTTTGTGTAGGTGTGTACCAGGTCATAATGTCAAATGTACGTCTTATTGTAGGTCACATTAAAAAAAAACTGAGGGGGGGATGGGGTTGTAGCTCAGTACTAGAGCACTTGCCTACCTAGCATGTGTGAGGCACTGGGTTCAGTCCTCAGTATCATATAAAAAAATAAATAAGATGAAGTTATAAAGAAAACAAATAACAAAACAAAACTGAGGGGCTGGGTTTGTGGCTCAGTGGTAAGAGTACTCACCTTGCAGCACCACATAAAAATAAAGGTATTATGTCCATCTACAACTTAAAAAAATATTAAAACAAACAAACAAACTGAGGGCCAGGCCTGATGGTGCATGTCTGTAATCCCAGTGACTTGGAAAGTTGAGGTAGTATGATTGCATGTTCAAGGCCAGCCTGGGCACTTGGGAACACCCTGTCTCAATAAAAAGGGCGGGATGTAGCTCAGTGGTAAGAGTCCCTCTGGGTTCAATCCTCAGTACTGGAAAAAAGAGAGAGGGAGAGAGAAAGGAAGGCAGGTAGACAAACAGTTTTAGGCTTTGTAGTCTGTAAACTTGGTTTAAAATTTTGGTTTTGCGACTTGTGTCAAAGTTCATTTGGGACTAGAGAAATAGCTTAGTGATAGTGATTGCCCCACATGCATGGGGCCCTGGGTTCCTTCCAGCACCACAAAAAAGGGGGGAAAACGTTTATCTGTGAAATGTGAACATTAAAATGTATCTTGTATTTTCTGAGGGTTAAGTGAAAAATACATGTAATTATCACAGTCTGTGGTCCTTGGTATATATGCCCAAGTGATGTGGCAGAGCAGGACCTGCCCACAAGTCGTAGAATTTTTTTGAAACTCAGTGACATTGATGTCACTGGCTGAAATTTGCCATGGTGAAGCCATTTGCATCACTGAAATGAACAAGTGCTATAAATTGGGGGGGTTACTGTTTGTTTTATCTTTTCCCTTGGGAGCTGGTTGTTAGACATTTATCAATTTGTCCTTCGTGCTAATAATTCTCCCTTTAGTTTGTGGTACCAGGGATTGAACCCAGGGGTACTTTGCCACGGAGTTACATCCCTATCCTTTTTTTTTTTTTTTTAAATTGAGGGTCTCCCTAAATTGCTGAGGTTGGCCTCAAATTTGTGATCCTCCTGCCTCAATCAGGAATGGCTGGGTAATCCCAGGCTTGTGCCAACCTACCTGGCTCAGAAAACCCTCAAACTTCAAAGAGAGTTGTCAATTTGCAATAGAGTGGAGCCGGACTCAATTGAAAACAAGGTTTAGAGGGAAAGATACCATGAATTTCAAGGTTTGGATGAGAGTTTCAGGAAGACCTTTGTATTCTCTAACCATGGACTGTATGCCACTCTAAATATTTATTGATCCGATCACCCACCATGGACTAACTTGAACATTAAATTCAGTGCTTGAGCTTTAAGAGCCCATAATAAAAGTGCTGGAAGGCAAACAACCTAGTTCCAAATTCTGGTTACAAACACCCAGGGAGAGATTTCAGGCTTTTCCAGGTCCATGTGTTGAGGCCCTGAAGTGAGAGCAGAGCTGGGGCATTTGTCACTGTGGGAAAGCACTTTTTAACAGGAATGCCTCTGCTCTACTTGGTAGTTCAAGGCTCTGCTTTAAAAACAGGTCTTGTTGGCCCATCACATCCTTAATGTGCAAGGGAACTAACACAACCCCTAGAGTGGATGATGCACTCCACGAGAGAGGAACAGGTACTTGGGGTATGGTTTCTTGGTAGCACTAGGCAGCCAGTTGGGTCCAAAGGACCTGTTGGTGTGGTACCTCTTTGCCTTAAGAGGGCTTCCACAATAGTGTGGTCCTGCTTTAGTATGACAGCAGACAACATTTATAATTTCATAACAGAAACGGGTCCTAACAGGGAAGGTGACTTTACTTGCCCAAGGCCATACAGCCTCCCCGGCAATCGTGGACTGAAACCCAGAAATGACCCTGGGAGTGGACTGGACGGCTTCAGGCTTTGCAAACTGAGTCTGGACTGCAGCTTCCCTATCTGGAAAACCGGATGCAGGTGTCGCCTTCTCCCACGAAGAGGCGTCCAGATGCCCCAGCCATGTCCCAGAGTGCATAACCCGAGGCGGGTGATTTCCAGGCCCGGATGTGAAGCCAGGCTACTACGAGGCCTGCACTTTCGGGGGTCTGCGAACACCCTCGTCAGCCGCCCGCGCCACCCGGCGGGAAGGGAAGCCGCTCCGCCACCACGTGACGCGCGGGCCGTGAGGGGACGCGCAGAACGGCGAGGCCCCGCCCCTCTGGCCGCCGCGCGCCCGTCGCGCGCAAATGTCCCGGGTCGGGCTGCAGAAGGGGAAAGAGGGGGAGGGGAACGCGGCGCGGGGGGCCGGCCCGTACGTCGCGGCGTTCCTTCCTCCCGCCTCTTCGCCAGGCCCTGTGTCTCCTCTACGCGGCCCCGCCCCCTCGCCCCGGCGCCCCAGCCAATGGCGCGGCGGCGCGAGCCTCTCCGGTCGGGGGCGGGGCGTGCGCGCGAGCCTGGCGCGCCTGCGCTCTGCCACCCGCCCCTCGCCGTGAGGAGGAGGTGGAGGAGGAGGCGGCTCGGGGAGAGCGAGCAGCGAGCCGGAGCGCGGAGCGTCAGTAAGGGAGCCTAGCCATCCGCTGCCGCCTCCCCTCCGCAAGCAGGAGCCCCGGCCGGGGCCCGGCACGCCGCCCCCGCCCCTCCCTCGTCGTCAGGCCGCGAGGGCAGAGCGAGCGAGCGAGGGGGAGGGCAGAGCGAGCGAGCGCCGGGAGGAGGCGGCCGGACCGAGCGGGCGCCCGCGCGTGTGGCGTGAGGGGAAGCCGCCTGCCCGCCCCCTTCGCCTTCCCTTCTCTCCCCCTCCCCGCTCCCCCCCCGACCGCGGAGCAGCACCATGTCGGCGCCGGCGGCCAAAGTCAGTAAAAAGGAGCTCAACTCCAACCACGACGGGGCCGACGAGACCTCAGGTGAGGAGCGAGCGAGGCGGGGGCCGGCCGCGCCGCCATCTTCGCCGCCCGCCCGGGCCGCGGGCGCTGGCGGGGCGCGGGGGGGCGCGCGGCCGGGCGGGGGCCGTGGGTTCGGCGCCCTTTTTTGTGCGCGGCGGGGCCGGGGGCCTGGGTGGCGCCGCGGCGGCGGGCGGCGCTGCGAGGCGGGGGCGCTGCGGCCTGCTCGGCGCGGGCGGAGGAGACCCCCCCTTCTCCCCCCTCCCTCGCTCTCCTCCCCCTCCCTCCCTCCCGAGAAGCCTCTCTTTATTGTGCTCCGCCATGATGCCTCGCTCCCATCAGCCGCCGCCGCCGCCACATGGTGCGGCCGGACGCGGCCCCGCGCTCGGCCTTCCGCGCCGCTGCCCTTCCCGTGCGGCCCACGGTGGCGCCCCCGGCGCCCCCACCCGGGGCCGGCCCCGGCGGCCCAGAGCCGCGAGCTGGGGCTGGGTGGGGGCTCGGGAGCACGCGGCGGGCCGCGCGCCGGGCCTGGGCCGGCGGGAGGATGCTCTAACCCGCCCGGGCTCTCTCCCCACGTGGGGAGGCCACCCCGTGGCGCCGGCGTGCGCAGAAGCCCGGCGCGGCGGGCAGGGTCTTCAGCGGGTCTGCGGGACTCCCAGCCTCCTTGGGGAAGGCTCTCCCGGCAGGGGTCCGCCGTTCCCGGGATGGTTACCGGAAATGAGCCGCGCGATCAGGCCCCTTCACGCCCACTTAGCTTTGCAGGGTTCCCAGTCTTTCCCGGACAAAAGGGCACCTACTAGGAGCACACCCCCTTTTCGTCCTCTCTCTCCTGCACCTCGTAGTTCTCTGATCTCATACTTAGTCCCAGTAAGTGTACTCACAATCCTGCGGCACCGTGTGTGACACCGGTCCAACCTGAATTGGGTTGGAGGCGTGAGGAAGGTCAGATTCGAATCCTGGGGTTCATGTTCTAAGAAGGCAGAGTCGAGTGTTTTAAGACTGTGGGGTAGTTCTGAGTTCTTGCCTTGATGTCTTGATGTCTTGGTTGTAATGGGTACCGAGCAGAATCTGTAAAAAGTATTGGTTCGATTGATACATTGTAGTGTCCCAATTTATATTGACAGGGATTAGTTTCATATACTAGTTAGCAGCTATGTTAAGTAATAAACACCAGAAATTTCTGAGGAAGACTGTTCTTCAGCATTCATAACTTGAAAGAGTTGGATTCTGGTCTTGTGAGGGAACTCTTAAAGCACTACAGCAAAACATTTACATATTTATATATTATTTACTTATTTATTTGAGTAGCCTAGCAGAGACCATGATTTGTGAATGGTCTCTTAATGTAAAAGTGACTTTGTCAACTACATGCATGAACACGTGGAGAGCATGCCTTGTAGGCACTTTTTTAAAAACAGCTTTTCTGTCAGAGTTTGCCTATCATCATAGGCTTTCTTAATGTCAGGAAAACTAGTTTGTCTTATACTCCTTTTTTTTTTTTTTGCAGAAAAAGAACAACAAGAAGCAATTGAACATATCGATGAAGTACAAAATGAAATAGACAGGTAAAGTTTTTCTTAAGTTTTCTGAAGCACCTTTAATTTCCTGGTAATCATTGAAACTCTGGTCAGCTAAATCTATATTCTCCAGTGAAAGGAGCTCATTATGCCTTGGTTGGAAATACTATGTAGATTCATGTTATTTTTCCAGGAAATATTTGTACAAATCACAAAAAGGTTTTGATGAAAATACTTTGACCCTGTAATGATTAGTTTTGCTTTTAAAGGCTACAAATTGTCCAAATGGTAGTGTAGTGGTTTGTCAGGAACATGCATGAATGGTAGTGTAGTGATTTGTCTTCAGATAGTTTAGCATTATGGCATCAGTGTTGCTCCAACTTGCCTTGCAACTTTGTTACTCAATTAGTAGTTTTATTTAGAAATTCTATTTTAGGGAAGTAAACTTGGAGTTTGCCTGGAAATAGTAAATGAATTAAGTATACAAAGTTACCAGAATGTGGAGTTTGAGAATTGTAAGAACTGTTCCTTATTGTTAATAAAATTGCTATCAATTTTAGTCTAGAGTAAAAAACTATTGTGATTTGATTATTGAAAGTGGGTATTTTGTGCAGTCCTAAGGCAAATAAGAATAAATATACATTCCGTAGTCTTCCACATTTTTGTATTGAAATAACCATCATTGTCAATATGTCTTTTCATTTACTTCAGACTTAATGAACAAGCCAGTGAGGAGATATTGAAAGTAGAACAGAAATATAACAAACTCCGCCAACCATTTTTTCAGAAGAGGTCAGAATTGATCGCCAAAATCCCAAATTTTTGGGTAACAACATTTGTCAACCACCCACAAGGTATGTTTTGGGTAGAGCACTATTAAAGATAATATAGGATGTTAGTTTATTAGAGTAGAAGATGCTTAGTGCATGAACAGAGTGAAATCCAGTGAATGGAGATGTCTATTTAAAATAGACTGTACTCTTAGAACTCAGTTTATTACTTGATGAAAGGTAGGGACCTCACTGGCACTGAACATTTTGGCTTTCTCTTAATAGGTTTATGAAATTAAAAAAAGCTCATTAGGGGATGGGGCTGTAGCTCAATGGTAGACTTCTTGCCTAGCACTTGTGAGGCACTGGGTTGGATCTTCAACACCATATAAAAGTAAATAAATAAAATAAAGGTATTGTGTCCATCTACAACAATGAATTTTTTTTTTAAATGCTCATTAAGGGGCTGAAGTTGTGGCTTAGTGGTAGAGTGGTCATCTAGCATGCATGAGGCACTGGGCTTAATCCTCAGCACCACATACAAATAAAATAAAGATATATGCCCACCTAAAACTAAAAAATAAGTTTAAAAATGATCATTAAGGTGGGAAAGCTTAAAAGGGATGAATTAGATATTATTGTTAGCCTCTTTAAACTTTAACTGGCCTATAATTTGCTGGTCTAGTGTCAGCACTGCTTGGGGAGGAAGATGAAGAGGCGCTGCATTA
Source organism: Marmota monax (assembly GCF_021218885.2). Taxonomy (NCBI): domain Eukaryota; kingdom Metazoa; phylum Chordata; class Mammalia; order Rodentia; family Sciuridae; genus Marmota; species Marmota monax. The sequence continues at coordinate 21,135,369 of NW_026692912.1, forward strand.
TTTGACCAGAGTTGAAGTGACAGAATTTGAAGATATCAAATCAGGTTACAGAATAGATTTTGTAAGTATGCACAATCTTGTTTGCCACCATGGAAATTAATTTGAACTTTATTGAGAACACCTGTTTATTGATTTCTCAATCCTTCATTGCAGTATTTTGATGAAAATCCTTACTTCGAAAATAAAGTTCTCTCCAAAGAATTTCATCTGAATGAGAGTGGTGATCCATCTTCAAAGTCCACTGAAATCAAATGGAAATCTGGAAAGGTATGCTTTAAGGAATTAATGGACAAAAATAACATTTGTTTATTTTGTTTTGTAAATCCACTTAACCTAGTGCTTTTCTTAAAATATAAAAAATTTCAATGTGTTGAAGCCAAATACAATAGCTTATATGTCTCTTTAGAGGTTATAAGTTGAAACTTTTTTGCCTTGTGTTGGTGATTGAGCTTTTCAAATGGCATGACATTTCTCGAATCCATTTGTAAGTTAGCTATAATTTGTAATTTGAAAGATTTTCTACTGTATTATTGAGGGTAGTTAAAGTGGGACTGATTTTTATGAAAAAGCTAAGTGTAGTTGATATTTCATCTGAGAAAGCAATCTTGTGCAACTTCGTCTCTGCCCGCTGTATGTTTTATAGTTAATTGCTTTTAGACAATAGTAGTATTTATACTGAACTGATATTTGTGGTGTTCTGTTTTGGGGAAGATTTTTTTTTTTTCCCCAATTGTATGGAGTTTAGGTGTAGTAGAGAAATAGCACCAAAAGTTTTTTCTGTTTTCATTTTAGGATTTGACGAAACGTTCAAGTCAAACGCAGAATAAAGCCAGCAGGAAGAGGCAGCATGAAGAACCAGAGAGCTTCTTTACCTGGTTTACTGACCATTCTGATGCAGGTGCAGATGAGTTAGGAGAGGTCATCAAAGATGATATTTGGCCAAATCCATTGCAGTACTATTTGGTGAGTTGACAAGTACTGTTGGGTAAATTAACACAAAGAGTACTTGTCTCAATTGTGGAAAAAAATGAGTTCTCGACTCTTGTTTTTTTTAAGGTTCCTGATATGGATGATGAAGAAGGGGAAGGAGAAGAAGATGATGATGATGATGAAGAAGAAGAAGGATTGGAAGATATTGATGAAGAAGGGGATGAGGATGAAGGTGAAGAAGATGAAGATGATGATGAAGGGGAGGAAGGAGAGGTAAAATAAAGTTTGGCTAAACCCCAAAAGATAATGTACAAAGGTTTCACCATATGGGGTGGGGTTTTATATATAGAATAATAGAACTGACCTGACACTTAAGTGGGAGGATTTGAGGGGAAGATAAGCTATTGCATTGTCTAAGAACTAGAAATGTGGTGGTGTTTCTTTTTTTCTTTGGTGCTAGGGATTGAACCCAGATGTGCTTTATTAACTACTGAGCCACATCATTTGCTCTTCATATTTTTTACTTTGGGCAGGGACTTGCTTTGACTTGGTGATCCTCCTACCACAGCCTACCAAGTCACTGGGATTACAGGCGTGTGCCACTGTACCCGGCAAACTGGAAATGTTTGCTAAGCTCATATTAATAATTTAACTAGGTCTGGTTTTCTGACCACAAAAGTCTGTCTTTTCCTCTTAGCCAGTACTTACTGAAGCAATATGGGTTTGTTTTTTTTTTTTTGTGTGTGTGTGTGTGTTTTAGACAAAGTTTAGAATCCCCCATTCCTTGCTTAATTGGTGCTACAGATAGAATTTGCATGCTAGACAAGGGTTCTACTAAGGTACATCATGAGGGTAACTAAAGAATTTTTAAATGGTTAAATTGGGGTAGATGGGTTGTGTTTAGATTGTTTGGTCTGAACTGTACCCAGTGATTTGGTTTTTACTGGGAAGTTATTTTTCTGGAACAATGTCTCTGGATCTTTCAACCTTGATTTAATGCAGATTAATAATACAGTTTCAGAAAATTAGGTGATACCCAGAGCATATTGCCCTCTTGTTCCTTGTGATCCAGTGGAAAGTTAGTGCACTTAGAATTAGCCCTTAAGTTAACTGCCTACTTTTTCTTTCAGGAGGATGAAGGAGAAGACGACTAATTGAACACTGATGGATTCCAACCTTTTTCTTTCTTTCTTTTGTTTTTTGTTTTTTTCTTTTGTTTTTTGTTTTTTTAATTCAGTCCCTGGGAGCAAGTTGCAGTCTTTTTTTCCCCCCTCCCCCCACCCCCTTGTGCTCAGTCGCCCTGTTCTTGAGGTCTCTTTTCTCAAACCATGCTTCTCAACTTATTTTGGGGGGAAATACCTTGAGCAGAGTACAATGGGAAAAGAATCTCTACACCCTTCTGTTCTAAATTCATTTTTATCCCTTCCTGTCTCAAAACAAAAAACTGTATGGAATCAACACCACCGTGCTCTGTGGGAAAAAAGAAAAACCTTCTACTCCCTTCACTCTGCTGGAAGTTGGAGGGTGCTAGGCCCCTGTGTAGTAGTGCATAGAATTCTAGCTTTTTTCCTCCTTTCTCTGTATATTGGGCTCAGAGATTACACTGTGTCTCTATGTGAATATGGACAGTTAGCATTTACCAACATGTATCTGTCTACTTTTTCTTGTTTAAAAAAAGAAAAAAAAAACTTAAAAAAATGGGGTTATAGAAGGTCAGCAAAGGGTGGGTTTGAGATGTTTGGGTGGGTTAAGTGGGCATTTTGACAACATGGCTTCTCCTTTGGCATGTTTAATTGTGATGTTTAACGGACATCCTTGCAGTTTAAGATGACACTTTTAAAATAAAATTCTCTCCTAATGATGACTTGAGCCCTGCCACTCAATGGGAGAATCAGCAGAACCTGTAGGATTTTATTTGGAATTGACATTCTCTATTGTAATTTTGTTTGTTTATTTTTAAATTTTCTTTTTTGTTTTCACTGGAAAGGAAAGATGATGCTCAGTTTTAAACGTTAAAAGTGTACAAGTTGCTTTGTTACAATAAAACTAAATGTGTACACAAAGGATTTGATGCTTTTCTCTCAGAATAGATATACTTTTAATATGACCTTCCAAGTTTGACTTGTATAATAACATCATCGTCAAACTTTGTCACCCTAACTTCGTATATTTTGATACGCACTTTGCAGGATGACCTCAGGGCAATGTGGATTGACTAAAGGGATTTGAATCAATGTCTTAATGTCTCCGTAGCTGGGAAACGTGGGTACAATTTGTTATTGGTTTCTGAACATGTCATTTGGGATAGTAGAAACTCAAAACTGAGTTATGAGTGATACCCTTGATTTTTATCTCAAATTGGCAGTTTTTAAAGTAGGTCTTCAATTACCTGGATATAGTAGTGCTTTGCTGCCACCATCAAACAGACCTGGTGCTCTAATGTCAAGTTGTTCGTGGGACAGTTGCTGGTATGTCTTCATTGGCTCTATAAAGTGTGGCCAAGAAGATGGGCTCTCAGAGTAAGAAGTCTGTGCTGGTGGTCAGGAAGAACTTTTTGTCTCTCTTAAGTCCCTGGTATCTGGCATAAATCTCTCCAACGCCAATGTGTGGATCTGGGTGGGATGATGGACTCTGCTCTGTCTGCTCAATGCTGCTGTGCAGAGAGTAGCATTTTGAAAAGCTACCTAATGCATAAGCTTTTTAATGCTGTAAAATATAGCTGAAATTAAATGCCACTTTTTCAAAGGTGAATTAATGGACAGCCTGGTCAAATTCAAAGCTTTTTGTTGTATAAAACTTTATATATGGAACTATTCCATCAATAGGCAAAGTGTAACCAAAACCTGTCTAGATGGATAGTATGTAATTTCTGCACAGGTCTCTGTTTAGTAAATACACCACTGTATACCGGTCAGGAAATCTTGCTCCAATAAAGGAACATAAAGATTTTTTTTGGACTGGGATCATTCTCCTTGTTTTGTAGAAAAACGTTACTTTCTTTGGATTGGATAATGTATTAGTGACTGGGGAAGGAGGGGGGGCTGCTCAAATAGTTTAGTAGGAATTATTCCATAGGTAACAGGATTGAGCTGGTTGGCACAGAAAAAAAATATATATATAATTTTTTTTTTTTTTTTTTTTTTTTTTTGTAAATTGGGTTTTACCTGGGCTGGGATTGAACTGGTCTTCCTGCCTCAGCTTCCTAAGTAGCTGAATTGTAAAATTTGTGCCTGGCTCATAAAAATGTATTTACATCATAATTGGGTATTTTTTATAGTTGTAGACAGACACAATACCTATGTTTTTATGTGGTGCTGAGGATTGAACCCAGTGCCTCATATGCAAGGCAAGTGCTCTACAGTTGAGCCACAACCCTCGCCCCAATAATCGGGTATTTTTTTATGTTGTAGTCTTAGCATTGACTCCTAGAAATTTAGTAATTTATTAATATTTCAGCTTCTGATAGTGTTTCATGAAGGTTATCACTTGCCACACAACTGGTTTTATGTACATGTGAGATTCTAGTTTTGTTTATTTTTAATACATATGTATATTTGCTGTCCCCCACCTCCACTCCCAATAGTGGAAATTGAACCCAGGGGTATTTTACCATTGAGTTTTGAGTTGGGGTCTTGCCAAGTTACAGAGGCTAGCCTTATGCTTGTGATCCTCCTGGTTCAGTCTCCTGGAGTTGCTGGGATTGCAGGTGTGACTACCACACCCAGCCAATTTATATTTCTGAGGAATCTTCTGTTCCCAGGACAGCCTTATTAGTGGGCCCAAGCAGTTCTGCCTCAAGCCTCCTGAATAACTGGTACTGGGGGCATTGTGTCATTGTGCCCAGCTATAACATAATGTTCCTTTATTTTGGGGGGTATATATCAAAAGTTGGGGTCCTTTTAAAGTAATAGTTCCCCCCCCACCCCCTACCATTATTGTTAATTCTCTAGATACTCCCTCTGTATATACAAATCTTTCAAGAGTACTAAGCTGTGGAGAAGCAAAATGGTAATCTTTGGTTCCTGAACATTCCTGGAATATCCATTGTACCTGTGTCCTGTTATAAGAGGGATTCTAGTGTGAATGGTAAAGGATTAGATATATCTCAAAGTATTCTCTTGCTCAAGGAGAAAGAACAAGTGGCTTGATTTAGTAGTTTCCATCTTTGGAGGGTATTGTATATTTTCAAACCTGTGCCATACTTTGCTTAGGAGGGGGATTTAACTGCATGAATTGGGATAGAGGACACTAGCTTGCAAGGTATAAACAGTTTCAAAACCTTAAGGAATGCTGTTTAAGACCATTCCTGAAGTTAAAGATGACTTTCTCCAATGATTTAAAAAATACAATAACTGTTCCCTGACCTCCCTCCATAATAAGCTTTCTTCACCTTCAGTACTAGGGATTTAATCCAGAGGCACTCTCCCCTACAGTTTTTTGTTTGAGACAGTGTCTTGCAAATTCCTCCAGGGTGACACCAAATTGAGATTCTTCTGCCTCAGCTTCCTGATTTGCTAGGATTACAAGTGTGCACCACCATGTTCAGCTAACATGCAGAGTTTAAATGATCCACAAAGTACCTGGATGCTATGTTTGGCTGACAATGTTACTTTGCATTCAATCCACCTATGGGTTTCTAAAAGAAATTTGTAATATATGGATATTGGGGGCTTGTAGGTACCAGGACTCCTAACAATTGTGCATATGGGTTCGTTTTAGTAACAACTAGCTTCATGGTTTCACTTAGTTCCCCCCAAAGTATTTACCCCCTTAGGTTTTTGCAATGAACCCTTTAAAAGTGTCACCATAATGCAGTTCTGTTACAAAATGAAGACTCCTGAGAGAAGTTTTGTTTCATTTGTAATTTCCATAATTTGGGTGAGACTTTACTTTTTGCTTACTGTATATGTTCTCAGTGACTGTGTGTGTGCATGGGGGGAGTAAGTTTTTTTGTGGGCCTCAAACATGGAAGTATTCTACCTAGGAGCCACATTCTCAGCCCTGAGTTGAGTGAATACTATGTATTTTCTAGAGTCTGCACCACCCCAGCAATGACCATTCCCATTAGAATGTGATCACTGTTACAAGTTTACTTTTTAACAGGTCTGAGGAAAGGACTAGTTGTGATTAGAATAAGAATAGTGGCAAGGACTTAAGTGGAGCCTGTGTATGTCAACTTGAATAGTTGGTGAAATTGTGTACTGAGAATCTACCCAGAGACTAAATGTAGATGGGCTGCAGTACTGAGAGCCTTAAAGAATTAAGCAGCCCTGGACTTGGTTTTCCCATCCTGGACACATTAGATGGATTCTGCTACCTCTGGACTCCTTCCCCTTCTTGTGAGGCAGTGAAAGTAACGCTTAACAGCAAACTGTCAGCTTCCTGGGTGCACAATGGATAAATGGGTCCTGGAGCTGAGAAGTGAACACCTTCCTGTGGAGAGTTATGTGGCATTTGGCTTCCAGAAGTAGTGACATTCACCCATCAAGTCTAATAGATATTTTTAGTGTTAACTGAACTGATTGTACCTTTGGGCAACTCAAAAAGAGAATAGCCTTGCTAGTTTGGTTTGTGTTTTTCTTTTTTGATGAGACACAGTCAACTGGGGCTTTTTACTTATAAATGATGAATGATAATAGCTCAGGATAACTCTCAGTTTAAGGAGCCTACTATGCTACTATGGTTCTAGAACTTGGAAGTCTGAGGTGAGAGGATCCCTTGAATCCAGGAGGTTGAGACCAGCTTGGGACACAAGTGGTTTTCCTTCAATTAAAGCACTGGAGGGCACTTAGTCCAGGTGAGGGTCAATATTTCACCCTCTCCTCTGATGAAGCACCTTCCAGTGAAGTCAGCATAAAGGGCTGGCAAGCACAGGATGCCAAGAAGTTGCCAGCTATAGACCAGGTAGCAATAACCAGGTTCTCCCACAGGCAGAAGCTTCAGGCCGTTCCCAAAGCACCTCATGGAACTAGTTAATTTGCTGAGATAGTGGCTATTTCTCAAGGTACAAATGTCTTTTCTCTGGACTTTTCAGGAAAGGAAAAGTGGCTGAATTTTTTTTTTTCCTTTTAGTTGTCAATGGACCTTTCCTTTACTTATTTATATGCGGTGCTGAGAATTGAACCCAGCCTCACACATGTTAGGCAAGCACTCTACCACTGAGCCACAACCCCAGCCTCCTGAGAGAAGTTTTGTTTCATTTGTAATTTCCATAATTTGGGTGAGACTTTACTTTTTGCTTACTGTATATGTTCTCAGTGACTGTGTGTGTGCGTGTGGGGGGGGGTACCAGGGACTGAACCCAGGGGCAATAACCACTGACCCACCTCCCTAGCCCTTTTTATTTATTGATTGATATTTATTTTTTAGTTGTAGTTGGACACAATACCTTTATTATTTATTTTTACGTGCGGCTGAGGATCGAACCCAGGGCCTCGCACGTGCAAGGCAAGCGCTGTACCACTGAGCCATCACCCCAGCCATTTTATTTAAATATATGTAGTTGATGGACCTTTATTTTATTTATTTATATGCGGTGCTTAAACTTTGAACCTAGTGCCTCACACATGCTAGGCAAACTCTAACACAGACATTTGGGACACGGTCCTGATAAGGCTAGCTTTGAACTTGCGATCCTCCTGTCTCAGCCTCCCGAGTGGTTGAGGTGACTAATATCTAGACAGGGCCAACCCGTGGGGGACAACGGTTTGGGATTAGCCCATTTGACACCAGGCGCGTTAGGGGCAGGAGCCAGGTCGCTGGGATGGGCATGGGGACACGTGCGGGAGAGCCTGGGGCGTAGGAAGAGGCTACCCCAGCAGGGAGGGGGCCCGCTACCCAAGCAGTGCTCCGCGACTGGTAGGGGGCGCTGTCCCCACTCCGGCCGACCCGCGTGAGCACGCGGCCGGGCAAAGCTGGAGGAACCCGGACTGGGGAAATGCCCTTCCTGCCCCTCCATTCCCGGGAGCATCAGTGTCACACCGAGCCGGAACTGCAGCCTCAGGAGACCAAGCGCGGGGCCCATTCCCGCTCAATTCGGACCCGCGGCTGCGCTGCGGTCTCGGATTTAGGAGAGGGGTCTGGGGCGCTGCTGCGACGCGGCAGAGAGGCGGCGCTGGTCGCGCGGGTCTCGGGAGGGGGCGCCTGATCCCGCGTCTTCCGCGCCGCCTCCCGGGAAGTTTCAAGTTTGAAAGCGCTGGCGGAGGAGCCGGGGCTTCCGGAACCAGAGTGGACGAGAGGAGGGGCCCGAGCGGCCCGAGCGGCGCCATGGAGGAGGGGGCGCCGCGGCAGGTGAACGGCGTGGGCGAGGCCGGGCTGCGCGGGCCGAGGGGCGCGGGCCGCCTTGTCCGCAGTCTCCGGAGTCCAGAGCTCGGCTCGTGGCCCCGCCCCGCTCCCAACCCTCCAGTGTCGCTGACCGCGACGCCTTCTCAGGGCAGACCCGAGCCCCGGGTTAATTAGCTAATGGTCCCTGGGTTCCTCGGAGCCTCTAGTCCGGCCAGCCCAGAGCTTGTCCGAAACTGCAGTGGGTGCAGCCTGGGAGGGCGCCACAGTTCCCTACAATCGGTTCTTCCAGAACTCCAAGGCCCAGGGGAATTACCCGAGAAAGCAAAGAGGGGCCCAGTGGCACTTGGGAAGGTGCCCGGGGGCAAGGAGGTGTGCACGCAGTGGGTAGGGGTCCAGTCTGTGTGCGCTTGTGGGGCGCTCACCCCAGAGCACATGGGGCACATGGGCGACGTGTAAGCCAGAGAGGCGCCCAGCCTAACCGCGGACTAGAATCTTTGGGTACACAAGGGTTTCCAGAATGTGGGGGGGTGGGGGTCAAGGCTTCTACCCCTAGTTGGCAGTAGGTGTGCTGTGGGCCCAAAGAGCTTAGTGTGTGTGTGTGTGTGTGTGTGTGTGTGTGTAACTCACTGAGGAGAGAGAAGTGGTATCCTATCCCAGAGCAGCTGTGAGATAGGCTTAGACTAGGACATTTGTTTACCAGATAGGGTCCCAGTTCAGAGCAGAAAGGGGGAAGGGTGTGTGTGTCTTTGTATGTCTGTGTGTGTCTTCAGGCTTCCAGCCCAGAGCACACCAGCTATGGGGTTCAGGGGTGAGGTGTAGTAGGCAGGGACTCCTCCAGTGTCCCCACCCCATGACTTAGGCAGCCTTCAGGGCTGGGTCTACTCCTCCCACCCCCTTCCTCCGGAGGTCCTTCTGCCCCTGTCCCAGCCCTAGCCTGTACACATTTTCCAATTTCCTGCAGCCTCCGCCCTGCAGCAAAGGCTGGGTGACTCAGGACCCTGGTGGCTGGTCCCCCAGCTCCAAGAGATCTTTGTTTTCTCAGGCCTTTGGCTTTGGCCCTCTTGCCTGGGGCGGCCAAAGGATTTCCTGAACCTCGCCCTTGCCCTCTGACTGCCTGGCCAGGCGGCCCAGCAGAGACCTAGAGTGGGGGGTGTCTGAGGCTGGGTAGCCACCTTTCCACTGGGCTCAGGAGATGGAACCAAGAGAGGTGAGACAGGGGTTGCTGCGGAGTCCCTTGGGGACATCATGGGTTACTCGGGGCAAGATCAGCTCTGACACTGGTCTGTTTGCAGCATTGGCCTCTGGAGAGGGGGTTTTCTTCTTCCTGGCTCCAACCAGGGTGAATAGTGAAGGAGACTTCTGCTTCCTCCTAGAGCTGAGCTGGGAATGGCTGCCTCTGTGGCATCGGGAAAGCAGAGGAACAGACCTTGGCCTCTTGGGCCATTGACTGCCTTCTCCTTGTGACTTTGGGTGAATTCCTTTTTGGCAGTGAGCTTTTTCTGACTCCCAGATTCTACTCTGGTTTCCAGGCTTAGAGAGACTGGGTGGCCAGCAGGGAGAGGCATGGTGGCCTCTTCTCTGTTGCCACTGTAGGCAAGCTGCTTGACCTCTCTGGGTCCATTCCTCATGTGTAAAATGGGAATATTAACCGCTCCAAGGCGCTGAGTGTACAGCTCAGGGGTGGAGTGCTTGCCTAACATTCATGAGATACCAGGTTCCATTGCTAACACAAAGATAAAATAAAATCTCTGCTCCTACTTGGTGGGGTTACCGTGAGTCACAGGAGGCAATGTCTGCAGAGCTCTTAGACTAGAACCTGGTACCTGGTAAGCATATTTATGAACCTTACTTACTTCCCCTTCCCCTTCTCTAAATGGCAGAGGACAGGAGCTTCACGTGTGGCTGTGAGGTTTCTACCCCTGAGCTCAGTGGACAGAGAAACCTCCCAAACGTCCCCCTTGATGCTGTCCACTCCTCTTCCCTATGATGGAGGCTGCAGGTCATGACACCTCTCCACCCTCCTCTAGCCAGGGCCAGGCCAGAGATCCCCAGAGGATGAGAAAGAGGTGATCCGTCGGGCCATCCAGAAGGAGCTGAAAATCAAGGAGGGTATGGAGAATCTGAGGCGTGTGGCCACAGACCGCCGCCATCTGGGCCACGTGCAGCAGCTGCTGCGATCCTCCAACCGCCGTCTGGAGCAGCTGCATGGCCAGCTGCAGGATCTGCATGCCCGTGTGTTGCTGCCCAGCCCGGCTGGTGAGTGAGGAGTCAATGGACCCCAAGGGACAGGAGGCTCCAGGTCACCCAACTCCTTGCTTTGGCCCTGACCACTGTATCAGATTGCCACACTTCTCATAGTGCCATCCCTAGTATGCCCGGGAGGGGAGGGAGGAAAGATTTGGTCACAGGGATCTTGGCTCTGGTGACTGGTTTGTGTGCCCCACACTCCCTGGACACAGAGCCTGTGGCCTCTGGCCCCCGGCTGCAGGCAGAGCAGTCACGGGCTGGGCACCTGGAGGCCCTGCGGAGGCAGTTGCAGGTGGAACTGAAGGTGAAGCAGGGGGCTGAGAACATGACGCACACGTGTGCCAGTGGCACCCCCAAGGTAAGGCCCTTGGGGTCTGATGGGAAGGCATTGTCCCCGCCCCCAATCTGATGGGAGAGGCTTGGCTCTCAGACCTCAGGTCAGGTAGAGATCCAGCCCCTATTCTGACAGGGAAATGCAAGCAGCCTTGGGCCCTGTGAGGGAGATACAGTGTCAGCCCTTAATCTGGTGGTGGAGTAGAGCTTCAAACCCAGCTGGTGGGCAGGCATGGCTCTGACCCACAGGCTAACAGGGGAAGTTTTAACCCTGTTATGGGGTGTTGTGGGGAGACTCTGGCCCAGCCATGGTCCAAGGGGCATATGTCACATCCCCATAGGAAAGAAAGCTCCTGGCAGCTGCCCAACAAATGCTGCAGGATAGCCAGCTGAAGGTGGCCCTGCTGCGGATGAAGATCAGCAGCCTGGAGGCCAGCGGATCCTCTGAGTCAGGTGAGGCCTTTGAAGCAGCGAGGGCTGCTTGGGCTGGGCCAGACCTAAGGCCAGTATCCCCTCAGGCCCTGAGCTTCGGGCAGAGGAGCTACAACATCGGCTGCACATTGAGACAGCCGTGGCCGAGGGAGCCAAGAACGTGGTGAAGCTACTTGGTGGCCGCAGGATACAGGACCGCAAAGCCCTGGCTGAGGTCAGGCCATGTCCCTTCCCCTTGTAGCTTGTGCCTGAGGGTCTGCTTATCTCCATTTCACCCTGGGAAGTGGCATGGGGCACCATGGACTGGCTGCAGGGTGGCAGTGGGAAAAGAGGCATGTTGTGTCAGACCTCCTGTGGGGGTGTCTTTAGCATGGCAGCTGCCCTCCCTCATGTATCCCATGACCTGTCCCTGCTTCTGTCCCTGGTGTAGGCCCAGCTCCAACTGCAGGAATCCTCCCAGAAGCTGGACCTCCTGCGGCTGGCCTTGGAGAAGCTGCTGGAGGAATTACCTCCTGCCCACCCTCTGCGTAACAGGGTGGCCCAAGAACTGCAGACTTCAGTGCTTGGGAACAGCCAGCCTTCAGGAATGCTTGTGAAGCCCGTCGCCCTGACAGGTAGACAGGAGTCCCACTGATTCAGAGTTCCCCTTCCCTTTCAGGGAAGACCCTGAAGCACTTTGGGGAAGAGTTCCAGTCCTGACTCCACCACCCATTACCTATGCGTCATTGGGCAACTGCTATCCCTTCCCTGAACCTCAGTTTATCAATCTGTAAAACATGGATGATATTAGCATCCACCCCACAAGGTTACTATGCAAATCCAGTGGCTAGTTGCATGTCCAGTTGCCTGGCACAGTGCGCAGGGACAATGCCATGCTGCTGTTACATATTTATTTATTTATTTTGCAGTACTGAGGATTCCCAGCCACTCTACCACTGAGGGGTGCTCTCCCACTGAGCCACATCCCCAGCCCTATTTTGTATTTTATTTAGAGACAGGGTCTCACTGAGTTGCTTAGCATCTCGCCATTGCTGAGGCTGGCTTTGAACTCATGATCCTCTTGCCTCAGCCTCCCAAGCTGCTGGGATTATAGGAGTGCGCTACTGTGCCCGGCTTCCGCTATCCTTTGAGACAAAACTCTTAGGTATCCTAAAATAAGCCCACTCAGTCGGCAGAACAGGTTTTGAACCCATTTAGGGAGTGGGGAATGGCTGGAGCTTCCCTTCATCATTCAAATGGAGAAACTAAGGCTCAGGAAGCAAGTGGGACAGGATAAAACACACCAGGCTTCCCACTCCCTGCCCCAGGCTCTCATCCCTGCCGTGGCTCACTTGAAGACACAGTGCACTTGATACCCTGAGCACTGGGAGCATCTCATCCCATCCTGTGGCTCCACGCAGCCTATTTGGGTCTTGCAACTCTGCCTGTGTCCCCGCTACCCCATGTAGGGATGTTCAGAAGGAAGGAGCCTGTGGTTTGCCCCAGGATGGCAGGTGGCTACTAAGGTCTAATGTGCAGGGGATCTGGGTCAGTCACCTCCTAGAGAGGATGGGGTTCCAGGGGATGTTGGTGGTGTCTGACGTGTCTACCCCCATACTTCCCCTCAGGAACACTGCAGGTCCGCCTCCTGGGCTGTAAACAGCTGCTGACCACCGTGCCTGGACGTTCTCCAGTGGCTGTGCTGGCTGGCAGCCCCTCTGAGGGCTGGATCCGAGCCAGAGCCAAGCAGCAGCGTGGTGGAGCCGAACTGGCCAGTGAGTGGGGAGGAGCCCCGGGGCAGGGGCCTCTGCTTGTACTTGTCCTGAGCCCCAGCTCTGGCCCCACAGGGGAGGTGCTGGCTGTGCTGAAGGTGGACAACCGTGTTGTGGGCCAGACAAGCTGGGGACAGGTGGCTGAGCACTCCTGGGACCAGACCTTTGTCATCCCCCTGGAGCGAGTAAGGCTGGCTTTTGTGTGGTTGTGGGTGGTCGCAGGCCACAGGGTGGAAGACAGCCCAGACAGGGGTTGCTAGTGTGCTCTGTCCCTTACCTGGCCTCTTCGATGTAGGCCCGTGAGCTGGAGATTGGGGTGCACTGGAAGGACTGGCGGCAGCTGTGTGGTGTGGCCTTCCTGAGGCTGGAGGACTTCCTGGACAATGCCTGTCATCAGCTGTCCCTCAGCCTGGTGCCACAGGGGCAGCTCTTTGCCCAGGTGCTAGTGCTCCCTGCCCTCTGACCTGGCGGGCCCCTGGGCACAGGGCTAGGAGAGCCTGCGAGAGTGAGCTCCCCTGCAGAAGAGTGGAAACCGAGGGCCAGAGAGGAGGCTCCAAGACCAAGGATGCCCAGCCACTCTCTAAGGGAAAGTTTGGAGGCCTGTGTCCCTGTCCTGACTCTGCCCTTCTTCATGTGTGACCCTGGTCAAGGACCTCCATTCTCTGAGCCTCCATTTATTCCCTGGCACCAATGAGGACATGGAATCCATTTCTCTGGGTCCTTCTGGCTCTTGTATCCACTGGTGGATACTGGGTGGGAGGATAGGTTGGAGTTGGGTCCAAGGTGGAGGAGGGGCCATGGCAGATGGGGTGGGAAGGGACTAGTTTTCAGCCCTGCCCTTGCCCCTGCAGGTGACCTTCTGTGATCCTGTTATTGAGAGAAGGCCCCGTCTGCAGAGACAGAAACGCATTTTCTCTAAACGCAGAGGTGTGTGGGGGCAAGGGTTCTATGCTGGAGGCGGCAGGTCTGGGGCCACTGGGTCCTGAGACCAGATGCTCCTCTGCCACAGGCCAGGACTTCCTGAGAGCGTCCCAGATGAATCTCAGCATGGCAGCCTGGGGGCGCTTGGTCATGAACCTGCTGCCCCCCTGTAGCTCACCAAGCACCATCTCCCCACCTAAGGGGTGCCCTCACACTCCAGCTACACACCATGAAACCTGCAACCCTGCTTCCCCCAGGTGAGGAGCCAGCTCGTGCCAGACTGTACACTTCTTTGCTGTGTCTGACTCTCTCCAGGCTCAGTTTGTGTCTTTATGTCCCTGTTGCTCTCTATTTTTTGCGGGGAGGGGTGTGCCAGGGATTGAACTCAGGGCCACTCAACCACTGAGCTACATCCCAGCCCTATTTTGTATTTTACTTAGAGACAGGGATTCACTGAGTTGCTTAGTGCCTTGCTTTTGCTGAGGCTGGCTTTGAACTCCTGATCCTGCTGCCTCAGTCTCCTGAGCCCGTGGGATTAACGGGCATGTGCCAGTGTACCCAACCGTGTTGCTCACTTTCTGACTCTCTGTCTCTTCACATGGCTACAAGTCTTTCTCACGAATTGCTCCGTCATCTTGGTCTTGATTCTGTGTCTGCTTCCTCCCTACAGCGATTTCCTGCCCAAGAAGACCTCCTTGGGAGAAGAGATGAAGCCCCCACCCAAGCCCCCACGCCTCTACCTGGCCCAGGAACCAAACCTGGAGGAGACTCCAGTGCCGGTGGGCAGGGCTGGTGGAAGGGGCAGCTGGTGGTGTTGGTGGGAGGGTGGCAGGCCAGTGGGGAAGCAGGGAAGGTGTGCCTGAGCCCCCTGTGCCCTGCTCTCACAGTGCACCAAACGCCCACACATGGCGCCTAGGACCGGACGCACACCCACCCCTGCAGCCTCACCTGTCAGGTACCCATGGGCTCAGGGTCACCTGGAGATGGTCTCAGCTCCCCTGAGTGTGTGTGCAACCAAGCATCCCTCGTTCCTTGGCTCCTTGGGGGCAGTCCCTGGCTCATGCAGGTTCTTGCTTATTTACTGAACCGTGTCATTGAGCTCTGGCTGCATGCTTTGCTGTAGGGCTCTCCCGCAAGCACAGAGGTGGCGACAGCCCAGGCTGGGACATGGGTGGTTGGGAGGAGCTTAGCTGGGGTTTTGTTTTGTTGTTCATTTTCTTTTTCCGGTGGTGCCGGTGGTGCTAGGGGTGGAACCCGGGCCTTGAACATGGTAGGCAAGCTCTCCCACTGAGCACGCCCCTAGCCTCCTCTGTCTGGTGCCTTTTCTCTCTTGCAGGAAAGCCCCCCGGCTTCAGGACTTCCGCTGCTTGGCTGTGCTGGGCCGGGGACACTTTGGGAAGGTAGTGGGCTGAGGGGGCAGTGGAGCAGGTGGGCAGACCCCAGCACATTAGCAGGAGATGCTGGGTCCTGGAGGCAGTGCCTGGGGAGGTGGAGTCTCCCCCTGTCCTGCTCACCTGGAACCCAGCCTCTCTCTGGTCCCCAGGTTCTCCTGGTTCAGTTCAAGGGGACAGGGAAATACTATGCCATCAAGGCTCTGAAGAAGCAGGAGGTGCTGAGCCGTGATGAAATCGACAGGTGTGTGGTGGGACCAGTGTGGGCTCCAAGTACCCGGGCATTGGCTTTGGAGGTACCCAGGGTGGCTGGCCTGGGTTGTGGGCATCCAGACAGCATTTAAAAGCCCTGGGTCTACTAGGCCTGGCACCTGTAGTTGTAAACTATGCTCTTGGGCAGGGCCCCCTTTTCTCTCAGCACCTGTCCTCTTCCGTGACATGGGGCCATGGTAGTTGTGCAGGCTCAGGACCTTTGTGAGCCCTTGGTCCACAGAAACCATCACACTGCCTGCCTGGCACTTTGTACACCCTGTGGGCAGCGTGCTAGGTGGGTGGCAGGTTAGAGCCCCCAGAAGCTGTCTATCCCTCTGAGACCCACGCGCTCCCCTGCAGCCTCTACTGTGAGAAGCGGGTCCTGGAGGCCGCAGGCCGCTCGGGGCACCCCTTCCTGCTATCCCTCGCGGCCTGCTTCCAGACTGCCAGCCACGTCTGCTTTGTGACCGAGTTTGTGCCTGGGGGCGACCTCATGATGCAGATACATGAAGATGTCTTCCCTGAGCCCCAGGCCTGGTGGGTTTTCCTGCCTGCATCTTCTAGCAAACTCTCCCTGGTTCCCTGACCTTCATCCCGCTGCTCCCTGGGTACCCATCAGCAGAAGAGCATAGAGTCAGACCTGGCTCAACTCCCATGGCATTCATGACCTCTGTTCATGCAGCTGTGGGTTTGTCATCACTCCTTTATAGGAGTGTTGGGGAGATGTCAGTAATGCTTATAAATCGCCTGGCATAGAGACCGGCAGCTGGAGTTATTTTTTGCTGTCCAGTGCTGGCGCTGGAGTTAGAAAGGCCTAACTTGGTCTATTAGTTCTGCCCCTAGCTTTTGACTCTGGGCAGGTCCCTTACTGGAGTCTCAGGTCCTTATTTGAATAAAAGACATGGTGAGCATCCCCCCAGACTTTGGGGAGGGTTCCAGGAAAGTAAGGTATGTGGGGCACTTGGCATAGATCCTCGCACAGTTGAAGACTCCAGGAAGGATAGGTCGTTATTGTGCAGCAGCCTTAGCACAGTCTGGGTCCTGTTGTCTGGAGAAGCTCTTCAGCCCAGACATGAGGATCCTCTGTCCCATCTCTCACCCACATCTGAATTCACCTTCCTGGTACCTGGCCTGGGCCTGAGTTCTCCCCCACACCCCCCTCCAGCTTCTACCTGGCCTGTGTGGTCCTGGGGCTGCAGTTCTTACACGAGAAGAGGATAATTTACAGGTACCTTTTTCCCTGGAGGTGCTGAGGGCAGTAAGGGTAGGCAGTAAGGATACTACCCACTCCTGGGCTGCTCTAGGGACCATTGGTGGTCCCTGGGCCTCAGCCTTCTCAGCCTCTTTTGTTTGTCCCCCTGCCCTCAGGGACCTGAAGCTGGATAATCTTCTGCTGGATGCCCAGGGCTTCCTGAAGATCGCAGACTTTGGGTTATGCAAGGAAGGTGGGGCCACCTGTCCAGGTCCACACCCCACTCCTCACCAAGCAGCAGATACCTCCCTTCCAAACCCCAGGCCTTCTGGCGAAGGACTGGGAATGCTGGCCCTTCCTTCCTAGCCTGGACTTGGTCAGAGGAGAATCTGTGGTTAGGGCTGGAGAGGGAGTTGAGTCCTGCCTCTCACGTGACTTTGGCCTGTGAGTTTGGCTGAGACTTAGCTCCCTTATGCAGTCCAATGACCACCTCATGACCATGCATGCCACTTTTTGAGTGTGTGGGGCAGGGCTTGGCATGGGCTTGGCTACCTGGGATCTTAAGGTTTGGCATTGATTTTTTTTTTTTGGGGGGGTACTAGGGATTGAACTTGAGGGCATTCTACAAAGCTACATCCCCAGTCCTTTATTTATGTTGAGACCGGCCCTCACTAATGTACTGAGGCTGGCCTTGAACTTGAGATCTTTCTGCCTCAGGCTCTCAGTAGCTGGGATTATAGGCCTGTGCCACCAGGGCCAGCTGACATTGATTCTTATCACAGAAGTTATAGTGAACAGGTCACACTAAGCAGGCATTGGTATGGATGATGGTCTGCAGGGATCGGCTTTGGGGACCGGACAAGCACCTTCTGTGGCACCCCAGAGTTCCTGGCTCCTGAGGTGCTGACTCAGGAGTCCTACACACGGGCTGTGGACTGGTGGGGGCTGGGAGTGCTGCTCTACGAGATGTTGGTGGGTGAGGTAAGGATGGGTGCGGCTGCTGGGGCCTCAGGTAGGGAGGAATGAAGTGGCGCATATACCCACTGAGTCCCATTTCTACAGTGCCCGTTCCCAGGAGACACGGAAGAGGAGGTGTTTGACTGTATCGTCAATTCAGATGCCCCATACCCCCACTTTCTGTCTGTGCAAAGTCTAGAGCTCATTCAGAAGGTAGGCACTGTGGGGTGAAGGCTGGGACTGACAGCTACTATGGCTTTCGTGCCTCTCGCTACCATGCTCGGGGCCCTGTGGCGCTGCTCACATGGGTACCTGTGGAGGGCAGACAGTGCCTAGGTGGAGCACCCTGAGCGCACACCTGCCCTCCTGCCCAGCTCCTCCAGAAGTGCCCAGAGCAGCGCCTAGGGGCAGGCAAGCAGGATGCCGAGGAGATCAAGGTGCAGCCATTCTTCAGGGTGAGTGGCTTGGACCATAATGGTCTCTGGTGCTTGGTATGGGGGAAACCTGGAGTGCCCCCGGGGACTGCTGTTCCCACCATCTCAGGCACCTCTGCCCTTGTCCCCAGACTACCGACTGGCAGGCCCTGCTTACTCGCACAATCCAGCCCCCCTTCGTGCCCACGCTTTGCGGCCCAGCAGACCTGCGCTACTTTGAGGGAGAGTTCACAGGGCTGCCACCGGCTCTGACCCCGCCTGCCCCTCGAAGGTCCCTCACCACCTGCCAACAGGCTGCCTTCCAGGACTTTGACTTCGTGTCCGAGAGATTCCTGGGGCCCTGAGGGCTCCCCCACACCTTTGCCCATGCCCCTAGACTACTGGAACCCCCACTTGCCCATCTGTGTGCCCACCCAGAGGCCCAGGTTTATAAGCTGTAGGACTCGCGGTGGCAGCCAGAGGGCTACTGTCACTGAGCAAAGTGTGTCCTCTGCCCTTCCTCCTACCTCTCTTCTTCCTGGCCAAAACTGGACCCGAGAGGGTACACAGTAAGGAGTGGCTTGATTTGTCTTTAATATTTGACTTGCTTTATGGATTATTAAATTTGAAAAACTGTGCCCTGGAGGCAGCCTGGTTTGGGGGTAGGGTGGAGTCTGGGGTGCCTTGGTGCTGGAACCCCAATTAGGTCCTCTTTTCTTTCTTCCTTGGGAAGATAGAACCAGCCACTGTCTTGATGCTCTGCTTTGAGGCCAGGGAGGGTGGGCGGGAGTGAGGAGCTCCAGGCCCTCCAAGGGCTGACTCCAGCTAGGTATGATTCCTCTGGTTTTCAGGCACAAGATGGCAAGCTCTGCCTCCAGCAAACCTAAACAGCCTGGCTGCTGCCCTCCTCCACTTCCTCCTCAGCCCAGAGGGTCTCCCAGGACCCTGAGGGCCATCCACAGAAGAAGTGGGCCAGGTTGCGGGTCAGACCACGGTTGAAAGGGTTGCTGGGGCGCTGGCGGAGGTAGGCAATACGGTGTGAGGAGATGAACTCCCAGGAGGTGGTGTTGCTGGCCACCAGATAGAGGTGTGAGGCCAGGAGCAGGCCAGCCACCAGTGAGAAGAAGGACAGCAACAGGAAGGTGGCAAACAGAAGGCCCCTGGTCCGCAGCCACAGCCCCCAGGGCTGGAAGAACTGGAGGCCAGACCTGCAGGACAGGGACAGGGACTCAGAGACAGGAGAAGGCAGGCTGCCCCATCCCTCTCAGCTGGGCCCAGGGAGCCCTGGCTCTGCACACCTGTGGGTACATGCTGCCCACGCTCCCTCCATGCCCTGGGTGGCAGTGGTACCTATACCTACCATGCCAGGTACAGGCCCCACAGAAGAACCACCAGCTGCAGTGCCAGGTAGGCCACGAAGAGCGGGTGATTGCGTTCCCCCACACAGTTCTCCATCCAGGGACAGTGATGGTCATAGCGGCGGACGCAGCGGCGACAATCACGACAGTGTCGGGCCCGCAGGGGCTGCTGTAGGCACAGAGAGGGATGAGGACCAGGGTCAGGGCCTGAACTTGGGAGGCCAGAGTACTGGGGCAGAAGGTCCCATGGGGGTCCCTGCATCACCCACCAGCACCAGGCAGTATCTGCAGCGTCGAAGGGCAATCCCCTGTGGAACCATGGCTGTCTGTTCCTCCTTGGGCTCCTGAAAATAAGGGATAGAGTACGAGATAGGGTCTCCTTAGGAGGTAGATGACACTGGTAGGCATCTTCTTTGGGGGCCAGCTTACTCTGGTTGTGGAGTTTGGGGCCCATCCCATGTAGGTGGGTAGAGCAGAGCACCCTACACTGAGTAAAGCTATGTGACCTTTGCAAGGTTCATCTCTCTGGGCCTTGGTGATTTCCTCATTGCAAGATAAGGGTCTAGGGCTGGCAGGACAGTTTACTAAGATGCCACACAAAAGCCCATAGAATAGGGCCCCTTCATGGAGGCTGTTACTGGGCCTTGGGTCCCTGCTGTCTGGAAGAGGAGTTCAGGCTCCCAGGGGCCCCTAGTTACCTGGGGCTGGGGCTGAGTATTCACATAGCCAGGATCCATAAGCGACACAGCCAGGTAGAGCAGCAGGGAGCCCAGCACCAGGAACAGGAAGGTAAGGGGCAGGAGCAGCTCCCCCTGCTCTTCCCATTGCCGCAGCTCTGGAGAGACCAGAGGACAGTGAGGCTGGTCCCCCAGAGCAGAACAGGAGGGGCAGGGCTGGAGGTGAGGAGGATTTCAGGGAGGTGAAAGGGCTGAGGGCAGCAGGGTGTGGACAGCTCTGAAGCCCTTGGTTATAAAAGGGAGCAGAGAATGAAGCGGGGCTTTTGAGGGACATCCTTTCCTAAAGGAGAGACTTGAGCAAATTTTTAGGCTAAAGCGGGTGGGGGCTCACTGTGGCAGATAAAGGTGGTGGGTAGGGGACTCCAGAGGAGAATGATGGGATGCAGGTGGGTGGGTGAATGGGTGCTACTATGGGACTCTGGAGACGGGCCCCTCCCTTACCAGAGTATTCCCTTGCCTGAGATTGGGAAGCCCGAACTGGGATGCCAGTCCGTGAATGTAGGTGATCCTACTAATCTCATGAATAGGGGGATTGGGAGTCAATTCCTTGGAAGGATGGAGTCTGGTCCAGGGTCAGGGAGATGGGAGCTCTAGTCGATCCTTTAGTGTTTCTTGGGATGGACAGGGCATCTGGCAGTAATCAGGAAGATGCTGGGATTAATTAAGGATCAACTGGTCATCAGGGGAGAGCAGGTGGCTGGGGGAATGACGGATGGGGAGAGGGCCTGGAGCCGGCGGAAACGGGATGAATCTCGGAGTCTCTGGGGAATAGGTGGGGGACCCGGTGAGACCCAAACGTGCGAGGCACTACTCGGGATCGATGGGTCCGGGTCGCTCGGGGTCCGGCTCACCGGTATCGTGCAGGAAAAGCACCAGCGTGATTCCCCAGGTCAGCACGGTGTGGCCGGTTCGCACCAGGACCCCAGGGCTGAGGAGCGCCCAGGGCGCCATCGCCAGGGCCCGGGCCCCACCCGGAAGACGCGCCGGGAGGAACCGGCCCTGGGAGAGGGGCCGCGGTCGCCCTGGGATTGGCGGATCCGGATGGTGGGCAGGGCCGAATTGGCGCAGGGAGGCTGCCTATTGGATGACAGCTGCGGCCGAGTGGGCCCTCAAGCCAACAGGTGCCTGAGGAGGCTGAGGGCGGGGCCGGCGCGCGCGCAGCCGGTAACTCCCCCAACTCCAGCCCCCACCAGCCAGGTAACTTTTCAAAGCCCCTGAGCAGGCGCGCGGCTCTCGGGCTCCGCCCCCACGGCCTCGCGCATGCGTGCAGTTCCCTAGGCGCCCCGCAGTTCCAGGTCCTTGCTATGATTCCAGCGGGCAAAATTGTGCCCATCTCAAAGGTGTGATGGTTAAGACGTCAAAAGAGACAGAGCCTGCCCTACGTTGCTCCGGGACGGCATTCTTACCTCCTTCAGTTCGTTTTCGAATATCGCAAACGTTTGATGGAAAAGTGGAGGTCCTTGGTGCGGATTCTGGCTGAGCGGCCCATCTTTTGGTTAGTGACAGAAATACTGACACTGCCTCTTCCTCCCTGACTGTTCCCGGGCAAGTGTCTGAACTCCCCTGAGCTGTTTTCTTTCTGTATAACAGTACCCCCACCTCCCAAGGTGACTGGAGGATTAAGTACTGGAAGTGCCCTACCTGGCGCTCCTGCTGTTCTAAGCCAGTACCTGCTCCCAGCCCGACTGCTCTCCCTTACAGCCCTGATTCTAGCACACCTCCCACAGATGCCAGCGACCACCTTAAGCCTCCTACTCCTGCAGTGCACTCTTTGGACATGTATTGCCTTGGCCAGTTCAACATCTCCCTTTAAAAAAAAAAAATTTTTTTTTAAAGATGTTAATGGACCTTTATTTTAATCACGTGCTAGGCAAGCGCTCTACCACTGAGCCCCAGCCCCAGCCCTCAACATTCCCTTTTCTATAGAGGAAATGATATCTCAATCCAGCATGGCTCTAGAAGGATTGCCCTTCACTCCATAGCGAGAGCAGGGCATGGGCATGTGACTCAGCAAGGGCAATCATTCCATGAGATTGATTGCTGAAAAAGGGACATTCTTTTGGATTCAAGCAGAAATAATAGGATATAAAGGCATCTTTACATGGAGAGATCCTATCAGGCAGGAGCTAATAGGCCAGCTTATAGGGACATGAATATAAGCAGCATTAAAAGAAAGAGTGAGTCTTAAATGTTTTCCCTCCCCCTCTGGATCCAGCTATGCCTGAAGCTGGTATTGTCTCTAAGTTGCCCCCTTGCATTCATCAATGAATTTCCCACCTTGACTATCCTGGTCAGTTCAAGTTGGGTGTCTGTCACTTGCAACTCAGTCTTGATTACTGTGATGGGTATGTTTCTTAATGTGCCCAGTGGAGAGCTCTAGTACATTATCCAATCAACAGATAATTCTCAGGCTTTAAAATATATATATAGTTGTTGATGGACTTTATTGTCTTTATTTTTATGTGTTGCTGAGGATTGAACCCAGTGCGTCACACATGCTAGGCGAGCACACTACCACTGAGACACAACCCCAGCCCCTAGTTCTCAGGCTTTTATGAGTAAGGCATTATGCTGATGACAAGCTGATCAACTAAAGAGTTAGGATTTTTTTAATGTTTATTTTGTTTTTATGTAGTGCTGAGGATCAAGCCCAGTGCCTCACACATGCCAGGCAGGCGCTGTACCACTGAGCCATAATCCCCAGCCCCTAGGATAGATTCTGATCAGTGTTATACCATTGCAACATGGAAGAGGACCCAATGTGAACTAATTCAACTTCTATTTGTGTACCCTGACATTTAAAAGGTAGAATGAGCCAGCGACTCAGGAATTTGAGGCAGGATCCCAAGTTCAAGGCCAACCTGAGCATCTTAGCAAGACCCTAAATAAAACTAAAAACAGCCAGGTGCAGTGGCACATGCCTGTAATCCCAGCAGTTTGGGAGGGTTGGGCAGCTTAGGCAGGATTGCAAGTTCAAAGCCAGCCTCAGCAACTTAGTAAGGTCCTAAGTGACTCAGTGAGACCTTGTTGGTAAATAAAATATAAAAAAGGGCTGCACATATGGCTCAGAGGTTAAATGCCCATGAGTTCAATCTCCAGTACCAAAAAATAAATAAGTAAATAAAAAATAAATAAATAAAATAAAACAGGACTAGGAGTGTAGCTCAGTGGCAGAGTACTTGCCCAGCATGTGCAAGGCCCTGGGTCCAGGCACCAGTACTGCAGTAGTAAATAAATAAAAATAAAAGGTAGAATGAGGGAGTAGGGAAAGGGAACCTAGGGGATTTGAACAGTCAGGGAAATGAAAAATGGCAAAGTCTTGGTCAATGCTGATGCTGGGAGGCCAGCCCTGTGTCCATAAGGGTGGAGTCAGGATTCCAGCCTCCGGTGGCCTCTGTGGATCACATTTCAGAGGAGCAGCTCTCTGGTTCTTGAGAATGCCTCTCCTGAGTTGTAGGAGATAGATTCACATTTATAAAGGCACAGAGGAAGGATTCACCATCATAAACCCTTTCAGTAAGTGCTCCAAGGGTCTTGCGGAGCAGGGGTTCTGGTGCCAGGTGTTGTCGAGGAAAAACTCAAGTTCTTTTGGCAGCCTTGAGCTTTCCTACGGGCGGGCAGTTAAAGGGATCTAGGGTTGGCTGTCCTAGGGATGCGACCTTGAGATGTTAGACACTATGTTAATGTTTGTCAGGGAGGGGAGTGAATAAAATCATGTGGGTTAAGAGTCAGTAGTTTTTTGTTTTGGTTTTTTTAGTTGTAGTTGGACACAATGTCTTTATTTTACTTCTTTATTTTTATGTAGTGCTGAGGATTGAACCCAGGGCCTCCACGCTGGGGAGCGCTCTACCCCTGAGCCACAATCCCAGCCCAAGAGTCTGTTGTTTTTATAGACCAAGGTTGAGGCCCTGTCAGGAAGAGGCAGAGCATAGCAAGCTGGCTTGTCTCTCCTGGAGCCCAGACTCTGAACTAGAAAGGAAGCAGCTGGGACTGATCTGTCACACTGATGGCAAAGCCCTTGGGAGAACAGCCCCCAGGCCATCCCGTGTGTGTGTTCCTTCTGAGGCCAGGAGTTCCAGCTGGTCCTCATTCTGGGAGCCCAGCTGCACTCCAGGGTGGGTCTCTGCTGCCTGCACCTGAAACATCTGAACCAAGCCAGAGTTCAGACTGAGCTCTGTCTTCGTGGAGCTTGTGTCTTACTGGGGCAGAGATAAGAAGAAATCAGGAGCTGGGGTGTGGCTCGTTGATAGAGCCCTTGCCTACCATGCACAAGGTCCTGGGTTCCATCTTCAGCACCACAGAAATGGAAAAAAAAAAAAGTGGCTGGGGGCATCCAGTGGGTCTAGTTTGATGATCCTGGCCTGGGCCCCCTTAGCCCTCTTGCATGAAGGTTGTATTCTTTTTTTTTTTTTTTTTTAGTTTTCGGTGGACACAACATCTTTATTTGTATGTGGTGCTGAGGATCGAACTTGGGCCGCACGCATGCCAGGCGAGCGCGCTACCGCTTGAGCCACATCCCCAGCCCGAAGGTTGTATTCTTGAACATCTTTTGCTTGCTATTGAACTTCATATAGAAATTTGTACTGATTCTGATTCCCAGGGGAGATCACATTTCTCATGGAGCTCTGCAAAATTACTCTCTGGTTGAGACATTAGTCTTCTTTTGAAGAAGTGGGTCATGTTTGAGGACCCCAACTGGAAAAATATAATTTCTTCACCAGTGAAACATCAGATTTGACCCTGAGTTGTAGCAAATATTCCAAAGCTGGCTTTGGATGTGTCTCCCCCAAAATTCATGTGTTGAAATTTAGCTTCTTTGGTGGTGGTATTAAGAAGTGGGACCCTGGGAAAGTGATTAAATCATGGGGGCTCCACTCTCATGAATTGGATTAGTACCTTGTAAAAGGGCTGGAGGCAACTAGGTTAGCCCCTTTGCCCTTCTGCTCTGATCTGCCCTGTGAGGACAGGAGGGCATAACATTCCTCCTCTCTGGAGGATTCAAGGCATCATCTTGGAAGCAGAGAGCAGCTTCCATCAGATACCAGTCTTCTTGCTGCCATCTTGATCTTGGACTTCCCAGCCTCCAGAACTGAGAAATAAAATTCTGTTCTTATTTATTTAAAAAAAATTAATTGAACATGGATACAATACCTTTGTTTTACTTATTTTTTTAAGACTTTCTTTTTTGGTTGTATATGGATACAATACCTTTATTTTGTTTATTTTTATGTGGTGCTGAGGATTAAACCCAGTGCCTCACACATGCTAGGCTAGCGCTCTACCACTGAGCCACAATCCTAGCTCCTATTTGTTTTTTTAGGTGGGGTCTTGCTCTGTTGTCCAGGCTGCATCAAACTCCTGGGCTCAAGTGATCCTCCTTCCTCAGCCTTCATAGTAGCTGGGATACTGGCACGGGTCACTGCTCAGCCCCTTCCTTCCTTCTTTCCTTCCTTCCTTCCTTGTACTGGGGAGGGGAGCCAGGGACACTGTATCACTGAGCCACATGCCCAGCCCATTTTATTTTTTATTTTGAGACAGGGTCTTGCAAACTTTCTGAGGTTGGCTTCAGAGTCCTCCTGCCTCGGTCTCTTGAGTTGCTGGGATGATAGGTGTGCACGCCACCGTGCCCCGATTTTTTGTTTTGTACTGGAGACTGAACTCAAGGATGCTTTGCCACTAAATTATATCTCCAGCCCTTTTTTTTTTTTAATTTTGAGACAGGGTCTCAAGAAAGTTGCTGAGGTGAGGCTCAAACTTGTGAGCCTCCTGCCTCAGCCTCCCAAATTGCTGAGATTACTGGTGTGCGCCACAGCATCCAGCCTCAATATCTATTCTTTAGAGCTTACCAGTCTCATATATTTTGTTTTAGCAGCCCAGACACTCCCCTGTTTTCCACTCATCCAGCAAGTGTTTTTTAAAAAATATTTATTATTTTTTAGTTGTACCTGGACACAATATCTTTTATTTTATTTTTATGTTGTGCTGAGGATTGAACCCAGGGCCTCACACATGCTAGATGAGCACTCTACTGCTGAGCCACAATCCCAGCCCAAATTTTGTTTTAATATTTGGTAGTTGTAGATGGATACATTTATTTATGTATGGATACAATACATTTATATATGTATTGTATACACAATACAATTTATTTATTAATTTTATGTGGTGCTGAGAATTGAACTCAGTGCCTCAAATGTGCTAGGCAAGTGCTCTACCATTGAACTATAACCCTAGCCCATCCAGCAAGATTTTTTTTTAATTTATAATTATAGATGGACAGAATGCCTTTATTTTATTTATTTATTTTTGATTTGGTGCTGAGGATCGAACCCAGTGCTCATGCATGCTAGACGAGTGCTCTGCCACTGAGCTACAGCCCCAGTCCCCAATCCAGCAAATTTTAAATGAGCATCCCCATGTGCAGGGTTCTGGGCTGTGCCACAGCAGAGCCTTAACGTTGCCTGTTGCTTGCATTTCAGCACAAGATGCAAAGTAACTTCAGCCCCATGAAGTCACAGGCACTGTGATGGGGTGTGCAGGAAATAGTAGGTGCTGGGGCTGGGGGGCCGGGGGAGGGGTGCCTGGCGTATCTGGGGAAGTTGTGTTTCCCTCCTCTACTGTGGCTACCTGAGGCAAGGAGCCACTCTGCCTCTCGGGATCTCAGCATCCCTATCCATGAGGACTATGTGGAAGAATAGTGTACACAAAGCTCACTGCAAAGGGCCTGGCACACAGAAGAAAGGCTCCACAGTGCCAGCGGCCACTGGCAAGCACCTGGCAGATGGTACCCATATTCCCTCCCAGAAATGGATCATGCACTAGGATTCCAAGGCAAACCTCTGTTGCTGATACCCTTTCTCCCCAGGCCTGATGGATGGCTAGCAGCTGGGGACTCTTTTCAGTACTGGGGATTGAACCCAGGGGCGCTGAACCATGAGCAATATCCCCAGCCCTTTAAAAAAAAAAAAAAAAAAAAAAAAATATATATATATATATATATATATATATATATATATATATATATATATATATATATATATATATATATTTAGAGGCAGGGCCTCTCTGACCTGTTTAGGCCCCTGCTAAGTTGCTGAGGCTGCATTTGAACTTGCAATCCTCCTGCATCAGCCTCCTGAACGGCTGGATTACAGATGTGCACCACTGTGCCTGGTAGCATAGGGACTCTTCCCTGGGAAGAGAGAAACCTGTGCAGGGGATGAGGAGGATGGAGGAGGCACCCTCAGCTCCTGGAATGTTGGTGTTGGTGCTCTGTCTCAGCCTCCAGTGCCTTGCCTCACATGGAGACTAGGGCCACACCCTCACCATGGCCTGTAGGGAGTGTGACCCTATTGTCTGCTATTCCCATTGGCACCTCAGGGAAGGAGAGAACCTGGACGTACCCAGGACTCTCTGGACAATGTCGGAGCCTGGCCGCCTCACTGTGTACCAGCTACTTCCCCTCCCCTCCTGCTGCCACCCTTGCTCCTTTCATGCTGCCGTAGCCCATGCCACTCTTCTCCCTGGCGGGTCCCCCATCTAGGATGTGTAGGCCCCCAGGCGGGCTCCGTCTTTCTGCTGGGTTCAGCTCAGCTGTCTCCTCTTAGGAGAAGCCTGCGGGCTCCTCGGGGAGCAGGCGCTGGCTCCCTGTCCTCAGCACCGCAGCCAGCTGCCTCTGGTCTTCGGGACCCATGTCCACACCTAGCAGTCTGCAGGAGGTGCCTTCTCCCAGGGGTCCCACAGGGTTGTGACCTCCTGTTTACCAACGGTCTGTCTCATCTGGGCAGGGGCCCTGTTGGTCAGTGGCCAGCCTTGACCTGGGTGTCTAGACATGGATGTGACAAAAATGTGAAGGAAACATATATTCTACCCTCAACCTGCCACCTGTCCCCAACCTGCAGTTGATTTGTTCTGAGGACAGGGCACAAATCCCCAGACACAGCCCTACCTACCACAAAGCTACGCACATTCCAGACTCCTGCCAAGATGCCCCCCAGGCCAGCACTCTCAGCCCCTCTGCAAGAAAGACGCTCTTTAGACAAACAAACAAACAACAACAACAAAAAAAGACTCTCTGTTCTGCTGCACTTTGCACAAAAATGTATTTCTGTGACATCCCAAAGTACAGACATTTCCCCGGGCCCCAGGCTGAGAAAGCAATGCGATATGAGTGAGCTCTGCCCCGGTCTAGCTGGGGCTGTTGGGGCCTGGGATGGAAGGAAGGGGCCAAGGTGGCCATCTGCCTCACTGGAGGGAACAGGGGTGAGCCCCCTTCCCAGGGCCTGGAGGGAAAGACTCAGGGAGAAAAGGGCCAGTCACGTCTCCCTAAGGCTGCCTGGTCTGCTCTACCTGGAGGTAGAAAAGCCAGGAGAATCCAAAACAGGGCCAAGGAGGAAGGCCGCCTCCAGGGTTGGCTCTGCCCCAGGTCTCTTGTTCCCTGTGGCCCGCCACCCGTATGTCCGATGAGAAGCAACTCCGAGTTGGAGCAGGGGTTACACAAGGTGTGGAGACGCAGCAGCCTCTCATGGGGTCTGCAACACAGCACAGAGGTTTCCCAGGTACAGCCTGTCCCAGTGCTGGTCTGGAGGTGGCTGCCTGCTGCCACTGTGAAGGGCTAAAGTGGGGACCTCCTGCCTCGGAGAGGTGTGGGGTCCTCTGGGCAGCGGGCAGGCAGGGGTGAATGAGGCAGGTTCAGTTCTGCTGGTGGGGGTGCCTGGGCACCTTGGGAGCTTATGGGCAAATGAGGGCTGTGAAGACTGGGAGCAAGGCCCTGGCCCCAGAAGGTGCTGGCTTCCAGAGCTGGGCAGGAATGGGATGTGTTTGGCAGAAGGGGCAGTAGAATCTGCCCCCGAGTTCTGGCCATCCCTGGGCTGGGGCCTTCAACAGCCTGGGGCCTGGTGGGAGATGCAGAAGCAGTCTCCATAGCAGCATGGCCGCAGCAGGCCTGGCCAGAGGGTGGGGCCTCAGGAGCGGGGCAGCCTGGCCCTAGGCCTGGGAGCCACTCACTGTCCTGCCCCTGATGGCCCACAGCTGGGAGCACCAAGGCTTCTGGGAGACCCAGTGGGGACAGTTTTAATCCCCACACTCCATCAGCCATGCCCAGGAGCCCAGTGGGGTTGTCAGGCCTGGGTGTGTGGCTTAGGATGCTGGAGCAGGCTGACCCACGCGGACTCCTCTCCAGACAGATGGGAGGCCGGCCAGGGTTGAGGTCACCAGGAAAGGATGGGACACTCACAATGTTAGAGGCATGTAGTCTGGCTGGGGTAGGAGTGAGTGTGGCAGCAATGAAGGCTTGGAGTCAGGGTGAGAATGGCCAAGGAAGTGGCAAGAATTCAGGGAGGTTTCTTTTGTTTTTGTACAGAAATCATACACACAAAACTTCACACTTCCTAACCAAAAAAATAATATATATATATGTATATATATATATAATATATATATCTCACTAATGTTAAGGAAAAGCGTCGGTTGTGCAAAAGTTCCCTCTGTCTTTGTCACGTGGGAGGCTCCTGGAGGGACCTGCCAGCTGGGCCACGTGAGGCTGCTCCGGGCCTGTGGTCCGAGCAGTGGTGTCTGCGGGCTGAGACCTCTATCTGGACGTGTCCATGTTCTCCTCTTTAAAGTTGCTGCAGTGCTCAATCACCTTGCTGCAGACAGGGGGGAGAGGGTTGGAGGGTGTGGTGGGTCCTGGAGACCCGCAGCTGGTCAACAGGGGCCATGCAGCACTGACCGAATGAAGGGCACAGGGTGGATGGAGAAGCACCCAGGAAGAGGTTTCCCTGCCATGAATCACCCAGGCTCCCCTCCCCGCTTCCTCTGCTCCCGACCACCCTCAGCCCCACGGCACCATGGACAGCTCACCTCCCAAGCCCCCTGTCCCTCTCCTCGGCAGTACCTTCCTCTTTCCTCAGGTCTACTAGAGGTTCTCAAGTAGCTGCACACCCAGAAACCAGACGCTCTGTCCCGGCAGCAGGCCCAGGCTAGGTAAGGGCGCTGTGTGCTCCAGCCTGACCCCTGGGAACTGCTGCCCACTGCTGTCAGGTGCCACCTAGACCTAGACAGCTTGCCCATTCAACACAAAGCCTCTGGGCTAGGGGCTCCCTGCCGACTCCCCATGTTAACAGGGAACCCCATGCGCTAACAGGCCTCTTCAGGGGAAAGGCCCAGAGTGGGCCACGCAGGAGCGCTGAGGCCTTTTCCTGAACGCCCAGTTTACTGGCCAGGCTTATCCAGTGCTCTTCTTTTCCTTTTTCTTTTTTTAATTGTATCTCAATATGGATGTGTGTGGATGTGTGTGGATGTGTGTTTTTCAAATATCCTGGGATCTCTGTTTACTGTGTTTCCTAAATGCACTACAAAACAAAAAGGTCTTTTTTTGTAGGTAGGGGTGTACTGGGGATTGAACCCAGGGGCACTTAACCACTGAGCCACATCCCCAGCTCTTTTTAATTTTGAGACAGGGTCTCGCTAAGTTGCTTAGGGCCTCGCTACGTTGCCCAGGCTGGTCTCAAGTCTCTATCTCCTGAGTCGCTGGGATTACAGGTGTGCACCACTGCACCTGGCTGGGCTTGTCTATTTTATTTAAAAATTTTTTTAAGTTATACATGGACACAATATCTTTGTTTATTTGTTTTTATGTGGTGCTGAGGATCAAACCCAGTGCCTCTCACGTCAAGACAAGTGCTCTGCCATTGAGCCATACCCCCAGCCCAAATTTTAAACAAATTTTCCTCGTGATTTTTTGGGGAGTTAAGTTTGAAAACCATTCATTTCATCACTCCCAAACTCAAAACAAATCTGTCAATTAATGTTTAGGCAGCGCTTTCTCCAGAAACACTGGCAGAACCAGTTGCTGGCTCTGGCCGGGGGCGTCATTGTCTGGGAGCTCTGCGCACCAGGCCCAGTCTCTCCAGGTTTCCTTCTACTCTACCCCACGTTCAGAACTACAACAGGAGTCCACCGATGTAGACTGGACTGCACTCCCTTCTGGAAAGGATCTTGGAGATAGGAAGGTCGTCACGGCTGGTTCTGACACATACCACCCTTGAGTGTTTCTGGGACACAGGTTGATGGGAGAATCGGAACTGATGTTTCAGACCCAGCAATGGAACCTGCACAGCAACTGAAGCTGCTGAGTCTGGCACGTCCATGACCTTCACATCAACATGTCTGCGGTGCTGGGGTTTGAACCCAGGGCTCCACACACATTAGGCAAGTGATCTGCCAGTGAGCTGCACCTCCCGCCCAACAGAGGCAATGCTTTTTTCTTTTATTGTGACTCTCATTCACCTTCAGAGAAGTTCACTCGCCTTCTGCCATCTAATTGATCGAATGTACCTTATCACACTTTGTCCTTTTCTTTTACAATGTCTTTGGCCAAAAATATAAGTTACTTGGTAGTGCCTGGACATAAAGGGTGGAATTTGTTGGGACTGAAAGAAGACTAAGCTCACAAATAAGGGTAGCGGGCTCTACTCCGAGCTCTACCATCTGGTTTCCCAGCATATTGTGGCTGAAATGACCCTGAGTGGCCCCTGGGAACTTGGCTATTTCTAACCAGCAGAGGGGCCCACGGTGTCCCTCACGCCCCACATCAAGGCTCCAGGCAGCAGCACACTGCTGGTCTCTTACCGGGCCATTTCCTTGGTCTCCTGCCTTGCAGTTGCCATCTTGATCACGTCCCTCAGAAGGGGCATTCCACCTTCTCTGACCAGCAGGGGGCAGTACTTGTCGGCTGTGAGGTAGGGCAGACAGCTGATGGCAGGGAGGCTCTTTCATCAGCCTGTACCAGAAACCCACCCTTGCTTTGAGGACTACCTGAAGGGGGCAGCTAGGTGGAAGGGCCCTGCTGGAAGCAGGGACAAGCCACATTTGCCTGGCCTAGTGGGTGGAACTGTGTCCACCTGCAGGGCAGCAGTGACTCCCTGGAAAGACTTCCCTGCTATGCTTCAGTGTGGCTGCATCTTTTCCCCCAGTGCTTGTTCAGTGACAAATATCACCCAGAGCAGTGGCCCACACAGAAGGAGCTGCTGTGAAGGTTGGTTGATTCTCGCCAGCATCGCACAGTGCTGGACAGCGGGAGGCTCTGCTCTGAGGCCCAGTGCCGACCAGCTCTCCTAGTGCTCCCGGGGGGCCACTCTGCTCTCAGGGGGGTGAGTGGTGGGACCAGGAGCAGTGGGCACTCACGGTAGACAGACACGAGGTTGTACAGGGCCCAGGTTGCCCAGTGCTGGCTGACAGGAGAGATGCCCTGGGGAAGGAGGCGGAGAATTGGCTCAAAGGACCTGAGGAAGAGAAACCAAAGTCATTTCTGCCGGGGAGTGGGGGTGAAGCTTTTCTTGCCTGAGGCTTCTCCACCCTGAAGGGTCCTTAGGAGGAACAAGGGTAAGACGCCAGGGAGAAGCAGAGCTGGCCCTTTACCTCACTGCAAGCTCCACCAAGGAACTCCCAAGAGCCCGAGAGGGAGGCAGGAGGCCACAAGTCGGGTGGGGCAGAAAGCTGGGGAGCTCAGCACAGGGGTCCAACGTGGGGTAGGGAGGGGAAAAGCAAAGTAGGAAGCAGAAGAAAGAATGACCGCACCTCCTCCCAGGGTCATGCGTGGGCCAACCTGAAGTTATGGTTCAAAAGCCCCCAAAAAAGGTACCAGGAGAAGCTCAGGGCCAGCACCCCACCCCACCCCACCCCACCCCGGAGCTCTAGTACTTGGGGCCTCAGCAGAGCTGCTGGTGTGATCCCAACCCTCCACTGTGCGTGCCCAACGTATCCGTCCACCGGGACAGCACGGCACAAAGCAAGTGACTCAATCATACGGCGGTGAGGGAGACCAGCCTGGTCACTGGTGATGCTGTCACAGTGCAGTAGCAGCTGACGCCAGTGGGACTGGAAGGAATGACATGTGTGCCTAGAAAAGCTGCCGGAAGAGGGGGCCCGAAGGCCAGCGGTAGGGTTCCAGGGACCGAGAGCTTGATGCCCCATGGAGCACAGGCGAAGAGCACCAAGCGGCACAAGTGGTCCGTGTCCTCTGTGCCCTTGGCTGTGTGTGGCTGTACCTCAAGGAGTAAAAACAAAACCCCGTGGAGGACTAGGAGGAAGGCAGACTCTGGCCAGACCTGTGGGGACAACCTCCCGCCTGCACCTCCTGGGCTGCACCGCACCTGTAGTTGATATTCCTCCGGGAGTTGATGTCCCAGCTCTGGATGGCTGCCCACATGCGCTCCTCCACCTCCTCCCGCTGCGGCTCACAGACGCCCCAGGCCTCGGGGCCGTCAAACATGATGTGGGAGAGGACACCACAGGCGTTGTAGGAAACCTCGATGCCATCAGCCTTGCTCTCCAGCAGGTTGCTGCCAGAAAGAAATGGAGCCCCGGTCCCTCTTCCCATACTGCCAAGGGGTTGCCACTTAGGAACCAGATGCCAGGGTTACTATTTACTTCTTTGTCACTTGTTTATACTCAGACTCCTTCTAAAGGGATTTGAGGTCACTTAAGAGAGTTACAGAGGATCATTTGAAGAAAGTTGAAAGGATAAGAAACACAGTACAGCGGGAAGGTGACATTTGTAACAGAAACCTAGGCCAGAAACAGTGTGGCAACCGAGCAGACCATAGTTCTAAGTATCCCGGCAGCCAAGGCAAAAAGGGAAAGGCAACCTGAAGACGCTGATGAACTGGGAAGTCATTAGCTGAGGCCGCAGCTCCTTCACCTCTGCCACATTCCCCAAGAGTCCCAGCATATTTCGATGCAGTTCCTGCTTTTCTGGGAATTCCTGGCAAAATGAGAGCCATTGCAGCCAGTTAGCACTTAATCACTTAGTTTCTGGCGCATTAACCTGAAAGCTTGCGGGCATCTATCTGGCCATTCCAACTAGACAAAGGGGTTACCACAGGCTTCCTGCTTTCCAGTGGAGCCAGGGCAGCTGGCACTCTCAATGAGGGATTAAAAGTGGAGGATCCTTATATGAGACAAAGGCTGAGAAGAGATCTGAGCTCTCGACAAACATGGTTCCATTTACCAAGGCTCAGAATATTCGTTTCTGGGATGCCCTTGAACTCTAGAGTGAGGATCAGAGCCTGCTTTTAGGCTGACAGATTGTCCTACTAGACAGAATTCTGTCCAGCTGATGCCATGATGGACTCCAGCCAGCGTGGGCAACCTGAGAAATGATGGCTGGGAAAGAAGATGGGGCTGGGTTTCCCATGGAGGTGGGAGGAGGGCCCTAAAGAGTCCCAGCCAGACCAAGCAGGTGAGGGGGGTCTTGCCCTGTTCCCAGCCAATCCTGGGCTGGGGGGCCCATGAGGTGGCCCGTGGGAGCCCATGAGGAGTGTTAATGGGTCTAGCCGGGGGAGCCTAGGGTCAGGAAAGTGTTGCACAGCCACCAGGGGCACCCGCACTGCAAGGTGGACCCTACCTTCAGACAGTCGAGGAAGAGCTTCATGCCATTGAAATTGAGGAACATCTCGCAGTTGTCAGGCGTCTCATCTGTGATATTCCACAGGGCGCTCCAGGAAAACTCCATCACCTGGTCACACTGGGAGGAGGGGCAGGGCTCAGCACCTGGACAACATAGGGACGTCCCGGGCAAGCCTTTCCCTCTGGGCTGGGGGAAGGGCGGAGTGGCTCCTGAAGACCCGACTTACTATCTTGTCCAGCAGCTTCTTCTGGATCAACTTCAGCATAGTCTGTGGGTGGAAGAAGGAACTTGCCAGAGGGCTGGGCTCCAAACGAGCTTGCCCCCAGAAACCCAGGACAATGAAGAGTGGAGCTGGTGATCCATTCTTGACCAACACATCCCAACAAGATCAAATCTCCATATGGCCCTGGGAGGCTACTGGAAGGCTCAGGAGGCACAGTGCTTGGAACTTGGCACCAGGAAGCCCGGGTTCGGGTCCCAGCCCTGAGCTGACTTGCTGTGACTTTGGCCACGGCCTTCCCTCTAGTAGCCTGTGCTTCCTCAGCAAAATAGGAGAGGAGCTGGCTTGTCCTGGGTGGGGAAGTGCTGTGGACACAGTGACCCCAGACAAGCACCGTGCTTCTCCCTCAAGAGCTAGCTGGGCCAGGGGAGGGGAGGCCCACGTGGAATGTGCTGGCCTCATCTGACTGGGTGCATATGGGAACACCAATCTGGTCTGAAGAGGCAACAATGACTTGTAAAGTGGGACCAGATAGATGAGCAGCAGGGGATGGGAGAAGGGTGAGGAATCCATAGTCATAAGCAACATTCACCACTAAGAAATTCTTCCAGGAGCTGGGGACGTAGCTCAGCGAGAGAGACATGCTTAGCATGCCCAAGGGTCTGGGTTTGATTCCACAGCACCGGAAAAAAAAAGAAATGGGAGGAGGAAGTGCTTTCCTTGGTCTAGTCTAAATCCTTCCTGCCTCCATGTACCTTCCTCCCCACTCCTCACATCCAGCCCCAGTCCCCACCAACACGATCTATGATGGAGTGTGGCAGGCATGGCTCCTCAGTGACAGGCAGAAGCAAGCCACACATACCACGACAAAGCCCATCTTGCCCACGGCTTCCTTGTGGTCATTGTCCACCTGGCAGACCAGGGCGTTGCACAGGTGCACGGCGATGCGCTGGATGGACTCATCCTGCCGGGTGGGGTTGAGAATGCTGAGCAGCAGTTCATTGACCCGGCGGTACTGGAACTCCAGCTCCTCGGGGATGCTGAAGTTGCAGAGGGTCAGGCAGCAGTTCCGCTGCACCTGGGCAGGGTGGGAGACAAACAGAGCAAGTTCAGGGGTGGACTCAGGAGCAGAGCTCAGGGGCAGGGCTCAGGGCACTCTCAGGAGGCACGAGGTCACCTGGGCTGGGTGGTCCAGGCTCTCTGGAAGAAATACTCATAGAGAAGAATGTAAGAATAACCATAAGTGCATGATTTTATAATTATAAAACGAACACACAGGTAGCTACCACCTGGGTCAGGAAACAACACTGCCAAAACCAAAAGTCCCCATGTGTCCGTTCCTGACCATAAGAGCTAGCCCCGCCCCCAGCCCAGGAAATCAGTCAATCTCTTTCTTTCTGTGGTGCCAGGATTGAACCCAGGGCTCCTACATGCTAGGCAGGCACCCTTCCACTGACCTACAGCCCAGCCCTTCTTATTTCTTCATCTTATTGCGTTTCTGGTTTTTTTTGTTTGTTTGTTTTTGAACCCAGTTCAATCCCCAGTACCACTAAGCTACATCCCCAGAACTTTTTTATTTTTTTTAAATATTTTAGTTGTAGGTGAACACAATAATCTTTATTTTTTTGTGGTGTTGAGGATCAAACCCAGTGCCTCACGCGTGCTAGGCAAGCACTCTACTGCTAAGCCCCATATCCCCAGACCTTTTTACATTTTTTTTAATATTGTTTTAGTTGTAGAGGGACACACATATCTTTGTTTATTAATTTATTTTTTATGTGGTGCTGAGGCTCGAACCAGTGCCTCACACATGCTAGGCAAGAGCTCTGCCACTGAGCTATGGCCCTAACCCTTTTTTAACATTTTTATTTTGAGACAGGGGCTTGCTAATTTGCTGAGGCTGGCCTTCAATTTGTGATCCTCCTGCCTCAGTCTTTTAGGTCACTGGGATTACAGGAGTGCTCCATCACGCCTGGGTCTCCTTGCTCTTTCTGCTCAACAGTTTGTAAGATCACTTCATTGCAATATAGTATTCCATTGAATGGTACTCCAGTTGAGCCATCCATTCCTCTGCTGATGGACATTACGTGACTTCCACAGTTGGCCACTGTACACAGTGTACTGTACATGGCATGGGCTACTCTAGGGCCCACATGCCTGGTGGGACTTCTGGATCACACGGTGTGCATATCTTCAACTTTACTAGGTAATGCCCAACTTTTTCAGAGTGGCCATGCTAGTCGATACTCCTAGCAGCAGTGTCTGAGGCTCTGGTTGCTCCACATGCTCAGTTGCTCTCCACACTGTCTGCAGGTTTACATGTAGTTTTACAGTGTCAGCACGTTTTCCTTACCATCTAATTTCCTCCTTTTTTTCTTATTAGGTATTGGATGTTCACCATAGTTTATTAAACACGTAATTTAGAGAACATAACCCTTGATTAACTTTTAGTTCTTTTCCTCCAACAAGCTTCTCTCTCTTTTTCTCTCTCTCTTTTACACACACATACTCACACACATTTTCTTTTGAGGTGCTGAAGATGGAACCCAGGGCTTCATGCATGCTAGGCAAGTGTTCTATAACTGAGCATACCAACCCTTTTTAAAGTTTATTTTGAGACAGGGTCTCACTAAATTGCTCAGGTTGGCTTCTAATTCATGATCCTGCCTCAGCCTTGAGTAACTAGGATTACATGTGTGCACCCACTGTCCGCAGCCTCCCATTTTTTTCTTTTTGGTACAGGACTGAACCAGGGGAGCTTTACCACTAAGACACATCCCCAGCCCTTTTTTATTATGAGATAGGGCCTCGCTAAATTGCTGAGGCTGGCTTTGAACTTGTGATCCTTCTTCCTCAGCCTCTCAATCTGCTGGGATTACAGGTGTGTGCCATGGCGCCAGGCCCGTTATTTTTTTTTTAATTTAAGAAAAGTTGAAATTATAAAAGCAATACTTATTTGCTGTAAAAATTCATATAGAGCTGGGGATATAGCTGTTGGTAGAGTGCCTGCCCGGCAGGCACTCTACCAACAGCTATATCCCCAGCTCTATCTAGGTTTGATCCCCAGCATCACACAAAAAAGTTCATATAATGCTATCTGAGCAGAAAAGTCTCCCATTTCATTCCCCAGAAATGATCACTGTTAATGATAGTGCACATCCTTCTAGATTTTTTCCATCATGAAAATACAAACATATATTTGTGGGGGAGGAGGTGGACATTTTTCCATGTAGGATCTAGAGAGTTTTTTTTTTTTTTTTTTTAATTGGAAACGGGGCTGGGGCTGTAGCTCAGAGGTAGAGTACTCGCCTAGCATGTGTGAGGCACTGGGTTCGATCCTCAGTACCACATAAAAATAAAATATTGTGTTCACCTAAAACTAAAATAAATATAAAAAAATAAAAATAAATTTAGTTGCAAATGGACACGATACCTATATTTATTTTTCTGTGGTGCAGGGGCTCAAACCCAGTGCCTCCCACACACTAGACAAGTACTCTACCCATGAGCCACAGCCCAGCCCAGGACCTAGGGATTCTACCATAACAGCCCATTGTGTGGCTGGACCATATGTTACTTTTCCAGTACCCTATTCCTAAAGTATTTTAGTTTCTTCTGATTTCTACTTAATCAAATAAGGGTGTACATAAATGTATCTCTCTGTGTGTATGTGTATTATTATTATTATTGGTGTTGGGGATTGAACCCAGGGGTGCTCTACAACTGAGTTATATTCTTGATCCTTTTATTTTATTGTAATACAGAGTCTCGCCAAACTGCTGACACTGGCCTTAAGCATCTGATCCTCCTGCCTCAGCCTCCTTAGTCACTGGGATTACTGTTGTGCTCAGGGATATGCCCAGCTCCAGTTTCCATTTCTAACTGGACTGAAAAATAGATACCTTTAAAATTTTCATAGGTTCTTCCAATTGTCCCCCAAAAGACTGTACAATTCATCCCACACCAGTAGAAAGTATAAGGGTGCTCTGCACTCCTTGGTCAATGTTGGGTACCAACATGCTCTTAAGATTACATGTGATATCTTGTTATTTTAATTGCCATTTGTTTTATAGGGCTTATTTATTCATCTGGGAGTCTCCAATTAGATTTTTTTTCCCATTTTAAAAAAAACGGGGTAGAACACTTGCCTAGCACATCACATAAAAAAATGAATAAATAAGAGCTAGGGTTGTGGCTCAATGGTAGAGTACTTGCCTAGCATGTGTGAGGCACTGGGTTTGATCCCTGGCACCATATAAAAAAATAAAAATAACAAATAAAATGAAGGTATTGTGTCCATCTACAACTAAAAATATAAAAATAAAATAAAATAATTTAAAACAAGAATAAATAAAAGATAAGGTTAAAAAATATTTTTAAAAATATATATCCCAGCCAGGTGCAATGGTGCACACTTGTATTCCCAACAATGCAGGAGGCTGAGGCAGGAGAATCACAAACTCAAGGCCAGCCTCAGTCACTGAGCAAGAGCCTGTCCCAAAATAAAAAGGGCTGGGGATGTGGCTCAGTGGTAAAGTGCCTGCTTTCAATCCCCAGTACAAAAAGAAAAGACATTGTTTTTTATCTGATTATAAAATTGATCTTAATGTAGAAAGAACAATCACTGTGAAGGCTGGAGAAGTGGGTGTTCTCATCCCTGCAGAGGGTGTGTCCCCACACTGGCCTTTCTGGGGAACAATGTGGCAACAAATGCCAGATGCTTAAAAACACACACACACATTGCCTGTGCAATTCTACTCTAGAAATACATTATGATGATGATCAATTAAGTGAAGAGTAAAAGATTAAAAAGCAACCTAAATTTTCCACCATGGGGACCTGACTCAATAATTTGGCAGAGCCCTAACCTGCAAGCCTGTGGTATGGGGCTCGGCCAACGCCTCAATGCTCCCTTAGAGGCCATGGCTGACTGGTCATTCTGTGGAAAAGGACAGTGGGCACCATGTTGGGGTCAACAATTATAAAACTGAATTGTCAGAGCCAGCTGTATCTGCAGCTTGGAGCAGACTGTGAATGATTTTCAATTTCTAGACAATTCAATCTTGTATTATTTGAGGTATTTTGTTTTTCGCTTTTTCTGTTTTGTTTTTGGTACTGGAGATTAAACACTAGGGTCCTGTACCACTGAGCTACATTCCCAGTTCTTTTTATTTTGCTAAGTTGCCTAGGCAACCCTTGAATTTGGAATCTTCCTGCCTCAGCCTTCCGAGTTGCTGGGATTACAGGTGTGTACCACTGTGTCCAGCAAAGATTTAATCATTTTTTTTTTTAGCATTAGATATCTTACTTTTTAATAAGAAAAGAGACACTATTTTAAAAAATTGTGCTGGAGGGCTGGGGATGTGGCTCAAGTGGTAGTGCGTTTGTCCGGCATGCGCGGGGCGCTGGGTTTGATCCTCAGCACCACATAAAAAATAAAGATGGGGCTGGGGATGTGGCTCAAGCGGTAGCGCGCTCGCCTGGCATGTATGCGGCCCAGGTTCGATCCCCAGCACCACATACAAACAAAGATGTTGTGTCTGCCGAAAACTAAAAAATAAATATTCTCTCTCTCTCTAAAAAAAAAAAAAAGATGTTGTGTCCACTGAAAACTAAAAAATAAATATTAAAAAATTCTCTCTCTCTTTCTCTTAAAAAAAAAATTATGCTGGATGTGGTGGCAAAGGCCTATAATCCCAGGAAGCTGAGACAGGAGCATCCTAAGTTCAAGCAACTTATCGAGACTATCTCAAGATGAAAAATAAAATAGAGGGCTGGGAGTGTAATGTAGCTTGATGGTAGAATGCAGGTTCAATCCCTAGTATCCCTCCCAAACTTTTTTGCGGGCTGGGGATGGGATGTAGGTTCAATGGTAGAGTACTTGCTTATGTGCAAGGCCCCAAGTTTGATCCCAAGTACCAGGAAAAAAAAACAAAAAACTGTTAGGGTTGGGGATTTGGCTAGTTAGTGATAGAGCATTTACATAGCATCACAAGGCCCTGGGTTCCATCACACACACACAAACACACACTCTCTCTTTTCTCTCTCTCTCTCATACACACACACACACACACACATACACAAATGTGTTACAAGAGATGTTTGCTGACATGAGAGATGCTCACATTCACAAGACACTGTTAATGTAAACATTCATATTTTACGAATAGTACAGAGACTTTAGAAAATTACCCCATTTACTAAACACATATCCACAGACTAAAACACAGAACAGTATGTATCCATTGGCAATGGTGATTATCTCTGGGTGGTGGGATTAGGGGAGATATTTATTTATTTATTTTTTAACCTCTGTAACTATAATTGTTGTATGGTGAAAAATTTTATTACTTTTATAAGAGAAGTAGCTAGTAGAAAGAACACATCAAGACAGAGTGTGCTGGGGCAGAAGGGGCAGAGACAGCAGGCCTGAGGCCCCCAGGCAGGAGGCCAGGATCCTTGGGCTCCATGTGGAGCAAAGTGACTGAGGGTAGACACTGTGGGTCATGGACCACTGATGGGGCTATGTTCTGGCGAACCTGAGTGCCAGATCCAGGAGTCAGAGAGGGTTGCCCTGGGAAGGGGATCTGGGAAGGAGGCACACAGAGCCAGGTAAGGAAGCACCGTGTCTGGGCCCAGGGGGCAGGAAAGGGATGCCTAGGCCAGGATGTGTGGGCTATGGTGGGCAGGGGGCTCACCGTCACCTCCTGGTAGGATTCCATGCCATTCAGCACCACCTGGATGACCTGCCGGCGCAGCTTGACACTCTGCTCTGAGCGATATTCGGAATTGGTCAGGTAGAAGAGTGCAGCGCTGCCTGTCACCTGAATGTTCTTGTCATATTTGTGGCACTTGAGGGCAGTGATGACCAGCTGTGTTAAGACAGGGTGGGGCCTGGGTTGGAAGAGCTGTGAGAGTTATAACAGGTGGGCACTAGGGGGGCTTGGCAGCTCCTCTGGGGCAGGCAGGCCTAGGGAGGGGGTTGGGGGGAGGGCAGGGCCGGGAAGAGGCCGGGGAAGCAAGGCAGGCACTGTCGGGTGGGGTTGGGGTTCAGAAGGCGTGACTGGCTGCTCCCTGGGGATGCGCAGGGTCTAGAGTTTGGGGCTGACCTTCAAGGCCCTCAGAAGCTGATTGCAGCGTTCAATTCGTGCAATGTCAAAAAGCAGGTTGATGGCCCGAGAGGTGATCTCAGGCCGGTGCTCCGTATAGGCCTCGATGGCGTTCAGCACCTGCTCCTCATTTTTGTCACCACTTACCTGGGGATGGGGTATGCTTAGGACAAGCCAGAAGAGGCCAGGGTGGGACCCCAGATCCCAGCTTGGTTTCTGGCCCCAGACACTGTCATGCCCCACCCAGGGCTTCCCTTCTCCCAGAGCTCCCCCTCCCCCAGGCACCCTCCACTCCCCGCCTCTCACTTTGTAGGCGGGAATGTGTGTGAGGCGACACAGGGAGGTCTCAAAGAGCCCGAGGAACTGCAGTGGCCTCTTCAGAGCCCGGAAAGGCATGATGCTGCTCTTGGAAGGCTCGATGCTGGGAAAGAGTGTACTGTGATCAGTGGCTTGGGGCCTGACCTGGGCCTCTCCCCAAGAGTGGTTAGGCATCTACTTAACATTCTCTCTTCTAGGCACTCCAGACACTTCCTTTTTAAGTTTTTTTTTTTTTTCTCCCTTTTAAGGGTTGGGGACATAGACCCCACCTCTTTTTTTTTTTAATACCTTTATTTATTTATTTTTATGTGGTGCTGAGGATTGAGCCCAGTGCCTCACACGTGCTAGGCAAGCGCTCTACCACTGAGCTACAACCCCAGACCTAGACCTCACCACTTGATTGAAGGGTGGCAAGGTCACACTGTAGCAGAATATGTGGGACAGAAGGTATTGTTGCAGCCATCCTTAGAATATACCAACTGCCACTCTAGTCAAGCTGTGCTGTCCTTAGGGTCCACCCTCAATTGCAAAGGGACAAGCTCATCAGGCAAACACCAGCTAGCTGGAACTGGCCACAAGCCAAAGCTAATTACAGGTGGCTGGGTTTGAAGAGACCTCTCCATCAAGCTACCCAGGAACCAACGCCTCTCCAGAGACACCTGATGGGGGCAGATCCTGCAGCCTCCCCTCTTACCGTCTCTTATCACACTGTGCCCTCCCTCAGAACAGCTGGCGACTTCCTGGTCTCTCATGCTCTTGGCTGCAGCCTCTGCACACGCTGACCCCTCTGTGGAAAACTTCTCCTTTGGCAAACTCAGAAACTGGTAAACCCATTTCTCCTCCTCTCTCTTTCTTGACCCTCAGGCCATAGTCCTCCAAATGTCTGTCCTCACTGACTTACAGACCAGAGTGGGCAGGTCTGATTTGCTTCTTCATCCCAGTGCCCAGCACAGCCCTTGGCAGAGGGGCCCTTAGTAAGTGCTTGATGATCAGCTCCTGACCAGCAACCGCAGAGGTGGGTCCTACCTGGTCTGCCCAGCTTCCTCGTCCATCTTGGAAATGCTGCAGTTCTCCAGGATCATGTGACCAGAAATGTCCAGGGACATTAGGTTTCCAAGCTTTTGTACAAAGAGGCTCAGCACCTTCCGGGTCAGCTTGAACTTGTAGTAGCTGGAGAGGCGGTCTCGGGAGATGTCTAGGTGTCTGGATATTGGGTGGGGGGGGCGCTAGGTCAGGACCCCTACTCCTTCAGTCCACAGCAGGGGAGGGCCCATGCCTGCCACAACTACTCCAGGACATTCTGGGAAAAATCCTGAGGGAACCCAGGTGCCCTCAGCAGTCCTCATCTGACTGAAACACTGGGCTGAGTTTAAGGAACCAAGCGGCTCTTGCATCCCCACCCTGGGTTTAGCCAGGGGCCCCTGAACCCTCCAGGATTGACACCACCCTCGTCCCCTCTGCCCTGCCCAGGGAGCTCAGGCCAGCAGCTCACCGCAGCTTGTGCAGCTGGACAATGACACGGATGTGGTCATCTGAAAGGTCCATGTTGTAGAGCACAAGGGACACCAGGCTGTCCTTCCACTGGGTTAGGAAGGCGGCGTCACTCGTCTGAATGCCTGAGAGGTCCAAGGCGGCCAGAGAGTTGAGCGGCCGTAGCAGTGACTCCACAGGGACCCCATCGATCATGCGGCCCAGGTTGAGGAAGCGCAGGCGGCTAAAGCCCTCGAAGGTGAAGTC
Organism: Marmota monax; assembly: GCF_021218885.2. Classification (NCBI taxonomy): domain Eukaryota; kingdom Metazoa; phylum Chordata; class Mammalia; order Rodentia; family Sciuridae; genus Marmota; species Marmota monax. The sequence goes on from NW_026692912.1 coordinate 21,179,361, forward strand.
CTTCACCAGCACCTGGCAGGTGGGGTTGACGAGGCACTCGTCTTCACAGCCCCCCGGGTTCTCCTCCTCGTAGAAAATGTTGGCACAGCCGAAGAGGCTCAAGGACACCAGGGTGTGGCTGAAACTCCGCAATGTCTGCAGGCTCTTGGCGGACAGCTTCTCACAATTGGTCAGGTACAGCTCAACCAGGTCCTGGGATCAGGCACAGCTTCGTCAACACTAACACCCACCCCTGCCCGCGCCTTGCCCTGCCCTCCAGGTGACTGGGGAGGGGCTCACACAGTGGGAAGGGCACCGGGCACTGATGGTTGTGCGGGAGGCACCCGGATCTGTCTCTGCCCTTTGTCTGACTCTCTCAGCCAACTTCCCCTGTCTGTGACCAGTGCCCTGATGAGAACAGTCTTACCTGCTTGCGAATAGCCTCCAGATCCTGGTCCTGCACCAGGTCCTCACGGAGGTGGATCCTGGTGAGGCGAGTACTGCGGGGGTCAGAGAAGAGGCTGAAGAAGCTCTCGTGTGGCTCGAAGGTGCAGGCGGTATTGACCAGCTCCACATACCTGGGAAGAAGAAAACCTGGCTCCAAGAAGGGCCCATGACCCAGGTCCTCCTTCAGAACACAAGCTCTTCTCTCCAAGAAGACTGGCAGAATCGCCCTAGCCGCCGCCGCCGCCGCCACCGCCGCCGCCTCCTCCTCCTCCTCCTCTTCAACCTGGCTCCATCCTGACTGCACTACAGGTGAGATTGAAGATGCCCCAGAAACCAGAGGTCTAATGGTAGCTCTCAGGGTAACCTAGTGATGCAGGGGCTTCAATCAACACAAAATCCCAAGCTCTTCCTCCCAGAAGCCTGAGCAACACCCCACCAAACAGATACCTGTGCCACCTCCCCCAAAGGACACCTGCCTTCACCAGCAGGCCTTCCCAGGACCTTTCAAACAGTGGATGAAACCAAGGGGTTTGGAGTGCCCAGCTGGGCACAGGGCAAACCCTCAGTAAGAGCCTACAGAGGGGGGCTGGGGATGTGGCTCAAGCGGTAGCGCGCTCGCCTGGCATGCGTGCGGCCCGGGTTCGATCCTCAGCACCACATACAAACAAAGATGTTGTGTCCGCCGAGAACTAAAAAATAAATTAAAAAAAAAAAAAAAAAAAGAGCCTACAGAGGCATCAGCCCATTCCAGAATCCTGGGCTGCTGGAGGGGTTTGGGGCTCAACACTCTGAACCTAAATCCTGGCCTGCTGGCTCCCTACCTGGGAAAGTTCATATAAATAACTGAACTTCCCTGCCCCTCTGTTTCTTTATCTGTAAAATTAAAAGTAACTCTGGTCAGCAAAGTGACCAACCATGCCTGACCCACATTTTGCCCTCAGGGCATCATTATGAGTCCAGCTCTATCCTCAGTTTCCTCACAGTTCCCATTTTGCTATCCAACTCTTTGGTCTAACTATTCCCCTTCAGGAAATTTCCTTCAGTTCAAGCAAGCTTCCTGGTTGAGCTTTATCTGCCTCTAGGAGCACAGAGCAATGGGAGTCCCTTAAGGGGCCGGTCACATAAAGATTTTCTGGCCCTGCGCAGTGGTGCATGCCTGTAATCCTGGCAGCTCAGGAGGCTGAGGCAAGATCTCAAGTTCAAAGCCAGCCTCAGAAATTTAGGAAGGCCCTAAGCAATTTAATGAGACTTCTGTCTCAAAATTTAAAAAATGAAAAAGGGCTGGGGATGTGACTCAGTGGTTATGTACCCTTGGGTTCAATCCCTGGTACAAAACAAACAAACAAAAAATCAAAACAAAACCTTCTGGATGGTTTCCTCTCTGGCCATGTATCCATTATTCTAGTAGCAGCCCATCAACCCATGTGTCCGTATTCACTTAATTCATAGGTGCAGACACCCACAGAAGTACACACACACGGGATAGCACATAACTCCTTCATTTACACGTAGGCTCTTACACCATCTCATCCCTAAATGTACACATGCAATTTCATACCACATATGTATAACCACCCATTTCTTCATGTGCACATCCCTGTATACACATACCAACATGCACACATGCAAACTCTTACGCTTACGGATACAACACCATTCTCCTGCACCCACATGGTCCTAATATCTCTGCACAAACTCATGCTAAGACCCCCACCCTGTCCCAGCCCTGAGGCTTGCTCACTCATTGACCAGCCGGTCACAGATCTCGCTGGGCAAGAAGATGTCTGGATGTAGCCGCAGGGTCTCCTTATCCAGCAGGTAGCCCAGGGTGCCATCCAGGTTGCGTAGGCAGAAGTCAGTACAGAGGGTCATCAGGGACTCAGGCGTATCAGACGCCATGCTGGGAGCAGGCAGGTGGCCACTCCAGGACAAGTGCCCCAAGGGCAACAGTGACTCCCCAGTACTCAAGGGATCATTGGCAGAGCTACAGCCTGGAGAATGGGAAAGAAGCCAAGTGAACCATAGATAAGGGTCAGAAGCATCAGCTGCCCTATGTCCATTCTTTGAATAGGGAAACAGGCCCCCGACATCACACTCAAATTAGCAGGTTGGTAGCACTAGGCCCAGGACTCTTGATTCCCTCTTTTACCCATCTCTGCTGTGCCACAATCTATGTACAATCTGACCTTCAAAGAATGGGGGCCTTGGGCTGGGCTTGTGGCTCAGTGGTAGAGTGTTCGCCTAGCTTGTGTGAGGCACTGGGTTTGATCCTCAGCACCATATAAAAATGAAATAAAGATACTGTGTCCACCTACAACTAAAAAATAAATATTTAGGAAAAAAAAAGAATGGGGGCCTTGTCCAACTGTTTCTTTGATTTTTACAATGCCTGTGGGTGGACATCTGAGTTGAGGACCACTGCTTGGGAGGGGATAACAGGGACCTTCACCATCTGCTTCTCAAGACCCTAACTGCTACAGCAAGGTGACCTGTGTTGTGGGGTCCTTCCTCATCTATGTAGAGTTCCCTCTGCGGAGAACAGTGCCAGGGCTTCACAGACACAATATCTTCAAATCTCATAGTATATGACTAAAAATGGAGATGCCTCCCAAGGGAAATAAAATATATATGTTAATGTCAAAACTTGTACATGAATGTTCATAGAAGCATTATTTGTAGTAACCAAAAGATGGAAACAACTCAAATGACATCAACTGATGAAGGGATGAACAAAACGTGGTTCATCCACAAAAGGCTGAATATCACTGAGCCATAAAAAGATGAATATTATTCATTCACAAAAATACTGATGTAGCATTGGACCTTGGAAGTGTTATGCTAAAGTCAGGTGTGGTGGTGCACACCTGTAATCCCAGCTGCTTGGGAGGCTGAGGCAAGTTCAAGGCCAGCCTGAGCAACTTAGTGAGACTCTGTCTCAAAATAAAGAGTAAGAAGGGCTGGGGATGTAACTCAGTGGTAGAGTTCAATCTCCAGAACCAGAAGAGAAAGCAACACCACTACCACTGGCCGGCAGTACCTAGCATCGGCCAAGACATGCAACAGCGGAAGTCCACTGTTAGTGGGAGTGTAAATCAGTGTGCATGGGGAGTGCAACGAAACACTGTTTAACACTTTACTGAAGCTGAATATACATATGTTCAAGGTTCAGCAATTTTGCTCCCAGGTAGATAACCAAAGAGATGAACATTTGTATGTGAACATTCACAGCCACAGCACCATGAAATGGCCCCAAACAGAAAAGGACCTGGATGTCCACTGAGATTGGGATAATATTGCATATTCACCAGATGAACTGCACTGCCATGAGAATCACAATCTAATTAATAGCTTGGATGGACCTCACAAGTAAAGCAGCTGGACACAAAAGTATACATTATATCAATCCATTTAGGTATCACTCCTTTAAATTCAAAACCGCAATCTAATCTGTGGTTCCTTAGATGGGAAGAGTGACTGGAAGCAGGTTTCTTTTCCTTTTCTTTTTTGCTTTGTTTTGTTTTTGGTACTGGGAACTGAACCCAGGAGAGCGTCACACTGAGTCACATCCCCAGCCCCTTATTTTTTATTTTGAGACAGGGCCTTACTAAATTGTGAGGATGGCCTTGAACTTGCAATACTCTGGAAGAGGGTTTCTATGGTGCTGATGAGCTCGTAGCCTTTTATTTGAGTGCCGGATACAGACATATTCACTTTGAATATTCCTGAAGCTATATATCATTCTGTGTGCACTTTTTCAAATGTATAATTCAATATAAAGGTAAGAAAATGGTCTGGACACCAAAAAGGCATACGCTTAGAAGGGCAGGAGGCCTGGTGCACACCTGTAAACTCAGCAACTCACAAGGCTCAAGCAGGAGGATTACAAGTTTGAGGCCAGTCTCAGCAACTTAGTGAGGCCCTGTCTCGAAATAAAAAATAAAAAGGGCTGAGGATGTAGATCACTGGTAAAGTGCCTCTGGTTTCAATCCCCAGTACAAAAAAAAAAGGAAAAAAAAATGGAGGAGTTGGTCAAGTGATAATCTAGCTAATAATGTACTGATCACCACTAGAGACTGAACAGTCACATTTAAATTGGTTGAACAAGAACAATTTCTAGCCAGGCATGTCGGTACATGCCTGTAGTCCCAGCCATTCAGGAGGCAGAGGTGGGAGGATTGCTTGAGCCCAGGAGTTCAAGGCCAACCTGGGCAACATAGTAAGAGATCCCTCCCCCCGCAAAAAAGAAAGAAAGAAAGAAAAAATTTCTAGGGGCCGGGGCTGTGGCTCAGTGGTAGAGCTCTTGCTTAGCATGGGTGAGGCACTGGGTTCGATCCTTAGCACCACATAAAAATAAATAAATAAATAAAACAAAGGTATTGTCCACCAACAATTTAAAAAAATTTTTTAAAAAAAGAAAGAAAGAAAATTTCTAGAACCTAGGACAGTCAGGAGTTAAACCCTAACCAACATTTTCCTATTAAGTCTGTATCAAAGAGGAGGAAATAAACAAGCAAAACTAGTCTACAGTATTAGAAGTCAGGGTAGTATCTACCTTTACAGGCAAGCAGGAATTAGGTGACAGAGTGGCTTCTGGGACAAGTGTGTTCGCTTATGGAAATCCATCAAACTCTGCACTCACATTTTGTGTGCCTTTTATTATGCATGTTACACAGTGGGCTGTCTGTATCCAGAGGTTCTACAGATTCAATCAAACGTGAATCAAAAAAATATATATTTTTAATTGTCTGTACTGCATGGAACTTATACAGACTTTATTCATGTCATTATTCCCCATGTAAGACAGTGTAACTACTTACTCAGCAGGTGCATTATAGTATGTATCATAAGTAATCTAGAGATGTTTTAGAGTACATGTGAGGATGTGTATAGGCTTTCCACAAATGTTATACCATTTTATGTAAGGGACGTGGGCATCTTGGTATCCAAGAGGGGTCCTGGAAGCAGTCTCTGATGAACACTGAGAGATGACTATTTTAAACAAGTTTTTATGGTGTTAGGGGTACAGTGAATGAGGACCTGGGTTTGATCTTCATTACCCCCAAAAAAGTTTTTAAAAAACTGCAGGTTCTGTGGTCAGACAGATCAACGCTTTAACTCCAAAATTTACTAGTGACTTATTTAACCTCTCCAGACCTGTTTCCTCAGGGCTGTAGAGCAAATGAGACAATGCTGGGGACATGTGTAGTACCAGCTTGATGCAAACAGAACACAACATATGCTGGTTACAACCCCTGTCACAGATGGGGAAACAAGCTGGGAGACAGAGGCCAGTGTACAAACGGAGGCTGCAATACATTGTGGGCTCCGCAGCCAGCAGTTCTGAGCTCAAGCACAGCACCACCACTCACCAGTGACCAAGCTGGACAAGTGAAGTTGGGTGGACCTAGCTCCAAGTCTCAGCCTTGTCACATAAGAGCAGGTGGACCTGAGCAAGGGTCTCCCCCTCTCTGTGCTTCAGGGTCTTTTTCTATAAAATAGGGTCATAGTCCCCTACCCATAGTACCGCATGAAGATTACATGGAATAATACAGACAGGACCTTGCATGGTGGCTGCAGGTAGTAATTACTCGATAAAAGAAAATCATCCTTATCATTATTATCTTCGCCGTCTCCTACACCATCTGCCTGGCCTCCACACAGAACAGGGTCTGTCCCAGCCCAGCTCCAGCCTGGGGCTGCCAGGCCTGGGCCTCCCACAAGGCCCATTGTTGTGTCAGCTGCCCCATTGGCAATGTGACACCCTTAGGGAAGGCACCAGAAGTGGGCTGCCTGGATCCCAGGCATGTCCATCCTCTGCCTTCATTGGTTTCTGGATCTTCAGGACCCAGCAGCTCTCCACTGGGAGCCTGGAACCAGGAGGCCCCACCCTGCTGGGAACCAGCAGGTCCAACTCTTCCAGCAGTCACTTAAGGCCTCTGGAATTAGAACCAGGTCTCTGCCTTGCTCAGTCTCCTCTGACCCCCTACTCTGGCCAATCTGGCCTCCTTCACTGGACTGGCAAGACACCCTAGGCCCAGGTCACCTTCAGACCTTTGCTCAGTCTATTCTCTTTCAACAGAATCCATCCAAATTTAACTCATTATGCCACTTTCTACTCTAAATACTGTTTCTCTACCCTCCATCTACATACACATTCATGTCCTGACCACGCCAGCCCATCCTACCTCCAAACTCACTTCTTATTTAGCTGATCCTATGACCCAGTGCCAAGGGTACTTACTTTGCAAAGCCATCCCTGACCTGGCAGGGTGCTCCTGCTGCGCATCCTCCGTGGGCCCTGCCCCAAAGCTAGATGAGTCTAATCATTTAGTTTCCTTGGCAGACAGCAGCTCATGAGGGTAGGAAGTTGGCAGCCTGTTTGGCATCATGTCCCTGGGCCTGTGCACCCAACAACTCTCTCCTGAGTGCTATGGATCCAATAGTAAGCAAACCAGGCCATATCCTTACCCTCATGGAACATTCTAGCTCTGGGGGGATAGACATCCACCTAGGAAGTACATGAATGCACCTCACACAAGTAGGCCAGTGTTCTGAAGGCCAGTGTTCTGAGGCTCTGCGGGACTAACTAGGGGCCCTGCGGGACTAACTAGGGGCCCTGCTCTAGGCTGGAGAATCATGGCAGGCTCCTTTGGAAGTCACAATTCAGCTCAAAAGATGAGTCCTAGTTAATTCTGGTAGTGAGAAAAGAGAAAGATGTTCTAAGAAGAAGGAACAGATGAGCACAGGCTAGAAGCGGGGTTGCAGGATTGATGCCATGGGCTCCGGCCCAGGACTGCTGGCTAAATGAACAAGGGTGGCACTGGACACCCAATGCGGGGCCTGATACCCAGGACAGTCTCAACAAGTGTTCATGGCAGCAGCGATGAAAGCCTCAAAGTCTGAGTCCCATGAAGTTGGGAAAGGGTCCACTGCGCCCAGGACCCTGCTGGCCTCTCAGTGGCTGCAGGTGGAGCCTCGCGCCTGAGTGGGAAGAGCTGCCGGGGCTCTTCTTTCCTGAAGGTCTGATCTCAGGTGCCCTGCCCCCATGTGGAGGAAACACCACCATGTCTATTGCCCAGGCCACCAAAAGCCCCCCAAGGACAACCCTGGCCGAAGGCGCCATCTGCTAACCTCCCTTTGGCAGAGCTAACCCAGCTGCCAGGGGCCAGGGTAGGCTGGAAGAGGAAGAAGCCTTTCTCATCTTGGCACAGAGGCCGGCAGGCCTGAGGGCTTGAACACCCTGAAACTTGTGCCCCAGCTAGCTGCAGGCCTGGCACCTGCTAGAGGCAGCCATCTCCACCTACTCCATCTCCTGGGGCCTTAGGGATCCTCATTCTCATGGCAGACACTGGCCAGGTGGAATTCTATGCTTTTGTCAGTCCCTTTTTCTTGCAGGTTTTCTAAAACTGGATCCATCACAAGCTTAAAAAATTCTGGGGGAAAGGGACAGTGGGAGAGAAGAGAAAAATAACAGTGACAGTGCCAGCAGCGGCAATAGCAGCTGCCACCTTGCCTCCATGTTGGGCGCTCCAGACTGGTACTAAGCTCTTTATAGGCTTTACTTTGTATAGTCTCTTATTTAACCAACAAAACAACAGGTCCCAGTGCCCGGTACTTGGAGTGAATTCATCATTTGCATAACAATTTGTCTATGACCCTTCCCCCAGCCCAGCTCCAGAGATGGGGACTGTCTCCTCCCTGCACATCCTCTGCACCCTCCCTGCCGCTTGCGCCTGGCATCTAGCAGAGCACAGGTTGCTGTGTGGGAATCTCCTCACTAGAGATCTACTAGGCTGGGACCGCTAGCCATTTGCTGATAAGTTTGCCAGGCGCACACACTAATCCAGAGCTGGCCTGAGATCCTGAACAGGGTGGGATACAAACCTATGCCAGACTCCAGCTTCTCACCAACCACGGGCTCTTTTGTCCACCCATCTAACCAAGAGAGGGGAAAGACAACTGAGGACCGGAGGAGGGAGCAAGGGACCCCACCAGCATCCTGATTCTCAGGGGACAGAGAAGCTGAGGGAGCCAGAAACTCTGATTCTTGGAGCAGCGCCCACCCTGTGAAATATTAACCCGTGAGCTGGTGGGGGGACCCAGACAAATGCCCTATTTACAGAGGCTGGAGGCTTGCCAGGAGGGAGTAACTCATGGGCCAGAGATTGGGGGTGGGAGGCTGCTTGGAAGGGAGTCAGGACAAATGCTAGGGATTTCCAGGGGCAGGGGTACAGTGAGGATCAGAGATCACCTGGCCTGAAAGGTCTCCAGGGACTAAATTCGCAGGGCAGGTTACTGTAGGAAGATGCAGAAATGGAAGGAGGGAGGAATGCGTATCCCCACTAGGTGGCTACTGACTGGTACCTCCTCTTTTGATAACTAAGCAATTAACAAATACTGTGAAAAAGAGAGAGGCAGGCCTTTGGGGTGCTAGGCTAGGCTAGGAATCAGACTGCCTGGACTCTCTTCTAGCAATCAAACTAATTAATGATCACACTCACATGGAGTACAAAGTACACGCCAAGGACTCTGCTCGCCATTGATATGAGTTACCTGTCTTCATTTTCTCAACCCCACTCAAGGCAGGAGTTGTTATTATAGTTTACGATTGATAGGTGCAGTAGCTGAGGCTGAGTGGCCACATAGACTGCGACAGACCACGCATGTGGGCCGTGCGTGTGGGCCTACAGATATGAGCACGATGTTCACAGTACAGGCTCAATGCTTCAAGCTTTCTAGGGACGTTATCACCAATGCCATAGATAGTCACTAAGGGGCATGTTATTGTTTTGTTTCCCAGATGAAGATACTATGGCTCAAAGATGTGCGTTAACTTGCACAAGGTCCCCAGCAAGCCAAGCTCATTATTACATGCTACAGGCACAGACCGTTTCTCCTGGCCTTGGCTTTCCTTCTGTGTATGAGCCTCTATCGCATCCTCACAACTCTGCATTTGAGCACTGAGCACAGATGATCCTGTCGTCCTGGCAAGGAGTCCAAGGGCATGTATCATATTTTTGGTACAGGACTGGAAGTTTTCTGAGGGCAGGGCCCCTACAGGATCCATAAGGTCTCCATTATGCATGGGGTGGGTGACCAGCTACTTGCAGGTGAAGGAGCCTGAGCTCTGTGAAGTCCCCCAGCCAGTGTGTTCCACACTCAATATTGATCATAGTCCTTACCTGTTAAGGTGTGTTGTGAACTGCACCTGCCTCATGGGGTTGCTGAGGAGATGTCATGAAATACTGGCAGGAAGATGGTAATGAATAATTATAATGAGTGAGGTTCCTGAGCACACTCTTAGAGAGACCCTTCTGCTCACCTCTGAAACTGAAAAACCAGCCTCATTGATTGAACCAGATATGATGACATTGGTCCCAAAATAGATGACTCAACAGGGGTCTCTGAATTCACATTTCAGGAGTTGAGAACAGCAGTGGTGCTAAAGCCAAGCAAAAAACCTGAGGGCTAAGAGCATCCCTCTGCCCAAGGGGCTCCCAGGATATGTCTGCAGAATCCTCATGATACTAATGCAAGAACTGTTCTACTTTAGGAGGATTGAAAGCTCAAGGCCAGCCTGAGCAACTTACTGAGACCCTGTCTCAAAATAAAATTTAAAAAAGGGCTAGGGATATATCTCAGTGGTAGAGTACTTTCCTAGCTTGTGTGAGGCCCTGGGTTCAATCTCCAGTACCACACACATGTGCATGCACACGCACACAAACACACACACACATCAAAAAAAAAGAAAAGAAAGAAAGAACTGCTCTTCACTTTTGCAGGGAGCTTTGGAGGGCACCTAATTCTTTTCTGACCTTTGTCTCACTTCATCCTCCCAGTAACCTTCAGAGTCAGCCAGAATAGGAGGGCATTATTCTCCGTGTACAGATAGAAAACTGAAGCCCAGAGAGGGGATGGGACTTGTTCAAGTGTACATGGGAAGCTGGCAGCAGAGCTATGGTATACACCCAGATCCTCGGGTCCCTAGTCTGGAGCTCCAGTCACAACAGCCTGCTCTAACATGTGGGCTCCCAGCTTCTAAGCGCTCTGACCTCTCCATTTCAGTTTCTTCCTATCTTCCTTTCATGGTGCTAGGGATGAAAACCAGGGCCTCACACATGCTAGGCAAGTACTCCACCACTGAGCTACAGTTGCCATGCTCAGCCCAAGGCTCAGACCTGATGCTGCAGCTAGGCTTGGCAGGGAGGAGGGAGAGCCAGAGTGGTTCTGAAAGGTTGCGAAGCCTCTGCCTCTGCCAGGCCTCTACCTGTAGACTGGCCACCTATACTCCAATGGCATATCTAGGCACAATGCCCTTCACAATCTGCCTCCAAGTGGCATTCACTTTTGACAACATAATTTTGCTTCTATTTCAAAAGTCCCCATCACCTTCCATTGCTACTCACCAATACCAAAAAGCCAGGACCCACCTACCAGCATCCCTGTAGGACACACAACCACTGTCACCACTAAGGGGTGTCAGGAAGTTTCTACTGTGCCTCCTCAATATGCCCCCAAATCCTACTAGTTCTGGGGAGCATACAGAGCTGGTGGACACTACCAGCTGGTGCTAAAAAGAAAGGCTCTGCAACAGACACAAGCACAGACAATTCCTCATTGTCATGTCATCCACATCAACATCAACCGCTACATATTAAGGACTGCTATGTGCCAAATACTTCAGCAATGCTCTCATTTAACTCAACTGCCCTATTTTACAGATGAGAAGACTGAGGCAGAGGAAGGTGGCCCACATGCTCACAACCAACAGCATAAATTGACTTGACAATGGTGCTCTATGGTTGTTTTTTGGTATGTGCTTCATCAATGGTTGTTACAAAGATGGGACAAGGGCACTTACAGCACAAGGCCAGAGCACAGTGGTCATTTGTCATCTGAAACAAATCCGTATTTTTTCCAACCACCAGCAGCACTTCTATAGCACGGTTCTGAAAGGGAACCCATGAGACACCCTGTGACCCTGCACCACAGAGACAGCTCTGGCATGTGCCCTCCATTATCTGGTTCCAACTTTTCTGTGACTTCCTTGCCAACCACTCTCTCCTTCACCCTTCTCCAGCTCTCTGTTCTCTTGCTGTTTCTTAAACTTACTAAGCACATGACCTCAGGACCTTTGCACCTGCTGCTGAATGTTCTGCACCAGAGAGTGTATGGCTTACTCTCTTACTCTGCTCAAATATCACCTTATTAGTGACCTTCCCTGACCACCTTTTATAAAGAGGTGACCCCAGCCTCTGGTTCCCATGGTCCTCCTCCTTTATTTTTCTCCATGACACCTATCACCACCTACATTTTGTACATTTGTTATTTGTTAAATGAACAAAAATAGAGGCCCCTCACCCTTGACAACTGACTCCTGGTCTAAGCATAGCTCCTGTTATCCTTTTCAAATCTATCTCTCATGGTCACTTTAACCAGTTTGAATCCTAAAGAGAAACATTCTGTGGGAAAGATCATACAGAAGGCCTTTCCCCAGGTGTCAGGCATCCTCTTCCCCCTTAAAAACCTAATTAACTCAAAGGCACAGGCAGAGTCGGGAAATCTTGGATTCTAGCGGTCAAAGAGCAGCCAAATCAAGTTCCACCTACAGAATGATAGTGGCCAGCATGGTCAATTTAACTTTCAACTCACTACCGGGATTTCCTGGCCTTCAGGTTGAACCCCATCCATCCCTTTCCCACCCTGTTGGATGTCCCTTGTCATCCCTTTGGGGAGCTGATCCAGAATCCAAGCCGTCCCTGAGCATTTAAGCACTGCTCTGGGGAAAACGAAAGCTCATCCAACAGGTAGGAGGGGCAGAGGCTGGCCTTCTCAGCCCGATTCCCCCATCTTGCAGGGGCGTCCGACAGAGCGTCATTTTCTTTCTGGAGGAAGGGAGCTCAGTTTTAAAGGTACATTTTTCGGACCTGGCGGCGAGGGTGGAGAAGGGAGCCCTCCCACCAAGGGCCAAGATAGACCTCTGCAAGGGGTTGCGGCGGCAATGGACAGGCCCCGGAGGCAGGAGGGGAAGGATGAGAGCGCAGGTACATCCCTTGGCCTGGGGTCCAGGACCTACCCTGGGATGGGGCTGCCCTCAGCGCTGGGAAGCAGTCAGGATGCTTCGTAGGCGAGGAGGAGCGGAGGATGGGGCCCGGGAGAATCCGGGGCCAGAGCGCTTCAGGAGGTTGGGGATCTCGTCCGTCTAGGGCCGGGGTCCGGGGCGCCCGGGGGTCGGCGGGGCGGAGCCTGTGATGCTGAGGGCTCGAGACCGGGGCCAGGGCGGGTCACGACAGGGACCCCGTGGCCGTTACCTTGCCCTGGCTGCGGGCAGGGCTGAGGGCCGCCAGGTGCTGCCTCCCGGGCCCAGCCCCTCCCCCGATCCGGCTTCTACGACTCAGAGCGGCCAGCCGCCGCCGCCTCCGCTGTCAACAAACCCCGAGCGCGTCACTTCCGGGGCCGCCCCTTAGCAACAGTAAAGGGGTTCCCCCGACGGGTCCCGCGGCGAACTCGGGCGGCGGCAGAGGAAGGTTCCGGGGCTTGGCGGCGGCTCCTCCCGGGACGCGACCCTGGCTCGCAGTGGAGGAGGGAGCGGTGCGTGGACACTGCGGCCCGGAGTTCGCGTGCTCCGGGACTCGCCCTGGCCTGCGAGGGGCCGGCTTGAGTGAGCCCAAGGCCCAGGCAGGACTGGGTCCCTGTCTTGTTTAGGGCAGGACTGACTCCACCTTTCACCGTCAGCACTGACTCAGCGCCCCGCCCCCCCACCTCCACGCGACTCTCCAGAGGTAGCTGACACCGCACCTCGGGTTAGTGGATGGGCCGCGGGCCACCGAGCTTTCAGGTGGAAATGGGGCGTCGGCGTTGGTCCCCGCATTTCCTCCAGCCCCCATGCTGGTCGCCAAGTCCTAAGATTCTCTCCTCCCTCCACCCTGCTACTGCCCACCATCATTGCTTTCCTGGATTTCTGCACAGCTTCCTCTCAGAAGCCCCATAGTCCCAGAGTGCTTTTTCTAAAACGTAAATCGAGATGACAAGGACTTTCATGATCTGTCTCTACCACCTTTTCCAGCCTCTTGTCACCCAGAGTATTCAGAGAATATCCAGAACATATAAAGAATTTTCAGTGACATCCTTTTGGTTACTTGGGCAAAGAATCTGAATAGACTTTCTCCAAAGAAGATATACAAATGGCCATAAGTCATGAAAACATGCTCAACATCATTAGTCATTTGGGAAATGCACGTCAAAACTATTTTTTTTTTTTTAGAGAGAGAGAGAGAATTTTTAAAATATTTATTTAATTACTTTTAGTTTTCGGCAGATACAACACGTTCTTTTGTATGTGGTGCTGAGGATCGAACCCGGGCTGCACGCATGCCAGGCGAGCGCGTCACCGCTTGAGCCACATCCCCAGCCCATGTCAAAACTATTATGAGATACAATTTCTTACCCCCTAGGGTGGACATGGTCAGAGACAGATAAAACGCGTGTTGGTGAAGATAGGAGAGACCGGAATCCTCATGCACTGCATGCGGGAACTTTAAATGATGCAGCTGGTGGGTCACAGCAAACGGGGAGGCTGAGGCAGGAGGATCTCAAGTTCCAGACCAATCTCAGTAGCAAGACCTTGTCTAAAAATAAAAAGGGTTCCCCAGTACCACCACTGCCCCCCACCGGAAAAAAAAAAGCAAGCTAATGCTTTGGAAAAGAGTTTAGCAGTTTCTCAAAAAGTAAGCTTATAGGACTGGGGCTGGGCTGTAGCTCAGCCTCACAGCGCTTGCCTGGCATGCGTGAGGCATTGGGTTCGATCCTCAGCACCAATAAAAATAAACAAAATAAAGGCATTCTATCCATTTACAACTACAAAAACATTTCTTTAAAAAATTAAGTTTATATATCCAAGAAAAATGGAATGGAGATATGTCCATACAAGATCTTTCGTACACAGATATTCATAGCACTATTATTTAAAATAGTCAAGAAGTGGGAACAACTCTAATGGTCCAACAACTAGGAAATGGATATGGTATGGAATGGCACAGTAATACGATAGAATATTATTTATTAATAAAAAAGAATGAAGTACTGATTCATGTTACAACATGGGTGAACCTTAAAAGCAGTTACAAGAGAGACAATATATGATTCTATTTATATGTACACAATAGGCAACTCTGGAGACAAAGTAGATTAGTGGTTGGTAGAGCTAGGTAGTTAGGGGAATGAGAAAGGACTGCTGCAGGGTACAGGGCTTCTTTCTGAGGTGATAAAACTGCTCTGGAGGCGGGCACGGTGGCGCATGCCTGTAATGCCAGCGGCTCAGGAGGTTGAGACAGAAGATCGGGAGTTCAAAGCCAGCCTCAGCAACTGTGGGGTGCTTAGCAACTCAGTGAGACTCTGTCTCAAAATATAAAAAATAGGGTTGGGGATGTGACTTAGTGGTTGAGTGCCCCTGAGTTCAATCCCCAGTACTTCCCCCTCCAGAAAAAAAATGTCTAAAATTAGGTGGTGATGGTTGCATGTTTGATGGATGATAGTTACATATGCACAACTCTGGGAATATACTAAAAACATTGAGTTGTCCACTTTAAATGTTTAGTTTGTATGGTATGTGAATTGTATCTTGATAAAGCTATTAAGACATAAGCATGTACATAGTTATGTAAACTTATAATTCAGGATGGATTTTAAAATATAAGAAGAATCATGCTATATAAATTGTTCTGCAAATTTTTAATCATTTTATGTAAGCTCATATAATTCTATTTAATTTTTGAATGGTTGCATAGTATTACAATAACTTCTCAGTTTTTTTTTTTCTTTCCCTTCCTTTCTGGTACTGGGGATTGAACCCAGGGTGCTCTGTCACCAAGTAACATCCCTAGCCTTTTTTATTGTTTGAGATAGGGTCTTGTTAAGTTACCCAGACTGGTCTCAAACTTGATTCTTTTGTTTCAGCCTCCCTAGTAGCATGTACCACTGTGTTTGGCTAACTATACAATTTTCTTAATAGAAGAACTTGGTTGATCCCCCAAAAAATATTTTTTAAACATTTTTTTATTCTACTTTGTTATATACAATAGCAGGATATATTACAATTCATATTACATATATAGAGCACAACTTTTCATATCTCTGGTTGTATACAAAGTATATTCACACCATTCATGTCTTCTTCATACATGTACTGAGGGTAGTAATGGCCATCTCATTCCACCATCTTTTTTTTTACTCCATTACCCCCTCCCTTCCCCTCCCTCCCCTTTGCCCTATCTAGAGTTCATCTAATCTTCTCATGCTCCCCCTCCCAACCCCACTATGAATCAGCCTCCTTATATCAGAGAAAACATTCAGCATTTGGTTTTTTGGGATTGGCTAACTTCACTTAGCATTATATTCTCCAACTCCATCCATTTACCTGCAAATGCCATGATTTTATTCTCTTTTATTGCTGAGTAATATTCCATTATGTGTGTGTGTGTGTGTGTGTGTGTATATATATATATATATATATATATATATATTTATATATATATATATATATATATATATATATATATATATATATTTTTTTTTTTTTTTTTCTTTATCCATTCATCTACTTAAGGGCATCTAGGTTGGTTCCACAGTTTAGCTATTGTGAATTGTGCTGCAATAAACATTGATGTGGCTGTGTTCCTGTGGTATGCTGTTTTTAAGTCCTTTGGGTATAGATGGAGGAATGGGAGTCAAAAGTGGTTCCATTCCCAGTTTTCCAAGGAATCTCCACACTGCTTTCCATATTGGCTGCACCAACTTGCAGTCCCACCAGCAATGTATGAGTGTGCCTTTTTCCCCACATCCTCACCAACATTTATTGTTGTTTGTATTCTTAAAATTTGCCATTCTGACTGGAGTGAGAGGAAATATTAGAGTAGTTTTGATTTGCATTTCTCTAATTGCTATAGATGTTGAACATTTTTTCATAAATCTGTTGACTGATAGACTATCACCTTCTGAGAAGGTGATATTTGTTTTTTTGGAGTTTAGCTCTACTCTAGAGATTAGTGCTCTATCTGATGTGCAAGTGGTAAAAATTTGCTCCCAAGCTGTGGACTCTCTATTTACCTCACTGATTGTTTCTTTTGATGAGAAGAAGCTTTTTAGTTTGAATCCATCCCATTTATTAATTCTTGATTTTAATTCTTGTGCTATCGGAGTCTTTTAAGGAAGTAGGAGCCTAATCCAATATGATGGAGATTTGGGCCTACTTTTTCTTCTATTAGGCTCAGGGACTGTAGTCTAATTCCAAGTCCTTGATCCACTTTAAGTTGAGTTTTGTGCATGGTGAGAAACAGGGGTTCAATTTAATTTTGTTGTATATGGATTTCCAGTTTTCCCATCACCATTTATTGAAGAGCTATCTTTTCTCCAATGTATGCTTTTGGCGCCTTTTTCTAATATAATCTATTGTAAATGGAGTAGTTTTCCTCATTTTCCTTTCAGAGGATTTGTCACTGATATACAGAAATGCTGTTGATGGGCTGGGGATGTGGCTCAAGCGGTAGCGCGCTCGCCTGGCACGCGTGTGGCCCGGGTTCGATCCTCAGCACCACATACAAACAAAGATGTTGTGTCCGCCGGAAAAAAACTAAAAAATAAATATTAAAAAAAAAAAAGAAATGCTGTTGATTTATGGGTATTGATTTGTATCCTACTACTTTGCTGAATTAACTTACTAGTTCTAGAAGTTTTCTGGTGGAATTTTTTTGGGTCTTCTATGTATAGAATCATATCGTCAGCAAATAGTGCTAATTTGAGTCCTTCTTTCCTTACTGTATTCCTTTAATTTCTTTTGTCTGTCTAATTGCTCTGGCCAGTGTTTCAAGAACCATGTTAAATAGAAGTGGTGAAAGACGGCATCCCTGTCTTGTTCTAGTTTTTAGAGGGAATGCTTTCATTTTGTCTCCATTTAGAATGATGTTGGCCTGGGGCTTAGCATAGATAGCTTTTACAATGTTGAGATATGTTCCTGTTAGCCCTCGTTTTTCTAGTGTTTTGAACATGAAGGGGTGCTGTATTTTGTCAAATGCTTTTTCTGTGTCTATTGAGATGATCATATGGTTCTTATCTTTAAGTCTATTGATGTGATGAATTACATTTATTGATTTCCACATGTTGAACCAACCTTGCATCCCTGGGATGAATCCCACTTGATCATGGTGCACTATCTTTTTGATATGTTTTTGTATTTGATTTGCCAGAATTTTATTGAGAATTTTTACATCTATGTTCATTAGAGATATTGGTCTGAAATTTTCTTTCTTTGATGTGTCTTTGCCTGGTTTCGGAATCAGGGTGATATTGGCTTTGTGGAATGAGTTTGGAAGTGCTCCCCAAAAATATTTTTATAACAACATATAAATAAAGTCATTATCCAGGATAATTTACCTGAAATTCTCCCAATTTTAAAACTGAGAGTCCAATGTACTCTGGGAACACCCTTATCCCAGGCAACCCAGGATGGTTGGTTACTGTAGCAGAAGGAGCAAAATAAAAGTATATTATTGAGTAGTTCTTATTCTACCTATAAAGCAGTGTAATGTCACTTGAAGATAGATTGCAATAAGTTAAAGATGCACACAATAAATCCTAAAGCAACCACTAAAATAGCAAAGGAGATGAAATGGGATCTAAAAATATAAAATAGTCAATTCAAGAGAGGAAAAGGCAAAATGGGAAAGAACAAAAAGGGAATAGAGAACACATTTAGGACAAATAGAACACAAATAGAAAAAATGGAAAATAGCAAACTGCAGAACGGGCCTAACTCCATAATGAGAACAATCACATTGAATATTAAAGGTCCAAATACCTCTAATAAAAGACAGAGTTTATATGATTGAATAAAAAAGAAAGCCTTAATAATATGCTGCCTATAGAAACTCACTTTAGCTGGGCCTGGTGGCACAGGCCTATAATCCCAGCAGCTCAGGAGGCTGGGGCAGGAGGATCGCAAGTTCCTAGCCAGCCTCAGCAATTTAGAAATACCCTGTCTCAGAATAAAAAATAAAAAGGGTTGAGGATGTGCCTCAGTAATTAAGTGCCCGTGGGTTAAATTCCCAGTATCAAAAATAAAAATGAAAACCCATTTTAAGCTAGGTGCAGTGGTGCATGCCTATAATCCCAGCTACTCGGGAGGATTATTGAATGGAAGGCTGGCTTGGACAACATAGTGAGATCCAATCTCAAACAAACAAAAAACACGAAATCCACTTGAATAGATATGTTAATTGTCAAAGGATGGGAAAAAACACACCTTGCATATAGTAAACCAAATTCAGCAGTATATTGAAAGTTATACATCATTACCAAGTGGGATTTATTCCTGGAATTCAAGGATAGTTCAACATATGAAAATTAATCAGCAAAATATACAGTATTAGTATAACAAAGGAAGAAGGCTTCCTTCCTCAACTGATGACTATACAAATGTAGAAAAAGCATTTGAGGGGCTGGGGTTGTGGCTCAGTGGCAGAGCGCTTGCCTAGCATGTGTGAGGCCCTGGGTTCAATCCCTGGCACCACATAAAAATAAACAAATAAAATAAAGGTATTGTGCCCATCTACAACTAAAATGATATTAAAAAAAAAAAAAGAAAAAGCATTTGAAAAAATTTAGTACCCTATCATACTGAAACATTTATGAATAAGAAATAGAAGGAAACTTCCTTGATAAAGGACAAATGCAAAACCTAGAGCTAACATCCATACTTAATTGTAAAAAATAAAAGTGTTCCCTTCAAGATCAGGAGGATGAGAAAGATGCCCACTTTCATCACTTTATTCAACACTTCTATTCAAATTCTAGCTGCAGGAGGTAAGAAAAACAAAAGACAAGTTGGTAAATATAAAGTAAATTTATTTCTGTTTGCAAATGGTATAATCTTGGACGGAAAACCCTAATTTACAAAAAACTTGTGAGAGCCACTTAATGAGTTTAAAAAGTTATAGGATATAAAATCAACACTAAAAAGTCAGTTGAATTTCTGTATACTTGTAGTTAATAATCCTGAACAGGAATTTTTTTAAAAATATTTTTTTGGTTGTAGTTGGACACAGTATTTTTATGTGGTGCTGAGGATCGAACCCAATGCCTCACACATGCAAGGAGGGCACTCTACCAATAAGCTCCAGCTCCAGCCCAGTGAACAGGAATTTTTAAAAAATTCAATGTATAATAGCATCAAAAAGAATAAAACACCTAAATCTGGGTACCGTGGTGCATGCCTGTAATCCCAGCTATTTATTTACTAATTTACTTTTTAGGTACTGGGAATTAAACCCAGGGGCACTTTACAAAAAGCTATATCTCCAGAGTGCCCCGCCACCCTTTCTCTCTTTGGAACAGGATCTCACTAAATTGCTTAGAGCCTTGCTAAATTGCTGAGACTGCCTTGAATTTGCAATCCTCCTGACTCAGCTTCCCTAATCACTGAGATTACAGACATGTGCCACCATGCCTGGCTAATCCCAGCTACTTCGGAGGTTGAAGTCAGAGGATCACAAGCTCAAGGTTAGGGCTGGCGATGTGGCTCAAGCGGTAGCGCCCTCGCCTGGCATGCGTGCGGCCCCGGTTCGATTATCAGCACCACATACAAAAATGTTGTGTCTGCCGAAAACTAAATAGTGATTATTGAAAAATTCTCTCTCTCTTAAAAAAAAAAAAAAACAAGTTTTAAGGCTAGCATGGGCAGCTTGTCAAGATCTTGTCTCAAAATAATTAAAAAAGAATTTCAGTTAAATAGACACGATATCTTTATTTTATTTTATTTTTTATGTGGTGCTGAGGATCAAACCCAGTGCCTCATACATGGGAGGCAAGTGCTCAACCACTGAACCACTGAGCTACAACCCCAACCCCTCAAAATAATTTTTTTTAAAGAGAGAGAGAGAGACAGAGAGATTTTTTAATATTTATTTTTCAGTTTTTGGTGGACACAACATCCTTACTTTTGTTTGTATGTGGTGCTGAGGATTGAACCCAGCGCCCTGTGCATGCCAGGGAAGCGCGCTACCGCTTGAGCTACATCCCCAGCCCCAAAATAATTGTTTTTAATATTTATTTTTTAGTTGTAGTTGGACACATTATTTTATTTATTTTATTTATTTATTTATTTATTTAATTTATTTATTTTTATGTGGTGCTAAGGATCAAACCCAGGGCCTCTCACGTGCTAGGCAAGTGGTCTACCACTGAGCCACAACCTCAGCCCTCAAAATAAAATTTTAAAAAATATTTTAGTCGTTGATAAACCTTTGTTTTATTCACTTATCTATCTGTGGTGCTGAGAATTGAACCCTGTGCCTCACATGCTAGGCAGTCACTCTACCACTGAGCCACAACCCAAGCCTTGAAAAATAATTTTTTTTTAAAAAGGAATTGGGGGGCTGGGGGTGTGGCTCAAGCGGTAGCGCGCTCGCCTGGCATGCGTGCGGCCCGGGTTCGAGCCTCAGCACCACATACCAACAAAGATGTTGTGTCCGCCAAAAACTAACTAAATAAATAAATATTAAAAAAAAAAAGAAGGAATTGGGTTAGGGGCTCAGGCTGTAGCTCAGTGGTAGAACGCCTGCCTCGCATGTGTGAGGCACTGAGTTTGATCCTCAGCACCACATAAAAATAAATAAATAAAGATATTGTGTCCATCTATAACTAAAAAGATATTTAGAAAAAAAAGGAATTGGGCTAGGCACAAGTGACACATGCATATAGTCCTAGTGGCTCTAGAGGCAGGAGGATCACAATTTCAGCAATTTAGAAAAGGCTTAAGCAATTTAAAGAGTCTATGTCTCAACTTAGCAAGATTTTGGTGATGTAATTCAGTGGCAAAGAGCTCCTGGGTTAAATCTCCAGTGTCAAAAATAAATAAATAAATGAATAATAAAAATAATTTAAAAGTCTGGTACTGTAGTTCAGTGGTAGATTGCTTACCTTCCATGTGTGAGGCCCAATGTGGTTCAATCCCCAGTACCACGAAAACAAACTCAAAAGTTAAGACTAAAATTAACCACAGAAGTGAAAACTTGTAGACTGAAAACTACAAAACATTGCTGAATGAAATTAAAGACAAAATAATTTTTTTAAAATTTATTTTGCAAGGCTTGGGTTGTGGCTCAGTGGTAGAGTGACTGCCTAGCATATGTGAGGCACAGGGTTCAATTCTCAGCACCACAGATAGATAAGTGAATAAAACAAAGGTTTATCAAGGTTTATCAAGAAATTAAAGATGGAAAGACATCCCATCTTCATGGATAGAGACAATATTGTTACATTGACAATAATATCCAAATAGGCATGGGGTTGTGACTCAGCAGTAGAGCACTTGCCTAGCACGTGGGAGGCCCTGGGTTCGATCCTCAGCACTACATAAAAGTAAAATAAATAAAGGTATTTAAAATAATAATAATAATAATAATAATAATAATAATAATAATATCCAAATAGATCTACAGATGCAATGAGATCCCTGTCAAATCCTAATAGCAGTTTTTACAAAAGTGGGAATGTCCTGGACTGCTCTGATGCCCTTAACTGTCCACAACCCACCTGATAGAGAATAAGGACTTTGCATTACTTCCCCCAACTTTGCCCACTTTGAGCAGGACGTAGCTTTGGGGTGTCATCACCCACTTTCCATAGAAATGGAAAGTAGAAATTGACAGTGAGGTATTGTAACAGGCGTTCACTTGATGATTTGGCTCTATTTCTTGTGGCTTTGAAACTTACATGTTTTTTTCCCCCCAACCTTCTTTTCCCTAAACTTCCTGATCTTTCCTCTCTAATCTCATTTTCTCCGAATCACCTCTATAAAAGCCCCCTATTTCTGCAGATGGGCAGAATCAGAGCCTTTGGGACAGGAGTCCCCTTTGTTTCTCCTCTGCTAGAAAAACAATAAACTTTCTTTTTCCTTTTTCTCAATAAAAAAAGGGAATATTCATTTGAATATGCATATGATGTCACAAGGGGCCCAGAATAGACAAAACAAGCTTGAAAAAAAGGAACATAGTTGAAGGACTCACAAACATGCAAATCAAAGCCAAAATAAGAATATTTCTCACCTACTAGAATGGATGTGATAAAAAGAAAGAGAGGGAGATAATAAATGTTTACAAGGATTGGAAAGATTGGATTTACATATGTGCTGGAGGGCATATAAAATGGTATAATTGCTATCAAAAATACTATGGCTGTTATTCAAAAAGTTAAATGTAATCCCCATATGTCTCAGTCATTCCACTCTTAGTCATGGAAAGCTGGGGTAGAGACTTATATGTCTTGCTTATTGAATCATACACAATAGGCAGAAATGACCCAAGTGTCCATCAACAGATGAGTATAAAAATAAAATATGGTATGTACATATCATGGAATATCATTCAGCCATAAAAAGGAATTAAACTTGGACTAAGGATGAAGCTCAGTGGAAAAGTACTTGTCTAGTATGTGCTAGGCCCTGGGTTCAATCTCTAGTACCCACCCACCCCCCAAAATGGAATTAAGTTTTTTTACATGCTATCACAAGTATGAACCTTTCACTAAGCAAAGACAAACCCTGGGGGCTGGGGTTGTGGCTCAGTGGTAGAGCACTTACCTCATATACACTGGATTTGATCCTCAGCACCACATAAAAATAAATAAATAAATAAATAAATAAATAAAAATATTGTGTCCATCTACAAATAAAAATATATTTTTTAAAAAAGACAAACATGGTATGGTTCCCATTGTATAACATAGCAAGGAGAATGGAAATTCCTAGAAATTGAAGACTAATTGGATGTTTCCATGTGCTACAGGGAAGGGAAATTACTCAGAGGTTACAGATTATCTCTTTGGAGTAATGAAGAGTTTTGGAACTAGATAGTGGTGATGGCTACATAATATTGTAAGTATAACTAAGCTGTTGAGTTGTATGCATGAAATAGTTAAAAGGGCAAATTTTACATTATAAGTATTATACTTCACTTTAAATAAATAAATAATGTAATATGCCCAAACCATTGAAATATATATATATTAATATCTTTATTTTATTTTTATGTGGTACTGAGGATCGAACTCAGTGCCTCACACATGCTAGGCCAGAACTCTACCTCTGAGCCACAACCCCAGCCCAGATTTATATATTTTAAAAGGGTAAAATGTATGATATATGAATTTATCTCAATAAAGCTATTTAAATAAAAGTCAAAGAATGAGGGGCTGGGGTTGTGGCTCAGCAGTAGAGTGCTCGCCTACCACATGCGAGGCCCTGGGTTCGATCCTCAGCACCACATAAAAATAAAT
This sequence comes from Marmota monax, assembly GCF_021218885.2. NCBI lineage: Eukaryota > Metazoa > Chordata > Mammalia > Rodentia > Sciuridae > Marmota > Marmota monax. Next base: position 21,203,112 of record NW_026692912.1, read on the forward strand.
AAATAAAATAAAGGTATTGTGTCCAACTACAACTAAAAAAAACAAATAAATAAAAATAAAAGTCAAAGGATGGAAAAATATATATACATTTCTTGCCAGTTATCAATTTTGCCTTAGAGCTCCAAATTTACTCTTCATTGCTCACTCAGACAAAATGGATTGGGGTCCTTTAAATATTTTTCCTGCATGAAAGGGATTTTCCTTCCTAGTTCTGGTGTGCTCACTAGACAGGCTTCTGCAACACATGGCTTCTCCAGCAGCTGCCTACTAACCATTGCTGGCAGCTGGCAGCTTCTCCCAGCACCCGCCCCAGGGGTTATTCTTGGATAGGAACCTTTGGTGAGACACCTTCCTGTAAACAGCTTTCCCAAGAACTTAAGAAGGCAAAATTCCAGCGTGTTCTATGACACGACACCATAGCTGATTTCCAGCAAATTCCAGAGGTAGAATTTCCAGAAAGTCCCATCAATGGCTTTGCTGTCATTCAATGAGTCAAGGCTCTGTCCTCTCCAACAGGGTCTGTATCACAGGCTGGGGAGGTGGTGTACTTCCTTAGTGCTGCACCTCAGCCCTTAGTGCTGCTCCTGATATCTGCCATTCTTGTAACTTAAATTTCTTTTTCTATTTTCTTCCCTGGCCAAATATGGTTGTGGAGTCTAGTTTATTTTTTAGAAACAAGGTTTTCTTACATTGCCTAGGCTGGTTGGGAACTCCTGAGCTCAAGCAGTCCTCTTACCTCAGCCTCCAGAGTAGGTTGGACTGTAGGTGCGTGCTTTTCCACCCAGCCATGTCTATATTCTTTAACATTCTCATTACTTCTTACTAATCAACCCCTTGTAATTTCAATCTCTTGCTGTTGTTGATAAATCTTTATATTAAACTTTTCCCATTAAAATTATTGTGTGGTTTCTTTCTCCTAATTGAACTTTGACTGATACATCATGCTAACACTAGTGAAAAGAAAGCAGGCATATAGCAGAAATGAACCTGGAGGACATCAGGCTAAGTGAAATAAACAGTCACAAAAAGACAAATTCTGTCTGATTGCATTTATATAAGATATTTAGAGTGGTCATAGAGACATAAAGTAGAAAGGTGGGAGCTGGGGACTAGCAGAAGAGGAATGGCAGTTAATGTTTAATGGGGACAAGGTTTCTGTTTTGCAAGATGAAGAGTAATGGAGATGGGTGGTGGTGATGGTTGCATAATATTATGAGGTACTTTGCCATTGAACTGTCTTTTTTTTTTTTTGTACCAGGAATTGAACCCAGGGGCACTTAACCACTGAACCACATCCGCATCACTTTTTATATTTTATTTAGAGAGAGTCTTGCTAAGTTGCTGAGGCTAACTTTGAACTTGAAATCCTCCTGCCTCCCAAGTGGCTAGGATTACAGGCATGCACCAGGCCACCTGGCTTGAACTGTACTCTTAAAATGGAAAAGAATGACAGAAATAAAACTATATGTCAATATCCCTGATGAACATAGATGTGAAAAATTATTTTATTGTTCTCTTTAAAACCTTAATTTGAACATATTCAACCAAAATTGAACATATTCAAGGGGTACTAGAAGGTAATTTGATACACATAGGTATTGTATAATGTTTATCACAATTGAATTAACACATTCCTCATCATCCATGCTGAACAAAGATCCCCTAAACTTGTTCATCCAGTAAGTGAAAGTTTGTACCCTTTTATTTTCCTATTTTCCCTATCCCCATAGATACAAAAATTAGAATTTTATTTTATTTAACCCAGGAGTGCTTAACCACTAAACCACATTCCCCAGCCCTTGTATATTTTATTTTGAGACAGGGTCTTGCTAAGTTGCTTAGGCAGGCTTTGAACTTGTGATACTCCTGCCCCAGCCTTCAAACCACTGGGATTATAGGCATGCTCCACCAGTTTGGCTAAAAATTAGAGGGTTTTTTTGTGTGTGTGTGTGTGTGTGTGGTGCTGGGGATTGAATTCAGGGCCTTGCAAGGCAAGCACTCTGCCAACCGAGCTATATCCCCAGCCCCAAAATTGGAATTTGAACTGCATAAAGTTTTAAAAGAGTAAACATAAATTTTGCCAGGCAGGGTGGCACATGCCTGTAATCCCAGCAGCTCAGGAGGCTGAGGCAGGAGGATCACAAGTTCAAAGTCATCTCAGCAATGATGAGGTGTTAGGTAACTCAGTGAGCCCCTGTCTCTACATAAAATACAAAAATAGGGCTGGGGCTGTAGCTCAGTGGTTGAGTGCACCTGAGTTCAATCCCCAGTACCAAAGGAAAAAAAATGAATAAACATAATTCTTTTTTTTTTAAAACATTGTTTTAGTTATTGATAGACCTTTATTTTATTTATTTATATGTGGTGCTGAGAATTGAACCCAGTGCCTCACACATGCCAGGCAAGTGTGCTACCACTGAGCTCCAGCCCTAGCCCAATAAATATAATTCTTAACAGAAAAACAACAACAACAACAATAAAAAAAAAAACCCACGACAGAGTTTGTGGCAATTTGTTGCAGAAGTTTTAGGACATCAAAACAATAGTCTAGCCAGGCATAGACTGTAATTATTGTCTGTAATCCCAGTGGCTTGGGAGGATGAAGTAGGGGGATTGTGAGTTCAAAGCCAGCCTGAGCAATATAGTGAGGCCCTAAGCAACTTAGTCCCTGTTTCAAATAAAATATAAAAAGGGCTGGGGATGTGGCTCAGTGGTTAAGTGCCCTTCAATCCCTAGTACCAAAAAGCAAACAAAGCAAAACAAAACAAAAACAGTAGTCTATATGAAAAATTCTATGGGCTATCACCCTTTAATGCCAGCTTTCCCTGTAGCTTGCTGGACTCCAGCTGAAGGGAAAGGAAACCATTAATCAAAGCTTGTACCAAGTGGACTTCCAGCAAACCCACCTGCTGGTGATGCCCCCAGGAAACAACTAGCTACAAAAACTGCTTGCAAGAGTGGGAGCTCTCCTGGAAGGAGACAAACCTCACTTTTGGGCCTGGTACTATGGCACTCTGCAAAACATGTTGTCAAAAGTCCTTTGAACTTCTGATCTGCAAAGTCCCCCTCCAGAGTCTGGTGCGAGACATTGCTCAGGATTTCAAAAGGAGATAGTTTTCCAGAGAGCAGCTATTGGTGCTTTATAGGAGGAAAGTGAGGCTGACCTGGTTGGCATTTTTAAAGACCCCAACCTGTGTATGCAAGCCAAATAAATAAAAATTATGTCAAAAGATGTCCAGCTGGCATGCTGCAAGGGTGGAGTATGTGCTTTAGAAACCATTAGATTGGAAACATTTCATTCTCAAATTTTTTTTCTTTGTTCAGTTATTGGTAGTTCAGAATGCTAGACATTTTTTACACCCATGGGGGTCTAAAGATACATTTGATGATTGGGAGTGGAAAACTAGAGAGAACAGCAATGAGGTATTGACAGTTTTCCGGCTTTTGTTTGTGTATAAATTTTTCATATAAACATGGGAACATAAGATATTAATGCAGGTCAAAATGTTTCAGTGAATACATATCAGCAATTCAACTCTATAACAATTATAAATAAACCAGTTAAGTTTTTCTGGACAATGCCAGCACTTGCACTTTAATTTTTTCAGTGCTGGGGATAGAACTCAGGCCTCACACGTTAGGCAAGTGCTCTACTGCTGACCAACTCCCCAGTCCCCCTGATCATTTTAAAACAAGTAAATTTCTTATTGACAGAAACCAAATGTTGTTTGTAGCATTTTTATCACATACTATTCCATCCATTCACTACCCTTTCTGATTGAGTTGTCCTGTATGGAGACACATGTATTAAATGTCTGCTTTCGGTGATGTTCTTGTAAATTTGCTATTAGAATGTTAGAGTATAAGAAAAAAAAATTCGATGAAATCTACAAAAAAGCTTCTTAAGTTAATGAGTGACTTTAGCAAGATTGTAAGATACACTTTCAAAGATATAAAGAACAATTTTAAGAGATGTGGAGTTGTGACTCAGTGGTAGAGTGCTTGCCTGGCATGTGTGAGGCCCTGGGTTCAATCCTTAGCACTGCATAAATATAAATAAAAATAGGGCTGGGGATGTGGCTCCAGCGGTGGCGAGCTCGCCTGGCATGCATGTGGCCCAGGTTCGATCCTCAGCACCACATACAAACATGTTGTGTCCGCCGAAAAACTAAAAAAATAAATAAAAATATTAAAAAAAAATAAAAAAAATAAAAGATCCATTGACAATTACAAACTATTTTTTTTTTAAAAAAAGAACAATTTTAAGCCAGGCACAGTAGCTTGTAATTTTGGCATTTTGGGAGGCTGAGGGAGGAGAATGGTAAGTTCCAGACCAGCCTCCACAACATAAAACCCCATCTTTTAAATTTATATATATATATATTAGTTGTAGTTGGACACAATACTTTTTGTTCTATTTATTTGTATGTGGTGCTGAGGATTGAACCCAGGGCCCTGCAAGTGCTAGGCAAGCGCTCCACCGCTGAGCCACAACCCCAGTGCCCCCCGCCCCAGATCCCGTCTTAAAATAAAAAATAAAAAGGACTGTGGCTGTAGCTTAGTGGTAAAGCACCTCTAGGGTCAATCTCCGGTTTAAAAAAAAAAGAAAGAAAGAAAGAAAGAAAAGAAAAGAAAAAAGCAATTCTATTTCTGTATTATAGTAATAAAAAATTTGGAAATTGAAATTTTAAAAAATACCACTTGTGGGGCTGGGATTGTGGCTCAGCGGTAGAGTGGTGATCGCCTAGCATATGCGAGGCCCTGGGTTCAATCCTAAGCACCACATAAAAATAAATAAATAAAGGTATTGTGTCCAACTACAATTAAAAAATAAATATTTTTTTAAAAATAAAAAATACCATTTGTAATACCTCAAAAATATGAGACACTTAGGGACCCATTATGTGTAACTGAGAACTAAAAAGTATTGTTGAGAGAAATTAAGGTTCTAAATTTATGTGAAGATATATAATGTCCATGGATCAGATGAGTCAATAATATTATGATATTAATTATTTCCAAATTGATCTATAGATTCAATGCAATTGCAGTGAAAATACCAGCAGAATTCCCCCCCTCATCCAATAAACTGATTCTAAAGTTAATATAGAATGCAAAGGACCAAATATAGAGGCCAAAACATTGTTGACAAAGAGGAATATGAGGCTGAAGGTGTGGCTTAGTGGTACAGCATGTGCTTAGCAAGCTTGAGGCCCTGAGTTTGATCCCCAGCACCAAAAGCAAAACAAAATAGAACAAAAAAGCCAAACATAAAATATAGCTACACACCTACTAGAATGTCCAAATTAAAAAGACTGACCTTTGGGCGCTCCCCTGTAAACCCAGTGGTTTAGGAGGCTGAGGCAAGAGTATCATGAATTCAAAGCCAACCTCAGCAAAAGCAAGGCAGTAAGTAGCTCAGTGAGACCCTGTCTCTAAATAAAATACAAAACAGGGCTGGGGATGTGGCTCAATGGTGGAGTTCCCTTGAGTTCAATCCCTAGTACCCACGCCCCCCCCCCCCAAAAAAAAAAGCACTTGTCTAACATGCCCAAGGCCCTGGGTTCCACCTCTGGCACTGCAAAAAATGACTCAGAAAAAGACTTGTACACAAATGTTTGTGGCAGCTTTATTTGTAATAGATCAAAACTGGAAACAACCCAAATATCTACCAATAGTTGATAAACTATGACAGGATAAGCTACACTGTATTCATGTAATGAAATCTATACAGCAATAAAAGGAACGAAGTGCTGACACATGCTATGGTGTATATAAATCTCAAAACAGTGATGCTGGGGCTGGGGCTGTAGCTCAGTGGTAGAGCACTTGCCTAGCACATGCGAGGACCTGGGTTCAATTCCCCCACAACATATAAGAAAAATAAAACAAAGGTATTGAGTCCATCTACAGCTAAAATAAAAAAAAAAGAAAGAAAGAAAAGAAAAAAAAGTGATGCTGAGTGACAGGCACCAGATTAAAAGGAGTACTTAAAAAGAAAAAAAAAGCTGGGGATATAGTTCAATGGCAGTTTTTGTCTAGTATGTGCAGGGTCCTGGGTTCAATTCCTAATTCTGCAAAAAAATATAAATGAATAAAAATAAAAACTACAGTACATGGTGTAAGCTGGGTGTGGTGGCACACATCTGTAATCCTAGCCCCTGGGGAGACTGAGGCAGGAGGATTACACATTCAAGACCAGCCTAGGCAATGTAGAGAGACCTCTCAAAATAGTCAAAAAGGGGGACTGGAGACATAACTCAGTGGTAGGGCATTTTCTTAGCATGGAAGCCCAGGGTTCAATATATATATATATATATATATATATATATATATTTTTTTTTTAATAAAAAGGGCCTTAGGGTGCCCCCACTAATGGTAGATGTAATAAACATTGATTACTTTTACCAATCTGGAAGACTCAATGTTGTTACTCAATTACCCACTGAATGAATAAGTAAGTAGTTCTTTTTTTTTTTTTTTTTTTTGAGACAGAGTCTCACTATGTTGCCCAGGCTGGATTTGAACTCTTGCCTCAGCCTCCTGAGTAGCTAGAACCACAGGGCACGTCACCCTGTCTGGCTTGTTGTCTAATTTAATGTTGCATTGGGTTGGTTTTGGAGGGACATTTTTATGCCTTCTTTGACATACCTGTTCATGGGTTTTGCTGACTTTTCTCCTCAGGTGTTGGCTTAGCCATCACTTTGGAGAACATTCTGGCTCTCACAACTCCCACAACTTATTCCTTAATTTTTCTTGGTAGTATTTATTACCATCTGTCACACTATTCAGTTTTCTAATTTATCATATTTTACACCTATGTCCTCACACTAACATGTCAAGCTTCATGGACAGGGATTTATTCTATTTTGTTTTCTACTAAATACTCAATACCTATCATATGTCTGGCACACCGTAGAAATAGACTTTGTGAAAAAATAAATTCTTGCTTTTTTTCCTTTCCTATGGAGGTGCTTGTTGATGTAAGTTTTCTTTATGTGTTATAGGCATGAACCTTTTGTCTAAAGATGCAAATATTTTCTTTATTGATATTTCTCATTTGCTTTCTACACAAAAATTTAAACTTTTTTGTGGTGACATAGCTGTCTTATATTTCATGACTTTGGGGCTTTGTATCTTCCTTTACTAAGACTGTGATATAAGTTTTGTATATATTTTTCTTCTAATGATATAGATTTTCCCAATGCCAAGCTTTATCTCATCTAGCATATCTTTCTAGGATATCAAACACCTCCCTTTTTTTTGCAATGCTGGAAATTGAATTCAGGGTTCACTTATGCCAGGAGAGCACTCTTTCATTGAATACTTCCTAGCTCTATTTTTTTTTTAAGTGATAGCCAACTGTCTGAATTTTATCTGTGATACTGGAAATTTAATTTAGGGACTTTCTATCATTGAACTACATAAAGCCCGCTTTAATTTTTATTTTGAGATAATGTGATCCTCCTATCACAGACTCCCCAGTAGATGAGATTACAAGATTGTGCCTCCATGCCTGCCTTGTCCATATTTTTGTTTTGGTTGTGGTGCCAGGGATTGAACCCAGGTTCTCATGCATGCCAGGGAAGCACTCTACAACTGACTCACATTCTTAGCCCTTGTCCATATTTTTATTATGTTATCATTTATGTGATTTTTTTCCCTTTGTCTTTAAAGGGCCAGCTGTTTTTTGTTTGGTTGGTTTTTAGTATTGGGGATTGAAGCCAGGGGGTGATTTACCACTGAGCTGTCCCCAGTTCTTTTTGAGACAGAGGCTTTCTACATTGCATTACATTCTCAAACCTGAGATCTTCTTGCCTCAGTCTCCCAAGTAAGTGGGATTACAGTTGTGTGCCACCATGCCTGGTTTCAATTATATATATATATATATATATATATATATATATATATATCCCCTCCTACCTTCTTCTGAGGCAGGAGGATCACAATTTCAAGACCAGCCTTCCTAACTTAGCAAGGCCCTAGACAACTTAGTGAGATCCTGTCTCAAGATAAAAAATAAAAAGGGCTGAGGATGTAGCTCAGTGATAAATCACCCCTGGGTTAAATCACTAGAACCAAATATATATATATATATATATATATATATATATATATATATATATATATATATATATAATTATACAGAGGAACTTAATCTTGTATGTTGCAGAAATATTTAGTACAGTTGGTTCTTCATATCTATAGGTTTTACATTGTGAATTCATCTAAACCTGGACCAGAAGTATTTGGAAAAACTGTGTGTTCTGAACATGTGGCAGACTTTTTTCTTGTCCTCATTCCTTAAAGAATATGGTACAGCAACTATTTACATAGTAGCTGCATTGTATTTGATATAAATAATCTAAAGATATTTTTTCCTTTTTTTTTTTTTTTGTACAGTGCTGGGGATTAAACCCAGGGCCTTGGGCATGCTAGGTATGTGCTCTACCACTGAGCTATACCCCCAACACTAAAGAGGATTTTAAGTATACAGAGAAATCTGGGTAGCTTATATGCAAATGGTTTGCCATTTTATATATCATCTCTATACTGAGAAATGATTGTATGGGGCCTAGCACACAGTGTGAGCAGAAATTTTTTGTGGAATGAGTGAATAAAGGAACAGATATTTATGTGCCTGGTCTATTGGGCGGTGAAATCGTAGTGTGAGAGCTAAAAGGAGTTTAGAAATTATATAGTTCAGTGTTAAAGTTTTTACCAATTTGTGAAGAAATTTTAAAAAAACGAGGACGTTTGTGAATCTTCACATGCCTGTGTAGAGAAAATCTTGCTAAGGCTGCCTGCATCTTTTTTTGAAAAAGATTTTTTAAAAATTGTTTTTCTTTCTTTCTTTTTTTCTTTTTAGTTGTAGGTGGACACAATATCTTTATTTTATTTATTTATTTTCATGTGGTGCTGTGGATCAAACCCAGTACCTTTGCACTTGCTAGGTAAGCGCTCTACCTACCACTACAACCCCAGCCCACTCGGGAAGGATTTCTGAAATCTTTCCCTTTTCTATTGTTCCTAATATGTGGTTCAATAACAGAAATTCTGCTATTCATGAAATCCCAAAGTCAAGGAAAACACTGAATCGTAGTCTTACTCCTCTTTCCTGTACTGATCAGTACCTGGTCTCTGAGCGCCACTGCTTATAGGACTGGATACTTAGTAAGGCAAACAGGGGGTCTGCCCAGATCAGCAGCATAGGCTGATGTCCAGGAAACAATCATGCAGTCGTTAAATTGTAAGGAAGAAGACAGGCTGACAGGTACTGCGTAGATAGAAACTGAGGCCCAGGCGAGCTCAAGGAACAGACCAGGGAGGCAGTCTGCGTTGGTGTCCTCGCTTCTGTCCGCAAGGTCCAGGGGGCGGGGAGCTGGGCCGAGGGCTCCGGGCGCCCTCTCCTGGCGGAACGGCGAAGTGAGGCACGTGACCGGCGGGGCGGGGCCAGCGGGACCGGGCTGAGCGGAACGCGCGCGGCTGTGGCTCAGTTTCCGGCCGGAGGCTCTCACCCAGCGCCCCGCGTCCCTGGGGGGCGGCGGCGGCTGAGGCTGCGGAGGCAGCTGGGGGGTCCAGAAGTCAACACCATGTCTAGTCTGCACAAGAGCCGGTAAGAGGCCACTGGGGGGCCGACTGGGCCGGCCGCTCCTGGCCGAGCCGCCCTTTCTTCCCCGCTAGCGGGTCGGCGTGTGTGCGGCTAGGAATCGGGGTCCCGGGGCAGAGGGTCTCGGGCGCCCACTTTTTAACCTCATTGCCCGTGGGCCGGAGGAGACGCGCCGCGCAGTCGCCGGGTTGCCCCCCTGCACCCTTCTCTCCTCCCCCCTGGACGCCTTCACCTGGGTCTTCCTCATCCAGATCTCACATCCTGCGCCCCTTCCCCCTTTCTAGCCTTCTGCCCCAGTACTTGGTTCTCCAAATGCGCCCTGTCCCTCTTGTCCTTTTCTTGCTAGAAATACTAGGAAACCCTGATTCTGCCGTCTATCTTCTCCTCTAGGCAGAATTCTGAAGCATTGGCTAAATTTTGCTCACTCTTCAGTTTTCCTCCTGGACTTTTTAAACCTTTTGTCCTTGCCTGAGGGCAGGCTCAGAGATCTTGTAATGGTTATGTTTTTGAGCGTGAAGAACTCCGGGCAGATTGCACAGGTCCGTTGTCTGCAGATCAGGTTACTCCGGGTTCCTAGAGTTGGTTGAATTCAGGTAGTGGCCTTGCTGTGGACGGGGCCTGGTCATCAGGAAGTGCCCAGCAAATGCCACTTCACTAAACATTAGAAAGTGCTTACTTAATTTCGTGGTGCTTTTTTGATAAGCTCTAGAGAAGAATATCTCTCAAGTCTCTTCACTGGCATTCTGTTTCTGGGGTCAGAGGAAGAAGTGGTTTATAGCTTGGAGACTGGTCAGTGTAAGGAAACTGTGGGCTGCAGGCTTGGTGACTAAGTCAGCACCTTGGGGTTTGAGTGTGCTAAATTTGCCTCCTTCTATCCCCTTCTAGGATTGCAGATTTTCAGGATGTCCTGAAGGAGCCTTCAATTGCATTGGAAAAGCTGCGTGAACTCAGTTTTAGTGGTAAGCGGCAACCCTGCACTTTCAGTCCTTCTCTACAACAGTCTTATGGCTAAAGTGGAGGGGAAGGCATCCAAAGCCACATCTGGTCAGTTCTGGCCTGACTCTTGGGGCCTTCTACAGATTGTGTAGCAGTGTCCTGATCTCAAAAGAAGTTACCCAGAGGACTGGTAGCTACAGTTAAGCCTTAGATAGGGAGGCCTATGTTCCTGGGAGTCACTGGAGAGAATTGAATGGAAGGATGAAGTCTGGTGTGGTGGCTCACGCCTATAGTCCCAGTGACTTAGGAGGCTGAGGCAGGAGGATCACGATTTCAAGACCAGCCTCCCTAACTTAGCAAGGCCCTAGACAACTTAGTGAGACCCTGTCTCAAGATAAAAAATAAAAAGGGCTGGGGATGTAGCTCAGTGATAAATCACCCATGGGTTAAATCACTAGAACCATAAATAAATAAATAAATAAGAAATGGGAGGATGAGAGTGGGGAAATTTTTGAACCTTAGTTTGGCTTTTCCTCACTCCTCAGATGGCTTCTGTGGTTGGGAATTTGGTTAGCTATAAGGTGGTTCCAGGTTCTCAGGCTTAGGATCAAAGCTGACTAAGGAGACAGTGAACTTTGGTTAATGGTAAAATTCCAGCCTTGGTACAGTAACAGGAGGTAAAACTTGGCTATGTTTGACTTTGCCCTCTCCAGCATGGTTAATCTTTCAGCATAGAGATCACCTGCTTTTTCCCACCTTTAAAAATATCCCATGGTCTTCATATAGATTGTCATTGTCCTGTCCCTGTAAATTTTTTAAAATTATTTTTTAGACATTGATGGACTTTTATTTTATTCATATATTTGTATGTGGTGCTGAGAATTGAACCCAGTGCCTCACACATGTTAGGCAAGTGCTTACCACTGAGCCACAACCCCAGCCCTGTCCCTGTAAATTTGACAGCAAGAAGTATATGCTCATGTCGATTCAGAATCTATAGGGCATTTGCTCATGTTCACAGTATCAGGGAAACCATCACAACATCTGCTCTTGTGAGGTTTCTGACACCATTACAGGAGCAGTTGGTCTTTCTGCAATGGGACTTAGGCACCAAAGGGGAGGCAGTCCTGGTGATGATAAAGAGTTTGGGTTCTAGAGTCAGACCTGTGTTCAGGTCCTTGATTGCTGTGTCTTTCCAGATAAGTTTCCTAATCAGTAAGATAAGAATGAGTCAGGTGTAGTAATGCATACTTGTAATCCTAGCTACTCAGAAAGCTGAGGCAGGAGGATCCTAAGTTTGAGACCAGCCTCAGTAACCTCTCAAAATTAAAAATACAAAGGACTGGGGGGATAGCTCAATGGTAAAGTGCCCCAGGTTCAATCCCCAGTACTGGGGAGGTGCGGGGAGAAAGAGGATGATGATGCTAATCTTTCTTCCTTTCTGGGGGTATAATAAGTGTTACATGAAATGATGTCTGTAAAGTACAAAGTACCTAGCCCCATAGCTTAGTTTGTGTTCCACAAGTGCTTATTGAATACCTTCTGTGTGACAGGCCCTTCTCTAGGCACTGAGAATAATAAACAAATGTGGTTCTTGTCTTTCTGAGGCTTCCCAGTAGTAGGAGTTACATATACTAAAATATACAAAGTAGCCAGGTGTGGTGATGCATGCCTGTTTACAGGAGGCTCACAAGTTTGAGGTCACCCTCGGCAACTTAAAGAGATTTTGTCTCAAAAAGTGAAAAGACTGGGGGTGTAACTTATTGGTAAAGTACCCCTGGGTTCAATTTCTAATATCAGAACTAAAAAACAAATTACATAATTTCAGTTGTGATGGATGCTATGAAGAAGTCACAGAGCCATTGTTGTTTATATATAACGATTTGACTGGGTAGAGTTAGTGCTTGGTAATGGCTCCCCTGAGGAAGAAAGATCAAGGATGAGAAGGTGTCTTCCTTAAAAGAGCATCCCAGACAGGGATCTCTGGGCTGAGGGCTGGGGCCATGGACAGAAACTGGAGAGTGAGCGTTTAGCTTAGTGATCTTGTGGACATGATTCTTGAAGAAGTACTTCTTGCCCACTCTGTTCCCTGCCAACTGGCTCCAAGGTGGATGGCTGGGGGGTCTGGGAATCTGGCCTGGGGTGACCTTTGCCTGCTGTGTCCACAGGCATCCCCTGTGAGGGCGGACTGCGGTGCCTCTGCTGGAAGGTGGGTGTGCCTGGGGTGGGGCTACTGCTCTACTCAGAGTCCCTGGGTTCCTGCATGGGCTATCCCCACCCTTGGCCCCTTCCTCCTATTCTGCACCTTTCCTTGCTTGTCTGAGGAAGCTTTTCTGGGAAGTTCTGGGTTTCCTGTCCTTGGCATCTCCTCCAGCATCGCCTTGGGGAAGATCCACTTTGTAATGCCAGTAAAGGCCCTTTCTTCTGGCACATATGGCACAGCCAAAGTGGTGCTTACTGGGACAAAACAAAGGCTGTATTGTGCCTGAAACTGTTAGCAGACATGTTGGTGGAAGCTCAGTATCCTGGTTTCCAGCCCCTTTGAGCACCTTGTTTTATTATGATTTGGAAGAATCAATGTGAGGAAAAGCAGAGGAAAAGGTACTTAGGGGTAAAGGAGGAGGAGGCAGCGGGGAGGAAAGGGAGGCTCAGGTCTGCGTTCCTGGGTAGTCATCTGATCTGCTCTGGGCTTTGTGAAGACTTTGTTTTGGGGGCTGGGGATATAGCTCAGTTGGTAGAGTGCTTGCCTTGTGTGTACAAGGCACTGGGTTCCATCCCCATACCACCAAAAAAGAAAAAAAAAAAAAAAAAACCTTTCTTTTTTTGTGTGGTGCTGGGGATGGAACCCAAGGCATCGCACATGCTAGGAAGTGCTCTGCCACTGAGCCACTTCCCCAGCCCATTCATGAGGCCTTTTTTGAGGCTCATCTGCTTCTATCTGCTGTTCAGGCTTGGGACAGGGGTCCTCAGAGCTGTGCCCCTCTTTGCAGATCTTGTTGAACTACCTCCCCCTGGAGAGAGCCGCATGGACTTCCATCCTGGCCAAGCAGAGGTAGGACCCATGAAAGGGTAACGACGCTAGGGCTTTTGATCAGAGAGGACTAGCGTTGCCAAGATTGTCCTGCCTCCTCTACTGCTTCTCTGGTCTGGGTTCCCTGGGCAAGACCTTCAGGAGTCATCCCTCTCTCCTCTTTTCTCCTGAAGGGAGCTATATTCTCAGTTCCTGAGGGAAATGATCATACAGCCTGGCATTGCCAAGGCCAACATGGGTGTATCCAGGGAGGATGTGACCTTTGAGGACCATGTGAGTATAGGGGTTGGCAACAGGGACTGAGGCTGTTTAATGGGGTGGGGAGGGGATTTGGAGCCATGAAGATCTTCCTTGTCAGAGGATAAATGCAGCCTGGCCTGGGTCCCCTCTGGCCTTGCCAATTCCTCCTCTCTGCATTGTGTTGCCAGCCTGACAGGTATTGTCTCTCCCTGCCCAACCAAATGGCCTGGCCTAGTCAGTAACATAGACAAGAACCAGTATCCCAAGAGTGCTGTCGGTGCAGCCCTGCGCCCGTTGGTGCAGCCCTGCGCCCGTTGCTGCAGCTCAGCCCTCATTCCGATTCTTTGAGGAGGGTCCTGTGATTGCTTGGTTGAAGGAAGCAGAGCAGGGCAGAAGTGAGGGTAAGCTGCGTGTCTGGCCTGGAGGAAGCTCCGTTCTCCAATACTGAGCTGCTTCCTGGGTGCTTCACAGTGCAGAAAGTGCAGATGGCCTGGTCTTGGGCCTATCCTCCAAGGGAGGGAGTTGATAGCTCAGAGGAGTAAATGAAATTCAAAGAAGCCTAATGATCCAACATTCATTCATTCATTCAACCATGCAGCAGACCTTTAGGAGCACCTGTTGAATGCAGAGTTCTGCAACTGGGGTGGTGGACAGAAATAACAGTTTCTGCCAAGCAGAGATGACCACAGGTTCACTGGCAGCTGTGCAGTTTGAACATGGTCTGAGGCCTGTGCTCTGTCCTCTTAGTGGTCCTCAGGCTGCTGCCTGGCCACAACTGAGGCTGTGGAGGATTGTGAGGCCACTGCTCAGGTCTCCAGGCTGGGACCTCCCTGACTGGGCCTTGGACAGAGCAGCTGCTTGTCTCCCACAGCCCCTCAACCCCAGCCCCGACAGCCGGTGGAACACATACTTCAAGGACAATGAGGTACTGCTGCAGATCGACAAAGATGTCCGGTAAGAGGCATGTAGTGGCTGGCAGCTGGCTTAGCAGCCTTCCAAGGGTTTCTTTTGTTCTGTGCTTTCCCTTTTTTTTTTTTTTTTTTTGTAGTATGGGGATTGAGTCCAGAGAAACTCAACCACTGAGCTATACCCCTAGCTCTTTTTATTTTTTATTTTGAGACAGGGTCTCACTGAGTTGCTGAGTCTAGACTTTACCTTGCAGTTCTTCTGCCTTAGTCTCCTGAGTGGCTTGAATCACTGGTGTGTGCCACCACACCCAGGCCTTTCCTTGTCCACCCATGCCCTCAGGGTGGGTGTTTGAGGAGCTGCTGGCGTACTTTCCTAAGGGTGGGTCCAGGCTGTGGGCACAAGGGGGTGGGCATCTGTGCCTACATGCACTGGCTCTCCTTATCCATGCCTGGTTTCATTTGTACCCAGGTGTTTGGGGATTCATCATTCATTCCATAATTATTGAGCCCTTCCTGAGGGTCAGGCTCAGGGTTATACTCAGGATTGAGCACTGAATAAATAGGCAGACACAGCTCCTGTTCATAGAAGGAGCTTTGAAGCTAGAGGGGAAGATGTCCAGGCAGACTTTTCACCAATTAGATGGTACGTGCCATTAGCACCTGTGAGTGCTCTGAGGGAGAAGCTGGAGGCCTGGGGCTTTGGGGAAGCCTTGTCTGAGAGAGCAGTGTTCCAGCAGAGATTCAGGGAGTGGGGACCTCGGGGAGAGAGTGTGAGAGAGGCCACTGTAGGCTGAAGCTTCCTGGGAGGGCCTTGAGAGCCCATGGAGCTGGGCACATCTGAGGAGCCATGCCAAGGCTATTGTGGGAGGCAGGGATGACCTCAGACTTGGTCCCAAGGTCACGGGGTAGTTGTGGTACGGAGGTTTTAAGCAAGGGAATGACAAGTTCAGGCATGTATTTTTAAAAAATTGTGAGCTACAATGGTTTGCATTTTTCACTTGATGAAGAAGGCTGTCTCTGCTATGCTCTTGGGCTGGGGAGTCTGGCAGTGTGTGGAATCTCCCGGGAGGCTAGGGGAGGGGTGGAAGGGAGGTTTGTCTTGGAGCAGTGGGGTGGTCAAGCACTCTGGAGTCTCTGTCTGGTTTCCATTACAGCTTTGCTGATTGTTACTTGGTGACCTTGAGCAAGTGATTTAGGCTCTCTGAACATTACTTATCTGTGAAGGAGTGAGATGGATTAGGTTCAGAACATTGAGGGGGGGCTGGGGATGTGGCTCAAGCGGTAGCGCGCTCACCTGGCATGCGTGCGGCCCGGGTTCGATCCTCAGCACCACATACAAAACAAAGATGTTGTGTCCACCAACTAAAAAATAAATATTAAAAAATTCTCTCTCTCTCTCTCTCTCTCTTTAAAAAAAAAAAAAAAAAAGAACATTGAGGGGGCCTGGGAGCACCACAGATAAATAAGAGTGTTATGCTGGTCTTAGCACAGCTGAGAGAGTCCCTTAGAAACATCAGATCAGACATTTGAGAAGGTCCCAGGAGCCTGTTCCCTTCACAGTAGCCTGCCTGAGTCCTCTCCTGGTGTTCTGTCCCTGGTCAGACACGACAATCTCTGTCCTGCACAGTGACCCTTCAGTATTTCCAAAGAACAGCCTTGGATCCCCTCATTAGTCTATTCTGACACAGGCTAGGTGTGCCTTCCTTCAGTGCCTGTGTGAGTAGGGGTTAGGGGTAAAAAAGACAGCAGGGGTCTTCCAGTTTCTGAGAGGAGGCAGATGTTCAACAGATACATCATTGCAAACACTGTGAATGCTGTGAAGGAAGGGGGAAAAAAAAACAACTGTGCTCTTGAGAGAGTAAGAGGGGCCCTTATTTTAGAGGAGGTGATTCAGCATGAGACTGGAAGGAAGAGGAAGGACAGGAGGCCCAGAGCTGTTGGAAGAACCTCCTGGGCTGAGGGACAGCTTGTAAGAATGGCCCACGGCTTGGGAAGAAGGTTGTGGTGGGGTGAAGTCAGGAGGAAAGGTCCTGCTGCTGTCACCCTTGGTGATACCCCTCTGAGCAAGGTGGCTGCAGAGAAAGGGTCTCTTGTCTTTGTTCTTAGGCTGACAATACTGTACCCTCAGGTGTTCTAATGGCCAGGTTAAGAGCTGCATTTTGTGGTTCTGGGGGAGGAACGGGGTTCTGCTCACACTGTGGGTAATTGTAGTATGTTGTTCCATGTTTCTCGAAAGCAGATTTGTAATGTAGCATGCATAAGAAGTCTGAAAAAGTCAGACACAGTGGTGCACATGTCTAGTAATCCCAGCTACTCGGGGGACTAAGGCAAGAAAATAACAAATTTGAGGCCAGCCTCTTGTCTAAAATAAAATTTGAAAAAGCTAGGGATGTAGCTCAATGGTTGAGCACCCAGTTCAATCTCCAGTACTGCAAAAAAGAGAAAAGTTAGGTTGTATGACCATAAAGACACTTAAAAAAAAAATGTATATATATATATATATCGGGGCTGGGGATATAGCTCAGTTTGTAGAGTGCTTGTCTCACATGCACAAGGCTCTGGGTTCAATCCACAGTGCAATACATACACACACACACACACACACAAAGGTGTTATGTGTCTGTAAAAAGGTTATATGTATCTTTTTACAAATACATACAAAAATGGGTATATGAACATGTGTAGTGGACTTGCTTTTTGTAATATTTATTTTATAGTTGTAGTTGGACACAGTACCTTTATTTCACTCATTTATTTTTTACGTGGTGCTGAGGATTGAACCCAGGGTCTCGCGTGTGCGAGAAGAGCACTCTACTGCTGAGCCACAACCCCAGCCCCAAACTTGCTTTTTAAAAAAAACATTTTTTTTTAGATAAAATGTTATAATTTTATAGCAAACAAAATTGAGGTCAGGCACAGTGGCACATGCCTATAATCCCAGCAACTCAGGAGGCTGAGGCAGGAGGATCACAAATTCTAGGCCAGCTTCAGCAACTTAGTGAAGCCCTAGGTAACTTAGTGAGACCCTGTCTCAAAATAAAAAGTAAAAAGGGCTGAGGATGTGGCTCAGTCCCTCTGGGTTCAGTCTCCAGTATCAAAACAATAGCAACAAAAAATGTCCTGGGAATGCTGGGCCCCTGGCAGCAGGTTCTATTGGAATGGCCATAGGAGCAGCATGCTCTCCTGTTCCTTCTATTTTTTTTTTTTAATTTATTTTTTAAAAAATATTTATTTTTTAGTTGTAGTTGGATACAATATCTTTAATTAATTTACTTATTTTTATGTGGTGCTGAGGATCCAACTCAGGGCCATGGTAAGCAAGTGCTCTACCGCTGAGCCACAACCCTAGCTCCCACCCTTTTTTCTTTATTTAAAAATTTTTTTTTTCTGTAGTTCTAGATGGACAGAATACCTTTATTTTATTTGTTTATTTTTATGTGGTGCTGAGGATCGAACCCAGTGCCTCATGCATGCTAGGCAAGCATTCTGCCACTGAGCCACAACCCCAGCCCTCTCCTGTTCCCTCTTGACAGGAGGTTGTGCCCAGACATATCCTTCTTCCAGAGGGCCACTGAATACCCCTGTCTCCTCATCCTGGACCCTCAAAATGAGTTTGAGACCCTTCGTAAGCGGGTGGAACAGACAACACTGAAATCCCAGACAGTGGCCCGGAACCGGAGCGGGGTCACAAATGTGAGTACTCACTGGGGCTCCCAAACTCCTCTGACATCCTTTCCCTTCCTGTTTCCCTTGGGCCACTAGCCACAGTCATTGGGCCCATGACCATCTGCCCTGATAGTCACCTAAAGTAACCTTGGTCCTGCCAGACCCACTTCTGGGTGCTTTCTGAAGCTTAGTTTTCTCCAAAAACTGGCTCGTTGCATATGATCTGGGCTTCTGGCTGGCAGTGAAGGGTCTGATGCCAATGATCAGACCCCGTTTCTAGTCTTAGGTGGAGAGGACTGACAGTAGTCACAGATGTGAGAAAGTGTGACAGGAGCAGGGCTGGGGTGGTGGGAGCTGATTAGGGCTGGTGTCAAGAGAAGCCTTCTCTGAGGAAGTGACTTTTAAGCTGAGGCTGGAAAGATGAAGGAGAAAGTGTTCAGGTGGACAGGAGGGCTTGTGTTCAAGGAGAGAGCATGGTGTTCAAGGAATGGCGGGGTCCTGTGTGGCTAGAGGCAGAGAGGCGAGAGAGAAGGTGCTGGAGGATGCAGGAAAGGTCAGGGTGGCGATGCCACACAGGGTCTTGGTTTAGGGGCTGGGAGCCCTGCAGCATGCTGAACAGGAGGTGAGCAAGAGGTCTGCTTTGGTGACGGATAGCTGTGGGTGCTGGGAGGCTGCCTGGGAGCTGTCTGCTGTCATCCCAGCAAGAGTGGAAGGGGCTGGGCTGGGCTGGGATAGATCTCAGAGACTCAGGAGGCCAAATTAACAGAATTTATACTGAAACAGCCATGCTGAGGTTTGAACCCCAGAATCTGACAGATTGTGGTCACTGAGAAGCTGCTTGTAGCTAAACAAGTGCATTGCCTCTTCCTCCAGTTATAGTCATGCTTCAGTACTCAGAGCTGTGGCTTTTCTCCAAAACCTGTCATTGTCCTCCATCAGTGGAAAAACCCTCCTTTGGGGGCTGGAGTTGTGGCTTAGTGGCAAAGCGCTTGCCTAGCATGTGTGAGGCACTGGGTTTGATCCTCAGCACCACATAAAATAAATAAATAAAAATTAAAGTTTAAAAAAATCCTTCTCTGTAACCTTAACCAGCTAAAAATGGTTACAACCATAGAAGCTTGTGTTCCCCTAGGGACTGATTTTGATAGAAGAACTGATGGGCGAGGCCAGAGCCAGGTGATCCAGGTTCCACGTGCCTATGATAGGGTTGGGATCTGGCAGAATTTTGTGAGGGGCCAGAGGCTTGATTAAGTCCCCATGTGACTCAGTTTGTAAGCAGCCCCCTTGCTTGGCTGCTGATTTCCTGGCTGAAGGGACATGCTCCAGTCACTCCTTTCACTGTCATAAGCAGGGTTTGAGAGCTGAGCCTTAAACATTTTAACTTTTGGACCTGGTCCTGGTGGCAGAGCTCCTCCCTCCTATAGCTTCATCCCTAGGCCTCTGGCTGGGCATGAGAGTTAAAGTTGACCAGCTGTGTGACTCTGGCCAAATGATTCCAGGCTCTTGTTCAGGGCATCTCTTTCCTGTTCCCCAGACTGGACATAGTCATTTCTGCCCTGCCTGGCTGGGGGATTGCCAGGAAGGTGCAACAAGGTCATGGCAGTGCCAATTCTTGGAAAGCTGGGGAGCACTGAGCATCCTCAAGACACAGCCTGTCCTGGAGGCCTGGCCTGCAGAGAGTGAGCCAGTGTAAGGTCAAGTCTCAGGAGCACCGCTTAATGGGAGACATTTGATGAGTGGTTGAAGATTTCTGAGCCTCAGTTTCCTCATGTTGAAAATGATGTTGAAGGAAGATTCTAGTCAATAAGGAGATGAAATGGAGGAAGAACATATAGCACTGTCTGGCACAGAGAAGACTGAGTGAGTGTTACCGAGGTGTGCAGCCTGCGTGTATGTGCATACCTATGTGTGTTGATAGTGGACACAGGAGTTTCATATGCCTGGATCACTGTGCTTCCTGGTGGCTTCATGTATGGGCTCTGCCTGGGTTCTCTCCTGTAGGCCCCACCCTGGAGCTTCTGATTGAGCAGGTGCAGGGCAGAGCCTGGGCATCACAAATTCTCTAGGGATCCTGGGTTGGGGACCCCGGGTCTCTGGCATGAGTCTTTAGTGGGATCATCCTTCTGTCTTCCAACCTTTCCTGTTGAAGATTTGCAGACATGCAGAGGTGTTGAATAGAGGGTGTGATGCATGCCTGTGTGCTTCCCGAGCACAGCAGTACTTGGCCTTTCCTCATGTTGTTTTACCTGTGTGTGCATTCTAGAAAGAGCTGCAGGAACCTGACCCATACCGCAGATATCTCAGCAGGCCTCCCAAGGAAAAGGGCCTCCTCCTACCTACTGCTAGAGGGTTCATTCCAAAGTCTCACTGATACCCAGTCCACTTGCAGTTGAGAGCAACCCGGTGTCCTCTGTTGTGTCTGGAGTAATTATATTCTATTCCAAACCAGGATCCAAGAAAGACTTATGCCTTGTATTATTACTGATTATCATTTTTGCAGTACTGTGGATGAAACCCAGAGTATCGTGCATGCTGGGCGCGTGCTGCATCACCAAGCTCCACATCACCAAGCTCCACCGGCTGCTCCTTGCCTTGGGATGTTTTGTTTCTTTAGTCCCATGACTTGGAACAGCTCCGCCCACCCCCACCAGCTTACTCTTTGAAGAGTCTTGGCCAGTCATCTATTTTTGATGTATATGTATTTAAAGTTAAAATGTAACTTATGTGACGTTAATGCACAAATTTTAAATACACAATCAGATTTCTTTTTTATGGTTCCTTTTGTGTAACTACCAATTGATCAAGATGTAGAAGGTGCCCATCGTCCAGCAAGGTCCTCCTTGTTCCTTTCCCGTCAGTACCCCTCACCTCAGAGGTAACTGCTTCTCATGTGCTTAGCACCAAAAATTAGATTTTAACCCAAGTGTTTTGTAGAACGTCTCATATTCTGGTCTTGCCTGCTTGATCCTTGTGGTGGTGTTTGATCCGTTCTTCCAATGGCCTATCTTTCCCATGAGCTGGAAATAAAATATGGGCCAAATGGCAAACCTTATCCTGCTTAGCTGACCCCTCCCTCCTCTTCTCCCCAGATGAGCTCCCCCCACAAGAACTCTGTGCCGCCATCCCTGGATGAGTACGAGGTGCTGCCCAATGGCTGTGAGGCCCACTGGGAGGTGGTGGAGCGCATTCTGTTCATCTATGCCAAGCTCAACCCTGGCATCGCTTACGTGCAGGGCATGAATGAGATTGTGGGGCCCCTCTACTACACCTTTGCCACGGATCCCAACAGCGAATGGAAAGGTAGACTGACTCTTGGCTGCCCACATCCCATTGCTGGCTCCCTAGAAAAGGGACCAAGGCAAGCCAGGCCAATGGGCCAGAGCAGGCTGAGAAGCCATGTCCCCGCTTGGGCCTCCATTCTCCGTCTGTCAAATGAAGGGTTGGCTGGGATCATCTTTAGGAGCCTTTCCAGCTCTGCCTTCTAGAATATTGATGTTTACTGACATCTTGACACTTATAACTTAATTTCTGGTTAAGAAAATAAGAGATGGAATGTATATGTGGAAAGATGAATGGTAAGATTTAAATGATGATTTGAATACTGTCATCAGGAGGGCATGTAATAAATTGCTGAATGGACAGTATTGCCAGAAGATGTGAGAAGAAAGTGGTAATGTTCTTAGGTGGGGCGGACAGTGGCCAAGGACAGAGGAAGGACTCATCCCAACCATGGCGAGGCTTAGAGGTTGGGGTGATGTCCTGGGATGAGAGATCACTTTGGACTTGAGAGCACCTCTCTCCCCACACACCTGCTCACACCCTGCGTCTCTCCCAGAGCATGCTGAGGCAGACACCTTCTTCTGTTTCACCAACCTCATGGCCGAGATCCGGGACAACTTCATCAAGAGCCTGGATGATTCGCAGTGTGGTATCACCTACAAGATGGAAAAGGTGTACTCCACCTTGAAGGATAAAGATGTGGAACTCTATCTAAAACTGGTGAGGTCCCCCTGGATCACACAGGCCAGGGAAGACAGGTGGAAAGGGGTGGAGGTTCCTGAGTGCCCTGGCCCCAGGTGAGGTCTGGCTTGAGTCTGGGGGTTGAAAGTGGCTGTTGCTGCTGCTGCTGGGGAACAGTGGCCCACATGCTTGGGATGCTGGCCTCCGTCCTGGGGGTGCTGGCCCATGTGCTAGGGAATGCTGACCCACATCCTGAGACAGGTGGAGGAGTCCAGGCCCAGATAGTAGGAGCCTGGCAGGCTGGGAGGGAGGGGGAGTTGAGAACAGTGCCCTGGGTGCCAGGCACAGTGCACTGAGGTAGTGAGGTCTGAGTGAGTTAGAAAGCATTAACTTCATTTAAAAAAAAACAAAAAAAACTATGATGGCGTGACCTGTTTATTTCAAAAAGCAGTTCAGAAAACAGAAGATATATTTATATGTAAATGAAATAGTTTTGTGAAAAAAATATAATACAGATTGCCATTTTTGCTATTTAACAGCAAGCTTTTTTTCAGTTAATAATATTCTCTGGGGCAGACCTGTAATCCCTTCTAAATGGGAAGGCTGAGGCAGGGGGCTTCAAGTTCAAGGCTAGCCTTGGCAACTTAGATCCTGTCTCAAAATAAAAAGGGATATGACTCCGTAATGTGTCCCTGGGCTCCATACTCAATACCAAAATAATAATAATATTATTCATTGTGGCTGATGAGAGGGTTCATCTCTCAAAGGGAGTAAGTGCCTTATGTTGTTGTGTGGACTACATGTGCATACTCTTTGAAGAGTCTTGGCCAGGCTTGTGCTAAGTGTGCAGTGGTGGTCGCTGTGTGTGGCCACAGTCCAGGGTGATAATTTGCACAGTGTTTTAAAAGACTTGGAGCCATCGCTTATACGTCTGAGAGCTTAGAGAAGTTGATGTTTCTGGATTCTCTTGGAAAATTAGAAGATCTATCAACATTGGTGGGCGGCAAGAAGCAGCTGCACCTAACAGCAAGGTTCCCTAGGCAACTCAGCGCCCCTCCCCTGCTGCCCCTGGCACCCAGCCCGCTGCGTCCTTAACCTGGAGACCTGGCCTGCTGCCCCCTGGAGTTCACCCCCTAGGCTCATGCTAGTATGCGGCAGTCAGCCAACACGGATGCGTGTCTCAACCCACCGCTGTCTCCCCAGCAAGAGCAGAATATCAAGCCCCAGTTCTTTGCCTTCCGCTGGCTGACGCTGCTGCTGTCCCAGGAGTTCTTGCTGCCTGATGTCATCCGTATCTGGGACTCCCTCTTTGCTGATGACAACCGCTTTGACTTCCTTCTCCTCGTCTGCTGTGCCATGCTCATGTGAGTGTGGCCATGACCTGGCCAGTTCCTGGGAACAGACAGAGGGGAGGCCTCTGCCTGGAGGGTGGGCAGGGGCTGCCCTCTCATGACCAGAGCAAGCCTCTTGGTGAGCACCAAGTCAGATGCTGTGGGTGGTGAGGGAGAGGCGGGAGGCTCAGGCTGGGCTTGTGTTTGGGCTGCCCAGGGACCAGAACCTTGGCTACTTGTTTTCCTTAGACTGATCCGGGAGCAGTTGCTGGAAGGTGACTTCACCATCAACATGCGGCTCCTGCAGGTAATGCAAGTTGGAAGGGAGCCTGGTCTCAGCCATGAGGCAGGCACTTGCGAAGTACCCATGCAGTGCTGGTTGCCATGCAGGCAGGGATCAGGGACAGGAGAGTGTGGTGGTGGGTCAGGGTCCAGACTCCTGAGTCATAGTCCCTGCCCAGCACTGACCTCAAGTGTGGCGTGGCCCTTAAACTAATGACTTGGCCTCTAAACCACATGTTCTCCATAAATTAGTCACACCTGGAATATAGCGGGTGCCCAGCACATGGCTCAGACCTGGTGACATGCGGAGCATGGTGGTTAAGGATGTGGGCTTGAGGGCCATACAGCTTTTGGTTCACATTTTGTTTTGCTGTGTCTTCATTTGACCTGAGACAAGTGACAACCTCCCTAGGCTTCAGTGTCTTTGCCAGTGCCTGGCCTAGGTTTGGTTTTCAATAATGTCCTTAACTAGATCTGTAAAGCCGGCAGGATCACAACAGCTCTGTTGCTGCTGAAGGGACTCAGAGCTGATGCCCACACAGCCAGCAGCCCAGCCCCAGCCCACTCAGTGCGAGTGAAACTCGGGGTTCCGTGTCAGGAGGTGGGAGAGGGGAGATTGGACAGTCCTGTCCTGAGGAACGGCTGTGAGACCCTTTGGGTTGTCATGACTGGCTTGGTTAAATTCATGGGTGTAGCCTTGGCAACAAGCAGAACTTTGGGCAGGATGCACAGGGTGTCTGGTCTTCTGTGGTCCCTGCCCTTGAGGTCCATAGCATGGTGACAGGTCCCAGTGGGAAGGGTATGGGTGTGGCCAAGGTGGCAAGGGCAGCTCTTCAGGGGCACATTGTTGCCTTTCCCATGTCCAGGATTACCCCATCACAGATGTCTGCCAGATCCTACAGAAAGCCAAGGAACTCCAAGACTCAAAGTAGCCTGACAGCAAGAGGCCCAGATTAGGGAGAACAGCCACGTGTCCTCTGTCCTCTGGATCCTGGGATGTGCAGCGTCCTGAGGGGAAGCAGCAGGTCTTCTGGCCTGCTCTCACAACCCAGGCTGCTCCCACGTGGGCGCACTGTGCTGTGCTCCTTCCCGGCCACCAAGCCCTGGTACCTTCTTTGCTCTTCAGCTCTGGGACCCTCTGCCCAAGCTGCTGAGCAGGAATGGAGCTCCTGAACTTGTTTCTCTTTTGGGGACACAGGATCCTGGCAAGGGACCCTCCCTGCCTCTGCTCTGTTGCTCCCCATCCTTTCCTGCTTCCAGTTTCCTCCTGGGTGCTGGTTGGGGAGGTGCTTGGCAAATGGGCCAGAAACCACTTCTGGGGTTGGTGCTTAGGCTTCTCTGAGAGGAAAGTGACACCAGAGGAGCTAAGCAACTGCCAGGCTAGGGCCACCCCTTGTCTCCCACTGAGCGTGTGTGTCTCCTCACAGCCGCCAGTGGTGTATGTGTCCCAGAATCCCCCAGGTGTCCTGCCTCTGTGTGCACACGCATTTGGAGGTGGGGAGGGTGTCTTGGAGCCCCTCCAGGTCTCCCTGCTTCCCCTTCTCTGTTTCTCTCCTCCCTCTGCTTTGTTCCTAGAGGTGTGTGTGATACTCTGTTCCTCTCCCATTACTGTTTCTCTGCCCTTTTCCTTGGGGTGCCTTATCCTGAGCCTCTCCCCACCTCCACTCCATGAAACCTGGAGACAGAATGAGGAGTCCGGCTCAGCAAGGCCCCTGATGGTCAACCTTGGCCTTGGTCATCCCCCAACCTGAGGCTCCCAGTTCCCCCTGACTGGGAAGGAGTCCACAGTGCCTCGCTGGAGGGATCTGATCCTGCTCTCCAGAACAGAAATCTTAGAAACCAAAAGTAGCTGAGAAATGGTGGCCCATGTTTTCTCTTGCCCCTGTTTTCTACCCAGGAATGGAGGCGGGAGAGGGAGCCCAGGTGTTTGCAAGAAGTTCCCCCAAAGGTCCTCCTGTCTCAAAGGAAAAGGACATTAAGGTGGCTGTGAACAGGGGTTGGCATCCAAGTGCTTCAGAAATGTTGTCATCCTCTTGACTTCCAGCCAGGTCCCAACCCAGGGGTGTACACAAGTCCCATAAAGGGCATTTGGGACCCGATGAAGCCTCCCTGGGTCCTGGTGTAGCTGGACATATAGATTGGATCCTGTCAGTGTCAGGGGGCCATGTCTGCACCTTGGTGTGTCCTCCACACACCAAGGGAGGTGCTGGCCCTCCCCTTCTAGTCACCTGCTTGAGATGTTCCCAGGACTTGGGGCAGGGGTATCCTGAGCAGGAGCCACTGACTGCTCCCAGTTCTGCAAGGAGTGGGTTGTGTTCTGACCACATCCCTTCCCAGCTTTTGAGAAGGGCAGGTGGTCTGGATCTGGAAGGCTGGGCAGAGCAAGGGTCCTCACCCTCTCCCCAGACTGGCCAGGAGCTGGCCCAAGCAGCCCCCAAAGCTTTGCTGAGTCTGGCAGGCAGGGCCTCCTGCTGCCCTGAGGCCGCTCTGTGGGCCCAGGGTCTCCTCCCCAGGTTTTTGCCTCGGGGGCTGCCAGGGCTGCTGCACTTGCCTCTTTGCCGCCTTCTCTCCCGTCACAGTCCTGGAGATTCTTTCCTATTTATTCTGATTCCTGGCTATTTATTGCAGGTTGGCAAGTGCTTTGGGGTGGGGTGGGGGCTGGGAAGATAGGAGTCGGAAGCCTAGTCTTTTTGTTTCTCAAGGTCAACATTGACATCCTCCTCTGCTTCTGGGTCCTTCTGGATTTCCAGCAGGTCCTGGCTGGGATGGCTGTGAACTGGAGCTGAGTGTAGGGAAACCAGATAGCTGGTGTCCATGCCAGATTCAGAAACCCCGGAAATGGGGCAGAGACGTACTCTTGCCAGCCTGGCCACCCTTCACCCAGAACTTGTCAGCTTTAGTTCCACCCCAGCTTTGCCCCCATCACAACTTGAGGCTTGGGCCACTGCCTGGGACCCAGCAGACACTGCCCAGGACACCCGATGCATTCCCTCCTACTTGTCCCTGGCTTCCTTCCTGGGACCATACTACTTGAATCACTGCGTCTGATTTTCCTCAGTGGGAAAGCTGAGTCCAGTGCCCTCCTTGTCCTTCAGATGAAGGTCAAGAGCCCAGAGACATGTCTTGGTTAAGCTGAACTCCCCAGTGGGATTCTGTCTGAGGAAGGGACCTACCCTTGATGCCTCCTCTCCAGATTCTCAAGGGAGACCCAGAGTCAGAGTGCCTGAGGCTTCTACTGGGAAGCTGCCCCAGGACCTTGGTCACTACAGCTTAAGCTGTGAGTGCAGAAGGTCTCAGTCCAGAGGGTCAGAGTGGTAATCTGGTTTTTTTTTTTTTTTTTTTTTTTCATGTGTTTTGTTCTTTGAATCAGTGCTGTTGATGATGAGTTGTCTTTAATAAATCATGTGTTCTTTACAGTGGGCATTGGTGCTTGATGGGTTGACACCTCTGAGACACTGGAACAAGGGAAAAAGTAGGGGCAGGGATGGAGTCATAGTCTCTTAGAGCAGTCTAAGGAAAAGGCCAGGAAGTCCTTGTTGGGAGAGCCTGTTCAGTTCTTCTAATCCCACTACAGTGATCTGTAGCTGGGGGAGGGGGGAATGTGAATGTAGGAAGACAGTGCCACATAATTACATAGCAAGTTGGATTTTAAAACACTGGGCACAATGGCACACACCTGTAATGCCAGTGACTTGGGAGACTTGAGACAGGAGGATTGCAAGTTTAAGGCCAGCTTTAGCAATTTAGCTAGGCCCTGTCTGAAAATAGCTTGGTGGTCGAATGTTCCTGGGTTCAGTCCCCAGCACTGCAAAACACAAACGTACACATGCACACTTAGGTAATTTCATTAGATGCAGAAAAAATGTATTACAAAATTCAATATTTTTTTCATGATTAAAAACTTGACAGATGAGGCATAATAGGAATATACTCAATTGGATAAAAGCAATATATGAGAAACCCCCAGCTAACATCCTACTCAGTGGCAAGAAGTTGAAAACTTCCTCTTAAGACCAGGAACAAGACAAGGATGCTCATTCTTGCCACTTGTATTCAAATAGAACTGGAATTCCTAGGCAGAGCAGTTAGGCAAGAGAAAGAAGTCATCCAGATAGGAAAGATTTAAAATTTTCTTTGGACAATATGATCTTGTATGTAGAAAATCCTAAAGACTTCACCAAAACAGTGTGAAAAAAATAAGAAAATGCAGTAAAGTTGCATGATACAAAGTCAACGCAGTCTGGGGTGTAGCTCAGGGTAAAGCTGCTGCTTAGTACGCACAGGGCCTCAGGTTCAGCCCCCATCGCAAAAACCAAACAGGTCAGTAGCATTTTTTAATTTTCTATATTTTTTTGGAACTGGGAGTTGAACCCAAGGATGCTTTACCACTGACCCACACCCCCTAGTTCTTTTTATTTTGAGTTAGCCACTCACTAAGTTGCCCAGGCTGGCCTCAAACATGTGATCCTCCTGCCTCAGCTTTTCAAGTTGCTGGATCACATGTGCACTGCCCTGTCTGGCTAGTCAACATTTCTATACATTAACAAACAAAAAAGAAAATAGTTGGTATGCCACAAAATTTCAAGTACTTCCAGAATAAATGTTTTGCTTTAAAGTGCTGGCGATGGAACCCAGAGACTCTCGAATGCTAGGCAAGAAGAGCTCTACCACTGGGCTACACCCCAATCCCAGGAATAAATTTAACCAGGGAAATGAAAAATCTGTGCATTGAATATTATAAAACTTTGAAAGAAATTGAAGAACATAAATAAATGGAAAGATTTCAAGTTATGGATTGGAAGAATTATTTGTTAAAATGTTCACATTATCTAAAGCAACGTACAGATTCAGTGCAATCCTGTCAAAATTTCAACGTGATTTTTCACAAGCAAAATAATTTTTATTTTTTGGGGTGCTGGGGATTGAACCCAGGGAGGCTTTACCACTGATGTAAATCCCCAGCCCTTACTTTTTTAAAATTTTTGAATCAGGGTGTGGCTACATTGCTGAGGCTGATATGGAATGCTCATTTCTCCTGCCTCAGCCTCCCTAGTTTCCAGGATCACTGGCATATGCCATTACACCTGCTGCCAATCCTAAAATGTGTATGCAATCAATCACAAAAAATCCCAGGTAACCAAAGCAATCTTTTTTTTAAGAGAGAGAGAGGATTTTTTATTTAATATTTATTTTTTAGTTTTTGGTGGACACAACATCTTTGTATGTGGTGCTGGGATCGAACCCGGGCCGCACGCAAGCCAGGCGAGCGCGCTACTGCTTGAGCCACATCCCCAGCCCAACCAAGGCACTCTTGAACAAAAGGAAAACTGGAGGGGCTGGGGATGTAGCTCAGTGGTAGAGAGCTTGCCTACCATGTATGAGGCCCTGGCTTTGCCCTCTTAACAGGAAAAAAAAAAAAGTGCTGTGGGTATCACACTACCTGACTTCAAAATATAGATATCAACCAAGAGCTGGGCATGGTGGCGCATGACTATAACCCCATAGAGGCAGAAGCAAGAGGCCGCCAGTTCAAAGCCAGCCTCAGCAATTTAGAGAGGCTCTAAGCAACTCAGTGAGACACTGTCTCTAAATAAAATACAAAATAGGGCTGGGGATATGGCTCAGTGGTCAAGTGCCCCTGAGTTCAATCCTTGGTTCCCGCCCCGCCCTCCAATATCAACCAAGAGAATAGAAAGCCCAGAAATACACATTTATAGTCAATTGATTTTTAAATTTGTCTTTTGGGACTGAACCTAGGGACAATTTACTGCTGAGAGAGGGCCTAAATTGCTGAGGCTGGCCTCAAACTTGCGATTCTCTCACCTCATGCTCCTGAGCCCCTGGGATTACAGGCATCTGCCACTGTGCCTAGCTTTTTTTTTTTTTTTTTTTTTTTAATTTTTTGAAAGACAAGGTCTAAGACACCCAGGCTGGCCTTCAATTTCCCATCCACCTGAGCATCCTGAGTAGCTGGGATTACAGGCATCACCATGCCTGGTGGAGGAATAAGTTTTTTTTTCTGAAATCAGTTATTGCACAGTATGGTGACTGTGGTTAATAATGTGTATTTTAAAATTGCTAAGAGTTATTTTAAATATTTTCATCACAAAAGTAAGCATTTGAGATGATGGATATGTTAATCATTCCACATTGCATACATATATTAAAATCACATTATACCTTGCAATATATACAATTATATTTTAACAAGTTACAAAAAACTTGGAAATTCAAAAGGAGGTAATAAGACATGCCCTGCCCCCATCCTACAATCTAGAGAAAATACCTGAAACATGTAGATTTTTATTGCATGTAATTTTTATTTCATAATGTTGCAGTAATTCACTTGCAGGTCAGCATGGGAAAAGAAAGAAGAAGCAGAGCAAGCAAAGCAGCAGCAGGAAAAAAAGTCCTTTATTGTGTACAGCAATCTTTTTATAGTATTGTGAACAAAGAAGGCAGCCTTCCAACATCAATAATTAAACATAGCATACAGAAGTTTTACTTTCTAATCAGAAGTGACCCCTTCTCATGGCTAATCTATTTTCGGCCCAGAGTATGTTGAGCTCTGCTCTTTGTTAAGAACAGATAATAAAATTTTTCTCAGCGCCCTCCCTAGCCCACTTGGCAGAACATCCCGTTTGCAGGCAAGTCCTCCCAAGGACAGCAGGCACCTCGTTTTCAAGCATGTCGGCTGTTACCTTATCTAAACCTTGAAGGAGCCTCTCCTTTACAAGTAGGCCCTCCCAAGGACAGCAGACACCTGGTTTTCAAGCATGTCTACTGTTACCTATCTATACCTTGACAGAATATCCCGTTTGCAGGCAGACTCCATCAAGGACAGTAATAGTAACAAAGTTACATCTGATTCTCTACACATAATTATTATTTTCTTGATTTATCGTGTTTGTGTATTGTTCTTCCCTCACCTTAGGTGGTGAGAAAGTTACTGTATGACTTTAAAATATTTAATGGCCTAAATTCTGTTCTAAGTACAAAAAAGAAAAAAATACCCTTAACCAGTTCCTATTTTAACATTTGCCATCGCAGCCTCTATCATAAGCCGTACTGCGCTGAGCATGTGTTTCAACTCCTTGCGTTCTCAGCTTGTTTCCCCAGCTCAGTCCTCTAAGTGGGTTGAAAGATGTGAACCCTTTTGAAGCTTTTCACACACACTATGAAAGCTGCCTTCTGGAATCTCTGTACCAAGTTTCCGTTCATCCAGCAGCTGGCCTCTGCTGCCTGCGTCCTTGCTCCTCACGCCAGGTAATAAGGAAATCGTTGGCAATCTAGAAGTCTTGGTTGTTTTGTGGTGTACTGATCAGGAGATCTCCGTCTCGGAGTCTGACAGACCTGGGGTCCTGTCCGGGTTCCGCCAACTCCCCTGGGGCAGTTGTGAGGATTAAATTAAGTGATAAAAACGCTTTACAGTCCCGCGTGAGCCTCAGGTGGCGCTGACGCGGAGCGCCTCACACAGGCGCAGAGGGGAAGGTCCGAGGCGGTGGTGCAAGGGGTGAAGGCGGAGCCATACCTTGGGCCTGAGACTTAAAGGGCAAAGAAAGGGCGCCGGGCACTCACCTGGGGCCTGTCCCACTTCCTTTGGTTCTGAGTCCCAAGCCCTTGGAAGCGTTTGCCAGCGGAGGGAAAGGACATTCCACCCTCCACGACCCCCACCCTGCGTCAGCCCTGCTGTGGGCCCCGCGGTGCGACTATGCCCCTTTAAGAGCGCCGGGGGTGGGTAGGCCCGAGGTCGCGGCGTGCGCTCAGCCTGCGCCGCATCCCCTCGCGGAGCTGCTCGGCCATGGCGCTGCGGGTCGGCCTGACCCTGGCGCTGGGCGCGGGGCTGGGTGCGGCCGCCGAGCACTGGAGGCAGCGACGGGCAGACGCGCAGGCGACGCCGGGGCTGTTGGGGCGGCTGCCCGTGCTGCCCGTGGCTGCGGCGGCCGAGCTGCCTGCCGTGCCCGCTCTGCCCGGGGGACCAGCGGGCCGCGGGCCCGGCGAGCTGGCCAAGTACGGGCTGCCCGGCGTGGCGCAGCTCAAGACCCGAGAATCGTACGTGCTTTGCTACGACCCGCGCACCCGCGGCGCGCTCTGGGTGGTCGAGCAGCTGCGGCCCGAGCGACTCCGCGGCGACGGCGACCGCCGCTCGTGCGACTTCCGCGAGGATGACTCGGTGCATGCATATCATCGCGCTACCAATGCCGACTACCGCGGCAGCGGCTTCGACCGCGGCCACCTGGCTGCTGCCGCCAACCATCGATGGAGCCAGAAGGCCATGGACGACACCTTCTACCTGAGCAACGTCGCGCCCCAGGTAGCGCTCATGCCCTAGACCGGGCTGCGGAACGCGGGGCCAGCGTCTCACCTCCCTGAGCCTGAGGCTGTTTGCCCAATGCACGCTCCAGGTCCTAAGCGTATAGAGCGCTCCGGGCGGGAGGGAGGAGCCCTGGGGCTCTGAGCATGGGCTGTGCCTTCAGACGTGGGCTTGAACTTAAAAAACTGAGCCCTGGGCACCTCCTTGTTCTTCAGTTTCTTTCTCTGTAAAATGGGGATGAGCCCGGGACGGTGGCGCATTCTTACAATTCCAGCAGCTGGGGAGGCTGAGGCAAGAGGATCGCCAGGGTCCAGCCTGGGCAACTTAGTGGAGACCTGCCTCAAAATAAAAAGCTGGGGTGTAGCTTACTGACAGAGCTCAGGTTTCATTCCCAAAAAATAAGTTAAATAAAATGGGGATAAAGCTTCTGTTTACCTCCTTGCAGTAGTGATGAGTCAAAGCGCCCAGCACTGTTCATGGCCCACTGATCATTGGCTACACTGAGGGAACAGGCTCAGAAGGTTGGAGTAACTTCGTGGTCCACACAGCAGGAGGAGAATCCAGGCGGCAGTCTAGAGGAGCTGAGACTTCAGCCCTCTGTGCCTGTGAGCAGTTACCAGGAACACTACTAGCAAGTGGGCAGGCAGGCAGGCAGGGTGTCACTGCCACTCACTACATCCTAGACCAGCTGCTCTACCTCTGGCTGGGTTCCCAGCAGAGCCTGGCACCCAGGATGGAGACAGATGGGCTCTGCGTGAAACCCATGAGCACAAGCCTCCCACCCAGCTTCTTTCCCATGCACAATCCTCTATCCATTTTTCCTAGACCTTGTCCTGTGATCTCAACATGTGATCTCACTGTCGTTGAGGGCACAGAATGGTGAAATGGAGGGCTCTCCTGAGACCCTGGAGAGCTCAAATGGCTCTCAGTGTCCTCAAAGGGGGAGAAGTTCTCCTTTCTTTGTGTAGCTCTTTGAGCTGGAAAATGATTTGTGAGAGTGGGGGTGCAGGAGGTATCCTTGTCAACCCTGCCCAGGCTCTGTCCACCTTGTAGCCACATGACCTCTATTCCTTCCTTGAGCTTGTTTCCTCTGCCTGCATGCCCCCCACCCCACCCCTGGGCTCAGAGCAGCTCTGTGGCAGGGGGTAAAGGGTCCCAGGCATGATCCCACTCTGGTTCACTTCTTCCACCAGGTGCCCCACCTCAACCAGAATGCCTGGAACAACCTGGAGAAGTATAGCCGCAGCTTGGCCCGCACCTACCAAAACGTCTATGTCTGCACAGGGCCGCTCTTCCTGCCCAGGTGAGGTCCCAAAAGTCATCACTCATCTGTTTCTGCCTTGGGCCCTCATTCCTCCTCTGCAGCGAATCCTTTGGATGCCCTCCTTAGACCAGCTCTCTGTGGTCACAAGGCCCTGAACCTCCCCTTGCTGCTCTCCTGACACCTCCTGCCTCATGTTCTGCAGGGATGGAAGCCCTCACTGTTCTCGCACCAGGCTCTTGCTTTCTGTCTCTGCTCGGCTTGGAGTGACCCTTCCCTGCCCTCCAATCTGCCTGATCTGGGCTTTCACTCCAGTCCCTCTGCACCTCTGTCTCCCAGGGTAGAAGGGCTAAGCTCCTGTGGTCAGGCCCAGTGATGTTTCTGGTGCACCGAGGACAAGGCCAGGTGAGGCAGTAGGTCACAGCTAAGCAGTTGCCTCTCAAGTCCACAAACATGGGATGGAATCCAGGCCTTACATCTAGTCCCTAGTGCCATGGGTCAGTGACCTCAATGTCTTTCCTTATAAAATGGGATTACAACATGTGATCTCATTGTCGTTGAGGGCACAGAATGGTGAAATGGAGGCAACACTGCTGAGGAGCCAGTCGCCCATCCAGTGTCCCCACACCTACATGTATCTCATGCTGGCACTGGGGTTTCCGCTGCCTTGGCCTTTGCCCTCTTGGTGCACTGCTACAGGACAGACAGGCAGCCAGAATGTGTCCGTGCTAGTGAACTGAAGATGAGAGGACTGATTCTTTCAGCAGCATTTATTGCCACCCACTCCGCCTGACTCCTGTGGGTTCCAGCCTCAAGGAGGAGCCGGACAGGGCACAGAAGCCTCACAATGAGGGGGTGATCTGGTGGGGGGCAGAAGGTGGAGGTCAGACAAGGGAAGGCTTCCTGGAGGAAGCATCCTTGGGTCCATCCAGGGCCCTTGGTCATGTACACCTGGGTCTGCCCACAGGACGGAGGCTGATGGGAAGTCCTATGTAAAGTACCAGGTAATTGGCAAGAATCACGTGGCAGTGCCCACACACTTCTTCAAGGTGCTGATCCTGGAGTCAGCCGGTGGACAAATTGAGCTCCACTCCTACGTGATGCCGAACGCACCCGTGGATGAGGCCATTCCCCTGGAGCGCTTCCTGGTACCCATTGAGAGCATTGAGCGGGCCTCAGGGCTGCTCTTTGTGCCAAACATCCTGGCACGAGCAGGAAACCTTAAGGCCATTACCGCTGGTAGCAAGTGAGGGCAGCAGCTTAGAGACTGGGGGCCTAGGCCTAGGGCCTGGATTGCATTAAAGAAGGTTATTTTTGGAGAGAAGTCTTGGCTGTGGCTGTCCTGATGGCCTGCAGTAGCCCCTCTCACGGCTGCTTCACCCATATCCGACACTCATGGGAAACTTTAGGTGGTCTGAGTGCCTGCCTGGGTGAGGCTGGGCTGCAGGGCTGCCAGAGAGATGAGTATGGCTTCCTGGAAGAGAAGAGAATGCCAGACTGGGGCCGGGGAGGCAGAGGGGTGCCAGCTCCTACCTGACCACCCCAGGCCCCGCCCCATGAGCTGACTGCTCTTAGTGGGCCCTGGGAGGTTAAGGGCCAGCCAGGTTCATCCTGAGATCTGCCTTGTGGCAGGCAGCACGCCCTGCTCTTGTGTACTCTCTAAATTGGGCATGACAGTACTAATGCCAGCCTCCCTGGGCTGGGGAGGTGATGCTGTGAGCAGAGTTCTCCACCTTCCCTGAATGGGTGTCAGGAGTGGGGTCAGGTTTCTGCTGTGGGTATGGCTGGCAGGCTCAAGCACTTGGGCAGGGCGGGCCTCAGGGACAGGGAGACCAGGGCTGTCCATCTGTGAAGCTACCACCCCACTGAGACTGACAGGCAGTACAGCCTGTCACGAAGACAGCATTCTGTGCGAGAGGTGAGCGCACTGAGGCTTTCAGCTCTAATGGCACAATGCTTCCTAGTGGACAGGGATGCAGGTGACACCTGAAGGGACAGCAGCCATACCCATTGAGGTCACAGGAGAGGAGGTGGCAGAGCCGGAGCCACTGAGGAACACTAAGTATACAGTAATAGAAACAGAAGCCCACACAGGGATGCACAGGTTGCCTGGGTCCCCACTGGGAGCACAGGACTAACACTGGCACCCAGGATTCAGGACCCCTCCTGCACTGCACTCATCTCCCTGCCACAGTTTGTGTTAGTGAGGGGTGAGGAGTCCCTTTCCAGTGAAGGCATGTTGGCCAGGATGGGCTACCAGGCCAGCTGCTAACTACCTTGGACAGATCTGAGGCCCCAGCTGCTGGCTGGAGGTCAACACAGGTGGGCTCACCTCAGTGCGAATGGTGCGACTGCCCTGGTTAGGGCATGTGTTGACATACAGGTCGAAGAGAACACTGGGTTCGGTCACCTCCAGGTTGGGGTCAGCATCCACTCCAGCTTCTAGCCCTTGGAGGCCCCCAAACACTACCACTGCGTGCCTGTCACCCAGAGGGGGAATCAGTAACTATTCACCAAGGCCCCACGGAACACAGTCCCAGAGTACAGCAGGGGCCCAGCCTAGGCAGCTTGGCCCCACCAGGCAGGTACCTGCCTCTTTTTCTTCCCCTGGCCTCTGTCCCCTGTCCCCTGCCACAGGCAGCACCCACCTGAAGCTGGGCAGCTGGGCAGAGGCCACATCTGAGCCACGCTCTGACGTCCCAATGGTCAGGTCATACCCGTCCTGAAAGGGCGCCTCAGAAAACACAGCACCTGGGGGTGAGGCCAACTCAGTGGGAGTCTTGCTCTTGGCTGTGTGTTCATTACATTGAAGGGGTAGGGTGGAGCTGGGGCTCAGGTAAGGGGGCCCTCCACTACTCTTGAGAAGTCAGAACTGGGCACAGTGGAGACCAAGCCTGCAATTAGTTGGGGGAAAAAACAAGGTGGGCAGGAAGCAGCTCTAAGAACATGGAGAACTTTGATCCTATTGTCCCTATCTGAGACATCATCAGTCAACTCTGATACTTTTCCTCAGAAGTCCTCAAGAACATTCTAGGCAGTGCATTCAAGGAGACCAAGCTAACAGAAAAGATAGTTGCCCAGGACACACTCAGTATGGTAGGGCAAGGGCTGTGTTTTGACTTGTGGGTCAAGGAAGGCTCTCTGCCACCTCCCAGACAGAGGGCTGGCTGGACATTCAGAGAGAGAAGCTCTGTCCTTACTGAGGCAGGAGGCTAGCCGGACTGTGTAGCCCCAGTAGAGACCGGCTTTGGTGCGAGGGTCCTGTGATGACACAACTGTTCCCCGGTAGGTCTTACATTCTGGAAGGGAAATAGAGAAGCTGTGACAATGAGCCAAGGGGAAGGGAGGTGGAGGGAAATTTGGAGACGTGGGGCTGGCTAGGCCACCATAAAAGTTAAGGAAGCTTCCAGATACCTGGGAGCTGCTTCTGGTTCAGTCTCACAGTCACTCGAAGTCCAGGCTCCAGGTTCTTGTCAATCTTCACCTCCTGGGGAGAGGCCAGAAGAAATGGATGCTGTTTCCCACCACAACCAGTAGGAGGCATTGCCCTCTGAGACCCTGCTGGGGGAACGGCAGGGCTGGTATGGGACCCAAGGGGTTCGGGTCAATTTACAATCCTCCTGCTTTGGAATGGGCTAGACCTGTTCATAGTACTATCACAAGATACTGGTCAGAAATGAAGGCTAGGGGCTTAGCACACACAGGGAGTTTTCCCCAATAGATGAAATCCCAGTTTTCCACATTTTGATCATTTTGCTAATTACTGGCTATAGTAATTTGAGCAGGTCACTTAGCCCCTGAACCTCAGTTTCCACATCTGTCAAACTGAAAACCCTTCCACAAACAACAGCTATTCTTAAACTTCTCAAGCTCTGGCATGAAGTAAATGGTTAAACGTTAGCTGTGATGAGTGACAATTATTTGTGTTCTGCCCCAATTTGGAATTTATCACCCTTGGTGGGCACTCTCTTATCATTCTGAGAGTTTCTCATGCTTTTCCCTTTTGTTTGTGTCATCCTGGTCTACTTTTAGCCATTCATGTCTGGTCTGTTCTTTTTTGGGGGTGGGGGAATCCCACACACTTCACTGTTTCTGTCTCTGACTCCAGGGGACTTGAATGAACAGGAAGTAAATTAGTGTTCTACTCCCAAGCTTGGCTCTGTGTCACACTGGAGTCTGAGTAGTTTTCAGTTTGTTATTACAGGGTTCTGATTTGTTTTTGTTTTTTTAAATATTTTTTTAGCTGTAGATGGACACAATACCTTTATTTATTTATCTTCATGTGGTGCTGAGGATCAAACACAATCCTCACCTCTGCTAGGCGAGCGCTCTACTACTGAGCCACAACCCCAGCCCCCTCTGACTTATTTTTGATCTGCTTTTAAAAAAACAGTAAAGCTGGGGTGCAGCTCAGTGGTAGGGCACATGTTTAGCAGGCTTGGGTCCAATCCTCAGCACCAAAAATAAATACGTAAAAAATAGTACATTTGCTCCTGCCTTATCTCTTAAAGCTTGTTTTGGGCTCTTCCCTGGCCCAAATATGCATCAATGGGGCTTTATAGTCAGGTCACCCCACCTACATGCCCTGCCTACCCTCCATAGCTGGCGTGTGTCCCTGAAGTACATCACAGCTCACCCCCCGAGTTCTTACCTTCTTCATTCCACAGTTAACAAAAGAGCCATGGCCTGGTCGGGTGGGCCTGTCTACCACGATGCCTTCTCGGAATTCGGATTCCTCATCCTGGCGCATGTGGTGAGGGCTGTCCAAGGGGTTCAGGAGCCCTGGAGGGGGTGGCAGGAGGAGTCTGGGAAGTGCATGCAAGGATAAGGCCAGGACCCTGGTTTAAGTCGCAGCTCTGCCACAGACCTGCAGCTGGACATTAGGCATGACATTGCCCTCCTGGGCCTGCCTTCCCCTGAATACCTGGTAGGGGACTGGATGCTTTTCTCGTGTCTGAGGGGTGATCTATGGGAAGAGGGATCAGGCCTACCAGGCTTACCTGCAAACTGTAGATCCTGGTGCTTGGGGAAGAATGCCTTTCTCAGGTACCTAGTAAAGAATGCAGATCTCAGTAAGTTCCCAGGGGAAGCCACCTCCTAGCTCACCTGCATGTTGATCCCATACACCCCCCCAACCCCACCCATGACCAAGGAAGTCACTGCTTACTGTGGACACTCCAGGTACTGCAGGATACGGGCCAGCTGTACACATGCCTGCCCCTTCTTGCCGACTCCCTTAAACTCTCCTTCCACAGTCCTGGAGAGAAAGACATGACTCAAAATCCAATTTCTGGCTTCGGATATAGCTCAGTGATAGAGTATATGCCCTGAATTCAAAATCCAGCACAAAAACCAACCACACAAACAAAAGCAAACAACAGTCTCATTCTAGAGCTCCTCCCAACTAATGTGACCTCTGTGGTCATTGCCCATGCCTGGCCAGTGGACCCACTAAGGATTATACTGCAGCATTTTAGACTCTGGAAGAGTTGGGCAGGTGGAAAGAGTGAAGTCACAGCCAACCCTGGCAGCCCCTTCCTCCTCCCTGAGCTCCCAGGCCCTTGGGATGGCCTCTCACTTGGCATCGTGACCCTCCTCATCGAACACCACAATCTCATCCACACAGAAGATGGCACAGGCTCTGGCAATCTGGCCAGCCAAGTAGGTACGAAGCTCAGGTGACTGGGCATTGTCCAGGATAGAGCCTGGCAGGGCCACGCTCAGAGTGTAGGGCCGTCCTAGGCAGCAGAAGAGGGTGTTGTTAAGCATGCATTATTTATAATGGGAAGACAAAGAAACAACTTCATTGTGAAATAAAAATTAAATGAAATTGAAGCATTCAGAAAGCTCAATAAGAAAGTAAAAACAACAACAACAATCATTAATACCATGAAATTTTAGTCTGGGGATGTAGTTCAGCATGTGTGAGGGCCTGGATTCCATCCCCAGCAGAAAGAAAAAGAAGAAAGAAGAAAAGCAAGGCAGGGAAGGAAGAAAATGTCAAGGTTCTGGAGGACAAAAGTTAAGAGACATGATGCTTGAAATCTACTTAAGTAGGAGGTTAGGACTCAGTAAAGAGTCCCTCCTCTTCTCTGGGCCTCAGTTTCTATCAGGACGTTTGGACCCAATGGTCACTTGAGACTCTTCCAGATATGACATTCTCTGCTCTGCCTGCAGGACATCTGCTGAAGCCATATCCTGTGCCCCTCCCCAGGACTCAGCCACACACCTTGGTTTTCCCTCTGGGCAGCTGCCTCCTCCTCCTCCTTCTGTCGCTTTGTCTGCTCCTCTTGTGCCCGTTGCTTCTCCAGTTTTTTTGTCAATTTCATGTCCTTCCACTTCTTTTTCTCCTCTTTCTCTGAATAAGAGAACATCCTGATTGGTGTGGGGAGAGAGTGACTTGGAGCAGTCAGAGGGATCATTACCTCTCATTAGGACAGCTTGAGTGCTGGGGTATTGCTGGGCAAGCAGCCAGAGCTGCAAGAGGTGCAAGACCCAGAGGGGATAAATTTGTGTCCTTCCCTGTGTCTGGCCAAGGCTGGCTGTGTTCTCCTGGAATGGCCAGGAGAACAGTCACTCTTTCCCACCCCAGGCCCAGCCAGGCCCGGCCGGTACTTACTCTGTTGCTTCCATTTTCGCCACTCCACCCTTTGGCCATGTTCACCCTGGAGCAGGAGTAGGAGGAGGATTAAGAGTGAGAGGCTGAATGGTCACATCTGCGAAGGGAGCACACATAGGGCTCCACAGCCAACCTGTCCCTCTACCACAGAAAACGCCTCAGGAGGGCAGGGACCCCCTGTACCCACAATGCCTGAGATCAGGCCATGATAGGCATTAAACTGTTGAATGAGTTCGGCTCAGGGGCAGGACCGGCCATAGCCGCCATGGGAATCAGAAGACAAGGCAAGAAAAGGCTCAGGGTGAGGGCGGGTTCCACCTCTGGAATGCAGCCCCCGCCGCAGAACCACAGGGACTCGTCGGCCTTGGCTGCCCGCCGAGTCCCAGCGCTGGCCTCGGCCCCGACTCCCACCTCCTAATCGCATCCGGGCGGGGGCACACGCGTCAACCGGCATGCAACACCTTCCTCGAGGAGCAGGGAGCGGGAGGCGCTGGCGGGACCCGCCACCAGCCCCCACGTGGGTCGTTCTCACTCCCCGAGCGCCGGGGGCTGGCAGGACCCCCGCCTACCAGTACCTACCGGGCCGCAGGGCCGCTTCCTCGCGCGCTCCGCCATGTTCCGCCGCGTGCCGTCGGCCACGCCCCTGCCAATCAGACCCATGCCTTCCGGCCACACCCCCGCCGAGCCGTCCAATCGGAGAACTAGTGGGGCGTGGCCGAGGTGCGTCCGCGAGGGGAGCTCTTGGGCACTGGTGGGCTCAGTGGTGCGGAGCGCGGCCTTCTGGGTCTTTCCCCGACCCGGGTTGGATCGAGAGCCGCGTTCTTGAGTCGGCACCAGCCAGACCTCAGCGTCGTTTTATGCAAGGGGACTCTCAGGCCCAGAGCTGGAAATCACGTTAGAAACAATTTAATCCAGTTTTTTTTTTTAAAAAAAAAATACATTCACCTATGTATGTGTGTGTTTATGAATTTTATGTGGCGCTGAGGATTGAACCCAGCGCCTCACACGAGCCAGGCAAGCGCTCTGCCACAACTCCAGCTCTTACTTTCATTTACTTTCTCTCTCTCCCTCTCTCCCGCAACCTCTCTCTTTAGTACCCAGGGAAATTACCACTGAGTTAAGTCTCCGGTTCTTTGTATTTTTAAATTTGAGGCAGGGTCTCCTTAAGTTGCTTAGGACCTCACTAAATTGCTGAGTGCTGGCTTCGAACTTGCATCCTCCTGCCTCAGGCTCCTGAGCTGCTGAGATTACAGGCATGCGCCACCACCTGGCCAAAGCAGGTTTTTTTTTTTTTTTTTTTTTTTTTTTAGTTGTAAAAAAATACAGTATTTTTATGTGGTGCCGGAGAATAGTACCCAGTGCCTCACACATGCGAGGCAGGTGCTTTACCATTGAGCTACAGCCCTAGCCCTAAAGCAGTTTTAATTTGAAAATTGAGGAGTTTGACACAGACCTCTTCTAAACCTGTATTTTTTTTAAATTGTTAACATCTTGCAGTGGTGTGCTACATTGTTATACTTGGTAAACAAAAATGATACATTGTTATCAACCAAGGTTCTGTAGTCTACACAAGAGTTCTCTCTTTGAG
This sequence comes from Marmota monax, assembly GCF_021218885.2. Lineage (NCBI taxonomy): Eukaryota > Metazoa > Chordata > Mammalia > Rodentia > Sciuridae > Marmota > Marmota monax. Next base: position 21,244,858 of record NW_026692912.1, read on the forward strand.
TGCATTTTATGTTTTTGTTGTTGTTTAGTTGTAGATGAAGACAATACGTTTATTTATTTATTTGTATATGGTACTGAGGATCGAACCCAGTGCCTCACAATGCTAGATAAGAACTCTACCACTGAGCTATGACTCCAGCCCCATTCTATGGGTTTTGACTGAAGCATAGGCATGTATCATTATTACAGTAGGAATTTGTCTCTATAGTTTTACCTTCCAGAATTTCATAGAGTTGAAATCATACAGTATGTAGCCTTTTCAGATTGGCTTCTTTCATTAAAGGATATGAATTTAAGTTTCCTCCATTCTTTGTGTGACTTATTCATTACTTTTTATTGATAGATGCTATTTTATTGGATGGAAGTGCCACAGTTTATCTATTCAACTTTTCAGTTTGCTTCCTTCTCTCCCTCCCCCAAACTCCTTCTCCTCCTCTATTTTTTGGTACTGAAGATTGAACCCAGTGGGGCTTAACAACTTAACTACATCCCCAGCCCTTTTTATTTTTTGTTTTGAGACAAGGTCTTGCTAAATTGTGGAGGTTGGCTTCAAACTTGCCATCCTTCTGCTTCAGCCTCCTGAGTCTCTGGGATTACAGGCTTGCACCACCATGGCCAGCATGCACACACATGTGCCCCCCACACACACACACACTGCTGGAAATGAATCTCAGGGCTGTGTGTGCTAGAGCAATGCTCTAACACTAATCTACACCTCCAGCTCTGCTTCCATTTATTGGCAATTATAAACCAAACTGCTTTAGATATTCACATGTGGGGTTTTGTATAAATGTGAGTTTTCAATTCATCCAGTTGTTGGGTCCAATGGTAAGACTGTGTTCAGCTTATGTACAGCTTTGTAAGAAACTGCTAAACTCTCTTCAAAGTGATTGGACCACTTTGCCAGCAATGAATGATACATTTAAAAGCAAATATTAAAGATAAGCCAGGGAGTTATGTGGCTCAATGGTAGAGCACTTGTCTGGTACGTGCAAGGCCCTGGGTTCAAACCTCAGCACCACATATAAATAAATAAAATCAAGGTATTGTGTCTAACTACAACTAAAAAATAAATATTAAAAAAGAAGATAAGCCACATGTAGTGGTATATGCTTGTAATTCCAGTAACTCAGGAGGCTGAGGCAAGAGGATCACGAGTTCAAGTCTAGCCTCAGCAATTTAACAAGACCCTGAGGCTAGGGATAGACCCTGGGTTTGATTCCTAGCACTGCAAAAATAGATAAACAAACAAATAAATAATAAAAAATAAATTTAGTATCAGCTGGCATTAAACTTTAAACTTCAATTCCAGTACACATGAATTGAAAATAACATGTAGCCCATTTACATGTACAAATTTGTTTTTATGTATCAGTAAATAAAAGAAAAATTTTAAGTCCATATGCCAGATTCTTGAACATTTCAGACACCATAAAAAAACATTCTTGCATATTGACCATAATGATTATAAAGTTACTTCTTACTCAGTGTATGTTGATATTACAGGGACGTGTTTATTGCACCTTTTCTCTCCATACCCCTGAATGAAGGTGCACAGTCACGCTTACACAACTAAGACTAGATCTATACTCGAGCTGAGTGACTCAGCCTAAGGTTTGGAACCTCTAAAATGGTTATGGGCACATTCTTGGTTGATTTATTAGACATGGGGTCTTTGGTAAGGTGGTTCTAATCAAGAAATCCATGCATTTACCACCACCAAGGGCTTTGCCAATTTCAGGCTACTTGGTGTGCTGTGGTTAGGGGCTCCACCGCTGAGCCCTGGTGCTGGCATTTCATTTCATAGTAGTCCTCTGGACCAGTGATAGTACCACACTGTGACTTAGAAGGAAAAGGAGGGCAGTGACTTATGTTGTTCTGGCACCAAATAGGTTCCAATGACAGTTCTAGGCTGGGGATGTGACTCTGTGGTATAGCACTATGCCTAGCATGTGTGAGACCTGAGTTCCATTCCTAATACCATAAGAGAATATAAATAAATAACAATTCTTTTTTTTTTTAATTTTTTTTATTTGTAGTTGGACACAAAACCTTTCATTTATTTATTTATTTATTTTTATGTGGTGCTGAGGATCTAACCCAGCGCCTCGCACGTGCTAGGCGAGCGCTCTACCGCTGAGCCACAATCCCAGTCCCTAAATAAATAACAATTCTGACACTAAATTAGTATCCTACGATTCAATTTTTTTTCTTTTTCTTTTTGGCACTAGGATGAACCCAGGGAAATTTACCACTGAGCTGTGTCCACTTTTTATTTTTTATTTTGAGACAGAGTCTTGCTAATTTGCTTAGGGCCTCACTAAGTTGCTGAGACTGGCTTTGAACTTTTGTTTCTCCTGCCTCAGCCTCCTGAGTCACTGGAATTACAGGCATGTGCCACTGTGCCCAGCAAATTCAATCCTGACAACTATCAAAGTTAGTGTAGAAGCCACAGGTTAAGGGCTCGGGCCCATAGGACTGGCTCTGCTTCAGATGCTGGTCAACAGTGGGGTCTGCAGTTTGCCTGCACTTCTGCCTGGCTGGCTACAAGCTTAGATATTTCCCACAATTCTCCCTCAGGTTCTATAATTTCTTAGAATGACTCACGGAACACAAGGAAGCTCTGTTTGATATTACAGCTGTAAAGGACACAGCTGAGGAAGAGCCAGATGTTAGAAGTACATGAGGCAAGGTATCAGGGGAGGGGGCACAGATAGCTCCTGTGCCCTCTCTAGCCACCCACCCACTCTCTAGAACAAGGAGGTGTTCACCCAACCAGAAGTTGCCTAAACCTCATGGCTTCAGGGTTTCTATGTGGGGTTGATAAACAATTTACAGGGCATTGTTTTGGACTAAGCTCCTGCAGGGGCCCCAACAGACCAGAATGGAGTCATTCATGCTTTGTGGCATGTGATAAAATCAAACTTTGAAAATGAACCACTTTTCCAGAACTCAGAAGTTCACATCAACCAGTGAGAAGGAGCTCAGTGTACCTGAGCCAGTGTGGTAAATGAGTCCCGTCCATTGTAGCCCTTTAAGGAAACGAACATTGAAGTGACCAGTTCTTATTTCTGCTTTCTTCAGTCCTTTACTGCCTATTAAGCCAATCCCTTCTGCTCAGCTGATCTGAGCACTCATCCTATTTTATAAAACTAGATATTACCTGATTCCAGAATCACTAATAAGTGCCAACGTTTTAGTCAGCTTTTTTGCTGCTGTGACTAAAAGACCTGACAAGAACGACTTTAGGGGTGGAAAAGTTCATTTGGGGATCCTGCCTTCAGAGGTCTCAGTCCATAGACAGGTGGCTCCATTCCTCCGGGCTCAAGATGAGGCAGAACATCATGGTGGAAGAGTGGCTGAGGAAAGCAATTGGGAGCATAGCTCCAGGAAGCAGAGAGAAACTCCACTCAGCAGATACACATGTATACCCCAAGGCCATGGCCCCCAACATCCACCTCCTCCAGCCACACCCCTAATCCTCAATTACCACTCAGTTATTCTATCAGTGGATTCATTCACTGATTGGGTTAAGGCTGTCACAACCCAATCATTTTACCTCTGAATGTTCTTGCATTGTCTTATATGAGCTTTTAGGGGACACCTCATGTCTAAACCATAATAGCTAATAAGACCTTCACACTAAGTTTGCTGTAAATTTCTCTTTTCACAGGTGTATTACCTGGGCGTGACTGAGCGCATCACTGGCCTTAGCCAGGTGTGGCCCCAAATCTATCTGTCTATCTAGGAAAGACTGAAACTCATGGGCTCCCTCTGTCAATGCAGCCTGCCCCAGGACCACTGTCCAGATGGACTCAGGAGCTGCCACTGCTTTCCAGAAGGACCCATGTGGGATCAAATCCCACTTTGACTGTTGTGGGTCAAACTATATGTGCCTTGACCAGACAAACTCCATTTTACCCTGAGACTCCATTTCTTTTTGTCTTTTCTGTTGGTGCTGGGGATCGAACTCGGGCCTTGTGCGTGGTAGGCATGCACTCTACCAACTGAGCTAAATCCCCAGCCCCACTGAGATTTCATTTCATGTAAGAAATGTTTCTTACACATGAGAAACGTGTAACTCACCTCCTGCTAAGCACAACCTCTTTGGCAATGCACAGTGGCTGAAAAATGTTTCTTTTATTTTTATACAATGTATTATTAAAACACGGTTTTGGGCTGGGGTTGTAGCAGTGATAGAGTGCTCACTTAGCATGTGCGAGGACCTGGGTTCAAGCCTCAGCACTACATAAAAATAAATAAAATAAAGATGTTGTTTCCAACTAAAAAATAAATATTAAAAAAAAAGAAGGGTGGAGGTTGTGGCTCAGTGGTAGAGCATTTGCCTAGCATGTGTGAGGCATTGGGTTCAATCCCTGGCACCATACATACTTCACTTGTGGTTTTGGGCTATAAAAAGTGTGCTCTAACTCATGGTGGGGGTCAAAGGGTGCAGAGGCAACTTGCTTGCTGTCCTTTTGGCCCCTTGGTGAATAAAGTTCCATGCCCTGCTTCCAGACTGACCTGTGGTGCATTTCAAATGCACCACAACATGACCTTTTGGAGTCAGATGGCCCTGGGCATGTCACCTCCCTTTCCAACCCTTCCAACAGAGCTTTTCACATGCAGTGGAGACAACTGTCTCTGGGGGCTGTTTGGGAAGATGTGCTCATCTGGGTAGCTGGCAAATGGGGTTGCAGAGACCTCGGTCCCTGCTTCTCCTGTCCCATACAGGAGTTACAATGGCCTGCTGGCCCCCACTGCCCACACCAAATTGTTCTCTGACCCCTGTGAGAAGGTCCGTGTCTTTCCTGTCAGAAGCCCCTGTGCACTACGCACCCACACAGCCCCCAGCCCAGCCAGCCAGCACCATCAGAAGGTGAGGGGTGTGGAGGGCAGCCCAGGGGCCTGGATTTCTCAGGAATGAGCCCTGTGACTTCAGACAAGTCCCAACGCCCCACTCTTTTCTGGGCCTTCGTTTTACTCCACAGAAACTTTGTATAAAGGAAAAGGGTGAGCTGGAGTTCTCTGAGATTCTTCCTGTTCTGACGAAGCCTGGCTCAGGGGTTGATACCAGGGTCTGAAGCAGACAGAAGTGAAGTTTTCAAACTTCAAACTTTATTATGGGCAAAAGGACTCAAGCCTGGAGCTGACTTCCCGGAGACAGGCTGAGATGAGGCACGGTGAGTGCAGGGCTGGGGACCCTGCTGGGACTCCAGGCCTCAAACTCTGCCCTGTTCAGCCCCAGCCAAGTCTGGGGAGAACAGAAGAGACTGACAACCTGAAAACCAACTAGGGATGGAGAAGGAGAGGCCCAGGTCAGGCCTCTCTGGCCTCTGAGCCAGGACACAGGCTGTGGGAGGGGACTGCTGAGGCCCCAAGACCAAGCAGGGGCTCTCCCTTGGGAACACTCTGCATCATAGAGCAGTCCCATGCTCCATGAAGTGGAGAGAGCTGGAACAGGGACAGAGAGCTATGGGACGGTGTGGTGCAGGGCGCGGGACAGCCTCAGGGCCCGAGCTCAGCTTTCCATTTCTGCAGCTTCTTGTCCATGGCTTGGAGTGTGGCTTCATCCTGCATTGACACACACTGGTCCTCCCTCCTGCCCGCGCCTCGCAGCCTGCAGAAGCGCAGGCACTAGACACACCCCAGCCCACCCTTACCTTCACAAAACAGAAGCGGATGTAGTGGTCAAAGTCCTTCTGATGTGGCACGCTGTAGAAGATGGAGACCGGGATGGCCACCAGGCCCTGGGGAGGAGGAAGCCCATGTGTCCACTCAGCCCTGTGGTCTGGCAGCCCCGGATTAGGAGACAAGGAGTTTTCCAGGAGGGGCTGCAGGACAGTCAGCCCAGCGCATCGCCTTGGAGGCTGAGTCAGCTCAGACCTGGGACCCCGGGCATCATGCCAGGTCCCCGCTTGGGCAGTGAGGGAGGTGGCACCAAGAGGCTAGACCATGCAGCAGCCAGCAGAGCCAGAGAAGAAAGAAGGCTGAGGACGCATTCCCAGCTGGGTGGGACTCGGAGGCCTGGGCCACCTCCCTACTGCACAGATGGACCACTAAGACCCAGAGAGGGGTGGGCATTCCTGCCAGCCAGCATGCCATTTTGGAGCACATTAGAAATATGTTCCCTTTTTTTTTCTTTTTTTCTACTAGGAACTGAACCCAGAGGTGCTTCACCACTGAACCAGCCCTTTTTATTTTTTACCTTGAGACAGGGTCTTGCTAAGTTACTTAGGGCTTTGTTAAGATGCGGAGGTTGGCCTTGAATTAGTGCTCCTCCTGCTTTAGTCTCCCAAATCCCTGGGATTTCAGGTGTGTGCCACCATGCCTGGCCATTCCCTCTTTCTTGAAGTGGGTTTAACCCTGCGCCCGGCCCATGGCAGGGGCAGACGGGTGTCCCTTAGCTGGGCGTACTTGAGCAGTGCACCCCATGTGACCTTGTCAGAGGGCCAGCCCACCTTGTTTTTGATCATCCACTTGACAAAGCGTCTGTCATATGGCTCCTCTGCGGCACCAGGCAAGTCAGGCATCTTGCTTTCTGGGGGACAGAGGCCAGGCTGAGCCCTGGGAAGGCACCATTCCCCAGACCCTGCCAGCAGACACTGGCCAGTCCCACTCACTAAAGTCTGAGATGTCTGCGATGAGGAAGTAGCTTCCCTGGGACAAGACGGGCTTCAGGCCCACAGACTGCAGGCTGTGTGTCATGTGGTCACGGTTTCGCTGCATGGCCTTTGGCAACTGCACAAAGTAGCTGCTGGGTTGGCCCATGTGGAGCTGCTCCCGCTCAAAGCTCTTGGCTACTGCAACCTGGGCAGGGCAAATGGACAGGCAGGTCAGCTGTGCCTGGGCACTGGAGCCAGCCCGCCCATTTTCATTTGTCCTTGTGTACACCCCCTGCCCACAAAGGGTGCCCTGCTCCTCTTTACCTGGCCTTGCGTGGGACAGTGGAAGATGGAGTTCTGGTGCACAGTCCGCAGGTGCCTCATGATATGATCTGGGCCTAGGACCCAGCCCACCTGGATGGGGACACAGGTAGGGAATGAAGCTTCCCGGGCCCTGGCCACAGGCTCTCTCGGTTCCCAGGCCTGGACGGGAGGCTGCCCCATGCCCACAGGGACTCACCTTCCAGCCTGTGGCACTAAATGTTTTCCCAGCACTGCCGATGGTCAGGGTCCGGGCCCACATGCCAGGGAGGCTGGCTGTCCAAAGTTAAAGACAGGCTGCTGGGATGGGCAAGGGCAGGAGCAGGTGACCTGACTCTGGGGAAGCACAGGCTTTCTACCCCAAGGACTCAGGGAGGGAGGGGCAGGACTGGGGGTTGAGCCCAGACCCCTCGTACATTCTTGATAAGCCCTCTGCCACTGAGCTACAGGCCGGTCCTTTTTATTTTTTATTTACTTTTGAGTCAAGTCTGACGGAGTTGCCAAGGCTAGCCTTGAACTCAGGACCCTCCTGCCTCAGTCTCTGGAGTAGATGGGATTGCAGGTGGGACCCAGGCCAAGGGCCCACCAAGGACTTATTTAATCTTATGCTCAAGACAACCTCAGAGGTAGGTGATACTGTGACCTTCCTTCTAGGGTGGTGAAGTCACTGCCCAAGATCATATGACCTACACAGCCCCACAGCCCCTTCTTGGTCCCTGGTTTAAGTGACAGGCCTGTGCTCCCAGCTTGGCCTCGAGGCCCACCCCCAGCCCGGCTCACCAATGCTGATGTGCTGGAGCCCGTCATAGACCAGCCACTGGTACACCTCATCCGAGATGCAGAGCACGTCATGCTGCTGGCACAGCCTGGCCACCAGCTCCAGCTCCGCCTTGGAGAACACCTGCAGGGACCCAGGGGTGGCACAGGTCTGCAGCCGGTACCATTCCCAAATGCAAAGTCCTGCTCAGACAGAGGGCTTGTGGCCATGCTGGCTGCTGGGGGCTTTCCTGCACCATCCCATCACACCTCGGCTGCACCGACCCTGTGAGATGGTCCCTCAGGTTCCTATTTACAGTCGAGGAAATGCCGAGAGGCAAGTCACTGTCCCCACCAACCCACCCTTCACTTCCCTGAGATTCTTGCCCCTTTCTTTCCCTGCGACTCTGGCACCTCCATCCTCAGGTCATGGCGGGCAACCCTCCCACTCCACAGATGAAGAAACTGAGGCCCCGAGGAAGCTTGTCAGGAAGAGCCGGGACTTGAATGCAGGTGGAGGGTCCCTGAACAGAGCTGTCCCAGGTACCTTTCCCAGGGGGTTGTTGGGTGTGTTGAGGACCAGGGCTTTGGTCCGGGACGTGAACTTGCTGGCCAGTTCTGTGGGGTCCAGCCGCCAGTTGCTGCTGGAATCCAGCTCCCCATCCTGGGTGGGGCTCTGCAAGAGGAGGTGGGAAGGGTGGCTATAGTTACCCCCTGACATTTAAGTCCCCTCCTTGGGCATCTGCCCCCTCCACCTCCTCCCTGGGGCTCTGGAGGCCACTACACCTCCCAGCCCACAGGACCTGGTCTCCTTCACTTGTGTCCTTTCTGTCCCATCTCCCTGGGCCCAGTCCCACCCAGTCCGTGGGTCCCTGGGCCCACCACACCCCACATGGCATCCTTACCGGCTTCAGGGACACAAACACAGGGCGACCCCCAGCCATCAATGTCATGGGCTCATAACAGTCAAAAAAAGGTTCGATGATGATGACCTGGGACAAGGATCAGATCACTGGGGTCAGCACTGCTCTGACCCATCACCCCCCCATCACCCCACCCAGCCCGAGTCATGTCACCCACCTCATCTCCTTCGTCCACCAGGGCCTGGAAGGCTGTGAACAGGGCCCCATAGGCACCCACGGTCACCAGCACGTTCTCAAGTGGGTCCAACTCCTGTCCCAGCAGCTTCCCAAAGAAACTCGCCAGGATCTTTGTCAGGGGTGGGTAACCCTGCAGGACAGCAGGGTCAGCCCTCCAGACTCAACCCTAGGCAATTCTAGCACCTTCTAGTGTAGGCCTCAGGGCAAAGCCAACTCCTGGGGATGAGCTCTCTCACTTTCTCCACCAGCCTCTGCCAATGAGCCTCTTCTGATCTGGGTCCCTGCCTGGGACTGGCATGTGGTGGGAAGGTTGACAGAGGGCCTTCCTTGGCCAGCACAGTGTGGCAGGGCCCAAGGCCGTGGAGACTCTACACCTCCCAGGTGGGTCAGTGAGTTAAAAAGCACGTCTGTGCTCATCGGATCCTCCCAGCAGCCTTGCAAGACTAGGAATGTTGGTGCACCCCCATAATCCCAGTGATTCAGGAGGCTGAGGACAGAGGATTGCAAGTTTGAGGTCAGCCTGAGCGATTTAGCAAGACCTTGTTTCAAAATAAAAAATAGAAAGGGACTGGGGATGCGGCTCAGAGATAAAGTGCTTCTGGGTTGCATTCTTAGTACAACAACAACAACAACCAAACGACAGATATTTGATACATAGAAAAATAGACACCCAGAAAGAGAAAATGACTTGGCTAAAGTCACATACGGGTGAAGCAGAAATAGGCCTTTATTTTGCAGCTTTTGAAGCACCTAACTTTGGGGGAAGATGGGATCCATGTGCTTGTGGACGCAGAAAACACACAAGGCTGGGCGGGGCTGGGGCTCGTGGGAGCTGCTCCCATGTGCCACCTCCTCCACGGTGCCTGCCCACACCCCCTTGGTTATGACTGGCTTCTGGTCTGCCTTCCCCACTAGGCCATGAGGCACAGGGCCTGGGTCAGAAGAGGTCAGTAAACCCTGAACCATGGCCAGATTGAATTCCCTGCTCTCCACCCTGCCCCATGATCTCTCCACCGGCTGGTCATTCCCTCTGGCTCCCCAGGCCCCCCAAGAGAGACCAGCAAACTCACAAAGGCCATGGTGTACTGGTTGAGCATGAAGTCCTCGCTGACGGCCTGCTGAAAAGCTTCCACAGCAAAGTCTGGGGGTGGGAAGTTGGGGAAGCCCTGGCCCAAGTTCACAGTTTCATACTCTTTGGACAGTTCGATAAACTCCACCCTGGGGACAAACAGAGAGTTGGTCCCAGATCACCCCTCTACCCTGCTGGACTTCTGTTTCCAGGCCAGAGTGAGCATGCCTAGGCCCGATGGCGAAACCTGGACAACTGGCATCGGCCCCCAACCTATAGATCTGCCTGGGGTCACAATTGGTCCCACAGTCGACAAGAGATCGACCAGACACTGTGACGAACACACGGGTCGGCAAGGAGGATTTCAAGCTTCCCTGACCATGATCCAGGGGAAGAAACATTGTTCCCATCCCAAACACTGCAGAGTACGAAGGACCACAACCACACCATTTTCTGTCCTTCCCTGTCCTACCCTGTTTAAAAACAGCTATTGAGTGGGCAGGAGATGGGGCTCAGTGGTACTTCTGCCTAGCACGCACCAGGCCCTGGGTTCCATCTAACACTGGGGGTGGGGTGAGATAAATAAATAAATAAAAATAACAAGAACACCTGTGGAGACCTGCCAAGCGATTGCTTAACTCATTATTGGATGTGTCCACAGTATAGTGTGAATCCCTGACCACATGACCTTCAGGAGGACCTCTGAGGCACACCCTCTGGGCCACTCTGGGGACAGAGCTGACAAGGTCTTCCAGGTACCACAGGCACGACCAGGCTATATCTATCTATGTATCTATCTATCTATCTATCTATCTATCTATCTATAATATGTATGTATGTATATATATGTATGTATGTATATATATCTGTATGTATATCTCTAAGTAATCTTTACCCCACTCTGGACAGAATAGGGTCCTGCCAGCCTAATTATGCAAATTTAGATATCATTTATATCTAAAATCTGTCATCTTCCACCAACTTCCACAATGCCTCTGGAGGCCCAGAGTTGCTAGGGCTCAGAGTGGGGAGTGATAGGCCCAGAGTCACACAGCAGCAAATGGTAGACCCAAAATTGGAAGGAGGATGTTCCATGGTGGTTGGGACAGGGGATGTGAGGCTCAAAGGCTCCGGGGGGACAGGCTGCCCTCTTGTCTCTTCTGGCATCTCACAGAGCTGGATGCTACCTTATTGGCAAGAGAGCCTTGTGACTGCCCAGACCACTCACAAGAGGCTGAGGGGGCAGCCCGAGGATCAGGTCTCTGCAGGACCAGCCTAGATGGCAGCCAGCAAGGCAGGGCTCTGGGTTCAGATCCTGTTCCCAATGCCATGGGGCATCCAAGGGGAAGAGGGGGTTCAAGACCTTTGTAAAAACAAAATACTATACATGAAAGTCTGGAAGAAAAACTGGTTCCAGTTTTTTTTTTTTTTTTCTGGTACCAGGGAATGAACCCAGGGAACACTCACCACTGAGCCACATCTCCATCCCTTTCTTTGTATTTTATTTAGAGACTGGTCTCACTGAGCTGCTTAAGGCCTATTTAATGGATAAGACTGGCTTTGAACTCCCAATCCTCCTGCCTCAGCCTCCAGAGCCACTGGGATTACAGGTGTACACCTCTCACCTAGCTTGGTTCCAATTTTTGTGAAAAAAAATTGTTTTTCTTTGAGCATCAACAGCACAAGTGTTATTCAATGGTGTTTGTGGCGTGTGTTTTAAGAGATGGGGTCAATTTTTTTTTTTATATTGAGTACTGAACCCAGGGGTACTTTACCACTGAGCTACAACTCAAGGGTTTTGGGAAAGTCCTTGCTAAATTGCCATAGTTGGTCTTGAACTTGAGATTCTCCTGCCTCAGTTTCCCCTGTTGCAGGGACTGCTAGTGTGGCCCCCCGTAATCCTTACATATCTTTTGACTGCATTCATTATATCACTGGTAGCAATAGGAACATGGAGCCTTCATATTCAGAAGAAGTTAAAGAAGAAAAGGAAATTGGGCTTGGGATATAGCTCGGTGGTAGAGCACTTGCCTAGCATGTGTGAGACCCCAGGTGCAATCCCCAGCATCACACACACACACTCACACACTTACATACACACAGAACAAAGGAAGAGCGGCTGGGGACAGAGCTCAGCTGGCAGAGTGCTTGCCTCGCATGCACAAAGCCCTGGTTCAATCCCCAGCACCACAAAAAACAAACAGAACAAAGGAAGAAGAAGAAAGAGAAAAAAGCCTTGGAAAAGGCTAGTGAAAAGCTCTGGATCATCCTCCCTTAGATGATCTGACTCCATGGCAAGTGCGGAAGAGTGAAAGGTGGCCTCAGGTACCCGGTGGAGGACTAGCTTCAGGACCTCCTTGCTCCCAGGATACCAAAATCAGCAGAAGCTCAAGTCCCTTAAATAAAATGGCACCGTATCTGCACAGAACCTAGGTGTGTCTTCCCGTGCACTTTTTCAGGGCAGGACCTCAAACGTGCTAGGCAGGTGCTACACCCGGACCCACACACCCAGCCCCTCCCAGATACTTTGTTTTTTATTTTATATATTTATTATTTGTTTGTTTGCAGTGCTGGGCATGGAACCCAGGGTCTCAAGCATGTTAGGCAAGGACTCCACCACTGAGCTTGACTTCCAGCCCCCTGGGTACTTTAAATCATCTCCACATTACCAACCCCTAACACCAGGGGAGGCTGGCATCCTGTATTGTTGGAGCAATGGCAAGGATAAAGTCTCTACATGGTTGGTACAAATATAATTTTGAAAATTACTTTTGATTTGCACTTGGTTGACTCTGTGGGCATGTGGAGGCCACTGATGCAGACACTCTGCTGTGACCCCAGGAAAGCCCTTTGCCCGTGCCTGGGTCAGTGACTATTGCTATTATACACAGCTGCCTTCTCCGCCCAGGGAGGTCTATTTTCTTCACTTGGGAGCCGGGGAGCTAAGCTCAGAGCAGGTATGTGCCCTGTCCCAGCCCATGGCCCAGCAGGGCGAAGCTGAGATTCGAGACTAAGCCTCCTCTGTTGGTGGTAGCTGCCACCTGTACTGGGTACCCCTGAGTCACTGTGACCAGGGATGGCCAACCCATGCCCAAGGGAACCCCCACAAGCTTCCCAGGCCCTCCAGCTCACCAGGGGTTGTATTCCAATCCATCCAGCCTTCGAGCAGGGAGTCGTTTGGACATGGTGAGCTGGGGACAGAGCAAGTGAGGGTCAGCATCACAATCTTCCAGGTGCAGTCGTTGTGGAGAGATCTTTCTGGCCACAGCCGTGTCCTCCTTTCTGGAGGACCTGGGCTCCCAGGTGGCCAGGCAGCTCCACCTTCTCCCTTCTGTCCCTCCTACCTTCTGGGAAGGCTTCTCTGCCCTCCCCCAGCCCCAGGTTCCCAGTCTGCAGAGGCTGCCTGGGCCACCCATGGAGCCCTGGCTCTCCCAGGTCCCAAGGCAGAGGCCTCATGCAGCCAGGTTAGTTTGACCCAGGAGGGGCCGAGGCTGAGGAGGGCGGGAGGTTGGGAGGACAGCAGCATCACAGGGGTTTTGCTGAGCTCTTCCAGCTAATTCCCAGAAGGACCTGCCTGGGCCCATTTCACAGATGAGCCAACAGAGGGGGTGGGGGGAGTGATGTGTTCAGGGTCACACCTGGCTGCCCTGTTTGACCCCAGGCCATGTTCTAACTCACTCAGACCTGGGAGGGCCTCAGGGTCCTCATCCAGATCACACTGTTCTCCCTGAATCCTTTCAGGCCGGCCCCCCGCTGTGCCACAGGTGTCAGAGACTGTCCCAGGCTGATACCCACCCTGCCCAGCCCGCCTTGAGGGGAAGCGGCTCCTCCTGGCCTCCTCCTCCCCCCAGTCAACAGGAGTGGGGCTGCGGGGCAGGGAGCTCCTGTCCTGGGGGCTCACCGTCCCAGGTGGCTGGTGGGTTGGGAGCCGCCTGCCAGGGCCAATAGTGACCGCTGCTGTGGGCCCAGATGCCTTCAGTCCCCACAGCGCCCATCCCTCTGGAACCGCCTGATAATCCCCACCTGCCAGATGAAGATGCGAGGCCCAGAGGCTCAGGGACCGGCTGGAGGTCAGAGAAGCCGGCCAAGATCTGTCAGGGTGGCTGCACCAGCAGCGGAGGCACCTGGGCCTCCCGCAGGGGCCCTGGACCAGCTGTGCAGTGCCTGGCCCCTCCCCAGTGGGTCACACTGTCCCTTGGCTGAGTCCCTGACACCATCGTCAGGCCTAGCACTCAGCGCACCTCAGAATCATTCGCCACGAGGGAGACGCACACCAGGAACCACCGGCTGCAGCCAAGATGGTGCTGGTGACTGTCTTTGGTCAGTTTACCAGATATATTTCATTGTCTGATGAATAACTATTATTTTCCACAATAACCTTTAGCTTTAGTGATTAAAAAATGTGGGAAAGGGGATGGGGATGTGGCTCAAGCGGTAGCGCGCTCGTCTGGCATGTGTGCAGCCCAGGTTCGATCCTCAGCGCCACATACAAACAAAGATGTTGTGTCTGCCGAAAACTAAAATATAAATAAAAAATTTTTTAAAAATGTGGGAAAAATATGGGAGACACACATTTTAGAAAAATGTTTACTGATATACACTGATATCAATAAAATAGTCTATAATACAGTGTGTAGAAAGGTCTATGGTCTTTTGCAGGATGAAAAAAACCTTAATAAATCTTTCTATCCACAGACATGTTTTTCTGTGACCATATATAAATAGGAGAAATTTTCTGGAAGGAAATTTATCAAAATGTTCACCAAGCCTCTCTCAAGGAGTGGGATGATGAATGATTCTGGTTCATGGGTGTATTTCTCTGTTTCTCAGTTATCCTGATGGTGGGCACATTATTGGATTCTGATAAACATATTTTGTCACTCTGCAACATCTCTGACTGTGGCTGTGACCTTACAATCGCTAATGTCATTTTAGGGAGCATTTTCCCTGGCAAGTTCATAAAGTCCCAGCACATCTTCCAATTGACAGCATCTTGGGTTCAGTGACATGTGGAGTTACTTTTGAACTGGGGATGTGTTCTATAAAAAGGGTAAAGAGAGGCGAGTCAGGGGCAGTGGGGAGGAGGAATGTTGGGAGACAGACCTTGGAGTGAGGGCACTAGGCAGGGCTGGTGGGGGAGGAGTAGGGGCACAGGGCTCAGACTGGCAGGGAGAGGAACAGAGGTGAGGGGAGTTCAGTGGGTTTAGGAAGGAGGTGGAAATCATGGAGATTCCAGAAACGTGGCGTGCTCAAGGGAGGGACCTTCAAGTGTGGCACTCAGTACTAGGATAAACGAATGCCTGTTCTT
Source organism: Marmota monax (assembly GCF_021218885.2). Classification (NCBI taxonomy): domain Eukaryota; kingdom Metazoa; phylum Chordata; class Mammalia; order Rodentia; family Sciuridae; genus Marmota; species Marmota monax. The sequence continues at coordinate 21,260,016 of NW_026692912.1, forward strand.
ATGCTTTACACATGACAGTCATTCAATCAACATTTATGGAGCACCTACTGTGTATCAGGTACTGGGCTGGGCACTGGGATGATCGGGAGGCAGCAGCAGCACCCAAGCTGACCACCCAGATGCACAGCTACGAGGTCTAGAGCAGGGTAGCAGGAGCCAGCCAGGGCTGACAGCCAGGCTGCAGTCAGGGAAGGCTTCCTGAGGGAGCAGGCTCACGCACAACCTTGAAGCCAGGACCTCGCCAGATCCCAGGAGCCGGGGCCATGCAGGGGCAGGTGCTGGGAGAGGACACTTACAGAGTGGTGCAAGCACCGGGTGAGCGAGGCTCCGGCCTTCCTGAACATGCCTCCCAGGGCCACGGGGCACTGCTGACTTCTCCTCCAGGGGCAGAGGAGAGAGGAAGAGCACGCCAGGCCAGAAGCTCAGCACTTGGGTCCTACACACAGTCTAACAACAACAGCATGTCACTGTGCCAGACACGTGCCAGAGCACTCTGCTGCAGGATTATATATACCACACGGTCCTCTCGACAACCCTCCCGCACACACAGTCACACACATATCAGAAACCAGAGTGATCTTTAAAAGTTCAAATCAGCTTCAGTGCAGAAGTGACCCAGTGAGGAGCACTGATAGAAGGTGAGACCGTTGGGGAGCATGATAGTGAGACAGAGGAGGGGACAGTGGAATAAGCCCCTGGATGCAATAAGTGATTACCCTTTGTGGCACAATCTAGTGCCTCTCCACCCCTGGGCTTTGTTCCCCAGACCCACCATGAGACCCTAATAACACTACCGAAGCGAACACTTGCAAAGATGAAGCCCTCACCAGGGAACAATCCAGACAAACCCTCTGGCTTCACTTTTGTTTTTTTTGGTACCAGGGATTTAATCCGGGGGCGCTTAACCACTGAGCCACATTCCCAGACCTTTTTTATATTTTAATATGGACATGGGGCTGGGGATGTGGCTCAAGCGATAACGCTCTCGCCTGGCATGTGCGGGGCGCTGGGTTCGATCCTCAGCACCACATAAAATAAAATAGAGATGTTGTGTCCACCGAAAACTGAAAAATAAATATTAAAAATAATTCTCTCTCTCTCTCCCCCCACCCCCCGTCTTTTAAAAAAAAAATATGGACAGAGCCTCGCTAAGTTGCTTAGGGCCTTGCTAAGTTGCTGAGGCTGGCCTCAAATTTGCAATTCTCCTGCCTCAGCTGAGCTGCTGGGATCATAGGTGTGTGCCACCTCGCCCAACAGCTTCACTTCTTTTGATACAACTTAAAAATCACTGACTTAGGAGATCACTGAGCTGCGCAATACAGATTAGATTCCTCACAGCTGGTTGAGGATCACACTCTGACATGCGGGTCGTGACAACAGTTGCCAGGTTACTTTTCAGGGACTTGAAGGCTGCTTTGACTCCTGGGCCTGCCGATGTGTGGTGGGTGACTGGAATGGCATCTCTGTCTTCATGTTACATCTGTCACTTTGCTGCCTTAACCTTTGGGATTGATTCTACTGGGCCCTGCACGTGGCCATGTGGGCATGTGGGTTGCGGGCTGGCACTGGTGTGTGTTTTCTCGTGCTTTCTCAGCAGCTACAGTAGCCCAAGCAGCCCAAGTCCTTCGGCTCCATTGTAAGGCCCAGGTAGAGCCACAAGGCCAGGACATTTGCACAGGAGGATGGCGCCAGCTACACTAGGAAATGTCAACTGTGACCGCCTGGTGGTCCAAATTTCATGCAAGAAGAAACATCTTTTGGATCTGGAAATTACCAAAACTCTATCACTCTCGCAAGCCAATGAAAGCCTGTTCTCCCTGTGTCTGGAGAGCAGCCTGGTCCCTCGGTCAGGGTTGTCTCCCCCTAGCTGAAGTCCCAGTTACCGGCTTTGGCAAAGGCCCAACTAAAGCCCTGCCTGTGTGTTTGTGCCTGTGTTTGACGAGATTTCATTTCTACCATCACTGAGTCAAAAGTTCCCATGCCCAATATCGTTTCTTAAAAGAAAAAAAAAAGCTAAGGGGAATAAAAGTCACTATAGATTAAATAAGAGTTAACAGAAAAGCCACAGGAAGCAAGAAAGGACGCGCCTAGCTGGAGGACAGGTGCATAAATGAACGGATAGAACTGACAATGCGGGAATCAACTCTCACCTGTGCGGTGATGTGAGGAGGGTGGCGGGAGAGTGACCTCGAGAGTGCTGCGGGCTCAACTGAGAACAAACCTGGAAGGAAACTACAGTCAGGCCAAAGGAAGGCGTTCGCCGGGTTTGAAAGGCACTGCAGCGTCCAGGGCCTGGGTTCTGAGCACAGAGGAGAAGGGTGGAGTTTTAAAAGGCCAAGCTTGCCGCTGCCCAGCTGCTTCATGGCAGGATGGGTGGAGGGGGCCTGTCAGGAGGCACCGCTGCTCAGCGGCTGCAGGCGCGGCGGGCGCAGGCGAGGGCCCAGGATGCGCAGTTGCAGTGCTGTGGCCCCGTTTCACAAATACTCAGGGGAGCACACGCATGGGCTCCAGTCCCTCAAAAGCTCCTTGGCTTTATTTTGGGGATGCTGAATCAAAGTGCAACCTTTTAAAAAAAAATTATAGTTGTAGATGGGCAGAATGTCTTTATTTTATTTGCTTCATTTTTATGTGGTGCTGAGTATCAAACCCAGTGCGTCACACATGCCAGGCAAATGCTCTGCCACTGAGCCATGTCCCCAGCTCCCTCCTTTTTTTTTTAGCATTCTAATCCTAGGTTTATTCAATACATTTTAATCATTCTAAACAACAAAGTACAAATACAATCTTACCTAAAATGCCACAAAGTTATAAAACTCAAAACAAATTTTATAGTACTGACTGTGCAATTTAAAAAAAAAAAAAAGCAATGTACACGTTGCCAAGGTGTCCTGCAAGACCACGGTGAATGTCAGTCAGAACAGGGGGTTCTGTAATGTCCTCCCAGAGCTGGCTCTCACCTTGCTCACCAATTTCAATGTGTAAGGGATAGGTGGGGTAGGGGGGTGCGGGAGGACGGAAAGACAGAACCATTAATAGCAACTAACAGGTGGGGGGACCACCCTGGAGGCTGGAGGAGAATTCAGGCAGCAGGCAGTCGGGGAGGAGGTCAGGTCTACCAGGAATGGTGGATTGGTCCCCTTTCCTGTAGACATAGCACATCAACAGCAAGGGCACAACCAGGTTTGCCAGACTGGCTCAGGTCATCTGTGAAGAGGCTGGGCCACACTGCCACCTGGAAGCTTTCCCAGCCCTTTTTATTGTCTTGAGACAGGGTCTCACTAAGTTGCTAAGGGCCTCACTAAATTGCTGAAGCTGGCTTTGAACTTGTGATCCTCCTGCCTCAGCCTCCTAAGCTGCTGGGATTACAGGTGTGCACCACCACACCTGACTCCTATACTTTATTCTAAAAAATGAACTGTGTCTGGGTCACTGGACTCAATGTTTGAACTGAGACAGTAACATTCTGTGACCCTGTGAAATATACATTTGGTCTCCCTCCTAGGACTCTTCAAAGCAATAGTATCTTTTTGTGTGCTACTGAGTTGACCAATGGCTGGCAGCCCCTGGGTAGCTTCAGAAGAGGGGCTGCTCACCAGAAAGACCACAGCAGCACTAGCAGGCTGGTTTCAATCCCACCCCTTGAGCTTGGAGGAGAGTAAGCAGTTGAGGGCTAAGTTGATGGCCAAGGGCGAATGGTCTAAACAATATATATATTTTTTAGTAGATGGACATGATACCTTTATTTTATTTATTTATTTTTATATGATGCTGAGGATTGAACCCAGTGCCTTACACATGCTAGGCAAGTGCTCTGCCACTAAGCTACAGCCCCAGCCCCTGGACATAAAGGTTTTAAGATATATCCAGGACTTGCTTTAAAACTACCCAGATGGAAGAACTGGGAAAATAGCTGGGGTATAGCAAAGTGAGATGAGCCATGAATTGAGGTTTGGGAGCCATTATATTCTCTCCCTTTGTATCTGTTGGAAATGCTACATATCCATGAGGAGGAAGGCAGAGCCACAATGTGGAAGGAGCCCGGGAACCTGGTGATGGAGGAAGCATGGTTCATCTCTGGACTGAGGTTATGGGAGGGGGGAAGGAGGGGGGATGGAGGGGGAGGGAGGGGGAAGGAGGGGGGAGAGGGGGAGGGAGGGGGAAGGAGGGGGGAGAGAGGGGGAGGGAGGGGGAGAGAGGGGGAGGGAGGGGGAGAGAGGGGGAAGGAGGGGGGAGAAAGGGGGGTGGGAGGGGGAGACATCAAATGGATCTCGTTTAAACAGTTGGCTCCATTAACAGCCAGTTGAGGTTTAACTGATGTGCCCTATTGAGGCCTGCAGCCAAAAGCCACTCCAAAGAGCACCACTGTGTCTGAACAAGCTGCTGTGAGGGTAAAAGCAACACAGGCTCCACCCTTTTTATTGCCCAGAGGGTGTTGGAACTTATAAAATTTGAACTTCAGTTGAATGCTTGAGGGAGGAGAAAACCCAGGGTTTTCTCTGAATGACAGGGATAATTTAAGGTTGGGCACCTCAACGTATTTTATTTATAGGAATGGCTGGCTGTAGGGAGGCTGCAGCTGTGATTGGTAGAAGCAGCTGTCACTTACATAAGCCTGGGTGTTTGGAACTGTGTGCTTTGACAGCGTTCATGGTTGTCCGTGTTTGGATGGGATTACTCGGCATGGCCATGGGGTGGCCTTGTCTGATGCTGATGTTCTGGGCAACTGCTCATGTTCAACAGGAAAGCACAGTCCTAACTGTGGGTGCCAGGCGGCTTTTCTCCTCCTGACCTCTTGAACGAAGAATAAAATTCAGAGCCCTGGGATGGGGGATCCAGGTTCCATCCCCAGCATTGCAAAAACAAGACAAAAACAACAACAAAAACCAAACCAATCCACAGAGCTGGATGAGATCTCATGGGGGGCCATGGGTCCCACCTCACTTCCTGTGGCCGTCCCACTTTGTTGCTGCTGTCCAGGCACGCTGTTCCCCAATATCCATTGCTCTACAGCCATCAGCAAGCCCTTCTGTAGAGGGCCAGGCAGGTGGCAGTGGATCTGGCTGTGAGCGGTAGTGTGCCCACCCTGTTCCGGGGCGACAGACCCCTCATGTCATAGCAGACATGACGGAGCCTGTGCCATGCTCTGGCAGTAGAGCTGAATCACCAGTGGCATTTGGTGAGAGCCCCCCTGCCCTTCTCTCCATGCTGGATGGAATGAGTCGCTACAGGGAGGCGTTTGGACCTCGTGAATTTGGGCAAGAGTCTGGAGAGGTGGGAGACCTCGACGGGCCTAGGCTTCAGCTAGACGTATCTTTCCAAAGAACAGAAGCAATGGTACAATCCATTCTGTGAGTTCTACTAGTGTGACTCTGAAACTCCTCCATGGAGAGGTGGCATCTTGTTCCCCCTCCCATGACACTGGGGGCAGCTCTGTGACTGCCCTGGTCTAGAGTGGGCCAGCTGTAACAGGTGTGGCATCCAAGGCCTGTGCGAAACAATGCCTCTCACGTCTGCCCTGCTCTCTTGGCACATTCACTCCTGGAACCTGGCCATCATGCTTGAGAAAGTCCAAAGGGCCTGAGGAAGGCCTACGTGGAGAGGAAACCAGGCCCAGGCCAAGTCCCTTCCTGGCTAACAGAAAGCTCCAAGTTGCCCAAGACCGGGAGCTGTCTTGGAAGTGGACTCTCCACCCCGGTCAAGGCACCCCTGCTGACGCTACGTGCAGCAGCAATGAGCTGGCCAAGCTGCAGAGTTGAGAAGCACAGGGTTCAGGATGTTTGCAACGCAGCAACAGGTCGTTAGGTGGCAACAAGTTGTAAAATCAAGATTTTGTGATTAGAGCCACCTTTCTCACAAGCAAGAAATAAACTTCTATCTTGCTGAAGCTGTTTTTATTTCAGATCTCTGCTGTTTGGTTGTGCTAGCTTCCATTGCTGTGACAAAACACCTGAGAATAACAACTTCAAGGAGGAAAGACTTAATTTGGCTCCCAGTTTCAAAGGTTTCAGCCTGGGGTAACTTGGCTCTGTCGCTATGGGCCTTGCTGGCAGAAGGGCGAGGGGAAGGAAAGCCACCAGATCATGGCAGCCAGGAAGCAGAGAGGGTGGGGTGTGCTGGGGACAAGATATAACCCCCCCAGGACCCACTCCCTTCAACTAGGTCCCACCTCCTGCAGTTTCCACCCATCCCCCAATAAAGCAAACAAATTCTGGATTTGTCAGCGGATCAATCCATTGATGAGGTCAGAGCCCTCAAGATCCAATCACCTTCCTGAAGGCCCGACTCTGGACGCTGCTGCACTGGGGACCAAGCCTTCAAGACACGAGCCCCTGGGAGACGTTCCATATCCAAGCCATAATACTGGCCACGCCTCTTAACGAATGTGCCACCTCAGGGCCTCTTCTGCCATTGCTGTCCCCTCTCCCTGGAGTGCTCTTCTCCTGTGTGTCTGCCAAGTTCCCTTCCTCATCAGAAAGCCTGCCCTGAGCCCCCTGCATGAAATAGTGCCCTCATCTGCAGCTCCTTTGCTGTTCTCTCTTTCTCTGTAGCCATTATGCCGTCTATTTCTCTGTGTGTTTCTTCAGTGCTCGTGTCCTTTGCTCGAACACAAGGGGCCAGAAGACCGGAATTGGTCTGTCCTACTGACTACAGTCCCCGGCAGCAGCCTGGCATGTAGCAGTGCTCAGTAAACCTTGGCGGAATGATCCCAACACTCCGGCCTCTCAGATCCTATTCTTCCTCTCACACGCTCATCCCCTGGGACAGTGATTTGTGATCCCGTGAGAGTCGATGCCCTGTTTATTTACTTATTTGGGGGAATTGAACCCAGGGCCTTGCATATGGCATGCACTCTGCCACTGAGTTACACCCTCAGTCCTCAACACCCTCTTTATACCAAATAGACCATAATGTCTCCTTTTCTCTCCTGAAATAGTTTAAATACCCAATATAAGCTATGGATTCATTTGCTTCTAGCCTGCATGGTTTCTAGGAGAGGATGCATGTAATTCTAAGGCATCCTGTCTGCCCTCCTCCCTTCTTTTTTGTGGTGCTGGGGACTGATCCCAAGGTCTCGTGAAGGTTAGGTAAGTGTCCTACCACTAAGCTATATCTCCAACCCCTCAAAAAATTTTTTTTCTTCAAATCTTCAATTTTCTGAGCTTTCAATATGATATGCCAAGATTTGGTTATGTTTTGTTTGCATTTTTAAAAATTTATTTATTTATCCCAATTTGTTATATATGACAGTAAGATGCATTGGAATTCATATTACAAATATACAGCACAGTTTTTCATATCTCTGGCTGTACGCAAAGTATATTCACACCATTCATGACTTCATACAAGTTCTTAAGGTAATGATGTCCATCTCACTCCAACATCTTTTTGACACTCCTTGCCCCCTTCTTTCCTTGCCCTCCCCTCTGCCCTATCTAAGTTAATCTAATCCTCCCATGCTCCCCCTCCCTATCCCACTATGAATCAACCAACCCTCTTATATCAGAGAAAACATTTGGCATTTGTTTTTTTGGGATTGGCTAACTTCAGTTAGCATCATATTCTCCCACTCCATCCATTTACCTGCAAATGCCATAATTTTATTCCCTTTTATTGCTGAGTAATATTCCATTGTGTATGTATATGTATACCACAGTTTCTTTATCCAGTTATCCACTGAAGGGCATCTAGTTTGGTTCCACAGTTTAGCTATTGTGAATTGTGCTGCTATAAACATTGATGTGGCTGTGTCCCTATAGTATGCTGTTTTTAAGTCCTTTGGGTATAAACCGAGGAGTGGGATAGCTGGGTCAAATAGTGGTTCCATTCCCAGGTTTCCAAGGAATCTCCACACTGCTTTCAGATTGGCTGCACCAACTTGCCGTCCCACCAACAGTGTATGAGTGTGCCTTTTCCCCACATCCTCACCAACACTTATTGTTGTTTGTATTGTTTGCATTTTTCCTGCCTAGTGTTCTGAGAGGTTCCTAGATCTTGGTGTCTGATGTTAACTTGGGAAAACGTCTCAGTCATCATTGCTGCAAGTATTGCTTCTGCTCCTCTTTTCCTTCTCCTCTGGCATTCCCCTTATATGCATGTTACACCTTTCCTACTTGTCTCCCAGTTCTTGAATATTCTATTCTGTTTTCTTTTTTATCCCCAGTGATTTTTCTCTTTGCTTTTCCATTTTCAATATTTCTGCTGTCATATCCTCAAGCTGAGAGGGTCTTTCCTCAGCTGCACCCAGGCTACTGAGGTAAGTAAATTATTCCTACATTATTCCTATTCATTTTGTTTTTTGAACCTGAGCATTTCTGTTGGATCTTCCCATTCCTCTACTTGTCTGTTCCTGCACATTGTCTTTCTTTTCCTTTTTCCCCTGGAGCCCTTAGCATATCAGTCGTGATTGTTTGCAGCGCCTGGTCTAGCTTCTCAGGAGGGCAGGTCTTGTCAAGAAAATCAGAAGGGCTGGGGGTGTAGCTCGGGGGTAGAGAATACTCGGGCTTATGTCAAAATTGTTACTTCTCCCCCTGCCAGAAGTAGGAGATTTCCCTCCAGTGTTCACGGTGGGGAACGGCAGGGCTCTGGGAGGCAGGGCTCACGATGCTGCTTCCCTTTAAACTTTTAAGTCTTAGACTTGCGCACACTGAGCCCCTAGAAATCCATCCATTTCAGCTCAGGGCCCGCTCCCAGGTCCAGGTTCTGGGAGTTTCTACTCCAGGAAATTGGGTTTCTGTGCATCTATTTGCCTGTCTTTCTCTCCAATTCTAGGGCAGCAATTTGTCCTGTGACCTCAGTTCTCTGATGGATCTAAGAGGGGTATGCTGGTTCTTCAGTCGGTTCAGATTTTTACTTGTTAGGATGGTTAAGTTGCCCAGGCTGGCCTCAAACTTGCAATCCACCTGCCTCAGCCTCCTAAGTGGCTGGGATCCCAGGTGAGCACCACTGTACCCAGCCAAAAATGGATATTTTGGTATGAAAGTGCTCAGGCTTGCCCACACCCACACTAGAAGGTTCCATAAGGAGACCATAAAGAAATAAGTTCAGGGCTGGGCTGTAGCTCGGGGTAGAGGGCTGGCCTAGCATCTTGGCATGCACGAGGCCTTGGTTCCATTCCCAACACAACACATAAAAAAAACTGGCAAGACTTTAGCAACTTGCCAGTCCCTTCCATGGGCAGCCATTTCTGCCTTTCAGAGCATTTTCAAGTACTTAAGAGGAGCCACCCATCCAAAGGTGGGTCTCCGTTCTCTGTCATCAACTTCTCCCAAGCATCTCCTCTGGCCAGGCCCTGGCATCGTGCTGAGATTACAGCAGGGACCTGGTCCAGCAAGACCTTGCCACACAGGGGAGCTGGAAATGCCCCTCAGTGTTTCTCCACTCACCCAGCAAGTACTTCCTGACCAGGGCGGGCGTGTGTGACGGCTCCAGCCCTCTGCCCCAGAGGCAACAGTGAAGTCCTAATCCTCAGTACCTAAGAATGGGACCTTGTTGGGAGCTGCCACATGGAACCCAGCGCCCTCAGCCCTGAGCCACGAGTGTGGGGGTGTGGCAAGCCAGCCCCAGCTGTGTGTGAACCAGGGGCGCTGAGTGCACAGGGTGGGCTGGACCCACGCTGCCTCTCTGTTTGGGCGGGTGACATAAGTGCCTTTTCGCTGGCTCTGCCCGTGATCCCACACAGCACATGAGATGGGCGTGGCCTCCCTAGATGTCCGTCAATCTGCTGACAGGGGACATCCTGAAGCTAGACTCAACCGGCTGAAGCCTGACCCCTGGCCTCATTGAATGGCTTCTCCCCCACAAGAGGGCTCAGGGCGGCTCCTCGCTCTTTCTTGCCTGCCTGGCCCCCTGTGGGAGCTGCGGCTGAGGAGCCGTCACTCCCACCAAAGAAAAGGTACTTTCTGTGTCTGTGTCTTGGATGACCCTGACGGGTTCAGTTGGGTGATGCAACAAGATCTTACTTGGAAATGGGATCTTTGTGGATGAATCAATTCAAGACAAGGTCAAATTGGTTTAGGGTGGATCTTAATCCACCTGGTGTCCTTATAAGATGGGCAGGAGAGACACAGGCACACAGGAAAATGGCACCGGAAGACGGCCGAAGTGAAAGATGCATCTACTAGCCAGGGACGCCAGGGATTGCTGAGGAAGCCAGAAGCTCAGGGAGGGGTGTGGGAGAGATCCTCCGCCGGAACCGCACAGAAAGGACGCCCGTTGATCCCTTGACTTTGGGCTCATAACCTCCAGTACCACTGGGGAATAAATTTTAGTTGTTTAAAGCTACCCACTTTAGAAAGCTGCTACTTTGTTAGGACAGCCCCAGGACATTAGTGCCAGGTCACTAGAGGGCTGAGTCCCAAAGGAAGAGAAAAGATGTACTAGGTCAAAAGAATGGCAGGTGCAGGGGCTGGGGGCAGACGGGAGCAGGTGGACTCAGGAACTGAGGTCACTGTGGAGCTCATCCTGTTGACTTGGTTCCTGTGAGAACCCTGCAGGATGCCTGGGGCTGACCACCTGTGCTCTGGAGCAACACAGATTGTTATCGTTCCAGGAGGGACATTCCCTATGTCATATCAGGGGAGAGTGGGTGTTGGGTGCTTCAGCCTCAGAACACTCAGCTAAAGGATGAGAGGCCTGAGGCCAGGTCTGAGTCCAGAGACAGTGGAGGTAGGTATTGTGACTACTGTGTGTTCTAGGGGGACCAACTGTCAGTTTGCCTTTTAAAGTCAGTTTCCTTATCTATCAAATAAATACAAATAGTTCAAGGAAAGCACTTTACCTACTCGTGGACTCACAGAGACGCCCAGTAGATGATGGACGCTACTTATAGGGTGGGTGCTTCTTTTTTTATTGAAGTTCTGGGGATGGAAGCCAGGGCCTTGTGCATGCTAGATCCCCGAGCTCAGTGGGTACTTTATATGAATACTCGTTAAATCAATATAACAGGGTACAGGGGGCTCAAGGTATGTGAATTCACACTGCACCTTGACTGGTCAACTTCTCCATCAGTTACAAAAGGGCTATTTAGAACTGGGGACTTGGGGTGTAGCTCAGTGGTAGAGCTTGCCTAGCATGGACAGACAAATCCTTGGGTTCAGTCCCCAGTACTGAAAAAAAAAAAGGCAAAAAAGGCATAGATCTGAAAGGCCATGATACTTTGAGAGGACCATAAAAATGTCTTAATTTTAATTTTTTTAAAATGTAAGAAAAGATAATAATTAATGTGGGATAATGAATTCAGTCTGGATGCTTCTTTCTAGAAACATGGATGTCAAACATAACTCTTGCATTCTTTTTACAGAGAAAGGGACCTCCGAAGGCAACAGTGACTAAGGCCCGTGAGAGTGGTAATCTGGCATTGAACACAGGTAAATCTGTGTGTGGTTGGGACTTCGTGTGCAAATATGAGTGTCTACACGTGAGCATCTCTCTGTGCACATCTGTTGTGTCTGTGAACATGTGAGTGTAGTGGGGGCAGTTTCTAGGAACCTTAAAGGGAGGGGGTCATGAGGGTCTGAGCCAAGGCCACACCGCGCCCCTCCCTCGCCCCTCCCTCGCCCCTCCCTCGCCCAGGTGTCTGGGAGGTGCCCTTGGGCGGCTCGGAGACTTGTTGTTCCTGAAGCGGCCAGCAGGGGGCGCGCGGAGTCGCCTGGTCCTGACCGGGCTAGGTGGTCCCGGGGCTCTGAGTTTGGGCACAGGTCAACCTGGGTGCCCTTTAGGGACTGTCGTCTCACTCTACAGAGGAGGCCCGGCGCAGCGTGGGCGCTTGTACAGGCTCAGTGGGGGACGCAGGGCTGCTGGCTTCCTAGTCCACAGTTCTCCAGTGACTGGGGACCTGCCTCGGAATTCACTCCTGGGCACCAGGGGCTGTGGCCAGGGCCTCCTCCTACTTGCTCTGAGACAGCCTTTCCCAGGCGACGTCCACCTCCTACTCCCCAAGCCTCCCCTCTTCCCAGGGCTCCCCTAGTCAGTCCTCCAACGCCGAGGACCTAAGGGTAAAGACGATGGCCTTCTATTTACTCTGAGCGCCTTACAGGTCCCAGCCCTTTCAATTTTTTTTTTTTTTTCAAATTTTAAAAATTCTGGTAAGATGCAGGTCATATGAAAATTTTCACCATTTCTAAGTGGACGGTTGACGATATTAAACTCTCACATTGTTGGGAACCATCACTGCCATTCTCCTTCCCGAGCCTGTTTCATCCTGTAAAACTGCAACTCTGTGCCCATTAAACAATAATGTCCCTTTCCCCATCCACCAGCCTGTTTTCAGCCTGTTCCCTCTCTCCCTCTCTCCCTTCCTTCCTTCCTTCCTTCCTTCCAGGGGCACTTTGCCACTAAGCCACATCCCCAGCCCTTTCTATTTTTTTTTTTATTTTGAGACAGGGTCTTACTAAGTTGCCAAGGCTGGTCTCAACCTTGAGGTCCTCCTGCCTCAGCTTCCCAAGTGGCTGGGATTACAGACATGCACCATGGAACCTGGCTGGGTGCATCACTTTTAACCCCAGGAAAAAGATTCCATCCAGAAGCTGAGTCACACACCCAAAGCCAAAGATGACAAGAGCCAGGATTTGAACTCAGAACTCTGACTTCAAAGCCTGTACTTACTGCCACTGTGGAGCATGGGAGACTTGGAGCAGTGACATGGTGGCTGCTCCTCATTCTGAGGGCACCAAAGATGCAGAGACTGATGGATGCTCCGTGGAAAATGGGGGAATGCAGTCTGGTCAGGCACGTTTTATGGGTGAGGATACTGATAACTGGGGAAGGGGGAATGACCCACCAGGTTGCTACTGGGGCCAGCTCACCTGAGTCCCAGGCTGGGTATTTTTCTGTTCCTAGCAGGCTGGGTCTTCCACCTGGCACAGAGTAACTGGTCAATAAACTCACTGAATGAGAGAAGGAATGTCTCCTGTCACTCAGAGTGAGTTGTCACAGACTCTACCCTACTGCTCCACACCTGACGGGGGCCAGCCACACGGGGCACACACCTTAGTACCTCAGCAAAGACTGGACTGGTCATGTGCTACTCCCGCAGCCACCACCATGTGTAAAAGTGTGAATTCTCCTATTGTTTAAGGAGTGCATGATCTAATGAAGGAAACCAAAAGCAACCCGGCCAAGTCAGTACAGATGAGCCTTAACAGACAAAGGATTCTGGGCTGGGGCTAGGGCTGGTTGCTAGAGCATGTGTGAGGCCCTGCTCTTCCTCAGCACCACATGTAAATAAATAAGATAAAGGTACTGTGTTCACCTACAACTAAAACAAAGGATTCCTACAAATCTAACAAAAGGCCCACGTTTCAATAGAAAAGCAAAAGTAGTCGAAAGATAGAATTGGAGGTGGGTGTGGTGTTGTACATCTGTGATCCCAGCATCTTAGAAGCTAAGGCAGGAGGATTGCAAGATTAAGGCCGGCCTCAGCAACTTTGTGAGACCCTGTCTTAAAGTGAAAAATAAAAAGGACCTAGGTTAGAGGTAAGCATCCCTAATTTCTAGTGTGTGTGTGTGTGTGTGTGTGTGTGTGTGTGTATAATTTCCCTATATATATTTATGGGAAATTAACCCACAACAAAGAGAACTTTGCAGCTGGGCATATAACTCAGGGGTAGAACACTTGCCTAGTATGTGTTCCAGGTCCAGACCCACCAAAAACTTGCTTGAGGTTACTCATAATTAATTAAATGTAAACTAAAATGAAACTATTGTTTTGCCTCAGATAAGTGAAGAATGAGTTTGAAACCCACCCAATTGGTGTTATAAGGCACTGGAAAGCCATAATACATGATTTGAAAACATGGGTTCAAGGGGCTGGGGATATAGCTCAGTTGGTAGAGTGTTGCCTCCCATGCAGAAGGCCCTGGGTTCAATCCCCAGCACCACAATAAAGAAAAAAAAAATCGGGTTCAAGTGCTCATTGGTATCAGTTTTGGAAGGCAAAGTAATAACATACATTACTCTTTAACGCAATGCAGTGCCTCCTCCCCTGGAAATGGATCTTACGGGAATATTCTACCTACACACATAGCCACACACCTGGACCATCAGATGATCCCAGTGTCCCTGAGTATGGCTCAGTATCACCGTACAGTTGTCCCCATTGCACACTATCATGCAGCTGCAAAAAGGAGTGTGCTGCTCTTGGCATTCTGCCAGAGAACATATTCAGGTTATCTGGAAAAGGCAGGCTGGTTCCACGCTGACCACGTTTCTTGGCCTGGCCACCCTTCTGCCTTTTTGGGCCTGTTCCCTCCTTGGACAATCCCTTTCTGTGGGCTGTCACAGGGTTTCGTCACCAGGTGGCAGGAGGTGAGACAAGGCATGCTTTGCTGCCTGTCCATGAAGTGGCCAGCACTCAACTGACTCTGCAGGAGGGGACTTGGTGGGTGACTGATCGACCTGCACTGAGCCATCATTTCCCTTCTGATCAGGGATGAGAACTAGCTGCAAAGTTGGTGTTTCTTGGTTACTCTTAGTTAATATGACATGGCTGCTGACATGGCAACCGTGACCTTGAGGGACTGGGTTGTTTAACTAAACCCTGGTCCCCAAAGCTCATCTGCATCAGACTTGTACAAAGTGAGGAGGACTGCTTGATTGTGCTTATAGGTTTGTGCACAAGGATATCTCAGCAGACACCACCAGGCTGGGTGCAGTGGCGCCTGCCTGTAATTCCAGCTGTTCGGGAGGCTGAGGCAGGAGGATCACAAGTTCGTGGCCAGCCTGGGAAACTTAGTGAGACCCTGTCTCATAATTAAATAAGAAGGCTGGGGATGTGGCTCGGTGGCAAGGCACCCCTGGGTTCAATCCCCAGTACCACGGGATTCCGAGCTGCCTGATGCTGGGGTGGAAGAAAGAATGAGAGCCCACACAGACCTGGGGATCTGGGACCTGTCGGTATAATTGCTTTGCGGCAATAATGGCACAACTCTGTAAATTTACTAAAAATCATGGAATTGTATGCTTAAAACAAGAGGACTTTATGGTATATAAAATGTAACTTAATGAAGCTGCTAATAACAAGTGAGGGGGCTCTGAATCACAGACCTTGGAGAGAAGGCATTTATGTGCTGTGTGACTTCTGGCCAATTACTAGACCTTTCTGAGAATCAATTCTGAAGTGAGAATAATGACAGCACCTGCCTCACAGGACTGGAGTGAGACATGATGAGTTGACACACAAAAAGCACTTATCATGCTTCCTGGCCAATACTCCGTGTCCCACAAACGTCATGACTGTTATGGGTATTAGTCAAAAATAAATCAGTGGGAGAAGTGCTGCAAAGGAGGCAGCCAGGGTCTCGAGGCCCAGTCACGCAGGGCAGTGGGCCAGAGTTGTCCCGGGTGACCTTCAGGACGCCTTCCAACACAGCTTCCCAGGCCTCTGTCGGCCAGGGGCCAGCGCCCTCCCCCGTGGGACACACCTCCATCAGCCTGGGCAGCTAACGCACCAGCCCGGACAGAGGCAGGTGGGTGACTCCAGGGTATCTGGAATGTTCAGTGCCCCCGAACTGGGTGGTGACATGTACACCCTGCCCCCGCAGGGCCTGATGTCCAGGTGAGGTCAGCGCGTTGACACAGGGTAAAGTGCAGGCCATCCCAGCCCGGCCTGTGAAGCGGCCTCAGGCAGACCCGCAGTCTCTACAGCCTCCTTTTCTGAATGTACAGATCCTCCGCTTTGGGAGCCACCTGGCCCTCCTGGGCTCAAGTCCTGCCCCCTGCCTGGCTGCCCTGTAGTCCCTGCCCCCAGCAGGGCCTGCACAGCTCCACCTCTTCTCTGAGGCCTCTGTGTCCACCCAGGCCCTCCTCTGAATTCAGGGAGCACCTGGTACCTGCCTGAGTCCTGAGCTATGTGCCCTGGTCCTCACTGAGGCCAAGCACAAAGGACATCTTCTTTCATTACTGAAAGTCTAGAGATCAGCAAAAGGGCCTGGGGCCACCATCCCCTCTGGCCTGTCCATTGTGTAATATGCCAGCAACTGTGTGTGACAAGATCTTGTGACCAGTCGGGTCAGATGCTCATCATCTAGGTCACCTGCAGTGAAAGACACCTACCAGCTGGGACACCCATCAAAGCCTATACTAACCACCCCTAAAGAGGTTTCTGGAAAGACAGACTTTGGGCAAGGGTCCTTCATCCTCTGGCTGAGCCTGCTTTTTTCCTCCCTTGGTACCAGGGATTGAACCCAGGGGCGCTTAACCACTGAGCCACACCCAGCCCTTTTTTATGTTTTATCTAGAGACAGGGTCTCCCTGAGTTGCTTAGGGCCTTGCTAAGTGGCTGAGGCTGGCTTCGAACTCACGCTTCTCCTGCCTCAGCCTCTGGAGTCACTGGGATCACAGGCGAGAGCCACTATGCCCAGCTGAGCCTGCTTTCTGAGTAAAGTTTACCTTCCCTGCTAAAACGCCTTTTCTCTACTTAATTGTCCCATAACAAGGTGAGCAGCGGGACTGGGTGCAGCTATAGCGCCCCAACCTATAAAGAAGGTTTTATTGTCCCTATTTTGTTCCGGAGCAGAACAAAAAAAACCTCACTCAGCCCAGAGCACCGAGCTGGGCCCATGCTGCTCTTCATTTCTTTCTAAAGTCCAAACTCTCACCCCAGACCCCTTTCTAAGGAGGTGAGCGCAGCCACCACTATTAGCTCCCCTTCTTACAGGAGACCACCAGCCCCTCAGGGACAGGGCCATCCCTTGTCCAGCTTCCACTCTGCAGGACAGACAGGCTGGCCTCCCACCACCTACATCAAGGAGGACAAGTAGGACCTTGGTTCTGGACTCCTCTACAGCGCAACCTGGTGTTTGGGTGAGGCGGCTTTTCACAGGCCGCTATCTGAGGCACTGAAGGATGCCAGGTGACTCCCAGTCGCTGAGACAACGCAGTGCCTCTATAGAAGGGGGCAGGACAGGTCTATTCCAGGACTGAAGCTTTAGTGTGGGAAAAAATGGCCCCAGCTCACTATGAACTAGCCCTGGGATGACAATGCAGTAACCAGGCCTGGGATTATAGTTCTGAGGTAGAGAGCCTACCTCGCACGCGCAATCCCTAGCACTAAATGAGGGAAAGAAAAAAAATAAAATAAAAAGCTCAGCTGGGTTCGGTGGTGCACACCTGCAATTCCAGTGACTCAGGAGGCTGAGGCAGGAGGATTGCAAGTTTGAAGCCAGCCTCAGCAACTTAGGGAGGCCCTGAGCAACTTAGTGGGACTTTGTCTTAAAATAGTGGGGTATAACTCAGTGGTAAAATGCCTCTGGGTTCAATCCCCAGTACCAAAACAAAACAACAAAAAATTAAGCCTATAACCTTTCTAAGAACATTTGTTTAATGACACAAGAAAGTCTCTTATGAGATAGTAAATCCAGATTTTTTCTTGTTTTCTTTTTTTGGATCAATAAGAGTTCCCAAAGACAAATGTTTGGTAAAAACCTGTTGAGTCAATTGTTCACCCCTAAGGAAAGGACAGCCTGGGGGCATCTGAGCAGTACAGTGACAGGCCTGGTTCCCTTGACTTGGGAATTGGAGCACAGAGAAATAGATTCTGAGGCTCAGACTGCAGGTTCCTAGCCCACAGGGGACTGGCGGGGACTCCAGTGAGACAAACAGCAGGCCTCCCACCCTTTATTCCCTTTGATCCAAAATCAAAATCTCACTCCCATGGGCAGGTTCATACATGATGGAGCCTGGCGGGAATCTTTGAGAAGGGTCCATCCGTTTTCTAGGGGGAGAAATGAGGCTCAGAGCAGGGAAAGGACTTACCCAGAGTCCCAGAAAAGCACAGGAGGTCCCCAGCTGGAAGTTCAAAGCTCCCAGCTCTGCAGGAATGAGGCAGAGGGATGTGCCCTTGGAGATTTTTCAGGGAGCTGGCAGTGCCCTCCAGGAGTGGAATGTGGCCCAGGTCTATTAGGACAGGTATGGCAGGGACCCCCTGTCCTGCTACAGCTGGAGTAATTTAGCCTGATGGCTGCAGAAGCAGGGGTCCAGCCTGCTCCTGGCCATCTAGGTGTCCTGGCACACGTGCCATCTGAGAACCCGGGCAGCTGGAGACAGTCAGGACAGAGGAACCTCCAATCCTGAGACTGGACACCTTGATTTGCGTCAGCAAGGACGGCTGCTCTGGGGACTGGCAGAGATGGGGGTGGGGGAAGCAGGGTGAAGAACTTCCTTAGTGCCTTTAGCTGTCCTGTGTCCTCTGTCGCCCCACCTGGATTAGAAAGTCAGGAGCCAGCCCTTGGGAGGTTTGGGAGATTGAGGGTGGGAAATCACTGTTCCAAGGAAAAAGATGAGTCACGCAGGAGCCAGATGGCATCCTCTGACCTGCCTCCTGCCAGTTTCTGACAGCCCCTTGGTAACCCTGAGGCAGGGCAGGGGATGAGCCCTGTGAGCTCCTGTGTCTCCAGCCTCCTCGGTACCCCTCCCAGACATTCCAAACACTTTCTGTTGCAAATTAAGTCACCTCCCTTGGGAGCCTTCTCTGACTTTAGCTAGGGTAGCTAGGTGCAGCCCCCTCCTCTGTGAACCCAAGGACCTCTACGCACCATGAGCTGCCAGGTTGCCCTTGTAGACTCACAGGATAGAAACTGAGCATGCACCCTGCTCTCACCTGACCTTCAGCCTCTGGCAGCTTGACAGGTGCGCAGTAGGTTCCAACACTTCAGTGCTGATGACCCCAGGGTACTGAGGGACACACTGAGGGGCCCACAGCCTCTCTTGGGGAAGAGGACAATGACCTGCTCTGGGAGTTCCCTTTAGGCAACCTTCTTTTTCTTTCTTTCTTCTTCTTCTTCTTTTTTTTTTTTTCATTTTCCCCAGTACTGGGGGTTGAACCCAGGGGTGTTCTATCATTAAGCTATGGCCTCGGCCCTTTTCATTGTTTTTGTGGGGTTTTTTAATTTTTATTTTAAGACCCGTGTCTTGCTAAGTTGCGTAAGCTGGCCTTGAACTTTCAATCCTCCTGCTTCAGCTGTCCCAGTTGCTGGAATTACAGGCCTGTTCTCCATCCGCTTCGCTTGTTCTGGCAATAAGAAGCTACTGGATGCCTGTCCTGAGCCAGCCCCACATGATGACAGCAAAGCAGCTTCCCAGTAGGGAGCAGGACAAGAGGGATCACAGACCGGCACTACTGTAAAATCTTCCTGTGCTCCAACCCAGCCTCTCTGCTTCCTGGCTGAGGTTGCTAAATTCCCTTCCCTCCCTGGGGCCCTTTCCTCCTGTATTAAAAGGGGAAAACAAGACCTCCCAGCAGGAGAGCTGAAACAAGGCCTTGGCTCCACAGGGGACCTCAGCACTTCAGTTTGGATAATCAATTTGTGCAAAAGGTAGTAAGTGCTTCCCCCTTGCGGAGGTACCCAGGACCCTGTTCTGTGTGAAGCAACCAGTTAACAACTTGGACATCTCACAACCACATGCACACAAGGTGGGATGCAACCAGGGCTCCTGGGTGAGAAACTAGTCAACAACTTGTACATCTCATCAGACAACTGATGCACACACCTGGCAGACACTCACAATCACATCCACAGATCACCTAGAACACAAATCACAGTCCTGCTCAATGATGTTCTTCCTGTTCCTTCTGTGGACAGCAGGCTGTGCTCCGCACCAAGTCACTCCACAATGTGGTAAACAGTAGTTTTCAGGCTGTGCTTAAACCTTTGTTACTACACTTTGTAAAGCAGTAGTTTGCCATGAGCTACTCCATTCTGAATTTAAGGGCTCGGGTGGAATGACTCCACAACTTGTTTCTACAAGCAAACAAGTACCATCTGTCTGGCACCACTATAGGCACAAATTGATAAATAACTTATACATGCCAACATATCCATCTGAATTAAGGAGTACCTGGACATGTGGATATCCCAAATCATAACAGGAACAGCAAACATTGGAGCGCATCAACCTTACCAGATGCAAACCCCTCATTTCAGACCAGTAAAAGAAGGAGCTCCCCAGGACTGGACATGGCAGCACCCTGACCCTGTCACCTGGTCACTTGTTACTAGCCTTGCCCAGGAAAACTGTTACAGAAACAATCATCAAAAACTCCATCAGCAGTGTGCAGTTTCTCTTGCACATAATGACCATGCATATCCCACTCTAAGCTGGCATATCAAGCTGACACTGTGAAACTGCCTCCTTCTGGACCTTGGTCTAGAATAAGTTGCTGTGCCTTGACAGCTCTGCACTCTGAACCAACAACAATGAATTCATATCTGCTCTCTGCCTTTGCTCTTAGTTCAGCCTCCTGAACCCCTGTGGTGGCCTTAACACTTTCTTGGCCTTTCTGTTACACACACACACACACACACACTCACATATACACACACACGTGTGTGTATATATACAATTTGTGTAAAGTGCGATATGTAACTTGAGTGTTCAGATATTAGAAATTAAGATTGGAATAAAAGAACCCATGATTACTCAGCTTATAACTACCAGGTCACCTACAAGTATCCCATAAACTGCCACTGATGAAAGTGGTGTAGCCTGTGAATTTATTGTTATTCAATGAATTCTGACATTGTGGAAAGATGCACACGGTGTTTCATCCATGTTAAAGGCACAGCACACCCCCAACGCTTTCATTTTTCATCCAAGGTATTTTGGAAGTAGCCCCATGTCAGTGCATATCAAACACTTCTCATCTGGATGGCTGCACAGCTTCCCAACGTGTGGATTATTGTTAACAGCTTGCTAACCCTACTTCGGCCCGGGAACTGTAAGGACCCAGAAGGATCCAAGGAGGGGGGACTTGGCATCCCAGGACTCGGTTCCCGCCCAGCTTTGCTTTGCTGACACTAGGGGCCCAAGTTCTCCGCTGCTCCGATCACGGAGGGGGACGTGATGAAAGAGGTGGCCCCAAAGCAGAGGTGCAGGCAGCACACGAAGTTAACCAGGGACTGTTCACACACAGAAGCATCACACACACATCCAGCGCTCGGAAACCAAGCGCTCAAACACTTAACAAGTCTTCCTGGGCACGACAACCGACCTCGGAGCGGACACGCTCGAATAAACGACTCACCTCTGCTCAGGTCGCTTTGCTTCTTGACCCCAAGCTTAACACCAACGTCCCTGCTGTCCCTGCTCCTTTAAGGGGACCCAGCGCCGGTTAGGCTACTTCCGCCCGGAAGAAAGATGGCTGGGGTTGGGGTGACCCGAGGAGGGGCGTGAGGGACGGCGGAGCACCGGGGGCGGGTGAGGGCCGTGGTGACGTCACTTCTGGGGAGGCGGGGTAAGCGGTGAAGTGGGGAATGAAGAAGTGCCGGCGGCCGAGGGGCGCGGCGGCGGACGGCAAGGCTGGACGGCCAGGGCGAGAGCTGCCTGATGGGGCCAGGGGCGCGAGCTGTCACCTTGGACGCCCACTCACACGCGCCACGGCGCGCGAGCCCCCTGCCAGCACCCCGAGCCCGCTGCGCGCTCTTACCCAGAGTTTCCGCCGGCTCCCCAGGTCCCCCCGTCATCCCCGGTCCCCGGATGCCCTCTGCGCACACGCTCCCCTTCCCGCGGCTGTCCTGGGCTGGGTTCCGCGGCGCGTCCTCTCCCCTCGGACGCTCGCTGCTCCTGGTCATGCGGGGACAGTGCCCTGACCTGGGGGCAGGATCCCTGGCTGGGCTCTTGGTACCGGTGTGGGCCGGGGTTCCCGGGATGACGAGCTCGGGGTCTGAGACCCCGGCCCCTGTCCTGCCCGGTGCATCCAGCGGGTCGGAAGAGCCACGTCTAGTGAGGTCGGGGCCTGGCCAGCGTCTAGGTGGGCAGAGACGCAGCGCTGTTGGTCCTGGGAGAGGGAGCACGGCTTGGGGGTGTGGGTTCTTGGTGAGTCTGCTATGGTGTTGGCCGCCCTTGCCCTTGGTTCCAGGCAGGAGTGAACCAAGACCCAGCTGGTCCTGGGTTGAGGCACTTATTGCCTTTTTTGGGAAGGAGTCATGGGTTGGGGGTTGTGTGGCAGCCTCTTCCTGAAGGGGACTGGGCTGGCAGCACAGGGTGGGTCTGGTGAGCCACGCTTCTCCTGGCACTTCTTCCCCTGCGTTCTGGTTCCAGCTCTGCCATGGGCAAATGACTCTCCTTCCCACCGTCAGCCATGTCCCCATGCTTGCTGAGGAGTGTGGGACTGCACAGAGGGGCCTGGATGGCCTCTGAGTCTTGGCTCTAGGTGCTTTACTGGCTGGCTTGGGTCACCTCTGTGGCCTTGCTGGGTTGCTTCCTGTCTCCCTGTGACTGTATCTCACAGTGAATAGTACCTTTAACCCCTAAAATTAAACTTCACAGTGTTAGACCTTGCTTGGGTGGGGTCTGATGCTCTCTTTGCCTCTGTTCTCACAACACAGTGCCTGGAACAAGTAGGTGTGACAAATGCTTGTGACTCAAGTGAATGAACTGCTCAGAGTCTCCAGGAGCCCGTCATAGACCAGCCACTGGTACACCTCATCCGAGATGCAGAGCACGTCATGCTGCTGGCACAGCCTGGCCTCCAGTTCCAGCTCCGCCTCGGAGAACACCTGCAGGGACCCAGGGGTGGCACAGGTCTGCAGCCAGTACCATGCCCAAATGCAAAGTCCTGCTCAGACAGAGGGCTTATGGCCATGCTGGCTGCTGGGGGCTTTCCTGCACCATCCCATCACACCTCGGCTGCACCGACCCTGTGAGATGGTCCCTCAGGTTCCTATTTACAGTCGAGGAAATGCTGAGAGGCAAGTCACTGTCCCCACCAACCCACCCTTCACCTCCCTGAGATTCTTGCCCCTTTCTTTCCCTGCGACTCTGGCACCTCCATCCTCAGGTCATGGCGGGCAACCCTCCCACTCCACAGATGAAGAAACTGAGGCCCCGAGGAAGCTTGTCAGGAAGAGCCGGGACTTGAATGCAGGTGGAGGGTCCCTGAACAGAGCTGTCCCAGGTACCTTTCCCAGGGGGTTGTTGGGTGTGTTGAGGACCAGGGCTTTGGTCCGGGATGTGAACTTGCTGGCCAGTTCTGTGGGGTCCAGCCGCCAGTTGCTGCTGGAATCCAGCTCCCCATCCTGGGTGGGGCTCTGCAAGAGGAGGTGGGAAGGGTGGCTATAGTCACCCCCTGACATTTAAGTCCCCTCCTTGGGCATCTGCCCCCTCCACCTCCTCCCTGGGGCTCTGGAGGCCACTACACCTCCCAGCCCACAGGACCTGGTCTCCTTCACTTGTGTCCTTTCTGTCCCATCTCCCTGGGCCCAGTCCCACCCAGTCCGTGGGTCCCTGGGCCCACCACACCCCACATGGCATCCTTACTGGCTTCAGGGACACAAACACAGGGCGACCCCCAGCCATCAATGTCATGGGCTCATAACAGTCAAAAAAAAGTTCACTGTGGTCAGCACTGCTCTGACCCCTCATCACACCCAGCCCGAGTCATGTCACCCACTTCATCTACCAGGGCCTGGAAGGCTGTGAACAGGACCCCGTAGGTACCCACGGTCACCAGCACATTCTCAAGTGGGTCCAACTCCTGTCCCAGCAGCTTCCCAAAGAAACTCGCCAGGATCTTTGTCAGGGGTGGGTAACCCTGCAGGACAGCAGGGACAGTTCCCAGAGAAGGGAAATAAGCTGGCTGCAGTCACAAACAGATGAGGCAGAGGGGTAGGGCTTTATGTTGTGTGTTTTGAAGCCCCATGTAGCAGAAGATCAGATAATATGTTTGTGTGCTGAGGAGTTGTGTAAAACACTCAGTTTGAGTGACTGAAACCTGGTCTAGAACCCAATAAACGAGTTATCCATGTGCAAGTACTCAAAAGGACAGTGTTTATATAACAGGTGACACCATGAGCAAAGTTAGACAAAAAATCATTGCAACCTATGAAAAAGAGGTATAGATATTTAATAACTATAGCTGGGCACTGTGGCACATTCCTGTAATCTCAGCAGCTTGGGAAACTGAGGCAGGAGGATTGCACATTCCAAACCAGCCTCAGCAAAAGCGAGACGCTAAGCAAATCAGTGAGACCCTGTCTCTAAATACAGAATAGGGCTGGGAATATGGCTCAGTGGCCAAATGCCCCTGAGTTCAATCCCCAGTACACCCAAACCAAAAGAACTCTTCCAACTATAATGTAATAGTAAGAAATGTGGAAAGAGGGTCTGGGGCTGTAGCTCAGTGGCAGAGCACTTGCCTAGCATGTGTGAGGCACTGAGTTCGATCCTCAGCACCACATTAAAAAAAAATAAAGGCATGCTGTCCATCTACAACAACAACAACAACAAAAAAAAAAAACCCTGAAATTAAAAAGAAGAAATGTGGAAAGAGAAACAATTTTTTAAAAAATGATTAAAGTATAACATGGATAATTTCTGAATTAGTAGATATGCCTATACGAGGGATTAGCAATCACTTTTCTTTCTTTTTTTTTCTTTTTTTTTTTTTTAGGAAAACACCAACAAGCTCTTAAAGCCAGGTATATTGGGGCTGGGGATGTGGCTCAAACGGTAGCGCACTCGCCTGGCATGCGTGCGGCCCCGGTTTGATCCTCAGGACCACATACAAACAAAGATGTTGTGTCTGCCGAAAACTAAAAATTAAATATTAAAAATTCTCTCTCTCGGGCTGGGGATGTGGCTCAAGCGGTAGCGCACTCGCCTGGCATGCGTGCGGCCCCGGTTTGATCCTCAGGACCACATACAAATAAAGATGTTGTGTCTGCCAAGAACTAAAATAATAAATATTAAAAAAAATTCTCTCTCTCTCTCCCCCCCCCACTCTCTCTCTTAAAAAAAAAAAAAGCCAGGTATTGTAGAGTGTGCCTATAATTTCAGCAATTTAGGAGACTGAGGAATGAGTTTTGAAAATTTGATTCCAGGTCAGACTCAGAAACTTGGGGAGAAAACTGTCTCAAAACAAGGGGAATTGGGGAATGTAGCTCACCAGTAGCAGACTTCTGGATTCAATCCCTTTTCTTGAAAACAAACAAAAACAACTCTTACAAGGCAGCAACATGAAGACACACACCAAAATGAAAAATGAGGAAAGGAAGGGAAAATACAGATGCACACGAAAAGAATTGGGGCTGGGGATATAACAGCCGTGGAGCACTTCCCAAGCATGTGCGAGACTGGATTCAGTCCCCAGCCCTGGAGGAAAGAAAGAAGAAGAAAATCAACATTAAAATATTGCTGTAATATTGCAAGAATACAAAATTAGCACTTTGTAAGATTTGTAATGTCAGTAGTTTGCAAGAGGGAGAGAAAAGTATCCTGTCCTTAGCCCAAGAATTTTCCAGGTAGCGCTGAGACTTGCTGATTAGCTGGTTATAAATTGTTCCCTCACTGGACAGCAAGTTCATTATGTCGATATACCACACTGTTAATGTTTATAGCCTTTGATTCACTAGTTTCACTTCTAGGAATTTATCTCAGAGAAAGGCACATGTATGAACAGACTTCCACACAGGGATAATCACCACGGCTTTGGTTACCACAGGGTGCTATCTGAAGCATCCAAGAGTGGAACGGGTGAAGTCAGTTCCGGCGCCTCTAGCCAATGCAGGAGTATGTCTGCAGCCATTAAAGAGTGAGGCTGTACTGACATGGAAAGGTGTCCATGATATACGCTGAGTGAAATCGACAAGTGGCAGAACATGTACAGTATAAGTCCACTTATGGGCTCTGGATGCCATCACACCAGATGGAAAAGTTCCCTCTAGTGATGCTGAGACACCAAGTTTAAGAACCACTGTTGGAATCCAAAGTTGGCACATAGTTACCATGTGGCCCTTCACAGAAGAGGCTTGGGTTTAGGGTCTAATGCATTCAGCAGCATGGCTTAGGGGTCACCTCCTCTAGGCAGCCTTCCCCTTGTCCCACTCTCCCAACCCAGGTTTCATGTCCTCCTACCTGCTCCCCTGTCCCACTTCCTCCACAGCACCTGCTTCCTGGTCTGCCTTCCCCACCAGGCCATGAGACACAGGGCCTGGGACAGAAGAGACCAGTAAACTCTGAGCCATGACTGGAATGAATTCCCTACTCTCTGCCCTACCTCGTGAACCTGCCACCTTCTTTGAGTCAGGAGAGAGCCCCTGGCCTTGCTCAGCTTGCCAGGTTCTTCCCTCTGGGCTTTTGAGGTTGTGACCACATTAGGTCTTCCAGCACGTTTCCTGGCATATAACTCCCCAAATCCTTGGACTCCCCAGAGGGATAAGACTGCCTTTTCTATGCTAATGGGATGACTGGTGCTTGGGACCCATAGATGGGCTAGAGGGGTCTGTTTTCCAGGGGATCAAATCATGATTTAGAGTTGGAACTTTTGGTCCACCCTTGCGTCTACAGGGAGGGAAGAGGAACTAAAGATTGAGTTGATGGCTCAGTGGTAGAGCGCTCGCCTAGTGCGTGTGAGGCCCTGGGTTCGATTCTCAGCACTACATAAAAATAAATGAGTAAAATAAAGGTATTATGTCCTACTACAAAAAAAAAAAAAAAGATTGAGTTGATAAACAGTAGCCATTTTCCTTATTGAAGCTTCCAGAAGAATCATCTGCAGTACTGCTTGGGGTGCAGGGTTGGGGTTCCCCGTGGATCTAGCGTCGCAGGAGTGTTCTGAACTGTGTGTATCAGAAGAGAAACTGAATCGTTTTATCCTGTCTGTATTCTTACAGAGCTGGACTTTACCTTTTCTGCAGAGGGCCATGTGGCTGCCCAGCTCATCTTACAAGAGGACAAGGGGAGCAGCCTGAAGTTCTAGGTCTGGAAGCCCAGGGTAGAGGACAGCCGGGTGAGGTGAGGCCTTGGTCCTGGCTGTCTCCTCTTAACATGGAGTATTGAAGAAGGGTGTGCAAAGTTTTTCTTTTTTTTTGGTACCAGGGATTGAACTCAGGGGCACTCGACCATTAAGCCACATCCCCAGCCCTATTTTGTATTTATTTAAAATGAGACAGGGTCTCATTGAGTTGCTTAGTGCCTGAGCAACTGAGGCTGGCTTTGAACTCGTGATCCTCTTGCCTCAACCTCCCAAGCTGCTGTAATTACAGGAATGTGCCGCCACACCGGCTAAAATTTTTGTGAAACACAAAATTCTGGGCATTAGGGTAGTCTGAAAGAAAAAGTAGTCCTGCTTTTTGTAAATATAAAAGCCAACACTACATGTATATGAAGTATAGAGGTATCTGTCCTGTCCAGTGTGGAGGGTGGAAGTGAGGATGACTAAATCTTTCTTACTCATCCTGCCTTGTGTCCTTGTATCACTACTAACAATGAACTCAATTCTTTCCTATTTGAAACAAGATAAAAAAAAAAAAAAAACATTAACTTCTGTACACAGGTCTGGGACAGTACTGCCTGCGTCTTACTTTCTTACCTGACTCTCTGCACCAAGTCCCTCACCCTCCCTGGGGGACTGGTTCCAGCCCTTGGTCTAGATATAAAATTGCAGAAGTAATAGCTTTTGGGGGGGAAGTACTGGGAATTGAACCCAGGGGTGCTTTACCACTGAGCCACATCCCTAGCTGCTTTTATTTTTTTGAGACAGGCCATCGCTAAGTTGCTCAGGCTGGACTGGAACTTTCGATCCTCCTACTTTAGCCCTCTGAGCTGCTGGGATTATAGGCTGTGGCACTGCAACTGGCAAGAATAGCTTTTGCATAGAACCTGCATACATCATCCCATGTTATCTATCTATCTATCTATCTTTATTTGTTTATTTATTTATATTCACCAGGGATTGAACCCAGGGGAGCTTTGCCACTGAGCTGCATCCCAACCCCACTTTATATTTGATTTAGAGACAGGGTATTAGGGCTGAGTTGCTTAGCCCTCGCTAAGCTGCTGAGGTTGGCTTTGAACTCACAATCCTGTTGCCTCAGCATCCTGAGCCGCTGGGATTACAGGAGTGTGTCACCATGCCTGGCTCATCCTGTATATTTTAAATCATTTCTAGATGATGGCCACCAGTCGTTTGGACATGGTGAGCTGGGGACAGAGCAAGTGAGGGTCAGCATCACAATCTTCCAGGTGCAGTCGTTGTGGAGAGATCTTTCTGGCCACAGCCGTGTCCTCCTTTCTGGAGGACCTGGGCTCCCAGGTGGCCAGGCAGCTCCACCTTCTCCCTTCTGTCCCTCCTACCTTCTGGGAAGGCTTCTCTGCCCTCCCCCAGCCCCAGGTTCCCAGTCTGCAGAGGCTGCCTGGGCCACCCATGGAGCCCTGGCTCCCAGGTCCCAAGGCAGAGGCCTCATGCAGCCAGGTTAGTTTGACCCAGGAGGGGCCGAGGCTGAGGAGGGCGGGAGGTTGGGAGGACAGCAGCATCACAGGGGTTTTGCTGAGCTCTTCCAGCTAATTCCCAGAAGGACCTGCCTGGGCCCATTTCACAGATGAGCCAACAGAGGGGGTGGGGGGAGTGATGTGTTCAGGGTCACACCTGGCTGCCCTGTTTGACCCCAGGCCATGTTCTAACTCACTCAGACCTGGGAGGGCCTCAGGGTCCTCATCCAGATCACACTGTTCTCCCTGAATCCTTCCAGGCCGGCTCCCCGCTGTGCCACAGGTGTCAGAGACTGTCCCAGGCTGATACCCACCCTGCCCAGCCCGCCTTGAGGGGAAGCGGCTCCTCCTGGCCTCCTCCTCCCCCCAGTCAACAGGAGTGGGGCTGCGGGGCAGGGAACTCCTGTCCTGGGGGCTCACCGTCCCAGGTGGCTGGTGGGTTGGGAGCCGCCTGTCAGGGCCAATAGTGACCGCTGCTGTGGGCCCAGATGCCTTCAGTCCCCACAGCGCCCATCCCTCTGGAACCACCTGATAATCCCCACCTGCCAGATGAAGATGCGAGGCCCAGAGGCTCAGGGACTGGCTGGAGGTCAGAGAAGCCGGCCAAGACCTGTCAGGGTGGCTGCACCAGCAGCGGAGGCACCTGGGCCTCCCGCAGGGGCCCTGGACCAGCTGTGCAGTGCCTGGCCCTTCCCCAGTGGGTCACACTGTCCCTTGGCTGAGTCCCTGACACCATCGCCAGGCCTAGCACTCAGCGCACCTCAGAATCATTCGCCACGAGGGAGACGCACACCAGGAACCACCGGCTGCAGCCAAGATGGTGCTGGTGACTGTCTTTGGTCACTTGTTTATTAGATTTAATTTTTTTCCTACTTAGAACTATTATTTTCTAAATTTCCTAAAATAAAATTTTTGTTTTTATGGTTAAAAAAATAGGGAGCCAGGTGTCGTGGTGAGCAAGAAGTCCCATCAACAGGAGAGACCAAGGCAGGAAGATCACTTGAGCCTGAGTTGGAAACCTGGTCTCTAAAAGAAAAGGAAAAAATAAAGTGGAAGAAATGTGTGAGACAGTCACGTTTTAGAAGCCATTAGGAAGCTAGACCCACCTCCTGAAACCTGACCCCTTGCCTCATTTGAATGGCTTCTCCTCAATTAAAGGGTTCAGCTCACTCACACTTGCTCTCTCTCTCTCTTTCTCTTTCTGCAGACCCCTAAGGTCACAAGTGTCTCTTGTGTGGTTATTTCGTGCAGCCCAGTTCACCTGGAGTGACCCTGAGTGTTTTAGTCGTGAGGACTTGACATATGGGGTTTATTGATGTCTTTAACATAGGCTATAAAATAGTACCAGTAACACCTGTTCTGTAAATACAAAATTACCCTAATACGTATTTGTATGTGCATGCATGTTTTCTGTGAAAACATGAGAGCAGAGTGAGGAGTTTAGAAGGCAATTTGTCAAACACCAAGCTGCTCCCTCAGTGGCGACTAGGTGATTCTGGTTCCGTGTTTCTGTGTTTGTTTCTAGAGGTTTTTGTACATGAGCATAACTATTGATGGATTGATTCTGATTGCCACAGTCTGGCTGGGCTCAAATGCCACAGTCTGGCTGGGCACACAATCACGAGCCACCACACAGCTTGTAGATTCAAACAGCAACTCTTTATTCCGGAACTCACACCAGCCGTCTACAATCATGTTCTGGGGAAATCCACGTTCTCTGCCCAAATTCACACCCACTGGGCTTCTGTCTCCCAAAAAATACTGTCTGAATCCCGTGAGAACTCAAGGGGAACTCAGGCAGCAGGATACGCCCTATTCCCAGCAGGAATAACCTTAAACCTGGAATGCCCTAAACTGGGAACACCCTAAACCTGGATTCGCCCTGGTCCTTGAGCAAGGTCACCTACATGCAATGTCACTGCAAAATGTCCTATTTCCACGAGTCCTTCCACTAAGCAACATGGGGTACACTGGCAAGGAAATTGTCATACCTACTTGGCTAATGGCTCCCAGCATCTGATAAGAACAGTTTTTCAAATGGCATCTTCTCTGAATTCAGGTGTGTCTTATAACCTACGTATCAGTTTAGCTGCTCCTCCTACTAGTCCATAAATTAACAGCACATCTTAAAACCCACAGTGTCATGGGTTCAGTGATACATGCACTACTTTTTTTGTGTGTGTGTGGTACTGCTGATTGAACCCCAGATGCTCAGCCACTGAGCCACATCCCATTCTTTTTATTTCTTATTTTGACAGAGTCTCACTAAGTTGCAGTTTGGCCTTGAACATGCCATCCTCCTGCCTTGGCCTTCTGAGTAGTTGGAATTACAGGTGTGTGCCACAGTGCCCAGCCTGGAGTTACTTTTGAACTGGGGATGTGTTCTATAAAAAGGGTAAAGTGAGGCGAGTCAGGGGCAGTGGGGAGGAGGAATGTTGGGAGACAGACCTTGGAGTGAGGGCACTAGGCAGGGCTGGTGGGGGAGGAGTAGGGGCACAGGGCACAGACTGGCAGGGAGAGGAACAGAGGTGAGGGGAGTTCAGTGGGTTTAGGAAGGAGGTGGAAATCATGGAGATTCCAGAAACGTGGCGTGCTCAAGGGAGGGACCTTCTTTTTTTTTTTTTTAAATATTTATTTATTTTTTAGTTCTCAGCGGACACAACATCTTTGTTTATATGTGGTGCTGGGGATCGAACCCGGGCCGCACGCATGCCAGGCAAGCATGCTACCGCTTGAGCCACATCCCCAGCCCATTGAGCCACATCCCCAGCCCGGGAGTGACCTTCAAGTGTGGCACTCAGTACTAGGATAAACGAATGCCTGTTCTTATGCTTTACACATGACAGTCATTCAATCAACATTTATGGAGCACCTACTGTGTATCAGGTACTGGGCTGGGCACTGGGATGATCGGGAGGCAGCAGCAGCACCCAAGCTGACCACCCAGATGCACAGCTACGAGGTCTAGAGCAGGGTAGCAGGAGCCAGCCAGGGCTGACAGCCAGGCTGCAGTCAGGGAAGGCTTCCTGAGGGAGCAGGCTCACGCACAACCTTGAAGCCAGGACCTCGCCAGATCCCAGGAGCCGGGGCCATGCAGGGGCAGGTGCTGGGAGAGGACACTTACAGAGTGGTGCAAGCACCGGGTGAGCGAGGCTCCGGCCTTCCTGAACATGCCTCCCAGGGCCACGGGGCACTGCTGACTTCTCCTCCAGGGGCAGAGGAGAGAGGAAGAGCACGCCAGGCCAGAAGCTCAGCACTTGGGTCCTACACACAGTCTAACAACAACAGCATGTCACTGTGCCAGACACGTGCCAGAGCACTCCGCTGCAGGATTATATATACCACACGGTCCTCTCGACAACCCTCCCGCACACACGCATATACGCACACCAGTAACAAGAGTGATCTTTTAAAGTCCAAATCAGCTCCCGTGTAAAAGTGACCCAGGTGAGGAGATCAATCACTACAAACATCACAGAGAGTGTCAGCACAACCTCTCATTCTGACCCTGGAAACACACATACCTACTGTGAAAGTGGCATTCCTGCTGTGAAAGTGAGCCTAAACCAGACCGGGCCATGAGACTGAAAACAGAACAAGCCAGGCACATGGCCATGCCTGTAATCCCAGCGGCTCAGGGCCCTGAGGGAGGAGGCTCGTGGGTTCAAAGCCAGTTTCAGCAATGGTGAGGCGCTAAGCAACTCAGTGAGACCCTGTCTCTAAATAAAATATAAAATAGGGCTGGGGATGTGGCTCCGTGTTCGAGTGCCCCTGAGTTCAATCCCCAGTACCAAAAAATAAAAATAAAAAAATAGTAAAAATAATGAATTACCATGGAGGCGCAGTGGATGAATCCAAACTGATGCGAATTCTACAGAACAAGTGACCCTGTCAATGAACAAAATGTAGCAGCACAGCCTGGAATCCCAGGGACCCATGAGGCTGAGGCAGGAGGACCTTAAATTAGAGGTCAGCCTTGGCAATTTAGTGAGATCTTGCCTCAAATTTAAAAACAAACGGCTGGGTAAACAGAAGTAGCTCAGTGGCAGAACCCTTTTGGGTTCAATCCCCAGGACCAAAAAATAAGTAAATATGAAAAAATCTACAAGAAAAAAAATTGGGACTCGAGAGATTAAAAAAAGTTAGCTGGCAAAGAAAAAAACTGATGCCTGAGGCCAGGTACGGTGGTGCACACCTGTAATCCCAACAGCTTGGGAGGCTGAGACATGAGGATCTTGAGTTCAAAGTCAGCCTCAGCAACTTAGTGAGGCCCTAAGTGACTTAGCAAGATCCTGTCTCAAAAAAATAAAGGGGGTCTGGGGTTGTGGCTCAGTGGTAGAGCACTTGCCTAGTATGCGTGAGGCACTGGGTTCAATCCCCAGCACCAAGTTAAAAAAAAAAAAAAACCTAAATTGCAGCCCCCAACCCACACAGGCAGCTGAACTTAAGGTCGCTCATGTGAATTTCCAGGGAAACCAAATAAAACACAGACACACACACTTTACCTTTCAGCAAGCTTTAGGATGGCTTCTCCCTCGGCTCTCAGCCTCAGGCTCCCCACATGGGGGAGCAAGAGAAAGCCAGAGAGGCTGGCGAGAGGGAGCCAGCACGTTGGGAAGTGGGCTCTTATTGGGGGGATCCTTATTCTTAGAAAGTTCCGTCCAAAAAAGGGCCGGAAGTGGCGGGTTACAAGGGACAGGTGAGTGTAATTCAACCCAAGGGGCGACACAGCCACATCTGAAGACACGCCCTCAACCTCCGAACCAGGACAACACGTCCAGGTCACCAAGAAATGCAGTGACCCGTCAAGCCTCTTGCGTCAGGATGGAAGGCTCCCCACATATCCCCCCTTCTTTCTTTGAAAAAGCAGGTGATGGGTCACTGTTTGGAGTTCCCGAATCCTTGTTTTGAAGGCTCCCCAGAGCTATCGTGGCTGGAGCGTGGTGGTTGCGGGTCTAGCTCTCCCTGGCTGCCGAGTCACTGGCGCAGCCCGAATCGTGGGTCTCCTCAGGTCATCCCTTGAGGGTAGCTTCCTCATTCGGTCTCTCTGGGATCTTTCTTCTTCTCTTCCTTCAAGAGTTCTTCTTTTTGAGGGAAGTTACATCTGGCATCTCTGGTCCATCTTCAGCCGTTTGAATCTTGGTTCTAGGTCCTCCATGTCTGATGGCGCATTCAGGTACCCAAATAGGACAAAAAGCACCTTCTGGGAAAATACAAGCATGACCTCTGCCCCACATAATCACTGGATCTGGGCCTTTCCATTGACCAAGTTGTTCTGTGGAAGACATGTGTCGTTCAGCTGCAGTGTGACCTTCTGAGTCACAATTTAGAAAACTTAAAACAAGCAGAGCATGATTGAGGTTATTTTGGGGAGTCATAGACCTATCTCCCTGTTTTAGTTTTTGTAATTGTAGCTTAATAGATAAATGAACTCGTTCTACAATGGCTTAACCCTGAGGGTTATAAGGAATACCTGTTTTATGGTCAATCCGAAACTCCTGGCAAAATTGTTGGAAAGAAGAGCTTCGTAAGCAGGTGCATTATCAGTTTTAATCTGTAAAGGACATCCTAATACTGCAAAGGCAGCTAAACAATGAGAAATAACATGTTGAGTATTTTCTTTTGCATGGGCTGTGACAAAGATAAATCTAGAATAAGTATCTACAATTACATGTACGTAACATTGTCTACCAAATTGAGGAATTTGATTACATCCATTTGCCATAATTAATTTGATTTTAATCTATGGGGATTTACCCCAGTGACGTACAATTTGACGACCTTGTTCTCTAGTAATACTAAATTGTTTATGTAAGCTAGAAGCATTTTGATGATGCGAAGAATGTGAAGCATGTGCACAGTCATACAAAGACATTTGCTGACAAACAGCAACCAATTTATCAATTTATTATTACCTGATGTTAGAGGCCCTGGAAGATTAGTGTGGACCTGTATGTGGCCTATAAAACATGGGTGTTTTCGCATTTGTAGGGCATGAAACAAATTGAATAACTCTTGTGATGCACACCCAATAACTGAAGTTTCAATATTTTTTGTAACTTCAACTGCATATAAGCTGTCAGAAAAAATATTGATGGGCTCATTTGCAAAATAACTTAACACAAATGAGAGCCTGTAGTTCTGCTCATTGGGCAGAACATATGAGGTTTTTATTACCTCTGTATGAGCATGACTATAAAAACCTGCTTTACCTGAGGTTGAGCCATCAGTGAATACTGTTAGTGCACCATCTATTGGTTGTGCTCATACAATCCTTGGAAATATGAATGGAGTTACCAATGCAAATTGAATAATTTTATCATGAGGATAATGGCTTTCTATCTGACCAGGAAAATTAGCAAAAGCTACTTGCCAAAAATTAGAAGTTTGAAAAGCCAATCATTTTGTTGAGCAGAAAACAGAATGATTATAATATTAGGTTCTGATCCAACTAGCTGTAAAACTCTTGTTCTGCCCTTTATCACTAATTGAACAACAAAATCATGAAAAGGAGTTAATAACTTTTTTTAATTTCTAATATTTATT
Source organism: Marmota monax (assembly GCF_021218885.2). Lineage (NCBI taxonomy): Eukaryota > Metazoa > Chordata > Mammalia > Rodentia > Sciuridae > Marmota > Marmota monax. The sequence goes on from NW_026692912.1 coordinate 21,294,765, forward strand.
TTTCAGTTTTCGGCAGACACAACATCCTTGTTTGTATGTGGTGCTGGGGATCGAACCCGGGCCGCACACATGTCAGGCGAGCGCGCTACCGCTTGAGCCACATCCCCAGCCCGAAGTTAATGACTTTTTGAGGAGCGAGGGCTAAATGAATCCAGTCAATAACTCCCAATGTTTGCCATATCACTCCTGTAGGAGCATGAGCAGTTGGAAATATCAATAAATATATTGGCTCTTATGGATTAATTCTAGTAAGCTGAGCATTCTTAATAGCAATTTCAACTTTCCTCAAAGTTGTTCTCACTTCTGCTGTGAGCTGGCAGAAGAAGTTGGGAGAAGGTTCTCCCTGTAATATCTGGAATAAAGAACTTAAATCTGAAGTAGTTAACTTTAAAGATGGCCTCAGCCAATTAATATCTCCTAATAATTTTTGAAAATCATTAAGGGTGTGCAACTTCTTGACTCTTTATTTGTATGTTTGAGGACGGACTATATGTCCTTTAATCACATGACCTAGATATTGAAAAGGAGATGTCTTTTGCACCTTCTGAGGTGCAATGCACAAACCCATTGCTGAGTGAAGTCTCTAATTGGGCAAAAAATTTAAGAGTACATCTAAATTAGCATGAGCTAAAAGTATGTCATCCATAAAATGAATGATTTTCCCCTCACATGCGTATAGCCTGTGCCACAAAATTTTGACAGAGGGTAGGACTGTTACGCATTCCCTGAGGCAACACTTTCCAGCAATATCTTTTGACGGGTTCTTTAAAACTAATTGCTGGGACACTAAAGGCAAGCTTTTTACAGTCATCTGGGTGCAAAGGTATAGAGAAAAAAATCTTTTAGATCTACTACTATCAAATAATAATCTAAAGGAATGGCTGTAGGAGAAGGAAGCTCAGATTGTAATGCTCCCATGGGCTCTATAACATGATTAACAGCTCTAAGGTCTTGTAATAATTTCCAGTTACCAGATTTTTTCTTAATTACAAAGATGGGTGTGTTCCAAGGGCTGAGTGTAGAATCTAAATGACCATCTGAAGTTGTTCCTCAACTAACATGTGGGCTATTTTAAGTTTTTCCCCTGTTAGGGGCCACTGAGTAACCCAAATTGGCTGTTCTGTGAGCCAGTTAATTTCTTCTGCTGTTCTTTGGGTTGGGGGAAAAGGTCAGGGTCCCTACCAAAAATTTTGGCTGGGTGCATTAATTAATCTCTGTTGGGGAGATGGGGTCATGGGTAGGTACTCTTCCTGTAAATTTCCCTAGGAGTAAATCCTTGATTAAGTCCCTCAAATGACATGATAGAATTTGGAGTTACTAATAATAATCCTAAGCTGCTGAGGATATCTCTACCCCATAAATTTACCGGTAACGTGTCTAAAACATAAGGCTTGAAAATTCCAGTATTTCCATCTCGGTCTTCCCAGCAAAGATACTGGGCACTCTGAGCAGGTTGAGAGATCTGTCCTATGCCTTCTAAATTGGCAGATGCAATATATAAAGGCCAGCTTTTGGGCCAAAATCCGCCCGATAAAACAGATTTATCTGCCCCAGTATCTACGATACCTTGAAATTTTTTATGATTGATTTTAAATTCCACTAAGGGGTGCTCCTAATGGATTAATTGAGCCCAGTACACTTGGTATGGGAACCTGGAAGTTGAGGTCTTAAGTGGGCTGTTCACAGAACTGCAAGGCAGAAGTATTAACTGTGCTAGCACGTGGTTTTTTTTTAAATATTTATTTTTTAGTTGTAGTTGGTCACAATACTCTTATTTTATTTACTTTTATGTGGTGCTGAGGATCGAACCCAGGGCCTCGCACATGCTAGGCGAGCCCCTTACCACTGAGCCCCAGCCCCAGCCCCCCAGCACGTCTTTTTGTAGAGAGCCTAATGGCATGTTCTGATTTCACAGTGATTTTAATCTCGTCTCTAAAATCCAAGTCAATAACCCCTGGCATTACCTGAATTCCCTCTTTTAAATCATTTCGTCCCACAATTAGGCCTATGGTACCTGGGGGTAATGGCCCATGGATTCCAACAGGAACTGACTGTGGTCCCATTTCAGGTGTTAAATTTATTACCACAGCTGGTCATAAAAGTATGGTCTGGGTGGGGCTGGCTGTAATAGTGACGATCCGCCATGGTTGGCTCTGATGATGTCAAAGACTGCAACTCTGATTCCTCCTCCCGCGCATACTGTAGAGACCCCCATTGTTTGTGGGGCTTGGGGCAGGCCCCACCCCTTGCTTTTGGCCCGAAGAAGGCGAAAGTGAAGTCAGAATTGGAGGTGGGCTGCTGACATATCTGTTCCCATTCCCCCTAGCCAGGCAGCTTTCTGTCCCATAGTGACACCACTGCGAACACATGTGCTGAAGGTTGTTTGGACAGTTGCAGCCTGATTCTATGCATGCCATGACCTCCTCCTAGTTCTTGTACCCGAAGGCCCAAGGAGCGGCCTAGCGATTGGGCCACAGCCTGCACCTGTTCTGCTAATTCTCAGGAAGGCACAAGGACCAGACCTCGGGGAGCAGGTATGCGATGGGTTTCCAGAGCTGGACGATCAACAAGCCTTTGCATCAGAGGAATAGATAGCTCAGAGTCTTGCCACTGCCCATTTCTGCAGCGCAAAGGAGGTGGCTTCTGCCCTAATGTGCGGAGATTAGCAGTCCCGCACCAAACGCCCAGTTCTGTCACAATTAAAACACCATGGTGTTTTAATTGGTGTGTCTGGGATGGGGGATGGAGTACCTGTTTTAAAGCCGCGGGAGTGTAAAACCTTGAAATTGTGTGGAACCAACATCTGCACAAAGGCGAAAGAATTCAGAAACTGTCCCTTTTTCCCGGATGGGGTAAGAGGATATCCTGACAAACTTTATTGGTGTTTTCAAATGCTAGCTGTTTGACTATGAACTCAGAGGCATTTGAGTCTCCCATCAATCTGTTCGCTGCCTGGTACAGGCTTGCTACAAAATTGGGAGAATTGTTTTTTTGATCCTGTTTAATCTGACTTAAATCCAATTTAGACTGATCCCAGGAAGATATTTCAAGCCACTCCCTTTTGGCACATGCAGTGATCTGATCATAAATGGCTAGATCATAATCCAATTGTCTCTCTAGGTCTGCAAATTCCCCAGTTCCCATTAACATCTCCAAAGGGAGCATCAAAGCCTTGCCTCCTGTTCCTCTCAGCCGGTTTGTGCAATAATTAGTCCAGTGAGATCACCAAAGGAGAAGATCACCCCCTGGAAAGGCAAGCTTTTGCCATCAAAATCCAGTCATTTGGGGGTAAAGGCTCATGGCATAACGAACCCAGCAGGCTTTGCATAAAGGTGGAGTTTGGACCATAGGTACAGCAAGCGCTTTGGAGCTCCTTTAGAGTATTAAAAGGAACTGCAGCATGCATGCAGACATGCTAGTTTTTCAGTTAGTCTGTTCAAAGACTGGAAAAAGCTGAAAACCTGTAATGTCTTCCCCCGCTTCCTGCGCTCTTCTAAGGTCACGTTGTAGGGGTGTAAGCATGGCGACCGCCAGTTCAGAGTAATTATTGAACCCTGTTCTCCTGGAGGAGAGCAGCCCAATTCGAATGGCGGGTGCCCAGCCAGCCAGAGGTAATTTAGTAAAACCCTCCTCCAGGTCTTCCTCTAAATTCTTCTGATTGAGTCCCCTCAGATTGTGAATCTTTTTTGCCTGCATCTTCCTGTCCATTTTGTTCCTCTCCATTTTTAATCTGCCTCACAGAAATCTGATGGGGGCTGGTTTCCTCTCTGGAACACGCCCCTTGGTGCTCCTCTAAGCTGCTGCGTGTGTCAGGCTCAGCAGAGACTAAACTTTTGGTCTTAGGTCTTGCCCTGAAGCTGCCTGTCTGCAGTTTTGAGCTGCAGACTGAGCGAAAATTGACTTTGCCTTCAGTCCCACCACAGAAAGAGAAAGCCTCTTGGAAGTAGCCTCGGGCCGTTTCTCTTGCTCCAAACTCCTAATGGCTCTCTGAAGCCCTTTCAGCAGGTCCTTGGGGGATCATTGGTCCTGTTCTAGTTCTTCAAAAAGACACATTTCTAAAGCGGTCCAGAGCTTCTGAACATTCTCTATTGTACTTTTAGACAGCTTGGCAGAGGGGCAGAATTTATATAATTTTCTACTTAGCCTCTCCCAAGTATGCAAATTTGGCAAATCTTGCTGACAAAACCATGGGTATACGTCACTAACGGTTTTCAGGAACTGAGTCAGCTGGGACCTCCTAACTTGTTTTCCTTTCCAGTTGATTATTGTCTCCAGAATTATTAAATACATTTCTTTATCTGAAGACATGGAACTGCCCATGATAATTGTTTAATGTCCCTGGCTCTGAAACTATCTGCTTCCTCTGTGACCACCACCTCTCCTGCAAAAAAAACAAAAAACAAACAAAAAAAAAAAACACGGTTCACTAAATTTCTATAGCTTTCTCAGTCAACCTGGAAATTCACCTTGAGCAGTCCCTGTTCGGGCACCACCTGCTGCCCACGATCTGCGAGGGCATCTGAACTTAAGGTCGCTCATGTGAATTTCCAGGGACACCAAATAAAACACAGACACACTTTACCTTTCAGCAAGCTTCAGGATGGCTTCTCCGCTCTCAGCCTCAGGCTCCCCAAATGGGGGAGCAAGAGAAAGTCACGAGAGGCTGGTGAGAGAGAGCCAGCACGTTGGGAAGTGGGCTCTTATTGGGGGAGCCTTATTCTTAGGAAGTTTCATCCAAAAAAGGATCAGAAGGGGCAGAGTTACAAGGGACAGGTGAGTGTAATTCAACCCAAGGGGCAACATGCCTACGTTGAAGGCACGCCCTTAACTTCCTGAACCAGGACATCCTCCAGGTCACTATGAAATGCAGTGATCGGTCAAAGCCTCTCCCTTCAGGATGGAAGGCCTGAATCATTCAGAGTAGCTCTCCACACTAAATAAACAAAATAAAGCTGTTTGCCAATTAAAAATAAATAAATAAAAATAAAAAGGGCTGGCGATGTGGCTCAGTGGTTAAGCACCCCTGGGTTCAACACACACTCCAAAAAAAGAAAAAAAAAATCAATTCCTGAGAAAGAAGAAAAAGTTGTAGGAGTCACACTGTACAATTTCAAATTTCAAAGCTATAGAACCACAAAATGATGGGACTTTTTTGGGGGGGTTACCAGGGATTGAACTCAGGGGCACTCAACCACTGAGCCACATCTCCAGCCCTATTTTATATTTTATTAGAGGCAGGGTCTCACTGAGTTGCTCAGTGCCTCGCCATTGCTGAGGCTGACTTTGAACTTGCCATCCTCTTGTCTCAGCCACCCTAGCCGCTGGAATTACAGGCATGTGACACCATGCCAGGCTGATGGGACTTTTTAAAAAATATTTTTGTAGTTGTTAACTTTATTTATTTATTTATTATTTTGTGGTGCTGGGGATTGAACCCAGGACCTTGAGCATGCCAGGCAAGCACTCTACCAACTGAGCTATATCCCCAGCCCCCTTATGGGACTTTTTTAAGGACAGATATACAGATTAATGGCAGAGAATTGACAATCCAGAAAAAAATTTCTCATTTTTGGTCAACTGCTATTAGACAAGGGTTCCCAGACAAGTTATTGGGGAAAAGATAGGCTTTTCAATGAATGGCAACCATATGACCAAGCAAGTTCATGTCCAGGTATCTATGAACACTCCTGCCATTTTTGTCATCCTTACACATTCATTCTTCCAGTGGGCTTTGTGCACCTAGCACAGGATGGCTGCTCAAAACACTTTTTTTTTTTTAAACTGGGGATTGAACCAAGGGTCTTCTATACTGAGCTACATCCCCAGCCCTTATTATTATTTTTTTTAAATTTTGGGACAGGGTTATGCTAAGTGGTCCAGGTTGGCCTTAAATTTACAATTCTCCTGTCTCAGCCTCCCCAGTAGTTGGCTCAATAAATCTTTGAAAGACAGAATGAATGTTTATCTCCTACCCGCAACAGAGACCTCCGTTACAACAACTGAATTGTATTAAACTTTTTTGTTTGTTTGTTTTAAAGAGAGAGAGAGAGAATTTTTTTAATATTTATTTTTTAGTTTTCGGCAGACACAACATCTTTGTTTGTATGTGGTGCTGAGGATCGAACCTGGGCCGCACGCATGCCAGGCGAATGCACTACCACTTGAACCACATCCCCAGCCCTGTATTAAGCTTTTTATTCTCAACAACTGGTGCAGAGCCTGCCACTGTGCTACTCCCTATGCTAACAACCATGCAAAGAGGGTTAATAGGATCCTTTCCTCAAGCACTGCACAATCTAATGAGGGAAATAGACAAGTAACTGGGCCATTTTAATAGAGTGTGAGCCTTAACATATAAAAGATTCCTACAAATCAATAATAAAAGACCAAAAACTCAATAGAGAAAAAGTGAGCAAAAGTAGTACATGGAAATTCAGAAGAATGAAAAGAGGGATGGGGGTGTGGCTCACAGGTAGAGCATGACAAGTCAATGCTCAGAACTTCTTCACTGCTTGAACTCTGCTGTGATTATTCATCACTACCACTTGCATTAGAAAATCAGGAGCCAGACCCTTTGGAGCTGAGGGTGTGCAGCTACAGAAGCACCTACTGCAGTCACTGTCCAGGGGGAAAGGACAACGCCGGCAGAAGACCCAGAAGGGGCAGTGAATAAGCCAGCATCAGCTTCCAGCTTCATCATTACCCCTTCCAGACATTTCACCTACTTCTCTGCTACAGGTTAAATGTTACCTCCTAGGAGGAGCCCTGTCTGACTCCAGCCTGGTTGGCCTTCCCCTCTGCCTCTAGGGCCCTGAACACAGGCCATTAGTTAGGTTGTTGCCCTTGCTAAACTCACAGGACAGAAACTGTGTGCATGTCCTGTTCTCCACAGACTCTCAGCCTCTGGAAGCTCACCTAGCTCTCAGGAGTGTTACCAGTCCTAGGTCAGGTGGGAAGTCCCAACAGACCAAGTGTGGCCACTCACCCCAAAAGTCAATCAGCAAAAGTAACAGTGACACAGGAAGGGAATTGGGAAGTACCAGGAGGACTGATTCTCAGTCCAGTTTTGGGGAGCAAACAAGGGCTTTTGGGTTAAATAAGGGAAAAGCCAGAAGATCAGAAGGGCGGGGGAGAAGCATGTGTAGTCACCCAGTCTTGGTCAGACTATACATTGATTGATCATTATCTGCCATAAGAAAGTGGCTGCTGCTTGGGGTAGCTTCAACTCTTGTTGTTCCTAGAATCCAAGTTGACGGTGGGAGAGAATGATGCAGTTCTCCCAAGTTTATAGAAATGACTGGAACTTCCTAGGCATGGCTCTGGGGGTCTGGAAAAGGATGTTGAAAAGCTGGCACCAGGTAATCTGTTGATTCTAATGTTCTTGCAAATCTTGAAAAATTCTTACTTAATTATTCTTATCTGGGTGCCTTCAAGTCTCAAAGGGGAAGGAATAACAGAGTTAGACGAGCAACTTGTCTATGTGCAGAGTGGAGCAGGAATCTGACCCAAAGATTAGGCAGCAAAGGAGAGAGATGCAAAGTGAGGGCAGAAATGCCAAGCTTTTCTCTTGCCTTTAGTTACCTATCTTGTGTCTACAGTACCAAATTCAAGTCACTGATTTTAACAAAAGCAGTTTCAAAGTCCCTGTTACAGTAATCCCAAGCATTCCTGCTGATGATCCCAGGAAGCTGAGGGAGCTACCAAGGAGTCCAACATCCTCTCCTGGGGAAGAGGGAGTGAGGTCTGGTGGGAACCTTCTTTGGGCAAGTTTTCAACTTCTCTGTGCCTCAAGTATCCTTCTGTTAAATGGGACTGATATGGTGAAAGGACAAGGAATGATTTGGGGGGTGTCATTCAGGGTCTGCTATAGTAGTTCTGTTTTTTTGTTGTACAGGTGGGGGCATGGAGGCCCAGAGAGGAGGTGTCAGGTGCACAGTCTCAAGACTGGAAAGGGGCAGTGAGCCTCAGACTTCATCCTAGGCTCTGGCCATCAACTTTTGCTTCTGTCCTCTCTATCCCAGGTTGTCTCTCCGTGTGCTCCACTTTTGTGGCAATAAGAAGCTACTGGATGTCCTTCCTGAGCCAGCCTCACAGGGTGTCACATGACTGACAGCAAAGCAGCTTCCCAGTAGGGAGCAGGACAAGAGGGATCACAGACCGGCACTACTGTAAAATCTTCCTGTGCTCCAACCCAGCCTCTCTGCTTCCTGGCTGAGGTTGCTAAATTCCCTTCCCTCCCTGGGGCCCTTTCCTCCTGTATTAAAAGGGGAAAACAACACCTCCCAGCAGGAGAGCTGAAACAAGGCCTTGGCTCCACAGGGGACCTCAGCACTTCAGTTTGGATAATCAATTTGTGCAAAAAGGTAGTAAGTGCTTCCCCCTTGCGGAGGTACCCAGGACCCTGTTCTGTGTGAAGCAACCAGTTAACAACTTGGACATCTCACAACCACATGCACACAAGGTGGGATGCAACCAGGGCCCCAGTTCTCCTGTGCGAGGTAACAAGTTGTCTACTACTTCTGCATCTTATCAGACAGATGGTGCGCACACCCGTGGATACCAACAAACCTACAACCCACAAAGGGTAGGAAGCACTCAACGATATTCTTACGGCTCCTTCGTTTTTAACCTACTGTATCTGGGAAGTTGTTCCAAAGTAGTGCATATTAAACTATTTTTCTTTTAATGGTTGCACAATTTTCTAGCGTATGGATTATTTTTTAACTCTTTTGCCTTATTGGCAACCTGAACATGTGAGGACCTAGGAGCATCCGAGGACCAGGCTCGAGCTCCAGCTCTACCCAGAATTCGCTGTTACCTCGGGACTCAGGTTCCCCGCCAGGACGTGGTGGATCGGGGATGAATGTGCAGAGGTTAACTGTTCTGACTGGTTCCCGTGGCGGAGCGAGCATCTGCGGACAGCGCGCACAAATCGTTCCCACTCGCACCTCAATCTTTGGTGGCAGCCACTCCGCATACCCCGGGAACAACGCATCAAGCGCTCTGGCACTATCAAGCTCGGATTCCTTAATAAGTATTCCCCAACTCGCCGCCGACCTCGAGTCACTCTAGCTGAGAACCCGCTACTCACCTCCGTTTCAGTACTTCACCGTTAGTCTCTCAGCTCATCCCCAAGGTTGCAACAGTCCCGGTCCCTTTAAGTAGGCGGAGCCCGAACCGCTACTTACACCCGCAAGCAACTTGGCGCATGCGCGGTATCGAGAGTAGTGTAAGGCCCAGCGCCTTCATAAACATGGCGGTACCCTGAGCTCGGCGTTCGCGCCTGGCGGTGACGTCATTTCCGGGGCGGAGGAGACTGAGTGGTGCAGTGAGGGACAAACAAAAGGAGGCGCCGGAGGATCGCGGCGGCCGGCGGCGGGATTGGACGGCCAGGGCGGGGGTGGCCTGCTGCGGGGTCGGGCGCGCTGAGCCCAGGTGAGTGGGTCGCGTGGGCCCGGGGGTGCGAGCTGTCACCTTGGACGCCCACTCGCACGCCCCCCCGCCCGCCCCCCCCCCCCCCGGGGCAGCTGGGGCTCTGCCCTCCGGGTCGTCTACCCCGCGTCCCGCGGCCGCTTGGTTGGGCCTCTCTGCGGGGTCCAGGTCCCGGGACGCAGGGCCCCACCCTCTCGCTGGAGCCGCGGCGCGCGAGCCCCCTGCCAGCACCCCGAGCCCGCTGCGCGCTCTTACCCAGAGTTTCCGCCGGCTCCCCAGGTCCCCGTGTCATCCCCGGTCCCCGGATGCCCTCTGCGCACACGCTCCCCTTCCCGCGGCTGTCCTGGGCTGGGTTCCGCGGCGCGTCCTCTCCCCTCGGACGCTCGCTGCTCCTGGTCATGCGGGGACAGTGCCCTGACCTGGGGGCAGGATCCCTGGCTGGGCTCTTGGTACCGGTGTGGGCCGGGGTTCCCGGGATGACGAGCTCGGGGTCTGAGACCCCGGCCCCTGTCCTGCCCGGTGCATCCAGCGGGTCGGAAGAGCCACGTCTAGTGAGGTCGGGGCCTGGCCAGCGTCTAGGTGGGCAGAGACGCAGCGCTGTTGGTCCTGGGAGAGGGAGCACGGCTTGGGGGTGTGGGTTCTTGGTGAGTCTGCTATGGTGTTGGCCGCCCTTGCCCTTGGTTCCAGTCAGGAGTGAACCAAGACCCAGCTGGTCCTGGGTTGAGGCACTTATTGCCTTTTTTGGGAAGGAGTCATGGGTTTGGGGGTTGTGTGGTAATCTTCCTGAAGGGGACTGGGCTGGCAGCACAGGGTGGGTCTGGTGAGCCACCCTTCTTCTGGCACTTCTTTCCCTGCCCAACCTGGGGGTGCCTTTTGAGGACAGGAGAGCAGGGAGAGAGCTTGGTGAGGAGGAGGGAACTGGGGGCTAAGTCGTGGAGGAGGGGTTTGGAGAGATGAAGGTTCCCTGGACCTCTTCTGTCCTTTCTATGAGTAGAACCTTTAGCCCCTGGCAGTGAACACTGTTGGAAGGGACAGGAGGTGGGCTGTTGGTGATACTCCTGTGTAGAGGCTGGGTGGGGGAGTGGGCATGTGTTCCAAGGCTCTGGGCAGGGCCAGTGACTGGGTCACACGGGTGTAGCCTCCATGAAGGTTCCCTTTCTGAGGCTGCCCAAGGAGGCAAGGACAGCTGACCTGTGCTGGGAACCTGCTGTTGTAGAGATGCTTCTACTGAGTCTGAGCAGCCCTGCTTCCCTATCTTAGACCTTGCTTGGGATGGAGTCTGCTGAGCCTCTTTCTTCCTGGCACCTTGGTGCACAGAGCAGGGGCACAGGTAGTGTTTGTCACTTCTTCTTGGGACTCAACAGATGGGGTTTGCCCTCTGTGCCTTGGGCATGCCCACTGGGAAGCAGTTTCCTTTGCAAACACTGAGTAGCCTTTCTGGACAGTGGGGGTGCCTGAGGAATGTCCCAGTGAGTCAGGACTCACAGGGAGGAGGCAGGGGCTTGGTTTGCTGCCTGGTGTGGTCTGGGCCTCACCCGGAAGAACTGGAGGGAGGGAATCAGCCTGGTTCTTGACTCCCTGTCCTGACAATGGAGGTAGGTCTTGCTTTTCACCTGGGGACACTGAGGCACAGCCTGACAGATTGATGGGGACTCAGGTGGAATGGACGTGGAACCCCACATCCTACCCTTCCATCCCTGACTCATTCTGTCGTTTATCTGGAACTGGCCTTAGGAAGATATGGTCCCTGCTTCCTCAGAGCTGCAGTCTGGGAGGAGACAGACAGGGAGACACTGGCCAGTATTATAGTAGAAATATCCCAAGGAGCACAGGGAAAGAGGAGTTGGCTGAGTGAAGATGCAGGATGGTCAGGGAATGCTTCCTGGCAGGAGGGACTAGAAGAATCAGGTAGTCCAGAGGCCCAGGTTCTTGTACCAGCTTTGCCATGGGCAAGTGACTCTCCTTCCCACTGTCAGCCATGTCCCCATCCTTGCTGAGGAGTGTGGGACTGGCAGAGGGGCCTGGATGGCCTCTGTGTCTTAGTGGCTCTAGGATGGCTGGATGGCTAAGGTTACCTCTGTGGCCTTACTGGATTGTTGCTTCTCCCTGTGGCTGTGTCTCAAACTTCACAGTGTTAGATCTTGCTTGAGGTGAAGTTTGATGCCCCCTTTGCCTCTGTACTCCCAGAACATCACCTAGAACCAAGTAGGTGTGACAGATTTTTGTTGGCACAAGCTATTGAACTGTTCCACAGTGCCTCCTTAGTGCCTTCAGGTCCTGAGTCTTTCCTCAGCTCCCGAACTAACTCATGCTCATGCTTTGGCCACATGCCCAGTTCCTGCCTCCTCATTGCCACCCCCTGAGCCTAGAGTAGTGCCCACACTTCTTCCTACTTCTTTTCACCCTGTCTTGTTCACTTGTGAACAGTTCTGAGCAGAGTGCTGGGTGTGTGGTCGATGGCACTGTGCAGTCTGAATGATGGATGATGTTTGTGCTTTCTGTTTGAGTTGGAGTCTGTTGGCCCATCTTACCCACTTGTATTTCTTGTCTCAACACGTCCCCAGAAGATAGAGCAAGGTAGGGAGGCGCATCTAGCATTTTGTAGATGGCACCTCTTCTCTCCTGCAGTCAGGCCCGTGGTGCGACTCTTGCCCTGAGTGGTCCTTTCCCACCCCTCCCATCTCAGCCTCTCCCCAGCAGTCCTCCACAAAGCCTCCCCTGACCCCACTCCTCTAGCTGGTGTCGTGTATCTCCTGGATTCTCCCCAGCAGAGCCCTGGGCCTTCTAGGTGTTGCTAACTTGGCATCTTCTTGGACGACCTAGTTGTGTGCCTGAGACGCCATGTCTAGGTAGTTCCTGTCTCCCCCGGAGCCCAGCCCAGGCCTTGGCACCACCTGGCTCTCCAGAAACGTTGGCAGCTTGGCAGGTAGCTCTGATAGTGACACAAACGCCTGCTCACAGCAGCTCTCGCTTCCTCCTAGGGAGGCAGCGTCCATGGAGCGAGAGGAATGCCAGGACCCTGCCCAGGCACACGTGAGCCAGCCTCAGCGCCGCCAGCCGAAGCGCAGATAGCAGAGGAGTCTTGGGGTAAGGCCCGCGGCAGTCTCCCTCAGCTGCCTGTCCCAGCCCAGGGCAGAGGGCAGCATCTCCGTCTCCATGGTCCTTTGGGTTCCTCACTATAGGCCCGGGGATTCCCAGACAGAGGTGGCAGAAGACAGAATTGTCTGCTGTCCCTCCTCCTGCCCCAGCAGCCAGCTCAGCAGTGTATGGTTGCTGTGCTCTGTGAATGCCAGTGTGCTGACCCTCTGCTCTCCACACCCTCATCTTATCAGTGTGGTTGCTGACAATGCTGCCACATGACATATTTCCCAAGGTGTATTCCCTGGAACACCAGGCTCTTTGGTCTCAGTGGTTAGATAATTCTGAGAAACAAGGACTTGTTGTGCTTGTTGTGGAACTTCTCACAGCCTTGACTTTATTGAGCTGAGCAGAATGAGTCTGAGACAGAGCCAGCAATGTGGGTTTCCTACTTGATTTTTTTGGTTGGGGTCTTTTTTTTTTTTTTGTCTTTTCTTTTTGGGAACTGGGGATGGAACCCGGGGCTTCACATATGCGAGGAAAGTACTTTGCCCCTGACAGCAACCTACCAGCCCTACTCTTACTTGATCGCATAGATGTCCACAGGGCCTGGTGTAGCTTGGCCTGTGCTTTGGAAAAGAGTTCTCAAGGCAGGAGCCTGTGAGGATCTGACCTGTAGTCAGACCTGGGCTTGACTCTCAGCTGCCAAGTGGCTGGGGCTGTCATTGAACCTCTCTGAGCCTCAGTTTTCTCATCTTTTTAAAAGAGGATAAGCTTAATGCCTACTTCCTTTAGAAAGTTTCGAGGGTTAGCTGTGCTGACATTGAGAAGACCCTTAGCAGAATGTGTGTCCCCAAAAAGTCGTCCCTGGCCATAGCTATGTGGGCAGGAACTGCTGGGCAATTTGCAGAGCCCATCCATGCCAGTGATTACATGTGATCATTTGCAGACGCTTGGACAGTGGCCATTGCCCCCTCTTTACAGATGTGGAGGCAGCCTTGAGTGAGGAAGCAGCATGCCCAAAGCCGCTGGGAGGAAGGCAAGGACCTAGACTCGGAACAAGAGCCTGCAGTCCTGGGCAAGGTCCTTAGTTCTTGCCTGAGCCTCCCTGCCTCCATGCCCACCTCAGCGTTTCCTGAAGGAAGGCCCCAGCCTCCAAGCCTGAACTTTAAGAGAAATAGTTATCTTTGGGCTTTTTTTGTAGTAACTAAAGTATGGCATGGGCTTGTATGTTTCTTTACCTTTTGGATTTTTATGAGCCTCTCCCGGTCTGCATCTTCAGCAGTGGAAAAGGAGAGAAGTAAAGCCTTCCTCGGCCATTTCTACTGTGTGCTGACTTTCACAAGAATCAGGTCCTGCTCAAGCTGCTGATTTGCAGCTTGCTTCTGTTTCCTGGAATGGCAACCACTGACCCCCTTTCTGACACTAGAGGTAGACAGATCTGGTGAGTCTAGCTTGCAGAAGGGGCGTCTGGCACCACCATCCTCAGTGCCCTTCCCTAGGTGGTGCTGGCCTTCTGGCTTTCTGTCTGGGCATTTATAGCAGCAGAGGGAGGTGGGGAATGCCTTGTGTGTGGTGCTGGTCATTCTCCTGTTTATTGGGACAAGGTCAGCAAAACTGGGCCCTGCCCTGTAGGAGTTTCCTGTTGGTTTTGAGGAACTCTGTCGCTGGAGAGGGGAGGCCTGAGGTGGAGTCTCTTGTAGGGCAGCCATGAGTAGGAAGCAGTGGGTCCTACTTCTGTGAGGTCAGAATTCCTCCTGGGTGCCAGGGACAGCTTGCAGGGAGCAACATGGTCTGGGCTCGAAGGTTTGACTAACTGGCTTTTTGTCTGCCTAAGGTGCAGCCCAGGTTGGGGTTTTGAGGACACCAGTGAGTGTTGTGGGAGTCGTTCCACATGCCTTAGTTTGGCTCTTTCTGGACCTTCAGAAACAGGCAGGTGCTGACTCAGTTACCCTTGTATTACTTGTGGTTTATTTTGGTCTTGGTCCTGTTAGAATGCTCCTTTCTAGTTTTATTTCTGAGTGTGCCCAGGTGAGGAGAGGGGTTCCATCCTAGGACCAGATTCTAAAGAATCTCTTTGGGGCCAGGCACGGTGGTGCATGCTTGTAATCCCAGCTGCTTGAGAGGCTGAGGCAGGAGGATTGTGAGTTCAAAGCCAGCCTCAGCAACATAAGATGATAAGCAACTCAGTGAGACCCTGTCTCTTAAGTAAAATACAAAAAAGGGCTGGGGATATGGCTCAGTGGTTGAGTGCCCCTAAGTTCAATCCCTAATACCTCCTCCAAAAAAAAAAAGAATCTCTTTGGGGATATAGATGACTTTGGGATTGGTTCTGCAAGGAGAGTTTTCAGGCCCAGCAGCCTCAATCTGTGGAATCTGGAGACTGCAGTTTGTCAGGATCCAGCTGGGGATGAGGTCTTTGTTGGAAGCCCTGTTGTCTGCCTCACCTGGCAGTTTTCTCAGGCTCCCCCCTGTCCTGCCCTACCCTCTCCTGTGTCTCATCCTCCTGTCATCCCCAGCAGTGTTTCCCTCCCAAAAGGCCCTGCCTGGCAGAGCATCCTATAGATGATGCTGGTGGTCTCCAACTTCTCTTCCCTCCAGTAGCAACATCTTCACCTCCCATGATCATCCTTAGTGCCACTTCATGAGTGCTGAGTGGTGTGCAGGGTCACTGCATGCACCTTCCCACCTTGTCCTTTCTCCAGCCTTGCATTTGAGGTACTTTTACCATTTGACAGTCAAGGAGACCAAGGGTCAGAGGGATGAGATCTCTGGCCCCAAGGTGTGCAACTTGTACATGGCGAAGCTGGGACTCAAGTGCAGCCTGTGCTCCTTCTATTCCCCAACATTGCTTCTTTTTCTGTATGGTCTTGGGCTTTTCAGGGTCTTTCAGAGTCACCCAGGGACCTTATTTACAGTTCTGTGTCTCCTAGCCAACCCCCAGATATCTGGAATGAGTCAGGAGGGCTGGACCAGGAATATACTTAGCAGAAGCTCCCCGAGTGGTCAGGCTAATAGTCTGCAGGCTGCAGTGGGGATGCTGGCAGGGGCCATTCTTCCAGCCCTGGTTCCCATCGTTGGTGAATGAGGTCATCTGCCACCCACACCCCTACCTTTTGGGGAGCAGGGCTAAACTTCTCCTAAGACCGGGATTGGACATTTGCTTTTTAGTGACTGTGTGTTTGTGTGTGTGTGTGTGTGTGTGTGTGTGTGTGCAGGAGTCAGGGAGCTTAACCTTCCCTTGTTGAAGGTTTGTGGGACTGAGGTTTCTAGGACTTTTACTCCCAGCCACAAATGTTCCCTGCTGTCTCTCCTGGAGCATTTTTTCTGTATCTTGTGTCTTGCAGCAATTTCTGTACATCTAAATGTCTCTTGAGGCGTAAAACCTCAAAATTAAATTGCCTGCTGCAACTTTGCCTCACGCCTGGAGTGACACTCCAGTGGAATAAGAGTGGCTGTAAAATTCCATAGCTTTCACACGCCACCTGCTAAACCTGCACCCTCTGACCATCAGCATGACAAATGTGCTGCCTTAAGCAGTGAAAGTAACATGGAGTAGGACTCTTGCCCTGCAGGGGCATCTTGCATCTCCCAACTGGCCCCCTGGAGGCAACTCCCCTACAGTCCTGAGAGTGGGATAGCAGACAGCTCACCTTTGGCCAGACCCTCAGTCCTTTTCCTGGCCCACCTGGGGCTGGACAGTGCCTGGTTCCCTGGGACTTCAGCAGACCCTGCATCTGCAGCCTGTCCAGAGTGCTTATGCCCATGCTTCACAGCTGGTCTTGGAAGGCAGTGTTGGTGTTCATAGCAATTCATAACTGCCTTCAGGACCCCTTAGCGCCCAGGGGCCCCGACCCAATGCTGGGCTCCTTTCCTTAACACCTGAAAGGCAAGAGGCATCTGAGTGTGGCCTGCTAAGGGTTCCTGCAAAGACCTTGTTTCCACGTGCCACTCAGGTAAAGCAGTCTCATCCCAGGAATAGCATCTCTAAGGGCCCCTATAGGCCAGGACACCTGCTTGCCTCAGAAGCAGTTTGGCACATTTGCATGTCAAATCTAGGGTATTTCTTCCCACTAACTTCCAGCTGTGTGGCCTAGGGCAGGTGACTTCACTTTTCTGGATCTCAGATTTCACTGTAAAGGCGGTGTTGTCTTTGTGTATACCAGTGACCTAGGCGGCTGAGGCAGGAGGATCACTTGAGTGCGCAAGTCTGAACAACATAGGGGGATCCTCTCTCAAATAAACAGACATTCGGCTGATCTGGCTGGCTAGGCGGATGTCCCCTTCCTTCCTTACCGCTCCTTGTGCGTCCCTCCCAAAGCTGCATGCTATGTCAAAGAGGACGACCTTCCCCGATAGAGGAGGCCCATTCTTCGGTAAGGGAATATGAGTAGCTGTGCTCCCCTGCTAGAACATCCAAACAAGCTCTCAAATAAACAAACAACAAACAAAATAATATCAATATCAGCAAAAATTAGTCTGACTACGTGGCAGACACAGTCCAAAAGCTTTACAGGAACTGCTTTGTTTAGTCTGCACCATAACTCCAGGGAGTAGACATGAAAGCCCATTTTACCAGACCCTGTGAGGCAAAGTGACTTTCCCAAGGTCATGTTGGTGAGCAGCGGAGCCACCTTGCTGGTCTGCCAGGAGAGTGGGAGCTAAGACTCAGGCATTGCTCTGCACAGGGTAAAGACAGGCCCTGAGCCTAGGCTGGACCTGGTGCTCCCTGTGTCCTGGCTTGGGTTATTAATGGGGGAACGTGAGGGGGTGTTCCTCACCTGTCACCCTTCAGCCTAGAAGGCAGGTTCTGCCTTGGCAAGTTTGCATGAGAAGGAACCTGTTTGGGAAGCCCAGCCCAAATGTGAGAGCAGTTTGGAGCTGACACTTGTTCGCCTCGGACTTCCCCAGGAAGTCAGGGTGTGCCCTTCTGTGCAGGGTAAGTCCCCAGCCTGAAGCACCCTAGCCTGCAGCCTGGTCTACCCAGAGAGTGTGGGGCCTGGAGGGCAGTGCTCTGTTCTTGGGTAGCTGAGGGCTGTGTGTGCCAGAGGAGTGTGAGACCTCTCCTCCCGCTCCTGGCTTTCAGATTGGAGGCAGAACAAGGCTGGAGCAGATTCACAGGCCTGGAGGGCCCCCCACCCCACAGGACCAGCTACTCAGTGTCTTCTTGGGGCCTCTCAGGAACAGCCCTTTCCTGGGAGAGAACTGGAGGGAGGGTCCTATCTATGCCAGGGGAGGGGCACCAGCCTCCTGCCTGGGAAGTTTTCCTTTCAGCCCTGTTTGTGCTTCAACAAAAGGCTCTCTGTGCCCTGTCTACCCACTGCCTCCCAAGTGTGGGAGCTGCCCAAATCTCTGCTGGCCCATGTGGGGTCTGGGACATGCTTGGGTGGTCTCCTTGAGGACAAAAGCGGCAGCATTTTGTTTGTTTGTTTGTTTTGGGTACTGAGACTTGAACCCAGGGCACTCAGCCACTGAGCCACATCTCCAACCCTTTTCATTTTTTTGTTTATTTTTTTGGTACTAGGGATTCATCCCAGGGGCACTTAACCATTGAGCCACATCCTCAGCCTGTTCTTAACTTTTTAATTTTTGAGACAGGGTCTTGCTAAATTGCTGAGACTGGCCTCATTTTCAATCCTTTTTTCTCAGGATTACTGGAATGCCCCACTTACCCCACTACATGTTGTTTTTGTTTTTGTTGTTTATTCTTTTTTCTGTAAGAGGCATCAAAAGGAAATCGAAACTGTCTGTGATGCCTGTAGTCTTAGCAGCTCTGTAGGCTGAGGCAGGAGGATCACTTAAGCCCAGGACTTTGGACCAATATGGGCATCATAGTAAGAAAGAAAAGGAAAGAGGGATCAACTGTGTCGACTGGGGTAGATGCTCAAGGACTGGTTTTGAGAGCAGATGGCCAGTTCTCCACCCTTGGTCCTTTCTTGGGATCCTGAGCAAAGAAGAGACCAAGAGGTCCTGGGGCTCTCTGGGTAGGCTGGCCTCTTCTCAGAGATACTGGTGCTGTGGCTGAGCTCTCACCTAGTTCTATCCCCACTGAATTCTGGGAGGGTTCTTCCGTGATGGCAGGTGGGGCTGTGGAACCACAGTGAGCCTCTCACTGTGCCGGGTGTCCAGTTGACATGCAGTATTTTCCCTCATCCTTATTCTCACAATCACTCATCTTATGCTGGAATGGTCCCATCTTAGAGCTGGGACTCTGTGGCCCTGTTGAGGAAGTGCTGGAGTTGGTATTTGACTGGCCACTTCAGTCCAGTTCTGAGGTCTGAGCTCTCCCCTGCCCTGTGTGTTGCTCTCATGTGGCGAGCATGCAGTGACCTGTGGAGTGGCCCCCAACTCCAGGGCAGGGCAGGGCAAGGCAGGGCAGGACACTCAGACTGACCTTTTTCTCACATCTCATAAACCACATGGAGAGAAGTTCTTCTGATTTCTTCCAAGTATTTTTTCTGCTCACAAACATGCCATATTTTAATAATAGAAGAATATGTAACATAGATAACCCTATGATCTTACCTACCCACAGATTTCACCACATATAATTTATGTATAGCTGTCCAGATTTTTCTGTATGAACAGTAATGAGATTTTTTTAAAATTTCTTTCATACATGACAATAGTGGAATGCATTACATTCATAATTATCCATTCACAGCACAATTTTTCATAACTGTGTATATAAAGTATGTTCACTGCAAATTATGCCATTATACATGAACTCTCTTATTGATTTTTTTTTTGCATTATAATTCTTTTTTTTTTTTACAGCTAAACCTTTTTTATATATATATGTTTACTTATTTTTATGTGGTGCTGAGGATCAAACTCAGGGTCTCACACGTGCGAGCGAGCGCTCTTCCTCTGGGCCACAACCCAGCCCCTGCATTACAATTCTTAATATACCTTTATACCACAATTTATCATATCTCTGTTTGTATATAAGGTATGTTGACACCAAATTCACATCTTCAAACAAGTATTTTGTATAATGATGACCATCTCCTTCCACCATCATAGTTATTCCCCTTCTCCCTCTCTTCCCCTCCCACCCCTATTCCCTATCTAGAGATAATCTCCTCCCCTGCTCTCCCTCCCTATCCCACTTTAGTCACCCCCCTTATATCAGAGAAAACATTCAGCATTTGTTTTTTTTTGGGGGGGGGATTAGCTAACTTCACTTCAGTAATGAGATTTTTACTGACAGAATTTTAAAACAAGAATGAAGTCCTATTCTTTTAATTGTTTTTATTATGGTGAAATGCACATAGCACTTCTCATCTTAGCCATGTTTCAGTGCACGGGGAGTGGCCATACATACATTCCTGTTGTTCTCACCACTTTTCTTTTTTTGGGTACCAGGAATTGAACTCAGGGGCACTTATCCACTGAGCCACATCCCCAGCCCTATTTTGTATTTTATTTAGAGACAGGGTCTCATTGAGTTGCTTAGTACCTTGCCATTGATGAGGCTGGCTGTGAACTTGAGATCCTCCTGCCTTAGCCTCAGGAGCTGCTGGGTTTATAGGTGTGCACCACCATCCTTTTCCACAACCTATAAGCTTGCAAAACAGGAACTCTGTCCCCACTATATGCTGTCTTCCCATTCCCTACCTGCCTTCTGCTTCCTGTGAATGACCTTCTCTGTGAATGACCTGCTCTTCTTCCTTCTCTGTGAATGACCCTCTATGTACCTCACTGTGGAATCCTGCAGTATTTGTCCTTTTGTGACTGGCTTTCATAGATCATACATTTTAGGTGTTCTCAGCTTTTTTTTTTTTTGGTTCTGGGGATTGAACTCACGAAACTGTACCACCAAGCTATACTCCAGCTCTTTTCATTTTATTTTCATACAGGATCTTACTTACTAAATTGCCTAGGCTGGTCTCAAACTCATGATCCTCCTGCCTCAGCTCCTGAGTAGCTGGGAAATTTTTATTTTTTATTTTTTTTAGTTGTAGTTGAACATAGTATCTTTATTTTATTTGTTTATTTTATGTGGTGCTGAGGATCGAACCCAGGGCTTTGCACATGCTAGGCAAGTGCTCTGCCGCTGAGCCACAACCCAGCCCAGCTCGGAATTTTTTTAGCTTAATATATCTTGGACATCATTTGTGTCACTGCATACAGAACCATGAGGAAGACGGCATTATTATTAAAGTTGCAAAAGTAGAGGCTTGGGCTAAATAATCTGGGGTCATGAATTATTTCATGCTGGAGCTGGAGCTGGATTTGAATCCACTTGTCCCCAACTCCAAAGCCCTTACTCTTTGCCCTTCCCCAGAGCCACTTGCCACTGAGGGAAGGATGGAGGCTTTCTGGGTTCCTCATTTGGCCCTCCAGGAACAAGGATGCCCCAGTCCTTCTGCGGGATCTGGTCCTGCTCTTCTCACATGCCCATGTGGCCTTACAGCAAGGATCTCGGACACTTCTGCGTCTTCCCTGGGGGCATGGCAGGACCAGGCAAAGGGGTGCCTCATGAGTAGAAGAGGAGCGAGGGTGGGCAACCTGGCAGAGGAACTGTGTCTACTGCCCTGGTGATCAGCATAGTGGCTGTGGCTGCTTGTGGGGCCTTCTCACCTGCAAGGGTTGGGAGAGGACCAGCCGTAAGGGGCTAGAAATAGATGATTGTTTGGGTAAGCATTGTGTGATGTCATAGCTCAAGCACATAGAAAAGTGTAAAGATGCTGGGCATAGGTGGCACATAGCCTGCTACTGAAGCAGGAGGATCACAAGTTCAAGGCCAGCCTGGGCAACTTAAAAATCTGGTCCCAAGTTTTTATAAAAGGCCAAGGGATGTAGTTCAATGTTAGAGTGCTCCTGGGTTCCATCCCCAACCCCCCACAAACCCCCACAAAGCTTCTATTATATATCGTTTTCTGACTTGTGTTTTGGTTCAGCATTGTTTTTGAGGTTTGTCCCGGTTAATACATGCAGCTCTAGTTCATAATTTTAATTGATTCAAAACATTTCATTGTATGAATAGAGCAATTTAGCCTTTCTCCTGTCAATGAGTTTAGATTGCTGCTGGTGTTTTGCTTTTATAAACAACTCCATTGAGCATCCTTGTGGGTAGTTCTCAGTGTGTGTGTGTGTGTGTGTGTGTGTGTGTGTGTAAGGCAGACTCTCTAGGATGCTTCGCTCCAGCAGACTGCTGGGCTATGGGTTTTATGGACTCCTGGGCTATAGGCTTTATGCGTCCTGACTCTTCAGCTAGGAGTTCAGTGTTTGTGTCAGACTGAGGGAGTATAATGGTCTCGTCTGGGTATCTGATTGTTTCAGTTTATGTTCCTTGACCACTAATGAGGTGAAGAATCGTTCTGTGCACTGATTTCCATTTGTACTTTTCCCTATGAATCGACTATCCATGTGTCTTGCTGTTTCCTCCCATTGAATAGTCTGCTTTGTCTGTTCCTAGGCGTTAACTGGTATTAATTCTTTGTATGCACACATTGGAAATACCTCCTCCCTTCTTTCCATCTGTTTATTGTTATGTTCTTTGATGTGCATGTTTTAGTTTGATATATTTGTTTATTTGTGGTGTTGGGGTTATGTAATCCAGTCTCACCGAATGAGGAATTGCACATTTGTGCTAAGAAATTCTTTCCTGTCTTTACTACACTAAGTAAGATAGTCCTTTAGATTTTTCATTTTCTTTAGTTTTTTTTTTTTTTTTGTTGTTGTTGTTGTTTGTTTGTTTGTTTGTTTTCCCCTTCAGTACTGGGATGGAACCCCAGGCCTCGCACAAAGTCGGCAAGTGCTCTGCCACTGAACTGCATCCCTGGCACCTCAGCATTCTCAGGTTTTGCTTTAGGTCTTTAATTCATTGAGATTTATTTTGGGGTAGGAAGGAGCTGGGACTGTGCTTTCTCATGTTCCCCCCTGAGAGCTGGCACTGCTTGTTATGCCCCTTCTTTCCCCTGATCTGCACAGCCAACATGACACACATCTGTTTCCAGAAATGTGATGGATGGTTTCAAAGCTCTCTTCTGTTCTTTGGGTTCACACATCTGTCCCCGCATCAGCACCACATTGTTTGAATTCTGATAGGTTTTTGGTAAGTTTCAGTATCTGGTGTTTCTTCCCCTCTTACTTTTCCAAATTATCTTAGCTATTCTTGATCCCTTGAAATCATGATTTTTTTTTTTTTAACTTTTTTCAGGCTGGGGTGTGGCTTTGTGGTGGAGCACTTGCCTGGCATGCATGAGACCTTGGGTTCCATCCCCAGCACCACAAAAAAACAACAAGTAAGAAAAAAAACTTTTTTCTTAATTGCCTGAATACCATATGCCTGTAGTTATAATAATAATTAAAAAAAAGAGGTAAATTTGGGATGTGAGAAGCATTGTAAAGAGCATCTCAGCTGGGTGTGGTGGTGCATGCCTGTAATCCTAAAGGTTGTTGGGGGATGCTTGTTGAGGCAGGAGGATCACAAGTTCAAAGCCAGCCTCAGCAACTTAGCAAGGCTCTAAGCAACTTAGTGAGACCCTGTTTCAAAACCAAATATAAAAAGGGCTGGGGAGTGCTGGGGTTGTGGCTCAGTGGTAGAGCACTTGCCTAGCATGTGTAAGGCACTGGGTTTGATCATCAGCACCACATAAAAAATAAAATAAATAAAATAACGTTATTATGTCCATGTACAACTAAAAAAAAGAAATAGGACTGGGAATGTGGCTCAACAGTTGAGTGCTCCTGAATTCAATCCCTGGTACCCCCGCCCCACCAAAAAAAAAAGAGCATCTCACCTCACTCCAGGAGAGCTTGGGTGGAGTGTGTGCGTTGTGTGGTAGAGGATCCCCGTGCACGGTTTTGTTGCCTGCTTGATGTAGTTAGGAGAGTGGACCTCTCCTAGGGTCATCCAGTGTCTTTAGCTGTGTGTGCTTGTTGCTGTGTGGCATTCCATCAGCTGGTAAATATTTGACAAATCACCAACCACCACATCTGGCTTTCCCAAGTTTCCTGTTCACTTTGATCAAAGTCCCTGTAACTGAACTTTTGTGCTGGAGTCTTTCCCAGGCACTGGCTGTCCTCCTTCCCACCCCCTCTCCTCCCAGGGCTCTGTGCACTCTAGCAACCCCTGCTCCACCTTCTGCACTCTCTGCTGCACACCAGGGAGGTGGCATGCCCCTGAAAAGGTCCCTGTCCCCCAGACTTCCCAGCCTCCCCTCCTGCTTTTGGTGGTATCTTGCCCACAGTCCCCTGGTTGTGTCTGGGAGTCTCCCATTTGTTGTTAATCCCTGACCCTGGGGCAGTGACATCCAACACCAATCTATTCTGGAAATAGGAAAAACAGCTAGATTGCAGCCAGTAGCACAGCAAGGCACACTTCACTTCCTTATTGTCTTTTCTCACCAGCCCCAATTTTAAACCCTTTAATCTTTGTCCTGTATTTAGGATTCAGGGAATTCTCCAAATTCCCCTATCTTTGGAGCAGAGACCTGGCCTGACCTGTCTTCATATTGCCTTCTAAAACCTCCAGCTCAAAGTTACAAAGAACATCAGATCTCTACGCCTGAGCCCTGTTTTTTTTTTCCATGTTCTACAGTTATAAGGTTATATTTATTTAACATTACATACTTTTTTTTTTCAGTGCTAGAATTTGAACACAGTGCCTAGCACATCTAAGCAAGTGCTCTACCACTGAGTTATACCCTCGAGCCCCCTATGTTATTATTTTTGATACTGGGGATTGAACCCAGAGGTGCTTAACTACTGAGCTACATCCCCAGTCCTTTTATATATTTTTTATTTAGAGAAGGATCTCACTGAGTTGCTTAGGGCTTCGCTAAGTTGCTGAGGCTGGCTTTGAACTCATAATCCTCGTTCCTTGTTCTCCTGAGCCGCTGGATGGATTACAGGCACGAACCAGTGTGCCTGGCCCCCTGTTTTATTTTTTAATCATGTAGGTAATGTATGCTGGTTAAAAATACAAGGTTTCATTTTAGGCTTCCGTCTAGCTCACTTGAAGAGGAACCTTCCCCATTGTGTAGGAATGTTGGCCAAGGGTCTAGGCATCATGAGCTTATGTCCCTTAGTATTCTGGCTCTCACATTTTCCCACATTGCAGTACAAAATGAGCTTCTGCATTCCATCAAAAAGGCCCTGTACCGGGCTGGGGATGTGGCTCAATCGGTAGCGCGCTCGCCTGGCATGCGTGCGGCCCGGGTTCGATCCTCAGCACCACATACAAACAAAGATGTTGTGTCCGCCGAGAACTAAAAAATAAATATTAAAAAAAAATTTCTCTCTCTCTCTCTCTCTCTCTCTCTCTCTCTCTCTCTCTCTCTCTCTCTCTCTCTCTCCCTCCCTCTCTCACTCTATCTTTAAAAAAAAAAAAAAAAGGCCCTGTACCATTCTGGTGGCTTCTTGCCCACCTACTGTGTGCCAGGCCCCACCTGCCTGGCTCTTCCCCAGGTGTCTGGGAGCCCTCCCTAGTGGCTTTCCTTCCTAGATGTCCTTCTTGAGCTCTCCACACACTTCTCATTGACACCCTACGGGTGTCATTCCCCCATCTGTCTGCTCCCCACCTCCTACTCACTACCCAGCCACTGACCCAGACACTAACGTGGGTATGATGGGGAATTTATGGTATGTGTATTTCACCACAGTATAAAACCAGTTGAGAAAAACAATGGATGCCCTTGGCTTATGAGGATTCTGGGCTGGGCCCCGAGTCTCAGTCTCTGAATGGGGAGCCGCTTTAACTGTAGGTGTTGAGTCATCTTACACACCTGGCTCCTGGGTGTGTCTTTCACTGCCCCCCACCCCCCATGTTGTGACTCCATGCCTTCCCGTGGCAGGAAGAAGGAGGGGCCCAGAGCCTGGCTGACTCCCAGGCCACACCTACCTGAAACTGCTGCCCTCCTCCCCACACCCAGACCCACGCCCTTCCTGGGCTCCCCTCCCTGCCGCCCTTCAGTTGGTCGCTCTCTGGGAGCACTTCTCAATTGTTGAGTTACCCAGTGTCTGCTGCAGACTCCTGCGCTCAGTGATCATCTGGCCTGGCCTGGGGATTGAGAAGGTGGAGTCCTGTGAGTCTGTTATACACAGAAAGGACCTGAAGCCACAGGCCAGTGAGGGGCCTCCCAGCAGAGCCCTGGCCCCACCTTGGTGCTGGCTTCACATACAGCAGGAACCACTCCACCTGGCTGCCTCCATGGGGGGTGCCTCTTTTTTCCTCGACACCCCTAGGAACTGAATCCCTAGATTTGGTGTCGGCACCTTCTTTCTAGGCCTCCTCCAAAATGCCTTCAGGGAGGGGCAACGACTTGTCCAGAGCTGCACAGCAGAGGTGAGGAGGCAGGACAAGTCCAGCCAGGGAGTGACCCCTCTAGGCGTCACCGCAGCAGGGCATGCCTAGGCACTGCTGGGCCAGACCCACACTGGCCTCCATCCTGGGGGTTCTTGGCTCTGATCGCCCCAGGTCCTGCCTCTGCATCTCTGTATCTTCCAGCCTATTCCACCTCCAGCCTGGTCCTTCTTGGCTCTATGGCTGCCCCGGGCCCTGCCTCTCAGCCTGTGCACCCTCTGTCCTCACCACACATGTTCACTCTGCCAGAGGATGCTAAGGTGGGGACCATACCCTGAGCACTGGTTGTCCCCACAGGACCTAGCCAAGGCCTAAGTAGAGTCTAGTGTGCCTTGAGATGGGGGAGGGTGTCAGAAAGATTGGAATGGCTGGGCTGCTTCCTGCCCTACCCCTTGAGCCCCAGCCTCCCTGCCTGCACTAAAGCTGTGCACACTTCCATCTCACCAGGGCAGAGGGGGCTGGATGTTCTGCATTAGTTGACATACCCACTCCCCCTCAGAAAGTGAGGGGAGTATTGTTGTATCAAAGCCACATCCTGCCTGGTCAGAAGCTGCCCCCGGCCATAAATGCCGACTCCTGGTTGGTCACTGCCAGCCTCCTTCCTGCTCTTAGGGCAGGCCCTGGGGCCCTCCTCTTCATCACTCCTCCCTTCCAGTCCCCAGTCTTCAGCCTGCCCTGGATGAGGCCTCAGGGAGCCAGGAAGGAGGGCTGTACTGGCTGTCTCAGCTGGAGGCCAGCTGTGTGACTCAGCAGGCCCTTGTCCGCCCAGAGTCCCCTCTTTCCTAGGAGTGTGGGTGGTGTGTGGAGCCAGCTGGTCATTAGAGGGCTGGGGCCTTCCTGTGGGGTGGGTGTGCTCCCTGGCCCACAAATCCAAGCTTCACCAGGAGACCCAGGGCGGTGGAAGTGTCTACTGGCCCCAAGGTGACCTGAGCTCTGGGAGTTCCAGAGTGGGGGAAGCTGGACACCTGGGCCTGGTTTCTATGAGCATTGCCTGGGTCAGGCACCACTTGGGTGTTTGAGCCCTAGGCAAGAGGGGGCAAGTCCCCACAATGCGGACCTGAGTTCACCTGGAAAGGCAGACCTGCCACGCCATAGGGTGACTAGCAGAGTGACGTTGGACAGGTGACTGTTTCCCTGAGCCTTTGTTCCCACATCCAAATAATGGGGCAAAAGAGGCCCTGCTTTGGGACATCAGAGGGAGCCCGCAGAGCCTGCATGGGAGTGGCTTGCCCAGTGCCCTCAGCATTGCTACGACCATTGCCACCTCTGTTAAGTGCCCAGATGCTACCTCCGTCACTCAGGGTCCTGGGCTTCTTGCCTTCTGCCGCCTCCCTGTCCCTGCACACCCTAGAGACTGGGCTGCATGGGGACATGGTTCATTGGTTAAGCAACTTTGGGTTCAATCCCTGGTACCCAAAAAAAAAAAAGTGAGTTCTTGATAAGCCCCCTCCGCATTTTGCTTTCTTCAGGCCACTTCTGCTTCCCAGCAGCTGGTTTCGAGTTCCTGGGAATTTTAAACAAGCCCCCCTGATTATTAAATGAATGGCCTCCGAACAGGGATTCTCAGAACTCCAAATAGATTGTAGGGGGACCAGGAGGCAGGCAGTGATCTGTGGAGATGGCCCTAACCTTGTAGCCTACCATCTTCCTGTGAAATGGAGAGACTGCCCCCCCATGGTAGTTTTCCAGCTAACAAGTGACCACATGGCTTCTGTAGAAGGCCTGACGGAGGCCACCTCTGGAGGGGCTGGGCTGTGACTCCCAGGTAGATGTGAGGTAGAAATTTGTACAGTGGTGATACTTTTACCCTGACCCTCCTGGGTCCCTTTCAGGTTGAACCATGATTCCAGTGACAGAGCTGCGCTACTTTGCGGACACACAACCAGCATATCGGATCCTAAAGCCCTGGTGGGACGTGTTCACTGACTACATCTCTATTGTCATGCTGATGATTGCTGTCTTTGGTGGGACGCTGCAAGTCACCCAGGACAAGATGATCTGCCTGCCTTGTAAGTGGGTCACCAAGGATTCCTGCAATGATTCATTCCGGGGCTGGACAGCCCCCAGCCCAGAGCCCACCTACCCCAACTCTACAATCTTGCCAACCCCTGACACGGGCCCCACGGGCATCAAGTATGACCTGGACCGCCACCAGTACAACTACGTGGACGCCGTCTGCTACGAGAACCGCCTGCACTGGTTCGCCAAGTACTTCCCCTACCTCGTGCTCCTGCACACCCTCATCTTCCTGGCCTGCAGCAACTTCTGGTTTAAGTTCCCACGCACAAGCTCCAAGCTGGAGCACTTTGTGTCTATCTTGCTCAAGTGCTTTGATTCGCCTTGGACTACAAGGGCCCTTTCAGAGACAGTGGTGGAAGAGAGTGACCCCAAGCCTGCCTTCAGCAAGATGAATGGTTCCATGGACAAGAAGTCGTCAACAGTCAGTGAGGACGTGGAGGCCACTGTGCCCATGCTGCAGCGGACCAAGTCACGGATAGAGCAGGGCATTGTGGACCGCTCGGAGACGGGCGTGCTGGACAAGAAGGAGGGGGAGCAGGCCAAGGCGCTGTTTGAGAAGGTGAAGAAGTTTCGGACCCACGTGGAGGAGGGGGACATCGTTTACCGCCTCTACATGCGGCAGACCATCATCAAGGTGATCAAGTTCATCCTCATCATCTGCTATACTGTCTACTATGTGCACAACATCAAGTTTGACGTGGACTGCACCGTGGATATCGAGAGCCTCACGGGCTACCGTACCTACCGGTGTGCACACCCTCTGGCCACACTGTTCAAGATCCTGGCGTCCTTCTACATCAGCCTGGTCATCTTCTACGGCCTCATCTGCATGTACACACTGTGGTGGATGCTGCGCCGCTCCCTCAAGAAGTACTCATTCGAGTCGATCCGCGAGGAGAGCAGCTACAGTGACATCCCAGATGTGAAGAACGACTTCGCCTTCATGCTGCACCTCATCGACCAGTATGACCCGCTCTACTCAAAGCGCTTCGCTGTCTTCCTTTCAGAGGTTAGTGAGAACAAGCTTCGGCAGCTGAATCTTAACAATGAGTGGACACTGGACAAGCTGCGCCAGCGGCTCACCAAAAACGCACAAGACAAGCTGGAGCTGCACCTGTTCATGCTCAGCGGCATCCCGGACACTGTGTTTGACCTGGTCGAGCTAGAGGTCCTGAAGCTGGAGCTGATTCCTGACGTGACCATCCCCCCCAGCATCGCCCAGCTCACGGGCCTCAAGGAGCTGTGGCTGTACCACACAGCAGCCAAGATCGAGGCCCCTGCCCTGGCCTTCCTGCGTGAGAACCTGCGGGCACTGCACATCAAGTTCACCGACATCAAGGAGATCCCGCTGTGGATTTACAGCCTGAAGACACTGGAGGAGCTGCACCTGACCGGCAACCTGAGCGCTGAGAACAACCGCTACATCGTCATCGATGGGCTGCGGGAGCTAAAGCGCCTCAAGGTGCTTCGGCTCAAGAGCAACCTGAGCAAGCTGCCACAGGTGGTCACGGACGTAGGTGTGCACCTGCAGAAGCTGTCCATCAATAACGAGGGCACCAAGCTCATTGTCCTCAACAGCCTCAAGAAGATGGTGAACCTGACCGAGCTGGAGCTGATCCGCTGTGACCTGGAGCGTATCCCCCATTCCATCTTCAGCCTCCACAACCTGCAGGAGATCGACCTCAAGGACAACAACCTGAAGACCATCGAGGAGATCATCAGCTTCCAGCATCTGCACCGCCTCACCTGCCTTAAGCTGTGGTACAACCACATCGCCTACATCCCCATCCAGATTGGCAACCTCACCAACCTCGAGCGCCTCTACCTAAACCGGAACAAGATCGAGAAAATTCCCACCCAGCTCTTCTACTGCCGCAAGCTGCGCTACCTGGATCTCAGCCACAACAATCTGACCTTCCTCCCTGCCGACATTGGCCTCCTGCAGAACCTTCAGAATCTGGCTGTCACGGCCAATCGGGTGAGTGGCCTGGCCATGGTGCCATGTGTGTGCTGGGGTGGCCCATGACGGGTGCTCAGAATGCCCAGCGTCTCAGGACAATTGGTGCTTCTCAGTTTGGAGTCCTCACCTGTGGTTCCCAGAACCACCCAGGAGGGAGCTGTTTAAGATTCAGACTCCCAGGCCACCTCTGAGACCTGCTGAATTAGACCCATGGGTTTGGGGAAAAAACCTGCCTTTGCCATAGAATGATGCAGAGTTTTCCTGCCAGGAGAGGTGGTGTGGCCTGGCAGGGTGTGTCCCCAAGGTGACCTCAAGCTGGGTTTCTTGTAGGAAGGGATGTGAATGGGGCCCAGTGGTAGGAGGCCGAACTTAGCCTGAAGCTTGTGGTGTCTTCTCAGCTTGTCCCCAGCTGGATGGGCAGCCAGGGGACCAGTCTAGGACAGAAACTGAGTGGCTATCCTGGCTGAGATGGTTTCTGCAGCTCCCAGTATTCCTCACATCCATCTCCCCTCTGCATTAGGGATAGTGAACCTCAGAGTTGGGCTTAGATGGTTGTCACTACCCACCTTTCCAAAAAAAAGGAAATTGTGCAGACCTCTGGGAGCTGGCTGTATGAGAGGCAACACCCTTGGGACTGGTGGCTTCCTTGCTCCAGTTCCTTGCCTGGCTAGGACAACCCCACCCTTGGGCTTGGGGGTCCCTTGATGGAGGCAGACAGGCAGGATTGAGGGCAGGGTACTGTGAGGCTTCCTGGGCCTTCTTTGAGGTAGAGATTTTTGCAGTGACGTGGGAGGTGGTAGAAGCCTGAGCCCGGGGTGGGGAGACCCTTCTGCTGCTTCCTACTCTGTGCCTGTCACAGCAGTGGCCCTAATGCAGCCTTTGCTGGCCTGCTGAACACTTGCTGTGTCTGCGCTGCTCTGGGTGAGCACTCCATTCTCCACCAGCGCTGCTGGTTCTCCTGATAGGATCTCTCCAGCGTCCTTGGACACCCAGGGCAGAGGGTGCTGATCCCTGAAATGCTTCTGTCTGCTTCTCCCTGCACTGGGAGGAGCACAGTTTCTCCAGCATCACTCAGACAGGTGGCAGGGGTTCCTGGCCCAGACTGCTGCCACTCAGCAGCCTTCCTCCTCTCTTCCCTGCCTTTTCCTAAAAACCAGCCTGCCTCCTGTGTGTCATAGGAATCATGACAGATCCTGTCTCCCTCCCCCAAATTATGACTCCCTCAAATTATGACTCGAGTGTATGAGAATACAGGATAAGGGTCCACACAGGTGCTTCACCATGTGGAAAGCACAGGACTGCTAATCAGAATTGGAGTCTCTTGTGGGAGGCCACGTTTGGGAAGCATCAGAAACCCAGCACCTTGCATAATGTGAGGAGGGGATACTAGGTGGCTTCCCCAGGGCACAGTATTCGTGCCTCACTGTGTGCCTCCTGCTCCTGGAATCTGCCGCTCCTGGAATTGACCAGGCTTCGACCACACATCTTATGTGAGAGCCCAGTCCCCACCCCCATCTCCTCACATCAGGCTCCTCTGTCGGTGAAATGCCTGTTGACTGAGGTCATCTCAGGAAAGGAGTTGGCGGAGGCCTGCTGTCCCTGAGGAAAGAGACCCTCTGGACACCCAGTTTAGCACACTGCTTAATCACGTCCTGTCCCCACCTCCTAGAGCGCCTTTATAGGCAAAAGGGGTTTCTTGGGCCAACAGTAGGTGGGCAGGCAGACCTCTCCTTTTAGGCCAAGGCCTGGGTCAGACTCCTTCCTACTCAGGCTCCCTGGATCCTGTGAGCACTATGGACTGGTGGGGCAGCAGGGGTGGGTGTGGCCCCTCTTGGGCCCTTGGGTGCTATTTTCTCAGGCTGTACTCATACTAATGAGTACCTCTCCACAGGCAGGTGTTTGCTGAGCATTGCTAGAGTCCAGCTAGGGAGGGGGTGCTGGGATGACCAGTGCCAAAGGGAACCGGGCAGTTGGCATGAAGCATAGCTAGGGTTCCGCTAGGGATTGTGGATCCCTGTCCTTTTGGAGGGAGGGGCATGTCACCTGCTCCAGAAGGACAAGGAGGGAGGTGGTCAGGTGAAGAGGAAAGGGAGAGTCAGTAAGGTCAGACTGGAAGGTGCAGGGAGGTCAGCTGCCCTGGAATGTGGACTTTGCCCTGAGGGCAGAGGTGGGCTGTGCCCCAGCCCCTAGGAAGCTCCTGTCTTCCACTCCAGTTTCAGGGTCTTTGTTTTATGTCTGGCCCATAAGCCATGTCTGCAGAGATGTCAGCTCTTGTGTTCAGTGCTTGAGTTCTCGCTGGTGGCAGGGACGAGAAGGGTGAGCCTGCTTGCTGTTAGCAAGGTTACAAGGTTTCTGGGTGCTGCGGTTCAGTGCCAGGGCCTTACAGGCTGTGCATGCGCTCTACCACTGAGCTGCAGTCCCAGCCCCTAAAGAGATTAGTTTTGCTCCTGGTAGGGGCATAGTTTGTGAATGGATGGGCTTGTACTGGCCGATGTTGCTAGGGACAGAGACATGGATGGATTTGGAGGTAGGATTGTGGGGCAGGGAGCCTGGGCGGCTTGAGGTCTCTCACTCAACTGGCTGGTAGATGGAAGATTGTTGAGACAGGACCTTAGATGAGAGGCAAAGGTCTGACCTGTGTCAGGGGTCTAGGACTTCTGAGACATGCCAGCCTAAAGATCAAGAATTCATCTATTCTATGCTTGTGGATGAAGAGGGTTCCTTGATGTGATCACTAAGAGAGAACAGGAGTCTGCCTCCAGCTTTGGGGTTGGATGGTAGAAGAGGAAGGTCGGGCCAGCGCATGTGACCCCCAGTACAGGGGGAGTCTGCGGATGGAGAGCAGATGCAGGGCTGCGGGTGGGAACCATGTTAGTGGTAGTCCAGGGTAGAGGGGGAGGGGGCAGGAGCTGGATCATGTAGGCTAAGACAGCATCTCTCCAGGTGGTTGGTTGAGAAGGTCGTAGAGCCAGGGAGCCAGGGAGCACCCCTGAAGGCTGCTGGGAGAGTCTGAAGACCAGGTAGACCTGAGGCCATTTCAGTGCTGATGGGGGAGGCACTGGGGTGTC
Source organism: Marmota monax (assembly GCF_021218885.2). Lineage (NCBI taxonomy): Eukaryota > Metazoa > Chordata > Mammalia > Rodentia > Sciuridae > Marmota > Marmota monax. Next base: position 21,327,637 of record NW_026692912.1, read on the forward strand.
TGAGGAGGCAGGAATGGTAGGACTGGGAGTGATGAGAAGTGACTTCAAGCCTTCAGGGGATCAGGGACAGTGCAAACGACAGGTGTGGCTGTGGTGGGGAGCTGAACTACTAAAAGTACCTCCTCTTTTCTGGAGGCTCTGGGGGAGTGCAGCGGCAGGAGGCAGGGGGCTTCTGGAAGGGGGAACTTTCGGGGAGGGCGCTCTGGAGCCACGCTGACTAGGCAGAGCCTATTTCGCTGTCCTGACCATCATCAGAGGTGGGCCCTGGGGATGCTCTGGTTCCTTGGTCCTATAGAGCCCACTTCCCTTGCCCTCTGCCCTTCATATCCCTAACTTCCAGTCCTTGAAGCCACCCACCCATTTCTGACCATTGGGCACAACAGGGACAATTGTGAGTACTCAGGCCAAGAGTCTCCTTAAAGACCCCCATAGTGCCCCTTGTGGCCTGGCCTTAGCTCTGCCACCCACACTTACTGCCTTGCTGAGAAGGCTGAGTTGCTCACTGGCCTTCTCAGCAAGGAGAAGGACTCACCTGGAGTCCTCCACAAGTGGCCAGAGATACCAGACTGCCAAAAGGTCCTCAGCCGCAGAATGTCCAAGCTGAGAGGCACTTCTAATCCAGATCCTGCATTTTACAAATGGGGATACCGAGGCCCACCATAACTGAGTGCCATATTTCACAGAATAGGAATGTGGGGTGGGGTGGGAGTGGGAGGAAGCAAGGCCTACATCCTCTCAGATCCTTTATGGCCCTGCAACCTCGGACAAGTTGCCCTTCACCTCTGCAGGCCTCAGTCTCCTCAGAAGGAAAATGGGAAGAGTTATAGAGCAGCCTCTCCTCTGTGCTCACTTGCGAGTGGGACCCAGGTCTCCTGCTCCTGCCTCCAGACCCTCCTGTGAAGGAGGATGCTTTAGACCAGATCAGTGAGGACCACTGTCAGCTAATTGGGCACGGAAGGGCAGGGAGCATGCCCGCATGCACAGCATGGCTCTACTCTGGCCCTGCCCTTTGCTCAGCTCTGCCATCAGTGTGGACAGTCAACAGAGTGTGGCTGTCAAGCCAGCTTCAAGTCCTGGCTCTTCCACCTCCTGCAGAACCTCGGGCAAGTGAGTTTCTCCAGGGGCCGCGTTAGTCCATCAGTACAATGGGAAGCGCGTTTGCAGTGGCTCTGGGGATCAGAGTTCATGGCATCCATGCTCAGAGTGAGCCTACTGTGTGGTGAGCTGCATGCGGGAGCGGCCGATCCAGGAAGAGGGGTTCCCAATGGCCAGAACTGGGCTCTGACACCCCTGTCCTTGCTGAGACTTGATACGTGAAGAAACAGGACCAGGAAGAAGAGACCTCGCTGGGATTCCTGTCAGTTTCAGTGAACCTCCCCAGGTCTCAGATTTCAGGGGCTGGATGTCCTTAGCGTGCTGTGCTGCGTTCATAATTGTTCTCAAGCCAGGCAGCACCAACAGCCTCACTCCTGGAGAGCCCTGAGACTCAGTGGAGCAGGCAGTGGCTGCCAGCGTCATATGCCTCCTAGAGCGCAAGACAGATCCAGCTCTGCCCTTTTAGAGCCCACCATCCAGGAGTGACAGATGGAAGAATTAGTGCTATAAAGGGGGCGCAGGAGTGCCAGGAGACCCAGAAAGTCAGGGAGGGATTCATGAAGGAGGTGACTGCAGGGCAGAGACTAATGTACAGGAACGTGTTAGCCACACTGCTGGTGCCAGGCTCCTGGGGAGCTGCAGTAGGGATCAGGGAAGTTGTCCGCAGGGAGGGGAAGCCAGGGGGCCCCGTCCTGGCTGCACACACCTCACTCTGGCCTTCTGCTCTTCCTCCAGATCGAGGTGCTCCCCCCGGAGCTCTTCCAGTGCCGGAAGCTGCGGGCCCTGCATCTGGGCAACAACGTGCTGCAGTCCCTGCCCTCGAGGGTGGGCGAGCTGACCAACCTGGCGCAGATCGAGCTACGGGGCAACCGGCTAGAGTGCCTGCCGGTGGAGCTGGGCGAGTGCCCGCTGCTCAAGCGCAGCGGCCTGGTGGTGGAGGAGGACCTGTTCAACACGCTGCCACCCGAAGTCAAGGAGCGGCTCTGGAGGGCCGACAAGGAGCAGGCCTGAGTGGCCAGAGGAGCAGTCAACAGTGGGACCCTCGCGAGTCCTCAGGCCGGGCGGGCCACCATGTCCCTCCCAAGACTTCTGGACAGCCAGCCCAGCCCTAACCAGGCGGAGCCTGGGGCCGGTGTGAGCTGGGCCAGGGCGAGAGGACAGTATCCGAGGGGCTGGCCCCTCTTCTCCCTGAGCCTCATGCCCCGCCAGGGCAGGCGCCTGTCGGGGAGGCCAGAGACCGAGTTGGTCTCAGAGTGCAGTATTGGACAACAGGGTCTCCTCCTTTGAGGCCACCTCTGCCTCAGAGTCTGGTAGACACCAGAGGTCAGGGACACCAACCTAGCTCTTGGTATTTATTTTTCTCCACCTCCCATCTTCTTCCTCTAGATAACTTAGACATTCCCGAGAAAGTTCAGCTCCACGGGAGGTGTCTAAGGAACGCTGGGTGGTGTTTTCCCTTTTTTTTTCTGGGTGATGCCACCAGCATCGGATGCCCATCCAGACTTGAGCAGAGCGGTCCAGGATGAACAGCTGCGGAACAGTGCCCAGGGTGCCGACTGAGCTCTGGCAGCAGGGCCTGTGGAGAGCGGGCCGCGGCAGAAGGCCAGGCCTGGGTTCTCCTCATCCATTTCTGTGGCGTTTCAGATTCTTTTTTTTTTTTTTTTTTTTTAAGTCAAATGAATGTTTTTGTTGTTGTTTAGTTTTATTTTCTAAGCTTTGAAAATTGATGGTTTGGGTATTAAAAAGAAAAAAAAAACTGAAAAAAAAAAAAAAAACAACAACACTAAGGGCCAGTGAGTTGGAGTCTCAGGTAGGTGGCAGTTTCCCTTGAGCAAGGCAGCAAGACATTGAACTGTGTTTCCTTCCTCCGGGGTGTGGGGTGCAGGGTGTCTTCTGAGTCTGTTGTGACCTTGGCCAAGAGTTCTGTTTGTCCCTCTCCCCTCCTGTTTGTTTTCGGGGGTTTTTTTTGGTGTCTTGTTTTCTTTCTCCTCCATGGGTCTTGGCAAGCGCTCATTTCTGTGGCTGTCAGCCAAAAGGAACATTCTGGGGCTGCCAGGAAGGGAGGAGACTCGGCTTGGCCGGTCCCCGAATGAACGGTGCTGCACCCCGTCCGCCGCCCACCCCTCCACGCACAGTACTAGGCGCCCAGGGAGCTACTTAGCCCCGATCTGTCCCTCACTGTCATGGTCTGCTCAGTGCCACCACTCACCTGTGCTGCTTACGTTGGCCCCATCACCACCTGGTCCTTCATGAAGAGCAGACGTATCGAGGTGGGCAGGCACGGGCGTCACTGCTGGGAGGGCAATGCCCAGGTTCTGGCTGCACACCAGTTTCCGTCCGGTGCCTGGCTTGCCTGGTGGGGGGACACTCACTTTAGAGCAATCACTTGGTCCCCCCTCTAGAAGGGTCCCCGCCTTAGATCAATCACGTGGACACTAAGGCACGTTTTAGCGTCTCTCGTCTTAATGATTATGTCTGTCTGTCTGTGTTTTCTGCGTCGTGTCATTGGATGTAATCCTCACAAATAATGCACACTAGCCTCTGACAACCATGAAGCAGTCCGTTACCTGTGGGTCTGATTGTAGACTCAGATCAAATATCAAATAAATCTATAACACGAAGTAGCCTCTGGAGGTCTCCATGTAATGGGGGCCCTTCCCTCATGTGTGAAGCCTGCTGGGCTCGAGGGACCATTTCTTGGGTACCCACATAATGGTCAGCTTCGCTCATCTTACTGCTCCATGAAGTCGGGAGCTCCTTCAGGGCAGTTTCTGGAGGTTCTGAGCTGAATGGGGCTCCCGTAGGTGCCAGGTGTGGCCCTGGCAAGGGTCCCCCTGCCAGCATGTTCTCTGCCCTCCCAGTTGCCTGTGGTGTAAGCCCTTATGAGCGTTGATAGTTGTGGAGTAGGAGAGGCCACCAGAATGGGGGCCAGTAGTCCAGGGTCCTTCTCACAGCTCAATCATCCCATGCATAGTGGTGGAGAGTCCCTTCCTGTGGCCTCTGTGTCTCCATCTGTGTGATGGGCATTTCCATTCTGTGCTCTCCAAGGTCCCTTGTGGTCCCAACAGCAAATCCCCAGGGTTCTTTTTCTTTCTTTCTTTCTATTTTTTTTTTTTTTTTTTTTTTTGGTACCAGGGATGCTTCACCACTGAGCCACATCCCTTTTTATTTTATTTGTTTATTCTGAGACAAGGTTTTCCCAGCTTGTTGAGGCTGTCCCTGTACTTGTAATCCTCCTGCTTCAGCCTCCTGAGTCACTGGGATTGCAGGCATGTACCACTATGCCCAACTGGGTTTATTTGTTGTTGTTACTGTTGGTTGGTTTGTTCTGTGATGCTAGGGATTGAACTCAGTGGTGCTCTACCACTGAGCTACATCCCTAACCCTTTTTATTTTCTATTTTAAGAGGAGATCTCACTATGTTGCCTAGACTGACCTCAAATTTGCCATCCTCCTGCCTCAGCCTCCCAAGCAGCTGATGTTACAGATATGCACCACTGAACCCTGCTGACAGTCGCTGTGGGTAGGCCCCGTTCAGGTTTCAGTCCCTTGGGGGGCCTGCTGAAGGTGCTAGGGGTCAAGGGCAGAGGCTCAGAGGGATGGACAGAGCTGCCTTCAGATCCCAGTTTTGCAATTCATTTGACATGAGACTTCATTTTTCCCTGTTTGTAAAATCAGAATGGCATCAGTAAGCTGGTTGTGAGGAACAATGATGACTGTAGTGTCTTGGTCTTTTTTCTGTTGCTAGAACACAATACCTAAGTTTGGGTAATTTAGGTTCATGGTACAGAGGCTGGCAAGTCCAAGACCTGGCAGCTACATCTAGTGAGGGCCTTGTGCTGCTTCATAAGGTAGCGGAAGTTGAGAAGGAGAAGGCTCCCTGGGAGAGGAGAAGGCGTAGTAGCTAAGCCTGCCATTCATGGGCAGCCCCAATCACCTCCTGCTAGGCCCTGCCTCCCCCACATTAAGAAAGGGAGGTTCCAACAGATGGACTTGGGGGACATGCAGAAACCACAGCACGCAGGTGAGGAAGCTATTGAGTGTGAGGAAGGCTCCTACCACCTGTCCTCCTAGACCAGCAGGGAACCTGTGGCAGAAGAGAGGCCTCGGCCGGCCAGAGACCTGAGTTGCGTGGGCCCTTCTCTGGAATAAGCCAGGGCCTTGCCTTCTTCCCTCCACAGGTCTCTGATTCCTTAGGGAGGCAACCTCAGGTCTCAGCAAAGACCCCCCTTCTGCCCCTGTCCTGGACTGCTGACAGGGAGACTGAGCAGCTGAGTGTCCACCCCCTAGAAGAGCCTCTTGTACCTCCACAGTAGAGTCTTTGTCTGGTCTGGTAACCCTCCCATCCCCACTGCCTCCCCTACCCCAGCCATGGGGCCTTGTAGCCAGTGCTTGGAACTAGAGTTTGATCTGGAACTGGTTACTTCTGGAAAGAACAACAATGTGGGAAAACCATCCACCCGCCTCCCAGAGTCCAGCAGAATGAACAAAGGGTGGAGGCCAAACTGTTCTTCCCCTACCCACCCCCACCCAGGCCTTTCCACTCTGCCTAAAACCGAAGTGGTAGACTTTTCTCTGGTTCCAACAGCAACTTGAAAAACTTGGGGAAACTCAAAAAATTTAAAAACCATCAACCTTCGCGTTCTGCCCCAAAGGGCCCCCACTAGCACTGGGTAAAGCAGCTGCAGGTACTCCCTAGGTGCCATGCTCACGCCAACCTCTTTATCAGCAGTGTTCCACTTACTGCTCACAGGAGGCCCTTCTGTTAGTCCCATTGCGGATGGGTAAAGTGAGAGTGGGCCTGAAAGCTGAGCTGCCTCCCTGAGCCTCTGCCTCCAGCCTGCAGGGAGGTCCTTGGGGAGGTTGCTGACTCAGCATGAGGGGCCTCGCGGTTCCTCTGTTGGCAGGTGCCTGCATCAGAAGGGGTTAGGACAGCTGGGAACAGCCCTGCCCCCATGACCCTCATGGTTATGTCTCTGGCCTCTCTCCTCCCCCACCTAGACCCCCTGAGCTTCTCCCACCAGCCCCAGAAGCCCAACAGGCTCACCTCCCCTGACCTTCCAGAAGCCTGCCCCGCTTGGACAAAGCAGCCATTCCCAGCACAGTGGCCCAGAAAACAAGTCTTGACCTGAGGCCAAGGCTCTTGAGGGCTGAACAGTATCCCTGCACTCACTCCCTCCTGAAACACTCTGTCCCTTCGTCATTCAAAGCATCATTTCTGGGAAGGCCAGGGGCTTGTTTTCCAGAGTGGCCTTGTCAGCTACCAGGCTGGCGGGCAAGTTCTGACCTCCCTGCCAAGCCTAACTTGAGATGGTAAACATCTTGGGTCTGAGGATGGGAAACAGGAGCCCTGATCTCCCTCATTCTGAAGACCCAGGCCCCACTCTCCAGCCCCCTTCCTCTTAGGTTGTCCTTCTCTCTGCCTTCCTCTGAGCTTCACATCCCTCAACTCCCTTCCATAGTCTTCCCAAGACTGGGAGCAGTTCACACCAGAGCTGGGAGGGGCCCAGACTGTCCCCCCAGGACCTCTTCCACCTTGAATGCAAAGCCACCCCAGACACACCTTGCAACAGAGATGTTAATGCCAAGGGTCTCACTTTCTTCACTTCAGATTCAGAGAGGGACAGGCCTTTGTCAGAGTCACAGCTAGTGGTGGACCTAGACAGTGTTGTCCTCCCAGCCCACTCTCTGCCTGACACTCCCAGAACACTCCCAGGGAGCCCTGAAATACCCTGAAGGAGACAGGAAAGGGCTAATCCTGGATTAGTTGTGAAGAGGGAAGAAGGGAGCAGGGAGAAAGGGCTGGGGCCTAGGGTGGAGGATGCAGGCTGCCTATGTTTGCAGGGAGGGCTGAGTGGTAGGATTGCTACTCTCTGGGTAGGGAAGGGTTAAGTCCTCCTGGGCCTTCTGCTGTGGCCACCCTCCCTTCCTGAACTTTCTCCTCCCCAGCCCTGGAGCCACACCCAGAGCCTCTGGTTCCCTGAGCCATTTTCTTGGCCTGCCTGAGCCCCTTTCATGGCCTGCCTGAGCCCCTTGCAGCTCCAGAAGGTAGGTAGGGGTCTACTGGGCTGGGTACTGGCAGGGTCCTACAAAAGTGTGTGGGGGTGGTCCAGATCTCCAGTAGCCCCTTGGGAACTCAACACTCCCTGTCATTTCACAGAAAGGGACACTGAAGTCCACAGTGGGGTTTCAGTTCCCAACCACAAGACCTAACTTCTGTACACACAGCCCTGGGGTATCCAGATTACAGGACCTGGGATAAGGTGGGGCTGTGTGCACTGTGCGTGGGCATGTTTTTTTTTTTTTTTGGGGGGGGGGTGGCTCAAAACCGATAAAGCATTCTGATCAGCCAGTTCAGCTGGCCTGGCTGCCTGTGGTGTGGAGGCAAGGCCCAGAGGGATGGGGACTGGCCAGCAAGTAGCCAGGCAGGAGGTTGTCCTCCCAGTTCTCAGTCCAAATTCAAAAGGCTAACTTGCGGGAATTAGAGCACACAGACTTTTAAGATAATCATCCAGGAATTCCAGATGGAGGCTGTTCGTATTGGTATCCAGCCCTAGAGGCCTTGTTTCAAACTCTGTCCTGGGGCAGAGCTGTACTCAATGGTAAGAGCTAGCTGAGCATATGTGAGGCCCTGGCTTCCATCCCCAGCACTGCAAGAAAAAAAAGTCCATCCCAGCCTGGGATGGAGCTCTAGCCTGTTTTCTAAAGAGGCCCACATGGGGCTGGAGATACAGCTCAGTTGGTGGAGTGTGCTTTCCTTGTATGCACAAGGCCCTGGGTTCAATCCCCAGCACCACAAAAAGAAAAAGAAAAAGAAAAAAAAAAGCCCTTAGCCCCATTTAGTACTTTCAGGGTCAGAGAGAAAACCATTGGTCCAAGTTGTCATGGCCACCAAATACTCATCCCTGGCCAACTTTTCCCTTTTCTTAGAGTATATCAGGAACATATTCCCAAGTCACTAACTATTTTTCTACATGATTTTTATGGTTCTGGGGATTGAAGGGAGGACCTCATGCGGGCCAGTCAAGCATCCAGGTGACCACAGGGCTTCTTTATCAGCTGTTTTGTGTTCCAGACAGGGAAACCATACTTTGTTAAACTAATCCCTTGATACTAAGGTAATCATTAACTATTCCAATGTAAGTTTTCATCAGACAAGACTTAGTGAATACCTACACACATATGTCTTTGCTCCTCTATTCCCTAATATTTTTTGCCAGGGGTAGGTACTGAGAATTGAACCCAGGAGCACTCTACCACTGAGCCACATCTCTGGCCCTTTGTATTTTTTGAGACAAGATCTTTCCACATTACTTAGGGCCTTGCTAAGGCTGGCTTTAAATTGAAATTCTCCTGCCTTAACCTCCCAAATCACAGGGGTTATAGACATGTACCAGTGCACCAGGCTCCATTGCCTGATCTCATGAGGAGTGGTTACTAGATCAAGCATGTGCACAGTTTGCCATGGATGTCCCATTTCCCAGGGAGGCAATTTCCAGCCTAACACCAATTTCTAAAGTACAGACTTTCCCAGAGACAGAAGGGCTTGTAGTGGGTGTCATGAATATTGCAGTACCTGGTATATGACAACCCACACTGGATATCCATCAGGGCTAGTGTGGGGGTGGGGGGCTGTCAGTAATTGGAAATTGACACTGTGGTGGGTTCCAAAGAAGACTTAGGTGCCTGTTACAAAACCTCCTAAGAAGGACCCAAGGCAAGTCAGAGTAGGCTATTTGCCTTAACTTCCACCCGCACTCAGGAGAAAGCCCGCTCCCAGTCTGGCCCGCCACTGCCACCATCCTGTTCCCTTCCATTCTGCCCTCACTCTGTGCTGCATCCCTTCCTGATTCTGCCTGTCCTCATGTGCTCAGAGTCTTCGCACATCCTGCTTCCTCTATCTGGAGTGTTCTTTGTCATCTCTTCCCCTCCCAATATCCTTTAGGCCCCTTTAAATGCCATTCCCTCAGAGCTGCTGCCAAAGACTCCCATCTCATTACTTTTCTTTTTTTGAGGTGCTGGGGATTGGACCCAGGGCCTTGTGCATGCAAGCCAAACACTTTACCAACTGAGCTACATCCCCAGCCCCCCATCTCATTTCCAGTACATACTTCTGCTCTTAGCTCTCAAAGCCTGCCCCCTCTTTCCCTGCACTCAGCATTTATGATCGTGTGCTTCCCCACGTGATGGTTGGTGTAATGTTGTTCTCCATTTTTTTTTTTTTTTTAGCACCAGGGATTGAACCCAGGGATGCTTAACCACTGAGCCACATCCCAACCATTTTAATTTTTATTTACAGATAGGGTCTCACTAAGTTGCTTAGATTCTCACTAAATTGCTGAGGCTGACCTTGGACTTGAGATCCTCTTGCATCAGCCTCTCAACTCTCTGCGATTATAGGAATGCACCACCATGCCTGGCCTCCTTTACTAGGCTATAAACTCTGTGAGGGCGGGTACCTCAGCTGGCTTGCTCATAACAGCTCCTAAAGCTGTGTCTCCTACACAGTAGATGTGGAATCGACATTGGCAGGATACACGGATGCAGCTGTATGTGGCTCAGCCCACTGGAGGGCAAGTACAGGACAACCTCCCCTTCCCCTTCCGTTCCTAACATCCAAGTAGCCAATTGTTCTTCACAGGGCACCAGACACCACGGCAGGGGCAGGGGACAGAGCAATGAATAGGACATTGGTCTCAACTTCGGACATTTGGGGTTTGGTGGGGAGATTAAATACAGTTCATAAGGGGAAGCGTGCAGAGGGAAGCCTTAGCCTCATTCCTGCCTGCAGTTCCAGGAGGATGGATTCCTGGTGCTGGAAGGATTCTTGTCTGTGGATGAGTGTGAGGCTATGAAACAAAGGATTGGTGAGATCGTGGCCGAGATGGATGTCCCTCCCCACTGCCGCACAGAATTTTCCACCCAACATGAGGAACAGCTTCGAGCCCAGGTGGGTGCATGGGGTAGGTGGGGATGGAATGTGGTCTTTGATGGGGGATCAGTCCCCAGCCAAAGGAGCTTCCTGGATGGAAGGACCTAAAGCCATGACTCCTCCTTTTAAAATATTTTTATATAATATGTATTTTTAGTTGTTGATGGACCTTTATTTTATTCATTTATTTTTATGTGGTGCTGAGAATTGAACCTAGTGCCTCACACTTGCTACGCAAGTGCTCCACCACTGAGCCACAACCCCAGCCTCCATGGCTCCTTCTGATAACAGATCAGGTGCAGGCTCCCACATGCCAGGCTCCACTCCTTACACCTGTCACCATGAATTTACAAGGTGGATATGGTTATTGTTTCCACTGGAAGGGAGGGAAAGTGAGGCTTCCATCATTTGTCCAAACCATAGTTAATAACTGGTAGAGCCAGGATTTGAAGTCAGCAGTCTGATACCAACTGGTGCTGTGCACTGCTCTATTGTACTTCCTCAGATTCTCCTGCCACAAAGGGCTTCCTTGTGGCCAGCATCCCAGAGAGAGCCTTGAGATTTTAAAAGGCTGCCTGTGTGTCTTATCCCTGCACCCAAACTCAGAACATGCTGTTTCCCAAGACTCAGCACAGTCTGAGACAGACAAGTGGTTCTCCCATCCAGTTATCTCAACCCTACACAGTTTGACAGTCAGAGCCTTCCTGCAGGGCAGCTGAGCTCTGGTCCAGGCCACTCACACTCATACCAAGGAGCTCCTGCCATCTAGTGGCAACAGAGAAAACTACAGCAGCTAGAAGCCTTGCATCCCAGGAAAGCAAAGCCGCCAGAGACCCGCCACTCAAGGGTCCTGAGGAGAAAGAGGGCTGAAACTGGTACCCCAAATCTGCCTTGTGAGAATGCTCCAGAGGCCCGTAGATTATTGTGGCAGGAGGAATGCAAGAAGAAAGGGCCCAGATGATCCTTAACTTACAATGGTTCGACTTAGGATTTTAGATATACATTCATTCAGTAGGAACAATACTTTGAGTTTTTAATTTTGATCTTTTCTAGGACTGATACCACACGATATCATAATCTCTCATGATGCTGGGTGGTTGCAGGGAGTCACAGCTCCCAGTCTGCCACCTGATCATGGGAGGCAAAGATACTGTGTTCACCATCTGTCTCCCATGCCAGACAACCATTCTGTTTTTCACTTTCAGCACAGTACTTGATAAATTAACAAGATGTTGAACACTTACGCTTGTAAAGTAGGTTTTGGACTGGATGGGTCTGCCCCACTGTGAACTAATGTATGTGTCCCATGAGGGGACTGGAGAAAGCTAGGATGTTCTGTGGGCTAGGTGTATTAAGTGCACTTCTAATGTTTTCAATTTATAGTGAGTGTATCTGGATGTAGCATCACTGTAATAAGTTAAGTGGAATCTAATAAGAGGTTTCTGAAAAATCAGATGCTTGTAGCTTTGAATTCTGCTTACAGGCACTGAGGCTCCTAGGCGCTGTCTGAGCCTCAGTGGACATGTCCAAGATGTCACTGGGGATCTGTAGCCCATGGGCATGGGAAGCCCCTGCTCTGACCCTGGGATGCTCTCTCTTTCTCTCCCATGTCCCTCTCCACAGGGCAGCACAGACTATTTCTTGAGCAGTGGTGACAAGATTCGATTCTTCTTTGAGAAAGGTGTTTTGGACAATAAAGGTTTGGAGCTGGGTCCCCAGAGATGTGGGAGCCCCCGGGAGGTTGCTGGATACAGGTGTCTGCCCTACAGGGCTGGGAGGGCAGGGCGCTTAGGCCGCTGCCTGAGGGAGGCTGCACTACAGTTCTTTTGCGTTTACCTGTTCTCTGTGCCACAGGAAATTTCTTGGTGCCTCCAGAGCAATCAGTCAACAAAATCGGTCATGGTGAGCAGAAACCTAGGAGTGCAGGACAGAGACGGGACATGGCCTGAAGAGCTGAGAAGCCGTGGTCAAATCCGTACTGAGTTAAGGGTTGGGCAAGTCGCCTTTCTGGCTGCAGGCTCCCCTTCGGTCGTGGTCTTTGACGTTGTGTAATGCTGATCACATGGCACTTCTGCCACCACACAGGGAAGAGGGGTCCACTTGAGACCCCAACAGAGGGCATGTGCAGGCTTCTCCACAACCTACTGTCCCAGGCATGGGGGATTCCTGGGACCTGTTGATTCCTGGAGCCCTCTTGAGGGGCAGCTGATATATTGAAATTACTCCTACTCTGAGACCCCAGAACCAAGGGTAGAAATTTTCACTTTTTCCCCCAGGATCACGTTGTAATTATTTTTGTGGACTCCTTGTTTTTAAACCTGAAATTATAGCATGGTGGCTTTGTAAACAAGTTGTGATAAAATTCATGTGACATAAAATTTGTCACCATAACTATTTAAAATATATTTTTAGATGTAGGTAGACATGATACCTTTATTTTATTTTTTTATTTTTTAGTGGTACTGAGGATTGAACCTATGCCTCACACATGCTAGGAGAGTGCTCTACCACTAAGCCACAAACCCAGGCTCCAATCACCATAACTATTTTAAAGTATTTCATTCAGTGCCATTCAGTGCATTCAAAACTTACTTTTTTGTAATAACAGCAGTTGGGCACAATGGAACATACCTGTAATCCTAGTGGCTTGAGAAACTAAGAGAGGAGGATCACGAGTTCAAAGCCAGCCTCACCAAAAGTGAGGTGCTAAGCAACTCAGTGAGGCCATGTCTCTAAATAAAATATAAAATAGGGCTGAGGTTGTTGCTCAGTGGTCGAGTGCCTGAGTTCAATCCCTGGTACCCCCCCACCCAAATAGCAAATAATCCCTGGCACGGTGGCATACACCTGTAATCCTTGTGATTTGGGAGGCTGAGGCAGGAGAATTGCAAGTTGAGGCCAATGTGAGCAATTCAGTAAGACCTTATTTCAGAAATAAAAAAAGGCTGGGCATGTAGCTCAGTGGTAAAGCACCCCCAAGTTCTATCCCTAGTACTGCAGATAAAACAACAAAAACCACAAAGACCGCTGACGACTGTGCCTGCTGCCCGTGTTCATTAGCTCCCCTAGAAGCCCTGGGAGGTGGGCAGCTCTTCTCCTCCTCACTCTACAGTGGAGGAGACCAAGACTTACAGAGGGAAATAGTAGTCACCTGAGATCACATAGAGGAAGTGGAAGTATTGAAGTTGCTGCCAACTAAGAGTCCCCTTGAAATCCTTCGTCCTCCCTGAGGAGTGGGAGTTAGGGCTTGAGTGAGGTTCCCAGATAGCCAGGTGGTCCAAGATAAGGTCATGGTGGGATGGGGCTGGGTGGGATGAAGGTGTCTTTGGGGCCCATTACTTGGTTATAAAAAGCATAAAGTTTAAAGCACCTAAAATAGTTGAAAGTGTCAAAGTGAAGCCTGAGTCCAGTTCTCAGGGTGGGAGGGACACATGGGGGCTGAGACTGGCCCATCAGCAGGCCTCTGTCCCACAGCTCTGCACGCCCATGACCCTGTCTTCAGGAGTGTCACACATTCCCCCAAGGTGCAGGTGAGCAGAGGTGGGGACGGGCAAGTGGGGACAGATAGGGGTGTATGTGGGCAGGCTGCAGTGTGACTCTGCCCCCTTCCAGGCCTTGGCCAGAAGTCTGGGCCTCCAAATGCCTGTGGTGGTGCAGAGCATGTACATCTTTAAGGTGAGCGATGTGTCCTTCCCAGGCCTCAGTTTACTTGACCCTTTGTAAAAGTGGCAGGCTGCTCATAGGAAGCCCCTCCCCATAGTGGGCCAAAGCTGCTGGGTTATCAGTGTTGAGTTGGCCAGAGCACATGTGAAGTGGGTACCTGGTACTGAGTTTGTGCTCTATTAGAATTAGGTGGTATGAAGAAAAGGGATCCCCAAGAGTCCCTCCTGCCCTCTTTGACTACTGAGATGCTCTGCTCTCAGCTCCCAAGTACAGTGCCACCTCCTCTAAAAAGCCTTCTAGCTCCCTGAGGAAAAGAGGGACCCAGCTCTGACTTGGGGGCTAACCTCTGAGCCAACCCCTGGCCAAATGCTGCCCTTTCCTGGTTCTGCTTCATGACCTCGTTGTTAGGCTAGTGCTTGCTGTCTCCCAGGCAGACTGTGCACCCCCTGCTGGGCAGGTGGCTTTCCTTCTGCTTCCCTCCTGGGCCTGGCTCACAGTAGGGGCTCACTAGCTGGTACCCAGGGTGGGAGCACCCTATAAGACTCAGATCAAGCCCTGCTCCTCCCTGTTCTCATCCGTTCTCACCAGACTCTTCCCCTATCTTGCAGCAACCTCACTTTGGTGGTGAAGGTAAGCTGTGAGAAGCTGTGGGGCCCAGCAGCGACCATGGGCAGGAAGTCTGGAATATCATGGTGGTCAGGTCTTTGCAGGAAGGGAAAGTACTTACTGCATTACCTGTGGGCACGAAGCTCAGGCCAGGGGAGGAGGAGCCACCTTCCTTTCCTTCCCAGAACAGGGGATTGGTGGGGAACCCTGGAGCCCCTGGCACACAGATTTCTCAATCTGACAGCAACCCTTAGCAGGTTAAAAATATAGATTACTAACACAGATGGTTTTCAGACAGTGTGAAATAAAGGAAATCAAATACACACACACACACACACACACACGCACACACACATGCACACACTCACTACTGTCAGGCATGGTGGCACTTGCTTGTAATCCCAGTGACTCTGGAGGCTGAGGTGGAAGGATTGCTTGAGCCCAGAAACTCAGGGATGCCCTGGGCAACACAGCAAAACTGTCTCTTTAAACAACAACAACAGGATGCTTGGTCATAGGTATCCCCTCTCCAACCCCAACTTTCCAAACTTACACCACTGGGTGGGCTATCTGGTGGCTGGAGTCTGCTCATCTCTGGTAAAGAATGGTGGCTTTAGGGCCAGGGTGTAGCTCAGTGGTCTTTACCACTTGCCTAGCCGAGGCAAGACCCTGAATTCCATCCCCAGCACAGAAAAAAAAAAAAAAAAGACAGACAGACAGACACGGGTGGATTTAGTCACCTGGCTGGAATTCAATGGTAGCAGCTACTTTTTAGCAATTAGTGTGTGCAGCCCTGTCCTAAGCACTTTTCATACACTGTCCTATGGAACCCTCCAGCAGCCCTTTCAGGGAGGTTATTGTTGGGGCCACTTTACAGTTGAAGAAATGAAAGCTTTAAGAGGTAAAATCTCTGCTCAGAGTCCCTGGGTCAAGAAGTGGAAGATTCTCAGAACAGGAAGTCTGGGAGGATGGTGGAGTGGGAAGAGGGTCAAGATGAGGTGGGATAGAGCGAAGGGTTAGGCTCCTCAGCCCCCTGGCGGGTCTGCCGCAGCCTCCCCTCACCAGGATGCCTCGTTCCTGTACACGGAGCCTCTGGGCCGGGTGCTGGGCATGTGGATGGCACTGGAGGATGCCACGCTGGAGAATGGCTGCCTTTGGTTTATCCCTGGCTCCCACACCAGTGAGGACCCCTGGCTCCCCACCCCAACCCCCAGGGAGAGGGATCGGGTGAACAGAGGGTCTAGAGGCTCCATCTTGGCCTGCAGGTGGAGTGTCAAGAAGGATGATCCGGGCCCCTGCTGGCTCATGGCCTGCTACCAGCTTCCTCGGGGCAGAGCCAGACTGGGATAACAGCCTCTTTGTGCCCACACCAGTGCAGAAAGGTAGGCGGGACGCCCAGGGTCTGTGCGTGCTCCACCACCCAGCATCTGGGAGGCTCTTTTGGTGTCACCTGAGGACTGGGAAGTCACAGAATGGGAGGAGGTAGGCTGACAGGTTACTTGGAAGTCAGGAAGCAGCACGATCACAGCAAGTTCAAACAGGCCAGGCTAGAGTCCAGACTCCGCTTCTCAGTCTGTTTCTTTGGGTAAATGACGGATTCACTCTGAGCCTCAGTTTCCCCAAATGTAAAGTGAGATGCATCTAGAATGTTTATAAAGAATTTATGTGACACACAGCAAGGGCTTCACAGATGTTGGTTAATCGTGACCCCTCTTCCTTATGGAAAGGGACACTGAGGTACACCCCAGCATCATCAGGAGGTCCCTGTTGACTGGCACAGTGCAGAGGGCTTCTGGCCACATCTGGGGTGGAGAGGCCCTTTGTAAGGCTTGCCAAGTCACAGTCCACAGCAGAGGACACTTGATCGCAGGGAGCCCCTGTCTAAACAACATGGCTTGGACCCTGGAGCAAGCAGACTTGGAAAGGCATGGGGATAGGTGAGGTCACTAAACCACTCCAGGGAGGACCACCGCACCCCTTCCTGACCTGGGAAGGGTGGCACTGGGCCTACGGTGCCCCCGACCTGCTCATGTCTCTACTAGGGGCCCTGGTCTTGATCCATGGAGAGGTGGTACACAAGAGTGAGCAGAACCTTTCAGACCACTCACGCCAGGCCTACACTTTCCACCTCATGGAAGCCACTGGCACCGTCTGGAGCCCAGAGAACTGGTACGTGGCAGGGTGTGTGTGTCTGTGTTCAAGTCCCCTGAGGGGGCCCTGGGGACGGGGAAGAGTGGTCCTGCCTTCATTTTCAACAGGCTTCAGCCGACAGCTGAGCTGCCGTTTCCTGCCTTGTACACCTAAAGCCCTTGAAGGGTTGGGACCATCACCTCCCAGTGCAGCTGTGGACTACCAGTGCAGCACGCTGCCTCCCGTGCCGGCTGCAGTGGGGAAGCTGTGAACCTGCAGAGCTCTCCTCCTTCAGGGTCTGTGCTTTCAGCCCTGCAGAAGCTGGGGGAGGCTGACATGGCAGGGCAGGGCCCAGGCTGGATGAAGGCCTTCCCCAAGATCTTGTTCTCTCTGCACCTTACTCCCCCACACAAACTTCCTCTTGAGGTGGCCTCTCAGCCATGAAAGAGGTCTGGTCCATTTTCAAGTCCTCTCTCAGGAGCAACTCTAATAATTACGCTGTAAGCCTCAATAAAAATGACTTCTGAATGCAGCTTCTCCATTTGTCCTTCTTCCCAAGCATTCTTGCTTTCCAGATGAGACTCCTGCCGAAAACCATTCCGGTCCCCAATCCCTGCTGCGCAGTGTGCGTGACTTCACTCACAACACTTAGTGGGCGTTGGCCGCATGCCGCCCTGCACACTTTGCGTTTTGTGTTACACGACTCCTCACACAGAGAGGAAGGTGCTGTGATGATCTGTGTTTGTAAGTGAAGGAGCTGAGCCAAGGAAAAGGCAAGTGACCTGCCTGCTAAGTCACACAGTTGCTCAGTTGTTCAGCTGTGTCACCCTGGTCCAGGATTGGGCTCCTGTCCTGTTTTTTTTTTTTTTTTTTTTTTGCATTTTAAAGCATCATGCTTTCTTTCTTATTGTGGACTGTTCATCTTTTTTTTAATTTTATTTTTTATTCCAATTTATTATGTATGACAGCAGAATGCATTACAATTCACATTACACACACAGAGTACAATTTTTCATATCTCTGGTTGTACACAAAGTATATTCACACCATTCGTGTCTTCATACATGTACTTAAGGTAATGATGTCCATCTCATTCCACCATCTTTTTGACACTCCTTGCCCCCTCCCTTCCCCTCCCTCCCCTTTGCCCTATCTAAAGTTTGTCTAATCCTCCCATGTTCCCCTCCCTATCCCACTATGAATCAGCCTCCTTATATCAGAGAAAACATTCAGCATTTGTTTTTTTTTTGGATTGGCTAACTTTAATTAGCATTATATTCTCCAACTCCATCCATTTACCTGCAAATGCCATGATTTTATTTTCTTTTATTGCTGAGTAATATTCCATTGTGTATGTATACCACAGTTTCTTTATCCATTCATCTACTGAAGGGCATCTAGGTTGGTTCCACAGTTTAGCTATTGTGAGTTGTGCTGCAATAAACATTGATGTGGCTGTGTCCATATAGTATTATGTTTTTAAGTCCTTTATGTATAGACCAAGGAGTGGGACAGCTGGGTCAAAAGGTGTTTCCATTCCAAGTTTTCCAAGGAAACTCCACACTGCTTTCCAGATTAGCTGCACCAACTTGCAGTCCCACCAGTAATGTATGAGTGTGCCTTTTCCCCCACATCTTTGCCAACACTTATTGTTGTTTGTATTCTTAATATCTGCCATTTTGACTGGAGTGAGGTGAAACCTTAGAGCAGTTTTGATTTGCATTTCTCTAATTGCTAGAAATGTTGAACATTTTTTCAAATATTTGTTTTGATTGTATATCACCTTCTGAGAAGTGTCTGTTCAGGTCCTTGGCCCATTTATTGATTAGGATATCTTTTTTTTGAGTTTAACTTTTTGAGTTGTTTATATACACTAAAGATTAGTGCTCTATCTGATGTACAAGTGGTAAAAATTTGCTCCCAAGCTGTGGACTCTCTATTCACTTCACTGATTGTTCCTTTTGCTAAGAAGCTTTTTAGTTTGAATCCATCCCATTTATTAATTCTTGATTTTAATTCCTGAACTATAGGAGTCTTGTTAAGGAAGTAGGGGCCTAATCTGATATGATGGAGATTTGGGCCTACTTTTTCTTCTATTAGGGTCTCTAGTTTAATTACTAGGTCCTTGATCCACTTTTGAGTTGAGTTTTGTGCGTGGTGAGAGATAGGGGTTTAATCTCATTTTGTTGCATATGGATTTCCAGTTCTCTCAGCACCATTAGTTTAAGAGCTATCTTTTCTCCAATGTATGTTTTTGGCACCTTTGTCTAATATAAGATAATTGTAATTATGTGGGTTAGTCTGTGTGTCCTCTATTCTGTACCATTGGTCTACCAGTCTGTTTTGGTATGCTGTTTTTGTTACTATTGCTCTGTAGTATAGTCTAAGGTCTTGGTATAGTGATGCCACCTGCTTCACTCTTCTTGCTAAGGATTGCTTTAACTATTCTGGGTCTCTTATTTTTCCAGATGAATTTCATGTTTGCTTTTCTATTTCTATGAGGAATGTCATTGGGATTTTGATTGGAATTGCATTAAATCTATATAGTACTTTTGGTAGTATGGTCATTTTGACAATATTAATTCTACCTATCCAAGAACAAGGTAGAGCTTTCCATCATCTAAGGACTTCTTTAATTTCGTTAGTGTTCTATAGTTTTTATTGTAGAGGTCTTTCACCTCTTTTGTTAGGTTAATTCCCAAGTTTTCTTTTTTTTTTTTTTGGAGGCTATTGTAAATGCCTCAAGTCCCCTTCAGAGGATTTGTCACTGATGTACAGAAATTGGGTTCTTGTTCTTTATGCTGTCCAATCCTCTGATGGAGAGGGGAAAAAAGCCCAGGACCAGGAATCCATTATCAGTCTCTGGTCTCAAGCCAGGCCCTTCCTCTCTCAGGGACATTTCCCTACCTGGACAACAAGGAGGCCAGACCAGGCCTCCAGTGGCCCCTCCTGCTTTGGCATGCTTGGAAGACACCCAGAATTTCTGAAACAACTTCTAAATCCAAAAACCTGCTTAGTGGAGGTCTGGTCCAGAGATTGCAAAATGGAAATCACTGGCTGATTCCAGACTGCAGATGTGTTTTGTCTGAGCCTCAGCATTTAAAATCAGACTTTTGAGCTGGGGATGTAGTTCAGTGGTACAGCACTTGCCTAGTATGTGCAGGACCCCAGTTTCATCCACAGCACCAGAAAATATAGCTTTTAAAAATTGGGAAATTCCACATAATAATCCAGGTTTCATTAACTTCATTCAATGAGTGAGTGATTGATAACACTGGGCCCACACTGTAGCAAAGTCACTACAAGCTAGAGCAGCCTCCTTGAGAAAGGCCCACCATAGTTCTCTGTCCTCATTCTGGGCATCACTTGACTAGCTTTGGCAGCCACATCTATAACCTTGGCTTAGTTCTTCCCCTACTGTAAGGCTCAGAGGAGAGCTCTTTCCCAAGGCCACTTAGGGAACTGGTTAGTGAAGTTGATGCTCTCTCACCCACATTTGCCAACACAGAAGGGAGCGTGGGAGAAGGAATGAGTTTGTTAAGTTTGCTGAGATCCAGGAGAATGTTTTAGTACTCCTCTCTGAGGGAAATGACTTGGCAGTAATTCCTAAGCAGAAGAGTTCCAGCTCTGAAGTTCATGTCTGGCCATGGTGGGCCTAAGTTCTTACTCTTCTTGCCAGGCTGGGTTAACCAGCCTAGGAATCCTGCTGTGCTCTTTCCATTCAGTGAATGCCTGCTGACTTCTTGCTACTGGCTAGGCTATTACCCCTGTGGCATGTGGTCTGGAGTTTGGGACCTGACTGGAGTATGCACCCCCAGTGGACCCATTTTAACTCTCAGAAAACTCCCCAGCCCCTGTGAATCTCTCCTAGATTCATATACCATTAGAGACAAGGCTTGGAAATGTGACCCTTCCACTGGAATGTGAAAGGGTTTCAGGAGAGACCCTAGGACAAGGAGTCAGAAATGTATGACCAATCCTTCTCTATTAACACTGCCCAGCTACGGAGAGTTTGGAGCGAGGCTGGCTGGAATAGGACTTGAGTCCAGGATCTGATCCTTTCCCTCCAGCCCTTCCAAGTGACCTAGAAGCTAACCCATTTCTCCCTTCAGCTCTTCCTAGCCTAAGTAGGAGAAAACATATGCATTTGACTCTTTCTCTCTTGGGTTCTCCTCCAAGTGAAGTCAGAACAAAGGTCACTCTGGTTTCCAAGTACAACTCATAAAACCTCTTATCTCACCTGGCCCTTTTTTTTTTTTTTCCCCCTCACCTGGCTTTTCAATGAGCTGAAGACTGGTCTTGGGTAATAAGGATATCTTCCTTTTTTTTTTTTTTTTCTTAATTTTCAGTTGTTGATAGACCTTTATTTTATTAATTTATTTATATGCGGTGCTGATAATCAAACCCAGTGCCTCACACATGTTAGGTAAACACTCTACCACTGAGCCCCAGCCCTTGCCCAAAACATCTTCCCTTACTGATTGCTAGTCCTGGGTGGGCCATCAGCTGATACTTCACATACATTATCTCAAATTGGATCCTCTTAACATCCACTTAGGTTCAGACTGGTTAAATGACTCACCCAAGGTCATACAGTTAACAGGTCATGCAGCCAAGAATTCTGATCAGATTAACCCTAGAACCTGAAGCTTTAATCATTATGCTCTAATGCCTCAGTGTCCATTTTGCCCCCCCCCCACCACCACAAAAACAGAGGGGGCTCTACAACTCAAGTTCTCTGAATTGTTGTACTGTCAGACATTTTTCTTTTTTAAATATTGGCAAAACTAAAACCAGGAGAGGTTTTTATTTTTTATGTTTTATTTTAAGTCTGATTAACTGAAAAACCAAATCTGCTTTTTACCCTTGGCTCTTCATGCCCAAGTGGCTAACTGCTGTGGGGACCATTCATTCTCCTCATGTCTCTGTGCAACACTAGGCCATCAGCAATATCAGGAGGTAGAGAGGCAAAAGGAGATTGTCTATCTGTGTAGTATATGCTTCTAAGAGGGATACCATGCTGATGGATCCCAAAATCCAAACATAACTATAGTTTAGGTCCACTCCACTGTCAAAAATTAAGATCAGAGCTACTGAAATGATCTGTGCAAATATAGATGTCATGGTCCCCTCAAAAGTCTTCTTGGTTCCAGGCCAATGGATCTCCCCCATGGTGCTGCCAAAGATGGAGGCCACGGTATCACCCACTCCCACAGCCAGGACACCTGCATAGGGGACTAGGGCCCTGGCTCCCCCCAAGCTACCCTTCTGTGTGCAGGGTCTGGGGATCAGCCAAATGGGAAGAGACATGCCCAGAAGCAGGTAGATGTGTGTCAGGATGAGCGGTCCACTGTCTCTTTCATCCAGGAAGAGGGACAGGAGACCCCGCAGAGTGTGACCCAAGGGCTTGATGCGGAAGTAGCGCACATACTCTAAGAAGATGAAGACTGCCAGACATACAGTGGCAGCCACGTACAACAGTGGCCGGTCAAAGATGATACCTGGGATGTAAGTGGCTACCACAATGAAGTGGAAATATTTTCGGGTAATGGTGGGGGCCTGGTGTTTCTTGGACTCAGAAGATGATCGCTTGGCATTCTGGTAGAGCACCACCAGGCAGGCCAAGGTGGCCAGCAGGGACCAATAGGCTAGGAGGTAGATGCGGGTTTCTGTCTGGAAGAGGAACTGAAGAAGCCAAAGCAGTGGGTTCCTATGGATGAGCCAGTGCAGCCAGGGTAGGACTACCCCAAGTCCCAGCACACAAGTCATGAGGTGGAAGAAGATGGAGGAAGCCCAAGTGCCTGAATCCATGAAGACAAAGAGAGTGCTGAAGAAGATGCCCATGAGCACCATCCCTACCACAACCACCAGCAGGAAGAAGTCCACTGGGTCCCCCTGGCTTTCTACAACAGTCAGAGAACGCTTGATGAGCTGGTTGAGGACAAAGCTGATGCCACCCAGTACCAGCAGTGCCTCCCCAGGAGTGAAGCAGCGGGGCATCAGATATAGCAGGATCATGTTGAGATAAACAAAGATCAGCAGCACTTCTAGGACTTCGATCACCTCGCCCACGCTAAGCGAGTGCTTCATGATATAAATGATGACGCCTCCTGCCAAACCCGAGATGGCACAAGTATTGGTGGGCACCGGGCGAGTGATGCCCAGAGCCAACACCGAGGAGAAGAGGGCCACTGCCATGCCAGTGGCTGCCACCACAATGCCGAAGCGCTCGAAGTGCGGGTTCCCAGAAGCCTGGCAGCGCTCCTTCATGACCAGTCCCAGCAGAGGCATGACCATGGAGGCGGGCAGTAGGCCACTGTTTGCAGACATTCGGAACTGGAAGACGGCATTTCCTTGCTGTAGCAGCCGATCCCACTTGTACTGGACGTAGAAGGCCTGCACTGCGAGGGCTACTGCGCACCACGAGTATCGGTCCCAGACGGTCGCGTGGATGCTCACCACTACTGCGAACACCACTGCCGCCTCTGCCAGCACTGTACCGCTCAGGGGAGCCCCGGACTCCGGGGCTGCCGGAGGGCACTTTCGGGTCATGTCTATACGCCTAGGGCTCTGGGGAAGTCGGGGTGAGTAGGGATGCCTTGGCCTCTGGGCCCCTCACCCAGCCACGAAGAGGGCAGCAGCTTCACTCTGCCAACAATCTTTTCCAGCTTTGAGGAGGGAGCTCCACCAGCAGGTCACGGTCTGCGGCTAGAAGCTAGCGCCCGATGACCCTTCACTGCCTCCAACCTATGGTGCAGACGTCGTTGCTCTTCGGCTCTTTTTACGGGCTCCACCGCCCCCACCACGGGTTCCTCACGTCCCTGGGCATCGCCATCTTGGCCCCGCCCCGCTGTCACGTGACTAAAGATCCCGCCTACGCGCCCGGTCCCGGGGCGAGCGGTCACGTGGGAGCGGCGTCTGGGGGCGGGGCTGGGCACGCGCGCGCGAAGATGGCGGCCGCCGCCGATGGACCGTGTGTGAGGTGCGGAGCGGGCCAAGTCTGCGGGGGCGGCTGTGAGGCTCCGGGTGGAAGCTGAACGGGAGCGGGGCGGGAGTTGGGAGCGGGATGAGTTGGTGGCGGCGGGACGAGCCCGGGCCGGGTGGACAGGCGCTGAGACGGGAGGCGGTTACGTCCAAACGGTCGCTGCGCGCGGGGACCGGAGGGCACTTGTGAGAGAACGGGCCAGCTGCTGCCCCCTTCGCTCGGCGCCGGGCCTCCGTCTGCTCACCCGGGTCCCTTTTGCTTCCTCCCTTCTCCCCACCGGCGCGTCTCGTGGCGCCCCACCCACGCTTCCTCGTCCGGCGGTGAAGCTCCCTCGAGGCGCGACGGAGCGCTTCGCGGTCGCCTGGAGGGTCCGCCACCCGTCCCGGCTGCAGCCTCCCCGCGTCCTGCCCCGGCACCGGGTAGGCCTTGCCCGCGCCCCAGGTTCTCCCCCGAGGGCTCTCTTTCTCCGCGCTTCTGTTCATTTTTTTTCATGCATTGGTTTAGTTAGCCGACAGGCCCCCATCCGCTGAGAGATTCCAGGCACTGTGTTAGGCTTTAGGGGAGAGAAGATGAATTGCTGAAAAGACAGCACTCCCTGGAAGATGCTTACTAGCGCCATCCCATGGCGAAGCGCTTTGTCAGCGTCATCTCATCCAATTCCCACAGCCCGGAGAGGCGCTGTATATTATGCAGATGACTCAGAAGTCCAATTCATAAATAGTCCCGTGATAAAACTGGAGGCTCTCCGACTCCAAAGCTGTAACCAGACCACATCGTCCACGTTACTGCTTGAAGAAGTGTCTTCATTCTCCCCACCACCCTCCTCCCTGTCACTTCTTGTTGCCTGTGCCAGCAGTTTTCCCTACTTTTTTTGTCTCCTTCACCACTGTATCCTAAACACCCAGAAGAACACGTAAACATTTATTACACACATTGCCAGTATTCTCCAACATCACTGTCTTCCCTTCTCACCCAGCTGGAAGTGAGATTTTCTTTGGAGTTTCCCCAGGGCGAGGTATGATCCTTGTGAGGACCAGTTTGGATTTCCCTCCTGCTCTTTCCTGACAGCCGTTATATTGATTGGCCGCCTGGTCTTCTGTGCCTTCCTTTTCTAGGTCTGCTTCACTGTTATTGTGGAGCCTGCACAAAGTTTAGCTACTGTAGGATAAGGCATGTTCTTTTAATGAGAAAACAGGGGAACAAAAGTTTTGATTTGCCAGCATTGTTGTGCTGAGGAACCTACCAAATATCCTCAAGATAGACTTTGACACTTGGGTTTCTAGGCAATTCTCTGCTCATGATTTGTATTAGAGTGATTTTTCTTTTAGCACTGGGGGGCTTGTTCATAGCAGTTGGGATTATACTGAGCAGCCATTCTGTTTGAAATACCTAGAGGTCTGGACTAAGAAAATTTTCATTCTATTCCTGGTGCCTCCTGATT
Organism: Marmota monax; assembly: GCF_021218885.2. Classification (NCBI taxonomy): domain Eukaryota; kingdom Metazoa; phylum Chordata; class Mammalia; order Rodentia; family Sciuridae; genus Marmota; species Marmota monax. The sequence continues at coordinate 21,352,489 of NW_026692912.1, forward strand.
TGCAGTTGACCTCAGACAGGTCACATTATCCTTTTGAGCTCCTGTTTCTCCAAATGTGAATCTTTTTCAGGGGAGTATTTGAGGTGACTATGAAGTATGTTGTTCTTGTAGCAAAGTCATTGTGTGTGTGAAAATGACTTGGCAATAGTCAAAATGGAAGAATACTTTTACTCAAGAGTTTGGGGAATGTCGTTTGAGGTTGTCAGTTTAAATATTGACATTTTTGTGTTTGCTTGTGTTCTTCAGTTAATATCTTTGTAAAAATCTTGAGTGGTGTAGGTATGCTTAAAAGTATACACAGGACTGCAGTTTGAAAAGCTCTTTCTGCTAATCTTGAATCTCACTTTACACAAGAGGTGTATCCCATCTGTGGAGTTAGATGGGCAGTGGCTGCTTTTATTTATTATCTCCATGTGGAATACAACCGAGTTTCTCAAAAGAACTGTCTCATTAGAGTAGCTCAACTATCTTAGCTTTCTCCAAAAGGACTGAATTGTAGAAACTATTACTCCTGACCTCCCAGTAGCTTTCACTAAAAGTTTACAATCAAATCGATCTCTGTAAGGAAGATAATGTCCAGTATCCTTTATTCCATCTCTTTCAGAAATGGAGTTCCAAGTTTGCTAGAATTTTGGACTGGAAGTCAATATATTTTTTTAAACTTTAACTTTGAGGCAGTTAAATTTTTGTGTTTTAGTTTCTTCCCCAAATACTTAGCTCAGTTTTATTTATTTATTGTGTAAATAAATGAGCAACACTCTAGCACTTATTTAGTTTCTTTAAAAATGTATTTAGAAAATGTTTCCCTGAGACTTTAGATTGAACGTCATACTTCCTGCTGTATCTGTTATGTTGTTTTAGTGTTTATTTTTATTTTTATTTTTTTTATGGTACTGGGGATCGAACCCAGAGCTTCACAAGTGCTAGGCAAGCTCTCTATTACTGAGCTACATCCCCAGCTGCCCCACCCCCACCCCATTTAGTTTTCATTTTGAGTCTGGGTCTTGATTAGCTGCTCAGCTGGCCTCAAATTTATAACTCTGCCTCTGGCTCCTGAGTCACAGAGATTACTGGCCTGCCCCTGTATGTCCAACATCTGTTGTATTTTTTGAGAATCACATGACTCAAACCTTCATGTCCCAGTTTGAGGTGAGGTCTTTCCTCCATCCCTAGAACAGTTCCTAGTGATCTCTCTTCTCTGATACTGTTCTATATGATTATGTTCCTTTTGAGTTTCTAATTATTAGTATCATTCCCTTAAGTACTTTTCTTTTTGTGCTTTATGCAAAGAGCATTTAATGTGTTTGTCTTTTGCAGTGTTAAGCTTATGAGTATATGAGCTTATGAAGGTTTTAGATTTCTTTGTATTCTTGTTATTCCAGGAACAGTAAATGTGTAGCAATTGAAGAACCATTAACTCTTACTTCCACAAGGATTCCTTTCTTGATAAACAATCATTTTCTCTTTGATTCCACTGTCTCTTGTCACTTTGTTGGGGCAGTGGCTACTGAAATTTATTCAGAGGTACTCTACTGCTGAGCTATGTCCCCAGCCCTTTTTAAATTTTGAGATAGGGTGTCACTAAGTTGCCAAGACTGGACTGGAACTTGCAATCCTTCTGCTTCAGCCTCCCAAATAGCTAGGGTTACAGGTTTGCACCACCATGTCCAGCTAAACAGAAGGGGGTGGACATTTAACTCTTTATGGGTACTGGGGCTTGAATCCAGGGCCTCACACTTGCTTGGCAAGCACTCTGCCACTGAGTTACATCTCTAGCTCTTATCTTATTTTTTTGAGTAGTGAATATAAAAGGTGTTGTGTTACTCTGGGCACTGATCTCCAATCTTATTTAGCAGCAGAATCTTATTTGGGGTGGCAGGTTGGGGGAGTGCCAGTATATTAAACATAAATGACAGATTAGACCTCTACTAACCAGGGCTTTTACCTGCTCCCCTGAGGCACAATGATGCTCTAGTGTAGTAGTATTTAAGGAATTCATCTGGGGTGTTTAGTTTAGAATGTAGGTTTTCCATGTGTAGCCTCCAAAAGAATAGCATGGGATGGTGACCAAGATTCTGTAGGGTTGCTGTATCCTTCCCAGGTGATTTCGCTGTAAGTGGTCTGAAGGCCAATTGCTTTTTTGGGAGGGGGTACCAGGGATTGAGCTCAGGGGCACTCACCCACTGAGCCACACCCCCAGCCCTATTTTGTATTTTATTTAAAGACAGGGTTTCACTGAGTTGCTTAGTACTCGCTTTTGCTGAGGCTGGGTTTGAACTCAAGATCCTGCCTCAGCCTCCTGAGCCGCTGGGATTATAGGTGTGTGCCACTGTGCCTGGCTCCAATTGCATTTTTGAGAAACATTGTTTTAAAATACTGTATTTAAAAAAAAATTAAATGTACAAATGTACAAATTGTATGTAAAAATAAAATGTACAAAATGTACAAATATGCAGGGTGCAATGGTGCACCCCTGTAATCTTAACTACTCAGAAGGCTGAGGCAGGAGAATCACAAGGAGGCCTACCTGAGTAACTTATTGATACCTTGTCTCAGAATAAAAATAAAAGGGCTGGAGGTATAGCTCAGTGGTAGAGTGTTCCTGGGTTCAGTCCCTAGTATGAAGAAAGAAAAAGGAAAAAAATTATGCAAATATTGATGTGGCAAATGGCAACAGCTTGGATATGAGAAAACAAGGAATTATGGATCTTGGTTGGTCTTTGAATGCAGGTATTGGTCTTCTTAGTTTCTGTGGGAATCACTATTAGCTAGCTATGGGGATCTGTTTTGAAAGGAAATGCAAATAAGTTCAAGTACACTAGTACCTAAGCTTTTTGAAATTAGAAGATGATCAAGAAAGTAAATTAGCCTAGGCATACAAAAGCCTTCAATTAGTGAAATATTTCTTTCCATAAATTTGTATATACTTTTGCCTCCATTATTGGCTATGAATTTTTTGTAATAATAGATATCTGATTAGTTTTGTGCAAACCAGAAAGGAAAAGATAAAGGAAAAAAAATACATGCCATTTTCTTTTTTTTCTTTTTTTCTTTTTTAAGAGAGAGAGAGAGAGAATTTTTTAATATTTATTTTTTAGTTTTCGGCGGACACAGCATCTTTGTATGTGGTGCTGAGGATCGAACCTGGGCCGCACGCATGCCAGGCAAGTGCGCTACCGCTTGAGCCACATCCCCAGCCCCGCCATTTTCTTTTTTAATATTTAGTTTTTAGTTTTAAGTGGATACAATATCTTCATTTTATATTTATGTGGTGCTGAGGATCGAACTCAGTGCCTCAAGCATACCAGGCAAGTGCTCTACTGCTGAGCCATGACCCTAGCCCATACATGCCATTTTCTTTTTTTGGTACCGGGATCTAAACCAGAGAAGCTTAACCACTGAGCCACATCTCCAGCCCATTTTTATATTTCACTTAGACACAGAGTCTCACTGAGTTGCTTAGGCCCTTGCTTAGTTGCTGAGGCTGACTTTGAATTCAGGATCCTCCCGCCTCAGCCTCCTGAGCCTCTAGGATTACAGGCATGTGCCACCTTGTCTGGCATTTATTTTCTTTTTTTTTTTTTCTTTTCATTTTTTTTTTTTTTGTTGTTCTGGGAATTGAACCCCAAGGCCTTACACATTCTAGGCAAGTACACTATGTCAGTTAAAATAACGCTCTTGCTTTATTTTTGTTAATTAAAATATATCACACAAGTTAGAGGATAATTATACCTTTATAAAAGACTTACTTTTAAAATTTTACTGTGAATTTCTTAAATGGTGAGCTTGCCTCTTTGTTTTAAATTACTTAAGGCTTGAATTACTCACATCTTTTTACCCTCAGCGTAAAGGGACACATTTGTTTCATTAAATGAATCTAATCTCCTAATTACTTTTGAACAATGAATGCTAACTTGTTATCAGAAAATATGATTAGTGATTCCAGTGTGCTGTTGGGGAAGTTGGTGGCTATAGATTTAACAGAATCTAAGTTGTTTTCTCAGAAGTATTAGCCATTAGGAAAGAGATTTATAATTTTAGTTGTGCTTAAGCCTCTTTTGATGGGGGAAATCCTGAAGGACAATTTTTAGATGGACCTAGGACTTTGTGTTACAGTGTTAATGGGAAAGCAGTTTTCAGTGTATCTTCATAGTTAGCAGAGTTTGCCTTCTCTTTATTAAATGTTTAATTAAATTAATTAACTTATTTTGTGGTATAGTATATTTTGTTAGGGCCTTTCATCTTTACTTTGCAGATAAACTTTCTAAGTGGTGTTTGTTTCAGGTTACTATTCTAGGTACTGATTTGGGATCTCACAAAATATAACCCCTGTGCTGCTTATAACTCTTTCTTGAGAGCATTTTTTCTTTTCTTTCTTTTTTTTTTTTTTTTTTTAAGTTTTTAGCGGACACAACATCTTTGTATGTGGTGCTGAGGATCGAACCCGGGCCGCACGCATGCCAGGCGAGCGTGCTACCGCTTGAGCCACATCCTAGCCCCTTGAGAGCATTTTTTCAAAATAACACTTATTTATTTATTTATTTATTTATTGTGCTGATGGTCAATGCCAGTGCCTCACAAGTGCAAGCGCACTACCACTGAACCATGACACCATCCCCTCTTGAGAGCATTTCTTTTTTTTTGTATTTGATATTTTTTTAGTTGTAGATGGACACAATATGTTTATTTTGTTTATTTAATTTGTTTATGAGGTGCTGGGGACCAAACCCAGTGCCTCATCATGCTAGCATGCTAGGCAAGCGCTCTACCACAAATTTGCCACAACCCCAGCCCCTCTTTTTTTGTTTATTTTTTTAGTTGTAAATGGACACAATGCCTTAATTTTTATTTATGTATTTTTATGTGGTGCTGAGGATCGAACTCAGTGCCTCACCTGGTCTAGGTGAGTGCTGTACCACTGAGCCACAACCCCAGCCCTTGAGAGCATTTGTTATTGGTTACATTTGGATATTTAATTCTAGACTTAAGCCCTAAGACCAATTTTTGTGAAATTCTAAAGGTATTGATGAGGGCAGGAGCTTGAGGTAAGCACACTCTGGGGATTGTAGCTTATTTGAAGAAACACTGGTGACGGGGTGTATGTGTGTGTGCATGTTTGGTATCAGGGATTAAATGCAGGAGAGCTTAACCTCTGAGCCACATCCCCATCCTTTTTTATTTTTTGAGACAGGGTTTCATTAAGTTGCTTAGGGACTTGCTAAGTTGCTGAGGCTGACTTTGAAATTTGTGATCCTCCTGCCTCAGCCTCTCAAGCCTCTGGGATTATAGGTGTGTGTCACCACACCTGGTGTGTTTTATCTTGTAAGTACCTCTTGTTCTGGCATTTGGTAGGAATTCATTAATGAATGAATGTAGGACTGTTGTAATGACTATTAGACTTCACTGAGAAAGTGAATTATATTGCATTGTATCATTAGAAATTTTTCTGGAGGTTACAATATAAAATATATGTAGTTCTTTTCTAGATTCTTCTTCCATATTGGTTACTACATTGTAGTGAGAAAGGCAGAGAAATTTTTTTGTTGCTGAAGATTGAATCCTGGGCCTTTTGCATGCTAAGCATGTGCTCTAGCACTGAGCTGCACCCCTAACTCCAAGATAGAAGTTTTAAATTGAGGTGTCTTGGTATGGAGGATATACTGTAATTTATTAATTACTATATTTCATTAATTCTAAGGTACAAACTTTTCATAATTTTAGTGTCTCTGTAATCCATTTATGTTTTATTATTAACGAGTTGTCATAGTTTATTGGAAGCGTTGCTTTCTTAGTGAACCATAAATGATGACATATCTTACAATTAATGCCAGCTTTTTCATTCTTTTTGTTGTTGTTTGTTTAATGCAGTATTTGAAGTTGAATCCAGAGTCTATTTTAGGGAAGAGCTCTGCCACTGAGATATGTCCCCAACCCTTTTTATTTTATTTTGTGACGGGGTCTTGCTGAGTTGCCTAGGCAGGTTTCAAACTTGTGATCCTCTTGCTTCAGCTTCCCAGGTAACTGAGATTATAGGGGTGTTGTGTTGTGCCTGCCTGCATCTGTTTTCTCTCTTTCTGTTTTCCTTTGCAGCACTGGGGATTAAACTCAGGGCCTCAAGCCTGCTTGTCAATCTCTTTACCAACAACTATACCTGCAGCTCTAATGGCATCTTAAATTTTGTGTTGAAATGTGGTAACTGTTTCTTAATTTTTATTTGAGGATCGTATTTCTAAGATCATGCACAGGATTACTTTCCAAAACTTTAACAGATTGTCTCTTGTGTGTGGGTTTGTTTGTTTGCTTTTAAAGACTAGACATAGATGGGTGTAGAGATACTTACTATGATTATAGCTGCTCAGGGGGCTGAGGCAGGAGGATCCTGAGTTCAAGTCAACTTGGAAAGACCCTGTTTCAAAATAAACAAGAAAAAGCACTGGGGAGGGCTGGAGTTGTGGTTCAGTGGTAGAATATTTGCCTCACATGCGTGGGGCACTGGGTTTGATCCTCAGCACCACATAAAAAAAATAAATAAACAAAACAAAGTTAAAAAAAAAAAAAAGCATTGGGAATGTAAGTCAGTGGTAGAATGCCCTTGGGTTCCATTCCTGGTAGCATATAGTCAAATAGCTATGAGGTAGCTTAGTCAAATTTATATAATCTAGAAGGACAAACCTATCTCTGCTCATTTTTTCAGGAGCAGTAGAGAACTGTGGACAATTCTACTTGGAAGGTCAGCTCTGAGAGAACTGGTAAGTGGTAATGTTCTTGAGCAGCTTCAGAGTTTTTTGTGTATCTTATGTTACAAAAATAAAACTGCCGGGCTGGGGTTGTGGCTCAGCGGTAGAGTGCTCCTTTAGCATGTGTGAGGCCCTGGGTTCGAGCCTCAGCACCACATAAAAATAAATAAAATAAAGGTTCGGTTTCCAACTACTTCTAAAAAATAAATGTTTTTTAAAAAACTGCCTTTAAAGTGGGAAGTAAACACATTTTCTTATTCCTAAACTTTATAAATATTGTACATTTTCAGCCTCTATTTGCAGATATGGGAATGTGTCTTGATTATTGAAGTTTTCTAAGTCTGCCTTTCTTTGTACCTCATTGATTCCTTTTCTGAAAAAATACCAGTGCTGATTCATTAGCTGTGGAGCGGAGGGGTTCAAATACCTTTCTCGATTCTCAGGCTTTTCTGTTTCATACTCTCCTTACTTTTTCTTCATTTTCCTTCTATCTTCTTCCTTTAGGTCAGAGAGGCTGTGGTTTCTAGGACATTGCCAAGTATATGATCAATAAAGGGATGTTGATCCTTGGGTAGTGGACCCTATGAGGATAGGGTATTAAGATGATGTTGTTATAATTAACATAATAATGTGAATACCCATTTTAGAGCCTTTAACTGATAATTCTCCTTCTAGGGTGAGTCTTCAGAGAAGGAAATCCTTGAAAGGTTGTGTGCACAAAGCTTTTTGCACTTCATTATCTTATCCATTCATCACCTCTCTCTGGTGATCCTGGGGAATGAACCCAGGAATGCTCTACTATGGAGCTACATCCCCATCCTTTTTTATTTTCTGTTTTGAGACCAGGTCTTGCAAAGTTGCTCAGGCTGACTGAACTTGCATCTTCCTGCCTCAGCCTCCTGTGTCACTGTGGTTGCAGGCACATACCACTGTGCCTGGCTCTTTATTTATATATGTATTTTTTAATATTTATTTTTTGGTTGTAGGTGGACACAATATCTTTATTTCATTTTTATGTGGTGCTGAGAATTGAATCCAGGACCTCAAACGTGGTAGGCGAGCGCTGTGTCTCCATATAATGATATAAATAAATTATAATATAATATAAACCACATAAAAATGAAATTATTGTGTCCACCTACAACTAAAAAATAAATATTAAAAAAAAAATTGTGGTTGGGCTGGGGATATATAGCTCACTTGGTAGAGTGATTGTCTTGCATGCACAAGGCCTCTGGGTTCAATCCCCAGCACCATATACACACACAAAAAAAACTGTCAAATCTTACTGTATGTTAATTGTATCTCAATAAAATTAACACAAAAATTGTTTAAAAAAATTATGGTTAACTTAAGCGTATCTAACATTAGATGAAATGGTAAATAAATTACAATCTAGCCACTTGATGAATTATTGTGCAACCACTACAAAATATGTTTATCAGAAATTTCCTAGTAAGGGCAAATCATTATACTACAGTGTTTAGCTAAAGAAAAGGTGGTTACAGAATTCTATGTTCAGAATGATTTCAAATGTGGAGGAAAATGCATTTTAAAGAGGCTCAATGGAATATGTATTTCTCAGTGTGATCCTGGAATCTGATTAAAGTTGCATTTGTATAATTGCCTTGTTCTTTTCCAGAATCAGATTGAAGCAGAATTGAATAAACATTGGCAGCGGTTGTTAGAAGGGCTTTCTTACTACAAACCTCCAAGGTATGATGATTCCATGAGTCTTGTAATTTCTCTGAGGAAACTGGCATAGATGAAACCATTCTTACAGATTCCTTTATTATATTGCTGGGTTAGGTAGATCAGAGAGAATATAGTTTAGTTATCAATTAAAAAGAATATGGTACCTTTTTTTTGTAGTGAAAGAAAGGGAAATTTATTCCAGAAATGTAATATTGTACAATCCACTTATCTAACCTGTGTCTGAGGTTGTGGATTCATTAAGTATTCAGTTGCTATTCTTAATATTTATTTATGGCTTGCCATGTTTGTGTGAAGCACTAGCTAATGGCACAGAGCAGTGAACAGTGATATCAACTGACACTTCTGTAGGGTTTACTGTATACCAGTTTAAGAATGCATTTTGACACATCATTCGTAAATGGAGTGTAACTTCTCATTCTTCTGGTTGTACATGATGTAGGTCATATAATCACATATGCACATAGGGTCATAATGTCTGATTCATTCATTTATCATTTCTGTACCCCCATCCATCCTCTGCTTCCTTCACTCCCCTCTGTCTAATCCAGAGTACCTCTCTTCTCCCCCTTTATTGTGAATTAGCATCCACATAGCAGAAAAAACAGGCCTTTGATTCTTTGGTATTGACCTATTTTGCTTAGCATAACCAATTGTTTTTTTAAGCATTTGTTTTATCATTAATTAATCCTCATAATGACCCTTTGAAATCATTATTATGTTTTGTGGTACTGGGGATTGAACAGGGTGTCACGTATGCTAGGCATGTACTCTACCACCAGACTGCATCCATCCCCAGCCCTTTTTAATTTTAGTCTTAAGACAGGGTCTTGCAAAGTTACCTAGGCTGGTCTTGAACTTGTGATCTTCCTCCTTGAGCATCCCAAGTAGTTGTGATTGCAGACCTGCACCACCACACCTGGATGAGATAGTTTACTCTTTTTTTTTGATACTGAGATCGAACTTAGAAGTGCTTAAACCATTGAGCCACATCCCCAGCCCCCCCCTTTTTTTTGGAGAGAGAGAGAAAGAGAATTTTTTTTTTTTAATTTATTTTTCAGCTTTTGGCAGACTCAACATCTTTTTAGAGAGAGAGAGAGACAGAATTTTAATATTTACTTTATTTTTTTAGTTTTCGGCAGACACAACATCTTTGTATGTGGTGCTGAGGATCGAACCCTGCCCGGACACAACATCTTTGTTTGTATGTGGTGCTAAGGATTGAACCTGGGCCGCATGTATGCCGGGCGAGCGCGCTACCGCTTGAGCCACATCCCCAGCCCTCAACATCTTTATTTGTATTTGGTGCTGAGGATCGAACCTGGCTCCAAGCGAGTGTGCTACTGCTTGAGCCACATCCCCAGCCCCCCAGCCCTTTTTTATATTTTATTTAGAGATAGGGACTTGACAAGTTTCTCAGCCTTGAACTCACCATCCTCCTGCCTCAGACTCTGGAGCTGCTGGGATTACAGGTGTGCACCACTGCTCCTGGCTAGTTTTCTATTTTTAACAATAATAATAAAATATGTTGTTAGACAAGAATGGGGGGCTGGAGATGAAACTCAGCAATAGAGGGCTTGCTTAGCCATCCTTTATGTTGTGGATTTTCTGTGAAATGTGAGAATCTTTTTAAATATTTTTTAGTTGTCAATGGATCTTTATTTATTTTTATGGTGCTGAGAATTGAACCCAGTGTCTCACACATGCTAGGCAAGCGCTCTACCGCTGAGCCACAACCCCAGCCCCTTGCTTAGCATCTTTAAGGCCCTGGGTTTGATCTCCAGCAACCCCCACAAAGAAGCAATAGAGATTCATTTATCATCATTCCTACTGTACGTCTTATGCTGTTGTACATCAGAGTCCCGTCATCCTCATTTTCCTTCTTGTGGGAGACTGACATAGTATGTGACCAGCATTTGTCTCCCCTTCTGATTGGTGTGGCATTGTCGGTCACTTTGTGATCTGTTTGCCTAGGTAACCGTAGATGTTAGCCCCGATCTTTAGGGTCAAGCAAATGTGTCTTTGTGGATGGGTGTGCCTTCCTACATCCCCATGGGATATTACCCCTTGCCCTGTTTGGGATAGAATGTTCCATGGAAACACCTTTTGTGTGTCCCCTTGTCTTATTCTGCCCTTGTGTGTGGCCTTCCCAGATGTCAGTCAGTCTGCTGACAGCTGGCTAACCCCATTGAAACCTGACCCCTTGTCTCATTTGAATGGCTTCTTCTCAATAAAAGGGTCAGCATGTGTGCTCTCTCCCTCTCCCTCCCCTCCCTCCCTCTCCCCCCCTTTCTGCAGACCCTTAAGTTCAGAGGAGCCATCATAGCACCCCCAAAGAAAAAGGTATTTCTATCTCTTGTGTGGTTATTTCACGCAGCCCAGTTCCCCTGGAGTGACCCCTGAGTGTTTTAGTCGCGTGCAATTCGGCACCTTCTATTGCTGAACATCTGTTGAATTTATTACATACTTTTTTTTTTTTTAATTTTTAAAAACATTTTTTTAGTTGTTGATAGACCTTTATTTTATTTTATTTATTTATATGCGGTGCTGAGAACCGAACCCAGTGCCTCACACATGCCAGGCAAGTGAGCTACCACTGAGCCACAGCCCCTTGAATTTATTGTCTTTATCATCTTTTTTCTCTCAGGTTAATGATGAACTTTTTGTTGTTGTTTACCAATGAATTCTTCCTCCTTAATTATTTTGAAATACTTCCTAGATACTATTTTACCTGTAAATACTTCATTAAATATCTAAAACATAAACTTTAAAAAAATATATAATCAATACTTTATCACACTTAGATACTCTTATTATCATTGTTTCCATTTTACAGGTGGGGAAAGTGAGGCACAAAGAGGTTAAGTAATTTACCCAAGGTCACACAGCTAGTAAGTGGTGGTATCAGGATTCAAACCTGGCAGTCTTACTCCAGTGTCTGTGTTTTTAATTATTATTCCATGTCGCCTCTTTCAGAACTTTTGTTTACCCTGTATACTAACCTTTATTTTTTTTTAATATATTTTTCAGTTGTTGATGGACCTTAATTTTATTCATTTATTTATATGCGGTGCTGAGAATCGAACCCAGTGCCTCACACATGCTAGGCAAGTGTTCTACCACTGAGCCACAACCCCACACTAACCTTTATGTTGTGGATTTTCTATGAAATGTGAGAATCTTTTTTTAAAAAATCCAACAACATTGTGTTTCAGGTCATAGAAAGGACATTATAGCTTTTCGTTCTTTGATTTTTTTTTTTTTTTTTTTTTTTAATATGCTGGGGTTCGTACCCAGTGCCTTGCACCTACTACTTACATGCTCTATCACTGTTTTCTTTAAAAAAAAAAAATGTAGTTGTAGATGGACAGCATGCCTTTATTTTATTTGTTAATGTTTATGCGGTGCTGAGGATCGAACCCAGTGCCTCAAGAATGCTAGACAAGCACTCTGCCATTGAGCTACGGCTCCAGCCCCTCTATCACTGTTTTCTACTTTTATTTTCTAAAGAGAAAAACGCCCTTTGCAGTAACGTGGAATTTGAGGTCCTGTAGTTTTTTTTTTTTTTTAAACTAAAACTAAACTCTAGACTTTTGGAATTTAATCAGTTTTTTCTTTAATTCCCTCTCTTACAGAATCCAATCCAGGAGTACTATATTGCAGTTAGTTATGTCTCCTAAATGTCCACTTAGCTGTGACAACATCTCAGTTTTTTCTTAATTTTCATGCTCTTAATTTGGATTTGTCTAATGTTTTTCTCATTAGACTTTGGGTGTGAGTTTTGGAAAGAATATACAGAGGTGAAGTACTTTTTTTTTGGTCTTGGGGATCGAACCCAGGGGAGCCCTTTTTTGTTGTTGTTATCATAATTGGACACAATAGCTTTATTTTATTTATTTATTTTTTAAATGTGGTGCTGAGGATCAAACCAAGGTCCTCACACGTGCTAGGTGAGCTTTCTACTGCTGAGCCACAACCCCAGCCCCTGCAGCCCTTTTTAAAAATATTTTTATTTTAGAGAGAGGGTCTCACTGAGTTGCTTAGGGTCTTGCTAAGTTTCTGAGGCTGGTTTTGAACTTGTGATCCTCCTGTCTCAGCCTTCCATGCTACTTGGGATTATAGGCATGTGCCACTGTGCCCAGCTGAAATACCATTCTTATATCAGAGGGCATGTTCCTCAAAATTAGTAATAGTGGGGTCTGGGGTTGTGGGGTTGGGTTCAATCCTCAGCACCACATAAAAATAAAAAAATGAAGGTATTGTGTCCAACTACAACTAAAAAATGAGTATTAAAAAAACATTACTAGTAGTGTTTACCTGGTTCACACAGTTACTTGTGGGGTTTTCTTCTGTAGTTACTAGTTACTTTGTTCACTTTCCTTACTCTTTTTTTTTGGAAATGGGTTACTGGAACAGTCCACTGTTCATATGGGGTGGTGGAATTAAAACTCACCTCTTGAGGAGGCAGCATCTGTGTGTGCTATTTTGGAGTCTCCTTTAAGGAAGATTTTGCCCCTACTCCTTCACCTATTTAATCACTCATTTAATCAATAAGAACTCATGTATATGTATTTTGTACCATTTTTTATGGTTTTGGGAGTGGTACTTGGGATTGAACTCAGGGCCTTGTGAATGCTAGGCATATTCCCCCAGCCCCCTCTATTTTTGTTAATATTTCGTTCCTTTGTTAGACTTTGGGAGTTCTTTCAAATTGATGTCTGTTTTTTTGTTTTTTCAATATTTCCTTACTTTAGAGCCCTAAAAAATGCTTTAGTCTCATGTTTTTCCTGCCTCAGCTCTAGAATCAATAATTCTCCAAGGAGTCCTGGTTCCTTTTATGGAAGAATGGTATTAGAAACCAAGATTGGGTTCTGACTGTGTTTGCTCTTACTGGGGTGTCACAACTTCTAGGCCTTCTTTCTTTTTTTATAGTACTGGGGATTGAACACAGGGACACTCTACCACTGAGCCACATCCCCAGCTCTGTTTTGTATTTTATTTAGAGACAGGATCTCTCTGAGTTGCTTTGCTCCTTATTTTTGCTGAGGCTCTTTGAACTCGTGATCCTCCTGTCTCAGCCTCCTGAGTTGCTGGGATTCCAGGCGTACACCACAGATTTTGATAATACATGTGTGTACACTAACAGACCTTGTTTTACATTTCATCTCAAATTTTTATTAGCTGTGGATTTTTGGTAAGTTATTTTCTCTTTCTAAGTGTTGATAATTCCATTTGTAAAATGGGGTAGTAGTATTTATCTTTTAGGATATTTCTATGGATGAGAAAGAATTTAACCTAGCAGATTTATAGGTAATATCCTTATAATTTAAAACAGACATAACTTATTTTTTATTACTGGGGTATAACGAGTTTTGTGTCTTAAAGTCTATAGTGGAGAATGTGTGTGTGTATTTATAGAGACCTAAATGGCAGGAAAAAAGCCTGTAGTAAAAATATCTAAGAAATTTTATTTTAAACCCCTAAAGGGTTATTGAGAATGAGGAAATGTTCTATTCTTTTCATAGTCCAAGTTCAGCGGAAAAAGTGAAAGCTAATAAAGATGTAGCTTCACCACTGAAGGAACTGGGCTTAAGGATCAGCAAGTTTTTGGTGAGTAAAAAGTAGCACTGACTCGGTTATTGCTTGTGATGTGGACATATGTGGTTTTATTGTTAGTACAAATTTAGTTTATTTCAATTTTAGGAATTAATTGAATATGTTGTGTTTTAGAAATACCCAAGTTACAACTCTTCTCACCAAAGTCACATAGCGAAGTTGCCCGACCCGTTTACTACATATCATAGAGTTTTCTTCAGCATACATGTGTTTATTCATTTATTTGGTACTAGGGATTGATCAGGGGCACTTAACCACTGAGCCGTGTCTCCAGACCTTTTTATTTTTTATTTTGAGACAGGGTCTCATCAAGTTGCTGAGGCTAGCCTTGAACTTGTGATCCTCCTGCCTCAGCCTCCTGAGTTGCTGGGATTACAGGTGTGCGCCACCATGCCTGGCAGCATACATGTTTTAAATTGACTACATTTGTGTTTCAGTACTTAGCTGTTCTCGTTCAATTTTAGAGCCCATGTTATGCCTACTGCTATATTAATGTGCTTGGTAAAAAAGCACTTGTTTCTGGAATGTGGTATTGTCATGCAAGTTGTGTGTCAGTGAGTGGCCCCTTTTCTTCTACTTGGGTTAAAATTGTTATGTTGTATGGAAAAAAAAAATTTTTTTTGTACTGGACCACTGAGCTACAACCCCAGTACTTTTTTTATTTTTTATTTTGATTTAGGGTCTTGTTAAGTTGCTGAGGCTGGCTTTGAACTTGTGATCTTTCTGCCTCAGCCTCCCAAGCCGCTGGGATTACATAGTGTGAGCCACCATGCCTGGCTGGAGGAAAAATCTTTAGTGCTTTGCATGCTGTGTGTGGTTCTGAGCTGAGGTGATTGTTCCTAACTTAAGAGCTCTACATTTCAGAGTCTTGATGAAGAACAGAGCGTGCAGTTGCTCCAATGTTACCTTCAGGAGGATTACAGGGGTACTCGGGACTTGCTCAAGGTCTGTGGTCTGCCCAGCTCTATCAGCTGTCTTTTCCTTGGTGGTTTTAGATAATTTAGGGTTTGGGCACCAGTTCTTTCAATAGAGGCGGGTTGTCAGATATAGCCATTCTCAAGAAAGGCTTCCCAAGGCTTAAAAAACAACTGAGATCAGTTCTCATACGGAGGGTGGAGAGGTCAGAGCATGCCATGCTAATCATAGAATTGAAAGAGCTTCCTCCTTGCCCAGCTACTCATTTTACAGATGAGGAAACTGAGGCCAGAGGAGAGGCAGGGAAGGATTTGAGCACAGGTTTTGGATACATTTTAATAAAACTAAGGTAAGAAATGCTTATAAAAACAAGTGGGCACTTATAATCTTGAAATGTGAGACTTTTTCTTTCTTAATTGAGTTTTGCCTGTGAGGTGACTTCTTGACTGTTGTTTTTCCTCAGATGGTCTTGCAAGATGAGAGGCAAAGCCAGGCCTTAATCCTGAAGGTCAGTAGTAGTTAACATTTCCTTTTTATTATTTTTTTCTCCATTTTTTGGTACTGGGGATTGAACCCACAGGTGCTCTACTACTAAGTGACACATGCAGCCCTTTTAAATATTTATCTTGAGACAGTCTTGCTAAGTTGCTCTTAGGCTGGACTGAACTTGTAATCCTTCTGAGATTACAGATATGTGCCACCTCACCTGGCTACCATTTCCATTTTTTTAAGGTATAGTTGGGTGGCAGTTTCGACTTTGTCTTCCTGAGCATTGCTGGTTTTTGACTCGTCTGCTAGGAGAGTTTGAGGTTTTAGTGCAGATGCTTATTTGCTCATTTGTGAAACAGGAGGGTTTTATCCCCTGGCCCAGCTGAAGGGTTTTCCTGAAGGAGATCAATTGTTCAGCTACTAGTGTTGGGAACTGGTTCTTGGTTATCTTTTCTCTAATTCAGCAGCATTAACTTGTATTTCTTTGTGTGTGTGTGTGTATGTGTGGGTGGGTGTGTGTGTGTGTGTGTGTGTGTGTGGTGCTGGGGATTGAACCCAGGGCCTTGTGCATGTGAAGCAAGCAGTCTACCAACTGAGCTGTATCCCCAGCCCTAACTTGTGTTTCTTTATTTCCCACTTCCCCTCCTGGAACCTTCTCATTTAGGATTTAGTTTTAAAAGTGGAATTTGTGACTTCTAAAGCAGTTTCTCATTTAATATTTAGTAAGACTTAAGTATATTAGTTATAAGCAGTTAGAACATTTATCAGTGAGTGGTATTTTTATATTTGTTTTAATGTGTTTGGTCAGCCAATAGCATTGTATATTACTTGAATGCTCTGAGAAATCATGCTTGAAATTTTTTTGGAAAGCTTGTTTTAATAATTTCTTGTATCACCTTCCATGGCTTACCTAGTTTACAAAGATCTTTTGTATTTGGGGGGCCTAGTTCAACATGTTTACATTTTTTGTGACTGCTTATGTAAGTTCATCTTTTCCATCCATGTCTTTATGTGATCTCATTATCAGTAATTATAAAATTGAATATCCTCTTTCTAAATGTGAATAACTAATTTTGAATCTTTGGGTTCTTTCCAGATTGCAGATTATTACTATGAAGAAAGAACCTATATTCTTCGTTGTGTCTTACACCTTCTCACTTATTTCCAAGATGAAAGACACCCCTACAGGGTAAGCCTATTGAATCCTCTTAGTTCTTTCCAGCCTATATCATTCAAACCTTTTAAATATATTATTTGTATTTATTTGAATATTTATCTTTTTTGGGTATGGATTATTCTCTTTTTCTTTTTTAAGGTTGAATATGCAGACTGTGTTGATAAATTGGAGAAGGAACTAGTTTTAAAATATAGGCAGCAATTTGAAGAGCTATATAAAACTGAAGCACCAACTTGGGAGACGCATGGGAACCTCATGGTATGTGTGCTTGTGCTCTCCTGTAACCTGTGGGGAGTGGTGTGTCCTTGCTTATGGAGCCCCAGGCTGAATTATTTGCTAATGTATAAACTGGCACATGTATGGATTACTTTCAGAAAGTTAATGACTTTAATTTTAAACAGTACTTAATTCTGGACCTTTTCCTTGGACTTTCTTTATTTTCTGTTCTCAATGAAAATATGCTGTTAGTGGTTATTGATACTATAAACCCACAATTTTGTCTTTTTATTTGTCATTTTCTATCAAGTATGTGATGTTAGTTTGACTGTTTTTATCCTAAATTCTAAAGCAGCATGCATTTATAGATTGTAGGTTGGCCTTTCTTTGTTTTGTTTTTTGCTACTAGGAATTGAATCCTGGGGTGCTTAACCACTGAGCCACATCCTGAGGCCCCATCCGCCCTTTTTAGAGACAGGGTCCTACTGAGTTGCTTAGGGCCTCACTGAAGTTACTGAGGCTGGCCTTCAAACTGTGATCTTTCTGCCTCAGTCTCCCAAACCACTAGGATTACAGGCATCCACCACTACATCCTGCGCTTTTGTTTTGAAGAGAAAACATTTTTATTAAAACCCGTCAACAAAAACAGACATTAACTATTTAAAATGTTTAATGGGAAAAAACGGCCCACTTAACATTTCTGTCTCCCCAGAAAGTTTGCAAGCAAAAGCATAAAATAGTAATAAAAGCATAAAATTCCCAGAAATAAGCAGTCCAAAATCAAAATGAAGAGGACTTTAAAATGCTATAAAGGGTGTTAAAATAAACATAACCAAATGGAAAGACCATTTTTCTTGATTATAAAGATTCAATACTATAAAGAAATCTAGTTCATCATACATATGTTAACGTATCACTTTAATGTAGTCCCAGAAAAAAAATACCAGTAAGTGTGTGTTCTGCCTTTTTTCTGGTACTGGTACTGGGAAAACTAATTAGAAAACTCATATTATGGAACCACCATATCATATATGCATGGAGGGTAACTTATGGAATTATCCCACTCCTTGGCATATATCCAAAGTACTTAAAAATCAGCATAATGTAGCAGCTCAATTCACAATAGCTAAGCTGTGGAATCAACCTAGGTGCCCTTCAACAGATGAATGGATAAAGAAAATGGAGTCTGTATACACAATGGAGTATTATTTAGCCATAAAGATGAATGAAATTATGGCATTTTCCAGTAAAAGGATTGAACTAGAGACTATCAGGTTAAGTGAAATAAGCCAGTCCCAAAAAACCAAAGGCTGAGGGATGGGGATATATAGCTCAATTGGTAGAGTGCTTGCCTTGCAGGCACAAGGCCCTGGGTTCAATCCCCAGCACCAAACACACAACACACAAAAAAACAAAGGCCGAATGTTCTCTCTGGTGTGGATCTAATTTACAATAAGGGGGAGTAGAAGATCTTTGGATTAGACAAAGGAGAATGAAGGGGAGGGAGGGAGATGGGCATAGGAAATTATAGCCAGGGACTAGAGCTGTACCTCTGTGGTAGAGCACTTGTCTGGTATATACAAGTCCCTAGGTTCAGTCCCCTGTACCAAAGAAAATAATGATAATAAGGTGGGCGCCATAGACTGGTGCAGTGGTGCACGCCTATAATCCTGGAGACAGGAGGATCATGATTTCAAAGTCCTCAGCAATTTAGTGAGGCACTAAGCAACTCAGTGAGACCCTGTCTCTAATAAAAATATAAAATAGGGCTGGGGATGTGGCTCAGTGGTCAAGTGCTCCTGAGTTCAATCCCTGGTAACCAAAAAAAAAGAAGAAGAAGAAGAAGAAAATAATGATAAAGAAATAAAAGTAATATTTTTTTAAAAAGCCACCGGCACCACAAATAAATAAATAAATATCGATCTATCAACAATTAAAAAAAAAAGTAAGAATAACCGAGAAATTTTTGAAATAAAGAAAATAATGAAGGAAGATTAATCTTACCAGATAATAAAACCGTAACAATTTTTAAAATATGGAATTGGAAAATGAATGAATAGGCTGTTGAATAAAACATAATAGAAATCCTAGATGTAGACTCGGATACAGGTAGGAAATTTAATATTATATTAAAGTGATTAAAGTGGGATTTCAAATCAGTGGGAAAACATTGGATTATTTAATAAGTAATGTTGAAACTACTCGATCTGGAGAAAAATTAGCATTTCTTTCTTCAAACGTTTTGTTATATGAAAATCTGAATGGATCCATGATTAAAAGAAAAATTTAAGCTGTAAATGAAGTATGTTATTTAATTTCAAATATTTAATGTTTTTCCTAGATATCTTGTTAACAGTTTTTCATTTGATTCTGTTATTATCAGTGAACACATTCTGTATCATTGTAATCTTTTCAAATTTATTGTCCTATAATTTATGGCCCACCATATGATCTTTCTTGGTAAGTGTAGCAGGGAGGGACACCTGAAGGAGTGTTTATCTGGCAGTAGTTGAGTGTGATGGTCTACGAATATCAACTGGCTCAATATGGTTCAGATCTGCTGTGTTTGCTGAGTTCTGTTATCATACAGCATGGTTTTATTAGCCAAAAATTCCTATTAACTGAATGCCTTTCCAGGTGATCTGGGTAAAATAAATTATGACATTTTTAGTGGAATACTATGCAGCAGTAAAAATAAGGGGACTATTGAATAGACTATGGCATATCAATAAAATTGATTACTATATGTAAAGCTTTAAAAAGGAGTGAAACAGACTGGGGTTGTAGCTCAGGTAGAGTGCTTGCCTTGCATGTGTGAAGCCCTGGGTTTGGTCCCCAGCACCACATAAAAATAAACAAATTAAAAAAAAATAAAGTGTGTGTGTGTATATATATATAAAGGAGTGAAAAACAGGAAATAATCTTTTTTTTGTTTTAGCTTTTTTTTAGTTGCAAATGGACCCATACCTTTATTTTATTTTTATGTGGTGATGAGGATTGAATCTAGTGCCTCACAAGTGCTAGCCGAGTGCTCTGCCATTGAGCTACAACCCTAGCCCAGGAAATAATCTTAAGATATATTGTCAAGGGGCTGGGGCTGTAGCTCAGTGGTGGAGTGCTTGCCTCGAATGTATGGGCCACTGGGTTTGATCCTCAGTAACACATAAAAATAAAGATACTGTGTGTTCATCTACAACTAAATAAATAGCATTAAAAAAGAAAAAAAAAAAGATATATTGTTAAATGAAAAAAGAAAGGTGCCTGATAGATAGTTTGTGCGATGTTATTTGGTT
Organism: Marmota monax; assembly: GCF_021218885.2. Taxonomy (NCBI): domain Eukaryota; kingdom Metazoa; phylum Chordata; class Mammalia; order Rodentia; family Sciuridae; genus Marmota; species Marmota monax. Next base: position 21,372,645 of record NW_026692912.1, read on the forward strand.
GAGCTAAGGGCAGTGGCGCTTATCTGTAATCCCAGCAACTTGGGGGACTGAGGCAGGAGGATCCCAAGTTGAATACCAATCTCTGTAACTTACTTAGTAAGGCCCTGTCTTAAAATAAAAAGGCTGTGGATGCAGCTCAGTGGTAAAATGCCCCTGGGTTCAGTCCCCAGTACCAGGGGAGTGGGGGATATTATATATACACACAAAACAAAATTTGGATTAAAGATAGATTAGAGAATGAGTAAATGGATATATATAGTATACTGCTGAAAGGAAATACGAGTCTCAACACTGGCTGCTTGTGGAGAGGGGTTTGGATAACTAGGCAACAGAAATAATAGGGAAGGGGCTGGGGTTGTGGCTCAGTGGTAGAGCACTTGTCAAGCATATGTGAGGCACTGGGTTCAATCCTCAGCACCACATATAAATAAATGAATAAATTAAAAAAAGGTCCATTGACAACTTAAAAAATATTTTAAAAAAATTGTAGGGAGAGGAACACCTTTTTTCCCCCACTTATACTTTTTGAATTTCTATAATGTGCATATATTCTTTCTTTCTTTTTTTCTTTACTTTTGTGGTGCTGGGGATTGAACCCAGGGCCTTGTGCAGATGAGGCAAGCACTCTACCAACTGAGCTATGTATCCTCAGCCCCAATATAATGTGCATATCGCATGAAATACAATTTTTTTAAATTTTAAAGAGATCTTTAATTTCATTTTCCCATTTTTTCTTTCTTGGTTGTGCAGACTGAGCGCCAGGTGTCACGCTGGTTTGTTCAGTGCCTTCGGGAGCAGTCCATGCTGCTAGAAATTATTTTCCTTTACTACGCATACTTTGAGATGGCACCTAGTGACCTACTAGTATTGACCAAAATGTTTAAAGAGCAAGGATTTGGTAGTAGGCAGACTAATCGGCACTTAGTGGATGAGACCATGGATCCATTTGTAGATCGGATTGGGTAAGTCTGAGTGAATTGAATATCATAGGAGTTGTATAATGTTTAGAGCACTGATACTGTAGAGATTCTGTAAATAAGTGAGGGGAAAAGTGGACTTTTCCTTTAACTGGTGTAGAAATAGATGGGCCTACTGACTTGTTCTTTTCATATAGGAGCTGAAGACTGGACTTAAGGGGGCATGTTCTTGAAAGTATAAGGTTCTTTTATTTCTTTTAAGGAGTTCATTCATTCAACAAACAATAGTTGTTGAGCAACTGTTACAGGGTAGACATCAAAATGCTAAGAAGACTGATATGGCTTAGGTGTTCTCTGCTCTTTGAAGCCATATCTGTTGACTTTGGAATTTCTCATTTTTTTTCCCACTAATGGCCAGGGACATAGCCACATTTTGAGGATTATTCCCTCTGTGAGCAAAGATGAATGCTTGAGAAATAAGATGGCTTACCAGGGTTAGGTATAAGTGGTGGCTATAGAAACCTTTAATACTAGATCTGTGCTGCCCAGTATGGTGGACACAGATGCATATGACTGTCAGATACTTGAAGTGTGGCTGGTCGTATTGAAATGTACTGGAAGTATAAAACATATTCTAGATTTAGAAGACACTGTGGGAAAAGAACTTTAAGTAACTTAGTAATGACTTTGATAGGGAAGTATCTTACATTTCACCTGGTCTGTTGTGAGCTTCAAAGCAGCACATGAGACTAGTACCATTTTTCTTTCCAGCTATTTCAGTGCCCTTATCCTGGTGGAAGGTATGGATATTGAGTCCCTGCATAAGTGTGCTTTGGATGATAGGAGAGAATTGCACCAATTTGCTCAGGATGGGCTTATTTGTCAGGTGAGCTTGGAAGAGCTACTTTTTTTTCCTGTCAGATGGTTTATAGTTAGTAGTGTGTTCTTAAACATTGAACTATCCTGCTGCATAAAATTTTCAGTGATGTGAATTTATTAAATAGTTAATTAGATTTGGAAGAAGTCTGGGTTTTTTTTTTTTTTTTTTTTGGTCATCCTTATAGAGGTGACAATTGAATTTGTGAGGGTATTTATCATGGAGATGGTATAAGAAAAAAAGATGCCTGAAGACAAAACCTTGGGGATAGTCTGTTATTTTGGGATTTGTGAAAAAGGAAAAGGGGTGAACATTGAGATGAGGTAGTTAGAAAGGTAGAAAATGGGCCAGGTGTGGTGGTACATATCTGTAATCTCTGTGATTTGGGAGCCCAAGGCAGGAGGATTGCAAGTTTGAGGCCAGTCTCAGCAAATTAATGAGATGCTGTGCCAAAATAAAAAAGAAAGAGCTAGGGATGTAGCTTATTGGTAGAGCATTTCTCTATAATGTATAAGGCCTTGGGTTCAATCTTCAGCACCAGGAAAACAAAATTAGGAAGGAGAATCAAGGTAATGAAATTTATAGAGTTTTCATATGAGCATGTGTTTTACAGTTTTAAATTAAGACTGCTTAAAATCAATAGGAAAAAACTTCTAAAGGGAAAAGTAACTGAGGCGCTTGTTAGTGAGCTGGCTGGGATTTAAGAACAGTGAAATATTAGAATGGGAAAGTGAGACCTCTTTGGATGAATGAAATGCTTATTGAACTTAACTCTTTCTCTTCAGAGATACAGATATGTTTTCTCCCTTCATTAGGATATGGACCACTTGATGTTGACCTTTGGGGACATTCTACATCATGCCCCGGTGCTTTTGGCCTGGGCTCTCCTCCGTCACACCCTGAACCCAGAAGAAACAAGCAGTGTGGTCCGGAAGATAGGTGGCACAGCTATCCAGCTGAATGTATTTCAGTATTTGACTCGACTACTGCGGTCACTTGCCATTGGGGGAAATGATGTGAGTCCAGGTTGTTGGTTGAGTGTCAGGGGCAAAAAAGCTGGGCAGAGCCATGAGAACAGAGAGAATCCTAATAGTGAAGTGGATAAGAGTGGAAGTGTAACTAACCTTTATAAAGCAGACCCTGCTCAGCACTTTCTAATTTAATCCTGATTATCACTTTGTTTAGGATTATATTGTCTTATTTTATGCATTAGGAAATTGAGATTGAGGGAGGTATAATTTGCCCAAAACGATAGTAGCCAGTAAGTGGTGGATAGTTTGAACTCATTATCTGACTCTTTGCCAATAAAGTGTGTTAGAAAACAGGGTTGGGCCATTTTTGACTGGGTATTCCTTTCTGGGGGACTTACTCATTCAGCTGGACCAGGATGAATGGAAATTCTCTTGAGCCTTGTGTTGGGGATTATTTTGAGTGATATGGCTCACATAACTTATTTTGATGTACTAAAATAAAGATAGCTCAGTGGTCGTTACATTTGCCTAGCATATGACACCCATGGTTGGATTCCCAGTACCACAAAAAATAAAATGAACAAATAAAATGAAACTTTAGGTTCGGCATTTACGCTCCTTGGTATGTACTCAGAGTCTGAGTTGGAGACTAATGAATGTCCACACACAGAAAAACTGTGCACAGATGTTTATAACTTTATTCATAATTGCCAGAATTTGAAGGCAGCAAAAATGTCCTTCAGTAGGTAAAGTAAACTGGCAAATTCAGACAATGAGTATTATTCAGTGCTTAAAGAAATGAGCTATCAAACTATGGGAAGACATGGGAGGAACCTTGAATGCATATTACTAAGTAAAAGAAGCAATTTGAAAAGGCTACATGGTGTGTGATTCTAAGGATAAGACATCCTGGAGAATTCAAAACTCTTGAGACAGTAGAAAGAATATTGGTTAATTGGTAGAGGGGGGATGAATAGGCTGGGTATGGAGGATTCATAAGACAATAAAATGGCACTGTATGATGTGAACCTGAAACTGCTGTAAAACAGTCTATAAAAAGGAAACCACAGACTTTAGCCAAAAGTTCCTGCTGGCTGGCACTGGCTGATTAATGATGGCAGTTCAGGCCAGGTGTCATTTGTATCAGCTCATAGAGACAGTAGTCCTTCTGTAGGCTGGATTGGGTTTTCTTTTTAAGAGAGAGAATTTTAATATTTATTTTTTAGTTTTCTGCGGACACAACATCTTAGTTTGTATGTGGTGCTGAGGATCGAACCGGGCCACACGCATGCCAGGCGAGCGCGCTACCGCTTGAGCCACATCCCCAGCCCTGGATTGGGTTTTCTTTTCCCCCATACAAACTTTTTTTTTTTTTTTTTTTTGTCCTAATTAGTTATACATGACAGTAGAATGCACTTTGACACATACATAAATGGAATATAACTTCTCATTTTTCTGGTTGTACATGATGTAGAATCACACCAGTTGTGTAGTCTTCTGTGCACATAGGGTAATAATGTTGGATTTATTATATCTTTCCTAACCCCATGCCCCTCCTCTCCCTTCACTGCTCTCTGCCTAATCCAAAGTAACTTTATTCTTTCGAAGTACCCTTTCCCATACAAACTTTGATCACTTTGAAAATGATTGTTTTGATTTTATTGTTGGCTGTTGTAATGTTCGTGTTCCTACTTTTTTGTTTCTCCCTTAGTCGTCCTGATCTTATAACTAAATTAGGAAAATTGTGAAAGTTTCAGATTCCCTTCCCATTTGTTTACAAGTACTATATTAACACAAGGGAATTATGCTGAGTCTGGAAGGAGCTGTAAACTAATCACCAACTCCTTTGCCATTCCAGTGTACCACAAGTACTGCCTGCATGTGTGTCTACGGCCTCCTCTCTTTCGTTCTGACCTCGTTGGAGCTGCACACGCTGGGAAATCAGCAGGTCAGTCTGTCTTTCCTGAGGCTCTGTCCTACTCAGCTTAGCAATCAGATTCCTACAGCTCCCTCTTTAGATCTTATATTGTGTTTTTCACATGTTAATTTGTTCATTGCTGTTTATATTCATTTATAATTTTTTCCTTTTATTCATTTATTTTTTTGGTAGAGGGGATTGAACCAAGGGTGCTTAACCACTGAGCCAGGTCCCCAGCCCTTTTTAGTTTTTATTTTGAGACAGGATCTAAGTTGCTTAGTTGCCTTGCTAAGTTTCTGAGGCTGCCTTTAAACTTGTGATCCTCCTGCTTCAGCCTTCATAGTTGAGGAGATTATAGCATGCACCACTGTGCCAGGCTGTATTCATTATTTATTATATGAATGATGTATGTTAATTGTAGAAAAAATAGAAAATGCTGATAAAAAGAAAAATGTAATCCTATCACACAGGTTAACTTCTATGGACATTTTGATGTGTTCTCTGCTGTTTTCTACCTGTATGTACATAAAAATATAATAATTTTTTTTTAGAAATAAAATCATAATGTACAGTCATGTTTTGGTATCTCTTGGGGATTGATTTCAGGAACCCCTGAGGATATTAAAATCCACTGATGGACATCCTCTAGAATACTTTAATTTAAAGTCATCTCTGGGGGCTGGGGTTGTGGCTCAATGATAGAGCACTTGCCTAGCATGTGTGAGGCCCTGGGTTTGAGTCTCAGTACCGCATATAAATAAAATAAAGGTCCATTTATAACTAAAATTAAAAAAAAAAAAAAATATATATATATATAAAGAAATAAAGTCATCTCTAGATTACTTATAATACAATGTAAACAGTGTGTAAATAGTTATTATGCAGTCTTATTTAGGGATAATGACAAGAGGAAAAAGTCTGTAAATATTCAGTATAGATGCATTTTTTTTTTCTCAAATAGTTTTGATCTGTGGTTGGTTGAATCTGCAGTTGTGTAACTGTAGATAGAGAGGGCCAACTGTATACTATTTTGTAACTGCATTTTTAAAATTCATCTATCCCAGACATCTTTGGTTGTTTTTTTGTTTGTTTGGTACTAGGGATTGAACCCAGAGGTGCTTATTTACTGAACCACACCCCCAGACCTTTTTTTTTTTTTTTTCTCTTTGACAAACTGTTTATTAAATTCTTATCGGTATGGGATGAATATTATTACATCCTAGAATCCCAGACTCAGGGAGGTGGTAAAGTAGCAATGGTAAATTTGGGTATCTGGTCTCCCAAAAGTACCTGCCGCTCTACTCCCAATTCTTCAGTGGCTGCCAGACGGATCACCCCTCCACTGGAGCCATCCGGTTCCATAGCCAAAGCAAGAGCATTGGCAGTGAACTACAGACACTCCTCCTTAGTCATGCCTTCACGGTAGGTAGCATCAACATAGCCATAGATATATGAACTCCCAGAGCCTCCAATGGCAAAGGACTGCCTTACCGTCATACCTCCCATGGGAACTGAGTATACCTGTCCTCCTTCTTGAGGATCCCAGCCAGCAATGATAATTCCCGCCATCAGATCTTTCCGGTATCGGTAACACATCTCCTTAAAGAGGCTGGCTGCTGTGTGCACCAATGGAGGCTCATTCATTTCAATGCTGTGGAATCCAAGCTGATAAGTGACAGCATCTGCTACAGCCTGGGTGTCAGCTGCAGAACCTGAACGGCAGCAGAAAATATGGTCATGAATAGGAATCAGCTTGTCAGTCACTCGATTGGCGATATAGGACCCAGTGGTTGTTCTGGAGTCTGCCCCCAGAACCACACCCCCGTCAAATTGCACAGCCATGATAGTGGTCCCTGTGGAGACTTCCCGGTTTTCCCAGTCTGGGGCGACAGCCTCCTGCCCCCAGGCGGATGCGGGACCCTCTCCTCGAGCAGCAACTAAGGTGGCCAACATGTTCCTCCTCCTCTGCTGCCACAAAGCAACTGTCGTAAAGCGCTCTACCCCAAGACCTTTTTATTTTTCATTTTGTGATAGGGTTTCACTAAGTTGCTGAGACTGGCCTCAAACTTGCCATCTTCCTGCCTCAGTCTCCAGAGTTGTTGGGATTACAGGTGTGCACCACCTTGCCCAGCTTACAGTTGTTAATAAGTTTTCTTTATTTTAATAAAAATTCAACATTTTTAAGAAATACTAAATTTCAACTTGTACCAAAGTAGAAAAAGTTGTATAATTAACCCTTGTAATCCCATCACCAGCTTCCAATATTTATCTACTCAGAGCTAATTTTATTTCATTTCTACTCCTTCCCAAATTCTTTTGAAGCAACTTCCAGATGTAGTATTTCATATCATTTATGAATATTTCAGTAAAACTTAACTTTTCAACTGTTATCACACCAAAAAAAAAAAAAAAAGCGCTCAGTATCTTCAAAAATGAAGTCCAGGTTCAAGTTTCCAATTATCTTATATATGTCATAAATTTTACATAAGTTTGGGTTGGGATAAGGTTCAAATATTGTAATAGGTTGGTGGCCACAAGTCACATGGCTATTTAAATTTAAATGATTGAAATTGAAAACTCAGGTCCTCAGCATCATTGGCCTCATTTCAAGTGTGTTAATGGTCATGTCTGGTTAGTGGCTTCCATATTTGAAAGCACAGCATACCTAGAACCTTCCCATCATATAAAGTTAGGATGTTGTCCAGTGTTATCTGTAAATTCACTTTCTTTTTAGTGCTGCTGACAGTTTTGTTGTTGATTCTGACATTGTTCCTGGTGACTACCTTATTTTCTGGATTTTGCTGATTGCATCCCTGTGATGCAGTTTAATATGTTCTTTCATCCTTTGTATTTCCGCTAAGATCATTTAGGTTTGACTTTTTTTTTTTTAAGCAAGACTGCTTCCTAGATGATGTTTTGTACTTCCATCAGAAGTTAGTTGGGCTGAGGATGTGGCTCAAGAGGTAGCGCGCTCGCCTGGCATGCGTGCGGCCCGGGTTCGATCCTCAGCACCACGTACAAACAAAGATGTTGTGTCTGCCGAAAACTAAAAAATAAATATTAAAATTCTCAAAAAAAAAAAAGTAGTGTTGGTTGTCTTTTTATGTGATGTAAGCACCTATTGATGTTCTTTGTCTATTAGAAGAGAAAATCGCAAAATGGCACTTTAATTCTGTCTTTCCTTTGTTTATCAGTTGCAACATTTCTATACATTAACTATTTGGTACTCTGTTATAGATTTCTATACATACCTGATTCTTTTCATGTATTTACCTGTTTTCTCTAGCACCCTCTCAAGGTATCTAGTGGGTTTTTTTTTTTAATATCAATATGAGCTCATAGATTTATTCTATTTATCATTTTATTTTTTAAAATATTTTTAATACGTTTATTTTATTTATTTATATGTGGTACTGAGGATCGAACCCAGGGCCTCACAGTTGCTAGGCAAGCGCTCTATCACTGAGTCACAACCCCAGCCCTATTTATTTATTTTAAAAAAATATATTTTACTTGTAGTTGGACAAAATACCTTTACCTTTCATTTATTTTTATGTGGTGCTGAGGATCGAACCCAGGGCTTTGAACTTGCTAGGCGAGTGTTCTACCGTTGAGCCACAACCCCAGCCCAAAATATTGATTTTTTTTTTTTTTAAAATGTGGTGCTGGGGATTGAACCCAGGGCCTTGTGCATGCAAGGCAAGCACTCTACCTCCAGCCTGAGCTCATAGATTTAAACATACTGTGTTTTTCTTTTTCATAATATCTTTATTTTATTTATTTATTTTTATGTGGTGCTGAGGATCGAACTCAGTGTTTGGTGCATGCTAGACAAGTGCTGTACCGCTGTGCTACAACTGCCGCCCTGCTAGCTGTGTTTTAATCTGTGCAGTTATTATTCTTGGGCTGAGATTGCCCCATCTTTGGTCAGTAAGGACTTTCCAATTGTCTTCTGAATTCATTTGACACTACCCTTATCTGTTTTGATAGCTCTATTGCTTACTGGTATGACAAGATATTACAGGATTATTGTGTAGGATTCTTGTTTCAGACCTAGAACCTGCTTTCCAAGTTGTTCTGATTCTTTTTAGTGGGAAATGATGTTTGATGAGTATCCTTAAAACTAAATCATTGTGTTCATTTTCAATGATTAGTCACTTGTTTTGTGAACTGATGGAAATTTCTTATTATTGGATAAAAATGAGATTGGTACTAATTCAAAGAATCAATTCCCCAAGCTCTGGGGCATAGAACAAGCTTTGCACACTTCAGGAAAATTCTAATCACAATGGAAAGATCTGGTCCTATTCTATGCTTGGAGAATAGATATAACATGTTGTAGGAGTCGTGGTGCTTGGTTTAAAAAAAAAAAAGACTCTGTAAGCATTTATTAGATGCCCAGTGTGTGTTTAACTCTGTCCTGGGTGTTAAGAATAAAAATATTAAAAAGATATTGTTTTTTTGTTTTGTTTTGTTTTGGTACTGGGGATTGAACCCATGAGCACTTAACCACTGAGCCATATCCCCAGTCCCTTATATATTTTATTTGAGACAGGATCTCACTAAGTTGTTTAGGGAGAGCCTCTCTAAGTTGCTGAGGCTCTAAGTTGACCTCATGATCCTCTTGCCTCAACCCCCTGAGCCGCTGGGATCATAGGCAGGCGACACCACGCCTGGCAAGACATTGTCCTTGCCCTGCCTGTTAGGAGCAAAGTAAAGGTGAGTCTAGTAGTAATACCTTACTTATATACTAGTTTTGAATTTACAGCCAACTTGCTTTTATTCCTTACACTCAAAATAGTACCATGAGCTATTATTTTCCCCATTTTACAAACGAGCATGTGAAATTCAGAGAAGTGAAATGTGTATACAGCATATACAGTATGCACCCTGGACAAGGTGTGATCTTATTCTTTAAACCCAGAATTTTTTGTAACATATATGGAGATGTTTATTGGTGTTTTTATGTGAACAGAATACAGTAAGAAAAAAAAAAAAAGACACTACTTCAACCAGGGAAAAGGAACAATTTCTTCCCTCCCCCAACAGGATGTAATTGACACAGCGTGTGAAGTCCTGGCGGACCCTTCTCTTCCAGAACTCTTCTGGGGAACAGTAAGTATGTTGGAGGGAATCATACTCTGACATTACTCTGGACCAAAAGGATTTATCAGACATTTTGTGAGAGGCTTTATATTTAGGTTTTGCAAGTATTTTCTCACTTAATTGTCAAAATATCTGTGAGGTAGAGACTGTTATTGATGCCACGTTGTGTATGATGAAATGTGATGCCTAGGGATATGAAGGGATTCCACCAACGTTACACGGCCAGAAAGAGACACCAAGGACCTAGTTCTATCTGACTTGAGTCTGTAGCCCAAATCATCCACCAATGTGTTATCACCAAGTCTTTTTTCATATTGACAGTCTTTCAACAACCAGGATTCCTAAAACTTTTCTCCGTGTGTTTGTGTGTTCACTGGGGATATAACCCAGAGCTTCTCTACCAAATTTATCCTTTGAGATCGGTTTTTACTAAGTTGCCCCAGCTGGCCTTGAACTTGTAATCCTGCTGCCTCAGGCTCCTGAGTCACTGGAACTTCGGGCATATGTCTCCATACTTCACTTTTGGCTTAGGGTCCTGCAACTCTTTTTTTTTTTTTTTTTTTCATATATATATATATATATATATATATATATATATATATATATATGCCTGTGTATATTATTCTCTTTCTCCTGAGATGCTATTTACTGTTACATGGATTGAACCCAGAGGTTCCTCACTACTGAGTCACATCCCCAGCCCTTTTTATTTTGAGATAGGATCTTGCTCAGTTGCCAGAGACCTCACTAGGTTGCTGAGGCTGACTTTGAACTTGCAATCCTGCTGCCTCAGCCTTCTGATGATTCCTCTCAAAAATACTTAGAGGGTTGTAACTAGATCTTACCAAGTCATCAGTATTGTGATTGGTTTGAGCATTTGGAAAGAATGGTTTTTCACCAGCACTGGTGTTAGCATTGACAGTGACTTCAAACGTCTGTTTTCAAACCTGTACCAAAGCCAGACTGATCTGCCTGTGTGTATTAACCTCTTTCTCCTGAGTTGCTGTTTACTCTTACAGATGCTAGCAATATCCCTGGTAGAAGCTGGTGTGAACCAGTATGTAGATGGAGCATCTTTGCTTGTGTGTGGTGGCTAGCTGCTGACGTGTTTTAGGGTAGTTTTCACGTCAGTGGAAACATTGTACTAAGGAATAAATTATCTTCTCATAGAAAGGGTGGACAGGAAGAAGAGATCACTGGATAGACTTAAGAGTTGCTTTTCAGATGCCAGTTAAATCAAATCCCAACTGAATGTTGTCCTTTCTCAGTGGGGACATGAAAGTCTTAGATTATTAGGGAAGGATTGCTTCTAGACTTTCTGAGGATTATCAGGCAGTTCTGAAGAATAGTGACTTCTCCCCTTCCGCTGTAGGAACCAACTTCTGGTCTTGGGATCATTCTGGACAGTGTATGTGGAATGTTCCCCCATCTCCTTTCCCCACTCCTGCAATTACTCCGAGCCCTGGTATCAGGAAAGTCCACTGCCAAAAAGGTAAGTTGTTCAGTTAGCTCCCTAAATAGAACCTGAGATGCTGTTCAGGAGAGACAACTGTCTCTGTGGAGAGAGGGGATAACTTGAGTGGAGATTAGGTAGGAGAGCAGAAGGTGATTCCAAGATGATCTACAGTGGTGGACTGGGAAGGAGTTTGAGGACCAGTTTACGCAGTCTGGTTAACAGAGCAGACTTGGGACCCCCATGAATGTTCTGTAGGTAAATGTGTGATTCAGTTTCTTCTGCATGTTGCCAGGTGTATAGTTTCCTAGATAAGATGTCTTTCTACAATGAACTTTACAAGCACAAGCCCCATGATGTAATCTCTCATGAAGATGGAACTCTTTGGAGAAGGCAGACGCCCAAACTCCTATATCCTCTGGGTAAGGAGATCCTCAGTGCCGCATCCTTTCTCACAGCAGCTCTCCTTAGACCACCTTGCTGCTGGGTTGATCCTTTTGTGTGAGGTGATTGTAGAGCAGCTCCTTGTCATCTCACCATGTTTGTTGATTCATTGATAAATAATTAGTTTCTCTCCCTCTCTCTCTCTCTCTCTTTTTTTTTTTTTTTTGTGTGTGTGATATTGGGGATAGACTGAGGGCCTCATGCATGCTAGGCAAGCACTCTACTGCTGAGCTGCATCCCCAGCCCAGTTTCTGTTATCTGTTTTACATCATTAAATTGTTTTTTGTTTTTTGTTTTTTTAATTTTACATGCTCATTGTAGCAAGGTAAACAATGCAGGTCTATTTTAAAAGTCAATCTCATTTCCATCCTATCTCTGTCAGATACTCAATGTTAAGAATTTTATGGGACTGGGGATGTGGCTTAAGCGGTAGCGCGCTCGCCTGGCATGCGTTTGGCCCGGGTTCGATCCTCAGCACCACATACAAACAAAGATGTTGTGTCCGCCAAAAACTAAAAAATAAATATTAAAAAAATTCTCTCTCTCTCTCTTTAAAAAAAAAATATTTAAAAAAAAAAAGAATTTTATGTATATTCTTTCAAATATTCGTTCTTTTAACAAACTCATTCTGACAGTTGGCTTTCTTCCCCCGTCTCCCCCCTGTACTGGGGATTTAACCCAGGGATGCTTAAACACTGAGCTACATCCCCCTACTTTTTTTGTTTTTTATTCTGAGACAAGGTTTCACTAAGTTGCTGAGGCTGGCCTTGAACTTGTGATCCTCCTTCCTCAACCTCCCAAGCTGCTGAAGTTGCAGGTGTGAGCTACTGTACCTGGCTTGGTTTTCCCTTATATGACTCTTGACTCATTATTACTACTACATTATTATTATTATTGTTATTGTTATTATTCTGGGGATTGAACCAGGGCCTTGCACATGCTAAGCACATGTTTTACCACTGAGCTGCCCCCCAGCACCTTACTCATTCTTCTTAGTAACCATATACTTAATCCTTGATATTTCATAACTTTTTATTTTTCTCCTTATGATCAGGACATTTAGACTGTGTCAGCGTTTTGCCACTATAAATAATATTGCATTGGATGCACGCATACATCCTTGTATATTGGTATATTCTTTTTTAATATTTATTTTTTAGTTATAGGTGGACACAATATCTTTGTTATTTTTATGTGGTGCTGAGGATAAAACCCCATGCCTCACGCATGGTAGGCAAGTGCTCTACCTCTGAGCCACAACCCCAGTCCCTTGTTATTTTTTTTTTTGTAGTTGTAGATGGACAGCATGCCTTTATTTTGTTAAAAATTTTTTTAATGTGGTGCTGAGGACCCAGTGCCTCACACTTGCTAGGCAAGCACTTTGCCACTGAGCTTCAGCTTGTGTTTATTTTTAGTAGAATCCTCCAAATGGGATGATTGGGTAAAAGGATATATAATTTTTTTTAGTAGATGCCTAATAGTAGATGAAATGAGTAAACAAAATGTGGGATATACATACAAAGGAACATTATTCATTCTTAAAAAATAAAGTAAATTCTTCCTGGTGGTATAGTTCAGTGGTAGAGTACCCACCTAGCATGTTTGATGCCTTGGGTTTGAACCCTAGCTCTGTCCCCCTACCCCAAAAAGAGAAATTCTGCTGTATACTACAACTTGGATGAACCTTGAAGACATTTTGCTAAGTAAAATAAGCCAGTCACAAAGGACAAATGCTGTCTGATTCTACTCATGAGATACTCAGAGTTGTCACATTGAGAAACAAAGTGCAGTGTTGGTTGTCAGGGGCTAGGAGATGAAAAGAATGGGGAATCATTGGTGAACTGGTGTAGCTTCAGTAGTGCAAGACGTACAACATAAGATTGGTGGGTGTGTGGGGAGATGGCTGTACCACAGTGTGGCTGTACTGAATGCCGCTGAACTTAATTTGATCTTAGGTGTATTTTACCATGATTTTGAAAAGGTTGTTCACAATTTTTTTTTTTTTTTCTCCTTCTTTCCTTTCTTGCCTGGGTATTGAACCCAGAGGTGCTTTACCACTGAACTGTTTCCCTAGCCCTTTTTATTTCTTGAGACAGGGTCTTGCTGCTAAGTTGCTGAGGTTGGCCTTGAACTTGCAATCCTCTTGCCTCAGCCTCCTGGGTCACTGGGATAATAGGTGTGTGCTACCATGCCTGGCAACAATTGTTTTCTTGTTTGTAGTGAATGTGTAAGAGTGAGCAATCATTACTCTTGAACATGTATCCCAGGTGCTCAAGGAGTATAGTGCAAAGAGGGCACAGCTTCTGCTCTAACTTGTGTCACCAGTAATGTGCTAGGATCCAGGCACTGGTTGCCACAGCTTACTTCTGTAGTTGTTGAGGTGGAAACCACTTTGCATGCAGCTGGTTTTCAGACACATAGGAAGAATCACTTTTCCAATGACAAGAGAGTTTTTAATTATTCTTTAGAGGAAAAAGATGTAAGAACGTTAGGTACTAAAGAGAGTCTAAATCCTGTGTTTAAATGTTGGTGTGTGGTACAGGAGTTGACTCCTCTTCCTTGTCTTCAGATATTAGGCAGATCACTCTTCTTCCTTTTTAGGAGGTCAGACCAACCTTCGCATACCTCAAGGCACTGTGGGCCAAGTAATGCTAGATGATAGGGCTTACCTGGTGCGTTGGGAATACTCCTACAGCAGCTGGACCCTTTTTACCTGTGAGATTGAAATGCTGCTTCATGTTGTTTCAACTGCAGGTATGGTCATCTTTTGGAGACATCTCTATGGGGAGGGAAAAGTGGTCATGCTCAGAGAATTTGGAATTTCAAGATAAAATTCAGAGCTATCAAGGTTGGGATGTCTGATTTGTTTTTCTGGGTATCAGAGACCATTCAGTGATATTATGAAGTTGTTTTCTGTGAGGTTACAGTCTGTCTTTCCCCTCAGATGTGATTCAGCATTGCCAGAGAGTGAAACCCATCATTGATCTGGTCCACAAGGTCATCAGCACAGACCTGTCTATAGCAGACTGGCTCCTGCCCATCACGTCCCGTGTCTACATGCTGCTGCAGCGGTGGGTCCTTCATGGCAAGCGTTGAGCTGCCTGGCTGAGCTCATGTGGTTATTTTCTTGGGGTCCAGGAGCCCAACCACACACCATCTGGATTAAAGTTCACGCATTTTCCCCTATTAGAAAGCCTGGCGGAAATCTTTCTCCAGCTGAGGGCTTTTCTATTTCTATAGCCCCACTGACAGGAGGGATTCGGAGAGAGAACCGGAAAATAATGTGTGATAGAATCAATTGTGTTAATCATCTTACTGAGTGCAGTGTTCCATTCTCTAACCAGGTTGACAACAGTGATGTCTCCCCCCGTGGATGTCATTGCCTCTTGTGTCAATTGCTTGACAGTTTTGGCTGCCCGGAATCCAGCAAAGGTGAGATGCCAAGTCTTCCTGACAGTCAAGCCGTGTCACACTTGGCATATACCTGAAGATAAATGCATTTAACTTCTCTTTTCCTTCATTAGGTCTGGACTGATCTTCGTCACACAGGTTTTTTACCATTTGTGGCCCATCCTGTCTCCAACGTGAGTCAGATGATTAGGTGAGCCATGTCTTGGATTGATAGATTTTGTTCACTAGTGCAGGCTGTTCTTGGTTCAGGTCCAGCCTGGCTTTATTAGTTTGAAAGACACTCTTCTATCCACATATTCTTTGTACTTCTGTTCAGCCCTTAGACCTGAGGGTGAGTGAGGACAAACTAAAGGAGATGAGGGCACAGGAAGCACAGAGCTGCTCTCTTCTCCAAGGACACAATAATTAGTCCAAGTTTTTAAAGTCAGATAAAGAGGGGAGGGTGGGAGGGGGGAGAGGGGGAGAGAGAGGGATGGATTTCTCATCCAGCTATGACTGTTAAATATGTGGGAATCTGGGGCTGGGGATGTGGCTCAAGCGGTTGTGCGCTCGCCTGGCATGCGTGTGGCCAGGTTCGATCCTCAGCACCACATACAAAAAAAGAAAGGATGTTGTGTCTGCTGAAAACTAAAGAATAAATATTAAAAATTCTCTCTCTCTCTCTCTCTAAAAAAAAAAAAAAATGTGGGAATCTACTTTCTAGCTGAGCGAATCCAGAGGTTTCTGGATCCAGAGACATAATGTCCTCTTTTTTCGTTTTTTCTGCAGTGTTGGTGATCAAACCCAGGGCCATTCCATTCTGTGCAAGCACCCTGCACCCCCAGGCCTCTGTCCCCGACTCTTAACCACAGTCACTCTGTTCTTTCCTCATTCCATGGGTGCTTCTTTGCAGGAGACTGGTTACTACTCCACAGACTCCATCTTACTATCTGAATATTCTTTCTTTGCTCTCTCTTGCCTTTAAAACAAAGATGTTTCTCTGATGCTTATTTGATTTTTTTTAATACATTTATTTTGTTTATTTATTTTTATTTGATGCTGAGGATCGAACCCAGGACCTCGAACATGCTGGGCAAGTGCTCTACCGCTGAGCCACAGCTCCACCCGCTAATTTGATTTTTAACTTTAAACTTCTTGAGATTATACATCAGTAAAATATGTTCTTAATGTTTGCCCTGGTTTCAGATTGCCTGGGTTTGTTCCCCTTGTAAGAGCATTTGTGTTTTATGCCTGAGCGTCTAGACAGTAATGAGAATGCTTTTGGCTGTAGGAACTTGAAACCTTGAAATTTCTCCATGAGTGTTTTTTCTCGGCTTCTGTCTTCCCAGTGCGGAGGGGATGAATGCTGGTGGGTACGGGAACCTTCTGATGAACAGTGAACAGCCCCAAGGCGAGTATGGCGTCACTGTTGCCTTTCTCCGCTTGATTACCACCCTTGTCAAGGTACGGTCTGGTCATATGATTGTGAAATAGTTTTCTTGTCCCCTGCTTCTATAATCAGGTTATGTGTAGGAAGAACAGTTGTCCTAAAGTTATTGTGGCCATAGTTTCTGTGTATTGAAAACCTATTGTATATATTAGTATGATCGAAGGTATATAATTATGCAAATATATTTAATACTCAGAAGGCTTAAGGGATAGACCTCAAGGGTAATGCAGTACCTTTTAAGCTATTTTGACTATACCCCAGGGTAATATGTACATTTTATTTTTACATCCCAGTTAGTACCTGTGTGTGTGTGTATGTATACTCCAGGAGCATAGTTCACAGTGCAGTGTTTGCTACCTAAGAAGCGTTCCCATCTTTCCTCTTCAGGCCCTTCCTCCTCTTTTTCTTGGTAGTACTGAGGATTGAACACAGTGGTGCTCTACTACCGAGCTACATCCTTAGCCCTTTTTATTTTATTATATTTTATTTATTTATTTTTAAAATTGTTTTGTAGTTGTTGATGGGCCTTTATTTATTTATTTGTTTGTTTGTTTGTTTATATGTGGTGCTGAGGATCGAACCCAGTGCCTCACACATGCAAGGCAAGTGCTCTATCACTGAGCCACAACCCCAGCTCTAGCCCTTTTTGAGATTAGGTCTCACTAAGTTGCCCAGGCTGGCCTTGAACTTTTGTGATCCTCCTGCCCCAGCCCCCTGAGTCAGGTTTGTAGGAGTGTGATATTGTGCCTGTTTCCCTTTTCTTTGTTTATTTGTTTGTTTCTTTCTTTCTTCTTTTTCTTTTTTTTTTTAGTGAGTTGTGACCATAGGCTGATCTCATAATTAGTAGATCAACTCTGAAAAATACTGGAATAAGATTAAGAGCAAGGATTGGAGTTGGATGGAATTAGGTTTACATTTCAGGTTGATCATATACTGGCTCTATGACCTTGGACAAGTACAGAATGTCTTAGAACCTTTCTAAAATAGGAATATACCTCTTAGGGTGGGTTAAAGGATCATACATGAAAAACACTCAGTACACTTACTGCTTATAGCAATCTATGAATGTTTGAAAACATAGGAACAGTTGATGCAAATGTCTATGTAAATAAAGAGTCACAGTTTTAAGATAAGGAAACTGAACAGGTACTGTTAGGACAAAAAACTTGGGGGTGTCAGATCGTAGTGTATTCCAGTGATGGGGTTGTGATTAGGGACAGCTGCATATCAGTGAAGTTGACATTCTTTGTCATTGTTATCCTATATCCTTTATGTTTAAGGTACCCTGCCTTCAGTATTCAGAGGTAGCCTTTCTTCTTCTTTATATAGGCACCATTTTTCTCCCACTCTGGGACATAGGATTAGGTCTTGTGTATACTAGGCAAGCCCTCTGCCACTGAACTAAATCCCCAACCCTGATGTAAGCACCTTTTATGACACTGTCACATTGTCTTTTTAGCTACTTTTTCTGTTCTAGAGAAATCCACAACATGGACTCGATTGAAGTAGGGAGATTTTCTGTTTTTCACTGAAGGATAAAGTTTGCCTAAGTTTTCTTTGGACCCACGTGTACTTTTGGAGTTAAATCATGAACAACTTTTCTTTCCATATCAGAGGGCCTCACAGAACGGTTTCCTACAGGGGCAGCTTGGTAGTACCCAGAGCCAAGGCCTGGTACCCTGTGTCATGTTTGTGCTGAAGGAGATGCTTCCCAGCTACCACAAGTGGCGCTACAACTCCCATGGTGTGCGGGAACAGATTGGTAAGGATAGCGTGCTTAGGGAAATCCTGGGCATTTTCTGGTTCCCTGGACATCTTCTTTCTCTCCCTTTTGTGGGATTATGACCATCACACAAGGCCTCATCATTGTCATATCTTCTTTGGAGTCTAGGTTGCCTGATCCTGGAGCTGATTCATGCAATACTGAACCTGTGCCATGAGACAGACCTGCACAACAGGTAATAAGGGGCTGGTTGCTAGAGTGCACCACTCACCAAGGGAAGATGGGGGTTTTCTTCTAGAGCACTTGCTTAGACCGAAAGCTTAGTAGTTTCAACATTGTGGTCACTTTCTACTGATTCAGTTATCATTTCTCCCAGTAGAAAGAGAAGAACAAATGAAGTAGGAATGAGATGGGGTGGTTTTTTGGATGTGCTGTGTGTGTGCGTGTATATGTACACTTTATGATTTTTATGATCTTTATAAAAGTTATGCATATTCATTGGAAAAATTCTCATTCAGTACAAAATGAATCTACTTCCCAGAGGTAGCTGTTGTTAATGGGCTATTGTTAGTATGTGTTCTAGGCGTTTTCCTTGGATTGTACTCACTGCTCTTTCTTTCTGTGCTACCACATATAGATCTGTCTTGTTTTAATGGCTCCATAAATTCCATCCATGGGTTAATCATGATTCATTTCTGTAAACATGTCTGTTAATTGATGGATGATTAGATTGTATTTCAGGGTGGTCTTTGGTACCAAGTCTGTTTCAGAGTGCCTGCGTCTTGTAGAGAGCTGGTCTGTGTATCCCACTGTCTAGTTGCTTGGGTCTGCCTCCCTATTCCAGCTGGACAGTGCCCTTCTCTTCCAGTGATAAGCTTGGCCACATCCTGTAACTCAGTACCTCTGTCTTCCAGTCATACTCCCAGTCTGCAGTCTCTCTGCATCTGTAGTCTGGCGTACACAGAAGCAGGACAAACTGTCATCAATATCATGGGCATTGGTGTGGACACCATTGACATGGTGATGGCTGCTCAGCCTCGAAGGTAGGACCCCCTCTTCTCCTTCGCCTTTTATCTTTACTGTGCTTGAATATTTTAAGGCTTCCAGTAGCTTGCTTCTCCTCCCTCCTCCTCCTCCATCTCCATCTCCATCTTTTCCTCCATCTTCATCTCTATCTCCTCCATCTCCTCCTCCATCTCCATCTCCTCCTACATCTCCATCTCCATCAAACTTGTTATCCTCCTGCCTGAGCCTCCCAAGTCACTGGGATGACAGGCATGTGCCACTGTACCTGGCTGTGATAGTTTAAGACAACCTTGTTCTTCCAAGGGCATAGTCTTTATATTACCTAATGGCTGCTGTATAGACTAGTACATAGGAAAAGGAATTACTACTTCTCAGAATCTGTTGAACTCTAGGAGTATTGTTAGCATCACAGTCATGAGAACATGTATGTTGCAAATGAATTCATGTTGTCTGATCATCTTTGGTTTCCATTTGGCACTCTAGTGATGGGGCAGAGGGCCAGGGGCAGGGCCAGCTGCTGATCAAGACTGTGAAACTGGCATTCTCTGTCACCAACAATGTCATTCGGCTGAAACCTCCTT